>NC_140589.1:385222392-387722392 GCF_964204655.1 Triturus cristatus | reverse complement strand
TAAAAATTAGGATTTGAAAATGTGTTTAGGCCCATGAGACAGGGCTCCAAAATATATTAAAATATTATTTTGTATTGCAGGATTCCTGAATCCCATGCTTGTTTTGCAAATCCTGGACCCTCCAATGATCCCTCAGACCTAGGGGGAGACCAGGGTACATGAATCCATCTTTGGCTTGGCTCTGCAAATTCAGTACAATCAACTGGTAAAAAAAAGTCTTCTGTACCCTACTGCTGCACTTGTCCAACAATCATACCTGTGTAGTGAGAAGGGCATAGTCACAGTGCAGTATTTGTGGCCAACCCTTGCTTCACATGAGAAAATGCCATATGCGACAGTAGTTGGCCACATGCGGTTTGTTGGGTGCAGGGTCTGGCCAGAGGCCAAGACCTGTGATTAAACATAACTGTGTGAGACCAAAGGCTTTGCGCTGTGGGACCTGGACACTCATGGTGGGCTGGGAGGCCAGACCCTACAGCCAACCTCCATTGCAAGAGAACAGGCCAATTCCTTCTATGCAAGACCATAGACTGTACACAGCAGGGCTTGGCTTTCCAGAGTGGATTGTTCACATTTCACAGATGGAGATGAGACACTGCAGCTAAACCACACTGCGGGAGGCCATGTCCGGTGGCTAATCCTGCTAAAGGAGTCCTGCCCTCTTGTCAACACATGCTGTACTGGGCCAAAGTTTGTGTGTTGTGGGGGTTGTTCAACCAAGGAGGATGGAGTGTAATGATTAGCTAGGGGCCAGGCACTGTGGTCAGCCGTGCTGGGCATGGTTAAATGACTTGTGCAGTGGAGGATGACTGATCTTAGTGAGATGAGACCAATGCCAAGCCGCTAACCCCTGCTGCACATGGCTGAAGGCCATGCTCCACGGCGTTGGATGCCAATGTAGGGCTGGGTGCAAATTCCTAACTGGTAGACAGGCTCTGCAGGCAACATGATCTGTGCAGAAGGGGTTGCTCACCTGAGGGGGGTTCAACACTGGGAACTTTTGGATATGTATATGGTAAAAGTAGTAAAGTGTCTCCTGAGATGAGGGGACGTCCCCCTGCGCACAGCAAGGACCCCAGGAGGGGTTGAAAGAGTTCAATGGTCAGTATTCATGAGTTTTAAAAAATAATCAGAAAACTCGGTTTGAATTCGGTTGTTGATGTTTAGTTAATCATATCACAGTAAGGATTTATCCATACATGTTCGAACATAACAATCCATTATGAATTTTGCCCAATGCATTTCGGTCCAATAAGGACGTTCATCAGGGACATATCTACAAGGAAAATATAAAGCAAAAGAATCAGGAAGTAACCCGATATGGTAATGAACAATACAAAGAATAATGCACGTGTTACTCTTGAATACAAATCGTAACTAAAATGCAAGTCCTGACTGGAAAGCCAAGGTGAAGAAGTGTAAATCAAAAATATACTACGTTCATAAACAAGTCAGACCGAAGTGGTCAATCATTATACAACTGCTAGTATGCATGGAGGATAGACAAAGAACATAACCGTGCAAAAAGGTGGTGATGAGCCCATACACAGTGGCGGATATTTTAAAGAATGGCCTCTGGTGAGTGAAAAATAATGCATTCATGGTAGAAGGGCTGAAAAGACTTGATGCCGCTGGTAAAGAGCAGTTGGTGCTAAGTGTATTGATCATCGTGTAACTAAAAACCGAAGTGATATTCTAGAGGTGAACCCGACATAAACTCGCCAAAAAGATCGATAATACAAATCAAAACGTTCAACCCGTCTGATATATTAATGGAGGTGCAGTAACCATAAAAACGGGTGAAAGAATGGTCGGATGGTGTAACTTACGGAAGACGGTGTGTTCTCACGGTTAGCCCGAGTTTCTCGTGATTGACGATAGAAAACGCGGAGCGCGGTACGCGATTATGTATTAGTAGCGTGACAGGTGAAAATAGAAAGCGGACTAGTGTCTTATAGAGTGGGCGCCATATTGTAATGTCTGGAGTGTGATAAAGAGTGGTGAGTGAAAGATAGGTATGAAAAGCGGTTGGAAAATAACAAAGTAAGAAAGTTTGGATGAAAAATATGGAAAGAGAGTATGCGGGAAAGATGGATTGAATGCAAAAATGTAAAAACGATAAAAAGTAGGTAGAAATAAAAAAAAATGGTGAGAATGGTGTTTAAGGAGCTAGATCAGCAAAGGGTGAGCGTGAAGCTCAAAGGTTATAAAAAGGAAAATAGATGGATGAAATGAGACAGAACGATGGGTAGACACATAGATAAACAAACATGAGATTAGTAAACAGGACGAAGTCATAGATAACACAAAAACTCCATGCTATCATTGAGTCTGTGCGGTTTCATGGAATTCAACAGCTCAATCCATTAATTTTCCCTTTGGAGGCGCAAATTGTGAACGTCTCTTCCTTCTATAGGTTCGACAGTCTCAAGGACCATGAATTTGAGTTGACTGACGTTGTGATGGAATTCAGTAAAATGTGTGGCTATTACTGATTTTGCGTTGTTGGTACGGATGTTGCTCTTGTGTTCAAGAATTCTAGTCTTGACTATTCTTTCCGTTTTGCCAACATAGACTGACCCACAAGGTAAATCACCTTGGTGGTGTTGCAAGTGGCAGTAACTTTGAGGTTGATTTTATTGCCTTTCATGGGATGATTGATATAGGATCCAGTGATCATGTTATTGCAATTGCTAAAATTGTAGCAAGGTCTTGTTCCTTTGTACTGGATGGCATATGTATATGGTAAAACAAAATCACTGGAACACAGACAGAGTGAACTTGTAGTTGACTTTATTGTAATCACTTAACATACGTTTTGACCATAATCCGTAACACACATAACAGTCATTCAAACTATACTGTAATATGCTATCTCATCAGTGAGATGATTTACAATATTTGTAATTGCATCTTCCAAATGCATATATCATGGTCACCCCACTATCCTTTCTTACATCATAATTTTCATTGCAGTCATAGATATGCAGATTCTGTGACTGATTCTGTATTCTAGCTTTAATAAGTCACCACCATTTATATATCCTCAAATAAACCCTCATTGAGCTTCAAGAGTCAACAGAGAAATGAAAGGATAACATTTAATTTGTGCTTTGAAAAACTGGGTTGTTGGTTGAGGATAGTGTGAACCCTCTTCAAGCAACAGCCAAAATCCCATTCAGGGTGAACAACTAAAGTAACTAAATTAACCTGTGCTTAACCCTTTGGCAGATTGGTACAAAAACAGTCAGGCTTAGCTAAGAGGCAATGTGTAAAGTATTTTTGCAGCACACAAACAGTAATAAAGTGAAAATAGAGCACATGAAAATCACACACCAATTTAGAAAAATAGAGTAACTTTTAATAAATTATTTAACACTAAAACACCAAAATGTTAATCAGTAGAACCAGAGTTATGAATTTTTGAACTTTAAGGGGAGAATTAGTGTCTAAAATATCAAAGGCAAACTGCAGAGATCTCCTTATGAAAGACTGGAGCAAAGTTGGATACACAAAGCAGATTGAGCCAGGTCTCGACTTACCTTCGAACGTAGAAGAAATTCTGTAGGATAATGTCTGAGAAGGTAAACTTCAGTGGGGCAAGGCAGCTGTCAGAGTCAGAGGAGAAAGCATCATTGTTGGGGAGTCGCTGTCTAAAGTCACAGTGAAGAATCATTTATTCCGATTCAGGGCCTGATTATGAGTTTGGCAGTGCGATGGACCACCAAGCCCATGGTGGCAGTGCGGCAACTGAAGCAAGGGCGGTCCGACTGCCAGATTACGAGTTTGGCATTGGACCGTCATTGGACTGCAGCAACCGTCTGGGATCCATGATCCCTCGGCGGGGGTGCAGCAGTCAGAGGCTTGCAATATGCTGGCAGTGCCCCCGCGGCACTTGCAAGCATATCACAATTTTCCCCACTACCACAGTTTTCATGGCGGTGAGCCCTCCAGGAAATGTGTGGAGGTGAGGAAACAAAGGGGGCAATACGGGGTCCCCTGTTGCCTCAAGGCCTGGGGATGCATGCAGAGGGGAACATGTTGCCCCCCTGTTTGCATGCACCCCCTGTCCCTGCACAGCATGGACTTTGCATTCCATGCAATGCAGGAACAGGCTTTGGCGCTCCCACAGAGATGCCTTACTAAGGTTCACAAATGAGCCTTAGCACCAAACCGACATGAGACCGTCAAAGGACCGCCTGCCAGAACAGGAAAAAACGAATCTGGCAGGTGGTCTGTGGTCGAGTTTGGTGGTGTGGGAGCAGGGCGGTGGCCTGGCGGCCAGCCGCAACACTGCCAAGCTCGCAATCAGGCCCTTAGTCTCTTTTTTGATAGTTGAAGATCTCCAGTGGGACAAAGCTGCAGGTTGTAGTTGACAGGGCTCCAAGAAGCTGGATACCCAAACTGTAAGGAGCCTCTAGACTGGATTTTCTGCTGTGGAGAAAAATGTAGCAGGAGCTGCTACAAATTTGGGTTGATTGGTGATGCACCTCGTGGGGATAGATGAGCAGGTTGGTCCTGGGCTTTTCTCGGTTCTCTGAGCCTTAGGCCTGGAAACAGTGTTATTTTGCCTCGTCGAATATGCAGTCTAAAACTACATCCAGGCTGCCATGTCAGTCCTGACACATATTTTAAGGGGCTATTAAGTAGGTGGCAGAATAAGTGCTGCAGGCCCACTGGTCACATTTATTTTACCAACCCTGGGTATATAGTATACAACTTTACAAGGGACTTATAAGTAAATCTAATTTGCCAATCAAGTGTAAGTGTAGTTTACCATGTTTTAGGGAGTGCACACAAGCACACTGGTTAGCAATCCAAAGGTCAACAAAAATGAGTTCAGCTAAAATAGAAGGGATGAAGGCCAAATCTTGGGGGGTTGTTCTGCACACAGGACTCAATCCAACATATACCACCCCTGGTAAGACCTCTTTCTAGTGGGGATGGCCGACTGTTGAAGCTGAATATGTCAAGAAATCTCAGAAATAACATTGCATTGCAAGGAAACGGATGCTTTTAACATGATTTAAAAAATAGGCGTCTCTTTGTAACACCTGTTGTTCACCATTAAACAAGGTGAAATGAAAAGCTTCGATTGAGGCAGGGACCTACACCATCTAAAAGGTGTATGATTAAAAAAGGATTTGCACATTTGAAGAAATCAAATTTAGGAATGGCTTAAACCATTGTTAACCTGTGAGGTGGTTTCAGCTGAATCAGTGTCCTTTGCTACTTACACCGATTCATCATGTTCTGATGGGATTCACTTTATCTTGGTTTCAGAATAAGAGTTTAGAGGAACTTTTATAGTGCATTACAGTTCAAAAGAAGCAACCTTTTCTGAAGTGTTTTTAGTTTCTCAACATGAAAAGTAATTGGTTATGGGCAAATGAGATATGTGAAGATAAAACCATACATTCTTGTTCACTTCCTGTTCAGCTGTAAGAATATGTTGGATCAAGGGGGACACAGCAAAATAATTTGGGCAGGATAAATTGGTCCCAAGAGAAGATGCTTAAATTGAAATACATTTGGGTATAATGACTAGTGCTGAAGATGCTCTAGCATAGATTTTGATTTGAGTCATCTCTTTATTGCATACAGCATGGTAAAATATTTTTGTGAGGTTTTTAGCATGAGCAGTATGAATGCAGATAAGATCATGCATCTGAAACAAAGATTATTGTATTAAATAACAGTACTTTGCAAAGGCTTAGTCAACAGGAGAAGGAAGCTTGGATTCTAAAAGCTTTAATAGTAAGAAAGAGACACATTACATTAACTTTGAAAAGCAAACACAAATGTGCTGTTTTTTGCTGGTTGCAATAGTATTCTGCTCGACTGCAAAGAACAGTCTGAGTATTAATGGGAATCTTCTCTACTTTTTTCCAGATCTTCAATTGAAGGAAGTGTTTTCAAGTTTACAGCTTTGATTCTATCTATATGGGGTTCAGCTGTGCACCACTTTACTAGTTGTATTTGGAATTTTGAATTCGGCCAGTGAAATTGGAAGAATTTGTATGTATTTCGTTACTCTTGTTATGCAGTCTCACTGATAAATTCTACCGCTCTGCCAGCGGAATTAAGTACTTTAATCTGCAGTGATTTTTAATTACAGATGGAGTCCTCCCTCTTCCTGCTGCTTTTAAAAACCACTCCATGCCGGACGACGCCCTTGCATACTCTGCAGTGATTAAACTTTTTAATCACTGCAGAATATGCAAGGGCACCGAGTGGTATGCAGTGGTTTTTAAACACGGTGGGAAGAGAGAGCAGTCCCTCTACATTTAGAAACCACTGCATGCCACTCAGTGCCCTTTCATACTCTGCAGTGATTAAAACCTTTAATCACAGTAGAGTATGTAAGGGCACCCGGAGGCAGTGCTATTTACTTAGGCAAAATGCATCCTTGCATCTATTTTTAGCTCTGTAATGGAATTCCACAGAATCTGATGGTATTTTAATGTAATTCTGTATGATTCTGTGGCATCAAACTCCATGCATTCCACCCAGGCCTAATTAATACTTCATGTTAGCACTCTAGTTGTTCATTAGACCACTGTAATGAGGTTTCAGTAGAATACTGGGGAGTCAATTGATAGCCTGCCCCTGGGTTGGAAGCACGTTTTTTTTTAGCATCGTAGACATTTTTCTGACATTGATGAGGAAGATATTTGATAATGTATAGAAAGTGTGTACGTATTTTAACTGTGTAGAACACTTACCATAATTTCTATGACAAAATAAGCCACCACATTTTGCTCATCTCTGAAGGAAATTATTTCAGTTTTATTGCTTTGATACCATCAAAATATTTTAGGGTAATACACTGTTGTCACAAATACAGAATCTTAGCACTCTAGCTATTCATTAGATCACTGTGGTGAATCTGAAGTAGGACGTTGGGGAACCTACTTACAGGATGCAGCTTGTATAGAAAGGGCATTTTACTCAGCACTGACATCGATCTAGAAGATATTTGAGATTTTGTAGAAAATGTGTTCCCATTTTAGTTTTCAAGTACACTAAATATTTATTTCTATGAGAATAAGAAGACCTTTGTTTTTTCATATAATGCAGTATCCTTTGTAGGAAATGGTTTCCGTTTTACAGTGTTGAATTCAGTAAGATGGCGTTAAGGTGTTCCACACTTCTGTAATAAATGCAGTGTTAAAGCTCTAGGTGTTCATTAGAACACCACGGTGACGCTGTAGTAGAACTCTGGGGAATCAAGTGACAGGCTGCTTCTGCTGTTGGGAGTACATTTTATTCAGAATATCATCCTTTGTTCTCACATGGCTTTGGAGGACAGAGTGAACTTATAGGAAATGTGTTTTCATATTAGCTTCTGGAGCACCTTCCATAACCTCTATGAAAAAATCATGAAAAACAGTTTTTTCTCAAGTATGGTACATCATATACCACCAGAAGATCATATTCTTTCACCTTTTCACCCTAAAACACACTACAATTCCAAAAAGTAGTGTTTTCCATGTTGTTTTCCATGTTGTGGACAGCCACTGATGGGAATCTCCCTCACATGCCCGTTGGGTAACTGTGTGCTCACCTGCCCCCTATAAGTTTTATTAATCCATTTTCAGAACACATGGACCATATAATGATTGCCACACCATATTGTTCATGTTGTGGTTATCCAATTCAGATTGACCAATCCCTTTGAAATTCAGCAATCAAAGCATACCTGGAGCTCAACAATACAGATATTAATAACTTTTCTGGTGGTGTGCCCCTTCATGTTGATCTAGAGCACCTATTTAAATGCTAGTTTATCAAAAATGTGTGTGCACAGATTTTCACCATATAACGAAAAGGTGGGTTTCTGCCGGACTTGGTGTAGTTCCATTCAGCAGTGTTTTCTGTTTCAGAAAGCAAACTTTATAATGGGAATTTTATGGGAAATCAACATTTCAGGATTGTCACTCTTACTTGACCTTCAAATGCCAGTTCAGCACAAAATTGTCCATGAAGGAGCCAAAGTGGATTAGGAAAACAAAAAATGCTTTTCCACTCACTCAGCCATAAGTACTCGGGTGCTGTGACGAGTGAGTGTGTGTGTGGGCACACCTGAAATCAAAAACATTTACTGGCCAATCACGATGGAGGTCGGAAAGCTTTCCGACCCCTATCGTCAGTTTCAATTCTGACCATCTGATTATGTATCAGCTGGTTGGAATTGAAACCAGCCAGTCATTCCAGCTGAACTTCGATGGGCCCAAGGTGCCCATCAGCCAGTCGGAACAGGTTCGTAATCCCAAAGAGCGGGCCTTACAATGCATGGTTTCTGGCATGGTTTCCATGCTGGCCTGTCTGACAAGGAAACCATGTTTGAAAGCTTGATTGGGGGCCTCCAGCAGGGCCTCCTTGTGTGTGCAGCCTCCATTTGGGGGCCGAGGGGTCATCTATGGTGCCCCCCTGTTGTTCCCTGCTCCCCATGGCAAGCAACTTAAGGTGCCTGCCATGGGGTGCAGGGATGAACAGCACCTCCCCTTTCCCAATGGGAACATGTTATACGGCTGGTTTATGGCCGTAACGCATGCGCCAATAGGAAAATGTAGGAATGTGACTGAACAGTGTTTGGTTGAGTTAAGTCCGACGGACATCGTAATTAGTCCCTTAATTACTTCAAAGTTACTTTTTGACATTTAATAAAAGCCTAGTTCAATAGTAAGATTAGAAGTTTGAAACCTACATTGAAGAGGTAACTTCATAAATTAATATTTATGCCCACTTGGAAGTTTTTCAGTAGGTAATTTGCTGCTCTTTTCTTATCAACAGTGACCTTGCTTAGATGCGATGACATTTGCCATCAGAATAGGATTGGTTCCTGGAGTAGGAAAGGGTCAGGGATAATCACTGACAACATACCTTGGAATATGGCAGCTAGAGTGGATGAGAACCAAATGTGAGACAAAGGGCTGGATTTTTACATAGCTATGGTATAAAGAGGCCAAAGTAGAATAAGCTTTTGAACAAGAGATCCCTTTTAGATACTTGTCTCTTTTGATAGTAGGGGCAGAAGCGTTTTCATCTTTACAAGACAGACCCTGGAGGAGACTGAAAGGATGGGCCACAATATTCCGAGTCCTGCAGTCGTAAACTGCTTCTGTTATAGTACGAAAGTAGGAAAACTGGAGCTGTTATCAAAGCAGGCTGGCTGTGTAGTTTGAATTCTACAAGGATTGCAGCAGAATAGGTCAACATTAAATGGCTAATTTAGAAAGTAACAGTGACACCACTTCTCCAGCTCTTTGAAAACACTCATAAACCTGGCCCAGATTCAGAAGAAGGGCGAGTCTGTCTAGACCTGCATGTGAAAAGGATTGAAGTGCTCGAATCCAGCGACTGGAAGCATGCTTCAAGGTAATTTGACTGGTGTCCAAGTCTGCCTCAGGGATACAAAATGCTAGAAAAGCGATCTATCCTGTGTGTGATAACAAATTGGGAGTGGACCTTGCTGAAGAGAATTCAGTTTTTCTAGTCCCTTCCCAGGAAGTAAGGGTCCTGTAGGACTGACCATAAGTAACTTCTCCATCGGCTTGATACAACTGGGAATTGTTACTGTAGTAGGAAATAAGGACAGAGAGTTTTGTTTTATACTTGGCCCTGTGAAAGGAGACCATTCAAAGAGTGCCAATAAGATTGAAAACATTTGAGTCTACCTATCTGAAATGCAACTGATTCTGCCTCTGTTTTGCTGGACCCTTGAGTGAGAATTGTTTTGGGTGACTTTTTCTTTGTGTTTTGTCTTCTCTGTAAGAGTAGCTCCTTTAGTGGAGTACATAGAATTATGCTGAGCTGCTTGGTGGTCTATTCACAGATAACAGTACCAAAATCCACCAGTATTGCGATAATACAAAATTCTATTTGTAAGTCTCCTCTGCTTTAGACTTCCAATGCCTCAAAAACTGCTTGAAAATCATCAAGACCTGGATGTCCAGTGACAACCTGAAACTTCAACCCAACCATGAGAGAGTTCCTGTTATTTGCCAAGAACAACAAAGATAGAGTACAAATCAGAATTAATGATAGGAACCTTAACTGCTTTGAACCCCTATTTTCACTGACCAAATCACTTGGATTCACCCTCAAGGAACACAGTGCCAAAAAACAAGGGTGGCCTGTTACCAGCTTTCTTACACAAACCAACTTCAAAACTGCTCCTTAAAACCTTGTGCTCTCACATCTTGATGGTAGTAATACCCTGCTCCATGGCCTCCCAAACTTTACACAGATACTAATTAGGGGCATCCCACATGCTGCAGCACATCTCATCCAGGTCAAGAAGAAATATGGTCACATCATCCCCATCCTGATGAAATTCTATTGGATCCTTGTGCCAGCCCACACTATCTTCAAACCTAGCAGCATCATTTACAAAGCCATCAAAAGCAGCAGCCCCGCCTACCTTACAGGCACGTTCACCACCAGACTGCACACTAAGAAGTGTAAAAAGAGAAAAACAAGACAGCAGTCCTCTATATCCATCCACCAAGGATCTGGAACAACATCCCTGTATCCATCAGATCTGCCCCATTGTTGCTACAAGTTAGAAAAGAGTTTAAAGTACAGTTCATCACAATGCAATATTCACCCACATCCCAGCTTTGTCTCATATTACTCGTTGACTTTATGCTTGTCTTTGACTATGCACAGCCTTCTTCTGCGTTTTGACTTGCTTTGTGCTAAAGAAACACCATATACATACGTGCATACATATAACATTATCTTTTACGTTACTATTGTTCTAATGGACATTTACTAACATAGACAAATTCACAATTTCTTGAGTTTCCTTCCTCTGAGTTTTAAAACATTTTCTTTGTCATTTTGCTTAATACATTTTATGTGTGTTTTACATTTGATCGGAAATGCTATTTTGTTGTTTCTTGGCTTTAATGTTGTTTGGTGCTGCTTTAACCTAAAAAAACCTTGCAGCTTCTTATCTAACTATCATAGTTTGAAAAGAGTTTTCTCAGTTATCTGTGATATAGCCCAAGAGGATATTATAGTATCCAGCCAGGCTTGCTTGAATCCAGTGGCAAAGTGAGCAAGGGACTCACGTCTGAGCATACCCCACCCATCTCCTTCAAAAATTAGTCCATGAAATTCTCAATTTTCTTTGGTATTCCTTGATATCTTGGAAAAAACGATTTTTTGTAGTTGAAAAAGAAAAAGTAAGAAAACACCTTCAATGCCTTCATGGTGCTCCCTTCAAAACGGCTCTATTTATCTCAAGTTTAGAACATAAGTGCAGAAATAACGAGCAAATGGCTCTTGATTTGGATTGTTCATTCATCACAAGTGAATATATATTTAAATATACGTGTATTGCACAAATGCCTATTCACCCTTAGTTGAAATAGCACATCTGCTACTATAATTCTTTTGGGATGGATACGGATTTTAACCACAATGGAATTTTCATCAAAGTCAATAATTACTAATCAAACAAAGGTTTTAGTTATTATTGGTTAATTTATTATTTCCACATTAACACACCTTGTCATTCTATTCACAGCTGACCAATCGGGGATGTTGTTTGTAGGGGATGCATTAATACAGGTGTGTAAAGAGTAATTTAAACAATTATTACTAGAGTTCAAAAATGTTTGTTTGCATTGTTCTGGCCAGTGTCTTTACTTAGTATTTATCTATGAATTTATTTTTTTACTTTTTAGGTCAATGGCATAAATGTGGAGCATTCAACACACGAGGAAGTGGTGAGTTGTACGAATTTTTTCTTAGTGTCTTATTTAGAATAGGATATGGTTTATTATTATGCATTATAGTCGACGTTCGTAGCTATTTTAATTATTTTGCAATACATATTTAAATAAAAACATATTTTTGCATACCCAGAATGAGTCTAAGGATACTCATCATTGTGTGGGTACTGACTAAGAAATGCATGCAGTAACCATTTGCAAAGTGGAAGCTACCCCAGACGGGTGTCTTCCATTACTTGAACGATGTCAGTAGGCATCAAGGAAAACAGACATTGACTACATGTCCTCTTGTATACTGCCTTCACTGTCTGTGTAATAATGCCAGGATTCCGAAAGTAATTCCTGAAGTAGAGGTCTGTAGCCACTTGCAGGCCTCCATCACTACGTTTTAGCTGTTTGCAAGGATTTGCACAATTAATCTTGCCTCGTCAAAGCTCCTTTTGTTCAGAACAAGCAATCCTTTGCACTATGATTGATTACCTTGTATAGCACAGCACAAAGACTAGATTAGGTCGTAATACAGAGAAAGCTCAAACACCATTCCATTCCCTTGTGACCTGGGATATTTGTAAATGTATCCCCCTATTCTCAGTGTTGTTAGTCGCAAATGTATCGTTGTAAAATACAGCTTTATAGGCAAGATTACCAAATGTGGGGTGTGGATCGGTACCAGCCAAGATGGCCGCATATCCCTTAAACTCTGCAGTGGCATTTACCCTGCCCCAATTAATCTGATCTATATCCTCCCGACTCCGGCTCACGAAGCATATCGGGATGTCTGCGATCCACCGCTGCATCCCCAGGAGAAGTTTGGGAACTGGGGGTGGCATAGCGAAGACAACAGCGACGCAGGAGGCCTGAATGTGTGGACCCGGGTGGTGAAGTTTTGCCCGACGGAGAGCAGACTGGGAGGGGCTGTGCCTCACACATCTTACAGATCACCGAGGCGGCAGAAGCCTGGCGATGTCTGAGCCACCTGAAGTACACAAGTGAGGAATCTTGCCCCCACCACGCGCAAGCGGGAGAGTTGCATGGTGGCGAGTGGCCGGCCAGGAGTGCAACAGCCGGCCCACAGAACACTGGGTCACAGAGGAGACCCTAGTAGGGGAGTCGTGGGATCGGTAGAGAAAGGCCCCAGCTTCAGGAGCAACGGTGGAGGGCCCATAAGAGAAGCATCTGTGGCATCATGCAGATTGGACTTGACTGTGAGGGAAGGCCGCACGCAGCGGTGGCCATAGCCTGGGAAGCCACCTTCCCCATCCTCAGGGGGAACAACAGATGAGTGAGTTAAGTGAGAGCAGTGGGGGTAGCAGAGACGGGCCCCTGATACACTGGGGCCTAGTAATCAGTTCAGTGGGTTGGGGAGCAGGAGCCCCCCTTTCTTCCTTATCCCCTGGGTATGAGACACTGGGGAGGTGCAGGAAGAGCCCCACAGCCGGGAGTGGGCGTGTCTCGGCAAAAGAACCACTGAGGAGGATATCCAGCCTGCCAGTGGACTTAGTGTTGACAAATGAGGCGAGACAAGAACATCCCACTGTCCCCCCTCCGGCCATGGTTGGTAGAGACGTAGGTAAGTGGCCACATTGGGACCTGAACAGATTGGTACAGGCAAGGAGGCCCGTTAATCACTGTAGATGATAGTGTGACTAAGTAGGAGAAGGAAGGAGGGTAACCCTGGGAACAGGTGTACCAAAGAAAGCTGGTGAGTTGGTGGGGTGTCTCCCCTTCCCCTGGCGCAGTGAATGGTGGAGTAGCCATGGGAGGATAGAGCAGTCCCTATAGTTTAGAAACATATTGGTACTGAAAAGCAGTGGAACTGCAGAGCCTCACATTGTGTCCGCCGCTCGGGTTGGGGCACGACATGGTAAGGAGCCTGGCACAGGTGGAAGCGGACATCCCCAGAATGCAGATATGCAGGTGGGACAGCAATGAGACTGTAAGGGGCACCCCTGGCCCAAACCAACAAGATGTATAAATATTCAGTGCCCAGACAAGTGGTGGAATAGGGCGCGGCGGTTGCAGAGGGGCAGGCGGCTGCAGAGCCCACTTTGGGAGCCACCAAGGCGGCTATATCTGACTTAAAAAATACCTTGGAGCCCAAGCTGGAAAAGGTAACCCTAGACGTTAATCTCCTCTGCGTGGATGTAAACAAGATATCAGAGAAGGTCACAGAGGCAAAGAAAGATATCAGATCACTTAAATCCATGACACGCCAGTTGGAAAAAACAGAGCAGCAGCTGACTCACCAACACAAACTCATAGCAGCAAAATTTAAAAACCAAGAAAGTTGGGTTTGCAGAAACAACATAAGAGTGGTGGGGTCCCAGAGGGGGCAGAAGGGCGCAGTGTGGACCTTTTTTTGGAAGATCTTATCCTCAATAAACTGAAGCCTAAACATCTGTCAACCTTTTTCACGTGTGAAAGGGCGCACAGAGTGCCAATCCTACCACCGAAGCCCGGTGACCTCCCTAGACAATTATAGCCAGAATCCTCAATTGCAGGGACAGAGATGCAATACTGCAGGTGGTGCGCATCCCGGGAGACCTAGTCCACGACTACACCACAATCTGGTTCTTTACGGACATTATGCTGCAGTTGCAGAGGCAACGGTGAACCTTTGTGGAGGTCAAGCGAGCACTCCGTGCAGAACACCTCAAATATATGATGTTGTTCCTGGTGAAATTCAGGGACCTGGATGATGGCATGTCCTGGTACTTCATGACACCAGAGGAGGTGTGAGACTGGCTTGAGGGGGATCAAGTGGCAAGGAGACCACAGAGACCAGACGAGTGACAGTGGGACTGAAAAGAGGGCAATCTATGAGGGACGCAGTCGCAGATGAGGAGACTGATTGAGTGGTGCGCTCTATGAGGCTGACAAAGTGATTAAGAGGGGGTGTGTTCCCTGAACTCCATCTGAAGGCAGCTTGGTGGCGGGTGTGGTTCTGAACCGGAATCAGCCATCCAAGGCACCTACTCGGGAGGCTGCCCAGAGGCGTGGACATCGGATTGGATGTAAATGAAGCTAAGATAACTGTGGGTTAGTGATGGACATGAACTGCTAAGTGAACACTCAAGGGGGTAGGGGTCACTAACTGGTCTGATGTGGTGGTACTAGCCAACCCCAAGTTATGGTACTAGCTATTTTGGGGTGACAGTCACTCTGCAAATTGAGAATGTGGGTAGTTCCAGACCTACGGTGCAAGGTAGCAGGGAGGGGGGCATTTCAAAAGGGGAAACTTTACACTGTTGTGATATATGTTCGAATTTTGTGGTTGTTGATAATGCTATGGAGACACCAGTTTAACACACATGCAACACTCAGGCACAGAGGGGTGGATGGAGGGGTGGAGGGAACACTGGAGAGAGGCACCCTCTTAATTTTAGATAGGACATAGCAGTACAACCAGCATTGGCCCTAATAGTCCTGAGGTGGAACATCAATGGCCTTGGTGACAAAATCAAGCGTACCATGGTCCTACGATACCTGTGCAGACAGTCCCCAGATAAATTCCTTTTGCAGGAGACTCACCCTGAAGGGAATCCGCTATGTAGTAATGAATAAATTTGGCTATACCCTCTTGACCCTGCTAGGTTTATGTCAGGCTCCAGAGGGGTGGCCATTCTAGTAAAGAACTCAGTCCCCTTCCTGCCGAGATGCATGTGGCAAGAGCCCTTGGGTAGATATGTGGTACAAGCAGGGACCTGGGAGGGTCTCACCCTGAACCTCTGCTCCACATACATAGCACCAAGACTTCATGCAGACACCTTCCCGGAGCTCCTCAGTAAGCTACTGATGGATATTCCCCTCAGTGTCCTGATATTCGGAGGCAATATGAACGATGCAATGTCCCCCTATATAGATAGGCTGTTGGCTTCCCCTCCGGCCACAGTCCAGGAGCTGCTACGATAATTTGTGGCGGTGATGGGGCTTGGAGATCTTTGGTGTGCACATAATCTGACTGCCCGTCAATACACACATTTGGCGGTGGCATATGGTAGTGGGTCCCACCTAGACTACATTTTTACACAGTGCACAAATGTAGGGCAAATCCATGGGGCGCATCAAAGAGCAGGGGGCATTTCTGATGACTCCTCGGTGGAAGTACTATCCAGGAACCGACCCATGACTATACCCTCCCCCCTCACATTGATCCTGGGCATCTCAGGGACCAAGGGTTTAGGGAAAAGTTAAGGAGAGGAGAGACCAATATTTCCTGGAAAACACAGGGTCAGTTGACTCCCCCTACATCCTACAGGAGGCCTACATTTAGTGGCAAGGGGCTATGCCCAAATGCTGATCGGGGGGCATGGAAGGAGTGATGCTTCCTGTGTGAAGCCCTAGAAAGGGATGTAGAGGCACTGGAGTCTAAAATGAATAGGGCACTAATTGCACCTTAAGCAGAGGGTGCTGAAGTACCGGGCAAACCCCTATTTACCACAGGTAGGGACATAGCCGAGGCTTTTGTGGAGTACTATGAGGCCCTATACCAAAGGTTCTCCAACAGATCCAGGGATGACTGTGCGGACGTGCTCCGGGATATCTCCCTGTGGGAATTATCAGTGGAAGACAGAGAAGAATTAGACAGGGACTTGAAAGGTAGAGGTGAAAGGGAGTGCAATACAAGATATACAATCCAGTAAGGCAACGGGTCTGAATGGGCTGCACACAGAACTGTATGTATGCGTGGCAGATAAAGTAGCACATCTGATGCTCAACATGGTTCAAGGGCAAGGGAGAGTGGACAGCTGGCTGAAGACGTCAGACTAGTCACCATAATAGTCATCCCAAAAAAATACAAATCTGTGCACCATTGTAAGTCATATAGGCCCATCTACTTGCTGAGTTTTGCACCCAAAGTTTTGGCCAAGGTACTAGGCATTAGACTGCAGAGATTCTGCACCCAAGACTGCACTCAATCATCACCTTAGTTATCCATACCGACCAGTTGGAGTTTTTGCCACAGAAGAGTACCAGGCAGAATCTCTGGCGACTTTATGGAGTCATGCAATAATGGCAATCCGTCCAACTGAGGCAGCGGCGTTGCTCTTATTGAATGCATGTATGGCATTTGACAGCATCGAATAGTCATACTTGTTTGCAGTCCTGATGGGAATGGGCTTCGTGGAAAAGTTTTGCAAATGGGTCAGACTTCTCTACGGTGACTCAACTGCGAGAGTCAGGTTCAATGGGGTGGTGTCCAGGTCATTCATACTGTATAGGGGCACCTGTCAG
Source organism: Triturus cristatus (assembly GCF_964204655.1). Lineage (NCBI taxonomy): Eukaryota > Metazoa > Chordata > Amphibia > Caudata > Salamandridae > Triturus > Triturus cristatus. The sequence goes on along the minus strand of NC_140589.1, from coordinate 387,705,410 downwards.
GCATACTCCCTTTCCCCCATGATTTTTACACTGGCACATGAGCCACTCACAGCGTGGGTGCCAAGATCTGCTTATTAACGGTATTGTCAGTGTGGGAGGCTGGGAAGAGCGTTTTTCTCTGTATGCATATTTTGTCTTACAATATGTGCATAAACCCTGGCAGACAATTCATCAACTCCTACACATCATCCAGCTGTTCGGTCAGTGGGGGTATTCATTCACTCAACATACTCCCACAGCTAAGGAGGTTGAGGAAGGATGTTACCCACTGAAGGCAGTATCCAATCACCTTGATGGGTCGGGTCTATCTGTTCAAGGTGATGGTCCTACATGTTTATTATACATGCTCCAGAAAACGCCCTACAAAATTCCAAACAATGTTTTCTAGACTATTGACTCTGAACTCTGCAACCTGTTGTGGGAGGGGGGTACCTTACGAATGGCACTGCGCAAACTTCAGCATGGAGTATACGAGGGTGTTTTGGCAGTTCCAGACATTAGGTACTACTACCTGGCATCCCAATTGATAAATATCAACAACTGGGTGTTTACAGACACCATTGAGCTGACATATTGGTTGGAACAGTACGCCATGATAGTGACAGGCTATCCAGCAGTGATCTATCAGAAAAGCCTGGAGAAACAGCTCCTGACTCATACACAGAAAGTAATGTGAATGTGGCAGGAGGCGATGAAACAAACTGAGGACTCAAACTGATGGCTCAGACCCCTCTCTGGGCATGTGATGGGCTGCAAGACGTGGGACCCCTACAGGGCTTCCACCGCTGGAGCCTAATAGGTATTGATCACCTGGGGGATGTCTGGCGAGATGGGGCAATGATCTCTTTGACGATCTAAAGACCGAATACAAGATCGCAGATACCGAGGACTTCCGATAATTTTAGCTACAATATGTCCTATGCTGCCACCTGCCAGAAGGAGATCAGATACTCACGTACTCTCCCTTTGAAGACGTCTTCTGGACCTGATGGTGGAAAAGGCCATCTCCCATACCTAGGAACCCTTAGAGAGGCATGGGAAAAAGACATGGGGCTCCTGGAGGATGATTATTGGGCGGAGGCACTGCAATGCCCTAGAGGGATTGCCATTTGGCTGTGCTTTTGATTGGTTCAGCTCCGTATCTTGCACAGGTCGTATGACTCTAGAACATTTCAATATAGATGAGGTCGTTTTGACTCCAATCGATGCGCCAGAGGGTGCCGGGAGGTGGGATCCTTCTTTCCTATCATATGCTCCTGCCCCAACATCCAGTGTTATTGGGAGGGATTGACCAGGATAACAGCCAGAGCCACGGGTCTCCAGGTCCCACTAGAAACACAATGGTACATTGTGGGGATAACAGGGGAGGAGAGGTGGCCCAAATACCTTGGAATCTGGCTTATGCTGGCCCCAGGGATAGCATAGAGAAACATTGCTCGGGCATGGGGAGCAGCGGCCTCACCTAGTGTGTGGAACTGGATACACAACATGGACTGGTGCCAGCAGGCAGAAAAGGATATTTACCAAAGTAGAGGATACCGTAAAAAGTGGGAAAAGGTCTGGGCCATTGAGAAGAGTATAGGAAAAATTAGATAACATCCGGATATGGGCCCTATCAAGGAAATAAACCTCGGATGTGGGCGGGGACAACAGGGGATGAAATGTTCCAAATGGAGAGACCTCTCATTACCGTCTGTATTACACCTCTCTTTCTGTAACAAACTGTAATGCTGTGCCAAATGACTTTTCAATAAAAAGAGTTCTTAAAAAAAGATTATCAAATGTAAACTTATATTTTTGGGGTGTAAGGACTCCACACGAATAAACAGGGAAGTAGATACTTTTATTGAGTGCAAACAGGTACATCTGACCACATCTGCAACACCCTCCATCTGCCACCCTAAAATATTCTATATTCCAGAATCTGTGGCATCCTGTTACCAAGGAGCTAGAAACCAGGATACCACATCACCTGTCATTACACTATAATAACAATAATTTGCATAAATAAACTTCTGCACTACTATATCTACCAAGAGGAATAAAACCATCCGAAAGAAGACTTACATATTAATACTAACAAAATAAATAATACAATACACCAGGCTTTGCCAGATTTTAACAGAGAAAGACAACAGTAAAAAGCTTTCAGATAGGGACAAAGCCTACATGGATTCCTCACAGGAGAATGGTGGAAATCATAGTCATACATGTTGGTACAAAGCATAACATGGATTCCACATGAGCCAACATGGATTCCACATGAACTAAACACCCATCCCCCACTTCTTACAATATATTACATGAAAAAACATTTGAATCTCGTGGGTAAGACCACTGGTCTACCCTTATGCGTAGCTGATACACCACCACACTGGCCTGGAAGCTGAAACAAAAAGTCACTAACTGTCCCCCCTGAAGAAGGAGCAGTTACAGTGCCTCCAGTGCTCATTACCTCATCCCATGCCCAGTCCATGTACGTTGGTTTATCATTTCCTTTGGAATTTTTCCAGTTTAGAATTGTAGTGCATCTCACCATTCTGATAAAATGCCACTCTTTTCCGTCACTTAATTTTGCTGATTTAGAATATACTTCTATCAAAGGAAATGATGGACGGAGTGTTGAACATTGCAAGCACTCACCCCCAGTCAACTGATCTGGGTTTAATCCATCACCGTTCTTTAGCCCACTCTGCCACCCCAGTTCAGACATGGCCATATGCAAATCAGTCTGACCCTGTGCCTCATGGGAACAGTCCAGCCCGAACTGCCAAGCCATGTCTTTCCTGGACCGGAAACAAGCTTCCTAGGACCGGTTTCTGGCATTTCAGCCGTCTTCAGCCAGGCTTGCTTGAATCCAGTGGCAAAGTGAGCAAGGGACTCACGTCTGAGCATACCCTGCCAACTTATGGCGAACAAAGCAAAAACCAAAGGAAATTGCTTGCATGGGTTCTAAAAACTAACTCTCTTCTTTCTTTGTTTTAAACCCGACTTTTACAATCACAAGCACTTAAATAAAAGTTCTTCATGCCATATTTTTTATTATAATAAGTCTTCTTCAAGTTGGATTTCACTACTGCAGGTGACCATTTACTACAAATCCTCTTATTATTCCACGCCATGTTGTTCTTAGTGAATGATTATCTACATCTCAACATCCTAAACGGGCTGAAACGTGTGCCAGTAGGAGTTATTCACTTCACTTAGTCCTTACCAGCATTAATGGATGCCTGAATGCTCCCCATCACATCTTTGGGAAAGTGTTCCACAATGCCATTACCCCCTGGGAGGTAAGCAGGAGATTTCTTCCCAATAATAACATTTCTGTTAAGAAAACTTTCAAACTTATCAGAAACAAACTGGGGACCATTGTCGCTAAAAATAAACTTGGGAATACCCTCCCGCAAAAATATATACTCAAGGAAATTAACTACTGTTTTGCTCTCTGCCGTGTCAGTCACCTGTACTTCAGGCCATTTCGAAAATGTATCAATAAAAGCAATCACATGTTTGTACTCTCCACTGTCATTCAGAATGGGGCCCAACAAGTGTATGCTTAAGTTCTCCCAAGGAAGCTCAGGAGTCTGTCTTTCCCCCTAATTGTGCCTTGTCAGAATTGGCACACTTTACACAAGCTTTTACAAATCTTTTAATATCCGTTTCCATACCTGCCCACCAATATAATGACTTAACTATTTTCTTCAATTTAACAATTCGTAGATGTCCCTCATGGTTTATATCAAGACCCCTTGCCTTCAACCATTCTGGGACCACCATTCTGTCACCTCTGAAAACAGAGCTTGCATCATTGACAGACAACTCATCCTTGATTTCCCAAAATCATCTGCACTTCTCCTGTAACTACTTCTTGCTTGACCAACCTCTAAAAATAAAATTCATCACTTTGTTCAACATACTATCCTTGAAATATTCTTAATCCCATTCATCCTTTGAAATGGCATTGTTGTTCTATGTAATAACAGCTACACTAAAATCCTCCAAAACTACTTCATCTTCACCACCCCAAGGTAAAGTGAATTCGCTGAAGTAATCAGCAACCTGATTCCCTGTTCCTGTTAAATACACAACATCATACATAAAAGCAAGACATTTTAAAGTCATGTTCACTATCCTAGGAGTGCTTTAGCTATACCTTTGATGTCAGAACCTTCACTAAAGGTTTATGATCATCGGTGCACAGAGTGAATTTCACCCCCCAAACTTATTGCCTAACCTTCTCTTAAGCCCAGACAAGGGCCAGCATTTCCTTTTCAATGACACAAAAATTGTTCTTCCACTCGGTACAAAGATGTAGAGGCAAACGCTACTGTGGCCTCTTCACCAGAGTCAGTCATTAGAGTAAACACGCCCTCTATTCCTTTTTCACTAACATCAGTGGTTATTATGCTGTGTGCTGTGGTATCAAATCCTTGTAATGGAAAAGCAGTACACAAATCTTGTTTAATTCTCTCAAAATCTTTTTGCAAATCATCATACCAGAAAAATTCTTGTCATAATGTTCTACAATTTCCTCAACCCATGCTTTTTCATAGCAAAATTCCTTACAAATTTAGAATAACATTCTGCTAACCCTAAGAAGGAACTAACCTTCTCTTTTGATTTGGGAGCAGGAGCATTACTAATGCTGTAATCAAACTTTTTTTGGGAAAGATACCATCCCCTCCTACTTCATGACCCAAATAGGTGACTGACTTCACAGCAAATTTTCAAATTCTGCAGTCAATCCTTTCTCCATCAGTTTACTTTAGTACTGCTTTCAATCCCTCATCATGTTCTGATTTAGCTCGGCCCATCACCAGGATATCATCTTGAAAATACGTCACCCCCTTCATGCCTTTGAAAATCCTATGCATCAGACGCTGAAAAACAGCAGCAGTGGAAGCAAGACTGAAAGGCATGTGTATGAACCTGTAACAACCAAAGGGGGTAATAAACACTGTCAAATTCCTACTGGAGGTAACTGAACCTGGTGATAGACCGAAGTCATATCCATTGTGGAGAACCATTTTACTCCTTTGGACTGTGCCAACAGTTCATCAATACTGGGCAAAGGAAACTTATCAATTACCATGGTCTTGTTCAAATCTCTGACATCAATGCACCGGTGAAGACGGCCGTTGGATTTGCGTGCAACGACTAAGGGAGCAAACCACTCAGCACTCTCTACAGCTTATATTATGCCTTTACTATCTAGTGCGTCTCGCTTTGTGACACACAGGTACCGCCCCTTATTTAAGAACTGTTTTATGGACAAACCTACACATTTTCCTAACTTTGCGTGGAAAGACTCTTTGAAACTTCTCCCTTAACCTCCATTACCATAGATTCATCAGGTTCACTGAGCAACAAGACTTGGTCTCTCCTGTTGGGATCTTGAATAATATATAAAGCCTGTTGAGCAACCCATCCTAATACAGACTGACCTTTCTCAGCCACATATAATTTTCCTCTGCCAGATCTATCTTTGAACCAAAACTCTTTTTCTACAAACTCAACCATGGGAATCTTCTTCCCCACAAATGTAACTGTGGCCAGGTCTGGTGGCTCATTGGACTAATGCATCCACTGCAGTGACCTGTGTTCTACTTCATTGTCACAGGTTCAAATTCAGGCAGGTACCATCAGCCTTTCATTAATCCAAGGTTGATAAAATGAGTACCATTGAGTTGGGCAACATTTAACATCTGTTATTTAGCGCCAAATTACCTCAGGGTGAACGTGCGCTTTACATCTACACATGTATTATGTTATGTTATGATGTATATCTGTAGGTCTCAAAGTTTGCCTAGCACCTTTCAATCTTATCCTCCCACACCGAACGCTGTATAATAGTGTATGGATAACCTGAATCAGAAACAATCTGTATCTCTACTCCCCCAATTGTTTTGTCGCAAAGAGGTTTCCTCTTAGAATTGGAACACACACCCACAATGACATCATCCCCACAACCCGCATCATTAATACATAAAACTCATTCATCATTTCAACAAATCCACACCACCATACTCGTGATCCTCTTTGTCCACAAAACGCTTCACAAATTTCTTGTCTCCTTTGTTCATCTTCCTCCTGCAAACCTTGGCAGAATGGCCAACAATTCCACTGAAAGCACATTTAGATTTCATATGGGCACAACACTTATCTCTGGCTATCTGGCCCTTGTTACCACACCAGATACAGATTGGACGCTTATGTTTTTCACTTTTCTTCCCTTCTTCCTTGGAATTGGACACTTTATCTACTAATTCACCCTCACTATTATTCTTTAGATCTGCCTTACCCCATCTCTTAGACATCTCTGGCTTCTTTATTATTGCTACAATTTCATTCAGGGGAGACTCTCCACACACCCACAATTTTTCTTGTATCCCTGCATTGTTAGAATGCATCACAAGCTGATCTCTTATAAGATTGTTGTGCAAATTTGCAAGTAATAGCCACCTTCTTCAGTGCTGCCACTTAGTCTTCCACAGAGTCTGTTTTCATTTCTTCCTTTAGAAAAAAGATTACCTGTCAATGGCTACATAAATAGTAGGATGGTAATAAACATCTAAATCCTCCAACTCTTCCAAAAACACATTTGCGTTCTTGGTGGGTCTTGTATTTTTCTCCATCTGATTATACACATGTAAACCTTCTGGCCCAAGACTGTGTACAAGGATCTTTTTTTCCCTTGAAGGTGTGAACTCATCTTAATTCTCTTCCTCAAGAGCCAACATGTAATCCAGAAAATAATCCTGCCAATCAGGCCTCTTTATCAAAGCCTCACCAGGACGGGGAAGAAAGGGCACTGGAGGTGCACGTCTATAACTTCGTGAACTCATGTTAACTGGAAATATAGGTTTACTAAATATGTTAACTTTGTTCAAATACACACAAACCATGAATTCTGACATAAAAACTGAAAAAAGAAAACAAAATGAAAAAAAACAACAGAGTGTGCAATAATCCCTGAGAAGTATGCAGATTTATTACAATTAACACCTTTTTCTGACAATAACGCATTAATATTGTGCCATAACCATGCAATTGCCACCCGAAAATTAATATCCCTAATATTTCACTACAAGCACAAAGATTGTTGAGCAACTAAGGGGCATATTATCAAGCATGGAGTTAAAATTATCGCCGCTTTAGCGTCAGAAAACAGCCGCTAAAGCGGCGATAATGGGCTTGATAATATGCCCTTGAGAATACCAATAGAAGCCCATATTGTCACCAAAACATTGGCTTCTATTGGAATTCCATAGAGCATATTATCAAGCCCATTATCGCCGCTTAAGCGGCAGTTGTCTGCCGCTAAAGTGGCGATAATTTTAAGTCTGTTCCTTGATAATATACCCCTTAGACTCCAAATCTGATATGTTGTGCGCATCACTGAAAAGCACGTGCAAAACTGCCTTCTAGGAAGTTACCAATCAGAGTGTGCGCATCACCGAAACACGCGTTGAAATCTTTGTTAAGCATGCAAATTGTCCCCATTAAAGGTACCATTTTGAGGTGTGCGCATCACCGAAATGCGAGTTGTAGATTTCACGCCAGATCACCAGATCTTCCTTTTCACTGATCCAGCACAACGAGATACCGATCACGTCGCATCTGAATACGTGACAAATACTGTGGCCAAAATGGTGTCAACGTTACGATAAGATGCATAGTGATGCCCTCATGTTGCTCTTCAGCACGCTTGGAGCATAATCAAGGCTGTAACCAATGACGCTTTGGCTCAAGGTGAGTTAGGTAACATTCCTTCGCGCACACTGCGCACGTGCTAAGCTTTCGCTAAGCTCTCGTGCTGAATCCCCAATGCCCGTCCTGGTTCCAAAATCAGTATGAATTCCTTCAGTAAATAAGACTGAATTGCCACAGAACCACCTAGAGGCTTGAATCTATGATCACAAACACACCAGCCTCTCAACTCTGCTTGCTCTCCATGCTGGAACTTGACCGGAGTCTTCCTGAACTTTGTGGTTGCACCACAAACATCTGGTTTGGATGCAGCTTTCCTGTTCAGCTTCCCGTTCTGCTCATTGCCACTTAGTAATGCTCACTCTACAAGAGAAAGCAGGTAAGTAGCTAACTTTATTGATAGTAAGCATGTATGTCTGACCACTTCTGTAATTCCCTCCAACTGCCACCCTAACATATTCTATATCCTAGAATCTGTGGCATCCGGTTACCAAGAAGCTAGTAACCAGGATACCACAGTGGGTTTATAAACTGTCTTATGCTGTTTTTTTGAGGTGAGCACATTTTTCTTAAGTAAGTCAAGTTAGACAGTAGTACGAACAAGCTCCCTCTAGTTCAAAAATTAATTAGGGTATGACATAACATTGATTTATCTGGCTACACCAGTTCATCCATTTGAGGTTTGTTTAGCCATCAGATCATTTGATAATTTACAGTATCAACTTTGTATTACTGAAAGTATAACCAAGGTATTTGCAGTGTTGATGTCAATGGAATTGTGAGGGAAGAGATTGAAGAGGGGAACATGGAATATAGAATGCTAAAGCAGGTGATGGTTGGGACAGAAGCTGCAGGAATACTAAGCAGCTCGGTCACATAATAAAAGTTTACTTACTTATTGAAAGTGTGTAGTGTCTTCTCTCCTCAAAACTGGTCACAAGTTACGACCAGGCTATGGAAGAACAAACTGATGTGTGCAGGGAGAGGCGCTCCCGGAGGTATTGTTCTTTATTGTGCAGAGTCCAAGCACTATTGATGGAGGCAGTATCTTCGCTGTTGTGGCCACACCTGAGGAAAGTAACCCCACAGGAACAAGGCAAGCAGCAAGTGCTGAACTTTGTCCTCCCCATATTTTCCCCAACCTTAGGTTTGAATTTATTTACGAGGCTGGAGGCTGCCATTACTGTGGCGCAGTTAGGGCACGAGACAGGGCTATGAGTAAGGAGTGCATCTGAAACGGGTCACATGAAGATGCAGACCGGATTCAAATACGTAGGCACAGGACGCGTCACAATGCATGGATGACCCAAGGCCATATTGGAAACATCTAGACTTCACAGTCAGCCCGGTCATTGCATAAAAAAAGTACAAAGAAAAACGTTACTTTATTCCTTTGAATGCGCATATTGTGAGGAGTTCCTCACACCCTGCCTGCAATTTAGAGTCATACGTTGACTGGGTGAGTGGTAATAGTAATGTAAGCAGGAATGACCTTGCATCTCTTGAACCCATAGTGACTACAAGAGCTTGTTTGCTGACCTCCTGATCTGATGTCTCAGGGATATAATAGGTTTACCACAACCTTGCATCTGCACCTGGACTCTGCCCTCTCTGAGTCTATCCTGTCAAGTAGTGCCACCCCAGTCCTGGGCCCTTGAAAGTGGGCTTAAAGTACTTTACCAGCCTTTGTGAATCCAGTTGAACTGATGCATCTCTTCTGCTGTGCGACAAAATCCCAAGCAGAACCACTGCAATTCCGCTCCCCCAAGGATTGGACCCGTCACGAAGATCCACATTGGCACCGTAACACACAACACCTTTGGAACTGCCACTGTGCAACACATGCTCGGCACAAGCCCTGGCAGCCCTTATTGATGATGCTTTGATGATGACAAAATACTCCTCATTGCACCCTCACAACTCTTCAGAACTGATTCATCACCCTGACTGCACATCGCGAATGCTCGATGCCAGATTTAGAATCACAAGCCCCATTGACGGGTCCTCGATGATGGTGCATGCCCTCGCATCACAGTCTCACTGCATCTTGGAACCAATGCATTGCTTTGCCTGCATGTCGCATTTTCTACACAGATCCACTCAATGCCCCGTGAACCAGGATTGGAGGTATTTTGTTCAGGTGGCCTAGCTGGGTCCCTGTAGCTGGCCCATGCTCCATTGCAGTGAGCCTATCTTGTGAGTTGTCCCTGTCCGGCAGAACCTGATATCCACAGTTTTGGTTTTATTTTCTCAGGAAGTTTTAAAATAGCTCCTTTTCTACTAATTGGATTTTTGTCAATTTGGTCTTCCTTTAATTATTAAATTGAGCTCTATTTTTCTAAACTGGATCCTTTTTGTGTGGTGGTTTCACTTCTTTACAGTTTCAAGTGTTTCACAAATACTTTAAAGATTGCCTCTAAATTAAACCTGACTGCTCTGTGTCAAGCTACCAGGGGGGTTGAGCACAGGTTAAATTGGGGTTTGATTGTGCCTTATCCTGGCAACGATTTTATTTTCTGCTTAGTCAGGGCTCACACACCAGTCAACCAGTAACCCAATTTCTTAAAAATGAAGTGGCATTTTCAATAATGTTTTTGGAAAAAGTAACTTTAAAAAGAATTGGACTTTGTCTAATTGAGCCTCTAGTAGTCAAATTAGAAATAGCCTGCCATGATCTACCCTCTGTCAGTGCTTCTCCGTAACGAGGTGTGAAAACTGATCTGGGGCAGAAACAATGGATTGAGACATTTGGAATGGAGACTTAGGACTCCTTTCAATTCACAATTCACAAGGATAGCTGGGGAGGGAAAGAGACTAGTGTGAGGCTTGCACATTGATAAGTGTACATGAAGACCTGGGAAGAGAAGCCTTTGTTCCCTGTGCTCACTGTAGCCAACATGACCCCTCCATGTGGGAGGTGGGGTGAGCTGGTCATAGAAGCAGTTTGGTGTAGATGAGGAGGATTGGACTGATTATTTCCCTAAAACAACACCTGGCTGACACATCATAATTTCCCAAGGGCAGAAGGGTGCTGCCATGTTGGATTTGCCTCTGAATAGTACACTCCAGGATAGTTTGTAAAAAGGCAAACAGGGTGCACTACAAATGTGTGAAGAACTGGTTAGGAATTCACTACCACCCAGTGGCTAGTAAATCCTACAAAAGTGACATCTCACCCATTGCCCATCAGAAAACATGTAGAACAAAGGAGCAACCAAAGAAGACTGGACCTGCTGTCTGTGACACCTTAGTGTAGACATGAGGGTCTAATCTGGTTCCCACTTGTGCCCAGTACTGAGAAGTGGTTGTCACACATCCTATGTAGCTACAGAGAAATATCAAGCTGTAAGAGGCCTTTTTCCTGGAGCACCACTGTAAGAAAAGGAATTATTTTTGGAGAAATAGGGAGAAATGTAATGAGCAAAATGACACAAATCCAAACGAGGAAGCAGAGATGATTTGTATTTTTAAAGGTTTAGGAGTTAAAAAAACAAGAAAATGCAAAGTGCCACTCATTAATCACTGTTCAGGTTGATATGGACCTTGGTACGATTTCAGGCTGACTACAGTGGAGCTTGAGTCAGATAAGCCTAGAGGGTTCATCTGGTTAAAGATTTTACCTTCTGTCCTAATCTCTGAAATAGCTGTCAAAATCCTCCATTGGGGAAAGGTTGCAAGGTATATCAATATAAGTCCTGTAGAATGTGGATAGGTGGGTAAAGTGGTGGGCAAGTTACTTCTGAAACCATTGCTGTTGGTGTGAAAAGCACAGAGTAGGAAAAATTAAAGACTTACAGCCTCATGCATCAAGCCAAAATCCAGTCGGTAAAATACCGAATCGTTATTAGCTCCCGGTAGCGAGTCCCAAATACCCAATCCCAATGCATCAACCCAAAACGTGAGCAAATAACGAATCGCAAAATAAATATCCGCTAACATACCGAATCGCTAATACCCAAAATGCTAAATTACCGAATCGCTAAATACCGATTTTGCAGTTACCAAAACACTAACAGCTCCCGGAAAATGCCAATAGCAAATAACGAATCGCACCCCAATGCAACAAAACTCGCTAATAACGAAAATCCCAAAAATCGCTATTTTGCCAGAGCTAAATAAGGGGAATCAAAACCTGGAGGTAAAGTTAAAAAAAAAAAAAAAGAAAATGCAAAAAAAAATTCTACATGTGCAAATGATTGAGGCAATCACTAAACCCTTAAATGTGGCCCAGGAGACCCTGTTGGCTCCCACAAAATGTCTGCCCTCTACGTGCTTGCAAGGAGGATGTGGATCAATGCAGCAGGACAGCGCAGGAGAAGGGTCCAGGAGCGGGTTTTCAGACTGCGCATAACCTTGCTCGGGCAGAATGAGGACGAGGTGTACCAGAAGTATCGCCTCAATCGTGCCATGATCATGCGCCTGATTGCAGACCTGGAACCATTACTGCAGCACCAGACACACCGGACAAATGCAATCCCTGCGCACGTGCAGGTCCTATGCTGCCTGCACCTACTGGCCTCAGGGAGTTTCCAGGGGGTAATTGCGGTGGCCGGAGGGGTTTCTCAAAGCGCACTGTCACGCTTCCTCAAGAAATTCCTCGATGCCATGCTGACAATGCTCCACACACACATCAGCTTCCCCACAACCCCACAGCAGTTGGACCGCACCAAACAGGCTTTCTATCAGGTGGCACAATTCCCACATGTGATTGGATGCATCGACTGCACGCACATCCCCATATGTCCTCCCGCAGCTAATGAGTACATTTTCCGGAACCGCAAGTCATACCACTCGATCAACGTGCAGGTTGTGTGCGATGCCAATAACATCATAACGGACCTAGTGGCACAATTCCCAGGGAGCACACACGACTCCTACATCTTCCGCCACAGTGGAATGCACAGGCGACTAATCAACGGAGAATTTGGAGAGGGACTCCTGCTAGGTACGTAGAAATACGCTTCCCCACACCAACACCACACATGTATGTACATCACCAATGCTAAGTCTATGCTTCTATATTCTAGGTGACAGTGCTTACGCCCTGCGCGAATACATACTCACCCCATACTTAAATCCAGCAACCCCGCAGGAACATCGCTACAACGCTGCACACATCAGCACTAGGAATGTGATAGAGAGGACATTTGGAATTCTCAAGAGCCGCTTCAGAATCTTGCACAAGACTGGCGGCGCCATGCTATACCAACCTGAAACATGCTGCCGGATAATTGCTGTATGTGCAATGCTGCACAACATTGCCACCAGAAGGGGGATATCCATAGAGGTGGACAGGGATGCGGAGCACAGGGATGACCAACCACCCGCCCAACAACGACAGGCACACATCCCAAACACAGCAGAGGGCCATAGGAGGCGGACATACATAATGCAAAATAATTTTTGAAACATTTTAAAATGAGACATTACAAGTTAGTTTGGGGTGCAACTGTTTAATGCACAGTAGCACAGAGGATTGTGCAACAAAACTAGCATTGTAAATCATGCTCCATTTGCAATAATGTAAATTAAAGGTGCCTTAAAGTCACGCATGTGCATACACAGTATTTGGATGGCCATGGTTGCCCCACCATGGTCCTGCATGCATGTCCAACTGTCTAGTGGCGCTTCCCACGTACCCCAAGCCTCCGCTCAGGTGTATCCAATGCCTCACCACGGCCTGTCCCCGTGGAGGCACGCGAACTGCGGCGCCTGGTGCTGGCCTGTGCCAGTGACACGCTGCTGACACTGGAGGCAGCCTCACTTGTGTCATCCCCTCCCAATGCAGCAGCACTGCATGTGCTGCTCTGTAGGTGTTCCATTGCAGTGGTGATGTGTCCTAGTGACTTAGCGACATCCCCGCAGAAGTGCCCAAGGTCCACCTGCAGGGAGACTGAGCGGCGTGCCAACACTGCGGTGCTGTTCCTGTGCCGTGTTATGGCCTTGGTAGCGGCGGCAGAACGCAACAGTTGCTGCCGGTGCCTCCTCTTATGGCACTCATGGCCCACCCTCATGGCATGGGTAAGCTCATGTACCTCCTCCCTGAGCTGCGCATTGCCCTCTGCAACCGCAGTGGTCATGTCCCTGACCGCCGTGCTCATGTCTGTGACTGCTGCAGTCATGGCGCGCATCTCCCTGGCAAGGCGCACAATATTGCAGCTAATGCTAGCCACATGTCGTCCCTGCAGGCGCTGTGTATGCAGCATCCTCTCCTCAATTGCAGAGGTTGTTGGGACATCCTGTTCGGCTGAGGAGACGGAACTGCGACGAGCCCTGTGCCGCCGTGTGTGTCTTGCGCCTCCAGGTGGTGCATCAGGTGGTGTGTATGTGCGCTGCCTGGGTGCCAATTGCGAGGAGGGTGTTTCCATCTCCTGCAAGGGCGCAACTTGGGACCTGCGCCTCTGCAGTATTGTGGCTGTAGTAGCTGCAGCCTGTTTGGCTGGTGCCGTTGCTTGTGGCGCTGGTGCTGGTGCCGTTGCTTGTGGCGCTGATGCTGGTGCCGTTGCTGGTGGGGCTGGTGGAGGTGGTACTGTTGGTGTGGCAGGTGTTGGCGATGCATGCGCGTCCTGCGCTGTCTCCTGGTCTGACTCTACGGGTGTTTCCGAGATGATCAGCTGGCCGCTGTCGTCCGAATCCCCAGGTGATGCATCTGTGTGTGAAACAGTGCATGGTTAGTGGGATAATTACAACTACATAGTGTTGTACACATAAATGTCCCTCTGTGGTCCACTAAATGAACAGTCTCCATCCATGTTCAACTGCTGTGGTGTATGGTCATTGGATTTACGCCTGTACATGCACACTGGGCTGACTAGACTACAACTCCCAGGATGCACTAGTGTCATGTGTAAAGCTGTCTGTGCCAGCGCTGCAGACACACTGAGATCGGGCTGGGGGCGTGGAAATGGATTTACGCTACGCTGGGTGTGGGCACAGGCATGCATCTTACCTTGGGCACTTGTGGCTGCGCCGGACGTGTCCATCTGTGTCACCCCCACGACGGCTTCCCGCTCTATCGTCCCTTCCACAAGGTCCTCCAGGGCTGTGTTGGATGGTGCTGTAGATGGTCCGCCTCCAGTCCTGCTCGACTCCCGGAGCCTCTCCGCAATCCTCTCTTTGGCACGCTTCCGCAGGTCGTACCACCTTTTTTTGAGGTCGTCGATGCTGCGGGTGGTGACCCCAACTGCATTCACCCTCTCACGGATGCGCAGCCATATGCGCCGCTTCTCCTGCTCAGGCACCTTGAGGGACAGCTTGCCAAAGAGGCGATCGTGTTTGCTGGTGACTCCCTCGATTAGGTACTCGAGCTCCCTGTCCGAAAACTTTTGCTTTCGCTTGCGTGCTAACTCAGCGCTGGATGGCACTTCCTGCGCCATGATGTGTGTTTCCTTGGATTTGCTGAGTCGGTGTGGCCTCACTCTGCACAGGCAGTCCTCCTTCCCAGCTCCTGTCTGCTCCTCTGTCGAGGCTATGTGGGTGGGGCTGCAGTATTTCCTGGTTGGTGATGTCATCTGCACGTTCCCGGAGCGACGCGGCAAATTGCGATTTCGCTATTACCGATTCGGTAATAGCTAACTCGGTATTACCGAACTCGGTATTAGCTAATTCGGTATTACCGAACTCGCAATTTGCTAATGGGAGTTTGCATGCCCCGCTATTGCGAAATCGGTAAATTTAGCGATTTATAAGGAATCGCTAAATTTTACTGAATCTGTTGATGCATGCCATATACCGATTCCTTAATGGCGATTCCTTATTTTTCGCTATTAAGGAATCGGTATTCCTTTGGTTGATGCATATGCCCCTTAGTGCTAGTGTTGGGCGAATACCATCACGCCTCTGACCATTCATTATTCCTACCTTCAGACTTAGTCTTTTTTATGGAGCTCAAAATTGTCTAGCAGTGCTAATCTAACATCCCTTCAAACATCACAACAAAATAGGCCTCCTGTGCCATGAGGTAACGCACACATATCCAAAGGACTTGGAGGTTCCAAAAATGTTCCCACCTTTTCAGACTTTCTGGGGTAGCACCTTTGGGTTACTTCTAAGGCTCCCAGGATATCAGGGAGAGCATTTAGTGACCATGACACACTCCAGCAGAGACTGTCAGAAGGGTCCAGTCCTGTTCTAGTTATTAGTGATCAGCTGGGCACTTCACGGAAATGGCTTCTTACAGCTTGATGTGTCCCTGTAGCTGCACAGGAAGTCAGCCAACTTGCCTTTGGAGTCAACTTATTTGTCCCGGGTACAAGTGGGAACAGATCCAACACTTCAGGCCTCCTTATAGGCTTCAGACAGCAGGTTTACTCTCTTCTGCTACACTTTAGTAGCTAGTAGGTGTAGATGATACAGGAACACTCCTTAACCAATCGGGAAAAAGTTATCAGACAGCCCTACCAATTTTACACCCCATCCTGTTGGCCTTACTGCAAAGTAATATAGAGTGCACTATTGTCCAAGGTGGTGCACGCCTTTAGCCCTGAAGAGAGCCTTTGCAACAGCCAGGGGTGTCTTGAGCAACCCTCTCATTCTCAGCTATACCAGGCAGGTACTAGGACCAACTACCCCTCCCATCGAGCTGGTACCCAACAAGCTACAAAGGCCCTAAAGAACATCGGCCTCATGACTCCCCTTACACTTTACTGTGAATAGGCAGCCCTCACCATTGCTTCTTTGAAGTAAATTCAAATCCTGAATCCTCCCAGCTGCTCTTCCTGGGCTGAGAAGTGTCACAAGCCTCACCTCTAGCCCATCCTCTCCAAGGGGCTCAAGTCATTGTGCTGCACCGCTTGACCTTGGTAAGGTCAAAGGGGCAGCAAGCAAGGAAAATGTAACTTTCTGAAACTTGCTTGTCCTAAAAATAAAATAAAAGTTGATCTTCACCTTTGAAGTGGATCATTATTAAATATTTAAAATAGTGGTTGTACCATTTCTCTAGCTTGTCCCAAACCAGAGATAACAAAAATGTATAGATTAATCTGCACTCTAGTTTTCCTCATAGGATAGCCTGAGCCTTTCACTCTCAAAATAGGTCTTGGGGGATTTTCACTATAGGGACATGTCAGCATTAAATAACTCCCTCTTACTTTATCCTATCTTGGGCTCTATGAGGACTGCCTAAGGGTGTTTTATTAACATTTAAAATGGAAGAATTTCCTGTTATAATGTTTACTTTGACAGGTCGGACTGCACATTCAAACTACACTAGTTAGGCTACATTGGTGGGCCTGAAGCCATGTTTCCCTTTTCAATCTAGTGGATGACATATTAAGTGGTGTAGTCAACAGGTGACATTGATTTTTCCATTCCATGGATGTAGTTTCTACACCATATACTATGGTGTTATAGGAGAGTTAGCATGCCAGTTATGGATTAGTTCATTTTTACATGTGTTAGGAATCAGAGCACATAAAACCGAGCTAAAAATGTGGGTGACCATTTAAAAAGGGGCATTTTCTCAGAATCTTGGTGACAATTAGCAACTGGACGTGTACTTGATACTTTAGGTGGCCTTCGATGGAAGGAGTCATGGCCCCTAATTGCTGTCCCTGATGTCCTGTGAACCTTGCAGGAGACCAAGAGGAGTTGCTTTTGAAAGTCTAAATAGTTAGGGCTTTGAACACTTTTGGATTCCCAAGACCTCTGGAGAGTCAGCTGGAACTTTCTGCAAAGGTGTCTACATTTTAGTGGATTTCATCAGGCACAGCTTCAGGATTTTCCTGAAGGTACAAAGCTTGACTGGGTGAAGATAGGAAAGTAGCTGACTGAAGAGAATACTTTAGTGGCTGTGATATTTGATTTTCCAGCTTGTCACTATTCCTGCTAAAACCAATGGCTTCAGTCTATGGTTATCATTCTTTAAGTGGACTTTGCGGAATACAGCCTGCAGCTTTGCTCCACTGGAGGATTTTGACTTCCGTCTTAGAGGCAAAGTCAGAAGGAAAATCCTCTACCTGCACATCCCTCTTGAGGTGTCTGATGTCCACTCGATTGCTGTTGATCAGAAACCATGGGTCCCGGTCAGTCATGAACGGTGTTTACTGACAGCCACTTTACTTTTTCTTGGTGCTATTTTTCCTAAACCTTTCAAAATGATATCTTTCTTTCCCTGCGTAGGATTTTTAATGTTTTGGTGTCATTTTGTTCATTGTATAAACAGTGACTTCTGGTTGGAAATTCACTTTTTTTTATGGCCCTTTTTGACCAACAATTTTCAGAATATGTATCTCCAATGTCTACTTTTGGATTTATGTTGTTTTTTGTCATTTTTGTTAATACATTTTTCTTTATTTTTAGAATTTGGAGGTGTGATTTTTATTGTGTTGCATTTTGACTTTTTAATTGTTTTGGGATTGCTAACTTTTTAACACATTTTCCTTAAGTTAAGCCTGTCCGCTCTGTACCATAGCTGCCAGCCGTTAAGCCCAGGTTTATTTATTGAACTTCTGTGTTGGACATGGAAGGTTTAATAATTGGGAAGGACTAACACCTTCCCTAACTAATAGCCTATTTTATTGCAGGTTTTAACTCCTGACCGCATATCAGTCATTAGATCTTTTGGAGAACACAGGAACACTTTGCAAACAAAGGGCAGCTTTAGCAATACCTCTTTTGTCTTTGGGCACAGATGACTCCTTTGAGCTCAGCTGGACCTGAAGTTGGGAGCTATTGCCACTACTCTTGGACCTCTGGTGTTAAATCCTGCTTGACAGGTGTTTCTGAGGCATATGTAAAAGGTTTGCACAGATGAGGGTGATCAAAAAGGACCAGAGCCCAATTCTTGTGTATCCTCTGTCTGGTTGCTGAAGAACCCTGTTTTTGCCCTACTCGATATCTGTCTCCTGTTTTATGTTGTGAGCTCAAGGCCTGCTTCAAACTTTATTTTAGTGTTAGATGTAGGACGACACTGGTGATTTCCATAGTACCCTCCAGAACATCCCTAGCTCTCAGAGTCAACGTTTAGTGTGGCTGAAAACATCTGCCATTTTGGCATTGGACTGGCACATGGTAGTTAGGGTCAGTTTACATTTAGGCACAAAAGAACTACTGAAAAATTATTCAACTCAATCCACTAGCTGGTATGAACCATAAATGTGGAACCCTAAGGTACCCTCTGAAGAACACTCTCCTGACCTATGGACAACCAGAAGAAGGACTGCACCTGTTTTTGAGACCTGTGAAGGTTTCTCAAAGGCTGACATGCTTACATTTGTACCCAAAGAAAATTAGTGGACACCAAGAGACAGTTAGCTTACTTCCTATGTGGATACAGAGATTAAGCAAGGTCCAATAGGCCTTTTTCCTAAAGTGCCCAGCTGACTAGTAGCTGCTGGACCTGGACTCTCCTGTTGGCCTCTGCCTGACACCCTGAGAGTTTGTACGTGCCCCCTCTGAGGTCCTGAGGAACTTAGAAGTGGACTTATGTGGTTGTTTGGGCAATGGACATAAGAAAATGTTTGGAAACTTTGAAAAACGTTTCCTCCAGAGCATCAGCAGGACCTGCTGGAAAATGTATCCGACCAGCAGTTTACCAGCATTAGATTGGTTTTCAGGATTGTCCTGCACATCCAAAACAACAACTAAGTCCCTTTCTGTATTGGGAGTCAGAGAGTCAGAAAAAAGAATCATATATATATATATGTGATCAAGCCCACTAGTTGGGTGAAACGCGTCATCTGCCATGCCGGTCATTGCTTGTATATAAAAAGAAGAATATACCTGCATGCAAACTGGAGTCCGTTTTCCTTCCTTCGGCTGAGCTGCTGTCGCTGGGAATCTGATGATCTGTATATAAATATATATAGATAGATAGATATATTCACAGGAAAAAACATAGGTTTCAGGGGAGTTATAGTTAACTGGCCATTTCACTCGTACAAAACCATAGAAATTCCTCAATTATAGTTATTTCTGCTAACTATAACTCGCGCACCCGCAATGCACTGCTGATGATGTCACATATTGCCTTATTCATGACATGGTCAGTGACATCACTGATGACATCACTGAAGACATCTCAAATGACATCACTGATGACATCATCCAGTGAATGTGGTTTAGTTTGAACTATAAATATGTATTATATATAGACCAATCTGTATTGAAGATTGAGTGGATATATAACTGTCCCGATGGAGGATTTAGTAGCTGTCTGACTATCTGTTTAAGTGAGTAATTAAAAGTGTCTCACTTAATACATGGATTAGTAACTAAACTATGTGAATGTGTGCATCACTGTCTCTGTTGTTGTATAACATGCTGCATCAGTTGATCACTAACTACATGAGTGTGTATATTAGTTATTGATTAGTTGGGTGAGTATTTGTATGGGACACTGAGTTTGTGTGTGGTTGGATGGGGTGTGTGTAACTATATGCATAGATATGTGAATGGTTGATTGACTCGGTGTATAGGTTTGAGAGTGCACGTGGAAACAGTTGTGTGGGTGACTGTGTGTATTTATTTGTGTGTTGGTGAGTGAATATATGTTTTAGTTGTACATCTTCAACAAATTAACAAAATAAAAGGCATTGTATGTGAGAGTTGGTATATATAAACAAGTATTTGTAAGAGTCAGTGATTGTGAGAGTAACTATATGAATTAGTGTATACTTGTAATGGTGATTTTTTAACATATTAACTATGAGTTACTATGTGTTTGAATAAATGAGGTGTTGTTGGATAATTGTGTGAGTAAATGTAAGTGTGATAAATTTTTTTCATGAGTGAGTAGGATGACTGTATAACCGACTAAGATGACTGCTGATGTGTCAATGTCTATATGTGTATAAGTGCATTTGATAGTGTTCTATTAATTAGTGACTGCATGTATAAATCATTCTGTTGTGTTGAATGGGTAGTTGTGTGTGTAGAATCAGTGAGTGGGTATGTAATAACTGGTATATATATATATATATATTCACTTAAAAAACCATAGGTTTCACACATGTTATAGTTAGGTGGACATTTCACTCGTAAAAAACCAATGAAATTCTCCCGTTATAGTTAGTTCAGATAACTATAACTCGCGCACCCGCAATCCACTGCTCATGACGTCACATATTACATCACTCATGACATGGTCAGTGGCATCACTCATGACATCACTGATGACATCATCCTTTTGATAGAGTGACGGTCGCGCGAGTTATAGTTATCTGAACTAACTATAACGGGGGAATTTCATTGGTTTTGTTCGAGTGAAATGTCCAGCTAACTATAACGCCCCTGAAACCTATGGTTTTTTAAGTGAATTTGCAAGGTTTTTTAAATGCTAATTCCTAACTATAACGTGTGTGAAACCTATGGTTTTTTCAGTGAATTTGTACGGTTTTTTAAATGCTAAGTTATGTATTTATTATTATAATTTATATATTTATTTTACAATAAATTACGTATTACATTTGTTTTATGGTTTTTCACCGTGCGCGGGTTTTTAAAAAATAAATAAAAATTTTAATGTTTTTTTCTGCCTTCGGGGTCCTTCAGGGACCCCCTGACAAAGGCTAGGGGGTCAGGAACTCACTACCCTGCCCCCTTTTCACGTTTGCCACCTTCCTTTTTCACTCTCGCACTCAAAACAAACAAAATGGCGGCCGACACTTCCTGATTTCGACCGATTCGAATGTTGACTGACATGTAACCACCAATCAGAATTACGCTTGTGCACGTTAGGGTGCGCGCACGGTGCGCGGCTATAGATATTTATGTACTTTAACTGCAATTTTCTCAGGAACTACTAAACAGATTGACTCCATATATGCAAAAGGCACATCCCTGACCTGAGGACTACCTCTTTGCCAAATTTCAAGTAATTCTGTTCAGCCTTTCGGGCTGTACCTTCGACTAAAGGTCCTATGGGAAAATGCATGGGGAAAACGCGTTTTGGGACCCCCTTTTTCTCAGCCCCCGCTTGACGAATCCCCCCGAGACTTTCAGGGTAGGAGCTGAGCGGAGCGCCCCATTAGTTTTGAAATTTTTGCAAGGATTCGTCAAACGGCGCCAAAGTTATTCAAAATAGAATTTTCAGATTTCCTATGGAAACACGGTCCTAACTATAACTATCTACTGGCGACCGCCAGTAGATAATATATATATATATATATAAATATATATATATTTTTTTTTTCA
Source organism: Triturus cristatus (assembly GCF_964204655.1). Lineage (NCBI taxonomy): Eukaryota > Metazoa > Chordata > Amphibia > Caudata > Salamandridae > Triturus > Triturus cristatus. Next base: position 387,683,567 of record NC_140589.1, on the reverse strand, counting down.
CTGAAAAAAACATAGGTTTCAGAGACGTTATAGTTAGAATTTAGCATTTAAAAAACCTTAGAAATTCACAGAAAAAAAACATAGGTGTCAGGGGTGTTATAGTTAGCTGGACATAGCATAGAAATTCCTCTGTTATAGTTAGTTCTGCTAACTATAACTCGCGCGCCTGCAATGCACTGCTGATGATGTCACATATTACATCATTCATGATATGGTCAGTGACATCACTGATGATATCACTGATAACATCTCAAATGACATCACTGATGACATCACTGATGACATCATCCAGTGAATGTGGTTTAGTTTGAAATTTAAATTTGTATTATATATATACCAATCTGTATTGAAGATTGAGTGGATATATATTTGTCTGGATGGAGGATTTAGTAGCTGTCTGACTGTCTGTTTAAGTGAGTAATTAAAAAGTGTCTCACTTAATACATGGATAAGTAATTAAACTATGTGAATGTGTGCATCACTGTCTCTGTTGTTGTATAACATGCTGCAGCAGTTGGTCACTAACTACATGAGTGTGTATATTAGTTATTGATCAGTTGGGTGAGTATTTGTATGGGACACTGAGTTTGTGTGTGGTTGAATGGGGTGTGTGTAACTCTATGCATAGATGTGTGAATGGTTGATTGACTAGGTGTATAGGTTTAAGAGTGCATGTGGAAACAGTTGTTTGGTTGACTGAGTGTATTTATTTGTGTGTTGATGAGCAAATATATGTTTTAGTTGTACATCTTCAAAAAAGTAAAAAAATAAAAGGCATTGTATGTGAGAGTTGGTGTATATTAAGAAGTATATATAAGAGTCAGTGATTGTGAGAGTAATAACTACATGAATGAGTCTATAATTGTAATGGTGATTTTTTAACATATTAACTTTGCGTTGCTATATGTTTGAATAAATGAGGTGTTGTGTGTATAATTGTGTAAGTGAGTAAATGTAAGTGTGAATATTTTTTTCATGAGTGAGTAGGATGACTGCATAACTGACCAAGATGACTGCCGATGTGTCAATGTCTATATATGTGTATAAGTGCATTTGATAGTGTTCTATTAATTAGTGACTGCATGTATAAGTGAGTCTGTTGTTGAATGGTTAGTTGTGTGTGTAGACTTAGGAATCAGTAAGTGGGTACGTAGTAACTGGTATTGGTGTGTCAATGGTTTCAAATATGGTACTCTGTATTTTACAGTGAGTGATGAAAGGTTATACTAGTGTATGTTCAGGTGTATCAGATTGTCATGTGGATGATGTCATCAGTGATATCATTTGAGATGTCATCAGTGATGTCACTGACCATGTCATGAATGATGCAATATGTGACATCATCAGCAGTGCATTGCGGGCGCGCGAGTTATAGTTAGCAGAACTAACTATAACGGAGTAATTTCTATGGTTTTGTACGAGTGAAATTGCCAGCTAACTATAACACCCCTGAAACCTATGTTTTTTCCTGTGAATTTCTAAGGTTTTTTAAATGCTAATTTCTAAATATAACCTCTCTGAAACCTATATTTTTTTCAGTGAATTTCAAAACTTTTTTAAATGCAAATTTTTAACTATAACGCCTCTGAAACCTATGGTTTTTTTCAGTGAATTTTAAAGGTTTTTTAAATGCTAATATTTAAGTGTGATAGTAGTTATACCTATTTTTTGTACTGATTTTCTACAGTTTTTTAACTGTTTATTTATAAATATTTTATTCATTAAATAACATATTTTTCCGAAAATTGCAAAAAAAATTTTTATTTTAAATTGAAACTGAAATATTGATTAAATTTTTGTTTCATTTTTTATTTTAATATATTTATATTATTTTTTTTTCGGAGTCGCACACTCAAAGCGTACACATCACCGGTGGGTGCGCGGATTCTAGCTGCCATTTTAGAAAAGTCATGAAGGATCCGCGTACGGTGTGCGACGGCTGCGTGTTTTTCAGTTACATCAAATACATTTAATATTACGTGATGTGTGCGATTGGTATGCAACCAGTCCACGACTCCTGCTCCCGGGCATTCGCGACATATGCGCATTATGGTACGCGATGCTTGCGCGGTGGCGGGTCCCACGTGACGTCATATATATGCCGGGCGCGCTGGGTGCGCAACTCCCGCAAAAATATTTTATGTTCCAAAATGATATGTATGTGTCTTTAATATACATATTAGGGCAAGAGATTATCTAAGATATTCATAAAAATAATATATTTGTACTTATAATAAACATATATTATTTTTAAATATATATATAACAAATGGGGGTGCACAGCTCACAAAGTCCAGTAAGCCAAATTATAAGCAAAAATCACTTCTTTATTTCAAATTGTTTCACTTTAAAAACATTCTATTCAGAATCATCAGCGAACGTGTTTCGCTCCCACATGGGGAGCTTCCTCAGGGCGCAAAAAAGTGGCAATTGGCAATATAACAGTCACAGCGTATCTCAATCTGATATGTGATTATTCGTTGTCCCGCAGAAAATCCGTCGTCGAATCAGAGGTACTTCAAATACTCCCAAATGTTCCTGTATAAAAATATCGGAGTTTTCAAATCGGTCCGTAACAGAAAGGAAGAAGTAAATCCAATAATTATCCGGTTGTAAATAACAAATAAGATCAGCAATCCGTTGGACGCTGCACTCAAATTAGAACCGACACAAAGTGGGCAGCCTAAAGTAATTTGACGATTAAAAAAAAGAGAGTGTCCGGTCGGTGTGGCAACAGTAGAGGCGGCAAGATTCGGCCAGTATCTATAACTGATAACTGATAACTGGCAGTTCGGCTCTAGAGGCAGAGAACCAGGTCAGCAGAACTGCTTTAGAGCCAGAGAACCAGGTCAGCAGAGCTCTTTAGCGAGAGAGAACCAGGTCAGCAGAGCTGTTTTAGAGCCAGAGAACCAGGTCAGCAGAGCTGCTCTAGAGGCAGAGAACAAGGTCAGCAGAACTGCTTTAGAGCCATAGAACCAGGTTAGCAGAGCTACTTTAGAGCCAGAGAACCAGGTCAGCAGAGCTCTTTAGCGAGAGAGAACCAGGTCAGCCGAGCTGCTTTAGAGCCAGAGAACCAGGTCAGCAGAGCTGCCCTAGAGGCAGAGCACCAGGTCAGCAGAGCTGCTTTAGAGCCAGAGAACCAGGTCAGCAGAGCTGCTCTAGAGCCAGAGAACCAGGTCTGCAGAGCTGCTTTAGAGCCATAGAACCAGGTTAGCAGAGCTGCTTTAGAGCCAGAGAACCAGGTCAGCAGAGCTGCTCTAGAGGCAGAGAACCAGGTCAGCAGAGCTGCTTTAGAGGGAGAGAACCACTCTCTATTTCTCTACTACTCACTCTCTACTACTCACTCTCTACTACTCTACTACTCTCTACTACTCTCTCTACTACTCACTCACTACTACTCACTCTACTTCTCCCTACTACTCTCTACCACTCACTCTCTACTAATCTACTACTCACTCTCTACTACTCTCTCTCTACTACTCACTCTCTACTACTCCCTCTACTACTCTCTACTACTCACTCTCTACTACTCTCTCTCTGTACTACTCTCTACTACTCACTCTACTACTCACTCTCTACTACTCTCGACTACTCTTTGCTACTCACTCTCTACTACTCACTCTCTACTACTCACTCTCTACTACTCTCTACTACTCACTTTCTACTACTCACTCTCTACTACTCCCTCTCTACTACTCTCTCTCTACTCACTCTCTGCTACTCACTCTCTACTATTCTCTAGTACTCATTCTCTACTACTCACTCTCTACTACTCTCTACTACTCACTCTACTATTCTCTACTACTCTCTGCTACTCACTCTCTACTACTCTCTACTACTCTCTACTTCTCACTCTCTACTACTCTCTACTACTCACTCTCTACTACTCACCCTCTACTGCTCACTCTACTACTCTCTACTACTCTCTACTACTCACTCTCTGCTACTCTCTTTACTACTGTCTACTACTCTCTACTACTCTCTACTAGTCACTCTCTACTCTCCTTTACTCACTCTCTACTCTCTACCTCTTTACCTCTCTCTACTACTCTCTACCTCTCTACCTCTCTACCTCTACCTCTCTACCTCTACACCTCTACCTCTACACCTCTACCTCTCTACCTCTCTCTACCTCTCTCTACACGCACACATATGCACATATATATATATGCATATATATGCAGATGCATTTATATATATTTATGTGTATATATATATACACATACATATATAAACATATATATAATCTGCATATCTATATAAATACAAATATAAATGCATGCATACATATACATATATGCATACATATGCATGTTATGTACATGAAAGTTTGAAAAACACTAATACAAGCAAAGCTAAAAACCCACCTGATTACAAACAGAATTGCTTTAACTTAGACAAGGGTGAGACCTATTGCATTTTCAATGCTTGTTTACTTTGGTTCTATCAAGAAGGCATTCAGATGTGTCACACATTTGCCAAAAAAAATATGAATGGTAGCACTCTAGTTGCTCATCTGATCACTGTAGTAAAGCTACTGCTCCAGGGAAGTCTGCTGCTGCTATTGAAAGTGCATGTTTCAGTCTGCATGTCAGAAGTTTTTAATGAAATAGAAGAGGATTTGAGAAGTCACTCAAAATGTGCCCTAATTTTTCTTTTTCCAGCACTAATCTTAATTTCTATGGCAAAATGAACCCCCTCATTGTGTTCCTTTTAAATTAAACTACTCACTCTCTACTACTCACTCGCTACTACTCTCTGCTACTCACTCTCTACTACTCTCTACTACTACTCTCTACTAATCACTCTCTACTACTTACTCTCTACTACTCACTCTCTACTACTCACTCTCTACTACACACTCTCTACTACTTGCTCTCTACTACTCACTCTCTACTACTCTCTAATACTCACTCTAATACTCACTCTCTACTACTCCCTACTACTCACTCTACTACTCACTCTCTACTACTCCACTACTCTCTACTACTCACTCTTAACTACTCACTCTCTACTACTCTACTATTCCCTACTACTCTCTCTCTACTACTCACTCTCTACTTCTCTCTACTACTCATTCTCTACTACTCTCTACTATTCACTTTCTACTACTCACTCTCTACTATTCTCTACTACTCACTCTCTACTACTCTCTATTTCTCACTCTCAACTACTCTCTCCCTCTACTACTTTCTACTACTCACTCTACTACTCACTCTCTACTACTATCTACTACTTTCTACTACTCACTCTCTACTACTCTCTACTACTCACTCTCTACTACTATCTACTACTCTCTACTACTCACTCTACTACTCACTCTCTACTACTCTCTACTACTCACTCCCTGCTACTCACTCTCTACTACTCACTCTCTACTACTCTCTACTACTCACTCTCTACTACTCTCTACTAATCACTCTCTACTACTCTCTACTACTCACTCTACTACTCACCCTCTAATACTCTCTACTACTCACTCGCTACTACTCTCTCTACTACTCTCTGCTACTCACTCTCTACTCTATATTGTCTATTACTCATCCTCTACTCTCTACCTCTCTCTACATCCCTACCTCTACCTCTCTACCTCTTCCTCTCTACCTCTACACCTCTACCTCTCTACCTCTCTCTAACTCTCTACACGCACACATATGCACATATATATGCATATGCATTTATATATATGTATGTGAATATATATATATACATACATATATAAACATATATATAATCTGCATATCTATATAAATACAAATATAAATGCATGCATACATATACATATACAGATGTTATGTACATGAACGTTTGAAAAACACTAATAAAAGCAAAGCTAAAACGCCACCTAATTACAAACAGAATTGCTTTAACTTAAACGAGGGAGAGACCTATTGCATTTTCAATGCTTGTTTACTTTTGATCCATCAAGAAGGCAGTCAGATGTGTCACACATTTGCCATAAATTCTGAATGTTAACACTTTAGTTGCTCATTAGATCACTGTAGTAAAGCTACTGCTCACCAGAGAAATCTGCTGCTGGTATTCAAAGTGCATGTTTCAGTCTGCATGTCAGAATTTTTTTATGAAATAGAAGAGGATTTGAGAAGTCAAAATGTGCCCTAATTTTTTTTTCGGCAGCTCTAATCATAATTTCTATGGCAAAATGAACCCCCTCATTTTGTTCCATTGCAAATTAAATGTTTTAAGTGTTACCACTTTATTCCAATCAAGATGGCTTCAGGTGTGCCATACTTTTGTCATAAGTAAGGCTGTTAGCGCTCTAGTTGTTCTTTAGAATACTTTGGGACATTCTGTCATTGGGCTATACTTGGGCTCTTTTGTCTCTGGTGGCCATCTGGGGAGACTTATTTGTTATGAAGTTTCCTAATTTCCTCATTTACTACAGTCTCCTCAGTAGGAATACGTTCAGTTTTTTACTTTGATTCCATCAAGAAGGCTTTCAGATATGTCACACATTTGCCATAAATTCAGAATGTTAGCACTCTAGTTGCTCATTAGATCACTTTAGTAAAGCTACTGCTCACCAGGAAAGTCTGCTGCTGGTATTGAAAGTGCACGTTTCAGTCTGCATGTCAGAATTTTTTTATGAAATAGAAGAGGATTTGAGAATTCACTCAAAATGTGGCCTAATTTTTCTTTCTGCAGCACTAATCATACTTTCTATGGCAAAATGAACCCCTTCATTTTGTTTCTTTTTAAATTAAATGTTTTAAGAGTTACCACTTTATTCCAATCAAGAAGGTGTGCCATACGTTTGTCATAACTAGGACTGTTAGCGCTCTACTTGTCCTTTAGAACACTCTGGGAAGCTGCAGTAGAACACAAAGGAATCAACTGACAGTCTCTGCCCTTGTTGGATGTACATGTTTTACTGAGAATGTCAGACTTCATTCTCACATGACTGAGAAAGATAATGTGACTTTACAGAAAATATGCTCTCAGTTTAGCTTATAGATCACCTTCCAAACCTCTGTGAGAAAAGCATGAGAAAATAGTTTTCTCTCAAACATGATTCATGATATCCCAGCAGAATGTTAATGTTAATGTTAATAAGATTTATAAAAGCGCACATATACCCGAAGGTGTCTTGGCGCTAGAAAAATACAAGCCGCAAGCTAGTACCTAGCACTGGAAAAGCCAGGTTTTTAATTGTTTTCTAAAGCCAAAGGCTTTTTCACATGGTAAAATCACCTTAGAACACACCACAATTCCTAAAATGAGTATGGTACCATCAACAAATGATTTATAATGTAACTAAAGTCTTAAAATCTTCTATTAACTGCAATGCTTTTTAATGAGGTGCTATCATGTATATAGGTCCCAAGATGACTGCCAACACTTCTTGGATGAAGTGCTGACAGCCAATCAGATCTCACGATGAGATGTGTGGTTAGGCTCCGCTCAGATATATATGTGATTTTAATTTTGATTTCTCAGGAACTACTGAACGGATTTACACCATTTAAGCAAAAGGCATGACTCTGAACCAAGGTCTACCTTTCTGCCAAATTTGGTGTAATTCCGTTCAGCAGTTCGGGCTGTAGCTGCGACTAAAGGTCCCTATGGAAAACTGCATGGGGAAAACACGTTTTGGGACCCCCCTTTTTTCTCGGCCCCTGCTTGACGAATCACCCCGAGACTTTCAGGATAGGAGCGGATCGGAGCAGGCCACGAGTTTTGAAAATGTCACGAGTTTGAGTGAATAATACCTTGAACCCGCAGTCCTCTTTCTTTGACCACGAACATCCTCCAATAGGCGTCAATGTGATTAACTTTAAAATCCCTGTTGGCGTTTCCCTGTCACACATAGCTGGCATTGAGGAAGGCAACCAAGCCGAAACGCATCTGCCAGGTGTCACAGCAGTGGCGAACTTTTTAATCAAGCATGATGTGCCAAGATGATGAAAATAAAGCCTCCCAGAATCATACCTGAGCATGTGTCAGCCCGTTTTTAAGCAAAGCGGGATTGGTGGAATATATATATATATATATATATATATATATATATATATATATATATATTATCTACTGGCGGTCGCCAGTAGATAGTTATAGTTAGAACCCTGTTTCCATAGGAAATCCGCAACATTCTATTTGGAATAACTTTGGCGCCGGTCAACGAATCCTCGCGAAATTTTCAAAATAGGTGGGGCGCTACGCTCCGCTCCTACCCTAACAGTCTCGGGGGGATTCGTCAAGCGGGTGCTGAGAAAAAAGGGGGGTCCCAAAACGCGTTTTTCCCATGCATTTTTCCATAGGACCTTTAGACACAGCTACAGCCCGAACGGCTGAACAGGGTTACTTGAAATTTGGCAGAGAGGTAGTCCTCAGGTCAAGGAAGTGCCTTTTGTAGGTTTGGTGTAAATCTGTTCAGTAGATCCTGAGAAAATAGCATTTAAATCAATATATATATCTGTGGCAGCTTACGGTGCGCTTACCGTGCGCTTACGGTAAGCTTACTGTACGCGTACGGTGCCGTGCGCGAGCGCGATTCTGATTGGCTGTTAGATCTTAGTAAACATTCGAATCGGTCGAAACCAGGAAGCGGCGGCCGCCATTTTCTCTCTCGCACTCTGAGTGAGGCAGCAAAAACAAAGGCAAAAAACATCTAAAGGGGCAATGTATTCAGTTCCTAACCACCTAGCATTGATGATGGTGTCCCCAAAGAACCCCCAAGGCCAAAAATTAAAAAAACAAAATTTTTTCGAAAAATCGCCGATTACGCTTACGTATGGTAAAAATTAATTAAAAAAAAAAAACTATCCAGACTATCCCCACCCCGTGTGCCAAAAGTGCCCGAAGGGCACCTTTTGTGCATGGCATATGTACAACAAATGAAAATATAAATGATTACCTTTCACAACGAAGCGCATAATATGTCCTCCATGTGCGCACGGTGCGCGAAGCGCATCGTGCGTACATGGCCCATCCCGCGTAACGTGGGCACGCGGTGCGCGCAGCGCACCGCGTGACCACCGTGCGTGCACGGCACTAACTGCGTAAAGTGGGCGCGCGGTGCGCGAAGCGCACCGCGTGCTCACTGTGCGCGCACCGTGCGCGAAGAGCACCGTGCGCGCACAGAACGAACTGCGTTAACCGGGCGCGCACGCCACGAATGGCGTAAAGTAACTTAGCATTTAAAAAACCGTACAAATTCACTGAAAAAACCATAGGTTTCACACACGTTATAGTTAGGAATTAGCATTTAAAAAACCTTGCAAATTCACTGAAAAAACCATAGGTTTCACACATGTTATAGTTAGCGGAAATTTTAATCATAAAAAACCATTGAAATTCCCCCGTTATAGTTAGTGCAGGCAACTATAACTCACGCAACCGCAATCCTCTGCTGATGCTAATACTGTATTTAGACACTTATTTGCCCATGTCTTCTTCCATTAAATTTTAGCTATACATACATTGCAAATATTTTTTTTTCATAAAGACACATATGTCATCAGCAGAGGATTGCGGTTGCGTGAGTTATAGTTGCCTGCACTAACTATAACGGGGGAATTTCAATGGTTTTTTATGATTAAAATTTCCGCTAACTATAACATGTGTGAAACCTATGGTTTTTTCAGTGAATTTGCAAGGTTTTTTAAATGCTAATTCCTAACTATAACGTGTGTGAAACCTATGTTTTTTTCAGTGAATATATATATATATATATATATACGGAATGGGAAGCAGTTTGTTTTTCAAATAAAAAGGTTGTTACCTACCTGAACACGGAGTGCGGCTCCATCTCTGAGCAACTCTTTGAAAAAATGGACACACGGTGGCTCCAGGCCGTGGGAGCGACGCACCGCCCTTGGACTAATTGGGGTTTGCAGGAAATTATTTCAAACAAACTGAGTCTCATTCGGAGGCTCAATATGGAGCTGCACCATCGGGTCTTTTGATTTAAACAGGAGCAACTAACTCACTGGAGGGTCAGAAAGTGCTAAATTAAACTGCAGGTTCCAGCAGGCAGTGGGAGAGTCAATAAATTAAGTGGCACACCGGAGGCTGATAATTATCACTGAAGCAACATGCAGGGAACAGTGCAGGCGCACGAAAGGAAGCTGCTCGTGTTTGGCCTCTGATGAAAGGGAATGTTTCCCTGAAACGCGTAAGGCTACAAGACAATCACGGAATGGGAAGCAGTTTGTTTTTCAAATAAAATGGTTGTTACCTACCTGAACACGGAGTGCGGCTCCATCTCTGAGCAACTCTTTGAAAAAATGGACACACGGTGGCTCCAGGCAGTGGGAGCGACGCACCACCCTTGGACTAATTGGGGTTTGCGTGGGGGACAAGGCTTCCCTTACGATCGGCGTGGACAGGAAATTATTTCAAACAAACTGAGTCTCATTCGGAGGCTCAATATGGAGCTGCACCATCGGGTCTTTTGATTTAAACAGGAGCAACTAACCCACTGGAGGGTCAGAAAGTGCTAAATTAAACTGCAGGTTCCAGCAGGCAGTGGGAGAGTGAATAAATTAAGTGGCACACCGGAGGTTGATAATTATCACTGAAGCAACTTGCAGGGAACAGTGCAGGCGCACGAAAGGAAGGTGCTCGTGTTTGGCCTCTGATGAAAGGGAATGTTTTCCCTTAAACTCGTAAGGCTACAAGACAATCACGGAATGGGAAGCAGTTTGTTTTTCAAATAAAAAGGTTGTGAATATATATATATATATATATATTCACTGAAAAAACCATAGGTTTCATGCACGTTATAGTTAGGGATTGGCATTTAAAAAACCTTAGAAATTCACTGATAAAAACCATAGGTTGCAGGGGCGTTATAGTTAGCTGGACTTTCCCTCGTACAAAACCCTAGAAATTCCCCCGTTATAGTTAGTTCAGCTAACTATAACTCGCGCCCCTGCAATGCACTGCTGATGATGTCACATATTACATCACTCATGACATGGTCAGTGACATCACTGATGACATCACTGATGACATCTCAAATGACGTATGGTGAATGTATAAGTGCAGAACTATGAGGAAGTGCTGCAGCATCACACAGTAACCTCTTTAACTGCAGTGTGCTGTAGTACTTCCGAAGCACAGGGATGCAGCATATGTACATAAATATGTTGCAAATCTATGCTTCTCTCTGCACGGCTGCTTAAATTACAGCCATGTGGTGACACAGGCACCCTTGCACCATAGTGCAAGGATATCTGTGTCATGTGCTGTTTGTTTTTCTGCAGGAAGGCACACCTTCCTGCACAAAAACAATCAGAAAACACATTTATCTTCTTCAATGTATGCTGAACATTTTAGTATGCATTGAAGATTTAAAAATGAGGAGAAAAGAAAACAATTCTCCTTGTTGTGCTTTCGTACACCAATTAGAGAATGAAGCAGCATTCACACACATAGAGATTTATGATTTATAATAAAATCTGGAGACGTGTCTTGTTCTTTGAGTATTCAGTGCACAATGAATCATGCACAACAACTCTTATAGAACAATCTTTCAACGCAAACTGGTGTGTATGATGAAGTTGTATTTACATGGAGTAGAAAAAGTACACAGAGCACCTTTTCCTCTCTTTCTAAATATGAAAGAGTGTCTTGTGCAATAACTATGTAACAAAAAGTGACATATTTCTGTTTCAAAATTACTTCCAAATGATAGAAGGTAAGCACAAAGTTTGGTCTGCAAAGTTGCTCAAACAAGAATGATTGAAATGGTTGCGGTCCTTCAATAGGTACAAAGGGAAATATTATGAACCACTCAAATCTGTTTTTGTGGAGGTCACATAATATCCGATAACAGAGAGATTTCAAAACTACAAAGGTATAAAGACAGTGTTTTAAAAAAAAAAAGTAATCTTTGTAGGTTCTTGCAGATCTACCCATTCTGCATATTAATACTTAGTTAAACTTACCTTCACAGTAATAGAAATTAAAAATGGTATACATTTTTTTCAAATTTTTTTTGCACTGTAAATTGATGTAAACTGCTTATTTTAGAATTAGGATCTGTAAAGAAAAGAAAAAATAGTTATAACATGTAATAATACATTTTTTATAACACAGCATAATTTCAACAAAGTAATTTGTTTGCCTTTTTTTCCTGTTCTCAGAATATATTGAATTTCAATCGTACTCATCACTTAACAGCAGGCAAAAAAAAACAACGTGCTATTCTCAGTAAAATACCACAAGATACAAATCACACATATATGAAATGCTTATGGCTAACGAAATTTTATAAGTTTAACTTATACAAACTGTAAATGTTGTCGCTTAAAAATATTCACCGAGTCAATGAGCACAAAAAAGTCCATAATTCAAACATATACCTTTCCTTGAGGCAAAATGGTATTTCTGCACTCCTTTTTATGGAAATTGTCCAATGGTAGTCCTATTAAATTAGAATAATGAATTTCACAGAGAGTGAATTATCTTCCTAAAACTTTGACTTTAAAAATATTAGGTAGGAATTTGGTAATTCCCTAGGCAAACGTTGTTTGAAAACCAACTGGGAATCATTACAAAGTGTCCAGCCTTTGTCACATTTTAGATAGGCAGTGTAATGTCCAGATGTGGTAGAAGGACCATCATGGAAAATTATTGCAATTGCTACAAAAGTCCTTCCTGATATTGATACTTGTGTTGCTACAAACTGCTTTAATAAAGTATCCAATTTTCTTCCATCAGCTGTACAACGTTGCATCATTAAAATTATGTATTGTCCATATTTTGTTAAAAATAATGTGGATAACATTTCTGATTTACATTGGCTACACTCCATGTTTTGATTTGCACCTTTAACTAATTTATTGAAAGACACTGATTTACAGTCTGGTAATGTTAAATACAGAACTCTTTCAGTGTCTACATTAGCGGAACATGTATACATGCAATTTTCACAATGATGTTCCCATTTGTAAGAAAGGCCAAAAATATTTTCTATTTCTACACCTTCATTTTAAAAAATGGTAAGCATATACATTAAAAATTCCTGAGCATCTTGTTGGATATTTTGTGTAAATTGTAACACACATCCAAAAGATTACGAACATCTGAAACAGATTGTATTTTACTTGTATCTGTTGTCAAATTTTCATAAACAGAATGCAACAGAGAACAAAATCTTTTTTGCAGATTCTGCATAATTTGTTCATGGAAACCTTCAAGATAAAAAACAACAGTGACCACTACATTAGCATAGCAGTTGACTCCTTATCTATTTTCAAACTGATAACCTCTTCAACAGTGTCCAATTCCTTTTTACTTGCAATCACAACATTATCTTGTTCTATTCCCTTCTCAACACCTTCAGAACATACACTCTGAAACCTGCTTTTTCCACCAACCACACGCTTTTCAAATACAGGATATTGACCTAAATTTGGAGCATACACCCTTCTTAACCTATTATACTCTTTTACATAGTTTGCATCTGCAATAACCTTTGTCTCATCAAAATCAATCAAAAACAAACCAGATAATGTTCTGACTTGCGACAAAGCAACATATGCCGTACCCTCTTTAAATACAGTAGATCCAATGTTCACCAATGCACTGTCTACACTTAATCCTTAAGATTTATGAATAGTCACTGCATATGCCAGAGAAAATGGAAATTGTTTCCTACGGACATATAAATCTTTAACAAGCAAAAAATGAACTGAACAACGACCAATTTCTTTAACATCTTCAATCTGATCAAATTTAATTTTTAAAAATTCAATTCCTTCTTTTTTCTGATAATTAACAAAATCCACCACTTTACCCATTGCGCCATTAACTAACCCTTTTTCTACATCCAAATTACGCCTTAAAATTACCCGACAGTTTACACATGCATACAGTGTCTTTTCTAAAACACCTGTTTTGTTTTCAACTTTCCCGCCAAAATAATAGAGATTCCTTCATGCTCTATTTTATCGATGGCTTCCATTTTTATAATTTCTTCATTTTCCAGTTTCAATAATTCTTCGTTGAATATGGAACACTCGCGCAGTGTTGGCATTAACCCCTTGGCTGCGGCAGGAATTCTGCCGCAGCGCTGGGGGGGGTTTGGGGGCAGTGCGGTGGTGCTGTGCTCATGACGGAGCCACTCCGTCATGAGTCATGGTTGAGCTGTGCTCATGACGGAGTGGTTCCGTCATGACTCCACCCACTGCGCTAATCGCCCGCACAGGCGGGGTATTAGCGCCGCGTGGGCGGAGCGGCCGCCAACGGCCGCAGCATGACGGAACCACTCCATCGTGAGCACACGGCGCCCGTGGCTCATGACGGCGTGGTTCCGTCATGAGCACGGAACGGGTTAAACAGATCACTGATTTATTTTCAGCAATTTTCATGTACCATTTTGCAGGAACTACATTTTCATTTGGAAAGACATTGCAAAGTAATCGACTTTCCAAAGCTTGTTTGCCGTGTTTTGTAAGAATTCCAGTTCTTATATCTTGAAGAATACTTCCATATTCAGTATCATTTGCCTGTCGCATATTTGTTGTCAGTTCTTTGTATTCAAAATTAGTCCAAATGTTCACATTACCAACACTACCAAGAGACTTTCTGATATCTTCATGTGCAAGAGTTTTAAATACTGGTTGTCCTTTTACCGGTGTCAGTTGAGGTAGATCTCCAAAAACTATGACGTGTTTTTCTCCAAATAACACGTCATACTCTGTTTTAAGAATTTGCTGCATTCTTAAATGCACGAAGGCAAGCATCAAGTTTGACACCATGCTCACCTCATCAATAATTAGAAGTTTCACTTTCTTCAAGACTCTTGAAACTTCACAACAAGCTTCTCCAGATAGCTTGTGGTATTCCAATTTGTTCTCATGCTCTACTGGTAGCATTAGTAAACAATGTAAAGTAATTCCTTTAATGTTATGTGCTGCCAACCCAGTTGGAGCAGTGACAACACAAGACATATGCGACTCAGTTGTATTTGGCAGATAACTTGTAATTACTTTTTCCTGTTCCAGCTTGACCACTCACATACATTCGGATAGGTTGAAATGATGTACATGAGCACCCTTTCTTTTCATGAAGTAATCCATGGTCAATCTGCTCTTTCACTTGTTGATATATTTGTTTCTGTTCAACATTTAGTTGTTCTTCCAAGTTTCCTAACTGTATTACATCTTCTTGAGCTTGATGCATTGCTGTTTCCACCTCATTCATGGCAGTTGCTGCTTCATTATCAACAATTGGTTGTCCAAGTGGATCTTGACTCAGTGCAGCAGAACTTTGACTGTCTTGAGAACTGTCTCTAGCAATCTGAGCTGCAATTGTAGCTTCTTGATCAATTTCATCATTCAACATTTTCACATAATTTGCAAACGCACTGCATTGTATGCTATCTTTACAAACATTAAATGAATCTTCATAGCTCTGAAAATCTCCAAGTAATTCCAGTTCTGAACGCCATGGTTTGAACATGTGCAAAAGGGCTAAATAGCAAAATTCCCTTTTATCAGCAGTTTCCTGTGATTAATTAAATTTCCTTTCCTTTGTTTCACCAGACATCCTTCGGAACCAATCACTGCATATTTTCCATCATTGATGTTCTCTTTAGTATTCCGTTTAAAAGTGTCGTTTTGCAGCACTTCATAGAGACACATGCTCTCAAGATGATGACTTCTGTTTGAGTAATATGTGTCCAACATATTCGTTTTCAAAATATCTGTACATTCTGGTTCTTTTTCTGCTAAATATTCAATTTCTTGAACAGATTTCAGTACCCGATTTCGCATTTCTGCAAGACCTAGACTCACCCAAATGATTCTTCTACTTTTGGAATATAGACTTGCAGATGATAACCGATCTGAACATTCATATGCTCCAATTTCACGATGCGATAACATCTTCAAACTGAAACTGTATAATTTCTACTTAGAGTCTTCTTGTGAGAAATCTCTTCCCACATTTCTTTCAATTCCGTCTTTTCTGATTTAGTAATGTAGGACGTTACATATCGTGCAACAGCAATGGAATTGTCCACAACATACTGAATATCCATGTTAGCATTCCACATGGATAAAATAACTGGATTGTAGTCATTTATGTATTTTGATTCTTCACTTCTTCTTAAGTTGTAGGTATTTTTCAGAGACTTTCTTGTGATGGTATGTCGCATAGCTGACATAAAACATGTTCACTCTTCCTTTGGATAATACAGGACGTGGAAATCCAAAATGACATTTGGTAGAGAACTTATCCTTTGACTTGTACTTTCGGCGAAAGTATTTTCCACATCAATGGCTTTGGAATCGTAAGACTTGTCGTTTTAAGTTTTTATGTTCTCTGCTATTGGGTACAGCACATGTGGCATAATCTTCAATGAAAGACAAAACATTTTCATCTGAATCTGTTCCAAATTTGGGGGCGTCCTTGATCCATAACAACATGTGTATATGAGGAGCACCTCTTGCTTGATACTCCTGTCTCCAAAAGAAATCCACAACTTCTCCAAGAGGAGGATTCTTTTTATTGCAGATGAAAGACATCATAGCTTCAAATCTATGATTGAAATATCTGCATACATTAACTGGATCCAAAGAGCACAATTCTCCAGGTGTCTTGTATTCAATATTTTTTATATTGGAATTTGCCTCTCGAAGAAATTCAAGTAAATCATTCCAAGCATATTCAGCACAGCTTAGTGTAACAAACCATGTAGGAGTTCCCAAGTTCCGTAGCATACATTTCAGTTCGCCATGATGACGGTACCAATATTCATTAGTCCCACGCTGATACACTTTATCCATAAAATCCTTTGCGGTTACATTTTGAAGATGCATTCCAGTTTTTCAAATGTGATTTACTGCATATGAAAGTCCAGACTAGGTCACTTTCAAACAGAAGATGAAACATATAAGGGATACATTGTCGAAATCTTGGATCTTCTGCATATAATCTTGTTGTCCGATATTCAGATGCAGGAATCTGCACAGGACGTTCATCATATCGTCCACCTTTTCCTGTTGGAAACAACTGCGGGAAACAACGAGCTTACAAGCTCTCTTCCCATACACTCCTGGGACTTCCAGTTGCTTTTTTCATTTGGAACAACTCAATCGTAATCCCCATCACCTCTTTGGAATGAAGTGGATGTACATAGTAATGTTCATAGATTTCTTCACATCTGGACATGTACACTTTTTCAATTTGTCCACTTAATGTTTCAGTATCTTCTGCTAAATCTATTTCTTCTTCTCCTACGAACACATTTCTATAGTACTCATGATTTTTTAACAGATACAATGATGCCTTTTGCACTTTTCTAACATCCACTAACTCTTGCCAGATGTTCTTATTCTTAGTAGGAACACCATTAACTAGAATTACTAGTGGCTCATTTTCTGCATGGTCTACACCAATAGTTTCAATATTTTTCCTTAAATCTAACAGTAAATACACAAGTCTTACTTTCAATCCTCTTTGCCACTCTGATAGAGGTAATTTACCTGTTTTAGGCTCCATACGAACAATAGCCTGAAACGGGTCAACACATTGAATAAGAATAGACTCATACATATTAAAATCTATCAGCTCTGGAGGAATAGCATCCAACTCAAGATTATTATGAACAGCTCTAGCAGGCATTTTATTCTCATCTAATTTGTTATAGCAATATTTTCAAATGCGCTGCTCAGATCCCAAATCAAAACAATCCTCTACCAACAAATAAGTTGCAAAGTTCATCCACTTATCATGATCTTCTATTTCCCTTTTTAAATACAGATTGACACCCCTAGTCTGATTTTTATAGTGAGTTTATAGTGAGTTCGCCGACAACAAATACAAGAAACATTTGGTCTTTCACCTGAAATTACCTTAAACTTTGTGATTTCATCCTCAACATTTTTTGTAATTACGGGTTCTACATTGTCTTCAACATTTTGTTCTACTAATGTGTCAGTTTCTGCACTCTCTTGCTGGGGACCAAAGTAACAAAACTCAATATCATCACAAACCTTCTTCACATCTGATACTGAGCCACGCAAAAGAGCACTGTTCAACTCATTTAACTTTAGTGCTCGACTTTTCGCATGATACAATCTTCTCACTAACTTCCGCATTTGAGTATGATGTACTGCCAGCATCCTGAAATGGTGAAAAACACTTTGACAAACTTTCCTAGAAAGACAAGCCAGAGAATGACCTTGCAGACCAGTATTTGTTCTCACTCTGCACGGGTCTAGTCCTTGCAACACCGTAATCTTTTGTTTAACACTTTTTTTACTATATGCTCATAAAAAACTGCATAATTTATCAATAGATTCCTGTCGTACACTACAAATACTACTGCAATCCCAAGTATACACAGGGTGTTTAGGACGTCTCCCTAGAACTTCATCAGCTATCACTTCTTCTGCATTTCTTTCAACCATTTTCTCTTTCTCAATTTGACAACCATCTCTAACTTCATAACCTCTACCACTGGTGTCAACTGCAAACAGTAATTTTTTGCTCTGTAAATAACTCTCTTCATTAAAGAAAGGCTCTGAACTGGAACTGTGTTTAGATTCTCCCAAAAAAACATCACAATTTTCTTTTCTATTAATTACTCTTTTCCTCCTAATGTTGGCCTTCATTAAATTGATTGGCTTATCTAGTGATCGAATTCTGTTCAATACTAAAATGAATAGTTTCCTTTTTACTTCAAAAGCCTTTTCAACAATGTTTTCAATATGCTTCTTCTTTTTATAAAATAGAGCTCTCTTTTTATATTTCTTCACATCTTTCTGCAAATTATGTACTACTCTCTTGTAAAATATTTTTTTGCGTAAATCCTTATACTGATTTTGCCTTCTTTTAGCATACTTTGTCTCCTTTAACTGAACATTTGTTTTTTTGCTTTTCCTCTTATTTTGAATTTTTTTTGTAGTTGAAACATTCTCAGTGGGTTCAGCGTTCTGTACATTCTGTTTGGTCCTACAAACATTTTTAATAAATTGCTTTGTGATCTTACCAGAAGATTTTTTCTTTTTAGCCACATTATCTTGTACATTCAATACTTGTGGTTGATTTTTCTTCAAGTAATTCTCCTGTCTCTGTTCTTTTCTTTTTCTTTTTTTTCTGGCATGATTTCTCTATTTTAACGTTGAAAAACAGTATCTGTAAAAAATAATCACAAATAAAAGTATATTAATAACTTTCAAATTTATACTATGCCATTACTGTAGAAATACATTTCATATAAAAACTGACTAAGAAACTATAGCCCTGAAGCACAAGTGTGACGATGGTTAAAACACTACATGCATAGCGCATACTACTTTGAAGCACTTCATGCCCTAAAGCCTACCTCACTAAAAGACTACATGCTAGCTGACTGAATGATTACAATACTATGAGGAGACACACTGGGTGAGTGACAGGGTGTTTCCTAGAAGTGTATGAATACTGACATGGATATTGATAGTGTGAAAGACAAGTGTGTAGGTGATTAGAGACCTACATGCATAGTGGGCACATGTTTGAATCGATCCATATGTTAAGGCCTGTCTCAGTCCAATATTTCTTGGATACTGACTGAATGATTAGAGTACTGCAAGGAGAGTGCCTGGGTGAATTTATAAGTGTTTGGGTTTTGGCACAGTGAATGGATTAGTCCATGGTGCTGAATGGGTCACTAGAGGACTGCATGGGAAGTGACAGGGTGTTTGCTAGAGGTGTATGAATACTGACTAGGGAATTGAAGGTGTGAAAGACAAGTGTGTAGGTGGTTAGAGGACTACATGCATAGTGGATAGACATTTGAAGCAATTCATGTGCTAAGGCCTGGCTCTCTGCATGAGTACTTGGGTACTGACTGAATGATTAGAGTACTGCAAGGAGAGAGCCTGGGTGAATTTATAAATGGTTGACTTGCGGCGCACTGTATGGATTAGTACATGGTGCTCAATGGGTCACTGGAGGAGTGGAAGGAGAGTGATGGGTGTTAGCTGCAGTGTATGTATAGTGACTGGGGAATTGAAGGTGTGAAAGACAAGTGTGTAGGTGAATAGAGGACTGCATGCATACTAGATAGGCGTTTGAAGCAATTCATGTGCTAAGGCCTGGCTCACTGCATAAGTACTTGGGTACTGACTGAATGATTAGAGTACTGCAAGGCCAGTGCCTGGGTGACTGTATAAGTGCTTGGCTTTCGGCGCAGTAAATGGATTAGTACATGGTGCTGAATGGGTCACTGGAGAAGTATAAGGAGAGTGACAGAGTGTTTGCGGGAACTGTATGAATACTGTCTGGGAAGTTGAAGGTGTGAAAGACAAGTATGTAGGTGGCTAGAGACCTACATCCATAGTGGATAAACGTTTGAAACAGTCCATAGACTAACACTTGGATCACTGCAAAACTACCTGAGCACTGACTGAATCATTAGAGTACTACAAAAAGAGTGACTCGGTGAATCTTTTTAAGATTTTGGATTCTAGTGCAGTGAATAGGTTAGTACTTACTGCCAAATGACTCAGTGAAGGTGTGCAATTAAAGTGACATAGTGTTTATTGGAGTTTATAGATACTGTCAGAGAAATTGAAGGTCTGAAAGGCAATACTGTTGGTAGTTAGAGGCCTCCATGCATACTGGAAACACGTTTGAATCAATCCATTTGCTAAGGCCTGCCTCACTCCATTAGTTCTTAGGTACTGACTGAATGATTAGACTATTGCAAGAAGCGTACCTGGGTGAATTTACAAGTGTTTCAGTTTTGGCACAGTGAATGCATTATTACATGGCACTGAGTAAGTCACTGGAACACTGCAAGGGAAGTGACAGGATGTTTGCTGAAAGTACAAGGATACTGACTGGGGAATTGAAGCTGTTAAAGACAAGTGTATAGTATGTTAGAAGACTGCATGCATACTGCATAGACATTTGTAGCCCTCTATGTGGTAATGCATGGTTCACTACATGAGTACCTGGAAACTGACTGAATCATTAGACTACTGCTAGGAGAGTGCCTGGGTAAAGCTTTTAAGTTTTTCCGTTTTGGCGCAGTAAAAAGATTAGTACATGGTACTGGATCAGTCACTGGATGAGTGCAAGATGAGTGACAGGGTGTTTATTGAAGTATATAGATACTGACTAGTTAAATAAAGAAGTGAAAGACAAGTGTGTAGGTGACTAGAGGCCTGTATGCATACTGGATAGGAGTTTGAAGCAGTCCATGTTGTCAGGTCTGGCTCTCTGCATGAGTACTTGGATACTGACTGAATGATGAGAGTACTGTAAAGAGAGTGCCAGAGTGAATTTATAAGTTTTTGGGTTTTGGCGAAGAGAATGGTTTAGTATATGCTGCTGAATGGGTCAATAGAGGAGTACATGGGGAGAGACAGGGTGTTTGCTTGAAGTGTATGGATACTGACAGTGGAATTAAAGGTGTGAAAGAGAACTGTGTAGATGGTTAGAGAACTGTATGCATAGTTGATAAGCATTTGAATCAATGCATGTGCTAAAGCCTGCCTCACCCCGTTACTACTTGAATATTAACTGAATGTTTACAGTATTGCAAGGACAGTTCCTGGGTTAATACATAAGCAATGACTGCCTTCTAATTCTACCAAAAGTTGAGAACAGGAAAGTTTTTAAGCAGTTATGTGTATTCAATGATATGAAGTACCCAAATGCTTCTCTCACAGTGCTTCCCAAATGCACACAGACTCACAGTGTGATTCTAGAGGAGCAACACTATCCCTAGGAGTTTACCAAAACTCATTCACTACTGTGGAAGGGGTAAGGGGACTGCACACAATCTACATATTTCAGTACTGCACTTTACTGTCAATGCCTGACTCATTTTGTCAATGCATAAGCAGTGGCTGGCTTCTAATGCTACTAAAACTTGACAACATGACAGCGTTTAAAACAGTTATCTGTCAGCAAATACATGATGTTACCAAATGCTTCTCTCACAGTGGTTCCCAAATGCACACAGAGTCACAGTGTGATTCTAGACGAGCAACACTATCCCTAGGAGTTTACCAAAACGAATTCACTACTATGGAAGGGGTAAGGGGACTGCACACAATCTACATATTTCAGTACTGCACTTTAATGTCAATCCCTGACTCATTTTATAAATGCATAAGCAATGCCTGGCTTCTATTGCTAAAACAGTTGTCTGTCAGCAAATACACGATGTTACCAAATGCTTCTCTCACAATCCTTACCCAAATGCACACAGACTCACAGTGTGATCTTAGGCAAGCAACACTATCCTGAAGTTTACCAAAACTCATTCACTAGTGTGGAAGGGGTAAGGGTGCTGCACACAATCTACATATTTAAGTACTGCACTTTACTGTCAATGCCTGACTCATTTTGTCAATGCATAAGCAATGGCTGGCTTCAAATGCTACTAAAACTTGACAACATGACAGGTTTTAAAACAATTGTCTGTCAGCAAATACATAATTTTACCAAATGCTTCTCTCTCAGTGGTTCCCAAATGCACACAGACTCACCGTGTGATTCTAGACAAGCAACACTATCCTAGGATTTCACCAAAACTCATTCACTAGTCTGAAAGGGGTAACGGTACTGCACACAATCTACATATTAAAGTACTGCACTTTAGTGTGAAACCTGACTCATTTTATCAATGCACAAGCAAAGACTGGCTTCTAATGCTACTAAAACTTGACAAAATGAGAGATTTTAAAACAGTTATCTGTCAGCAAATACATGATGTTACCAAATGCTTCTCTCACAGTGGTTCCCAAATGCACACACACTCACAGTGTGATTCTAGACAAGCAAAACTATCACTAGGAATTTACCAAAACTCATTCACTACTATGGAAGGGGTAAGGGGACTGCACACAATCTACATATTTAAGTACTGCACTTTAGTGTCAAAGCCTTACTCATTTTATCAATGCACAAGCAAAGACTGGCTTCTAATGCTACTAAAACTTGACAACATGACAGGTTTTAAAACAATTGTCTGTCAGCAAATACATAATTTTACCAAATGCTTCTCTCACAATGCTTACCCAAATACACACAGACTCACAGTGTGATTGTAGACAGACAACTATCCCTTATACAAAACACATTTACTAGTCTACATCTAAGGTGCCTGCACACATTACAGAAAAATTTCTACTACACATTAGTACCAAAATGATTCTCTCCAAATGATTCCTAAATGCACACAGACTCACTGTGTGATTCTAGACTAACAACACTATCCCTTGCACTATAGCAAAACACATTTCTTAATCTATTAGTACTACATTTTAGTGTAGAAACATGACTCATTTTGCAAATTCATACACAATGGCTGGTTTCTAATTCTACCAAAACATAAAAACAGCAGACTTATCTGGCTGCAAACACATGAAAAACACAAATGCTTATCACAGAATGGTTTCCACAGGCACACACACTGTCAATCAGATTGTAGGCAAAAAAAAGTACTCCCTGCACTTTAGCAGGAGAAATACATTAGTCTGATTAAAATCAAAATAGACCTTATACATCCCCTCACAATTAAATAACACACCTTTCAAGTTGTTTTGTAGATTAAGAAGTATATCAGTCACACACCAGATTTTCTTATACAGAATCTCTGCACTGTGCACCTGTCAGCAAAACCAAAAATGGCAAAGTTTCCCTCTCATTTTCCACACATATACATGTAAACATCAAATCACATTCCTTCCCACATAAATTCAAACGCAAGCACACATTTCTATTGGTTAAACATTTCAACCCTTTCCAAATGACATAAATTAGATCCCTACCCCCAATCTGCCTTATGCCTGTTACTATAGCAACAGGTCATGGAACACTGAACTGAGCACACAGGTCACAAGTTCAGCACACAATGTTGCTAATCAAAACAGCAAGTGTGCTTATCTTTTCAACATATCAGCTTATCATATATAATGTTCCTTTCACTCAGTTTTTGTTAACCAACAAGAATAATGCGTTTAAAAAACAGAAACATGCACCCTACCTTTCAGTGTAGAAGGTTGTCCAACAACCAATGATTTCTTGTCTTTTTTCAAAACTTAGCCACCATTTTAGAAGAATCTTACTTTTAAAACTGCCATTTCATTTACAGAGACCATCTGAGTACATCCAGACCTCCCTTCAAGATGCTTAGAGTGTGGATTGTGGGACACAGCTATATTTTCTGGAGCCAAAGGTATGAAGAAAACAAAGGCATTCACAAAGACCTAGGTTTGCCAAATGTAGACATTAAATGGATTGGACAGAGAGGGTTAAAGTGGCACCAATTGATGCCATTGGTAAAATCCTTTATGCATATCCAACTCCTTGACCTCACAATAGTGCACTCTGGTGGCAATGACCTAGGCGCTTTGACTGGGGTAGGTTTGGAAATGCTTATGAAGGACACCTTTGCAGAATTGATTTCACTTTTTCCCAAAACTGCCTTTGTGTATTCTAACATATGCCATAGGCAGAAATGGAACTGGTGCAATCATTTTTGTCCACAAATTGAGAAAGCTAGGAAACATGTGAATAAATCTGTTTCTGCTTTTCTCCGAGACTATAGAATGGGGTCCATTTACAACAATCTGCGCTTTCATATGCAAGAGATGTATAGGAGTGATGGAGTACACTTTAATGACGAAGGAAACAGAGTCTTCCTCAACAACTTTAAACTCTGTATAGGTACTTACTTATAAGTACCAAAAACTCTCAATGAACACAACGGCTCTTTTTAGAGCCACTCAAGAACAAAACACTTAAGCTTGATGTTTATCTCCCAAAAATTTCATTTTTTTTTCCTTGGATCTGCGCACCCAACGCGATAGGAACTGCGCAACCAACGCGAGAGAAACCGTGCACCCAACGTGCTAGGATGCGCGACTCCTAATTTTACCGTAAAAAAAAAAATAGCCCCTCCCTATTATCACTCATTTTTATTATCCCCGGGGACCCCATCCCCCGGGCTTATAAAAACATGTTGGAGACCGTGGGGGGAGCCCCAACGCCCCCACAGTCCCAGCCGGCTCCATGCGTCCGTCGGGAGCCGGCATTGCATTTCCACATGGGGAGCTGCTGACATGCAGCTCCCCGTGTGGAAAAGCAATATAGTTTGTATTTTGAAACACAGAGCAGGTTTCCCTGCTCTCTCTTTCAAAACCCTAACAAAGTTTGCTATGGGAGGGTGGGAGACTCCCACCCTCTCATAGCAAACAACAGTGTCCTGGGGGTGGGCACCCCAGGACACTGTAGGAGCTGGCCCTGGGGGGAGGCGGTCACCAGGGCCCTCGAGGGCTCCAGGAGGGGGTCCACGACGCCCCCCTCCAAGCTATTAATTTACCAACATTTTGCCCCTGGGATTTGGCCCACCCGGGGGCTAATTATTAACGAAGCGCGGAAGCTCGCACTTCGGGGTTTTTTTTTTCCGCCCGGATCCACGCACCCTACGCGCATTTCACCGATTTTGTTTTTTTTTAAAAAGGGGGCCCCAGGGGGTCCTTCTGAGACCCCCTAAGCAACACTAGTGGGTCAGAGTATTTCTACTCTGCCCCCTTTAAATGTTTTAAACACTTATTCCCCTTACTTCTTCAGCCTCGCTTCTACCGAGGCACAAAATGGCTGCCAATAGTTCCTGGTTTCGAATGTAGACAGACACTTGACAGCCAATTAGCATAAAGCGTGAGGCCGGAGGGTGCGCGCTCGGTTCGGGGAGGGTGCACTTAGGGTGCGCATAGGGTGCTCAGATCCTCCGAGGCCATAGATATATCTATCTTTTTTAGTCTAATTTTCTCAGGAACTACTGAACAGATTTAAAACATTTATGCAAAAGGCATGAGTCTGAACTGAGGACTGCCTCTTTGCCAAATTTGGTGTAATTCCGTTCAGCAGTTCGGGCTGTAGCTGCGTCAACAGGTC
The DNA here is from genome assembly GCF_964204655.1 of Triturus cristatus. NCBI lineage: Eukaryota > Metazoa > Chordata > Amphibia > Caudata > Salamandridae > Triturus > Triturus cristatus. The sequence goes on along the minus strand of NC_140589.1, from coordinate 387,657,692 downwards.
CTAAGGGAAATTGCATGGGGAAAATGCGTTTTGGGACCCCCATTTTTTCTCAGCCCCCGCTTGACGAATCACCACAAAACTTTCAGGAAAGGAGCAGACCGGAGCTGGCCAAAAGTTTGGAAAATTTTGCGAAGATTCGTCAACCGGCGCCAGACTTATTGGGAATAGAATGTTGCGGATTTCCTATGGAAAATAGGTCCTAACTATAACTACCTACTGGCGACCGCCAGTAGTTAATATATATATATATACATATATATATATGACTGAACGACCACTCTGTAAAACAGCAATCCAAGGACTCAACGGGGGTTGCAAAGGAAAACCTTTATTCACTGATGGTATCTAGGCATGATGCATTTCGGCAACTCCTGCCTTCTTCAGATGCCGCGTACCACTGGTCTGAACCTTTTCCTTCCTGTGCTTTTGTGAGGCACTCCCGGTAGATGGAGGTCAGCTGTTCCTGCTTAACATCAGGCAGCTGTGATCAAATGACAGACCACAACCCCCAGCATGCAATACGTTGGAAGTCCGTAAGCAGGAATAATTAAGCTGTTAAATAAGCGCCGACATTGCCTGTTGCAGGAAGGGCCGTGTAGTGACAGATACAGTCCAAAATTAAATGTGTTAGGCATTCCCTCGAGTCCCCAACGTCCAATGCCACAATTGCGAAACAAACCGGGCCGCGGAGAAAGCTGCAATGAGCCGTCCCCCCTGTAAAGTTACAGTCTGCCGGCTGGCAGCAGCCTTTGATGTGGCCCGTTCTTGTGGTGGTCCTGCGAGAATCAATCCCTTGATTTCTTTGAAAGTTCGATGCCAGAAAACTCCCAGGACGCTTGGATGGACGGGTCCTTGTAGCGCGCCTCTGACAGACGCGAAAACATGACTGAACGACCACTCTGTAAAACAGCAATCCAAGGACTCAACGGGGGTTGCAAAGGAAAACCTTTATTCACTGATGGTATCTAGGCATGATGCATTTCGGCAACTCCTGCCTTCTTCAGATGCCGCGTACCACTGGTCTGAACCTTTTCCTTCCTGTGCTTTTGTGAGGCACTCCCGGTAGATGGAGGTCAGCTGTTCCTGCTTAACATCAGGCAGCTGTGATCAAATGACAGACCACAACCCCCAGCATGCAATACGTTGGAAGTCCGTAAGCAGGAATAATTAAGCTGTTAAATAAGCGCCGACATTGCCTGTTGCAGGAAGGGCCGTGTAGTGACAGATACAGTCCAAAATTAAATGTGTTAGGCATTCCCTCGAGTCCCCAACGTCCAATGCCACAATTGCGAAACAAACCGGGCCGCGGAGAAAGCTGCAATGAGCCGTCCCCCCTGTAAAGTTACAGTCTGCCGGCTGGCAGCAGCCTTTGATGTGGCCCGTTCTTGTGGTGGTCCTGCGAGAATCAATCCCTTGATTTCTTTGAAAGTTCGATGCCAGAAAACTCCCAGGACGCTTGGATGGACGGGTCCTTGTAGCGCGCCTCTGACATATATATATATGTATATATATATATATATATATATATATATATATATATATATATATATATATATATATATTTATATAGACTCGAACTCCCGCAGCCTCCAGGCGGTGATGAAGGAGGTACAGGCCCCGCAGTATCAGGCAAGATGTATTTATTTAAGCCTTGTTCCCACGAACGATGACGTGATTCGGGCTCCAAAAGCCCTTGTTCACATGCGGGACAACATCGCCATGATGGTTTTAAGTGTTTGCTAAGTGCACACCCACCTCCAAAGCTCCGTGTCACATGACCATCAATAGTGAAAACAGACTACATGTTCAAATATATGTAAACACACCATCACATTGCATTGTGCTCTCGCTAATGTGTTCACAAATCATTTCAAATAAATAAATAAATAAATACATATATATATATATATAAGGTCACAATTTTTCTCTTTGTATTAATTTGTTGACACCATTTTTGTTCTGGTATTCAGCCCAAATTGTTAACACAAACCTCTCATGCAAGGTATTATTCTTGTGTAGGGACAAAAATGTCAACCAATATACTACACAGGATAAATCCCGATTGTATAATTTGTGACGTATTTTAAAATTCAAAATGGAAAATAACATGAATTCCGTCTATTATACTGTTATTGTTGAAATTAATCATCTAACATTCGTTATGGGACACGGAAAAAAAGTGCATAAATGCTTAGCAGCAAAAAAAATGGCGTGCAAAATAGTGCCGAAACTGCAAATGTGTAAAGTGCAAAAAATTCTAAAAAGGTGCTAAGCATAATTAATGCAAATTTCATATATATTAATAACAGTAAAACCTATTAACAGTAAATACCGTTAAAATCATATAAATATATTGCTAAAAACTATTATACTAAAATATATCACAAACAATTATTTAATGCAGCAGATAAGATAATTAAATGAATCATTACTTCATAGTCCATAAATATCTACCGTCATCTTACAACTATCAGAGTGTTGAAAATGTGACGAATAAGTGGGAGTTTTTCAAAGACTCAATCCGCTATAATGACATTAGAAGTTATATCTATTACTATTACTGTTAATGTTTTTAAAGAAAATTATGCATATCCTCAGTGTTATTCAACCTGTTAGGCCACTTGCTATCGAATTCCAAGATAATTTTAGTTTCTAACTGTCTAACTTGGCGCTCCCTATTGCCCCCCCACCGCGGTTTGGAGATGATGTTGATGACGTAATAGGAGGGACAGTTTACATCATTGTCGTGTATTCTTTTAAAGTGCCTCGCTACTGAGTATGCAGGATCACTATGGAGGATAGCTTGTAGATGTTGCAATATTCTGACATGCACCTGTAGCTTAGTACTACCGATGTAGTTAAGGCCACAGGTGCATGTCAGAACATAAACAGCATATTCAGTTCTAAAGTTAAAACTGCCAGAAATTGGAAAAGGTGTGTCACTAAAAGGAGTCGAGTAATGGGTCTTGCTCTCCTAAATGTAATCAAAGGAGTTTCAGCTATTCTATTGCGAAACACACTATCGGTCAGTACAATGGGCCAATTCTTTTTAATGATGGCTCTAATTTTCCTTTCCTCATTACTGTAGGTAGTGATAAGTCTAGGAGTGTCATTTTTACTATACAAAGAAACCAAATCATTGTCGTGATTGTGTGGGGCTTTGTTGCCACTCTTAAATAGACTGTTTCTTGTCCTAATGCTAGCCTTGCTCAAGGCCACCTTTAAAATGTTCTCACTGTATCCTCTTGCTTTCAGTCTATTTATCATGTCATGCAGACACTCAGTGAAGTTGGATTCTATACTACAGATACGCTTCAACCTCAAGATTTCCCCATTGGGTATGCTTGCAATGAGGTGGTTAGGGTGAGCGCTACTGGCGTGGAGCGTTACATTCCCAGATGAAGGCTTTCTGAATGAAGTTGTTTCAAAATTACTGTCCTTAATATAAACTGTAACATCAAGAAATTCAATTTTAATTTTGTCAATAGGAGAGATAAAAATGAGATTCCTTGAATTAATGTTAATTGTTTCAATAAACTGTTGGGCTTCAATTTCACTACCCTTCCACAGTATGAAAACACCATCAATGTATCTAAGATAACATAAGACATGTTGGTCAAACATTGCACAATGCAACTTTCTAAGAACCTGTTCCTCCCACCAGCCAACGTGAAGACAAGCATAGCTGGGGGAGAAACAGGCTCCCATCGCGACTCCTCTCAAATGCTTAAAAACATCTTTATCAAAAAGAAAGAAATTGTTATTGCGACACCACGAGATAAGCTCTAAAATAACCTTATTGTGTTCATAAAATTCGCAGGGTCTCACATCCAGGAAATGTTTCACTGCTCTCAATCCCATGCTATGATCAATACTAGTATAGAGTGACTCTGTGTCAAGTGTGATTAAAAACAAGTCATCTGTCCATACTAGGTCCTTAGTTTTCATTAAGAAATCTCCTGTATCCTTAACGTAGCTGGACAACTCCTTGCCAGATCCTGTAAAAAGTAGTCAATATATTGTCCTACTTGCTCACCCACACTGTTGATGGCAGAAATAATGGACCTGCCTGGAATAGGTATTATGTTTTTATGTACTTTTGGGATCCGGTACAGGGCAAGGAGGACTGGGAATTCTTTATACATGAATTTGTATTCATCTGTAGAAATAAGTCCTTCTCGTCTCCATTGAGCTAGTTGTTTCTGTAGTATGTCTTTTGCTGCATTGTATTCCTTTATTGTAGCCTTCTTATAACATTCATTATTTTCCAGCTGTCTGTTCGCTTCCTGAATATATATATATATATGAAGCCAATCCTGTTTTTTGTAGGTCAAAAAACAGGCGCTGACACCTTGGAAATTTGTCACAGGAATTTATTCCACACGAAGGCCCTGACGCGTTTCAACGGTAAAACCGCCTTGCTCACAACATCGGGCGCCATTAGGGTGAACGGTATGTCATAATAGACATAAAGGTTTAAGAGGCAAAAAGGCACATTATTCAAAAGATTTTAAAATGAATATATACAATACAGACAGAATATTGTGAAAAGAAACGTGACTTGAAATTAGAAAAGACTTTACTTCAGTCTAATATTCTGTATTTCAAAAAAGTGAATTGACACCTGGTGTGTGCTAAGTAATGCTGTAGACCATATAGTATTGCACACAGCAGACAACACAGGAGACAACACAGGAGACACACTATCAAAGTAACAGTGACAAGATAGTCTGTGTTGGACTGGACACAACTTGCCAAATTGAAGTCTCATTTGTACATAGATGGAACAGTGCTGGTTGCAGGCGGTTGCTACATTGTTTTAGATTTAAATTTACATATTTTTTTTTTAATATAATGGCAAGGCTAAAAGCAGATAAAGGGACGGTGCCAATTGCCGCATGTTAACATCTTTAACTCCGTTACCGAGTCACAAGATGGCTGCCAATAGTTCCTGGTTTGTAGTGTTGGCCGCCAATCAAAGGGAAGCTTGTGCCCGGGAGGGTTCGCGAACCCTTCTCGGTGCTCAGATATCGATATTTCAGCTTTTTCTAATTTCTCGGGAACTACTGAACGGATTTACACCATTTAACAAAAAGGGCTCTTTCTCAACCAAGACCTACCTTTTTGCCAAATTTGGTGTAATTCCATTTAGCAGTTCTGGCAGTAGCTTTTTTCTCAGCCCCTGCTTGACGAATCACCCCAAAACTATCAAGACAGCAGTTTTTAGAATTTTGTGAAGATTTGCCAAACTATGCCAAAGTTATTGGGAAAACAAAAAACACTTTTGAATAGAAACGAGGTCCTACCTATAATACAGTAGGTTAAAAAAAAAAAAATATATATATATATATATATATATATATATATGATTATATATATGTATGTGTATATATATATATAAATATATAGAAGAACAAAGTCCTGACCCTCCAATGTCACAGAGGGATTCTAGAACAGGTACGGACCACAGTTTCGTTGTTTGCCCAGAAATTAAACCACAAGCGGTTTCAAAGTGCCAATTTTCCTTCTTTAATTCATCAGATCAAATCAGACAAGTGTCCGCCTGAGATGCGTTTCGATCGTCTCCGCGATCTTGATCACATATAGATATATGATTATATATATGTATGTGTATATATATATATATTCACTGAAAAAACCATAGGTTTCACACATGTTATAGTTGAACCATTGAAATTCCCCCGTTATGGTTAGTTCAGCTAACTATAACTCGCGCGACCGCAATCCACTGCTGATGACGTCACATATTACATCACTCATGACATGGTCAGTGACATCACTCATGACATCACTGATGACATCTCCAATGACTATAACTATAAGGGTGGAATTTCAATGGTTTTGTACGAGTGAAAAGTCCAGCTAACTAGAACACCCCTGAAACCTATGTTTTTTTCAGTGAATTTCAAAGGTTTTTTAAATGCTAATTTCTAACTATGTGACGTCATCAGCAGTGGATTGCGGTCGCGCGAGTTATAGTTAGCTGAACTAACTATAACGGGGGAATTTCAATGGTTTTTTACGAGTGAAATGTCCAGCTAACTATAACATGTGTGAAACCTATGTTTTTTTCAGTGAATTTGCAAGGTTTTTTAAATGCTAATTCCTAACTATAACGTGTGTGAAACCTATGGTTTTTTCAGTGAATTTGCAAGGTTTTTAAAATGCTAATTCCTAAGTGTGAAACCTATATCTTCCATAAACTTATAAAAAAAAATTATTTTGAGTTTTTCATGGTGCGAGCACGGTGCGCACACCGTCTCCGTGTGTGCATGTGTGCGTGCTCCGTGTGCGCATGCGTACGTGCTCCGTGTGCGCATGCGTGCGTGCTCCGTGCGCGTGTGCTCCCTACACGCATGCGCGCATGCTCCGTGCACGCACAGCAAGTCATGTGATTACAAAACAACACTTTTCATTGGTTCAAAGTCGTTTCAGTTCCAGAATCTTCCAACACCACACCCACTCCCCTCATTAATACTTCTTATTTCCTGGGAGAAGGAGCTGAACAACTTTTCCTGCACCTGAAAATGGCAGAACAGGAGACTTCTTCAGGGAGTGAGGAGGAGACCTTTGTGCCCCCATGGCAGAGGAAACAAAAGGACTCATTTATTTGGCAATTTTTTACTTTTCCAGAGGGTCAGAAGAAGGTGAATGCTCCTAAAGTCACCTGCACTGTTTGTGGAGTGGTCTTATCTAGAGGAGACCCTAAAAAAAATACTCCTTTCGTATTTACTCCATGATAAGGCACTTTAAAGCAGTGCATCCTGTGGCTTATGCTCAGGCTGAAAGAGACAAACCTCCAGCAGCTCAGCCGAGCACATCATCTGCAGCCGCAGCTCAGCCGAGCACATCATCTGCAGCCGCAGCTTCACCTGCTTCTAGACCACTGGATATGCACCCTCTGTTCATGAAGGTGCATATACGGTGCAATGTGTGCAATGCTGTTCCCTTTTATGGTGAGAGCAGCATTAACCTAATAGAGAACAAGATACAGCAGCACACATGCTCCACCCCCTAATTTTTTTCCTTTTTTTGTTTTTTGTTCCTGGTGAACAGTTTTTCATTTTTGTTTTTTTTTTGCTGCATTTTTTTTTCTGCTCGACAAAAAACAACAGTTCTTTTCAGAACTCACTTCACTTCTCCAAGAAGAGCTATATTCCTAATATACTGTGTTGTAATTTTTTTAATGAATTTTTTGCCACCGTGCGCGCACTTTTTGAAAAAAAGTCAAATGTTTTTTTCATCCTTCGGGGTCCTTCAGGGACCCCCTGACAAAGGCTAGGGGGTCAGGAACTCTCTACCCTGCCCCCTTTTAACGTTCTCCACCTTTCTTTTTCACTGCGACACAGAAAATGGCGTCCGCCACTTTCTGATTTCAACCGATTCGAATGTTGACTGACATCTAACCACCAATCAGAATTACGCTCGCGCACGGCACCGTGCACGCACAGTGCGCGCATATAGATATTTATGTACTTTTAAATGCAATTTTCTTAGGAACTACTGAACAGATAGACACCATACATGCAAAAGGAACATGCCTGACCTTAGGACTACCTCTTTGCCAAATTTCAAGTAATTCTGTTCAGCCGTTCGGGCTGTACCTTCGACTAAAGGTCCTATGGAAAAATACATGGGGAAAACGCGTTTTTTCTCGGCCCCCACTTGACAAATCACCCCGAGACTTTCAGGGTAGGAGATGAGCAGAGCGCCCCATTAGTTTTGAAAATTTCCCGAGGATTCGTCAACCGGCGCCAGAGTTATTCAAAATAGAATTTTCAGTTTCTATGGAAACTCGGTCCTAACTATAACTATCTACTGGCGATCGCCAGTAGATAATATATGTATATATATATTCAAACTTCCAACCTTGCCACAAAGCGTCTTTTATTCAGATTTAACAGTAATCCAGGTACAAATTCCAAATGCAGGTCAAACGCGTTTCAAACTATCACAGTCCTTGATCACGGCCCATTTTCAAGCACTAGTAACACAACGCATTTTATAGTCTCTCATTTGCATAATTGCAATTGTACTCTTATGAACATCATCGTGACTTGCAATATAATGCATTCTGGGACCATGAGTTTGTGATACGAAAATCATTACATAACCTTCAGCGATTTTATTAGTGTGTAGTCTATCTGGATATCATTCGTATTGTTTAAGCACTATACTTACCTATTTCAGGATGATGAAATGATAACCATACCGCAAACTCATGGTCCCAGAATGTATTATATAGCAAGTCACATACCCCATCACTCACCATCACAGCCTTTCACATACCCAGTTACTCACCCATATACCACTGACACATGCACTCACCCACCAACACAGCCATCAATATACATACTTACTCACCCATACAGCCCTTCAAACACACACTTACTAACCCATTGAGCCACTGACTTACCCACTCAGCCATCCCTACAGGCAGTCACACAGCCCCTCAACCACCCACAGAGACACTCAGACACCCACAGAGATATTTAGACAACCAATCACTCACCCATACAGACACTCAACCCACTCACACACCCATACAACCACTTAGACACCAACTGACAGGTAGATACAGACATTCACACAACCAGTCACTCACCCATACATTCACTGAGACAGCTAATCACTCACTTGTACAGTCATACACCCACTGAATCATCCGATCAGGGACTCATGCACGCACTGATTCACCAATATACCTTGGTATATATACTTAACACTCATAAACCTTTTAAAAACACTTACAGTCACTGAATGATGTCATCAGAGATGTCATTTGTGATGTCATTTGAGATGTCATCAGTTCATCGGTGATGTCATCAGTGATGTCACTGACATATCATGAGTAATGAAAAATGTGAGGTCATAAGCAGTGCATTGTGGGGGCGCAAATTATAGTTAGCTCAGCTAACTATAGCTGCCGAATGTCACTTGTTTTGTACGACTGAAACCTGAGCCTAACTATAACGTCCTTGTAACCTTTGTTTTTTGTGAAAATACATATATATATATATATCTATATCTATCTACCTATCTATCTGGCGGTCGCCCGTAGATAGTTATAGTTAGGACCTATTTTCCATAGGAAATCTGCAACATTCTATTCCCAATATGTCTGGCGGCGATTGACGAATCTTCACGAAATTTTCCAAACTTTTGGCCAGCTCCGCTCCGCTTCTACCCTGAAAGTTTCGTGGTGATTCGTCAAGCGGGGGCCGAGAAAAAATGCGTTTTCTCCATGCAATTTCCTGTAGGATCTGTTGTCGCAGCTACAGCCCGAACTGCTGAACGGAATTGCACCAAATTTGGCAAAGAGGTAGTCCTCAGTTCAGACTCGTGCCTTTTGCTTAAATGGTGTAAATCTGTTCAGTAGTTACTGAGAAGATTAGGGTAAAAAAGTTAGTGATATCTATGGCCGGGGAGGATCCGCGCACCCTTCCCGCACCCTCCCTGGACCCTCCCGAGCATGAGCTGAATGCTAATTGGCTGCCAACACTCTGAATCAGGAAGTGATGGCAGCCATCTTGTTCCTCGGTAGAACCGAGGTACAAGAAAACCAAAAAAAGGCACAAAACGCAACAAGGGGGCAGGGTAGAAACACCCTGACCCCCTAGGCCTGCTCAGGGGGTCCCACAAGGACCCCAAGGGCAAAACAAAATTATTATTTTAAAAAAAAAATCACGGGATGCGTAGTGTCCGCACATCCCGCTAACGGAAAAAAAAATGAAGCGAGGAGTACCGCGCTTTGTTTTGATTTAGCCCCCGGGGGGGCCAAGTCCTGGGAGCAATATGGTATTATAATGGGGGGCCCCCGTGACTGCCCCCCGGGGCTTCAATTTCTTTGTTGGGGGGCTCTCAGGCCCTCCCAGCCCCGGGGACCGCCATCCCCCGGGGCTTAAAAAATGAATGGGAGGGCTCACGGCCCCCCCGCGGCTCTGGGGACCGGCAACCGCAGGGATTTAAAAAAATATATATATACCCTGTGTGGGGGGGGCTTAAGCCCCCACACGCCCCAGGGACCGCCACCTCCCCGGGGCTCTAAATATGTAAAATGCGGGGTCCGTGAAGGACCCCCCAGCCCTGGGGACCACCACCCCCTGGGGCTTTGATAGAGGTGGGAGGGGGGCCGCGCGGCCCCCCTCCTGGAGCCCTCGGTGGCCCTGGGGACCACCACTCCCCAGGGCCGGCTCCTGCAGTGTCCCGGGGTGCCCACCCCCGGGACAATGCCGTTTGCAATGACAGGGCGGGGTCCTCGCGGCTCCCACCCTGTCATTGCAAACTGCTTTGCTATTTGGAAGAGAGAGCAGGAAACCTGCTCTCTCTTCCAAATAGCAAAGCTGATTGCTTTTCCACATGGGTAGCAGCATGTTAGCTGCTCCCCATGTGGAAAAGCAATGCCGGCTCCCGCAGGAAGCGGGGAGCCGGCAGGGAACGTGGGGGGATTGGGACCCCCCCACGGTCCCCTACTAGATTTCCAGGCCCCGGGGATGGGGGCCCGGGGCCATAAGTGGCCCGGGAGGGGGCCTACGCAGCCCCCCTCCCTAAAAATATGTTTTTTTTTTAAAAGGCCCATGCCCCAGGGGATGGTGTCCCCGGGGCAGATTAAGGCCTCGGGAGGGGGGCCATGCGGCCCCCCTCCACAGTATAAAAAAAAAAAATTTAGGGGGCAGGCCCTGGGGGATGGGGTCCCCAGGGCCAAAAAATAAGAAAAAGAAGGGGGGCTACGCAGCCCCCCTTCTTAAAAAGAATTTTTTTTTTTTTTAAACGGGATCGGGGAGAAGGCCACACACCCTCCTTTCATCACTCTGCAAACGCGCCCCCTGGCACGTTTGCAGAGGGGGAACGAATGCCCCTTCAAGTACTGGGGTCCGTGGGGGCCAACTAGCCCAGCAGGAACCTCCAGTATGCGCCAGGGGGCTGCGTTGCAGAGAGGTGTAATGAGGCCATGCCCCTTTTTACACCTCTCTGAAATGCAGCTCCCTGGCGCTTACTGGAGGTACCTGGTGGGCTAGTTGGCCACCAAGGGACCTCAGGATTCAAGGGGACTTAATCCCCCAACTTAAAACACCCCACGGGGCGCGTTTGCACAGTGATGAAGGTAGGGGGCAGGGCCTGAGGTGAGATCTGTGCAAACACGCACTGTGGCGCGTTTTAAGTTTTGGAATTAATTCCTCTTTAATCCTGAGGGTCCCTGGGGACCAACTAGCCCACCAGGTACCTCCAGTAAGTGCCACGGAGCTGTGTTGCAGAGTGTTGTAAAAAGGGGCGTGGCCTCTGAATACCTCTCTGCAATGCAGCTCCCTGGCGCATACTGGAGGTACCTGGTGGGCTAGTTGGCCCCCAGGGGACCTCAGGATTGAAGAGGAATTAATTCCCCAACTTAAAACGCGCCACAGGGCGTGTTTGCACACGTCACCTCAGGCCCCTCCCCTTCCTTCACCATTGTACAAATATTCCTCTAAAATCAGCCGAACTACGAATTCGAATTTACTCACCTGTAATCAGGAGAGAACCCAGTGCTGCATCTTTTAGCCCAGCACTGACCCTGAAAAGTAAATCTAAGCGTACTTACCAGTAACTTGTATTTCCTTCCATAGGAATCCATTGTGTGGTTTTCAGCAGAAAATTTTCTGTGTCCATTTTTGAAACGTACAAATATTCCTCTAAAATCAGCCGAACTACGAATTCCGATTTACTCACCTGTAATTAGGAGAGAACCCAGTGCTGCATCTTTTAGCCCAGCACTGACCCTGAAAAGTAATTCTAAGCGTACTTACCAGTAACTTGTATTTCCTTCCATAGGAATCCATTGTGTGGTTTTCACCAGAAAATTTTCTAAGTGTCTATTTTCACAAACTAAAAATATTACAAAAAAATCGTCTGTATGACTTAAACACATTCTTTCAACTGTTTACAAGAGGTTGGCCAGTGCTGGATCCAGGATCCACCACTGAGTAAGAAAAAGTAACGATAACACTACTTACCTGCTAAGTGAATTTTTCTGCCGTAGGATAACATTGGTGATTGTATGGGAAAAAGTTTCTAAGTGTCAACATTTAAAATACAATAATATTCCTTAAACATTACTACTGTAACCAAAGCGCTTTTACTCAACTGTTTACAGGAGATGTCCAAGGACTGAATCTAGGATCCAGTCCTGTGGTTAGAAACGTAATCCATAAAGTAACTAATTGCATTTAACTAGAAATTCACATTGAGCTCAATGTTGCTTTGTGTTTGAAATTGTGTTGCCCATTGCAACAACTGTAACTACTGTACTTAAAAGTCTGTTGCCTATTTGCCAAGTATTTAAACTAAAGTAATTCATTCTGAGAAAGTATATTTTGTATTGTAATGTATAATGTAATTATAATGTAATTAAAAAAAAATATCTAAAAATAAATAGTTTAAAAAATGTAGTAAATCAGTATAAAAAAAATCAGTATAACAATTAATACATTAAAAATTGTCATTTACAAAACCTTTGAAATTCACAGAAAAAACCATAGGTTTCAGGCCTGATATAGTTAGGAATTAGCATTTAAAAAACCTTTGAAAATCACTGAAAAAACCATAGGTTTCAGGGGCGTTATAGTTAGGAATTGGCATTTAAAAAACCTTAGAAGTTCACTGAAAAAAACATAGGTTTCAGGGGCGTTATAGTTGGACATTTCCTTCGTACATAACCCTAGAAATTCCCCTGTTATAGTTAGTTCAGCTAACTATAACTCGTGCCTCCGCAATACACTGCTGATGACGTCACATATTACATCACTCATGACATGGTCAGTGACATCACTGATGACATCACTGATGACATCTCAAATGCCATCACTGATGACATCATCCAGTGAGTCTGTGTTTCTGTAAAGTTTTAATATGTTTAATATATATAGGGAAAGGCCTGTTGAAGAATGAGTGGGTGTACAAGTGTGTGAATGGATGATTTTCTAGGTGCGTAACTGACTCTATAAGTGAGTCATTAAATGTATCTTACTGCAGACTAGTGACTAAACTGTGTGAATGTCTGAATGTGTCTGTATGTTGGTGTATAAGTGGCTGCATGGTTTTGTGAATAGCTATATGAGTGTCTATATGGGTTATTGATTGGTTGTCTGAGTATCTGTATGGCTGCCTGAGTGTTTGTATGGGTAGGGTGTGTGTGACTCTGTGCATAGATGTGTGAGTGGGTGATCCTATGGGTGCATGGTTTTAAGAGTGCAACTGTGATGGACTGTATGGTTGGGAGAGTGTATGTATGGGTGTGTTAGTGATTGAATGTATATCTCAGTTGTACATGTGTCACTAATTACATATGTGAAACGCAGTGTATATGTGTGTAAGAGTATATAACTGTCTATATGTGAGAGTGTGTGATTGAGAGAGTGGCTATATGGATGAGTGTGTGCTTGTGTTAGTAATTGTGTAAGAGCGTCAGAATGTGGTAGTATTTTTATGAGTAAGTGAACTTGAGTGTGTTTAACTGTATAGGTGAGTAAATTGGACTGTGATTAATTATTTGCATGACTGACTAGGTGTGTCAGTACTAGGCCTGGGCTAAATTTCCGTTCCGCTCGCGGAAATTGCCATAATTTGACATTTTCGCGTTCCGCGGAGAGCGCGAAAATGTCAAAATTTCCGCATTCCGCAGCTTAGCGATAATTTGTCTCTTGCTCGCGCTGTAAAATAATACATTCTCGCGCGCGCGCGATCGCCTTACCTGAATCCCCGCATTCGCCGACAAGTTTTCCCGATCCGGTCGCGTTGTCCACGAGATGTTAGATTGTTGGTAGCCATTTGCGCTGTCTCGCGACAGTTCGCGCCCGCAGTAATGTCATTGGTCGCGCGATCACGTCTTTCTTCTCGCGATCATGCACCGCGAGAAGAGTAAAAACAAGATGGCCGCGCCCGCGAGCAACCGAATGGGTAAGTTGGCGAGCCGCGACCACGCAGAAAATACTGCGAACGTGCGGGAAAAAAACTTCCGCATCTTCGCGATATTTCCGCGTGTTTGCGGAGATTTTTAACATTTTCGCGATAATTTGCTTAAGTCACTTTCGCAAATTCCGCCCACCCCTAGTCAGTACCTCAATGGATGATTGGCGGTGTGTGAGTGTCTATATAGGTGTATGAATGCATATGATAGTCCTGTACTGAGTGACTGTAAGTATGAGTGACTGTACAGGTGAGTGAGTGGAGGTGTATTTAGACCTAAGAGTCAATAAGTGGGTATGTAGTTATTGGTATTGGAGTATCTATGGTTTTCAAAATGGCCGTCTGAAATTTTGAGTCTGTGTATCAAAGATTATATTAGGGTGTGAGAAGATGCACTAATTTATCACATGGATGACATCATCAGTGATGTCATTAGAGATGTCATCAGTGATGTCATCATGAGTGATGTAATATGTGACGTCATCAGCAGTGCATTGCGGGTGCGCGAGTTATAGTTAGCTTAACTAACTATAACGGGGGAATTTCTAGGGTTTTGTAAGAGGGAAATGTCCAGCTAACTATAACGCCCCTGAAACCTATGTTTTTTCAGTGACTTTCTAAGGTTTTTTAAATGCCAATTCCTAACTATAACGCCCCTGGAACCTATGGTTTTTTCAGTGAATATATATATATATATATATATCCAGCAAAACCTCTGGTCCACATGGAAATTTGGTATATCAGAGGGTTTGCAAAAGTTAAAAGTGTACTAACCTTACACACACACACACACACACACACACATACATATATGTATATATGTATATATATGTGTGTGTGTGTGTGTGTGTGTGTGTGTAAGGTTAGTACATTTGAAAAAAGGGTTTTTAACTTTTGCAAACCCTCTGATATACCAAATCAGAGGGTTTACGATTACAAAAACCTTTAATAATCTTGGCTTGGCAAAGGTGCAAAAAGCATCTGATTTATGAGAGGACTTCAACGGGCATGTAGTTTCCTACGGTGAGCTTCTTCCACTAAACAGATGACTGCAGAAGGACCTTGTCCAATGGTTATCCAACTTTGAGAGAACTTCACCAGATACAGCATGCAGCCTTGCCCTGCTGGAGGATTTTGACTTCCATTTCAGAGATTAAGTCAGAAGGTAAAATCTTTGAACGGGATGACCTTTTTGGGGTTTACAACCTAGACTCATTCACGGACAGCCTTAAATTGCTTCTATGTCCCAGTCAACCACAAACTAACTTTTGATTGGTGCTTTTCTTATTCTTCACACATTTACATTTTACCTTAGAACTTACAAATTCATATCTCTGATTCCCCTTATTATATTTTATTCATTGTGATGTCATTTTACAATTATTTTTTCTATGTTGTTATCAATTATTAATGGGATTTTTATTGTGTTATGTTTTGACTTTTTAAATGTTTTGGTATTGCTAAATTCTTTGCACACCTTTCCTTAAATTTAGCCTATCTGCTTTGTGCCATAGATGCTAAGGGTTAAGTACAGATCTGTTTTTGGAATTTGTGTGTTCGAACGGTTAGGATTTTGGTCTTAATACTTGGGAAGCACTCACATCATTGTCAACTGATAACCCATGTTCTTACATTAAGGAATTCAAAATAAAACATGGAATTCTATAAAAAATAAGTGATGGCAAAATCTTTGCAACAGGTCCAATGTGTTCTGTGGCACAGACACTGTACCACTAAAATAGATTTTCTTTCTCAAACACAAAAAAATGCCAAGTCCAGTACACATAAACAATTTCTGAAGAAACGCATCAGTAAAATAGAATCTAAAGCAATACACACCCTAAGTGCCAGGTATACAATAGTGATAAAGGAAACAGATAAGAACAGAATTATGGTAATCTTAGAAATGTATGATTACATCACAGAAGCACAGTGCCAACTGAGTGATTAAAGATATTTCCTACTATTGTCCAATACCTCCAAAGACACGCAGCAGGTACTAAGGGCCCGATTCACAGAACTAACTTAAGACAAAATCCTAAACGTACTACTTTTGGTATTCACAGAAGTTAGGATTTTGTCTTAAATTTGTCTTAAGACAAACTTAAGACAAACTTAAGACAGTCTTAAGACAGACTTAAGACAGTCTTAAGACAGACTTAAGACAAACTTAAGACAGACTTAAGACAGACTTAAGACAGACTTAAGTTAGGATTTTGTCTTAAGTTTGTCTTAAGTCTGTCTTAAGTCTGTCTTAAGTCTGTCTTAAGTATGTCTTAAGTTTGTCTTAAGTCTGTCTTAAGACTGTCTTAAGTCTGTCTTAAGACTGTCTTAAGTCTGTCTTAAGTTTGTCTTAAGACAAACTTAAGACAAAATCCTAACTTCTGTGAATACCAAAAGTAGTAAGTTTAGTATTTTGTCTTAAGTTAGTTCTGTGAATCAGCCCCTAAAATCTTAACTTGACAATTGGTGTATGAAGGGACTTATTACACAATAAGAAAAAAACTAAAGGTACATTGAATCTCCAAATTTGGCTACTCCCTAATCTACACAAAAGTGGCTTCCCGCACCCTGATAGATCACTAATTCCTGGCACTGAATCAAACTGCTCCAGACTGGGAGAACGCACTAACTTATACCTGCAGAAATATATGAAACATCTTCAAAGCTACATATTTGTCACTGAAGTAGATCTAGTCACACACCAACATCTAAAATTGCAGTATGACTATACCTTTGCTACCAGTAATGTAGTGAGTGTTACAAATCCCTTAAAAGCAAAGGCGTGACTGAAGCTACACAAGAACGGAACTACCCACATGATCAGCACACTATAGAGACACCAATGAAATTATCTTGAATGTTTTGCCTACAGTGCAACATCTTTATGTTCAACAAAGATATAAACATATAAACGCAGGGGACCACAATTGAAGTACACTTTACGCCCACATGTGCATGCCTCTACATGGGACAGGCTAAAAGTCACTGATTGTGGGATGAAGATTTTAACACCTCTCATACTGTCTTCTGGTCAAGATACATAGATGGGATTCTGTTAATCTCGCAAGGGAATGTGACACATCTACAGAAACACATTCAACTTGTGAATCAGTACACCTTCAATATAGAATTAAAGTCTCAAATACCTAAAAGCATGGTGGAGTTCTTAGACCTGACAAAGTATATTGAAGATAACTTACTAAAGACAATTATATTAAGAAAAAGTACAGCAGAAGACAATGCCATATATCAACAGCTGTCAAACCCAAATCTACAATCATTAACATCTGAACGATAAAATGATGTGGATTAGGTGCAATGATGATGATGAATTGAAATAAAAATAATTGATTTGACAGAATGTTTACCCAGCAGGGGATACAAAAAGATCAGATTGCAGCCAACAGCAAAGAGTTTCTGATCATCTTGCATACTCATAAGGCATGTTTTATGAGAATTTGAAATATCATATTAAAATTGAAGAAGTCACGTACCAAGCAGAAATCACTAAACTACCATGGAGACAACAACTATACAAGAAAATCAATACAAAAGCGATGGAGTCTCCTAACGTACAACCTTAGAAGGGAGTGTTTAAAGCAGACCAGAAAGGATTCAGAAGATAGAAGATTCCCAAGGTGCCTCCAAAGGTCTGTACAAATTCCTATAACATAACATAGCATGACTGGACATTACATAACATACCATACTATAGGGGAAATTAGGGGAAATTAAGGAACAAATTATGCAGGTCTGGTTTTAGGGATTAAAGAGTAAAAGGACCACAGAATTTTCTGGAAAAGCCACCTGGCTTCTCCACATATTGTGACTGCTCAAAATGTAAAATAGGACACAATACAATCTCATTACTTTTTCCTTGTTATTAATATCATGATGCACAAGCAAAGTATGCTTTATATAATGTTTTATTAAATTCTTTTTCTCGAATATTGAAAACACAAATTATCCAGACATATGGTTTTCCATTTTATTGAAGGGCTCTATGCTATGTACTATTTTAATTATTCATTCTTAGAAATGTGGACATTTCAGGAGCCTCATTTTGAACAATACCTGATTACAGGATTTGCATGTTAAAAAAAAGTTAATCTGAGAATAATGAGATATTGTTTTTACACTTTGTAATGGGAACTGTCTGAGGACAAATTACTAGATGTAATAGTGATTTATTGAAAGTATGTCCTCTCTCATAGAAAAGGAAATTGCTGAAGCTATTGGAAACATGTTCTCCTAGTACAATATGGTCTTAATCTTTTCATACTGCATTTATTTCTGAGTGGGACTGTTAATCACAGCTCTCCCACTCTCTTTAAGTGCCAATGTGCAGCATTACAAGTGGGCCCTTAATATTGATTTGTGTGAAAATAGAGATATCCACTCAAATAATTGTTTTGAAACTTTCTACTAAAGAGCAACAGGTGATTCAGGCGACAACGCCCCTAGATCAAACCTGGAGTAATTTGTTCCTTCAAAAAAGTCTGAACTTTTGGAATATCACGTGGAAAATGGTGCACCAATAATGACTTCTCCATGTTATTCTCTTTTATATAACGTTTAACCCTCTGGTAACTTTGCATCTGGGTGGTATTGATAACCACAGTATCTGTAGTAACAGGCACAATAATCCCAATAAAAAATTAAGTTATTGGAATGTGGGCCAATGAGGCCACTAAAAGATACCAGTGAAAATTCCAACTCCAATAGAGTATGTCATTTTCTCTGTAGTTTAGAATGGGATGTAATAACGTCTTATTTTGAGGTGCCATTAGATGAACAGACTATATTTTGAACAGTACATTTACTTTAATTTAGTTTTTACAGAACTAGTAAGCAATATATGGCATTATTATTATTTGAGTTTTTGACTAATTTTATTTATCACGATTCTGGTTTTAGGTCGATTATAGCTGTAATTGCTAATTCATCATGGTCTTATGAATGCACAATTTGCGTGGATGCATCATTTTCAATGCAGATCTTCAGTTGTTACAGATCGAGCTATCACCTTCTTGCTTGTTCAATTTCACACCCTTTTATACAAAAGAAAATGTTGTGTAGAGTTTTCGAAATGCCCAAGGGGGCCATGGTTGACTCCTAAGATATCACCTCACAAGAGGTATGCTGCCACTCTGCAAATAATTTTGAAATAATGACCTTGTCCTCTTGCCCCTGAAGGAGTATTGCGTATTTTTACTGTGGACCCTTACACACCCTATTGGTGTCATGCTTGCCTTTATCATTGGGGCGCAACCTTGGAGACAACAACAATGGGGATTGGCAACATCTAATGATTTAGAACATCTGTAGCCGAATCAGCCTTGAAAAAGAACTGTTTTGAATTTGAGGGCACACTATATGAACAAAAACATGGGACTTCCATGAAACTACTTTTGCTCCCAGCATAGCAAGAGTCTATGTCCATATGTTTGAGATTAATTACATGTGGGCAAACAATCCCTTTCTTGAAGCGATCAGCTTATGGTAAAGCTATATAGAAGATGTCTTCATAATATAGCAAGTAATGCCTGAAAGAGCTGGAGATTTTCTCAACTTCCTTAACTTTACCATAACATACAACAACTGTGAGTTACATTTCTTTGACCTCTTGATACAAGCATCAGAAGGGACCCCAGGTGCCAAGGTCTACACAAAACCCACAAACAAAACAGTATTTTAAGATTTGCTAGTGCACACCTTAGCGCACTAAGAGAGAATCTACTGGCTGAACAGTTCTTATGCATTATAAGGAACCGTTCTAGCTTCCAAGATTTCAAATCAGAGGCAAAAGCACTGAAAGAGAAACTACATAATCAACATTATCCTGTACACTTGATATGGAAGGTGGAGAAATGTGACAGATACAGTGACAGGTACTGTCATCTGACAGACAGAGAAAACATGACAATGAAAAACTTACACAAATGTTTCAAACAAATTGAAGAGGATTATCAACACACACTGGGATATTAAATAGCAACAGCCTCTCTTTAGAAAATTCCCTTTATGTCTTTCAAACATAACACAAGCATAAGTAACGTATAAGTTCCCACAAGACCCAAAAGTAACACAAAGGTGGAAACAAAACACACTCTGTAATCTCCCACTTAGTAGAGGATATTTTCCCTGTGACCATTGCACGGTGTGCTCATACATTAAACACACAGATACTCTGGATCTCGGCACTGGGATTTTAAGGGAACAAAGAAACCACACTAATTTAAATTCAAAAACTGTAATATATATGATTATTGGTCCTTGTAACCCAAGATACATGGAAACTACCACTAGAAAGGTTATTTTGAGAATGACAGACCATCGTAGTTCAATAAGATGCCATAAGTACACAACCTAAATGAGCAATCCCTTATATCCTAAGGCCACAATTAAGTTGATATGAAAAGAACAATGTTGGACAAAGTGAGAATGACCCAAAACACTACTAGGATCTTAACAATATGGGAGCACAGGTGGGTGTGCATACAGGGCCTTAATGATTATATTCCCTATCCCAATGCAAATGGGTAAATGTTTTTCAAATGTTGTTTCTACTAGCCAATTGAGCAGTTCTTTTGATAAGTTGCTGATAAAAGTTGTGATACCCATGACAATTTAAGTATCTAATATTTGTGGGAGAAGACCATTCTAAGATGTCTGACTTTTTCATCTATTCCACTGACAACACAGAACAATTCAACTTAAATCCAAAGTACGCAAACTAAGGGCCTGATTACAAGTTTGGCGGGCTTCCCGCTGGCCGCTTTGCCAGCGCCCTGCAGGAAGGCTGCCAAACCACTAGTTAGACTGCCTGCCAGATAACGAGTTTAATCCTGGTGGGCAGTCAGTTCTGCGTGTGGCGGTGCCTTTTTAAAGCTTGAAGGAGAGCCTTAGAATGGCCCTGCTAGCCTTAGAAAGGCACCTATGTGGCACGTTCCTACATGAGAGATCCATGATGTGCATTTCTTCCCGTATAGGAACTGGGGGTGCCAAAATACAGAGGGGCATACTTTGTGCCCCCCTACATGCATCCTCTTGCACATCAAGCAACAAGGGGCACTATCAGAGCTCTGGAGTTGCCTCACCACCATTATTTCCAAGGCAGGCTCACCACCATGGAAATGATGGCAGTGAGACATCTCGTAATATGCTTGGTGTTGCTGCAGCAACACTGGCAGCATATTGCAGCCTATGACTGCTGTGCCACCTCTGTGGGATCAAGGAACCCTGACAGTTGCAGTGGTCCTTTTGCGATCCAACCACCAAAGTTGTAATACGGCAGGTGTACCACCAGTCTGGCAGTTCACGGACCTCCACCACGGCTCCGGTGGTTCAATGGACCGCCGTCGTCATAATCAGGCACCAATTCTTTTCTAATGTAGATTGTCTGGTTTACAAGTTAGCTGGTGTTGCTGAAGTCTGGATAAGACTATAGATGTGGTGTGTTGATGATCATGATGCTACAATGTATTCATTAATAAACTTTTATGTAGCTTGTACATGACCCAAGAGTGTATAAGAGCGCATTACAATATGTCAGGAAGGAAGAAACAGTAACATAAACAACAAGATTGAGGGCTAACAAAGATGTGGTGGGTCCCAAAAGGCAAGAGGTCAATAACATGACCAAATCATCACAAGATATACAACCTCATAGGAGTTTAGAACTGAACATAGTATAACAAATGTAGGTAAATGGTGAAGGCTATTGAGGAGCATGAGTCTTAGAGAAAGAACATGCTCATCAGTAGGGCTTTGACTTCCTTTTTAAATGAAACAGGTGATGGGTTCAATCTGATTTCAGGGAGCAGGGAGTTCCAGAATATCGGGGCAATACCCGAGAAAGTTCAATTGAGCTTCTTGAAGATCGACAGCAACCAGAGAGTTCTAGTTTTGGTGCTAGGTACAATGGGGTGTTATGATATAGTGCTTTATGGGACGTGCATGCAATTTTTGACTAAATCCTTAATTCAAACAGGAGCCAATTTATAGCGAGTAGATCAGAAGTGATGTGGTTATATCTTTTGGATCCTGTGATGAGCTTTGCAGCAGAGTTAAAGGAGGCCATAAAAGGGGCCTGCGTTGAACTAGGTAGACCAGAGAGGGTTGCTCTTCCATTGCCCAACCTGGAAATGACTAGCGCTTGAACCACTGCTTTGAAGTCGTCGAGGGGGAGGAAGGGTTTGATTTTCCTTATGATGTTCCTTTTTGAAGTTGGCACCTTTAGTGACAGAGTTGATGTGCTCTTGCATATTCAGGTTCTTGTCAAGCGTTATTCCAAGTGATCTTGCGGAATCTACAATGTATGTAAGGAAATTTTGAGTTGTAAGTTACTTCATCCATTCTCTGATATCAGCTGATTGTTTGGGTGGGGCAATATGTAGGAATTCTGCTTTTTGTGCATTCAGTTTGAAGTGGTTGCATGTAAGCCAATTTTGAGTTTTTTGGAGAGTAGAGTTAAGAAATCGTATATCTTCAGGGGAAGAGATTTTCAAGTACAATTGGTGTCATCAGCATACATGCGATAGTGAATATTAGATAACTTCAGAATTTCCTTTGGTGGCTCCATGAATGAAGAGGATGGATGAGAACATTGATCCCTGTGGAACCCCCAGTGTGACAGGTGAGGAAGTGGAAAGGAAGAGCTTTACCTTGAATCTTTGGTATCTGTTGTGTAGGATGGAAGTGAACCAAGTAAGTATGGACCCTGATAATCCCATTCTCCATTCCAAAAGATCAAGGAGGCTGTTTTGTTTAACCGGGTCAAAAGCAGATGCAAGGTCAACGAGAATAAGTAGGCAGGATTCATTTTGATCCAGCATTTTTAGTGCATCATCTACTTTAACAAAGGAGTTACCTGACCAGACTTTAAGCAATCTAGAACACTGTCTTGATGTAGAGAGGCATTAACAAACTTGGTCCAGAGTGGTAGCAGGGACAGATTGAAGTCATTAAAAAAATTCAATGGCAAAGCGTCGTTGAAGTGGCTTGAGGGTTTTAGTGCTGTAAGACGTTTGTGGATGTCAGTTTCTTTATAAAACTTTAAAAAGCTCCGCATGGTGTTGTTTTTGGGGGAAAGCCCCAAGAGAGGTGAGAGTTCCGCAATCAAGGGTGGGGAGAGGCTTAGATGTGGAGAGCTTGGAAGGAGCTACAGAGCTGTAATTTGCTCAATTTCAATTTTATTTTATTTTCCAGGAAGAATGAGGCAAATTCCTTGCAGTTTGTTTGCAAATTAGATCCAGAGGGGGGTCATATTGGGCTGACCATTCGATTGAAGTTTGACCAGCTCAAATAGATTTTTAGGTTGGTTTCTAGCATTATCAAACTGATGTCTGAAGAAGTTCGATTTTGAGCTTTGGGAATGTGTTTGTTATAGGTGTACCTACATGATCTCAGATGCTTCAAGTGATGGAGGGACGGGAAGAATCTCCACTTATGTCCAGCCCTTTTCAAATTGCGTCTTTCTGCATTAATGTTATCATTATACCATGGTTTAGAGTCTTTGGTGGACACTCTTTTTAGCTGGAGAGGCGCAATAGAGTCCAGGATGTTCATCATGGAATTGTTATAATGGTTTGTGAGTTCATGGGCATCCAGCAATTCTGCCAGAGGAGAAAAGAAGATGTTGCTGGTGACTGTTAAATTGTTCAGATTTATATTTCGTAAGCTCCTTTTCCAGTGTTTAGGTTTCTTTGGTTGGGCCTTATTAGTTGTCATCAATTCAGTGATGAGGAAGGTGATGTGGTGGTGTTCGGTCCAATAAGAGTAGATGATGGATTCGGTGTGAATGGGCATGGCTATGATCAGATCTAAGGTTGCACCCTTGTTGTGAGTAGGACTGCCAAATTGATTTTAGGCTGATCACTGCTACGTCATTCTGGTCATTCCAGTGGAGGTTGAAATCACCAAGGAAGATCAGGGGGCCGTGCTTTCCCGAGTTGGAGAAGTCCAATTCATTTCCATGAATTGGAATTCTGTAGATTTCTTGCATATAGGGCATGAGGGCCTCCGTTTCATTTTTGGATTATACATTCATCCCAAAGGAGTAATGTCTACTTTGTCTCAGAAGTGGAGCAATCCAGTGAGGAAAAAGAGAATGAATTTTAGGTTTAATAAAGACAGCAGAAAATGTATGACTATAGTTATCATTACAAGTTTGGCAAAACTTAGTGTTAACATATTTTTAGTGTGTTACTTCCTTAAATATAACTAGTGACTTCAGGTAGCGTGACAGTGGTGATGGCAAAACTGTGAGAACAAGTGTTCTGGTAGCTAAATTTATATATGGATTGTGTTTGATCTGTCAGCCTTAGGGTGGTCTCCCTCAAAGATTTTGTCTCTCTTTCTCCATTTTTCTGAACTTATATTTTGCTGGTCTTAGGACTCTGTGCACTTTACTACTGCTAACAGGTGCTAAATTGCTTGTGCTCACTCCCCAAATACTTGGGTAAAACAGCTAATACCCAATTGGCATATTTAATTTAGTTATAAGTCCCTTGTAGAGTGATATACCATCTACCCAGAGCCTGAAAATAAATGCTAACAGTGGGTTTGCAGTACTTATTGTGCCACCCATTTAACTAGCCCCTTAAGACATGTCCACAGACTGCCATTGTAGCCTAAATACAGTTTTAAACTGCCATGTCGACTTGGCAATAGAATCTCCTTGCCAAGCCCTAAAATCCCCTTTTCTTACATATAAGTCACCCCTAAGGAAGGCCATATGTAGCCCATAGGGCAGGGTTCCTTGTAATTGAAAGGTTAGATATGTACATTTGGCTTTTACATGACCTGGTAGTGAAAAACTACTACATTTGTTGTTCACTACTGTGAGGCCCACCCCTCCCATAGGAAAATATGGGAGAGTCCTTATTATATTTAAGAAGCTGTAATTTGTAATTGGGAGCAGGTAATGAAAAGCCCTATTTAATGGTAAGGTTCTGTTTTTCATACAATTTTCAAAATGTCACTTTTAGAAAGTTCCCAATACAAACCAAAGGTGTAACCTAAAATACTGCAGTAAAGTTTAGTATAAACAACATAATGGTCATGACAGGACAACAATTTTAATTTGGAAAACAGATTCACTTGAAACATACAATACATTACTATTCAATAATCAATCAATGTCTTTTATATTTTTGGAGTGATTTTTTTTTCCTAATTCAAATTGTTTTACCATCAGGACATTAAGAAAGTTTACATTTTTCTGACCTTAGCCATTTTGTGCCTGCAGCCTGTTTTGGGTCTCATGCCTGTGTCTAACTGACAGATAGATTATGTGAATTCCTCCCAGGCAGTCACACAATAGAGGGATTAGGTGCGCCTGAATGGGCCATCTGCTGGCAGGATGGGGATGTAGCTGAACACAGCCCGACTTGCAACTGAATAGGTAGTGCTCTGCCTTCACAAAAAGGATTCATTGCCTCCACATTGTCAATGCAGCCAGCTTAGAGCCAGTGCAGAGGAGTCATGAAATTTCATGCACTTCAAAGCCACTTACTAGAAGTGTCTCCCACCTTCCAGAAGGAGGGCACCAGGGTATAATAATAGGACCTCAGACACTAACTTTTCAGTTCACTCCTTGGCCTGCAGACAGACTCTCAGAGAACTGCTTGCTGCTGCGACCTGCTGTGCACTCTGCAAGGATGTTTTTCTGTACCTGGAAGGACTGCTTTTCTGCCAGGAGCCTGCCTCAAAACCTCAGAGGCCAGCCCCGCTGATGAATCCTGCATCTTAACCTGAACCCAGGACTACCAGAGTGACTTCAAGGGCTAGTTTGCTGGCTTTATGTTCAGAGTCACAGGAACACAAAAAGCTCCCACCATCTTGAACCTACACCTGGACCCAGCCTAAGTGAGTTCTGAACCCCCTAGGTGTAGTACTATAGGTGTCCAGATGGGAAAATCCCAAAAATGTTTGGCCAAAAACTGCTGTGAGAGCCAGGGGGAGAACGGACCAAGCTGCTAGCACATCCGTCTAAGGAGCATCGTCAGTCAGAGTGACTTCACAGCTTCTCCAGCTTAATTTTTCTCCACAGCAATAAATCCTTTTCAGTGGTCCTTTGCCAAAGGGGTATCAGCCTTGTGAGACTGTCTTTAACTACAGCCCTCTGCCTTGTCCTGCTGGAGATTTCCAACTCCAAACAAAGAGACTAAGTGCCTGATAATGAGTTTGGCAGTTCGATGGACTAAACCCACAGTGGTGGTGCAGCAACCGTCGCACCTGCTGTCCCACCGCAGTATTATGACTTTGGCAGTCGAACCGCCATAAGAACGCTGCTACCGCCAGGGATCCGTGATGCCTGCCGATATTGCAGCACTCTTAAGCCCCAATATTCTGGTGGTGCAGCTGCTGCACCGCCAAGAATATTAGGAGTTTCCTCACTGACCTTCTTTTCATGGTGGTGGCGTGAGGAAACTAAGGGGGCCATCCAGGCACAATGGTGCCTTGGTGTATGGTGGTGCATGCAGGAGGGCACATGGTGTGCCCCCTGTCTTTCTGCACCCCCAGTTCCAGGACGGCAAGGACTTTACAGTCCATGCCATGCTGGAACATGCTGTGGCAATCCCACTGTGCTGCTTTTCTAAGGCTCTCCTATGAGCCTTTGAAAGGCAGCACCGTTGGCCAGCCATCACTGGACCACCTGCAAGGATTATAACTTGTAATCTAGCAGGCGGTGGTGGTGTAGTTTGGCGGTGTGGGAGCGGGGCGGTGGTGTGGCGCCCCGCTCCCACATGGCCAAACTCATAACATGCCCTAAGTCCGAAAGTAGAAATCTTCACCACGGTTGTGACCCAAGGCTATTCAATGATGATGCTTGATCCTCTAACACCTCCTGCTGCCTTGCCCCACTGAACTTTACCTTCACAAAAAATGTGTCTCTACAATTCTTTTAAGTCTGAAGCAAAGTGCTGACCGGGCCCAATCCACTTCTTGTATCTGAACTGCACTCCAATGCAGTCGGACATATTTTTTTACTTAGACCCAGTCGCGGCTGACTAGATGTCCTCAGTTGGTGCTGTGATCTTTTAGGCACTAGTTTTCACTAAAAACTTTAAAAATGTAATATTTTGGTTCTGATTTTTGTTGTTGTTTTGTCAAATAATTTATAAACATGTACTCTATTTATCAAAATTGGATTTTTTTCTTCTGTTGTGTTTTCACTTTATTACTGTTTGTGTGCTACATAAATACTTAAGACATTGCCTTTAAGTTAATCCTGACTGCTTTTTGTGCCAGACTGGCCAGGATTAAGCACAGGTTAATTTAGTGATTTATTGTGGTTGACACACCAGCCAACAAACAGCTCAATTTCTCACAGGCTTTGCTTCTTGAACCTTGATGTTCCAAATATGACAGTATAATTAGGAGATGCTATTGAAAGAAAGCATTTCTCACTCTGTGAGCTTCAAAATAAACTAGTAACGGTAAAGAAAATCTATTACTGGGTCACAAAGCAGGGGAGTCCCTTCCACAGTCTGAACTACTTCAGGAATCCCTTTAAAAACCTTGGGTATATTAAGCCAAATTCATAAAAGCATTTTTAAATATCGGAATTAGAGGAATTAGTAGTACAGGAATGCACTTTAATGTGCTCCTACATCCCTAAGTGAAATAGGCCTAAATCATAAAAACTGGGAATGCCTCAAACATTTTAAAATATGATTAGAACAGGTAGAAAGGGTGGTGTAATCTTCACACTATTATTAATTGGGATTTGGACATTTAGTGACTGCTTTTCAAAGGCATGTAATGAAAGCGAAAAAGTAGTTCTCAGGTGCTCCTTCCTGTATACTCATAAATGCTGTTTTTTGAATAGCCCCCTTTGTTTATGATAGACCAATAATTGTCTATAAACATTCCACAGACACTGCAGTCAAACAAACAAGAATATGAATGGTCTGTCCTTTAAGAGTCTTCATGGCGATATGTAAGAGAACATATTGAAAACCAGAATTGTTTCCAGGAGTACCTACACAGCAGTAGTCCTGCACCTGCCCCTTTCTTCTTCAGAAGGGATTGGTATTGCCGGGTCTGGCAGCTTGTTGAGGAACCAAACAACAAGGAAAGAACCTGCCCAAATTAATTTTAGAGGGTCCTCAATAGGATCCCAGAATGATAAAAGAAAGTCCGGAACAGACAGTTGCAATTGGTCAATCATTTCATTTTTTTATATATATTTTTTTAATAGATTAAATATAATATATAAAAGATATTTTCTCATATTTAATCGTCGAAATACAGAATCAATATCAAAAGGTAGAACAAACAAATAGTAGAAACATATAACATTAGTATCATCAGTTGGTATTATCAAAGTACAAGGTCCCACACAATATATCAAGCAAAATATTATTCAACCATGCTAGCATCCATTCAAATTCACACATTCACAATTGAAACATTCCAGGACAACATCAGTGAAAAGTGAAAATCACAAGCCACATGATGGTAGGATCGGAAGATTACATAAACCATCCATGAAGTGTCAGGTAGTAAGATCCAACAACCCAACACAGGAAGCGCCAACGCGCGTTTCGGTGACTAGCTCCAACCGGGGCCACACCTTCATCAGGGCGAAGATGGTCAAACAGCACTGGGACCAACAGACAAACCTAGCAGGAGAAAGCCAAGGAGTTATTTGTATATATATATATATATATATATCGCCGAGGAGATAGGCAGGGAGTGACGAACTCGTTCTGCTCCACAGGTAGGTCAACTGCCAGAAAAGGATTTGTTGTAATAGGTGTCCAATATTCCTTCCAAGGGTCTACGACCATACACCGCGTCCGCAGACAGCTGCAGAGTAAAGGATTCATCTAGTTCAAAGGCACAGGATGAACAGATTTTCTAATGTGGCCGGCAAGAGTTTCTCAGGATCAGGGCTTCATCATTGGATAGTTAAAAGGACAGTCCATAGGTCGGAAACTGACACCGGAGGGCTTCTTATAAGGATCGTTTCAGGCGCGCGTCGCTCGTCAGGTCAAACGGCAGGAAGGAACTGGATCAAAAAAACCTGCCCCTCATCAATAGTCGGGGGTCCCCCTTCTTACTGGCAGCTGACCCGGGTCCGGTGGCTCATTTGACTAATTCGTCCACTGCAGGAGCCTGTGTTCAATCTCAAGGTCACAGGTTCAATTCCCGGTGGGTCTACTCAGCCTTTAATCCATCTGAGGTTGATAAAATCAGTACCATTGAGTTGGGTAACAATAAACATTTGTTATTCAGTGCCAAGATACCTATGTGTGAATGTGCGCTTTACAAATACACATCTTATGTTATTGGTGTTTCCAGATGACTGCTGCAGGTGGATGACACAAGCCTTAGCCAAGTGCCCAGATTGACCTTATTATATGCAGATTGTAGCCTTCCTCCACCTTCCGTTTTCAGTCTTGATTAAAGGATCTCTGCCCAGGCCTATATGCATAGACTACTCCTGAGTTGAAACAGCACTTGTAGCTTCAACCTCATGAAAAGGACTGACTGACAGAATCAAAAGAAACCGCTTTGCATCTCCATTTATTGTTTCATTTTTCTTGTAATTCACCACATCTGAATCATTGAGATCAGCAGAGCTGATACGATCAACTCATCCTTAAATTTCTTCCTTCAAGTTACAGTGAAACAAGTTAATTTTGGTTCTCTGTAAATAAGAAGTTGCTGCAGCAGTTGATCGAATAAGGCAAAACATCCATTAATTATTGTTCATATCACAGAGCACATCTTCAGAGCATGTTTTCAGCACACTACCCATTGTCTGGATATTCAAACATTCTCTTGACCTACATAAAGATGTTTCAAAGTTATCTAGACATGGTTCTGAAGGCATCACTAAAGGTATTGTCCAAGCCAAGACTACTCCAAAAAGGGATCCAATCGAAAAGCAATAAGTAGAAGAATGAACTACTGAAACACCTGCGAAGTGAATGAAAAGGGCCCTTTTCAAGGCGGCATTCTTAGTACACGATTGCTGCAACTTATTTGCCTCTTCCTGCAGAGCTTAAGCCTTGTATTGATATGAATCCTCAATGCCCAGAAAAACTGGGGTGTTTCTGTCCTGAAGAAAGTACCCAACTCTTTATGGAGTCACCACTAAAGCACATGCAAACCAGGTTCCCCACACAGGCAAAAACACTTAACAAGTATTGCCACGAATGGCATGCACACAATAAAGCACACACATTTCCCTAGACAAAAGATGGACCCTTCAACACTTGCATAATTGAACCCTTGAGGACACATATACAGATCAAATATGCAGGACAGAAGGAAAGGAGAGAGGCACTTTTAGAGCTATGGGCCATCTTTGAGGAGGCATATACCGTTAATCCCAACCTATATACAATACGCAAAGTGTCTGCACCTCCCTGCCATATATAGCAATCAAAGAGCTCGCCTTGATGCCAGCTATCCCTGCATTAGGATACAGCAACCCACCAGTTGAGGGAGCCAGAGAGTCCCCTACCGAACAACGAACTGTTAGGTATAGGCACGTGGTCTAACAGGCCAGCAGACCTAGGCAGTCCCAGCACCACCCCATTCCAGTGCTAGAGCTGCCCGAAGTTTAACCCCACATCTGTCACGTTCAGCCCATCTAAAACCAGCAACCTGGCCAGGTGAACACATTTGGGTAGCAGGGAGATTCATAGCAGTTCTGGATAATGATACAACTAGCCGGGTTGTGGAAAGGGATCTAATGAAGAGGTGGGAGCTAGAACCGTGCATAGCTCAGAACGAAGAAGGTAATCTGGGTGGGATTTAGAAGAAAGATGTGCATTAAGGAGAGAGAGAGCATCATTGAGCATAGCAAGAGCACAGAGCAGTGCACCTCCCGCCTTCTGAGGAGAATGGGAGTGTGCAGAGAGCACCGTTTGAGGAAGAGTCCGAGGCAGAACTAGAAGAGTGGCTTCCGGCTGGGATCCAAGCCTTACTAGATCAATGTAGGAGAGGGGCTGACCAGGAAATCAGAGACCAAGGTAGCCATCTGCAAATTTTACCAAGACATAAGAGAAGTAGAATTCCACCTTTGCCTGTGCAAGAGGGGAGCAGTGATGAAGATGTCCTCTTCTCCTCCCTAACACACAGGGCAGATAGACTAACCCATTTGAGATAGTGGCCCAAGAGGAAAGCAAGATCTGTCCATGGCCATTTTACCACCTACTAGCCCACTGGTCAGAGAGAATGTTCAGTATGATAGACCCTAGCTGGAGGATGGATCCTTCAAACCAGAGGACATGGGTGTTGTTAGAGACTGCATCTGGCATGGAGGGGGAGATTTCAAGTGGAACTTCCCCTAAATGCAGGATTGCCTAAAAAGATAGGGATGCTATATTAAGGAAAGACCAGTGGAGCACCCCCATGCCAAAATGTACCCACAACTAAAGAAGAAGAGCACGTCAGGGACACCCTTGCTCAGATGTATAAAGAAGGGGGAAGGACCAAATTGTCGCCCTTGCTGGATGGAGTGGAGAAATGGATCTCGTATTTTGAGAAGAAAGCCAGCTGGAGTAAATCTAGCAATAGACAATGCTAAAAGTCAGCTACGTAGCCTCATCAGAGAGTGGACTAAGACAGTGTTCACCCAAGCTCTCACTCCAGCAGTCACACTGACAAACACAGAGCATGATGGGGCCACATTCAATTTGTACAGGCCCCAAATCTGGACGGCCCTAAGGGACATTTTCCTTGATGGCCCAGATGTAGGAGGGTTAATGGCGGAAACTATGAAGCCTGGGGAGACCATAACTGACTTTCTGGATAGAATGGGAGAACAATGGGGGCAAGAGACAGGACAGCCATGTACTGATATGGGCCCGCAAGTTAGGTTCTTTTATTATATCTTGAAAAAGGTGCTATTCACCGAGAAAGAGAGATGTTTATACAGAGTAGGAGGGTTAGATACAGGCTTATATATTGCACTATTACAAAAGAAACAAGAGAAGGATAGGGAGAAACAGGCGCAAACCCAGAGTGAAATCCCTAAGTTGGTACAACGAAAGTTGAAAAAGACCACCCGCGAGTGGGCAGCTTTGGCCGCGATTGTACAAATGGCACCAGTCTTGAAGGGGACTCTACTGCAAAACTCTAGAGGGTTTCAACCTAATTACAATGGCAGAAGTCAAGGAGGTTGGCAGCAGCCAGGCCTCAAAGAATGTTACTATTGCCACAGAATGGGCCGCAAGGCTGACCAATGACGGCTAAAAGCATATCACGAACAAAGGTTGATAAACCTGGGCCAGTCCCCACACTATCTCCACCCCAAAACCATGCCCAAAGAAACCCAAGTGCACCCTACGCACAGCCTCAGGAAACTCATCTAGTTACTGCACTACTATAACAGGGATCAAGTAGGTCAGCAAACGCATGGCAACTGCAACAACAGACAGGAAACCCAGCTGAGCAGGGACTGGGGCCACAACCACGGCAGGGAGGGGTAACTGTCTGGGGAGTCAACACCTTCTCACAAATGCAGAACTCAAATATGCAGTATGTCAAAACTCCCAATACAAAGCATTTCATACGCTCATCACAATTCACTATACCAATACTCAAAAGAAGGACCAATGAAACAATGTTAGGAATTCAAGCCTTTACTTGAGTTCGGGAATGCAGGGCAGCGGGACTTGTTTGCTTGATCGGATATTGTCACTGCAATCTGCCATTCTGCGTGCCTATTGAAGCCCTGGCCCCATTCTGCTGCTGATCCCCCAGGGTGGGGTTGGCTGACTATACCCCAGGGGGAGGGCAGTCTGATGAGGGGTGCCGGATGGTTCCCTGTCCAGTCCTTTAAAGCAGGCACCCAGGCCCCTCACCCACAAGTCATCTAGGATGGGTTCTGACCACCAAATCGAAAGGACCTCATTCTCAGGCCCCCAGCCCGGGACCAATATTTCTTCATTGCATGAGGCCTGAGCAAAGCCCCCAAAAAGCTAGATACTCCAGCAAATGGAGGCCCCCTTTAAGTTCAAACAAAGCCATCCTCCAGTATCGGGACCCAGAGTTCCCGTATGCTTGGGATAGTGCGTACCCCATTGCCTCCAATGCACAAGATCTGACAAAGTGCAAAGCTGTGCACAGCGCAGAGTCAGTCAGGAGGGAAGGTCTGCCCAAATAACCTACCATCCCAATCCATCACCTTCCTTAGACAAATTTGTATGAGTTCTTGACCTTAGATTCCGGATTTCCCATGTAGCAATGTTATTTTGTTTTCTCTCCTCTCCCTCAAACATTTCCAAGTATCAAGAAGCCTGTCCGCCGGGTCATGCCCTACAGAATAATGAAAGAAGTGTGTCGCTGGTTAGGGGTCTCTGGCAACACATCAGGGAACCACAAGTCCAAATACCCAGGAAAAGACATGGTTTGAAGGAGAGGGGGGTGCCGGGGGAAAAAGGGAATCCACAAAAATCCATTATAGCTCCGTGCAAGATTAGAACTTGTGAATATGCTCCCCCCACATAATGCCTGTCAGTCAGCTAACACACCTGGCCTCACACTCATCATCTGAAAGAAACAGTAAGCCCAATCTCAGACACCGCATTTCGGCCCGGCTGAGTTCGCAGAGTTGAGCTATGCGGGACTCCACCTAGTGGCTACCAAACTCTGCAGTGATACGCAGAGTTCTGGGTGCAGGCAGAGTTTAACAGACACCAGTCTGCATTCCTATGTTTAAAATGTAATGCATTGTGGTTTTCATGTGCGTCCTCATGCTGGAAATCATGTGTGAACTGCACCACGCAATTCGCATGGGCACAGCCATCTTGTTTTCCTACTACCTTTTATGGTGCTGGCCAAATTTTTCAATCCCTCTTTAATCTCTTTAATCCTTCCCCTATAAAATGTATGTACCCCTCATTTTTATTTATTATATTAGTGTGTCTTTGTGTATTTTACGTTTTTAAAAAATGTGGTGTTTTTCGTGACTTTTGTATTTTGTTTATTTTTCCCCTTTTTTCTTTCCTTTCCTTCCTTTTCCTTCTTTTCTCATCTTTCTTTACCCCACCCAGCACCATGGCAGAAGATTGTCTACCTGGCAGGAGGCGCCATCACCCAGGTGTGCACAACTGGGTGGCAGCTCCTTCATGCTGATGCCCGGCAGCGGATACCCCCTTTTCTGAAAAGCATGCTTCTCACACTCAGAGGTAAGTTACATTTAGTTTACGTTGCAATATTATTATGTGATCCAGTTTCTAGTTTCTGCTAGGTAGATGCTCAGTGCTACCTAATTGTACTCATCATTGGTGCTTGCTTTGGCTTATTCATTAAGAAACCATTGGAGACTGACCTCCTGTCTTCATAGAGAAGCAGTGAGTTAGAATTCTCTCTGTGACTTTGTTTATGAGGCTCATACAGTTCCAAGCTGTTTAACTGCGATGTGTAATATGCATCTATGCATTGCAAAAAAGGGAGAATGAGTTGGTCAATTAAGGGGGTTGAGAAATGAGAATAGAATCAAAGACCATTCACTACAAAGCATTAGTTCCAAATACGGTTTTTATTTGGGAAAATTGGAAGAGGGATATTAGGATTGGTATGGGCAACTCAACAACAGTCGATAGACTGGTAACTAGTACTATAGGGAATCTGTTTTAGAAAGTACAATTATGTGACTGTGTTTGCCTGTCATAATAGTTTTGTGGAGATTAACTGAATCACCAATCTTTTTTGCTAATCTTCTTCATTTCTTACATCAGCAACCAAGGGCAAGAAGAGGGTCGTTGTAGAGGGTCTGGGAGTACCTTGTCAGAAAGATGCGCCGGCCACCAGCGCAGCTGCTGAGGTCTCTGCTAACCCCAGTAAGTCCTATCATTTATTATTATTATTATTATTTCCCTAATGTTGGGTTTTATAATTGTGGGATTAGGGCAGAATCTTGGGTTACTAGAATACTGGTGCTGGGTTCCAAGAGGGGAGTTGCTGCATGGAGGCTGGTGTTGTTGATGAGAAATAAAGTTGCTCTGACACTCTTACATGCCATGTTTTTTCCACGTGGTGATGAGGATGGGATACGAACACACTCGTGCATAGCACAATAGAATAATTGTTTGCTCTTTCCTGTTATCCCTGCATTGTCATTTTTATTCCCTTATATTACATGTTTTTTTTTTGGTAGCTGAATTTTCCTGGTCTCTAGTTCTAATTCACTTATCTTCCTGCTTTGTTGGTAATCTTTCCCTCTCTCTTATATATCTTGCGGTAATGTAAGAGTAAGACTAAGAATAACACTTTATTGGGACTCAACTGTCTACTGTGAAGATTGCAGGCCCAAGTAAGCTAGTATTTTAAATAATATTCACCATGTACGTTTGTTGAGAAGGCTTTCTGTTTCCTGCTAATGTACAGTTGAGGTCACAAAAGTGGCCATGGTCATGGACCTCCTCCATGTTGTGTGCTGTGTCAATTATTTATACAGTATGCAAGCAGTTTTCCATGACAATGCAGAATGACTGGAAAAAAGTATCAGGCCTCCCTCTGATTGCATTTGCCTACCAATACATATGTCTTTCATTGACCAGTAGTCCACTCCTGGCTTGTCTACATTGTGAACCAACCAAATGCCCAGAGTGATATTTCTGTTAGAAGATACTGCAGTGCTAACCAAACTGTTGTGATGTATTGCGGTTGTATTTTTTGATTGAAGAAATTAAGGGGTGGTGTATATGTCATCTAAAATATGTATAATTTTTTTGTCTAGCCTCACAGACCACCAGTGACGCCGGCTTCAGTGCTGCTCCAGGAGGAGAGTCTGTTGGAGGGAGAGGAGCGCTGGCAGGGACTGGCACTGGAAAGTCATATATTTCTTGTTTATTGACAATCAATATCATACTCACAAGCTAGTAGTAGGGCATCATCAACTCATGATGTGAAACTCCCAGCTTTACCAGCTGCAGCAGTGGTTGAGTTATTATGGCAGCCTCTATGTGCAACTCACAAAAAGCTCACATAATGAGCGTTGATGGCTTGAGGGAAACGTGAAAGAACAGAAGATTAAAATAAAGGAAAATGGTAGAGTGAAAAGGTGGTTAGGTGAAAGGGTGTGTGGTTGTGTAAAGGGATGGATAGGCAAAAGAATGATTGGAAGAATGGGTAGATATTGAATTGATGGATAACGCGTTGGAAATTTTCGTAAAAGATTTGATGAAAGAAAGTAAAGCTTGATCATGATGGCTATGGGTGATTTAGAATGAAAGGATGAATGAATATTTGGATTGCTTGGATCAATAAGCAAGGAAGCTCTTCTCATGGCAAGAGGCTCACCTGCTTTGCCTACTTTCTTTGTGTAGGGTTATCAAAGCTATGGTTCAAAGTGGGGGGTATTTTTAGCATATTTTTGTTCTACTCCCTTGACTCACTGTATTTGCTATGTGAGCCAGATGCATCCCACCCATCATTTATCAATAGCATTTTGCCACCTATGACCAAAATACAGCATGGTTCAATTTGTGACTGCAGTGATTGCTATGCAACGTACGTCTGCTTCAGTTAATGCAGCATTATGAAGTGTTCAATGCATTGCAAATCGAACACACAAGGTGTGTTTTCCTTTGCCCACTCAGTCACCTCTTAGTACTTCACTCCTTTATTTTTTCCTAAGTTATTTCATCCTTGTCTACAAAAAAATTGGAAGATCCATTCCTGACTTGTGCCACGGTTGATTTTTTAACCATATGAAGTGAAGTGATTCCAGAAAATAAATATTTCATGGTTTCCCATTACAGATTTATTTTACAGTTGTTCAGATTTTTGTTTTTCGACTATGTTGAATACAGTGAATAAGCCAAAGTTGACAAATCGATGATTAGTATAGTGACCCCTCTATTCTATGCCACAAGCTCTAACCTACCTGCTTAATCCCTCTGCCCTACCCTGCAGCAGACTAAGTCAAGGTTCCTTCCATTACTTACTGCCCAGCAAAATAATTTTTGGGAAATATTATATGGTGATGAGCGAGGCCAGTGAGTAAAGAAGGAGTAAGTGCATGATTTGATGCCAAGTTTGGCTTATGGGATACACTGTGACGAATGTGCCAAATGCAAGCTATATAGCCCATTCCAATCTCTGTAGAGCAGAGCATCATTCATTTTCCCTAGTCTCAACTTACGGAAAAAAGGATAATTAATATCCGCATTTCAAATGTGAGGTGTGTCACGCAGTATCTTATTTATTGTTCAGGTGCCTCTTTGGAGTCAGGGTAGAAAGAGGAATGAATTTAGAGCAGAGCTGGAATATTGCAATTAAAAATAGATAATTGTCAATTACTGCTGCCCCAGCTGCAGACAGTAGCAAAATACCTGACACGATGGCTGCTCCATTATTTTAGCACAACACGCACCTTGCACTTCAAAATACGTAATGCCGTACTCATTAATGAAAGGGAAATTTTTTTTCCACTCAAAGTGTCTGTTTATAGTTACTTGAAAAGCCTTTAGAAGGAAAAAAAATCAAATCACAGTTTTTTAATCTGATGTTATCCTGCCTTAGTACTTTTCTGCAACACAGTCAATGTATGCAAGGCAAGTGTGGGTAAAACATAAGATTGGCCTTGTGACTGTCCTAATGAAAATAAGATGTATAGAGCGTGACAATTACACAGGAGTATCTAGGTGCTAAGCAGACACTACAGCTAGGAAGATCCAGAAGATGACAGAGGTATTTGCAGAAGAACCAGGTTTTTAGGTGTTTCCTGAAATCAAACAGATTTGTCTTAAGTTTAAGTTCTGTTGGAAGAGAGTTCCACAGCCTCAAGGTGAATACGATGAGGCCTCTCCTGCCCCAGTTGGCTTTGTTAAATCTGGGGACTACAAGATTGCCATTTGTGGATAAGCGTAGGGGGCATGCTGGGAAGTAGCGTTGAAAGCGATGATTCAGGTAGTTGGGCTGACAGCTAATTGAGCCCGAAAGGCAATACAAATTGCCTTAAACTGAATGCGTTTATCAATGGGGAGCCAGTGTAGTTGGATCAGTGTTTGGGAGACTAATTTATGTTTCTGAATTCCCAGTTATAACCAAGCTGCAGCATTTTGTAGCTTTTGAAGAAATCACTTTTGCATATTAATGAAGAGAGTGTTGCTGTAATCTACTTTGGAGGAGATAAGAGTTGTAACTACCCTCTTCTGCAGGCTCGCTGGAATATAACGCAACACTTTCCTTAGGGTTTTCAAGATGAAGAAGCTTGAGGAGGTGATGTGATTTATTTGTCCTTCAAACGATAAATTGGTGTCAATAATTATCCCAAGGCTTTTTGCTTTGTCACTTGGGGGGTAGGCAAAATTCCTAGTTCCTGAGGCCACCAGTTGTTAGACCAGGAAGAGGGATTGTTGCCAAACAGCAGAACCTCAGTCTTTGAGGAATTTAGTTTCAGACAATTACTGCTCATCCACTTCTCGATATGAACCATGCAATCGTTAAACTGAGCTGCCATAGCCCTGTGGTTTTCAGTGATAGATTCAACAATTCATAGCTCCTTCTATGTTAGCCACAAGTAGTTCTTTTTTACTGTTAGAATCATATTTTTATAAGTCAGCAACTTCATTTTATAAAACTCTTTATCAACTTATTTGTACTCAAGTTTACATTTGCATTCTGCTCTCCTACATTCCTGTTTTATCCTTCTAAAATCATCATTAAACCAAGGTTCAGAGGGATTCGAATTATGGCTCTGGGATTTTTTTGCTGGAGCTTGCTGAGTTAATGATACATACAGACATTGATGGTAGTTGCAAACATTTGTGTCCAAATCACAACAGACCAATTGGGTTGATTGAATAAGGGATGCATTGAACTGCCCAGCATCAATGATGCTTTACGGGCACCTCATATTGCTCCCAATTTGTGGGCGAGCTGATTCTGCCTTATGTAGCCCATTTCTCTCAAACATTATTGCCTTTTGGCCAGACCATGTCAGAGGGACAGAGGATATCAAATAGAGCCAAGGATTGTCTGTGAAAATGCCATCAAAAAGATGACCGGCTTTGTGTGAGGGACCTTGGACAACATGTGTTAGACCTGCCCCAGCCATATGATCCAGTAAATTCATGGAATCTGGATCAAGAGAGTTTTCCTCATGGAAATTAAAATTGCCTAGAATGGTGAAGTCTGTAGCATACACTTTATGTTCTATAAGCTTGCCAATCGTTTGGGTAAAAACTGTTCTGCGACCGGGCGGCTAATATATCAGAAGTCTGTTAAAAGAATAGTGGTTGTTTACTTCAAATTTAAAAGAAATAGCTTCGCAGAGAGGCACGTTAGAAAGAGTGTTAAAATGGTTTTAAAATGTTCTCTGAATATAATTGCGAGGCTGGTTGTGTTTGAATATCCTGAAACCTGCAGGTAGTGCTGCTAGTAGGTCTGGATCAGAAGTTGAGTCTGCCCAGGTCTCAGTGATAAAGGCTAGGTCAATGTTCTGGCTTTCCATGAAGTCTGCAAACTCTATTACATGCTTAATGAGTGATCTGTCATTAATGAGTGTGCAACTGCAGTTAATTTTTGTTTGTTTTGGAGGTACTTTTGCTAAATAAGTTGCGGTGAGGAGCATACAGTGCAAATTGGTTAGAGAGAGGTTACAGACCGGGCGTTTAATGCCATTGTTGCCACAGTGGGGTTCTAATTGAGGACCTGTAAAGGGCTCACATGAGGTATTATTGGTTAATGGGGTATCCCTAGAATAGGTAATTAGGCCAGACCAACAGGGGAGCTGGTATTGAGCACGGTCCAAGCGCAGACAGGCCCAGACAGGCGCAGACGGGCTTGTCTTTGATGCACCGAACGGCAAGACCGCTGCGCGCAACTGCTGCGCGCATCCGCTGAGCGCTCGGACCTTCATCTGTTATAATAGCCCCCTGAACCAGAAGTGTTAAAGAGCAGGATCATCACCCTCACAAGATGGCAGCCAGCAAAGGAGCAACTATAGTAAGAAAAGAAAAAGACTCTTCCTGCTCAAACGGAAGCCCGCGGCGGACCAGAGAATTGGCAGGAATGAAGGAGAGGAGCTCCCCAATTGAAAGGTAGTGAGATGACGAGAGAAATCGGCCCCGTTAGGAACAGTAAAAAACAGGTAATAGCCACAGGTTGGAAAATAATTAAAATCTTGCAGAATAAAATCAACCCCAAAGTGCAAAGTGCAATAATGTTTAAGGTAGGAGCACGACTTACTAGTGAAAGTATCCGCTGCGCTCTCAGACCTGCATCCATTATAAATGCCCTTAGAAACAGAAGTAGGAAAGAGCTGGACGGTCACCCTCACAAGATGGCGGCCAGCAAAGGAGCAACTATAGTAAGAAAAGGAAAATACTCTCTCCGCTCAAACAGAAGCCCACGGTGGACCAATGAAGGAGAGGAGAGGCGCTCCCCAATTGAAAAGGTAGCGAGATGACGGAAGCAATTGGCCCGGTTAGGAACACTAAAAAACAGGTAATAGCCACAGCTTTAAAAATAATAAAAGGTTGCAGAATAAAATCGACCCCAAAGTGCAAAGTGCAATAATGTTTAAGGTAGGAGCATCGTCATTTTATTACATTCCAATGCACTAGGGGACCAGCAATATACTGCTACCGTGCCGCCCACTAATTTCAAACAATTGTTTGCACAGAGAATTCTTTACAATTTGCCTTTTTCCTTTTTGTTTTCTCAATATAGCTACTCCTGCTGGTCCACCCGTAGCATCCAGCGCTAAAAGGCAGGAGATAGTGGCCTGTCTATGGTGGCAGAGGCTGGACTGCATACAACAGGAATACTGGTGGTTGGTGTTCCCGGAAGAGGGGGAGGATCAAGTAGATGCCTTTCAGTCAGACCCAGGGCAGCTGGTTCCCCTCAGCCTTCAGCGTCCTGGCTTACCATCGTCAGCGTTGTCACCAGCTGACACACTGACAACAGCAGGCCATTGATGCAGCGCATCCTCCAGTGGCTGGACACCAGAAAGAACTGACTTGCCACGATGGAACAAAGCCTAGAAAGGCTCCGGACCCAAATACAGAATGCTCTCTTTTAGCAGTTTTTTGTTTCGGTGGGAAGGACTTATTGTAAGTGGAGAGGGAAGAAAGGGAGCTGGGGCCAAGTTTTATTCTTTGGACATTTCAGATTTTGGGCCATTGGGCTTAGGTCAGTGTGTTTGGGGTGAGGGGTGGGCAAGTTGTGTGGGTGAAGAAGATGGGTTTGTTTGTAAAAATATTATGGGGAAACTATATTGTATCGAAATGTATGCCTGCAGTAGTTTGTTTTACTTCTACTTTGCACTGCTACCTTCAGTTTGTATGCATCCTGTTTTTTGGATGAGTGTACTACTTAGTTATATAATTATACCTCTCTAACTATCTTGACTATTAGGAGAGTTGCTGCCATGACCTATATTGTCTACAAGAACCTAGATAAAAGACTTGTAGTGGCAGTAAGTTACGTACTTACTAATTTAGCTAATTCAATCCACAGCTGTCTTACATGAATACAGATGAAGGAATAACAGGGAAGGCATCACAAGTTCTCAAGCAAGATCTCACTTCCACCCAGGTGAGCTGTAAGATTAATTTGAAGGATTATCCATAGCAGGCAACTATATGGAAATAAAAACACTGCATTAGTGGGTTATATCAACGCTTTAGAAAGATTTGACACAAGACTACTACATATTGACACAACAATTTCTGATAGTGCTAAAATAATAACAGAAAAATAACAATAGTAGTAAGTTGGGCAATGGGGACCTACTAGTAACTAACAAAATCCTTGAGTCATAAAATATGGACTCAAAGGGGCATATTACAAGCTCCTATCACTACCAGAACCTCACTTTTCTCACCGTTTTGGTGGGGATATGGGTTTTGTCATATTTACAAGATGATTAACGTGCCTTAACGCCACCTTATGAATAAGACACCCAGGCAATGGGTGTTGTGTGTATTCCACTGAAACACCCACTGATTTGGACGCTGGCCCATATTTACAAGGGTGGCTTAAATGTGGAGCAATGCCAAAATTAAGACCAGGGAAAACCTGATCTTATCCTGGCTCAATGAGGAGAAATGTTTAATTTCTCCTTGTTTTTGCTATTTCCAAA
The DNA here is from genome assembly GCF_964204655.1 of Triturus cristatus. Lineage (NCBI taxonomy): Eukaryota > Metazoa > Chordata > Amphibia > Caudata > Salamandridae > Triturus > Triturus cristatus. The sequence continues at coordinate 387,615,661 of NC_140589.1, read as the reverse complement.
GGAGCAGCAATGTGCAGCACACATAGAAACAGCAAAGTGATCCTTCTTGCGCATAAACAATCATTTAAAAATAATGATGTTTTGTAACTTCTTATTGTGCTGCATTAAGCAGCACACATAGAAGTTTCAAAACGCAATTTCAGATTGTTTATGTTCAGAAAGGAACACCTTCCTCCACATAACCAATCATTCAGCCCAACATAGGCCCCCTTGCACTACGATGCAAGGGTGCCTGCATTGGAACTAGGCAGCTAAATTAGCGCCAGCACAGGGGAAAACACAAGGCGTGCCCATTTTCTTGTAAATACAGTGCATACTGCATTTCAAAAGTGGTGGAGAGCGGCGTTAAGCCAAGAAGGCTAACGGCATGAACCGCCACTTTCTTGTAAATATGCCCCAAAGTCTGGAGTGGACAAGCTTAGGTTAGGCATTTATGGTTACGCAACACAAGACCTAAATGATTATGCTGACGAGTGATGGCTGATGCTCTTCGTTTTATGGGTCGTTTTTTATGTGTAGGTGGGTAAATGGGGCCAGTGTGGGCAATTTCTTCGAATATCCTGCAGTGAGTTGGTTTTGCTTTTACCACATCTGCCCCTCCAAGGGTTTGATTGATTAAGGGTGTAAATTAAGCAACACCTGCCTGAGGGAAGAGGGCTAGGGGATTGATGAATAGATGGGAAAGGGTATTTGGGGAAAGGTTTGACAAAGCAAACACGAAACAAGGACAACATTTATCTGGGCAATGAGCAGACTATTATTCATCAGCAATCTGCTGTGGAAGGAAAAGAAGAAATGAGTATGGCACAGGACAGTACTTTTGCCCCCGAGACCCAAGTTATCAGATATTGAAATGTTCTGCCTTCTAGGTTGTGATTGAACCCACCCATCCTGTTTTCCAAATATGATTGTTAAAAGAACAATGATACTGTATTGCAAAATTAGGTGGTGCATCTGCATTCTCCTCGGGAATGTCCATCCCTCTTGGGTGCCTATCTGGACTGGTCCAGTAGGTAAGCAGGAGCGTTGTACTCAGCTTTCACGTTTTGTTTGTGCAAGAAACTAGAGGGCATGTGTATTGTAAAACTGAAACTATGTTTTAGAGTCAAGGAGATGGACACAAGGAAGGTAAGCTTTATGAGGAGTGCATCAAGAGATTTTAGAGGTAGAGCAAAAAATCCAAGAGGGGGTCTCAGAGTTTCTCTTTTGCCACCAGTGCAATACACACACACAAACACAGAGCAGCATTTCACAAATAAACATACCTCTCTCCATTCCGCATAGCTGAGTACTAGGCCTCAGACTATTGGTTTACCTTTGAAGTCAATAACTTCTTGCTTCTAGCTGTTGATGAGGTAGTCCTGCAGCTCCCGCCCTGAGTTCTTCCATCCTCCTCCTGACTTGTCCTGACTAATAACTCTGTCCCAGACCAGTCATGACCCACGCAAGATAAACGTGTAGTGCACTACAGCTAAAGTAGAGAAACAGATGCCGTATTTTGCATAGCTTTTGGTTTAATAACTAGAGTGATTGTTCTCATCTCTCTGAAGAACCAGAAAAAAGCAGAGAACCCTGCAAGTAAATCTGGCTAAGTGTGAAGGGGCTAATAATCATCAAGGAAAAATTGATCGCCCATCACTCAGGCCGGAAACATTGCAAATCAAGCATCCCAAGCAAGTTCCCACATCAAAGTTCAACATCCTCCCTCACTGTCTGCCACCACATGAATCATCAATCATCATTACTCAATCACTCACTCACTGCTGCAATAGTTGTAGTTACCTTTTCCAATCCAAGCATGGGAAGTTTAGGTATTAGGTAGTCATCTTTGATGCACAAAACACATTTGAATTTGGTATTGGCCCTCTTATAAATCAACAATCTTTTGGGGTAGACCTGCTAGTGCTAAGTGATGCAAAAATGGATAGGCAATAGGCATGCTAGGCAGTGAAGTATTTTCTCCAATGTCATGAAGGAATTGTGGGGGCTTCTTCAATTCACACTGTCCAACTCCAATCGGGCAACATATGTGACTAAAAAATGGTGGGGCAGCATAAATCTGATACAAAAATAATAATGTTCCACCAGCTACTTCAAGATCAACGAGAAATAATTTAAAAGTTCTCTGGGGGCACTGGCATACTTAGTCCGAGAAGCTGATTTTATCCTCAAACTCAGGTAGTTCATCCAGAAGTTGGTCAGCTAACAGACTTGATTCTGACCGATCATCCTCCTCCTTGACTGTTTCAGGAACAGTGTTCTTGTGTGGTGTGAAATGTTGGTTTATTTTGATCATAGCCAATCTCTCTATGTTTTGAGGTGAGAGACTGGTCCTTTTCACTGTAACAACTGTGCCAGCTGCACTGAGCACATACTCAGCAGATACACTGGCTACAGGATAAGCCAGATACTTTATTGTCAGTCTGCTGAGCTCTTGCCATTGGTGCATAGTCTCATACCAATACATCAATGGATTTTGATCCACATTGACCTGTTTTTGGATCATCCAGAAGTTCCTGTAATATCCTGTGGATGGTCATTGATGCTGCCACTTGCTCAACCTCTTTTGCCATCAATATCATACAGATGTTGAGTCCAGTGCGTCAGTTGCTGTTGTTGCCAGTGTTCTGGTAGATGGTGTTGTGAGATGAGACTTCCCTTTTTGGACCTCACTCCAGAACTGGGGGTTGGACTTTAAGCTCCAGCCATTCTTCTTCCAGGTATCCGGCTTGCTCAACAATCCACCTCTTGTTATGTTATGTTATGTTATTGATACTTTTAAAGCGCGACAAATACCCGGAGGTGTCCTGGTGCTGTCTAAAAAATCCTGAGGATCAAGCCTGTAAGTTACGAGCGGCAAATGAAAGGAAGTTAACCGTACAGAAAAAGCCAGGTCTTGAGTTCCTTTCTAAAGGACAGCAGATCCAGCGCGGTTCTAAGATATAGCGGTAGAGCATTCCAAGCATTAACGGCTCCATGAACAAAACTTCTACCTCCCCATCGAGCCTTCCTGATACGAGGGACTTGCGCCTGTTTTTTGCTTTTTGAGCGAAGGCTTCAAACCCGGAACATACCATTGTATACTCTGTTTTAGAAATTCTGGGCCAAGTCTGTGCAAGGCCTTAGATGCCATGGACAACGCCTTAAAGCGTATACGGCTTTTTATGGGGAGCCAGTGTAGAGTTCTTCTTTCCAAAGCAACTGATGAGAATCTGGAAGAGCCTGTGAGTATGCGGACTGCCGCATTTTGCAAAGTCTGTAATCTGTTCAGTATGCTTTGCTGCGCATTCAGATACAGCCTGTTACAATAATCCAGTCTCGTCGTTACTAGGGCCCTTACCACCGTATGTCTACAATCTTGAGGGAGCAAGAGTAGCACTTTTCTCATCATTCTGATGGTATACCAAGTTTTAGAGGTTAATATTTTTATTTGATGCTCCATGGTGAGTTTATCGTCCAGTATCATACCGAGGTTTTTCACCTTTCTGGCTGGAATTGGGAAGGTACCCATGGAGTTGGGCCAACAGGCAGGGGTCCAGAAATTGGGGGAATTACCGAACAGAATAACCTCCGTTTTGTCCGAGTTTAACTTCAGACAATTTTCAGACATCCAGCTGCTCACGGCCACCATGCACTCCTGCAGACGCAACTCCACATCCACCTCCCCCCTGGTGTCAGTGGTACAACAATTTGCGTATCATCTGCGTAGGAGGTGATACCAAACCCATAGGACCCTATGACGGGTGCCAGTGCGCTAACGTAAATATTAAAAAGGGTGGGGCTGAGTGAGGACCCCTGAGGGACCCCACAAGGAGTAGAAAAAGGTTTTGAGTGAAAGTCCCCCAGGGTCACCACTTGGTGTCTATCGGCTAGAAAGGATTTGATCAGGTCCCCTGCTTTACCATCAATCCCACACGTTTTTAAACGATTCAGGAGTATTGAGTGGTGGACCGTATCAAAAGCCGCAGACAAATCAAGCAATATCAGAGCTGCCAAGCCACCCTGATCCACAGCCTCCCTAATCTCTTCTGTAGCTTTAATTAGGGCGGATTCTGTGCTGTGACCTGACCTGAAACCATATTGAGTGGGATCAAGTACTTGGGAGTCTTCCAAGAAGAGACTAAGTTGTCTGTTCATGAATGTTCAACAAGTTTAGCTGGAAGTGGAAGTCTGGCTATTGGGCGAAAACTGTTGGGGTCATTAATCGGGAGATGGGGTGTTTTTAGTAGAGGAAGAATGGACGGTAATTTCCATTGACTAGGAAAAAACCCCGTTTCAAACATCAGGTTAAATAGACTGGAAAGCTGGTCAGCAATCGGTCCAGCGGCTAGTTTTGCCATCTTGATGGGGCAGGGGTCAAAAGGTGATCGCGAATTAGCTTCCATCAGAATCTTTTTCGTGTCCAAGGAGGACACTGGCTAAAATTTGACCAAGGTCGGATGGGGGGCATGATTAAGCCTTGAGTCCTCCCAGCTAGTGTCTGGGCTGCTGATACTCCTCTTGTTAAAGACGGCAAAGATAGTCTCCACCTTAGATGAGAAAAATTCTGCCAAATCATCGCACAGCTGTTGGCTGGGTTGAACTGGACAAGGCTTTGGTGTTACCAGCTTGGCCACTGTCTTAAATAACTCCTTGACTGAGTTACTAGAGTCCGAAATCTGCGATGCGAAGTATAATTGTTTGGCCGTGAAAATAACTTGTTTATATGTCTGGAGGCTAACTTTATAAGCTTTTCTGTCGGATTCATTATAATTACTCCTCCATCTACTTTCTTGCTGCTTACAAATAAGCTTTTGGAATCTAATCTCCTGTGAGTACCAGGGAGCAGAAGGAAGTGCTCTCTTAGGCCGCAAACTTTTTGTGGGGGCTACGGTGTCGCAAGCTTGCATTCTGAAACACACCCTTCAGAAAAATTTATGAAAGTTGGATACTTTTTTTGTACTGTGGATCAAGTAGTATGGCACAGACATACTCTTGTTGCAGCCTTGTGCTACAAATCAAGTGAAGGATTACGCTCTCAACCAAGGCATGTGCTTCTGTGTGTTTCATTTACACCTGTGGGGCGAACCTTTCAGAGACCTTCTTTACCTGGTCCTGTAGCAGATGCCTAAACAGGATATGTTGGCCCATCGTACTGTCCTCCTTGCAAACTTCCCATGTGAAAACTTCAAAAGGGAGCAGCATCTGTGTCAGGCATTTGACTAGGCCCCACTTATCCGCATCCATGGTCATAGCTATCCCAACTGCATCTTTGCCTCTTAGAATGACATAGTTATTGATCTGTTTGCACTGCTCAAGGAGATGTTGCAACATGTAATAGGTCGAGTTTCAATGCGATGACACCTCCTTTATCAGGGCTTAAATGGAACTCTATTAACAACCCGAATATTCTGCAACTGCTTCCAGGCTTTAAAAGAATGACTGAAATGATTCCAGATTGTTCTGCAGGTGGTCGGTATGTTGCTGAGTATGTCTTGTTTTTTAGAAATTCTTGCACCACCAGATTGATACAATGGACCAATCGCAGGACCCTGTAGTAGCTTTCATCTGACATGGCCTTGACTATGTTACTGCCATTGTCTGTGGCAACAAATCCAATTCTCAGACCTCTGGGCTGCAGCTATTCGTACACCTTGCCGTTAAATTCGTCCAAGATGTTTAAAGCTGTATGTGATTGCTCTATGGTGAACATGACCTCTGTTTCATGCTGCTGAAGGCTCTTAAAACTTTCTTCAGGGCCAAGACCTGTCGATATCTTTTGCTTTACCCCTGCAAAAGAGAACCAGTGTCCAGTGATGCACATCTAAGCAGTCACCTTACAACTGGTCCACATGTCTGTTATCAGGTGGATATTGTGACTCACACTTTGCTGCAAAAGCTTGTCCAACCAACTGCAACACATTGTTATGGCGTGCTTGAACAGCAACTCTGGCAAAATAGGTCTCACTTGGTACCTTCAAGCAGATGGCTTCCACAAATGCTTAGAATCCCACTCTTTCCATATAGGAAAATTGGAGGAGGTCCAGTGCTAAAATGTTTGTTAGCTTCCCATCGTGTAAATGTGCAGTTTGGTGGTTCCGCTCATAGGGTCCCTCTTGCCTAAACATGGCCATAATAGTAGCCTGGATTTTCTTCTTTTCTGGGGCCACTGACACAGGCATCCTCAAGAAGTGGATGGTGGTGGTAGACTCAACGTGCGTAGTGGTCGGTCAGTCACTGTATGCCATGGTTTCTCCATCTCACACAGAGTCTTGTGCCATTGTGAAGTCACAGAGGCCGGTGATTCTGCTGCTGCACTGCTGGGGACAGGGCTGCTTTGCTTGAATATGTCACCCTCTTCTTCCTAATCATCATTTCTCACCACAATTGGACTTATAGCTGATGCTTCCTGGTTCTTCCCACCACCACCACCACAACCACATTCAGCAATTCTTTTATGGCATTCCTTCCACTTGATTGTATAGTATTTGTTCATATGGGTTGTTTGGCCTCCAGTACCATAAATGTATACCAGGCTTACCTCAGTGAACATTTGTGTTAGCAAATGCTGCATACCGCAATGTGCTCAACCTCACAGCTGACTGTCAAAAAGTCACAAACTGGCGAGAAATACTTTTTGTACAGTGCCACTGCCAATGCTTGAAGAAGAACTGGAGGTAGGTGGTTGTGTCATCAATTGCCTCTCAGCAGGTAGCGGTTGGTGCAAGTCTCAGCTGGTGTTTTGCAAATATGGGAGCTGGCAGTGCTACCTGCTCCAATCCCTCAAAGCAAGTTGAATAGCAATGTCAGACTCCTCTGCCTCTTCCTCCACAATGACTACCTCATCGTCATCATCCTCCTCATCCACTTCCATAAGTCTAAGTCTTTCTGGAACTTTTCTTTTGCCCTGCCTCTCCTGTTGTCTCCTGGACTCTGCTGACGTCCATTGCATCCCTATGATTATCAGCAGAAGTGGTGCTTGGGGAAGATGGTGGAGTAGTAGCCTTACTTCTCCTTGCTGGAGATCTGGGAGCCAATGATTCTAAAAGAGGAGGTTCTTGCTGAGAAGAAAGCGCAACCTCCTGTTTTGTTCCAACATCAGGAAAATGTACTATTGCTGGCAGCAACTGCTGACCACTTTGCTCTGTTTCCTGAAACCATTGTGTATTAATTTGCGAATAGGACATATCTAATTCAACATCACTACTCATTGACATCAACACAATTGCAGTGGCTGCTTTACTGACAGACATGGTCCAGGGCTTAGGTTGGGGTGATGCTGTTGTTGCAGGAGTCCTGGTGCAACAGTTGCATGAAGTGGTGGTATCAAAAAGATTTTGGGTGATATGCCACTGGTGGGAAGTTTCTTCTTCTCACTGATGACTTTCTTGGAAGCATCTTTTTGTGGGGTCTTAAAGCTCTCAGTTGGCAGTTGCACACACTGCACAAGTGAAAGAGATTAGAGGACTGACGTGTGACTGCACAGGCTTTCTGTTTGGCAATACCGTGGCTGATGTCTCAGCTCTTGAGCACCTAAAAGCAAATAAGCAAGAAAATCATTTAGTGTGAAACATGGCATTGTTTGCAGTTTGAATTTGTACAGACAAAGGCAACATTACAGTGGTTGTTTAATTAACTTAGGTAACCAGTATAAAGTCAAACCACATCCCCATACCATAATTCCCCATCACAATAACACACAATCTACAGAATTATGGAGCTCTTTCATTTACGGCCATATATTCTAAAGGAGACACTTGTAGCACTCAATTAATTGAATGGGTAAATGGAATAGTAATATTTATTTTAAACGGGGGTTAGTGTGTACCTATGGTAGACAATGTGGTCAAAAGGGAATAGAATAATCATCATTGTTACAAAAATGAATGATGCTCATGTCTACTGTAAAGTTCACAGCAGCCAGGATGCCCAGTGGGAACATTAACTAATATATAACTGAATGCTGCTGGGCAGCTGTGCACCTATGGTGGGTGGATGGATGGATGATGGATCGACCAGGGCAAAGCAGGAAAAAACTATTTACAATAAAAAAATACTGAAAAAGTTACAATTAAAAAAACAGTTAAAAAATTACGATTAGAAAAAATTAAAATTAACATAATAAAATCATCAAAATTAAAAAACATTTAAAATTTATAAAAATTGAAATCAAAACAATTATAAAATTAAATTACAAAATAACAGTAAGTAAAATTACCCTCAAACATATTATTAAACTAATATCTCATCCTTCCATGCAAGTCTATAGCAAGGGCACACTGACTGGATGCACAAAGTGACTGCCAGTCAGTTCCACATTGTCAAAAACAACACTGAGCAAGAAGGCCTAAGGAATAAAGAAGAAATGCACACTGGCTGCCTATTGCCTGCTTACACAGCTGCTTACACAAACAGGTCATCAGCCACGTGGTCAAAACAACAATCTGGAGGCCTCGAAAATGAAGAACACATGCAGGCCTATGACAAAAGTACACTGGTTGGCTACACAAAATGGCCACCAGCCACATGGTCACAAAAACAACAACCAGAAAGGAGCCATGCCACAACAAAGAACACATGCAGGCCTATGGCAATAGCACACTGGCTGCCTACAAAAATGGCCATCAGCCACGTGATCAGAACAACAACAAGCATGAGGCATGTAAAACAAAGAACATATACAGGCCTATAGACAATGACTATACAAAAGATTCCCTGGCCACATGGCATGAGGAATATAGACAAATGTAGGCCTATGGCAAACACATTCGCACACTGGCCAGACAAAGAAAGGAGGCATAGTAATTGGTAAGCAGAAGAAAACAACATTCATTCAGCAATGCCAATATGAAATCCAGCTGGGCTAAAACAATTACAAAAACACACATCCTCCAAAGGCATACACTGTTTGCAAAAAATAAAAGCATATAATATCGCCAAAAGACACATTTTGTAATTGAATGATGTTGTCAATTCAACACACAACAGAGAAATAGTTGTTTTATGCACCCATGACTAGTACTGGGCCTAATGGCTGGTAGTCCCATTGGCATACGAGGCCACATACTGAATTAAATGAATATTGCAAATTTGGAGAAAATGTACTTAACTGTGCAACATTTTTTCTTTATGAAAGAAGAACAATTACATGCAAAAAAAGATCTAGGCCCCAACTGAAACAGCAGGCCACCCACCAAAATGAATTAAAAACAATTGAATAAAAGTACAAATAAATGCTGGCTCATGCCCCCAATCAAACAAACAATACCCTTATACAACAGTTTATGAACTTACTTGTGAAATCCAAATACGAAGTTCTTAAATCCGATGGTGTAAATGCAGCAGGCAAGGAGAGTGATCCTTCCAGCTCCAAATCCCAATGAAAAGTGAGCATGAAATGGACAAAGCACTGGGAGGAGCCTGCTGGACAGGAACAGAAAGTTGGACTCTCTGGGACTCTTCCTTCCTGTTGGAAAACAAAGTTTACAGAAAACGTTTCTTGCACAAAAGAAGCAACTCCAGCAGCCCATTGAAGAAGAATATCTACTCTAAGAGCCTCTCGGCTGCTTCTCTAACATAAATGCTGCTCAAGAAGTGCGTCCGCTATCTGCATTACATTGGAAGCAGTGCAAGTGAGCTTGAAGTATCGCGCTAGCTTGCTAGCAGCCAGAGAGTAATGTGGCGCTCGTTTGCGATTGCCAAAAAGAAAATCCTTGGTGCACGAACAGAAAAAAAAACTCCACTTCATGCCAGCAGGTGGGAATTCAGGAACATCGTGGTCCTCCGCAGAGCGTGGAGTGCCCGAATTCCACAAACTCCACAAGCAGAGCAGAGTTTACTGCCTGGGTGTAACTGCATTATCAGAAACACACAGAGGGCATATGACAGCTTTTTCGAACAACTCAATTTTTCCTGATAAAATGAGATAGCCAATCATGTGAGATGTAGGGAAACGCCCAAAAAGGCCAATGAAAAAAAGCGCAAAGCTGGCCCAAAAGGAAGCTTTTAGATAAAGGGGCTTACTCAAAACACCTGCTACCACTTGAGAAGGTCCCTATTGCATGCTGCATCACGGGATTAGAAGGGTATACATAGGTGACATCAGGGCACGTTGTGATCAGAAACAGTATCCAAATGTGACACAACCCTCTACTATACTTCATAGTGAGGGACTGATGACACCCATGGCACACTAGCTAAAAATAATACCATCCCATGTTCACGAAATTACCCTGTAAAAATATTACACCATCCTAGCTGCCAGGTTGGTACAGAGAGGGAGAAACCCCATATGTAGGATTATTGCCAAGATATAATCCAACAGAGTACAACCCCATAGAGTAGTAGTGAATCTGACCCATAACAAGACTAATCCCACAGCATTGCACCTTTTCACCGAGTCTAGGGGCATTCAAACAGAGTTAGATAGGATACACAGTAGGGGCACCATAGGGGGTATTCTGTTTGGCCCTGAGACTTTCCAGAAAATAAATTCTTGGAGGTAGCAAAACCACCACACCAATGCACAAACACATCATATCCCGCTTCCAGCTCTGGTCCCAAGGCGAGCCTTAGCATTTCTGTGGTTGTCTTCTTTAATAACGAATGGACCATATACATGGAGTTCCAGTGAAGGGCTATCTACCTCAATGATACAAAGGGAAATGAGTCTCATAGGGAAGGGTTGAAAAAGAGAATGGGTACCCATGTCAAGAAACCTGGGATACTGAGGTGAATAGATATATGTGGTTAGAAGGAAAGGGGCAACCCTTAATTGTATAAAACGTAGACTGTATTTCTTGTGATTCAAAGGTAAAGGAACCATTCCTCTGGCAACAAATGAGAACTGTGTCACAGTACTGCACATTCCAGACATGCAATGGGGCACCCTCACGCTATGGCAATGTGGCGAGTTTGCCTACACTCAGCTCATCCCCGGATGGCATGGTCTCTGCCCCCTCGTCACCATACACATCCCAACCCTGGTCATTCCAGGTGAAGACCTGTCAGAGTTGCTCAAACAACTGCTAAGGAAGAAGGCAACTCTGTTGAATCAGGCTTGACAAAAAAGAACTGCTGATTATTTTAGCTGGACTCAGTACAAGGATATTCCAGAAGAATTCAGAGTGTTTTCTCACACACAAATCATTGAAGCGGAGGACCATACCCTTCTTCACAGTCATTAAAATGATCGCCTGCTGGTTTCAAATAACCAGGTGGGAACTGCTCAAAATAATGGACAGCACTGAGCGTGGCCTTAATGTGAGCAAGGAAGAACTGAGGGCCATCCACCTCATGGTGATGTAACATCGATATATGTTGGCCTTAATTACCATAATGAAGGGTGGGGTGCGTGACAAGATCAGTGCATCCTGTTGCACATTTATCCCAGGTAATAACCTGGGCAATGGTACTCTGACTCTTGCCATCTACACATTGCACCATTTGCAAAGAGACGTGAGTGAGGAGGGAGGTGCCCCTGAGCAGGCATGGTATTTGAACTGGTTTCCCTCCCCGGTGGCTGACTAGACTGTTCATATCACTGATGCCCCTTTTCATATATTTTCTTGTGTGGTTTCCTGTGATTGTGGGATTCCTGCTGTAAAAATGCAGTCCTCAAATTAGGTAGAATGCAGGCAACTAGGAATAGTCAAAACTCAAGAGCATAATTTCCCCAGTAATATGACTGTCATGAAGTATGTGTTGGATAATGTAGTTGAAAGTCAAAAAGGGGGGAATGGTGATATTGGAAAAATCAATGCTTCTGCATATGATGATACACTTATGAATGAAAATTAAGAACTCCTATCAAGTTCTCCCATCATGAACTCTCCATCAACCTGACTCAGAAATACATGGTCAGGCAGATTTCTGAAAACAGCTCTAGATTTGCAAATCTACCACATTCTGATTGGTTGGCCATCACAGAAACATTTCTGTTTTGGTCACTATTACCCAACAAGGAGCAATGAACACTATGTTGAGAAAAATCAAACGATAAGGCTCACAAAGTGGGGAGAGAGAGTACACCCTGAACACCAGGCCCATTGTGGGGGGCATATAGGGACAACTTCTGACAATTTATATTTAACAAAAAGTTATCATGGGATTTCTGGATCCAATGTTAAATTCTCAAATCCAGGACCCACCCTTGGGTCAGAAGAACCAAGTGTGGACCTAGGATTCATGATTTCAGTAAATAAATATTCTGTTGCATACTGCTATACTTGACCAGTGGCCATACATGGGCATTGGACATATGGGGTAGGTTGGGCTTTTGGTCTAGCAACTGTCCAGTCCCTCAGGCCAACCCCCTGATGCAGAGTGTCAATGGATATGTGAGGGAGGGCTTCACCACCTGCAGCAAGTTATTTGAAGGTTCATGCCAGAGGAGGAAGGGTATGTGTAGGGATGATTGGCTGCCCAGGGTTGGTTGGATGCAGGGTCTAGTCATAGGCCAGACTCTGTGGCTAACCCCCCAGTGAGATATCAGAACTCTGTGGCAAACCTCTTCTGTACATTGCCAAGGCCTGCTGAGAGTGGCTTTTGGCTGCCCATGTAGGGTTCTGGCCTCTAGCTATGCAACATCAGCCATGCACAGCCTGGGTTGGCTCTCCATGGAGGGTTGAGCATAAAGAACTATGTGGCATACAATAAGAAAAAAACACAAATAAAAACATAACTTACAGAACAGCCATGCATACCATACCATATGACTTCAATATATTATACCAGTAAAAACACACAGAAGAATAAAATGTAATCTAACAACATGACGTAATTAAACCAAAAAATTAATACATCAAAAGTTGTCTCTGGAAAAGTAGTAAGGGTAGTATGACATGTAATCTCAACTCTAAGATGAGATAGAGTATTTGTTATTGTATCAGTGTCATTAAGAATGAAGTCATGAGCACTGCATTTGGTGAGTAAGTTAGGGTTCGATTGTGAAATGAAATGAAATGAAATGAAAAAGGCATTTGTAAAGCGCATGGTTACCCTCGGGCATCTCAGTGCTATCCATGGTGCCCTTAAGCTACGACAGATCAAGGGAAAAGGAAAGTTTTAAGATATTTTCTGAAGGTCAGATAATTGGGTTTGAGCCGTATGTGGTCAGGTAGGCAATTCCAGATCTTGGCCACATTATATGAATATTGGCGGCCTCCAGTTCGGGCTCTTTTGATCTTCGGTATTGAGATTAGACCTTTTTTTTCCGATCAAAGTGTCCTATTTGGTCGGTAGGGTTGAATCATAGAGTGAATCAGTGCTGAACCCTTGCCATTAAGTGCTTTATGCGCAATGCATAGTGACCTAAATTGAATCTCTCTCTAGAATTGGCAGCCAATGTAGAGTGGCGAGGGCTGGTTTTACTGAGAGGTGTCTCAGCATATTGAGTAGGAGGCGAGCTGTGCAATTCTGCACAATTTGCAGTTTTTTTGTTGAGACTTGAGGGGCACCTAAGTAGAGAGCATTGGCATAGTCAAGCAGCGATAAAATTAAGGCTTGAACTAGTACCCGTTTAGCCTCAGAAGGTAGCAGGGGGAGGATACCTCTGATCATTCTAAGAAGACCATAGCAGCTGGCTGCAACTTTTTGTGCTTTATGCTTAAAATTGAGATTCTCATCAAGCCAGACACCCAGGCTCTTAATCTGTTTTTTAGGACCGCCGGCGTGCACAGAAATGTAGGCCAAAGAATGTCTATATTCAATGGGGCGGAATGACCTAGGAGCATAAGCTCGGTTGTTGCTCCATTAAGCTTTAAGAAGGAATTATCCATCCACCTGGATACCTTTTCAAGACATGAGGCCAGACCAGGCCCTGCCTTATCATGCTGATTAAGAGAGACCACTAGCTGGGTGTCATCAGCATACGTGATCATCTGTATCCCATCTGAACATATGATTCCAGCCAGGGAGCTCATGTAAACATTAAACATTGTTGGACTAAGAGATGATGCCTGGGGGACTCCACATTTCAAGGGTATTTGCTTCGAGGTGAATTCCTCTTCAAAGACTGTGAAGACTCAATTTTCCAAAAAGGACTGTAACCATTTCAATGCTGTTCCAGTTATTCCCACTTCCCTTAGTCTTTGAATCATTAGTTGGTGGTTCACTGTGCCGAAGGCTGCGTTGAGGTCCAATAGAATTAGGGCAGCGCAGCCTCCGACATTGAGGAGTTTTCTCGATCTTTCTATCACGGCTAGGAGAGCAGTCTCCGTACCCTGTTGAGATCTGAACCCTGTCTGCGAAGGGTGGAGGCAGTTGTTTTCTTCCAGAAATCTTGAGGGGGCAGAATTTACATATTTTTCTGCTAGTTTACTAATTCCAGGTAGCAGAGAAATGGGGCGGTAATTTGCCCAATCATCAGGGTCGAGAGTTGGTCTTTTCAGAAGAGCCTTCGCCCTGGATTGTTTCCAGAAAGGGGGTACAATTCCTGTATGAAGTGAGGTGTTTATCACTTCGAGTATTACTGGTGATACAATCTCTGTGATTTGGTTTAGAATGGTCGGGGGCAGTGTCAGATGGGGAGCCTGATTTTAGTTGTCTCGGAAAGCTTTGTAGAGATATTAGGTCCAGGGGCAGGAATTCCTCCATCGATGCTTGTGTTTTTGGGTTTATTGTATCTGTAAATAAGGTGTTTTGTGGATTTATGGTCTGCGGGAATGACTTGTATATATTTGAGATTTTGGCAGAAAATAATTCTGCTATTCCATTGCACCGATGTTGAGGGTTATCTGAGATGATGGAGGGACTAGGGTGGGTGAAAAGAGATTTAGCAATTTAAAAAAATTCGCGAGGGTAGTTTGCAGCCGATGTAATTTGTTTTTGGGTAATAAATAGCTTGGGCTGCTTTTATTTCAGTTTTGTATAGTTTTAACGCAACTTTATAATTGATTTTACTGTTGGCAGAGAAATCCTTTCTCCACTTTCTTTCCTGTCTTTTGCAAGTTTGTTTTGTCAGTAATGAATTGTGTTCCTGAAAGTAACGTTTAAATTTCTTTGTTTTTTTGGTTTTAATCTGAAACAATAATTTAATTATGTTTTTAATTTTTTTAAACATAAGTTAAGATGTTATAGCAAAACAAACCATAACTTCACTTACATTTTTTGTTTTTTCAGTGATTATGTATACATGGACTGAGCACACACCTTCTGAGGATGGCCCTTTTTTATTTTAACATATGTTAAGGTGATATAACCAATCCTTAACCAATAAAAATAACTTTGCTTTAACTACAATATTTAAGTGAAAAAAACTTTTAAAAATGTTCTTTATTTGTTTTGAAAATGTCATATAATTGACCAATTAAGTTGTCTTATATGGAAAACCTGCTAACACCATGTGTTTGGAAGAACATATCCCAAGAAATCAAGCAAAGTTTGACTTCTATTTGGTATGTAAGATGCTATCTTTTTAGGCCCTGTGGATTAAAGCCCATGCAAATCTGAAACACTGCAGACGTAACATCCTCCAATATGCTACCAAGTATGCAAAAAATAACTCCTGTGTGGGGATCACAACAGGGAAATCATTAGAGCTTTAGTGTGGCTCACTGTGTGACAGCTGTGTTAGCTCTATGGTAACTGATGGGATTCATGGGTAGGGTTGTTTTTGAGTTAATGGAAATGTTTGAACTGAGCTCTCTCAAAGAATAATGACCCTTTTTTGCACCTAGAGGTCTTGCCTTTTCTGGTCTTCTAGCCTCTCTTAGCTCCAGTCACAAATGTGAGGGCTGAATAACAGAACGTTTTTCTTCCGCTATAGTGAAAGGCTCAGGGTTATATCTGGCCAGGTTGCAACATTTTGGAGGCACCATTCCAAAGATGAATTCATATGTTCACAGTTTTCACATTTAAATCCACTCCTTCACTTAGGTGTGAGTCTATACTTTTTTTTAAATTGGTGCTGCTTTCCTGCCTATTATTTTCTCATTAGCCCCCCAGGTTCTAGGGCTCGCTGGGGATGGTGCATTGTTTCTTATTGGGAGGGTGGTGTATTGCCACACTCTCCAAGCCGTCATTAAACCCTGTGGACATCGTCCTCCAGGGCTGGTAATTTATAAATAGGGATGGGTGCGTGTGTCCCCTTCACTGATCCTCCTGAAGGCTCCAAGACCCCAATCCCTGGGGTCGATAACTAAATAAAGGAGAGGGAGAGGAACCCCCCATGAGCCATTGTATGGCCCCAGGGATCCCGTGCTCCAGGGGTGGCTCAATGACTGTGTCCTGAGGACCCCTTTTTTAGTACACACTTGTTTCTTTGCCTGCAAGAGAGTGGCCAGGGAGTATTACTTGTTCCCACCTGGCGGGAACCCAAAGCTGATAGCACAGTGTGGGAGTTATACCAACTCCCTCTAGCACCCAGGAGGGGTGATGGCAGTGGAGCCGTTGAAGCTGTGGGGGCCTTGGGGATCCCCGCTCAGCCCCCAGCTTTATATATGCTGTGGCATGCCCTGGCGGGCACCGGAGCACACCAGAATTTAGAAAATTTGCCAATTTCTGTGTGGAGTGGGACCACTAGCAGGGAGCCATCAGGGCCATGGGGCCCTGGAACTCTCCCCACTGTCCTCAATGGAAATTAAATGTGTGGGTGTCTCACAATAACTATGTTACAAAGTAACTATAACTCACGCTCACGCTCTCGCCATGCATTGCTAATTACCTCCCATATTACATCACTCTTGACATGTTTTGTGACATCATTGACAACATTGCTGCGCCATTTGAAATGACATAATTGATGACAACACTGTGCATGGGTTGCAAGATATAGTTACTTAGGGCACAAGCTACAGTTACTCGAGATATCTAACAGGTGAATTTCAATGGTTTCATTTGTTTAAAATTGTATGTTTTTACTGATATTTTCACCTAACTACAGCGTACCTTTAACCCTTGGTTAGTTTGGTGAATTTCTCATTTTTTTTAAATGCAAAGTAAGAGGATATTATAATACCTAACTATAGCGTCTCTTTAACATTTGTATTTTTCATTGAACCTTTTTTTCTTACACAGTCTCAGTTACCACATAGTTAGGTTAGAGTTTCCATAGGAAGAGTGTTTTTTGTTACACTAATAATTCTGGGGCTGTTTGAAGAAACTTCACAAAATTTCCTAAAAAAAAGAGCATCCACATCAGCTCAGTACTGGAAAGTTTTACGCTGATCCACCAAGCAAGAGGCAAGAAAAGGCAGGGCCCCGGAATGTTGAGTTTCTGGTTGGAAGAGGTAATAACCCTGTCCAAACAGGAACCACAATCCTGCTCAGGGTAAGTCAGTAACACACTTTAAATTAACCTGTGCTCACCCTATTGTAGCTTGGCATAGAGCAGTCAGGCTTAACTTCAGAAACAATATGTTAAGTATTTGTGCAGCATATCAAATAGTAACCAGTGAAAACCCAACAAAATGATGCGCCAGATTTGTCCACGCAACCACGGTGATGCGTCTGGTCCACGAGCACTGTGCCAGTTCTACGAAGTGACGATTGACAAGGTGATACAGTGAGTTTCTCCACATTCTAGAGGTGATGCTTCGATCTTCTCTAAGCAGTGGTGATGGTGTGTTGGTTCCGATGCGGCGGTTACAGAGGTGATGCAGTACTTCCCAGTGAGATGCGTCAATCTGGTTCACACAACTGCTGGAATGCATCAGTTCCGATCGACACAATGATGTTTGTGTATGGGTTCTAGCAGATGCCACACATTAAACTCACTTCCAGGGACCCAGGACTGGATAGGTACCACTTGGCAAAGCAGGACTCACAGCAAACAAAGTCCAGGTGTTGTTTGCAGGTTGAGAGAGACGTCTTTGATTTTCCTGAGACTTCAGAAAGCCTGAGGCATGCCAGCAAGCCCTTGGACATACTTAGGTTCTGGGATGTAGAGATGCAGGTCCAGTCCTTACCACTCTCAGGCAAGAGGGCAGCAGGCCAACACAACAAATCAGTTCAGCAAAGTGGCAGTCCCTCCAGCAGCACAGCAGTCCTTCCTGGTGTGATGGTGTCAGAGGTCCAATACTTATACCCAGTTGGGGAAGGCTCCAAAGAGATGCTTTGAAGTACACAGGGTCCCTTTCTTTTCTGCCTTGGCTCCAGACTCACTACAAGGGGGAATGCAACCCTTTATGTGGTGACAGGACACAGCCCTTTTAGGTGTAAATGTCAGCCCCGTCCTCCCATTTTGCTGAGGATGAATCATCAGCATGCAGACGGCTACTCAGTCATACCTACCAGTTCTTTGTGTGTGGTTGTCAAAAAGGAATCCAGCAAACCAGCTGTCAGCCACCCCAGGCATGTATTCCAGAGAAAGACAGAAGGCACCAAATGGTGACTGTAAGAAAATACCAACTTTCTAAAAGTTTCATGTTCAGAATTGCACATGTAGTGTTCTTAGATTGTGATTCCACAGACACCAAATTTGGGGTTCCCATCTCTTCCCAACTTGAAATCACTCTTATAAGATGAAATAAGGTAATTGTAATGTTAACCTACGAAAAAATTGGCCTTACAGTAGCAAAAAATTAATTCAAGAGTTTTTCACTACCGAACAGTGTTCGGTTGCATCCTAATCAGGAGGTTGGCACTGCCGACTGGAGGTCGGTCGGTCTCAGTTCCAAGACAGTGTCGGCAGATGCATTTCTGCCCGACATCATAAAAGGCCCCATAATCAGAGTGCTGGAGCATAAGTAGCTCAGTTTGGTAAAAATACATCAAGAATTATTGATGATTTAGGGAAAAGGTAAGACTTATTACAAGGGTTCAATGTATCACATTATGTCATCTGTCCAGTGAATACCAAGTGATGACATCCTAATAAAGGATTTGCCTTTATGGGTGCCAAAAAACAGGGGCTATATTGGTCATGGTGCCCACCCTTTAGTCATATGCAATGCTATAGTGTGAAAAGACAGTGTGTTCAATATTTATGCATTACCTATATTCTCTTCCGAAGTTCCTATTAAAGTAAGAAATCACACCAAAGGCCACAGCATAAAAAATAAGTATCCCCACTGAAAAGTGTTTATTGTTCAATGCTCTGATTAACTATTCCTAGGACCAAACATACCTTATGATCAGTTGTAATTCCCTTCCGCTCTTTTAGCTTCATAAACATATAATACTCCTTGTCTCTATGTCAGTATAGGACCTGTTACAAATTATCAGTGTATAGGTTCATCAATAACTTGCTCCACGTGTAAAGTATACCTTTCAGGTCTGTTCCCGCACCGTAGGAAAACATAGAATTACACTGTATTAGTCTTGACTGGCAATGTTCTACAAAATTGGGCAATAACATTATTCCAAATCTCTATATGAGGAAGCCAAAACAATAACAGGCTTACCTGTATGGTGTATCTCTCTGGATGTGACTTGCAGCGAGTACGCTGTGTCTCGAGCGCATAGAGATTTTCGTAATGTAAGTAAGGTAGAACTAAACACAGGGATAAATGACTATTCTCCACCAGTCCCTTTCTCAGTAATCCAAAATGGGCACCATCTTGGAGTGCATAACATCTTTCCTCGGTGCACCAGAACAGTATGAAGTGCACCCAATGTTTCCCAATGGTTTAGTAGAATCCCTCCCAATGTCATGCGTTTCATATTAGTGAGGGTAGCTTAATACTTTTGTCCCCGTTGCGGATTGCTATGCAATATTCCTAATTCCATATACATTTAATCCTCCCTTTTCATCTGTGTCCACCCCTTAGTGATAATTATGTATTGCAAGACAGCACAAGGGAAGTCTCCGATTAGTAGATAGCTGTTGTTTCCATGAAATTATACTTTTCTAATGCAAGTCTATGATATTCACGCATATTCTTAATGACTTGAATATACATTTTCATTTGCTGATGTGATAGCAAAGAGAGTCCTAAATAACATATGTATATGGCTCATTGTTGGTAGCACTTTCCTAAGACATTGTCTAATGCGTATCAATGAAATTCAAACACACTCTTTGTGATTTAAATATGCATTTTCTTCTGTTTATGTAATAGCAAAGAGAGCCTTAAATTACATATGTATATGGCTCATTGTCGGCAGCATTTTCCTATAGACATCATTTGAGTCTGGAAATCGTCCTAATCAAAATGTATACAGGGCCAATCATGAGAAGCTGTTGGTTATTCCCAGAGCAGTCAATCCGGCAGTGGCGGGAGGGGGTTTGATGTACTGCGGTCCCAAGACTCTTCGGGGGCCTTCAAGTCTTGGTGTGAGCACCTGCTGGTTGGACTTCTTTTAATGCGGAACCCAGGTGTCAGGGCTCCCGGTGACCAGCCTCTGACATCCGACACTGACAGCTTCCTTCCGAGCCATCAGGTTGTTTTACCGTGGAAGAACACAAACACCAGCATTACTGGTCAGATGATCAGCAGGGGAAAGCACAACTGAGGCACTGGACACCGGGGACTCTAAAACCTGGCACCACTTACGGCCGAGTGCCGCCAACGCAACTTCCTGTTTGCACCCAGAGGCACATAAGAGGGCTCGGGCCTCCTGCAGTTCATGAAAGCACAACTGAGGCACCGGACAACAGCGATTCCAAATCCTGGCACCACATGCCGCCGAGCGCCGCCAACGCAGCTTCTTGTTTGTGCCCAGATGTGCATAAGAGGGCTCGGGCCTCCCGCAGTGTGGGAAAGCACAACTGAGGCAGAGGACACCGGGGACTCTAAATCCTGGCACCACATGCAGACGAGTGCCGCCAGCACGACTTCGTGTTTGTGACCGGAGGCGCATAAGAGGGCTAGGGCCTCCCGCAGTACGGGACATATGCAGGCGTGCCCGGGCTGGGGCGATGCCCGGGCCCGCCCTTGGCGCATGACAGAGTCTGGACCACCCCTCTTTCATCCAGAAGTCATCATGGGTGAGCTCAGACATTTGTGTAGTACTGATTTGGACAAAGCGCAGGAAAAAGTACCACGTAAATGTGCTTCCATCATATCTTATCTGACAACTGCGGTAGAGGCTTTAACAGATGAGATCCATAATGTAGAGGAGCAGCTAGGCCTGGGGGCTGAGACATCATCCACAAATACCCTGCCTAGAGCAGCGCCACGGCATGTAATACCAGGCACAGACACTGATATAATTGCTGAGGAGAGCGCTCCCTCAGAGGTCAAGCAATGCTCCTTGACTCTATCACAGGATCCCCTGACAGAAGAAGAGGGTGGACTTGCCAAGAATACATCACCTCTTTCGAACATGGCCACTAATAAAAAAAAGGAGGAAAAGAGGCAGAAATTTGGGTGCCGTCATAGTCAAACTCCCAACTCAGGAGGGGGGGTGAAAGAACTTTGGCCCAGAAAGATCAGTTGTTTTCTCACCTTGGAGACATTCTTTGGCACATTCCGGGAGGATTTAGTCACACATGTTAAGTCTGTGCTAGAGGGAATGATGGAGAAATTCTCACAAATAGAGACACAACTGGCTGAACTGGCGGACTCTAGCCCTAGGATTAAGGACAAGAATGTTACGTAGTTTGTTTAGCTTTAGACCGAGCAAGAAGCATTCCATGTTTGAGTTACGTGAAAAGGTTGGCAGTGCAATTAGGACATCCTGAATGTTTTATTTATTTATTTATTTTATTTTGGAGTTTTATGTAGCGCTTGCCAGATCCGAAGGTATCGGAGCGCTTTACAATATTTGTCAGTGACAGTCTCGTATACAAAGAGTGGCACAGTAAACACAGTGTTCAAAGGTGGGTAATTGATCAGTATAAATCATGTAGCATTCAAATGAAGAGCAGTAGTGTTGGTGGTAAAAGTAGGGGAGTACTGTGTGGGTCAAAAGGAAGATGCTGTAAGGAGTATTGACTGGATCCTCGGTTGGTGGCGGATCATTATTGTAGGTCCGTTGTCACTTCGTGAGGGCTCGATTCCGGAAGAGCACTTTGAGCTGGCTTTTGAATTCTTTGAAGGAAGGGTTAGTTCTGATATGTATAGGGATGGCATTCCAAATTCTGGGTGCATTTCCGGAGAAAGACCAAGATAAGGTCTTTTGTTTGCGGGTTTTCGGGGGGATGAGTAGCAGAGTGTTGGTGCTGCTGAGATTTCTTGTCTGTCCCGCTTTGTTGAGTTTGGTGGCTAGATAGGTGGGTTTACCAGTGTGCAGAGTTTTGTGGGTGAGACAGGCAGTTCTGAAGTTAGCCCGCATTTCTATTGGGAGCCACTTAAGCTCTTTATGAGCGGGGGAGATGTGTTCGTATTTCTTTACTCCCGTCACCATTCTGGCTGCTGCATTTAGGGTTGTTCTAAGAGGAGCAAGATGTAGCTTAGCCGTACCTGTGAGGGTGGCCTTCCCATAGTCTAATCTTGATAGCACGAGGGATTGCGGGACTTGCTGAAGGTCTTTTGGGGGGATGAAGGGTTTGATTTTGTTTAGTAGTTTTAAGTTGAAGAAGGCACATCCTGCGGTGTTCTTGATGTGTTTGATCATGTCAAGGTTGGGGTTTAGAGTGATTCCCAATGACTTCACGGAGCCTGCCGGGATGAGAGTGCAGTCGAGAGCATCCATAGACTTTATCCATTCCGTGATTCGGGGGTCTGTTCTTTGTTAGCTGTGAGGAGGATTTCCGTTTTGTCTTGGTTGAGTTTCAGATGGTTTTCAGACAGCCATTTTTAGACTTCTATTAGGGTGTCATTGAGTCTTTGCATGTCCGCTATGGTGGAGGTTTCGAGGTAGATCTGGGTGTCATAGGCATAGAGGTGGAAGGGAATATTGGCTTTTTTGAGGATGATGGTGAGTGGCTCCATGTAAATGTTGAACAGTGCGGGTGAAAGGATTGAACCTTGGGGAACGCCTCTGATTATGGGGTGTAGGTCAGATGTGAAGTTTCTGATTTTTATTCTTTGAGAGAGGTTTTGCAGGAAGGAGGTGAACCATTGTAAGACCACCCCTTCTGCTCCTACGATTTCTCGGAGCACGTTGATGAGTAGTTTGTGGTCGACCATGTCAAAGGCCGCTGAAAGGTCCAGGAATATGAGTAGACAGCAGCGGTCCTTGTCCAGTGATTTGTGGACGTTGTCAATGACATTCAATTTGGCAGTCTCTGTGCTGCATCCTTTTCTAAAGCCCGATTGGTGAGAGTCGAGGAGGTCATTGTTGTCCATGTGATGGGTGAGTTGATGGAGAACACATTTTTCTAGTAGTTTTTCTAGGAATGGGAGATTGGAGACAGGCCTGAAGTTGTTGAGCTCGTTAGGGTCAGCACCTGCTTTTTTTAGTAATGGTGTTACCTGACCGATTTTGAGGCAGTCAGGCATGCTTCCTGTTTCGAGGGAGCTATTTATTATCTCTGACCAGAGTGGGGCTAGGGAGAGTTAGAGTTTTTTAGCCAGTTGGGAAGGGAGGGGCTCCTCAATGTGGGATGAGAGCTTGGATCTGGTAGTCAGTTCAATAATTTCAGTTTCCGTGATGGGTTTGAAAGTTAACTAGTTGTTAGTGGATTGCCTAGGTGGGTTCATGTCTTCTTTATTGAGTAGCGGGCCATCATTGGGGGACGGAGGTGCTCCTTAAGTGAGAGCTCAATCTTTGATATTTTTTCATTGAAGTAATTGGCAAATTTATTACATAGGTCTTTGGAGGCCGGTATTGCAGAACGTGATGGTTTGAATGTTTGCTGTCTGATGATATTGAAGAGTTCTTTGGGGTGGTTTTTGGCATTATTAAGTGCACCGCAGAAGAAGGTGGATTTTTCATTTATGATGTGCTTTTTATATTTCCTACGTTCCTTTTTGAGTTGCTCGAGGTGAGTTGTCGAAGGGTTAATGCGCTAAAGACTTTCTGCAACTCTTAGCTGTCTTCTTTCCAGGTTTAGGTCAGTGTTGAACCACTATCACGATGGGAGGATCTTGTTTTTTTTCCGTTTCAGGGGGGCTATTTGGTCCAGCATGTCGGTCAGAGCCGCATTGTATTGTGAGGTAAGTTCTGTTGTGGACCTGTCGCCTGCATTGGAGGGGAGGAGTGTACTTAGCCTTTCTTCTAGTTCTTTTAGGGGGATCTGTCTCGTCCAGTGAAAGTGATCATTCGAGCGAGGCGGTCAATGTGCCTTTTGATTGATATGGAAAAGAATGAGATGGTGTTCTGACCAGTCAACAGGTAGCGTACGGTCGATGGTGATTGCATCTTCGTGAGCTATGATGGCATCCAGGATTGAGCCTTTGTTGTGGGATTGTTCGGTGCAGTGTTGGGTGAAATTGTTATTGTGAGATCAGGTCTGCTAGATGTTCTCCAAATGCGGGAGTGTTGCCTGGTGGGTGGTAAAGGAGGTGACAGTGAAGCATTTTGTTGTCTGATGTTTTAATGGTGGAGGTTAGGTATTCCAGTGTATTGTATTTGAAGGAGTCAGTTTCTGTTATAGAGATGTATGATTGCGGTCCTCCCACCTCGCTGGTTTTGTTCTGTCCTTGTTGATGATTGAGAACCCCTGGGGTACGAGCATATCGAAGATGGGAGGTGAGGATTCATTCAACCGTGTTTCTGTGATGAACGTGATGTCTATGTCGTGTGTTAGGATGACTTCTGCCAGTTCGGTTGCGTGTTTATTCGCAGTTCTGCAGTTTATGAGCATGCAGTTAGGTTCCCTCTTGTTGTTGAGTTTCTTATTTGGGGGAGCTATAGGAATATTGGTGAGGTGCGCTGGAGGTCTCACTGTTCTTGGAGCGGTAAGTTCTCTACCAAATCCAGTGATTACTTGGATCACAGAGCTGGGGGCGACCTGCTTTATAGGATTCAGCGAGATCCCTTGTCTCTTGCATAGACATTAAAGTGCTCGTCCTTTTGGGTCTATGTGGCTGGTTTCTAAGGGGGGTTGTCTTCCATCTGAGTTGTTGGGTTTTGTGGTGGTATCTGTGTTTGTTAGGCGTGCCAGTGAGTTTGAGGGGTGAGCGTTGGGTGGTGGAAGTGTTGCGGTTGGATAAGATTTTATTGATACCCTGTATAACAATTTCTAGCTGGTATTCTAGTTGAGCCAATCTTTGGGTTGTATTCATGGAGGGAGGGGTGGGGGAGTTTGGTCTTGGTGTGACCAGAGCCTAGCCATTTATGGCTGGGGGGTACTTGGTTGTGTTCGGGGATGGGGATAGCTTATCTCGATGGTTGTGTTGGGTTGCTTGACTGGGCTGCCCCTTTCTGGAGAAAAGGCATTTTGACATCAGTGAGCCTGGACTTGGAGAACCGCCATTTTGTACTCAGGCATCCGGGGTGATTGAGTTGGAGCTAGAGGCAGTGGTTATTTTGATTGGCTCGCTGCCTATTGGAGTATTCTGGGGATTAAATACAGCCGCTCCTTGCATGTGGTGGGTTCGGCTTCAATTTTACTGCTTGGCAGCAGGGTGTGGTCTCCGGTGTGCTTGGTCCCGAATGGACACCATTTTGGGGTCAGGCTTTTAGGATGTTAAGCTTGTGGGGCTTCATATTCGTTTCGTTGTGGTTGAATTATTTAACTCTCCGGACAAATTAGTAAAGGGAGATGTGCAGTGGGCCAAGAAATCTTACCTATACATGACACTTATGGAAAGAGAGGCAAGGGAGTTGGCAAAACCAATGGTACGTGCCCATCAATTGTTAAAAACGTCTTGTGCAATTGAACCCTATTTAAATGTGGCAACTAATCCTAACCATCGTTTTCTCCTAGTAAGATTTAGGCTGAATCAGTCACATTTTTTACTTGCCGAACCACAGGGATGGAGAAGGGAGGAGGACCTGGGTGTCTGTACATGTGATAATTTCTCCACCCAGGACACATTGTACTTTGTTTTATTCTGTGAGCACTTTTTGCACAGTCGGAAACTTTCTATTCTCCCTATTTTAAAGGGCAAAGAATTTTTACAGGCGAAACCAGCGCTTTTATATCTACAGATGCTGGCCAATGTCTGGGAAATTTTCAACATAGCAAGTTTCTTAACAGCAGCAGTCAGAATAAGGAGGAAACAAATGAGAGTGATTCCCATGATCTAGAGCATAAAAGTAAATTTTCTATAATCTGGTTTTAAAACTGTTTTTAACCGTTTGTTTACCTTGATTATGTAACCAGTGCAATATCCCTGATGCTAGCTATTGTCATATTGTTCTTAACCTTTTTTTATTGTGTAGAATGCTTTTATGGTTTTAAGTAACCAAATAAAGTACTTTTGACTGACTGATATATTAGATACCATTGGGAATGAGATTGATCTCTGCCTAGATGGCATGAAAATGGAAGTAGAATTCTTACAGCTTATGATAGGGTCTGCAAACAGGTGGCCAGAGCGCTCACATATCCTAACAGGGAATCCATAAATGGTGTAGAGAGTTGGTTTGATCCTAACTATACAGTTGCCCACCAAAAGCTAATCTCTGCATTAAAGCAAAAACCCCAAGACAAAACTTTAATAGCTGTACTTAGGAAGGCGTATAAGCAGGCCATACGCACACGTAAAACAGAATTAAACATGATGCCTGGAAAGATTTACTGTTCGTGGACGTCATCAAGGATAGTGCCAAGTTCTGAAAAATTGTTAATAAACCATTCTTCTCTGGTGTTAGTGGTAGTACATTGGACTAAAATGTACCGGAGAAGCAATAGTTTAACCACTTTAAACATATCTATGGTGAACAGAATGATCAGGGAGTCTTAGGAACAGGCCCACGGTCAGGGCTTACAGTCTGGCTTTCACGGAAAAGGAAGTATTACACAAATGACAAGAAACAAAGCTCCCAGACCTGTCCCAGTTTTTAAAAAAGGGCAGAGAGGAGACCCACGATGTTACAGGCCAATAACGCTGATTGATTCAGCAGTTAAAGTGTTAGGAAGAGTGATCCTCAGTAAACTGACAGACTGGCTTGATGAGTGTAATGTTCTATCAAACCTGCAATACTGTTTTAGGAAAGGTAGGGGTACCACTGACCAGTGCCTCAACCTGAATTTGTTAGCAAATACACCATTGCCAAGAAAGGGACACTACACCTGGCCTTTATGGATCTTTCCTCGGCCTTTGACTGAGTAAACAGATCCAAATTATGGGTTTTAATACTTGAACTGGGCATGGATTGGAACATTGTTAGTTGTTTGTCCGATCTGCATAGGGACCTCACTGCATAGGGACCTCACTGCCACAGTAAGATTTGACCAAAAGGGCAACCATACGCAGGGAATACGCACCATTAGAGGAGGTAGACAGGGATGCCTCAGACTCAGTTCTGGGTGCAGCCAGCAAAGATATTCCACAAGTGGGGGAGCGGCTGATACCAGCGCTCTTATATGCAGACAATGCCACATTATTAGCACAAACAGCGGTCGGCCTACAGTGTCGCCTAAGTTCCTTTGCATATTTTATGAGATCGCTGGATTTAAATATACATTTTTCTAAATCTCACACAATGATTATGGGCTCTAGACCTAGAAAACCCAAAATGCAATACTGTGAAGGAAATGAAATATCTAGGTTAAGTATAATTTCGTACCTAAGTGTCCTAATCGATGATAGGGGTACATGGGCGCTGCAAAAGAAAGCCAAAAGAAATGGTATGGCAAGTATTGGTTCTCGATTTCGCACATAAATTAGGGGCAAAGCCGGTGCAAGCTATGCTAAACATATACAGAGCAAAATATATTTCTATCTCAAATTACGGCTCGGAAAGCTGGGGTTATAAGGAAGTTAAGGATCTGGAAACGGTGGAAAATACATTTTGGAGAAATCTGCTATCAGTTCCACAATCAACACCTTCCTATATTATTTACTAGGAAACTGGCATTGGTTTTGTGTCAGATTTCATCGGAATGGCCCCCTTACTTAAATTGATAATGACCTGGATCAATCCTGAATTAGAAATCATGAGATCGTGCGTGATTGCCTAGCTATGGACAGAGCAAGTAGTATCCCCTGGTTGAGTTACGTTGAAGGTTAACAACGTAATTAGGACGTCCCAAGCTGTTTAGCTCACCAGATAAGTTATTGAAGGAAGATTTATTTTGGGCTAAGAAATCCTACCTATATATGATACATACTGAAAGAGAGGCCAGAGCGTTGATGAAACCAACAGTATGAGCCCACCAACTACTGAAAACAAATCTCGCAATAAAACCCTATTTAGATGTGGTAACTAAGCCCCACCATTGCTTCCTTTTAAAAATATTTAGATTTACCTATTTGCACCTTTTTTTGGCAGTGCCCCAGGGATGGAGAAAGGTGGAGGATTTGGGTCCCTGCTCCTGTGATAATTTTTCTTCCCAATACACTTTGCAATTTGTTATGTTCTGTGAGCATTATTTGCACATTTGTAATCATTTTATATTACCTATTTTAAAGGGCAATGCCTTATGCAGGTAAGGCCTGCACTAGTAGATTTGCAGATGCTGAATAATGTTTGGGAAATTTTCAATATTGCTGGTATCTTGGTTGCGACGGTTAGAGAAAGGAAAAA
This sequence comes from Triturus cristatus, assembly GCF_964204655.1. Taxonomy (NCBI): domain Eukaryota; kingdom Metazoa; phylum Chordata; class Amphibia; order Caudata; family Salamandridae; genus Triturus; species Triturus cristatus. Next base: position 387,587,275 of record NC_140589.1, on the reverse strand, counting down.
AAGAGGGACCCCATGATTTGATATATTTTAACTTTTTCTATCACAGTGAATTAAATGTTGATCAGGTTGATTACTATGCCCAAGAGTATTTTATTTTTGTAAAGTCCTGAAATTAGATTCTCAACTATGATGTAAAGACAATGCATGTTGTTTACGTTTTATTGCTGTTTTAAAAATGAATTTTTGTAGCATGCTTTTATGGTATTAATGAACAGAATAAAGTGATTATGACTGACTGACATAAGAAACGTACCGGTAACTCGTACCAATCATGTCTATACAGATTAATTAATTTGTTGCATGCATAATAACACAGTACAGCATTTGCTCATTTCTACTGCAACCCTTTAGTTAATCAGAAGACATAAAATGTTGTTACTACATCTCTCAATCGCCCAGAAAATATTGCAGTTCTGGTCTGTGTTTAATCCGGTTTCTACACTCTATAATCTCAGAATTCATATTGCTTCTTGTCTCCGTACGGTCAACTATCTATTACCCCTCTTGAGACTCTTGGTATGTGATTGATGCCATAGATTCCAAAAGTCCTATGTTTATCTTGTGGTACACATTCTGCTATGTGTGGCTATTGGGTATCTTGCACCTTCTTGTTTTACAGCCCTCATTGGTTCACTGATCCTGTCTTTTAGTGCTCTGATGGTTCTCCCTATATATCTCTGTTTGCATTTGCATTCCACAGCGTACTCTACAAATTTAGTGTTACAGTTTATATTGAATTCTATTGTGTAAGTCTTGTCCTAGGGGCCATCAAAATGTTTTTTTCTATCATGGTCTAATTTGCACATTGCACAATGGCTTCATTTGTAAAATCCCAGTGTATTTAAAGTAAGCCAGTGTTTTTTGGACGTCAATACTGTGTAGCTTGGAATTAAAAGGTTTTTGAGGCATCTGCCCTTATGATAAGTAATATCAGACCTTGATGATATAAAATCCTCAAGTGTCTTGTCCACATTAAGTATATGCCATTGTCAATACATTAGACATTGCAGTGTAGTCCGTGCCAAGAGGAACTTTGTCTATTTGCTCTTTTCTCTTTTTCTTGTCCTTGAGAGTATCCTATTTATTAATCTTAGTAATCATATTTGTGGCCCTTAATAGAGGGCCTTTGTCATACTTCCTTCTTCTGAATCTAGTTTATATATCCTGAGTGCACTCCTGAAAATCTGATTCTAAGCTGCAATTTTACCTTGCTCGAACTAGTTCCCCATACAGAATGTCATTAATTTGATGTTTGGGGTGCACACTAGACACATCTAAAATTGCATTGCATGAGATTGGTGTGCGGTATAACCTGTTGTGAATCTTGTTGTCACATATGTAAAGATCCACATCAAGAAATATAACGCTGTTCTGACTGTACTGGAAGGTGAATCTAATGTTTTACACCATATTATTCAGGTGGTCAAAGGAGTGGTGTTGCTTCTCTATTGTCCCAGTCCATATCATAAGGCAGTCATCAATGTATCTTCCCAGTACAAAATTGAGTAATTCCGTTGTGTGCCCTTAGAGCCCCAGATCCAGTCTTCCTCCAGCTACCCCATAAAGAGGTTAGCATACGATGGAGAAAACCTGGAGTCCATAGCAACCCCTTGAGTCTATCTGTACCATTGGTCTTTGAATAGGAATACATTGTTTTCTAGTATCCGTTTTGTCATAGTCCTAATCAAGAGTCTTCGTCTTAGAGCATGTAGTCCCAAGTCACGCTTAATGCTTGTGTATAAAGCAGTTACATCATCAATGTCATATTCGGTTCCTAGTTTATATCTGTCAATAAACTCAGAATATGTTACGTATCTCTTATGTCAGAGGGTAAATTGTTTACTAGGGGCTGCAAGAAAATTTTCTCCTTTTCAGAGAGTCTTTCTGTAGGACCGCATATTCCTGATACTATATGTCTTCCCGGTGGGAAAGGGAGATCCTTATGCATTTTGGGTAGCGTATACATCCATGGGTATTTAGATTGTTCAATCCTTAAATATGTATTCTCGTGATCATCCAGTAAACATAAGTCATGCCACTGTCTCAAGGAACAGTTAATACGATCTGTCAGGGCCCATATAGGGTTGGACATTAACCCCTTCGGTGCTCATGACGGAATGGTTCCGTCATGACCCACGGTTGAGCTGTGCTCATGACGGAACCATTCCGTCATGACCACGCCCGCGCAAGATTCCGTCAGCACAGCGGCGGAATCTGCGCAGCATCGAAGGGGTTAAACTCTCATAGCAGTTGGGATCATTTAACTATAAAAGAATATCATGTTCATAGTCTCTGTTATTCATTATCACAATATTACCACCCTTGTCTACTTCCAATATAGTAATGTCACTGTCCATCATAAGTTATCAACCTTATTACGATATGGTCCTTGTCTGGCATAAAATGTATCTAGATTTCTAAGGTGCACATATATAAGTATTCCCTGTTCAGTGAAAATTCTAAGACATTATACATTGTTGAATAATGTATAATGTGTGGATGACTCACAAATGGTTCATGTCGCAGTATGACTGTAAGCATTGTTCTAATGGTGTATGCCGATTTAAGAGTTTCATGAATATATAAGGTATTTTTATTAGAAACTACAAACAGTTATGAATAGGACTTAGTTGTGCATGCCTTGTCAGTGGCTAATGCATAGCTATAAAGCTATTGACATAAAACTCTATGTCAGATGAAGTATTTAACAGGTACATCACATTAAGGAACGGTTCACATCTAATCTTGAAAGATACGTAGAAGATGGGGTTTATCCAAGAGGAAAAGTGTTTTCCACCAGGAGAAAAGAAACAAATTGCATATGGAACTGCATTTACCTGGCATAATACAGGGAATGTTTGTGATTTTTCAAAAGTCTGCCACTGTCTGTATATAGATATATTTTAAAAAGTACAAAGAAAAGTGATAGATTATAATATATATATATGTAATACTTAAAAATAAAAGTATATAATTGTGCAATATAAAACTACAACGTAAATGTATGTATTGGATGACGAATCCAGGTGGGCTCCGACCTTGTGTGGACACAATGCAGTCATTGGGTAATGTGTCCAGATGTCTGGCATGGGGAGCGTGTGATCACTGTGTGTTCTGTGTGTGCTGTATCCTGATTGGCTAAGTGTTCCTAAGTTCATGTGGCATCTGACTTTATAGTGTTTCGGGAACCTGCGCACACCATGTTGCCTTATTTGGGCCAATCCCCCTTGATCATTGCGGTGTCACTGAGCCTATCTGTGGGATTGACCTGGTGTTTACTGTTGTGCATTTGTCTGCCGGCTATGTGCCACCCACGTGACCGGTCAATCAGTGCATCTCAGAGCCTGTCTAAATATGTATTTCTGAGTCAGTGTTGATGTGGAGTTCACAAAAGGCAAATTTGTAAATAAAAATGCAATTTCATTTGTATGTATGAATGTATCGTTATTCATATTGACATTGACTTTTTTCATATAAACATTCACCCCTCTTGTTGAATTTTCAACTATACCATCTAACCCATACTATGACAGTTACTTTATTGGGGGACTGTTGTTCTTCGGTTTTGAAAATTACTACTTTCCTAGTTACTACCCAATTTGAGGACTGTGTTTTTACAGCAGGAAATCCCTAATTGCACAGAAATACACACAAACAATAACATAATGATAAATGGCAGCAAAGATGAGAACAGACTGGAAAGCCAGTGGGCAAGCCAGGTGAACACATTTGAGAACCAGTCCTGCTCAGGGGCACCTCCCCCCTCACACATGTCTCTTTGTAAATGGTGAAGTGTTTGGATGGCAAGAGTCAATATACCTTTATGTAGGTCCCTTGGAAAAACGTGCAGAAGGACACACTAATCTTGGCAAACACCCCTCCATCCATCATGGTCATGTCTAACACATACCGATGCAACATCACCATAAGGCAAATTGCTCCTCAGTTCATTCTTGATCGAATTTAGGCCAAGCTCAGTGCTGTTCATCATTTTAAGCATTTCCCACCTGGTTATTTGGAGCCAGCAGGCATTGACTTTCATCTGCAGGCTTAAGATGGGTATGGACCCTTCCGCCAAAACTTGTGAGTAAGAGAACAGTTCAAATTCTTCTGAAATGTTCTTATACTGAGCCCAGTCAAAATAATCTGCAGTTCTTTTTTCACAAGTCTGATGCAGCAAGATTGTCTTCTTCCTTAGCATGTGATAGTTCTTCTCTGGGTATGACCAGAGTAGAGGTGTTTATGGTTACCAGATAACAGTATCCCCACCTCCCAGGGAAGAGCTTAGTATGGGCAAACTGGCCAAAAGGTCAGTACATATCCATCAGCGTGGAGGTGCCCCATTGCATGTCCGGAATGTGCAGGATCAATCCGCAGTTCCCATTCATGCACAGTGGAAGCATTCCTTTACCTCTGAAACGTAAGGAATTCAGTGTAAACTTCTGGACAATTAGGGGTTGACCCATCCCTTCTAGTCAATGTATCCACCTTTCTTGGCAACCCAGATTTCCTGACATAGGGTGTCTATGCTTTCGTTCAACCCTCCCCTATGAGACTCATTTCCCTTCATAAAAGCTACAAGAGCACTCCCACTCAACCTGTGTCTGATTCAATAGCGGATTGAAAAAGCTCACTGGGCTACTCTTTGCTGTTTTAACACAACAATATTTTATTCAAAGGTCGGTCGGGCAAGCTTAAAGACATGACAAAATGCAGGAGCAGCAATATAATCTATCTAATTATATGCCCCTGCCAAAAAGGGTATGTTGGGGAAACAGGCAGAGAGTTCAGGGTACGCTCCTCTGAACATAAATCAGCAATTAAAAACAAAAAACTGCCATGAACATTCACATACAGCAAATGAACTGCGTTGGCTGATTCTGGAAAAGGTAAAAGCCAAACCAGGATGCAATGAGACGGACATACGTAAGGGTAGAGAAACGTATTGGATTTTTTTCCTTAATACTGTAAAGGAGGGCCTCAATGAGGAAATTGTTTGGAAGATTACATGACTAGATCAGGCTTTCTGCCCATTTCAAGTTACCATATATCCATCACCTCTTGCGCAGACAGCACTGCATGTACCCTATTTGGTCTCTGTATTTATTTCCAAATATTATGAATTTCTTCTTAGGAGATATGAGAACCTGGCAGTCTTGCTACTTTTTCCTGGACTAATAATTAGGAAATGCTTACACTACCTATGATCACTTAAAGGTAGACGATGAGACATAGATATAAAAAATATCATTCACTGATTTTTCTCTAAGACACAGGGAAAACAGTAAATTGTTGTACAATTTCATTGAGAATTTAGGTTATGCTTGTCAAAGATTTACCAATATCAGCAAACATGGGGATCTAGAGAGGTATAGTATAGTCAATCTGAGAATGAGGTCAGGACCATCAATAATCAAGAATATCAGTAAATATAGGAAACCTTCTCAATATGGCAACTGCAATCTCACGTAACTTTTGGAAATGCCCACGTCATGATTTTTTTAATAAAAAATTCAAACATAATTATGAATGTAGCGTTCCTCTTTACATACTCTTGGATCACTAGAACATTTTCCAACACTATCGAAAAATTAGTGGATGAACTTACTGCTGTGACATTGTTATGCTAATCAGTACAATTCTCCATCCCCTTATCTTGACCAGACACTCGCTTGAAATAAGCTCAAGTGTTAACATCATATGAAGTAAAGTAACTGTACTGTTTTTGTAAATATAACTGGAAACTATAGAAATCAAAACAGTGAGCAGCAGTTGTATGATGGCGCGACCTTTAGGAATGAATTAAGCACAGTCACCTATCCTTGGCCAATCTGAGAATGAGGTTATGGTCATCAACTAACGTAATATTAGTAACCACAGGACACCTTCCTAATATGGTGACTGTAATTTCACGTAACTTTTTGCCCACATCATGATTTTTTATATAAATAGTTCGAACATAATAATGAATGTAGCGTCCCTCCTTATAAACTCTTGGATCATTAGAACATTTTCGAACACTATCGTTGCATTAGCGGATAAACATACTGCCGTGACATTGCTATGCTAATCTCATAGCTAATTAGTATGATTCTCTATCCTTCCATCTAGACTATAAACTCGCTTAAAAAAGGCCAAGTGTTCACAATATATGTCGTAAAGTATACATACTGTTTCTGTAAATATAACTGGGAACTTTAGGAACCAATACATTTAGCAGGCTTTGTAAGAAGGCACGACCGTTAGAAACGAAGCAAGCACAGTCATCTATCCTAGGTCACGTGTACGCTTCACGTCACATTTTTTAAACAGTTCTCGCGTCCCAGTTTCAACTCCTTCATGCATAGTGGGACGGGAAGGATCGGAAACACAGATGGAAAGAAAGATATCTGTACAAAGGTAAGTGAGACCCACAGAACTGAGAGCTTTGTCTAATGGGGTAGTAAAAGCACCTCTAAGGAGCTTTACCAAAGCTCTTTACCTCAAGGTCAGTTGCACTATTTGTGCCTTGAATTTGGTTAAAAGTCGGGAGGCAGGTACATATTTACACCAAGTGAAATGACCGATTTGGAATGGTGTTTTAAAATGGTACCCCTGGGATGATATTGGCGGGCGTATGCGCACTAGGAAACTACTTTTTATGACAAGAAGCAGGATTAGTGAAGGTAGATACAACGCCCTGGACTATATCTGCCCTAACATGATCTCATGTATGGTAGTCAGTTTAGGAAAAGCTTGGCAACATGTCTTTAGGCCAAGCAATTTTTTGATACGTATTACACATATTTTAACAAAAAATACTATTGTTCTTATCTCTTAAGATACTGACCGCAGATATGACAATGAGAAAACATTGAGAATCAGTACAAATTCCACCAAAATCTCAATCTGGCAAAGTAAGCCAAAACTTCTGGAACCATTGATCTTTCTTGCAACCAGGCTGGACCCATTACCATAATAAATTAAAAAAAAGGTAATGAAATTCTATTGCTCATACATACGCAGTAAAAGGATTAGTAGACTAGTAAAGTAAACTAAGTAAAGAGCAGTAAATATAAAATATGCTTCATGATTTATTCACAGCCACGGCGACAGCCAACCAGCAAGTTATTGAAGGGGTAACAAAAACTCCATCTTTCGTGGAAAGGGTTTTTTCCAACCACGCATTAGATCCCAATCTGTGATTGTGAATACAGTCGCACTGTTCTGGGGGGTCAGTAAAAAATATATATATATATGTATATATGTGGTACTTAGGTACACTGGACCTAGCATGAGGTCTATCCATTCTACTAGGAACAGAAGGGATTTAAGGTGAAAATCGTCTATCACCTTTCCTAACATTTCGCACACCAAGTATACTGCTATTCAATTGACTAAATCCACAATGGGGTGTCTTTCCTTTCTCTCAAATTCCTTTCAAGAAAAATGCTTTTCTCATGAAAATTCTTCTTATCACGTCGGGTGGTATGGTGAAGGTTGGTATCCTCTCTCTTTCATTTGTTTTCTCTCTATAGTAGGAGTAGTGGTTATCTCCACTATAAAATTAAGTTCTTATATGCGTCCCTATTTAAAGTATTCCCTTTACTTACAGATTCCCCAAAAACCCTCCGGTCGAATTTAGTCTATAAGGAGAGGTCCTGAAGAAGGTGGATGCAAATTTTCTTACCCACCGAAACATAATCATGAACAATTAATGAATAGCTCTCTCCGTGATTAGAAATGTGTATGCCTCTATAGCTGGATGAAGGATGTGTGTGAAGTGTGTATGTATGAGTACGGCATGTCAGGTTGTGATGTGAAGTGAGGTAGTTGTGGTGCAAGGTGGATCACAGTACAGGGTTTCCTGTGCAAACGATGTATATAATGTACACCAACTTGAAATTTAAATCAACTTGAAATGTTGAAAAGAAGAATTGTATACAATAATACAGCACATAAAAGACCAGAGAAAATAAATGTTTTGTGTATTTACATATTTTTTTAAACTTTTGATAAAATGAACTTAATAAATAAGTATGGATTTGAATAAAATATTGTTGTACTTGCTGTTAATAGAGCAAAGGATTGCCCAGTGAGCTTTTCCAAGCCGCTATTGAATCAGACACAGGTCGAGTGGGAGTGCTCTTTTAAATTATATCTTTGTGTTTTCCCCCTTCTCCCAGACCTATAAATTACCTTTGGGGGGGCACCTTCTGGATATTACACTCATTTCCCTTCGTCTCATCGAGCTGGGCAGCCCTACACAGGAACTCCATGTCTGGGTTTCTTATGTTGTTGAACAAGACTGCCCCAAATATGCTAAGGATCACCCTTGGACAACAAATGGAAGCAGGAGTTGATTGTTTTCCCACCACCAATAATCTCTACTCTGGGAAGTTTCGGGGAAAAACAGCATCCTCCCCCATGTTGCCCTTCCTACACATCCTGTCCAGCTCAGTTTGGATGTCACTAGGCTCGGTGAAAAGGTATAGAGCCATTGTGTTGGTTTCAAAATGGGACAGATTTACTACTACTCTGGGTTTTGTGCCCTGATTCTGCATAGGTATACGTGGAGAAGGCATTTGGCTTTTTCAGGGGCTACCTCTAGGGACAAAAAAAATATATCTGTGCCTACTGTATGTGGTATCAGCGAACATATGTAACACGACCTGGCTGATGTCTTAGAGCCCAGGGCGGTCATGTGCTGATACAACATGTTATGTAAAAGGGTGCCATGGAGGGCTAGTGTTTGGGTCAGTGTAAATATAACTGACATAGGAGAGATCCCTACACAAGCACTGTGATCATTTCTGAACAGACTCCATTTGGCCATGGGGTTCTTTAGCAGTGAATAGGTGCAGCAGCATCCAAACTAGACAGAGGGTACATAGAAGTGCAAAAATGCATAACTTGTAATTGAACTTTGCAGGTCTTTGTTATGGCTCCAGGGGAGATGTCAGTGGTCCTCCAGTTACTGGGCGTTTTTTGTTCAACATTTTGGTTAAAAAAAAAAAAAGTTCACAGTGCAGTTCATAATTTTGATGCAATCACTTTTTTAGATCCATATTGAGGTGGCAGCTGACAAGGTGGTGTGCTTGGATGTTAATCATTTTGTTATTTTATTTTTTTATTGGCATTTTCAAAAACAACAAAAATACCATACAATACAACCAGCCGGCATAGAAATAAATATAGGAGCCAAAAAAAATCACAATCTCACAATTGCACAAATATGCATATCAAAAAGAAAAATGTGTCCCAGTAGCCCACACCCAACATAGAAATCAACAGGCGACCTTCGCCCAAATAATATTGTAGAAGACCAAATGTGACAATAATAAGAGCAAACTTCATGAAACATCCCGGAGAGGTTCAAAAGAAAAACTCAACCCCGACAGGCCCTTCCCACCTGATCTCCTAATGCCTACACCTCGGGGATGGGGCCAGCTGGCGTCAACGGGACATGACCATCTCCTGGCAGTGTCGCAATCGTGGCCTCCCCCACAGTCGACTCCTGCTGTCTTTGGAGCCATGCCAAACATGGCTCCCATATATCACGGGGTCTGGAAGACATTGGCATCAATTCCCAAAACACCCCCAATTGTGTGTGCCCATACGTGACATCTCGAACCCAATCGCTGATGTCAGGCACTCATCTTCTGCCACAATGAATCGCAACTTGCCTTTTTGCAAACAACAACAAAAGGGCATGCAACTTACGCAGTTTAGGCGGTGTGTCTTTAACATATCCCAAGAGTCCCAGAGCAGGGGAGGGGGCCAACGATACATTCAGGATAGAATTTATGGAATCCAAAACCAACGCCCAAAATCTAGCAATCTTGGGGCAGTCCCATGCTATATGCAAAAATGCAGCTGAGCTGCGTCCGCATTGCCAGCAGTTATCAGTGTCCCGAATACCCATGGGATAGAGGCTAACTGGTGTTCTATAAAGCCGATGCAAATACTTAAAATGTATCAGCCTCAATTTGTAGTTTGGGGAGAGTTCACAGCAGAAACTTCATTGTACATCAGTCAGAGATGTCTCAAGATTAGGGGAGGGCGGAATTTGCAAAATTCACTTTCGCAAATTATCGCGAAAATGTTAAAAATCTCCGCAAACACACGGAAATATTGCGAAGATGCGGAAGTTTTTTCCCGCCCGTTCGCAGTATTTTCTGCGTGGTCGCGGCTCGCCAACTTACCCATGCGGTTGCTCGCGGGCGCGGCCATCTTGTTTTCACTTGTCTTGCGGTGCATGATCGCGAGAAGAAAGACGTGATCATGCGACGAATGATGTTACTGCGGGCGCGAACTGTCGCGAGACAGCGCAAATGGCTACCAACAATCCAACATCTCGTGGAGAACGCGACCGGATCGGGAAAATTTGTCGGCGAACGCGGGGATTCAGGTAAGGCGATCTTGCGCACATGAAAATGGATTATTTTACAATGCAAGCAAGCAAGCAATTTCCGGTAAAATGCGGATTGCGGAAATTTTGACATTTTCGCTCTCTCCGCGGAACGCGAAAATGTCAAATTATCGCAATTTCCGCAAGCGGAACAGAATTTTAGCCCAGGCCTACTCGAGATCTGCATTCCAGTTATTGAATGACGGGGGAACTACCAATGGGGCAGTGACTTGCATGCGTGTAAATAATTGCGTGATAAGTTTACATGGGGATGGAGTTTTCAATAAGTTTTCCAAAGCAGGTAACTGCGGCGGCACCCTTGGGAAGCCGTTCTATAAGGACCGACATGCTGTGCGCACCCTGTAGTACAGAAAGAGTTCAGCAAATGCCACCGGTTTGCCCTCAGTCACCTGGGGGGAGGTCTGAACTCGTCCCCAGGATATAAATCAGCAAAGGTGATGAGGTTAATCTCCAGAGGCCGCGATTTACTAATACTGTCCCGTATGCAAGGCAGCATTGGATTATGCATCAAAGGAATTGAAGGAGCAAACAGCACCGGTATTCGTGCACGCCTGCGCAACTCCTCCCATGCCCAACACAGTGTTCCAGCAGAATCGATATCTCCTCGGGGGCGACGGGCTTTCTGATATAATGCCACATTAAGTGGAAATGGGGGCCACCGCGTGTGGCTGAAAAGGGGGTGGGGTGTACCCAGAAATGCAAAAAGTGTGCCTGCGCACAGAGCGCATATAACTGCATGTCCGGCGCACCCAGGCCACCCTGCAGCGGGAGGGTTAACAGGTCCCAAGAGTCTCTATCCTGACTGCCCGCCCATGCCAAAGAGACCAGTAGGGACCTCAGAGATTTGAAGAACTGCCGAGTGAGGGGGATCGGAAAATTCACAAATAGGTACAGGAATTTTGGTAATATTACCATTTTGGCCAGAGCAATCCTGCCAGCAAGCGATAGAGGCAGTTTAGACCTCACTTTGACTTTATCCTCTAACCATGTGACCGCACAACCATAGTTTAATCTCCACACCTCCTGCGTGTCCCGACTTATCCAGATCCCTAGGTATTTAACCTCATCCACCTCCCATCTAACAGGGAATTCCGATGTCACGGGTGGGGTGTTGTCCGTCAATGGAAAAACCACCGACTTGGCCCAATTAATAAAAACACCAGACAATCCTCCAAAGCATATGAATTCTCTCAAAAGGGGATCAAGGTTCTCCTCTGGATTAGTGATGTAAAGTGTAACATCATCTGCATAGAGTGAAATGAGCAAGCTTCTAGAGCTGAATCCAATGCCCCTTGCGGTATGATGTTGCTGGATGAGGACCGCCAGTGGCTCCATCGCAATTGCGAAGAGCAAGGGGGACAGCGGGCATCCCTGTCTTGTGCGCCACGAAATTGGAAATGGATCAGAAAGCAGGCCATTTACCTGTATGCATGCGCTAGGTAATGTGTATAGCAGCCGAATGCTCTGTATAAACAGCGGGCTAAATCCCATACTACCCAGAATCGCAAATAGGTACGGCCATTTGAGCGTATCGAACGCCTTAGTGGCATCTAAGAATACAACCGCAGCTCTCACGTCAGGGTGTAGATAATGTAACACCGAGAAAACAGTCCTTAAATTATGGGAAGTGGACCCCTTCGAAATAAATCCCAATTGGTCAGGAAGGGACACCCTCGACAACAGAGGCTGCAATCGATTGGCAACAAGCTTAGCCAGGATCTTGACGTCCACGTTTATCATGGACAATGGCTGGTAGGAATCCTCTGGATTACCGGGCGTGAGGAGAGTAATGATAACCGCCTCTCTCATGGATGGTGGCAATTTCCTCCCCCTCCAATGCCTCCTCGTAGACCACCAGTAGTCGGGGTGCTAATTCGTCAACATAAGCTTTATAAAAGGCAGAGGTCAGCCCGTCCGGTCCCGGGGCCTTACCCAGGGGCAAGCTTTTAATCACTTGTGCTACATCTGCCACTGTATACGGGAGGTCCATATATGTTCTATGATTATTATTGAACCAAACTAGAGCCACAGACTCTAGGAAGTCCTTTAGCTCCACAGTATGTGTACCTTGCCTTGTGGTATATAAGCTAGTATAGTATGTAGAAAACTCTGGGCCTCGAACAAGCGTTCCCCCCGGGGTCCAGACAGCATGGATAAATGTGACCGATCTAGACATCCGAAGCAGCCCAGCTAATGTACGCCCTGGTCTATCCCCTTCACCATACCTACGTGCCTCCACATATTTCCCCCAAAACTTTACTTCTCTTTGAGCTTCTTCCGCAAATTCCAGCAGTTTATCTTTCAGAGTTTTCATGATGCCAGGCTCGTTTGTAGAAAAATATTGTTCCTTAAGCTGTCTGATTTGGGATTCCAGGACTAGCAGCGTGCCCCGGAGAGCCTTCAACACTCCCGCTTGACGAGCGATACATTGGCCCCTGATTACCACTTTAAATGCCTCCCAGAGAGAGGCTTCAGTTGTTACTGAGCCCACATTATTATCAAAATAGTCGACAATGTCCGCCCTAATTTCTTCTTTAAAGGCGTTATCCATCAAGGCATGTGGCGGTAGGCGCCACACAAAGGCCCGCGGACGTGACCCGGGGAGGGATAGCGGCAATAAACCAGGGGCGTGGTCTTATAGGGTACGCGGCAAGTGGGAAACCACCGTAGTCCATGCAGCCACATCCCTAGAGACCAGCCAGTTGTCCAAGTGGGACCAAGCTCTATGATGGTCAGACATACACGTGCCCTCCCGCACCAGGGTGTGCCTGTCACGCCAGATGTCCACTAACCGACCCTCCGCAACAATGTTCTGCAGAGCGGCAGTAGCAGCTGGGTGTAGCGAGCGGGCTGAGCCCTTCCTATCCATAGCATCGTTCAGGATTGCATTATAGTCCCCGCCAGATAATATTATGTCACAGCCAGTCATTACAATTCTAAACCATATGTCCTGAAAAAATTCGGGAGAGTCAGTGTTTGGACCATAAATGGCCACCAGTACCATTGAGATCTCTCCTAACACCCCGTGTAGCAGGACAAATCGCCCCTTGGGATCCCTGTACGCCCTGCCCTCATGCCAATCTAACCCCTTCCTCACCAACACTGCCACCCCTCTAGCATAGTTGGAATAAATGGCTGAATATACATGCCCCCACCTGCTATGCTGCAACCTCTGCAATGGTACAACATTTAAATGTGTCTCTTGCAATAAACAGATATCAATATTATGTCTAGATAGGTGTGCATGAACAAGTCTGGCTTTCCTGCCATCATTCAACCCTCTGATGTTCCACGTTAAGAAATTTAGAGTTACAGCGTGAGTCTAACAATACTGGACCAATTATTGCGGTGTAAACCACCAAGTCAGCTTAACATAGGCTGTGAGTGCAAACCAGCGTCCAGTGATCATACCGGCATTAAACGAAGTAAGAACCCCTAACCTCCACCCACCACCCACTCCAACCCCCCAATCAGGTTGTAGAAGACCCCCCCAAACAGCCAAAGGCATTACAGTCATTCATAGGAAAAAGGGACACTCCCCATGGGGGCGTAGTGGCTCCAGCAATTTCCTCTGCTCGCACAGCGTGGCTCGGAGTTCTGCAGCATGCATTACAGGCCCATCCCAATGACCCCAATGAACCTGAGTGCCAAAGTGCCATATATACTAAAGCCCATATCAGGATATACATAGGTTACCACTCGCGTGGACATCCCGAAATCTCAGTCTTAAGATGCTGTGGGACAGAGACAGTTAAATCAATCATTATCACTGAGATGGCCAGAACCAGATGCCCCGGCTCCACAAGAGTCTCTAGCCGCCTTTCCTCCAACATGTTTTGCAATTTTCAAAGCAGATTTCGCATCAGTAAAATAGTGCGCCGTTTCATCATGTGAGACTTTCAGTTTGACAGGGTAAAGCAAAGAATAAGGCATTTGCGCCTGTAGAAGGATGCGGTTGGCCGGTAGGAACTCCCGCCTCGCCGCCTGCACCGCCGGCGTGAAGTCTGGATAAAATGAGATGGTATTACCTCCATGCGTCACCTGCCCCTTTTCCCTCGCTGCACGCAGAATGGTGTCTCGATCCTGGTAGTTCAAAAGCTTGGCCAAGATCAAACGAGGCGGCGCTCCAAACAGAGGCTTAGGGCCCAAGGATCTATGCACTCTTTCAACCACAAATGCAGGTGATAAATGGGGATCAAACAGCTCATGCAGGAGGTCTGAGACAAAGGTCTCCATTTTGGTCATAGCAGTTGTTTCCGGAATTCCCGTAATGCGCAGGTTGTTCCTGCGTGACCTCGCTTCTAAATCGTCGTTCTTGGCCCTAATGACCCCCAAGAGTTTGTCCATATGTAACAACTGCTCATTGGTCTCCAACTGAAATTCGTGGAAGTCAGTTTGTCGGTTTTCTAGGATGTCCAGGCGAGTTTCATGCACTGCCACTTGGATTTTGACTGAGTCCAGCTGTGCAGACAGGCCATCCAGCTTGAAATCAATGGTACATAAACTTGAGCGCATTTCCAGCATGAGGGTACGGAGGTCCTCCCCTCGATCCTCCACCCATGAGTCCTGATGGTCAGCTGAGTGGGCATCCAAGGGAGACTCAGTTTGGCATGTGGATCGCTTATCAAAAGTAATCTTTGCCTGCTTCACGTTTGGATTACCCATGATGAAGAAAACAGACAGCTTAGAATGCTCCACTTGAGATGGGCGGCACAAGGTACCCAAGCGCTCCACTCCGTCGGCGTAACGGCGACCCCTTCAATGAGCAGGCAAGACCACGCCGCTATCCTGCGCAAACTTCACCCAGCATGGCCGGCAGCCCTCCTCAGTAGCGACACTCAGCAGCGCACCCACGCAAGCAGCCAATGCTCAGGCAATGAATGAATATCTAAGCGTAGCTGTGCAAGATATCAGGAGCAGTGGGGCACGGGGGTCAAACCAGCCGCACAAGCATCTTCGCCCACCAGCGCACAGAGCAGGCACTCCCCGCACACCCTCATCCACCAGCAGCTCTAAGGTTCGCTTGTACATCCAGCAGACGCCAGCACCAGCATCGGGCAACCCACCCCGGTGCGTGTCATTCAGAGCAGCCCGGCAGCAGAGGCATGGAGGAACTCCTTGCCAAATAATAAGCAACACATGCCACCCACCAGGTCACAGCTAGTCAAAGGGGGGATGAGGCAACAAGGCAGCACAGCAAGCTCCAGGTAGGTCCACAGTAAAGTCTATAAGGCAACTGAGATCCACACCAACACTGTCCAGGGCTCCGTGTCAGGGAGAGGAACCTCCTCACCTCCCCTCAAGGGTAATCAGTAGCCTCCATCCTCACCCCCTGACATCAGCTCAGGACCCATACCAGGCGCACACAGGGGCGTCCATCCGCTCCTTCATAAATGGTACTAGGCTCTCCCCCCACAGGAGCTTGTCAGGGCCACCACACCCTCTCCTCGACAGCAGGCAGAGCTTTGCCACAGATCAGTACACTGACTCACCCCTCCGCGCCGTGCACCATCAGCGATGTTTCAATAGGGATCAGCGGGAGAGGGACAGGATAAGGATGCCAATTCAAAGAACCGCCCGCGACCCGCTCCGGGTGCACAGCGGGCCAGCTCTCAAGATGGCGTCGGCCGTCCCCTCCGCGTAACGACTCCAATTCCAGTGGCGCTCGGATACACTGCGGCGAGTCGAGTTCCCCTCTCAGGCCACGGAAGTCTCCCCATCTCTGAAAATTGCTCCCGTACCATCACCTGGCGCATTGTAGCGGGCTCCATACACTTTATCGGGACGTGGGACTGTGAGGAGGAGGTGTGTCGCTGTTAAGTGGTGTTGGTGGTTGCAAGGTGCCCTGAGACACGTGTGTATATTCTTCTCTGTTCTCGGCATGCGACGTGCAACTCACCCCTCGCTTGTGGCGTGAGATATCTCGGTTCCACCCTTTCTCTCGTGATTTCTTTTTCAGCAAAATGTGGGCTACTTTCGCTGTTTTTTTATCTACTATTTCACTTATCAAGAGGCTGAGGAAGTCAGAAAGTTTTTTGGTGCCCCATGTACCCCTGAGCATGCCGTCTTGTGGTGTCCAAGGTTGGGGCTTACTGCTTTCTCCGGATGCTGTATGTGAGGCCTTATACGTTGGTTAATTGCTAGGCCTGATGAGGGGGGGAGCGCATTCTGCGTTCTACTCTCGCCCTGGGGCTGTGATGGACTTTAAGGCACCCTTTCTCCTTCAGGTCACATCTATTTCAGTGTGTTGGGATCTGTGATTCCTGGCCTGTGGCTGTGGACTTCTAACTATTGAGCATGCTCCCTTTTGCTGTTTTGGAAGTTTGAGAAAAGTTTCCATTGTCAGCATTCCGTCCATCATTTGTTTGCTGTAACACTTTTCGCTAAAGTGGGATGGGTATGCCCAGACGTGGGTCCCTTGCTCACTGTGCCACTGGATTCAAGCTAGCCTGGCTGAAGAAGGGTGACATACCCTGAAACTGGTCCCAGGATGGTTGTTTCCGGTCCAGGGAGGACCTGGCCTGGCAGTTCGATCTGGACTGTTCCCATGGGACACAGGGTCAAGACTGATTTGCATATGGCTGGGTACAAACTGGGGTGGCGTAGTGGGCAAAAAAACGATGGATTTAACCCAGATTGTTTGACTGGGAGTGAATGTTTGCACTGTCAGCATTCCGTCCATCATTTGTTTGCTGTAACACTTTTCGCCCTAAGTGGGATTGGTATGCCCAGACATGGGTCCCTTTCTCACTGTGCCACTGGATTCAAGCTAGCCTGGCTGAAGAAGTATGACATACGCTGAAACCGGTCCCAGGATGCTTGTTTCCGGTCCAGGGAGGACCTGGCCTGGCAGTTCGGTCGGGACTGTTCCCATGGGGCATAGGGTCAAGACTGATTTGCATATGGCTGGGTCCAAACTGGGGTGGCATAGTGGGTAAAAGAACAATGGATTTAACCCGGATCGTTGGGGTGTTGAGGCAGCTGCCAGACCTCCCTGTAGCTGAATGTAAGGTGCATTTGGGTTTCCCTGGGCCTGAGGTTGTGGATAATATTTTGTGGTGGCTGGCCCTGGCCCATTGATCTCTATTCATGGAATGCTTTTGACCAACATCTGTCTGTCAAGTGGCCTATCATGTAGCAATAGTAACATTCCCTAGGGCCTTGTTGCTGCCAACCTCACTGGCCTCTGCTGCTATAGCTAGGTTGAAATCCTCTGGGGTTTTGCATTGGATCTCTTTTTAGGATGGTGCCATTTGCATGCTCACGGCCAACGCGGCCCCCTCATACTTTTTCAATTTCTTTTGGATTAATTTAGTAGTGTCTTTCTGGGCTTGCTCCTGTTTTTCTTTATCCTTCTCTTGATTCTTTTTGTGGTAATGCAATATATGGGATTGCTTCTCCCTCTAGGGTTTGGTGTTCATCCCAACCATGCTGTCCCATCTGCTTTGTATCTCGTTGGGCAGCCCCTTTATGAGAATATTGTAAAAGCATGTGACTTGTGGGCCTGTATCAGTACACATCTGTCCTGTCTCTTGTCCCCATGGTTCCCACAACCTATCCCGGAAAAATCAGCTATCATCTCACCTGGCTTCATAGTCTCCGCCATTAACCCTACTATACCAGAACGGTCAGGGAACATCTCTTTCAGGGCGTTAAATATTCGGTGCCTGTATGAATTGAATGCAGCCCATCATGCTCAGTGTTTGTCAGCTTAATTGTTGGGATACGAGCTCATGCAAACACTGTGTTAGTCTGCTGTCCGATAAGACTACTTAGCAGACTTTGGATATCGCCTATTGCTAGGTTTACTTCCGCAGTGTTAAAATATGAAATCCATTTCCCCGCTCCATCCAGCAATGCGGTAACTTTGACCTTAGCCCTTCCTTATCTGGCATATAGATGGTCCCTGAGATGCCATTCGTTAGAAGTGGGTAAAGTTTTTCCTTTGGGTTAGTCTACTGGTTTCTACCTAACATGGCGTTCCCATCTTTTTAAGCATTTCCTGCATGTAGAGGAGGTTCCACTTGGGATCTCCTCTTCCATGCCGGATGCAGTCTTCTGCTATGGCAATGTCCTCTGTTTTGAAGGATCCCTCCTTCGGCCAAGGCCTATCATACAAGTCTTTTCCCTCAGTCCAGTGAGCTAACAGGTGGTAGAATAGCTGTGCAAAGGTGTTGCCTTCCTCTCTGGCCACTATACCTCTTGCGGGTTAGTCTATATATTTGTGTGGAGCCATCCTGTTTTTTTATTCTTGGTTGGATCAGTACCAGGCTCCCTTGTTCTCTTATTTGCTAGCTTAGCCCCTCTCCTACGTTGAACATGTTTTAATCTAATTCTATCTTTGACTCTTCCTCGATCAGTGCTCTATGCCTACCCCCACTCATCTCCTGTGGGGGCCATGCTGCTCTGTTTTCTTGCTTTGCTTCCTGGGTTCAAGCTCATTCTCTCTCCCTCCTTGGCTCGTGCCTTTCTTCCCCATTTCATCGAGGTTGCCTCCTTCTCTCTGAGCTATTCTCTGTTCTTTTTGGTTGCGCTTTGTCCTCAAATTTGTTCTCTGTTGTTTCCTCGGCTACCTGAGCAACTCCTGTAGCTCCGCCCTCACCATTGCATCCTGGAGGACTGGGGCCCCTTCCTCATTCCCACTTTCTGAATCACTGTCTAGAACTGCTACAAAACTCCATGCCACTTGTTTAGTTAACCTAGACCAGTGGGAGTGCTTGTTCTCCACGCCACTGGGGTTCTATATGGTTGGGCATGATGGACAGGGGGGTTGAACTTCTGAGAACCCTCTCACCGGACTAGGGTTGTGCTGGAATTGCCTGGGCATGATGGCCTGTTAATCTCTCATGCCTGGGCCTAATTGTTCATTGTTCGGTAGGTGCCCGCCATCTTCTTCAACTGGCGGACTGTAGTTTCCTAATGCAGGGATCGCGAGCAAGAGCGCCTTCTTACCTGCATGTGGTGGGGGAGGTGCTGATGCTGTGTTTGCTATCTGTAGTGCAGGACTGTTGATCTGTGCTTCCTCGAAGATGTTCCATAGCTCCAATAATGCCTCTCTCCTGTTTTTATTTTTGCCTGTGTATTTGGTTTGTGTGTGTGTTCTCATGTGTTCAATTATGTTAGTGCCAACAGTTCCCTCCTTTGGCAAGGGAAATATATCTACCTCTGTGTGTAGGTGCCAATCTTGGCAAAACTTTGG
The DNA here is from genome assembly GCF_964204655.1 of Triturus cristatus. Lineage (NCBI taxonomy): Eukaryota > Metazoa > Chordata > Amphibia > Caudata > Salamandridae > Triturus > Triturus cristatus. The sequence goes on along the minus strand of NC_140589.1, from coordinate 387,567,665 downwards.
TTTTTGATCCAATCATGGGGAGAGGGGTTACTGCTTCTAATTATGTAACTACAAGCTCAGCGCTATCTACAGATCCATCAGCAATTTAACATGAACATTTCATAAACACAAATAACGATGCATATGAAGGGTTGCAACATGGGATTTATCAAGAAAAACAGTATGTGAACGACATTGACTCTTCGCATCAAATACAGTTTCTAAGAAATAGCAGCATTTTCATATCAAACATTGGGTCATCCACAAAAGCACAATTTACAGTAATTAACAGCATCACAGCATCACACATATACCTTACTTCAATCTCAATAATAAAAAAAAACTGACAGAGAAAAAAGGATGACTGATCCCATAGCCCGCTCCTAGCATATGCTATCCTGTGACCAGGGAAAGCTCTGCGCGTTACACAGCACTAAGTGATCCTGATAAATTGTCAATATCGGCTCCGGCACAAAGATAATAACAATAGTTTGCAGAAAAAAAGGGAATAAATCGAGAACCACAGGCCCCTCTTGGCCAAGCACAAGTTACACATAATCACCCAGGCCCAAATCTTTTTCATAAAATGTCTGAATCTCACTCTGTATCACACCTAGGAGCTAAGAGTACCATTTCTGTCACGCCCAGCAGTCCACGCATTACGGCTTTTCAATACCCAGTGGGAAAAGTGTACCATCTGTGTTATACCCAGCGGTCAAAGCATACCCGCTGTGTCACGCCCAGCAGAAAAAGCATACCATCTGTTTTACGCCCTGAGGTCCAAGAGACCAACACCTCTCACTTCTTTCAGATACCAATGGTTTGAGAAACTGGTGGCACTGAGAAAACCTTTAAAACTAAAAAATAAGATTGAGGTGTCAACCCTGACAATAAATATAATAAATATTCACCTTTCCTAATGTACTATCGAAAAAAAGTGACTTCCACGGCATCGCCTCCATGACTCAGCTAGGACATTTAAAATAGGTAATAGTTCAGATTTCTGGCAGCAGCTGGGTATTCAGGTTATCTTTTTATGCTACTCCATAGTTTGCCATACGCCTCTGTGATGACTGCTTCAGGATGGACCTTCGCACAGTGGATTAAGCAGAATTTCCACTCAATTATGGTATCTGGTCACCTTGTTGCATAAATTTGAATCAGTCCAGAGGGGTGCTGTTCCTTTGACTGCAGTCAGGTTTGAGGTACCAATTAGCTCCTGGCTGTCTCCCCAAAACATTGCTTGAAGATGAGTTACCTTGAAAAAGCAAGAGGTGTTTGGTAAGCCTGGGGGGTGGTTGCCGAGTTCCTCGTAGTTGAACTCCGCAAAGTGCAAAAAAACTCTTCATCTCTATGCGGAGTTCTGCGAGCAGCGGAGTGCGTTAGATAAATACCGTTCACAGTGATTTTCAGTGCCAGTGCTTGTCTGCACTGTGCAATCATTGCAAACGCCACCATGCATAGCGCAAGCGAGAGCTGCTTCCTTTCAGCAGCTCGAGTAGATTTTTACTTGAGCGGCAACTTTCTCAACACGAACTGAGGGTTTCTCAATGCAAGCAGTTGCGACGATATGCGACCACTCGCGATGAGAATTCTGGACGCCCGGGTCGAGAAATCTTGCCGGGATGTTGATTTTCCACGTATGCCAACTTGATGTTGACGATCACGAACGAGGAAAAATCTTGCATGGATATTCAATTATAATGTAGAGACTGTTGGTATTTGAATAGCAGTACCTTAGGAGGGGGTTCCTGGTGTCATGGCAGTTCCTGTCAATTGCTTTTACAGTTTGTTGCAAGACTCTGTCAACATGACAGAGACACACACAAAAAATTATTCTTTTTCATTTTCAAAAAGTAAATTCCAACGCGGGATTTTCTTTATTAAAATAAAAATAAAAATAAAAATGTTCCCCTTGCCATGGGAGTCCTCTATCATGGCAAGGGGAGCATTTAGCAGTTTTTACTTGCCAGGGTTTTCGTGGCAGTGACAGGCAGGGCGAACACCTCTATTTTAGCCCATCTAAATCAGGTGGGTGCTGTCTCTAATGACTCTTACTCCACTGGGCCTACAATGGGGTTTAATACATCAGAGACAAAGTGCTCTCCACTGTGAAAAAAATTATCTTCTGCCGGCTTAAAAATTAGGCGAGGCACAATGATCTTCACATTACTCCATCACCATTGCAACAGAGTTTGCTTAGCATCAAGACATAAATCTGATCCTAAGTCCAAAGGTAGAAATTTGACTAGGTGAAGTTGGCAAAAGTATCCAGCTGGCGAGAGGACTTCCCTCTGCATGAAATTCAAATGTTCATGCTTTTGACTTTTTTTTCTGCCAATGCCAATGGCTTCACCTGGACTTCAATGCCTATCTAATGATCTTGCGCTCTCCTCAGATAAACCTTGCTGCCTTGCCCAGCAGAAGGATTTTTTTTCCTTTTGAGACTAAAGACAGTTTATATTTTGGTGAACAGCATGCTGTTCTATAAATGGAGTAGATTGCTCTGCCCCCTTGGTGGAGTGACCACCCGTAGAGGTTATAAATGACTGCCAGGCTGGGGGTCATTTATAATTAACTGAAAGGAACTGCCTTCATGGAGGATCCTGTCAGAGCTCTTTGCTGTCTGGTGCAGGGCTCCATTAACATGATGGAGCTTTCCACCAAATGGTTTACTTTTTTATTTTCAAAAAGAAAATCCAGAAACAGGAATTACCTTTTGAAAAGAAAAGGAAAATGACCCCCTTCACCTCGGGAGTCATCTCCTATGGTGAGGGGAGCATTATTCCTTTTTTACAGTTCCTCAAGTTCCTCAGTTCTTCAATGCCAGTTCCTCAATGCCAGGATGTGCTTGGTGGTATAGTCACCACCATAGCCAAACCTATTGTCCGCCCTCATATAAATAGGGTGGGAGCATTATTCCTTTTTTACAGTTCCTCAAGTTCCTCAGTTCCTCAATGCCAGTTCCTCAATGCCAGGATGTGATGGTGGTGTAGTCACCACCATAGCCAAACCTATTGTCCGCCCTCATATAAATAGGGTGGGTGGGTAATTATCTTGGCAGTAAGCATACTATTCTGTCCCCTACAAACATACCCCCTGTCAATATTTGAAATAAGTAGCAATACGCTAAAAAAAAAAAAATATTCTAAAATAGCCTACCAATAACTAACACAATCAACATTCTTCACAACAATATTCAAAGCAGACATTACATTCTCATACCTGCAATTGTCTGCATCACGATATTCTAGTAACAATACTTGTGATTTTTTAGAGACAATATTGAAGCTGTACCATTATTTTGATTAGTGCAGACTGTTGTATTTTGATGCTGCACCTAACCTCATATAACAGCATTCTTTTGTGTATTGACAAATATTTATTTTTTAAATGTATATTTGAATGCATTAACATCTCAAGTTTGTGTGGTCTTTTACATTGGCAGGTGCATTTAATGCGCAATGCAGGTGATGAAGTTACACTTACTGTACAGTATCTTCGAGAAGCTCCATCATTTCTGAAGCTCCCTTTAGGTAAGAACATCGTAGAAGCAATTCCATTAGCAATTATTGTGTTTAATCACATGAAAGATTATAAATAAAATGAGCAAATCAATTCTCAAAAATGGTCAACGAAAGGCAGTGAATGCCTTTTCTACATTTTACAAGAAGGTGAACCTACAAAGTTTTCTTTTAAAAAAAAAAAAAAAAAAGAAGAAGTAACATTCCTGCAAACACTATGATTTGCTGGGTTTCATCACAAAAACAAATGTGTGTGAAAAAGCTCCAATAAATTATTGTGTGGGGAGACATGATTTCACCTGCAGATAAAGTTTTGTCAAGTTGAGTAAATGGCAGTAATGTAGTTTATCATCATCACACAATTTTGTTATTGATAATATATTTCACATGGCTTTAGTCATATATAACAACTCTTGATATGGGGATATTTTGAGAAAATATGGTTTTCAGGGAAGTGAAGCCAGAAATTAATTAGTGAAAAATAAATGTCGCCAAAAATACATTTAATCAGCAATCCATCATCTTTTGTAAATCCGGTGTGCAATGTCCTCATAAAACAGGCAAAAGTATACTAGCTGTCATTGTAAAGCAGAATATTTTTGTAAATCAGATAATTTTACAGTTGTTCGTGATAATCTCTATACCTCATAGACTGTTCTGTTTGGCACAATGCGAGGATTTGGACAGAAAAACTGAATAAAGTGACATCCTCTAATATAGGATGAAAATTGCAGGTGTGATGAATACATACACATTACAGTGCTCTATGAAGCAATCATGTGATGTCAGACATTAGCATTCAAACATATGCTTTCATACCTATGTATTTAAATTTAAAACGTATTCACATAAGCCTTTTTTAAGCACCCAAGCTACTCTTTGCACAATTCTGTGGCTGAATGTATTCACTGGTTCTATGTATTTTGTCTGAAGATCTCCACACCGATGGCGGTGACCTCCACAAAGATGCAGAAAGTTATTATTAGCACTTTTAAGTTTCTAAGTTCTGCTAAAGTAGTTTCTAATACCTCATTTGAGAATCCTAAATCGACATCTAGGTGTAAATCTGCATAAAGAAATTGATAATTCCATCTATGGGGAGAGTTACACCAAGGTGTTGGCACAGACTTACACACGACGAAATGTACACATACAAAGTTGACTTTTTGAGTATGTCCCCATATTTATAGGAACGTTTGTCAAATTTGATGGATTCCAATGTTGAAGAGATGAGATTAAAGAGCTGTTTTAAGTATTTGTAGGGAAGGGATGTGCCTGACACCAGGCGGCAGGGTATTCCAGCTAATGCAGTGGAGCCTGCTAAGTAAGAAGAAGCCTGATGGAGCACTAGATGGGTTTAATACCTGCAGAGGTAAACATGAGCACAATGTGCAAGCTGGAGATTAATATATCATGGAGTCAGTGAAATAGAGCATGCAGGAGATATCAAGCGCTGATTTGTTGGTCAAGATCAGAAGCTTTGTCTCTACTCTTCGTTTTAAAATAATTTTATGACATTCCTGATTTTATGTTTTAAACTTCATTTTATGAATTTGTGAGTAGGGCTTTGTGGGAATTATGCTTTTCCATTTTCCGGGACCGGAAGTCCGGGCCGGCAGTTACTTCCTGTTTTCCACCACTCAACAACTAGAGATGCCATTTTAGCTCAGTGCGCACTCTACTTGTCGGAGCGACTGGCCCTTACAAATATTCGTGCTGCGCGGATGTGTCTCTGGTGCACCGAAGGCGCGCCTAAGGCTAGCCCGTCTGCACCCTTCAGTGTCCCGGCAGCAACCAGCGCCAGCCAAGCTGCCTCTTTTTCTTGGACCCTACAACCCCTCAAGCTTGCAGCCGCAATGATCTCCGGCGTCCACACCCTTGTCACCATTCTAGAAGGTGAGAGATACTAGAGTCCCCCCGTGTGTAATGAATGCAGTTTCAATTAGCACCTAGACTTAGACGCACCACGGGACTTTGTGACTACTCCAAGTGGTAGTAGGAGGGGGTCCAAATTTAATGCAGCATTACTTAATACTCTCTCCCTAGGTAGACACCACAAGGACATCTTTGATCTCCTTTCCGATACTCAGGTCAATTTATTATTCATTACCGAGACCTGGCTCAATGACTCCTCCAATCCTATCATTGAGATGGCAATACCCGCGGGATATAAGATCTCCTGGGCTGATCGCAAAGTCGGGACGGGTGGTGGTGTTGTGGTTATCTATATGGATAAGTGGGCCTTCCGCCGTAATTAGTCTTCTCAGCTACGTGAGGGTGAAGTCCTTGACTTCAGTATCATTATTCCCCCTCACACCTCTCTGGTTGTAACATTGGTCTATAGCCCCCCTGGGCCTGCCAAGATTTTTTTCAAAAACCTGGCGGATGCTATTATTCCCCGGGCTCTGCAGTTTCTGGGTGATCTCAATATTCACCTGGACAAAGACTAAGCTGGGGACCCCAGGGAATTTACTGATTCTCTTAGCCTTGCTCAGGTCACGCAATGGGTCAGGGCTCGGACACACTCAGGGGGCATATTCTTGATTCCATTTGTTCCAACTTCCCCATTGCGGTGGAGGATCCTCTACCGGTGCTATGGTCTGATCATTTTCTGTCTTATTTCTTCTGGGTCCTGGGAGGCAATATCCCTCCTAGCCATGCTGGCCGAGGCGCGGTCTTTGTCAAAATTGACCCAATATCGCTTAGCGGTGCTCTAGCTGAGTACAGACCAGCACCTTTCCGATGATTTGGAGGCTGCTTTGGAGAGCTTCAACAGCTGGATAAAAAAGACTGTGGATCATCTTTCCCCTACAGTCCCTGGTAAACTTACCAGAGATTCCCCTTCCAAGCCGTGGTTTTTGCAGGAGCCTAAACAAAAAAAACAACACTGTAAAAAATTAGAACGCCAGTGGTGGTGGGATTACTGCCCCTCGGCGAAGCTTAACCTTAGGAAAGCCCAGAAGCTGTACTATACCTCTATCAGTCAGGCCAAAAGCCTATATTATGCAGACCACATTGATCTAGCCAGGAACAACTCCAAATGTTTGTTTTCGATTGTCCAGAGCTTCATTGCCCCCAGAGCTGAATCCACCATACTTCCCTCATCCAATGCCTGGTGTGAGGAACTATCAAATTTCTTTATTGATAAAATTCGCTCTATTCAGGCATCCTTCACTCCTGGCTATCACCTTACGGTCAGGTCCTCGTCCCCGGAGGTGCCGCATGCTGAGTCTCCCTCACTGATGGCATTCTCATCCATCGATCTCCCTGAGTCCTTGAGGGTCCTTAAGGCCTTGAAGTCAAGCTCCCCGACTGATCCCTGTGCAGCCAGACTTCTGACTTCAGTCGCAGAGATGGTGAACCCAGAAGTAAACAGACTCATCAATCTGTACCTTCAGGAGGCCTATGTTCCCTCAGCAAGGCAGCAGGCCAAGATTCTGCCCCTTCTAAAAAAAACTTTATTGGATCCTCTGAACCCAGCTAACTACCGCCCTATTTCCCTTCTTCCTATCATAGCGAAAGCTTGCAAGAAAGTGGTTAACAAACAACTTACCAACTTCGTCGAGGGTGCCGGACTTCTTCACCCAGCTCAATCAGGGTTCAGAGCCTCCTATAGCACTGGGGGACCACTGGATTAAAGAGGGATGAATTCCCCATCTTAAAATGCGCCACAGGGCGTGTTTGCACAGTATCACCTCAGGCCCCGCCCCCTACCTTCACCACTGTGCAAACGTGCCACGTGGTGCATTTTAAGTTGGGGGATTAAGTCCCCTTGAATCCTGAGGTCCCCTGGCGGCCAACTAGGCCACCAGGTACCTCCAGTATGCGCCACAGAGCTGCGTTGCAGAGAGGTGTAAAAAGGGGCATGGCCTCATTATACCTCTCTGCAACGCAGCCCCCTGGCGCCTACTGGAGGTTCCAGGTAGGCTAGTTGGCCCCCAGGGACCCCCAGTATTCAAGGAGAATTAGTTTCCCCTCTGCAAATGCACCAGGGGGCGCGTTTGCAGAGTGGTGTAAGGAGGGGGCATGGCCTCCGGCGGATCCCGGTCTTTTTTTTCTTCTTTTTTTTAGAAGGGGGGCTGTGTAGCCCCCCTTCCTTTTTCATTTTTTTGCCCCAAATTTTCATTTATGAAAAAAAAATCGGGAAGGGGGCCGGGGGGCCCCCCTCCCGAGGCCATAAATTGCCCCGGGGACCACATCCCCCGGGGCATGGCCCTTTTAATAAAAATGTTTTCATTTTTTATGGAGGGGGCTGGGTAGCCCCCCTCCTCTGGCCACTTTAAGGCCCCGTTGACCCCATCCACAGGGGCCGGCCATTTTTTTTGTTTTAAAAAAAAAAAAATTGGGGAGGGGGTCGCGTGGCCCCCCTCCCCGGCCACTCATGGCCCCGGGGACCCCATCTTCCAGGGGCCTGGCCGCCGTTGGTGTCGTGGGGGGGTCCCCAATCCCCCCACAGTCCTAGCCGGCTCCCCGCGTCCTGCAGGAGTCGGCATTGTTTTTCCACATGGGGATCAGCTAACATGCTGCTTCCCATGTGGAAAAGCAATCAGCTTTGCTTCATTGAAGCGATAGCAGGTTTCCCTGCTCTCGCTTCAATGAAGCAAAGCTGTTGGCAATGACAGGGCACCCCGGGACACTGCAGGAGCCGGCCCTGGGGGTGGTGGTCCCCAGGGCATATTCAAGGCTCCAGGAGGGGGGCCATTGAAAAGTTGCCCCGGGGGGTGGCGGTCCCGGGGCTGGGGGGGCCTGAGAGCTCCTATCCCAAATTATTTCAAGCCCCAGGGGGTGGTGGTCCCCGGGGCTGGGGGGCTGCGAGCCCCCCCACCCATTTTCAAGAAGCCCTGGGGGGTGATGGCCCCTGGGGCTGCGGGGGGGCCGTGAGCCCCTGCGCTGATACTATCTTCGAGCCCCGGGGTGGCGGTCCCGGGGCAGTGTGGGGGGATTGGGACCCCCCACACTTCTATTTTTAATTCTGCCCCTGGGATTTGGCCCCCCCAGGAGCCAATTACCAAAGAAGCGCGGGAGTCCCGCGCTTTTTTTTTATTTTCGGCCGAAATTCGCACTGGGTGCGCAAATCTCGCTGATTTTTTAAAAAAAAAAATGCTTTTTTTGGGCCCTGGGGGTCCTTGTGGGACACCTTGAGCAGGCCTAGGGGGTCAGGGTGTTTCTACCCTGCCCCCTTTTCGCGTTTTTCACATTTGTTTTTTAGGTTTCTTGTGCCTCGGTTCTACCGAGACACAAGATGGCTGCCAACACTTCCTGATTTGGAGTGTTGACAGCCAATTAGAATACAGCTCGTGCTCGGGAGGGTGCGGGGAGGGTGCGCAGATCCTCCGAGGCCATAGATATATATGTACGTTTACCTCTAATTTTCTCAGGAACTACTGAACGGATTTACACCATTTAAGCCAAAGGCACGAGTCTGAACTGAGGACTACCTCTTTGCCAAATTTGGTGTAATTCCGTTCAGCAGTTCGGGCTGTAGCTGCGTCAAAAGGTCCTATGGGAAAATGCATGGGGAAAACATGTTTTGGGACCCCCTTTTTTCTCGACTCCCGCTTGACGAATCACCGTGAAATTTTCAGGATAAGAGCGGAGCAGAGCTGGCCAAAAGTCTGGAAAATTTTGCAAAGATTCGTCAATCGGCGCCACCGTTATTCCAAATAGAATGTTGCGGATTTCCAATGGAAAATAGGTCCTAACTATATCTACCTACTGGCGATCGCCAGTAGGTTATATATATATATATCTATTATCTACTGGCGGTCGCCAGTAGATAGTTATAGTTAGGACCTATTTTCCATAGGAAATCCGCAACATTCTATTGGGAATATCTTTGGCGCCGATTGACGAATCTTCGCGAAATTCTCCAAACCTTTGGACATCCCCGCTCATCTCCTACCCTGAAAGTTTTGCAGTGATCCGTGAAGCGGGGGCCGAGAAAAAATGGGGGTCCCAAAAAGCGTTTTCCCTATGCAATTTCCCATAGGATCTGTTGTCGCAGCTACAGCCCGAACCGCTGAACGGAATGACACCAAATTTGGCAAAGAGGTAGTCCTCAGTTCGGACTCGTGCCTTTTGCATATTTGGTGTGAATCTGTTCAGTAGTTCCTGAGAAAATTAGGGTAAAATAGTTAGTGATATCTATGGCCGTGGAGGATCCGCGGACCGTACCCGCAGCGTAAGCACACCCTCCCAGAATGGAGCGCGCACCCTCCCAATCGCGCGCTGAATGCTAATTGGCTGTCGAGCGTCTCTCTACTTTCGAAACCAGGAACTGTTGGCGGCCATTTTCTGCATCGGTAGAAGCGAGGCTGAAGATGGAAGGGGAATAAGTGTGTAAAAGATATAAAGGGGGCCGAGTGTAAATACTCTGACCCTCTAGATCTGCTTAGGGGGTCCCAAAAGGACCCCCTGTGGCCCCCCTTTTTGAAAAAAAAAAAACGGCGAAATGCGCGCACGGTGCGCGCATCCTATCGCGTTGGATGCACGGATTCTCTCGTGGTGGGTGCGCGGGTCCACAGCGACGTTTTTTGAAAAACGACAAGAAATCATTGGTTGTATAACAACTTTCTACACTGAAAGGTAGGGTGTATATTTTTGTTTTTTAAAGGTATGATTGTTATTGGTTAACAAAAAACAGATTTTATATATGATAATCTGAAAAGTCAAGCACACTTCCTGTCTTGTGTAGGAACATTGTGTGCTGAACTTGTGACCTGTGAGCTCAGTGCAGTGTTCCATGACCTGTTTCTACGGTAACAGGCAGAAGGCAGATTGGGGGAAGGGTTAAAATGTATTTCAGTTGGAAAGGGTTGAAATGTTTAACCAATAGAAATGTGTGTTTGCTTTTGAGTTTATGTGCGAAAGATTGTGATTTGATGTTTACATGTATATGTGTGGAAAATGAAAGGGAAACTTTTTCATTCTTTGCTTTTGCTGAGAGGTGCACAGTGCAGAGATTCTGTAAAAAAAAAACAATGCTGAGTGATTGATATACTCCTTAATCTACAAAAGAACTTGAAAGATGAGTTATTTAATTGTGAGGGGATGTATGTAGACTATTTTGATTTTAATCAGACTAATGTATTTTTCCTGCTAAAGTGTAGGGAGTACTTTTTTTCTCTACAATGTGTGTGCATGTAGAAACCATTCTGTGATTGGCATTTGTGTTTTTCATGTGTTTGTAGACAGATAACTGTGCAGTTTTTATATTTTGGTAGAATTAGAAACAAGTCATTGTTTATGAATTTGTGAAATGAGTTATGTTATGTTTCCATACTAAAATGTAGTACTACTTCTAGATGAAGAAATGTGTTTTGATATAGTGCAAGAGATAGTGTTGTTTGTCTAGAATCACACAGTGAGTCTGTGTGCATTTGGGAACCACTGTGAGAGAAGCCTTTGGTAACATCGTGTATTTGCTGACAGATAACTGTTTTAAAACCAGTCAGGTTGTCAAGTTTTAGTAGCATTAGAAGACAGTTATGGCTTATGCTTTCATTAAATGAGTCAGGCATTGACAGTAAATCGTGAAATATGTAGATTGTGTGCAGTTCCCTTACCACTTGCACTGTAGTGAATGAGTTTTGGTAAACTCATAGGGATAGTGGTGCTTGTCTAGAATCACACTGTGAGTTAGTGTGTATTTGGGAACAGTGTGAGAGAATCATTTGGTAACATCATGTATTTGCTGACAGATAACTGTTTTAAAATCTGTCATGTTGTGAAGTTTTAGTAGCATGAGAATCCAGTCTTTGCTTATATGTTGATTAAATAAGTCATGCTTTGACACTGATGTGCTGTACTTAAATATGTAGATTGTGTGCAGTCCCCTTACCCCTTCCACAGTAGTGAATGAGTTTTGGTAAAGTCCTAGGATAGTGTTGATTTTCTAAAATCACACTGTGAGTCTGTGTGCATTTGGGTAAGGATTGTGAGAGAAGCATTTGGTAACATCGTGTATTTGCTGACAGATAACTGTTTTAAAATCTGTCATGTTGTGAAGTTTTAGTAGCATTAGAAGCCAGTCTTTGCTTATGCTTTGATTAAATGAGTCAGGCTTTGACACAAAAGTGCAGTCCTGAAATATGAAGATTGTGTGCAGTTCGCTTACCACTTCCACAGTAGTGAATGATTTTTGGTAAACTCCTAGGTATAGTGGTTGTTGTCTAGAATTGAGTCTGTGTGCATTTGAGAACCACTGTGAGAGAAGCATTTGGTAACATCGTGTATTTGCTGACAGATAACTAATTTAAAACCTCTCATGTTGTCAAGTTTTAGTAGCATTAGAAGCTAGTCTTTGCTTATGCATTGATAAAATAAGTCAGGGTTTGACACTAAGGTGCAGTACCATGTACTATTCTGTTCACTGTGGCAGAACTGAATATTTAAAAGTTTTACCTAAGCACTGTCCTAGAATTAGTCTGATTATTTAGTCAGTTTCTAAGTACCAAATAGACTGCTTCAAATGTCTATGCAGTATGCATGTAGTGTTCTAACATACTATAGACTTGTCTTTTACACCTTCAATTCCCTAGTCAGTATCCATACACTTCCAGGAAACATCCTCTCACTTGCTTTGCAGTCCTCTAGAGACCCATTCAACAGTATGTACTAATCCATTCACTGTGCCAAAACCCAAACACTTATAAATTCACCAAGACACTCTCTTTGCAGTACTCTAATCATTCAGTCACTGCCTAAGTATTCATACACTGAGCCAGGCCTTAGCACATGGACTGTTTCAAACCCCTATGCACTATGCATGCAGTCTTCTAACCACCTAGATACTTGTCTTTCACACTTTAAATTTCCTAGTCAGTATCCATACAGTCCAGCGCTCCTCTAGTGACCCATTCAGTACAAAGTACTAATCCATTCCCTGTGTGAAAAGCCTAGCACTTATAAATTCACCTAGGCACTCTCCTTGCTGTACTCTAATCATTCAGTCAGTACCCAAGCAGTCATGCAGTGAGCCAGGCCTTAGCACATGGACTGCTTTAAATGCCTATGCAGTATGAATGCAGTCTCTAATCACCTACACAGTTGTGTTTCACACCTTCAATTCCCTAGTTAGTATTCATACTCTTCTAGCAAACACCCTGTCACTCACCCAGTGTGTCTCCTTATAGTACTGTAATCATTTAGTCAGATAGCATGTAGTCTTTTAGTGAGGTAGGCTTTAGGGCATGAACTGCTTCAAAGTAGTATGCACTATGCATGTAGTGTTTTAACGATCGTCACACTTGTGGATCAGGGCTATAGTTTCTTAGTCAGTTTTTATATAAAATGTGTTTGAACAGTAATGGAATAGTATAAATTTGAAAGTTATTAATATACATTTATTTGTGATTCATTTTTACAGATACAGAACAGGAGTCTTTCTCATCTGTTTGCACTCTTCTCGTGCAAGATTGTTTGGATGAAGGGTCCTTAGGTGTTTCATCATACTTGCTGTGCCGCACGAGTATTTTTTGTTAGGATCCCCTCGTAACAGAACTCTTTGGCAAATCTTGCGAATGAAGAAGGTGGCATTGGTCTTTGTTTGCCCCTTGGAAAAAGTTAAAAATGTCTTCACCACTGAAGAAAAACGTTGTGAGCATGGTGCCTTCTGCAAAAAAAAATCCTCAGATTCGGTAAATATTTTAAAGCGGCAACATTTACAGTTTTTGTAAGTTAAACTTATAAAATTTTGTTAGCTGTATACTTTTTATATATCTGTTATTTTTTTTCTTGTGGTATTTTGTTGAGAATACCATGTTGTTGTTTTTTAACAATCTTTCTGATTTTCCAGGTCTGTCGTCGACATCCGTGGTTCCTACAGGAGTGTTCCGCCCTGTATTGTTTTGTATTATTGTTGTTACATTTTGTTTATTAGTTTATTGTTTATATTTATGTTAATAAAAAAATTACGTTTGAAAATAGTTTATCGTTTATATATATATTATTATTAAAAAAAAGTTTGAAAAAAATAATAATAATGTTTTTGGTTGTTCTCTTAACTGCTGTGTGATTCTTTCTTGTTCTTATTACTGTTATTTGATGGAGTCCACCATGGTGTTAAATTTTGGGGCACTTATCGCTGGAATACTGGTGATATCTGCAGTTTGCACCAACTTCTGAATAGTGTGTTAGATTTAGCTCAACTTTACTTCCGTTAAAGTGCTGATAATGAAATGGAGAGTAGCCATTCCCGTGCAAAAAGACACGAGGTGCACCTTTGTGATTTATTCTAAATACTAAAATCCTGTATTGTATTGCACTGAGGTATTGGCTGCACTTACAGTGTACACACAAAATCTATTAAGAAATCTCATTGTATTTATATTGATTGGGAATAGTGCGTCAGGTGCTGGATCTTGACGAGATACATTGCTCAGTTCGTATATTGTTGTGCACATGAAAAAAATCACATCACAACTTTCACACCAATTGCAATGCGAAACAAATTCCGGCGATAAGACACGTTAGCACCAGGGATTTTACACCTGCTTTCTGCTGGTGTTAAGCAGGACAACTACCTGCACCATGAAAGGGAAGACAGCCAAGAGCCACACCAGAACACCCACAGGTGCCATAGAGTCAATGAGCATGATACAGGGATACCCATGAGGGCCAGAAAACTCATCTCAAAAACTGCAGGACCGCCAATGCCCCCCAAACCCACATCTTAGTAAGTGTGTCCCTGTGGTCATTGTCTTAGCATGATAGGCATGAGCCCTGCAACATCACAGTGTGCTGTCACCTCAGCATTGGCAGTGAGCCTGGATGTGTAGCTACGTACGCATCCTCCTGCATGCACAACTGGCGTGTGCTGGTCTGACGTTCACAGGTCTGTGCAGGGGTGTGCCTATTCGGCAAGGGTAACGGGGTGTCTCGGACATGTCCGTGTACAGGAAGTTCGGTAAGTGTGTCTCTGTGTTCTGGTGTGGCCTGTTACAAGAGCCGCAGCAGTCGATGTTGTGAAGTGGCATGCACCACCTCCAAACGGCACTGTGATGTTGTAGTTGGAATGTAGCAGGAGATGCGCAAATAGGCATTACAATGGAGTGCTGTATGAGTGCACGAGATACAACAGCTCACCGTACAAAAGTGTGGGGGCTTGTGGGAGGGAGGAGCAGCCGTTTGGCAACATAACACACAGTGAACTCGACCATGTGCCACATTCTGGGCATCTCATCCATGATGACCACGGTCGCAGACATCCCACAACACCAACGTCTGGCCTTTGTACACATCCTCTATGAATGCAGCGTGGTTTTCACTTCTATGCTCGTTCAGTGGTGTGATGTTGGCAGGTTGTGTGACTTGTGCTCCTTGTTGGTGTGTTTCATTTTGGCCATTGTTAGTCTATATGTGTGTTGTACTTAATTGTGCATGTGTGCCATTCTGCCCATCTCCCCCCTTCCCCCACTCCCTGCTTCTTCCTTTTCCTAGTGCTATTGTGTCTATAACTTTGTCATTGACCATGTCATGAGTGATGTAATATGTGATGTCATCAGCAGTGCATTGCGGGGGCGCGAGTTATAGTTAGCTGAACTAACTATAACAGGGGAATTTCTAGGGTTTTGTACGAGGGAAATGTCCAGCAAACTATAATGCCCCTGAAACCTATGGTTTTTTCAGTGAATTTCTAAGGTTTTTTAAATGCCAATTCCTAACTATAACACCCCTGAAACCTTTGGTTTTTTCAGTGAATATATATATATATATATAATATATATATTTTCACTGAAAAAACATAGGTTTCAGAGACATTATAGTTAGAATTTAGCATTTAAAAAACCTTCGAAATTCACAGAAAAAACCATAGGTGTCAGGGGTGTTATAGTTAGCTGGACATAGTATAGAAATTCCTCTGTTATAGTTAGTTCTGCTAACTATAACTCGCGCGCCCGCAATGCTCTGCTGATGATGTCACATATTACATCATTCATGACAAAGTCAGTGACATCACAAATACAAAATTGTTCAACAAAATAAAAAAACACAAAAGAAAAAAGAAGAAAAAAAAGTTCTTATCAGAACTACCTTATCTGGTTAAAGAAAGAACTATAATTGCAAGGTGATGTGTGAAAGTTTGGTTGAATATATGTATACAGCATGATTGACTGAAAGAATGCATTAGTGAATATATGTATACAGCATGATTGACTGAAAGAATGCATTGGTGAAGATTTATGAGGAAGTACTGCAGCGTGACACTGCAAGCTCTGCACTGCACAGTGGCACTTCTGAAGCACAGGGATGTGACATATGTAAATGAATATGTTGCAACTCTGTGCTTTCCTCTACACTGCTGCACAAACTGCAGCCATGCAGTGACACAGGCACCCTTGCACCATGGTACAAGGATGTCTGTGTCGTGTGGAGACTGTTTTTGTGCAGGAAGGGACACCACAAAAATAGTTTGAAAGGAGTTCTCGAGGCCGGAGCCCACAATTTTAAAAAAATGAGCCATGCCACTTGTTGACGAGGCATTAAAGATAGTCTGAATCAGGGTCCCAAAATGAAGTGGGAGATCAGTATTCAAAAGCGCTTGCACCTCAGTGCGGGTGTTTGCTACGTGAAGGACAAATGTTTCCCGTGATGAAGTCAACGCGACTTCTTTTTGAGACAATAGAGCCCTTATTCTGCTCATCTTGTTGAACTCTGCTTTCAAGGTTGGAATGGAAGGCCAGATGGATACATCGAGCCGGCCATGCGGGGGTGGGAAAAGGACATTATTACAGCAAACTACTCTCTGTGATGCAGTCACTATGTAGGGAATTCCCACTAACATCCCACAGCAAGCCTCATTATTTAATAGCAAATAACTACCGTTAGTAAGCAGCGTAAAAGACGGCGTTATAACTGGCACGGGAATCCCTTTCAGGACGCAAGCTAAATTAGGGGCGTGCACATTACATGCACCATGCAATTGAATGTGCCTACACACAACAGAGTGATCTGGAGCGGAAGTGCACTCTTCACCTTTAAAGTATACCTCCTTGCCGTCTCTCACACATCTATACGTGAATGGGAGTGACCAAACTTCGTGCAGGAAGGCAGTACCAAGTTGTTCATACCTGCCTAGAGCATAATGTTTCATGCACAAACTGAATTTAAACAGAGGGAATGGTAATGTGATTAACCCATGTATAAGCCACACAGAGGAATTCAATTCAGCAACAGAGAAAGGCAAAGGTTCTAACTTTTCAATGTGTAGTAATGAATATGTAGCATCCTTCATGGACATGAACTGTTGTTTGGCAGTTAAATTAAAAGGAAGGAACAAAGATGAAGTGTTCATGTAATCCCAAGGGACGTTCCCTGCCTTTAACGTTTGCAACGTCCATGCAAACTGCATAATAGAACGCAGTTGATTTTGACCATGATACAATACAGACAAATCATCCTGCACAATGTCTACCACAGATGATACAATATTATCTAAGGTATAAATTCTAGAAGATAGGGTGTTAATACTATTATCTATAACAGCCAACACCTTTTCCATATTGGCTTGATCAATAGCACGTAATCTGGATGCAGCCTCAATTTGTGATAACTTCCAAACTCATTTTGTAAACAGCATACACCCATCTTTTGGACCTGCCTACTGCAGGACCTTTAACAAAATCATTCAAATCTATCTTGTTGTTTAATCGTGCTAAATGAAGTTTAATAGATGCTAAAGTGGAATGTTGCAGCCAGGACTGGCATAACTTCCCTACCGAGTAGGTAGTTACAGTGTGAGAAGATTCAAAACGGGGGTCCAGACGAACCTGTGTATACCCCTGCGTTATATCCAGAAACCGATGTTGACAGGAATCCGAACTCGTTTGCCACACCAACCACCCTTCCGGATTCAGTTCAGTAATATTGAAGGATGTGTTGGAAACATACGTCTGCAACATAGCAAGGGACAGATCCGTATGATTACCCCAATTGGTATAAGCACCCAGACCCGGAATGGAGGGAGAATTTACTTTTTGAGAAGTAGCCAATCCAAAACAGGTGGTCTGAAAATGGACGAATTCAAAAATAACATGTGATTCGGGATAAGACAGGCACGATGCAAAGCTTCTGTTCCCTGTACTTGCCACGGTTTGGAGCCCCAAACCGATTTAAGATCGATAGTAGCTTTCCACAGATCATACCCGCCAATTGCCAACTCGTCCATAAAGGACTTGGAATACAACAATTTGGTGTGTGTCAGTCTAACTTTAGAAGCAGACTCAGGCACAACCTTCATATAAAAAGAGGCTGGATTAGACACACTAAAATCAGAAAAATAGGTGAATTTGTCCACTAACGTGGTGGAGCTGCCCAGCCTAGGGGCGGGACAGTGTTCCCATTGTGTATATTTTACAAAATTTCTAAACGTATTTGCTATGTGTAGGAAATGCGTGCCATAATGTTGATAGCAAAATTGCTCATCATAATTAGCATTATCTAAATACAAATCCTCAGCATCAAATGCAGCATAATATTTCAAATCAGAAAACAGTGCTTCAATGGCTTGAACATCCCAGTCATCTGAGTGGATGTTCTGCTTAACGACATCACCCATAGAAACACGAAATACATTTGGCACATTAATTACTTCAGTGGGGCCATGAATTTGAAATTTCACAGCATCCCTGGAGATCCCATCACGTACAGGCCAGGCAGTAATGTTCACAAAAGTCTGGTCCCTTTTCATAATATGTGATGAGGAGTGTGGGGCCAAAGTTCCATCAATTAATCGAATTGTAGATCTTTGTTTCAGGTAGTGTCCATTGATAAGTCTAAAAAACACCACCACAAAGCCAATGGACATAAACAAAAAAATACATATGAGCACCAGCCAAATATAAGTCCAAGGGGGAATTAAAAAATGTCATTTGAACCAGGCCACAAAAATCGAAACTTTGGACGGGGCAATGGAAATCATTGAATTAGAGTCAAAAGAGTCTTGTGAGTGGGCAACCGTGGTGGATTGTAAAACAGGCAAGGTAACATCCACAGGATAAGCATACTCAACATCTTCAGGCAGACCACTAGGTGTTGGTGGCAATAAGGGACCAGTAACGGTATGCATCTCGATGGCAACATCAGGCACTGTGTTAGAAGCTCGGGCCACAACAGAATTTCTCAGCATCGAGGGTCAAGAAACTGCCGGAGTCATACTAAGATGAATCGGCCACTCGCTGTAGCTTGACATTGTCAATTGAGATGTACCTGTTATCCTTTCGACCAGGAAGTGGAGGTAAAATGACTGTTCTAGTACCCTGTACTCCAAGCACTGGAACCGGTGCACCATAAGAGGGGCCAAACTCCTTCTTGTTCTCCACCTTCTCACGGACCAGATCACCAACTCGAGGTAGCCAGCCGACTACCGGAACCTGAAGCGCAGCATCAGATGAGGAGGGTACGTGTTCCTTCGCTACACTGTCTCTGGCTTCTTGAAGATTCTGCAATACAGCACAGTGTTCATCTACGTCAAAGGGTGTGGCTGACGCCGCCATGTCTAGACCATAAAGGTCTGGGACAAACATTCGTACACCAAAGAGCATCATGTATGGGGTCCGCCCACCCAGAGACCTTCTAGGGAGATTATTAAGTGCACGTTGCACGTCATACAAGTGGGCTAGCCAGTTCCGGCCAGTACTTAAACTCTGACTGTCAAAGATTGCTTTAAGTCACGGTTCATTCGCTCCACTACACTATTACCCTCAGGCCGGTATGGAGACGAAAATTTGACTTGGACCCCCAAATTTCTCATGGCTTCTTTGTACGCCTTAGAGGCGAACGCAGGGCCCTGATCAGAAGGAAAGGTACAACATGCAAATCTTCCAACAAAGACACGCAACTCTTTTATGACAGTGCGAGAATAAGCACTCCTTTGTGGCCACACCCACATAAAACGTGTGCACGAATAAACTGCAACCAAGATGTATTTGTACGCAGTATCAGAGATAAATGGACCGCAGTGATCTAAATAAACACAACCCATTGGCTTATCAGATATGTACAACTGAGTTTGTGGTGGGCGCGCCGCAGTTGAAGGTTTAATCTGCTGGCAAATGTCACAAATAAGAACATAAGCTCTGGCTTGTTTATACAAACCGCACCACCAGTAACGTTGTTGTAGCAGAGATACAGTAGCTGCAACGCCGGCATGCGCGGACGCCATGCCCTCGTGAGCCGCTAATATCAAAGAAGGTCTGCAGTCCGCGTTGGGAATCAATCTGTCACCAACGTCATTAATCCTCACTAATGGGACGTTATCAGGACTTAAGCGATAATGGTAATGAGCAGGGAACCCTCTCGGAAATTTTGTTCCCTGCTCTGTAGCAGCAATAGCTGCCAAGATGTCATCATCCATCTTACTTTTGGATCTTGTAACTGCTGCTACTAAGTATGTTGCCACTGCTGTTTTAGCTGCCTCGTCAGCTAGGCTGTTGCCGACAGCATGGACACCAACTCGTTGGTGACCAAGAGTGTGAATTACATTCACGAGAGGCAGACGTTCTTTAAGATCTGCCACTCGAACCCAAAGCAGTTTATGCTTAATCGTGCTACCTTTGGAATCATGGTAGTCATTCTGAGACCAAAAATGTAGATTGTCGTTGTAAGATTGAACACAATAAAAGGAGTCACTCACTATAAGGGTAGTGACTCGGGGATCAGCAAACTCTAGTGCTAGCACTAGAGCACGAAGCTCCGCCAACTGCGCAGTACAATCACCCAATGACTGCGTATGCACGACATCGGACTGGAATTCTCCATTTACGAAAGTACCGACCACAATTGCGCAAGCCGCTGAATAGGCGTGCTTTGATCCAGTTGCCAGTTGCGCAGAACCGTCAGTGTATATGACACAATGGTAATCCTCGAGCGGGCGCAAGGACAGAGGAACCAGATGAACGAATTCATACTGTAAAAACTCCTGAGTCTGAAGTCAAAGATATATGTGACGTCAGGCGATGTCAAGGAAGTGGCCCATTGTATCCACCTTGAATGCAAAGCCTTAGAATTTGGTACAATTGCTTTTGTCACCACCTCAAGGGCAGGATATGGTGTTACCACCAACATGCGTTTACCTTGTGATAGGGCTCGTTCTTTCAGAATCGCCATCTGCACCGCCGTCAGAAATTTCTCGACAGCAGAAAATCGCAGTTCAGCCGAAGTGTACAAATGAGATTTGTAAGCAATGGGGACGGTGTCGCCCTCATTGAACGTTAAGTATGTGAAACCCACCGCACCAGGCACTATTCTTATGACTAGGTTAGTGTGGTTATCACGCGTCAGTAAGTATTTAGAAGCAAGAAGATCAGCTTGCAATGACTGCAAAATAGCTGAATGCTCCGGCAGCCAACAAGATTTGGAAAAAGTAGGTCGTAGCAAGGCATAAAGCGGCTTGATACGCTGGGCATAATCCGGAATGTAAGTTCTACCGAAATTCAGAAAACCCAGCAGAGATTGTAATTTCTTCAGTGACGTAGGAGCACGTAGGCATGCGCACTTTTCTAGAAAGTGCGGAGCCAGTCCTCGACCTTCATTGTTGAGTTCGTACCCCAAGACAACACTGTATATTCCGCAATGTGAGACTTCGCAAAGTTAAATTTGTATCCGAAGTCTGCAAACAAAACAATAATGCGATCAACGCGACGGAGATGCGGTTCCAACTCGTCATCTGTGAGATAAATATCATCCACATACGAGTACGCATCTGGGTCTATGCCCTCTAAGAGAGAGACCACACGAGCAGCAAAGACTCCAGGGCTGTTTTTATAGCCCATTGGTAATCTTTTGAATTGTTTTTGTTTGCCACCCGAGGTGAACGCCGTCCACTCACTACAAAGAGAGGACAGGTTATGGCTGTAAAAGCCATTGGAAATGTCAAGTGTGGTTTTAAACCTTTTTCTCACGAGACTATCGACGAGAGCCGAACTGTGGGTGTTTTGAACTGCACAGGTCCGGCAATGAGAGTTTAGGTGCCGGTAATCCAAAACTAGGCGGTACGACCCGTCAGGCTCCGTCACAGTGAACAAAGGATTATTCATAGGTGACACACATGTTTCGATTACTCCTTGATATTCCAATTGTTCAAGGATCGACGCAACGTGAGGTCTAGCTGCGCGACACATGGGGTATTGGGGTTGCGGTTGGGGCGTAGTCCGCAACGGAATCTCATGGCCGGGAGACAATTTATCCCAGCCAACCTGATTTCGATATAACGCAGGCGCTTGCACCTGAGCCCATTCCTCAGCATACTTTTTAGATTGGACCTTTGGCACTGTGTGCGCTAAGGATGGGAGGATTACCTCCTCCCCTCTAGGAGCATCTAAAACGAAAGCCGGGGGCCAATCTGCCTCCGCCAACAGAATATCATAGGAAGTGGTCAGATTATCCCAAAAAACTCCTTGAATTGTACGTTGTATGTCACCTTCAATTTAAATGACTATATTATACAGTCTATCAGGGGGAGACACCCGAGTGTCAGCAGTTTCAATATTCACGAATATATCAGTTGCTGTCGCCACCAGATATGGACGCAGTGCTTGTCGCACTACTGTAACTTCCGCTGCGCTGTCTAGCAGGGTTAGCGCCCATGTCAGGTTCTGAAGCTGCGTCCGTACCATCTGAGGCATACCTCGCTGTCAGTGCTGCAACTTTCTTCTTTTGAAACGGGGGTCTTTGACGTTCAGACTCGTCCTGCTTGCCTTTGCCGTCCGACTGGCGGGGCTGCTCACGACTTTGAGCACCCCTTCCTTTCCCACGGTCTCCGCCACCGGATTGTGAAGCCGATGTTTCCCGTGAAGAACGAGGAGAGCGTTGTTCAGAAACCTGAAATCTATCAGGTGACTTAATACGAGATCGATCGCGCAGATCATATGAGTGTTCGGTAGACGACTGTACCGGTGAGGCAGGACGTGACCCCTGTTTCTGTTGCTGTTTCCCCTGTTTCTTAGCTCTCCAACTTTGTTTAGGAAAGTTGGGGTGTTCGTCTTTCGTAGACGAGCTCACCTTAGTTTGCTGTACTATATCAGGAATGATCACAGTCGGTTTTACACCCAAGGCACTACGACCCACGGTCCTATATGCCTTCGCATATAGGACTGTCGAAGTCAGCTTGTCGACGTCATCCACGCGGTCCATCATATTTACAACTTGGAACTGCATGGCATCTCCTTTGAGGTTGCCCATCACCATGGAGCATACCACATCGAATCTGTCGACAAGCCTCATTCCCAATTCAATAGCAGCCTCTGCACCATGATTCTCCTGAACCTTTTTGATGACGGATGGTAGCACAGACATAGATGGAGTGCCATAGTGTTTCGAATAGGTCGCGGCAAAGACCTTAACCCAGTTGTCACAATTGGCCATATCCGGGACCAGGTCTTTAGGCAAAGTAATGGTGAGGATCCTGTGTTTCTCCACAGGAGATGTATTTGGAAAAACCACTTCCAACTGGTCAAATTTCTCAGCAAGCCAATAAGGAAATTCATCCTTACTTTGGGGGCGCTTGCCGACCACCGAACTAACCATAACAGGACTAATAACCACCGCGTGGTGGTCCGTAGGTTGTCCCGCAACAGCAGGGGCCCCCACCTGCACGTTGCGTGACACGTACTGCACTAAAGCCCTATGGACCATAATCTGGGCTGTGTGTAGTACCCGCAAGTCAGCCACCGCCACCGTGAGATAGCGGGGATGAGGCGTAAAGCCAGCTAGCACCGGCCATGTGGCCCCTGCAATAGACAACGGGCCCATTCTCGCTGGTGCAACCGCATGGGGAAGGGCGCCATTAAACCAAATAGTATGCTGCCAGGCAGAGATTGGAATTTCTTGTGTCCTATATGGGGTATAGACCGCAGGCAGCTGTGTGGCAGTATAGGTATGAAACGTATCATCATCATCTACCGCAAGAAAAGTCACCTATGAGTAAAACAACTCATACGGGTATGACGCATCAGCGCTTACCACAAAAATTACAGCCATCCCATCATCCAGCACACCATACGTCATCAAATGACGGCGCAGAGGTGCACGGCTATGTGGCTATGTCAACCGCCATCAGGACACACTAAAGAGTATCAACGATATCAACGGTAGCACTGGGGTTCAGAAAAAATAACCTTTTTGATGATCAAGCTTGAAAGAACCTATTAGTCGAAACACAGGTAGGTTAAACCGTCACTCCCGTTATCCGGAAACCAGAGTGAGGGCGTTGTGGACTAATACAAGCACTACTAAGGCGTTTCAAATCAATAGACCAAACGTTAGATGTGCCATGTTGCAGGGATTCTGCTTATGCACAGAACTATGTGCAGGAACCCGTACCCTCAGGGAATTGTGGTGTACCATAAACTCACCTCAGAACTCAGAACCCCTTATCCAACCAGCATCAGTGTCCCATTCGTTATCCGAGGTTTAGCTCGGCGGTCCCAATGTATAGACAACCCAGAACAAGCGACTTAGTGTATATCTCAGGAATGGTGGGAATCAGAAATACCTGTTCGTAACAGAATAGATACGGTAAAAGTTTAAAGAGTTTATTTTATAAACCTCGTGTCCTAAGATGCATCAGTTTGGCTAACATAAGCAGACAAACGACAAACAGTGGATCTAAGCCACCTTCCTTTCTCTTGCAAACTAATAGTATTATTATTAGACTAGTAAAAGGTCTCTAGGCTTGAATGGGGAACCCCATACCGTAAAGATCAGCTCAGTGAGATCACATCACAGGATCAGCTATGCTCTGCTCCTGGGAAAGCTCTTTTCGAATGTAATGAAAACATGTAACACTGCAATATTAAAAGCACCCGACTTTCAGGTATTTGCAGCTGCGTGCGTGTTATGGCTAAACTAGTGGGCCGATCAACCTGAACTCAACAACATGCACCGTCTAGCGACCCAGACTGTTTCTTTACACTGTGTACAAACCAAGGTCGCAGCTCACTGTTTGGGATGTGAACAACAGACAGTTCTCATGTGAAGCAAAGTCGAGTAAGCATTTCTCAATTTAATAACATGTGACTACAGTGTCGTGTGCAAAAGCAGCAAAAGCGGCAAGATGGCTTTCTAACATCTAACGCGGTTGTGCTAACTTAGCATTGTACATATATAGATAACGATCTTCACTACAGCCTCTGCTCCATCCTTTTTGCCCACCATGTTCCATGGACCTGCCACTCCTATCAACTCTGAGGGTTCTGTTGAGCTGCCACTCACCTCCCACCTGCCTAGCATTGTCAGATGACTGTCACCTGTCCCTGCCACCTCCACCCTGCCTCTCCACATTCCATGCCCCTATCCCCTTCCTCCTGTCCTCCATGGTCCATTTTACTGCCACACCCTTCTGCCCTCCCTGGTCTGTTGTGCTGCAACTGCTCCTCCTGCCTGCCCTGTGTGGTCTGTTGTAAGGCCCCTTCCCCTGAACTCTCTTGTCTGTGCCCAGGTCCTGACCCTCCCTTCTATCCTCCATGGTCCTTTGTGCATGCCCCTGCACCCTCCTTCTTGCCCATCATAGCCACTGTGCTGCCACTAACCCTCCCGCTTGCCATGCAGATTCTTCTGTGCTGCCACAGCCCCTCCTACCTTCCCTGTGTGGTCAGCTAGCTGCTCCTGACCCCCTCCCACCTTTCCTCAATGGCCTGTGTATGCCATCATGGTCTCACTGTTGCTCTCCATGGTGTGTCTTGCTGCTAGTGCCCATCCTGCCTGACCTCCATGGTCATCTTACTGCTCCTGCCCTGCCCCCTTGTCCCCAGCCCTATGTTTCCATGTGAAGACCCCTATTCCATCCCTCCTGGCTTGTCTGTTCCATTGTAATGCCCCTGATCCGTCCCTCCTGCCCTTTATGGTATGTTATGCTGCAGCTTTCTGTCCTGTCTGTCCATTATGGTCAGCTAGCTACCATTGCCTCTTTCCCCTTTGTTCTCCGTTGTCCATGTGCATGGTCCTGTCCCCTCCCTATTGCTTTCTATGGATTGCTGTGCTGCACTCCAGTCCCGCCTTCCCTGTGTGGTGTATTGTGCTACTGCAAACCCTGATGCCTGCCCTGTAGGGTCAGTTTGGTGCACCTCTCCATGTCCCTCCTGTCCTCTGTTATCCGAGTCCATGTCCCTACCCCAATTCTTCCTGCCTTCCATGATCCAATGTATCATTCTTGCGAAAATTTGGACTTGGTAAGAGGGAGATTTTGAAAAAAAACTGGGGTATTGATTTTCCCCTTTGAGTCACATTGAAAAAGAGGAGATTGTAGACAGGAGACAGATCAAATAAAGCCTATTTGAGCTTAAAAACATTGGACGTTTCCTGGCTGAATCAGGTCTGTTGGCATGTATGGTTGTACTACCACTGCCTCTTCCTTCTGCCCACAATGGTCTATTATATTGCCACAGCCTCTCTTGCCAGTCCTGTATTGTTAGTTTTTTGCCCCTGCCCCCCTTTCCACTGCCCTCCATAGTCTGTTGTGCTGCCACTGCCCTTCCTGCCTGCCAGTGTGGTCAAATTGTTGCCTCTGCACTCTCCTACCGGCCTTCAATTTTCAGAGTCCATGCCCCTGGCCTATCCCAATGAACAACTAGATTGCTAACATTCTATATTTATTACAAATGTGTGGAATGCCTGACAATATCTTGATGTAATCAAAACTGTAATACCTAGAGCATTTCCTTTAGAAATTACATATATGAGAGGGTCTTATTTGCATCAAAATTATGGTTAGTGCTCTAAAAAACTAAAATGAGGACAAAGTGTGCCCTAATTTTTCTTTCTTCAGCACTAATCATAATTTCTATGGCAAAATGAACCCCCTCATTGTGTTCCTTTTTCAATTAAATGTTTTAAGTGTTACCAGTTTATTCCATCAAGATGGCTTCAGGTGTGTCATACTTTTGTCATAAGTAAGACTGTTAGCGCTCTAGTTGTTCGTTAGAACACTCTGGGACATTCTGTCATTGGGCTATACTTGGGCTACATCTGGGAGATATTCGTGCTACATTTGGGCTTTTGTCTCTGGTGGCCATTTTGGGAGACTTATTTGTCATGAAGTTTCCTAATTTCCTCATTTACTACAGTCTCCTCAGTGGGAAATACTTTCAGTTTTTTACTTTGATTCCAACAAGAAGGCATTCAGATGTGTCACACATTTGCCATAAATTCAAAATGTTAGCACTCTAGTTGCTTATTAGATCACTGTAGTAAAGCTACAGCTTACCAGGGAAGTCTGCTGCTGGTATTGAAAGTGCATGTTTCAGTCTGCATGTCAGAATTTTTTTATGAAATAGAAGAGGATTTGAGAAGTCACTCAAAATGTGCCCTAATTTTTCTTTCTGCAGCACTAATCATACTTTCTATGGCAAAATAAACCCCCTCATTTTGTTCCTTTTTAAATTAAATGTTTTAAGAGTTACCACGTTATTCCAATTGAGATGGCTTCAGGTGTGCAATACGTTTGTCATAAGTAGGACTGTTAGCACTCAAGTTGTTCTTTAGAACACTCTGGGAAGCTGCAGTAGAACAAAAAGGATTCAACTGACAGTCTCTGCCCTTGTTGGATGTACATGTTTTACTGAGAATGTCAGACTTCATTCTCACATGACTGAGAAAGATAATGTGAATTTACAGAAAATATGCTCTCAGTTTAGCTTATAGATCACCTTCCAAACCTCTGTGGGAAAAGCATGAGAAAATAGTTTTCTCTCAAACATGATTCATGATATCACAGCAGAAGGCTTTTACACATGGTAAAATCACCTTAGAACACACCACAATTCCTAAAATGAGCATGGTATCATCAACAAATGATTTATAATGTAACTAAAGTCTTAAAACCTTCTATTAACTGCAATGCTTTTTAATGAGGTGCTATCATGTATATTGGTCCCAAGATGGCTGCCAAAACTTCTTGGATGAAGTACTGACAGCCAATCAGATCTCACGATGAGATGTGTGATTAGGCTCCGCCCAGATATATTTATCTTTTTAACTCTAATTTTATCATTAACTACTGAATGGATTTACACCATTTAAGCAAAAGGCACGAGTCTGAACTGAGGACTACCTCTCTGCCAAATTTGGTATAATTCCGTTCAGCAGTTCAGGCTGCAGCTTCGTCAACAGGTCCTATGGGAAAATGCATGGGGAAAATGCGTTTTGGGACCCCCCTTTTTTCTCGGCCCCCGCTTAACGAATCACCGTGAAATTTTCAGGATAGGAGCCGACCGGAGCTGGCCAAAAGTCTGGAAAATTTTGTGAAGATTCGTCAATCGGCGCCAACGTTATTCCAAATAGAATGTTGCGGATTTCCTATGGAAAATAGGCACTAAATATAACTACCTACTGGCGACTGCCAGTAGGTAGTATACACATATATATATATATGCTTTTCCACAGCAGTTCAAGTTTCCGGTTTGCCTGGCGCTTTAAAAAGGTGCGTCACCCTCGCGGTTTGAACCAAAACCGCTAAACAAGCAGCAATTTCTTCAATGAAGAGGAAAATAGGGTCGCACTCCAGCTCATGTAATCAATTTATTCTTGAATCATTGTTAGTCAGCAAAACAACACAGATCTCAACTAACGCGTTTCGGTATAGCAAAATACCTTGTTCACGGTTGTTTGTTTTGCACAATCTACCTTGTTTTTACACATTCATAACAGGAAAAGGTGCTACCTCATTTCCTGTTAGTGATGGGGTTTGCTCCTCAGAATTCTGGGAGTTGTGGTCCCTTCTGTTTACAGTGATATTACCAGGATTTACAAAATACAGAAAATGAAATCATTTCAGTTCAGATAAAATGAATCAAAGAAACCAATAAATACATTTTGGCATCAGGATCGACAAAATTATAAACCCATAATTCATTTCAAATCAAACCAATTGAATTTTTGAAAAGTTTGCTTCCGGATAAAATATCCAGGGTTTGGCACGATCAAATATTGAACATAACTCATTATATCAGTGTCCAGCCACATTGGCTATCAATTTCAGTCTGGGATGCAAATTATATAGTCCCTTCGGTGGGGATGTTTCATCATTTTAATACACATCATTTACATTCTATTGTGCCTGTTTGTCCCTCTAATATAAATGTTCACGCCTCCAG
The DNA here is from genome assembly GCF_964204655.1 of Triturus cristatus. Classification (NCBI taxonomy): domain Eukaryota; kingdom Metazoa; phylum Chordata; class Amphibia; order Caudata; family Salamandridae; genus Triturus; species Triturus cristatus. The sequence goes on along the minus strand of NC_140589.1, from coordinate 387,539,074 downwards.
TGGAGACAATTATCTCAACATGAAAAATAATGTTTTATATATTCGTGTTACAATTATACTGACATTTTTCATTGGGTTGATCGTGCCGAGTGTCTTTTTGTCAAGCATGCATTGGATCCATTCACCTTTTTATGATTTACTGATTATTGATTAAATATGTATGTATAGTTCTTCCGACTGGTTTAAGCCATGTGGTGTCATACTTCTGAAATTTAAAATATGTCGCGATTCCCTTTGGCACAGCATTTTCTCCCTGTTGCTGCCTCGTGAAATTATGGGTATGGTTTCTATTCCATAAAATTTCAAAGATTTCCAATTGCTATTGTGGTGAAGTTCCATATGTTTGGCCACTGCGTTGTTCTTATCTTTATTTTTTGTCGCACAGACATGTTCAAGTATTCTTTTCTTTAAATCACATATGGTGCTTCCCACATATTTTAACTTACATGGGCACTCAATCACATATATGGTATATTGACTCTTGCACAATATCAGTTCTCTTATTTGCCAGACTTTGTCATTTGCCATTGTTGAGTCTGTTGTTGGTTGTGCAATTTGGCATGCTTTGCAGTTGTGGCATTTTGAAGGACTGGGCTGAGTGGACGGGGAAGAGGAAAACATTTGTACCAAAGAAACAGAAAGAAACAGAAACAAAGGGGACGAAGATGTAAACAGCTCAGTGGAAAGAATTGGTATGAAAACCAGGAGTATGAGGCAGAGGAAGGAGCAATAACTGATGAGCTCCAAGTGGTGAACCTCTCAAAACATGAACTATCTCCAGCTCAAATTTCACTCTTAAAACGGGGTATCAATTATTGCCCAGTGCAAAGAATGGATCTAGCACAAACAAGGATAGATCTTTACCTATATATACGCAAAATAAAATTGGCGAAATATTTTTTAGAAAATCAAAATATAAAAAAGCAATCAAAACCAATGGAAACACCTACATCAACACTCTTGGCAAAAGAATCAAATGATTTCCTTACATTACTCAATCTGAATGCAGAAGAAGGGGAATAAATATCCCTAGAAATAGCATGCCCACAATTAGGGGCAGGTTTGAGTAAAAAACGACCCAAATCAAAGTTCTACCCACTGTTACCCCCTGGTAACAAAATAGATCTCTTCCAAGAGGCGGTTATTCATGACCTTTATAAAATGAAAAAACCACAATACAAAGACAACCCTACGAAGCAGGAAAGAGAAGCTTTGGACAATTTGATCAATGACCATGAGATAGAAATCAAATTGGCAGACAAAGGGGGTAACGTAGTGGTATGGGATCGAGCATTATACATCATCGAGGCACTGCAGCAACTACAGGATGCCACATGCTATGAAAAACTGCAAACAAATCCCACCTTAGTTTTTGAATCTGAAATTGAAAAAAAACTCAGAGTATGGGTATCTAAAAATCTGATAGATGAAGAGGAATGTAAATATCTATCCGTGGATTTCTCAAAACTGGCGACCATGAATTTTCTCCCGAAAATACATAAAAATCAAAAGGAACCACCAGGGAGACTAATTTTATCAGCGAAAGGCTCCCTGTTGGAACCCATGGCAAACTATATTGACTACTTTTTCATCCCATATGTTGCAAATCTACGCTCATATGTAAAGGATACAATGGACTTACTGATGATTCTACAGACAGTGACTTGGCACAGTACATACCATTTAATAACGATGGATGTGATTGCCTGATACACCAATATTGACAATACCGTGGGTTTGAATGCTGTCAATCATTTCTTACAGGAAAGAAACATTCATTATAAAGAACATAATGAAATGTTACTAGACATGATTTCAACCTGCCTCACATGCAATATTTTTTTGTTTGGTGAAGATCTATTTCGACAGCTATGGGTTTTTCCTTCAGCCCTAGTTATGCATGTTTAACAATGGGCTGGTGGGAGAAGGAGGTGGCATGGAATATCCAACATGAGAAATACACAAAAAAGATAGTCAGTTGGACCCGATTCATAGACGATCTTTTAATCATTTGGAAAGGGAATGTGGATGATTTTCAGGATTATTTCAAAATTTTAAACAGCACATCTAATTTGAAATTTACATATGAAATCAACAAGGAAAGGGTGACTTTCCTGGATGCTGAAATTTATGTAAAAATCATTCATCTGGAAACCACACTTCACCGCAAGATTATGGCAACAAATGCCACCTTGGAGGCAACAAGCTTCCAACAACCTTCTCTAATATCCAACATACCATATGGAGAATTTCTACATTTACGACGAATATGCAGTGAGGAAGTGGACTGCAGGAAACACAGTGCTGGGACAATAAAAAGATTCAAAGCCAGAAAGTATAATGAAAATATTGTAAATAGATGTTGGAGTAGAGCAAATAAAAGTTCAAGGATCGAGTGCCTTAAACTTAAAGATGAGGAAAAACAATCAGATATGGAATCCATAAGACTAATAATGGATTTCTCTCTGGAATCCAAGGAGATCGCTGGCATAATTAAAAAGGAACTGGAAAATTTTGCAGTTGGATGGCACAATTGGTGAAAGGATGGGACCCCAGCCAACGATAACATATCGCAGAGCAACAAACTTAAAAGATCGGCTAGTGCATAGCCACTTCAAAGCAAAACAACCTAAAGACACATGGCTCAAAACTAAAGGATTCATCAAATGCCACAACTGCAAAGCATGCCAAATTGCACAACCAACAACAGACTCAACAATGGCAAATGACAAAGTCTGGCAAATAAGAGAACTGATATCGTACAAGAGTCAATATACCATATATGTGATTGAGTGCCCATGTAAGTTAAAATATGTGGGAAGCACCATATGTGATTTAAAGAAAAGAATACTTGAACATGTCCGTGCGACAAAATATAAAGATAAGAACAAAGCAGTGGCCAAACATATGGCACTTCACCACAATAGCAACTGGAAATCTTTGAAATTTTATGGAATATAAACCATACCCATAATTTCACGAGGCGGCAACAGGGAGAAAATGCTGCGCCAAAGGGAATCACAACATATTTTAAATTTCAGAAGTATGACACCACATGGCTTAAACCAGTCGGAAGAACTATACATACATATTTAATCAATAATCAGTAAATCATAAAAAGGTGAATGGATCCAATACAAGTTTGACAAAAAGACACTTGGCACGATCAACCCAATGAAAAATGTCAGTATAATTGTAACACGAATATATAAAACATTATTTTTCATGATGAGATAATTGTCTCCACTGGAGGAGTGAACATTTATATTAGAGGGACAAACAGGCACAATAGAATGTAAATGATGTGTATTAAAATGATAAAACATCCCCACCGAAGGGACTATATAAATTGCATCCCAGACTGAAATTGATAGCCAATGTGGCAGGACACTGATATAATGAGTTATGTTCAATATTTGATCGTGCCAAACCCTGGATATTTTATCCAGAAGCAAACTTTCCAAAATTCAATTGGTTTGATTTGAAATGAATTATGGGTTTATAATTTTGTCTATCCTGATGCCAAAATGTATTTATTGGTTTCTTTGATTCACTTTATCTGAACTGAAATGATTTCATTTTCTGTCTTTTATATATCCTGGTAATATCACTGTAAATAGAAGGGACCACAACTCCCAGAATTCTGAGGAGTAAGCCCCATCACTGACAGGAAATGAGGTAGCACCTTTTCCTGTTATGAATGTGTAAAAACAAGGTAGATTGCGCAAAACAAACAACCGTGAACAAGGTATTTTGCAATACCGAAACGCGTTGGTTGGGATCTGTGCTTTATCGCTGACTAACAATTATTCAAGAATAAATTGATTACATGAGCTGGAGTGCGACCCTATTTTCCTCTTCATTGAAGAAATTGCTGCATATACATATATATGTATATATATATATATATATATATATATTCACTGAAAAAACCATAGGTTTCACACACGTTATAGTTAGGAATTAGCATTTAAAAAACCTTGCAAATTCACTGAAAAAACCATAGGTTTCACACATGTTATAGTTAGTTGGACATTTCACTCGTACAAAACCATTGAAATTCCCCCGTTATAGTTAGTTCAGCTAACTATAACTCGCGCGCCCGGAATCCACTGCTTATGACGTCACATGTTACATCACTGATGACATCATCCAGTGAATATGTGTCTCTCTAAAAAATAAATATTTTTATATATGTATATCTAAAGGTTAATGGAAGAATAAATGGGTAAATAAGTAACCCTGGGCGTAGTTCGCGAAGTAGCGCTACTCGAAGCTACGCAAAGTGCACTTCGCACTACGCGAGCTACGCGTAGCACTTCGCGAACTGCGTAGTAACATGTTTGCACTGTGCAAGATGTCGTTTTCAATGATTGCACAGTGCGGACAAGCAACCGGCACTGTGCAATCATTGAAAACGGCATCTTGCACAGTGCGAGCTGTAGTTTTCTGCTGCTCGCGTAGATTTTTACTCGAGCGGCAGCTTTCTCAATGCGAACTGGTAGTTTCTCATCGCGAGCGGTCGCGAGCATGCGCGCCCACACGCAATGAGAAACCTGACCTCCTCGCGTTGAGAAACTCGCCGGGAGGATAATTTTCCACGCTTGCGATCGCCAACTTGATGTTGCTGATCGCGAACGAGGAAAAAGTCTCGCCGGGATGTCATTTTGCTTGCTCGCGGTCGCCAACTTGTTGTTGAGGACCGCGAGCAAGCAAAAAATGACCGCTGCACTACGCTACGCGTGTTTGCACTGTGCTACGTGCAATTTGCGTAGTGCGAAGTAGCGCAAACTTCGCAAACTACGCGAGCGTAGCGTAGTGCTTTGCCCAGGCTTATAAAGAAGTGTCTAAATGCATGTTTTTTTTGGTAAAATTAATTGTATAACTGACTTATTAAAAGTATCTTAGTGAATACAGTGATGTAATATGTGACGTCATCAGCAGTGGATTGCGGGCGCGCGAGTTATAGTTAGCTGAACTAACTATAACGGGGGAATTTCAATGGTTTTGTACGAGTGAAATGTCCAGCTAACTATAACATGCGTGAAACCTATAGTTTTTTCAGTGAATATCTATATATATATACATATATATATATATATATATATTCACTGAAAAAACCATGGGTTTCACACACGTTATAGTTAGGACTTAGCATTTAAAAAACCTTAGAAATTCAGTGAAAAAACCATAGGTTTCACACACGTTATAGTTAGGATTTAGCATTTAAAAAACCTTAGAAATTCAGTGAAAAAAATCATAGGTTTCACACATGTTATAGTTAACTGGACATTTTACTCGTAAAAAACCATTGAAATTGCCCCGTTATAGTTAGTTCAGCTAACTATAACTCGCGCGCCCGCAATGCACTGCTGATGACGTCACATATTACATCACTCATGACATGGTCAGTGACATCACTCATGACATCACTGATGACATCTCAAATGACATCACTGATGACATCACTGATGACATCATCCAGTGAATGTGTGTTTTTCTGAAAATTAAATATGTTTTATATATGTATATCTCAAGGTCGATGGAAGAATAAATGGGTATATAAGTGTCTAAATGGATGAATTGTTTTTGAAAAATTGATTGTATTACTGACTGATTAAGTGTATCTTAGTGAATACATGGCTTAGTGAGTAATGTTTAAATATGTAAATATCTGTATCAGTCTCTCACTTTGTGTATAAGTGGCTGCATGGGTTGGTGTGTAGCTACATGAGTGTCTAAATAGGTTATTAGTTGGTTTTTTGAGTATCAGTATGAGTGTGAGTGTCTGGTTCGGTGAGGGGTATTACGTAGTGCATGGGTGCATGAATGAGTGACTCATTGTTTGTATGTGTTGAAGACAGCATGTGTGCAGGACTGTATGGGTGGATGAGTGTATGTATGGGTGTGTTAGTGAGTGAATGACTGTCTCAATAGTGTCTTTATGTGTAACTACATATGTTTTAAACTAGTATATGTGACTATTGGTGTATATATGTGAGTATATGTGAGAGTGAGAGATTGAAAGAGTTCCTGTATGAATAAGTATGTGTTTCTATAAGTGATTGTTTAAAAGACTAAGTATGTGTAAGTTTCCGTAGAAGTAAGTGTGGTGGTGTGTGTATAACTGTATATGCAAGTAAATGTATGTTTGATTCTTTATTAGCATGACTAACTATGTGTGTGAGTACCTCTATGGATGAGTGGCATTGTGTAACAGGATGTATACGTGTATGAGTACATATGATGAGTGAGTACATGTATGAGTGACTGTATAGGACTGTTGGTGAATGAGTGGATGTGTATTTGGATCTTAGAATTACTGTATAGGTTGTTGTAACTGGTATTGGTATGTCCATTGTTTTTAAAATTTTAATTTCTATTTTTGATTGTGTGTATCAAAGGTTAAATTAGGGGAAGAGGAGGTCTGCCACTCTATCACAAGGATGATGTCATCAGTGATGTCACCCAGTGATGTCATTTGAGATGTCATCAGTGATGTCATGAGTGATGTCACTGACCATGTCATGAGTGATGTAATATGTGACGTCATCAGCAGTGCATTGCGGGCGCGCGAGTTATAGTTAGCTGAACTAACTATAACGGGGCAATTTCAATGGTTTTTTACGAGTAAAATGTCCAGTTAACTATAACATGTGTGAAACCTATGGTTTTTTTCACTGAATTTCTAAGGTTTTTTAAATGCTAATTCCTAACTATAACGTGTGTGAAACCTATGGTTTTTTCACTGAATTTCTAAGGTTTTTTAAATGCTAAGTCTTAACTATAACGTGTGTGAAACCCATGGTTTTTTCAGTGAATTTGCAAGGTTTTTTAAATGCTAATTTTGTTTTTTTTCTTCTATTTTTTTAAACATATTTTTATTTTAATTTTCTATCCTTTTTTAAAGACTATGGTTAAATTTTTAAAATTCTATAATATGTTTTTTTTAATATATTTTATAAAATAAACATGTAAAATTTATTAGCAATAAATTTTTTCCTTTTTTTGAAATTTTTTTTTAGTACGCGTACCGTAAGCTTACGGTAAGCGTACGGTTTACGCAACGTCCGTAATTTATCTACACTGTTTGCGTATAGTTACGCAATTTGCGTAGCCGCGCGTCCTCCGCGTGGGACGCGTACGCGTGTACGCTACACGCGCACGTTACGCGGAAGTGTCGGATAGTGACTGTTATGCGCATGCGCGCAAGCGCGTGTCTTTTTTACGCGCATGCGCACTTTTGCCGTAAGCGTACCGTAAGCGTACCGTAAGCGTACGGTAGGTCATGTGATCATGAAACACAACTTTTGATTGGTTGAAACTACTTTCAGTTCTAGAACTCTCCTACACCACACCCATTCCCCTCATTTCTGCTTGTGATCCCTTGGGAGAAGGAGCTGGTTTGTCTTTGGGATACGATGGCAGAACAGCAGAGCTCTTCTGAGAGTGAGGCTAGCACTAGCAGCACTGTCTTGAGGCAGAGATCGAGGAAACAAAAGCCCTCTTATGTATGGGATTATTTTACTTTTCCTGAAGGCCAGCAAAAGGTGAATGCACCCTTAGTAACTTGCAGGCTGTGTCAGCGTGTACTTTCTAGAGGTAATCCTGACAGGAAGTATTCCTTTGGGAATCACACCATGAAGAGACACCTCCAGGATGTACACAGAAGGACACATGGTCATCTTTTTGGAGGTAACTCTTCAGAAAGACAAGCAAGTACATCCACAGCAGCTCAGCCTGGACCATCATCTGCAGGGCTGACTCCTTCTTCTGCAGGTCAGGTGAGCCCTTCATCTGTGGGGGGAGCATCTCTTTCTGCTGGCCCTCTGGAAATTAACCCTCGTTTTCTCAGGGTTGATATTCGATGTGCCTCTTGTCATGATCTAATTTGTCATAGGGAGACCAGTGTTTCCCTAGTGAACAACAAAATAGATCAGCACACTTGTCACAGAGACTTATTTTTCCATGCTTTCTTTCCTCTGTCCCTGCATGAACACAACGGTTCTTTTAAGAGCCAACCTTATCTTTCATCTTTTTTTTACATATGTTTTTTAAAACTTTTTTTTTTTTTTTACCGTATTATCACATTACAAGGTCCTTGAGAGACTACAATTATTATTATTGACTTACCATACTCACTCAAAAAAATATTTATTCATTTGTTTTTTTTAAAAATAGTTTTAAAAATGGTTCTAGTTTTCGAAAATTTTCTATATCAATCTGAAAAAAAAGAAAAAAGTATTAATATTTTTAAAACAATTTATAATACAGTACACATATTTACATTTTTTTCCCAAAAATATTTTTGCCTTATTTTTGCTGTTTTCAGAATATATTGCATTTCACTATAAATTGTGAAAGCAATTGCATTCATCATTTTACAGCGGGCAAAAAAAATAACAATCACAAAGATTGTAATAAAAAAGCCCAGAATCTCTTTTTACTTAAACTTAACATTATAGAAATGCATAATATTCTAAAAAAATATCATCTAATACCAATAGTTATTTCTTTAAAATACCGTCTGATATGTTTGTTTCAGAAGTATAATCACAATATTATATCTCAAATAACTCCAAAATACATCTGATTCCATTTCCTTTAGGCAAAATAGTAATTTTAAATTTTTTTTGGGGAATAAATTTCAAACGGTAATCCAATAAAATTCTAAAGTTTAATTTGTCCAGATCTCACCGATTCTCTGTAACATTTTGGTTCACGAACATTTTTTGAATAATTTATTAAGTCCACAATAGAATTGGTTACTTTTCCGCATGGCCAAATAGTAATTTTTAAAATCTTTTTTGAAAAAATTTCCAATGGCAGTCCAATAACATTCCAAAATTTAAATTGTGCAGATGTTACCGATTATCTCTAAATTATTGGTTTTCAAAGTTTCATTTAAAATTAAAAAAGTCCACATTACAATTGGTTATCTTTCCATTAGGCCAAATGATAATGCTGTATTGTATTCGATGATTTTAATGTTTGAATTTGCCTCTCGTAGAAAATCCAGTAAATCATCCCAAGCGTACTTGGCACAGCTTAGGGTAAGGAACCATGTTGGTGTTCCTAAATTCCGTAACATGCATTTTAGTTCACCATGGCGTCTGTACCAATATTCATTTGTCCCACGCTGACAAGCCATCAGATTGATCAGTTGTGTTTCCAAATGATCATCTCGGTGCTGCACTTTCTCCATAAAATCCTTAGCAGACACATTTTGTAAATGTACTCCACTTTTTAAAATGTGATTTACTGCATAAGACAGTGCAGACAAGTCGCTTTCAAATAAAAGATGGAACAAATAAGGAATACTTTGTCGAAATCTGGGATCTTCAGCATATAGTCTTGTAGTCCGATACTCAGAAGCTGGAATCTGTTCTGGACGTTCATCGTATCGTCCTCCTTTTCCTTTAGGAAACAGCTGGGGAAAACATCGAGCTTCCAAGCTCTCCTCCCATACACTCACGGGAGTTCCTTTTGCTTTCTTCATCTGAAAGAGATCAATATTGTCTCCCATAACTTCTTTCGAATGAAGAGGATGTATGCTAAAATGTTCATAAATTTCTTCTTCCTTTGACTTGTCCACTTTTTCAATTTGTCCAGTTGGTGTTTCTGTGTCTTCTTGTAAATCTTCTTCTTCTTCTTCTTCTATATAAATTGATTCATACCATTTGTTATTCTTTTTCAAATACAAATTTGCTCTTTGTACTTTCCGCACATCTACCAGCTCCTGCCAAATCTTCTTATTCTTTGTAGGTATACCATTAACCAGAATAATTAATGGTTCAGTTTCCAAAGTATCCGCATCAATAGTTTCCATATTTTTTTTCAAATCCAAGGGCAAATACACCACTCTACCTTTTAAACCTCTCAGTAAATCTGAAGGAGGTAATTTACCAGTTTTCGGCTCCATACGTACTATGGTCTGGAACGGATGAACACATTGAATGAGTATAGACTCATATGTATTTAATTCAGAAAGTTCAGCAGGAATAGCATCCAATTCTAAATTATTATGTACAGCTCTGGTCGGCATTCTATTTTCCTCTAACTTGTTGTAACAGTATTTACAAATACGCTGATCTTCACCCAATTCAAAACAATTTTCTAGAAATATATATGTGGCAAAATCCTTCCACTTATAATTATCTTCATTTTCACTCTTTCTGTAGAGATCAACATTCCTAGTTTGTTTTCTATAATGAGTTCTGCGGCAACAAATACAAGTAAAATTTGGTCTTTCATTAGAGACTATTGCAAATTTTGTTATGTGATCATTAAATGTGTTACTTACAGAGGGTTCTACATTCTCTTCCACTTCTTCCTCATTTACTGTGTCCTTCTCTGCACTGTTTTGTTCAGGACCAAAGTAACAAAACTGAATTTCATCAACAACCTTCTCTACATCTGATACCGTTCCTCGGAACAGAGCCCTATTCAATTCATTTAACTTTATTGCTGGACTTTTGGCAAAATACAACCGTCTCACAAACTTTCTCATTTCAGTATGATGAACAGCCAGCATCCTAAAATGATGGAAAACACTATTGCACACTTTTCTAGATAGACAAGCCAGAGAATGACCCTGCAAACCAGTATTCTCTCTCACTCTGCATGGATCCAGACTTTGAAGCACCTTAATCTTCTGTTTTACACTTTTTTTACTATATTCTCTTAGAAACTCTCGAAATTTGTCAATAGATTCCTGACGCACAGTGCAAATACTACTACAATTCCAAGTGTACACTGGGGCTTTAGGACGTCTCCCCATTGCCTCATCTGCCATCACTTGTACCTCATCTCTTGGAACCATTATCTCCTTCTCCATTATGCAACCATTTTTTACTTCGTATGAACGACCTCTGGTGTCAACTGCATGCAGCAAACTATTACTTTGAAAATAGCTCTCTTCATTAAAAAAAGGTTCACTACTTGAACTATGCATCCACTTTCCTAAAAACACTTTACAAAAGTTTGTTCTGTTCACTACTCTTTTCCTTTTGCTATGTGATTTCAGTACATTAACCATTTTGTCTAATGTACGCATCCTATTCAAAATTAAAATGAATAGTTTCCTTTTTAATTCTAATGCCTTTGCTGCAATGGCTTCAATTTCTTTTTTTCTCTTAAAAAACTTAGCCTTTTGCTTATATTTCTTCACATCCTTTATCAAATTGGACATAACCCTTCTCTGAAACATTTTTCTACGTATCTCTTTAAACGCTGTTTTTCTGTTTAAGTTTAACTTTTTAGTTGCAGAAGGTATATTTGCATTAACTAAATTCTCAATTTTTTCTTGTCCTTTTTGTTTGAAATCATTCTTTCCTGTACAGACATTTTGTACATTTTTCCTTTTTTTGAATATATTCCTTAGAAAATCTTTTTTTTGCTTACCAGAAGATTTTTTCTTCCTTCCAACATCAGCATCTTCTACTAACTTTGATCCTCTAGTTGTCTTCAAATATAGTTTTTTTTTTGCGTTTTTTGAACTCTGGATTTTGTAGGCATCTTTAATTTAGTTCACTGCTCTTCAGCAATACCTGAAAAAAACTAAAAAAAAAATCCTTTATTTTATTTAAATATATTACTACATTTCTTTTCACAATAGTCACAAAACGAAATTTCTTTGCCAATTTGAATGCACACTAACTGCTCTTTTTTTTGGGCCAGTGAAAATCACTTTTACAAACTGTCACATTATGAAACCACTTTTCAGATTTTTTAAAAAGCCCATGTCCAGACTGCTACACTCCAGCAAGGGCAACCAGCCTTAGTGATGCTGAATGTATTTGCATTACAGACTGAAACCTGAAAACCCCACTCGCTTGTAAATACTGTGCATGATTATACATGGCAAGCACATGGGTGTGTGCTAAGAGTCTGCTTCTTCCCCCAAAAAATCGCTCCCCCTTTCCATCTAATGCAACTGTGAAATCACCAGAGCAATACGCAATAAATCTCTGCCTATAATTCCTCTCTGCACACAGAGTCATGTTTTCACATTAGTCCCAAAACGAAATTTCTTTGCCAATTTGAAAGCACACTTACTGCTCTTTTTTTTTTGGGCAAGTGAAAATCACTTTTACAGACTGACACATTATGAAACCACTTTTTTCGATTTTCTTAAATGCACATGTCCAAACTTCTTTTTCAGACCACCTCCATGTGTAACCTGGGTGGCTGCCTACACTCCAGCAAGGGCAACCAGCCTTAGTGATGCTGAATGTATTTGCATTACAGACTGAAACCTGAAAACCCCACTCGCTTGTAAATACTGTGCATGATTATACATGGCAAGCACATGGGTGTGTGCTAAGAGTCTGCTTCTTCCCCCAAAAAATCGCTCCCCCTTTCCATCTAATGCAACTGTGAAATCACCAGAGCAATACGCAATAAATCTCTGCCTATAATTCCTCTCTGCACACAGAGTCATGTTTTCACATTAGTCCCAAAACGAAATTTCTTTGCCAATTTGAAAGCACACTTACTGCTCTTTTTTTTTGGGGCAAGTGAAAATCACTTTTACAGACTGTCACATTATGAAACCACTTTTTTCGATTTTCTTAAATGCACATGTCCAAACTTCTTTTTCAGACCACCTCCATGTGTAACCTGGGTGGCTGCCTACACTCCAGCAAGGGCAACCAGCCTTAGTGATGCTGAATGTATTTGCATTACAGACTGAAACCTGAAAACCCCACTCGCTTGTAAATACTGTGCATGATTATACATGGCAAGCACATGGGTGTGTGCTAAGAGTCTGCTTCTTCCCCCAAAAAATCGCTCCCCCTTTCCATCTAATGCAACTGTGAAATCACCAGAGCAATACGCAATAAATCTCTGCCTATAATTCCTCTCTGCACACAGAGTCATGTTTTCACATTAGTCCCAAAACGAAATTTCTTTGCCAATTTGAAAGCACACTTACTGCTCTTTTTTTTTTGGGCAAGTGAAAATCACTTTTACAGACTGACACATTATGAAACCACTTTTTTCGATTTTCTTAAATGCACATGTCCAAACTTCTTTTTCAGACCACCTCCATGTGTAACCTGGGTGGCTGCCTACACTCCAGCAAGGGCAACCAGCCTTAGTGATGCTGAATGTATTTGCATTACAGACTGAAACCTGAAAACCCCACTCGCTTGTAAATACTGTGCATGATTATACATGGCAAGCACATGGGTGTGTGCTAAGAGTCTGCTTCTTCCCCCAAAAAATCGCTCCCCCTTTCCATCTAATGCAACTGTGAAATCACCAGAGCAATACGCAATAAATCTCTGCCTATAATTCCTCTCTGCACACAGAGTCATGTTTTCACATTAGTCCCAAAACGAAATTTCTTTGCCAATTTGAAAGCACACTTACTGCTCTTTTTTTTTTTGGGCAAGTGAAAATCAATTTTACAGACTGACACATTATGAAACCACTTTTTTCGATTTTCTTAAATGCACATGTCCAAACTTCTTTTTCAGACCACCTCCATGTGTAACCTGGGTGGCTGCCTACACTCCAGCAAGGGCAACCAGCCTTAGTGATGCTGAATGTATTTGCATTACAGACTGAAACCTGAAAACCCCACTCGCTTGTAAATACTGTGCATGATTATACATGGCAAGCACATGGGTGTGTGCTAAGAGTCTACTTCTTCCCCCAAAAAATCGCTCCCCCTTTCCATCTAATGCAACTGTGAAATCACCAGAGCAATACGCAATAAATCTCTGCCTATAATTCCTCTCTGCACACAGAGTCATGTTTTCACATTAGTCCCAAAACGAAATTTCTTTGCCAATTTGAAAGCACACTTACTGCTCTTTTTTTTGGGGCAAGTGAAAATCACTTTTACAGACTGTCACATTATGAAACCACTTTTTTCGATTTTCTTAAATGCACATGTCCAAACTTCTTTTTCAGACCACCTCCATGTGTAACCTGGGTGGCTGCCTACACTCCAGCAAGGGCAACCAGCCTTAGTGATGCTGAATGTATTTGCATTACTGAGTCCAACCTCAAACCCTTAAACTATTCTTTTTTTTTCCAGTACACCTTAATTTATTGTGAAAACATACTCCATATTATTTTACATGTTCCTCACATTTAAATTTCTCCCAAAACAGAAAATGATAAACGCAACTACAACAAAAAGAATTTCCATTTCTATTATTCATTTCTTAAGTTACCACATACATCCCCTCTCAAACTCTAAACTCACCTTTAAAATTAGTTAGTTGTGAAAGAAATGTGACACTCAAACAGCAGATTATCAGAGCCAGGATCTCTGTTGTGTTCACCTCTCTCCTCTCAGCAGAACCAGATAATGGCAAACTTTCCCTCTATTTTTCCACACATATACATGTAAGTTTCAAATCTCAGTGCTTCCCCCTTTTTTTCAAATGTAATCACACATTTCTATTGGTTGAAAACCAACCCTTTTCCAAAAGTACCCTGCCCCCAACTTGACTTCTGCCTAGTACCCTTCCCCCAACTTGACTTCTGCCTGCTACCATAGCAACAGCTCATGGAACACTGCTGTGTGGAGTTAGGTCAGAAGTTCGCCACACAATGTTTCAATTCCACAGAGCAAGAGTGCTTGACTTTTCAAACCTAACAGCAAATCCATAGTACTGTTCTTTGGTAACACATTTTTTTGTACCAATACAAAACATGCTTCTATTAGTTTACACATACAGCCTAGTTTTTATTCTAGAATGGTATGAAACAGCCAATCAGTTCTTTTTGTTTTGAAAAAAATATGTATGCCTCCATTTCCAAACTGTCTTTCTTTTCATATTGCCATTCTACTGAAAGACACCTCCTGAGTGCATCCAGTTCTCCTTTGAAGATGTTCACAGTGTGGATTGTAGGGCACAGCTATGTCTTCTGGAGTGAAAAGTTTGCAGAGAAAACAGATATGGTGAGAGACCTTGCTTTGCCAAATGTAGACATTAAATGGATTGGTCAGAGAGGGTTAAAGTGGCACCAATTGATGCCATTGGTGAAATCCTTCATGCAAATCCAACACCCTGACCTCATAATAGTGCACTGTGGTGGCAATGACCTAGGCACTTTGACTGGGGTAGGTCTGGAAATGCTTATGAAGGACACCTTTGCACAACTGTTTTCACTTTTCCCTAAAACTGCCTTTGTGTTTTCCAACATATGCCAAAGGCAAAAATGGAACTGGTCCAATCATTTCTGTCCGCAGATTGACAAAGCAAGAAAGCACGTCAACAAATCTGTTTCTGCTTTCCTCCGTGACTATGGTATGGGTGCCATTTACCACAACAACTTGCGTTTTGACATGCAAGACATTTATAGAGGAGATGGTGTGCACTTCAATGATAAAGGGAACAGAGTCTTCCTCTTGAACCTTAGACTCTGCATCGGTACTTACTTGTAGGTACCACTAAAAAATCATTTCATAAACACAACGGCTCTTTTTAGAGCCCCCTAATATCTAAACACTTAAATCTGAATTTCATTTTTTTTTTTTTTTTTTTTTTCTACCGTACGCTTACCGTAAGCTTACCGTACGCGTACCCCGTGATTTTTTTAAAAAATCAATAAATGTTTTCTTTGTACTTTACAGTCCTTCTTTGACCCCCTCACAAATGTAAGGGGGTCTGTAACTCTCCTCATTGCCCCCTTTTCTTGTTTTCACTCTTTTTTTTCTGAGTGAAACACACAAAATGGCGGCCGCCGCTTCCTGGTTTCGGCCGATTCGAATGTTTACTAAGATCTAACAGCCAATCAGAATCGCGCTCGCGCACGCCACCGTACGCGTACCGTAAGCTTACCGTAAGCGTACGGTAAGCGTACCGTAAGCGGGCTCAGATATAT
This sequence comes from Triturus cristatus, assembly GCF_964204655.1. Taxonomy (NCBI): domain Eukaryota; kingdom Metazoa; phylum Chordata; class Amphibia; order Caudata; family Salamandridae; genus Triturus; species Triturus cristatus. The sequence goes on along the minus strand of NC_140589.1, from coordinate 387,523,225 downwards.
ATATTGATTTAAAGGCTATTTTCTCAGAATCTACTGAACAGATTTACACCAAACCTACAAAAGGCACTTCCTTGACATAGGGACTACCTCTCTGCCAAATTTCTAGTAATTCTGTTCAGCCGTTCGGGCTGTAGCTCGTTCTAAAGGTCCTATGGAAAAATGCATGGGGAAAACGCGTTTTGGGACCCCCCTTTTATCTCAACCCCCCCTTGACGTATCCCCCCGAGACTTTCAGGGTAGGAGCGGAGCGTAGCGCCCCACCTATTTTGAGAAATTCGCGAGGATTCATCGACCGGCGCCAAAGTTATTCAAAATAGAATGTTGCGGATTTCCTATGGAAAAGGGGTCCTAACTATAACTACCTACTGGCGACCGCCAGTAGGTAATATATATATATATATATATATATATATATATATATATATATATATATATATATATATATATATATATATCCTACTGGCGGTCGCCAGAAGGTAGTTATAGTTACAACCTAGTTTCCATAGGAAACGCATTTTTTGATTTGCTAATAACTTTGGCATCGTTTGACGAATCTTTGCGAAATTCTACAAAAAAAAGTCTATCCAGGTCGGCTCCTATCCTGAAAGTTTGGGGGTGATTCCTCAACCGGGGGCTGAGAAAAAAGGGAGGGTCCCAAAACACGTTTTCCCCATGGTAATTTCCTTAGGAAATTTTGCGACGAACTACAGCCCGAACTGCTGAATGGAATTACCCCAAATTTAGCAGAAAGGTATTGCTTGGTTCAGAAAGCGACCTTTTTTTAAATGGTGTAAATCCATTCAGTAGTTTTTGAGAAATTCAAAAAATAAGAGTCAAAAAATCAATTTCCCATAGGAAACTTTGTGTAAGGCCAGAGCCGAAACTATTGAATGGAATTACCCCGAATTTGGCAAAAAGGTAGTGCTTGGATCAGAATGCAACCTTTTTTTTAAAATGTGTAAATCTGTTCATTAGTTGCTGAGAAATTAGAAAAATAAAAATTTTGATATCTGGGCGGAGCCTAAGTCCAGAGCATGAACTTCACTGTGATTGGCTGTCAACACTCCAAACCAGGAAGTGTTGGCAGCCATCTTGTGACTTGGTAGAAGTGAGTCATCAGAAAACAGAGAAACAAAGGTATAAAACAAGAGAAGGGGGCAGGGTAGAAACACCCTGACCCCATAGGCCTGCTCAGGGTGTCCAAAAAGGACCCTAAGGCCCAAAGAAAGCATTTTCTTTTTTTTTTTTAAATATCAGCACAATTTGCGCTGGGGTCGCGGGTTCCCGCGTTTTATTTTAATGAGACCCCGGGGTGGGCTATGTCTCGGGGGCATTTCTTAAAAAATAATAGCAGGGACTCGCTGGGGCTGCGGAGGCCAGGAAGTGGCCAGGAAGTGTTAGCAGCCATCTTGTGCCTCCCATCTAGTGAAAATATAAAAGAAAGGTCGCGAGGGCAATTTAATATACCGGAGCTCTGTCTGTGCGAGATACCCCTTTCATGCTGCGTCTCCCTACATCAGCAGGTAACGCACCCTTTTCCCCCATCAACAGCATACCTCCAACAACATTCTTGGGCCCGCAACTCTCCCTCTGTGAACCACTGGCCGGCTCACAGCACTTCGGGTGCGAGTTCTCGGGCCCGCAGTTGAATCTGTGAAGCCAAGACTGGAAATATATTGCAGGTCTCTCTCTAAGAGATACGCTCCTCATGGTCCCTCTCCCCACATCACTGTTCCGCAGATATCGCTTTGGAAGCTGATGGCCCGCACCTTTCCCTATACCAGTCGGCCCGCAGGTGTTCTTCTGCGAGCTGGCCCGCAGCTCTCCCTCTGCGAACTGACGGGCCGCGGTTCTCCCTCTATGAGCCTGCCAGTCAGCTCACAGCTCTTCATCTACGAGCCAGCCCGCCGGCTCATAAGTCTCTGAGAACAGATGCAATGGAGGCGACGACCATGTAGGTTGGACACCCAACACTGCTCTGACATCCCCCAGCAGGAGCTCCTTGTCCGCCATCCCCCCTCACCCCCACCCCCCAACAAACAAATATGAAAGTCACGTTAGGGAATCTGGAACATAAAAAATTGGGTAATGTTGTAGAATTATTTATAAGAAGATGCTTGTGAGGTTGGACAAATAAGAATCTTAGTAATGTATGGATTTACATATAAAAAATGTTATTAAAATAAAACAACAACAAATAAAACTATGTACAGCCATGTCGTGTCATCGTTGGACCATTTGTGAATCACAGCCTGCAAGACAAAAATAAAGATAAGATGGTGCGTCATGCGTCCAGCAAAGGAGAAAAAGAAAGAGAGAATGAGTGAGAGAGATGGAGAGAGAGAGAAACAAAGAACGAGTGAGAGAGAGGAAGACAAAGAAAGAGAGAACGAGTGAGAGAGAGAACGAGAGAAAGAGTGAGATACAAGGAAGAGAGAAAGAGAGAAACAGTGTGAGAGAGAGGAAGAGAGAGAGAGAGTGAGAGAGCGGAAGATAGAGAGAAGGAGTGAGAGAGAGGAAGAGAGACAGAAAGAGTGAGAGAGCTGGAGAGAAAGAGTGAGAAAGAGGAAGACAGAAAGAATGAGAGAGAGAGGAAGACGGAGAAAGAGAGAGAAAGAGAGAAAGAGTAAGCTACAAGGAAAAGAGAGAGAGAGAAACAGTGTGAGAGGGAGGAAGAGAGAGAGAGACAGAGTGACAGAGAGAGAAAGAGGAAGAGAGAGGAAGAAAGAATGAGAGAGAGGAAGAGACAGAGAAAGAGAGAAAGTGTGAGAGAGAGAAAGGAAGAGATGGAGAGGGAGTGTGGACATTGGAGAAAATATTCGCAGCTCACCTTTGTACCACCTATGTGTCTCCAACCACTTGCCGGGACATAGTGCACTCTCAAGTTTAGTCATCTGAAAGTAGTATAGAATTAGTAATTGCAGAGTACATACAACTGCACACGCCTAATTCTCTGTTTTGCCAATGTGCACTCAGGCTGCTGCACCCCATCCACTCCCACTGGTCGGAGGTGTCTGTGCGCTCTTATGCGCCCAGGCTGCTGCACACTATCCACTCCCACCACCCAGAGGTGACTGCCCGCTGCTGTGGAAAGAAGCCTCTCTGTTCACCTTCCGCCACTGGCGTTTGTGTAAAAGGGTCCACCACATGCAGAAGGAACCTCCTCAGCCATCGCTTACACGCGGTCAAGCCGAGCTCACAATTCAGGGTGGGTGTTGTGGGCCACGAATCATCGCAGGTTCCACACAAGTTCAGCTCTGGTGCCACTGAGTGGTGGGAGTTCCGTGCTGGGGGGCCTTAATTCGTGAATCTCAGCCTGTTAGATAAAAAGCAAGATAAGATTGTGCGTCGTGCGTCCATCAAAGGAGATAGAAAGAGAGATAGAGAAAGAAAGAAAGAGTGAGAGGAAGACAGAGAGAGAAAAAGAAAGAGTGAGAGGAAGACAGAGAGAAAGAGAGAAAGAGTGAGAGAGACAAAGAGAGAGAGAAACAGTGAGAGAGGAAGAGAGAGAGAAAGAGTGTGAGAAAGAGGAAGAGAGAGAGAAAGAGAGAAACAGTGTGAGAGGAAGAGAGAGAGAAAGAGTGTGAAGGAGAGAAAGGAAGAGCTGAAAAGGGACAGTGAGTGCCCATACTGTGGACAAAACCCTCACAGCTCACCTTTACACCACCGCTTTGTCTCCAACCACGTGCCAGGATCTAGAAGAGTCCTCTAGCTCCCACTTCTGAAACATAGTACAGAATAAGTAATGGCAGAGTATATACAACTGCGCACACCTAAATCGCTGTCCCTCTGCTGCACACCCAGGCTGCTGCACCCCATCCACTCCCACCGCCCACAGGTGTCTGCCTGCCCCTGTGCACCCAGGTCACACAGCTCACCTTTTCACGGACAGGGCACCCTCCACATCATGCAGCCCTGCTCCGCAGGCCAACAGGTCTCACATTTGGTGTTGTGTCTTGATTTTGCCATGGCAGAGGACTTATCAGTGCACCCATCATCATCGCAGGTTGCACCCCCGCTCAGCACTTGTGGTGCCTCTAACTCAGTGAACAGTGAGGTCACGCTGTTCGATGGCTCAGGCCTACACTGAAATGGAAATGGCATTGAGCACGTGTGCCCGGTCTTTTTTATTGGGAGTGTCACATGTCCTGTGACGCCTGTGCTGGATGGGTGTTTGCTAGCCGTGAGGGAGTGGCTGTGGCGCACTGACAACTAGGGTGTGACCAGCAGATCACTGCAATGAAAATCTGGGCCATGTAGCCTTGTTGTCCTTCCCTGTAAGCGTAAGTAGAGTGGGCTGGCCTGGGGTATGCCAGTCCTGCATGAGGCTGTGAAGAATGACTCTGGAGCTATGGGCGTGGCTGCTTCTTGAGCTGTATGAGGAATCCAATGATGCCATGCGGGTGTTCTTGTTGTAGTGCTGCCGTCACCCGGGTCACAAGCGTCAATGTGTCACTTTGTGAGCCAAGTCCCACTACATGGCCAACATGGAAGATACGGGGAATCACTGACCCTATATTTATCCATAGTTCCACACAAGAAAGATGGTGGACATGACACATCTGTGTGGATGCAAATGTTTATTGCACATTCAGTGGAGTATTGTAGCTGTAGCAATATAGCCATGCAAAGCCCAAATTTCAGTTTTTGGGACATGGAGAGCAGCCAATTAGAGACAAGTTCGTTGTCGGAGTTAGGCTGCACCAACATATGTACTTATACAATCACAAAGTTACATATTCAAAGTTTTCTCCCACTGTCAAAGGTAAGTTGGTTGCAAACGCTGTCCAGAGCACAGTGTAATGTGGTAGGGCCCAGGGGCAGCATGTTGCATACATAATGAACACACGGACACAGATAGATAGTGGAACTGAGTACGGGCACCTGCACTCACTCACTTTTTATTACCAGGGTCACATGTCCAGTGACGTCTGTGCTGGATGCATGTGGGGTGAGTGTAAACCAGCCTCCGGGAATGGTTGGTGCTGGTAACAAGTACAACAGTAATCATTGGATCACACATAGAGATTCAATCATAAAGGGTCCATGACTTGTGCTGCACTAAGTTAGGGGCACCAGATAAATAATACACAAAAGATTTGTGAAGGGTTCATGACTTGTGGTACACTGAGGTAGGGGCAGCAGATCTGAAATCATACAGAAAAGATTCTATCATAAAGGATCCATGAGTTGTGGTGCACTGAGGTAGGGGCATCAGAAGCATTCCGCGTGTGCACTGCTAGCAATGATGCGTGGTTCGGGAAGGCCGCACTGGTAGCAATGTCGGTTGCCTGCTGGTCTGCACCATCTGCAATCGCAACTCGATCTGAATTGTGAGCCGTGCAGTCGGCAATGTAGATGGAAGGCAGTAGTCAGCACAGACATCGAGGAATGCTTTTTGTCACTTCCTCCTGACAAAATCCAAGGACATAGAGTACAATTCTGTCTGCAATTAATAAATCATGTCCCAATGTAAATTGGGAGCTCTGCTGACCGCAGTGTAGGTAACAAAAGATGACATATGCATGGAATACATTGTCAAAATGTGTAGGTTTCGGGCATGTTATAGTTAGTTGCCTACTGGACTCTGAAGTTAATGAATCAAGACTCAATTTGAATTTTGAGCCCTGCTGACCACAGTGTAGGCCGGAGGCAGCGGTCAGCAAAGGCCCACAGCCACGTGGCGTTGACTTTAGCTGCACAGATTGGGAGCATTTGGTTTTCTTAACCGATTATAGTCTCTTACACAATTTGCATGGGTACTAATTTTGAATTGTGAGCCCTGCTGACCACAGTGTAGCCCAGAGGCAGTGGTCAGGAAGGGTCCACAGCCACGTGGCGTTGACTTGAGCTGTACAGAGTTAGTGGTAGGTGTGGCGCTCAACGTGTGTGCAGCCAGAGATGATGTGTGATGTGGGCAGGCTGCACTGGGAGCAATGTCTCTTGCCTACTGGACTGCGTCACCTGCAATCGCGACTCCATCTGAATTGTGAGCCCTGCTTTCCGTAGTGTAGATCGAAGGCAGTAGACAGCACAGACATCAAGGAATGCTTTTTGTGACTTCCTCTTGAGAAAATCCAATGACATAGAGTACAGTTCACTATGCAATAAATAAATCAAAACTGAATTCGAACTGTGAGCTCTGCTATCCACAGTGTAGACTTCCATTCAGTGTTCCTTTGGACTTGCAAGATAAATGTTGTCATTGTACTAAAGCTATAATTGATATCAAAAAAGTTCTTGAATCAAGGATACTAAAAGGCTATTATTTTGGTTTTGAAGACATTGTAGTTTGTTGCCTACTGGACTCTGTAATTAATGAATCAAGAATCAATCTTAATTGTGAGCCCTGCTGACCGCAGTGTAGGCCAGAGGCAGAGGCCAGCAAGGGCCCACAGCCACATGGCGTTGAGTTGAGCTACACACTTAATTGCACCTGAAGCAATCAGCATGTGCGGAGCCTGCGATGATGCGTGGTCCGGGCAGGCAGCACTGGTAGCAATGTCTTTTGCCTACTAAAGTCTGCCTTAATAAGGCAACGTGGCGATGACTTGTGGTGCAGTGAGTTAGTGGCACCTGAAGCACTCAGCCTGTACGCATCCTGCGTTGATGCGTGGTCTGGGTGGGCCGCACTGGTAGCAATATCTTTTATCTAATGAATTCTGCGTCAGTAAGGTCACGTGATGGTGACTTGTGGTGCACTGAGTGAGTGGCACCTGAAGCACTCAGCGTGTGTGCACCCTGCGATGATGCGTGGTCCGGGTGGGCCACACTGGTAGCAATGTCTTGTGTCTAATGATTTCTGCCTTAATAAGGCCACGTGGCGTTGACTTGTGGTGCACTGAGTTAGTGGTACCTCTGGCGCTCAATGTGTACGCAGCATGCGATGATGCGTGGTCCATACGGGCCACACTGGAAGCAATGTGTCTTGCCTACTGGACTGCATCATCTGCAATTAGGACTCCATCTGAATTGTGAGCCCTGCTGTCCGCAGTGTAGATCGAAGGCAGTGGTGTGTACAGACGTAACTCTGCAGTGCTGTGCCGCTGTGTTCGCAGGGGGCCTGTGACGAGGAGGCCCGCAGTCATGGCAGCAGCCACGTGGCAGGGTGAGGGCCGCCGCTCTGGCAGACATGTTGGCCTTCACACAAGTGAACCACGCCCAGAGCTCCGGCCTATTTATTCACACTTCTACGTTGGAGTGGCGTACGTTGGACCAGCCCACTGCACTTCCGCTTACAGGGGACAACGACACAGGTACATGACCTGGATCTTCCCCACTGCCTGAGGTAACATGGTTGCGTCCACTGTCCACAACACTACAAGCACCAGCAGTATATGTACACATGAAGAGGTTTGCGCTCTGCATAGTGAGGTCTGTCCAGCACATCACAGCTACACTTGGTATTGTGTGCATTAATATTGGTGGGTGGCTTGCATCCTTCACACATGTTTGGTCGCCACATATCGCAACATTCAGCTATTGTGTGGCTGAGGGGCCATGCCGTTTTTGGAGGGTTCGCTGTCCTGTTGCCTCAGTGGTAGTGGGGAGGTGGTCCGGTGGGGAGGTCCTCAGGGTGGTGGCAGTGGGTTTTGTGGCCTTCTTGGGTGTGGGAGGTGCATGACATGAGTTGTTGTTCAGATGTGATTCTGGGCTGGGCTACCTTTCACACTGTAGGTAGTCATCCTACTTTACACCAGTAAAAGGCAGATGTTACATTCCTACTGCTAATGTAGCTTATCGCCTGTTTTATTATTATTATTAGCGTTAGTTGTTGCTCTCATTTGTGGCGATTTTGTTTTGCGGAAGCTATTGCTGTAAAACTGGCGATATCGTCTGTTTTCACCAGGTTGAGAATGGAATGATAATTTAAAATCACTGAAAAAACCATAGGTTTAATGAAAATTCTAATTAGAAATTAGCATTTAAAAAAACCTTTGAAATTCACAAAATAAAAACATAGGTTTCAGGGACGTTATAGTTACAAATAATCATTTTAAAAACCTTTGAAATTCACTGAAAAAACCATAGGTTTCAGGGACGTTATAATTACAAATTAGCATTTAAAAAACATTTGAAATTTACTGAAAAAACCATAGGTTTCAGGGATGTTATAGTTTGTTGCACATTTGACTCGTACAAAACCATAGAAATTTGTCTGTTATAGTTAGTTTAGCTAACTATAACTCACGCCCCAGCAATGCACTGCTGATGACGTCAGCTATTACATCATTCATGACATGGTCAGTGACATCACTGATGATATCACTGCCTTTCTGTACCCTCTTGCCTCTTTCTGCACCTCTGCTGCTTCTTTCTGCACTTCTCTTGCCTCTTTCTGTACCTGTTTCTTTCAGCACTTCTCTTGCTTCTTTCTGCAACCCTCTCGCCACTTTCTAAACCTCTACTTGTTCTTTCTGCACTGCTCTTTCTTCTTTCTGCACCTGTTTTGCAAATTACTTCACCCCTCTTGCCTCTTTCTGCACCCCTCTTCCCTCTATCTGCACTTCTCTTTCCTCTGTCTGCATCCCTGTTCCCTCTTTCTGTACCTCATTTGCCGATGTCTGCAACACTCTTCCCTCTTCCTATACCCCTCTTGCCTCTTTCTGCACCCATGTTGTTTCATTTTGCACTTCTCTTGCCTCTTTCTGCACCCCTGTTGCTTCTTTCTCCACTTCTCTTGCTTCTTCCTGAACCTCTTTTGCTTCATTCTGCACCTCTCTTACCTCTTTCAGCATCCCTGTTGGCTCTTTCTGCACTTGTATTGCTTATTTCTGCAGCTCTCTTTCAAATGCTTGCCTCTTTGTCAACCCCTCTTGCCTCTTTCCGCACCCTCTCTTTCTTCTTTCTGCATCTCTCTAGGCTCTTTCTGCATCTCTGTTGCTTCTTTCTACACTTCTCTTGCCTATTTCTGCATCGCTGTTGCCTCTTTCTGCACCTCTCCTGGTTCTTTCTGCACTTGTTTTGCTTCTTTCTGCAGCTCTCTTTCAAATGTCTGCACCTGCTTTCCTCTTTCTGTACCCCTCTTCCCTCTTTCTGCACCTGTCTTGCCTCTGTCTGCACCCCTGTTCCATATTTAGAGCATCTAATGTGCCTGTTTCTGCAACTTTCTTGCCTCTTTCTGCTGTTTTCTTGCCTCCTTCTACACCTCTGTTGCTTCTTCCTGCACTTCTCTTGCTTCATTCTGCACCTAACTTCTGTAAATTTCTGCACCCCTCTTGCCTCTTTGTGTACCTTTCTTGCCTCTTTCTGTACCTCCCTTGCCTTTCTGCAACCTCTTGCCTCTTTCTACACATCTCATTCTTCTTTCTGAAGCTCTCTTCCCCCTTTCTGCACCTCTGCGGCTTCTTTCTGCACCCCTCTTCCCTCTTTCTGCACTTCAGTTGTTTCTTTCTGCACTTTTCTTCCTTCTTTCTACAGCTGTCCTGCTTTTTCCTGCACCCCTCTTGCCTCTTTCTGCACACCTTTTTCCCTCTTTCTGCACCTCTCTTCTCTCTTTCTGCATCCCCTTCCCGCTTTCTGCACCTCCCTTGCCTCCTTATGCACCTCAAATGCTTTTTTCTACACTTCTCTTGCTTCTTTCTGCACCCTTCTTGCACGTTTCTGCACCTCTCTTGCCTCTTTCTGTACCTCTCTTGCCTCTTTCTGCCCCTCACTTGCCTCTTTCTGCACTTCTCTTGATTTTTTCTTCTCCTCACCTGTTGCTTCCTGTGACTCTCTTGTCTCTTTCATCATTTGTCTTGCTTCTTTCTGCACCTCTGTGGCTTCTTTCAGCACTTCTATTGCCTCTTTCTGCACCCCTCTAGCCTCTTTTTGTACCCCTTTTGCTTCTTTATGCACTTCTCTTACTTCTATCTGCACCTCTCTTGCTTTTTCTGTACCCCTCTTGCCTCTTTCTGTACCCCTCTACCCTCTTTCAGCACCCCTCTTCCTTCTTTCTGCACCTCTCTTTCCTCTTTCTGCACCTCATTCCCTCTTTCTGCACCTCTCTTGTCCGTTTTTGCACCTTTCTTTTATCGTTCTGTATTTCTCTTGCCTGTTTCTGAACCTCTTTTGCTTCTTTTTGTACTTCTCTTACCTCTTTCTACATTTATTTTGCTTCTTTCTGCATTTCTCTTGCTTTTTTCTGCATTTCTGTTGCTTCGTTCTGTACTTATCTTACCTCTTTCTACATTTCTGTTGCCTCTTTCAGCACCTCTGTTGCTCCTTCTGCACTTCTCTTGCCTATTTCTGCATTTCTGTTGCTTCTTTCTGCACTTCTCTTGCTTCTTTCTGCAAATCTGTTCCTTCTGTCCGTACCTCTCTTCCCTCTTTCTGCACCTCTGTTATCTCTTTCAGCACTTCTCTTGCCTCTTTCTGCACCCCTCTTCCCTCTTTCTGTACCTATATTGCCTGTTTCTGTACCTCTTACCTATTTATGTACTCCTGTTCCCTCTTTTTGCACCTCTCTTGCCTGTTTCTGTACCTCACCTGCCTCTTTCTGTACTTTTCTTGCTTTTTTTCTGTACCTTTATTGCTCCTTTATGCAACTCTCTTGACTCTTTCTACACCTCTCTAGCCTATTTCTGTAACTCACTTGCCTCTTTCTGTACCCCTCTACCCTCTTTCTGCACCCCTCTTGCCTCTTTCTGCACCCCTCTTCCTTCTTTCTGCACCTCTCTTTCCTCTTTCTGCACCTCATTCCCTCTTTCTGCACCTCTCTTGTCCGTTTTTGCACCTTTCTTTTATCGTTCTGTATTTCTCTTGCCTGTTTCTGAACCTCTTTTGCTTCTTTTTGTACTTCTCTTACCTCTTTCTACATTTATTTTGCTTCTTTCTGCATTTCTCTTGCTTTTTTCTGCATTTCTGTTGCTTCGTTCTGTACTTATCTTACCTCTTTCTACATTTCTGTTGCCTCTTTCACCACCTCTGTTGCTCCTTCTGCACTTCTCTTGCCTATTTCTGCATTTCTGTTGCTTCTTTCTGCACTCCTGTTGCCTTTTTATCCACTTCTTTTGCCTGTTTCTGCACCTCTCTTTCCTCATTCTTCACCTCTGCTGCCTTCTTTCTTTACCCCTGTTGCCTTTTTCAGTATCCCTCTTGCCTCTTTCTGCACCTCTCTTTCCTCTTTCTGCACCTCAGTTCCTTAATCTTCACTTCTCTTGCTTCTTTCTGGACCTTTCTTACTTCTTTCAGCACCCCTCTTGCAGCCTTTTTCCCTCTTTTTACACCTCTCCTGCCTCTTTCTGCACCCCTCTTCCCTTTTTCTGTATCTCTCGTTCCTCTTTCTGCAGTTCTCGTGCCTCTTTCTGCATATCTGTTGCTTCTTTCTGCACTTCTCTTGCTTCTATCTGTACCTCTCTTGCTTCTTTCTGCAACCCTCTTGACTCTTTCTGCTCCGCTTTTGCTTCTTTCTAAACTTCTCTTGCTTTTTCTGTACTTTTTCTGCTTCTTTCTGTACCCCTATTGCCTCTTTTTGCACTCCTGTTCCATCTTTCTGAGCCCTCTTGCCTCTTTGTGCTCCTCTCTTGCCTCTTTCTGCACTTCTTTTGCCTTTTTCTGCACTTCTCTTGCCTCTTTCTACACTTCTCTTGCCTCTTTTTGCATATTTGTTACTCTTTCGGCACTTCTCTTGTTTTTTTCTGCACTTCTCTTGCTCCTTTCTGAACTTCTCTTGCTACATTTTGTGTGCTCATATGGAAAGTGCAAGCTGGCAAGTTTAAAAGTCTGCGTGCTCTCATGACTGAGGTTTATGTCTACTTGTACATGTATTCTTACATGTGTTATGAATCTGAAGATGGTAGCTTAAAAAGCGGTTAGCTTCTCCTATAGGTGGTCAAATCTTATCAGTTCTGCTCTGTCATTCGGTTGCACATGCAGACATGTCTTATGTACATAGGTGTTATAGAGCCCCTCAAATATACTATTGAATACCCATGTGCCCTGTATTATGGCAGAAATCAATGCATGCACCTTTTTGTGCACACATTTACAGAGTGTGCTGTCTGAAACATAGGTATTCAAGTATTTTTTTGTTTATTTTTAAGTAACAGGTCACTAAGTAAAAGCAAATACACATAATGCATACTTTCACAAATGTGGTGAGACTTACAACAGTGATATGGTTAAGATTGCTGTTTTACATTTGGTAGGCTTAACATTTTGAGCAGTCAATGAAAAGTGAACCTTCAAGACAAAATTGAGGTTTAAGACATCTTGGGAGAAGGATTAGTGAGTAGGCTACTTTGTATGAGTCTGTGGAAAGGTACAGTCAGAGTGGGCCTCTTTCTGAACCTCTGTTGCTTCTTTCTGTACTGCTCTTGCTTCTTTCTGCACCTTTCTTCCTCTTTCTGTACCTCTCTTGCATCTTTCTGTACTGCTCTTGCTTCTTTCTGCACCTTTCTTCCTCTTTCTGTACATGTCCTACCTATGTAGGCATAGTTAGAAATTAGCATTTAAAAAACCTTAGAAATTAACTGAAAAAGCCATAGGTTTCAGGGATGTTATAGTTAGTATTAACATTTAAAAAACCTTAGAATTTCACAGAAAACACCACTGGTTTTAGGGACGTTATAGTTAGTATTAACATTTAAAAAACCTTAGAAATTCACTGACAAAAACCACAGGTTTCAAGGACAGTATAGTTAGGCTGACAGATCACTCGTACAAAACCAGAAAAGATCAGCCATTATAGTTAGCTGAGCTAACAATAACTCGCGCCCCGGCAATGCACTGCTGTTGACGTCACATATTTCATGACATGGACAGTGACATCACTGATGACATCACTGATGACATCAGCCACGTAATATCTGATGTACCTCCTCACAACCTAATATAACCTTTCATACACCCACTCTAAAATACACACTACCATTTTTGAAACAATAGACACAACAGCACCAGTTAGTACATACCTAATCACTGATTCATGTGTCTACACACACATCCACTCACTCACCCATACAGTTACTCATACACACAGTCACTCATCAATACACAGTGTAGACCAGAGGCAGTGGTCAGGAAGGGTCCACAGCCACGTGGCGTTGACTTGAGCTGTACAGAGTTAGTGGTAGGTGTGGCGCTCAATGTGTGTGCAGCCAGAGATGATGTGTGATGTGGGCAGGCTGCACTGGGAGCAATGTCTCTTGCCTACTGGACTGCGTCACCTGCAATCGCGACTCCATCTGAATTGTGAGCCCTGCTGTCCGTAGTGTAGATCGAAGGCAGTAGTCAGCACAGACATCAAGGAATGCTTTTTGTGACTTCCTCTTGAGAAAATCCAATGACATAGAGTACAGTTCACTATGCAATAAATAAATCAAAACTGAATTTGAACTGTGAGCTCTGCTATCCACAGTGTAGACTTCCATTCAGTGTTCCTTTGGACTTGCAAGATAAATGTTGTCATTGTACTAAAGCTATAATTGATATCAAAAAAGTTCTTGAAGCAAGGATACTAAAAGGCTATTATTTTGGTTTTGAAGACATTGTAGTTAGTTGCCTACTGGACTCTGTAATTAATGAATCAAGAATCAATCTTAATTGTGAGCCCTGCTGACCGCAGTGTAGGCCAGAGGCAGAGGCCAGCAAGGGCCCACAGCCACATGGCGTTGAGTTGAGCTACACACTAAGTGGCACCTGAAGCAATCAGCATGTGCGGAGCCTGCGATGATGCATGGTCCGGGCAGGCAGCACTGGTAGCAATGTCTTTTGCCTACTAAAGTCTGCCTTAATAAGGCAACGTGGCGATGACTTGTGGTGCAGTGAGTTAGTGGCACCTGAAGCACTCAGCCTGTACGCATCCTGCGTTGATGCGTGGTCTGGGTGGGCCGCACTGGTAGCAATATCTTTTATCTAATGAATTCTGCGTCAGTAAGGTCACGTGATGGTGACTTGTGGTGCACTGAGTGAGTGGCACCTGAAGCACTCAGCGTGTGTGCACCCTGCGATGATGCGTGGTCCGGATGGGCCACACTGGTAGCAATGTCTTGTGTCTAATGATTTCTGCCTTAATAAGGCCACGTGGCATTGACTTGTGGTGCACTGAGTTAGTGGTACCTCTGGCGCTCAATGTGTACGCAGCATGCGATGATGCGTGGTCCATACGGGCCACACTGGAAGCAATGTGTCTTGCCTACTGGACTGCATCATCTGCAATTAGGACTCCATCTGAATTGTGAGCCCTGCTGTCCGCAGTGTAGATCGAAGGCAGTGGTGTGTACAGACGTAACTCTGCTGTGCCGCTGTGTTCGCAGGGGGCCTGTGACGAGGAGGCCCGCGGTCTTGGCAGCAGCCACGTGGCAGGGTGAGGGCCGCCGCTCTGGCAGACATGTTGGCCTTCACACAAGTGAACCACGCCCAGAGCTCCGGCCTATTTATTCACACTTCTACGTTGGAGTGGCGTACGTTGGACCAGCCCACTGCACTTCCGCTTACAGGGGACAACGACACAGGTACATGAACTGGATCTTCCCCACTGCCTGAGGTAACATGGTTGCGTCCACTGTCCACAACACTACAAGCACCAGCAGTATATGTACACATGAAGAGGTTTGCGCTCTGCATAGTGAGGTCTGTCCAGCACATTACAGCTACACTTGGTATTGTGTGCATTATTATTGGTGGGTGGCTTGCATCCTTCACACGTTTGGTCGCCACATATCGCAACATTCAGCTATTGTGTGGCTGAGGGGCCATGCCGTTTTTGGAGGGTTCGCTGTCCTGTTGCCTCAGTGGTAGTGGGGAGGTGGTCCGGTGGGGAGGTCCTCAGGGTGGTGGCAGTGGGTTTTGTGGCCTTCTTGGGTGTGGGAGGTGCATGACATGAGTTGTTGTTCAGATGTGATTCTGGGCTGGGCTACCTTTCACACTGTAGGTAGTCATCCTACTTTACACCAGTAAAAGGCAGATGTTACATTCCTACTGCTAATGTAGCTTATCGCCTGTTTTATTATTATTATTAGCGTTAGTTGTTGCTCTCATTTGTGGCGATTTTGTTTTGCGGAAGCTATTGCTGTAAAACTGGCGATATTGTCTGTTTTCACCATGTTGAGAATGGAATGATAATTTAAAATCACTGAAAAAACCATAGGTTTAATGAAAATTCTAATTAGAAATTAGCATTTAAAAAAACGTTTGAAATTCACAAAATAAAAACATAGGTTTCAGGGACGTTATAGTTACAAATAATCATTTTAAAAACCTTTGAAATTCACTGAAAAAACCATAGGTTTCAGGGACGTTATAGTTACAAATTAGCATTTAAAAAACAGTTGAAATTTACTGAAAAAACCATAGGTTTCAGGGACGTTATAGTTTGTTGCACATTTGACTCGTACAAAACCATAGAAATTTGGCTGTTATAGTTAGTTTAGCTAACTATAACTCACGCCCCAGCAATGCACTGCTGATGACGTCAGCTATTACATCATTCATGACATGGTCAGTGACATCACTGATGATATCACTGCCTTTCTGTACCCTCTTGCCTCTTTCTGCACCTCTGCTGCTTCTTTCTGCACTTCTCTTGCCTCTTTCTGTACCTGTTTCTTTCAGCACTTCTCTTGCTTCTTTCTGCAACCCTCTCGCCACTTTCTAAACCTCTACTTGTTCTTTCTGCACTGCTCTTTCTTCTTTCTGCACCTGTTTTGCAAATTACTTCACCCCTCTTGCCTCTTTCTGCACCCCTCTTCCCTCTATCTGCACTTCTCTTTCCTCTGTCTGCATCCCTGTTCCCTCTTTCTGTACCTCATTTGCCGATGTCTGCAACACTCTTGCCTCTTCCTGCACCTCTGTTGTCTCTTTCTGCACCCCTCTTCCCTCTTCCTATACCCCTCTTGCCTCTTTCTGCACCCATGTTGTTTCATTTTGCACTTCTCTTGGCTCTTTCTGCATCTCTGTTGCTTCTTTCTACACTTCTCTTGCCTATTTCTGCATCGCTGTTGCCTCTTTCTGCACCTCTCCTGGTTCTTTCTGCACTTGTCTTGCTTCTTTCTGCAGCTCTCTTTCAAATGTGTGCACCTGCTTTCCTCTTTCTGTACCCCTCTTCCCTCTTTCTGCGCCTGTCTTGCCTCTGTCTGCACCCCTGTTCCATATTTAGAGCATCTAATTTGCCTGTTTCTGCAACTTTCTTGCCTCTTTCTGCTGTTTTCTTGCCTCCTTCTACACCTCTGTTGCTTCTTCCTGCACTTCTCTTGCTTCATTCTGCACCTAACTTCTGTAAATTTCTGCACCCCTCTTGCCTCTTTGTGTACCTTTCTTGCCTCTTTCTGTACCTCCCTTGCCTTTCTGCAACCTCTTGCCTCTTTCTACACATCTCATTCTTCTTTTTGAAGCTCTCTTCCCCCTTTCTGCACCTCTGCGGCTTCTTTCTGCACCCCTCTTCCCTCTTTCTGCACTTCTGTTGTTTCTTTCTGCACTTTTCTTCCTTCTTTCTACAGCTGTCCTGCTTTTTCCTGCACCCCTCTTGCCTCTTTCTGCACACCTTTTTCCCTCTTTCTGCACCTCTCTTCTCTCTTTCTGCATCCCCTTCCCGCTTTCTGCACCTCCCTTGCCTCCTTATGCACCTCAAATGCTTTTTTCTACACTTCTCTTGCTTCTTTCTGCACCCTTCTTGCACGTTTCTGCACCTCTCTTGCCTCTTTCTGTACCTCTCTTGCCTCTTTCTGCCCCTCACTTGCCTCTTTCTGCACTTCTCTTGATTTTTTCTTCTCCTCACCTGTTGCTTCCTGTGACTCTCTTGTCTCTTTCATCATTTGTCTTGCTTCTTTCTGCACCTCTGTGGCTTCTTTCAGCACTTCTATTGCCTCTTTCTGCACCCCTCTAGCCTCTTTTTGTACCCCTTTTGCTTCTTTCTGCACTTCTCTTACTTCTATCTGCACCTCTCTTGCTTTTTTCTGTACCCCTCTTGCCTCTTTCTGTACCCCTCTACCCTCTTTCTGCACCCCTCTTGCCTCTTTCTGCACCCCTCTTCCTTCTTTCTGCACCTCTCTTTCCTCTTTCTGCACCTCATTCCCTCTTTCTGCACCTCTCTTGTCCGTTTTTGCACCTTTCTTTTATCGTTCTGTATTTCTCTTGCCTGTTTCTGAACCTCTTTTGCTTCTTTTTGTACTTCTCTTACCTCTTTCTACATTTATTTTGCTTCTTTCTGCATTTCTCTTGCTTTTTTCTGCATTTCTGTTGCTTCGTTCTGTACTTATCTTACCTCTTTCTACATTTCTGTTGCCTCTTTCAGCACCTCTGTTGCTCCTTCTGCACTTCTCTTGCCTATTTCTGCATTTCTGTTGCTTCTTTCTGCACTTCTCTTGCCTCTTTCTGCAAATCTGTTCCTTCTGTCCGTACCTCTCTTCCCTCTTTCTGCACCTCTGTTATCTCTTTCAGCACTTCTCTTGCCTCTTTCTGCACCCTTCTTCCCTCTTTCTGTACCTATATTGCTTGTTTCTGTACCTCTTACCTATTTATGTACTCCTGTTCCCTCTTTTTGCACCTCTCTTGCCTGTTTCTGTACCTCACCTGCCTCTTTCTGTACTTTTCTTGCTTTTTTTCTGTACCTTTATTGCTCCTTTATGCAACTCTCTTGACTCTTTCTACACCTCTCTAGCCTATTTCTGTAACTCACTTGCCTCTTTCTGCACTTCTCACTTTTTTGTTTACCTCTCTTGTTCCTTTCTGCAACTGTCTTGTCTCTTTCATCACTTCTCTTGCTTCTTTCTGCACCTCTGTTGCTTCTTTCAGCACTCCTGTTGCCTTTTTATGCACTTCTTTTGCCTGTTTCTGCACCTCTCTTTCCTCATTCTTCACCTCTGCTGCCTTCTTTCTTTACCCCTGTTGCCTTTTTCAGTATCCCTCTTGCCTCTTTCTGCACCTCTCTTTCCTCTTTCTGCACCTCAGTTCCTTAATCTTCACTTCTCTTGCTTCTTTATGGACCTTTCTTACTTCTTTCAGCACCCCTCTTGCAGCCTTCTTCCCTCTTTTTACACCTCTCCTGCCTCTTTCTGCACCCCTCTTCCCTTTTTCTGTATCTCTCTTTCCTCTTTCTGCAGTTCTCGTGCCTCTTTCTGCATATCTGTTGCTTCTTTCTGCACTTCTCTTGCTTCTATCTGTACCTCTCTTGCTTCTTTCTGCAACCCTCTTGACTCTTTCTGCTCCGCTTTTGCTTCTTTCTAAACTTCTCTTGCTTTTTCTGTACTTTTTCTGCTTCTTTCTGTACCCCTATTGCCTCTTTTTGTACTCCTGTTCCATCTTTCTGAGCCCCTCTTGCCTCTTTGTGCTCCTCTCTTGCCTCTTTCTGCACTTCTTTTGCCTTTTTCTGCACTTCTCTTGCCTCTTTCTACACTTCTCTTGCCTCTTTTTGCATATTTGTTACTCTTTCGGCACTTCTCTTGTTTTTTTCTGCACTTCTCTTGCTCCTTTCTGAACTTCTCTTGCTACATTTTGTGTGCTCATATGGAAAGTGCAAGCTGGCAAGTTTAAAAGTCTGCGTGCTCTCATGACTGAGGTTTATGTCTACTTGTACATGTATTCTTACATGTGTTATGAATCTGAAGATGGTAGCTTAAAAAGCGGTTAGCTTCTCCTATAGGTGGTCAAATCTTATCAGTTCTGCTCTGTCATTCGGTTGCACATGCAGACATGTCTTATGTATATAGGTGTTATAGAGCCCCTCAAATATACTATTGAATACCCATGTGCCCTGTATTATGGCAGAAATCAATGCATGCACCTTTTTGTGCACACATTTACAGAGTGTGCTGTCTGAAACATAGGTATTCAAGTATTTTTTTGTTTATTTTTAAGTAACAGGTCACTAAGTAAAAGCAAATACACATAATGCATACTTTCACAAATGTGGTGAGACTTACAACAGTGATATGGTTAAGATTGCTGTTTTACATTTGGTAGGCTTAACATTTTGAGCAGTCAATGAAAAGTGAACCTTCAAGACAAAATTGAGGTTTAAGACATCTTGGGAGAAGGATTAGTGAGTAGGCTACTTTGTATGAGTCTGTGGAAAGGTACAGTCAGAGTGGGCCTCTTTCTGAACCTCTGTTGCTTCTTTCTGTACTGCTCTTGCTTCTTTCTGCACCTTTCTTCCTCTTTCTGTACCTCTCTTGCATCTTTCTGTACTGCTCTTGCTTCTTTCTGCACCTTTCTTCCTCTTTCTGTACATGTCCTACCTATGTAGGCATAGTTAGAAATTAGCATTTAAAAAACCTTAGAAATTAACTGAAAAAGCCATAGGTTTCAGGGATGTTATAGTTAGTATTAACATTTAAAAAACCTTAGAATTTCACAGAGAACACCACTGGTTTTAGGGACGTTATAGTTAGTATTAACATTTAAAAAACCTTAGAAATTCACTGACAAAAACCACAGGTTTCAAGGACAGTATAGTTAGGCTGACAGATCACTCGTACAAAACCAGAAAAGATCAGCCATTATAGTTAGCTGAGCTAACAATAACTCGCGCCCCGGCAATGCACTGCTGTTGACGTCACATATTTCATGACATGGACAGTGACATCACTGATGACATCTCAAATGACATCACTGATGACATCAGCCACGTAATATCTGATGTACCTCCTTACAACCTAATATAACCTTTCATACACCCACTCTAAAATACACACTACCATTTTTGAAACAATAGACACAACAGCACCTGTTAGTACATACCTACTCACTGATTCATGTGTCTACACACACATCCACTCACTCACCCATACAGTTACTCATACACACAGTCACTCATCAATACAGCCACTGATATATGCACTCATACACACATACGGACACTCACATACAGCCACCCATATCACCAAAAGAATCAATCACACTGCCATTTACTCACTTATACAGTTATACACACACCACCTCACTTATTCATAGACAGTAACAGTCACTGACACAAGCACACTCATCCACATAGCCACTCCCACAATCACTCACTCACACATATAGTAACTTATATATCCCAACACTCACATATACTGCCTTTTTCATATTTAGTTACTCACACATATACCAGTGAAACATCCTTCCCTCACCAACACAGCCATACGTACACTCACTCACCCATACAACCCCTCGCAGATGCACTCATGAACACCTACACCCAGTGAACCACCCACTCATACACCCATGCAGGGAGTCACACACCCCGGCCCACTCACACAAACATTCAGGCACCCATACAGGTACTCAAACAACCAATCATTAACCCATATTGACACTCATATAGTTACTCACCAACCCATGCAGCCACTTACACACCAACTGACAGACTCAAACAGACATCCACACAGATTAGTCATTCACCCATGCATTCAATCAAACACGTTTAATCACTCACTTATACAGTCAGTCACGCACTCACTATATCATCCCTTCAGACACTCATACACCCACACATTCTTCAATACACCTTGGTGTGTGTATATATATATATCACTCATGACATGGTCAGTGACATTACTGATGACATCTCAAATGACATCACTGATGACATCACCCAGTGAGTGTGAGTGTTTCTAAAAAGTTTAAGAATCACTGGGTGATGTCATCAGTGATGTCATTTGAGATGTCATCAGTGATGTCACTGTCCATGTCATGAGTGATGTAATATGTGACGTCATCAGTAGTGCATTGCAGGGGCTCAAGTTATAATTAGCTCAGTTAACTATAACGGCTGACTTTCTATGGTTTTGTACGAGTGAAATATCAACCTAACTATAACATCCCTGAAGGTTTATATATATATATATATATTCACTGAAAAAACCATAGGTTTCACACAAGTTATAGTTAGCTGTACATTTCACTCGTAAAAAAACAATGAAATTCCACGTTATAGTTAGTGCAGGCAACTATAACTCACGCGACCGCAATCCTCTGCTGATGACATATGTGTCTTTATGAAAAAAAAATATTTGTAATATATGTATAGCTAAAATTTAATGGAAGAAGACATGGGCAAATAAGTGTCTAAATACAGTATTAGCATCAGCAGAGGATTGCGGTCGCGTGAGTTATAGTTGCCTGCACTACTATAACGTGGAATTTCATTGGTTTTTTACGAGTGAAATGTACAGCTAACTATAACTTGTGTGAAACCTATGGTTTTTTCAGTGAATTTGCAAGGTTTTTTAAATGCTAATTCCTAACTATAACGTGTGTGAAACCTATGTTTTTTTCAGTGAATTTGTACGTTTTTTTAAATGCTAAGTTACTTTACGCCGTTCGTGCCTTGCGCGCCCACTTCACGCAGTTCGTTCCGTGCGCGACCGCAATCCTCTGCTGATGACGTCAGATATTACATCACTGATGACATATGTGTCTTTATGAAAAATAAATATTTGTAATATATGTATAGCTAAAGATTAATGGAAGAAGACATGGGTAAATAAGTGTCTAAATACAGTGATGTAATATCTGACGTCATCAGCAGAGGATTGCGGTCGCATGAGTTATAGTTGCCTGCAGTAACTATAACGGGGGAATTTCATTGGTTTTTTACGAGTGAAATGTCCAGCTAACTATAACATGTGTGAAACCTATGGTTTTTTAAGTGAATATATATATATATATTACCTACTGGCAGTCGGTAGTTATAGTTAGCATATTGTTTCTATTCAAAAGCGTTTTTTCTTTTTGCCAATATCTTTGGTGTCGTTTGACGAATCTTCGCGGAATTTTCAAAACTAATGGCCCGCCCAATTCAGCTCCTGTCTTGAAAGTTTCGGGGTGATTCATCAAGCGAGGGCCGAGAAAAACGGGGGGGTCCCAAAACGCGTTTTCCCCATGTTAATTTCCATAGGAAAAATTGGAACAGGCTACAGCCCGAACTGCTGAACGGAATTACACCAAATTTGGCAAAAAGGTAGCCCTTGGTTCAGAAAGAGACCTTTTTTAAAAATGGTGTAAATCTGTTCTGTAGCTCCTGAGAAATTAGAAAAATAAATTTTTTGATATCTGAGCACCGAGAAGGGTTCGAGACCCCTCCCGGGCACCAGCTTCACTCTGATTGGCTGCCAACTCTCTAATCCAGAATGTGTTGGCAGCCATCATGTGACTTGGTAACCGAGTCACAAGAAAAGAGTAAAAGGTGAAATACAAGAAAAGGGGGCAGGATAGAAACACCCTGAGCCCCTAGGCCTGCTCAGGGAATCCCACAAGGACCCCCAGGGCCAAAAAAAGCATTTTTTTTTTTTAATGGCAGAATTTGCGCTGGGTGCGAGAAAAAAAAAATGCTGCACTTCCTTTTAATGAGCCCCTGGGTGGGCCAGGTCCCAGGGCAATATTGAGCGTTTGGTGACCACAGCTCAGAGCTAACCCCCCCATCCCCAGAGGGCAAGAGGAGGGCACAGGCGGCGATCAACTGTCTATCTCATGCCAGTCGGAACTGGGAAGAGATTCTGCGGTCCACCTGACCAGGACAGAGCACCCCTGGAAACTTTTGGCTTCATGGACTCAAGGCGATTTGTTGGCGAGGCAAGGCAGGGGACCAGGGAGTAATTGGGAGAGGCGTCAAGTGTCCCTTCAGCGTAACCTCCGAGAATCACTGGGAGGGGCACTTCAGAAAGTACCCCGAATTTATCATAATCCCCCCACACACACACACATACTTTCCCAAAAGCGGTTTTACGCACGAGAAGAACGGATTGGGAAAGAGAGCGATATGTGGCAAAGGGGGAGAAACAGTGATTGACTGACGAGTGACAGAGGGTGGGATCTCAGCCCGTGGTTTGCGGTTCTGGTATGAATCTATCTACACCTGCACGTTTCCCCTGGCCTCTGATGGGATTTCAGGGCTGTAAATGGGTGAGTGCTTTGGGGGATCAGAAGCAGACTGGTGAGGGCAGACAGCGGTTAGATGAGCGCATTGTGTGTGCTCACAGCATACACTAGCATGCACAAGCGCCATGCATGGAGCTTCTCCAGTTCCCGTGCCTTTTTGCCAACGCGGAATCTGCATAGCGTGTCAAGGGAGAGGGGCCATCATGGCAGGCCTGTGTGTGGGGGGGGGCTGTACACCTGACACAGGACGAGAAGGCACATATGATGAGCATTCACATCTCAAGTACATCCTCCAGCATACCTGTTTGCCTTCTTTGTGTTTAAGTCAACAAATGTCTGTCCATTTTTGATTAAATGAAGCAAATATAATATCTATTCTTCTTTGGATATTTGAATCATGTCTGTCCTACGAGGAGACAAATGCAGATTTACACTGGCCACTGGGAAATTTGTACGTGTGAGAGGAGTGTGTGTGTAGGTGTGTGAGAGAGAGTGTGTGTGTATATCTATCAGTTTAGGGCTATGTGTTCCGGGATGTAGGTGCACCTATGTGTTTATGTGGCTAATGATGTACATACACGTGTGTGAGTAGGTGTATATAAACCTATATATCCATATATAAACCTTTCCACCTGCATGCCCTATGAATACATTTAACCTTACTAGCCTTCTTTAATAAATATGTTTCTATAGGTGGGGGCTGACAGCTGTCTTTAGGTGATTTTTGAATTACGTCAGGTTAGTGAAAACTGTCAGCAGAACACGCAGGAAACCCTAAGCATAACCCCAAAAACAAGACATCCCTGTGCACGTCTCTTAGCTTGGCAATGTCATGCACTACACTCCCGCGTGCTGCGGCTACATTCATGGACTGAGAAAGCACGCCCCTACCCTCAAGTCTGTGCTCGTGGTGCATGAGTGTTGTGCACTGCACACTGCCATCGTGTGTCTATATTCATGGACAGAGAGAGCACAGCCCATGCTCTCGTGTCTGTGGTTGGGGTGTGTGCATGAAGTGAACTTCACACTCATGTGCTGTGCTCCATCCACGGCCCCTGCCCACGTGTCTGTGGTGTGTCAGTGCTGTGCTCTATTCACAAATTCTTGTCTGTGGTCGTGGTGCATGTGCAGTGCACTTCAGACTCACATGCTGTGCTCCATTCACAGACTGAGAGAGCACGGCCCCTGCCCTCGTGTCTGTGGTGTGTTAGTACGTGTACATCACACTCACGTGCTGTGCTCCATGCACAGTCTGAGACAACACGGCCCCTGCTCTCCTGTCTGTGGTGTGTCAGTACATGCATTTCACACTCGTGTGATGTGCTTCATCCGCGGCCCCTGACCTCGTGTCTGTGCTGTCAGTGCGGTGCACTGTGCACCCCAATGCTGTGCTCCATTCACAGACTGAGAGAGCAGGGCCCATGCCCTCGTGTCTATGATGTGTCAGTGCAGTGCACTGCACACCCGCGTTCTTTGCCACATTCACAACTAAGAGCATGGTCCCTGCCCTCATGTCTCTGGTGTGCCAATGCAGTGCACTGCACACCCTTGTGCTGTGCTCTATTCACGGACTAAGAGAGCACGGCCCTTGCCCACATGTCTGTGGTGTGCCACTGCGGTGCACTGCACACCCTCATGCTGTGCTCCATTCATGGACAGACAGAGCACGACTTATGCTTGTGGGGCAAGAGTGCCGTGCAAGGCACACGCACCTGCTGTGGCACCATTCATGACCTTGAAGACCACGGCCCCAAGAAAATAGCAATAGGGAATAGGATTGCTGACGTCAGCTCTCTCTCGTGCATGCACTATGAGCATTGATCACAGCGAAAGTGTCCGCTGACCGTACGAAGGATCACCCTGGAAATAAAAAAATAATAACTCATTGATCTGACAGGACATCACCTAAAATTACCCACACTGCATATGTACAATGTTAATGGCGATTGATGGATGGATGTGTGAGGGGTGGGTGGATGCATGGGCGGACAGACAGACTGGTGGGCATATGAATGTGTGAGGGATGGATGGATGGACAGATGGGCTGACGGGCAGATGAATGTGTGCGGGGTCGGTGGATGGACGGACGGACAGGTAGATGTATGTGTGCGGGGTAGGTAGATGGCTGGATGGATGGACGAGAAGATGGATTTGTGAGGGGTGGTAGACGGACAGCCGGAAGAGTAGATGGATATTTTAGGGGTGGCTGGATGGATGGATGGGTAGGTGGATGTGTGAGGGGTGGATAGACAGAGGGACAGACGGGTAGATGGATATGTTAGGGGTGGGTGGATGGATGGATGGGTAGAGGGATGTGTGAGGGGTGAATGGATGGAATGATGGATTGACTGGAAAATGGATGTGTGAGGGGCGGATAGATGGATGAATACATGTATGGATGGTGACTTGGTAGTGGTTGGAATCCGGGTGGATGGATGAATCCGTGGGTCCGTACGTTTTTGGATTGCTGGACAAGTGGCTAATGAAACAGTGAGGGCAGATGCCTATGGCACCCAAGGCCTAAAGTGCGCCTTCGTCACCATTGCCGCTGGCTTGTGTCATCTGTGTGTGACGTGATGCACCTTGGGTGTCGAATTTCCTGTATTTGGCTTTTCTTTTTGAAACAATCCTGTCCCTAAACTTCTATAATCGATTTATTGGTGCTAAAACAAGACTGCGGCCCTCAGAATGCATTAGTTGCTCAGAAATGGCGAACGTGTTCTCCGGTGGTCTAGGGCTATAAAGCCACCCTCATTGAGCACTGCAATCTTGTCTTTCAAGTGAGATGTGTAAGTGGTAGGGCTACAGGCGAGGGTCAGAGTGACTCCTGGAAGTGCAGTTAACCCCTTCCCTACTGGCCTTGATTTCACACCTTAGGACAGCCATGTCAGTGCTGTTCAAACATACTGAACACCAAACCTCTGCAAGCCGCCCTTTCAAACCCTGCCTCTCCATACTTCCATTCACAGACTGACATCCACCCACCACTACTCCACCCATCTCTGTGTCCTTTCATCTGCACACCCATCCGTCCATCCAGCTGCAAATACATGCAATCACCAACTTCCACTCCACCATGTTTGAAAATACTCTGACACTTTCATCCATAGGTTCTTCTCTCATCTACCCATGGAGTCATGCTTGCATGCCCCGCCCCTCCTGCCACTCACAGTTCTTTTCAGAGGTCCCTCCACAGGATCCTCTTTCAAACCATCTCCATATGCTTCCACTCCACCCGTTCACTAGCTCACTGACTGCTTGCATGCACACCCCACCCCCCAGCCACTCACGGGTCTTCTCTGGGGTCCGTCAACAGAATCTTCTTTCCAACCATCTCCACACCCTTCCACTCAGCCTGTTCACCAACTCACTGACCGCTTTATCGCTTTATCTAAGAGGGTTTCCATCCATCCACCCATCCATCCATCCAAAGAGTCACACATGCACCCCCAGCCACTCATGCATCTTCCTAAAGGTCCTGACAGGATTTTCTTTCAAACCATCTCCATACCCTTGCACTCCAGCCGTTCACCAACTCACTAACCGATTTATACACAAGGGTATCCATCCATCCACCCATCTATCCATCGAGTCACGCATGCATACCCCGTCCCCAGCCACTCAGGGGTCCCTCAACAAGATCCTCTTTAAAACTATCTCCATACCCTTCCACTCCACCTATTCACCAACTCACTGAACACTTTGTCTACGAGGGTATCAAACCATCCACCTATCCATCCATCGACTCACGCATGTACCCCTGCCACCCCAGCCACTCACCCATATTCTTACCCCAGCCACTCACCCTTCCACTCCACCCATTTACCAACACACTAACTGCTTTATCTACTAGGGTATCCATCCACCCATCCATCCATCGAGTCACGAATGCACCCCCAGCCAGTCACGTGTCTTCTCAGGGGTCCCTGACAAGATCTTCTTTCAAACCATCTCCATACACTTCCCCTCTACCCGTTTACCAACTCACTGACTGCTTTGTCTACAAGGGGATCCCATCCATTCACCCATCCATCCATCGAGTCACGCATGCACCAACCTCCACCCCAGCACCTCACATGTCTTCTCAAGGGTCCTGACCGGATATTCATTCAAACCCTCTCAATACCCTTCCACTCCACCTGTTTCCCATGGGAATGGCGAAGAGAACATAGTGTACCTCATCACCATATGCCGGGAGCTAATACCGGAACGCCGGATCCTCTTGAAACCGCTATTCAACAAGAAACATATAAGGTCCTGCAGGCAGGCGGTGCTGGCAAGCTTCCTCAGCGATGATGTCCAACTGAGCAGCCGCCTGGTAAAATTTTTAGCAGCCACGGAAACCTACATCAACAAACAAGAAAAAGGTCTAGTAGGTGACACCATTCCAGATGCAGTGCGGAACTTATCACTGTGACCCTCATTGAGAAAGACTATGCCTGCACCCTCACCTTATCAATAACTCCAACGCCAACAATCTGCACACATCTTGCACCTCGGAAGGATCAATCAACCAGGAGTGGCTGAGGGTCCAGCTCGTAGGTCTGCCCTTACTGCTGAACTCGGGGACTCAAAGCCGCGGAGCCAGCGGCAAGGAACCTGTAAACTAGCTAGATGGGTTCCGCTGCCTCCCTGATACCCCCGTCTTCTGCACAATCAGTTCCTTGTATCCTCTTATTGGTCTCCTAGGAATGCATCTGTTTGATTGTTTTATTGTCTTATTACAGGTTTTAAGCTATTTGTTGAATTGAAATGAAGAAGATAGTCAAGGCCCCAAGGCGGGTCAACCCCAGATGCCCCACACCCATTCATTAAGCCGTTCTCGCACTGGCTCCGGGTCTGGTTAGTCAGAGTCGGTTACCACCAGTACCAGTCAGCAAAAAGTAGGGGGCGCAGGATGGCTTTACAATAAGGCCTCTTTTTTGCACCTCTGTTGGTTCTTTCTGCATATCTCTCGCTTCTTTCTGGACTTCTTTTGCCTCTTTCTGTATTTCTCTTGCTTCTTTCTGCATTTTCTTCCTCTTTATGCACATGTCTTAACTCTGTAGGCATAGTTAGAAAGTATCATTTAAAAAACCTTTGAAATTCACTGAAAATCCATAGGTTTCAGGGACGTTATAGTTAGAAATTAGCATTTAAAAAACCTTTGAAATTCACAGAAAAAAATACAGGTTTCAGGGACGGAATAGTTAGTTGGACATTTCACTCTTACAAAACCAGAGAAATTCGGCCATTATAGTTAGTTGAGCTAACTATAAATCGCACCCCGCAATACACTGCTGATGACGTCACATATTACATCATTCATGACATGGTCAGTGACATCACTGATGACATCTCAAATGACATCACTCATGACATCACTGATGATATCATCCAGTGACTATGTGACTATGTGTTTCTGTAAAGTATAAATATGTTTTATATATATATATAGACATTTGGGGGAGAGGTGAACAATGAGACTGTTCTCTTCTTCCATTTCACTTATTATTATTTTTTGTTTAGTGTTCCACACCTTTTTGCTCTCTTTTGATCTTCTTGTTTTGGGGGATTTCTTGTGTTTGATCATTCTCCCTCTTCTTCTCTGTCTGGTGTTCATTTGATACTGTCTAATCACCCCTGAAAAATCCAGTCTGCGGTGCACGCCTGTAAGCTCTTCATCCCCCAAATGAACTTTGTAGCTTTCTACACTGGAAGCAGCTGATATTGACCCAATCATTTTGGTGTCTGCAGTTTGACTGGTTTAAAGGTGATCGAATCTCCTCACAAAAGTGTGAATTATATCCACGGCATAATCTCTTTTGTCATGATTGAACTTCTTTTCTTTCTTTTGTTCCAACTCCTGTTCATGTGTCTCCAGTTTTTCTCCATGTTAATTAAAGCATTCTTTATTTCTTCCTTTGATTTTTTCAACAGCCTTTGATAATTTTCTTTCAGCGGGATAA
The DNA here is from genome assembly GCF_964204655.1 of Triturus cristatus. Classification (NCBI taxonomy): domain Eukaryota; kingdom Metazoa; phylum Chordata; class Amphibia; order Caudata; family Salamandridae; genus Triturus; species Triturus cristatus. The sequence goes on along the minus strand of NC_140589.1, from coordinate 387,494,498 downwards.
TTAAGGTTCCCATAAGTTTATTCGAACATTCAGTGGAATCCTCTTGTCACTGTTTAGATAGATTGTTTTTCTGCCCTCTGTTTTGCCTTTCCTGCTGGTTTTTCTGCCCACTGCTGTGCCCTCTTGTGCTGTTTTGCATATGGTGCTAATCTTCCACCCTCTGTTTTGCCTTTTCTGATCATGTTTCTGCCCTCTATTTTGCCTTTTCTGCTTGTTCTTCTTCCCTTTTTTCCCTTGTTAATTTTTTTCTCCCTCTAAAATGGGGGAGAGGGCTGCCATAATTTAAATGGGGAAGAGGGGGCCATGCAGCCCACCTTCCTGGGCTGATATAGGCCTGGGGACCACATCACCAGGGTGTCATATTCCCCCAGGTGCCCTCAAGCCTACCCAGGGCACCCAGTTTGCCATGGGACCCCAGGGAAGCCTCTGGGCCCGATTCACAGAACTAACTTAAGACAAAATCCTAAACTTACTACCATTTTGGTATTCACAGAAGGCACTTACTCATTTTGGTATTCACAGAAGGCACTTACTCATTTCGGTATTCACAGAAGTTAGGACTCCTAACTTTAGGACTCCTAAATGCCTTCTGTGAATACCGAAAGTCTTAAAATTAGGATTTTTCTCAATTTAGTAGTCCTAAGTCTAAATTTAGGACTACTAAATTGAGAAAAATCCTAATTTTAAGACTTTCGGTATTCACAGAAGGCCTTTAGGAGTCCTAAAGTTAGGAGTTCTAACTATACTACTACTAAACTGAGAAAAATCCTAATTTTAAGGCTTTCGGTATTCACAGAAGGCATTTAGGAGTCCTAAAGTTAGGAGTCCTATTGCCCCCATATGTGAATATATTCACCTTGGTAGCCAACAATCTTGGGCGGGGACTTAGCTGGCGATAGTGCTCTGCATCCAGGACATTCACGGACGCCCCAGTTTTAACGAGAACCGTCACCTGGCTGTCGCCGATTTGTATCTGGCACTGTTAGAAATTGAATTTTTGGTCAGCTAAGGCACGTGCCAAAGTCAGGCAGAAGCCACCACTCTAGTCAGGATAAGGGAGTTGCACTCCTAAAATAACCCCTGCTCACCCCCTTGGTAGCTTGGCACGAGCAGTCAGGCTTATCTTAGAGGCAGTGTGTGAAGCATTTGCACATAACCAACAGTAATACAGTGTAAGCACTACAAAATATCCAATATTTTTATATACTTAAGACAACACCAAAAACGATATTTAAAAAAAATCCACAATACAGTACTTAAAAATCGTCCGTTTTCAAAATAGGCTTGAAAAACAGTTCCTTGATGTCGATAGCTCCCTCCAGGGCTATCACAGCATCGTGAGCAAACAAATCCAAACAGTTCTGGCTGACTGCGGTGTCGCGGGCCAGCTACGGTGTCGGGAAGACCCGCAAGCAGTACCTTTTAGAAATGCAGGGCATCTGCGACCTCTCGTTGAGCTTCGGAAAGCACGGCGTCCACATGCGTCGGTTCCGGAGGTCGGTGCAGGAGTCGCCGGACCCTGCGAATTCACACACGTTGCAGATCGATCTCTGTGTTAGAGTCAGGAGCACTGGCGTCGGGTGCTGTGGTGCAAAGTGCAGAGGTGCGGCGTGCGGTGCCCACAGGTCGCGGTGCGAGCAGGGCAGCGTCAGATGGCATCGTTGCTTAGACCAGGTTTGCGGTGCGAAGTGAATGTGGTGCTCGTTGTGGTGCTGGCAGGTCGTGGTGCAAGCAGTGTCGTCGTCATTGCTGAAGCGCTGTCGTCGGCTGAAGAACTGGAGTTGATGGCACCGACATTGGTAGGCCAAGGTTGCGGTGCGGGATGAGGGCGGTAGGTCATGTAGCTTTATGAGCGATGCCCTCTGACCACAGTGCAAGCAGCGGTGTCGATTTCGGTGTGGATCAACATCATCAGGGAGGCCAAGGCATCGTAGTGAAGTGAGGCGACGGGGAGTGCAGTGCCCACAGGTCGTGGTGTGAGCAGCGGCTCGGTGGCGGCGTCAGTGGGTGGCGTAGGTGAGACCAGGGTCACGGTGCGGCATTGCGGCAGTGCCCTCTGCGGTGCTTTCAGGACACGAAGTCAGCATCTCTGTCTCTGTTGTGCCTGGGACTTTGTGAACAAGGGGCAAGCTCTACCTCAAGCCCTTGGAGAAACTCACAAATATAGACTGCAGAAAGTTCAGTCCAGTCCTTTCACTGCCCAAGACAGAAGCAGCCACTGCAGGCCAACACAGCAAAGCACACAGAAATGTGGTAGTTCCTCCTCACAGCTTCTCCAGCTCTTCTTCTTGGCAGCCTTCTTGGTCCAAAAGAGTTCTAAAATTCGGAGGTCTGGGACCCAATATTTATATCCCAAAATCCTTTGATCTCTTAGGCAGAGAGTTTCTGTGCCCGACCAGAACCAGTTCTGCCTTCTCTGGTGTGACTTCATGGCAGGTGGTGGAGATGGCATTGTCAGAGGCAGACCAGGCCCTTTGAGGTGCAAGGAAATCTTCTCCCCCTTCCCCCAATGCAGCCCAGGTCTATTCAGCCCTTTCCTGACCCACCTAGACTATCTGGAGCCACTCCTGCTTCCCAGCCTTCTGTCATCCAAATCCCAGACAGGCAATCCACATTCCAGCAGAGGCACACAGGATGACTGTGCAAGAAAATACCTACTTTCTAAAAGTGGTATTTTCAAACACAGAATGTAAAAATCACCTTCTCTAAAAGATGCATCTTTAGATTCTGAGTTCGGGCATACTAAATTTTATTTTCCTACCTAATTACCCAGGCCAGTTATGTCTATAAGATGTTATAAACAAACTTCCCATTCTCTCCTACGGGGACCAGGTAGCCTTGTAGTAGCGAAAAATGAAATGGGCTGTAATTCGCTACCAGGACATGCCATATTCACCAGGGCATGCCCTACCTTTCACATACACCACACCAGGCCCACAGGAGTACCTTGGGCCTACCTTAAGGGTGGCGGACATGCATGAAAAGGGATGGTGGTACCAGACCGCAGACGGGTCATCCAGGTAGGCAGCACTGAAATCCTCCGGCCCAGCCAACACCTGGTTGACCAACCTCTGAAAGTTGGCAGGGGCATTCATCAACCCAAAGGGCATCACCCGTAACTGGTAATGTCCTTCTGGGTCGAAATTGCTGACCTCTCCTTGGCCCCATCGGTTAAAGCAATCTGCCAGTACCCAGACGATAAATCAAACGTGCTGAGGAACTTGGCAGCTCCCAATCAATCAATGAGCTCATCAGTTCTGGGGATGGGTGTGCGTCAGTCCTGGTGCCGGCATTGAGCCCACGGTAGTCCACGCAAAACCGCAGTTCTTGAGTGGCACCGGGTGCAGCAGCCTTTGGGACCAAGACCACTGGGCTGGCCCAAGGACTGTTGGAAGGCCCGATCACCCCTAACGCCAACATCTTAGAAACCTCCTCTTTAATGCTGGCCTTGAGCCGGTCAGTCAACCTGTAAATCTTGTGCTTCACAGGAGGGCTGTCACCGGTGTCCACGTCATGGGTATACCAGTGAGTAACACCTGGGGTCAGGGAGAACAATGGGGCAAACTGTCCCAACCACTGGTGACAGTCGCCCTGCTGCTCTGGAGTCAGTGTACGGGAGAGGATCACACCTTCCACTGACCCATCATGCTCCTTGGTGGACACGAGGTCAGGGAGAGGTTCACTCTCCTCTTCCACCCCATCATCTGCCACCAAGAGCATGCTCACTTCGGACCTCTCGAAGTGGGGCTTGAGGCGGTTCACATGGAGGACCCTCAAAGGGTTCCTTGGAGCCCGCAAATCCACCAGGTAGGTGACATCACTTTTGAGCTCCACCACCTCAAATGGCCCAGTCCACTTGTCCTGCAAGGCACAAGGTTCCACTGAGGCCATGACCCACACTTTATGCCCAGGTTGAAATTGTACCAGAGTGGCATTCTGGTAATAGCACTTCCTCATTTCTTCCTGGCTTGCTTCTAGGTTCGCCTGAGCGAGTTTAATGAAGCAGGCAGTTTGGTTTCTAAAGGCCAGCATGTAACTGAACACATCCTGGGGAGTTTTCCTGGGAGCTGCTTCCCAGCCTTCCTTCACCAAACTCAGAGGTCCTCTCACAGGGTGACCATACAGAAGCTCAAAGGGACTGAACCCAAGAGACTTCTGTGGTACCTCCCTGTACGCAAAGAGAAGGCACAGCAAGAGGATGTCCCACTTACGCCTCATGGGTTTTGTTAGACCCTTAATCATGCCCTTCAAAGTCTGGTTGAATCTCTCCACCAGACCGTTACCTTGTGGGTGGTAAGGGGTGGTGACCTTGTAGGTTACACCACACTCCTTCCACAGGGATGTCATATACTTGGATAGGAAATTGGTCCCTGTTAGACCTGGTACCATTGGCGTCAGTCTCCCTTCCATTTTTCCTGTTTGCCGCCTCTGTTTTTGATATGTTTTGCTGGTTTAGATGCTTTGGGCACTGTGCCACTGCCATTCAGTGCCACAGTGCAAGTGCCTCCCTATGTTAAATTAATGTATTGATTAGTGACTCCATGATTGGGTTATTTGATTTACTTGTCAGACCCTAGTACAGTGCACCAGTGGTGCCCAGGGTTTAAAACTCAAATGCTCGTGGTGGGCTTTCAGCACTGGTTGTGCTACCCACAGAAGCAGCTTGTAAAGTGTGTCCCAGGTCGGCAATTGCAGAGCCTATGTGCAGTCTGATACTGCCATGCTCACTGACCAAGTGCACCCACTTGCCAGTCCCTAAACCTTCCCTTATCTTCATATCAGACACCCCTATGGTAGGTCCAAGGGCAGGGTGCATTGTGTGTATAAGGTAGGACATGCCCTGGTGTGTGTTGCATGTTCTAATAGTGAATTACAGCCATTTTTGTTTTTCACTATTGCAAGACTACCTGTTCCCCATAGGCTAGAATGGGCAGTTTGATTATTACATCTTATAATCCTAACTGATCAGGGAACATGGTAGAAATTCGAATTTAGTATGCCTGAACTCAGAATGATAAAATACATCTTTTAGTGAAATTGGTTTTAACATTCTGTTTTTAAAAATACCACTTTTAGAAAGTAGGTATTTTCTTTCTTAACTGTCCAAGCCTGCCTCTGCTAGGTTGGGTATTGTGTGTCTGGTTCTGTGAGTGACAGGGGCTGGGGATTCCACGGGATAGGGTGAGTCAGCACAGGGCTGAATAGGAAGATCTGCATGTAGATGGGTGGGAGGAGTTGCACCTGGGACCTGAATAGGGCTGTGCCTTCCCTCCACAATGCTGGCTCCACCTCCCGTGGTGTGTCTGATGTATCTGCCCAACACTCTAAAAGGAAATAAGGAGTCGTGTAAACAAAGTGCTCCATGACTGACCAGAACTGGTTTGGACTAGGCAAAGGACTCTCTGTCTTCAGAGAACAAAGAGAAAAGTAGTATAAATATGGGGACCCAAACCCCAAGACTTTAGATCACTTCTGGAACAACAAGAAGAAACCTCTGCCAAGGAGAAGAACCAAAGGAAGCTGTAGGAGTTGGACTGCCCCCATGCCAGTGTGCTGTGTTGTTGGGTTGGCCTGCAGTGGTGTTTTCATTGCCAAGGGGAGGAGAAGGAACTTTTACAGAACTTTCATCATCTTGCAGAATATTACTCCAAGGGCTTGAACTTGTGCTTGCCTTCTGCTGACATCTCGGGGACAACAGACTTCACCACCAGCCCGCCTCTGAATTTCCTTGATGGGAATTCTATCTACAGAAGCCTGCGTGTTGCTGGGAGCTGGAAGCGCGACGCAACGAGAAGAAGCGTGTCGCCACTGCAGCTGTAGTCATCACATCGCTGGAGAAGCGTGCCGCCGCCGCCTTCCCAGAAGCGTGCCTTTGTCACAGCTGTCTGCTGTCGCATCACCAGAGAATCCTGTCGCAACTGTGAGGGTCACTGTCGCATCTTCGGAGAGGCGTGTCGCAGGACCTGTCGCGGCTCCAAAGTACAGAGTCACCGCAAGGCTGCCAGGGCGTGTCGCATCGTCTCAATGTCATCGCATCAAGGGCACCATCTTATCGCATCACACCGGATTGTCGCATTGCATCGAGGCACCACCTTGCCGCATCGCAACCGGGCTGCAGCACAAGAATCTACACATCACCTCCTCTCCGGTAAGGATCAAGACGCATCCCATACTCTGCGCAAGCATTGAGGCGTGACGCATCGCCTCCCCCGAAGCAAGGAACCGACGCATCTTCAACGCTGCGAGCCTTGTGTTTATTTTGCGTTACGCATCCAGGTACTTTTGTGAGAACTGTGTCGCATTTACCAACAACTTGAACTAAGCTAATTCTAACACCTTTAAGTCAATTTTGAGTACAGTATTGTGGATTTTTGTTGTTTGTGGTTTTGTGTTAAGTCTATATAAAGAATAATTATTTTAATAAAACCTGTGTGGTGTCCACCTGTAGTGTTTTCACTGTATTACTGTATGTGTTCACAAATGCTTAACACACTGCCTCTGAGACAAGCCTGTCTGCTCGTGCCAAGCTACCTAGGGGGTGAGCAGAGGTTATCCAGTAGTGTAATCCCCTTTCCCTGACTTAGAAGCAAGGGTCCCTATTTGGTCAAAGGTACCTACCTCTGCCAACTAGAGACCCCCAGTTCTAACAGTCCTCCTGTCAGAAACCACCTCTCTGGGGAACCCCACTCGAGAAAAGATTCCCATTAATGCCCGGCCCACCACTGGCACCATCGTTGTCCTGAGAGGGATGGCCTCTGTGTACCGGGTGTTATGGTCCACCAAGACCAGGATGTACCTGTTGCCCATGGCTGTATTGGGATCCAGTCGCCCCACAATGTCCATCCCTACCCTTTCAAAGGGCGTTCTAACCACTGGAAAAGGTTGGAGAGGAGCTTTGACCTTCCTACCACTCTTACCACTTGCCAGGCAAGCTGGGCAAGACCTGCAATGTCCATCTGACTGCCTTCACATTTGGGGCCAGAAGAAGTGGATGTCAAGCCTGTCAAAGGTTTGGTCGTGCCCCAAATGTCCTGCCAAAGGCCCGTCATGTGCCAGACCCAGTAGGAAGGTCCTGCAGTGCTGGGGTACCACCAGCACACGGGCTGACCCAGGCTCAGCGACCTTAGGCTCACTGTACAGGAAATCATTCTCCCAGTAGATCCAATGTGATCCAGACTGATCGCCGGCTTCCTGGGCTGCAGCGTGCCACCGCAGACCCTCCAGAAAAGGGCACTCCTTCAGCTCCTTGCAGAATTCCTCCCTGGTGGGACCCCCTTCTTGCTGCCAATGGGTCAGCTCAGAGATGTCCCCCAGTTCAGCTACCTGCTTCCCTGTAGGCACCGGGGCATCCCCCTCGAGTTCCGCTTCCTCCCGGTCCATGGGAAGTTCAGGGGCCGGTTTCCCGCGCCCTTTTCCCTTTCTCTTGGCAGGGACTTGGATCACTGTTTCAGGCTCCAAGTCCCCTTGATCACCCTCTCTGTCTGCCAATGACCGAGTGGACACGCATGCCCACTCTGGCAACCCAAGCATCTCCAAGTGAGACCTGAGCTCAACATCCTTCCATAAGGACTGCTCCAGGTCATTACCTAGCAGACAATCTACAGGCATGGAAGGGCTCACAACCACCCTCAAGGGACCTGAGACCCCCCACTCGAAGGGAACCTGCGCCAACAAACACTGGCGCTCTGAATTGTCCACCGCAATTACTTGGTGGAATGCCCCTGGGACTACCTGCTTCTCAGAGACCAGGTAACACCGGACTGAGGTCACACTAGCTCCAGTATCTCTGAGAGCTTCTACCCTTTTCCCATTGATGGTCACCCAGGTGCTGTATTTCTTTCTGTTAGGGGGCACTGGGTTTCCTGGGACCATCTCACTGTCCCCTAGTGAGACGAGGGTCATTTCTGCAGGGTCCCCACCCTCCTGTGGGTACTCCTCCTACCCAAGCGCTATACTAGCCAACACCTTGGACTGCCCACTGGAGGGTGGCTGTGCCCCCTTAAGGAACTAGGGGTCCCCCTTCATGTGACCCACCTGTTCACATGCAAAACACATGTGGGGGGTGGTCTTAGCAGACTTTCCTGACAAGACCCCTTGTTTCTTATTGCTGGGGGGGATGGGAACCTTTACCCTGTGTGTTAGTTTGGGGCCTTTTAGAGGACTCCTGTGCTTTACCCTTGTCCCCTTCACTTCATCGAGAAGACCGTCAACAGACAGCTAGCCGCCTTCCTCGAGACCACCGGATCCCTCGACCACTCGCAATCCGGCTTCCGACCCAACCACAGCACGGAGACCGCCCTCATTGCAGCCACAGACGACATCAGATCCCTAATGGACAACGAGGAAACTGCGGCCCTCATCCTCCTGGACCTCTCCGCAGCGTTCGACACTGTCTGCCACCGCACCCTGGTACAGATCTGCAAAACATAGACTAAACAAGTACTCCCACGCAATCAAATTGTAGAGCCTCTGAAAATCTGTCACATTACTGCCCTTCACCCAGCGACCCAGTGACCAGCAAAACACATCCACACATTCCAACCAAGTGTTGGCATCAAACTTCTTACTGGACCTGAACTAATCCCCGTACTTTTCAGGAGTGAGACCATACTTATTGAGAAGGGCGTCCTTCAAGTCTGGATAGGTGAGGGAATACCCCTTACTTAAAGCGATTAAAGTATCCCTTGCTTCTTCTGGGAAGAGATGCCACAATCGTGCTCCCCAATTCTCCTCAGGGACCCCATTCATGTGTATCCTCATAACCCTGAAACCACCTTTGTATGTCATACCCCTTCTTGAGTTCCTTGCCTACATTCTTAGGGATGTGCACAATTCAGTCTGCCTGTCTTGACGGGTTGCTGCCACCATTTGAGCTGGCTCTACTCCTCTGATTCAGCTCCTTTATCCTGATCTCATGATCTAACATCATTCTTTTCTCCTCCATGGCTAACTTAAGCTTCTCCAGTTCTACTGCAACTCTCCTTGCTTCCCGCCTGTCCTCCAGCTCTTCTGGGGACAGGCCACTGCTGCCTGGCCTGGAGGGTTCCCCCTTCCCAAAAGCACATCCGCCCTTGGAATAGGCTCCTCCGCCTCTCCACTGAGATCACCAGACTGCTCGCTGGCATGTCTGGCTGCTACCCAGGCCCTCAGCACCTTTTGTAGCTCCTCCTTCCTAGTGTGGCCTCTGACTTGCACCTATAGGTTTTGGCAAATTGATTTCAATTCCTGAACATTGTAGGATTCTAACCTATCCTCCTCAAAGGCAATGTCCAGGGATGCAACAGATGATGCTCTTGATTCAGGCATGATGAAGTAGTAAGTTCAAAATGGGAAGATCAAAAAAAAAAGTAGGCCAAAAAGAAAAAGAATCAGTATGTGGCACGTAATGGTCTGCGATGGAGTAGTGCACAGCAATCACTGTAAGTCAAGTGCAAAACCAAAGTCCTATCCTCACCGCTGACAACCAATGTTAGAAATTGGATTTTTGGTTGGCTAGGGCATGTGCCAAAGTCGGGCAGAAACCACCACTCTAGTCAGCATAAGGGAGTATCACTCCTAAAATACCCCCTGCACACCCCCTTGGTAGCTTGGCACAAGCAGTCAGGCTTATCTTAGAGGCAGTGTTTGAAGTATTTGCACATAACCAACAGTAATACAGTGTGAGCACTACTAAAGGACACCACACCAGTTTAGAAAAGTATCCAATATTTTTATATACTTAAGACAAGAACAAAAATGATTTAAAAAAAAATCCACAATACAGTACTTAAATCTTCAGTTATCAAATATGCTTGAAAAACACTTCCTTGATGTCGATAGCACTGTCTGGGACTATCACGGCATCGTGAGCAAACAAATCCAAACAGTTCTGGCTGACCGCGGCATCGCGGGCTAGCTACGGTGTCGGGAAGACCCACAAACCGTATTTTTTAGAAATGCAGGGCGTCAGCGACCTCTTGTTCAGCTTCCGAAAGCACGGCATTGGTTCCAGAGGTGGTGCAGAAGTCGTCGGGACCCTCAAAGTCACACGCGTTGCAGATCGATCTTCTCTCTATTGGAGTCAGGAGCGCTGGCGTCGGCAGGCATCGGGTGTTGCAGTGTGAAGCGCAGCGGTGCAGCATGTGGGGCCTCAGGTCACTGTGTGAGCAGCAGCTCGGTGGCGGCATCAGATGGCATCGTCGGTGAGACCAGGGTCATGGTGCGAAGTGAATGCGGTACCCTTCGCGGTGCTGGCAGGTCGCGGAGCAAGCAGCGTCGTCGTCGTTGCTGAAGCGCTGTCATTGGCTGACGAACTGGAGTCAATGGCACCGGCGTCGGTAGGACCAAAGGGGATGATGGATGGAGTGTTGAACATTGCAAGCACTCACCCCCAGTCAACTGATCTGGGTTTAATCCATCATCATTCTTTAGCTCACTCCGCCACCCCAGTTCAGACATGGCCATATGCAAATCAGTCGTACCCTGTGCCTCATGGGAACACTCCAGCCCGTCGGTGCCGGTAGGCCAAGGCTGCGGTGTGGGATGAGGGCAGTGCATCATGTAGCTTTACGAGCAGTGCCCTCGAACCACGGTGCAAGCAGCTGTGTCGATTTTGGCATGGAGCGGCGTAGTCAGGGAGGCCAAGGCATCGTCGTGATACGAGGCTATGCGGAGTGTGTTGCCCACAGGTCGTGGAGCGAGCAGCAGCTTGGTGGCGGCATCAGCAGGCGGTGTCGGTGAGACCAGGGTCCCAGTGCAGCATTGTGCTGGTGCCCTCTGCTGTGCCTTCAGGACACGAAGTCAGCAGCGGCGTTGTAGACGTCGTCGAGTTGCTCTTTCTTCTGTTGCAGCGCAAAATACACAGTCCCCAGTGCTGAGGGCAGAAGAGTTTGAAGTCTTTGTTGTGCCTGAGACTTCGTGAACAGGGGGCAAGCTCTACCTCAAACCCTTGGAGAAACTCACAAAAGTAGATTGCAGAAAGTTCAGTCCAGTCCTTTCACTGCCCAAGACAAAAGCAGCCACTGCAGGCCAACACAGCAAAGCACACAGCCATGTGGTAGTTCCTCCTCACAGCTTCTCCAGCTATTCTTCTTGGCAGTCTTCTTGGTCCAAAAGAGTTCTAAAATTCAGGGGTCTGGGCCCCAATATTTATATCCCAAAATCCGTTGATCTCTTAGTCAGAGAGTGTCTGTGCCCAGCCAGAACCAGTTCTGCCTTCTCTGGTGTGACTTCCTGGCAGTTGGTGGAGACTGCATTGTGAGAGGCAGACCTGGCCCCTTGAGGTGCAAGGAAATCTGCTCCCCCTCGCCCCATTGCAGCCCAGGTCTATTCAGCCCTTCCCTGACCCACCTAGACTATCTGGACCTGGAGGACAGGCAATCCACATTCCAGCAGAGGCACACGGGATGACTGAGCAAGACAATACCTACTTTCTAAAAGTGGTATTTTCAAACACAGAATGTAAAAATCACCTTCACTAAAAGATGCATCTTTAGATTCTGAGTTCAGGCTTACTGAACTTTATTTTCCTACCTAATTCCCCAGGCCAGTTGTGTTTATAAGATGTTATAAACAAACTTCATATTCTGTCCTATTGGGGCCAGGTAGCCTTGCAGTAGCGAAAAATGAAATGGGCCATAATTCGCTACCAGGACATGGCACACACACCAGGGCATGTCCTACCTTTCCCATACACTGCACCAGGCCCACAGGGGTACCATGGGCCTACTTTAGGGGTGGCGGATATGTAAGAAAAGGGAAGGTGGGGGACTGGCAAGTGTGGACACTTGCCAGTTGACATGGCGGTACCAGGCCAAACACGAGCTCTGCGATGGCAGGCCCAAGTTACCTTTTATAGGCCGTTCGTGTGGGTGGTAAAATCCAGTGCTGCAGCCCACCAATGGCATTTGATTTACAGGCCGTGGCACACGCAGTGCACTTTACTAGGGACTGACACATAAATCAAACAGGCCAATCATGGAAACACCAATCCATAACACATTTTACCACAGGAGCACTTGCACTTTACCACTGATCAGTAGTGAGAAAAGGGCGCAGAAACACTACGCCAGCAAAAACAGAGTCAAAACCGGGAGGTCAGAAAGCAAAAACTGAGGGGAAACACGCCAAAAGATGCCAAGTCTAACATGCACATCGGCGGGGGCCTCTTCCTTTGATTATTTCTCCCCTGTGAAGGATATGACGAATGCCTCATTGTCGTCTTCTTTGTCCATGACATGCATCTATTGGCACAGTGTATCAAGGTTCTCCAGTGTCTCAGCTCTGCGTGCCACCTGCTTGATGTGCCCAAACCTTTTTTCCGCGTCCTCCTGTGTTGAATGCCTTCACGGCACTCTAGTACACTTTGGCAAAATGGCATGCTTTTCCACATTTCAGACACAATTTTCCATAGGCAGGGCAGCCCCTCGGCAGGTGATTCTCGATTTCACAGTTGCTGCACCCTTGCCTCCCTGGGCAAGTGTTAGAGCTGCTTCTCCTTCTTCTGGCACCTTTCTGTATTGCCTCCACTCTCTCCTCCTTAATTGTGATGGGGAGTGTTGTGTTGCCCCTGACGACTGCTGTGCCAGTGCTGACTCCATCTCACCTGCTCTGATGTCCACAAGCTTGTGCGACCATCCCAAAATCAGTATGTCTTCCAGCGTGATGCCTGGCTGGTGTAATATGTTCCTAAGGTCGGATGACCTGCAGCCCTTTATGAGTTGGGCCCGAATCTCAAATTGTTTGTTAATGCCCGTGCATGAACTTGCCAGCCTGCGAAGTCGTGCCAAGAACATAATTACTGAATCTCCTTTTTGTTGCTTCACCTGCCGTAGCTTGAAGTGTTCAAAATTGTTGTTCAGTTGTGGGTCGAAGTGTTGGTTGAGTGCAGCTACCACTGCCTCATAGTCATTCTGGTCCCTATTGTTGGGCAGATCCTGAAATAGTTCATATAGCGCATCTCCACCCATTTGATTTATCACCGATCTCTTAACTGCCGCATTTGTCTCATGTGCTGCCACTGTGGTGCAGCTGTAGCCGGGTGTGCCAGTTGGCTGAAAGGGGTCAAGGCCTCTAGCGCAGAGTGGGAATGATTTTCCAGTGTGCCTCCCTCACCCCCTCATGCTCCACCTCCTGCACCACCTCTTGCACGTCTCCGGCTTGGACAGACATTGCTTTCTGCACTTCAGTCCGTCCATTCAGGAGTTCTTTTTGTCTTCTGACACTCTGTGTTACCCCTCCGGTGTGTGAGCTTGCTTCTTTTCACCCATCGTATGGTTGTGCTGCCTGGTAAGAATAGGTTTTGCTTTGTCCAACACCTTTGTTGTAGGACGTGTGCTTATTTCTTGTCTTCTGTTTTTTTCTTCACTGTGTGACAAGTGGTGTGGTCACAGGTGTGCTTTAGTCAGTCTGTTTTACTTTTTCTTGCAGGCGTGCTTCCTCACCTCCTGCTCATGAGGCCTCCTGGCGTGGTGCACTCCCTGCTTGACGTGTGGAGAGCTCTGCTGTGCCCTTCCTAGCTTCTTGCACGCCCTCCCACATGCTCACACGGCGCACTATGGGGAGGGCAGGGCCGGAGCAACACCGGTGGTGGCCAGTCGGATCTCTCGGCACCCACAAGTGCTGCCTTATCTCCGCTCCAGCGCTGGCTCCTGGATCTGGGCGGCAGTCCGCACATGCCTCACCAGTTGCTTAGTGGGCCGCCCCGACAATGCCAGTCACTGCAGTATGAGTGACCGCCTTGCCAGCCCGCCGCGGCTCATGCTGCCTGTGGGCACCGCACCCTCATACATGGGGACTTCGCAGCTGCCTACCTCCGAGTTGACGCTCCTTCCGCCACACGGCCCCTCGGGTGGTAAGAACGCCAATGCGACAGCCACACAAACACTTTTTTGTCTTGTGAAAGGATATGCAAACATTTAACCGATGAAAACACCAGGGAGCATTTAAAGATGTTAGGAAGGCCACGTGCTTTAGAAATTCAGCTTTCTGACTGACAGCCAGCTTTCATTCAGACTCATTAAATAGAGGAAAAGATATTAATGAATGCTTCTTTTTCTCCTTTAACTTTGTCTCCTCTAACGTATTAGCGCAAAGTTTGAGAAGAGAAGGGTAAACCTGTAAATTAGCCTAATTTGAATGTATATGCGTGCGTGTGTGGCCCTATTCACAAAAATAATTTTGTCAAAAACTAACATTTGTAACCAAATTAACTTTTTAATTGCCTGCAAGTGATTCTCAAAGTTATATCCTGTGGGACAAACTCATCTATGGAGACGCAGATCTTGGTCACAAGTGCAGAGATCTCTCCCAACATAAATATCCTCAAGGGTCGGTAAAGGGCTGTTTCAAGGTGTGTCTTATCTTGGTTGTTTAAGTACACTAACAAACATGGACATATGTTTACATTTTCCAAACTCCTATTGTACTGCTATTTTCTCCAGCACATTGCTAGAGTCACTCTCCTTTCAGGGTGGAAAGGAAAATCAATCACCTTGAAACTTGTCGGTGCTGCAGGTGAAGGGGGCTGTCGACAGAGAAATATAATTTCACCACCACAATAGAAGAACTCTGAAACTCTGAAACTCTGAAAATGTATTTACACAAGGGATACTCTTTGCAATACAATACCTCAACAGAGATCTCCATCAAGTGGGAATGGTTTCTAGATTAGGGATCTAAGTCATTTCAAGAGAAGTCCGCCTGGAAAATCTGTGAGATGTGCAGCTTTCCATGAAGATCCCTTGACGAAATAGTGCATTTAACATTCGCACCCTCCTATAGAAATGATTGTTTTTTCTTATTCAATATTTTGTTTATCATTAGGAGAAATATGTTTATAAAGTTTCGTTGTGTCTGTTGAGTGAAGCTATGCATGTTATCATATGTACATTATGTGCATGATGTTGTTAATGTCGCAGGAAATATCTACTCAGTGCATAAGGAAATGTATATTGAAGTAAAGCAAAATGTAAATATAATATGGTCCATTCTGAACATCAACAATTTTTATTTTTTTATTTAACAACATTTAGAAAACTGTAATAAACAATGAGTAAATTTGAACAAAGTTGATATATTTTTTCATTTTAATAAACTTTTATTTTTATAATAAATAGTAATTAGAAATATTATTCTTAGAAAATGATTGGAATAAATTATTATTCTAAGGAAATGATTGGAACAATGACTCAAAATGTAAGATTGTCACAGTTGTCAAAGAGACATATTAAAAACCAAAGGAAAAGATGGACGGAGTGTTGAACATTGCAAGCACTCACCCCCAGTCAACTGATTTGAGTTTAATCCATCACCGTTCTTTAACCCACTCTGCCACCCCAGTTCAGACATGGCCATATGCAAATCAGTCTGACCCTGTGCCTCATGGGAACAGTCCAGCCCAAACTGCCAAGCCATGTCTTCCCTGGACCGGAAACAAGCTTCCTAGGACCGGTTTCTGGCATTTCAGCCGTCTTCAGCCAGGCTTGCTTGAATCCAGTGGCAAAGTGAGCAAGGGACTCACGTCTGAGCATACCCTGCCAACTTATGGCGAACAAAGCAGAAACCAAAGGAAATGATGGACGGAGTGTTGAACATTGCAAGCACTCACCCCCAGTCAACTGATCTGGGTTTAATCCATCACCGTTCTTTAGCCCACTCTGCCACCCCAGTTCAGACATGGCCATATGCAAATCAGTCTGACCCTGTGCCTCATGTGAACAGTCCAGCCCGAACTGCCAAGCCATGTCTTCCCTGGACCGGAAACAAGCTTCCTAGGACCGGTTTCTGGCATTTCAGCCGTCTTCAGCCAGGCTTGCTTGAATCCAGTGGCAAAGTGAGCAAGGGACTCACGTCTGAGCATACCCTGCCAACTTATGGCGAACAAAGCAAAAACCAAAGGAAATTATGGACGGAGTGTTGAACATTGCAAGCACTCACCCCCAGTCAACTGATCTGGGTTTAATCCATCACCGTTCTTTAGCCTACTCTGCCACCCCAGTTCAGACATGGCCATATGCAAATCAGTCTGACCCTGTGCCTCATGGGAACAGTCCAGCCCGAACTGGGGTGAATGTATGACATTGTTCTGCATTCTGTCCATCAATTGTTGTTTTTGCATTGGTCACCCCGAGTGGGAAGGGTATGCCCAGACGTGGGTCCCTTGCTCTCCATGCCACTGGAATCAAGCAATCCTGGCTGAAGAGGGGTGAAACCCCGAAACCGGTCCTAGGATGCTTGTTTCCAGTCCAGGGAGGACCTGGCTTGGCAGTTCGGGCTGGACTGTTCCCATGAGGCACAGGGTTAAGACTGATTTGCATATGGCTGGGTTCAAACTGGAATGGCATGGTGAGCAAAAAAAAGATGGATTTAGGCCCAGATCTCTGTACTGGGGTGAATTTATGACATTGTTCTGCATTCTGTCCATCAATTGTTGTTTTTGCATTGGTCACCCCGAGTGGGAAGGGTATGCCCAGACGTGGGTCCCTTGCACTCCATGCCACTTGAATCAAGCTATCCTGGCTGAAGAGGGGTGAAACCCCGAAACCGGTCCTAGGATGCTTGTTTCGAGTCCAGAGAGGACCTGGCTTGGCAGTTCAGGCTGGACTGTTCCCATGAGGCACAGGGTGAAGACTGATTTGCATATGGCTGGGTTCAAACTGGAATGGCATGGTGAGCAAAAAAACGATGGATTTAGGCCCAGATCTCTGTACTGGGATGTTAGATCTGGGGGTCTCTAGTTGGCAGGGTAGGTACCACTGTCCAAGTAGGGAACCTTGCTTCTAGTCAGGGAAAGGGGGATACACTGTTAAGATAACCCCTGCTCACCCTCTAGGTAGCTTGGCCTGAGCAGTCTAGGCTATCAAAGGCAATGTGTAAAGTATTTGTACCAACACTCACAGTAACACAGTGAAAACACCACAGATTTACTCCACACCAGTTTTAGAAAAATAATGTATCTTTACTAAAAACTTCACAAGACCAAATATTACAGACAAACCAACATATAATTCAAAAAGGTTACTTTAAGGATAGTTCAAGAGTTTGCAGAAAGTACTCCAGGATGTCAACGTCAGTGTCCTGCACAATGCGACTCTCAATGCACAAAATGCGACACTTTCGTGCCCAACAGTACCTGTAGTTGCGATAAGGTTCCCAAAAGCTATAACAAGGAAGATGGCAAAGGCGATGCGATGCTCCTGAGATCCTGGGGAGGCTTTGCAGCAGCCCTGCTTCACGCAGCAGAGGTGGATGCGCCGGCTCCGATCTGTAGGGGGAGGATGCGATACCTTTGGCTTTCGTTGCGTAGGTTTCTTAGGGGGAAGCTTCACGCACAGGTTCGATGCGACACTCTTCGATGTGGTGCGATGCGTGGCGCAGCGTTGCCTTCCGGCGCCGCAACTCTCGATGCGCCACGGAACGGGACTCTGCGTCGACGCACGCAGCGATTGGAGACTTTTCACGCACCGGCAGTGGTGCGGCCCGCAAACTGGTTCTGCGACAACCCTCGCAATGGCAGGAAGCTTCACGCTTCGGGACGATGCTCGACGCACTCGGCGATGTGGAGACCCTGCGGGTTGCGATGGTGCCGCGATGAAATTTTCCACGCACTCTCGTCTTGCGACACGCAATCGGATGATGCGTTGGGTACCAGTCACTCTTGTTCACGCTTCTGATTCCCAGCTCCCTCAACACAGCAAAACGACCTTCTGAAGCCCCAAGACTGGGCAAGCACTCCAAGGCAGGTCAGAACTCTCTCAGCAGAGTTCCAGGGGAGCTGGTGGTGAAGTCCTTTTGTTCCTGGGACTTCTTAACAGGGAGCCAGCTCTTCTCAGGCCCTTGGAGATCAGAATCAAAAGAAGGGGACACAGCAAAGTCCTTCCCCTCTCCTTGGCAGCAAAGCAAAACAGCAAGCAGGCAGTCTTCTCCTCTTCAGTTTCTTCCAGCTTTCTCCTTGGCAGAGGTTTCTTCTTAGTTCCAAAGTGATCTAAAGTTTAGGTGTCTGGGGTCCTCTTCTTATACCCCTCCAAGTCTTTGTCTCTTGTGTTTCAGTGGGGGGATTCCCCTGCTCAAACCGGTTCCTGGGTGTGCTCTGCTCTGGAGCACCTGGTTCCTTTCAGAGTGAGGGGCAGGGTCGTTAGACGCTCAGCAGGAGGTGGAGCCTTCTTTGTGCCAGCAGAGGCAGAGTCCTCAGCCTGGCCAGCAGGGCGTGGAGCCAGCTTTGTGTTTGTCAGGGGCAGCCCTATTCAGA
The DNA here is from genome assembly GCF_964204655.1 of Triturus cristatus. NCBI lineage: Eukaryota > Metazoa > Chordata > Amphibia > Caudata > Salamandridae > Triturus > Triturus cristatus. The sequence goes on along the minus strand of NC_140589.1, from coordinate 387,476,272 downwards.
CCCAGGGACTACTCCTCCCACCCATCTAAAGCAGATCTCCCTATTCACCCTGCTGCTGACTCATCCAGGCTCCTGGAGCCACCTAGCACATCACCTGACACCAGTCAGCCAACCAGCACACAGGCACACAGGAAGGTTAAACAGGAGAATAGCTACTTTCTAAAAAGTGCTATTCTCACACAGTGAATTTAAAAACCATCTTGCTAAAAAGATGTATAATTAAATTCTGAACACAGAGATACCAAACTTGGATTTTCTATCTTGCCCTTATGGGAAGATAGGCATGTAAACAGCCTTCCCCATTCTATCCTATGGGCAAGATAGCCTCTCAGCAGTGAAAAACGAAAATGGCTGTAATTCACTACCAGGGCATGTTACACACCTCAGTACATGCCCTACCTTTCAGATACACTGCACCCAGCCCAGGGGGGTACCTAGGGCCACCATAGGGATGCCTGACATGTACAGAAAGGGAAGGATAAGGCCTGGTCAGTGGGTGCACTGGCCAGGTCGACATGGCAGTCCTGGACTGCACATAGGCACTGCAAGCAGGCCTAAGACATCATTTTAGCGCTACTCCTGTGGGTGGCACAATCAGTGCTGCAGCCCACTAGTAGCATTTGAATCACCAGCCCTGGCACACGCAGTGCACTTTACTAGGGGCTAACAGGTGAAACAAATATACCAATCATGGATAACCAATCAATATAACAATTTATACAGAGAGCATATGCACTTTAGCACTGATCAGCAGTGGTAAAGTGCCCAGAGTCCTATTGCCAACAACCACGGGTCAGAAAAAATAAAGGAGGAAGAAGCAAAAAGTTTGGGGATAACCCTGCAAAAAGGGCCGTTTCCAACACAACCCCCTTCCAGCCTAAAGCCAGGGTAGACCAAGCGATACCTCGATGGGATTCCCTGCTTAGGGCGATAGAACACGGAAACTGGCCCAAACAGCAGGGCACTATTCCTGTTCTACGCCTTCCTGAACCCGGTTGGATCTCTCCATCCATACTCTCAGGGTCCACCAAGCCAACCCATGTGGAACCCTTCTCCTCACCTGTGGACACCACCTGTGCAGCACCTAGCCTTAACTTGCTCACAGGTGTGTCCCAACAGACAGGCAGCAAGCCGCAGTGACCAGTGACAGTGGTCAGGGATGAGACCCAGGCTTTATGCCTCTCCGGGCTCTCAAACCCCTGTGGCGTCAGAGGGTGGGGGGCAGTAGCCCCAGGTGCTTGGCACCCTTTGTCCACTCCCTTCCCTGTCAGGTCGGGTCTGACAACCTGGCACTGACCGACCAGCCCCGGGCCTGTATTCGGTGGCTGGACAGGAGGCTGGGGTGGACTGTTCCACACCCGGTCCTCCTCTTCCTTGGGGCTCTGTACCCTCCCACCTGGAGCGGTACCCCCTTCTAGAATAGTCAGGGCACCTGTGGCAGGTGTCCTGCACCATTCACCCACCAGTTCAGGGGTTCTATCCTGCAACTGGGATCCCAGGTCAGGGGGGACACCCCGGACCTGGCCCTCCAACCTAGGGTCTACACCCTCCAGGTGAACCGGGGTCAGAGGCGAGGACTCTCTCCCTCTGCACCCCCTTCCAGAGAGCTGTACCCTCCCCACTGGAGTGGTACCCCTGGAAGCCAAACTGGTCAGGACACAGCTTACAGATGTCCTTCCCCCCAGGTCAGGCAGATCCTGAACCTGGCCTCCCAACCCAGGGACTAAACCCTGCGGTTGCACACCTGCCTGGCATGCCAGGACTTCTGGGGACTTACACAGTATCTCCCCGAGGGTGACACATGACTCATGTGTCTCGTGACAGTCTGCCTGGCGCAGATCTCCCGGCCCCTGTCCACCTGACAGTGCGCGAAGATCCCCCAGGACAGAAGTGGTTTCACCATGGTCACTCCTAGGGGACTCAGCCCTTCTGGCTGGTCCCTGACCCACTGGTTCTCCCACTGGGGAACACATCCCCCTCTCACCCCTCAGTCTGGACTTCTGCACCCTCCCAACTGGAGCGGTACCGCCAGACACCAGAACCACTGGAGCTCTGTTTACAGAGGCGCCAGGTTCTCCTGACACTAGGAGATCCTCCTCAAATGGCCTACTAGCACTGTCTAGGCCCCCAACCTGGTGTTCCCTTAAGGAACCCTCCAGGCCCTGAGACTGGGTTTCGGGCACCTTGGGACCCACAGTCCCACACTCACCCCTTCTCCACTGAGACAGGACGTGAGCCCCTACACCCCTCCCACTACACTGGGACCTAACTGGGCTACACTGAACCTCTTCCACCTCACAGATCTGGAAGATATCCGGGCCACTCCTTTTGGGATCACTCCCCAATGCCTCTCCAGACCTTTTGACATCCAACCAAAGGTCTGCCTCCAACGCAAGCTCTCTGGAACCAGAGAACTCACACTCCACCGGGTGTTGGCATAGCTCTGGAAAACAGGGACTTAAAATATGCTCTCCAACAAATGAATCACACAGCCCCCCACAGTTGTTAACCAAGCTACCGTTTGCCTCACCCTCCAGTGCCTCACACAAGTACCCCACACCACTCTCCTGAGATTGGCAAGACAGTACCTGACTGTATCTGTCACACAACTCACACTCTTCTGGGCGGTCTTCACACTCACACACCAAGGTTTCTACCATGGGGGAACCCCTCTCCCTGTACCTCTCATCTAGGGTCAGTAGAGTGTCCCTCCCACCACTAGGAATATGGTTCCCTGTGCCAGTTCCCCAATCCACTTCAGGGACACTGCACTCCACTGGAACTACATCATAAACCTGACCCCCCTGGTGTTTGTCAACCCCCTCCTTCAAGTCAGGTGCCACATCTCTGGGTGTTTGTACCTTTCTCTCAGCACTAGAAACTACAATCTTGCTGCCACCATCTGAGCTGGACTCCACCTCCAACTCAGCAAAGCTCACTTCTTGAGCTACCCATTTTTCTTCCTCAGCTGAGACACTCATGGCCTCAAGCCTCTCGAGCTCCAAATCAAGCTCCCTCATCCTCAACTCATGAGCCAGAAGCAATTTCTTCTCCTCCAAGGCACGGGCATTCCTGCTCTCCTCCGCCGCCTTGTCTACTTCCGATTGCTTCATTTTCATTTTCATTATTTCCAATTCATGGTTTCTCACCCTTTGATTCTCCTCCAACTCCTCTGGAGTGAGCCCCCTACTGGAATGGGAGCTGCCAGCCCTTGAGACTGCTCTGCCCACGGGCAGATCTTGGGGAACAAAACCATTCTCTTCATCTGCATCATCTTCCTCTTGGGCCTCCCAACAGGCCTTCAAGAATCTTTGTAGCACATCCTTTCTAGATCCGCTTTTCACAGGGCAACCAAGGTCTTTGCAGAATTGCTTGAGCTCCTCAACTTTGTACGAATACAAATCCTCAATGGAAAACTCCAATTCTGCCCTCTCACTTGTTGCCACCTGAGACATGATGCTCTTGAAGAGTTACTCAAAAATAGAATCAAAAATAATACAGTATGTGGTTGTCTATTGGTCTGCACTCCTAGTGATGTACACCAATTACTGTGGGTCAAGTACAAATACAAGTTCAATCCTCACCGCTGACCACCAATGCTAGATCTGGGGGTCTCTAGTTGGCAGGGTAGGTACCACTGTCCAAGTAGGGAACCTTGCTTCTAGTCAGGGAAAGGGGGATACACTGTTAAGATAACCCCTGCTCACCCTCTAGGTAGCTTGGCCTGAGCAGTCTAGGCTATCAAAGGCAATGTGTAAAGTATTTGTACCAACACTCACAGTAACACAGTGAAAACACCACAGATTTACTCCACACCAGTTTTAGAAAAATAATGTATCTTTACTAAAAACTTCACAAGACCAAATATTACAGACAAACCAACATATAATTCAAAAAGGTTACTTTAAGGATAGTTCAAGAGTTTGCAGAAAGTACTCCAGGATGTCAACGTCAGTGTCCTGCACAATGCGACTCTCAATGCACAAAATGCGACACTTTCGTGCCCAACAGTACCTGTAGTTGCGATAAGGTTCCCAAAAGCTATAACAAGGAAGATGGCAAAGGCGATGCGATGCTCCTGAGATCCTGGGGAGGCTTTGCAGCAGCCCTGCTTCACGCAGCAGAGGTGGATGCGCCGGCTCCGATCTGTAGGGGGAGGATGCGATACCTTTGGCTTTCGTTGCGTAGGTTTCTTAGGGGGAAGCTTCACGCACAGGTTCGATGCGACACTCTTCGATGTGGTGCGATGCGTGGCGCAGCGTTGCCTTCCGGCGCCGCAACTCTCGATGCGCCACGGAACGGGACTCTGCGTCGACGCACGCAGCGATTGGAGACTTTTCACGCACCGGCAGTGGTGCGGCCCGCAAACTGGTTCTGCGACAACCCTCGCAATGGCAGGAAGCTTCACGCTTCGGGACGATGCTCGACGCACTCGGCGATGTGGAGACCCTGCGGGTTGCGATGGTGCCGCGATGAAATTTTCCACGCACTCTCGTCTTGCGACACGCAATCGGATGATGCGTTGGGTACCAGTCACTCTTGTTCACGCTTCTGATTCCCAGCTCCCTCAACACAGCAAAACGACCTTCTGAAGCCCCAAGACTGGGCAAGCACTCCAAGGCAGGTCAGAACTCTCTCAGCAGAGTTCCAGGGGAGCTGGTGGTGAAGTCCTTTTGTTCCTGGGACTTCTTAACAGGGAGCCAGCTCTTCTCAGGCCCTTGGAGATCAGAATCAAAAGAAGGGGACACAGCAAAGTCCTTCCCCTCTCCTTGGCAGCAAAGCAAAACAGCAAGCAGGCAGTCTTCTCCTCTTCAGTTTCTTCCAGCTTTCTCCTTGGCAGAGGTTTCTTCTTAGTTCCAAAGTGATCTAAAGTTTAGGTGTCTGGGGTCCTCTTCTTATACCCCTCCAAGTCTTTGTCTCTTGTGTTTCAGTGGGGGGATTCCCCTGCTCAAACCGGTTCCTGGGTGTGCTCTGCTCTGGAGCACCTGGTTCCTTTCAGAGTGAGGGGCAGGGTCGTTAGACGCTCAGCAGGAGGTGGAGCCTTCTTTGTGCCAGCAGAGGCAGAGTCCTCAGCCTGGCCAGCAGGGGGTGGAGCCAGCTTTGTGTTTGTCAGGGGCAGCCCTATTCAGACCCAGGGACTACTCCTCCCACCCATCTAAAGCAGATCTCCCTATTCACCCTGCTGCTGACTCATCCAGGCTCCTGGAGCCACCTAGCACATCACCTGACACCAGTCAGCCAACCAGCACACAGGCACACAGGAAGGTTAAACAGGAGAATAGCTACTTTCTAAAAAGTGCTATTCTCACACAGTGAATTTAAAAACCATCTTGCTAAAAAGATGTATAATTAAATTCTGAACACAGAGATACCAAACTTGGATTTTCTATCTTGCCCTTATGGGAAGATAGGCATGTAAACAGCCTTCCCCATTCTATCCTATGGGCAAGATAGCCTCTCAGCAGTGAAAAACGAAAATGGCTGTAATTCACTACCAGGGCATGTTACACACCTCAGTACATGCCCTACCTTTCAGATACACTGCACCCAGCCCAGCGGGGTACCTAGGGCCACCATAGGGATGCCTGACATGTACAGAAAGGGAAGGATAAGGCCTGGTCAGTGGGTGCACTGGCCAGGTCGACATGGCAGTCCTGGACTGCACATAGGCACTGCAAGCAGGCCTAAGACATCATTTTAGCGCTACTCCTGTGGGTGGCACAATCAGTGCTGCAGCCCACTAGTAGCATTTGAATCACCAGCCCTGGCACACGCAGTGCACTTTACTAGGGGCTAACAGGTGAAACAAATATACCAATCATGGATAACCAATCAATATAACAATTTATACAGAGAGCATATGCACTTTAGCACTGATCAGCAGTGGTAAAGTGCCCAGAGTCCTATTGCCAACAACCACGGGTCAGAAAAAATAAAGGAGGAAGAAGCAAAAAGTTTGGGGATAACCCTGCAAAAAGGGCCGTTTCCAACATGGGGTGAATATATGACATTGTTCTGCATTCTGTCCATCAATTGTTGTTTTTGCATTGGTCACCCCGAGTGGGAAGGGTATGCCCAGACGTGGGTCCCTTGCTCTCCATGCCACTGGAATCAAGCTATCCTGGCTGAAGAGGGGTGAAACCCTGAAACCGGTCCTAGGATGTTTGTTTCCAGCCCAGGGAGGACCTGGCTTGGCAGTTCGGGCTGGACTGTTCCCATGAGGCACAGGGTCAAGACTGATTTGCATATGGCTGGGTTCAAACTGGAATGGCATGGTGAGCAAAAAAACGATGGATTTAGGCCCAGATCTCTGTACTGGGGTGAATATATGACATTGTTCTGCATTCTGTCCATCAATTGTTGTTTTTGCATTGGTCACCCCGAGTGGGAAGGGTATGCCCAGACGTGGGTCCCTTGCTCTCCATGCCACTGGAATCAACCTATCCTGGCTGAAGAGGGGTGAAACCCTGAAACCGGTCCTAGGATGTTTGTTTCCAGTCCAGGGAGGACCTGGCTTGGCAGTTCGGGCTGGACTGTTCCCATGAGGCACAGGGTCAAGACTGATTTGTATATGGCTGTGTTCAAACTGGAATGGCATGGTGAGCAAAAAAACGATGGATTTAGGCCCAGATCTCTGTACTGGGGTGAATGTATGACATTGTTCTGCATTCTGTCCATCAATTGTTGTTTTTGCATTGGTCACCCCGAGTGGGAAGGGTATGCCCAGACGTGGGTCCCTTGCTCTCCATGCCACTGGAATCAAGCTATCCTGGCTGAAGAGGGGTGAAACCCCGAAACCGGTCCTAGGATGCTTGTTTCCAGTCCAGGGAGGACCTGGCTTGGCAGTTCGGGCTGGACTGTTCCCATGAGGCAAAGGGTCAAGATCCATTTGCATATGGCTGGGTTCAAACTGGAATGGCATGGTGAGCAAAAAAACTATGGATTTAGGCCCAGATCTCTGTACTGGGGTGAATGTATGACATTATTCTGCATTCTGTCCATCAATTGTTGTTTTTGCATTGGTCACCCCGAGTGGGAAGGGTATGCCCAGATGTGGGTCCCTTGCTCTCCATGCCACTGGAATCAAGCTATCCTGGCTGAAGGGGGTGAAACCCCGAAACCGGTCCTAGGATGCTTGTTTCCAGTCCAGGGAGGACCTGGCTTGGCAGTTTGGGCTGGACTGTTCCCATGAGGCACAGGGTCAAGACTGATTTGCATATGGCTGGGTTCAAACTGGAATGGCATGGTGAGCAAAAAAACGATGGATTTAGGCCCAGATCTCTGTACTGGGGTGAATGTATGACATTGTTCTGCATTCTGTCCATCAATTGTTGTTTTTGCATTGGTCACCCCGAGTGGGAAGGGTATGCCCAGACGTGGGGCCCTTGCTATCCATGCCACTGGAATCAAGCTATCCTGGCTGAAGAGGGGTGAAACCCCGAAACCGGTCCTAGGATGCTTGTTTCCAGTCCAGGGAGGACCTGGCTTGGCAGTTCGGGCTGGACTGTTCCTATGAGGCACAGGGTCAAGACTTATTTGCATATGGCTGGGTTCAAACTGGAATGGCATGGTGAGCAAAAAAACGATGGATTTAGGCCCAGATCTCTGTACTGGGGTGAATGTATGACATTGTTCTGCATTCTGTCCATCAACTGTTGTTTTTGCATTGGTCACCCCGAGTGGGAAGGGTATGCCCAGACGTGGGTCCCTTGCTCTCCATGCCACTGGAATCAAGCTATCCTGGCTGAAGAGGGGTGAAACCCCAAAACCGGTCCTTGGATGCTTGTTTCCAGTCCAGGGAGGACCTGGCTTGGCAGTTCGGGCTGGACTGTTCCCATGAGGCACAGGGTGAAGACTGATTTGCATATGGCTGGGTTCAAACTGGAATGGCATGGTGAGCAAAAAAACGATGGATTTAGGCCCAGATCTCTGTACTGGGGTGAATGTATGACATTGTTCTGCATTCTGTCCATCAATTGTTGTTTTTGCATTGGTCACCCCGAGTGGGAAGGGTATGCCCAGACGTGGGTCCCTTGCTCTCCATGCCACTGGAATCAAGCTATCCTGGCTGAAGAGGGGTGAAACCCCAAAACCGGTCCTTGGATGCTTGTTTCCAGTCCAGGGAGGACCTGGCTTGGCAGTTCGGGCTGGACTGTTCCCATGAGGCACAGGGTCAAGACTGATTTGCATATGGCTGGGTTCAAACTGGAATGGCATGGTGAGCAAAAAAACGATGGATTTAGGCCCAGATCTCTGTACTGGGGTGAATGTATGATATTGTTCTGCATTCTGTCCATCAATTGTTGTTTTTGCATTGGTCACCCCGAGTGGGAAGGGTATGCCCAGACGTGGGTCCCTTGCTCTCCATGCCACTGGAATCAAGCTATCCTGGCTGAAGAGGGGTGCAACCCCGAAACCGGTCCTAGGATGCTTGTTTCCAGTCCAGGGAGGACCTGGCTGGGCAGTTCGGGCTGGACTGTTCCCATGAGGCACAGGGTCAAGACTGATTTGCATATGGCTGGGTTCAAACTGGAATGGCATGGTGAGCAAAAAAACGATGGATTTAGGCCCAGATCTCTGTACTGGGGTGAATGTATGACATTGTTCTGCATTCTGTGCATCAATTGTTTTTTTTGCATTGGTCACCCTGAGTGGGAAGGGTATGCCCAGACGTGGGTCCCTTGCTCTCCATGCCACTGGAATCAAGCTATCCTGGTTGAAGAGGGGTGAAACCCCGAAAACGGTCCGAGGATGCTTGTTTCCAGTCCAGGGAGGACCTGGCTTGGCAGTTCGGGGTGGACTGTTCCCATGAGGAACAGGGTCAAGACTGATTTGCATATGGCTGGGTTCAAACTGGAATGGCATGGTGAGCAAAAAAACGATGGATTTATGCCCAGATCTCTGTACTGGGGTGAATGTATGACATTGTTCTGCATTCTGTCCATCAATTGTTGTTTTTGCAAAGAGACATATTAGTCAACATGTACACTATGAAAACTATTTGTATCTATAATAATAAGCAAATCTTGATGTTCACACCTTGACCTGTGACAGCCATACACAGTTTGATTATAGATGCAAGTACATTTATTCTTTAGCATTTGACACCTACTGACTAAATCTAATATGCATGAATGACAGTTGAAAATGTAAGCAACCAAAGTGATAGTCCATCTCCAAAATTCCCACTATGAAACAGGTGGTTGATGGTGGAGTGGTAGAAGATAAGAGTATCCAATGCCTAAACGACATTAGAATCCAAGGACTCGCATTCTGATAGATCAGCTCCTTCCTGACTGAAAGGACCCAATCAGTGAGCCTGCTACAGTACACTTTGGACACCCGTAGCCTCATCTGCAGAGTTCTGCAAGGATCCTCCCTGACTGGACCCTCTTCAATGCATACATGATCCCTCTAGCCAGCGTCATTCGCTCACACAATATCAAATTCCTCTACTATGCGAATGACACGCAACTCATTCTCTCCCTCAAGACAATATGCCCAGTCAAGTATAATGTCTGAATGACTGAAATCACCTACTTGATGAAGACCAACTGTCTAAAGCTGAATACTGATAAGACCTAAATTGTGATCTTCTGGAAGAGCACATCACTGTAGGTAATCCACCTGTTTCCCAACAGATCGAGGACCGACACCTGCCAACATTACCCACCGCCAGCACCCATGCCAAGAATCTCAGGATCATCATCAACAGCAAACTCGACATGACCTACCAAGTCAATGCTGTCAACACCTCATGCTTCCATACCCTGAAGATTTTCAAATGGTTTCCAATGAGCACCCAGAATGCGTCACACAGACCATTGTCACAAGGAGGTTGGACTATCGGAACACCCTCTAAGCTGGGATCAACAACAAACTTACCAGAAGGCTGCATACATTCTGAACTCGGCAGACAGAATCATTTTCAACTTTCCATGCTGCACTCACATCACATACTATTTGCTCCCCATTCACAAACAAGCACAATTCAAACTCCTCAACCACACTTTCAAGGCACTACGTAACATTGGCCTGGCTTACCTAAACAATCATATTTGCTTTCACAAACCTTTCAGACACCTCCGCTTGTTTGGGCTCCTACTTGCACAAATCCCATACATACAGAAATCCAGATCAGGCAAACAAGCCTTCTCCTTCATCACTCTTAAATCATGGAGCTACCTGGTGGTAAACATAAGAGCCTCCTTCTCACTTCTTGAATTTCACAGGAAGCTGAAAAACTATCTTTACGAGTAGGCCCACTAGGCGTGCTTAGACTCACAATAGCTGAGAGCCAGGATAACCTCTCGGATGACAGTGCTCTTTACAAACGTGCATAACATAACATACGTACTTTCAGGGTACTTAGCCACAACATTAGTGAAAACATAGCTGTAATCTCATATACGCTGCATGTTGATAGAGTAGATGTGTTTCCAGTTACTATAGATGTGAGCAATGGCTGCTGGTTGAACTAAATTCACAAGTATGCAGTCCATTGTACCAAATACATTTGGAAATTGCACTATTTGGTAATATCCGAGAATGGTGTTCATAACTGACATAGAAATACAGAGCGCATTCTGTAATAGGCCTGCTACTGAAGTGCTTGTGCTCTAAAATGTCAAGTAATATAGCATCTGACCAGGCAATTGTGGACTCCAACAAATATATCCAAACAGAGACATTATCATGTCTTTGTCACGTCCATAAAATGTGATCATATCCAACCCTGGGCGGTGGAGTCTGCTCCGCTCATGGAATTTGCGTAGTTTTCCACACCCTGCATTACACGGAGCTCGCAGAGTTTTCTTTCTCGCCTAGCTCTCATCAACTTCAAGTTGGCAAGCGCAGAAAATCCACCTCCCGGCGAGATTTGTCCTCGTTCACGGTGAGGTGCAAACGGTTTGAGCCTGTGGCATTTCTTCTCGATAGGCAGTCCTTCTTTGTGGACCAGCAGCAAAAAAAAAACACTTAGATGAGATTGTTGGTGATAGCTTTGGGCTATAGCCTATATAAGCTGAGGCTGCAAGCCTACTTTTTTAGCTTACCCTGATAGGGAGGATTAAAGAAATGGCCCAGTAGTGATAAACCCCTGTCCAGCTGTGCACTCATACTCTACAGAATAAGGGTGCTGATGACCTTTTCCGTGAGTTTTAGGCCAGGTAGGATCTGCTTCATTAAATTTGTGGAGATTGGCCCCACTGAGTGAGCCTGTCCTGTAGCCCATATTCCATTACACTCATCTGTTGAAGTGTCCTCTTTCCTTCTACCTGAAGAGTTCATTCCTGCTCCCTGTACCACATTCTGGGGTCCTTTAAGGCACATGCATATAGTGACGTTTCCAGACATCAGTATCAAAGCAAAACTGCCTATTGGTCAGTCCTATTATCCTCCTTTCTTTTATCATACAGTAGGTCAAGTTTTGGTCAACGCGGAACATAACATTGAAATCGTACTGATGATAACTGTACTAACACCTTCCATTCAGACATGAGGACGAAGCGAGTATAAAACAGCAGAGAAGGTCGCATTAATAATCTTGTACTGGCGCTCTTAACTATGAATCTCTCCCTGCTCAAAGGCACAGGGTTATGTCTCCAGCTAAGGTTATTAACCAGCACCTTCTGCCTGATGGAGGAACAGGCTGGCTCAGACGGTCAGGTGAATGTGATATTTAGGCGGCTGGAAGAAACACGGCATCTCTGTTGGTTCCTCGTTGTGGATGTCTGTCATCTTCCGTATACAATAGCGTCTTTGGGAAGTAGCCGTCTTTGATTGCGTCAATATTGCTTCAAGAACAAACTCCTGTGTGAGCTTAAAAGTTAAAACAAACATTCAAATCAGGTGGAAATTGCACTCCAAATGAGTGTTGGCCCCTGTAATTTGCGGCACGTTGACGCTGGTGCAAACAGCCAGCGTAATCAGTGCAAGTGGGCAGCTGCAAAACACTCTCTGCGCCGTTTGTTTTGCATCGGTTCATTTGTGTGACAAGAGCAGGAACTTTCGCAGGACAGAGCTGCTTGCCAACAACAATAGTGTCACGGTACCAGTCCTGTTCCTTCCGCGTGACATGGGTGAGTGGCCTTGCAGTCAGAGAGAAGCACTTTAGTGCTAAAGACGTATTTAGTGACGCATGCTTTAACACTAACGCTGCTGCATGAATCATAGTTCAGATTCATACCTACTGCTATACTTCGGCACAGTACCTTCATGTTCCTGAAAGCGCCAAGACACCCTCCGGTGTACGCGCGAGCTATACACGTTTTCATAACATACTGCTGATCCTAAATGTCATGATGGCATTTAACGTCTATAAAACAGAGCCATTATCATCCATTCGTTAATTCCGTAAAATGTGATCAAATCTTCTCAGTGGAACCAGGTGTGTGATTCTCAGAAGACCTTCCCTTTCGTCTCATTGTTCTGTCAGGTTAATGAAGTCGCAGACTTAGAGGCCCATTAGGATGGCGGGCCACCCTAGCGGTGCTGGGACCGTCCGCCAGTGGTGCGGCGGTCCCTGCACCGGCGATTAGGATGCCATCGCCACCATGGCGGTGGCATCCTCCATTCCCAGCATTGTGGCAGGCGGTGCTGTGAGCACCGCCCGCCACAATGCTGGGAATGCAATGCGTGCAGTGTCATGCACAAGGTGACATTGGTGCATTGTCCATGACAATGCAGGGGGGTACCATAGGTAACCCCCGTGCACCCCCACCCATCCAATACCCTGGGGGCCTGAAACGGGCCCCCAGAAGAGAATTCCGCATGCCTTTCCGTGGCGTCAATGCTGCCACGGAAAGGCATGTTTCCGCACCCATGCTTATATGGATGGCGGTGTCTAGCAGATATCGCCACCATATTAAACCCTTTTCCGCCCGGTCGACTTGTCGACCAGGCGGAAAAGCGGCAGACGGTCTTCCCGTCCGCCCCGGTACCCCCGACATACTAATATGGCGGAGGGTAAATGGGTGGCGGGCGGTGAAGGATGTAGGGCGGATCGCCTCCGCCATGCGAGCAGAGGCGATCCGCCCTTCATCCTAATGGGCCTCTATGTGTCTCAGGGTAACAATCTTTATTGTTCATGGTGTTAGATCTGTCGTCCTTAAGCTGGTCTTTCCCACAACTTTTTACCATTTACCTACAATTGTTTTGCTGATTCTTTTTTTTTTTTTTGGGCACTAGGACGCTGAGCGTTTTAACACTGCTAACCAGTGCTAAAGTGCCTGTACCTCTCCCCTAAACATGATGGCATTTGGTGTATACCTGATTGGCAAATATATATGTATACATAAATATTTTTCATTGAGATCCAACATAATTTCAAATCTATCTGTATAACACAGTACAAAAAATATTGGTCATGCACCGATAATCAATCAATATAACATACATATTAATATTCAGAGATACAAAAAGCAAGCTAAGAAAAAGAACGATGCTACTTTAAGAATCACCAGGAACAAAAACATTTAAATATGTATAATATATAATTCCAGCAGCCTCCGAAAATAGACAATTACATGTGAGGATAAGATGTGCAATATATTATTCCTAAAATATTATTACTATCTTTCTAGCGTCCTTTTAAAATAAGCAGTGTGAATCATTTAAAATGCTATAACGGGGATATGTTGTGCAAAAAGGCAGAATAACATTTAGATAATCTATTCTGACCTTTGTTTCTACTCAAAATACCATTCCCACAGCTTTTCAAACTTTACGATCCCCCCATTTCGCATGGCATATAGTTGTTCTCTATTTCTGACTTGCTTCATTTTACGTACCCAATCACTCATTGCTGGCCACCGCTATTGCAATATATACCAATTTTACCCATCTATCAATTAGGCCAAGAGATGGATCATATCCCAAGACTTTCAACCAATTATTGGATGCCAGTCCGATTTGCCATTTGGTCTCCAGAAACAGAAATATTTCATTCCAGAACACCTGGACCAAAGATCACTGATGAAATATGTGCATCCAATTGGCTGCTGGCCACTTAAGCATCGAAAACACTGACTCGACTGGTTAGGATTAACCTGTGAGAAGAATTGTGGGGTTCTATACAGCAGCCATTTACAAAAAAATAACATCCGACACCAATTACCTCCATGTAACACACTGAAATTAAGTTTATTAACTTCAGTCCACATTTAAGCTGTTAATTGCAGCCCTTCATATTTTCCTAATTTTGCAATTGCTTTCTGAGTAAGGTCCGGGCATTTAATAGAAGGCAAGAGTTTTTTTCTATTCCCCAGGACTTTTATCTCCCGTGGATCTGACCCAAATCCAAATAGCTAAAAGCTTTATTTAACATTATATAGGAGCCAAGGAGAAGAAAATCATTTTGAATTAACTAAAAGATTTCAGAAATGTTGAGCCATATTTTGATCAGGAGAAATTCTGATACCCGATTGGCATTTTTGTTGTAGGGGTTAGTCCCTTGTAAAGTGGTATACCATATATCAAGGCCCTGTACTTCCAATGTTGCTAATGGGATGCAGCACTGATTGTGCCACCCACAGAAGTAGTCTTTCAAACCTGTCTCGGGCAAGCCACTGTAGTGCCTCTGTGTGCAGTTTACTGTCACTTTGACTTGGCATTTAAAACAATTTCCAAGATTTAAACTCGCTTTTTATTATATATGAGTCACCCTTAAGGTAGGCCTAAGTAACCCTAAGGGCAAGGTGCCATGTACGTAAAAGATAGGATATGTTTTTCATTTCCTGGTAGTGACAAACAGCCTATTTCGTTCTTTCACTATTGTGAGGCCTATCCCTCTCATAGGCCAGCATTGGGAATTCAGTAATGCACTTTCCAGCCGTAATTCCCAATCACAGAGGAGTAGCTTTTTCATGTTTCATATGTTTGGAATGGTGATGATAAATCCCCCTTACTGACACTTTTAGAAAGTGGACGTTTCTCTGTATGTTCTGATCTTTGTGCATGATAGCCTGTCCCCAAAGGACGTCTAGGTTGGGTGACAGCAACACTTTGTGCATTCCCTCTAGACAGCCCAAACACAGGAAGGTGAAGCTCATCTGCATTCTGAGCACTCAACAACAATTGCATTTGTAGAGTGCACAGATACCTCAGAGGAGGCATCTTGGTGCTGGTGGTAAAGATCACCAAAGAAAGGGAGCAGAAGGAGGTTAACAGCAGCCTTAACAAGACTAAATAAAAAAGCTTTTAACAACTTTCCAAAAGCAACTTCAGATGTGATATTTCTAAGTTTAAGAGGGAGGGTGCTACGAATGGGGGTCTCTAGTTTGTCCTTTGTTCAAATAGGGACCTTTGCTTCGAGTCAGGGTAAGGGGGAAATACACATTAGGGTAGCTTGGCATGAGCAGACTGACTTATCCCAAAGGCAATGTGTAAAGTATTTGTATTCAAAACACACAGTAATACAGTGATAACACCACAAATGGACACCACACAGTTTAGAAAAAAAGTATATTTTTATATAAACTCAACAAGACCAAAATGTCAAAAATCCAACATACATGTAGTAAAAATATGACTTTTTCAAAGGTTTCAAGTAACTGGGTCTATAGAAAACTATGGATGCGTGATTCTACACAAAGTACCTGTAGATGTGTCAAAATTCACAAGGCCAAACAGCTGCAGAGATTGAAAGTGTAGAGAAGCAAAGAGATATGTCCTGAGTCCTTGGGGAGGAGACAGTTCTGCTGCACGGAGGAGTGGTGATGCGTCAAATCAGGACTGCAGGGGGAAGTGGTGGCTCGACTCCTAGATAGTTCTGGTACACAGGTTATGCATCGGAAAAACTTTCCGCACAGGTGTGATGCGTGGAAATCTAGGATGCGTCTGCGATCAATGCGGCAGTGACAAGTGGTGCTGCATGGGATTCTTCAGCTGCGATCCCATGATGCATCGGTTCTTTCAGCCGTGACAGGCGCTGTGTTGTCTCAGTAGCGGCGCGGCGATGCGTGGAGATTCTTCTCACATGGCGGTGCTGCATCGGGAAAAATAGCCGCAAGATGAGAGATGTGTCAATTTTCTCAGTTCCTCAGGTTTCTTTCAGCTCCCAACAGCAGGAACAACCTCCAGAGGCCTGGAACAGGCACCGCCTGGTAGGTCAAAACTCTCAACAGCAGAGTTCAGGGGAGCTGGGGGTGAAATCTTTGTGTCTCTGAGACTTCAGAACAGGAGGCCAGCACACACAGATCCTTGGAGAGCCTTCTTCAAGCTGGTTCACAGCAAAGTTCCAGTCTTTGGCCTTTCCTTGGCAGAAACAGGAACTGCAGGTCAACCCCACACAGCACACAGCAAAGGGACAGTTCTCCTTCACAGCTCATCAGCTCTTCTCCTAAGCAAAGGTTCCTCTTGAGTCCAGAAATGATCACATTTTTTGGGGTTTAAGGTCTACTACCTATACCACATTTTGGTGCCGATTACGATCCTGTAAAAACCGGGTACGAACCGTCGGATGGAGCATATTCTCCATCCGACGCGTACCCGGTCGTAACAATATACAAACATGGAATTACGATTCGCACGGAAACACCATTTCCGTACGAATCGTACAAAACCCCGACCGACAAAAATAAACATACAAATGCGACCCGGGAAAGCGCCGACGTGATGTCGGGACACACGCAGCCTGCCATTCACGAACCAGGAATTACGATTCGCACCGACGTCATCCCGCACGGACAATATTTTCCGGCTGCCAAAAACTGCCGGGAAATCAGGACGACGCGAACAAGGAGTACCTGTACGCGACTGACAGACATGGACCCGAACCTACGTGTCATCCCGGCCCTCATAGCAGTCGACCTCCTCTACAGGTTCGGACGTAGACGCCGCAGAAGGTCAGAACAACAAAGGGAGGGGGGAAAGGAGGGGGGGGCAGGACCAGGGGCAGGCCACAAAACCCCCACCCAAGTCACACAGCACACATGCCCTGGACATACCTGACCCCCAGGCCCTGGTCACTATGAGGGGGTGGGGGTGTGTCCAGCAAAGCCAGCGTCCGCCACAACGGAAGTGCCAGACGACGCGAACCGGCAACACAACAATACAGGTACGTCCCGTACCCACGCCTTAAGAGCGTGGGTACGAGTCGTACCACGCCCACACCTACGTCACCCCAACAATGGCGGGACGGCTGTACCCACGTGGCAAAGGCCTGGGTACGGCCCGCACAAGCATTCCACAGCGTGGGTACGGATATGTACGGACCGTACCCCCACCCGCGTATGCATGGAGCGTACCCCCCACCCCAACCGTGTATGTACGACCCGTACCCTCACCCGCGGACGTATGGAGCGTACCCCCCACCCCAACAGTCTAAATACGACCCGTACCCCACCCGCGTATGTATGGAGCGTACTCCCACCCCAACAGTGTAAGTACGACCCGTACCCCCACCCCAACCGTGTATGTACGACCTGTACCCTCACCCGCGGACGTATAGAGCGTACCCCCCACCCCAACAGTGTAAGTACGACCCGTACCCTCACCCGCGTATGCATGGAGCGTACCCCCACCCCAACAGTGTAAATACGACCCGTACCCTCACCCGCGTACGTATGGAGCGTACCCCCACCCCAACAGTGTAAGTATGACCCGTACCCCCAACTCATATGCATGAGCGTACCCAAACCCCAACAGTGTAAGTACGACCCGTACCCCCACCCCAACCGTGTATGTACGACCCGTACCCTCACCCACGGACGTATAGAGCATATCCCCCACCCCAACAGTGTAAGTACGACCAGTACCCTCACCCGCGTATGCATGGAGCGTACCCCCACCCCAACAGTGTAAATACGACCCGTATCCTCACCCGCGGACGTATGGAGCGTACCCCCACCCCAACAGTCTAAATACGACCCATACCCCACCCGCGTACGTATGGAGCGTACTCCCACCCCAACAGTGTAAGTACGACTCGTACCCCCACCCCAACCGTGTATGTACGACCCGTACCCTCACCCGCGGACGTATGGAGCGTACCCTCCACCCCAACAGTGTAAGTACGACCCGTACCCTCACCCGCCTATGCATGGAGCGTACCCCCACCCCAACAGTGTAAATACGACCCGTACCCTCACCCGCTTACGTATGGCACGTACCCCCACCCCAACAGTGTAAGTACGACCCTTACCCCCACCTCGTATGCATGGAGCGTACCCAAACCCCAACAGTGTAAGTACGACCCGTACCCCACCCGCGTACGTATGGAGCGTACCCCCACCCCAACAGTGTAAGTACGACCCGTACCCCCACCTCGTATGCATGGAGCGTACCCCAACCCCAACAGTGTAAGTACGACCCGTACCCCACCCGCGTACGTATGGAGCGTACTCCCACCCCAACAGTGTAAGTATGACCCGTACCCCACCCGCGTACGTATGGAGCGTACCCCCACCCCAACAGTGTAAGTACGACCCGTACACCCACCTCGTATGCATGGAGCGTACCCCAACCCCAACAGTGTAAGTGCGACCCGTACCCCACCCGCGTACGTATGGAGCGTACCCCCACCCCAACAGTGTAAGTACGACCCGTACCCCCATGGAGCGAACCCACACACGTGTATGTTCTAAGCGTACATATTGTTAAATAGGAGGGGTGTGTGCCTATCACTCCCAGCAGTGCCCAGAGACAGGAGGGGTGTGTGCAGAGTCCTCCCAGCATTGCCCAGACACAGGAGGGGTGTGTGCCTATCACTCCCAGCAGTGCCCAGAGACAGGAGGGGTGTGTGCAGAGTCCTCCCAGCAGTGCCCAGACACAGGAGGGGTGTGTGCCTATCACTCCCAGCAGTGCCCAGAGACAGGAGGGGTGTGTGCAGAGTCCTCCCAGCAGTGCCCAGACACAGGAGGGGTGTGTGCCTATCACTCCCAGCAGTGCCCAGACACAGGAGGGGTGTGTGCAGAGTCCTCCCAGCAGTGCCCAGACACAGGAGGGGTGTGTGCCTATCACTCCCAGCAGTGCCCAGACACAGGAGGGGTGTGTGCCTATCACTCCCAGCAGTGCCCAGACAGAGGAGGGGTGGGTGCAGAGTCCTCCCAGCAGTGCCCAGAGACAGGAGGGGTGTGTGCAGAGTCCTCCCAGCAGTGCCCAGAGACAGGAGGGGTGGATGCAGAGTCCTCCCAGCAGTGCCCAGACACAGGAGGGGTGTGTGCCTATCACTCCCAGCAGTGCCCAGACACAGGAGGGGTGGGTGCAGAGTCCTCCCAGCAGTGCCCAGACACAGGAGGGGTGTGTACAGAGTCCTCCCAGCAGTGCCCAGACACAGAAGGGGTGTGTGCCTATCACTCCCAGCAGTGCCCAGAGACAGGAGGGGTGTGTGCAGAGTCCTCCCAGCAGTGCCCAGACAGAGGAGGGGTGGGTGCAGAGTCCTCCCAGCAGTGCCCAGTCGCAGGAGGGGTGTGTGCCTAACACTCCCAGCAGTGCCCAGAGACAGGAGGGGTGTGTGCCTATCACTCCCAGCAGTGCCCAGAGACAGGAGGGGTGTGTGCAGAGTCCTCCCAGCAGTGCCTAGACAGAGGAGGGGTGGGTGCAGAGTCCTCCCAGCAGTGCTCAGACATATGAGGGGTGTGTGCCTATCACTCCCAGCAGTGCCCAGACAGAGGAGGGGTGGGTGCAGAGTCCTCCCAGCAGTGCTCAGACACAGGAGGGGTGGGTGCAGAGTCCTCCCAGCAGTGTCCAGACACAGGAGGGGTGTGTGCCTATCACTCCCAGCAGTGCCCAGACAGAGGAGGGGTGTGTGCAGAGTCCTCCCAGTAGTGCCCGGACAGAGGAGGGGTGGGTGCAGAGTCCTCCCAGCAGTGCCCAGACATATGAGGGGTGGGTGCCTATCACTCCCAGCAGTGCCCAGACACAGGAGGGGTGTGTGCCTAACACTCACAGCAGTGCCCATGGAACGCAAAGGGTGGAGTAGCCACAGATACCATGCCCACAAATTTCAGTAAGGTGCACAAAGACCCTGCAGTACATGTACCACATGTGTGCGAGGCTGGGAGTATACGCATGCATAGCGCAGAAAAGAAAACATGTCCACATGAAGTCATGTCAATAGTCCACATACACAAGTACAATGACTACCAAGGATGCCACGAATGATGCAGGTGGAGACATTGCTCAGCATGCATGTGCAAAGCTGAAGGAGTCCGTCACACACCCAGCTAATGTACACACAGCTCAGCGCTAAATATTGGGAACACCCTGCAGGGAAGATGTCAGGGTACACAGAGCAAGGAATACACCTTTGGACAATTTCACCATGCAGCAACTACTTACATGAACAGAGAAACCTAGCTAACACCGTGTGATGGCACACAGATCCCAGGGTCCCCCCTATGACCAGCACACTACTACATTTCCCACACACCCAACACATGAACACCACCCAAAACCATGTAGCAGCCCCACCAACAGCAATACCAGCAAAGCAGTAGTGTTCCAAGGGGAAAAAAATAAATTGCTTTATTCAGCATGAACCAAAAAAGTCTTGTTTGTAGGAAGTGCAATATTTACAAAGCCCATAGGGCAGTACAGAAGTCACAGCTGGATGGGGGACACAGTGGGATGCGTGTCCCCTAGCTTGCCTGCACAGTTAGATTCCGTCGTCTTCCACAGGGGTGAGGGCATCATGTGGGGGGGAAGAACCAGGCACCGCAGGGACAGGAGGGCGAAGGGTAGGCGTCGTGGGTGCAGGGATGGAGGACTCCACCACAGGGGGTGGGGCAGGGCCAAAGGCGGAGGCCAGGATCTCGCTGCACACCTTAGCAAGGTCCTCCAGGGAATCCCCTGCACCCGAAGGAACCACAGGCCCCAAGGAGGGGGGGGGGGTCAGAGGGATGGGTCGCAGCGCCACTGGGGGAGGGTTTAGACCGCTTGCGGGGTGGTGTCACTGTGGGGCTCAGGGACAGAGCGGCCATGAAGGAGTCTTTGTGTGATATGTGGCCAGGAGAGCTGAGGGGAGGGGATTTGGAGGGAGTGGATTTGGTGGAATGCGGACTCCCACTCTGGCTGCGTGTCTTACATTTGCCCCCCGACACAGTGGGTGTGCGTACTTCACCCTGTGTGTGCGTGCCAGGAGGTGTGCGGGTGACCTTCCCTGCTGGTGTGGTGCCTGTGTCCGTCGTGGTGGGTGCATGCTGACGTCTGGGTGTACGTGGGACAGGCATGGGAGTGGGAGGTGTGGATGGGGCAGGGGTAGGGGGGTGGACGTAGCGCTGCAGGAGACCCACTGCTGCAGTCAGTGTCAAGTCTATCGACCTCAGCAAGCTGCGTTGGTCAGCCTGCGATGAGTGAATGCCCTCCAAGTATGCCTCCATGTTGTTGAGGACCTGGCTGTGGCCATGGAGGACATTAAGGATCGCAGCCTGACTAATCTGCAACTGCCGCTGGATGTCCACAGACTCGGCATTGGCGGCAGCAGTGGAGACAGGGACAGGGGGTGCGGTGCCTGGCAGGAAGGAGACATGTGGTGACCGGGCACGTTGGGAAGGGACACGAGCAAGTGGGAGGCGGCTGATGGCAATGGAGGGGGCGGGGTGCGATGTTGTGCCGCTGTCAGCTGCTGGTGCAGCCTCCGCCCACTCGGAGAGATCATCCTCGGACCCGTCGGCTTCATATTCGGTGGTGCCAGTGGACAGGTCCTCGGCCTCACTCTCCTCCGCCTCTGTACCACTCAATGTGCCAGCCACGATGTCCACGCTGGCACTGGTGCTCGGTCCCTCCGCTCCGTCTGTGCTCATGTCTCCCTCCGTGTCCCCCGACGATGCTGTGGGCAAGGTGAAGAGACAGCAATTAATCACACACCTGTATACATATGTCACATGAGTCCAATCGATGTAGCTTACAGTGCATAGCCTGAAAAGAAAGATCAGTAACATCTACAAAACAAGGTACAGATGTAGGGCATGCAACACACAGTTGGTTGACACACCATGCCAATGAAAATCCATGGAGAGCATGACACAATAGCAAATGACATGAAATGGAGTTTGACATAGGAGCCAAGCCCTGGGGACAATCCAGCACTGCATCTGCACCACACAGCGTTGCCGACAATAGGGATGAGGAGGGACAAAATCCATGAGCTTGAGGCACATGCTGCATAGGTAATACTGAAAACATGCCCAACATGACTGGCTCACTGCACCTTGAGTGTATGTCCAGCCAAACATCACACACTGGCCAGAACTGGCAAGGAGATTTCAGGTTTTGACATGTAGGCTTGCCCCGCACCAACCACCCCCTACATGAGACAATTTGTTGAGACACAGGTGGCACGTACACCTTTTAGTCTGGGTGACACAGGGGATGCATAAATGCAACATTGGACGCCAAATACCCGAGGTGCGCCTGTCCAAATAATCATATACAAATGGCCAGCATCAGATGATTGTAACAAGACACACAGGCACTGGCCACTGTGACTATGAACAAGGAAAATCAGGTCAGGATGTACAGTGGACACTTGTACTACATTTCACGTCAATATACATGGTGCCAGGGGACAATGGCACAGAGCACAACCTATGCTGTAGACACTGAGAGTGTCCACGTTTTGTGATGACACACATGACACCTAGTAAAATATGACCCAGGGGACAGTAGTGGCAACACAGCTCCATGGTCCTGAATAGGAATGACTGCAACACACGCCACCATCCCTGCACTATGCGTATCGCACACTCATGCACATCATGTCACAGGCCACAACATAGGACATGCGCGCTGTAAGGCATGACACTTGTGAGACTAACTCCCATGTCTGGACTCTGCATCAGTGCCAACTGACATGGAACCCACATGTACTGAACTGGACAGGGCACATGCAAGGTCCCAAAACCTGTTACACACCACCCCCACACATGATGCTACAGGCATAGTTCATGTGGAGAAAGTGCCAGCCTAGATAACCTTGTGAAGGAGTGACTACACACAGACCAGGGAACACATTGCAAGGAGGGGAAGGGAGGCAGGAGAGCACAGCTATACAGTGGGTAACTGGATCTGCACAGCACCTTTAAACCCTGGCAGTGTATCCATGCAACTGTGCACTTACAAATGCTGGTGAAACACAACAAGCATACATGTACCTACCCCCTTCCTGCTGCTGCATCTCCTGTAAGCGCCTCTCCAAGTCTGGAAAGACCACCGGCAGCACACGGTTGTGGATGTGGCTCAGTCGGCGGCGCCCGCGGTTCTTATGGCTCTCAGGTGAGTCCCCCAGCAGGACCCGTGCGATCCTCCGCGTCCAGCACCGGATATCCTGCCAGCGTTTCCTCACCTGGGACAGGCGCCGCTTCCGACCATCCGCACTCCTCACGGCGCTGACGGCGGTCAGCCATATCTACTCCTTGGCAGAGGCGCCTACCTGTGAGGATGAACAAGTGACACTACATCAATACACCTGGCACATGTCACAGAGACACATATTAGAACACATTTGCTGTTTACAACAAGGCATAGTATGCATCCAACGCATTGCACCTTTGTCATAGGGACATGATCCTCTGGGGAAGGGCAAAAGCAGTACGTGCCATTGAAAGGACACAGGTGGAATGAGGGCAACTACACAATCAATGATCCAGGCTCACACTGTGCATCACAAGCTACACCAGGATGATGTGCAGCACCTCTAAGCAGTCACATGCCACAGGCCACTGACACTACCACAGCAGAGTACACAGACACACACAGGCACAGGACATTCACCTGCCA
Organism: Triturus cristatus; assembly: GCF_964204655.1. Lineage (NCBI taxonomy): Eukaryota > Metazoa > Chordata > Amphibia > Caudata > Salamandridae > Triturus > Triturus cristatus. Next base: position 387,452,554 of record NC_140589.1, on the reverse strand, counting down.
TTGCCAAATGCAGCGACAAACCTCACTCTGCACATGTGCCACTAGACTGGGGGGGGCTCACAGGTGTGGGGCTGGCTCTGCACGTCAGACACACAGCACTGCTCCCTGCTCACATCACATGGCCAGGGTATATCCATCCCTCATGCAGCTGGGGTGCTACACTCCACATATGCACCCACCCACATGACAGGGGACTTACACACACACCCATGTCCAGGGTACGAACACATCATGTGGACACTCTCAGCATAGGTACACAGAACTAACACACATCTATGGGTACAGTCACCTGTCACACTGGGCTGACCACATAATCACATGAGGACTGTAGAGGCAACATTCCCAGGAGGATAAGACAGGCAGAATGTGGCATGCACCATGCAGTGATTGTCACAGTAAACACGATGCAAGTGAGGACGGCAGACATGCACCACTGCATGCACTGGCTGGGAGACATAAGGCATTCCCCCCCTGGGACCCCCCCTACAGTACATAGCATGTGTGAGACACCTGGACACAATGCCAGAAGTCACAGTCACAAAAAAGGGACACAGTCTGTGCTAGTGGACTCTGCACTCACCTGATACCCTGATCGCCCATACAGCATGGGGTACTGTGGGAGGATCACATCCAGCAAAGCCATGTTCTCCTCCAGGGTGAAGGGCTGTGACCTCTCCACAGACCTTGACATGGTTCCAGGGAATCAGTAGCAGCAGCTGGGTCGTGGAATCCAGAGATGTGCAGGCAAGTGCTCCCTCATGGGACCTGGCTGCCTTATATCTGCCTTGCTGGCCTGTTTCATGCACAGGAGTACAGAGTGATTGGTCACTCACATTTGCATCCTATGTTTCCTCCAATCCCTTCAAACCTAGCACAGTCAGTGGGTTCTTATTGTGTTTTTTTCTACAGCATGATGTCAACCCCACAAACACATTGCAACAAAGTAGATTCATTCCAACTGACTTCTGCTGTGCACCTTCCAGAACAAATTCAAACTTTAAACTTGGTCTCCATGACAACCAGCATGCATGTAGGCCTTAATACTTGTCCCTCATGTGTCCCCTATGTAATTTTGTGCTTCACACACAGGTATGGTGCGTTCCGGGGCCTTAGGGCACCCCAAATGCATAGCAACGGCCCGTACAGGTGTGTGTACGGGCCGTACCACTATGAGTACGCATACGCAATAACACTCATAGTGGTACGTACCGTACACGCGTGCGTACGTTCACTATCACTATGGGTGTCCTCGCGTATGCGTACTCGTAGTGGTACGGCCCGTACACACGCCTGTACGTTCACTATCACTATGGGTGTCCTCGCGTATGTGTACTCGTAGTGGTACGGCCCGTACACGCGTGCGTACGTTCACTATCACTATGGGTGTCCTCGCGTATGCGTACTCGTAGTGGTACAGCCCGTACACGCGTGCGTACGTTCACCATCACTATGGGTGTCCTCGTGTATGCGTACTCGTAGTGGTACGGCCCGTACACACGCCTGTACGTTCACTATCACTATGGGTGTCCTCGCGTATGCGTACTCGTAGTGGTACGGCCCGTACACACGCCTGTACGTTCACTATCACTATGGGTGTCCTCGCGTATGCGTACTCGTAGTGGTACGGCCCGTACACGCGCGCGTACGTTCACTATCACTATGGGTGTCCTCGCGTATGCGTACTTGTAGTGGTACGGCCCGTACGCGCGTGCGTACGTTCACTATCACTATGGGTGTCCTCGCGTATGCGTACTCGTAGTGGTACGGCCCGTACCCACGCCTGTACGTTCACTATCACTATGGGTGTCCTCGCGTATGCGTACTCATAGTGGTACGGCCCGTACACACGCCTGTACGCTCACTATCACTACGAGTACGCATACCCTAGGACACCCATAGTGATAGTGAACGTACAGGCGTGTGTACGGGCCGTACCACTACGAGTACGCATACGCGAGGACACCCATAGTGATAGTGAACGTACAGGCGTGTGTACGGGCCGCACCACTACGAGTACGCATATGCGAGGACACCCATAGTGATAGTGAACGTACAGGCGTGTGTACGGGCCGTACCACTACGAGTACGCATACGCGAGGACACCCATAGTGATAGTGAACGTACAGGCGTGTGTACGGGCCGTACCACTACGAGTACGCATACGCGAGGACACCCATAGTGATAGTGAACATACGCACGCGTGTACGGGCCGTACCACTATGGGTGTTCTCGCGTATGCGTACTCATGGTGGTACGGACCGTACACACGCCTGTACGCTCACCATCACTATGGGTACACATACGGCAGCACTCCCATAGTGATAGGGGAACGTACACAGGCCCTCTTAGCAAAAGTACGGTGGTTTTCACACATCACAGTGGTGACAGGCAGCACACAGGAAGGAATAGGGCTGACATACTTGTCCATGGATGGACATCAAGGCATTGTCTGGCCAGTACTACATGTGTGGGGCACAGGTGTGAAAGGCTGTGATGTGGCACATTACTCCTGTGTCGAGAAGGCACCAGATGTATGATGAGATGTGTACACATGTAATGTGTGACGGTGTAATGTGTGTCAGGCATGCCCTTGACTCCTTTGACATGTGTGCATGTCGTACTGCACACTTGGGATGAGCGTCACTGGCATGGCACGGACACCAACACACGGAAGTGTCCCCTGAGGCCCGGTACAGGGGTTACCACACCTGACATGTCACTACCCATGGTGCACGATGTGACTATGTCATGTGTGTGTGGGGGATTCGCATTAGCTTGATGTTGGAGCTGCCTCAAAAGCTGCAGTTGTTGCAGCAACCAACATGTGTCTGTGTGTAGATTGACATTGCACACTGTTCCGCACACCATGCCACATGTGGTATCGGATGTGAGGTGTGTATGTATGCATGGGACACGGCGTAGCGTAACAAGGACATGTCTGCATCCTCTCTATGAATGTGTGGTGAGTCATCACATGTACACCTTAATGGCAAGGTGTGTGGGCTGTCCTAGTGTAATGTCATGTGACTTGTGGCTCTAGTGTTCTGCTACCAGTCTCTGCAATCGACATCCTACTTCTGCTGATGTGTAGATGTATGTCACTCCTGTCTTGCGTCTGGCTGTTCACTTACACTGGGACACAGCTAATCCCATGCCATAGCATGTGGAGGTTTACAATCTCCGTGTGTAGCTGGGTCTTGGTAGGAGTGTCACCTGGCAGCCATACGTATCCAGGGCATGTGGCACATACCTGACTCCGTATGTAGTATATGTGTATAGACATGATAGAGATGATAAATCCCCCTTACTGACACTTTTAGAAAGTGGACGTTTCTCTGTATGTTCTGATCTTTGTGCATGACAGCCTGTCCCCAAAGGACGTCTAGGTTGGGTGACAGCAACACTTTGTGCATTCCCTCTAGACAGCCCAAACACAGGAAGGTGAAGCTCATCTGCATTCTGAGCACTCAACAACAATTGCATTTGTAGAGTGCACAGATACCTCAGAGGAGGCATCTTGGTGCTGGTGGTAAAGATCACCAAAGAAAGGGAGCAGAAGGAGGTTAACAGCAGCCTTAACAAGACTAAATAAAAAAGCTTTTAACAACTTTCCAAAAGCAACTTCAGATGTGATATTTCTAAGTTTAAGAGGGAGGGTGCTACGAATGGGGGTCTCTAGTTTGTCCTTTGTTCAAATAGGGACCTTTGCTTCGAGTCAGGGTAAGGGGGAAATACACATTAGGGTTGCTTGGCATGAGCAGACTGACTTATCCCAAAGGCAATGTGTAAAGTATTTGTATTCAAAACACACAGTAATACAGTGATAACACCACAAATGGACACCACACAGTTTAGAAAAAAAGTATATTTTTATATAAACTCAACAAGACCAAAATGTCAAAAATCCAACATACATGTAGTAAAAATATGACTTTTTCAAAGGTTTCAAGTAACTGGGTCTATAGAAAACTATGGATGCGTGATTCTACACAAAGTACCTGTAGATGTGTCAAAATTCACAAGGCCAAACAGCTGCAGAGATTGAAAGTGTAGAGAAGCAAAGAGATATGTCCTGAGTCCTTGGGGAGGAGACAGTTCTGCTGCACGGAGGAGTGGTGATGCGTCAAATCAGGACTGCAGGGGGAAGTGGTGGCTCGACTCCTAGATAGTTCTGGTACACAGGTTATGCATCGGAAAAACTTGCCGCACAGGTGTGATGCGTGGAAATCTAGGATGCGTCTGCGATCAATGCGGCAGTGACAAGTGGTGCTGCATGGGATTCTTCAGCTGCGATCCCATGATGCATCGGTTCTTTCAGCCGTGACAGGCGCTGTGTTGTCTCAGTGGCGGCGCGGCGATGCATGGAGATTCTTCTCACATGGCGGTGCTGCATCGGGAAAAATAGCCGCAAGACGAGAGATGTGTCAATTTTCTCAGTTCCTCAGGTTTCTTTCAGCTCCCAACAGCAGGAACAACCTCCAGAGGCCTGGAACAGGCACTGCCTGGTAGGTCAAAACTCTCAACAGCAGAGTTCAGGGGAGCTGGGGGTGAAATCTTTGTGTCTCTGAGACTTCAGAACAGGAGGCCAGCACACACAGATCCTTGGAGAGCCTTCTTCAAGCTGGTTCACAGCAAAGTTCCAGTCTTTGGCCTTTCCTTGGCAGAAACAGGAACTGCAGGTCAACCCCACACAGCACACAGCAAAGGGACAGTTCTCCTTCACAGCTCATCAGCTCTTCTCCTAAGCAAAGGTTCCTCTTGAGTCCAGAAATGATCACTTTTTTTGGGGTTTAAGGTCTACTACCTATACCACATTTTGGTGCCGATTACGATCCTGTAAAAACCGGGTACGAACCGTCGGATGGAGCATATTCTCCATCCGACGCGTACCCGGTCGTAACAATATACAAACATGGAATTACGATTCGCACGGAAACACCATTTCCGTACGAATCGTACAAAACCCCGACCGACAAAAATAAACATACAAATGCGACCCGGGAAAGCGCCGACGTGATGTCGGGACACACGCAGCCTGCCATTCACGAACCAGGAATTACGATTCGCACCGACGTCATCCCGCACGGACAATATTTTCCGGCTGCCAAAAACTGCCGGGAAATCAGGACGACGCGAACAAGGAGTACCTGTACGCGACTGACAGACATGGACCCGAACCTACGTGTCATCCCGGCCCTCATAGCAGTCGACCTCCTCTACAGGTTCGGACGCAGACGCCGCAGAAGGTCAGAACAACTAAGGGAGGGGGGAAAGGAGGGGGGGGGGGCAGGACCAGGGGCAGGCCACAAAACCCCCACCCAAGTCACACAGCACACATGCCCTGGACATACCTGACCCCCAGGCCCTGGTCACTACGAGGGGGTGGGGGCGTGTCCAGCAAAGCCAGCGTCCGCCACAACGGAAGTGCCTGACGACGCGAACCGGCAACACAACAATACAGGTACGTCCCGTACCCACGCCTTGAGAGCGTGGGTACGAGTCATACCACGCCCACACCTACGTCACCCCAACAATGGCGGGACGGCTGTACCCACGTGGCAAAGGCCTGGGTACGGCCCGCACAAGCATTCCACAGCGTGGGTACGGATATGTACGGACCGTACCCCCACCCGCGTATGCATGGAGCGTACCCCCCACCCCAACCGTGTATGTACGACCCGTACCCTCACCCGCGGACGTATGGAGCGTACCCCCCACCCCAACAGTCTAAATACGACCCGTACCCCACCCGCGTACGTATGGAGCGTACTCCCACCCCAACAGTGTAAGTACGACCCGTACCCCCACCCCAACCGTGTATGTACGACCCGTACCCTCACCCGCGGACGTATAGAGCGTACCCCCCACCCCAACAGTGTAAGTACAACCCGTACCCTCACCCGCGTATGCATGGAGCGTACCCCCACCCCAACAGTGTAAATACGACCCGTACCCTCAACCGCGTACGTATGGAGCGTACCCCCACCCCAACAGTGTAAGTACGACCCGTACCCCCAACTCATATGCATGAGCGTACCCAAACCCCAACAGTGTAAGTACGACCCGTACCCCCACCCCAACCGTGTATGTACGACCCGTACCCTCACCCACGGACGTATAGAGCATACCCCCCACCCCAACAGTGTAAGTACGACCAGTACCCTCACCCGCGTATGCATGGAGCGTACCCCAACCCCAACAGTGTAAATACAACCCGTACCCTCACCCGCGGACGTATGGAGCGTACCCCCCACCCCAACAGTCTAAATACGACCCATACCCCACCCGCGTACGTATGGAGCGTACTCCCACCCCAACAGTGTAAGTACGACTCGTACCCCCACCCCAACCGTGTATGTACGACCCGTACCCTCACCCGCGGACGTATGGAGCGTACCCCCCACCACAACAGTGTAAGTACGACCCATACCCTCACCCGCGTATGCATGGAGCGTACCCCCACCCCAACAGTGTAAATATGACCCGTACCCTCACCCGCGTACGTATGGCACGTACCCCCACCCCAACAGTGTAAGTACGACCCGTACCCCCACCTCGTATGCATGGAGCGTACCCAAACCCCAACAGTGTAAGTACGACCCGTACCCCACCGGCGTACGTATGGAGCGTACCCCCACCCCAACAGTGTAAGTACGACCCGTACCCCCACCTCGTATGCATGGAGCGTACCCCAACCCCAACAGTGTAAGTACGACCCGTACCCCACCCGCGTACGTATGGAGCGTACTCCCACCCCAACAGTGTAAGTATGACCCATACCCCACCCGCGTACGTATGGAGCGTACCCCCACCCCAACAGTGTAAGTACAACCCGTACCCCCACCTCGTATGCATGGAGCGTACCCCAACCCCAACAGTGTAAGTGCGACCCGTACCCCACCCGCGTACGTATGGAGCGTACCCCCACCCCAACAGTGTAAGTACGACCCGTACCCCCATGGAGCGAACCCACACACGTGTATGTTCTAAGCGTACATATTGTTAAATAGGAGGGGTGTGTGCCTATCACTCCCAGCAGTGCCCAGAGACAGGAGGGGTGTGTGCAGAGTCCTCCCAGCATTGCCCAGACACAGGAGGGGTGTGTGCCTATCACTCCCAGCAGTGCCCAGAGACAGGAGGGGTGTGTGCAGAGTCCTCCCAGCAGTGCCCAGACACAGGAGGGGTGTGTGCCTATCACTCCCAGCAGTGCCCAGACACAGGAGGGGTGTGTGCAGAGTCCTCCCAGCAGTGCCCAGACACAGGAGGGGTGTGTGCCTATCACTCCCAGCAGTGCCCAGACACAGGAGGGGTGTGTGCCTATCACTCCCAGCAGTGCCCAGACAGAGGAGGGGTGGGTGCAGAGTGCTCCCAGCAGTGCCCAGAGACAGGAGGGGTGTGTGCAGAGTCCTCCCAGCAGTGCCCAGAGACAGGAGGGGTGGATGCAGAGTCCTCCCAGCAGTGCCCAGACACAGGAGGGGTGTGTGCCTATCTCTCCCAGCAGTGCCCAGACACAGGAGGGGTGGGTGCAGAGTCCTCCCAGCAGTGCCCAGACACAGGAGGGGTGTGTACAGAGTCCTCCCAGCAGTGCCCAGACACAGGAGGGGTGTGTGCCTATCACTCCCAGCAGTGCCCAGAGACAGGAGGGGTGTGTGCAGAGTCCTCCCAGCAGTGCCCAGACAGAGGAGGGGTGGGTGCAGAGTCCTCCCAGCAGTGCCCAGACGCAGGAGGGGTGTGTGCCTAACACTCCCAGCAGTGCCCAGAGACAGGAGGGGTGTGTGCCTATCACTCCCAGCAGTGCCCAGAGACAGGAGGGGTGTGTGCAGAGTCCTCCCAGCAGTGCCCAGACAGAGGAGGGGTGGGTGCAGAGTCCTCCCAGCAGTGCTCAGACATATGAGGGGTGTGTGCCTATCACTCCCAGCAGTGCCCAGACAGAGGAGGGGTGGGTGCAGAGTCCTCCCAGCAGTGCTCAGACACAGGAGGGGTGGGTGCAGAGTCCTCCCAGCAGTGCCCAGACACAGGAGGGGTGTGTGCCTATCACTCCCAGCAGTGCCCAGACAGAGGAGGGGTGTGTGCAGAGTCCTCCCAGTAGTGCCCAGACAGAGGAGGGGTGGGTGCAGAGTCCTCCCAGCAGTGCCCAGACATATGAGGGGTGGGTGCCTATCACTCCCAGCAGTGCCCAGACACAGGAGGGGTGTGTGCCTAACACTCACAGCAGTGCCCATGGAACGCAAAGGGTGGAGTAGCCACAGATACCATGCCCACAAATTTCAGTAAGGTGCACAAAGACCCTGCAGTACATGTACCACATGTGTGCGAGGCTGGGAGTATACGTATGCATAGCGCAGAAAAGAAAACATGTCCACATGAAGTCATGTCAATAGTCCACATACACAAGTACAATGACTACCAAGGATGCCACGAATGATGCAGGTGGAGACATTGCTCAGCATGCATGTGCAAAGCTGAAGGAGTCCGTCACACACCCAGCTAATGTACACACAGCTCAGCGCTAAATATTGGGAACACCCTGCAGGGAAGATGTCAGGGTACACAGAGCAAGGAATACACCTTTGGACAATTTCACCATGCAGCAACTACTTACATGAACAGAGAAACCTAGCTAACACCGTGTGATGGCACACAGATCCCAGGGTCCCCCCTATGACCAGCACACTACTACATTTCCCACACACCCAACACATGAACACCACCCAAAACCATGTAGCAGCCCCACCAACAGCAATACCAGCAAAGCAGTAGTGTTCCAAGGGGAAAAAAATAAATTGCTTTATTCAGCATGAACCAAAAAAGTCTTGTTTGTAGGAAGTTCAATATTTACAAAGCCCATAGGGCAGTACAGAAGTCACAGCTGGATGGGGGACACAGTGGGATGCGTGTCCCCTAGCTTGCCTGCACAGTTAGATTCCGTCGTCTTCCACAGGGGTGAGGGCATCATGTGGGGGGGAAGAACCAGGCACCGCAGGGACAGGAGGGCGAAGGGTAGGCGTCGTGGGTGCAGGGATGGAGGACTCCACCACAGGGGGTGGGGCAGGGCCAAAGGCGGAGGCCAGGATCTCGCTGCACACCTTAGCAAGGTCCTCCAGGGAATCCCCTGCACCCGAAGGAACCACAGGCCCCAAGGAGGGGGGGGGGGTCAGAGGGATGGGTCGCAGCGCCACTGGGGGAGGGTTTAGACCGCTTGCGGGGTGGTGTCACTGTGGGGCTCAGGGACAGAGCGGCCATGAAGGAGTCTTTGTGTGATATGTGGCCAGGAGAGCTGAGGGGAGGGGATTTGGAGGGAGTGGATTTGGTGGAATGCGGACTCCCACTCTGGCTGCGTGTCTTACATTTGCCCCCCGACCCAGTGGGTGTGCGTACTTCACCCTGTGTGTGCGTGCCAGGAGGTGTGCGGGTGACCTTCCCTGCTGGTGTGGTGCCTGTGTCCGTCGTGGTGGGTGCATGCTGACGTCTGGGTGTACGTGGGACAGGCATGGGAGTGGGAGGTGTGGATGGGGCAGGGGTAGGGGGGTGGACGTAGCGCTGCAGGAGACCCACTGCTGCAGTCAGTGTCAAGTCTATCGACCTCAGCAAGCTGCGTTGGTCAGCCTGCGATGAGTGAATGCCCTCCAAGTATGCCTCCATGTTGTTGAGGACCTGGCTGTGGCCATGGAGGACATTAAGGATCGCAGCCTGACTAATCTGCAACTGCCGCTGGATGTCCACAGACTCGGCATTGGCGGCAGCAGTGGAGACAGGGACAGGGGGTGCGGTGCCTGGCAGGAAGGAGACATGTGGTGACCGGGCACGTTGGGAAGGGACACGAGCAAGTGGGAGGCGGCTGATGGCAATGGAGGGGGCGGGGTGCGATGTTGTGCCGCTGTCAGCTGCTGGTGCAGCCTCCGCCCACTCGGAGAGATCATCCTCGGACCCGTCGGCTTCATATTCGGTGGTGCCAGTGGACAGGTCCTCGGCCTCACTCTCCTCCGCCTCTGTACCACTCAATGTGCCAGCCACGATGTCCACGCTGGCACTGGTGCTCGGTCCCTCCGCTCCGTCTGTGCTCATGTCTCCCTCCGTGTCCCCCGACGATGCTGTGGGCAAGGTGAAGAGACAGCAATTAATCACACACCTGTATACATATGTCACATGAGTCCAATCGATGTAGCTTACAGTGCATAGCCTGAAAAGAAAGATCAGTAACATCTACAAAACAAGGTACAGATGTAGGGCATGCAACACACAGTTGGTTGACCCACCATGCCAATGAAAATCCATGGAGAGCATGACACAATAGCAAATGACATGAAATGGAGTTTGACATAGGAGCCAAGCCCTGGGGACAATCCAGCACTGCATCTGCACCACACAGCGTTGCCGACAATAGGGATGAGGAGGGACAAAATCCATGAGCTTGAGGCACATGCTGCATAGGTAATACTGAAAACATGCCCAACATGACTGGCTCACTGCACCTTGAGTGTATGTCCAGCCAAACATCACACACTGGCCAGAACTGGCAAGGAGATTTCAGGTTTTGACATGTAGGCTTGCCCCGCACCAACCACCCCCTACATGAGACAATTTGTTGAGACACAGGTGGCACGTACACCTTTTAGTCTGGGTGAAATACACAGGGGATGCATAAATGCAACATTGGACGCCAAATACCCGAGGTGCGCCTGTCCAAATAATCATATACAAATGGCCAGCATCAGATGATTGTAACAAGACACACAGGCACTGGCCACTGTGACTATGAACAAGGAAAATCAGGTCAGGATGTACAGTGGACACTTGTACTACATTTCACGTCAATATACATGGTGCCAGGGGACAATGGCACAGAGCACAACCTATGCTGTAGACACTGAGAGTGTCCACGTTTTGTGATGACACACATGACACCTAGTAAAATATGACCCAGGGGACAGTAGTGGCAACACAGCTCCATGGTCCTGAATAGGAATGACTGCAACACACGCCACCATCCCTGCACTATGCGTATCGCACACTCATGCACATCATGTCACAGGCCACAACATAGGACATGCGCGCTGTAAGGCATGACACTTGTGAGACTAACTCCCATGTCTGGACTCTGCATCAGTGCCAACTGACATGGAACCCACATGTACTGAACTGGACAGGGCACAGGCAAGGTCCCAAAACCTGTTACACACCACCCCCACACATGATGGAGAAAGGGAGTAGCACGCACGCGCGCTATTCTGCTGAAATTTTCATTCTCAGCGCTGCTGTAACTTTTAAAATTTCGCTTTTTGCATTTTGTCTTTTAAATTGCATTTACTTTGTTATTAGAACGTTCTTTGTGTGCCCTCTCACTTGCACCCTAAATTGGGCCCCCCACCGCGCTTTTCGCGGAGCTATGTCATTTTCTTCTTAGCCTTCGTGTTTGGCGCCGGGCGCCATCTTGGGGGTGGTGTGGAGCGAGTGTGCCACTTGTGGGAGCGCTCTAGCGCTCTTTTGCAACACAGGTGAGCCCTACTTAAAGCTCGCCTCCTGCGCGCAGCGGTGACGCGCAGCGGGAGCGCCGGACTCTCGCCGGAGTCAAGCCAGAGTCCTGCCCGTCTGCGCCCGTCAGCGTCCCGGAAGCGGGCGGAGCGGCGGGTGGGACTCTACCATCAGGGATGTGTCCCCCTGGGACCCTCGTTTTGCGCTATTCCCCTGGCGAACTTCGCTCATTCTTTCCTCATGGCTATGGCTGTCGTACTGTATTCCCTGGCCGTTACCATGGGAAATCCCGTTGCCCGGGTTGTGGCTGGCGCCCGACCCGCTCGCTCTTCTTACGGCCGAGCACCAACAGCTCTAGTATGGGCTTCGGGTGCATGCTATTGAACACCAGGTCAGCTTGCAAACATGCGCAGGACATCTATGAGCTTCTCGATGTAGATAAACCACTATGCCTCATGCTTACTGAGACATGGTGGGGCGACTCTTCTAACCCTGACGTCGCCCTGGCAATCCCGCCCGATTACAACATCTTCAGAAAGGATAGAGCCAACGGAAGGGGAGGTGGAGTAGCGCTAGTGGTCCGGAAAGGAACTCCCTGTGAGATCCTGCCAGCTATTGACATCCGTGGCTCGGAAACCCTAGCCTTCTCTATCACTCTGTCGCCCCACCAATCCTTTAAGGGTCTGCTTGTATACAGACCGCCTGGCTCTCCCGGCACCTTCTTTGAAGATCTGGATATGGTGCTGGTGGAGCTGGCCCTGAAAGCCGAACATTTCATCGTGGCTGGCGATTTCAACTTCCGGATGGATGATTCATCCGACCCGGCGGCCGCCAAACTTTCGGAGGCGCTGACCCCGCTGGGGCTCATCCCCCACTTTCAGGAGCCTACGCATGAGAAGGGGCATACCCTTGACCAGGTCTTTTCGTCTGTCCCTCTCGAGGGTATTGAGATCACTCCTGTCTTATGGTCTGACCACTTCCTCGCAAAATTTGTGATCAAGGGCATAGTTAAATCTGTGCCTATCCCGGCACAGCAACAGGGTCGTGTCCACAGGGCTTTCCATCGTGTTACCCCGGAGATGCTGGCCCAGGCAGCTGAGGCCCATCCCTGCCTTCTCTCAGGTGATCTAGACAGGGATCCGCAGACCATGCAAGACTGGCTACTGGATAGGCTTAACGATCTTGCCCCGGAAGTAACATCCCGCCCGAAACCGAAACGGGTCTCTGCGCCTTGGTTTACCGCTGCACTGTCGGCTACGCGGCAGCAGTGCAAGGTAGCCGAAAGAGCCTGGCGGGCACAATATGACACTGTTGCCAAGTTGACATACAAATCGGTGGTTAAGGCTTATCACCGGGACATCCGTTTGGAAAAAAAAGCTTATCTAGCCAGGAGAATTGATGCGGCTTCTAACTCTTGCAAGGAGATTTTCTCCATTGTGAGAGAATTCACCTCACCTTGGTCTAACACCTCGGACCAAAAACCATCTGGTACCTGGGCCACGGACCTTGCTGACTTCTTCACGAGCAAGATCCAACGCATTCAGGAGTCATTCCTGGCACCAGTGTCTGCGGGCCAGACTGAACCTGACACCACCACACTGCCACAGGCCGGGCCAGGGGCGACGTTGAGTGTGTTTCCCTCTATCTCTGCTCCGGACTCCCTGGCTCTTATGGGCAATTTAAAATCGGGTTCTCCTCTCGACCCATGCCCTGCTAAATTTCTGGCGAAAGTTGCGGAGGTGATCAACCCGTTGGCTAATCCGCTCTTAAATCTTTCGCTGAGGCTCGGTGTGGTTCCGCAGGCCTGGAAGCAGGCGATGGTGATTCCATTGCTCAAAAAATCTGGTCTAGATCCGAAGGCCCCGGTTAATTATAGGCCCATCTCTCTGCTGCCGGCTCTCACGAAGATTCTGGAAAAGCACGTCCAAGGCGTGCTCTCCAACTTTCTTGAATCTAATGAGATCCTGCACGCCACCCAATCGGGCTTTCGTCCCCATCTCAGTTCTGAGACTGCGCTCCTGGAGGTCTCGGAAACCATTAAAGGGGTTCTGGACTCTGGGGGCAAAGTCATGCTGGTGATGCTAGATCTGTCGGCGGCGTTCGACACCGTTCCCCATGATGGTCTTCTCGCTAGACTTTTCGAGATAGGCCTACGGGGGACGGTGTTCGACTGGTTTTCCTCTTTCCTAGCCGGCCGCCGGCAGTCGATCTGGGCCCCGCCGGATTCCGCCGTGATGCCGCCTCTGGGAGTCGGGGTCCCTCAGGGCTCTATTTTGAGCCCGACCCTCTTTAACATCATTATGACCCCATTGGCGGCGTTGGTGGAGTCGTATGGTGCCCAGATCGTATCCTATGCGGACGACACCCAGCTCCTCTTCTCTTGTAAGAGAGGAGGCGACTTCGATGGGGAGAGTTTTCGGGATTGCCTTGGGGCTGTTTTTCACTGGTTCCATCTAAACAGCCTTAAGTGCAATTCCGACAAGTCCGAAGTACTTTTCTTTGGGTGCGACACAGAACCAGATTGGCAGACCTGGTGGCCACGGGATATGTTCCCTCCGTCCTGCTCCTCTCAGGTTGCTAAGAATCTGGGGGTGAAGATGGATAACAGGCTTACCTTGAAATCCCAGATCCTGGGGGTGTCGGGCATTTGCTTTGGCATCCTCAGGATGCTGCGGAGGTTTCTTCCTCTGTTATCCGTGGAACACAGGACGCTGACTGTCCAGGCTCTGATTGGGTCCAGGTTGGATTACTCCAACGTTCTCTACCTGGGCCTCCCAGAGTACTTGTTGCAGCGGCTTCAAGTGGTACAGAATGCCGCTGCAAGGGCAATCTTTGGCCTTAGCAGGCGCTCCAGGGCCTCGGGCTTGCTGGTAACTTTACACTGGCTTCCTATCCGCAAGAGGATCGCCTTTAAGGCGCTGACCTTGGCCTACAAAGCTCTTCACAAGGAGGGAGCCAAGTACCTCCAAAAGAGACTGGTCTTTTACCATCCAACCAGGTCTCTGAGGTCGGAAGCCCTGCACCTTGCTGTTGTCCCCCGGGTAAAGAAAGCGCGCCTCGGAGGCCGCTCTTTTGGACTGCTGGCTTCTCAGCTGTGGAACTCTTTACCACTGGCCCTGCGGGGAGCCACCAGCCTACTAGCTTTTAGGAAAGGCCTTAAAACTTGGCTGTTCACTCAGTAGCCGGTCCTCCGTGAATCTCTGGCCCATTCTTCTGTTAGTTTTATCTGGTGTTATGTTTTTTATGTTGCAGTATTGTCTCTTTCTCCATTAAAGCGCCGGGACACTCTTTTTGATTAGCCGTGCGCTATAGAAATAAATAAATAACATAACATAACATAACATAACATGATGCTACAGGCATAGTTCATGTGGAGAAAGTGCCAGCCTAGATAACCTTGTGAAGGAGTGACTACACACAGACCAGGGAACACATTGCAAGGAGGGGAAGGGAGGCAGGAGAGCACAGCTATACAGTGGGTAACTGGATCTGCACAGCACCTTTAAACCCTGGCAGTGTATCCATGCAACTGTGCACTTACAAATGCTGGTGAAACACAACAAGCACACATGTACCTACCCCCTTCCTGCTGCTGCATCTCCTGTAAGCGCCTCTCCAAGTCTGGAAAGACCACCGGCAGCACACGGTTGTGGATGTGGCTCAGTCGGCGGCGCCCGCGGTTCTTATGGCTCTCAGGTGAGTCCCCCAGCAGGACCCGTGCGATCCTCCGCGTCCAGCACCGGATATCCTGCCAGCGTTTCCTCACCTGGGACAGGCGCCGCTTCCGACCATCCGCACTCCTCACGGCGCTGACGGCGGTCAGCCATATCTACTCCTTGGCAGAGGCGCCTACCTGTGAGGATGAACAAGTGACACTACATCAATACACCTGGCACATGTCACAGAGACACATATTAGAACACATTTGCTGTTTACAACAAGGCATAGTATGCATCCAATGCATTGCACCTTTGTCATAGGGACATGATCCTCTGGGGAAGGGCAAAAGCAGTACGTGCCATTGAAAGGACACAGGTGGAATGAGGGCAACTACACAATCAATGATCCAGGCTCACACTGTGCATCACAAGCTACACCAGGATGATGTGCAGCACCTCTAAGCAGTCACATGCCACAGGCCACTGACACTACCACAGCAGAGTACACAGACACACACAGGCACAGGACATTCACCTGCCATTGCCAAATGCAGCGACAAACCTCACTCTGCACATGTGCCACTAGACTGGGGGGGGGCTCACAGGTGTGGGGCTGGCTCTGCACGTCAGACACACAGCACTGCTCCCTGCTCACATCACATGGCCAGGGTATATCCATCCCTCATGCAGCTGGGGTGCTACACTCCACATATGCACCCACCCACATGACAGGGGACTTACACACACACCCATGTCCAGGGTACGAACACATCATGTGGACACTCTCAGCACAGGTACACAGAACTAACACACATCTATGGGTACAGTCACCTGTCACACTGGGCTGACCACATAATCACATGAGGACTGTAGAGGCAACATTCCCAGGAGGATAAGACAGGCAGAATGTGGCATGCACCATGCAGTGATTGTCACAGTAAACACGATGCAAGTGAGGACGGCAGACATGCACCACTGCATGCACTGGCTGGGAGACATAAGGCATTCCCCCCCCTGGGACCCCCCCTACAGTACATAGCATGTGTGAGACACCTGGACACAATGCCAGAAGTCACAGTCACAAAAAAGGGACACAGTCTGTGCTAGTGGACTCTGCACTCACCTGATACCCTGATCGCCCATACAGCATGGGGTACTGTGGGAGGATCACATCCAGCAAAGCCATGTTCTCCTCCAGGGTGAAGGGCTGTGACCTCTCCACAGACCTTGACATGGTTCCAGGGAATCAGTAGCAGCAGCTGGGTCGTGGAATCCAGAGATGTGCAGGCAAGTGCTCCCTCATGGGACCTGGCTGCCTTATATCTGCCTTGCTGGCCTGTTTCATGCACAGGAGTACAGAGTGATTGGTCACTCACATTTGCATCCTATGTTTCCTCCAATCCCTTCAAACCTAGCACAGTCAGTGGGTTCTTATTGTGTTTTTTTCTACAGCATGATGTCAACCCCACAAACACATTGCAACAAAGTAGATTCATTCCAACTGACTTCTGCTGTGCACCTTCCAGAACAAATTCAAACTTTAAACTTGGTCTCCATGACAACCAGCATGCATGTAGGCCTTAATACTTGTCCCTCATGTGTCCCCTATGTAATTTTGTGCTTCACACACAGGTATGGTGCGTTCCGGGGCCTTAGGGCACCCCAAATGCATAGCAACGGCCCGTACAGGTGTGTGTACGGGCCGTACCACTATGAGTACGCATACGCAATAACACTCATAGTGGTACGTACCGTACACGCGTGCGTACGTTCACTATCACTATGGGTGTCCTCGCGTATGCGTACTCGTAGTGGTACGGCCCGTACACACGCCTGTACGTTCACTATCACTATGGGTGTCCTCGCGTATGTGTACTCATAGTGGTACGGCCCGTACACGCGTGCGTACGTTCACTATCACTATGGGTGTCCTCGCGTATGCGTACTCGTAGTGGTACGGCCCGTACACGCGTGCGTACGTTCACTATCACTATGGGTGTCCTCGCGTATGTGTACTCGTAGTGGTACGGCCCGTACACACGCCTGTACGTTCACTATCACTATGGGTGTCCTCGCGTATGCGTACTCGTAGTGGTACGGCCCGTACACACGCCTGTACGTTCACTATCACTATGGGTGTCCTCGCGTATGCGTACTCGTAGTGGTACGGCCCGTACACGCGTGCGTACGTTCACTATCACTATGGGTGTCCTCGCGTATGCGTACTTGTAGTGGTACGGCCCGTACACGCGTGCGTACGTTCACTATCACTATGGGTGTCCTCGCGTATGCGTACTCGTAGTGGTACGGCCCGTACCCACGCCTGTACGTTCACTATCACTATGGGTGTCCTCGCGTATGCGTACTCATAGTGGTACGGCCCGTACACACGCCTGTACGCTCACTATCACTACGAGTACGCATACCCTAGGACACCCATAGTGATAGTGAACGTACAGGCGTGTGTACGGGCCGTACCACTACGAGTACGCATACGCGAGGACACCCATAGTGATAGTGAACGTACAGGCGTGTGTACGGGCCGCACCACTACGAGTACGCATATGCGAGGACACCCATAGTGATAGTGAACGTACAGGCGTGTGTACGGGCCGTACCACTACGAGTACGCATACGCGAGGACACCCATAGTGATAGTGAACGTACAGGCGTGTGTACGGGCCGTACCACTACGAGTACGCATACGCGAGGACACCCATAGTGATAGTGAACATACGCATGCGTGTACGGGCCGTACCACTATGGGTGTTATAGCGTATGCGTACTCATGGTGGTACGGACCGTACACACGCCTGTACGCTCACCATCACTATGGGTACACATACGGCAGCACTCCCATAGTGATAGGGGAACGTACACAGGCCCTCTTAGCAAAAGTACGGTGGTTTTCACACATCACAGTGGTGACAGGCAGCACACAGGAAGGAATAGGGCTGACATACTTGTCCATGGATGGACATCAAGGCATTGTCTGGCCAGTACTACATGTGTGGGGCACAGGTGTGAAAGGCTGTGATGTGGCACATTACTCCTGTGTCGAGAAGGCACCAGATGTATGATGAGATGTGTACACATGTAATGTGTGACGGTGTAATGTGTGCCAGGCATGCCCTTGACTCCTTTGACATGTGTGCATGTCGTACTGCACACTTGGGATGAACGTCACTGGCATGGCACGGACACCAACACACGGAAGTGTCCCCTGAGGCCCGGTACAGGGGTTACCACACCTGACATGTCACTACCCACGGTGCACGATGTGACTATGTCATGTATGTGTGGGGGATTCGCATTAGCTTGATGTTGGAGCTGCCTCAAAAGCTGCAGTTGTTGCAGCAACCAACATGTGTCTGTGTGTAGATTGACATTGCACACTGTTCCGCACACCATGCCACATGTGGTATCGGATGTGAGGTGTGTATGTATGCATGGGACACGGAGTAGCGTAACAAGGACATGTCTGCATCCTCTCTATGAATGTGTGGTGAGTCATCACATGTACACCTTAATGGCAAGGTGTGTGGGCTGTCCTAGTGTAATGTCATGTGACTTGTGGCTCTAGTGTTCTGCTACCAGTCTCTGCAATCGACATCCTACTTCTGCTGATGTGTGGATGTATGTCACTCCTGTCTTGCGTCTGGCTGTTCACTTACGCTGGGACACAGCTAATCCCATGCCATGGCATGTGGAGGTTTACAATCTCCGTGTGTAGCTGGGTCTTGGTAGGAGTGTCACCTGGCAGCCATACGTATCCAGGGCATGTGGCACATACCTGACTCCGTATGTAGCATATGTGTATAGACAGATTAACATGTGCTCAGTACAAATAAATTGTTGTTGTGGTGCACTCACTCTTCCTTGTCACTTCCAAATTACTGCAGAGCGCCGCCTCTTCCCCGACCAATTCCGGACTTGGCTGCCATGCGGGAGAATGACTGTATCCGGTGCTACCGCTTCCCCCAACGGTTGATTCTGGAGTTGACGGCGAGACTGGCACCACACCTGAAACCGCTGCACAGGTATCCTACGGCACTGACACCCAAGATGAAGGTAATGGCAGCCCTACATTTTCTTGCCACGGGTACCTTTCAAAATACCACAGCTCATGTTGGTGGCATGTCCCAGAGCATGTTCTGCCGTGTGCTGCATGATTTCTTAGAGGCCATGTTGATTCACCTGGATGACTTCATCCATTTCCCAACCCCTGAAATGTTGACTGGGGTCAAGCGTGGATTCTATGCCCTTGGAGGGATGCCCCATGTCATTGGGTCCATAGATGGGACACATGTGGCTTTGGTACCCCCACAGGCACAGGAGGTAGCGTACAGGAATCACAAACACTACCACTCCATCAATGCCCTTGTGGTGTGTCTGTCCAACATGGTGATTTCACATGTCTGTGCTCGTTTTCCAGGACCAGCACACGATGCCTACATCATGAGGCATAGCAGGGTGCCTGAAATGATGACGCAGCTGCGCAACGAACGAGCATGTGTTGTTGGTGGGTACAGTCTGTCTGTCCTGTATTTTGCGTAGACTTCCAGCACTACCGCTTCTCCTGTCCTACTTATGTCCATGTGCTTTCCATGTAGGGGACGCTGGCTATCCCAACATGCCATGGCTGATCACACCTCTCCGCAACCCCATCACGCCGGCCCAGCTCCGCTACAACACCGCCCATGGCCGGACAAGGCGAGTGGTAGAGAGGACGTTTGGCCTCCTGAAGAGCCGATTCCGATGCCTCCACAAGACCGGCGGCGCCCTCCCATATGCCCCGGCGAAGGTCTGCAAAATCTTCATGGTCTGCTGCATGCTGCACAACATGGCAGTTGAGAAAGCTGTGCCACTCATCCTGGATCAAGATGACCAGGACCATCCACCCGTGGAGGACGAAGGGCTTGGCAATGGGGCTAGTGATGTGGAGGATGTGGAGCCGCAAGAGGACATCCGGACTCGGCTCATACGTGACTTCTTTGCTTAGTGGTGAGTACCAGTGTCTGAGTGTGCACGCATTGGTCCCCGTGTGGCATGTGTTGCGATGTGTGTCTCCATCTGCATGTAAGGCACGTGAGTCAGAGGTGTGTGTGGATGTGTCACTGGAGTGATGGTGCCAGTGATGAGTGTATTTCCCCAGTCATAATTGTGACCTAGCATGTTGTCATCCATACATGTGTCGAGTACATGCACATGCAAGTGGCTGTGCTTTTTGTGGCTGACTTCTTGTGTGTCTCTCTTCCCCAGGTACTTGCGCATGCCGTCTGCTGCTTGCATTGTTGTGGCACTGCTATTCCTCATGGACACGTCATCGTGTGCTGACTCAGCGTTACACGCACGGACAAGTTTGGAAGTCTCCTTAGGGTAACGGATGCATCAGGGGTGTATTGGGTGTGGCAGTAGTTCACGATGTATGCACACTGCCCCTGTCGATGTTTGTTTCCTCTGCAGACATGTTGCATCACCATGGTACACATGACATGCAGATGGGTACACCTGAATAGATGGTCAGACTTGTTGACAGTCATCAGTGATGGGATTGTGGAATGTGATGATGGCATCAATGTGTGTAACACTGCCCTCGGACACATACAGTTTGCATTGGCTTGACATGGTGTGGGACTTCCACATCAGCGGATCAATGGTGTATGGCAGTCTCTCCGTGAGCAGCAGGGGGTGTTTAGCTGTTAGCCGACACTTGTGTGCCAGTTCCATGGATATCACGCATTTGTGCTGCAGAAGGGGGGTGCCAGTGTTGGACCCACATGTTACTCCACATGACCGGTTCATGTGTACTCCGAGTTGCCTCTGCAATCCCAAATACATGACTAATAAAGGTGTCCCTATGCCTCCAAGGTGCCTCTTCTCTGTCAATGCTGGTGTGTTGCCACGGTGCATCCGGCATGTCTGGCATGGTTTTCCGTGATAGTGGCTATGTGTCTATGTGTAGAGTAGCAAGATGCAAGCTGTTTGTGTGGGATTAGACCGTGTATTGTGCATGATGTCCATGACTGTGTGGTTATTGTGACATGTGCCATCCCCATGCATCCAACGTTGGCCAGGCCACCATTCTCTGCATCCACCTGACTCAAGCTTGCAGGACATGGTTCTGCCACCTGTCTACACATACCTGGGTGCCCCCCAGGACACTCGACATGATCCCTGACCTCTGCGCATGACTGTTGCTGCACTCAATATGTCTGTCGGCACGGTTGTGCGGCCACCCCCTCAGCTGGTTGGGCCCATCACGGGTGTGTATGGTGCTCCATGTCTGTCTTGCCTAATACACTGTGACCCGTGTGTCCTGTGCCAGACTCAGGCCCCAGGGTGTGGATGGTTGAAGTCAAATGAGAACTCAGGCATGGTTAGACTTTACAAGACACATGTAAGGTAATAATGAAACCAGCAGGCATCTTCTCTTCATGGTGTGACTTTTTATTTTAGTGGGGGGGGGGGGGGGGGTTTGACATGAGGGGCTTTCCGGGTGTGTGGAATCCAAAGTTCACTAGGGGAGTTGGTGTCCTTGCCATTAGAAATCCTCAGGGTCCATGCCACAGTCTTTGTCAACATTGGTCAGACAGTGACCAGCAAGGCCATGTGGCAGAGAATGTCTTTTGATGCTGTGCTGCTGTTGCTCCAGTGGGCCAGGTGCCAGGCCAGGTGTCCTGGGAGATGGTGCTGTTGCGCCGACCCTCACGGTCTTTTACGTGGACGACCCGCCCTCCTGCGGGGACCCTCAGAAGCAGGCCGTGACGATGTTTGGGATGCTCCATCGGATGTTTCCTCCTCCTCCTCCTGATCCCTCCCTGTGGGTGGTGATGTTCTACGCCTTCTGGCACAGGGAGGGTTGCCCATGTTGTCGGCCATCCGACGGAGTGTAGTGTGAATTCCCGTGAACACCGTCACAAGCTCAGCCTGTCTGTCCTCCATCCTCCGTTGGTGTTGCAGTAGACAGGCATGTTGCTCCGCATGTTGCTTGGCCTGCTGGGTCTTGATCCCCTCGAGGATGGACACAACCTGGGCCATGCCCGTGGTGTCCTGCCGGTATGTGTCCAGGATGTTTCGGACATGGGAATATACCGGTTCCCCAGCCAACTGGTCAGGCTGGCGCCTCTATGCCGTCCTCCACTCCCACCACCCCTGCCCACTTGCACCTGGCCTGCCCTTGTGGGCACATCGGCGTTGTCGCCTGCCTCCTCCTGGGTGCCCGGGACACCGTGTCCCTCCTGGCCAGCCTGGCTGCTTTGTGGTGGTGGGGCAGGGATCCTGGGTGTCTCCTGGGATGTGGCAGGAGTGGGGGTGGTGGTTGGCCCCGTTGTACCTGACGCAGGTGCTGCAGGTCGTTGGACACCAGAGGGGCCAGGTTGGTCGGGGTCGGGTTGGTCCACAGAGTGGTGAGAGTCGTCGCTGCCGGTGGCTCCTTCATCCCGCCGAGCCGGGTCCTGTGAGTCTTCCCCCCCAGTGTTGGGGGGTGATCCACGACGTTGACCTGTGTGTGAGAGAGACAATGTTAATTTTGTTCCATGCAACATCCTGGTTTCATTAGTTTCAAAGTTGGAACATTTCCTCTGGGAATTTGGATATGTCTTGCATTCCAATCACAGTGCACTTGTGCATGGGTATGTCCCTTGGGCACAGCTTTGGCCACTTTACCTATGTGTGGCACAGTCTTACTTGCTGCGTCAAGTGTGACTGCAGTCAGCAGTGGAGTGGGCAGGTGTGGCGAGCCGTGCATTGGCACCTTCCGTGTAGCACTGTACGTGGGCACATGAAGTTGTTCCACACGCTTATATGATGCAGGTAGCTGTCGTTGTGCTCGTGCACAGGTTGTGACATGGCCCTGTGTTTTGCCATGGAGGAGAGGGGGGGTGCTGGCACTGGCCACCCTTGTCTACATGCACGCAGTCCACCTGCTGACGAGCAGACATTCCCACACACCACAAGGCTGATTTGCTCTCCCTGTGTCTCCCTCCCTCTCTGTCCCCCTCTCCCTCCCTCTGTGTGTCGGCCTCCTCCCTCTGTCCGTCTCCCTGTGTCTCCCTCCCTCTCTGTCCCCCTCTCCCTCCCTCTGTGTGTCGACCTCCTCCCTCTGTCCGTCTTCCTGTGTCTCCCTCCCTCTCTGTCCCCCTCTCCCTCCCTCTGTGTGTCAGCCTCCTCCCTCTGTCCGTCTTCCTGTGTCTCCCTCCCTCTCTGTCCCCCTCTCCCTCCCTCTGTGTGTCGGCCTCCTCCCTCTGTCCGTCTTCCTGTGTCTCCCTCCCTCTCTGTCCCCCTCTCCCTCCCTCTGTGTTTCGGCCTCCTCCCTCTGTCCGTCTTCCTGTGTCTCCCTCCCTCTCTGTCCCCCTCTCCCTCCCTCTGTGTGTCAGCCTTCTCCCTCTGTCCGTCTTCCTGTGTCTCCCTCCCTCTCTGTCCCCCTCTCCCTCCCTCTGTGTGTCGGCCTCCTCCCTCTGTCCGTCTCCCTGTGTCTCCCTCCCTCTCTGTCCCCCTCTCCCTCCCTCTGTGTGTCGGCCTCCTCCCTCTGTCCTTCTTCCTGTGTCTCCCTCCCTCTCTGTCCCCCTCTCCCTCCCTCTGTGTGTCAGCCTCCTCCCTCTGTCCATCTCCCTGTGTCTCCCTCCATCTCTGTCCCCCTCTCCCTCCCTCTGTGTGTCACCCTCTGCCACCTCAGCCCAGCTTACTGTGCACACACTGTTAGCAGATCTTTGAATGGCCCTTGGATTGTTGATGTGAGTTTGTTTCTGATCTCCAGGCACCCATTGGGTGTAGTGTCTGCACTGCTGCTGTGGTGGTGTGTGCTGCCACTCTTTCACAGTGTTGGATGTTCATTAGCTGCTGTCATGTGCAAGAACGTGCCGTCACCCCCATGTGTTGATGCAAGGCGTCCGCCATTTGCTGGCAAGTCATTCCTGTGTTGGGACACACTGTTTGTCTGGCTGTGACCTAGGCCATATGGGCAGGGGGCATTGTTGTCTGCTTCTGAGTTGCACTATGTGATTTTTGGGGCCCACCCTCCCGCCATCCGGCTTACCGTGTCATGTGTTGGTGTCTTCTGTGGCCTGTGACTTGACATTGTCCAGCTGGGTGCATGTGGCATGGTGGCGCCAGTGGCATGTGTGTGTTCATGGAGTGTGGTTGAGTCATGCGATAGCTTGGGGTGGTTGCCTGCCTGTTTGTGAGTTTGGTTGTGGATGACGTTCCCCCCATGTGAGGTGAGTTGTTTGTGTACTCACCCGGGTCTCGGAGTCCTTCTAATCCGTCCACTGCCTCCACCGGCAGTATGGCCATCACCCTCTCCTCCCAGGGATGGTAGTGTACGGGTCTGCGGGATGGCCCTCCTCCAGTGACGTTGGCCTGGTTGTGTTCATCCGTCATCTTGGCTCGGACCCTCCTCTGCAGATCATACCACCTGGCTTGGCATTCCTGCTTGTTCCTTCTGGTGTCCGCAACAGCATTCACAGCATCGACGATGGTCTGCCACATGGCTGTTTTTGCTGAAGGGCTGGTCTGTCTGACCAATGTTCCAAAGAGGTGTGGCTCGACTCTGAGGATTTCATCGACAAGGACCTCCAACTCTCGGCTAGTGAACTTTGGATTCTTGCTAGTGGGCATGGTGAGGGGTGTGGGTGTGGATGGTGGGGGGGGTGGGGATGGTTGTGGGTGTGTGGGTGTGGTTGTGCAGGTGTGTGTGTGAATGTGATGAGGGGGTGTTTGTGAAGGTGTGTGTGTGAAGGTGTGCAAGTGTAAGGTGTGGTAAAGCTTCGAGTATGGTGCTGTAGGTTGTCTGTGGGGTCTGGCAGCAGTGAGTCTGTTGCAAAGGCTCATGGTTTGTGTGTGTGGGCCCTTTTTATTGGTCCATTGGTGGGTGTTGCTGTGTTTGAACTTTGGGTGGGTGTGTTATAAGGAGTGGTGGTGTTTTGGGCCTCTGTTTGTTTTTGGCAGTTGCAGGTCAGTGAATGTGTTGTTTTAGTGGTTGTTGGACATGTTTTGTGGCTTTGTGCCATTCGAATGGTGTATTCTTGTGTCGTTTTGGTTTGTCCTGGTTGTGTACGTGCGTTTTTTGCGTGTGTACGGTGTGTACATGGGCCATTTTGTTGTACAGTGCTGTCCTTGTGTGTGGCTTGGTACGACTCGTACATGCGGTTGTGATGTTGGGGCCTGGGGTGCGCTCCGTACTTAGAATGTTGTGGTGGGGGTACGCTCCATGCATACGCGGGTGGGGGTACGACTCTAACGTACACGGGTGTAGATACACGGGGGTACGACACGAACGTAGAGTGGGGGGTAGGACACGTACACGGGTGTACATACACGGGGGGTACGACACGTACACGGGTGTACATACACGGGGGTACGACACGTACAGGGGTGTACATACAGGGGGGGGTACGACACGTACACGGGTGTACATACACGGGGGGTACGACACGTACACGGGTGTACATACACGGGGGGTACGACACGTACACAGGTGTACATACAGGGGGGGTAGGACACGTACACGGGTGTACATACACGGGAGGTACGACACGTACATGGGTGTACATACACGGGGGTACGACACGTACATGGGTGTACATACACGGGGGTACGACACGGGGGGTACGACACATACACGGGTGTACATACACGGGGGTACGACACGTACACGGGTGTACATACACGGGGGGTACAACACGTACAGGGGTGTACATACGGGGGGTACGACACATACCCGGGTGTACATACACGGGGGGGTAGGACACGTACACGGGTGTACATACATGGGGGGTACGACACGTACATGGGTGTACATACAGGGGGGGTAGGACACGTACACGGGTGTCCATACACGGGGGGTACGACACGTACACTGGTGTACATACACGGGGGGGTACGACACGTACACGGGTGTACATACACGGGGGTACGACACGTACATGGGTGTACATACACGGGGGGTACGACACGTACACGGGTGTACATACATGGGGGTACGACACGTACACGGGTGTACATACACGGGGGGTACGACACGTACACAGGTGTACATACATGGGGGTACGACACGTACATGGGTGTACATACACGGGGGGTACGACACGTACAGGGGTGTACATACAGGGGGGGGTACGACACGTACACGGGTGTACATACACGGGGGGGTACGACACGTACACAGGTGTACATACATGGGGGGGTACGACACGTACACGGGTGTACATACAGGGGGGGTAGGACACGTACACGGGTGTACATACACGGGGGTATGACACGTACACGGGTGTACATACACGGGGGGTACGACACGTACACGGGTGTACATACACGGGGGTACGACACGTACACGGGTGTACATACACGGGGGTACGACACGTACACGGGTGTACATACATGGGGGTATGACACGTACACAGGTGTACATACACGGGGGTACGACACGTACACGGGTGTACATACACGGGGGTACGACATGTACACGGGTGTACATACATGGGGGGTACGACACGTACACGGGTGTACATACAGGGGGGGTAGGACACGTACATGGGTGTACATACACGGGGGGGTACGACACGTACACAGGTGTACATACACGGGGGTATGACACGTACACGGGTGTACATACACGGGTGGGGGTGTACATACACGGGGGTACGACTCGAACGTACGGGGGCTGGGGGGAGTGTTTGGCGCGTATGCGGGCACATGTCTCCATGGTTGCTATGGGAGTTCGGTGCGGACGGTGCTTTTTCCATACGGTTGTAACATCGGACGCACGGGATGGATCGTGATTCCGCGGTCGGACTTCACTTTTCACATTTGTACGGTAAATCGTCCGGGGACGTGTCGGACACATTTTCCGACCCGAGGACGTGTGGGGAATACTTCCCAATGCGATTCGTATGGACTTTTTACCATGCGAATCGTAATTGGCAGTTTGTACAGCACTTGTACGATTCGTACGGTAAAAAGACCGGATACGAGTCGTACGGGCTATTTTTTTACCGGATCGTAATCGGCACCTTTGTCTTTGTTCTTTTTGTGCAAGGGTCTCTGAGCCCAGTCCAAACCAGTTCGGTCCTCACTGGTGTAGTATGGCCACAGGGGGTTACAACATCATTATACCCCAGCACTCTAAATGTTAAATAGATCCAAACATAAAACCTTGATAAGTTGGTATCATGAAAACAAATATTCAATATTTCACAGGCAAACGACAGAGATGAGTTTGTACAAAAAACTTCTTTTCTTTAATTTATGCAGGTATTTTTTATATATAACAATTTCCATCAGGACTGTGTGTACCACTACTTCTAAACAAATACAAATAGGAAGCTATTAAACAGGAATCATAACACTACACGGTCCTGATCGGTGTGCACAAAAACAGCCAACACGTGTTTCGTCACATCCAGTGACTTCCTCAATGCTCTCAAAAATTAATTTGATAGTCGTAATAGTGACCGACCGTGCTTCTTCATAGAATATGCAGGACGCGGTATTAGCATCAAAATCCAACAGTGTTCAGAGAATTATGTGTATTGCCCATAGGATTTACACTTGTTGGACAAATAAAAATTCCAAGTGATGAGGCTCAGGTGCTGCCACCGATAAGCTTGCCGCAGGTCCAAATAAAGTTTGATCACGGTGTACGGTATTTTTAACAGTCGTACTCTCTGTGGTATTTGCTGACGACCCGACACAATTTCAAGGATGTCATAGTCCCAGTAAAGTAATCATACTTCCCATATTTGGATGCCAGGGAATCCGTATATCCTTCAAAGTATGCTTGCAAACTCGCAACTGTATTTAAAAGCCGGACCGGTCTATATTAGGCCCCTCACATTTGAACCAGCCAATCCGTAACCGTGGGCTCCCAATTCCGTCATCAGCAAAACCTTTTTATTTTAACTATTTAACATTAAGAGTGCCGGGGTATAATGATGTTGTAAAATATCTCACAGTGACTGTGGTTGGTCCCTGTGTATTTGTGCACCCAAGGTAGTAGGGTACACCTTCATCCTTAGTGACACTGTTGGACTTGGCCCTTTTTTGCAGGGTCATCCCTGAACTTTTTGCCTTCCTCCTGTATTTTGTCTGACCTGTTTTTGTTGGTTTTAGGACTCTGGGCACTTTACCACTGCTAATCATTGCTAAAGTGCATATGCTCTCCCTATTGTAAATTGATATATGGATTAGTAACTCCATGATTGGCTTATTTGGTTTACTTGTCAGACCCTAGTACAGTGCACTGCGTGTGCCCAGAGCTTGTAAATCAAATTCTGCTGGTGGGCTTGCAGCGCTGGTTGTGCCACCCACAGAAACAGCCTGTAAAGTGTGTCTAAGGCCTGCCATTGCAGAGCCTGTGTGCAGTCTGGTGTTGCCATGTTGACTGGCAAGTGCACCCACTTGCCAGTCCCTAAACCTTCTCTTTTCTGCATATTAGTCACCCCTCTGGTAGGCCCAAGGGCAGGGTCCATTATAAAAGGTAGGACATGCTTTGATGTGTGTGCATGTCCTGATAGTGAATTACAGCCATTTTCGTTTTTCACTATTGCAAGGCTACCTGTTCCCCATAGGCCAGAATGGGCAGTTGATTATAACATCTTATAATCCTAACTGACTCAGGGAACAAGGTAGACATTTGAGTTTAGTATGCCTGAACTCAGAATGATAAAATACATCTTTTAGTGAAGTTAGGTTTAACATTCTGGGTTTGAAAAGACCACTTTTAGAAAGTAGGTATTTTCTTGCCTAACTATCCAAGCCTGCCTCTGCTAGGATGCATATTCCTTGTCTGGTTTGTGAGTGACAGGGCTGGGGGATTCCAGGAGACAGGGTGAGTCAGCATAAGGCTGAATAGAGAGATCTACATGGAGAGTGGTGGGAGGAATTGCACTTGGGTCTGAATAGGGCTGTGCCTTCCCTTCACAATGCTGGCTCCACCTCCTGTGGTGTGTCTGATGTCCCTGGCCTACACTGTGAAAGGAAAGAAGGAGTCTTGTCAACAAAGTGCTTCAGGACTGACCAGAACTGGTTTGGACTAGGCAAAGGCCTCTCTGCCTTCAGAGAACAAAGAGAACATTAGTATAAAAGGGGGGACCCAAACCCCAGAACTTTATATCACTTTGGTAAACAAGAAGAACCTTTGCTGAGGAGAGGAACCAGAGAAACTGAGGAAGAGACTATCCCTAGCGGAGTGCTGTTTGGGAGATTGGCCAGCAGTGGCTGCCTGACTACCAAAGAAAGGAGAAAGGACTGTGTGCTACTTTCAAATCAACTTGTGAAGGATCTCTAAGGGCTTGAGATAGAACTTGCCTCCTGCTAAAGTCTCAGGAACAACAGACTTCACCAACCAGCTCCCCAAGAGTTCTTTTGATTTGCCTGCTGTTGTGTGGGGCCTTCTGAGGGACTGCGTGTTGCAAGGAGCTGGAAGCCGACTCCCGAAGAAGAAGCGTATCGCCGCCGCAGCCACTGTTGTCTCATCACTGAAGAAGGGAGTCGCCACGGCCGCTGTCGCTTTGCATCGCAGAAGCGCCTAGCATCACCGGAGAAGAGTGTCGCCGTCACATCAGACGTTGTCACATCATCGGAGAAGCGTGTCACCGCCGCAGCCGCTGTCATCGCATCACTGAAGAAGGGTGTTGCCGCTGCAGCTGTCTCATCACATTGCCGAAGCGCCTCGCATCACCAGAGAAGATTGTTGCATCAGGTGCCATCGCATCACCGGAAAAGCGTGTTGCAGGGCCTGTTGCGGCTCAGAAGGATTGTTGAGTCGCCGCACGGCTGTCGGACGTGCACGCATTGTGTCGTATCAAGAAGAAGACACCATTTTGTTTTCATCGCTCCGGATCTTCATCGCATCACGGCATTGCGAGTCGCACCGCCACAAAAGCGCAGTAAGAAACCTCCCCATGCAAAGAAGAACTGACGCATCACCGTCCCCTGCGCATCAGTAGGGAACCGACGCATCACCGTTCTTGCATGTATGGAACCGACGCATCACCATCCCTGCAACACTTTCGTAGTATAACGGTATGCATCCAAAGGTACATTGAACTCAAAGTGTCACATTTACCATCTTAAGAGAACTAAGCTCTTTCTACCATTTTTAAATACAATATTGTGGATTTTTGTTGTTTGTGGTCTTGTGATAAGTCAATATAAAGAATACCTATTTTTAATAAACAACCTGTGTGGTGTCCATCTGTAGTGTTGTCACTGGATTACTGGATGTGTTCACAAAAATACTTTACACACTGCCTCTGTGATAAGCCTGTATGCTCGTGCCAAGCTACCAAGGGAGTGAGCAGGGGTTATTGTAGGAGTGTACCCCCTTACCCTGACTAGACACAAGGGTCCCTATTTGGTCAAAGGTACCTACCTCTGCCAACTAGAGACCCCCAGTTCTAACAGACACCATTAGATGTTCTCAATTGTCGTATATATTTGGTGAATTTACCATACATCTGGTTGCCCAGTCTATTTGTACATTTTCTGAGATGCGACCCCTTAGGCACTACTACCGATTCTTGCATTGACCACAGGAGGTGGTGACAGCATTGTGAAAGGGAGACAGGCCCTACTCAGGTGCAAGGAAATCTCCTCCCACTACTCTAAATGCAACTAAGCCCCATTCAGCTCAGTTTTGAGTCATCTAGGAAAGGTCAGGCACACCTCAACCCCCCCAGTGGCTGACTACAGTGAATGCATATCCCCAGTCCCTGTCACTCTAAAAAACAGACAGTCAGTCCCCCAACAGGCAGAGGCACCCAGAATGGTTAAACAAGAAAATGCTTACTTTCTAAAAGTGGCATTTTCAAATACATCATTTGAAAACCATCTTTACTAAAAGAGGTTTTATTGAATTCTGAGGTCAGGGAGCCAAAACTTTATTTTTCAATCTTGTCCCAATGGGAAGGTATACTTGAAATATGTTACAAAGTAGCTCCTGTTCTATCCGATGGGGCAGATAGCCTTTCAATGGTGAAAATGAAATTGGCAGTATTTCACTATCAGGACATGGCACACACACACCAGTGCATGTCCTACCTTTCACATACACTGCACCCAGCCCATGGGGTACCATGGGCTACCATGGGCCTATATGTTATGTTATTTTATGTTATTTTTATTTGTACCGCGCACAGCTGCCCCAGCAAAGGGGCGTCCTGGCGCTTTGAGAAGGTGAACACAACACAGCCTAAAAGCGGACAAAAGGAGACGAGACACAACAGATAAGCTAAACAAATAAAAAGGTCTTGATAGCCCGTCTAAACTGAAGGAGCTCATCGATGGCCCGGATTTGTGGAGGAAGAGAATTCCACCAGCTCGCTGCCAGGACTCGAAAGGAGCGGCCACCAATTCTGCTCAACTTAAAACGCGGGACCACTGCTAAGTTCTGGCCTAGCGATCTAAGAGTGCGAGAGGGGACATAGGGGATCAGCAATTTCTCCAAAATTTGTGGGGGAGTACCCTTTAGGATTTTAAATGCAAAGCAGAGAACCTTAAATCTAATCCTCTGCTGCACAGGGAGCCAGTGGAGAGAGCGCAGAGTATTGGACACCGAGCATCGGCTGGGCAGACCTGTCACCAGTCGGGCCGCAGCGTTTTGAACCCGCTGGAGCCGCAGAAATTCTGACTGGTTTATCCCCGCCAGTAGGGAGCTGGCATAGTCCAGCCTGGACAGCACTGATGCTTGGACCACCAGCTGTCTTGTGGGTGCATCAAAGAATTTGAGGATGGGTCGAAGTCCTCTGATGATGCCATAGCAAGAAGCCGCCACCTTCTTTATAGGGGTGCCTTAAATGTAAGAAAAGGGATGGTTAGGGCCTGGCATGTGGGTGCACTTGCCAGGTCGACATGGCCGTTTAAAACTGCATGCAGGCACTGGTCTGAGATACCTTTTCAGGGCTACTCATGTGGGTGACACAATTAGTGCTGCAGGCCCACTAGTAGCATTTGATTTACAGGCCCTGGCACATTCAGTGCACTTTACTAGGGACTTACCAGTAAATCAAATATGCCAATCAGGGAGAATCAATTGTGATAACAATTTACACAGGGAGCCCTCACAATTTGACACTGATTAGCAGTGGCAAAGTGCACAAAGCATCTAAGTCAGCAGAAACTAAATCCAGCACAGCATCAAAAATACCAGAGGTAGAGGTAAAAGTCAGGGGAAACCACGCCAAAGATGCAAAGTCTAACAGAGGGCATTCCACAGCTTAATTCATCTGCATTCATCTGTATTCTGGTGGGTCTTCCTTCGGTAGAGAGGAATGGGAGGGGCTGACAGTTACACTTCAATAGGTAGTGTCCTGTCCGCACACAAATAACTGATTTACCTAAAAGGTTTAGCCTGGCAGAGAGGACTGGGTTGAAAGGGAATATTGTGAGCTTCAGAGACATCTTTTGAAGTCACCCCCTACACCAAAGGCTCTTTAGGGTATATGTGCTGGCTCTCTGACCCCAACAAATCAGAAACTTCTGGATTTGTCAGGAGCACTGGTGTGCTGCCTAAATAACTCAACTGGACTGCTTTTCTGGAAGGACTTTTTTCTGGTTGTTTCCCTGCAGCTTTTTCTTCCCGGACTCTGTTGGAGGGACTCTGCATTCCCTCCAAGTGATCTCCAAGGGCTTGCTGGCTTACCTCTTGTTTTCTGAAGACTCAGTGACACAAAATACTTCCTACAGTTCTGCAGGTGTCCCCTCAGAAGTGTGTTATGCAGCTGCTTTCAACAAAATCTGAAGCATTGCATTAACTGCGTGAGAAATTCCCCCGCGTCACCCTTGGACACAGAGGCTGCACGATGACAGTGGATCTATATCCTGCATGGCTCGATGACGACGCATTGCATTCACATTGAGCTCGATGACAACTTGAGATCCCCTTTGCGTGGTTGAACGATGATGCAATAGGCTCTTAGTGTACAATCTTGCTCCAGCCAAAGTATTTCTTTAGCGGGACCTGTCCGGGTCCTTTAGCTGGCCTGCTGTCGATTGCGGTTGACCTGATCTTTGGATTTGCACCGGTACCCTGTGACCTCACGTACCCTTTTGACCTCTTGTGACTTCTAAGCACTACTTTCTATTTAATCTTTAAACTTCTACTGACTGGATTTTTGCTGTTCTAGTCTTATTTTGCTTAGATAAATATTATTTATTTATGTGGTGTATCCATTGTGTTACTGTTAATGAATGTTGAACAAATACTTTACACTTTGCCTTTGTAGATTAGCCTGACTGCTCTGTGCCAAGCTAACAAAGGATGAGCACAGGTTCTCTTATTGTGCATCTAACTTACCCTGTCTTACCCTGACTAGAGTGGTGGTTCATGCCTGGCCTGGGTGCATGCCTCAGCCAACCAGGAATCCCATTTCAATCAAGCAATCAAACATTTATATAGCACAGCAAATACCCCATGAGGTTTTTGAGCCACTGGAGCTATTTGCTGCTGCATGGAGGTTTGTTTTTTCAAACATCCAGGTCTTTAATCCTCTTCTGAATATCTGGAGGGACTGTGTGGTCCTGAGGTGCAGGCGAGGCTGTTCCAAGCCCTGGCTGCCAGGTACAAGAAGAAGCATCCTCCGCAGTTGGCTCGACAGATCCTTGGAGTGTCTGTGATCGGAGGTGTATGCTCGATTGGGGGACCGTCAGCTGTTTGTTGATGTATGCTGGTCCTTCATTGTGCAAGACATTGTAGGCGTGGGTCAGCCTCTTGAACTGACATCTCTTCTGATTCAAGAGCCAGTGTAGTTTCCTGAGATTGAGTGTAATGTGAGTCCTTCAAGGCAGGTCGAGTGTGAGTCTTTCCTCTGAGTTCTGTATTTTCTGGAGTCTCTTCAAGAGGCATGCAGTGATTCCTACGTAGAGCATATTACTGTAATCTAGTCTGCTGGTGATGAGGGCCTGCTTCACGGTCCTTCTGGTGTTTACCAGAAGCCACCTGAAGATCTTGTAGGGCATGCGAAGGGTGTGGAAGCAGGTGGGTGAGACTGCGTTTACTTTTTTACTCATGGATAACTTGTTGTCAAGGATGATGTCAAGGTTGCAGGCGTGGTCTGTTGGGTCGGAGGGTGTGGCGAGCTCAATGGTACACCATGACTCCTTTCATGGCGAGGTGTTATTCCCTAAGATAGGGGCTTCCATATTTTCCAAGTCAAGTGTGAGACAGTCACCTTTATCCAGTCTGCAACGTTCTTCATGCATCTGTGAAAGTTAGCTTTTGTGGTGGAGGAATCTTCGGACAGTGAGAGGATGAGCTGTGTGTCATAAGTATAGGAGATGATGTTGAGTCCATGTGATCTGACGGTGTCAGCCAGGGGGGTCATTTCAGTGTTCAAAAAGGTCGGGCTGAAGGATGACCTTTGGGGGACTCCACAGATTATCTTGTTGGGTACTGTGGTGAACGGTGGGAGACGGATCCTTTGGGTTCTGCCAGTGAGATACGAGGCAATCCATTTGAGGGTATTTTGCTTGAATCCCGATGTGGTGGTCTTTTGAACAGGACGTGGTGGGAGACTGTGTCAAACATGGTGGACAGGTCCAGGAGGAGGAGGGCTGCTCTTACACCATGGTCCAAGAGGACTTTGATGTTGTCGGTGGCTGTGATTAGGGCTGTCACAGTGCTGTGGTTAACTCGAAATCCAGATTGGGAGTGGTCCGGGAGATTGTGGTCTTCTAGGTGTTGGGTGAGTTGCTGGTTGATCGCTTTCTCGAGGACTTTGGCTGGGTATGGGAACAGTGAGATAGGCCTGGAGTTCTTCAGTTTGGCAGGGTCGGTGGATGATTTTTTTCAGGAGGGGCCTCAGTTCAGTGTGTTTTCAGTCTTTAGGGAAGGAGGCCGCAGTGATGAAGGTGATCAGGATCTTTCCGAGCTCATCGCTGATTATCTTGCTTCAGAGGTCAAATTGGAGGAGGCATGGGTCCATGTTTGCTCCAGAGTGCAACAAACGTCATGATGAAGATAGTGTCTTGCTTGGTGATGAGTTCCCAGTGGGTGAGAAGGCGTTTGGGGTTTGTGTTCATGGGTGTGAGCTGGTTGATGCTGTCTGCAGTGGAGGGTTGGCATTCAAAGTTTTCATAGACAGCCAAGATCTTGTCGTGGAAGAAGTCCACAAGATTATCAAACACTTCCTGGGAGCAAGTGTTGTCATTCTCTGAGGTTGCTGGATTGATGTACTCCTTCACAATGGCAAAGCGTTCTTTACTGTGGTTTGCACTTTCTTTGTTGTGGTCTGCTAGGGCATTCTTCTTGGTTTCTTTCAGGAAGCGGTGGTAGTGGTTGATAGCTATCAATGTGTTTCTTACACATGATAATTGATTTATCACGATATTCACTTTGATAAGCTGAGACCAATAGTAACGTCTGCAGTACCTAAAATGCTGAATGTTCTCCCACTGTTTCAAGAACTGTTGATAAATGTAGGCTGTGCTTAAAACTGAGTTCAAAATTTTGATTGGCAGTTGGGAAAGGTTCGTTCTCTGATTGTTTAGTATATTTTGAAAAGCCAGAGAGCATGTTACACACAGGCAGCTATATGGATTTTTTAATAGATATTTTAAGTCTTGCAGTGCAGGTGTCTTTGGGGTGCAAGAACATTTTTATTAAATCCGATGCCCACAAGTGACCAGTTGCAGTTTCTACACATAGGGATTTGAATAAAATCATGTTTTCATTTTCACAACAGTTTTTTTTGTTCAAACAGTTTTATTGAGAAGCATATATGAGTAACATTTTTTCTTTTTTGCAGATTTATATAGTGCGACCTCGACCCAAAGGTATTGGAGTGCTGTACATGAATACCGGTTACGTTAAACAAGGACACATTCATTTAAAAAAAAATATATATATATATATATTTTAATTTTTTTGGTAGGCACAGGGAGATTAAGGGGCATATCAGCAACACCCGGCGGTAATTATCGCTCAGCACTCTTAGCGTGAGGATAATTATCGCCGGGTAACGTGGATTTTTATCGCTGAGATAGCGTGCTATTAGCAACGCTTATCTCCTCAGCGATAAAAATCCTCACGCTAACTGCCTAACATGAGATTATCGCTGGAAACTCAGCGATAATCTCACGTAGTGTGGCGTTAGCTTGCTGATAGGGACTCACAAACTTAGCCATGATATCCACCTTCCATAGGATATCATGGCTAAGTCAGTCCTGAAGCAGGCATAAGGGAAGTAGCGATAACAGGGGTTATTGCTACTTTTCCTGACGCTATGCTTCATAGCGTGGGGCTTGATGATAGGAGAAATGTTGCTTAGCGACATTTCTCCTGTCATGTTAGGTCAGGAACGCCCACTTTGCATCTCATTAGAGATGCAAAGCTGGGCGTTAGGAATTCCTACACTAATGCAAGTTTTCACGCGTTAGCGTGAGCTTGCTAATTAGGTGATAAAATTATCGCCGCTTTTCGGCCGAAAACGGCAGCAAAAGCAGCGATAATTTTTTATCGCCAGTTTGTAAATACAACCCTAAGTGATTTGGGCAGAATCACAGGAGGTGGATGCTGGAAACCAGGCTTGAACCCTGGTTTCCAGCACCAAAGTCAGCAGCTCTAGCCATCAGACCACATCCTCTTCCGTTACATCGTGGAGAGCATATGTACAGTACAGGGTAAGGTGTAGAACAGCATAAAATTCTGTGGATAATTATTAATAAAGTAGGAAACATACAGTATGTTGGAAAAAGTTAACAATAGGAGGAGAGATAACTCCGTGGTTGTGAGTAGCAAATGGGGAAGGTGAGCAACTGTGGGAGAAATATGCAGCATTACCCAATGGTAAAGGAGAGCAAAGCTAAAGCACCCTATGTGGGACAGGAACTGAAATTCCTTAGTGTGCAGGAAATTGAAGCAGAAAAGAAAAAAGAGAAAGAATGGAGAGATAGGAAGAGAGAAGATACAGGGGTTCGGTTGAGGGGAGGTAAGGAAGAGGGGGTAAGTTCCAATGATGAGTGGTGAAGAAAGATCTACAAGGTGTAAGGTGATTGGGTAAGGTTGTCATATTGATATTTAGGAGCTATGGTGGGTCCACGTTTTGAACATATAGGTCGAGTGCATTTCATAGGCCACGTGTGCATATACTGTTGTGTATTTTGTTGTACATAATGTTGTATGTGCTTCTGGTGGCACATACCATGTTCCACAATTTCTTGAAGGGGATTCCTGTGAGTCATGTGTGGATTGGGTGGAGTAAGGCTGGTGTGCCGAGAGGCAAAGTGTCAAGGTCAGTCACAACTGTTTTAATAAAACCATTTCCTGCAACTGAGGGAGACACATACTCGTACACTTAACATTGCATTTTCAGCCCCAGATGCTTCCAAGATTCTGTTTGATCTTTTTTCTATATATGTTTTGGCAAACTTTACACAGTTTCCTTCCGATCACTGGCATAATATCGAGTGACAAAATATCGTGTTCTCAAAATATCGGGACATAAATATCGATGTCAAAAATACCAACATCCTATCTTCATAATGGTAAGTACTAAAAAATTGAGAAACAAAATATCGTTGTTGAAAATATCAAAGTATAAAATATCATTTTTTTTTAAATGTATAAAAAATAATTTAAAATAAATTAAATATTACATATGATGTAAAAAAATATTTAGAATTATTAGAAAATGTTAACAATTATAAGTAATAAATGTAATGTAAAAATAAATTAAACAAACATATTTAAAATGTAATATAGATTTACTTAATAATAATTAATAAATAATAATGTTAATAAATTGTGAAATGTTAGAAATATATTAAAAATGATAAATACACATATATATATACCCATACACCTGTAACATAAAAATAAATATATATATATCTATATTATAAATGAAAATATTAAATTATTTATTATTTTTTAAAACTACATTTTACAATACATTAGGTGCAACAGTAGGGAAAGTGTTGGATAGCGGAGGGTAATAAATTACTATTCCCACTCCAAGGAGTGCAACAGTAGAGGAAGAGTTGGATAGCAAAGGGGAAAAAATTACTATCCTCACTCCAGCAAGTGCAACAGTAGGGAAAGTGTTGGATAGCGAAGGGGAAAAATTACTATTCCCCCTCCAATGAGTGCTACAGTGGGGAAAGTGTTGGATAGCAGAAGGGATAAAATTACTATTCCCACTCCAGGAAGTGCAACAGTAGAGAAAGTGTTGGATACCGTAGGGGTATAAATTACTATTCTCACTCCAGTGAGTGAAACAGTAGGGTAAGTATTGGTTAGCAGAAGGAAATCATTTACTATTCCCACTGAAGCAAGTGCAACAGCAGGGAAAGTATTGGATAGTGGAGGGGAATAATTTACTATTCCCACTCCAATGAATGCAACAGTAGGGAAAGTGTTGGATAGCGGACGGAAATAATTTACTACTCCCAATGCAGCAAGTGCAACAGTAGGGAAAGTGTTGGAAAGTGGAGGGGATAAAACCAAACATTGTATGTATGTATGTATTTTGGTATTTTTAAGGTGCATAAATCACCCGCAGGTTTCATAGCGCCAGCAGATACTCAGGTGGATAGACATGTGGCCAGGCAGTGCTAGAATAGCTAGGTTTTAAGGTTTCTTCGGAACTTCTGGTGATTTGGTTCCAGCCTGATGTGTAGAGGCAGAGTGTTCCAGGTCTCTGGGGCTATTTTAGAGAAGGATCTATCGCCGCTCCTAACTGTGCGGGCTTTGGGAACAGTTAGGAGGTGCCTGCTGGTGGATCTGAGGGCGCTAGCCGGCTGGTAATCTGTCAGCTTTTTGGCTAGGTATTTTGGCACCTGACTGTTGAGAGTCTTATGGACTAGACAGCACAGTTTAAACTTAATGCGTTTTTTATGGGGAGGCAATGTAATGTCCTAAGACTGGGGGCGGAGGGGGTGCAGGGGGGGAGGTCGAGAGCCATCCTGGCTGCAGTGTTTTGCAGGACCTGATGTTTAGTCAGGAGGTCTTCGTTTATGGAGGCAAAAAGTGCATTGCCGTAGTCTAGACGGCTTATGATTAATCCTTGCACTAGGGGCATGTGGGATGGGAGGGGAATCCATTTGAAAATTTTCTTGAGATTGCGCATGAGCCCGAAACTGGTGCGTACCACACTGTTAATATGGTCGGCCATGGAAAGTCTGTTGTCTAACATTATCCCCAAGTTCCGGGCTGTAGACTTAGGTGGGGGGCAGGGGCCCAAGGCCGGCAGCCACCATTTGTCTTTCCAATGTTTGTGTGCATTTCCAAAAAGCAGTATCTCCGTTTTGCCGGCGTTGAGTAACAGATAGTTGTTAGTCATCCAATCTTTTATTGCAAGCATACATTGTTGGAACCCAAGTTTGGTGTTGGTGGAGTCAGGCCCTAGGGTAATTAGCAGCTGTGTATCGTCTGCGTAAGACACAGTTTCAAAACTGTGTGCTTTGATTACCTTTGCTAGTGGGGACACATATAAATTGAAGAGCGTTGGACTTAGTATGGATCCTTGGGGGACACCCTTGTCAATTTCCTGATTTTTTTAGGAGAATGTTCCTATTTGGACCTTTGAAAGCCGTCCAGTCAGGTAGCTCTTGATCCAAAGTAGGGCTGAGCCCTCGACACCAACCTCAGCTAGGCGTTTTAGGAGAATATTATGTGAGATGGTGTCGAAGGCAGCCGACAGATCAAGTAAAATCAGGATGGCGGATTGTCTTGAATCAAGGGCCAGCCTTATATTGTCCACGATTTCAAGTAAGGCTGTTTCGGTGCTGTGAAACACTCTGAATCCTGATTGGGAAGGATCTAACAGCTTGTTATCTGCTAGATGTTTGTATAGTTGGTTAGTGGAGGAGTGTGGCTCAATGGTTAGAGCAGCAGACCCTGAAGCAGAGTTCTGGCCAGGGACCAGGATTCGATTCCCGCCTCGGCGGGGCTCGGGCTCAATTTCCTCGGACCTGTCTATTCTCGCTTTGGTGCCTATTCTAATCACGGGCCCTACGCTGCAACTCTGGGCAATAGCTTGCTTAGCCTCCACACAGCGCTAAGGATGCCTGGCTTCACCCTGGGGGTGCCCAGGAGTGGACACTTCACAGGGAAAGCCAGGAGGGGTTCCACAGCGGTATGAGTATCAGCGCCAGGAAACCGCAAAAGGCGACACCGCAAGGTGGCCGTCTGGTGACAGTGCGCTCTATAAGTACCTTGACATTTACATTTACATTTATTTATCAGGGATTCCATGACCTTTCCAAACAGTGGCAGGAGAGAGATTGGGCGATAGTTTAGAGGTTGTTTAGGGTCAGCAGTGTTTTTTTTTTTTAAATGGTCTGATTATGGCCTCTTTCCAGTGAGAAGGTACAGTAGAGTGAGTTAATGAAAAGTTAAGGATTATAGTCAAGTTAGGGAGAAAAGCTGGCACAATTTTAGATAGAATTTGAGAGGAGGCCGGGTTGGCTGGGGAACCTGATTTAATTCTATTTATTGTGAGGGCTGCTTCTTCCTCTGTAAATGTGTGGAATTCCTTAAGAACAGTGGTGTGGATGGAAAGAGACTCATTGATTGTTTGCTCGGATAGCGAGTCAGTTGAGGTCGTGTCAGTGGGTTGGGGAAATAATTTATGGATGTCGTTAATTTTATTATAAAAAAAGGATGAGAGAGAATTGACCCATTCTTGGGTCTTAGTTAATGAAGGCTGGCATGATGGGGGGGTTCGTGAATTCCTTAACTATTTTGTATAGTTCTCTGTGAGACTTTGCTGCCTGGTTTATCCTGTTCCCCAGATAAACTTTTTTGGCTAAGGCTATATCATTCATATATAGCCGGTGAGATTTTTCATATTATTGTCTGTCAGTTATATTTTTGGTGCGTCGCCATTTGCGTTCGTCTGCCCTGACATTACAGCTCTTGAACATAAATCCCAAAACAACATAAAAACAAAACAATTACCAAAAATATTTATCAATAAATAAATTAATATTAATGATCAACTAATGATTAATTAATTTCAAAATATATTGCTTCCCACCCTCTACCCAAATAAACACCAAAATACACACCCAAAAATATTTACACAACTAATTTTACATTAATAAATCAATAACAATTAACAA
Source organism: Triturus cristatus (assembly GCF_964204655.1). NCBI lineage: Eukaryota > Metazoa > Chordata > Amphibia > Caudata > Salamandridae > Triturus > Triturus cristatus. The sequence continues at coordinate 387,411,362 of NC_140589.1, read as the reverse complement.
CAAATCATTAATTCATTTAAACATTTTTTTACTTCCCACCATTTACCTCTATAAACCCCACAACTCACACATCAAAATTATTACACAATTAGCATATTTAATAATCAATTAATTAATCAGCATTAATTAACAAATAATTAATGAATTATGAATAATTTATCTCCCACCATATTTCCCTATAAATGCCACCACCAATGTTGTAAAACATAACACAATTAACATGATTATATATCAATTAATTAATTGATAAGAATTAACAAGCAAAATATAAATGATTACCAATACATTAATTTACACAATTAACACTATAAAATAAAATGAATTTAATATTTTATTAAAATAATTAATACGTGTATTAAAATTAAATTACTTCCCTCCCTACTCCCCTATCAACCCACAACACTCTCCTAAAGAAATGACACAATTACCATATTTACCAATTCATTACTAATAATTGACAACTAATTAATAAATAATTATTAATAATAATAATTACAACAATGAACAATATCAAATTGTAAATAAATAAATATTAATTAATAAAAACATTGATTACTTAATTATAATTAAATTACTTTCCACCCTACTCCCCTATCAACCCACATACCACTCTTAAATTAATGACACAATTAACATAATTACAAATTAATTAATCATAATTAACAACACATTAATAGTTAACAATATAAAATATTAAATACATAAATATTAATTAATAAAAAAATATGAATACATTAATTATAATTAAATCACTTCCAATCCTATTCCCCTATAAACCCACAACCTGCTACGGATCTAAATTACAAAATGTAAAAACTTCTAAAGATTTAACACAGATATTACAAAACAAATGCAATACTTAGACTAAAAATAGAACACATACATTTAAAATACATACTAAAATACATAACACAAAAAAAAATGATATTTTTAACAACTATATTTGTGCAAACGATATTAATGACTTCAATATTTTTGTAAAGGCTATTAATGACTTCAAAATTGTTAAAAACTATATTACTTACCTTAGACTCAATGTTCTTGACCGCAATATTCTGACAGTCGATATTTTTGTATCACGATATTTTGCACTCTATATTAGTGCAAGTCGACTGTAAAACCTCGATATTCTGACTGTTAACCGTTTCCTTCTGGGATAGGTGGGTTGTTTTCATAGTGCAGAAACAAGCGAATCTTTGTGAAAACGTTTTCTATCTGGAGAAATCCATAGAGAGTATAGTTTAGAAATGTATCTAGAAAAATAGTTCTAGAAAACACAAAGCATGTTTCAGATAACAGCAAAAGCAGAGGTGTTTTGAATAAACACAACTATTTTGATTACATTATTACAGTAAGTATAGAAAACTACTGGTTAATTTTTTATTGAAATGTACATGAACTATATCTTTGAATGTTTATTTTATGTATTAGCATGTTTCACACACTTATGCCACTGAAAAGGCAAAAAAAATGCTATATTGTTTTTAGAATATTAAATTATACATTTGCACTACTTTTAGCAAATATTACCGTTTTATAAAGTGCATTTGAATTTACTCCTTCTTTTTTACCATGCTTTAGGTTCACCTAGTGATCACAGTAGTGGTGACTCTTCGCCTCTCTTTGACAGTGGCCTACATTTAAATGGAAACCCATCCAACACAGTATGTATTAGTAGTATAGTTGTCAAACAAATGAATAATATTTTCTGCATTTGTTCTTTTATTCCAAATGTAACCTTTTGCTATAAAATGTCCTGTTGTGTGTGCAGATCCCAAATTGCAGAACTCAATTGTAATGTTACCTTCAAAAACGTAAAATGTTGTATGCAAACCCTCTACATCATAAGGTACGTCTGTAATTTTGGAAAAGGCAGCACATGTCGAGACGGATTTACTTACAAATTGTCCCAGGTTTGCCAGGTCAGAAAAATGGCACAAACCAGTACAAAGTCTAAACTTGGGATTTCTTTTCCAACAAGACATTAGTCATAAAGTAACTCAAATTAGTATTTGGTGCTATTTTTACATCACTTTGCTTCGAGGAAGTATACCACGGGTGGCACTTGAACTTTCCCATGCACCCATCCACTGTATATGAGGCAAAGCCATATCTACTACCATTTGTAGACAGCGCTTGGTACTAAAGAATTATGCTTCTTTGTAGCTGGAGTTCACTTGGAGAGATGTTTTTATCTATCCAGATTTTGCATGTGTGTTTAAGTCTGCAGCACACATACAATATTTGAAAGTTTTAAACTATGTCCAAGCATAGTATTTTGTACTTGAAGGGTACTCTTAAAAGTTAGTGCTCAATTTGGATAAGGATATGTTTCTTGTAGGCTGTGTAGTCCTGATTCCATATCAAACCTCTTTAAGCCACCACCTTTCAATCCCAGCATCTTTATCTCTTTCTTGCAGGTTCTTTTTTCACCCCAGCTGTCACCTTCTGTCATTTTTCCATTTTTCTCATCCTCTTTCTTCCCCCCTTTTCTGCTTTTCTCTCTCTTGCTCTGGAGCAAAGACTTTTGAGGAAAAATAAATGCGGGTCCCAAACAAAACTGAGTGCTGGGGCCCAACCTGCAACCACCAGCTCAAATAAAGCACTTCCAATACAAAACTAGCTAGACATATTGCTGCTGCCTTTGTCCAATAGTGGACAAATTGAGAGTTGTTTTATTACTTAGGGAGTGCCTCTCCCATATTGGTGTATATCAGTTCTGTGATATTTAGGTATTTTTCAACAGTTAACCTAGTGAGTGGAGCACCCGTTTTGTGGCACAACTTGGAAGACTTGTAGTGCCACGACACAATCCATAACTGGTCTTAGCTTCTTAGATGTTTATACTAATGGTTGATAACTGCAATAAAAAAGCACTCTTTAAAATCATGTATCATCTTTTTATCTTATTTATTAACGGAATCAACACTATTTTAAAAACAATCCAAGCAGATGCCCCACGGATTAAAGGTTCTCCTGTGCCAGTGTTGTTATACGCTGATGACGCTGTCCTTCTTTCTAGAACCCCATTAGGATTGCAGCGTCTGATTGATAGATTCTCTTCTTTTATTAAGGACAGGAGGTTGACCATTAATAAGAAGAAAACTTATATTATGATTTATGGGGCCAAAAGTAAAAAAAAAAGTAAACCTGCTAATTTTTCCTTTTTTATTGATAAGGATAAGGTGCTTCAGGTGGATACCTTTTGCTACCTTGGTATTACCTTCTCCAACGACAGAAAATGGCTCAACGAATTTAAAAATATTCGTATCAAAATGGCCAAAAATGCTCATTGTGTTTTTAGATTTGCTGCGAAGATCGGGGATCGACGCACCAAGGATATGCTCAAGATCTATCAAGCTAGGTGTGTTAGTATTGCCCTGTATGGGGCTGGCGTCTGGGGTTATTTTCCTGCTCATTTCTTGCAGTTAGAGGAAAATGCTTTTTTTTTAAAACTTTTGTTATTACCGCCCACTGCTTGTACTGATCTCACCCATCGAGAGCTTGATGTCAATTTCCTTACCGATCAACTATCCTTGAGGCCACTTATGATTTGGCGTTCTATTTGGCTTCAAGAAGAAAAAACCTTTAATAGATCGGTTATTGAGGACTGCCTCTCGTTGGATACATTTTTTAATATACCCTGGTTAAAATATGTGGTCAGTTGTTTCTCTGAGATTTTTAACTTAAATATTTTGGTGGACCCTAACGCAGCATCTTTAATTACGAAACAAGAGCTGAAAACAAATTTTCTGGTATTTGCTGCAAGGAAACAGGCCATTGCTAACGGTTCTCTGTCTACTGTTATGTTTTATAATAAGCATAACCTTGTGGAAGGTTTACCTACTTATTTAGTATGGGTAACGAGGCCATCCCATAAGTTTGTGCTGACTAGACTGAGGTTTGGTATCGTCCATCATTTAGTGGCACTGCCAACATTATTCACCCTGTTTGTGTGATGGCGTTTCAAAACAGAGCACTGTGCACTTTCTCCTTATCTGCAAACTGTATACGAATTTTCGTATTGCCTATTTAAAACCTATGTTTTGTAAATATGGCACACGTACAGTTAACCAAGCCATGAGTTTAGTTTTTAACTTACAATACGTCGATATCTGTTTTTTTACTGCTATGTTTTTAACTCAATCTATCAAGGCCAGGAAAAGTATGTGTTTTTAAATTTATCATATTTGTTATCTGTAGCTTTTGAATTGCAATCTGTTATGACTGTAATATTGAAATGTAATTTATTTTATTATTGTTGTGCTTTTATGGTCATTTTATATGCACCGAATAAAGCTTCATGAATTGAATTGAATTGCACTCTTTAATATCATGTAGTACAATTAAACTAAACAGTAAGCAATCATATTCTTGTTCTAAGGAATACCTTAATACCATATTTTTTCAATGAATGATAATAAGTCTCTGTCAAGAATGATTCCACTATTTCCTGTTGTGAAAGCAATCCAAATAATATGTGCAGAAATGTAAAACCATTGTGAAACCTAACAAAGTGCAAAATTAACTTCAAAGAGTCCTACCCTGTCTCAGGCAATGTTTAGTTGACACCTGAGCAGGTTTGTTCTTTCTCTTCCAGTCAGGCAGGCACCAATTTCAATAGGGGAGGAGCTGCCCATAGAAATGGTATTGGGTGACCACATTGAAGGGGTTGCTGATATCAATGGCCACACCTTAGCGGTGGTCACATGAGCTCTGCTCAGGGAAAGAAAGGTTCTGCTGTTTTGGTTTAAAGTAGAGTGGGGCACTGTGACATTGTTTGCAGCAGTGCATACAGGAAATGCTGCAAAAGCCATTGGGGTCAACCCTTGGAACGTATACACCATTGGTTAGGGAGTAGCCAGGAGTTTCCTCTACCCCCCAGATGAATGCCAGTAAGTGTGACATTCCCTGTACACTCATGAGAATATTTTCTGATCCTGTGGACAAACAGAAGAGGACTGGACCTGATATCTGTGACTTGGGAAGGACCTGAAAGATGGGACCTGCTCTCCCAGAACAAAGACATAGGCTCCAAGGGCCAAAGGTTGACCTTTTATTTAAGCTACCGGAACACCACATGCTACAAGAGGCCATTTCTGCAACAGTCCAGCTGACCAGTTTCCAAATGGACCTGCCCTGGACCCTGCTGATGGCCTCTGTGAGAGGGAATCATGATGCCCAAGTGCTCTCTGCAAGATCCTGAACCTTTGGATAGTGTCTAAGTGCACACCTCCTAATTTGTTCTGAGACCTGGGACTTCGAAACATTTTGGCTCCAAAGACTTCCAGAGGACTGGGACAACCTTCTAAGTCAATCCAATGTAGATATGTTGCCACTGGCCCAAAGATTCAGATAGCTCCCAAATCAAGCTTTTCCAGAATAGCAAATCAGTGGGACCTCAATGAAAAGGTACCTGTCCTCGTGGAGTCCTCTTTGGCTACAGCCTGCAAACTTGCTCCACAGGAAGAATTCGAGACAAAAAATAGTGTCTTAATCCAAAGGTAGAAATCTTCATTGGGCGAAAGTGCTAAAAATATCTGGTTGGTCAGGGACATTCTCTGGGCACAAAATTCAAATTTCTCCCAGTCAAGGTTTTCCTGCCAAAAGTCAACAGCTACATCAAGACCTCATCCAGTGCTATCCGATGATGTGACACACTCTTCTGCCACAGCCTACTACCTTGACTCGCTGAAGGGTTTCGACTACCATCTCAGGAACTAAGTCCCAAAGTAAAACTTCTGACCTGGTTGAATCTGGTTTCTGTATCTGAGCTATGCTTTATTACATTCAGCTTTAATGTGCACCTAGCTACTGGTTACGCACAATCAAATGACGGTTGGCACTTAACACTTTTTGCACTATTTTTACATTTAGAATCTAAAAGTTCATAACTCTGGCTTCCCTTCTAAATTGGTTTGAAAATGTTCTTGTGTTCTGACTTTATTGCTGTTTTGGTCCTACATAAATGCTTTGCACGTTGCCTGTAAGTAAAGCCTATCTGTTCTGTACCATAGGCACCAGAGGATTGAGCTCAGGTTAATTTAATGACTATATGGATTCACCTTGACGAGGGTTGGGACTATTACTGGAGGTGGGAATCAACCCCCTTCAACTAATACCCTAATTACTTATAATGTCCTACTTCTAAACAATCATGCAGTGTTATGGATAAAAGTCTAATGCTGAAAAATAAATCTGTGATGGCTCCACTAAGGAGGAAATACAGCAGTTTATGTTTTCTGGTTGGTTTTACAAATGTCTGAGAGCCAAGTGGCTGATCTCATTGTTGAAAAAAAATGGTTTAGCAAAGGTTGGTGAGGCATAGTGATGATTTTGCTCACAGCAAGACAGCAATAAGCAAGCAGACAAAAAGAATATTTAGTCAAAGTAAATAAAAAAATATTACATGCACATATAAGCAACAAAACAACTGTGATTGTGTTCCTTTTCCACTACCAGCTTATGGTATGGGGATGTTTTCACACAACTTTTTTCACGACACTTTGCATATACTTTTGTGTGTAGCATTATATATGCGTAGTATGCGCAAACCTTTTGGACCATTTTTAATGGTATTGAGATATTTGTTCTTTGTTTTTTAAAGAATGGCAATTGTTGCATGTAATATATGTAGTTTAATTTTGCTAAATGTTCATTTTGTCTGCTTGCCTATACGTTGCTGTCTTATATGATTTTAATCGCCCTGAGGAAGTCCCCATGTTGCGGGATGAATCACCTTGTTCCTTTTAAAAATGAAATAATAAGAGATTGAACACCAAGAAATGATGTGTCTTGATATGCTTTCCTTTGAAACACATGATGAATTGCAGTCTTGTGTGAATTTTATTTCAGACTGAGTAGGCAATGCATACATAATAGACTCATTATTAGAATTATGGTGCTCCCTCTGCCTGTTAGAAAGTATGAAAAGTTAAATGTCATCTGTGTATTCCAGCACTTATTGTGCCAACTACTAGGGTAATATTAAAAACATGGCTTCAGACCTAACATTGTAGCCTGACTGCTGCAATGTCAAGCTTGAAGCGCAACCTGTAACTATACCCTTGACAGGTAAAAATCTCTATTTTAAATATTAGTAATTCACTCCATATAAGCCTTGTAGCCCACAAGGTAGGGTGCAGGGTCATTTAAAGTGGGACATGTAGAAAATAAATGTCTCTGTTGCTTGGATGTGAATATACCTTAAAGAAATGAAAAGACCAGAGGCATTGATAGAATGCGTCTGAAGAATGTCTCTCAGTGTACAAGTTTAAATTCATTTTGAGAGGTACAATAAAACAATTTCTGCATTCCTGAAAAGCATCGAAGTTGTAAATTAACAAGCTTGGCCATCAGATAAGGACACAGATGGCTCTCGACCTTGGGGAGAGCTAGTATGGGCAAGTGTATATGTATCCAAATATCCAGCATGAGGAGCATGTGATCACCATGGGGTCTATTAGGATGGCGGGCGGAGGCACCACCGTGGTGCCTGCGGTGGCGGAAAATGCAGTTTTCCGCACGCCAGCAACGGGACTCACGCTCGCCATATTTGTATGGCCAAACACAGCCAATTTCCCACCTGCCATGGTGCGACACGCACCGCCATCAAAGTGCGCCTGCCACAGCGGCGGTGGGAGCCAATAGAGACTCACCGCCGTGCAGAATGATGTCCCGTCCGCTGTACAAATCAGGATTCCTCAAAAAGCCAGTCGCACCGCAGCAGAAAAACTGCCCAACTAGAGACGGCGGCAGCTCGACAGCGGAGCGCGAAACCCGATTCCCGGTCCAGAGCGCAATGAATCTAGCTCTTCACGTCTTTCCAGTGCTGTACCTGATACATCACCAGCAACTCATGGACCGCCGCGGACGCTGCCACAGGTACACAACTACACAATCCTGCACACAACCACAACACACAACTCATCGGCTGACACAGGGTCCCTGGCCACACCAGACACCCTGGTGGGGACAGGAACACATCCACAAGTGTACCAACACATGTCCTACCTGCCACCAAGTTACCCCTCCGCAGCCAGGTCACACATCACCGCAATCTCCAAGTAATGTCCCGGTCACCTCACTGCAGTGGTGAAGGCAAGTGAAAACATGCGCACAATGCAGAAGGCAGGGCCAGCGCCAGGCATGGGCAGGGCATAAAGCACACAGGGCCACACCTCCCCACTCCACACACTGCCCCCCCAACATGAATGGACAGGCCATGTGCACCCCCATGTGCACCCCCATGCCCAACACCAAGCTAGGTGAATCCATACCCTGCACCACACAACAAACAACTAGGGGACATCCACAGCAGGAGTGGCTGCAGAGGAACACACAGCACAGAAGCACAGGCCCAGGGCAACCCACACACCACAACAACATCACATATATGGCAAGAAAGCTGAGTACAAGCACAAAATGAACACACACACTTACAATGAACAAACTTCCTTCTGGACACACAGCCTGCCAAGTCACACAGACATACCCCACACTGACACACAGCCACATACACAGACCACATGCCACCAGCAATGGAGCACAACATATAGGAAAGCCAAAGTGAGGTGCACACAAATGGGAGGCCAAGGAGACAACCAACAAGCATGTGTACATCACATGCAAGACAAGGAACAGAGAACAACACCCTCACCCCATCAAAGCACAAATGGCTGGCACAATGAGTGAACCCAAACCACAGTCACCTCAGTGCAACAACTCAGGGAGGCAACCCATGTATAGGCACAGGGATGAAAGGAAGGCCCTGAAGTCAAACTGTGAACAGCAAAACATATGTGCACAACAACTACACAGGAGTATACCAGCAGCAGAACACACAGGGCACATTGACACACTCCATGACTGTCAAACACAAGTAGGATTCTTCACACATATCCCCTCACACCTGCAGCACACAACCACAGTTTCAGACACACAGAAAGGTGTCAATAATGTCCAGTCAATACAGAGACAATCACACTCCCGGGCGGTATCCACAAACATCACACACACACAGGGATGCCAGAACCAATGTCTGCACAAAAAAACACTGCCAAACACATAACTCAACAGAAACACACACAGAACCACAACAAGACCACACATGCCCTGTGCAGCAAAACTGTGGGAAGGTAATGGGAGCACAGACACAATAGGAGTGCACAACCTCATCAGTCAAGAACAATGCATAGACAACATACCACAACACAGACAAGAAGTGCACCATCACAGAACAACACAACCACATCAAACACACAACAGATGCACATGACAATAAATCACATACCAAACACAGCTGGACATCAGGGAATGCATACCAGGCCAGGACAAGGCAACATACACCCACAGCACTGCATGCACAACAAGCAGTGTGTGCACACAAAACATACCATGAGTCCATCACAGCCATGAGTGACACACCATGAACACCCACAACAACAATCAAAACAGCACACTGACAACATCACACTCAGGAAGTCAAGCAGTACCACAGCATACACACATACACCTAACACAACACCCACAGATGCACAAGTCTGGGACACAAAAGTGGAAACAACTTGACCAGAGGAATGAGCAGGACAAACAGTTGAACTGCACATGACAACCATAACTGCTCAACAGTACAAGAACAACACAGATAACTAATTGGGGAAATGTCTTGAGTGGCACAGTGCTCCTGGCCAAAGATCTGCACCACAAAGCACAGTGTCACAAATGAAGTGATAGGGAGGCACACACACAGGCAACACAAAGGGACAGCTGACATCAAAGTGAAGTAGTGTGCACTTCAGTAGTGGACATGGCGGGAGTGTACCATACACGTATAGAGGGAGTGCTGACTCACAATGTCAACACACCGCACATGAACTAGACGGCATCGCATTGATTGCAGCGCTGCTGCTGACCCCCGCCCTTGCCGGATTAATTCCGCTATTGAGGTTTCCCCCATCGGTTCCCACTCCAAACCCAATCCGCCAATGTCCACCCTTGACACGGCACCCGTATTTACACATCATTCCGATACTTGATGCACTAAGTATCTCCGTTAATTTCTGGAGAGCGTTCTCTCACACCCCTGGCTCTCGATGCCACACTTGGACAATATATAGGATCAAAACGTCGTCAACTCCTCAGCGCAAATAAAGGCGTACCTCTTGTGGTTCAACTGAAATTCTTGTCATCTGCACCTTGCGCCGTTTTTCGCTGATTGCCCATTGTCACTTGAGTCGCCACTATTTGTGTCACATACACAATTGAGCACCAAGTCCAATTCGGGTTGTACACGCAATTTCTTGCCCACAGTGCTGTTACAACTGTACCTTTTCCTTTTCAATTTTGATCTTAATTATATGATCTATAAACTTAGGGGGTAGCTGTTCCTCAGACTGAAAGGACGAGACCAGGTGGGTGGCAGTAGCTCACATGCAAGTCAAGTTAGTGTGAGTAGTAGAGGAGTTTCTCCTATAGTTTGTAGTGCCCTCACACACCCTAGCAAGGTGTCATGCTTCATCATAGGGCGATGCTCCTCGTGGGGGTGGCGCTGCAGTCCCTCACGGGCCCCGCAAGAGGGTTCTTTAATGGAGATTTTTTTAAAGGAGTCGCCGCAGTTGTGCATGGGTGTGTGTGGGTTTCTGAAAGGGAGGAGTGTGTTAAAATTCCTAGATGGGATCCAGAAGCGAGGTTTTTATTCACCACTTTCAACCACCTCAATTCCACCAATTCCCGAATCCCCCTTTTTACAACAGAGGGAGGGGCAAAGGAAGAGGCAGAAGAAGAGGAGGCAACAAGACGGTCCAATGGCAGGACCAAGAACCAATGACATTACAGAGCCAGGCGAGAGGACAGAAACCTTAGTGGTGAATCTATCATCCAGACAACTCACCACAGGTGAAACCAAACTCTTGGAGAAAGGTTTAGGCTTTGTCCCCACACCAGCAGAAGACTCTTTCAGACTACATCAAGAGCTGCACCAATATTTTCGTAAAGTCAGACTCAAGGGCTTTTTCCAAGATAAACCTGAAACAACCCCCACGGAAACTGGCCTCAAAAAACAATCCAAGTTCACCCCCACAGCAGCCATGACTCCCCATGAGATTCTCACATATGAACAAGCGGTTCTCAAAGAATTGGCATCTATGAACCATCAACGACCGTTCAACAATCTTTATAAAGAAGAAAGACTCACTCTGAAAACCATCACTGAAGACACCGGTATTATCATCAAACTGCAGATAAAGTCGAAGCTATCGTCATTCAGGACATTGACACCTACGACACTGAATGTAACCGTCAACTATCGGATATGACATATTACAAATCTATCACAGCAGATCCAACCAAACGCCTGATCACTTGGATTAAGAGTATGGTCAACGAAGCCTCTGCTGAAGGCTGAATCTCACATCAAGAAGCAGATTTCCTCATCAACGAGGAACCACGTACACCGTATTTCTATACCTTACCTAAGATCCGCAAAAGGATCAACCCCCCCACCGGGTCACCCCATTGTTTCAGGTATAGACTCGGTCCTAGAACCACTCAGCAAATTTTGCAATTTCTACCTGCGGCCAGTGGTAAGCAACACTCCCTCCTACCTCAGAGACACCACTGAAGTCCTTAACCTCATAGACAAGTTCCCAGAACCAGACAACATCGACCTTCTGGTAATGATGGATGTGGAAGCCCTGTATACAAATATTCCACAGGATGCTACTCTAGAGGTACTTGAAAATACCCTACGTAACATTCATCCCTGGCCTTTTGAAACACCGGTCTCCTTCATCTGAGATTGTGCTTCCCTAGCGCTCAAAGAAAATTTATTTGCCTTCAAGTCCCAACTTTTCCATCAAATACAAGGTACCAGCATGGGAAGTTCATTCGCTCCTAGTCTGGCCTTTCTGTACATGGCACTGTAGACTGACTCCTGAGGCGGAAGCCGGGAGCCTTGTACTGCTTACGCTGGTATTTGCATATTTAGCGCCGTATTTTTATCTCTTTTGTGTGTGTTATCGTGATTTGATTCTATGCATTGTGCCCTCGCGCCTCCTATCTTAACGAATCAGTACATGTAAATGGTCTGACATATTGGGCGGGGTGCATGGTTAGCGCACTAGTCGTTCGTCTTCATCCTCTACAAAAGACGATGACTGCGCGTGCGCGCAACACTGTAGACTGACTCCTGAGGTGGAAGCCGGGAGCCTTGTACTGCTTACGCTGGTATTTGCATATTTTTAAAAATTAGCGCCGTATTTTTATCTCTTTTGTGTGTGTTATCGTGATTTGATTCTATGCATTGTGCCCTCTCGCCTACTATCTTAACGAATCAGTACATGTAAATGGTCTGACATATTGGGCGGGGTGCATGGTTAGCGCACTAGTCGTTCGTCTTCATCCTCTACAAAAGACGATGACTGCGCGTGCGCGCCAACAGCGCGCCGAAGGCGCTCTAAAGGCAAGCCCGTCTGCGCCTGTCCGCGCCCAGCTGAGACTAGAGACTAGAGATGATGCTACCCCCCAGGCAAATGACTGCAGCAGTCGTATTACATTTTCCGCGGAATCTCTATGGGCTATAAGAGACACCTGGGCCCTTAAGAGGCATAAGCACATCACCTGTAATCAGACTTTTCCTAGGGCATTAGAAGGCCCAGTTGTATGTCAGAATAGTCGATTTCCCATGAGGATTTACATAGGGGACTTTCTTCCAGGGAAAGTGACCCCAGTCCATCCTATTGTTGGGTCCAAAAATGTACTGTGTAATATAAGGTCACTTGCCAAACACCCATTTGAAATCTGGGACCTTATTACCTCGTATACCCCTGCATTATGGTTCCTCACAGAAACCTGGTTAAATTCCACTAACCTCCCCCAGATTCATCTGGCTATTCCAGATAATTATCAATTCATACATTTAAATAGGGAAGGGAAAATAGGCGGTGGCATTGCCATTGCCTTTCAGAAGCATCTTAAAGTGAATTGGGTGTTTTCTGTACAAAATGAATGGCTGGAATTAGGAATTTTTAAGGTTACTGAGTCTCCCACTGACTCCTGGCATGGCGCACTATTGTATAGACCCCCCGGAGCTAAAGCTAATTTTTCTGACCTTTTAGTTGAACTCATAGCACTGCACGTACTTGCAGCTAATACTTTTCTCCTGCTTGGGCATTTTAATTTTCATGCGGAAGATACCTCAAACCCAGAGGTAGATAAACTTTTAGTGGCGCTGAACTCAATAGGTCTTACTCAACGAGTGGCGGGCCCTACACACCGAGCTGGCCACCTATTAGACCTAGTTTTCTAACGATGACCACCTGAGTTGTGACCCTCCTCATCTCTTGACCTGGACGGACCACTCAATGATCTCCTTTACCTCTAACAAGGCTTGGGAAATAAAGGGTGACCTACAGAAGAGAATAGCTTTGGGACAACACAGAGTGTGGCGAAATCTATCTTTAGATGCTTTTAACAGAATCTTTTCTCCTCCTGGGGAAACCAATCTAATTGAACCTTCCAAAAAACTGGAAGCTTTTAACACCGCTCTTCTCACTGCTTTTGATGTAATCATACCAAACAAACAGAGTGCAGGTACAAGACAAATTTCTAGTCCTTGGTATACAGAGGAGCTTAGAAGGGAAAAAGCCAATTGCAGGCGCCTTATGAGAACTTGGAGAGCAAATAAGGAATGTCAATCTAGACTCCTATTCAGACAGTCCTTGGCCATTTACCACCTAAATCTGAAATTAGCGAGACGCTCCTTCATCATTAAACAGATAGAAAAAGCCAGTAACTCTTCTAAAGTATTGTTCTCTATAGTCAAAGATTTCTCATCTCCCAGAGTTTGTGCTTAACCACTTATTGAATCTCAGGATCTCTGTGATTCGTTAGCATTATTTTTCAAGGAGAAGATATCCACGATTTACAATAATTTTCCTCCACAGATGTCATCCACTCTAGATCTGTTGTCTGAATCGAAGGTTGGAGCCCCAACAGTAAACGATGACTGTTTGGAGCATTTTGAATTAACTACCATTGAAGAGGTCATAAATGGGCTCTCTAAAGCAAAATCAGGCTCCCCAAAGATCTATGTCCTCCAAAAACTATGGCCCTTTTAGCCACTAGCTGTGCTCCGGCTGTTAGAGATATTTTCAACTCTTCTCTAACTACGGGCATCATCCCTACAGCTTGGAAAGAGGCATCTGTCTGGCCTATTCTGAAAAAACTCTCAGCGGACCCGTCTATCCTTTCTAACTACCGCCCAATTTCCCTATTACCACTTTTGGGAAAACAATTGGAAGGTATTGTAAATAAACAACTCTGTTCCTATCTTGAACATAATAGAATTTTAGACCCCTCACAATCGGGTTTTCGGAAAGGTTTCAGCACAGAAACAGCTGTACTGGCAGTAACTGATTCACTTAGACGAACAGTTGATGCAGGGTGTTCAGCAATATTGATTCTTCTAGATCTCTCCGCAGCTTTTGATACCATCTCGCATATAAAGCTGGGGGAGAGACTAGTCTCTGGGGGCATCAAAGGAACTGCTCTGAAATGGCTAGAACATTTCTTGTCTGACAGATCCCAAACAGTCATTCTGGGTCCTTATTCCTGGCCAGAAATGCCCTTGAAGAGGGGTGTCCCGCAAGGCTCCTGCTTAAGTCCGACCCTCTTCAATATTTATATGTCTCCTTTGGCGAAGATAGTTGAACAGTTGGGCTTCGAGATCATCTCATATGCAGATGACACGCAGCTCATGTTCACTATTGGAGGAAATCTAGAGGATGAGAAAATCCGCTTTGCAAATGGCCTGAAGACGATATATGACTGGATGACGGCCAATTACCTCCAACTAAATCCAGACAAATCAGAGATTATGCTGCTAGGCAAAGCAACCGATGTCTGGGCAAATGATTGGTGGCCTATCCAATTGGGCTCTGCCCCCATCCCCAAGGTTTCAGTCAATGACCTGGGAATAAAATTCGATAGGTCACTGTCGATGAAAGAACATATCGCAAATACATCTGCCTCATGCTATTACAGTCTTCGGCTTCTGAGAAAAATCCTTCCTTATATGCCTACCGACCATCGTAGGACTCTAGTGCAGGCTCTGGTCACCAGCCGTTTGGATTACGGCAATGCCCTGATGGCAGAAGTAGGTGAGACCCTCCTGGCCAAGCTACAGGTAGTCCAGAATACTGCTGCAAGGATGATCTTAAATCGACCTGCAGGCACCCCCTCTCTACCATTACTTAGAGAACTCCATTGTCTTACGATGAAAAAGAGATCTTTTTTTAAGATCTGTTGTCTCACCTATTCCGCTTTTAACAACAGAGGTCCTCTCTATCTACAAAAAAAACTCTTTAAATACTGCCCCTCAAGGAATCTCAGATCTAGCTCTCATGGTCTATTGCAGGTCCCCCTTTTCCGTCTTTTCCGGACGGGGGGTAGATCTTTCTCATACCTAGCCCCAAAATACTGGAACCAGCTTCCCTAAGCTTTGCGATCAATTCCCAGATATGAGCTTTTTAAGAAAAAGCTGAAAGCCTTTCTGTTCTGAACTTTCTTCTAGTCCTTTCTGACGGTTCTCTGTCTAGGTTGTTAGTCTATCAGGCAGCGCCGAGATGCCCCAGGGTGATTTGAGCGCTTTACAAACACAATAACATAACATAACATAACATAACATGGCCCATTTTGAGAAACAGCATATCCAAAATGATACCAACCCATACCGCCACAATATATTATTGTGGCGGCGTTATATCGATGACATTACTCTATTCTGGAAAGGGGAAGAAGAACTCTGCATCACCTTCTGCAACTGGGTCAACACACTAGACCCCTTTCTCAAATTCACCAACACTAGATCAAGGCACGAGGTGCCCTTTCTCGACCTTCTTATCACACTGACTAATGGCTCCCTACATACCACCAACTATAGGAAACCAACTGACAGGAATAGCCTCCTTGTTTATGACAGCCATCATCCGAGGGCACTCAGAAATAATCATCCGGTGGGCCAATTTCTCCGTCTCCGGAGAAACTGTGACACTACCATTGAATTTGAAAAACAATCCACCATCCTTAAACACAACCTAGAGTCACGCCATTACCCTAAGAGGATGGTTAACCTAGCCCATAAGAGAGCCAGGAACAACCCCAGGGCGGCTCTCCTTGAAACTAAACAAAGACCTAAGTCCGACATCATTACGTGTGTCACCACATTCACTCCAAGTTCCAACAGAGTACAGAAAGTCATCAGGAAGCATTGGGACATTCTCAAGACAGGCATTTCCCTACCTGGACCACCACCATTATTTGCATTTAGACGTACTCAGAGTTTGAGGGATCACCTTGTTTCCACCAGACCTAAACCTCAACTCACACGTCAACCCACACTATGGACCTTACCACCTGTAGAGGGCCACTTTCCTTGCGGCTCGTGCACCGCATGTGCTGAAACCACTATTTCCAAACAAATTGATTTGGGCCTTACTACACCATGGTGCCAAACGAGACACACCAATTGCAACACCAATAACTGTGTTTATACCATCCTTTGCCCCTGTAACAAGAGGTACATAGGCATGACAACTAGACCAGTCAAAATAAGGATTGGCGAACACAAAAGCCCGATCAGACAGGGCAAACCAACACCAAACTACTGAACCAATTTGTAGAGCACAAACACCTAGCTAACAGCATTAGGTGGACAAGTATCGATTCTAATTCTAACTGGACCAAAAAAACTTTGTTTAGGCAAGAACAACACTGGGTCCATAAATTTAAATGTGATACAGTAGGGCTTAATGACGAAATCCCATAGGTAGAACTAATTTTCTAATTTTCTAACTCTGCATCCTGGTTTACCCGTTTTGTCTTAATCAACCTGAACATACACGTTCAAGCTTTTCGCTC
The DNA here is from genome assembly GCF_964204655.1 of Triturus cristatus. NCBI lineage: Eukaryota > Metazoa > Chordata > Amphibia > Caudata > Salamandridae > Triturus > Triturus cristatus. The sequence goes on along the minus strand of NC_140589.1, from coordinate 387,394,445 downwards.
CCTCCTTACCCTCGTTTTTATGGCCATTTCCTTTCCTAACTGTAGCTGTATCTCTGTTTTCGCTACTTTACATTCGCCACACTATCATAATTAGTCCAATCCGATTTGTTAATATAATCCCCAGTTTCTTTGTCAATTTGCCCATACTACTCAGGAGTATTTCGTATTTTTTATCTCTGATCGCCAGGCTCACTGTTATGCACTTGGCATATTCCACTCTGTTTACCGACTGTACCTTTATTAGCACCTTAAGACTAGGCTAAGATGGCCGCCCCATCAGTATCTAACCCCTTCATTCACTTCCCACTATACGCGCGTCACACACACGTTTACACTGTCAGTCTCGGCGCTCCACTTCGCGGTGACGTCACTACCGGAAGTACCTGCCTACACATTACGGCAGCCGCTTATCAACACAAGATAAATAAAGACTCCTGTCCCCCTTGCCTCTACTTTCCCGGCACACGTGACGATGGGGTAGGTTCCAAATCCTACTATCAGGCGAGCACAAGTAAGTCGTAGCACCCTTAGCTTACAGTACGATGAACAGTATCCTATGTTTACAGAAGCGATTTGCATTGTGATGCTTCCTTGTTTTGCTCCTTTCCCATCTCATTTAGTTTCTCAGCCCGATTACTCTGACGGTGCCGAGGAAGCCCGCTCTTCGATTGGAGGGGTAGGCATTCCCCCTGTTGTTGCATGCGCCCCCTTTCTTCTTAGTAGTTACTATTATCAGACTTGCACTATTATCGAGTCAGTCTCCTTTAAAAACACCTCGCTTTTTTTATTGTTTCACAAACCCTGTTGCTATTTGCCTATTCAGTTTGACCACGCTCCCGGTCTATTGCCTACACTCAGTTACTGTGGATTCACCGTGTAAGCCATCCCTGGGCTCGCACTCACCCTTACATGAGTCCAATTTTTTCTCCCCTCCACGAGCCTTGTTAGACTAACTTTACACCCCTACAGAGCACCGCTATCAGCTCAGAATTCGCTGCTGTCTGGTAACCTGTATGATCCAGTCACTGGGTTTTGTGCACTCCATATGCCGTTTGACTACATTTCTATGTACTCCTTTTAACATTTGATAGGTTATTACACCAGCATGAGAACCTATTTACATGTCACCACTGATATGTGCATGTTTTGTGAGCTTCGCTCACCACATTGTCCGCTGATCATCTAACAGATCATGCCAACCATTAGTGTCCAACAAGCTGATGTAATCATTATGTACGCTTGTGTTTCTTTTCTTCATTTATCTTTTCCAGGTTGGGCGTAGGTTCCTTTAATAAGAGTACCTAGCAGCGCTTGGACGCATCTTCCTTTAATTACAAGGTACCATAGATTCACAGGCTCCTCCTGGACTCCCATTGTTTTTTCAACCACACTACTTTTACTTCTTTTCACTGGTCCTGACGAAGCGCCAACGGATCCCTTATGGAGCGCCAAACATGCTGACTCTATTTTTATTTCTTGACACTATTACACTTATCTTGTGAGCAGCAGCTAGTCATACACCTGCCCTCTAGATTATTTTCCAAAGAGGCACTCCAGGATCCACTTCATTTCAACTTACAGATTGGACCCGTGAATAAAAACCTCGGTTCTGGGTCCCATCTAGTAATTTTAACACACTCCTCCCTTTCAGAAACCCACACACACCCATGCACAACTGCGGCGACTCCTTTAAAAATATGCTATAAGGCATAAACACATAACCAGGGGTGCACACGTAGTCCCACCTGAGATAATTGCCCCAAACTTGCAGAGTAACCTCTGGCGCTACTGTGCCTGGGAGCCCCCTACTCTGGGACTCTAATCATCCAAGTTGCGCCGTTCGTGACAATAATGAAGAGGCACTGGCTCACCTTGGCGTCCCCTCCTCTGGGGTGCGGACATACAGAATGCCCCCAACTGCGGTGGCACTGTACAATTAGGAGCCCCACACAGAGGACTGGTGAAGTTGGAGTCCCTCTCTGGGACTCGGAAGCAAAGTCTGCCCACCGTCGCAGAACTCACTGTCCGGCAGGGCAACTAAGTAAAGTACAGTCAGCACAGTCACCGGGGGCGGGCACCGGTAGTGTGCCCCGACATACCCCCACCACAGTAGGCCTGGGCACCCTTGGCACCCACGTTGCCGCTAGAGCTCCACACTCAGTGCATGAGAGCCCTGTCAGCGGCAGCAATGCCTCGCCGGACTTGCCCTGGGGCAGGGACTCTGCTCCCCGGATCCATGTGGGCAGAAAGGGGCCCTGCGAGGCTTCAATCGGGCCCCTGCCTCTCAGGCGGCACACGCGGGGCTCTCCTCAGCATATGAGAGCCCCGCCACCTGCAGCTCGCTGCCGGTCTTCACCCGGGCCCCCTCCTGGGACCCGGGGCTTCAATAACGATCCCGCTCCTTCTCAGGGAATCAGCTCTTCCCCTTCCCGCTGCAGGCTGGGTGACAGGCGCGGGGCTTCCCTTTCCCACACGGGAGCCCTGTGAGTCACCTGCGGCACTTCCTCGCCGGGGGAGGCGGGGTAGGCTCCCGCTCTCCCAGGACTTCTCCGACCGGCTTCCTCCGGTCTCGGCCCTGTCTTCCGGGCTGCTTCCTGGCTTCAAGGGGGCGCGGCCGGTGCCCCGGTTACTGGGCCCAGGCCCAGCGCTTCCTCTACAGCAGTGCTCGGGCGGCAGCGGTGATCCTGGCCAGCGATGAGGGGTAGGCTCCCTCCAAACTTGCAATCCCAAGCGGGGTGGGCACCCGCTTCCTTCAGTGAAGTGCGGCACTACGCGGGGTGGGCTCCCGTCGTATTTTTTAAACGTGCAGAGATGGCACTCACGTGGGGTGGGCTCCCGCTACTTCCATATGCATAAAGCGGGGTGGGCTCCCGCTATATCTCAAAACAGGACAATGGCGCAATAACCCGGGGTGGGCACCCGCTATTAAAATAATCCTCAGGGCAGCAATCATGCGGGGTAGGCTCCCACAAAACTTTTATGTACAAAACAGTTCTTCCTGGCCACAGAGCGCTACTGGGTCATTAAGTTCAGCGCTCATCAGGCGCTAGGCAGCCCCACCAGCTTCAGGGGCAAAAGATAGTGCTCCTCTCCTCCTGGGCACTCAGCACATAGCGCCGCCCACACCAAGCGCTAGATAGCAGGCAGGATACAGTCACTCCAAGCGCAGCGCCCATCCAAATATGGCGCTCACCTTACGCAGGGCACACAGTCAGGGTCCCACGAGGCGCTAGGGCACAGGCAGGGAGCACAGGCCAGTCAGGTATAGCGCTCTTCTTCCTCAGGCACTCGGTAGTTGGTCTCCCTGGTTCCCCTCAAACTGGGCAAGGTCAGACAGGCAGGCAGGATTACTCAGCTATCTTGGGGACAGCAGAGCCTCAGCTCAGTCAGCCACAGTAGTGTAGTCTCCTCCTAGCTCCAACCGCCTATGCTCCGGCAGTGGTTCCCCTGGTCCAGTGGTGCCATAGCCATGGCTCTCCCTGGCCCTGTGGACAGCAGAGGGGTGCAGATAAGCTCAGGGCCCAGCACACAGGCCCATGTGGCGGTACCCCCTGGCAGCAGGTCCCCTCTCTCTCAGGTCAACGCTCTGACTGAGCACATGCAGCCCAGCTCAGCTTTTTATATGCCCCTCACCCCATCTAGAAGCGTCTGGGGAAACTGGCTCTAACTGGCCTAGGGGAAGGTGTCCAGCACCCTGTCTGCTAGGTTTTCCTCCAAAAGCTGGGGCTGCTGGGAAGCGAACAACTAGACTGGCAACCCAGCTTCTGCAGACAGGCACATGCACTCAGCAATGGCGTCCATTTTAAAAGTGACAAGTGTAAATACTGAAAGTCAGTCTGTGCACGCCATTGCACAGCACGTCTTATGGCATCTCACACCACACATGGCCTATACATTTCTCTAACATGGGGGAGATAAAGGTGCGTACACCATTGCACAGCATTTAACATTTGCGTTTAACATGCATTCACATAACATGTTGCTTCCCATAAAAGCGAAAAAAATCAGGGGAAAGGGCCAAGTCCAACACATGTGCACACAATCACAATCACAGACCTGAACAATCACACAAACAGGCACTCTAATCCTGGGTGACACATGTGTGTAGTTGACATTGCATGGTCACACACACATCAACACCCACAACAAACTTCCCCCTTCACACTGCTTACTTCTTTACCATCCAAGTGCACACATTGCAAGTAACTCATGTGACTAGGATGACTGCCCATCACAACATGACCATACACCTAGACTGCTGGGCACACAGAAAGTAAGAACACACATACATGATGACCCTGGCCAGCCTGCCTGCAATCCTGTGGAAAGAATCCCACACTGTGCTGGCAGTGCCCCCAAACCCAACATGTGTACAATATAGCCAACATCAACAAAGAATGAAAATGTCAACGGCGTACCATCTAAAAACAACATCATTGCACCCAAAAGTATCACAGTCAGGAAGAACTGAAGTCCTTGTCACCCCAGTACAAAATTTAACAAGTCAGACAAGCCATTGGCAATGTTGAAGTGGCACACTGAGCATGTCGCACAGTAAACCATATACACACAGGAAAATCTTTATTCAGTAAGGAAACTGACAAAAAAGACAACAGGAGCAACTGTCATTATCCACAAATTGCACAGATAGGCACCATTAGAGAAGAGCAAGGCGGAAAATGCAGAGCTTGTCCATGAGAAGCTGCACAGTTTGGGGTCAAACAGCAAGGCTAGTGGCCAGTCCAAGGTGCAGATGAGGTACATGAGAAGCTGCACAGGGAATAATTCAACAAAGCAAGGAGCAACAAGGCCAGTGGTCAAAACGAAGTTCAGAGCATGTCCAGGAGAAGCTGCACAGGCAGGGGGCAATCAGCAAGGCCAGTGGCCAGTCCAAGGTGCAGATGAGGTACATGAGAAGCTGCACAGGGAATAGTTCAACACAGCAAGGAGCAACAAGGCCAGTAGTCAAAACGAAGCGCAGAGCATGTCCATGAGAAGCTGCACAGGCAGGGGGCAAACAGCAAGGCCAGTGGCCAGTCCAAGGTGCAGATGAGGTACATGAGAAGCTGCACAGGGAATAGTTCAACACAGCAAGGAGCAACAAAGCCAGTGGTCAAAACGAAGTGCAGAGTGAGTCCATGAGAAGCTGCACAGGCAGGGGGCCCACAGCAGTGAACGACAAGGCCAGTGGGCAGGACAAAGTGCAGAGCGAGTCCATGAGAAGCTGTACAGGCAGGGGGCATACAGCAGTGAACGACAAGGCCAGTGGGCAGGACAAAGTGCAGAGCGAGTCCATGAGAAACTGCACAGGCAGGGGGCACACAGCAGTGAACGACAAGGCCAGTGGGCAGGACAAAGTGCAGAGTTAGTCCATGAGAAGCTGCACAGGCAGGGGGCACACAGCAGTGAACGACTAGGCCAGTGGGCAGGACAAAGTGTAGAGTTAGTCCATGAGAAGCTGCACATGGAATGTGCGCAACTATAACCTGCCATGGTCAGCAACACAGTCGGGGTGTCACGATGGGCAGCACAGGCCCTGCTGTGGGAGGTGACAGGTGTGTGAGGTTGACTAACATTCAGACTTGGCTGTCAGTCGTACTGGGAGCTGGCTGTGTGTCGGGCACAGTTGGAGCACTTGACTGGGGAGAGAGAGGCCCAGCTGAGGAAGAGCTGTCAGTGGCTTGGCAAACCGGAGGGCTGCTTGGACCAGGTGGTGTAGTGGCACATGGAGGTGGAGTCATGCAGACGTGAGACACAGTGTGGGTGGGAGATTGTGGAGGGGTGCCTTTCCACTTCTTGGGGATTCTAAATGGCTTGCCTGACTTTGGATCAATGGGAAGTGGTGTGGACACAACAGGCACACTCAACACCAAGGCTGCAGCTGGTGCAGACACTGGCCCTCCCTCTGGGGACGTGCTGGATCCAGCGGTACGGTTTGCATGGCCTTGCCTTTGCCCCTCCATCCCCTGTCTGCCAGGTGTTCCCCCTACAGTGCCCTCCTTTCCCTGCTTCACTGGGCCTGGAATGGGAGTTGAGGTAGTGGGTGAATCTGCCTTGGAGCCCTTCTTATGTATACCCTTGGCAGTCAGCACCTTCTGTGCACGGAAATTGTCTGCTTGTCTTTGCGAGACGCTTTTGGGACAGGAGAGTCCTTGGCTGGGGATGGCTCTGAGGCATGTGACCCTGAGGTCTGCTTCTCTGCTTTTTGGCCCCTGTTGTCGCCTGACGGACTTTTGTCTTTTTGCTCTGGGGTGGATTTGGTTTTCTGTGTGAATGGTGTCTGCGGCCTGGACCGCTTGGGCTTCTGCTGCTGCTGTGTGCTACTTGAACTGTATCGTGACCTTGAGGTCTGTGGAGCATGGTCACTATCGTCAGACGTGGCCACTGGCATGGGGGTGGACAAAGGGACTGGACTCCGAGATTGTGCCAGTTGAAGGGCTGCCGTCACTGAGGAGGACAAAGACTGGACAGTCCGGTGCAGCCCACCCATGTCTGAATGTATGCCTTCCATGAAAGCAACCACCTGAGCCAATTTTTTGTCGTGGTCTATGAATGCATTGAGGAGAGCTGCCTGGCCTACACACAGCTGATGCAAAAGGTCCACAGACTCAGCACTGATGGCAGCAGGTAGGACAGGGGCAGGGGCTGTGGTGTCTGAGGTGAAGGAAGGACACTCTTCCCCTCTTACTGGTGTAAACACGGGCAGCACCAGAAGAAGTGGCTGGGAGAGTGGGCACTGTACGCTGTGTGGTGGAAGATGATTTAGAGTCACCGTTCCCTGTGCCCGCCAACATGGATGCGTCACTGCTGGCATCAGATGACGTTGAACTTTGAGTCTCGGGCTGTGATTCCTCCAGCAGACTCCTGTCTCCCTCTGAGGCGATGGTCACATCTGTGTCACTGGGCTCCCGTGCAGCTGTTGTGCTTGTTTCCCCACCACTGGTGTCCATCCCCTGTCCCTCCGTGCCCAACGGAGATGCTGCATGAGAGAGAGAGATGTAGGGTCAGTTCAGTGGCAGCAACAGAACAAACATATGCAAGCAAAGCAACCATGAAGAACACTAAATCTACATGTTGCACGCCACCCTGTGCAATAACATTGTGCAAACACACTTTTGTTACTCAAACTGTGCGTGTAAACAAGAAAACCAGGCCTAAGTAAGCTATGTGATGACCACACAGCACAACATCCTGCATGTAGCTCCGTTCAAACAGTAACACAAATAGCTCAGACCTGAAGCCAACCACCCAGAATGCTATTGAAATGCCCAGTACTCGAATCCCCTTGGGAAGTACAGGCAGGACAAATGCATGACAGCTGCACCCAGCACAGAGGCCCCTTACAAGCCACTGCATCACACTACCAACATCACATAGCCCAGCGCTGGCACAGGCTGTGTACACATGCAGCCACACACAGCTAAAGTCACCCATCCCGGAATACTCACCCCTAATTTGCTGCTGATGCTCCTTCAATCATGCATCCAGCTCAGGGTGTGTCACGGCCAAGATGCGGCACATTAGTGGTGTCATGCTGCATCGTACCAACCTGCCAGTGCGAGGGAGCAGCCCCAGTGTCATCTCCACAACGTTCGTTGCCAGCCGTGAGGTGTCGTCCCACCTCTTGTGGCAGTGGGTGTGCCGTCAGTTTGAGACACCCGAAGCCCGCACCTTGCTCGCAATGGCCCTCCACACGGCCTTACGCTGGTGTACTTTGAGCTGCAGGCATGGGAGACAAGAGGGGGCAAACATCAGTGACACAGTGTCATGTAACAAAATCACTTAGAACAGTAGCATGAAACTGATTCATCACAAATCCACGGATTTGTCTTGCAGAGACATGAATGCATCTCACATGGTACATCTGCATGTGAGAAGCACACGTAGATGCATGCAGGTGTGAGGGGGACACAGTACCTGCACATCTCATGTACAAGCAGGATGCCAGCACAGAAAGCCATGTGTACTCTGCCCACATCTACTGTCAATTTGCAGGTAGAGCAAGACATACGTCACATATCAACACATGTGTTTGGGGGAGACTCACTGTGTCCAACACTGCGAAGGCCTCAATGACCTTGCCCTGTGAATGGCTCACTGTGTCATGTATATCACATTGATGGACATGATCTCACAAACCCACACCCTTCTCACAGGGCCAGTAGTGTGCAATCTACAGGACTGACATGGCTAATTGATGGAGAGTCCTGCAAAAAACACACATGTGACACTCTGTTCATTCAGTGATGTGTCCTTGTCAGATTGGACGGTGACTGTGCAGTCCAGGTGGGCTCACACTGAGATGGACAACAGGGACCTACACAGCCAATCACACAAGCAATCACTGTCCTGACTCATGCATTACCAACTTGCTGCGTCACTGTATGGCTGACAAGGCAAGACATGTCCCTCCAATCTTAATGTGCAGGCAGGGAAACGTGTGGAGTAGGGAACACCCCCCTTCACCCTAGGAAACAGCATATTAGGCAGCGCATGACACAACCCACACTCTCAGGCACATACAGCATCAGACCAACTACATGTGTGTCCCCCTGCACTCTCACCCCCACTGTTGAAGACGTACCATGACATTTGGGGCACCATATAGCCTTGGGTACTGTGTGAGCACCTCGTCCACCAGGACCTCCAGCTCCTCGCTTGTGAAGAGACTGGCACGGATCTTCCCAGTCCTTGCCATCACTGTGGACATGAGACAGCAGTGGTGGCAGTGGGTGGTGAGGGGTCTCAGGCAGCAGTCCCTGGAGGCAGCAGCAGATGAGGGGTCTCAGGCAGCAGTTCCTGGAGGCAGCAGCAGATGAGGGGTCTCAGGCAGCAGTCCCTGGAGGCAGCAGCAGGTGAGGGGTCTCAGGCAGCAGTCCTTGGAGGCAGCAGCAGGTGAGGGGTCTCAGGCAGCAGTCCCTGGAGGCAGCAACAGGTGAGGGGTCTCAGGCAGCAGGCTCTGTGAGCAGTGAAAATGTGGTGCTTTCTCCCACACATATATAGCCCCCTGGTGTCGTTTCAGTGGTCCTAAGCTGCTGCAATTGGTGTTTCGGGTCAGCCTTTTTCAAATCCATCCAATGACCGGCTCCAGGGTGGCGGAGCACGCCTACCGCGATTTTCAAACTTGCATCAGCGGATCCCATTGGCTGCAAATGCATGGTCCATGGCGGTGATGCACCGCAGGGGCCAGGTGGGCGCTACCGCGGTGGTGCATCTTTCAATTGCATCCAATGACCGTCTCCGTGGTGGCGGAGCACGCCTACCGCGGTTTTCAAACTTGCATCATGCTACCGCGATAGCAGATCCCATTGGCTGTAAGGGCATGGTCCATGGCGGTGACACACCGCATGGGCCAGGCGGTAGCTACCGCGAGTTGGGTGCCGTACAGAGACATGGGTGACCGGGATTTGGGTGGTGGAGCATGTCAACCACCATTTCACCATCTGCATATGCCGATCACTACCGCGATTGTGTCCTGGGCATTGGCAGTGACACACCGCAGGGGCCAGGCGGTAGCTTCCACAAGTTGGGTGCCGTACAGAGACATGGGTGACCGGGATTTGGGTGGCAGAGCATGTCAACTGCCATTTCACCATGTGCATATTCCTATCGCTACCGGAATTGTGTCCCGGGCATTGGCGGTGACACACCGCAGGGGCCAGGTGGTAGCTATCGCAAGTTGGGTGCCATACAGAGACATGGGTGACCGGGATATGGGCGGCGGGTGACTGTGACAGCACCAATGGACACATCATGCTGTGTCAATGGCCATCTGGCAGTCATCCACAGTGCACAGTGGCCACCTGGTTGATGGCATGTCATAGTGCACACAATGCCAATGTGCCATGTACCCCACTGCTGAGTACACATGCCATGTTTGTGTATGTGATTGCTTAGATTGGCATGTACTCGCTCACATGTCATTTGTGATATTGATAGGCCTGTACGCAGGACAGTGTTGTTTAGGACACCCCAATGTGTACACATATCTAGGTGTAAAAGTGCAGGGAAAATCACTGCGATGTTTTTCAAAATGAAGATTGTCCATATGTGCCTGTTCGCTTATGTTTGACCATGCACACACTCGTCATGTACGCTCAGCCTGTGGTCATTGTGTTGTTGATGTGTGCCAGGTTCGACTAAAGCCTGAAGGTGTGTCAGGTGCAGCAGCTAGGTGTGAGACAGTGGTGTTGCATTTTCACACTATTGCTGGATGATATACTCCCAGGCGTGCCCATGGTGAACATGGCCATATCCATATGTGCATTCTCATATGGCGAGTATGATTTGGAGGCACTTGCTGTGTGTCAGTTGACAGGTGTACGATCAGTGTAGCTGAAGAAGTCCCTACATGTCAGCTGGTCTGTAACACAATTTTGATGACAGTCATTGTAGGCGTAGTGCCCGCCAAAACTTGAGATGCTGTGCCCATCTCATGATGTATTACATTGACATGTGTCCACTTTCATATCAACTAGCAGGAGATCAAATCTGCATCGTCCCTTCACAATGCTGGCAGACATGGAGAATGAAGGAGATCATCCGGAAATTCAGTCTGGATAGAGCCACCCTACAGACCCTACTGTGTGCTCAGTTGGAGCATCACCTGCAGCCTCGCTGAACATATCCAACAGCTTTCACCCCCACGTCTAAGGTAATGGTGGCCCTGCATTTTTTTGCAACTGGATAATTCCAGCACATAGTGTCCAGTGCAGGTGGGATGTCGCAACCGATGTTCAGTATGCTGCTATTGGATGTCCTGTCCGCCATGATGATCTACGAAGACACATATATCTATTTCCCCAGTGGGCAGCAATTGGCTGCTGTGAAGGGAGATTTGTATTCCCTTGGACATATCCCCCATGCTGTTGGTGCCATTGATTGCACCTATGTTGGGCTTGTACCACCACAGGCATGTGAGCTCATCTACAGGAATTGGAAACATTTCCACTCCATAAATGTGCAGGTAGTGTGCCAGGCACATATGATCATCTCACACGTGTGTGTCAAATTTCCAGGCTCGGCCCATGATTCCTACATCCTGCAGAACAGCATTGTACCACTGCTGATAGCTAATCTGCTTCCAGAGTGTGCATGGATTGTGGGTGAGTATGCCTAGTCAAATAGCGTGCTGTGTGTGTGACATGCTGTCCTCTGACCCAGCAACATTGCAATGTGTATCTGTGTTTGTCACACCTAGGTGACTCTGCATATCCCAACCGTCCTTGGTTGCTGAGCCCACTGCAGAATCACAGGACACCAGCTGATGTCCGCTACAATGATGCCCATGGGAGGACACGTTGTGTGGTGGAACGTACCTTTGGTCTGCTGAAGTCACGTTTCCGCTGCCTGGACAAGACCGTAGGTGCACTGATGTACTCGCCTGGGAAGGTGTGTCAGATTGTAGTGGCATGCTGCATGCTCTACAACCTAGCTATTCGCAAGGAGATCCCCCTGATCCAGGATGATGATGAGCAGCAAAGGCCCCCGCCTACAAACCAACCCGTGTCCAGTAATGAGGACAGTAGAGAGGAGGAAGGTGTTGAGCTGCGTCAACAGCTCATCACCCGCTACTTCACTTGAAGGTGAGTGACAATGTACAATGGATCCATTGTATGATGATGTTGCTGTTGTTGTGAAGGTGTATGTGTGCTTTGTGACTACAGCCAGTTGTTGACTCAGTGGTGGCTGACAATGTTTCTGGAGCAGGGCAGTTTTGTACATCAACAGGATGTATATGTTGGCACTTGTTGCCCATTGTGATGTGCACATGTTGGATTATCTTGATGGTAGGGGTTGTGTGATGTCTGTGATGCCACACCCAGACTAGTGAATGTTGTACTGTTGTGTTTTCCTAGGTGTCTTCAACCTGTCCTTGCCTACATGCATTCTATACTCCTGGTACATTGTAATCATGTTGAAGACTGTACATCCTGGAATAAAAACCGAGCAGACACAACAACATGTGTGTAAGGATTTATTATTTACAATGGTGACATGTGAGGGGGTGTGAACATTTACAATGAGGTGATTAGTGGAGCAGTGAGTTGACAGTTGTAGTAAATGAGATAATCGAGTAGCCACAACATTGATGTGGTGACCCAGTCCAACAGACAGATGCCATTCACAAGGCAGTGTGGGTAAGGACAGTCCAAAAAGTCAATGCAGTGGTGAAGAGGGTTGCCATCATGGCTGGCTCCGTGACTGGCGTTTGGCAGGTGCTTTGCCTCTAGTTACTCCCAGGGTTTTCTTCGGACGGCCCCTTCAATGCATGGCAGGGGGGGCCCTGCTGTAGGGCCAGTGGGGTCTGAGGGCTCACCCATTTCTGTGGCTGCAGGGGAAGATGGTGAACTGTCATCCTGCAGCCCACCAGAGGGAGTTGGAGGTGTTGGTTGTGGCGTAGACCTGTCCCTCAGTACCGCCACTTGCTGGCCCAAGAGGTCCACAATTTGTCCCATGCGGGTGTTGATGAACCTCATCAGCAGGATGAGCTCACAGAACACTTCTTACGACCAGCCCGTTCATCCCTGGGCACGTTCATATGCCCCAAGGACTCTGTTAATGTGGTCCAGGGATTGGGTCCCAGCCTCTTGGTGTCTGTAAGTGACCCTGCCCCTCCCACCTTCCCTGCTGCCATGGACCTGTTGCCTCACCACTGTAGGCACCCGCATCCTCTCCCTGGCCTCCTCAGTCGGAGGGGTGGGGTGGTCATCTTCTGGGACAGGGGGAGTGTTGCAGGCAGCACTGGTGGTGGTGATGGTGGTGGTGGTAGAGGATACACAGGCTGTGACAGCAGGGGTCTGCAGAGACGTTGGTATTGCAGCAGATGTGGTGGGGGATGATGGGGTCCTGGGACCTGTTGTGCCCTGGCACACCAGATGGGCCGGCTTCGAGCTTATCGTCCAGAGAATAACGGGAGTCAACATCCGAGAGTCCATGTACCGGGGGGGAGACTGGCTCTGCAGGTTGCTGTTGTTGTCCTCTGCAGTGAGTTCTTGGTCACCTGTGGGTCAGATGGGAGATGGTGATTATAGTGCACCCCAAAAGCTTTGTGTTAGCTGTATATCATTCACTGTTTGTACACCACACAGTTGACTAATCATCACATTTGTTTCTATGTGCACTACTGTGCCTCCTGACATGATGCTGTGGTACATGCATTACTTGTCCATGGTGTGAGTTGTCAATACCTACCATGCGCTGTAGTGAAGGTAGCCACATACATTGCTATGTTAGCATAATCGCTTCAGCTTTTAGAAAGCCATCTTGCCACTTTTGCTGCTTTTGCACGCGACACTGCAGATACATGTTATTATTTGAGAAACTGCTTGCTTGCCTTTGCTTCACATGAGAACCGTCTGTTGTTCACCTCCCTAGACGTGCACTGCGACCTTGGTCTGAACATTGTGTGCAAAACACTTTTAGCAGCCAGACAATGTATGTTTTTGAATCCAGGTTGATCGGCCCACTCTCTAGTCATAATATGCACACAGCTGCAACTACCTGAATGTCCAGAGCCTTTAATATTACAGTTTGCATGCGTTTGAAACACATTCTGGAGAAGAACATTTCCAGGTGCAGAGCAAAGCTGATCCTGTGATGTGATCCACCTAAAGCTGATCTTTGCGGTATGGTGTTCCCCATTCAAGCCTAAGAGACCTTCTGCTAGTCTAATAATATTATTTTACTAGGGAAAGGAAGGTGGCTGTATGCCACTGTCATTTATACTATGATTTCTCCTTTCATTTTCTATGGTATTGTAACAATGCTGATGGTTTTAATTATAATCATTTGTCTGCTTATGTGAGCCAAAGTACTGCATCTTAGGACACGTAGTTTATAAAATAAACCTTTTAAACTTCACCGTGTCTCTGATTACTTTGTTGGGGATTGATATATGTATAATAGCGAACAGGTATTTCCGATTCCCACCATTCCTGAGGATACTCTTAGTCGCTTGTTCTGGGTTGTCTATACATTGGGACCTCCGTGATGATACGGATAACGAATGGGACACTGATGCTGGTCGGATAGGGGTTCTGGGTGCTGATGTGAGTTTTTGGTACACCACAATTCACTGAGGTCCCGGTTTCCTGCGCATAGTTCTGTGCAGAAGCAGAATCCCTGCAACATGGCGCACCTAACGTTTGGTCTTTTGATTTGAAATGCCTTAGTAGCGCTTATATTATTCCACAACACCCTCACTCTTGTTTCCGGATACTATACTATTTAGTAGCAGAGCGCGTTACAAAAGCCTCTATAATAATAACAGGAGTGACGGATTTCACCTACCTGTTAGTAACATAATAGGTTCATACAAGCTTGTAAATTAAAAAGGTGTTTTTATATTTCTGAACCCGTGTGCTACAGTAAACTACATTGTTGTTCTTCTCTGTGTCCTTATGGCGGTCGAAATTGCAGCGCATAGTCGTACGCCTTTGCGGCATCATTTGACGCAGTATGGGGTACCGGACGATGGGATGGCCGTTATTTTTGTGGTGAGTGCTGATGGCTCTCACCCTTATGAGTTGTTTTACTCTTGGGTGACGCTCCCGGCAGTAAATGCGGATGATAAAACGTTTCACTCGTATACTCACACATGGGTCCCAGCCAATTATACGCCATATAGGACACTAGAGATTCCACTTTCTGCCTGGAAGCATAGCATTTGGTTTAATGGCGCCCTTCCCCATGCGGTTGCACCGGCTAGACTCGGCCCTTTGTCAATTCCAGGGGCCACGTGGCCGGTGCTGGCCGGCTTTATGCCTCACCCCCGCTATTTGACTATTGCGGTGGATGAATTGCATACACTCCATACAGCCCTTATTACAATATATAGGGCTTTGGTGCAATACGTTTCGCGCAACGTGCAGGTGGGGGCAACTGCTGTTGCGGGTCTACCAGCTGGTCATCCTGCGGTTGTTATCAGCCCAGTCATAGTTAATTCGGTGATGGGCAAGCGCCCCCAGAATAAGAACGATTTGCCTTATTGGCTTGCCGAGAAATTTGACCAACTGGAAGCAGTGTTTCCACACTCTACGACAGTGGAGAAACACAGAATACTCACCATAAGTTTGCCCAAGGACTTGGTCCCAGAAGTGTCCGATTGTGACACCTGGGGTAAGGTTTTTGCAGCGGTCTACTCGAAGTGCTTTGGCACTCCGTCTATGGCCGTGCTCCCCTCCGTTATTAAACGTGTTCAGGATAATCACGGTCCGGAAGCGGCGGTTGAGTTGGGAATGCGACTTGTCGGGGTGTTCGACGTAGTTGCCTCTCTCGTCCTTGGTAATCTCAAGGGAGATGCGGTACAGTTCCAAGTGGCTAATGGCTTAGCCCGTGTCGATGAACTCGATAAGCCGAAAGAGTTGCCTAAGATTATTGCGGAAGCATATCGAACAATTGGCCGCAATAGTTTAGGGGTTAAACCAACTATTGTCATTCCTGACCTGATACAACAAACTAAGGTGAGCTCGTCTGTTAAAGACGATCGTCCTAATTTTCCAAAGCAAAATTGGAGACAAAAGAAACAGGGAAAGCAGCAACAGAATCAGGGGTCTCATCCTGCGTCTCCCACTCAGCCACCTAGTGAGCGCACATACGATTTGTGTGATCACACTAGTATTAAGTCACCTGATAGATTTCAGGTTACTGAACGTTCTCCTCGTTCTTCACAGGATACATTGGCCACACAGTCCGGTGGAGGAGAACGTGGCAGAGGTAGGGGTGCCCAGCAAGGTCGTGAGCAACCCCGTCAGGCTGAAGGTAGAGGCAAGCAAGACGAGTTTGCACGTCAACGTCCCCCGTTTCAAAAGAAGAAGGTTGCTGCATTAACAGCAAGGTATGCCACAGATAGTACGGACGCAGCTTCGGAACCTGACATGGGCGATAACGCTGCTTAACAGCGCGGCGGAGGTTACAGTAGTGCGGCAAGCACTACGACCATATCTGGACGCAACAGCAACTGACAAGTTTATTACTGTAGAAACTGTGGATACTAGAGTTGCCCCCCCTGACAGACTATATGACATAGTCCTCTTAATAGGTGACATACAACACACAATTCAAGGGATTTTTTGGGATAATCTGACCTCTTCCTATGACATTCTCTTGGCGGAGGCGGACTGGTCCCCGTCTTTCATTTTAGATGCTCCTAGAGGGGAGGAGGTTATCCTCCCGTCCTTTGCGCATACTGTGCCAAGGGAGCATGCTGAAAGGTTTGCCGCGGAGTGGGCTCAGGTGCTTGCACTGGCTTTGTATCGTACTCAGGTAGGCTGGGATAAATTGTCCCCCAGCCATGAGATTCCCTTACGGTCTATGCCCCAGCCACAACCCCAATATCCCATGCGCCGCAAAGCGAGATCTCACGTCGCGGAAATCCTTGATCAATTGGAATATCAGGGTGTTATTGAAACATGTGTGTCACCAATGAATAATCCATTGTTCACTGTGACGAAGCCTGATGGGTCGTACCGCCTGGTTTTGGATTACCGGCACCTAAACTCTCATTGCCGGACATGCGCGGTACAGAATACTCACAGTTCTGCATAAGTGGATAGTCTTGTACGTAAACGATTTAAAACCACACTTGACATATCCAATGGCTTTTATAGCCATAACCTGTCTTCACTTAGTAGTCAGTGGACAGCATTTACATCTGGCGGCAAGCAAAAACAATTTAAAAGATTAGCCATGGGCTATAAAAACAGCCCTGGCGTCTTTGCCGCACGTGTAGTCTCTCTATTGGAGAGCATAGACCCTGATGCGTACTCGTATGTTGATGATATCTATCTCACAGACGACGAGTTGTGGCCGCATCTGTGTCGCGTTGATCACATTATTGTAATGTTTGCAGACTTCGGTTACAAATTCAACTTTGCGAAGTCTCACATTGCAGAGTATACAGTGTAGTTTTTGGGCTACGAGCTCAACAATGAAGGTCGAGGACTGGCTCCTCACTTTCTGGAAAAGTGCGCATGTTTGCGTGCTCCGACAACATTGAAAAAATTACAGTCTTTGCTGGGCTTTCTGAATTTCGGTCGTACGTATATTCCTGGTTATGCCCAGCGTATCAAGCCGCTTTATGCCTTGGTACAACCTACTTTTTCCAAATTGAGCTGGCTGCCAGAGCATTCAGCCATTTTGCAATCATTACAGGCTGATCTTCTAGCTTCAAAGTACTTACTGACGCGTGATAACCACACAAACCACTTAATAGGAATTGTGCCAGGAGCAGTGGGTTTCACGTACTTAACGTTCAATGAGGGCGACACCGTCCCCATTGCATACAAATCACACCTGTACACTTCAGCTGAACTGCGTTTTTCCTCTGTCGAGAAAGTTTTGACGGCGGTACAGATGGCGATTCTGAAAGAACGAGCGCTGTCGCAAGGAAAACGCATGTTGGTGGTAACACCATATCCTGCCCTGGAGGCAGTGACGAAAGCAAGTGTACCTAATTCTAAAGCTTTGCATCCACGTTGGATACAATGGGCCACTTCCTTGACATCGCCAGATGTCACCTATATCTTTGATGCCTCATTACAGACTCAGGAGTATTTACAGTATGAGTTTGTTCATCCTGCTCCTCTGTCTTTGCGCCCCCTCGAAGATTACCATTGTGTCATTTATACCGACGGTTCGGCGCAACCGGCGACTGGATTGAAGCATGCCTATTCGTCAGCCTGCCAATTGTGGCAGGTACTTTCATAAATGTTGAATTCCTCTCTGATGTCATGCATACGCAGACATTAGACGATTGTACCGCACAGTTAGCAGAGCTACGTGCTCTGGTGCTTGCACTGGAGTTTGCTGATCCTCGAGTCACTACTCTTATAGTAAGTGACTCATTTTACTGTGTTTAGTCATTTAACGACAATCTTTTCTTTTGGTCTCAAAATGAATATCGTGATTCCAAAGGTAGCACAATTAAGCATAAAATGCTTTGGGTTCGAGTCGCAGAACTTAAAGAACATCTGCCTCTCGTGAATGTAATTCACACTCACTCTTGGGCACCAACGAGTTGGTGTCCACGCTGTCGGAAACAGCTTAGCTGACGAAGCAGCGAAACCAGCAGTGGCGACATATTTAGTAGCGGCAGTTACAAGATCCAAAAGTAAGATCAATGATGACATCTTGGCAGCTATTGCTGCTACAGAGAAGGGAGGTAATTACCCGAGAGGGTTCCCTTCTCGTTACCATTATCACTTAACTCCTGATAAAGTCCCATTAGTGAGAATTAACGACGTTGGTGACAAATTGATTCCCAACATGGACTGCAGACCATCTCTGATATCAGCGGCTCACGAGGGCATGGCGTTTGCCCATGCTGGCGTTGCAGCAACTGTTTCTATGTGACAACAACGTTACTGGTGGCGCGGGTTATATAAACAAGCTCGCACTTATGTTCTTGATTGTGACATTTGCCAGCAGATTAAACCTTCAACTGCTGCGCGTCCACCACAAACTCAGTTGTACATATCCAATAAACCACTTGGGTGTGTTTATCTGGATCACTGTGGTCCTTTCTCCTCTGATACTGCGTACAAGTATATCTTAGTTGCAGTGGATTCATGCACACGTTTTCTGTGGGTATGGCCACAAAGGAGTGCTGATGCCCGTACTGTCATCAGGGATTTGTGTGTCTTTGTGGGAAGTTTTGCGTGTGGTACCTTTCATTCAGATCAGGGCCCTGCGTTCGCCTCTAAGGCGTGCAAAGAAGCCATGAAAAATTTGGGGGTCCAAGTCAAATTTTCGTCTCCATACCGGCCTGAGGGTAATAGTGTAGTGGAGCGGATGAACCGTGACTTAAAGCAATCTTTGACAGCTAGGGTTTTAAGGAACTGTTCGGAACTGGCTAGCCCATTTGTATAACGTCCAACGTGCACTTAATAATCTACCTAAAAGGACTCTGGGTGGGCGGACCCCATACATGATGCTCTTTGGCATAAATATGTTTGTCCCCGACCTTGATGGTCTAGACATGGCGGTGTCTGCCGCACCCTTTGACGTAGATGATCACTGTGCTGTATTACAGACTCTACAAGAGACCAGAGACAGTCTCGCGAAGGAACACTTGCCCTCCACATCTGATGCTGCGCTTCAGATTCCGGTAGTCGGCTGGCTACCTCGAGTTGGTGACCTGGTCCGTGAGAAGGTGGAGAACAAGAAGGAGTTTGGCCCCTCTTATCGTGCCCCGGTTCCAGTGCTCAGCGTGAAGGGTACAAGAACAGTCATTTTACCTCCACTTCCTGGTCGCAAGGATAACAGGTACATCTCCATTGACAATGTCAAACTACAGCGAGTGGCCGATTCTTCTTAGTATGACTCCAGCAGTTTCTTGCCCTGCGATGCTGAGAAATTCTGTGTTGGCTCCAGCTCCTAACACCATGCCTGATGTTGCCATCGATATGCATACAGTTTCTGCTCCTTTATTGCTACAACCGGCTGGTGGTCAACCTGAAGATACTGAGAATGCTTATCCTGCAGATGTAACATTACCTGTTTTACAATCTACCGTAGTTACACAGTCACGTTACTCTTATGACACTAACTCTATGACTTCCAGGGCCCCATCAAAAGTTTCTATTTTTGCTGTTTGGTTTAAAAAACATCTTTTGATTCCTCCTTGGACTTACATTTGGCTGATGCTCATATGTGTTTTTTTATTTATGTCCATCGGATTTGTGGTGGTATTTTTGCGTCACTACCTAAAAGAAAGATCTACAATTAGACTAATCGATGGAACTTTGGCCCCTCACTCCTCATCACACATCATGAAAAGAGACCAGACATTTGTGAATATTACTGCCTGGCCTGTGTTAGATGGGATTGCGTGGGATGCTGTTAAATTTCAAATTCATGGTCCGACTGAGGTTATCAATGTACCAAATGTATTTCGTGTTTCTATGGGGGATGTAGTTAAACAAAACATCCGTTCTGATGATTGGGACGTTCGGGCCATTGAAGCACTGTTTTGTGATTTGAAATATTATGCCGCATTTGATGCTGAGGATTTGTATTTAGATACTGCTAAATATGGAGAGCAGTTTTGCTATCAACATTATGGCAATCATTTCCTACATAAAGCCAATACATTTCCTAATTTTGTAAATGATACACAATGGGAACATTGTCCAACGCCAATGTTAGGCAGCTCAAGCACATTGGTGAACAAATTTGCCTATTTTACTGATTTCAGTATTTCTGAACCGGCTGCCTTTTATTTTAAAATGGCAGCAGAGTCTTCCTCGAAGGTTAGGCTGACACACACTAAATTATTATATTCCAAATCCTTTTTGGATGATTTAGCGGTCAGGGGTTATGATCTGTGGAAAGATACTATTGATCTGAAGTCTGTCTGGGGTTCTAAACCTTGGCAGGTACAAGGAACAGAAGCTTTGCATCGTGCCTGCCTTATCCCGAACCACATGTTGTTTTTTAATTCTACTATTTTTCAGACCACCTGCTTTGGATTGGCTACTTCTAAAAAACTGAATTCCCCGTCTATTCCGGATCTGGGTGCTTACCAAAATTGGGATAATCATACAGATCTGTCCCTTGATGCATTGCAGTCGTACGTTACTAGTTCATTCTTCAATATTTCCAAGTTCGACTCTGAAGGATGGTTGACTTGGCAAACGAGCTCAGATTCCTGTCAACATCGTTTTTTGGGTCTAAAGCCTGGGTATACACAGGATCATGTGGACCCTCGCTTTGAATCTTCTCATTCTGTTACTACCTACTCTATTGGGAAGTTATGCCAGTCTTGGCTGCAACACTCCACCTTAGCATCTGTTAAAGTTCATTTATCTAAATTACATGACAAAATAGATTTGTAGGATTTTGTTAGAGGTCCTGTGGGTGGCAGGTCCAAGAGATGGGTGTATGCTATTTATAACGAGGTTTGGAAATTGTCGCAAATTGAAGCTGCTTCCAGATTGAGAGCTATTGATCAAGCCAATATGGAAAAAGTGCTAGCTGTTATAGATAATAGCATTAACACCCTTTCTTCCAGAATTTACACATTAGATAATATTGTTTCATCTGTCGTTGATATTGTGCAGGATGAAGTGTCTGTTTTATATCATGGTCAGTATCAATTGCGTTCTATAATGCAGTTTTCATGGACATTGCAAACGTTAAAAGCTGGGAAAGTCCCCTGGGACTATATGGATACTTCATCGTTATTCCTTCCTTTTAATTTAACTGCGAAACAACAATTCATGTCCATGAAAGATGCAACATATTCATTACTGCATATTGAAAAGTTAGAACCCTTACCTTTCTCAGTGGCCAAATTGAACTCAGCTGTGTGGCTTATCCACGGGTTAATCATATTGCCGTTTCCATTGTTTAAGTTCAGTTCGTGCATGAAACATTATGCTCTAGGCAGATATGAACCATTGGGTACTGCTTTCCTGCATGAAATCTGGTCACTCCCGTTTACATACAGGTGCATGAGAGACGGAAAAGAGGTCTACTTGAAAGGTGAGGAATATACTTCCGCACCAGATCACTCTGTAGTCTTTAGGCACATCCAATTGCATGGCACGCGCAATGTGCACGCTCCTGATTTGGCATGCGTCCTGAAAGGGATTCCAGTGCCAGCTATTACACCTTCTATCACGTTGCTAGCTAACAGTAGTTATTTGCTTTTGAATAACGAGGCTTGCAGCGGAATGCTAGTGGGAATTCCCTACATTTTGACTGTATCACAGAGGGTGATTTGCTGTAAAAATGTCCTTTTCCCACCCCCGCATGGGCGGCTGGATGTATCCATCTGGCCTTCCATTTCAACCTTGAAAGCAGAGTTCAACAAGATGAGCAGAATAAGGGCTCTATTGTCTCAAAAAGAGGTCGCTCTGACTTCGTCCCGTGAAACATTTGTCCTTCACGTAGCCAACACCCGTACCGAGGTGCAGGCTCCTTTAAATACTGATCTCCCACTTCATTTTGGTGCCCTGATTCAGACTATATTCAACACCTCGTCAACAACTGGCTTGGTGCATTTTTTCAAAATTGTGGGCTCCGGCCTCGTGACCTCCTCCCAAACTATTTTTGGTGTGATACCGGCCTTTTTTCATTCTATTTTTTCCAGCGTCTTTGGAGGGCTTCCATTGATTCTCGCTCTCGTGGCTGGCGTACTGCTGTTGGTCTGCGTACTGCGCAATGGCTGCACACTCTGTGTCACGCGACGGCCTGGCCCGGCTCCTCCATCTTCGTAACCGGATGCTTGAATACTATGGAACTTTACCTCTGGCAACCCTGAGCATTGCCTATGGATTATCTTTCCGGTTTGCCTACGTTACATGCGTACAGATTTGTGCTTGTCAAACTCGGTGTCTCCTGCCCCGGATTATGATCGACTAATGAGTCCATTAGTGGCTCATGAGTTGGACTGTTCTGGTGTCAGGATTATGGCCTGTGGAGCGGCACATGGAGTCCTTGGGAACTGGGACATCGGAACGGCAGCGTATGACTTCTTGGCACAAAGGTATTTAGAAGAACACGTCAGTTGTCCTCTGAATGTGCTAGAGGCTCCAGTGGTCGAAGAACATGTATGTTCGTTTACCTTGCTGAACTGGATGGCGGAATTTTTTGCATCTCGTTCCAATGACTTCCTTTTGGAAGCTGTTGCTACGTTCTGTGCTTACACGTTTATGGATTAACTTGATTATCGTCCAGCTTCTCTAGCACAAACCAAACATTTTTTTTTTCTCCCCTCATTTTGTTTTTTTTTACGGTTTTTTCAAACTTTCACTGCTCCTTTTAGATATACAATACATGCACTGGGTTCTGCTCTGTCGATCTTGAACTCGGCATTCCTTATTGTATCCTTCGTTGCTCGTAGTCCGATCAAGGGGGGGTGTACTAAAGGTAGCCACATACATTGCTATGTTAGCATAAGCGCGTTAGCTTTTAGAAAGCCATCTTGCCACTTTTGCAGCTTTTGCACGCGACACTGCAGATACATGTTATTATTTGAGAAACTGCTTGCTTGCCTTTGCTTCACATGAGAACCGTCTGTTGTTCACCTCCCTAGGCGTGCACTGCGACCTTGGTCTGAACATTGTGTGCAAAACACTTTGAGCAGCCAGACAATGTATGTTTTTGAATCCAGATTGATCGGCCCACTCTCTAGTCATAATATGCACACAGCTGCAAATACCTGAATGTCGAGAGCCTTTAATATTACAGTTTGCATGCGTTTGAAACATATTCTGGAGAAGAACATTTCCAGGCGCAGTGCAAAGCTGATCCTGTGATGTGATCCACCTAAAGCTGATCTTTACGGTATTGCGTTCCCCATTCGAAGCCTAAGAGACCTTCTGCTACTCTAATAATATTAGTTTACTAGCGAAAGGAAGGTGGCTGTATGCCACTGTCATTTATACTATGATTTCTCCTTTCATTTTCTATGGTATTGTAACAATGCTGATGGTTTTAATTATAATCATTTGTCTGCTTATGTTAGCCAAAGTACTGCATCTTAGGACACGTAGTTTATAAAATAAACCTTTTAAACTTCACCGTGTCTCTGATTACTTTGTTGTGGATTGATATATGTATAATAGCGAACAGGTATTTCCGATTCCCACCATTCCTGAGGATACTCTTAGTTGCTTGTTTCTGGGTTGTCTATACATTGGGACCTCCGTGATGATACGGATAACGAATAGGACACTGATGCTTGTCAGATAGGGGTTCTGGGTGCTGAGATGAGTTTTTGGTACACCACAATTCACTGAGGTCCCGGTTTCCTGCGCATAGTTCTGTGCATAAGCAGAATCCCTGCAACAGCGCAACTTGCATAATTTGTGAGTACAGGGACATGATGCCACCTAGGGACTAGCGCAACTGAAAATCTCGGTGAGGACTATTTTAGGCTTACTCTGCCCTGTCAGACGTTACATCTGGGCATGAACTCGCCATTGTCATCTCCTGCACACCTTGGTCTTGTCATGTGCATATCTGATTTGTACCACCAACCATGCTTTCTCGTTTCTCATGTGTTCCTTGCTGCTCTGGCCCCATGGCACTTACACATGGAATTCAGTGCTGTGCATGATTGTGCCCAGACTTCTTCTACATGTGCATTGGTGTGTCACACTTTGGTTGCTGTGACAGTTTCATTTGCTTAGCTGTGTGCACAATGTGAGTGGCAATAGGATCTGTGTGTATGTGTGTGCAATGGGAGGGCTGGTGTTGTCATGTGGCACCATGCTTTTTGAGAAGAATGGCTGTGTGCACAACTGGCTACTTACCTGTAATGTTTTCCCATTTGGCTTTGACCTGACACATTTGTGTGTGTGTGTGGTGGAGGCTTGCATCCTGCTCAGGGGTGTGACAAGCAAGAATGATATGTCTACCTACCTGTTAGTTTGTTTGTAGTGATACAATGGCTGACACATGCATCTGGGTGGGAGGGGAGGCTCCATGGTGATGGTCTGGGGGACGAGATTGCCTGGGGTGAGTTGTTGTTCAGGCATCTCACCCCTAAACAGACCTCCCAGGGAAGATGTCTGCCTACCTGTTAGTTTGTTTGTAGCAAGCCAATGGCTTGGAACTGCTTCTGGGTGTGGAGTGCTCCATCCTGCTTGTGTTGGGACAGGGCTGCCTGGTGGGAATTGTAGTGCAGGCCCCCCCGACCTCCCTGTGAGGATGGCTAACTACCTGTTAGGTGACGGTCAACAATGCAATGTCTGCAACATGCTTTTGGGCGGGGGTGGTGCTCCCTCCTGCTCAGGTGTGGGACAGGGGGCATAGTGGGTGTTGTAGTACAGTCTTCACACACACAAACACCCCTCACCGTTAAGATGGCTACCTACCTGTTAGTTTGTTTGTGGTGGGACAATGGCTTCCAAATGCTTCTGGGTGGTGTGTAGGGCTACATCCTGCTCAGGGGTGGGACAGGGGGGGCATGCTGGGAGTTGTAGTGCAGGCCTCCCACCCCCAAACAGCCCTCCCAGGCAAGATGACTACCTACCTGTTAGGTGAGTGTGTACCATCCAATGGCTGGCAAATGCCTCTGGGTGGGGGCAGTGCTCCATCCTGCTCAGGTGTGGGACAGGGGGCCTGGTGGGAGTTGTAGTACAGTCTTCACACCCACAAATGCCCCTCACTGTTAAGATGGTTACCTATCTGTTAGTTTGTTTGTAGTGGGACAATGGCTTCCAAATGCTTCTGGGTAGTGTGGAGTGCTACATCCTGCTCAGGTGTGTGACAGGGTGCATGGTGCGAGTTGTAGAACAGGCTTCCCACACACAATCACCTCTCACTGTTAAGATGGAAACCTACCTGTTTGTTTGTAGTGGGACAATGGCTACCAAATGCTTCGGGGTGGTGAGTAGTGCTACATCCTTCTCAGGGGTGGGACAGGGGGCAAGGTGGGAGTTGTAGTGTAGGCCTCCCACCCCCAAACAGCCCTCCCAGGCAAGATGGCTACCTATCTGTTAGGTGAGTGTGCACCATTCAATGACTGGCAAATGCCTCTGGGTGGGGGCAGTGCTCCGTCCTGCTCAGGTGTGGGATGGGGGCATGGTGGGAGTTATAGTACAGTCTTCACACCCACAAACACCCCTCGCTGTTAAGAGGGCTACTTACCTGTTAGTTTGTTTGTGGTGGGACATTGGCTTCCAAATGCTTCTGGGTGGTGTGTAGGGCTACATCCTGCTCAGGGGTGGGACAGGGGGCCATGCTGGGAGTTTTAGTGCAGGCCTCCCACCCCCAAACAGCCCTCCCAGGCAAGATGACTACCTACCTGTTAGGTGAGTGTGTACCATTCAATGGCTGGCAAATTCCTCTGGGTGGGGGCAGTGCTCCATCCTGCTCAGGTGTGGGACAGGGGGCCTGGTGGGAGTTGTAGTACAATCTTCACACCCACAAACGCCCCTCACTGTTAAGATGGTTACCTATCTGTTAGTTTGTTTGTAGTGGGACAATGGCTTCCAAATGCTTCTGGGTAGTGTGGAGTGCTACATCCTGCTCAGGTGTGTGACAGAGTGCATGGTGCGAGTTGTAGAACAGGCTTCCCACCCACAAACACCTCTCACTATTAAGATGGCAACCTACCTGTTTGTTTGTAGTGGGACAATGGCTACCAAATGCTTCGGGTGGTGAGTAGTGCTACATCCTTCTCAGGGGTGGGACAGGGGGCAAGGTGGGAGTTGTAGTGTAGGCCTCCCACCCCCAAACAGCCCTCCCAGGCAAGATGGCTACCTATCTGTTAGGTGAGTGTGCACCATTCAATGACTGGCAAATGCCTCTGGGTGGGGGGCAGTGCTCCGTCCTGCTCAGGTGTGGGATGGGGGCATGGTGAGAGTTATAGTACAGTCTTCACGCCCACAAACACCCCTCGCTGTTAAGATGGCTACTTACCTGTTAGTTTGTTTGTAGTGGGACAATGGTTTCCAAATGCTTCTGGGTGGTGTGGAGTGCTACATCCTGCTCAGGGGTGGGACAGGGGGCATGGTGGGGGTTGTGGTGCAGGCCTCCCATCCCCACACAGCCTCCATGGTAAGATGGCTACCAACCTGTTAGTTTGTTTGTAGTGGGACAATGGCTTCCAAATGCTTCTGGGTGGTGTGGGGTGCTATCTCCTGCTCAGGTGTGGGAGAAGGGCACCTGGTGGAAGTTGTTGTGCTGGCTGCCTGTGCATATACCCCCATGGTAATGTTGCTAGCTACGTTTGGGATGGATGTGAGTGAGTGAATGTTGGATCTGTGAGACATGTGTTGGGGAGTGTGTGGTGCATATGAATGTACTTGTGCCTAGGAGGTGTAGCTTTGTAGTTGTGCAAGAAGTGCATAGCAGTGTGGTGGTGGTCATTTGTTTGTACTTACCGGCCTACATACCCCCGGCTACTCCTGTGAGACTCTCTGGATGCAGTATGGAGAACACCTTCTCCTCCCATGCAGTGAATGGTTTTGGTGGGATGGGAGAGCCACCGCCAGTCCTGTCAGCCAGCTCACGGTTCTTGCTCCTCTTCTGTTTGACAACCCTCTTCAGGTCATGCCACCGCTTCATGATTTCATTTTATGAGCGCAGGGTGGTCCCTACTGCATTGACCTTATCGACTATCCTTGCCACATTTGAGCTCTTGTGGCTAATGGTGTCTGTTGGACCAGGCTACTAAACAGTTGTGGTTCCACTCTGACTATCTCATCTACCATAACCTTCAACTCACTCTCTGTGAATTTTGGCATTTTATGTGTTGCCATGGTGTGTGATGTGCAAAGGGGTTATGGGTGCAGGGGTGTGAGTGGTGGGGGTGGGAGTGATGTGTATGGTGTGTGATGTGCAGGGGGGTCAGAGGTACAGGTGTGGAAGTGGTGGTGGTGCTGTGTGTGGTGTGAGTAGTGCTGGTGTGTTGCTTTGCCTATCCTTTGTTGTCAAGGTTAGTGGCCTTCAGTCTTGGAATCTTGCAAAGGATTATGGTCAGGGAAGGGCTGGTTTTATACTCAGCTATGTGGGCGTGTCCAAATGGGTTATTTCTGTCAGGTGTGTTGTGTGGGTTGTCCTGGGATTTGTATTTTTGTATTAGCCATGTGGCTGTGTCATTGGGGTGTGTTCTGTGTTTTTGGGGGCATGGCTAGTTTGCTGTGTGCACTTTGTGGCCTTGTTGTGGGTTTTTTCTTTCATCCGCCATATTTGTCATGGAGCGTCCGCAGCGGTGGCTGTGCTGCAGCTCTTCCGCCGGCTCTCCCATTCATCACTGCTTGTAACTGCGGCGGTTGGAAACTGCAGAACGTACCGCGGGGGCATCAGGGTTATCCTAATTTAACGTGCGGTGTCTCAGCTGTCCTGGCGGTGGTTTGATTGTTTACTGCCGCAAATGCGACCACCACGGACTGGCTTTGGCCATATCCGCCCGCTACGGGCGGTTTTTCTTGGCCTCGTTCCGCCACGGACAGTGGTTTTTGGCGGTTGTTCCTAATTTGGATGCCGGATTTTCCACTGTGCTGGCTGTCGGGGTGGTTTTCCGCCCGCCATCCTAATAGGCCCCTCTGTGTGGTGTGCATGTCGTTTCCTTATTGGCTACGCATTTCTATCTACATGTGGCATCTAGCTTTGTGGTATTTTTGGGGAATGCAAACCTTTGGCCAAACATGATTTATTGGGGTCATTTGGTTTGGCCCTGTTTGCGATGCAACTATAAATCTGTGGGATCGATCAGGGATTTTCTTTGGTGCACATTTGTCTTTGGGGTAAGAGAGACCCCACCTGTGATGTGGTATTCAATAGGCATGGATGTGGGTTGTAGGACCTGCCTAACTATATATCTCTGACTCAGGGTTGACAGGGGGGTCATCTTGGGTAAATATGACAGTAATGATGCAACTTAACTGGATTTCCTGAAAATAATATGGCAGTCAATGGTATAATTTGTATTGACATTCTCAATATTGTGTGTACAGTTGTCATAACGTGCATTGATATTGTCTTTATTGATATTGACATAGTTATACATTCCTAAATCACGCCGTACATTGACATTGCTTTTACTGGTAACAACTTTGTCATTTGTGCATAGATTATGGCATACATTGGCATTGCTATTGCCGGTATCATTTCTGTTGCGCAGGCATAAATTATGGCATACATCGACATCGGATTTATGGGCATTGACATTATTGTGTGGGCATAGGTAATGACGTACATTAACATTTCCTTTATTGGTATTGATACAGTCGGTCCTGCACATATCATGGTATTCATTGACATCTCTATTTACCCATTCCAACACTACCATGCCCCTACAGTCATAATGCTCTAAAAGCATTTGTCCACTGTGGCAGACCCAGATTGAAATATTAACACTGTATCTTGAGAATGGAACCAGCTCGAAAAATAAATCACTATTTTTAATTCAGTGATGAAGATGGATTTTTAGAATGTTACCCTTTACCTTACTGAATTATGAGAAGGCTAATTAGCATAAGCCTCTGCCAGCTTCCAGCCTGTGTTCAAGCCCCGAATTGGTGTGAAATACCTTAGAGTAACAAACTATACTGTTAAATCCAAGTTGACAGGTCTGTTGGGCATTTGTAACACTTGGGGTGCACTTGAATTATTGTAACTACTAAATAAATGTGTTTGGTGCTTGGCCGAGCAGGTCAAAATTAAGGACACCTTATTGTGCACTCCAACAACTGGGCCCCTTTAATCCTTTATTCCTGCTCACCTCGAAACGCATCCATATGTGATAGGAAGTGCAAAGCAGCTGACAACTCTTGTGAGGAGGTCGGATCACTGCAAGGCCTGTGCTCTGTGGTCAGCAGTTTCGGACAAGGCAGGATCAGTGCTTGACCAGGCAGTGTGGTTTCGGCCTGAAGCAGGACTGCCTTGCGCCACCCAGCCTCCCTTCCACAAAGCCTACTAAAACCAGCCAGAGGGGTATAGGCCAGCATCAGGACCCCAGAAATTCCTAACCACTGCCCGCCTCTCGACACAGGAATCAGCAAGACGCGGCCCATGTAGTAAGTGCAGGCACCCTCCTTGTGGCAGACCTCTGCTGTTGCACTGGATGCAGCGGTCCCAGTGGTGCCCCATTGGCGCTCAGGCCTGTGTAACTAAAGATAGACACCATTTGCTTGTATGGGAGCCCTCTAGGGGGCAGACACTACAGAAACAGCTAGCATATTAAAGGCCCCTGAACCCGAGGATTAGAGGGTGCATTTAAGTCTCTTCCCGGGATTGGCCATGGCAGCAATTGGATCACAGAGACCAGGCTTTTTTAAGGGCCCCTGCATAATGTCAGAGGTGCAGTTCACTGGGTGGGTTGTCTAGACAGACTTAGAGACCAGCTTAGGAACCACTGAGAGAGGGGTGTTTGGAGGGAGCACAGGGTTTGGGCTCACCGTGGCCTACAGGACGGCTTTGTTCACTAAGTCTGTGGGGTGCGTCTCATATAAGCAGTGCTGACTTCAGCCATCTAGCTTTAGCAGCTGACATTGCAGAGACTTCTCTTTTGTCTCCCTGATACCGGGGCCCAGCAAGAAAGGAAGCACACCCTCCCCAGCAGGCTGTGTCAGGAGATACTTTTCGCCAACTGCTGGGTGTGTCATCTCAATAGCTGAAGACCAAATGATTGCAGCGTAGGTGGTCTCCATGCTGAGTCCCTATAATTCCTTCATGACACAGAGTGGCCACAATCAAACATACATAAGCTCCCAAGGCACCTTGCAACATGATAGACATTTCTACTCTAGGTCATTGTCTTACTTGAACACAGTCCCAGGACAGTCCTTTCACAGCCCCTCCTGAGTTGCCCTTGCTGCCCATTGGGATCCAGGGCAAGAGGCTGCAGGTATCCTCCGCTTTAGATAGGAGACCCTTTGGAGGTTCTGCACCCCTTGGCTGAAACCTTGCTGGTTAACCGGCCACTTAACTGTCAAGCTCGACGGACTACAATTGTCAGGTAGCCCCAACAAGTGACTTAGAGTCAGTCTACAATGGGCAAGTTGTAGACAACCAACGTTGGAAACCTGTCAACCCAGGAGATAACTGCCCTCATGGTGATGGATGCCAAAACAACTGCATCTAAAACATTGGATAAAATTCTAGCTGCGTGCGGCCTTCGAGATTACAAAGACTTCATTAGAGGCCAAAATAGATGCTATACCATTAAAGGTGTCTGCTGTGAGAGGATCACAGAAGATTGACTGGTAGAGTCACACAGCTAAAAACCCTGCTTGACCTCGTACCCACACATTACTGGAATATGTCAGCATCTTTAAGATCAAACAGCTACAATTTAGTTGCAAGAGGGCAGAGCGGCGGATAAAAAGTGGCCCTTTCCACACGGCAATATTAGAGTGTTCAGAATGCTAGAGGGAGCGGAAGATCCACAACACGACTTCTCCCCCTTCTCCTTGGGGAGGGCCCACCAGGTCCTGAACCATCATCCTCCCCCTAGATCCCCACTGCAGCTGATAATCGCAAAGTTGCTCCACTATCACATCAGAGATGCCATTCTGGAAGTGACACACCAGACGTGGGCCCTAGAAATAATAGTCAAGAGCTTTTAATCTTTCTGGTGGTGCAGCGCCAATAAATGTCTTTTGGTTGGAGTCAAGAAGAAGTTGTGAGAAATTGGTTTCCTTACTGCTTCCAACCAGACTTAAGGTCATATCCGACCAGAAAACCTACGTTTTTACTGAGCCTAGAGATGCCTGGATTGGGCTGAAAACCAGAAATCCTCATCGAGCCTGGAGCCTCAGGAGTGAAACGCTCACCCAGGGGAAACTTGAAGGGTGATGCAATCCATGGATGCTGGTGTCCGCAGACAGGAACAACTTGAGCCGACTAAATCCATACCTGAGAGCCCTCTGGTTGCCTGGTGCACTGGCCACAACAATCCTGCAATTAAGTGTGCCCGATGAAGCTTTCCCAATGACATGTAAGATTTAGACACTTGAAAATCCCAAAGAGCTTTTTTGTACATTATAAGTAGTTGTAGGGAGTGCAGCCATTTGCGTTCCTGCCTCTGTATTCCTGCAGTTGCTGTTTGTAACTGTTTTCAACTGCCATATCCTTTTACAAGTTAAGTTATCACAAGGGTTGATGTTATTTGGGGAAGTTTGACTCCACTGGTAGGAGATAGGGGGAGCTGCCCAAGCCCCCGTAATTCCCATGGCGTGGACACAGGCTTTTAACGTACTGACATGGAACATCGTGGGATGCAAAACTCCAAGAAAGCAATAAAACATCCGTTCTCTGCTGCAGCACAGGAATGTGCAGGTACCTCTGTTGAAAGAATCACACGTAATCCGAGATGAAGGAGTAACATTTCAAAAGTATGGGAGGGTACAGGTCTATATTGACGATTTCTCCAGATGAGCAAGATGTGATTTAATCAGTGGAAGAGCATATTTTCCCCTTGCAGAGACAGAGTAATACCTTAAAAGGCTGATAGCGCTATTCTATTGAATGGTAGATTGCACAGAGATCCAATAGTTATTCAGAGTATTTAAACCCTGCACACAAAATAGGTTTTCCTACACCAGTCCCGAAATGCATTGGGCAATTTAAATAAAATACGTGACATTTGGACACCATCTTGCCTCCTGTGTGTGGGTGATCTATCTTTTATGGAATGAACAATGAGTAAAATTAATTGAAGATAAACGGGAAGAAAATGGCAGGGAAAAGTAATGGATTAATTGAAAGAGTACATAAAGAATAAGAAAAATGATTTAATTGATTGGACTCATTGAATTTATGGCTGTGCTGCCGGTATTGGATCTGCAATAGGGTCCAGAGTTTTTCTTCGGCAGGAACAGCCATGAAAACTGTGCACGGAGAGGAAACTTGTGATATGCTTGGTTGGATCACAGCAGTCCTGCCAAGCACATTGCGGCCTCAAGACCGCCGCGCCACTACCATGGGTCTCTGATCTCTGGCAGTTGCAGCTGTGCAATGGTGGTCCAACCGCCCTAGTTGTAATAGGACGGTTGGCCCACCAATGCGGCGGTGACCAGACAACCACGCCACTGTGTGTCTGGCAGACCATGTACCACCAGACTCATATTCAGGCCCTTAATAAGGTGATCTCATTTGGTGTACAAGGCCACCAAAGAGTAGCGCTGCCCAAGCTGCTTCTTGTGATTGATAGGGGAGGTCTGTAGGCTCCCAATTTAGAAAGCTATTATTTTGTAGCCTAAATGCAATGGTTAACTCATGGGCTGATGGGACTTCCACTTGAGGAAACTAGTGCAAGCTTTCCCCTTCATCCTATGCTGAGATATTCAGGTTTGCACTCCCAAAAATGTAACCCAGGTGAGACTCTCCCAAGCTGGTGTTGGTGGCACACCTTTTTTGGTTACGAGTATTATAACAAACCGACACACCCCTGTGTCCACGAAAAACCAGCATTTTCAAGTCCCTGTGGTCCCATCCTCGATCTGAAAGCGGTGCAGTCAGGTTTTGAGAGAAATCGGAACTGTTAAATGCCAGTTCCCCTGCTAATAAGGATTCTGCTGAATCAACTGCTGTGGATTGTGTCCTCACTTGTGGACACAATGGAAGCATGTTTCACAGCAGTCCAACTGTGGAGGACTGCACCGCCTTCAGAATAAGGATGGGACCACAGGGACTTGAATTATGTAAACCCCATCCTGACACAGCAGTTTTGACATTTAAACTGTGCACTTTCCTTCCTGAGACCCACTGGAGGGCTGTCAACATGTATTAAAATATACTGGGATTAAGCAGAACCCACTAAAGGGGTAGAATTGACTTCCAGGTACTTTACATCCCAGCATGCTTTATAAATAATACTCACCTGCGAGACGCTGCGGAGGGAAATTATGTTATCAGAACTACAACAACAAGGTGTGTTTGGGACTGTCTGCAATATCTCAGTAAATACCTATAAGTAAGGAGATGGTGCTCCGAAACGTTTCAGGTTTTGAGAGAAATCTGAACTGTTAAATGCCGGTTCCCCTGCTAATAAAGATTTTGCCGAATCAACTGCTGTGGAGTGCGTCCTCATTTGTGTACACAATGGAAGCATATTTCACAGCAATCTAATCGTGGAGGACAGCACCATCTTTGGAATAAGGATGGGGCCACAGGGACTTAAATTATGCAAACCCTAAGGTGGCACAGCAGTTTTGAAATGTAATCCGTGCACTTTCCTTTCTGAGGCCCACGGGAGGGCTGTAAACATGGATCAAAATATACTGGGATTAAGCAGAACCCACCAAAGGGGAAGAATTGATTCCCAGACACTACGCATCCCAGTATGCTTTAGAAATAATACCCACCTGTGAGGCACTGTGGAGGCAAATTATGTCCTCAGAATAACAACAAAAAGGTGTGTTTGGGATTGTCTGCAAAATCTCAGTAAATACCTATCAGTAAGGAGCTGAAGCATCCCAACCTGAATGCACTGCGTTCGACTACCGGGAGCCAATGTAACTTTTTCATGAGTGGGGTAGCATGTAGCATCTCGGCTGACAATAGATTAATCTAGAAGCCTAGTTTTGCACCAGTTGCAGTCTTTTTGAGCTACGTAATGGTCATACCCAGCAGCGATAAACCCTCGTCGGATCTGCTAGGTCAGTTGGTATGGTCTCCCGATAGTTCCCAACATACAAAGTTAACAATGTTTCTAAGTCTCAGTGTTAGAACTGGGGGTCTCTAGTTGGCAGAGGTAGGTACCTTTGACATAGTAGGGACCCTTGCTTCTAAGTCAGGGAAAAGGGATTACACTACTGGATAACCCCTGCTCACCCCCTTGGTAGCTTGGCACAAGCAGACAGGCTTATCTCAGAGGCAGTGTGTTAAGCATTTGTGAACACATACAGTAATACAGTGAAAACACTACAGATGGGCACCACACAGGTTTTTATAAAAATAAGTATTCTTTATATGGACTTAACACAAGACCACAAACAACAAAAATCCACAATACTGTACTCAATATAGACTTAAAGATGGTAGAAGTCACTTAATTCAAGTTAATGTTAAATGCCTCAAAGTTCCCACAAAAGTACCTGGATGCGTAACACAAAACAAACAAAAGATTTGCAGGGATGGAGATGCGTCGGTTCCTTGCTTCGGGGGAGACGATGCGTCGCGCCTCAATGCTTGCGCAGAGTAGGGGATGCGTCTTGGTCCTTACCAGAGAGGAGGTGATGCATGGATTCTCGTACTGCGTTCCGGTTACGATGTGACAAGATGGCACCTCGATGCGATGCGACAATCCTGTGTGATGCGATAAGATGGCGCCAATGATGCGACGACGTGAAGACGATGCGTGCATGCACGGGGCCGTGCAACGAACTCTGTAGCTTTGGAGCCACGACAGGCCTTGCGACACACTTCTCCGGTGATGCGGTCGCAACCTCTGGGGCGGCGACCCGCTTCTCCGACGATGCGACGGCAACAGCTGCGACTGTGACACGCTTCTTCTCGTTGAGTAGCGCTTCCAGCTCCCAGCAAAACGCAGGCTTCTGCAGACAGAATTCCCAGCAAGGGAATTCAGAGGGGAGCTGGTGGTGAAGTCTTTTGTCCTTGAGACTTCAGCAGGAGGCAAGCACAAGTTCAAGCCCTTGGAGTAATATTCTGCAAGATGATGAAAGTTCTTTAAAAGTTCCTTCTCCTCTCCTTAGCACTGAAGACACCACTGTAGGCCAACTCAGCAACACAGCACACTGGCAGGGGGGCAGTCCAACTCCTACAGCTTCTTTGGTTCTTCCCTTTGGCAGAGGTTCGTCTTGTTGTTCCAGAAGTGATCTAAAGTCTTGGGGTCTGGGTCTCCATATTTACACTACTAAATCCTTTGTCCTTGGAAGGCAGAGGGGCCTGTACCTAGTCCAAACCAGTCCTGTGCAGTCCTGGAGCACTTTGTTTACTGGACTCCTTCTTTCCTTTGGCAGGGTGGGCCAGGGACATCAGACGCACCACAGGAGGTGGAGCCAGCATTGTGGAAGGCAGACACAGCCCTATTCAGACCCAGGTGCGACTCCTCCCACCACTATACATGCAGATATGTATATTCAGCCCTGTGCTGACTCACCCTGTCTCCTCGAATCCCCCAGCCACTGTCACTCACAAAACCAGACACACACTACACAAGCTAGCAGAGGCAGGCTGGATGATTAGGTAAGAAAATACATACTTTCTAAAAGTGGTATTTTCAAACACAGAATGTTAAAACCAACTTCACTAAAAGATGTATTTTATCATTCTGAGTTCAGGCATACTAAACTCGAATGTCTACCATGTTACCTGGGTCAGCTAGGATTATAAGGTGTTATAATCAAACTGTCTGTTCTGGCCTATGGGGACTGGTAGCCTTGCAATAGTGAAAAATGAAAATGGCTGTAATACACTATTAGGACATGCCACACACATCTGGGCATGCCCTACCGTATACTTACAATGCACCCTGCACTTGGGCCTACCTTAGGGGTGTCTGATATGAAGAAAAGAGAAGGTTGAGGGACTTGCAAGTGGGTGCACTTACCAAGTCAGCATGGCAGTACTAGACTCGAAAGCTTGTACACGAGCCTCCCGCAACAGAAAACCCTGGAGACCCTAGAGACACTTCTCTTCAGCCAACAATGGGAACACAAGACACCGAGACATTTCGTACTTGAGTGCTGTAGGTTAGCACTTACAGAAAACCATTTTGAATACAACAAAATCATGTATAAACAGCGCCATGGTACTTCAATGGGCAGCACCTTTGCGCCGAGTGTAGCGGGGCTCTATGTCAGCAACTTTGAAACCACATACATTCATGACCCCTCCAATCCCTTCTTGAGTCAAATCGTGTTCTGGAAGCGATATATAGATGACGTCCTTCTGATATGGGAAGGAAATAATGAAGATCTGTACGAATTCCACCAATGGCTCAATACCAGGGATGACTGCTTGAAATTTACATACACAGCAGATCCCAGTAAACTTGACTTCCTAGATGTCACTATCTTCAATGAAGGGGACAAATTACAAACGAAGACCTACTTCAAACCCACAGCTAAAAATAGCCTGTTATCATATAAAAGCTTTCACCCACGTCCATTGAGGGAGAACCTCCCGTATGGACAGTTCCTTCGACTCAGAAGAAATTGCAGCAACATCAGAGACTACAAGAGCCAGGCAATGGAACTAAGTGACAAATTACAAACCAGAGACTACCCCATACACATTATCAAAAAATGCCAAAAAAGGGCAAGGAACCAGCCAAGAGAGATCCCCCTAGACACTACAGTAAAAGAATCCACCTTGGATCAGCTGACATGTGTTAGCACTTATAGTACTGTGACAAACGAGATCAAGAAAATCGTCAACAAAAACTGGCGAACTCTGACTTCGGGAAACTTGAAATGGCCAAAACCCAGATTCTCAAATAAAAGAACAAGGAACCTAAAAGACATACTCGTACACACAAGACCTCTGGAAAAACCAGCCACGAAGACACAACAAGGCCTCTGGCACAACACACCGGTCACAGGACACTTCCCATGCGGGTCATGCTCAGTTTGCCACTTGACAACGGCAACCAAAAATTTGCAGTTATCGCCCAATCTAAACTGGACCATAAGAGCGCACACCAACTGCAATACCACCCACGCTATCTACATGATCACGTGCCCATGCGGCCTGCGCTATATTGGAATGACCTGCAGGAAGGTAAAACAGAGACTCTGCGAACATCGCAGTAACGTCAAGTGCAAGAGAAGCACTACGAAGATGAGTAATCACTTCCTAGAACAAGGACATACTGTCAACGACCTACGTTGGGTAATCCTAGAAACCCTTACTCACAAGAACAACCAAGCAGAGAAAGTATTGTTCGAAAAAGAACAAAGATGGGTCCATCGACTTTGCACGAATACCCACGGTCTGAATGACAATATACCATGGTTGAGTGTATTGAGAAAATGATGTTCTGACCCCTTGTCTCCCAAAACTTCATTTGCCAAATAAGAATCTGACCAAACATATACCAACCTCCCAAAAAAGTGACCATCAGGCGTGATCATAGCGCTTTTTCCATAAAGAATCTCTCCAACAACTCCTTTTCTTTTTAACCACCTTTGTGTACATCTCTGAACTATTTGCATTAATGTCATCAACTCCGCTCTTTTATCCACATCGAATCGGTAATTACCACTCCATACCGTTCAGGTTCCTAATCCAATATTGCCCATCTCATAGTAGTCTTTCGACTATTTCTACGCGCTCCATACTAGATATAACGCGAGCTCTGAGGTCCTACCGGCAGTACCGGGTCGACTAGGGCAGAGCCAGCACAGAAGCAGCATCCAGCGCCGAAGAGGTTAGCGAGATGGTGGACTCAACCTCACAACACAACCTTAATGTATTACTTGGTCAAAGTTTGACAGTTAAAATCCCTTTGTTTCTGCTTTAATATCCTTGTAGAGCGCGAGCAACCGCCCTACTCCACACCCGCTGTTACCCACAGTAACGGGAAACAGGTACGGAAGCCCTTCTAAATCACACGCGCCGCTTCCCTTTTTTTTTTTTTGAGCACCAGCTATTAATATCTCCACCAGTATATCCCTGATATATATATATACGCACTATGCAACACCAGGCACCGCTACGCCTTATCCTAATTTATAAGCTGCTGTAATTTTCTAAAAACCATACGTAAGCGCCACTACTCTGCGCAAAAGTAAAAATATTAAGGCTGACATTAGAACGAAAACCTGATGCCGCTCCTCTTTTCCCATGTAAACTAACCGTTTCTGCAATTAATCGTAAATATATGAGCGCTGCTAAGCCATCTGTGAACACCTAAGCGCTACTGTCTTTAACGAATACAGAACTACGGCCATGACCACGCGCCTTTGCACTTCCTCAAGTAACCTCTTTTTTAACACGCGCTTGCTAGTTTAGGACAAAACAGACTGTCAATACTGTCATTTTAATCCCATATCTAGTCTCTTTATACATTTCGTTGCATTATTGAGATGATCAAATATGAGCGCTCTGTACACCTTATATGACAAGATGGAATGTGGATTCTCTTACGAGTTACTGAAGGAGGGACGAATTTTGCCATACAAAATACGGGACACATTTTGTGTCTTGACTCCAAACATAAAAATTGCCATTTTCCAGTTGCTGCAGACAACCTTATAGACTTAAAGAAACCAGTGTTGTATTGTTGGCTGTCTGTTTTTAAGAAATGTGTTAATATAATCTGTTTTTATCCTCACCAATAACCACTCTAACAAGGTCTGTTTTTCTTTTCTTCCCCACCTTACTTTTTGGAACTACTATCATAGGCTCAAATTGAACAGTTACCTTTGGGAATAATTAACCCATAAATCATTTCACCCAAAGATCCTGTGAATCTTCAGGTCTTTGTTTCACCTCCTAGGTCCTGAAGAAAGCCCACGTGACCCTTCGGGGCACAACAAGGGCTGAAACATGTCGACCTTTTTAATGGCACCTTAAGAATGCACAGGGTCCTAACTCACCCTTGAGTGCACACTGACTGAATTTCCCAACATCTAGTACAATTAAAGATTTTTTACTAGCCCTGTTGGTTTTTAATTATCTTCATTTTTTCACCACTGAACACTTCACCAAACTCACTCTCATTTTTTATTTACAATCACTACCAAAACAACCAGTGGTACGATCTCCAGGTGGAGAAAGCATAACAACAAACCCGATGATGATGCTGTCACGTTACTAATAACGAAGCGGAGAACGCAAATATACCGCTAACATCCAAACGTTCATAACGTGATTGAGGGTTTTTTAAACAGTACCTTTACTGTCCTTGCACACCCTGGTTCTCTGGGACTAGTGATCCACTCCATTTTGATTTACAAAGTACTAGACTGCAAACAGGTAATGCAATGGCAGGCCTGAGACACACTTTACAGGATTCTTCTGTGGGTGTCACAATCAGTGCTGCAAGCCCACCAGCAGCATTTGATTTACAAGCCCTGGGCACACATGGTGCTCTATACTAGGGTTCGACAAGTAAATCAAATAACCCAATCATGGAGTCACTAACCAATACATCATTTTAACATAGGGAGCACTTGCACTGTGGCACTGAATAGCAGTGGCACTGTGCCCAAAGCATCTAAACCAGCAAAACAGATCAAAAACAGAGGAGGCGATCAGAAAAAATGGAAGGGAGACTCACGCCAATGTTACCAGGTCAAAAACTCAGGTTTTAAGGATGAGTACACTTTGACACTAGCAAAGGCTGGAGGATAGCACTTGGAGGTCAGAACGCACCCCAACAGAGGCCAGAAGCAGGCTAAGGAGCTGATCCAGGCAGATCTGGTTAGCTGGGAATGGAAGGAAAAGGCTTCTTGAAATTTGCTGTGTCCTACAGCTCAAACAGAATGCCAGTCATTTTTGAGGTCCTAGATATAAATGAAGTAGGTCTAGTCTTCTCAGGTCTTCAGACACCAGAGTAGTCCTCTTTTGAATCTTCCTCAGGTCCAGCAGTGTTCTGAAACAGGTTCTGTGGGTGCCACATTTATTTCCAGTGCTACCCTGTGGGTTGAGGAACCTCTTGGCCACTCCCTAACCAATCAGGTAAAAGTCCCCAGGTGTGACACAGCCCAAGTGTGCAGCACTTCCTGTGGGGTTTGCTATAAACAATCTCACAGTGCTTCTCTATGCCCAAAGCTAGCATAGCAAAGGAATTCTCCCCTGTGCAGAGCTCCTGTGCCCAGCCAGATGTGTGGTCACTCTAAACCAGTTCTGGGGCCGCTCATCTTTCACTGGGCATGGTACCTGACCAGATAGGTGGAGTAGGGAAGGGGGTAGGCTCAGGTGTTAGCTACATCTTCCTGTGATGGGGAAGGCCCCTTTGTAGTTAATTAGGTTCCTCAGTATAACCCAGATGGTTAGCCTGCCGGTGAAACAGAACACCTTCCAACACCCAAGGCCTTTGTTTCTGGGGGAAAGATGACACCTCATCAGGGGCTGTTCAGCTCCTGGATGACAGTTGAAAGTTCATGCATATGGTCTTCTAGAGACATTAGGCAGGTAACATATTACTTTTCTAAAAGAACCTGTTCTAAAATAGTAATTACAAATCTGATTTTGCCACTGGATAGGTCTAGTATTAAATATATTCTAAATTCCAAAGATTAACTATGTAGCCATCTTCTAAGCATATATTAAATGTAAAATTGCATCCCAGTGCTTTCCTATGGCACAGCTAACTACTACAGTGAAAATAGCTTTGAAGACAACATGCGGCTCACGTATTAATATGCAAAAGGAGAGTTTAGGCCTTTCAAAAGGGGTTTTGTTAACAGGTTGAATTTCCCTTTTAAACCTGCACCACCAGGCTACTGATGGCTGGCCTGTAGTCATATTTAGATTGCCACGCATGCTAAAACAGATCTACGGGGTGCCAACTAACTAATGGCAAAGTTATATGAAGGATACAGTGGAAAAGCTTGGCTTAGCAATACAAAATTGGGATCAAGGAGAAACAAATTATCTGGCCATTAAAAACTAGGGGTGGGCGGAATTTGCGGAATTAACCTTCGCAAATTATCGCGAGAATGTTTAAAATTATCGCAAACAAGCAGAAATATCGCGAAGATGCGGAAGTTTTTTTCCGGCATGTTCGCGAGATTTTCTGCATGGTTGCGGGTCGCCAACTTACCCATGTGGTTGCTTGCGGGCGCGGCCATCTTGTTTTGAGTTGTTCTCGCGGTGCATGATCGCGAGAAGAAAGACGTGATCGCGCGACGCATGACGTCACTGCGGGCGCGAACTGTCGCGAGACAGCGCAAATGGCTAAAAACAATACAACATCTCATGGAGAACGCGACCGGATCAAGAAAACTTGTCGGCGAACGCAGGGATTCAGGTAAGGCGATCGCGCGCGCGCGAGAATGTATTATTTTACAGCGCGAGCAAGAAACAAATTATCGCCAAGCTGCGGAAACCGGAATTTTTGACATTTTCGCGCTCTCCGCGGAACGCAAAAATGTCAAATTATCGCAATTTCCGCGAACGGAACGAAATTTTTGCCCAGGCCTATTAAAAACTCAATTCATAAACAATGCTCGCAATTGTCACGCAAAAATGATTTAGCAGACTACGCAACAGGAGGAGGACAACTTGGGCTGATCACAGCATATGCATAGCATAAAATCCAGCCCTACCTTAGTCATCACTGTGAAGGAAAGCACTAAAAAGCATTCTATGGGCCAGACTAGTGCCCCTTCCAATTAAAGAACTAAACCCAGGGTGGAAGTCCCTTGAACTTAAAATCAGATGTAGAATCTGCAAATTTAAATCAGAATCCCTGCTACATTTGATTTGTTGTTGTCCTGGTATGCTACAGCACTGTCAGAAGATTTTAAAACAAATATGGCTACGTAACGGGGTTCGGACAGTGAAAGAAGCAGTTTTGTTTTTATTTTCCTGCACCCTACGGTCAGACTTGATCAGATTTGGGCGATATATGGCCAAGCTGCGTCTTAGGCTTATTGAAGAAGAGGGTTCTGGCACTACAGAAGATCATTTTATCTTCTAAAAAGTCAGTCTCTAGCAATTAGTTTGTGAAGACGCTTGCTTTAAATGCTAACTTTAGCAGTTATATGAACTTTGTCACAAAGTTGAACTGGTAACCTTTCACCCTTCTTAAATGTACATTCTTTCTTTTATTTGAACAAGATAATGTTACAAGTGAACTCTTTTTTATATGAATTTTTTTAAACAATTGTAATCCAGTTCTTTCCTTTAAACTATTTTTTTACATATGTAAGTCATATTGCAAATGGTTTTAAGTAACTGTACAATAAAATGAAATTCATTCATTGCCACTATATTGGATCGTATGAGTGTTGCAGTTCACTTGTAACATTTAACTTACAGGCCCTGGTAACACTTTGGTAGCTGGTACTAAGGACTTATAGGTAAGTTAAATATGCCAATCAATTGTATGCCAGTTTCATCATGTTGAAAGGAAGAGCTCAGGCACTCTACCATTCGTTAGCAGGGGTAAAATCTTTCAGTGCTCTACAGCAAGC
Source organism: Triturus cristatus (assembly GCF_964204655.1). NCBI lineage: Eukaryota > Metazoa > Chordata > Amphibia > Caudata > Salamandridae > Triturus > Triturus cristatus. The sequence goes on along the minus strand of NC_140589.1, from coordinate 387,351,933 downwards.
AAAAACAGTCAAGGCAGAAAATCGAAGGTGGTATCAGACAGAAGAATGGCATTTCCAACATGGCCCTCCCCACCCAGCAAAAGGTGGTGAGAACTACCCACCCCCATGGGAATTCCCATTAGTAAGGTGGACAAACCTGGAAAGACCATCAGCATTGGCATGGTGTTGGAAATGGCCCTCTCTTAAAGGTCTCCCAAAATGTTTTGCCTTCCTCCTCCTCTTTTTCTGATCTTCTTTTAGTTGGCCTTAGGACTCTGAGCACTCTACTTCTGACGAGCAGTGCTAAAGAGCATTTGCTTCTCCCCTAAACATGGTGACATTGGTTTATACCCAATTGACATATTTAGTTTACTTGTAAGTCCCTTGTAAAGTGGTATACCATATACCCAGAGCCTGTAAGCTGAATGATACTATCGGGCTTGCAGCACTAATTGTGCCACCCACACAAGTAGAACTCAAACCTGTCTCATACCTTCCATTGCAATGCTTGTGTGTGTGCAGATCATTGCCAATTCGACTTGGCATTTAAAACTGTTTGCCAAGCCTTAAACTTGCTTTTATTACACATAAGTCGACCCTAGGTAGCCCACAGGGCAGGATTGTATGTATATGAAAGGTAGGACATGCACTGTTAATTTTTACATGTCCTGGTATTGAAAAACACCCAAATTTGTTTTGCACTACTGTGAGGCCTACTTCTGTCATAGGGAATTCCTTAAAACACTTTTAAGCTAAAATTCCTAATCAGAAAGGGGTAGCTGAATCATGTTTTATACATTTGGAATGGTAGTGGTGCATCTTCTTTACTGGTAAGACGTATTTGACATTACTATTTTAGAAATGCCACTTTAAGAAAGTAGACATTTCTCTACTTGTTCTGTTCTGTGTGACTTGCAGCCTGTCTCCAATACATATCTGGAGTGGGTGACACCTACACTTTAAGCATTCACTCCAGACAGTCACAAACACAGAAAGGATAGGTGTGACACAGGCCTCATCTGCAATCTGATAGCTCTTCCTGGGCAGGAAAAGAGGGGGAGCTGATTCTTACACCTGAAAAGGGCAGTGCCCTGTTTCCCACACAATGGACTGATTACCTCCTACTAATAGTCTAGAGCCAGGGCTGGGAAGAAAGGGCCTGAGTGCACTTCAAAGACTCTTCTTTGAAGTAACCCCCACTTCAAAGGCAGAACTGGGTATAAGTATTGGGCACTGACCCTACCAAGACATTACTTTACTGGACCTATGAAGAACTCTGCCAGGAGTAAAGACTGCTGTGTTACAAGGATTGCCCCTTGGCTTGGCTACTTCTCTGGGAGAACTGCTTTTCTGCTGTGCTGTGCTGTCCTGCTGCCTGCTGATATCTGGCCTGCTGGGCCCATCTCCCTTGAATCCAGAGAAACTTCAAGGGCTTGCTGGCTTCCCCCCTGTTCTGAAGTCTCAGGGCCATCAAAGACTTCCCTTAACTCTGCCACAGCACCTGGAATCTGCCATCTGTGAGTATTGCCCTGCCATGTGGTGCCAATCCAGACTGGGGCCCTTGAAAGGTGATTTCTGCTGTCCAGATCCATCAAAATAAATGCAGTTACGACTTTGCACCAATTGGAACCAATGCATTACCCTTTGATGCAGATGCAGAAGCTGATTGACGGCATTGCCTCGACAGACTGTGCAACTCGACAACCACAGAAAGCATGGTCCGTCAATGACACAGCACCTGCATCGTAAAGGGTTTTGTCGATGAATCTTTTGTTGACAGTGCGGTCGACAGTGATGCAGTGCCTCCATCCACGGTATCGACGATGATGAGGCCCCTCCTTGACTCCTTGCATCAAGTCTTTGATGATGACGGTTGCTCCATCCCAGGTACTATTTCAGTGAGACCTGCATGAGCCCTGTAGCCAACCAGCCCTCCATCGGGGTCGGCCAGAACTATGGATTTACCCCAGTCCAGTGTGAACTCAACCCCTAAGTGCCATTTGAATCTAATCACTAGATTTTAATTTATCCTTTAAAAATTCATAACTCCTGTACTACTTATTGTTTTTTTGCCGTTTTGTCTGGATCTCAACTTCCTAGCATACTGCACTGGGAGTGAGCCAAATGTTTCCTGTATGGAGAGGGGGCTGAATGAGGGAAGTAAAGCTTCCAAAGTAGACCTACAGATAGCCCTGAGAGCTTATGAGGAAGTCAGAAGCCTCCAGCAACAACAGAGGAGGGGAACTCAGAGCTTTGGGGAGGACCCCCCTCCCATGGGACAGGGTGCAGTGCATCTACCAGGGGCCTGTCACATATGGAGTTAGATATCAACACCATTGAGAGCTACAGCATGACTGAAGTGAGGAGGTTATATATAAAGAGAGGACTCCAAATCCCTAAGGGTGATCCCAAGCTTGAGAATCAGTTTCCCCATAAAGCCTGGGAGGAGGTCTGCAGAATGCGATCCGCATCAAAAGAAGAGTTGAAGAGGACTGCTTCACTACTCTAGAGAATGTGGTACCTTGGTTATACCTGACATTAGCATGAGGGCCCGAGGAGGGCAGTGGCCCTGGGAAGGAGGGACAGGAGCAGAAAAATGTCTGGGCAAAGACTCCAGAAGGAGGAAAGGGATCCCACAGAGAGGGAGTCCCCTGTGGGATCCTATGCAGGAAGCAGTGTCTCCTCCCAAACCCTGTCTCACAAGGCATTAAAGAATAGACAGTCTGAGAGGGACCTGAACCTGCAGCTGGCTCAAGAGGAGAAGGGCTGAGCATGTAAGGGCCTTAACCAGTGAAATACTTGCCATGGGGGCATCTGAGGCTGAGAGAGCCATGGAAAAGAGAAATATCTTGCTGATTCATGAACTGAGTCTCAGGGAGCTGGACCTGAAGGCTAAATAGCTGGCAGAGTCTAGCAGAGATGGTGGAAGCAATAGTATTCTGTCCAGTGTGGAAGAAAGAGTCCACATACCTAGGGACTTGGTGCCTGACTTCAAGGTGGGATGACAGCGCTCGAACACATTTGTCACCTTGGGCAGATCTAAGAACTGTGTCCTTACCTCGCAGAGCATTTCCTCTTTCGACGTCCCTGCTGCTGGTCGGGTCTCCCTCCCGCCGCCACGTCAGTGAATCTCGTGGCCGCTGTGTGGAGGGGAGACCACAACTCCCAGACTCCTTTGCCCCCATACCGGAAGCTGTCATACTGGCAGTTGCGCCTGGAGGCGCTTTAAAAGCAACAACACTCCCGGTGGAGCGGGCGCTCGAACACATTTGTCACCTTGGGCAGATCTAAGAACTGTGTCCTTACCTCGCAGAGCATTTCCTCTTTCGACGTCCCTGCTGCTGGTCGGGTCTCCCTCCCGCCGCCGCGTCAGTGAATCTCGTGGCCGCTGTGTGGAGGGGAGACCACAACTCCCAGACTCCTTTGCCCCCATACCGGAAGCTGTCATACTGGCAGTTGCGCCTGGAGGCGCTTTAAAAGCAACAACACTCCCGGTGGAGCGGGCGCTCGAACACATTTGTCACCTTGGGCAGATCTAAGAACTGTGTCCATACCTCGCAGAGCATTTCCTCTTTCGACATCCCTGCTGCTGGTCGGGTCTACCTCCCGCTGCCACGTCAGTGAATCTCGTGGCCGCTGTGTGGAGGGGAGACCACAACTCCCAGACTCCTTTGCCCCCATACCGGAAGCTGTCATACTGGCAGCTGCGCCTGGAGGTGCTTTAAAAGCAACAACACTCCCGGTGGAGCGGGCGCTCGAACACATTTGTCACCTTGGGAGATCTAAGAACTGTGTCCTTACCTCGCAGAGCATTTCCTCTTTCGACGTCCCTGCTGCTGGTCAGGTCTCCCTCCCGCCGCCGCGTCAGTGAATCTCGTGGCCGCTGTGTGGAGGGGAGACCACAACTCCCAGACTCCTTTGCCCCCATACCGGAAGCTGTCATACTGGCAGTTGCACCTGGAGGTGCTTTAAAAGCAACAACACTCCCGGTGGAGCGGACGCTCGAACACATTTGTCACCTTGGGCAGATCTAAGAACTGTGTCCTTACCTCGCAGAGCATTTCCTCTTTCGACGTCCCTGCTGCTGGTCGGGTCTCCCTCCCGCCGCCGCGTCAGTGAATCTCGTGGCCGCTGTGTGGAGGGGAGACCACAACTCCCAGACTCCTTTGCCCCCATACCGGAAGCCGTCATACTGGCAGTTGCGCCTGGAGGCGCTTTAAAAACAACAACACTCCCCGCGTCGCGGGACCGCGCGCGGGCCAAGCCCGGGCAAAGGGCGGTCCATCTGTGGCCGTCAGGGGCCAGAGGGGGTCGGGCCGGGCCAACCCCCGTGGTCACTACATCTGGAGAACTGACAGTGAGTTATGACTGTTTGACTCAGGGACTGTAAAATCAAATACGTATCTCTTTTACGTGAGACTCTGCCACTTGCTACAGCATCTTGCCTGTATTGTATTGTGCGCATGCTGTGATAGGGGAGGAGGGGATAAAACTGTATCTATTCAAGGCGGGGTGTAGTGAAGGTTAGGACTAGTGTGGGGTGAATAAGTACCATTACGATACCCTCAAGGGGAGTGTTTAATGGTTGTTGGGAGCATGGCAGGCAAAACGGTTACACGCTCGACAAGAGCAAAGCTCAACACTCCCTCTGTTCCCCAGGCGCATAAAGCTGACACTAGTTCACCTTTCCCTGTAATTATGCAGCCAACAGCTATTGACCGTATGCTTAAAAGAGCGTTAGGGGTTGTGTCCTGCGAAATCGAGCGCACAGAGAGACGTTTGTCCCTAACCCCAGTATTTGACCCACTTGTCGCTACCCAAGATCAGGACCGGGAGGTTGTGTTAATCTCACCGCCCAGCCCCTCAGAGCCTAGCGAGCAGGATATCCCGTGTGCCCAACAGACCACCACAAGGAAAAGGGAGGACTTAGTCGCAGCCAAAAGCGTTACAATGCAAAGAAATAAGAAAGGCTGCCTAAAGAAGCGAAGGACTAAAAATAGCATAGTGAGCTCCTCCCACCCTGCGAGCAGAAACAATACTAGGGTAGAGCGAGCAGTACAGACATCTCATCAAGTAGACCCACCAATATGGTTGACCCAAATTACGTCAGACTTACAAGCTCACTTAGAAACATTTATTGTAAATCAGATGAAGCCGCTAGCAAGCAGGTTGGACAAAATCCTGAGTGAATTAAAAAATAGGGAGAAAAAAGGCAGCCCAGTAGGGGAATCAAGTAATTCTATAAATACCCCAGACACTAACTTAGTGTCCCTAATGGAGAAGAATATTAGTAATACAGGGGACGCACAATCAATGATTGTACAGACCCACAAAGCCCCGGTTCCCCAGTTACATGTGGATAAGCTCACTAACCCAAATGATAGAGGATTACACACAATTAATGGTCCAGGTGTGCAACAATCGGATAAGCGATCCCAACTATCTGCTGATTCCAATGTAAGAACAGTACACAATGTAGAGAGGGCTACCACAATAAACTCCACCAAGGCTCTACCCACTGTAAATTTACCACCTGAGTCATGTTCGTTGGTGGTAGTTTTTGCTGGGGTCCCAGAATTAAAACACGAGCAGAGAGAAACACACCAGGAGTTAAAAAATAAACTCATTCATTGGTTTACCCAAAATAGACCATTAGCAGATAACCAAGATGGGGTAATCCTTTTGGTTAGAAGAGTGAACTGGATAGGAATCAGACCCAAAAACATCGCAGGCAATTGTATCATTGCTAACTTTAGGGATAGGGGGGTTGTTGAGCATATCCTCAGACAGGGGACACTTAATCGTGTGAGCAGTATAAGGCCTTTGTCACTTAGTTATTTTTACCCAAGGCAGCATGAAACACAGGAGGGACAGTACAACACTTGGAGAAGTTGGGAGGGACTAAACTTGTACTCAAACAGGACCCCAGATTGCACACGAGGAACGGCAGGGATATGGGCAGGGGGACACCCATGCTGGGTCAACAGGTTCAGCCCACTAAGGTCTCTAGAGGAGACTGATTGACTAATCGCCCCACACACCCCGGATAAGCAGGCCGACATAGAATATAAGAATCTTGACTTGGACGTATCGATTGGGGGAGGCTCGAAAAACCGAGGGGGGACACCACTCACACACTTTTTGGTCAAAGAAGATAGACAGTCAACATTAGGGGAGCGTAGGTGTAGGAGCCTAGTAAAGACTCCGGAAGCCTCTATTTCCAGCGCTAAGGGACGACCGCAAGTAATTTCAGGGATAGGAGCTATAGCCCCAGCTTTAACATTGCAGGGTAGGGTAACTCTGAGGCCACATGCTAGGATCCTAGATGGGTTGGTTAATATCTCTCAAGGTATGACTGGGCCAGGGAAAGTTAACATTGCGGAAGAGGGACTGAGAACTATTTCTTGGAACATAGCAGGCCTTGCAAGTAAATTTGACAATGAGGACTGGCGGCAGTACATGGCCCATTTCCATATAATTTGCTTGCAAGAAACCTGGGTAACAGACAACACCCACTTTCACATGGCTGGATATAAATGTTTTTTTAACCCAGCACAGAAAACCACTTCAGGTAGAGCCAAGGGAGGATTGTCCATGTATGTAGATTTAAAAATACAAGGCAAATGGACCAGTGCGGACTGGTTCTCATGGAACATACAGGCTCTGAGGTTTAGGAGTAAAGGTTTAAGGCTTGTGTTGTTCAATGTGTATAACACAGGTCTTTCCGGAGATGATATTCCCCTTCTGGGGGAATTAGATTCCAGACTGAGCCAAGAGCTTGCGCCTGTTAACGGGGCCTCGGCCTCATTGATATTAGTAATGGGTGATTTGAACTGCCACTTATGCCCCCTGTTGTTTCCGATTGATGTGAATTGGTCACAATGCCCAGTGAAAAAAGGTCCTCATTTTATTCACTCATCGAGGGGTACAGACCTGGGCAAGCTCCTTCAATCTTATGACCTGGAGCACACGGTTGATATGATGCCACTGGGGCCAGATGGCACACTCCCCCCCACCTTCAAAGGGAGAGGGTGCTCTTCCTACATAGATTATATTCTTGCTTCCAGGTGCATAAAGAACCGGATCACTGAAGTAGGAATTGAGTGGAGCCCCTTCAGTGACCACAATCCCTTGGTAATGGAGTTTCTGTACCTGGCGAAACAAAAGTCCAATCCAGTAGGGGACATCACCGAGAGAGTGACGGACCAAGGTAGAAGACTTAGGTGGGCGAAATTAGACGGGGAAAGATTTTACCGGTCCTTAATGGATAAAGGTAAATCACTCATTGATGAGTGTTTAGATCTCTCTGTTGTAGGGGATCGATTAACAAACGCATTTGGCCAAATAACTAGCCTGGTGGAGGGGCTATTGTGGACCAAGGCCCCAAAGAAAACCAACTCGAATACACCAAGATGGTTCGATGGGGACTGTACACGAGCCTTGAGGGAGCTAAAAAAAGCCCTTAGCAGTAAACCCAGGGACACAGTGAAAGTCATAACGTGTAGACTAAAATATAGGAAGGAGCTGAAGAGAAGGAAAGTAGCACTGCAGGGGGAAGCGTGGGCGGCCTTGAGGGAGGCCTCCGAAAAAAGGGATATCACAGAATTTTGGAGACTAATAAATACCCCTTGTTTTCAAGACAACAACGCCCCCGAGATTGGCACAAACATCTTGCCGGAGCAGTGGACAGCCCACTTTGAGGGCCTGTACAACCATGGGGAGGAAGACCGGACAGAGGAGATAGGGGTGGCTACGCAGGGACAGGTACTGGAGTTTACCTTAGAAGAAATTGTTATGGGCATTGAGGGACTAACTAAAAATAAATCCCCGGGCCCAGATGGGACCCCACCGGACCTGTTTTTGAGTAACGTGGAGTTATGGGCCCCCATTTTAACCAGAGTCATAAATGCGGCCATTAGGGTTGGTCTGCCCCGTTCCTGGTCGTTGGCTATTATAGTACCCATTTTTAAAAAGGGCAACAGAGATAACCCCCAATGTTATCGTCCAATCTCTCTGATAGACGTTACAGCTAAAATCCTAGGAAGAGCAATACTGAATCGACTGACTGAATGGGCCGAGGATAATAATATCATCTCGGACGTTCAGTACGGTTTTAGGACAGGAAGGTCTACCAGTGACCAATGCTTGAACCTCTATATGTTGGTCGCAAAGTATATTAAAACCAGCAACGACGCCATTTACTTGGGGTTTATGGACTTGGCTGCTGCATTCGACCACATTAATAGGAACAAGCTTTGGGCTATGATGAATCATCTGGAAATTGACCCTGGTCTAATCTGTACTCTGAGGGAACTGCACAAAGAGACCTCCGCCAGAGTACGCTATAATAAGGAAGGGGGGTTGACTGACTCTTTTAGATGCACAAGTGGTGTGAGGCAGGGCTGCATACTTGCCCCTTTCTTATTCTCGTTATACATTAACAACTTAGAACAGTCCCTGAACAATTTAAAAACAGATTGCCCTAGGGTGGGGACACGCAACATCCCGGTGCTGCTGTACGCAGACGATGCGGTTCTCTTGGCGCGAACCCCCAAAAGCTTGCAGATTCTAATTGATGGGTTTGTCAAATTTATGGACGTGCTAGATCTGTCTGTCAATTTAAAAAAATCTTATGTAATGACGGCAGGTCACAATCCACGGACCAGCTTCCCATATAGAATTGGAAATCACACACTAGAAAGGGTGCAATCGTGCTCTTTGATGAGTCACTGAAATTTGCCCCTTTGGTACAGGAAAGGTGTGGCAAATTGGTGGCCTCAACTGGAGCTATAGCGGGTTATGGGAGAAGAGTTGGCCGTTGGTGTCCGGAACAAACAATTAACCTTTATGGCTCAATGTGTTGTTCCAAAGCTATGTACGGCTCAGAAGTGTGTGGTTTTATAAATCTTGATTCACTGCAAAGGGAGGAAAACAAATTTTTACGTTCAATACTGAAAGTTCCTAATAGCACTCCAGCTGTCATAGTACACAGAGAATTAGGAAGACCTTACATAGAGGATATGATAAAATTTAGACCAATTCTGGCCTGGCTCAAAACCTGGACAAACCCTGAAGCTGCGTTGAGTAGGCAGATCCTAAAAGATTGCCTTGGAAGAGATAAAAGCCTGAATATCCCATGGCTTAACTATGTAAAAACTAGCCTGGAAAATATGGTCTGCAAGGAGTTTTACTCAAACCCTTCAGTGATTACACCACAGGATAAGCTTAAACTCAAGAGAATTTTTTGGGACCAAAGATCGTCTGTTAGAACCACAGTGGAAGGGGCCAAACGATCAGTGGGTGCTTACAGCAGGCTTGAAACCACTGAAGGGATGGAACCGTATCTTTGTGTTATTTATAATGCCCAAGAAAGGTTTTTAATGTCACGTTTTAGGCTCAATCTTTTATCATATTTGTTAGCTGACCCAGCTGGTTTTAGTCATTTAATTGAGCAGAAGGGTGCCTGCGGCTGCGACAATAGGTCTCCGCAGGACACCCTTCATTTTGTACTCCTATGTCCTTTTTATGCAACCCCAAGACGTAGATTTTTAAAGGAAATCTTAAAAAAGGCCAGGTTTACTCGAGCCAAAGAGGCATTGACCTTCCTACAAAGGGCCAGTGACCCGTTAACACTGAGTTCTGTCATAAGTTTCTTGAAATTTGCACTAAGATTAAGGGTGACCAGAGGTTAGAACCACTTGTGAACCTGGCAGGATTCCCCACCCGCTATTTCCATTAAGCTACCAAGGTGGACTCACTGTGAATAATGAATTATTTTTATGTATATAGATCCAGTCAGTGTTTCTGTATGATGATTTAATACTATTTTAACTGTATATAATGTGTACTCTTTTATGATGGTTTTTAACCACCGAATAAAGAATTTACTGACTGACATAGTGAGGTGGTTTCAGGGATATGAGGTATCTCTAGAGGTGCACAGGATCCCAGGGGAGGACGGAAAGAAAGCTCTACTGGCCCCAGAGAAGAGGGACAGGATGATGTAACCCACCATGATGGAGAACCTTGCCAAAAAGTATGGATTCACCCTAGAAGGTTAAAGGTTAAAATTGAGGGGCAGGCATAATCTGTCTCACCTGTCCTTGAAGGATTTTGTGTGGTACTTTTGCAAGGCACTGGATGGTTATGTGAAGGATAGCATGCTCAATACTTTAGAGGGGCTGTACAATTTGATTGCCAGAGAGCACATGTTTAGTCTCTGTGTTTCAGAGCTATGGTAACACCTGGTTGATTGTATATTCTCTGATCCCAGGAAACTTGCAAAGAAGGCAGACCTCTTGGTGAGAACCAGAGTGTCTCAGAAGGCATTGGGAAGTGATCCTAAGGGGAACGTCTCAGGTTGCCCTCAACAGAGTGAGAGGGAGGTTTGCAATGACCTATAAAGGTCCCAGTAAAATGGGGGGAAGGGTCCCATGTCACTTCTAATAGTAGGAGGAGAGGTGGGGGTAGGCATAGGTCCAGGGTGACCTATTTCCAGCCCCACAGCTTGAAAAGTTCCCAGAGGAAGCATAAGCAGAGGAGCCTGGTCTGTAGCAAGAGACCACCCACTGATAGGACCTCCACAGTATCACGAGAGCTGGGGGCAGCTGCTACAAGCTTCCTATTAGTGATCAGAGAATCCCAAGACTGACCCTGGTGAGCCCCTTCTGGCTTCGGGGGCTCCAAGTACTGTCACATGGACAGAGTGCTGGGGACTTGCACCAGGAAGACTCTTGCACAAAACATTCAGCGTGTGCTTCCCTATTGGGGGTAGTTATCCTCCGCTGGAAATTCTAGCCTGCCAGACACCTCTTTAGTCTAAGGGTGCAGACAATGGGTTACAGGACTAGGTTCAGGAAATCACCCTGAAACAGGTGGGAGGGAGAGTAGATCAAAATTGATGCACTGATGACTTTAATGCCAACAGAACCAACACATTGCTCTCCAACGTGGGAGCACATCGATACCATTGCCAAGCACTAGATTTTGATTTAACCTTCAAAAATTCATAGCTCTGGTTCTACTTATTATATTTTTGTTGTTCTGATCTTGTTTTACTCATAAAATTATTCTCTATTTTTCAAACCTATGTAGAGTACTTTTGTGGTGTTTTCATTGTGTTACGTTGTGTGTGTGTGTGTGTGTATTGCTCAAATACTTTACACATTGGCTCTTTATATAAGACTGACTGCTCTGTGCCAGTCTTCCAGAGGGTGTGCACAAGTTTTTTTTAGTGTGTATCTAGCTTACCTTATGTTCCCTACTTGGACAGCGTGCATACCTCTGCCAACAAGAGACCCAATTTCTAACACATGGTCTGTCCCAAGGCAATGTTTCACTCTAAAATCCATAACGTAGTGAAATGCACCACTTAAAAAGTTTAAGTTTCCCAACCCACATTTTCATCAGCCATCTGAAGGATCTGTGTACTCTCTTAACCCAGAAGTGAGTCTCAAATAGGAATAGCCTCAATTCCCAGACCACTGCAGATGCCTCCCTCTTAATAACACTCCACCGATGTTACCTGGGATGTAGCTGCCTTCTGGTGAAGGCCAAAGTTCAGTGCAGGCCCTTATCTTTCATCTGTGAGAAAACAGCCCCTATATAATGCCCTGAAGCACCTGCCTACATGAGGAATTCTGTTGAGATGTCAGGTGCATTGAGTAGTTGTGCTGTACACATGGCATCCCTTAGAATGTCAAAGCCTTTTTGGCAGGTTAACATTTCGGGCTACATCTTGGAAATCAACACAGTCAGGTGCCATACTCCTCGACAAATCTGTGATATCAGTGAGGCCTAAGAGGAAGGTTTCACCTGGGTCTTTGGGGGTGGGGGGGGGGGTCCCAAGCCATAATGTTCTGTATTGTGGGCTGGCAAAGTTGTACATGGCCTCTGCCAACTTGCAACCCCAGGCACACCAGAGAGCCCTGCTCTATCTTTCACTTGCTGACCTTGATAGGCCTGTCTGCCACAGGGCCTGCAGCACTTCTCTGTGGTGGTACAGGGTGTCCTCCAAGCTGGAGCTGAAGACAGCAATGTCATGGAGGTAGGCTGCACTGAAGTTTTCCAACCCAGCTAGGACCCATTTGACCAACCTTTGGAAGGTGGCAGGGGCATTCTTTAACCAAAGAGAATAATTCAGCTGGAAATGCCCGTCTGGTGGCAGAATGCTAACATCTCCTTGACCCCTTTAGTTAGAGCTATCTGCTAATAACCTGGATGTCAAGTAAAAGATGCAGAGGAACTTGACAGCCCCTAATTTATCAATGAGCTCATCAGCTCTGGAGATGGGGTGAGTAGTCTTGGTGATTGAATTGAGGCCCCTATTGTCCAGACAGATCCTATGTTCTGGGGCGGTGATTGGGGGGCAGAGCTTGGTACCAAGACCATGGGCTGAACCATGGCCTCCAAGGAGAGTCTATAACCCCCATCTACAGCATCTTGGCATCTTCATCCTTTATAATGGCCTCACTTTATCAGACAGTCTGTAATTATTCTTTTTGAAATGTATGCTATCCCCAGTGTAAATTTCAATGGTGCACCAGTTGGTGAGCCCTGAGATAATGAAAAAGGAGAGGTGAACTGTTCCAGTAACTGTCAATAGTCCCTCTGGTGTTCTGTGGTGAGTGTGGTGGAGATGACAGCTTCCTCTACTGACCCTTCCTGCTCCTTAGAAGACAGTAGGGGGCATATGTTCAAGCCCCTATTGCCACAGAAACATCACTTTTTCCGACGTTCCTGTGGCGCTAGGGGATTTGCCTTATTTATAAGGTAGCATTAAGCCACTTAACGTGGCTTAATGCTGCCTTGTAAATAAAGCCCCCTTTCCAGCTATGCTAAGAGTGAAAGGGGTGGGGAGTGGGTGTTGCGGTGGGCATTCCACTGTAACACCCATTGATTTTGACTCTGCCCCCAATTTGCAAGGGTGGCGTAAATAGAAGGCAGTGCCAAAATTAAGACCAGGGAACACCTGGTCTTAACTTGGCGAAACGAGGAGAAATGCTTTATTTCTCCTTGTTTTTGCTTTTTCCATGTGTTCTGCCTTGTGCAGCACACATGGAAAAAGCAATATGCTTTCTATTGTTTAAGAGCAGAAAGGTTTCCCTTTCTCCACATAAACAAGCTTTAAAAAAAAAAAGAAATTCAATTTTATAACTTCCCTGTATGCTGAATTAAGCAGCACCCATAGAAGTGACAAAACAGCATTTAAAGATTGTTTATGTGCAGGAAAGGGACACCTTCCTACACATAAAAAATCTTCCCCTGCACGCAGACACCATTGCACTATGGTGCAAGGGTGCCTGCGTTGGTGATAGGCAGCTAAGTGTAGAGCCAGTGCAGGGGGAAATGCAAGGCTGCATCATATTCTTGAAAATAAGGTGCAGCCTTGCTATTCTGAAGAGGTGGCGTGAGATGTTAAACCATGACAGCTAACGCCTCACTCTACCACTTCTTCGTGCATATGCCCCTAGGTCTGGGAGGGGATAATTTCCCTCCTCCCCACCATCATCTGTCCCCAAGAGCATAGTCACTTCAAGCTCTCATAGCGGGCGTGTGGCAGTTCACATGCAGGACTCTCAAGGGTTTTCTGGATGTTTCAAGGTCCACCAGGTAGGTGACCTCTCCCTTCTGCACTTTTACCTCATAGTGTCCATTCCACCGGTCCTGTCAGGTCGGGAGCTCCACAGGCTCCATCACTCATACTTTCTGATGAGATTGACAGAGTGGCCTTCTGGCTGAACCAGTTTTTCATCACTTTCTGGGAAACTCCAGGTTCTTAGCGGCTTCTTTGCAGAAGCATTTAATCTGAGATCTAAGGGTTTTATGTAACTCACTGCATCCTGAGGTGGTGTTATGGGAGCTTACTCACACCCCTCCTTGACAAGGCAGAGAGGTCCTCTGACAGGGTGACCAAACAGAGGTTTGAAGCGACTAAACCCCAATCCCTTCTGAGACCTTTCCCTGTAAGCAAGTAGGAGACATGGAAATAAGATGTCCTACTTACATCTCGAGTACTAAGACAGGCCCATGGTCATGCCCTTCGGGGTCTTCAGGAACCTATTAACAAGCTCATGTGTTTGGGGGCATTATGGTGTGCCGAACTTCTCACTCCACACTTATCCCACATGGCCTTCATGCAGGCTGATATGAAGTTGGTGACTCTGACTTATCGTCACATATTAAAGATGTCAATGCTCACTTGCCTATCTTCTCAGGTCAAGAAATTAAATAGTTACAGTATGCAGATGATACCATACTGCTAAGTCATACTGCTATAGGCCTTAGAAGATTAGTTGATTCATTTAATACCTATATATCTGTTAATGGTTTACAAATCAATACCAAGAAGACAAATATAATGACGATTGGTGGTACAAAATTAGATAAGAGTGCATGGAAGATTAACGGGTTACATATTGAAAATGTGAAATTTTTTAAATACTTGGGAATTGCATTTAAAAACAGATTGTCTTTTAAACCACATTTTATTAACAAAAAGCTACGGCCTTGTCCTTTGCTTTTAGAAAGCTGAGAGATACGTTGGCATGTCCAAATCATGAGCATTTACTTAAGGTTATGAAAGCAAAGTTAATTCCCTCTTTGACTTATTGCTCGGTGATTTTTCAAGGTAAAGACTCAAAATCTCTTGATAACCTCCAAATCAAAGTTTTAAAATAAATTTTTAAGGTCCCAAAGTATATCGGCATGCCAATGTCAGATTGGGAATTTGGTCTTAAAAGACAAACTCTGACAAGACAGTCTGCTTTTTTAAAGTCATTATATTCTTCTTTCTATTCAGACAAGGGCTCTCTCGCGAACCAATGTTGGCAGGAGATTATGAGGTATGAATATGCTAAGGGTTGGAGAGCTTACTTAACTGAGAGTTTAAACAATTTTAAGTCTCCGCCCTTTGAAGATGAGACCAGGAGTAAAGTGGTGTTTAAACAGACAAAATATTGCTCACTTAATTTACTATCGATTCTTCTGGATCAGGATGAGTTTGACAAAAAGAGACACTCTTGGTCAGTTACTAATTCATTAATAAATTGGAACTACAATTGTACCTCATAACTCATTTAAAACCATTTTTAAGAAATAGATTTATGCAGCTACGTTTTGGGAGATATCAACAAAGGACGGAATTCCCAAATGGGAATTAAATTGGCACACAAACTGCTGTTGGATATTTGGTTTTTATAATGAATCTCTTATGCATATTGTATCCACTTTTCCGCTACTGCTAGAAGAGAGAAAAAAGTTTTAAAGTTCATCTTTAATGAATTAGGGGTGAGAACATGTCGTCAAGCCATTATAACTTGTCTCTCTGGGAACTCGCCTCGCCTGACTACCAAGTATGTAAAGTACATCCTTGTCGCAGAAAAAAAGCTTTCCTCAGAATGTGACACCTGATATTAGATGCTTGCCTAGAGATTTAATGATTGGTCTAATAGGATTTATTTTTTTAGTCTTGCCAAATGTAAGTTATCGCATATGAGCACTTTAATAATTGCTGCAAGATGCAAAAGATTACACAGATACGTTTTACTCATCACATAAGAACACTTTAACAATTGCTGCTAGATGTAAAACATTATTAGTCTGAAATTGTCTCTCCTGGAACATGTAAAGTTTATCTTTATCGCAGGGAAAAAGTATTTTCAGAATGTGACTTTTGATATTGAATGCTTGCCTAAGAAATTGCACAAGTGCACTTTAAATATTGCTGCTAGCTGTAAGCAACCGCACAAGTGCACTTTAGTAATTGCTGCTAGATGTCAAAAATGGCACAGGTCTGTTGTAACAATTTTCATTGTAATAAGGTATTTTAAATTTGGATTTTTAATTAGGGGTAGTGTAGGTGGGTAGCTGTTATTAAAAAAAATGCGCCATTAGACTGAATGGATTGGTATAACCAAGTGTGCTGTAACCATTGAGGCGAATACAAGTCATTGTACTAGTGCACTTTAAGTATTTTAATTTAATTACGATATGAATTTTATAAATTGAGGAAGTGTAGGTTGTTCTATTGAGATTATTATTTTTTTTTTAAATCCCAATTGAAGTGATGTCTTATGTAATTAGCATGAAATATTGAACCAAAATATAATGTACCTTGTTATTATTTTCAACTTAATGCATTATGTATGTTATGATATGCAAAAAAACATGATTTTGGTACAATTAAACTTTGTCGCAACCCAAAGGATTTTATTCTTTTTTAATGTATTTCCTCTCTTTATTTCTGTTTGTAATAATTTTTATTAATTAACAATAAAGAACTTTAATCAATGGTGACTCTTTCAGACACCACCTCCTTCAGGAAATCCACTCAGGCCTTGACCACCCTAGGCGCAGTCACCGTCCTCTGTGCCATAGATGTGTGGTACAGGTTTGCATGATCCACCAAAACCAGGATAAACATGTTGCAAATTGTTGTTTTGGGGTCCAGAATCCCAGCAATATCCACTCTCACACTCTCAACGAGTGTTGCCACCACAGGAAAAGTTTAAAGGGGTGCCTTATGCATTTTCCCTCCCTTACATCAGGTTTGGAAGGTAACACATGACCTGGATTATATCCATCTGTCTTGGCCCTCATCTGCGGCCAATAATACAAGGTGATCAGGAGGTCAAAGTTTTGGCCCTCTCCTGATGTTCTGGCAAGTGAATCTTCATTAGCCAGCTTCAGTAGGAAGAGCTGATAGAACTGGGGGACCACCAACACATGGGTTGACCCAGTCTCAGGGACCTTAGGCTCACTATGCAGGAGACCATTGACCCAATAAATGTGGTGACGACCAGAGATGTCGCAACTGGTCTGGGTCTCAAGGAAGGGGCACTCCTGGTTTGCTTTCCAGAACTCTTCCTCAGCCAGTCCTCCTGCAACTTGCTAACTAGTGTCGACAGCTCTCCAATGCCAGGAATGTCTTCCGCTGTAGTAGAAATGGATGAAGAGAGGACAATTAACATTTGGTTACTATTAAAGAAGTTAAACTTCTCTTGGATTGTAGTATCTAATGCTACAAAATATCTTAATTAAATTGATTGCGGAATACATTTTATGTGAGTTTAACAAAAATATCACAAACAACTCTTAAATGGAGAAAAAAAATAGTGTGTTTCTTTTGGATATGCTTAAAACGCACTATGGTTATTTTGAGCGGGCCTCTTCTAACTCTATAGTGCATGTCTTCAGAGGTCAGCTTTTTCAATGAAAATGATGCCTTAAATGTGAAGGCAATATCTGATTGAAATGCCACTTCCCCAGGAGCGTCTACATGATGCCCCCAGTTAATTGTTAATATTCCCTTAGACAGTTTTAAAAGTTAATTTATCCCTAAAAAAACATTTCGGTTTGTAAATACTGTTACATTCTGAAGATGCTGTTTTTACCCAAATTGGTACTGCTGTAGTACAGTTATGTTCTTTTTCAGCACTTGAACTTCTCAGCTGTGCGAGAATGCTCCCTCTTATGATTTGGGATTCACGCCTATGTATGTCCCAAGTGAAAGCTGCGAGGTAAAGTTTAGATATTTTCTCTGCATTCACTGTGATAGTCGTTGTCTAATGGCTGCAGTAGGTAAAGGACATTTAAAAACGTAGGTTGATTTAAAACTGCGTTCAATTCCGCGAACTTCTAAAAGTGTTAGGCTCTGCTTAAGTATTTATTTAGAATGTAGGAAGAAAGCATCAAAAACATAATATTCAAAAATAGACAGGACGTGTCCCAATTTCAACGAAATTGCTGTAAAAGTTGTAGAATTATAGGCATAGGAGTGGTTTACATGAGTGAATTCCTTCTAAAAACAGCTCGAAGAATGCTATAATTCTTTCTAAGCCCGTATAAGAAAGAAAAACATCTTGTAATGAGATTTAGACAGGCAGGATTTAAGAGAAAAACACAGCATGTGTCTACTGGCCTCAAAACACATCAAATATCCGCTTCTTATTCACTGTGTTCTTCTGAATTACATCTGCAGCTCATTCAATTAAGCTTCACCACATGCTGACATAGAATATGCATGTACAAGCTCTGTTTTAATTGCAATTATGTGTCACGCAAAGGATACTCATTATTTCACTGAATATCTAACTAGTTTAATCCTCGTTCCATTTTATTTTAGTTTTTAATCCCTTGTAACGTGCCTGTTTACCTTCTTTTTGTTTAGTCGCTTTTATTAATATTTTTTCAATGTGGCTATTGTTTTTTTTTTACTTTAACTAAATTATATTCTGATCCTAGTACGTCATGGTGTTTAAAAAAGTATTTTGTTTTCTAATGTGCCACCCTAATTTGAGTTCTGATATGTCTATATGCTAAACTATATGATTTGTTTACAGTGCTTTTGCAACCTTATTTATTTTAAAATAGAGATTAGTATTCTGATTCAAGACGTTTGCAACATATGCTATAACTAGATTGTGACTTTAGCGTAGTTTTATGACTTTTTCCCACCAAATGTGAGGTAAATTTTTTTACCCTGATAGGGGGATTAATTAGGAAAATACTGAGTTTTAATGGGCCACAATTTAAGTCCTCCCTGGAAGAAGAGTACTTTTACCTAACTGGAGTGACTAATGTAGAAACAATTCGGTTGGCCATGGAGTGCGATAAGAGATGGCAGATGGGGACTGACTCGTGACTGACAATGAGTTTGAAGCCCATATGATTAAATATCTTTTTTATAACAGATTCTCATATATGAGATGAGATCAAAGTTAACCATATTAAAGCGGTGTTTATGAGGAAACTGTGAAGTGAAGGCGCAGTGCTCGGGAGCAGTGAACAAAATTAAGGCAAATAACAAAACAGCTACAGTGAAGGCTCCTCCGCTAAGGCGGAGGAGCGTCCCCCCACTGCTCATGGAGCAGTGTAAAAGAAAAAAAAATGATAATAACTGAGGCTATTATCATTTTATTTTTAGTAATGTCATGGGCGGGGCTTGGCTCCACTGATGTCAGGCGGAGGAGTGGTTGCTGCACTCTGAAGTGTGCATGACGCTTTGGATGGCCGTCTCGGGCAGGCCAAAGCGTCATGCACAGTTTGCATGTTCTCCACCCAGGCTGCATTAGAGCCTGGGTGGAGAACATGCCTAGGCCCCCAGCCTCTATTTGAGCGCCGAACCACGGTGCTCAGACCAATCACAATGCTGCATTTCAGCGTTGTGATTGGCTCAGGGGAGCCTGGGTGCTTACCAATCACAATGCTGCATTGCAGCGCTGTGATTGGCTGTGGGGAGCCTAGGTGCTTCCTGGAAGAGACATGATGTGGAAGAGACGGAGGAGAGACACAGCGAGAAAAGGTAAGTGAATTTTAATTTCTTTGTCACCTCCCCCAGTCCCCTCCCCCAGCCACACCCCCTACTTCCGAACCCCGCCCTTCAACCCCCGTACCGCACTGGCCGCCACTGACTACAATACAAGCCCACTCAGGACTGCGTGCCTAAGTTTCTGTTTTGAATAACAGGGACCAGTGCTTTAAATGGGCCGGTACTCACCGGTACTGAGTACAGGCACCTCCGATTTTTTTTGCCTTCAGTACCGGCACTTCTCTGTAGCTAGAGAGAATACCGGTACCATGATCAATCAGCACGGCAGGCGCAGATTAGGTTTTCCCTTCAGTTCAGGGCAGATGCAGCTCTGCTTCCTAGGAGTTTGTAATGAGTTAATCTGTTTTAGTGACATGAACACATTTCTCGTGTGCTTTGATATGTGCTGCAAATGGTACAGAAGTCATTAAAGTATGATCATATCTTGCCCTTAGACCCGCCCCCTAGCCCTGCCTACTTGCCACACCTCTATTTTAGTGAGTACCTGCACTTATTTTTTTCCATTTAAAGCACTGACAAGGACTGACCAATGTTATAACAGTGTGGGCTTCTGCTGAAGACTAATATTAGCAACATTATCAGGCTATCAATACTTATCACAACTAATGCTATCATTCCGTAACAAGCTGTTTTACACCATTAACATATTCGCAACTGTCTCACTTCGCACCAAATATATTAACTTTCCTTCTCCTTACCATTCTCTAATCTTTGGATTAGCTAACGTATGCTGACTAACACTCTTTCAAAGCATATGTTGTTTTACCTCTTAGAGAACACTTCCAAATCAATTGGTATTGCTCGGCATGGATGTTACGATGGTTGCTCAGATGGCAGTAATATCTACAGACACAAACCTGTATGTTAGCTCTATTTAGGCATTATTTTATAGTCCGAAGAAATCGATTATCTCACTACTTTATATAACTTTGTTTCATTAATCCCCAAATTTCTTACACGGAATACTCAAAGTAGTTATCCCTTCTGGTTGATTTAACAGCTAGAGAAATTAGGTGAAATTATGAGTAATGACAGAAAATGCAAATCTGTTGTTTGGCATTATATTTTATCGTAAAATGCAGCTTCCTGTCATTTTTTGACGCAGGAATGTATTTTTTGCTAAAAATAGCACAAAAAAACAAGTGCCATGAGCAACATCTACTCTCATTTTGGCTCTTCGTGTTGCTCCCACGCCCAAGCCGTAAAATTGTACAATGAACACAGCGTAATTACGGAATGTGGCATCATAACATATTTCAGGAATTTCATATAACAAGCATAATGTGGATTTTCCAAATTAAACAAATTACACAAGCAAAATAAAAATTGCCCATGAACTTATTTATAATGCTATTATGTTAAAATGTAAAAACACTAAAATGCTTGTTTGTTGTTTTTTGCTATTATGCTTGATTGTGATCATGGTTTCTCCTCACAACTTCTCCTGGCTGGGTGTGAGCTCTTGATGACAGCCACTCAAGGCCTCTACTGTTCTTTTTTACTCCTCTCCGGGGTGTGGGATGGGTACAGAGTATGGTGCTTGGGCCATGCAGCTTAATTTTTATTCTCTACATTTTCCGTCCTTCACTACTCTCTTCTGTCACAAGGACTTTTGTAGAAATTGAGAACACCTAAAGATTTTGTTTTAGGATAATCATCATGAGATCAAAGTCTATCAAACAACTAGCAATATGAACACCTCAATTTACGATAAGGAAAGGTTCCACCGACAGATAGTATTTCTCCATAATAACCAATAACTCACTGAAAGTCCTGTCTCTGAATAAAGGGTCTCAATCACCCACCGAGAGGAAACTAAATCTCTAATTACTTCCATAAACTTAAAGGACACATAATCCTCTTACAGGAAAAAAAGAAGTGGAAACATTAAGACCCAGAGTATATAGAACATTTGGATCCAAGAATATACTTACTTTCCAGCAAACAAAAAGAAAACTGGCCAACGCACACTTATATCAAAGAGACCATTGGTCAGTGACACTTATGTCTTCCATGACAGCAAGGTAAGACATTTATTTATAAACTAACTAAAGACGGCTTAGACTTTTAAGTAATGAACATTTATGCCCAGAAGTCTGATAATAATCAATTTTGATTGAACCTCAACAAGAAAATCTCTAAAGGCCCCCATTGTGTTGGAATGGTAGTGGGAGGTGGTTCTAATCTCGTTTTGGACCTAAGTTTGCACAATATTTCATCTTTTAACTACATACCAAATAGGTCACATGCACAAATAAAACAACTCTGTAAATGAAACAACCTAAATGATATGTGGCACCTATACCTTTTACTCTCATTTTTATAATACACTAACAATAATAGATTACCTATTAACAAAGAATACCTTCTCACCCAAGGCTTCAGTCCCTAAAATTGAACCAATTCTGATCTCCGACTATACCTGCATATCCCTTGATTTAGACAGAACTTGGCAAATGAAATGTTAAACAATTGTGAGGTGAAAGAGATAATTGCAGAATGATCATAATGTTTTATAAAGGGAATAAAACACCAGACTTCTCCCCAGACCTTTTGTGGGATACAATGAAAGCACTGATAACACATATCAACGTGGGGGGAGGTCTAAGGGAAGTTTAAACAAAACAATAGACCAGCAGGTTGTGTTTCCCCTAACAACAAATATCAAAACACTAATACAACCTGGGTCAGTGATTGAGCCAAGAAATTACACAAAAAGGTCTAGGTGAACCCCCATTCTCAACGTGACGACTCTATAAGAGAGCACTCCCTTCAACAGGACCCATCAATCACTTAAGGTGGTTAATTGTTATTATCATCTGGGTCTGTGTACTCCAACCAGCAGGACCAGTTCATGAAGCAGTGACCCGGTCACTAGCGTAGAAGGAGCAACCAAGGAGGATTGTCACCTGATCTCTCACGAGTATTGTCTTGGATGAGGTACTACCCATAGATCAAAGGTGGGAGATCCTAAAGGTCAGCAGTAAAATCATAATAGTGTGAGTTAAAAATGGCTAAGGGTGCTCAAAAGTTCTTTAATAGTAGAGGACCCCTGTCATATCTAAAAAGCAAGATGGCAATATGGCATAAATTAAATTGACATTATGCTATTGTCCATAGCAAGTACGGTCAACATGTTTCTGCCCTCAATCGATCAATAGTATCTGGGCTTTCGTCAGGACCTAAATTACTGCTGTGGTTTTCATTGTGAAAAAACGTGTAAGTAAATTATACAAAAATGGGGTGCAGATAAATAATTCCTACCGCACCGGTCAAGTTTAGAGGCAATCAAAACCGGATACCTGTGGAAAAATTGGAAAAGAAACAAAGACCCAATGTGTAAAACAAGCTCAACTACAGGTCAAACAAACTCAATGACCAAAGCTAGCATTCACTAATGCTGTATTGCATTCAATACTGTTCATTTTGAATTGCACTTACCCATAAACAGTGGGTACTGCCCTCACCTCAACCTGGTCTCGACTCAGGGAAAGGGGCCCCGCTCTAAAAGGACAAATTAGTAGGAGAAAGAGAAAACAGGTAAAAGCCGAAAAAACTCTCCTCTTTAGAAGCATGGTTTAAAAACCTGAGAACTGCACCAACATATCCCAGAATGCAAAGGCAGGTATGGTACATGAAAATCATTATGAAAAGAGGTATTAAAACTGTGCCACATGTGCAGACACATTTGAATGTTCACTATCATACTAGGTAATTATTAAACTGTGCCAGTAGACGTGAAACATGGAGGCAGACACACACTGTTAAAACAAGTCACATAACTCAAAAAAGAGTTGTCAAAGTAAATGTTAAGCCACATGTACCACATAAACTGGTATGCAAAGTAGGGGGAAGACAAAGTTATCCACTGAGAACTCCCTTAAATAGCGTGTACCCAGTCAGTCAAACTGATACAAAATGAGCCTGAACAGACAAAGTATAGCATAGCATCCACCCAATCAAACCATCTGGGGCTAGCAAACTGAACACTCACCTGTCCGTCGGTACCCCGGGGCGGTCTTTGAGTTAAGACCGGAGGTGCCGACGGACCCGGCGGGGAAGTCTATTTATCCCTGCTCAGTTCAAATGCATACAGGTGAGGCGGGCCGGTTTAGCTGCCCAAAGCGATGCCTGTGAACACGTACCGCGCATGTGCGGCGAAGAGATGCTTGTAATTGAATAAGGCGCATGCGTGTAAACAAGTACCGCGCATGTGCGGCGAGGAGATGCTTGTAATTGAGTAAGGCGCAAGCGCGGCGGAGAGATCACCAACTCATTCTCTCACGTCAGCACCGCGCAAGTGCAGGATCTGCCCAATATTCATTATAACACCCCTGCCAGACGTACTTGTTAAAGAGCAAAACCGCTCCCATGCGATAGAGTAACCGCAACCGTAATGTTGCTCAAAGAGTGTGATAGTGTTTAGAAAAATCGATGATTGTGCAACCTAGGTCATATGGGTGTTTACAACAAAGACTCTCTGTCAGGGAAGGTCATCAATGTATGTACATCCAAAAAGGACATACATGGAAATAGCCCATCTCCAGTGTGATAATGTTGCAATATAGTAGCCATCTTATCGTCATGATCCCCTATATAGCAAGCATATAAATGCACATCAATATTAGCCAAAAAAGAGGATAGGTTTTATAACAACAGCCAAGGAATTTCATCATTCAGACCTTCCGTGTCTGAATGAAGTCTGTGCACCCATCTCTGCTCTCTGACTAGAAGGAACTTCTGGATGTCAGTAATATGAGCTGGAATATGTGGTTGTTCTAGAACCACCCACTGAAGCTCGTTCTCTTTGTGTCCCACCGATATAAAGTGATTAGTGAGTTTGGTAGCACTCTTTTTACACCGGATAGTGCTCTTGTGCTCCGATATTCTCACCTTAACCTTTCGTGATGTCATGCCCACGTAGTTTTTATTGCAGGGGCATTTTATTAGGTAAATCACTCGTTCACTGTTGCAGTTCGTATGGGTTTTGAGGGACCAAGGTCTATTCGTCCCTATCTCTACCTCAGTGGTGTGTCGAGTCTGGGGGCATACTGCACAATTCCCGCATGGGAAGTGACCTACAACTGGTGGTAACCCCCAAAGTGTAGTTGTTTGATGGTTTCTCAGCACCCTCGGGCGTGTATGCACTAATCGGTCTTTCAGATTGGAGCTCCTTTTAAAGGCAAAAAGGGGAGGGGGTAAGGGACTACCCTCTATTTTAAGAAACCTCCAGTTCTTCAGGATGCTCTTCTTAAGTGCATTGGAATAGTTGCAGAAGGTGTTGACACAGGTAATCCTTTTGTTCTCTTCCATGGGATTCTGTATCCTCTTCTCGAGCAGAGCTTCTCTGTGGTTGTTTCTGGCTCTCTTCATGGATGTTTTTATGATTTTCATAGGATACTGTCTCTCCTGCAGTTGTGTAGATAGAAGAGAAGCATGTTCATGATATTTGGCCACCTCAGAACAATTCCGACGAATACGAAGGAATTGTCCAAATGGGAGGTTCTCCCTTAGAGCCCTAGGATGATAGCTCTTGAAGTGCAAGAGGGAGTTCCGTGCCATTGGCTTCCTGTAAAGTTCAGTACTGAGGTTGCCATTCTTCGGTCCAATCCGTAAATCCAAAAAGGATATACTTTCCTTTGAAAACTCGCAGGTGAATTTGAGAAACCTGTTCTGGTTGTTCAACCAGGTGTGGAATTCCTTGATGGTCTCGATGGACCCCCTCCAGATGACAAAGATGTCATCAATATACCGTTTCCAGGTCAAGATGTGACCTAGAAACGGATTCGTATCGGAGAGGATCTCAGTCTGTTCAATCTGGTGGACGTACAGATTTGCTAAAGATGGTGCGAAAATGCTCCCCATGGACGTCCCCGAGATTTGTAAAAAGAGATCTTCTTCAAATTTGAAAAAATTCTCTTTCATGGCTATGGTTGCACATGTCATAATAAAGTCCACTGGTGTAGAGCTCTGCAGTGAAGCACCTTCCAGGAGCATTTTGACAGTGGATAAAGTCTCATCCTGCGGAATGCACGTGTATAATGACTCGACGTCAAAACTCACTAAAATGTCTTGGGTGACATCAAATGGCATTCCATCCAGGATGCGTAGCAAATCTTTTGTATCCTCAACAAAGGAGGGCATAGTTCTCACCAAAGGTTTCAAAAAGAAATCTACAAAGGTAGAGAGGGGTTCCAAAACAGACCCTATCCCCGAAATTATAGGTCTACCAGGAGGGGGAAAGACCCCCTTATGTATTTTGGGTAATACATAGAAATACGGGATGATGGGATATGCTGTGTAAAGGAACTGTGCCTCATGACCAGTGATCCAACCTGCTTCAAGAGCCTCATCTGTCAAGTTTTTAATGGTCGCCAGAAGTCTCTTGGTAGGATCCAACTTGATACGGTGATAGAAATTCGTATTGCTTAGTTGTCTCCTGCACTCTGATTGGTATGCCTCCGCATCCATAATAACTGTCGCTCCCCCTTTGTCAGCAGGCTTTATGATGATAGATTTGTCATCTGCTAGCGACCGGATGGCAGAACGTTCACTATTAGATAAATTAGAGAAGTAGCGATGTTCACTTTGAAAGATAATTTCAGCATCCCTAAGGACTGCCCTTTCGAAAGTTAGTACTTCTGGAGGGACCATGTGAATTGGTGGAGTAAAGGTCGATTTAGGTCGTAAACCAGTGTTAGAAATGTCCTCTTGAGTTTCTTCAAGTGGTTTGTCCTTAAAGAAGGCCCGTAATCTGACCTTCCTAAAGAAACCCG
Source organism: Triturus cristatus (assembly GCF_964204655.1). NCBI lineage: Eukaryota > Metazoa > Chordata > Amphibia > Caudata > Salamandridae > Triturus > Triturus cristatus. Next base: position 387,325,848 of record NC_140589.1, on the reverse strand, counting down.
CAAGTTCTTGTCTGGTACGAAAGGGGTCACCCTTGTATGTGGGAACATACCCTAGTCCTTTTTCAAGGACCGAGATCTCGTTTTCGCTGAGAGTACGGTTACTGAGATTCACAATCAGGCTGTCGTGTTGCTCGGGCCTGCCACTGGAGGATCTCTCAGATTGCTCCGTGTTCGAGATGAAGGCGGGCTCCAATGAACGTTGGGTTGTGTTGATCTCCTCCGCCCTCTGGAACGGCGTTGGCCCTGCCCTAAAAAAGGCTGTTGTTGAAAGTTTTCATGATGGAAAGGACCCTGGAAACCAGGATGAGGGAAAAAGGGTTGTGGATAATTGAAAGGACCTGGAGGCCACCATTGTGGTTGTTGTGGACCCCCATAGAAATTACCTCTTCTCTGGCCTCGCTTGTTCCAATTGCGACCTCTAGATGGAAAACTCCCACCATGATCCGAGTCTGAGGAATCATTCTCACTCCCTGAGGTCGAATAGTTTGAGCCAGGTTTCCTTCCATGTTGGTTAAACACCGGAGGGGTGTAGGAATCACTGGTATAGGGATAGATCTTAGTCATGGAGAACTTAGCCAGGTCCTTCTTGAATTTGGCTATTTTACTTGCCAGTATAGTATCCCTAAACTCCTTAGTAGTCTTATCTGTCTCCTTGGACTGTTTGTTAAAACTGGAGGTGACTAAAACTGATTTGATCTGGGACTCAAGGAGTTGGATCTCAACTAAGATGTTATCTGCAATCCTCTTGGCTGTTGTTATGATCAGAATGAGCCAGTCACGCGTGCAGCGCCAGGCCACCAAAGACCAATCTTTTAGGAAACCCTTGTCATCCAGGAATAACCTCGGGGCATTGGTTACTATTAAGCCTGTAGGTGCACAATCAGACCGCAAATACTCGGTCATGATGGCCCCATGGACTTGGGTGCGTGCATGTGTACGTTTGAGGAAAAGTACTCTGTTCCAGTCCTCATCTTTGGTAGTGACAGTATTAGGTGGTAAGTCTATAATGCTAGGTGTCTGTAAAATGTCTAACGCTACTGCGTCATCGAACGATAGACCTTGTCTCTCAGACATCGTGAAGTGTCAATCAATAGAGTAAGAAAGTTGTGTATTACACAGAAAACAAGAAGAAGAAAAAAACCATATGCCGAACAGTACGGGATACAAGATGCATACTCAGGAGAAAACCAGCACAAGAGCGTGTCGATTCCCAAATTTGGTTTCGACAAAAAACCAGACCTACGGCGAATGCCGTTCTAGCACTGATAACACATATCAACGTGGGGGGAGGTCTAAGGGAAGTTTAAACAAAACAATAGACCAGCAGGTTGTGTTTCCCCTAACAACAAATATCAAAACACTAATACAACCTGGGTCAGTGATTGAGCCAAGAAATTACACAAAAAGGTCTAGGTGAACCCCCATTCTCAACGTGACGACTCTATAAGAGAGCACTCCCTTCAACAGGACCCATCAATCACTTAAGGTGGTTAATTGTTATTATCATCTGGGTCTGTGTACTCCAACCAGCAGGACCAGTTCATGAAGCAGTGACCCGGTCACTAGCGTAGAAGGAGCAACCAAGGAGGATTGTCACCTGATCTCTCACGAGTATTGTCTTGGATGAGGTACTACCCATAGATCAAAGGTGGGAGATCCTAAAGGTCAGCAGTAAAATCATAATAGTGTGAGTTAAAAATGGCTAAGGGTGCTCAAAAGTTCTTTAATAGTAGAGGACCCCTGTCATATCTAAAAAGCAAGATGGCAATATGGCATAAATTAAATTGACATTATGCTATTGTCCATAGCAAGTACGGTCAACATGTTTCTGCCCTCAATCGATCAATAGTATCTGGGCTTTCGTCAGGACCTAAATTACTGCTGTGGTTTTCATTGTGAAAAAACGTGTAAGTAAATTATACAAAAATGGGGTGCAGATAAATAATTCCTACCGCACCGGTCAAGTTTAGAGGCAATCAAAACCGGATACCTGTGGAAAAATTGGAAAAGAAACAAAGACCCAATGTGTAAAACAAGCTCAACTACAGGTCAAACAAACTCAATGACCAAAGCTAGCATTCACTAATGCTGTATGGCATTCAATACTGTTCATTTTGAATTGCACTTACCCATAAACAGTGGGTACTGCCCTCACCTCAACCTGGTCTCGACTCAGGGAAAGGGGCCCCGCTCTAAAAGGACAAATTAGTAGGAGAAAGAGAAAACAGGTAATACCCGAAAAAACTCTCCTCTTTAGAAGCATGGTTTAAAAACCTGAGAACTGCACCAACATATCCCAGAATGCAAAGGCAGGTATGGTACATGAAAATCATTATGAAAAGAGGTATTAAAACTGTGCCACATGTGCAGACACATTTGAATGTTCACTATCATACTAGGTAATTATTAAACTGTGCCAGTAGACGTGAAACATGGAGGCAGACACACACTGTTAAAACAAGTCACATAACTCAAAAAAGAGTTGTCAAAGTAAATGTTAAGCCACATGTACCACATAAACTGGTATGCAAAGTAGGGGGAAGACAAAGTTATCCACTGAGAACTCCCTTAAATAGCGTGTACCCAGTCAGTCAAACTGATACAAAATGAGCCTGAACAGACAAAGTATAGCATAGCATCCACCCAATCAAACCATCTGGGGCTAGCAAACTGAACACTCACCTGTCCGTCGGTACCCCGGGGCGGTCTTTGAGTTAAGACCGGAGGTGCCGACGGACCCGGCGGGGAAGTCTATTTATCCCTGCTCAGTTCAAATGCATACAGGTGAGGCGGGCCGGTTTAGCTGCCCAAAGCGATGCCTGTGAACACGTACCGCGCATGTGCGGCGAAGAGATGCTTGTAATTGAATAAGGCGCATGCGTGTAAACAAGTACCGCGCATGTGCGGCGAGGAGATGCTTGTAATTGAGTAAGGCGCAAGCGCGGCGGAGAGATCACCAACTCATTCTCTCACGTCAGCACCGCGCAAGTGCAGGATCTGCCCAATATTCATTATAACACCCCTGCCAGACGTACTTGTTAAAGAGCAAAACCGCTCCCATGCGATAGAGTAACCGCAACCGTAATGTTGCTCAAAGAGTGTGATAGTGTTTAGAAAAATCGATGATTGTGCAACCTAGGTCATATGGGTGTATACAACAAAGACTCTCTGTCAGGGAAGGTCATCAATGTATGTACATCCAAAAAGGACATACATGGAAATAGCCCATCTCCAGTGTGATAATGTTGCAATATAGTAGCCATCTTATCGTCATGATCCCCTATATAGCAAGCATATAAATGCACATCAATATTAGCCAAAAAAGAGGATAGGTTTTATAACAACAGCCAAGGAATTTCATCATTCAGACCTTCCGTGTCTGAATGAAGTCTGTGCACCCATCTCTGCTCTCTGACTAGAAGGAACTTCTGGATGTCAGTAATATGAGCTGGAATATGTGGTTGTTCTAGAACCACCCACTGAAGCTCGTTCTCTTTGTGTCCCACCGATATAAAGTGATTAGTGAGTTTGGTAGCACTCTTTTTACACCGGATAGTGCTCTTGTGCTCCGATATTCTCACCTTAACCTTTCGTGATGTCATGCCCACGTAGTTTTTATTGCAGGGGCATTTTATTAGGTAAATCACTCGTTCACTGTTGCAGTTCGTATGGGTTTTGAGAGACCAAGGTCTATTCGTCCCTATCTCTACCTCAGTGGTGTGTCGAGTCTGGGGGCATACTGCACAATTCCCGCATGGGAAGTGACCTACAACTGGTGGTAACCCCCAAAGTGTAGTTGTTTGATGGTTTCTCAGCACCCTCGGGCGTGTATGCACTAATCGGTCTTTCAGATTGGAGCTCCTTTTAAAGGCAAAAAGGGGAGGGGGTAAGGGACTACCCTCTATTTTAAGAAACCTCCAGTTCTTCAGGATGCTCTTCTTAAGTGCATTGGAATAGTTGCAGAAGGTGTTGACACAGGTAATCCTTTTGTTCTCTTCCATGGGATTCTGTATCCTCTTCTCGAGCAGAGCTTCTCTGTGGTTGTTTCTGGCTCTCTTCATGGATGTTTTTATGATTTTCATAGGATACTGTCTCTCCTGCAGTTGTGTAGATAGAAGAGAAGCATGTTCATGATATTTGGCCACCTCAGAACAATTCCGACGAATACGAAGGAATTGTCCAAATGGGAGGTTCTCCCTTAGAGCCCTAGGATGATAGCTCTTGAAGTGCAAGAGGGAGTTCCGTGCCATTGGCTTCCTGTAAAGTTCAGTACTGAGGTTGCCATTCTTCGGTCCAATCCGTAAATCCAAAAAGGATATACTTTCCTTTGAAAACTCGCAGGTGAATTTGAGAAACCTGTTCTGGTTGTTCAACCAGGTGTGGAATTCCTTGATGGTCTCGATGGACCCCCTCCAGATGACAAAGATGTCATCAATATACCGTTTCCAGGTCAAGATGTGACCTAGAAACGGATTCGTATCGGAGAGGATCTCAGTCTGTTCAATCTGGTGGACGTACAGATTTGCTAAAGATGGTGCGAAAATGCTCCCCATGGACGTCCCCGAGATTTGTAAAAATGTTATGTTATGTTATGTTATGTTACTGTTTTTTGTACCGCGCACAGCTACCCCAGCAAAAAATTCTCTTTCATGGCTATGGTTGCACATGTCATAATAAAGTCCACTGGTGTAGAGCTCTGCAGTGAAGCACCTTCCAGGAGCATTTTGACAGTGGATAAAGTCTCATCCTGCGGAATGCACGTGTATAATGACTCGACGTCAAAACTCACTAAAATGTCTTGGGTGACATCAAATGGCATTCCATCCAGGATGCGTAGCAAATCTTTTGTATCCTCAACAAAGGAGGGCATAGTTCTCACCAAAGGTTTCAAAAAGAAATCTACAAAGGTAGAGAGGGGTTCCAAAACAGACCCTATCCCCGAAATTATAGGTCTACCAGGAGGGGGAAAGACCCCCTTATGTATTTTGGGTAATACATAGAAATACGGGATGATGGGATATGCTGTGTAAAGGAACTGTGCCTCATGACCAGTGATCCAACCTGCTTCAAGAGCCTCATCTGTCAAGTTTTTAATGGTCGCCAGAAGTCTCTTGGTAGGATCCAACTTGATACGGTGATAGAAATTCGTATTGCTTAGTTGTCTCCTGCACTCTGATTGGTATGCCTCCGCATCCATAATAACTGTCGCTCCCCCTTTGTCAGCAGGCTTTATGATGATAGATTTGTCATCTGCTAGCGACCGGATGGCAGAACGTTCACTATTAGATAAATTAGAGAAGTAGCGATGTTCACTTTGAAAGATAATTTCAGCATCCCTAAGGACTGCCCTTTCGAAAGTTAGTACTTCTGGAGGGACCATGTGAATTGGTGGAGTAAAGGTCGATTTAGGTCGTAAACCAGTGTTAGAAATGTCCTCTTGAGTTTCTTCAAGTGGTTTGTCCTTAAAGAAGGCCCGTAATCTGACCTTCCTAAAGAAACCCGCAAGTTCTTGTCTGGTACGAAAGGGGTCACCCTTGTATGTGGGAACATACCCTAGTCCTTTTTCAAGGACCGAGATCTCGTTTTCGCTGAGAGTACGGTTACTGAGATTCACAATCAGGCTGTCGTGTTGCTCGGGCCTGCCACTGGAGGATCTCTCAGATTGCTCCGTGTTCGAGATGAAGGCGGGCTCCAATGAACGTTGGGTTGTGTTGATCTCCTCCGCCCTCTGGAACGGCGTTGGCCCTGCCCTAAAAAAGGCTGTTGTTGAAAGTTTTCATGATGGAAAGGACCCTGGAAACCAGGATGAGGGAAAAAGGGTTGTGGATAATTGAAAGGACCTGGAGGCCACCATTGTGGTTGTTGTGGACCCCCATAGAAATTACCTCTTCTCTGGCCTCGCTTGTTCCAATTGCGACCTCTAGATGGAAAACTCCCACCATGATCCGAGTCTGAGGAATCATTCTCACTCCCTGAGGTCGAATAGTTTGAGCCAGGTTTCCTTCCATGTTGGTTAAACACCGGAGGGGTGTAGGAATCACTGGTATAGGGATAGATCTTAGTCATGGAGAACTTAGCCAGGTCCTTCTTGAATTTGGCTATTTTACTTGCCAGTATAGTATCCCTAAACTCCTTAGTAGTCTTATCTGTCTCCTTGGACTGTTTGTTAAAACTGGAGGTGACTAAAACTGATTTGATCTGGGACTCAAGGAGTTGGATCTCAACTAAGATGTTATCTGCAATCCTCTTGGCTGTTGTTATGATCAGAATGAGCCAGTCACGCGTGCAGCGCCAGGCCACCAAAGACCAATCTTTTAGGAAACCCTTGTCATCCAGGAATAACCTCGGGGCATTGGTTACTATTAAGCCTGTAGGTGCACAATCAGACCGCAAATACTCGGTCATGATGGCCCCATGGACTTGGGTGCGTGCATGTGTACGTTTGAGGAAAAGTACTCTGTTCCAGTCCTCATCTTTGGTAGTGACAGTATTAGGTGGTAAGTCTATAATGCTAGGTGTCTGTAAAATGTCTAACGCTACTGCGTCATCGAACGATAGACCTTGTCTCTCAGACATCGTGAAGTGTCAATCAATAGAGTAAGAAAGTTGTGTATTACACAGAAAACAAGAAGAAGAAAAAAACCATATGCCGAACAGTACGGGATACAAGATGCATACTCAGGAGAAAACCAGCACAAGAGCGTGTCGATTCCCAAATTTGGTTTCGACAAAAAACCAGACCTACGGCGAATGCCGTTCTAGCACTGATAACACATATCAACGTGGGGGGAGGTCTAAGGGAAGTTTAAACAAAACAATAGACCAGCAGGTTGTGTTTCCCCTAACAACAAATATCAAAACACTAATACAACCTGGGTCAGTGATTGAGCCAAGAAATTACACAAAAAGGTCTAGGTGAACCCCCATTCTCAACGTGACGACTCTATAAGAGAGCACTCCCTTCAACAGGACCCATCAATCACTTAAGGTGGTTAATTGTTATTATCATCTGGGTCTGTGTACTCCAACCAGCAGGACCAGTTCATGAAGCAGTGACCCGGTTACTAGCGTAGAAGGAGCAACCAAGGAGGATTGTCACCTGATCTCTCACGAGTATTGTCTTGGATGAGGTACTACCCATAGATCAAAGGTGGGAGATCCTAAAGGTCAGCAGTAAAATCATAATAGTGTGAGTTAAAAATGGCTAAGGGTGCTCAAAAGTTCTTTAATAGTAGAGGACCCCTGTCATATCTAAAAAGCAAGATGGCAATATGGCATAAATTAAATTGACATTATGCTATTGTCCATAGCAAGTACGGTCAACATGTTTCTGCCCTCAATCGATCAATAGTATCTGGGCTTTCGTCAGGACCTAAATTACTGCTGTGGTTTTCATTGTGAAAAAACGTGTAAGTAAATTATACAAAAATGGGGTGCAGATAAATAATTCCTACCGCACCGGTCAAGTTTAGAGGCAATCAAAACCGGATACCTGTGGAAAAATTGGAAAAGAAACAAAGACCCAATGTGTAAAACAAGCTCAACTACAGGTCAAACAAACTCAATGACCAAAGCTAGCATTCACTAATGCTGTATGGCATTCAATACTGTTCATTTTGAATTGCACTTACCCATAAACAGTGGGTACTGCCCTCACCTCAACCTGGTCTCGACTCAGGGAAAGGGGCCCCGCTCTAAAAGGACAAATTAGTAGGAGAAAGAGAAAACAGGTAATACCCGAAAAAACTCTCCTCTTTAGAAGCATGGTTTAAAAACCTGAGAACTGCACCAACATATCCCAGAATGCAAAGGCAGGTATGGTACATGAAAATCATTATGAAAAGAGGTATTAAAACTGTGCCACATGTGCAGACACATTTGAATGTTCACTATCATACTAGGTAATTATTAAACTGTGCCAGTAGACGTGAAACATGGAGGCAGACACACACTGTTAAAACAAGTCACATAACTCAAAAAAGAGTTGTCAAAGTAAATGTTAAGCCACATGTACCACATAAACTGGTATGCAAAGTAGGGGGAAGACAAAGTTATCCACTGAGAACTCCCTTAAATAGCGTGTACCCAGTCAGTCAAACTGATACAAAATGAGCCTGAACAGACAAAGTATAGCATAGCATCCACCCAATCAAACCATCTGGGGCTAGCAAACTGAACACTCACCTGTCCGTCGGTACCCCGGGGCGGTCTTTGAGTTAAGACCGGAGGTGCCGACGGACCCGGCGGGGAAGTCTATTTATCCCTGCTCAGTTCAAATGCATACAGGTGAGGCGGGCCGGTTTAGCTGCCCAAAGCGATGCCTGTGAACACGTACCGCGCATGTGCGGCGAAGAGATGCTTGTAATTGAATAAGGCGCATGCGTGTAAACAAGTACCGCGCATGTGCGGCGAGGAGATGCTTGTAATTGAGTAAGGCGCAAGCGCGGCGGAGAGATCACCAACTCATTCTCTCACGTCAGCACCGCGCAAGTGCAGGATCTGCCCAATATTCATTATAACACCCCTGCCAGACGTACTTGTTAAAGAGCAAAACCGCTCCCATGCGATAGAGTAACCGCAACCGTAATGTTGCTCAAAGAGTGTGATAGTGTTTAGAAAAATCGATGATTGTGCAACCTAGGTCATATGGGTGTATACAACAAAGACTCTCTGTCAGGGAAGGTCATCAATGTATGTACATCCAAAAAGGACATACATGGAAATAGCCCATCTCCAGTGTGATAATGTTGCAATATAGTAGCCATCTTATCGTCATGATCCCCTATATAGCAAGCATATAAATGCACATCAATATTAGCCAAAAAAGAGGATAGGTTTTATAACAACAGCCAAGGAATTTCATCATTCAGACCTTCCGTGTCTGAATGAAGTCTGTGCACCCATCTCTGCTCTCTGACTAGAAGGAACTTCTGGATGTCAGTAATATGAGCTGGAATATGTGGTTGTTCTAGAACCACCCACTGAAGCTCGTTCTCTTTGTGTCCCACCGATATAAAGTGATTAGTGAGTTTGGTAGCACTCTTTTTACACCGGATAGTGCTCTTGTGCTCCGATATTCTCACCTTAACCTTTCGTGATGTCATGCCCACGTAGTTTTTATTGCAGGGGCATTTTATTAGGTAAATCACTCGTTCACTGTTGCAGTTCGTATGGGTTTTGAGAGACCAAGGTCTATTCGTCCCTATCTCTACCTCAGTGGTGTGTCGAGTCTGGGGGCATACTGCACAATTCCCGCATGGGAAGTGACCTACAACTGGTGGTAACCCCCAAAGTGTAGTTGTTTGATGGTTTCTCAGCACCCTCGGGCGTGTATGCACTAATCGGTCTTTCAGATTGGAGCTCCTTTTAAAGGCAAAAAGGGGAGGGGGTAAGGGACTACCCTCTATTTTAAGAAACCTCCAGTTCTTCAGGATGCTCTTCTTAAGTGCATTGGAATAGTTGCAGAAGGTGTTGACACAGGTAATCCTTTTGTTCTCTTCCATGGGATTCTGTATCCTCTTCTCGAGCAGAGCTTCTCTGTGGTTGTTTCTGGCTCTCTTCATGGATGTTTTTATGATTTTCATAGGATACTGTCTCTCCTGCAGTTGTGTAGATAGAAGAGAAGCATGTTCATGATATTTGGCCACCTCAGAACAATTCCGACGAATACGAAGGAATTGTCCAAATGGGAGGTTCTCCCTTAGAGCCCTAGGATGATAGCTCTTGAAGTGCAAGAGGGAGTTCCGTGCCATTGGCTTCCTGTAAAGTTCAGTACTGAGGTTGCCATTCTTCGGTCCAATCCGTAAATCCAAAAAGGATATACTTTCCTTTGAAAACTCGCAGGTGAATTTGAGAAACCTGTTCTGGTTGTTCAACCAGGTGTGGAATTCCTTGATGGTCTCGATGGACCCCCTCCAGATGACAAAGATGTCATCAATATACCGTTTCCAGGTCAAGATGTGACCTAGAAACGGATTCGTATCGGAGAGGATCTCAGTCTGTTCAATCTGGTGGACGTACAGATTTGCTAAAGATGGTGCGAAAATGCTCCCCATGGACGTCCCCGAGATTTGTAAAAATGTTATGTTATGTTATGTTATGTTACTGTTTTTTGTACCGCGCACAGCTACCCCAGCAAAAAATTCTCTTTCATGGCTATGGTTGCACATGTCATAATAAAGTCCACTGGTGTAGAGCTCTGCAGTGAAGCACCTTCCAGGAGCATTTTGACAGTGGATAAAGTCTCATCCTGCGGAATGCACGTGTATAATGACTCGACGTCAAAACTCACTAAAATGTCTTGGGTGACATCAAATGGCATTCCATCCAGGATGCGTAGCAAATCTTTTGTATCCTCAACAAAGGAGGGCATAGTTCTCACCAAAGGTTTCAAAAAGAAATCTACAAAGGTAGAGAGGGGTTCCAAAACAGACCCTATCCCCGAAATTATAGGTCTACCAGGAGGGGGAAAGACCCCCTTATGTATTTTGGGTAATACATAGAAATACGGGATGATGGGATATGCTGTGTAAAGGAACTGTGCCTCATGACCAGTGATCCAACCTGCTTCAAGAGCCTCATCTGTCAAGTTTTTAATGGTCGCCAGAAGTCTCTTGGTAGGATCCAACTTGATACGGTGATAGAAATTCGTATTGCTTAGTTGTCTCCTGCACTCTGATTGGTATGCCTCCGCATCCATAATAACTGTCGCTCCCCCTTTGTCAGCAGGCAACCTCCCATTTGGACAATTCCTTCGTATTCGTCGGAATTGTTCTGAGGTGGCCAAATATCATGAACATGCTTCTCTTCTATCTACACAACTGCAGGAGAGACAGTATCCTATGAAAATCATAAAAACATCCATGAAGAGAGCCAGAAACAACCACAGAGAAGCTCTGCTCGAGAAGAGGATACAGAATCCCATGGAAGAGAACAAAAGGATTACCTGTGTCAACACCTTCTGCAACTATTCCAATGCACTTAAGAAGAGCATCCTGAAGAACTGGAGGTTTCTTAAAATAGAGGGTAGTCCCTTACCCCCTCCCCTTTTTGCCTTTAAAAGGAGCTCCAATCTGAAAGACCGATTAGTGCATACACGCCCGAGGGTGCTGAGAAACCATCAAACAACTACACTTTGGGGGTTACCACCAGTTGTAGGTCACTTCCCATGCGGTAATTGTGCAGTATGCCCCCAGACTCGACACACCACTGAGGTAGAGATAGGGACGAATAGACCTTGGTCCCTCAAAACCCATACGAACTGCAACAGTGAACGAGTGATTTACCTAATAAAATGCCCCTGCAATAAAAACTACGTGGGCATGACATCACGAAAGGTTAAGGTGAGAATATCGGAGCACAAGAGCACTATCCGGTGTAAAAAGAGTGCTACCAAACTCACTAATCACTTTATATCGGTGGGACACAAAGAGAACGAGCTTCAGTGGGTGGTTCTAGAACAACCACATATTCCAGCTCATATTACTGACATCCAGAAGTTCCTTCTAGTCAGAGAGCAGAGATGGGTGCACAGACTTCATTCAGACACGGAAGGTCTGAATGATGAAATTCCTTGGCTGTTGTTATAAAACCTATCCTCTTTTTTGGCTAATATTGATGTGCATTTATATGCTTGCTATATAGGGGATCATGACGATAAGATGGCTACTATATTGCAACATTATCACACTGGAGATGGGCTATTTCCATGTATGTCCTTTTTGGATGTACATACATTGATGACCTTCCCTGACAGAGAGTCTTTGTTGTATACACCCATATGACCTAGGTTGCACAATCATCGATTTTTCTAAACACTATCACACTCTTTGAGCAACATTACGGTTGCGGTTACTCTATCGCATGGGAGCGGTTTTGCTCTTTAACAAGTACGTCTGGCAGGGGTGTTATAATGAATATTGGGCAGATCCTGCACTTGCGCGGTGCTGACGTGAGAGAATGAGTTGGTGATCTCTCCGCCGCGCTTGCGCCTTACACAATTACAAGCATCTCCTCGCCACACATGCGCGGTACTTGTTTACACGCATGCGCCTTATTCAATTACAAGCATCTCTTCGCCGCACATGCACGGTACGTGTTCACAGGCATCGCTTTGGGCAGCTAAACCGGCCCGCCTCACCTGTATGCATTTGAACTGAGCAGGGATAAATAGACTTCCCCGCCGGGTCCGTCGGCACCTCCGGTCTTAACTCAAAGACCGCCCCGGGGTACCGACGGACAGGTGAGTGTTCAGTTTGCTAGCCCCAGATGGTTTGATTGGGTGGATGCTATGCTATACTTTGTCTGTTCAGGCTCATTTTGTATCAGTTTGACTGACTGGGTACACGCTATTTAAGGGAGTTCTCAGTGAATAACTTTGTCTTCCCCCTACTTTGCATACCAGTTTATGTGGTACATGTGGCTTAACATTTACTTTGACAACTCTTTTTTGAGTTATGTGACTTGTTTTAACAGTGTGTGTCTGCCTCCATGTTTCACGTCTACTGGCACAGTTTAATAATTACCTAGTATGATAGTGAACATTCAAATGTGTCTGCACATGTGGCACAGTTTTAATACCTCTTTTCATAATGATTTTCATGTACCATACCTGCCTTTGCATTCTGGGATATGTTGGTGCAGTTCTCAGGTTTTTAAACCATGCTTCTAAAGAGGAGAGTTTTTTCGGGTATTACCTGTTTTCTCTTTCTCCTACTAATTTGTCCTTTTAGAGCGGGGCCCCTTTCCCTGAGTCGAGACCAGGTTGAGGTGAGGGCAGTACCCACTGTTTATGGGTAAGTGCAATTCAAAATGAACAGTATTGAATGCCATACAGCATTAGTGAATGCTAGCTTTGGTCATTGAGTTTGTTTGACCTGTAGTTGAGCTTGTTTTACACATTGGGTCTTTGTTTCTTTTCCAATTTTTCCACAGGTATCCGGTTTTGATTGCCTCTAAACTTGACCGGTGCGGTAGGAATTATTTATCTGCACCCCATTTTTGTATAATTTACTTACACGTTTTTTCACAATGAAAACCACAGCAGTAATTTAGGTCCTGACGAAAGCCCAGATACTATTGATCGATTGAGGGCAGAAACATGTTGACCGTACTTGCTATAATGTCAATTTAATTTATGCCATATTGCCATCTTGCTTTTTAGATATGACAGGGGTCCTCTACTATTAAAGAACTTTTGAGCACCCTTAGCCATTTTTAACTCACACTATTATGATTTTACTGCTGACCTTTAGGATCTCCCACCTTTGATCTATGGGTAGTACCTCATCCAAGACAATACTCGTGAGAGATCAGGTGACAATCCTCCTTGGTTGCTCCTTCTACGCTAGTGACCGGGTCACTGCTTCATGAACTGGTCCTGCTGGTTGGAGTACACAGACCCAGATGATAATAACAATTAACCACCTTAAGTGATTGATGGGTCCTGTTGAAGGGAGTGCTCTCTTATAGAGTCGTCACATTGAGAATGGGGGTTCACCTAGACCTTTTTGTGTAATTTCTTGGCTCAATCACTGACCCAGGTTGTATTAGTGTTTTGATATTTGTTGTTAGGGGAAACACAACCTGCTGGTCTATTGTTTTGTTTAAACTTCCCTTAGACCTCCCCCCACGTTGATATGTGTTATCAGTGCTAGAACGGCATTCGCCGTAGGTCTGGTTTTTTGTCGAAACCAAAATTTGGGAATCGACACGCTCTTGTGCTGGTTTTCTCCTGAGTATGCATCTTGTATCCCGTACTGTTCGGCATATGGTTTTTTTCTTCTTCTTGTTTTCTGTGTAATACACAACTTTCTTACTCTATTGATTGACACTTCACGATGTCTGAGAGACAAGGTCTATCGTTCGATGACGCAGTAGCGTTAGACATTTTACAGACACCCAGCATTATAGACTTACCACCTAATACTGTCACTACCAAAGATGAGGACTGGAACAGAGTACTTTTCCTCAAACGTACACATGCACGCACCCAAGTCCATGGGGCCATCATGACCGAGTATTTGCGGTCTGATTGTGCACCTACAGGCTTAATAGTAACCAATGCCCCGAGGTTATTCCTGGATGACAAGGGTTTCCTAAAAGATTGGTCTTTGGTGGCCTGGCGCTGCACGCGTGACTGGCTCATTCTGATCATAACAACAGCCAAGAGGATTGCAGATAACATCTTAGTTGAGATCCAACTCCTTGAGTCCCAGATCAAATCAGTTTTAGTCACCTCCAGTTTTAACAAACAGTCCAAGGAGACAGATAAGACTACTAAGGAGTTTAGGGATACTATACTGGCAAGTAAAATAGCCAAATTCAAGAAGGACCTGGCTAAGTTCTCCATGACTAAGATCTATCCCTATACCAGTGATTCCTACACCCCTCCGGTGTTTAACCAACATGGAAGGAAACCTGGCTCAAACTATTCGACCTCAGGGAGTGAGAATGATTCCTCAGACTCGGATCATGGTGGGAGTTTTCCATCTAGAGGTCGCAATTGGAACAAGCGAGGCCAGAGAAGAGGTAATTTCTATGGGGGTCCACAACAACCACAATGGTGGCCTCCAGGTCCTTTCAATTATCCACAACCCTTTTTCCCTCATCCTGGTTTCCAGGGTCCTTTCCATCATGAAAACTTTCAACAACAGCCTTTTTTAGGGCAGGGCCAACGCCGTTCCAGAGGGCGGAGGAGATCAACACAACCCAACGTTCATTGGAGCCCGCCTTCATCTCGAACACGGAGCAATCTGAGAGATCCTCCAGTGGCAGGCCCGAGCAACACGACAGCCTGATTGTGAATCTCAGTAACCGTACTCTCAGCGAAAACGAGATCTCGGTCCTTGAAAAAGGACTAGGGTATGTTCCCACATACAAGGGTGACCCCTTTCGTACCAGACAAGAACTTGCGGGTTTCTTTAGGAAGGTCAGATTACGGGCCTTCTTTAAGGACAAACCACTTGAAGAAACTCAAGAGGACATTTCTAACACTGGTTTACGACCTAAATCGACCTTTACTCCACCAATTCACATGGTCCCTCCAGAAGTACTAACTTTCGAAAGGGCAGTCCTTAGGGATGCTGAAATTATCTTTCAAAGTGAACATCGCTACTTCTCTAATTTATCTAATAGTGAACGTTCTGCCATCCGGTCGCTAGCAGATGACAAATCTATCATCATAAAGCCTGCTGACAAAGGGGGAGCGACAGTTATTATGGATGCGGAGGCATACCAATCAGAGTGCAGGAGACAACTAAGCAATACGAATTTCTATCACCGTATCAAGTTGGATCCTACCAAGAGACTTCTGGCGACCATTAAAAACTTGACAGATGAGGCTCTTGAAGCAGGTTGGATCACTGGTCATGAGGCACAGTTCCTTTACACAGCATATCCCATCATCCCGTATTTCTATGTATTACCCAAAATACATAAGGGGGTCTTTCCCCCTCCTGGTAGACCTATAATTTCGGGGATAGGGTCTGTTTTGGAACCCCTCTCTACCTTTGTAGATTTCTTTTTGAAACCTTTGGTGAGAACTATGCCCTCCTTTGTTGAGGATACAAAAGATTTGCTACGCATCCTGGATGGAATGCCATTTGATGTCACCCAAGACATTTTAGTGAGTTTTGACGTCGAGTCATTATACACGTGCATTCCGCAGGATGAGACTTTATCCACTGTCAAAATGCTCCTGGAAGGTGCTTCACTGCAGAGCTCTACACCAGTGGACTTTATAATGACATGTGCAACCATAGCCATGAAAGAGAATTTTTTCAAATTTGAAGAAGATCTCTTTTTACAAATCTCGGGGACGTCCATGGGGAGCATTTTCGCACCATCTTTAGCAAATCTGTACGTCCACCAGATTGAACAGACTGAGATCCTCTCCGATACGAATCCGTTTCTAGGTCACATCTTGACCTGGAAACGGTATATTGATGACATCTTTGTCATCTGGAGGGGGTCCATCGAGACCATCAAGGAATTCCACACCTGGTTGAACAACCAGAACAGGTTTCTCAAATTCACCTGCGAGTTTTCAAAGGAAAGTATATCCTTTTTGGATTTACGGATTGGACCGAAGAATGGCAACCTCAGGACTGAACTTTACAGGAAGCCAATGGCACGGAACTCCCTCTTGCACTTCAAGAGCTATCATCCTAGGGCTCTAAGGGAGAACCTCCCATTTGGACAATTCCTTCGTATTCGTCGGAATTGTTCTGAGGTGGCCAAATATCATGAACATGCTTCTCTTCTATCTACACAACTGCAGGAGAGACAGTATCCTATGAAAATCATAAAAACATCCATGAAGAGAGCCAGAAACAACCACAGAGAAGCTCTGCTCGAGAAGAGGATACAGAATCCCATGGAAGAGAACAAAAGGATTACCTGTGTCAACACCTTCTGCAACTATTCCAATGCACTTAAGAAGAGCATCCTGAAGAACTGGAGGTTTCTTAAAATAGAGGGTAGTCCCTTACCCCCTCCCCTTTTTGCCTTTAAAAGGAGCTCCAATCTGAAAGACCGATTAGTGCATACACGCTCGAGGGTGCTGAGAAACCATCAAACAACTACACTTTGGGGGTTACCACCAGTTGTAGGTCACTTCCCATGCGGGAATTGTGCAGTATGCCCCCAGACTCGACACACCACTGAGGTAGAGATAGGGACGAATAGACCTTGGTCCCTCAAAACCCATACGAACTGCAACAGTGAACGAGTGATTTACCTAATAAAATGCCCCTGCAATAAAAACTACGTGGGCATGACATCACGAAAGGTTAAGGTGAGAATATCGGAGCACAAGAGCACTATCCGGTGTAAAAAGAGTGCTACCAAACTCACTAATCACTTTATATCGGTGGGACACAAAGAGAACGAGCTTCAGTGGGTGGTTCTAGAACAACCACATATTCCAGCTCATATTACTGACATCCAGAAGTTCCTTCTAGTCAGAGAGCAGAGATGGGTGCACAGACTTCATTCAGACACGGAAGGTCTGAATGATGAAATTCCTTGGCTGTTGTTATAAAACCTATCCTCTTTTTTGGCTAATATTGATGTGCATTTATATGCTTGCTATATAGGGGATCATGACGATAAGATGGCTACTATATTGCAACATTATCACACTGGAGATGGGCTATTTCCATGTATGTCCTTTTTGGATGTACATACATTGATGACCTTCCCTGACAGAGAGTCTTTGTTGTATACACCCATATGACCTAGGTTGCACAATCATCGATTTTTCTAAACACTATCACACTCTTTGAGCAACATTACGGTTGCGGTTACTCTATCGCATGGGAGCGGTTTTGCTCTTTAACAAGTACGTCTGGCAGGGGTGTTATAATGAATATTGGGCAGATCCTGCACTTGCGCGGTGCTGACGTGAGAGAATGAGTTGGTGATCTCTCCGCCGCGCTTGCGCCTTACTCAATTACAAGCATCTCCTCGCCGCACATGCGCGGTACTTGTTTACACGCATGCGCCTTATTCAATTACAAGCATCTCTTCGCCGCACATGCGCGGTACGTGTTCACAGGCAACGCTTTGGGCAGCTAAACCGGCCCGCCTCACCTGTATGCATTTGAACTGAGCAGGGATAAATAGACTTCCCCGCCGGGTCCGTCGGCACCTCCGGTCTTAACTCAAAGACCGCCCCGGGGTACCGACGGACAGGTGAGTGTTGAGTTTGCTAGCCCCAGATGGTTTGATTGGGTGGATGCTATGCTATACTTTGTCTGTTCAGGCTCATTTTGTATCAGTTTGACTGACTGGGTACACGCTATTTAAGGGAGTTCTCAGTGAATAACTTTGTCTTCCCCCTACTTTGCATACCAGTTTATGTGGTACATGTGGCTTAACATTTACTTTGACAACTCTTTTTTGAGTTATGTGACTTGTTTTAACAGTGTGTGTCTGCCTCCATGTTTCACGTCTACTGGCACAGTTTAATAATTACCTAGTATGATAGTGAACATTCAAATGTGTCTGCACATGTGGCACAGTTTTAATACCTCTTTTCATAATGATTTTCATGTACCATACCTGCCTTTGCATTCTGGGATATGTTGGTGCAGTTCTCAGGTTTTTAAACCATGCTTCTAAAGAGGAGAGTTTTTTCGGGTATTACCTGTTTTCTCTTTCTCCTACTAATTTGTCCTTTTAGAGCGGGGCCCCTTTCCCTGAGTCGAGACCAGGTTGAGGTGAGGGCAGTACCCACTGTTTATGGGTAAGTGCAATTCAAAATGAACAGTATTGAATGCCATACAGCATTAGTGAATGCTAGCTTTGGTCATTGAGTTTGTTTGACCTGTAGTTGAGCTTGTTTTACACATTGGGTCTTTGTTTCTTTTCCAATTTTTCCACAGGTATCCGGTTTTGATTGCCTCTAAACTTGACCGGTGCGGTAGGAATTATTTATCTGCACCCCATTTTTGTATAATTTACTTACACGTTTTTTCACAATGAAAACCACAGCAGTAATTTAGGTCCTGACGAAAGCCCAGATACTATTGATCGATTGAGGGCAGAAACATGTTGACCGTACTTGCTATGGACAATAGCATAATGTCAATTTAATTTATGCCATATTGCCATCTTGCTTTTTAGATATGACAGGGGTCCTCTACTATTAAAGAACTTTTGAGCACCCTTAGCCATTTTTAACTCACACTATTATGATTTTACTGCTGACCTTTAGGATCTCCCACCTTTGATCTATGGGTAGTACCTCATCCAAGACAATACTCGTGAGAGATCAGGTGACAATCCTCCTTGGTTGCTCCTTCTACGCTAGTGACCGGGTCACTGCTTCATGAACTGGTCCTGCTGGTTGGAGTACACAGACCCAGATGATAATAACAATTAACCACCTTAAGTGATTGATGGGTCCTGTTGAAGGGAGTGCTCTCTTATAGAGTCGTCACGTTGAGAATGGGGGTTCACCTAGACCTTTTTGTGTAATTTCTTGGCTCAATCACTGACCCAGGTTGTATTAGTGTTTTGATACAATGAAAGCAGCCATAGGTGTGTTTTGAGCTGCGTCATGTGCAGGAAAAACAAATAAATTAATTTTACAGCTCATTATCCTGGAGCTAGAAATTTAGAAACTAGAACACAAATTACTCACACCCAGGATGTAATGATTTTACACAAATTAAAGCCCATAAAAAATTAACTTAACAAAATACTTAGTGAAAGAGCCCATTAATGAGTAAACAACATCAACGCAAGGAATATTCATGAAGAAAACAACGCTGGGAGGACCCTTGTCAATTATCTTAATGTGAAAAGCAATACATCAGAGCTATCTCAACACCCTAAATCTGGCTTCATTAACTGAAAAAAATCACATCTAGAGCTAAATAAGGTGACTGGGAAGTCAGGGATTTCTTGGACGAGTGGGCCAAAATGGCAGACGCCTTAATGTGAACTCTGGAGATGAACACCCGTAGTCTAACATTTCTGTTACCTTCTGGCTGGACCTGGTGGGTGTCAGGTGGCTGGAGGTGGCAGGAGCCTCATGAAGGCACTTGGGTCTAACCGGGCAATGCGCTGATATTCACTGTGTTGCCCTGGTAGTAAGGGGAGGCAAAGTTGTGCAGCCACATTATAGAGGTGGTGGGGTGGGTAGAGGGGGGGCAGGGGAGCATTGGAGGGGGAGCGCATGGGGGTTATGATAATTAATACATTTAAAATAAAAACTTACCTGGAGCTGCCTCCCGGGTCGTACACGGCACAGTCCTTCCTGTTCCCAAAGAGAACTGGGGCCATGTCAGAGATTCCCTGCAATCCCCATACTGCTCTCACGTGAGAGCAGTGCAGGTATTGGTCTGATCAGGCAGGAAAGACCTCCTACTCAGAACAGGGAGTCTGTGGCCTTTCTCCAGCCCAGCTGCTCAATGCAGCTGAGCTGGAGAAAACCTAAGTGCACATGTGTGTTTTGGTCGGCCTGAGATGGCATATGCGCACTTAGGGAGTGGAGTGCACGTCGCACTCCTTCCCCCCAAGGCACCCCTCCCTTCTCAAGCTGGCTTAGAGCAAGAAAATACAACATAAAACAATGACATCGTTTTATATTTCATTTACTGTCTGTGAGCCAGGCAGTGGGGCGACGCTCCTCCGCTATTGCGGAGGACACGCCACTGCAAAAGTGTACAAAAATGTCAAGGATTGTCCAAAGGTAAATATAGTAGAATTGGAAAGCAGACACAATTAGCTTAGTTAGCATACCAGTGTTGACAAAACCAATGGTCTGATGTACGGTGTATCTCAAATGGAAGGTCTAGAAGATGAGTTACAGATCGTTGAGGAAAGGAGGACCACAAGTAAGAGATCCATTTGTTCTCAATGGAGTTTTCCAGCATAACTGGGTCTTTTCCATTCATGAGTTATTTTCATCTTTGATCGGCCCACAAAGGAAAAGGAAATGTTAAGCGGTCTTAATTCAGTCCCTTCCTACACATTATGGTAGATTTTGCATAATTTTGAAAGATATCAATTTTGGTTCCTTTCCAGTCTATTACTTTCATTTTCCTCATGCAATCCAAAATTGCATCAGTATATTTGTAGTGTAGAGGCCAGAATTTAGCAGATGCAGGTTTTTTTGTGTAAGCGGAAGGTCTAGTGGAAATTCATGAGGCTTTCTAAATTTCAAAATCTTTACCAAAGTAAATGCCAAGGACCTGTCGGATCCATGATTCTAAGAATTCTGCACAAAATGTAGTGTCTTCTATGTTCACGGTAGGCAAAAAAATCCTAAATTTCACTTCTATTCCTGTGTCCTAGGTCTGTGATTTCTCTTTCCAGTAGCTCAAAATTCTTGGACATGATATCCGATTCTTTTCAGCAGTTCATTATGAATATCTTCTGTTCCACTTATTCTTGATTCAGCATGTCCTATTCTATTTGAGAGATGTGTGACATCACTTATCAGACCCAGAATTTTGACTTGCAGAAGGTCTGTGAGGATTTTAGTGCTCTGGGTGAGGTTATGTGATGACGAATTCAGGTGTTGTAGGGTCATATCTAGGTTGTCATTGCTGTCTGATTTTCCTGAAATAGAGGGGTACGGTATCAGAGGTTCCAAATATATTCTCTCCTTAAATTCCTTGGGTTAATTCAATTCCTTCGCCTCCATCTCACCCATTTTAAGGAGTAGTCATTGAGTGTTTGATTGGGTGCTTGTAGAATGAACTCTGGGTGCTCACTTGTGAGACTCTCCTACAGGGCAGCAGGATCATGAAGGTAAGGCTGGCTGTATACAACATAAACTTTCTATATGGCCCTTGCTGTCTTTATATAATCCTAACTGGTTCTAGAGTGGAGATTAGTTTCAGTTTACCATAAAATGAAGCGTGCATAACTGTTAAAGGGATATGTGATTGCTACTAGGAATAATGCGGAGCATTGCATACTGAAACTAAGAAAAAATCTCTAAACTGACCCACTTTGTTTTACTGATGGCTAAAAGTTAATCTTGTAGACATATCCCCAAATTAACTTCCAACAACATGATTAGTTCAGAAAACTTAATTTTATTATTTATACAAATATTTTTTAATTTTTTAGTCTTTTTTCACATATGTATCTACTTTATCATTATAAATAAACATTCATGTATTTACAAATTAATATGAAACTTGTCATGATACAAGCTTGAAACACAATTTACAAAATATCTGTAACTCCACAGAAACACCCATCAAACCTGCATTCTCACCTCTCAACCCTGTACAGTCACACTAACATTCATACAACACAAACGTTATGAAGGGATTCAAAAAATATGTGTGGGATCCTATATAATTCTTGCAGAGACAATTGAATTCCCTGTACAGTTGCGTCCCATCAGATTCTTCTCCTGTATATGCCTCTGGTAGGATTCCCCTGTGTCTAGAAATGGTCTACGCATGTTTTGGTGGATATTACATCAAACCGCCTTCATCAGGACCAAATATGTACTAGATAAGCGTCAACAAACATGTGGACGGGGGTTATCTGTAAAAATCACAATAAGACAGATTTACCTAGGGAATATCAAGTACAAAAACTTCGAATAATTTATTTTTACAAAATAACATCCGCGTTGCTAAGGAAAGGCAATTATGATCGTATCGCTTCATGTTACACTTTATAGCAAATTCACCTGTGGTGTGCACAAGTTGTCAACGTGAAGATTTTGCAATGTGGCAGAAAAGTTTTTGATTAAGATCAGAATGGGGACACAGTTTGATAAAGTCCAAGAAAACAAAAGAAAAAGCACTCACCAAGACCAAAAGTCAGAAAAAAGTGAAAAGATGTTTCACTATATAAATATACAAGATTAGAGTTTGCACCTGAGCGATTCTGTATGGCTCTCATCAGGTAGATACAACTACACAGCATGTAGCTCACAGACCATATTGGGCTCTATCTTTATATTTTCTTTGGAATGTAGACTGGTTATCTATTAAAGAAAGAGTAAAGTATAGTCATGAGTAGCTGTCCCTAAGGGTTCTTGGGATCTTAAATTCCTCGAATATGGGTTATGACTCTCACCCGAATTTCTTGATAGGACGTTTCTGTACTACGTCTGTACGTTAGCAAAAAGATTGGTTCTTTTTATTAGAAAGGTACTGGTTTTGGTTCTTTTGCTCAATGTGTTTCTTCATGGTACCCTTCCCCCCTGTTTGCTTTTCTTTTTCTATTTTTCCAAAAATTGAAATACATATTATTTTTTTGTTTACATCAATTGTTATACTATTTGTGTTTCTATGGATCAACATTTTGTGAATAAACTTTGCTTAGCTTTATTTATTAGCCTTTTTGGCTTATTTTTCTATTTTATTATATTTACATTTAGGTGTATCTTTTTTGTCATTATATTAGTATTCTTAATTCTTGGTAATTGCATTTTGGAGAGATGAATTTATAAATAATTATTTGTACTGTTTCAATGTTTTATTGATTTTTAAAATATGTTAGGTTAGTTTAATTTCTATTATTTTAATGGCAAATTTATTTAACACTTTGGCACTTAATTTTGCTGGATTCCTTGTCTGGGTTTTAGTCAGGCAGACTGACCTTTAACTGCTCTAATGACTTCATATGAAGCAGTTTGTTACACATTTCCTTTCTTTATCGTTTTTTTTTAATTAGGACGTTGTTCGTCTTTGCTAACTGTTTTATTTTCAATTTTATTTGTTAAAATGGTTAGTGGAATTTTCTTTATTCTTTGTAAGAACATCAGTTATTAGTTGGGAAGGATGTGAGCCCTACCCAAGCAATAAGTCCCGAAATCCTATCAGGTCAAATGCAGTTTAAAAAATGTAAACATGGGATCATCTCTTGGTAGCTTTGGTACAAAGCAGATAGTCTTACTTTTGGAAAATGTGTAAAGTTTTCAGCAATTCTAAAACAGTCAAAAGGTTAAAGTGCAACCATGTAAAAATCTCATAACCAATTTCTAACACTTAAGAAAAAAACATGAATAGAAAAACAGACAAAATGACTAAAACCCAACAAAGGAGAACAGATATGTGGTTTTGGCTGGAAAAGCTCTGAGATAAAAAATATAAATTTTTCAGGTCCCAAACTCCACTTTTCGGTTGGACACTCTTTGTGCCATCGCCTGGTCAAAAGGTGTACCTTTCAATTTAGTCCTTTTCCAGCAGGGAAACATGAATCTGTATTCAATTTAGTCCTCCCAAAATTATATATCTTTGCTGTCGAAGTCCCGCTGAAGCTAAAGAGGTGATGGAATCCCAACAGGGTTTCTAAGTCTCAATTTTTCAGACTTTCTGGACCTGTTCCTCTTAGGTACGTCTATGGCTCCAAGGACCTCTGGGACAACACATAGGGGCAATGGGACTCTCTAGCAGAGGTCATCAGTGAGGGCAGTCCAAGTCTAGCCAAATGTTAGCACTTTTGCAGCACATCCTGTTTGTCTCACTTCAAACTACCCAATAGTGCACCATTCTCAGTCCAATCTAAGATTGCTGAAACATTCTGCCCCTTGAGAGAGCTTGTGTCACATCAAGGGGTGTAAATAACTGAGAAGTCCCATCCTACTCAACCACTCCAACTGGTACTGGGTCCAGCTCAGTCCTCCACTAACAACGCAGCCAAGAGACTAAAGTTTATCATGTGTTACGAAATGTAATTTCTATAGCCTTGTCTTATCATTAGGTTGTATAAGTACAGGCTTCCCCCAGTCCATTTTCGGATTAGTGAAGGTCCTGGACCCTCCTTAACTACCATGTTTGGGTCAAGCTGGATCACAGTCCCCATTCAAGCTATATTGCCAGGCTCAATCCATTGTCACTGCAAACATTTTTTCACCTCAACAAAGGCACCTCTGACAGGCCGACTGCAGGCAGACTAATGGCAATCAGAGCAGAAGCTTCAGGCAGCCATATTTTAGGATTTTAGAAGTTACTTTCTAAATATTGAACTCCAACTTTAACTGAATTGAATTTATAATGAATATTAAAGCTTTAATTGAAGCATTTCTGTGGCTTATCACAAAACAAAATTAGCAGAATTATTTTTAACTGAACAACATGTTTGTCTCGTGGAAACAGTTGCTGCCATTACATCTACTACAGTCAAAATAGCTTTTGGTAGCTAGTCACTGTAGGAACATGCAAACAAGAAATCCATGCATGCTTCATTTTTAAACACAAAGCACCCTACTTTGTGGGCAGCAAGACCTACTTAGAAATTACTTGTTTAATATTTTAAAGGAGTTTTTTCAATAATGGTTATTTTGAGAGGTTCACCTGCAGGTGTAAAGCCTACGGAATCAGATTACACCTCTACACCTGAAGCAATGTTGTCCTTGTGAGCCAAGTGAAAGGGCCATTAAGTGCTGTAGTCCACAGGTTACATTTAACTTTCTATGCCATTGGGTGTATTTTCCTGCATCATACACTATATTCTATGTATTTAGTGAAAAATGTAAAACACCATTTAGGGATTAGTCAAAGTTACTAGGTTTTAGGGGAAAGGTCACATACATTGGGAACTGGACAGCAGTGTCCCAGTGTGCAAAACCCATCAGCACCTCTCTGAACTTAATGGGGCGTTACCAAGCAAAAGAGGCATTTTTTCCACCTGAAGTTTAGGCTAGATAGGCCTAGGAGTAGTTAAAATGATTATTTACCATCCCCACTTAGGAAAATGCCCCAAAAAATAATTCAAGCAATTCACACTTAGTTTTCAATATCTAACTTAATGGTGAAAACATATTGCTGTCACATTTAATAGTAAAGTAACTGTATAGAAATGCACTTTTTTATTCTTGTGCAAAACAGACTTACAACCAGTTTGTCCCCTCATATCACCTCCAGAGGCTCAAATTAATGGCCTTAATCTCCAGAGGACAATGGCTTGGGCTCTAGGTCCAAGAATGCAGAAGTTATGTTAACAACTCACCACTTAGCTATTCTTACCTATCTGGGTGGGAACAGGAACAACTGGCAGAAGAAAGACAGTCTTAATTAGGCCTGGGCAGAGTTCACAAAGTTCTGCTACATGAAACTCTGCTAAGTGACCAAATAACTCTGCTGGAAAATCAGCATGAACAGCAGCATGCGTATCTCAAGAAGATGCTGCTTCTATATGCCACTCGAGTAGATGTTCTTCTTGATCAACAACTTCCTCAACACGAAAGAAGGTTTCTCAACATGAGCAGTTTCGGCCATCCGTGAGCAACCGTGTTGAGAATTCCTGCTGGGAGGTGGTCTGGAGTAAGATTTTCCCCACTCACGCTCGACAACTTAATGTTGACGAGCATGAGCGAGGAAAAAACTCTGCTCCACTACTCAGAGCAGAGTTTTTCAGAACTCCACACACTACGTGCAGCGCTGAGTGGGAAAAACTCAGTAAATTCTGCAAACGGGGCAGAGTTTCACACCTTTATATATTAAATGAATATATTATATTACATATGGCTGCTATACAATCAGATTCAAAACTGAAAAATATTTTTAAAAAAATATTTTGACAGACAAAATGTGACATAAATAGTGAGAGTACTTAATCCAAACTAACAGAAAAATACAATACGATTTACAACAACATAAAAAAAAATCATGGTATTCCGTTCCTTTTAGACTCAATGTAGTTTAACTACCACCCTATAGGGGTTTCACACTGGTTTAGATAGGGGGAGTGACTCAAGACGTGAATTGGCTGCTCGTCCACGTTTGACCTTTGATGTATGTGTTATTATGAAAACATCACAGATGGTCTTCTTCAGGACTGGCGGAAAATCATGCAGACTGCCAAGGAAGGTGGTGGACTCATCCAGATCTTGACTAGAGCCCTCAGATTAGGTCCTTAGGGCGTGGCCCACTGACTGGGGAAATTAAGTCTGATGTGTTCATTTTCCCAGTCAGTGCCAGATCACGAGAGGGACTGTTTCCTGAAATAACTTCAGGTTGTCCATACTGGAATTAAACCATCCAGATGGAATTGTACATGGAGAACAAGCACATGTGCTTGCATTGACTAAGGACCTAATCTGATTAATTTTCTTCGGGCTCCATGCTAGATCCGGATGAGTTCACCACCTTCCTTGGATGTCTACATGATTTTCCACAAGTCCTGAAGAAGACCCTCTGTGATGCTTTCATAATAACACATACATCCTGGGTTGAAATGTCGATGAACAGCTTCTTCACGTCTTGAGTCACTCCCCAATCTAAACCAGAGTGAAACCAAATAGGGTGGTCGTTGAACTACATTGTGTCTAAAAGGACTGAATACCATGAATGTTGTTCGTGTTTTTCATATTGTCAAATGTGAATCGTATTTTATTTTTCTGTTAGTTTGGGTTAAGTACTGCCACTATTTAAGTCGCATTTTCTGTCTGTCAAAATATTATTTATTTTTAATTTTTCTGTTGTGAATCTGATTGTATAGCAGCCTTATGGAATATAATATATTCATATAATATATACATGTTCTGTTAAGTATATCGTGTGGTGTATCTCTGATTAATTTATTTAATGATGAGACTGACTATGAATTATTAGAATTATAACTAACCGTATGTGATCAAAATACAGATCGAAATAATCCTGGTTTCAGCAACTGGCAGTTGGTTCTTCTATATTACATTTCTCCTAATAAAACAGGGTGTTTATTTCCAAACCTGAAACAGCTGTTCTATAAGGGTAGGTAGAAATAAAGGAGACAAAATTATATATCATAAGATATGTAACGTCACCTAGGTAACTCGTACAATCATCGTCATGAAAAATGTTTTTATGGAGAGAATGTGGATACAAGTTTACATTTCTAAATGTGAAGTATTCCATATTTCCCACAGAAATCCAAAACTACGAGATGGGATCATCAACTGGCTCCTGTTTCATTCTTAGTACTGTGCCTCATTCAAAATCACAACAGGATAAAAATGTCCTAGTTCCAATTATTGCTTCATCGTCCCAGCATTTCAGAAAACAGGACGCTCGCATCACCATTGTCTGGAGGCTCAGTCTCATTATTTCCACTTTATGTATCTTATGATTAGGCTTAGTGCATAGTTTTGTTAAACTATCTTACGGAGGGGACAGCCAAATTAGTGAGGCGTGACTTCAGAGCAGAAGCTGTAGCTGTGCTTTTAAAAATGACTATGCCAGGTTTGAAAGTTAATTTGTTCAGCCCTTTTTGTAGGTGATTTTGTAGCAATTTGGAGTGCAATATGCGGGAACTGCATGTGCCCTAAATAAGTCAATAAACTATTTTCAAGTAATTGACTAAGGTTTAATTCTCTGACATGAAGACCATTGAGGAAATTGGAATCAAAATTAGCTTTTTTTCTGCAGCACAGTTTCAGTCAATGAAAATAATGTTCACTATGAAAACGGAAATAGGCCCTTGCCTAATTTTCTGAACGTTTATAGACCTTATATCAATCTGAGGAGCATCTTTGCAGTACAATAGAAAATAAGGTGGCGAACAAGACGGTAATGATTTTGCCCCTGTCTACCATGTTTCATTTGCCACTATAGAGTGAAATTGACCACATCACTCCCATAATTCCTGACCTCAACTGACTTTCATTAATAGCAAGGCAATTTCAGATTATGCAGTTGTGCCTATAAGGCCAGTCACCTGAAACCCTATACTTATTACTTACTAAACTGTACTCCAGATGTGGGCATCAGAGAGGCATCAAAAGGTGTTATTTCCTACAAAGGAAAGCAGCAAGATGCAAGTTTACCTTGCCAAGAAGTACTGCCTGTAGCTTTAACTCATGGTCATGCCAGACCGAGTCAAACACAACATTTAAGACTGACTATGATGGAACAAATGGTTAGATACAGAGACCAGGTTTGTCTTGGCGGAAATTTTACAGTTCGGACTTAGAAACCTTTGCTGGTCAACGTTTTGTTTGTCGGGCACACTGTAAGCTGGATCAGATGCAGGGCTCTTGGATGGCAGATGGCAGAGTGGGGTCCTGACACTGTCGTCGATGGAGGAGGGAAAGTTCTGAGCTCTGATATCTGTGCCCAAGAAGGCCTTGGCATCGGTCCTGCTGAAGCCCTCTACATTCAGACTTAGAAACCTTACTAGAATTCAGATCGCCTTCAGTGGGGCAAACCAGCAAGTTGAATCTGGCAGTTTATTTGATATTAATGGCTTCAGCTGAATGGCGGTCCTAGTCTCCCACTGGTTCTTTGAAGGAAATTTGGCACAAACTTTTGAAGTCCCAGATTTTGCAGTTTGGGCAGGATAAGTTCACTCTAAGAAGTGTCCAATACTTGGGAGGCACCACTTGAGTTTAGGATTCACTTCTAAAGAGGCTAGCACGCTGGTCCAGGCCAGGTCAAATTGGAACTGGTCAGCTGGCCAGTGGCCAGGAAAAGTCATCTGGAAGCTTATTGTCTCCCTGTAGCTCAAAGAGGAGATCAGGCAACTGAGTTTTGGAGTAACTTCTGGAGTCAAAGGATCAAGGCAATCAGGTCCAGTCTTCCTTTTGGATTCAGATAGCATGGCAGTACTTAAGATCTTCACAAGTCCAGGAGTGTTATGGAAAGGGTACTGGGGATGCCCTTTTTATGCCCAGTGCCAGCCTGTTAGTGGGGGTAATTTCTGACCACTCCATAGTGGAGTAAAAGTTCCCAGGGATGACCCTGCCCACTTTTGCAGCACTTCCTTTGTGTTTCGCTGTAAACTATCTGACGGTTTCCCTTCTACACCTAAATCCAACATGGCAAACCCCTTCTTCTGCTGATCAGTGCTCGCTGTGTCCACAAGAAAATGTGGCTAGGATAATGTGCAAATCGTCTCTTGTGGTCACTCCAAACCCAGGTCTGGGGCAGCTGCCCCCTCCCACCGGGTTTTGAGCTATACTGACTACGAAGAGAAAGAGAGACAGGCCTAGGTGTAAGCTGCATCTGATAGGGACATTGAAGGTAAGCTTTGAAGCTTAGGAAGGGGTTTGCTACAACATCAAAGACCATCTTGCTAAATAAAGTAAAATGCCTCTCAACACCAATACCTTTTGTCTACTGTCTGAGAGCAAAGCACTTATCATCACAGGCGACCCATTCACCAGTCTGGTGACATTGGCAGAAAAACATGTTTGATTTAGGCAGGTAAATTGCAACTTTCTAAGTGTCATTTTCAAAATACAAAGTCTGACTTTACGATTAAGTTTGATTTTCTATCACTAATAAATAGGCCATTGAATCATTTATCTAGCTGCTCCTAAACTGATATTAAGCATTATAAGTTGCTCTAATGTAACCTTGTGTTTCCCCATGAGAAAGTCAGCCTTGCTAAAGTGAAAAATGACTTTAAATATATGTGGCTACAGTGAAAAATTACTTTAAATATATCTGTCCTCATTTTTGTACCGTGTGCACACTTCCCTGTGGCCATTTAGGGCCAACCTTAGGACTGACTTATAAACATTAAAAAGTAAAATTTAGACCTGGCAAAAGGTTTGCCAAGCCAAAATGGCAGTTTAAAACTGCACAGCTACACTGCAAGGGCAGACCTGTAAACATGTTTTACAGTGCTACTTAATATAGTGGCACAATAAATGCTGCAGTCCACTAGAAATTTAAAATTTACATGCCCTTGGTACATGTTGTACTAAATACTAGGGAGTTAAAGGTAAATAAATGTGCCAATTAGGTATACACCAGTTTTAATGTGTTTACAAGTTAGAGCACAAAAACTTTACCACTGGTTAGAAGGAGTACTGTTTGCAGAGTTCTATGGTCTACAAAAACAGGTACAGCTTCAGAAGGTAAGAATCCGTTCTTAATTAACCCCTTATCTGTTGGGCCCCTTTTGAAAACTTGGGTTAGTTTGCTCTTAAGGCTTCTTAACTTTTTCTCCACGCCATATTTGAGTCCTTTTTTCCAACTGACTGTGGATTCTAAAGGTACCCAAGGAATATGGATTGCCCTGGAGCGGACCGAGAAAATATGCAAACAATAGCTACATTTTTTTTTTAAATATGTAAAATCTTCTCCAAATAAAAGTTCCTTATTTTCTCTAAAAATGATATCAACAAATAGTTTGCTGTGCTAAAGTCACAATCTTCTTAGCTTTTAAGAACATGCAGAGCTGAATAATAAAAACTATATTTTTCACCACAGTTTTGGCATTTTTCCTATTTGTTGTGCCCTCCACCAAATTCAAGTTTGTGGAGAAAACCAGTGTGAAACCCATGGTGATCCAGGAAAGTTAAGGATTTTTAACAACTAGACAAAATTCTGAATTTAGCAAGGGGTCATATGTGTAGATTCCTCAAGGTTTTCCGAAAGAAACTGAGGGGCCGATTACGATGTCAGTTGGGAGTGCCTCCTCGGTCCTGTCGGAGGCAGTCGGACCAACCGATCCCGCGTCGGATGCGGATGCTCCGACCGCTGTATCATGAAGCCCGAAACCCATTGCTTACTCACTTACTCAGTTTCTCCAACTCTGACTAGAAATTCCATCCGTCAAACTCTCGGAAACGCCGAATGAAGCCAATTGGATGGACTTCCAACCCCGTAACTGCCTGCTGTATTATGATGCGTATTTCAGACGTCTCTGTTAGTACAACCAACTCGTCTGAACTGGCGGAAGGGGAGTATATCAAGTCCGAAAATCGGCACAACATGCTTTCTAAGAAATCTGTAGAGAAAATATGTTGTCCATCGCGCATTTCATCCCTCTACTATACATCATCGATGAATATGTGAATCTGAACAGAAGCAGACGTCGCCGCCGTTAAGTAATACACCTACCCCTACACATTATTGTAACTATCAAGCAAAAGTCAACCAAGTTGAAAATTTCCTGTACCATGATGAGCATGCAAAAGAAGGAATTTCATCATCAGGTATCTATAGTCTGATACTGGTATTAACACAAATTTAAGATTGGATCGGAAATGGCCATAGCTATAAATTTGTATGTATACCTCCATGAATGATGATGACCCCACAGCACAAAAAGCAATATTACACGGAAAAAGAACATCAATGCACTCACAAAAGTATGTAATCTTTGTAACTGGTGTGTTACCAGGGTTCATACATATTGTCAGGACCCAATTTAGGCTGTGGCACATACCAAAATGGTGGTTTCACCCAGACACCACCTATTCTAAGGTAAGCTTTCATGTATGCGATTGGTTTGCTCTCTTTTTTGATCATATAGATTTATAGGGTGAATATATCCCCAAATTTTGGATCGAAAGTCGTATTCATAGAAAGAGTTTTGAGTCCTCGGTTGTGGTAGTCTTTCTTTATTTGAAGATAAGTGCAAAAAACAAGGAACAGCCAACACACGTTTTGCCCAGAGGCCAGCAGGCCAGGACTTTCTCAAGGCTGATTGTGAGAATGTGAGTGATGTAAAAGCAAGATTCCAAAGGGTGGACATGTTATCAGGGGTACAAATGGCGATAGGAGAGAGAGGAGTCAGAACAAGTGGGATAAATGGGATAAATGTAAGCAGTGGAGGGAAAGAGTATGCGGTTTAGGAGATGGTTAGAAAGAGAGTTGAAAGATTGTGGGAGAAAGGAGGGGAAGGAGTCAAAAAGGAAGATAAATGTAATAAATGTAGAGAGTGGAGGGAGAGAGTATGCAGTTTAGGTGATGGTTCGAAAAAGAGATGGAAGATTGTTGGAGAAAGGAGAGAAAGTAGTCTAAAAGGAAGATAAATATAGAACGTGGAGGGAA
Source organism: Triturus cristatus (assembly GCF_964204655.1). NCBI lineage: Eukaryota > Metazoa > Chordata > Amphibia > Caudata > Salamandridae > Triturus > Triturus cristatus. The sequence goes on along the minus strand of NC_140589.1, from coordinate 387,293,656 downwards.
AGAGTATGTGGTTTAGGAGGTGGTTAGAAAGAAAATTGAAAGATTATAAGTTACACCCAATAAGACACATGGTGTGTGAAAGTGTGATTAAAAGGAAGGGAAAAAAGGGTTAAAAAAAAAAACATTTATGTCCGGGTAAATATTGTCACAAATAATCAAATAGTGCTCAAATGGGTAAATGGGCACATAGAGGAATAAACATAAGCATAAGCGTACATTGGTGTGGCCATTGCCATGGTATAGGCATGAGGTATTCATCTGTTGTGCAGTGGTGTGGAAATACCCTAATTTGTATACACAATTGAGCACAGAGTTGCAGATAATCATAGCCTTCAACGTAACATAGAAGATATAGTCCACTAATATTTTATAACATTGGACAATTTGCTTTGTGAAAACATGTTGTAAAGCATACATACATTTGAGATACAATAGGTGAAGTTAGGTTAAAGGAGGGGCATTAGTACTCGCTCCCATTTTGTGTTTGTATTTCGTAAAGCAACTAAGATACATTTTGGGTATGCATTCGTGTTTCTACAAATATGTGAGGTGGTTCCTTTCAGAGGAAATGAATAAACACAATGAGTAAGTTGAGTTCAACTTACCGGAAAATCCTCAAATTCGCAATTTGTAATTTTTGTTACAGTTTATCGACACACATACAGCGAACAATTGATAATATCTCTTCCGACTACAAGTCCCAGGAAGCTTAGAACCCCAGTGGATACTACTTCGCCCTTTGACCATCTGCGCGATCCGTAGTTGCTGAAACGGAAACACGCGCACACGCACATCAACATCCAATAAAATCCCTTCATTTCCGCCCGCCGGATACCTCCCCTTCCAGCTTTGGCGTTCGGAGCGGGGTACCGACGGACAGGTAAGCGTAGCCTGTTGACTATCGCTTTCTTGGTGTTTCTTGGTCACACACTTGCACAACAACACGCTTTCCCTCGTTGTGTTATTGTCGTAGTAGATATTTGTACATAATCTTTGTAAAAGGCAACCTATATACTTGAAATGCCTATTCGGGCAGTATTACACAGCCGATCAGGCTCTCCCTAGAGTTGTATCATTGTTACCTCCTTTGCTTTTCTTAGATCACAACGGTTCCTTACAAGATAGCCTGACAGTAGCTACCTTTAGTCCATCCTCCTGCCCACGGGTATCAGTCCCTTTGACTCAATTTGTTGTTTTTAAGTCGTTTTTTTAAGTTCCTTCTGCCATGGTTTTAGCATAGTTTCCACGAGTGCCACTTTAGGGATTTCCGTTTCGCCAGCTGAGTCAAGAGAGTATTCCCTGGCCCACGGGCATCACATAATTTGTCTTTGGAATTTCCCTTTCTAGAGCGGTGCCTCATAAGGCCTGAGCGGATGCCAGGTGAGGCGAGGTGCGTACCCACTCCTTATCGGGTAAGTGCACATGAGTACGTGTGACAATTACACTTTGTGTCCCATAAAGTACATCTTATATAATCTTGAGAACTCATACGTCATTATAAGTGTATATTATATCGAAATTACACATATAAATTGTTGGATCTGTAATATATACTGTTGCATAACATGATTAAGGAGAATACCCTTACTAGTATACCTTTTTGTTTTGATTCTATTTTAAGGTTCACCACCAGACAATGCCTATAACTGATCCAATGTAAACTACAGGACTTGATCAGGTTGTATCTGGGTACCAACCATTGATTCAGGTTATTGTCTAATATCACAGATTTTTGTTTTACTATCACGCTTTTTGCAGTAGCGTTTACATGGTCCTGACGAGAGCTTGGACTTCCCTGTCCACAAGCCGAAACTTGTAGACCCAAGAACTGACAGTTATTTGTTTAAGCTGTCAATACTGTTTTTAATTTGGCACCAAGATAGCGCCAGAATAAAGTACACTGTGTCTTGGTAGTCATTTTTAACCGCACTTTTGCTTTATCACATTTTTTCGCACTGCATTCATCACCCTACCGTTGGTAACAATTTGGCACGGTTGCCTGGGATAACCAGGGTACCATCACAATCCCCATAGTGATTGGTACTCTAGGGAATGTCCCCAGTTCCCAAATGATGAGAAACCACCTCCGGTGGGTGATGGGAACTTTAACCTCAGTGGAGGTTTCCATATACCTGCCTTAGCTACCTCGGATCCTCTCTCCTGTTTTCCTGTTCCACCAGTCTCTGTTCTGATCCTTGTTTTCTAGACCGACAGTATACCTTGTGAGTACCATAGGCATGAGGTATTCATCTGTTGTGCAGTGGTGTGGAAATACCCTAATTTGTATACACAATTGAGCACAGAGTTGCAGATAATCATAGCCTTCAACGTAACATAGAAGATATAGTCCACTAATATTTTATAACATTGGACAATTTGCTTTGTGAAAACATGTTGTAAAGCATACATACATTTGAGATACAATAGGTGAAGTTAGGTTAAAGGAGGGGCATTAGTACTCGCTCCCGTTTTGTGTTTGTATTTCGTAAAGCAACCAAGATACATTTTGGGTATGCATTCGTGTTTCTACAAATATGTGAGGTGGTTCCTTTCAGAGGAAATGAATAAACACAATGAGTAAGTTGAGTTCAACTTACCGGAAAATCCTCTGTTAGTAGGTTGTATTACAATCTGTAAAGGTCAGAGCTCAGTAAGTGAGCGGCAAAGAAAGTCGCAAAGGGACAGCAAAACACTTGTAAGTATTTGTTTAAAGAAAGCGCAATCGCATATGAGATGGGCTAGAAAGGGGATGTCACTAGATGGGTTGAAGGATGGGAGCAGAGGTGGCACAGGAAATAATTGGGTCAGAAGGACCTGTGAACGAGTTTTCTAGACTGAGAAAAGGGGTTTGCGCATGAGAGGACTTACTGGTTAAAGACCCGATGTATCATCAAAAGCGTCTACTGCGCATTTGGGAGTCTCCACCTTCACACCCCACCTCCACAAGATCATCAACAGCTCCTTCGAAACCGCCACCTTCCCGGCGAGCTGGAAGCACACCGAGATAAATTCCTTACTCAAGAAACCCAAAGCAGACCCCAAGGACCTCTAGAACTTCCAGCCCATCTCCCTACTCCCGTTCCTGGCAAAAGTCATAGAGAAGATTGTCAAAAGGCAACTGACCTCCTTCCTCGAAGAGAACAACATCCTGGACCTGTCACAATCTGTATTCTGCAGCAACCACAGCACTGAAACAGCCCTCATCGCCGCCACCGACGACATCAGGGCCATGCTGGACAATGGAGAAACCGCGGCCCTTATCCTCCTGGACCTCTCGGCTGCCTTCGACACGGTCTGCCACCACACCCTCTGCACACGCCTCCACAACGCAGGGATCCGCGACAAAGCCCTGGACTGGACCACCTCCTTCGTCACCGGCAGAACACAGAGTGTCCGCCTCCCCCCATTCCGTTCTAAAGACACCAAGTTCATCTTCGGCGTACCCCAAGGATCGTCCCTCAGCCCGACACTATTCAACGGCTACCTGGCACCACTCGCCAACATCATCCGATCGCTCAATCTCAACATCATCTCATTCGCCAATGACACCCAGCTGATCCTCTCCCTCACAAAGGCACCCACTACTGCCAAATCCAACCTCCACGACGGAATAAAGGCCATCGTCGAATGGATGATAAACAGCCACCTGAAACTGAACTCGGACAAGACGGAGGTCTTCATCATCAGATCCACCCCCTCCGCCCGGGACGACTCATGGTGGCTGGCCACACTGGGAGCTGCACCGACACCCACTGACCACGCACGCAACCTGGGGGTGTTCCTGGACTCAACGTTGTCAATGACCCAGCAAGTAAACGCCGTTTCCTCCTCCTGCTTCAACACCCTCCGCATGCTCCATAAGATCTACAGATGGATCCCCACCAGAACCAGTAGGACGGTCACCCAGGCCCTCGTCAGCAGCAGGCTGGACTACGGCAATGCTCTCTATGCAGGACCCTCAGCCAAACTCCAGAAACGAATACAAAGCATACAGAACGCCTCTGCACGCCTCATCCTCGACATCCCCTGCCACAGCCACATCACAGCCCACCTGATCCCCGGCAACAAGAATATCACCTTCAAACTCCTCACCCATGCTCACAAAGCACTCCACAACACCGGACCAGCTTAACTCAATGAACGACTCGCCTTCTACACCCAGAACTGCCAGCTTCGCTCCGCTGACCTCGCCCTCGCCAGCGTCCCCTGCATCCGACGAGCGACCGCCGGTGGCAGATCATTCTCCCACCTCACCGCAAAAACCTGAAACACCCTCCCCATCTGCCTGAGACAGACCCAGGACCTGCTGGCCTTCAGGAGACTCCTCAAGACCTTGCTGTTTGAGCAGTAGCAGCACCCCCACCTCCCCCCCAGCACCTTGAGACCCTCACGGGTGAGTAGTGCGCTTTACCAAAGGAACTGATTGATTGATTTGTTTGCGGTCTGAGTGAGGTGTCGCAGCTCGTATGAGCCCGTTAAATAGAAAATGGTGGTCGAAAAGCATTAAACGTGATGGCCGATTGCCGTAAAAGTGTCAGGTCATAGTGCTGGCTTAAAGGTTCGAGACAGCAGGGGAGTCCTGGATGTAAGCTGGTCAAATAAGAGGATATAACACTGTCATGAAGAAAAATAAAATTGTAAAAATGTCATGTCATGGTGTTGTCTCCAGGTTTCAGGACAAATAGAAGTTTACAAAAAAGTAAAAATGTAAAGGGATGGTCAAAAATCGTGGAGAAGATAGAGCCATGGAGATAAAGTGATAGTGTCAGTAAGCAAGACAAAAATGTCATAACTGTAATGAAAAGAGAAGGCAGAGACAACAACTCCTTCCTGTTGCAACGCGAGATTTACTGGATTTACAAACTGGAATCCATGAAGCCGAAGGGTCTCAATGACCGCTTGGAATTCGCTTGCTACCTTTGAACTATAAACACTATCTCGTTGTTATCAATGTTCGCTTACTTTTGTGTGATTACCACTTTTTATGTTTCTTCCTTTCTGTTTTTTGATGTACACTATTTATTACGAGCCATTCGGTACCCACAGCCGATGCATTCTTCCCCCTACAAGATGGCGCCCATGTTTGACCAGTTATCCCAAACACACACTCGTAATCCCACTACCGACCACGTCACTTCCGGTATCACGTCACTTCCGGTGTTTCGTTTTTTAAGAGCATGCCTTACAACACTCTAGCAAACCCCGATGCGAGACAGACCGACACCGTTTGAACACATCAGGTACAGAGCTTTGGCTTTGACAGTGAGTCTTTCGTTCGCTCCTGCGTATCTTCTCGAACTCGATTATTCTGAAACCGCTTTTTTCTTGCTTTTCAACTTTCCTTGCATCTTCCTGAGTTTTTCACTGAGCGTTTTCTACACGCCACAAGGGTCTTTTGACTAAGTGAGGGCACGCCTGGCACTTTTTCCGTTCTTATTTTCTGATTCTCCACGGCACACGCTTAAGGGTGAACTGTACCTTCCATTGTTTAAACCCTTCACCGTCAGAGGGTCTATCTGAGACATCCACGATCATTGGTTTTCTTCCAGGGATATCACCAGCACCTTTTCACGTCACCTTGAAAGTATGACTAACCGTTGAGTTTAGTGATATTGTTTACTTAGCAAACATTGAAACATTGTGATCTGTTGAGCGTAAATCTACCTTTGTTAGGCAGAGTCCTTTTTTCTTTTGTTAGTATTGGTTGATTCCTCATTTTTGCAAACTTACTGATATGTACATATTTCTTTATAACATAGATTCCCCTGATGAAGGGCCAGAGAGGCCCGAAATGCATTGGGACTGAGTTTAACACCCGAGTGGAGATTTAACACTGTGATGTTACCCCATGAATGCAATTTTCACCACTTGATCACATGAACTGATCCTAACTTCCATGAATTAAAGCTTGGAATTGAAGATTAACCTCCATGTCTCATTAATCTCAAACAAACATTTCATTCGCTTCCAGCGAAGTATTCACGGCGCGCCCAGAGGGACGTTGACTGTTGTCAGTTAACGCATGCGATTCCCATAATGTGACCAAGGACATCAGACGTGGACAGTCAAGTGGACAACTGAGTCTGTTGGCAATTCGGGGGGTCAGAGGTATAGATGGGGGGCTGAGTGGGCACCAATATGTCTAATATTATGTTTTTTATTTTTTATTTCATGAATTAGGGGTGAACAAGACCAAGGTGGAGGGTAAAGGCATAGTAATTGTGACAATCTAATTTGAATCAGAGAGTGAATATAATGGGGTCTGAGAGAGAGGGTGGGGAGTCCAATGAGTCATGACAAGAGACATAAGGGAAAAGGACCTAGGAGTCAAGGAGGTTTTCGAGACGATCTCAGAGATCAACCATGAGATGGCTAAAACAGGTCTTGGGTGAGAGGCCGTATGGATAAAACTATTACTAGGAGTATTGAGGATAAAGTGGGGAGTTCTCAAGGAACAGGAAGTGAGATGGTTGTAAAGGCTATTAGGGATATCAGGGAGAATGTCTGGTGGAGAGTAGGTCATTTGTAATTAAGTGCCATGATATTTCAGGAAGGATTGAAGGTGAGTAAGTCGAAGGAAAATGCATGAATGACATGTGGTGGGCTGGTAAGACATGCAGTGGGCTGGTAAGTCTGTTGTGATGTGCACAGTGGGTTACCAGTTCATTCACTTGTATAGCCAATAGTGCATTTCTGCATCCTTGTTAAGTCCGTTGTTGACAGTGTCCATGCGTAAAATGAGTTCACTTTCTTTTTGCTTCATGCGGAGTTCTGGGTTTCCACCTCTAGGTTGTTGCTTCAGATGTTCTAATCCAAAGAATTTGAAAGTCTTGTTGTGCGGATGGTATTCCTGAAAATGTTCTGTTAGTGGTTGTCCCATTTCTGGTTTGTGGATGTTTCAATAATGTTCCAGAATTCTGGTTTTCAGTGGTCTGATGGTACTGCCTACGTAGATTTTATTGCATGGACAGATGACGACATAGATGACATGATTCAAATTTCAATTGATCCAATCTTTAATTTTAGTAGTGTATTTGCCATGTATGGTGAATTCCATCAGTTTGTTGATGCGTACTTTACAGGCGTTACAGTTGTGGTAGCTGTAGAATCCTTGGGGCCTAGACATAAAGTGCGCTTTTGATTGTTTCCTTTTGTCAATGAATTCCGATCGACAGAGAGTCTTTCTCAGGTTTTTTGCTCTCCTGAAGCCAATGTATTGCAAAGTGTGAATCTGGTCTTTGAGAGTCATGTTGTTTTTCAGGAGATACCAGTGATTTTGGAGGTTTTTTCAGATATGGTAGTGACCATTGTGGTAGTCTGTTCTGATTTTATTAGTTCTTTGTGTTTCTCCTTCAACAATTTTGGGTTGGAAGAGTTCTTGGCTTGGTATCTTCGTGCAATCGGATGCAGCTGATTCAAGTTGTGAACGTGCATAGCCTCTTTGTTCTAGTCTGTTTGTAAGGTTGGTTGCTTTTTCTGTGTAGAGGTTCTGGCTAGTGCAGATATTGTTCTTTGTGGGTGGCAGCTGTCCACTCTCAAGATTGAGTTTGCTGCTGTAGGTTTCCGAAATGCCTTAGTATCTAGTTTCCAATCTTGTGCATGGATTGTTATATCTAAGAAGCCTATTTCTGAGGTTGAAGAGTGCAATGTTGTCTTGATATTCAATTTGTTCTCATTGATTTTGTTCAAGAAAAGTTGTAGACTCACCTGTGATCCTTGCCAAATGCATAGAATGCCATCTATGAAGCGTCCCCAGTATAGTATCTTGGAGGTGTATTCTGAGAAAGCTTCATCCCATAACCAGTATTTTTCCACTTCTCCCATTAATATGCAGGCATATGGTGGGGGGAATTTGGACCCCATTGCACTGCCCTGTAGTTGTAGAAAATATTCAGAATTGAATGAGAACAGATTGTTTGTTAGGCAGAAAAACAGCATCTCAAGAAGCATTTAATTTGATTCCAAGGAGTGCGCTGGTTTGGTTGATAGCGCCTTTACTTAAGGCATTTATGCCAGCGTCATGTTTGATGGAGGTGCATAGGCATACCACATCAATGGTAGTGAGTGTACAGTCCGAGCCCCAGGGTATGCTGTCCAATTTAATCAAAATGTGTTTGGTGTCTCTTATGTATGATGGTAGATCTTTCATATGTGGTTGTAGGTGAAAGTCAATAAATTCCTCTAATTTAGAACAGATGGAGTTGATCCCTACTATAATTGGTCTACCAGGCGGTGGGTAACTGTTCTTATGTGTTTTTTGGAAGACGATATAGGGTAGCCATCATGGGATGTTCAATGTATAGATTGTTGCGTTCTTCCATAGTGAGTAAGCTGTTATGGTACCACTTGTCAAGTTTCTTTTTCAGTTCTGTAAGGATTTGCTTGGTGGGTTTTGTTTCCAATTTCTTATAGCAGTCTGGATCACTTAGCTATCTCTTCTGCGATGTAATCATCTGGATGACTTAGGACACCATTGCCCCCTTTGTCCGCTTCTTTTACGATTATATCCTGATTGTGTTCAAGTTCCTCAAACACACACATCTGTGGGTTCTTCAGGTTTCTTGGTAGAAAGCGCTTATTTTATTGATATTTATTGAATTCCCTAGACAGATCATTAATGACAGCTGTGTGGAAAAGGTCAATAGTGTTGCCTGGTGTTAATCGCGGGCAGAATTGTTTGTGTTTTGGCATAGGTGTCCATGGTAGGGTTTGTGTCAATACCAAACTCCTGGGAAGTCATGAGTGGGGTTATAGGGTCATTGGCACAGTCATCTGATAGTGTTGGAATTAACTGGACATTTTCTAGGTCTTGCACTGATAGTGATGTGGTAATGGCAGGTCTAGGTTCCCTCTGTCCTGGTGGTTTGTCTTGAAAGAACGACGTCAGTTTGAGATTACGTGTGAACTTAAATAGATCGATCATAGTCTTAGTTAGATCCCAGAAGGCAGTTTGACAGAGGCTCAGGCCCTTGTTCAGAATCATTTCTTGCGGCTCTGTGTTCGGGATTCCAGAAATGTTGATCATTAGGTTGTTTGATTTTTGCGGCTCTGTTTCTTGTTTCGTTCTGGCTCGTGTTGTCACTCCAACAGTCTGGTTTGGTGTTGAGATATTTGGGGTGTTTTCTGATTGGGTTCTTGCATCTTGTGTAGATTGGTTCCGAAATCTCAGGCGATGTCTTAGGACTTCCTCTAAAATATCAACCCCTACTTTTGTTGTTGTGGCTGTTGACTTTGTTGCCTGGGATTCTGCTTCAGAACTTGAGCTTGAGTCAGGAAGGTGTCTTGTAGATGAGCCCGCTACTCCTCTCGTAATGTTTTTGTAGCGTTTGGCGAACTTGTATACTCTACCCAGTTGGTAAAACCACATACTCTTTCCCTCCATGCTCTACATTTATCTTTCTTTATTTACTTCTTTCTCCCACAATCTTTCAACTCTCTTTCTAACCATCTCCTAAACCACATATTCTTTCCCTCCACTATTTACACTTACCCCACTTGTTTTGATTCCTCTCTCTTCAATCGCCATTTGTACCCCTGATGACATGTCCACCCTTTGGAATCTTGCTTTTACATCACTCACATTCTCACAATCAGCCTTGAGAATGCCCTGGCCTGCTGGCCTCTGTGCAAAACACATGTCGGCTGTTCTTTTCTTTTTTGCACATATCTTCAAATAAAGAAAGGCTACCAAAATCCAGGACTCACAAAAGTATGTCCACAGAAACATATGCATTGGCACCACGGGTGCTCCTAGATTCATTATTTACCTGGGCAGAACCTGAATATATGAAATGCATATGAATACTATAAGATGTCATGTCATAAGAAGTCACATTGCAGAAAGTGACATCAAGTTACCTTATTTACCCTGCTACTGTTCGACCAGCTTTGCAAGAAGCACTTTATCCAGTGTGGATATCTTGAAATTGACCACAAATATATGTCTAAACACCACAAAATTATGTCAAAAGATAAAGCAGGTCTGTAAAGTGTCCACACAATACATCCACCCAATTGAACGGAAAAGCTAGGCCAACTCGTTTGCAATCTCACATCTTAACCTGATGCACTAATTGTTGCCAGGCCCTAACCTTCCCTTTTCTTACATGTAAGGTACCCCTATGGTAGGCCCAAGGTACCCCCGTCGGCAGGGTGCAGTGTATGTGAAAGGTAGGACATGCACTGGTGTGTGTGACATGTCCAGATAGTGATATACTGCCAATTTTGGTTTTCACTATTGAAAGGCTATCCTTCCCCATAGGATAGTATTGGAAATGCTTTGTAACATCTTATAAGTATAACTTCCCATTGGGACAAGTTAGAGAACTAAAAGTAAGGCTCTCTGAACTCAGAATGTATTAACACATCTTTTAGTGAAGATGGTTATTAAATTGTGTGTTTGAAAATGCCACTTTTAGAAAGTAGGCATTTTCTTGTTTAACCATTCTGTGTGCCTCTGCCTTGTTGTGTGTTGACTGTCTGGTTTTTGAGTGACAGGGGTTGGGAATGTGCATCACTGTGGACAGCCACTGGTGGGGTTGAGGTGTGCCCGTCCCTTTCTGGATGACTCAGAGCTGGGCTGAATAGATCCTGGTTGAATCTGGGGTAGTGGGAGGAGATTTTCTTGCACCTGAATTGGGTCTGTCTCCCTTGCACAATGTTATCTCCACCCCCTGTAGTCATGCTGGACCAGTGAGGACAGAACTGGTTTGGACTGGGCTCGGAGACCCTTGCACCAAGGGGGTATAAGTGGTAGACCTAAAACCCCCGGAATTTAGATCACTTCTGGACTCAAGAGGAACCTTTGCCAATGAGAAGAGTTGAAAAGCTGTGAGGAGGAGTCAGCCCCTCTGCTGTGTGCTATGTGGGGTTGACCTGCAGTTGCTGTTTCTGCGAAGGAGAGGACTAAGCCTGGAAATGTGCTTGAACCTGCTTGAAGAAGAATCTCCAAGGGCCTGTTTGTCCTGACCTCCAGTTCTGAAGTCTCAGGGACACACAGACTTCACCCCAATTCCCCTGAACTCTGCTGCTGAGAGTTCTGACCTGCCAGGAGATGCCTGTTCCAGTTTTGAGCCTCTGGAGGTTGTTGCTGTTTCTGGGAGCTGGAAGAAAAGAAAAACTGTAAAAATTGATGCATCACTTTTCTTGCGGCTGTTCTTCTGACCCAGCACTGCTGTGCTAGAAAAATCTCCATGCATCGCCGCTGCCGAAACCGATGCAGCGCCTGTCATGGCTGCAAGAACTGACGGATTCAGGGATCGCAGCTGAAGAAACCAATGCAGCGCCGCTGAACGCTGCGTCATCAATCGCCGCCGCATCCCAAATTTGCACATATCATACCTGTGCGGCAAGGTTTCCCAACACATCACCCGTGGACTAGAATGGCCTTGGAGTCGACGCATCACTTCCCCCTACAGACTGGAATTAATGCATCACTTTTCCTGAGTGCAGCAGAACTGTCGCATTGCCTCCCCAAGGTCTCAGGAACTGGTCTTGTGAAGTTTGACGCATGTACAGGTGCTTTGTGAGAAGTCACATATCCATAGTTTTCTATGGATCCAGTTGCTTGAATCCTTTTCAAAGTCATATTCTTATTACATTTATATTGGATTTGAGTTGTTTTGGTCTTGTTGAGTTTAGATAAAGATACTTTTTATTGATAAACTGGGGTGGTGTCCATTTGTGGTGTTATCACTGTATTACGGTGTGTTTTGATTACAAATACTTTACACATTGCCTTTGGGATAAGTCTGCCTGCGCATGCCAAGCTGCCCAGGGTGTGAGCAGGGGTTATCCAAAGTGTGTATCCCCCTTACGCTGACTAGAAGCAAGGGTCTCTATGTGGATAAAGGTACCTTCCTCTGCTAACTAGAGACCACCATTTCTAACAATAGCACCGTGCTACATTTAATGATCAATCCACAACTAGGATTCCTGTTTTAGTTCCATAGTCCTAACTGTAGTTTAATTATACTTGACTCACTGGGAGATGTGTATAGTGCAAGGACAAGGATCTCTAAAGAGTGGCTCAGGAGCCCTCCCCTCCATATACAGGTGAGTAGCTCCCCTATGTTTACCTGTGTAATGTTTCAAATTTCAACATTATATATTTAAAAGTACAAAGTGTGCATTTTCAGAACCGATAAGCTGATGCTTGCAGAAAAATACAATTAAGGCTTATATTGAAATCTTAAAAGCCAAAGGTTAAATTAAATGTATAGTTAGGTGTTCCACTAACACAAAAAGTAACATTTTAAAACAAAACAAACACTGAAATTCACCAGTCGTTGTTTACTGAGCTAACTATAACTTGCACCACCACTATGCACTGCTTATCACCTCACATATTACATGGAAATAGTATCCAGATACAAGTGTGATTGTGCATGACAAAAGTTATATGGTACACTGTTTAGAAATGACTAAAGTTTGGGGTCCAAGTATTACTGTATGTTAAACACAGTGAAGGCTGAGTGCACATGATGTGGCATTGCAGATTACTGAAAAATTTCAAATGTAGCAGTACCCTTCCTAGATATGATTTGTTTCACACTGGCATTGTAAGCATGGCTTTAAGGTTTTTTGCCATTGTGCTCATCTCAGGAATGTGTGTTGTGTATTTTACAAACTACAGAGCGCTGACCATAGGGCCTGGCAAGAGGTGTTTTTCAGTGTCAAATACATACCAGTTGACATCTTCACTTTAAATGACAGGTCATATGTATTATTTAAGATTCTAGTCCCATTAAGGTAAATAGAAAATTGGCCACAGCAGCCGTGGCCCGTCCATAAGGGCGGAGGAACCACAACCCCTCACCTTTTGCTCCTCAAGAAGAGTGTCTAGCCGGCTGAGCAAAGGTCATAAAAATATTGATCACAATTTCTATTCTAGGTTCAGTCAATAATATAAGTTGGTTGTTAGTTTTAAAGGGTTTTATTATTCAAGTTTAGTAAGTTATCTTTATTGAAAGCCATACATGTTATTCATATTAATCAAAATACGTATGGAAATCAGTAATCAAAAATGGTTAATCATGGATTTGATTTTAATAAAATGCATAAAAGCACATTCCATAAAGGATAGATTCCCTATTTTAAGTATCAAGTGAAAAGGTGTCAGTTAGAGCCCATAAAGAGTTCGAGAGAGTAAGAGATCAAGCATAAAGGTAAAAAATCATTTCAAAATCAATAAACGATCAAAGCAGAACTTCCCATGGACAGAGGTTCAAGAAACTCAGTATGGTCTCAGAGAAATTTCAAAAAAGCAGGGTAAAATGTGCAGTAACAGTAGCAACTGCAAAAAGGCAATCAGAAAGTGGGTCTGGGAAAGTTCTGCGGATAAAAAGTGTGGTAGGGTAAAAGTGTGGAATTGGCAAGTGGTTACCTACTCTAGGAACAAGCACTATTAGTCAAAACAATGTTGCAGTTCATGTTGCATCTTTTCCTCCTTCGTCCAATTCAGTGGTCTCCTGGGAACAGGATTATTCCTCTTCTTCTCTTACGAATTCAATAGTGAATAGACTGTAATGGTAGGTTTGCTACTCGCAGCATGTCGATTAGATTTTTACGGAACATTTCCTCATGTGGGACTACTTTCCCACTCCTTTAACTTCATGTCTAACCTTCTAAAATATCAACTTGTACATTTTGCTAATAATGTTTGATGTAAAAGCTGGAACATCTTTATAACAAAAATAAATCTTTTTTCCACAACTTCGTCCTTTGGAAATAAAAGTTTTAAAGAAAGGTTGCCTTCAGTTTGAATGCTTTATTTTTAGATATTTCTTTATTATTTTACTAAACACAATTTTAAATTAAACGTTAAGTCGTCTTGGTGTATGTCTTGGTGTATGTAGAAACCTTTAGCAGAGTCATGTGAGAATAGTTTGTGAAACTTATTATTGGAAAATCATATGATCATTAACAGGTTAAAACTTAAAAGTTAAACATTTTATGCATGTTTCAGCAAAATTAGTAAAACTACAGTCAAGCAAAATGCAGCTTTAGTCATTTGAGACCTAGTACGAGTAAATATTGCTGCATACTATAAAGTTTGCATTTTTAAATGCATATCATATTTTTAAAAACCTGTACGTTAACATTGCACATATATTATAACTATATTATTTTGTATTTTATTTAAACTCGTGTCCAAAAATTACATGTTTCAATTGGCTCATTTAAAAGGTCTACCATCTTGTGGTAATCTGGCTTTCTGAATTAAGTTGATATTTCAAACCCCCTTTTTGCTGGCTTCTGACTGTCATGTATAGAATCACATTCTTGCTTGACAAGTCAACACAAAGTCCCCGCGCATCAGGCACATCCCTATTTTCAATATTGTTACTGTACTCCAACTTTGGGGGTAAATCAATGCACCATGTTGCGTCATATTTACAAAGTGACGCATCTAGGAATCTATGAGATTTCACTGCGCCACTTCTAGGAGGCAAACGCGTCAATATCTTACGCCTGCCTCACAGCAGGCGTAAGACTGATGCAGGCACATTGAAATGGGATTTGCCCATGTTAAATGACCCATTGCTGAAGTTGCGTCACTTTTGTGACACACTCCAGCAATGCGTCATTTTTACACCTACAGATATGTCAGAAATACTGACGTATATGTAACTCTTTGCGACATGATGCGTCATATTGTAAATATGAACGCATCCAGCATGTCGCAAGGAGGGCGCAATGAAAAGTGATGCATCGCTGTTTTCACGCAGCGATGCGTCACTTTTCATAAATGAGGCCCTTGATATCCACATTCTGTGTGACAACTGGTAAGACAGCCAGCAGAATGGGACTAAGTCATAAGGGGGGTACTGGGCTAAAATTAACGAGTTCAGCTAAGAGGTAGATTCACAATGGTTTAATCGTAGTAATGTGGAGGGGCAGATCATAGGCGAGGGGGGCACAAGGGGCGAGTATCGAGGGTGGTGTCAAGAGCAACATCTTCAGGGATAAAATCCTGCCACAAAGGCAAGATATATCAAATGTAGCAGAGAGAATTTTGTCCAGCACCCTAGAAGCTGAGCTGCTGATCGGTAGCACTTATATAACACACACAGTGTGAGCAATACAATGTAAGTAACCTATGCTTCCTGGGGCTCCAGCCTGTGTGAATTATAAACACACATCCGGTTCGAAGGAGTGTTATTAAGATGTTTCTATACATTTAAATACTGTGCCTGCATTTCATGTCGCTGGCTGATATACATATATGTATATAAACGAATGACTATACTAACTAGCATGCAGTTCTCAACAAATATTATTTATTCTGCGCAGGCACAGTCCTCACCTTCTTCACCCACAACGAATCAAAGCAAATATGAAAAGCGCTGGTTAGACACATTATCGCTTCCGCTTTCAATGGCTCGAATTTCAAGGTTCAAGGCTGGGACAGATAAATTAAGGTTTGTAAAACGAAAGCTATATGTTTAGCTGTGTATATTGTTCATCTTTCTTGAATATTACAGAAAGCTGCTGGCTTGTGTATTTGATTTCATTTGAAAGGTTACACCTGCAATGTTTGTAATTATTGCCACAAGTATTTAAGTTTGAGAAGAATGGCACGCTGCTCTCTAGACTACAAAATAGCGTCCATTTTGAGGCAGGAGATCAAAACCTATTCCGAATCACAGTTATCCGAGCATAGGGACCTATTCTTGTTGGTTGAGAGGACCGCCATTTAGAATTGCTGAAACAGCATATTATTTTAGAACCTGATTAGCTTTAGATTGAATAAAAACATGATGTGGCCCTGTGATAGGACCGTGCTGATGGCTGACACCGATAACAGCTGAGACACGACTGCCTGCAGGTCATGTCCTGACCCGCTGGCTAGCAGAAATTCATGGACCACTGTATTGTTCGCGTCTCATCCTTGCATATGAAGGGTGTTGGTCTGGCTAGGATTTGAGTGATGATTTGAGGGAACAATCCTACCTCAACTCTCCATACATTGCAGACCAGCCAAAACTGATACAGACCAACGTATGCATCCCCCAAGAAGCATCAAACAAACTTCAGCGCGGCACAAACTCTAAGCGTAATGAGTTCTCCATTTCCTTCTGTTTAGAGAACAGGTAAATTAAGGTCTGCAAAATGAAATCCATCCACCAGCACCTATCACACCTCTTATTCGTCTTGAAAATTTCAACAGGAATCTCAATAATAAACTTCAGAAAACATCATTCTCCTCTGATCACTGATTCACTTGTAAATTGCACAAACGTAAAACACAGGCACGACACTTGACTGTAAAAGCAATCACAATGATGCACTCGCTTACCATCATTGATCCGTATGCTTCTGTCCATGCCATCATACAAATATTGAGAAAAATAAAACAGCGGAGGCTAGAATGTTGGTCTTGGTGTTACCCACTGGTAGTTACTCAGAGCCGCAACCCAGTCCATCACTTTTTCCCTATGCACCTCGGGCAGGAACAAGAGGCAAGGCAATTAAGCAAATCAGCCTTGGTCCTGCTCCAGTAGGAACAGTTCCGCCTGAATTACCCGGCAGGTCCCCTCTAACTGGGAATTCAGGCAACTCCAGGCCAGGTTCGACCTAGTTAGGCATCCCCAGTGCGCTATAGCTCGAGTCCAGCGGCACTGTAAACATAGGGCCCGCATCTGAGCACCATGCAAATGTCAGCGAGCTTCCACTACTGCTCCTCATAACACTACCACCTCTTTGTCCAAAAGGAAACGATGCAAGATTCGCTCCATGCATTCTTATATCATGCCCACAGTAATCTTTCATCTCTACAATAAACAACTTAATTTGATCAAGTCATCAATATCACCAGGGACACGCTGTTTTCTCAATATTTACACACGTTCTGCCCAACTGCAGATCACAAATAACATCCATGCACTGAAAACCAAGATGTGCATGCTGTTTTACAGATGGCATAAAACAAAACCACTGAGCACACATAGAAACATACTCTCAATAGAAACTGTATCATCTGCCTTAGACACAGCTAAACCTGGCAATTTTAAAAATCCCAATAACTCTTTAACTAGCACACACTACTCCAAGGAGGCGTCTATACTCCCCAACCAGTACAATCCGGCGCAGGACCCAACCCATCAAAGCCCAGGAATGTCATTGACAAAAAGAGAGCGCAAGCACCTCAGAAAAGCAAGGAACAACAGCAGAATAAGGGCAAAAGCACAAAGTCCTCCCTCAGCTAGTCACAATAACGAGGAACCAGGCAATCCGCAGACCCCCATAGAAGGCCCTGCAACCTTATCCCAACACAGGAACAGTACCTCCTTACCCATTATTCCTACAAAAGGAATACATTCTGATTCGAGCACAATAGTCATTGCAACCCATGAGCCGGAAAATATCTGGTCTCCCCTTGTAGTGACAACAGACAAGGCATGCACCACTTTTGAAGTGACAAAAACATCTCATGCTTGGGTCACAGTTCCCCTCACGTCAACTAGAGAATCTAGTCCCCCGACAACCAGTTCGGTCACCCCCCGAGACTGGTCAAGCCAAGTATCTCCACTCTTTGTTGTGACAGAAGGTTGTTCTCACTCCATCATACCATCAGTAAATCTTGTGTCTGGTTTCTGCCCCCCAACATTTGAGCACCCACAGCAGCTCAACCAAACGTCCAAGGACCTAAGGCCTTGGACCAAACTAGCCTCGCCCACTCGCCACAGCTTCAGTCTCTCCCTGAGTCTCTCCATCACCTTGTGTGGAGGGCATCGCCACAACAACAGAAAGACATCACCGATATGGAACTGTCAAGGATTGTACTGATCCCATGATGCAAGACCAGAGGACCACACAATGTTTTAAACAGAATGGCTATCCTAAGACCGACTAGTTCCCTGCATAATTTCAAATATTTACAATCAAACCCTATAGAAGGTGTTACATTAATTCATTGCATTCCAGACAATGAAATAACGGTAGTCACATGGGTCAATCCAACAAAAGCAACCGAGGTGTGGCAGAACAGGGAACACTTCTCCAAATGGGGTAACGATATAAGAAGGCCCAAGCCAGAGTTTTGCCGCAACCCCCTACTGCCTGCACAGGGAGCACTGCCCCAGAGGCCAACACCAGCAAGTGGAGCAGTAAGGGGGGCAATAGTCCCAACAGACCCACGAGTACACAGAACCTCTCTGCAAATATCAAGCACCCAGTAATTTGACACACCAGGAATGTCAATTCATATGAGGAATGTCTTCCTTCAGTAACAGCAGGGTCACCGCTTAATGGCTTCAAAGAAAAGAGCGCCCTTGCCATGAACCTCTCCCATTAAAACTGCATTCCTGGAATGTGAATGGTCTCTGCATCAAAGTGGGAGAGAATGACTTCACTGCTTATCTTTAACACTTTGATATCCTGCTGTTGCAGGAAACTTGGTTGTAAACCCCGACACCACTAACTGGCCACAAAGAATTCCATATTGAAACAACTAAACTAAGCCAGGCAGGAAGAGCAATAGGTACTCTCTATTCACATCACAATCCACCTATGGTGGACCCAAGAACTCATCAACCTGGGACTAACATGGGCCCAATGTGTCAACCTATCCGCTCTCCCCTCTGCCCAAAATGATTTCAGTTTTTCAGTCTGAAATGTATATATCCACCCTGCCCACAAGAGTAAAGATGAACAAATAAAGTCCTTGATCGCTCTACTTAAATCCCTTCAATTCACCTTTCCGCAAGCATGCCTGGCACTGCCATGGGATTTTAATATGCACCAAATGCAAACTAGAACTCTACCACCCAAAGAGTGCCAAACGCACTCATATCAAAAATTGCCAGCACCATTCTCAAACTATACTAGAACTGACCAAGCCAGAAAATTGTGCATTGATGACCTAGAAAGCATTGGTCTTTACACATTAAACGGCCACTTTACCCAGGACCAACTAGCAGCTTTCACCAGGCTGTAACATAAAATAAATGCAATCTTGAACTATACATTGGTAGATGCAGAACTATTCTCAGTGGTCATTCATTATGGCATGACTGCTAGGGTGGAGAGCGATCACTTTCCCCAGCAGGTGGATCTATTGCCTTGCCCACCAAGGGCCCCTCATGCAAGTGACCTGCTAACATTGCCCAGGGCCTTTAACCTAATACACCTTATTTGGTCAGGGCTTGCAGTAGAGATGATCATGGACTTTGTAAACGTCCACTTGACAACAGAACAACTAAGCTCCACACATCATACAATGCCGGTGCAATCCTGGGAGTCCTTGGTCACTGCTCTCATTTCCACCTTTTCAATAAAATGTATCCCAAAGAACAAAAACACTCGGATGGTGGCAGCCTGGCTTACTCCATCACTACTTTTGAAAAAAAGACAGATAAACAGGGAGATCTGAAGACTTCTGATATCAGAACCTCTGATCAATCAAGACACAAGAAAGAAGCTGGCATCAATGAGGCAAGCTTACAGAAGGACCATTTGGCTAGCTAAAACATCTAATCAGACAACAATATGGATATGTCTCTTTCTTATGAGTATATTGAAGAACAGAATATTAGTTTGGGCAGAAATTAATAAACTTTAAATGGGTGCTATTGCCACCACAATGCTGGCATTCCAGAGGCAGACATAAAAGGCCGTTTACACCTTCGAAATCCCCAACCATTCTTTGAGGACCACATTGGAAAAGCCAAGAATCCAAGTGCAAAGCTGCTCTACGGAGGCACCAACACTAACTCAACCTGCTGGTCCATGGCTAGACAACCTGCAAGTCCAGCTCATCCTTAAGCACCTCCGATCTGGAGGGTTGCTGGGCCCAAACGGACTTCCAAATGCTTAACGCTTTATTCAAACAAGATAAACAATTGTGTGCTGCTCACTTTATTGCTTAATCACGTCTTCCTCACCAATTCCATACCGACATCCTGGTGAGGTAGTATACCGAATCCCATTTACAAATCCAGGGCCTATTCACAAGCCCATTGCATCTCTGGTGCGTCACTTTTGTTGACATACGAGGAGTGCAGTATGCCTGCCCACAATTACAAGGCCGCATAAAGCCACCTGACATGGCTTTTCATGGCCTTGTAAATATTGCCCCCTTTCACAAATTACTCTGCATCAAAGGGGCATTCAATGGGGGTTGCTGTGGGTGTTTCCACAAAATATTTATGGAACCTGCCGCATTCCTGGATTTACAAGATTTTGTTAACCTGGTAATGTGTCAGATTCCTACGGCATAAGGGAGGTGCAATGAAGGAATATCTTTATTCCTCCTCATTTTTCCTTTGTCTATGTGTACTGCATTCTGCACCACACATACAAAGAGGAAAACGCCTCTTGTGATTGTTTTTGTGCAGGAAGGTGTTCCTTCCTGCACAAAAACAATCACCCCTACATTGCAGACACCCTTCATCATGGTGCAAGGGTGTCTGCATTGGCGCATGGTTGCCCATTGTGCACCAACGCGGGGGAAAAGGACAGGAATGTGCCGTGTATTGTAGATACAGAGCATTCCTACCCTTTTCTTTGGAAGCGCAGCAGTGCAGCAGGAAGGCTTGCTGCACTGAAGTGCGTCAAAATATTGTAAATGAGGCCCCCAGTTCGCAATCAATTCCAGCAAACTACGGGCTGATTGCCCTCATCAATGTTGAAGCAAAGATCTATGCCTCAAACCTTTTGACATATCTGGAAACCTGGGTTTCTTCTGAAAGCATCATTCCAAAAAATGCAGATTGGCTTCAGAGCAGGAATGAACACAATGACCAACCTCCTTGCAGTCAGCCTCCTCGTAGAAAAAGCTAAAGCAAAAAAGATCAAAACTCTTTGCTTGCTTCATGGATCTGAAAGAGGCATTCAATAGGGCACCAAGGGCTTGCCTCTGGGATAAAATGGCAAACTGGGGAGTCCCGCAAAATATACTAGAAGTCGTGATCTACCTGGGTCCAAATCAAAGTCGGCAATAGCCACAGAGCTACTCACAAGATTCCCACTCACATTGGCCTGAAGCAGGGGTGCATGTTAGCCCCCACTTATTTAACCTTTATCGCTGACCTTGACACCTGACTATCAGAAGTTGTGAGTGACACAGCCTACCTTGACACCTAACTATCAGAAGGGGTGAATGACTCTCTCAAACAAGCGGAAGAACCGCTCAGATGTCTTCAATATGCTAATGACATAGTTGTATAAAGTCAAACCTTGTTCGGCCACCAGCGTTTAATTACTCAATTGGTGCAATACATCCAAATGTCTGGGTTAGAAGTTAAACCACAACAAAATAAAAGTGGCATGCAACTCACCCATCTCTCGGAGCATCTACCCAAGCTTCCGGTGGAAAGCCTCCAACAAACTCATAGATCTGGTCAAATTATGCAAATACTTGGGTGTTTTATTGGACGCCTGATTATCGTTCAGAGAGCACCCCTCCCACTGAAGAACCCTCGGCAACAAACTTCAGTATGCATTTAAACTGCTGCAAAAAAGGATTGACAGCACATCACAATATTATTTGTTACAAGACATTAGAGCAAAATTTCTTCCATCACTCACATAGCTCTGAATTGTTAAAGGGGAGCAAAGTAACTGCACTAAACCTGCTCCAATCATCTCTTTTTAAACACTTATTCTGTCTTCTGCAACACACATCTAAATCTTGGGTCAGACTGGAATCTGGCATGTTCCATCAAAGTCTGGTTAAGAGTGGTGCCCTCATTAATCTGTGTTGGAAGCTTAAGGCAGCCCCACAAGCTTCACTGGCTGCCATGTGTTGGTCATAAATGAGGAGGCAGTCCAATCACAAAACTCATAGCTAATAGATCTCCAGCAGGCCATACGTAACCTAAACCTAGACAATGCTTGAAACTCAAGTCAATACTTTACTGCCTTTACAAAATTAATAACAAGGCCTCAAACTAACAATCTCAGATTATTGACTAGGTTGAGCTTGCTCAGAAATGGCATGTGTGAACAGTCTTACAATCCTACACTTCTTGGAGCCCACAACTGCATCTCATGACCCACATCACAGCGCCTATTTAACGCTCACAAGTACTATTTCAAATGGGCATTTTTATATCAAAGGACCTTGTCCTCTACTGTAAGCAGTCTTGGACAGAGAGCCACTGCCACTACCACCTATGGGCCATAGCGAAGAAAGCTTTGCTTTTTCTGTGCGTGTCCCGCCTTCTTACCTTTAAGGCAGAAACTGCTTCACCCTGCTTGAAGGGCTCTTCAGATCAGGTCGTGCAGCCATGCAGTTATGACACTATTGAATGATCACAGCACAGTGATCACAGCACAGTTATCACGTAAGGCTACTAGGTTTCTTCTACATGTAGAAAGGATGCTCATACAGCAAACACAGACTCCATAAACTAAAACCGATGAATGACTCTTAAGTCGACAGCAGCCTCAGCCTCATTATGAGCAAATCAAAATGGACATTTTGAAGCTAATTGTAATATAATCAACTGATTTTAACCTGATCCGCTGCCACCCACTTGCGGTCCACGCTTAATATTTTAAAGTAGACATTTTATTTATTTATTTATTTATTTGAAATGGTTTATAAAGCGCGTACATGACCCAAATGGGTATCAGAATGCTGTACAACAGAACGTACGTTGATATGAGATAACAGCATGAGTACAGTACAATATAGAACAAAAGAAGTACCTGAAACTTAAAATGGTCATGGGGAAGCACGGGGAAGGCGAATTACAAAAAAAAGGTGATCCACAGGTATCGGCCCAACTAGTAGGCGCTGTAAAGTTCCAGCAGAGCTGTATATCAAAAGGACAACCAAACACATTTTGAACACAGATAAAAAGACTGTCAAACAGGAGATGGAAGTAAATAGAGAATTGCATTGGGGCTATTGCTGATGAAGGTCATTCAGGAAGGGCATTCCAAAAACTTGGAGTGAGCCCGGAGAAGGCCCGGTTGTAAGTTATTTTTTTGTTGAATTTGGGAGGTTTCAATAGTAGAGTATAAGAGCTTCATCAGTACCAATTAGAAACTAATAGTTCAAGTTTTTTTGCCAGGTAAACTGAGGTGTTGTAGTGAATAGCTTTGTGAGTCAGGCAGGCTATCTTGAAATGGATCCTTGCTTCAATGGAAAGTCAGTTAAGTTGAATTAAGTCAGGTGTGATATGGTCATGTTTTTTGGAGCCTGTGATTAGTCTGGCAGAAGAGTTCAGAGTGGCTCTAAGCGGAGCTAAACTAGTTTTAGGAGGTCCATCTAGGGTCACCAAACCATAGTCCAATCGTGTGATAACTAAGGATTGGACTGCTGACTGGATGTCCTCAGGAGGTAAGAAAGGCTTGATTTTCCTCAGAGTGTTGAGCTGATAATTGGCACTCCTAATAGTGGCACTGATGTGCGCTTGCATATTTAGGTATTTGTCCAGGGTAACGCCTAAAGATCTTGCAGAATCAACAATATGAGGGATGCAATTGAGTGCGGAAAGTTGTTTGATCCAGTCTTGAGTAGGTGCTGAGTGGTTACAGGGGCAATCAGGAGGAATTCTGTTTTTAGGGTATTTAACAACAGATGCTTATGCTTTAGCCATTGTTGAATTCTTAGAAGCGCACCATTAAGAGTTTTTATGCAATCTGGAGAGAAAATCTTCAAATACAATTGAGTGTCATCAGCATACATATGGTATTCAAAGCTAGAGCAGTTAAGAATATCAGAGAGAGGTTCCATGAAAATGTTGAAGAGCGTGGGCAAGAGTGCAGAACCGTGAGGTACTCCAATAGTGACTGGGGTACTAGCAGCAAGCGATTGGTTAACTTTGATTCTTTGGGTATGGTTATGTCGGAAAGAGGCAAACCAATTTAAGATAGGGCCAGATAACCCCATCCTATGTTGAAGAAGAGCAAACAAGTTATCATATTTAATGGTGTCAAGTGCGGGGATCAAGTCAAGAAGGATCAGAAGGCAAGGAACATTTTGGTCAAGAGATCTCAAGGAGTCATCAACACTGTGACTTAGAGCTGTTTCTGTACTGCGCCCCACTCTGAAACCTGACTGGTAGAGGTCAAGGAGCAGAACTTTATCGATGTGGTTGCAGATCTGTGTGTGAACGCATTTCTTGAGCAATTTAGCTAAAGTAATAATACTGGTGATCGGAGGAAAATTGTTGGGATCCTCTGAGTCGGCATTAGGCTTATTGGGAATGGGGGTGACTTGTCCCATCTTAAGGCAGTCAGGAATCCTCCCCTGCAAGAGAGATTCTTTAATGATCTGGGCCCAGAGTGGGAGAATGGCCGAATTGAGATCTTTGAGAAGCTTAGTGGGTAGGGGATCACTGAAGTGATTGGAGGGTTTTAAAGACGCCAAAGACTGTAGCAGCTCCACATCATCAGGGATCAGGAAAGAATTCCAAGAGGCGTTGTTCTTGGGCATGCCGACTGTGGGGTAGAAAGGTGCAATCTCTGCCGAAGGTACCGCAGAAGCAGGGGAGCTCAGAGACCCAAAGTTAGGAGCTGACCTTTGTAGATCTAGTTCAATATTCCTTTATCTTTCTGAGAAGTAAGCTGAGAAGTCCTCCTCACTGGGGCCTGGAGCCTTGAGTGCTGAGATAAGATTAGTAGATTGGTTAGATTGTTGTTTGATGATTTCAAACAATTTCTTTGGTTGGTTTTAGCACTGTCAAGCTGAGCCCTGATATTATCTGTTTTAGCAATGCAAATATGTTTGTTGTAGGTGTTTCTCATCCTTCTTAACTGATTGAGACTAGTAGTGGAGGGAGAATTTCTCCATCGTCTCTCAGAAAGCCTAAGTTTGCGACATTCCTCCTTAAGGGAACCATTGACCCAGGGTTTGGATTGTTTGCTCGGAATCCTTTTGAGTTGCTTCAGAGCAATAGTGTTGAGAATACATGACGTAGAGTTGATGTAATGATCCAACAGCTCATCCACGTGGTTCATGTTAGGGGGAGGTTCAAGAAGATTCTTGCTCATGCTAGTTAGCTTATTGATGTTGATGTCTCTCAGATTGTGAGCCAGCTGTTTGGTTTTAAGCAGTTGACTTTGTCTGAGTAGGACCTTTTCCAAGATATGAAAGGAAATTTGGAGATAATCCGACCAATCACAGGGTATAATGCCATCCAGTTGAATGGTGTGGTCTCTAGCTATTATAAGGTCAAAGGTAGCTCCCTTGTTGTAGGTGGGTCGTTTCCAGACTTGGATGAAGTTGAGGTTTGAGAGGAAAGTCTTAAAGGAGAAAACTAAGGTATAATTTGTGTAATTCCAGTGAAGGTTTAAGTCACTGAGGAAGATATGGCTAGGGTGAGGAATCGCGCAAGAGGAAATGGACTCCATACCTTGCTCAGTGAAGTGCAGGTTATCCCCAGGTGGATGATATATCATGTAGAGCACACAGACAATCTTGCCATTGTTCCAGATTTCGGTGGCTAGGTGTTCACAGGGGGACATCAGAGTATGTTGGGCCTGTTTCAACATGAGGCTAGAGCAAAGGATGCAGGCAATGCCCCCACCAGATTTAACGGGTCTATCGCATCTGATAATGTCATAATCAGGAGGGATTAAGATGTCGAACATTGGGGAGGTGGAGTCATTGAGCCATGTTTCAGTAAGGATCAGGTGGTCCAATTCTTGCTAGATTATGAGTTCAGAGATATCTGCTGTGTGTTTCACTGCTGATCTGCAGTTGAGAAGCATCATTTTGATATGAGAGTTGGTAGTTGCCTCTACTAGGTTAGACGTGTCAATCTGAAATAGGTTATCCTTATTCATGGATCTGATGTTAACATTTGGTTCTCTGCCAGGGTCAGAGGAGATAGTTGGTGTGTTGATTGGAGAGTCAGAGGAGACATGCCAAGAGCCATTGTACAACCTCAACAGTGTGAGTGTATCATCAACCGACATCTGAGGCAAGAACCTAAGGGGCCTGGACTGGTGGTTAGGAAGAGGCTGATTGGGCCAGCAGGGGCTGAGAGGGTTAGTGAAAGAAGACCTTACCTCCCTGCATCATATAATACTTGCTGGAAGAGTAGGTAGACCAGCCCCAAAGGTGGGATAGAGTTCGTAAAACTTCTAGATCTTCAATGAGCAGTGTAGGAGGGTCTGCAGGTTATCCTTTACAGTAAGGAGATCCTGCTTGAGGTCAGCCAATTTCCCCTCAAACAAATGGAGGCTATTCTAACCAAAGACCGGCCCAGAATAAGATAATGTATGGGGCCCCTTACCCTCACAAAGATTGCAGGGGAAGAGAGACATCCGCTTGAGCTCAGTTATATTATCCACTGAGGTGGGAGGATTAGCATAGAGGGCATCCAAATTACCATATAGGTGGTTGCCGAGAAATTTTTTGAAGCTGAATGGTGGAGGTCACTGTGACTTTATCCTGTGAAGTGAGTGGAGTGAATGGAGCGGCGAAAGGTAGTAGAGGATTAAAAGGTAAGGTACTGAGGTACAAAATTGGGTACAGAGTAGGAGAAGCACTAGGATTGGAGTTACGGGAACTTGGAGGTGGAAAATACGGGTATCAGGGATGGGATTGTGAGAATGACACACATTAATCATGTTGGGGGATGTATCAGACGGGTTCATAGTGAGTGAAGGGGCGGTGGAGGGGGAGGAAACAAAGTGGGAGAGAGTAGGAGGTGCCACAATAGTGGTGAGAATAAAATGACCTAGACTGGAAGGATTAGGGTTACTAAATGTATTTTTAATCCTAATAAAAATACTGTCGAAGTGATTAAGATTCAGGTCAGAGGCTTGAATAAGGATGTTGCCTTATTTTCAAAATGTATCAAATGCTAATCTTATTAATGCTCGTTAATAGTGCAATGATTTTAACTAATTTGCAATAAACAATTACTTACTAACTGTGAATTTACGCACTCCACCACAAACAACCATTACACATATTCCACATTCATCATCGGACTGTGTCTCTTTTATTTCCTCTAGCATTGCACTGGAGGCTATGGTGACAGGCCTTGGCATTTAGTCATTTCCTTTGCCCACTCTCTTGATCATAGATCCTGTTTTGAATGATCTACAGTCATGCGCAATGGTCATGTGTGCTGACTCCACATCCATTCGAATACCCATAGAGCTGACCATGCACAATTTGTGGGTGTTCTAAGCAGACTCCTTTGCAAGTGTAGCCTATGCCCACGCTATATGCCCCCTCTCCTAGCCACGGTGTGCTGCCAATGATGGTCAGTCATTATTAGCATACCTAGATACAGACCCTTACATTTAGTTGTTTTGCTCTGTCCATGTAACGCAGAGAAGCTATTGTGTATAACTTTCAATTGGAGTGATATTAAGATTACGAAGTAAAACCTAAATAACACCAACGTTCGCCAGTTGTGGTCATGCATCTGCATGCACACAAACAAGGTTACAGAGAGTTGTGACATAATAAACATTATTTTGAATTAAGGTAATACTTAGGATACAAATGTTTAATGTAATTGTTCTTTCAACACCTATCCCTATGTTATTGTGGGGGCTCCTAATTGTCATTTCTATTGCTAAGAAGATTATTCAGGACGGTATTTCACAAAATTCACCATTTGATGCATTTAGAGATTTATACATTATCCATCATGATTATCCATTATCACAAACGCAGACCAAAAGATTTCTTCTTGAAAAGTATGAATTATAACATGCTGGTTTCATTCGATTATGCCTTTTCGATTTGGCTTTTTTTTTTACAGTGTGCACAATATGAGACTCGTGTATGTCACATTTGACACAAGTGGAGGACTATGAAATTATACTTTTTAAAGGATTATAATGTGATTCTTCTTTGAAACAATGTCTCAGAGTGCATCAGGGTTGACATATTTGAATAATAGTTTTAATTTTCTCATTTCCATTTACAAACATATGTAATACTAAGTAGCAAAGTACTAAGTAGGTAAGCACAGCGCGATCAAAAGCAAGTGTTCACTTTTAACCGTGGAGCTCTGGGGCTCAGTATTTAATGAAAATGTGTTGAAAGTGATAAATGAAACCCTATTTGCAAAGTGCATGAATCATACTAAAGTGTATGTCATCCTTCTTGTTTTGTTAGCTTTTATTTCCCCTATGAAGTCAACAAATATAGGCCTGGGAAATGTTTTTAATTGATGCGAAAGGTTTGAAAAGCAGCGCAGACTCACAGCTACTGACATCTTTCCTCCTGGTGTATTGTGTTCTTGTTGCAGACCGAATTCATTTGAAATGTTGGCTCTTGATGGCGTTAGCTCTGGGATTCTTCAGTTTTATACAGCCCAGGAGAGTGCTGAATGGCTGAGAGCATTATCAACTAACATCAGTGATTTAACACTTGAAAATGTACGTCCTTTTTTCTATTACTCTTTGCTAAGATTTCAAATGTTATGCTTTTTTTAAAGTCTGATACGGTAGGCTTCAGGACTTAGGGCATACCCTCTAATAGAGTTAAAAATAATCAATGGATGAATGTGTTTCAAAAATATGTAAAAATGTGGAATTTTATTGATTTTAATTAATATTATTTAATTATTGTACTTGAGTTTTTTATTTTTTATTTATAGAGGACAATGTGCAATGAATTGACACCAGGCAAGATGATCCCATCACTTTGAGTTCATTTGTGCCATCAAGGTCAGATTTGTATATACGAACAGCAAGGTTTTTAGCATTATTCTTAAGTTCAAAAGATCTTTATTAGAGAGATAAAGGTGTCGATACATGAGAAAAACTAAAGCATAACAGCAATATGAGAGGTAGAATAAGCATGACTATGGAAATAAACATGAGATTGAGAAGTAACAAATAATTGAGGCTATATAACAGAAAGCAGTACAGGAGATAATATGCAATAAAATGAAACATTAAAAAGGGTCAATCAAGGAGGTTTGGAGACCTCCTGCTGAGAGGGAGGCAAATGAGGGCAATTCTGAGGCTAATAGCCTCCTGCATCCTGCTGGTTGAACATGCCTGGTGGCTCTGGAGTTGGATCTGAAGTCCCAGTGGGCTCAACATAATGGGGACCACTTGGACCACATTCAGGTTTCAGAGGAGGCTGCAAAAGAGTAGACCCCTCTACCTTCCGCTTCCAGAGCTAACAGTGGTGACTGATGTGTTCAATTTTGGGCCGGGGTGGCCAAATGGGAGAGGTGGAGATGAGAGGCCTTTGGTTTCCGAAGGAGTCCCGGTTCTATAACTGTCTTTTGGAGCTTAGGACCATCTGCAATGCGTTCAAAGCCTACCTGCTATCAATCCAGGAGAGGCTGGTACAGGTGCTCATGGACAACAGCATTGTCATGTGGTGCTGCAAGAAGCTGGACAAGATAGGGTCAAGGACCCTGTGCCAGGAGGCCTTGAGCCTCTGTAAATGGCCGGGCCACCACAGTAATTTTGTGGTGGTAAATCACTTGGCGGGCTCCCTGAGTACCAGGGCGGACATATTATGCCATCAACACCTAAAAGGTCTTGAGCTGCAGTTACACCCAGAGGTGGTACAAGGTCTCTACTCAATTTGGGAGAACATTGGCTGGATCTGTTCACCATCACCGAAGACATGCTATTTCCGCACTTCTGCAAGGTGGAGTTTCCAAGGTGTCTCTCACCTGGAGACATGTTCTGAATCAAAGGGAACAATGTGCCTTTCTGCCAATACCGCTTCTGCCCTGAGTTCTCAGGAAGATCAGGGCAGACCAGGCCCAAGTCATCCTAGTGGCTTCGGATTGGGCATGGAGAGTATGGTATCCAAAACTCCTGCGCTTGAACGTATGTTCTCCGATCAGGCTTCATCTCTGTAAGGTCCTGCTGTAGCAGCAAGAGAGCAGGGAGCTGCACCTGGGCTTCGCAACCTTCACCTTCATGCAGGAAGATTGACTGGGAACAGTTGAACATTTTGGCTTTCCACCGGAGGTAGTTGATATCATCTTGGCAGCCAAGCACCTTGACAAAAACTATATGCCTGTTGTTGGGACAAATTTGTGGTTCGGTATAGCACTCAACAGGTTGAATCCTTCCAGGCCAAACTGTCTGATGGTATTGTTTGTTCTATTTCGCGTCCAGCAAGTCGTTGCTCTGGGCACAGTTAAGGGTCATCTTTCAGCCATCTTACAGCTGCCTTATTATCAGCCCTCCTTGTTCAAATCATCAGATGTGATGTTATTTCTAAAAGGGCTAAATAACGTTTCCCCTTCTTAATTTGTAATTCCCCAACTGGACCTCAATCTTGTCCATACTTAGTGTACTTCATTCGAGCCACTCAACAGCTGTCCTTTGCGGCTTCTCTCCATTAAAACTGTGTTCCTGATTGCCATCACTTCTGTACGCCCAATGCCATATTAGGGAGATTCAGGCTCTGTGTATTCATCCATCATACACTACCCTCTTACCTTATAGGATGATTCTGCATACTAGAGCCTTCTTTTTGCCAAACGTTTTGATGCCATTCTACATTTCTCAAACCATCACACTCCTGGTGTTCTATGCTATTCTTCACCCCCTCTAAAAAGGAAGAGAGATCCCATCACTTAAACCCAAAAAGAGTGCTCAGTTCCTACATCAATCGTACCAAAGACCACAGGATGGACAATCAGTTCTTTCACCAGAGAGAAAAAAGGCAAAGCTGTGCATAAGTGTAGAAACAGCAAGAGAGTTGCAGGGTTTGGGATATATTGCCTGGTATCTTCACCTCAAAACCAGCCTCACTAGTTACATTTAAGTTTAATTCCATCAAATGGCGGTATAAAATCAACATTTACATTATCTCATTATTTTTTGATTTCTAGTTCTTTCACTTCAGATAGCTCAAAGTAATTCACATCAAAATGTCATCACACTGATCTGAATGCATCTGTATTGATTTATTAAACCCAAACGTACAGCCAGCCCGCATGTGCAGAAGTGTACCATCTGACACTGGACATGTACCCTGAGTTAAGATCTGCTATGCATTGGCAAAGAAGCAGCCTTCAGAAAGCTTGCATGCCCACTCCACCAGGGCCAAAGTTGCTGCCATTGCATTAGCACATAGAGTCCTTGTTGAAAAATGGCCTTCTCTGGAGGGTCACCCAAACCTTTTGCATACCTCCTTCTCTTTTTCTGTTCTCATTTTTGTTAATGTTAGAAGATTGTTCTGAAACTCTGAGCTGCCCGAATTTTTCGCTTTTTTGAGCACCTATTTGTTAAGCTTTTACTGTGGGGGAGCCTCATAAGTTGGGACTCACCCATAGCAAACTCATGATGAAAGAGACTGCATGTGGATTTTACTGGTGTCCCCCTGGCTTGACTTGGCCACTGCGCTGCAGCTGGCGTAAGGGGCACCGGGCTGGTTCCATGCAGACACATGTGCACCTGCATGTGCACACGTGTAGGGGCTGCGCAGGGGAGATTCCTGGCGTGCGCAGCCGAGGAGCATGTGCAGATAGAATGGTGTGGCAGGAGTTATGCAGAGCATGGTGGTGACATGGAATAGGCTCTATACAGTGGGAAGAGACATGCCAGGGAAAGTCAGTGTGCTTTACTATTTTTCACTCCATTATTCTCCTATGAGGATGAGAGCACATGGGCTAGTTTCACTTTCCTAGGGCCTACAAATTCCAGGCATGCACCAAAGTCCACTGTAACTTATGTGAGAAGAAGTATTCTGCAGAGTCCAAAGCCATATTTGCACTGATTTTGGGTCATCCAGAAATGCCATATTTCCCTGAGTCAGGTCATAACCTGGTTGGGGGCTGACCCTGCCAGGCAGAATTAATGACCTACCGAGGTGGCGGTCCCCGGGGCGTGTGGGGAGCTCGAGCCCCCCCACACAGGTATTTTTATTTTTAAAAAAAGCCCCAGGGGGTGGCGGTCCCCGGGGCAGCGGGGGGGCCGT
Organism: Triturus cristatus; assembly: GCF_964204655.1. Classification (NCBI taxonomy): domain Eukaryota; kingdom Metazoa; phylum Chordata; class Amphibia; order Caudata; family Salamandridae; genus Triturus; species Triturus cristatus. The sequence continues at coordinate 387,261,828 of NC_140589.1, read as the reverse complement.
GTGCCCCCTGCACAATAATTAATGAAAGCCCCGGGGGTGGCAGTCCCCAGGGCTTGGGGGGACCTTTGAGGCCCCCCATACATTTTAAAAAGAAGCTCCAGGGGTGGTGGTCCCCGTGGCTGCGGGGGGGCTGTGTGCCCCCCACAAATATTTATATAAAGCCCCGGGGGTGGCGGTTCCCGGGGCTGCGGGGGTCCCCCTGGGCCCCTGCAAATATTTTTGGAGATGGCCCCGGGACTCGGCCCACCCGGGGGATAATTAATAATGAAGCGCGGGAGCCCGCACTTAATTTTTTTTTTTTGCCCAAAATTCACACTGGGTGCGCGAATCCCGGCGATTTAAAAAAAAAAAAAATGATTTTTTGGGGTCCTGGGGGTCCTTGTGGGACCCCCTGAGCAGACCTAGGGGGTCAGGGTGTTTCTACCCTGCCCCCTTTTCTTGTTTTTCGCGTTTCTTTTTCTGTTGTCTTGTGCCTCGGTTCTACCAAGGCACAAGATGGCTGCCAACACTTTCTGGTTTGGAGTGTTGACAGACAATTAGAATAAAGCTCGTGGTCCGGAGGGTCTGCGGATCCTCCACGGCCATAGTTATCACTATCTTCATTTCTTAATTTCTCAAAAACTACTGAACGAATTTACACCATTTTTAAAATGATCGCTTTCTGAGCCAAGCAGTATCTTTTTGCCAAATCTGGTGTAATTCCGCTCAGCAGTTATTGCTATAACGGTGTATAAAGTTTCCTATGGGAAATTGATTTTTTTACCTCTATTTTTTGATTCTCTCAGGAACTACTGAACGGATTTACATCATTTAAAAAAAGGTCTCTTTCTGAGCCAAGGGCTACCTTTTTGCAAAATTTGGTGTAATTCCTTTCAGCAGTTCGCCCTGTAACCTGTTCCAAAATTTCCTATGGGAAATAACATAGAGAAAACACGTTTTGGGACCCTGTTTTTTCTCGGCCACCTCTTGACGAGTCACCCCGAAACTTTCAAGACGGGAGCTGACCGGAGCGCCCCACGAGTTTTGAAAATTTCACGAAGATTCATCAACCGGCGCCAAAGTTATTGGGAAAAGAATGTCACAAATTTCCTATGGATAATAGGTCCTAACTATAACTACCTACTGGCGACTGCCAGTAGATATACATATATATACATTTATAGCATTTATGCCTGAGTTGCTGGTTTCCAAAACAGGTACGGACCACAAAAGTCCTCAAAATAATAAATCAATCCAAGAAATGGTGGTTACTTCTTAATGCCAGTTTATTAACATCACCGAAGTATGTGCAGACAATTGTCCACCCCGGACGCGTTTCGATCACATAAGCGATCTTGATCACCTGACGCGCTGGTGACGGATTCCCATTTTTAAATAAGATGCAACCAATCAATACGTGAATGTAATTAAGCCAACATATATTTAAAAAGACACACACCCCCACAGACTGGAACAAATAATGAAAAGACCGACTTATATAATTCTCATACTTGATCAATAAGTTCTGTTTTATCTGCCCAGTGCCTCTTGGACAACTTATTGTCAATGAATCGGGTGTTTAAATTTAAATATGTCGTACATTATAAACTCGATAAAAAGCCAATTCATTCTATAAGCAAGTGCCCTTACTAGCAGCTCCAAAAATTAAGGACAGTTATATGATTATAATCATGCTCATCTTATTTCATTACCATATACATTTTAAAGAACCATACTAATGAGAATATACACTAAATTGCAGTCATTCAACTATGAACGATAAAATTAACAAAAGAATAATACGGCTAATGCCCATTGATTCATATCTCAAATAGTACATGTCTCAGCTAATATTTCTTAAATACAAGACAAGTGCCTACTGATTCAAGTTGCTTATTCATCAATGTATACTGATGGACTATAAATATATTGCTGTTTGTTACTAATACATCCAATCTAATAACAGTCATAGTATAGAACTAAGGCATGCCAAAAACTTGTTTAAAGTAGATGAAAAATATATTTTCATTGCAGTCTTACATGATCCATGTCTTAGTGGGTGCAACCAATTTGTGCAAAGTGCTGAAATTGTGCAAAGATATATGCTTTAACAATAAAAAAACAATTTAAAAAATGGTAGTGCAGCAAAGGGCATCAATAGTGAATACTGCTCATGTCATGTGTGGCCTTTCAAAGTGACATGGCTAGCGGATATCAGATCTGTTCCCTAGGTTGTTTGAAGTGTATATCAAGCATATGCGCACCAAAAAAGGAAAAGGCGATGGTGTCCCACACAAAACAAACCAAATGCCTGACACTTAGTTGCTAATTATTTAATCTCTATAAGCAACTGGATCTTAGATAAATTCATAAAATGATATCCCTATAGAGATAAGTATGGATAAATGCTTCAGTTTAGACAGTGTATAGTAAATATGAAACAGAATTTATCAAATTTATTATAAAAAAGTGATGTAGGTTTTCACTGGTGTTTAACCCATGCGGTATGCGTGTATCTAACATGAGTATAAAGGAAGGCTCCATCTGTCTTAACTTTTTCTCCCTGTTGCCTCCCCGAAAATAAGGGGGAACAGCCCCAATTACAAAATATGTCAGGTCGCTCAATCTATTATTGTGAACTGCTTTGAAATGTCGCACTACAGGATAGTTCTCATCTGAATTCATAATGGCACGCAAGTGCTGGAGAATCCGATTAAAAACCGGAAGCTTCGTACTGCCTATATATTTCAACTGGCATGTGCACTGTAGTTGATATATAGCAAAATCAGTTCTACAAGTATAATGTTCTTTTATACGGATTGGAATTTCACTGAAGGCTGTGCAATATTCGGACATGTTTAAGCCGAACTTGCATGCTCGACACGACGAGCATTTGAAAAAAACAGATTTAAATAGCCAATTAGTTTTCCTTGTAACTTCCGGGCATGTTTTAACTAAGGCATCCCTCATAGAAGGAGCCCGCCTAAAAGTTATATTAGGCAGTGCTGGTAACAGGAATCTGAGTGTTAAATCCATCAAACAATAGGCCAATGTTTGTATACAATGTGTTTAATGCATTTTTCTTGTTTACTGAAAGTTGTAATGAGACGAATTGCCTGAACCGGTTCAGATGTGGGTTCATTGAGGGTTATAGCATTGAGGCTTTTCCTAGTTTGCAAACAATGGTCCCGTGGTCGAGGGTTGGCTTTATCCAAAGCTTTTAGTAAATTAGAATGTACATACCCACGGACCAAGAACCGGGAAAAAGCCTCCCTTTGGCATCTTTGTAGATCCGACTGTAGACTACAAATACGTTGTATACGGAGAAATTCTCCGTATGGAATGCTGTGTAATAAATGACGTGGATGAGCACTGCTGGCATGCAAGGTGGAATTGCCAGCAGTGCTCTTTCTATGTAGCAGAGTTTGTATATGATTATCAATAATGTATACCTCTACATCCAAAAATTAAACCTTTTCCTTATTGATGCTGGCTGTAAACTGGAGGTTCATGGAGTTATCATTGATGGATGAGATGAACTGATTCGCTTCATTTTCTGTACCATCCCATATGACAAATATATCATCGATATATCTGCCATAGTATTTCACATGATCATCCCAGGCCTGTTTATGTTTCACTTTGAGGACGTGCTCCTCCCACCACCCTACCAAAAGGCAGGCATAGGTGGGGGAAAAACACGCCCCCATCGCAACTCCCCTAAGTTGTTTATGAGGAATTTTATTGAACAAAAAGAAATTGTTGTGTAACATAGCTCTATCATCTGGAGTAACATGTTGTTATGTTCATGTAAGCCAATGTTACGGCTATTAAGGAAGTATTTTACAGCAGCTAAACCTTGTGAATGATGAATACATGTGTATAATGATGTGATATCCAAGGTTATTAACCACCAATCACTATGCCATTCAATTTGGTTGATTTTCATTAAAAAATCCCCAGTGTCTCTTATAAATGAAGGCAGATTGAACATGTGGAGCTGGAGGAAGTAGTCTACATATTTAGATATAGCCTCTAAAACATTATTTCTGGCCGAAATTATTGGTCTCGCTAAGACAGGGGATAATCCCTTATGCACTTTAGGAATAAAGTACATAATGGGGTGGTGGGAAAATCATTTTTCAAAAAAAGAAATTATTTTTTGGTTAACATCCCCTGTCGTTTTCATGATAGTAAACTCTTCATGACAGTATCTTTCACATGATTCAAATCTGCCTTACTCGCTCTAGCATAGCAATTAGTGTCTGTTAGATGACGATCTGCTTCCCTTAAATAATCAGCCCTTGGCCACAAAACTATGTTACCTCCCTTGTCGGCGTTCATCACCACACCATCATGTTTGTTTCGCAATTTATTGATCAGAGCCCAATAATTTCTAACTCGATAATTACACTTTTCATGTCTAGTATTGACAGAAGTATGCAATTTTTTTAGATCATCCACAACCATCTCATTGAAAACATCCACACAGTCTTTGGGCATTAATGGGTAAAAAGTGGATTGAGGGCAAAAAGGACTAGCAGCCGCCATTCCTAAATGAACCCCCAATTCAGAAGTCCCATCCATATTGTCAATTGGATCAGTATCATTGTCATTAGCGAGGGACTGTACAACACTTAAAGTGGGGATATCAGCAGCTGTCAGATTGGATGAGCTGGCAGTGTTACTCCCTGTTGTGATAGGAGGTTTGTTCAGTTAGAAATATTTTCTGAGTTTGATCTTACGAATAAACTTATAGATGGCCCCCCGAGATTGTTTGTATGAAAAATTTGATTCAGGGCAAAAGGACAAACCCAAAGTTAACAGCTGGTTTTCAGCTGTAGTTAGAATGGTATTGGTAAGATTAATGATGGTGTTATCTTGCTGTGTCAGCGATTGCGTCTCCACCATCCTCTGCCCCTGTTGACGGTGGTAGAGCCGCCGCTTGCGCCTCTCCCTCCGGGATTGAGTGGAGTAGCCGGCACGGTGTTTTGTTTCTTCCTGGGGCGCAGAGTGGCTCGCCTGTCCATTGTTAAAAAACTCAGTTGTTACCCCAACGTGTGCTTAATAGATTCCTCTGTGTTTCCTTGCACAGGTACACTGCTAGCACCATCCTCTGAATCATAACTGGTCAGAGAGTCAGAATCCCCTTGAACTGAATTATTCCCACTCTCACCAGGTGCTGGTTGTGCTTTTGTTTGTTCGGTCGATGCATTCTTTTTGACATTGTCAAATTTGCGCGAAAAAGTAAATACTCTGCCGGACATATAGTCATCCCGATCCCGGGCAAACTTGAAGGCTTACAATTTTTTAGCACAGCTGCATGATTTTTTAGTCTTGACACAATGTCCGCTCGACCTTTGGCAATTATTTCTTTCTGTTCGCTGGCCTCAAGGATTGTAATTAATTCATCGATCTCTTTGATGATAACATCCCTATCGATCTCCTCATATTTAATTAGAATGTTCACCATATTCATAGATGCCTGGAGATTATTCGAGGCCCATTCTGCTAACATGTCTGGGTGTGGATTTTGAAATGTTGGAGTTATCATCACCAGCAAACCCTGTGGCACTCTACCAGCATCCCGGTACTTCTCTAGAGATTTTTTCTCCCACCATTTAGTTATTTCATTTCGCTGTAACTTTTCACGTTTTTTTAAAAGTCCTCTTATATCATTGACGTTGTTACTATCTGATGTATTATCAATTGCCCGATTAATGGTTGGCAAATTCACAAAAAGCTCCTCTGCTGCAGCCTCGCGGTCACGCAGCGTGTCTTGGGCTGACATAGTTGCTGGTGAAAATTATGTTGTTGTAGTAACCACCCCCAATGTTGCGGGCTTGTCTTGGATAAAGTGAATAAAAATATTATCCCCCAACCCGTCAATGTCTTTGGCATGAGTGTGTCTCCTTACCGCAGAATGAAATCGATATGCGGGGTCCTCCGACTCCGTAATTAACGCGGACAAACTGCTGATGGCTTCGGAGATCTCCACAAACATTCTGCCTACTTCGACGATGGGGGGCGTGGCTCTCCTACTCCTTCCGAGTCGGTGTGGCAATCGCTCAACGTGATACATTTATATATACATTTTTTGGTTTTCTAATAACTTCGGCCCTGTTTGATGAATCTTCACAACACTTTCCCAGAAAGTTTATCCACCTCAGCTCCTTCGTGAAAAGTTTCGGAGTTATCTGTCAAGCTGGTGCCTAGACAAAAGGAGGGTTTCAAAATGAAAAATCTCCATGTATTTTTCATAGACTTCTTTATGACAAATTCTAGCAAAAACTGCAGAACTGTATATATTGTTCATTGGCCTCGCAAGAGTCCTGTGGGCGTCCTGTTAGAATGTGAAATCGGAAATGGAGCCCTGTGATTGGTTGAGAGGCCCATTTTTTTCAGTGAGCCTTCATGCTCTCTAAGAAGTGAGAGGCTCCCCGAGTTCCACAAGAGCGAGCGCTCTGTTTGGCTGGCTGTTTAAATGTTAACAGTTAAATGACCACCATTACTGTTTACTGTGAACAACTGGAGGTGTTGTGTAAATAAAGTAAAAAAAGCTATATAAGCGGGCAGCAGAAAGGCATGCTGTCCCCTAGATTTTGAGAGGAGGTGTCCAATGGATAACTATTGTGAAGAAAATAAATGTATATTATTTCTTAACATTTTGAATGATTATGTAGTATTTTCGTGGGATCATGAATAGTAAAGAGGAGTAAATTAGTTCTCAATACACTCTATTAGTAGGAATGCTTATTCTTGTTTTTGAGAGGAGGTGTGTAAGAGATAAGTACTCGATGATTAGAATGTTAATTCTTTAAAAAGAAATGTGTTATGATCTTGTGAGACTTCCACGGGAACGTGAAAGTAGGAAGGAGTTGGTCATACACTCTGGCAAGGACACTTGTTACTGTAGGAAGGAGATGGCGTTTATCAGAGTCCACTATTTATGCCCATCAGCTTGCTAAGAGTTGTGAGTAGAGTTGAGACTCTTCCCACAACCTACTATGCACACCCATCATCAAAGAGAGAGGTGCTAGTGAGGAAGACAGTCCCTGGATGCAGCATACTATGCACACCCATTATCCAAGAGAGAGGTCTCAGTGGAAAGTTCAGACTCTCTCCACATACCCTAGCATGCACATCCATCATCTGAGAGAAAGGTCAGTCTCTCCACACAGTGTACTATGAATAGGTGTCATCTGAGAGAGAGTCTGAAAGGAGAGGTTTGTCTCTTGCCACACACCCTTCTGTGTACGCCCATCCTCTGAGAAAGAGCTCTAAAAGGAGAAGTCAGTCAATCTACTACACATACCCGTCATCTGAGAGAGAGGTCTGACAGGAGAGATCTGTTGTTTCCATACACCATACTACACTCAACCATCATCTGAGAGGTCTGAAAGGAAGGGGCAGTCCATGCACACACCCTACTATGCACACCCATCATCTGAGAGAGAGGTCTGACAGGAAAGGTCTGTTGCTCCCTATAGTCACTACTACACACATCTGCATCTGAGAAAGAGGTCTGAAAGGAGAAGCCAGTCCATCCACACACCCTACCACACACACCCATCATCTGAGAGAAAGGTCTGAAAGAAGAAGCCAGTCCATCCACACACCTGTCAGCTGAGAGGGAGGTCTGAAAGAAAGGGCAGTGCATGCACACATCTTACTACACACCCCAATCATCTGAGACAGATGTTTCAACGGAGAGGCCAATTCATCAACACACCCTACTTCAAACTCCTGTCATCTGACAGAGAGGTATTAAAGGAGAGGCTATTCCATCCACACAACCTACTACACATACATGTCCAGTAGTGGCTCCTGGAGGGCGTGCTGCCGGGCAATGACGCAGAGTGGGGGAGGGGCAGGGTAGGGGGTAGTAAACTCCAGAATATGGCCGAACAGAGGTAAGTAAATAAATAAATAAATAAAATGAATTGCTTTGCACGCGCTGCAACGCATTTGGCGATGCAGCGCGTGAAACGAAATTCATTTTATTTATTTATATGTTTAATTACCTCCGTTCGGCCGTATCCCGGAGTTTACTACCCCACCATGCCCCTCCCCTGTCCTGCCCCGCATCACCGCCTGGCAGCACTCCCTCCAGGAGCCGCTACTGTACATGACATCTGAAAGAGAGCTCTAAAAAGAGAGACTAGTCACTCCCCAAACACCCTACTATGAACATCTGTCATCTAAGAGAGAGTTGTGGAAGATTGGCCAGTCCCTACCCACTCACAAATACCCACACCCATCATCTGAGAGAGAGGTCTCAAAGGAGAAGCCAGTCCATCCACAAAATGTCCTTTGCACACCTATCATCTGGAAGAGAGGTCTCGAAGGAGAGACTAGACACTCCTCATACACCCTAATATGCACACCCATCATCTTAGAGAGAGGTCTCAAAGGAGAGGCCAGTCCATCCACACACCTTACTATGCATACCTGTCATGTGAGAGAGAGGCCTCAAAAGAGAAGACAGTTCATGCACACACCCTACTAAGCATACCCATCATTTGAGAGAGAGAGATGAAAGGAGAGGTTAGTCTATCCACACACCCTACTATGCACACCTGTCATTTGAGATAGAGAACTCAAAGGAGAGGCCAGTCCCTCCTCACTCACTACTATGCACACCCATCATCTGAGACAGAGGTTTCAAAGGAGAGACCAGTCACTCCTGATTCAACTTACTATCCACAGCTGTCATCTAAGAGTGAGGTCTCAAAAGAGACTTCGGTCCATCCATACACCCTACTACGAACAGCCTCCATTTGAGAGTGAGGTCTGAAAGGAGAGTCCAATCCCTCTCCACACCCTACTACACAGACCCCTCATTACAGACAGAGGTAGTATCAGAGAGGCCAGTCCCTCACCACACCCTACTATGCACATACATCACCTGAGAGACAAGTGTGTAAGGAGAGTCCAGTCCCTCCCCACACACAAGTATGCACACCCATCATCTGAGAAAGAGGTCACAAAGAAGAGGCCAGTCCATATACACTCCCTAATATGTACACCTGTCAAGTGAGAGAGGTCTCAAAGGAGAAGACAGTCCATGTAAACACCCTGCTATGCACACCTGTCATGTGAGAGAGAGAGGTCTCAAAGGAGAGGACAGTCAGTGTACACACCTTGGTATGAACACCTGTCAAGTGAGAGAGGTCTCAAAGGAGAAGACAGTCCATGTAAACACCCTACTACACACACCCATTATTTGGGAGAGGGATCTGAAAGGAGATGCCAGTCCATAGACACACATTACTACACTCACATGTCCTTTAGGAGAGGGATCTGTAAGGAAACACCAGTCCATCCACACACCCTAATACACACATATGTCATTTGAGAGAGAGGTCTCATAGATGAGGCCCGTCTCTCTCCACTCACAACTACGCACACCCATAATTTGACAGAGAGGTCTCGAAGGAGAGGCCAGTCCATTCACACACCCTATGTTGCACACTTGTCATCTGAAAGAGAGGTTTTAAAAGAGAAGCCAGTCCCTCTCCGCATCCTACTATGCATATTGTGATCTGACTTACAGGCTTTAGCAGAGAGGCCAATCCCTCCCCAGACCCTACTACAGACATGTCATCAAAGAGACTTATGTAATCGACAATCTGAGAGAAAAGTCTCATCAGAGAGGTCAGTCTCCCCCACACTCTACTACTCGGTACTCCTTTTATACTCTGGAAAGCTCTGAATGGACAGGCCACTTATCCCCATACCCTAGTAGTGGAGACTTTAAAGTATAAGTAGGTAGAGGTACAGAACATCTGTATGAAGAGTGAGGTCTCAGCATTGAGACTTATGTGTTTGCACACTGTACTACCCAAACCCAAGAATACAGGACTGTCATCCGTGAGATATATGCTAAATTTTTGAGCTTGCAAGACTCGAGAGAGAGTCAAAGAGTATATGGGCAGAGGCAGGCCTTTGAGTGTGCCTGCTCCTCCGATAGTCTTGCGGTTGCCAGTATTCTAAAGAAAGGGAGTTATAACATGAAATAATCACATATTGTAGCGATAGGGTGGCTTTGACAAGAGACTATGTGTAGAACTGGATGCATTTCTTAATGTTATTAAGGAGGATCCTGTTCCCTTATGCAGTGAAGTTCATTCGATCTCACCTATAGACACCTGGCATTATCAAAACACATATTATTATGATATATAGAGCCCATGCCATGGTCAAGGAGAAATGCCGAAACTGTTTTATTAATATGCTTCCAGGACTTCTCAATCTTAGGAGAAAAACTCTTTTGAACATACACAATTTCTACTGAGGTATTGCCATATTTATCTGTTTATCAGTAGCTTGGCATGAGCAGACAGGCTTATCTCAGAGGCAGTGTGTAAAGCACTTGTGAACACATACAGTAATCAAGTGACAATACTATAGATGGACACCACACAAGTTTTATATAAAAAATAAGTATTCTTTATATAGACTTATCACAAGACCACAAATGACAAAAATCCACAATACTGTACTTAAAATGGAAGAATTAGCTCAGTTCTCTTAAGATGGTAAATGCGACACTTAGAGCTCAATGTACCTTAAGATGCGTAACGCAAGACAACGAAAGTGTTGCATGGACGGTGATACGTTGAAGATCTGGTACAAAGAAAGAAAGATAGCGCTTTCTTCTTGATGCGACACGCTTCCCGGTGATGCGGCGGCGTCTGCTGTGATGTCGATCCTCTTCTCCGGCGATGCGAGGCGCTTCGTGTTGTGAAGCTGCAGTTCGGTTACACGCTTCTTGTTCGCGAGTCATGATTCCAGCTCCATGCGACACGCAGTCCCTCAGAAATCCTCGCAAAACAGCAGGCACTTCCAAAGAACTCTTGGGGAGCTGGTGGGTGAAGTCTGTTGTCCCTGAGACTTCAGCAGGAGGCACGCTCTTTTCTCAAGTCCTTGGAGATCCTTCACAAGTTGAATAATGTGCACACAAAGTCCTTTCTCCTTTCTTTAGCAGTCAGGCAACCACTGCAGACCAATTCCTCAAGCATAGGGATAGTCTCTCCTCAGTCTCTTCTAGACCCACTCCTCAGCAAAGGTTTCTTCTTGTTTCCCAAAGTGATCTAAAGTTCTTGGGTTTGGGTCCCAATATTTATACCCAGTTTCTCTTTGTTCGCTGAAGGCAAACCAGTTCTGGTCAGTCCTGGAGCACTTTGTTGACAAGACTCCTTCTTTTCTTTCAGGGTGCAGGGCATAGACATCAGACGCACCACAGGAGATGGAGCCAGCATTGTGGAGGGAAGGCACATCCCTATTCAGGTCCCAGGTGCAACTCCTCCTACCCATCTAGATGCAGATCTCTCTATTCAGCCCTTTGCTGACTCACCCTGTCTCCTGGAATCCCCCAGCCCCTGTCACTCAAACTCCAGACAAGGAATACAGAGCCTAGCAGAGGCAGGTTTAGATGGTTAGACAAGAAAATACCTACTTTCTAAAAGTGGTATTTTCAAACACAGAATGTTTAAAACCAACTTCACTAAAAGATGTATTTTATCATTCTGGGTTCAGGCATACTAAACTCGAATTTCTACAATGTTCCCTGAGTCATTTAGGATTATAAGATGTAATAATCATACTGCCCATTCTGCCCTATGGGGAACAGATAGCCTTGCAATAGTGAAAAACGAAAATGGCTGTAATTAACTATTAGGACATGCCACAGAGATCCCCCCGACTCAAAGGGAACCTGAGCCACCTTGCAGTGCCTCTCTCTTTTGTCAGCGGCAACAACTGGATAGAATGCATTGGGGACAAACTGCTCTTGAGATACCAGGTGACACTTAACAGCTGTCACACTGGCTCCTGTATCTCTAAGAGCCTCCACTCTATGGCCATTGATGGTCACCCACTGCCTGTATTTCTTAGTGTTATCAGGCGGCTGGGTCCTGGGGACCACCTCACAGTCTCCTAAGGAGACATGGGACATCTCTGCAGGACCCCACCCACCTTTGGCACCCATCTCCTCACCCAGGGCTACACTAGCTATCTGCCAGGGGGCTGCACCAGGGGGTGCTGTCCTTCCAAACTGGCGGCACCTGGGATCATTCGCTCTTTGACCCAGGTCGCACATTTGTAGCATCTCAGGGGTCCCCCTTGAACAGGTGGACCTGTCGGGGCCCCTGACGGTGTCTGGGGGGAGGCTGGGAACCTTTGCCTTGGTTCCTTTGGGGATTAGTTTGGCATCCTGGTTGTGCAGATACCAAGGATTTATAGGTGTAATACAGCCCACCTTTTTCTCCCCTATGGTGAGATGAACCCACAGAGGGGAGTGATCAGAAATGCCCCGTGCCAAGTGTTTGATATCCTGCGTGGTCACGTTGAAGTGGAGAGGCGTGAGAATGTAGTCTATCCTGGAGAGGGTATGGTGTGATCCCGAGAAGAATGTGTATTGCTGGAGGTTTGGGTAACGCCGTCTCCAGAGGTCTGTGAGGCCAAATGCCTCGATAAAGTTAGAGAGCCAGTTTTGCCCAGCACTTATGTCTGGTGGCGGGTGGCGGTCGAGCAAGCCTGACACAACCGAGTTGAAGTCCCCCCCGATTATAAGTTGCCCCTCCGGTAAGGAGAGTAGGAGCGTCCCAAGATCCTTGTAAGATTGCATTTGGAGACCTGGTGGGATGTAGACTGTTAACAATGTAAGTGTGTGTCCCTCCCATTGTCCCGAGATCGCTGCGAAGCACCCCAGTGGGTCAGTCCAGGTGTGTTGGATACTTAGTGGGAGGATACGTCTGAGTAAGATACCTACCCCTCGAGACCCAGATGTGAAGCCAGCGTGCGCCACCATTGTGTATCCCCATCTGTTAAGTGCCTTACAATTGTTTCCGATTAGGTGCGTCTCCTGGAGCAGGGCGACATCAGGGAGGTGGTTCTTTATATGTTGGAGCACAATACTTCTTTTTATCTTGTCTCCCAACCCGTTGACGTTCCAACTCAATAGTTTCAGACTTTTATCCCAGTGCGTACTTATTGTGACAATATACAGTTCTGCACAACCTGCAACATATGTAGCACTGCCGAATTGCAATATATTGTAGCTTGCATGACCAAAGTGTATTCCCCCTGTTCCCTCCCTTCCAAAACCAACAAAAATAGTGCACAACACATTCAACCCTTAAACCTCCCCCACTCCCACACCCCTCCCTGCTACCCTGCCAAGTAGGTTTTAAACTACACACATCCCCAACTAGCAGAGTGCCTATCACCCTAAGAACTAGTCAACAGTGATGTGGGGAAGTGAGCTAGTACCAAATCTGGCAGCTAGAGGCCCCCCCTTTTACTTTACGAAATTTGCCAGGTTTGAGACCCCAGGATAGTATCAGTCCCATCGCAAACAACACTGTTTCTACCCCCTTTTCTGCAAGGAACCTGCATTACCATTGGCGATGCAAAGTTTATGAGTTCCGTACACCCCCAGCGCCACCAGGAGTTGCCAAGATTTGAGGTGCCACCATTCTACTGGTCCATGCCTTATGGGCCACCCCCTTACACTTTATCAACAAGACAAATTATACATTACGGTTTGTCGATATAGTCCCTTCAACTCCAGTGCAGGAAACCAGGTTCAGTCAGTCGTCTCTGGGTTGCCGGCAATCCCGGGCTACTTGATCTTGATCTCCAGGAACGCAGGCTGCGTCTTTCTGTGTCTGATCGTTCACCTGTCGATTCCGACGAGTGGGCGTGAGCCTCTCTCCAGTTGCCCGCCGCTGCCTTTTTCTGTACTTCCTTCCCATCCAGCCAGTCCTGCACCTCTAGCGGGGTGGTGAAGAAGAGTGATTTTCTGTCCGCTATTACTTTGAGCTTCGCTGGGAAGAACATCATATACTTGATCCCTCTTTGTCGGAGTGCTGCCTTCACCCCCTCAAAAGAGCGTCGTTCCTGCTGGACTTTAAGCATAAAATCCGGAAAGAATCGGATAATCGAATTTTTGTATTGCAGATCTCCCTGGACTCGAGCTGCCTGTAATATTGCGTTGCGCTCCCTATAGTTGTAGATTTTGGCAATGATAGTTCTGGGGGCCGCACCCGGTTAAGGCCTGGGGATCGGCGCCCGGTGCGCCCTCTCAATGGTGAAGAGTGAGGAGAGCCGCTTCGGTTTGAGATGATTAAGGATTAGATCTTCCATGCTCGGCCCTTCCACGCCCTCCGGGACCCCAACCACTCTGATGTTACTTCGACGGACCTGCCCTTGTTGATCTTCGAGTTTCAGAGCCATTTGACGGTGTTGGTGAATCAGGGGGTTAACCCGTTCCTCGAGCTTTTTTGTAGAGGTCTGAAGTTCCAGGACATTAGCTTCATTAGTTTTAACTTTGTCCGCTGTTTTGTTCATTTCGGCTCTCATCAAGTTCATTTCAATGGACATTTTGTCAATTTTTGTTTCGAGGGTGGTCCCCAGCCCCTGGATAGCAGCCATTATGGATGTGAGAGACGGTTCACCGGTACCAGGCTGGTCCCCCTGAGCTCCCTCATCCTGCGGAGTTGACTTCGGGACAGCATATTTATCTAGTTTGTTAATTTGCACTGCTGTTGTGCCCTTGGGCTTCATTGTATACTTTTACTGATCAGGGCCACACCGCAATAGGATGGCGCCTCTCCTCGCGAGGTTATGTCTCCGTCGTGAAACGCTGTAGGCCGTGTGGGCAGTAGCCTCCTGCGACCGCAGTCTGCGGCCGCTGCGCCAGGATGTGTGGCAGGAAGAGTATCCCCCCCGAGGTCTCCAGGGGTGTCCTCACTTATTTGCCAGGTAGTGGTTACTGCCCCCCGTCTGGTGAGCAGGCAAAGTGGTCCAGGGCCTCTGGAGACAAGCCAACCCTCACAGCGTTTGTCACATCCGCAGGTACCGATAAAGACTCGCCGCGTCAGTTTGTAAGCCTGTTGCTCCCGAGTCCAGAAATGGGAGCGACACCCTCTACTCACTTCCGCCTCAGGCGTGGACCGTATAATAACCACAGGGTTCCCCAAGCAATGCTGCAGTCCTTGTTGCTGAGTATGCCTTCCCCGCCTTGAGAGGAGAAGGGAGCCCTCCGCCCACTCGCTATGTGAGTGCCGCACACCCCAGCCAGGCCACCTCGCCGTGCTCTATCACTCCCCCAGGTATGAGGGTGCACCAGGCCCGCTCACCTGGGTAGTCCGAACAATGCAGGTATAGCAACACCACACCGCCACCAGCGGCCGCCCCCGCCCGGTGCCCACAGCAGCAGGAGCGTCTTATCAGAAGGTCTGGGGCCGGCAGCCCCTCCCCCACAGGCGGTGCCGATGTCTGAGTGGGCCTCCTGCGTCAATGGCGGACGCCCGCAGAGCCCCACAGATGTATGCCAGAGGAGGTTCCAATAGTGCAGCTCAGGTCCACTTGCAGGTTTGCGAATCGAAGTGTGCTACGCGCACGCCACCGGCCGATTATGTCCCCCCCAGGCCGCGTTCGTTATACCGGCTGCCGCTGTGACATCCTTCGGGGTGTAGGTCGCCTCGCCGCGCTCTATCCCGCCCCCGGATACAAGGGTGCGCCGGGCCGGGGGGCGGCACAATAGAGCCTCCGCTCACCTGTATACTCCGGACAACGGAGGAGTAGCAACACCACGGCGCCACCAGCGGCCGCCCCTGCACGGCGCCCACAGCAGCAGGAGCGTCTTCTCGGAAGGCCCGGGGCCGGCAGCCCCTCCCCCAACAGGTGATGCCGATGTCGGAGCAGGCCTCACGCGTCGATGGCGGATGCCCGCAGAGCCCCACAGATGTATTCCAGGGGAGTGGGGGTCTAATAGGGCAGCTCAGATCTTCTTGCGGGTCTGCGAATCGAAGCACGCTGAGCGCACGCCAGCGACCGAATACGTCCCTCCCGAGCCGCGATCGGTTATACCAGCTGTCTTCCGGGGTGCAGAGCGGCCTCAGGGTCCTCGTTTCGAGTCAGATTTTGTAGCGATCCGATCCCAGCAGATGTCACTGATATATGGAATGCTCTGGGTCCCCTCCTGTCAGATCACAGATGGATTAGTCAGGGGATTTGGACCTCGGCTCCAGCGGAGCTCGTTTGTTAGGCAGCCATCTTATTTGGCGCCAAGCCACGACCCCCAAGTCCTTATGTTTTGAGTGTTGAATTAACATGATTAGCATTGTGATCCTTCAGTGCAGCACTGCCCTACAGTGGACTATAGGGTCGGACAGTAGACTGAAAAAAGAGTAGTCCGGAGCAGTTATGGGGAAAACAAACAACATTTTACAGCGTGGACTGAGGCATCAAGCCATATTACACTGTTTTATGCCACTCTGATGTGCCTGCCATTGCGCCACCTGCGCAAGGGGACTCCAAGCCCCAGAAGACACTGGAGTCCCAGGAGGGAGTGAGGAGCCACTGACGCGCTCTTTAGCGCCCCACTCTTCCAGCGGCGCGGGACGCTGTTTAGTGCCACTCTGCTGTGCTTGCCATCGCGCCACCCGCGCAAGGAGACTCCAAGCCCCAGAAGACACTGGACTCCCAGGAGAGAGGGAGGAGCCACTGACGAGCTCTTTAGCGCCCCACTCTTTCCACGGCGCGGGACGCTCTTTTGTGCCGCACTGCTTTGTGTGTGAGGTACTGTGTGTCTTGTTCCATTCTCCTCTTCATTTGCTGCCAATATTTGGCCATCATGTTGGACTACCCCGTTGACGGATGTATGACGTTACAACGCACACTATTACAACGCATGCACTTACAACGCATTTTTTACAACGCATAATCCATTACAACGCATGACATTACAACGCATGACACTACAACGCATTTTTAAAAAATACCTTTACAACGCACTACCATTACAACGCATACTACCTTTACAACGCATACCATTACAACGCATAATATTAAATTACATTTAAGGTAAGTATTAGATAGTATAGGGGTAAAAATTACTATTCTTACTCCAGGGGGTGCAACAGTAGGGTAAGTGTTGGATAGTGTAGGGGTAAAAATTACTATTCTAACTCCAGGGGGTGCAACAGTAGGGTAAGTGTTGGATAGTGTAGGGGTAAAAATAACTATTCTAACTCCAGGGGGTGCAACAGTAGGGTAAGTGTTGGATAGTGTAGGGGTAAAAATTACTATTCTAACTCCAGGGGGTGCAACAGTAGGGAAAGTGTTGGATAGTATAGGGGTAAAAATTACTATTCTAACTCCAGGGGGTGCATCAGTAGGGTAAGTGTTGGATAGTATAGGGGTAAAAATTACTATTCTAACTCCAGGGGGTGCATCAGTAGGGTAAGTGTTGCATAGTATAGGGGTAAAAATTACTATTCTAACTCCAGGGGGTGCATCAGTAGGGTAAGTGTTGGATAGTATAGGGGTAAAAATTACTATTCTAACTCCAGGGGGTGCATCAGTAGGGTAAGTGTTGGATAGTATAGGGGTAAAAATTACTATTCTAACTCCAGGGGTTGCATCAGTAGGGTAAGTGTTGGATAGTATAGGGGTAAAAATTACTATTCTAACTCCAGGGGGTGCATCAGTAGGGTAAGTGTTGGATAGTATAGGGGTAAAAATTACTATTCTAACTCCAGGGGGTGCATCAGTAGGGTAAGTGTTGGATAGTATAGGGGTAAAAATTACTATTCTAACTCCAGGGGGTGCATCAGTAGGGTAAGTGTTGGATAGTATAGGGGTAAAAATTACTATTCTAACTCCAGGGGGTGCATCAGTAGGGTAAGTGTTGGATAGTATAGGGGTAAAAATTACTATTCTAACTCCAGGGGGTGCATCAGTAGGGTAAGTGTTGGATAGTATAGGGGTAAAAATTACTATTCTAACTCCAGGGGGTGCATCAGTAGTGTAAGTGTTGGATAGTATAGGGGTAAAAATTACTATTCTAACTCCAGGGGGTGCATCAGTAGGGTAAGTGTTGGATAGTATAGTGTAATATTATGCGTTGTAATGGTATGCGTTGTAATGGTAGTATGCGTTGTAATGGAATGCGTTGTAAAGGTAGTTTTTAAAAATGCGTTGTAGTGTCATGCGTTGTAATATCATGCGTTGTAATGGATTATGCGTTGTAAAAAATGCGTTGTAATGGTAGTGCGTTGTAAAAGTTGCGTTGTAAAGGTTGTTCCCCCCGTTGACTACTGCTAGTATATTGGTTATTCTCAGCACTAGCGTTTTTTGAGGGCGTATCATGGGGAAGAGGAAAACCATGGAAGGTGGTGGAGGAAGTGGGGGAAACCGAGTAGTAAAAGGGAAAAGGGCTAGAAAGATACTTAAACATCTGGGCAGCAATTGTGTTCTCAACCGGATAGACACCTTGATTAATGAGTGCGAGGACGTTTTAGAAGGGAAACCAGACTGCGCCCCTAACCTCAGGTGATCTAGCTGACAGATCTCCTCTGAGCCCAAGATCAAACCGCCCCCCTGTTATTCCAATAATGTTCCAAAAACAACCCTCAAAGAGGACATCTATAGAACCTAAAAAGTTCCCCAGGACACATCCCAATCCTCCACCACTTCCACCGCCAGTACTGACATAAGCACTTCCCAGCTAGAACCTGCAATCTATTGTGCAAATAGATTTTTACCTCTCCAGGATCTTAGTGATAAACACAATGATAATCTGCCCGTACCATCATCTCCTGGGACGGTGCACGATACCGTGACGACCAGCATAGAAAACAAAATAGAACCCTTGGATACTCACTTTATTATAAACGCACTTAGTGCAGGGATTGGTGTAATGAAAACTATGATAGAAGGCCTTACAACCCTAGTCAAATCATTACTGAAGGTGGACCCGTCTCACATAGAGTATGCCATCCCTGCACATAGCCACTATCCACACTCTATTCACAATGACTTGACGCCACAAGAACCAGCATTTCCTAGCAAAGGCTGTATCTCTCACAGCCCTAATGCACACCATCTGGCCACTTCTGCCACTCCCACCAGTAAGCAAGCTCCAAACGATTCTTCAGCTGGGGGAACAAACAGTTTTGACATCACCATCCAAGACAAGCTTAAGAGGCTAGCAGCTCCACAAAGCCCTGTAAATAGTTACAGGGCTGCAAAGCTACGGCAAGCCCAACCTCTTATCCACGAAAAAAGAGATCAGTCGCATCCTTTAGCTATTCCAGCTATCACTAACTTATCGCAAACCAAAACAATCTACATGACCAATGTCCCGAAAATGAATACTAAGAACGTCAATGAGAGCGAGGACTCCTTGATTAACAAGGTGACCCATTGGATTCGTCATGTTAGGGGTTGCCGATCAGTGATCAGAGATGATATTCTGAGAGCACGGAGGTGTTCCTCTCCAATCCATCAACTGGATAACTTTGAGATTACTTTAAAGGGAACTGAGATGGCAGAAAACCTCCTTGCTCTAGAATTTCGCACTTGCGCCCCTGATGGGTCTTCTATACAATTTAGGCATTCTCTTACACACAATAAAGGTAGGACACCAGTCTTACAGCCACTACCATTTCTGGCAGGTACCACCTTGCTCAAGGCTAATGACTGACTACAGGACTCGGCTTCCCACCATTCTGACTCATCCGGTGCAGTACCTAGTCCCAACTTTATAGCTAGTTCCCTTGTCTTTTAACCTCTTAAACCATATCAGGGATAGTTCCCAGAGCCAGGCTAGCTCAAGCAGACCTTCCATCCCTGTATGCTAAGAGCAAGCTTCTGGTACCCCTACGTATCCAGCCTTGCAAACACCAAGTTACTCACCAACCAATACCCACATCCCGACACAAACCGCCAATCCCGGTCTCACACCCTATCAACAGCTGAAGATTGTGTCATGGAATGTGGCGGGTCTAAACAGTACAATTCCACTCCCTCATTGGAACCAATTAGTGGAAAGCTTTGATGTATGCATCTTCCAGGAGAAGTGGAGCCTGGTCCCATTATATAAAGCTGGTTACACCAGCTTTCATTCACCCGCAACTTCCATTGGGAGAGAGGGCCCATCCGGGGGCTTGATTGTCAAATCACTCTCCAAACAAGCTCAAGCCCAGATATCCTATGGTTAAGTATCAGGGGGCCTAGGGGTGGACCCATAATCAAACTTTTTCATGTCTATGCAAGAGGGACAAAAGGAGGTAGGCCCTCAGCTACCATCTCAGCACTAGACGAATGCCTAGCTAACTGTTCACCACACGCAAGAGTGAAAGTGGCAGGAGACTTCAATTGTACTTATGAACCCCTGGCCATGGAAGATTTAACGGGAATAGAGGATCAAGACAGTAGATGGGCAGTCCCCCAACTTGACCTCCCCTTGTTAAAAGATGGACACAACGGGTACTCCAACTCAATGCCATTACTATAGAGTATGGGCTAAGGGCAGCCAATGGCAGGTCACTATCTGATAAGCAAGGTGTTAACACCTATAATAGAGCCTGCTGCCCATCCTGGATCGACTATATCCACCTTGATGTAAAATTGCAGGGGAAGCCGAATAATCAACCCCCGACAGTTACTAGGGATATAGTTTCATCAAACTGTAAAAAGTTTCTGTAATGGAAGAAGGTAGCTTTGAGCGACGCAAAGATTTCTGGCATCAAACAAAAGCTAATTGTTGGCACGGTTAAGCCTCAAGCCGCGGCCCATAGTGTAACAAGACTAGTGGACGTGCCCAAGGCCCACACGTATACTGCCACCCAAATTAACACATATTTTCAAGCTCCAAATTTGAGTAAAATATCCAGTAATACTACTAAGGATCCATATTCATGGTACACCAAAGATTGTAGGGAAAAAAATATAAATTCTGGCCGAAGCCATTAAAGAGAAAAACCAGCTGCTCATAAAATTTGCCAGGAATTCCTACAAGGTTACAGAAAAGGGTAAACCCGAAAACACTGGGACCTGGGTACAAGACAGTATATGTTGGGGTGGTCCCAGTATTATAACATCAATAGTGTGAAAAAGGGAGAAAAATACAAAGGAATTCAAATACAAAATCAGAGCACGAATAACTTAATGTTCCAGTTTTATTTATTCACACTGAAACTGGTTAGCATTTTGTCAGGCAAGCATTGAAGGCCAAACATTTTTGTAAAAACATTGCAGTGCCCAAAGTGGGGGGTTGAAAAGGGGAAGGCTGTGATTCAAGTGAGGTAGTGAGGTAGACAAAGTAAAGGTGGTGATAGAATGTCACAAACAGAACGTTCAATCATATATTATTCATATGCCAGGAAACCAAAATCAATTAAATATTCATCACAGTCCATAGTATCTGTGCAAAATTGCCATGTAGCACACGGTTCCACAGTAAAGTAAGTACTGTTGAAGGGACTGGCATTTATGAAGTGTCGACGTTTCGACCCCTGTGTATGTGTAGGTTCTTCCAGACCTTACTCGCAGGGTCTTCCTCAGGACAATGGGTGGGTGGTGTAGGGTGGTGGGACACCTACGAATGACAAAGGATGATGTGTCACATCCATACTTAGAGTAAAAAAGAAATTAGGTACATCCCATGACGCGGGTGTGGCCTATATAATTACCGTGAATTGGTGAAGAGAGGCCTCTCACTAATCAATGGTGAAGGGTCAATGGGCTCAGTGGCTCTCAATCAAATAGAAGATTGAGTGAGATGACACCTACAGAGATAAGGTGTCTGTCAGCCAAATAATGTATCTAGAAGGAGAGGCTGCAAATAAACAAGTGAAAGGCTCTAAATCACAGCACTTACTCAAAAGACTACTGTAGCTAGGGTCCAGGAAAATCAAGGATCCATCAGCAAAGGGGTACAATTCCCGTATCTTAAGAAAGTCAAAATTCCCGGTTAAATCAAGGGAATATGGAGATCTAATCAAAGAGGAGAAAACAGCAGCTGAAATACAGGACCCAGTCTGTAATAGTGAAAAGACAAAAATGGCAGGCGACAGTCGAGATTACTGTGAACCCAGTGACTGAAAACAGGGGAAAACGGTTGGGAATCTGTGACCGGATAGAGACCAAGTTAACAGGCTCTACCGAAGTATGGTTGTTGTGTGACATTTCGGGAGCGGAAAACCGTTCTCTGAATGAAAAGAACCAGTGAACTAAAGCTGACAAATAGCATTCAATCAAAAACAGGTATAGCAGTGTTAAAATCGGATTGCGTGGTACCCAAAAACATGCCTATGTACGAAGTGAAGACCATTTCCTCATTGGAAACGCTTAAGTGCACTGAATCTGGTTAGCGGTTATTAAATCAAGAACAGGCATAACAGTGTTAAAGTCGGAGCAAATATGGGTGGCACAAATAAAAACGCCTATGTGCAGTATCTAATTTAGAATAAGGAACATTACATCGATACCAAACTATAGGTGAACAGCAGTGATCGCTCAGGTAGACGGTTGTGTTTATCTAAAAACAAAAAATGCAGTATAAGCGTTGAGTCAGTAATGAGTGCAATGCATCTCTGACACTGGTCTAAATAGCATTGGTGATGTAAGTAAGCCACGTACCAGGCTGCCAAATAAATCGAGGGTGTGTGGTAAAAACAGAGCGGCGGGGTGGCCTAATTTCCGCACAAGCACTCACCGCTAAATACTCCGTTGTTCTCCAGGTAGTGAGATCAACCGAGTTTCCCAGGCGAAGTCTCCTATATCTCAGGGACATGACGTGGAAAGCGTGCAAGCGAGCAGTGCCACGTGACGTAGGCGGGCATGCAGAAGCTAGATGCCTGTTGCCCGGGACATCTTGAGCGTGAATAAAGACTTCTCAGTCTACACTAGTGTTAAACAATCCTTACACACGAGTGTAAAGGAGAGACACTTGGAGATAGCCTATAGTGTGCAAATCATATGGAAAAAGTTGTGCATGAAAGGGCTGTTTTGAATAGAAGACCATGTCATTTACCTAATGCCTGTGGTGTACTGCTGTAATCAATAGGATATCTATATAAATATCAAAACAATTTTGTTTGAGAACTGAACGGTACAATTTGAACATGTTAGAACCACAAAAGGTAGTTTTCAAAGAATTATACATTTGGGGGCCTCATCACACATGTAATAATGAACTGTTGGTAGAACCAAAAATATCCATACTGTATAAGTGGAGTATACATACATTGACTGATTGATACTGTGATGATCATGGCGGATGTACATCTTTGATTATGCTCATTATAAACAGCATTGTGAATTTGCGTCAAAGCGTGGAATATACGGTTGTATTGAGATATGCTATTGTCACGCAAGTTTATATAAAATTATCTTAAGGTCACAAACTTGCTGGATACGCCTTGGCGCCATGGTATTGATCGATAGGGGAAGGCCACTGGGGATTAAACAGTAATCATATTAAAACAACATTTAAGCTGTCGAACCTAGCCCACATATTGATGGTTGGAAAGGGGCCAAGCAGAATGTAATCATCTTGACGCAATATTAACACCATTATTGGTTGGGGGAGGCCAAACAGAAGCTCCCTACAGTCAGGTATATTGATCATTCAGTAATTAAGCAGGCTAATTGGGCATAACTTGTGTCCTATTCATTGAGCCCATTGCTGATCGTGTCCAGACGTATCATCCATTTTGATTCACGTATATTCAGGATTGATCCAATGTCACCGCCTCTTGGTCCCAATTCCGCTTTCTCTAGTACAAGCCACTGCAGTTGGTCGGGATTATGTCCCTTTGCAGAGAAGTGTTCCACGAGCGGGGCCCCTTGGACCGTGCATTTTATCCTGCTTTGATGTTGGAGTATTCTGACCTTGACTTTCTGCTGTGTCTGGCCCAAGTACAGTAGTCCACAGGGGCAGACAATACCATAAATAACATTAATTGTATTACAGTTTGTGAAGGCTTGTAGGTCAATCGTCTGTTGTTTGTAGGTAAAATTATTTGTCTGAATCATGATGTGGCATGCTTTACAATGACCACACTTATGGTGTCCCTTAATCGGTGGTAGGTTCCACATCGATTGAATTGTGGGGGCCTTCTCAATTTCCAGAAGTGAATGCACCACATGGCCCTTGATGCTCTTCGCTTTCCTGAAAGCATGCATTGGTGGCGTTGGCTGTTCAATGTCCTCCGAGAGTAGGTTCCAGTGTTTATTGATCACCTTTTTATTGCATTGCTCCTAGTCCAGAAAGTTGTCACGCAGATCAACCTCTGTAATGATACATCCTTCTTGTCCTTCGGTGTCAGCAAGTCTTCCTGTGGGCTAAACCAGGCTCTTTTCTGTGCTCTTCTGACCATTCTTTTAGGATATCCTCTTGACAATAATCGTGTTCATAGATCATTGGATTCTCTCATGTAGTCAGTCTTTTTGGAGCAGTTCCTCCTGATCCGTAAAAATTGCCCAACCGGTAGGTTGTCTCGGAGGGCCCTTGGGTGGAGGCTATTGTACCTCAGGAGTGAATTACTTTCCGATGGCTTATGATATAGTGTGGTATAGAGTTCATTATTCTCACAGCAGATCCTTATGTCCAAGAATGCAATTTCCGTTGCATCTGATTGCAATGTGAATTTGATATCCTAGTCGCGTTGGTTCATCCATTCATAAAAGAGGTTCAACTCCGTCTTGTCTCCTGTCCAGATCATCAAAATGTCGTCTATATACCTTTTCTACAAATTAACCCTGTGTTGGAAGGGATTGTTATTGAAAATGAATGGTTGTTCAAAGTTGGCAAAGTAGATAATTGCCAGGTCCGGGGCTAAGGCTGCCCCCATCACCACACCCTTAGTTTGAACATAATGATAGCCTTGGAAATAGAAGAAACTTTTCTTCGTTGCTATTGTTAGTAGATTCATGATAAAGTCAGTGGGCACATCCACTGGAGCTGGTCGTTGGTTCAAAACATTTGTCATCACCTCCAATGCTGGGTCTTGCGGTATACTCATGTATAAAGCTACAACATCACATGTAACTAGTAGTTGGTCATCTGGATTGAAAGGCTGTCCATCGATCAGGGTTATTGTCTGCATGGTATCTCTCAGGCATGCTCGGGTGTTCTTAGCAATGGGTTTAAAGAAAAAGTCAATGTACTTACAAAGCAGCTCAAGCAGTGATCCACAGCCCGACACTATGGGGCAGCCTGGTGGGTTGGACATATCCTTATGGATTTTAGGCAAAGTGTAAATGGTGGGAAGCCGGGGATGTTTTTGATTTAGGTAGTCGAACTCGAGTTCACTCAGAAACCCCTTCTCCATTGCTCCCGATGTAAGACCCAAAATTTCAGTAGTCAGGTCCTTGGTAGGGTCTGATCTGAGTTGGGCGTAGCTGACCCCATCGTGCAATTGTTTCATGATCTCAGTTTTGTAGGCAGCTGTATCCTGCAAAGCAGCCCAGCGGGAGGCAAAGATAAAATAAGATGAATCACGCTGGGAACAACTCAGATGCATGTTCATCCAAAGATACCAATTTGTTTTGGAAACTGGTCACCTGGGGAAGTAAGACAGGTGCATGCCCACCCCCAAATTACATTACTGGTCAGACTTGGCATGACCACTTCAAAGGGCTCCACTCAGCAGCAGAGGCAAGTGTAGAAGGGGAAATAGGTGGGCTAAATGGGCCTACGGTAGAAGAGGAGCGTTTTTCCTTACAGGAGGCTGAAGCTGCAATAAATAAAATTGTCCCCTGCAAAGCAGCGAGTCCCGATGGCTTGCCTGGAGATCTTGGCCAATCCCTGCCACTGGGCACACTACATTTCATTACTAGCAAATGCAATAGCCAATCTAGCACCAGTCCCGACGTTATGGAAGGCCGCCGAAGTGGTCCCCATTCACAAAAAGGGAGCCAGGGATGACTCTTCCAATTACAGACCAATCAGTTTGATTAATGCTATGCAGAAGGTCTTTGGCCGGATGCTTCTGCGTAGGATACAGTCATGGTCTGAGGATGAAGCTATTCTTTCCCACTACCAGGCCTAATTTAGATCAAAGACTGGGACAATGGATCAAGTGTTTAGACTCCCCCTCATTTATCGGAAGGAAGTGGTGCTAGGCAAGGGCAGTCTCTACCTTGCATTCCTCGACTTGAAGATTGCCTTTGACCTGGTCCCCAGATCCAGGCTGTGGACGATGCTCGATGAAATGGGTATCCCCCCCTTCCTCCTTAAATTACTGATCCGGCTCCACGAGGGGAATTTTGCCAAAGTGAGGTGGGAGGAGCAGGGACAACTAACAGAGCGCATCCCTAGCAACAGAGGAGTCCGACAGGGCTGTGTTTTGGCCCCAACTTTGTTCTGCCTATATGTGAATGGGGTAGTTGATTTCCTCCTGGAGGAGCCCGCAGACTCCCCTACTCTGGGGGGCAACAAGATACCAACCTTGTTGTTTACAGACGACACCCTGCTGATATCAAAGACCCCAGTGGGGTTACAACGCCTTATCGACAGATTCCAAATCTGCTGTGATACTCGGGGACTGGTTATAAATAGTTCGAAAAAGAAATTTATGGCTTTTAACCGCCATAGGTCATATAGGAACGGCCCTCTGCAGGGTGGGGCATCCCTTGAAAAGGTGGACACCTTTGATTATCTAGGTGTAAGACTTACTGACCAAATGTCCTGGGGACCCCACCTAGCAAAAGATGCTGATATGACATAAGCGTGTGGCCGGAGTAATAGGGAAAGAACACCACCTTTCACACACTAGGCCTGTAGCTCCCGCCCTCCAAGTATATGACGCTAAAGCAGTTAGCTCTGCTATTTCGGAGCAGAAGTTTGGGGTTTCGCCAAACTCGATGAGCTCTACAGATCGGAACATACATTTTTGAGAGACCTGCTTGTGGCACCCAAATATGTTCCTCTCACCCCTCTACTGTTGGATATGGGCAGGCGGTTGATAGGCGACATAGCTAGGCTACACCCTGTACTTTTTTGGACTCACATTAGGCAGACGCCCAAGCTTTTTTCCATGCCAAAGCCCTTACTGAGATATGCCGCCTAGATACCAGCTGCAAAATAGGCTGGATCGCCGACATTAAAAAAATGTTGGCAGCCATAGGACTCCGAGCCTGGTAGGTCATCCAGTAACCCTCAAGGAGAGCAGAACTTAATCGTCTATATTGGGAATGGGTGGACCAATAGGAGAATTCCAAACCTAATGTGGGCAAACTAACAACAGAATTCTATTCCCACAAACAAATTAGATACTTTGAGCCCTCTCTTGATACAATTCAGATACCGGGAGATAGAATGTTGTATATACATTTTAGGTTTCAAACTCTTCCCGTTTGTGAGGTGACAGCAAAGTGGTGCACAAGCAATGGAAAAAACTGTCCATGCTGCAAGGCCCCGACAGAAAGCATTGCCCATTTAATGTTTGCTTGCCCGGCATATAAAACAATATGGGCCAAATGGCTGAAACTGCTTTGTCAGCAATTGGGCACACGGGAACATCATACAGCACTGCGTATCCTCAAGTCCAACTCTAGGCCGTTCTTCAAATGCTGTGTAGCAAAGTTCTTGGGACAAACTTGGCTCATAAGGTGGAAAGCTCTCGCAAGAATACTATAGTTTTAATTGAAATTAGAATAGTGATAACCTCATGACACAACATCAAATGTGTTTGTATTCTTATGCACAAGCACTTTATTTTCAAACCTCCGCTGCTATGTCAGGAAAAATGTATTAACTTTTTAGTAGACTAGCTTCACCATTACGAAGAAGTACTGACTGCTTTTACCCTGCTTTCAATGTAGATATGTATTTGACAAACTAAATTGTGGATTTGTCATTGCTATTCCACTTTTTAATATTTCGAATACGATATCCGCATTATTGCACTAAGGGCTCAACCGATTACTTTGTTGTATTATTTGTTTATGTAAATCGAAAATGCTGCATATTTATATTCTCTTTTTTAAAGGAAAATAATGTATTTTTATTTATAGATTTTATGACATTTCTGTCGAATAAAGCTTACATCAATCAATCGACTATTCATTTTGCTAAACAAATGAAAAGTAGGTTTAGATGTTTTTATTTCCCAGGACTGTACTTTGGAAGCAGATGGTGTTGGGGAAAATGAAATGTCACACAAACTATTTAGTCTGTTGGAGGAAAAGGAATTTCTGACAAGCTCTATCAAATTAGCATAAGATAGGTGATAAATGAGTATGAATCATGAAGGTGGAAGCAGAGGTATGCTCCCATGGAGAATAAAATATAAAGATATCAGAAAAATAGAAGAAATTCCCTTCATTCATCCCATCATTTCAATACGACGTTTGGGATGACGATAATAACGGGTGTGAAAGAGACTTGAAAAAAAGAATCGAAAATAAGGGGTATTTAGGGCCTAGGAGTCATCAGTGTTGGCGAAATTGCGAAAATGTTTAGAAAGGAATTCTTAACAAAAACAGACTGAGTTACAAAGGTCGCCAATTCTCTTAAATAAGTCTTTTTGCTTGCCCTAAATAAATTTTTCCATTCTCCTAAATTCCATGCAAACATTTCTCACGAAATGCAACACAGGGGGAGGGTTTGCTGTTCCAAAACCTAAAAAGCAAAGACCTAGCTACACGTGGCAATGATAATAAACAAGATTTCCCTCAAAATGTGTAGTAGAAATGTGTTCTCCCACTTCAAAATGTCCTTTTATTGGCAAGTATGTCCTAAAAAATTGGCATATACTAGGTGATACCAGCCTTGCCCTCGTACCTTGTATGAGGTGAGGATCTGAAGAGTGTTTCCTGCTGTCAGTTTCAGATGCAAGAGATCCTGGTTCCTCTCATCAATCCGCTCCAGAAATTGGCTGTTCTCAATCTTCAGCTGCTGGAAATCCACCTCATGCAGCACCTGCCAATTTCATCTTTCTGAGAAACAAAACGTGCCGCAAGGGAATATCCACCTTTAATGGCATGGAATTAAAATCCTGAACACTGTATGATCAATATTAGCAGCGTTTCTTTTGCAATAGAAAATAAATAGTAAAACCTGATTAAAAGGTTCCCTGGGCTCACTCATGGCCTTCGCCACTCGCATCTCAGTAAGTTACCCCACACCTGTGCACTACTTCATAGCCAGTTGGTATCTCAAAATTCTCTGTCTACCTTGCAGTTTTCTGTGCCTGCTCACTCATTTACCTGCTGTTCACTAGTCCATAATCTGTTTCCATAGCTCCCTGTATTTTGATCTTTCCATCCTCAAACTGCAGTAATGTGTCACTCATGGGGTGTCGTAATTCCGCACCATGCATGCATCACCAAAATCTGCTATGCTTCATTGCTTTGTTAACTCTGCTCTTGGACTCTTAAAACTCTACTATACGCTTTCACTTACTCACTAGCCTCAGTCAAGTGCCAAAATCACCCTGCTGTACTCAGCTACCTCTAGCCATCGTCAACCTAATATATTGCGTCACTCACCTTCTTCTACTCTGTGACCATTAATTACCTGTCTCGGTCCATTGCCCATCCTTAGCATGCCCTACCTAGCTTCTATCTCACCTCCACTATGTATTTATCAACAGATTAAAACAAATTACTGTGTTATCTCTGTACTGTAGCCAACTCCGCTGTTATTTCTAATCAGTCACTTAAATGTGACTCACTCCCATCACCAGTCTGCTGTACTGTCAATAACCTACCTCACTGTGTATCCAGTACCAGACTGCCACATGCACTAACTTACCTATGTGTGGCGAATACATGACGTTACAATGCAAACAATTACAACTCATGCTTTTACAACGCGGTTTTTACATTGCAACTACCATTACATTGCATAATTTTACAGGTCATGCATTACAACGCATTTTAAAAAACTACCATAACAACGCAATCCATTACAACACATACCATTACAATGCATAATACTTTTAGGAGAACTATAGAGTAAGTGCTGGATAGTGTAGGGGTAAAAATTACTATCCCCATCTACTACAAAACCCATACCCACCCTAAACCTAAAAAATCTCTATTACTTATCTTATAATTTGTTGTAATGACATGCATTGTAATGGTATGCGTTGTAATGGCATGCGTTGTAATGACATGCGTTGTAATGGCATGCAATGTAAAGGCAGTTGCATTGTAACAGCTGCATTGTAAAAGCAGTGCGATGTAATGACTGCGTTGTCATGGATGTTCCCCTGTATGCATTGTGCTCCGCAACAACCCGCTTCTGCTCTTTATCTGTCATTCGCATGCTAACAGGTTCAATGCTTTACCAACTGCTCTTGGTTTTTAACGCACATACCTGTCTTGTACCAATGGCATCAAGCTGCTGGTGTGCTTTATACGATTTGCCCAGGTCACGCTGTTATCAGACCCACATCAGCTGAATCTTCTATTTAATTTTAGATAATTTGCCTGCGTTGGGTCCACATTGCCAAACTACCCTGCCATGTGCACTCATTACATACTTTTGATCGCTGCTAGCTGCCCATCACTCATTGACTCGGGTCTGTGGCCATCATCACCCGCTCTATTCTTTACCCATCATCCGCTTGCCCAGTGTTCTGCCCAATGCCCACACATGCCTGCTTCTGTAGAAAGCCAACAAGCTCCTTTGTGTCTGCCTCCAACTGCAGCACTCACCTATCTCAGCTGCATCTGTAATTTTTTCTTTTGCACCTTAAGGGATACAATTTCCAAACACAGTTTATCGGTCAGCATGTCCTGTAGAATTAAAGACATTTTTTTAAACTCCATAAGTTTAATGCATCGTATAATAGCGCAACAACTGTCAATGAAACAAAAAAGTGTTCCTGTGAAATGCAGGGAAAAAAGTTGTTTAAGACGTTCAGCCTTTCCTTACAGGCTCCCAGCTTGTTGGGTTAAAGGTGCCCCTAAGAGCCTTGGGGTCTGACAGAGGACATTTATACATCACTTAATAAATCCATTTTATTAAGTCAGCACGAAAAGGCCTCAGTGTATTTTTTACAACACTAGAAGGGCTGGTCCAGTAGGACTACATCTCTTATAGAACAGCAAGGACAGTAGGGATGACCGAGATATCTTGTCACGGGTCCTTCATGGAGCATCAGGGGCTGTGGAGAAAGTGATTTGGGGTAAGATAGTTCTGTAGAGATGCCAATACAACAGAATACTATCTGATCTGGAATACAGGGGCTGTAAAAAAGGACAGAATATCTCTTTGTGAAAATCAGGGAGCGCAGAAAAGTGTCGATATGTTAGTAGTGTGGGAAATTAAAAGTCAGACGATAAACGTCTGTGAAGGTGATCAATTTTTCAAAGATTATCATCTTCACCTGCTGGTACTAAGCAAACCTTTTTTGCAGATGTTTCTATGGTAGAAACTCCCCCCAAAAAGTATGTTTTAAGGTTTTTTTTCTTACACAACCTACTTTAGATCGGCTATATTGCCAACAGAATTTTAAAAATGTGCCAACTTTGTGCAGATGGTGACTCTGGAATTTGTTTTAAAAAAATCAAAAAGAAAAATCACAAAATTCGTCAAACTTCTTTCAGGCCTAGTATTTTGTATCATATCATAAGCAGAGACTATAGGGACAGGTGACATTTCACTCTCAGCAATCTGCAACAGAACATTTGAGCCTGGGATAAGGGCGAGATCTGTCATTAACATGGACTGGAATAGTTGGGATGTGGCGAAGAGTTATGTGTTGCTGCTATGGATCTGCCATAAAACAGTGGTGGCTGTGGAGCAGGGCTAAATATTCCTGTCACACTCTGCCATTATGCAGGAGATGCTGTGGAGAATGGTCCCAGTTGCTGCCTTAATTTTTATATTTTCCGCAGAATATATGTGAGGGAAAGAAGGAACCTTGTGGGGGGGCGGATGCAATAAGAATATAGACAAGCAAGGAAAGGAGTTTGGAATATTAATGGAGGCAATGAACTGGCTACTGAGTAAAAAATCACCGAAGCAAAATGCCCACAGAATTCACGAATGCAAAATGCAATCCCGGATTTGAACAGTACTTGAACACTACTCTTGTGAGTTGCTTAGTGCGAGAATGAAGAGTGATCTTATTAAAATCTATGCCAAGAGTCATGTTTTTAGGTAAATGGTCTTTGGGAGGTGGTCATTCCCGTTATGACCTCGTTATAGTTCTCTGCAATGTACTATAACAATGCATCAGCTATACAGAAGTCAGAATACACTGAAACAAGGATATTAAAACGAACAATGGAGTTCATTTTGGTTCTTTAGTGGGCATGTCACGGTGGTGCAAGATCAGGTCAGTACAGGGCCTGCTGAGTCTCCAACACGAAACCTCACTCAGCCCAATATAATCTTTACACTATACCCAGCAACCACTTACCAAGATTGAGCCTGGAGGGTACTGGATTGGTATCTAACTAAGGTGATTCCTCAGGGACCTGCAGGGCAGACAGAGAAGGAAGGCATTGGAGCCAAGAGATAGCTTCGGGAGATATAAATGGTGCTGGTGAGGGACAAGGAGGCGAAGCAAAAAGGACAGGCTGGCAGAGCCATCCTGGCAGACGTTTTTGGGACAGCCGGGTCAGTGAAGAGAGTGACGTGGTTGGTCTAGCTTGGCCTAAAAAAGCCAAAGACCCAATGGGAGACAACAGACCACCCGGCTGACATGATTAAAGAAGCCCACAGAAAATGTCAGCATGCAACGACAATGAAGCAACAGGTATAAGGGGAAATAAGGCAATAGCTAGTGGGGCTAAGAGAAGCTCCACTAACAGCAAGTGCAGAAGCAGAGCAGGAGCCCTTTTTGTCGAGGGAGCGTTCAACTTGAGAGGCGGGTGTCACGGATAATTATCTTCTAAACCCCCCCCCCTCCTCCCCGGTTTCCAGCCCTCTTAATGGTGAACCCTGGAAATATTTGTCCACATTGGATGAGGGAGCAATGTCGGCAGGATCTGGAATACCCGTACCAAGTGATAGTGAGGTGAACAAGAGCCTCCCCCCAAACGTTAAAAAAAAAAGCATAAGTACAGGCCTGGAACAAACTTGAAGAAAGCAAATCTT
Source organism: Triturus cristatus (assembly GCF_964204655.1). Taxonomy (NCBI): domain Eukaryota; kingdom Metazoa; phylum Chordata; class Amphibia; order Caudata; family Salamandridae; genus Triturus; species Triturus cristatus. Next base: position 387,228,989 of record NC_140589.1, on the reverse strand, counting down.
GAGTGGCCCTGAAATCAAAACACCCATGGCAAAGAGCAGATCAAGAGATGGATCTCTCACCCTCATGTGGCCTATTGACATTTTATAAAGAATGTAGGCCCACGCCTTGCAGGCCATCATGAGTTGCACAGCTGTATGAACTTTAGTATTCCAAATGATTCACTTTCACCAAAATTATTCCAAGTTTTTTTATTTTATTTCCATGTTTTATCCAAATCTCATTGTCACGCCAAAGCCCCAAAATTAATTTCAAACTTGTGCATGTAACTGCTTCATGATTGCCCATCCAGGCCTAAACATAAGCATTTATTTGAATTTCAAGTCCTCCAAATTATGCAAGATTTCCATCACACCCAATGCATTTCGGTAACAACCTTCGTCAGGGGTATGTGATCCGACAGTCCTCTATGCAAATAACTTGGTGAATAGTCCTTGGCATTTTAGACACAGCCAGGGGGTAGTAAATTGCATTCATTGGCCGGGTGTTTACAATCTTTCTCCTCAGTTAGTTCGATTGAACATTCAGACCACAAATTTTCGAGCTCCAGAAGACTTTAGAATTCTCCCTGGACTATACCATCTGAAAGAACGTTTAACCTTTTGATTATGCCAGCGCTCATACTATACTAGGGCTTACATTCTAGCAATTTCTTTATTTTGCCACCTTTCCACAGATCTGCATACTGGGGCTGGACGTAGCGTTAAGCAATAGTTCCAGGGCTGGAATACCTTTTTGTGTCTCTGCAAACCTACCAAATTGCATGTTTAGAGGTTTTCGCCAGCTTTTCTGTAATCTTTTCCCATATGGGTAAGGTTGGAAATTTACTCCTAACAATGACAGAAGTAAAACTTTTTCCAGGGGTGGGGAGAAAAGTGGTTGGAGCTAAAATATATTTGTAAAGATCAACAGATTTTCGCATGAGCAAATTTAAACTTGCATATTTGCTCGTGCTAAAAAGCAGTTTGCAAATATTTTCCAGGAGTATGACTTCTTGGCCTACTTCAGTAAATTCTTGTGAATTCATGAAAGTCGTAAATCTGCACTAAAGCAAGGACATATACCATGGGTGCAATTTTGCCACTTTCTTTAAGAATTGGGCCCCTAATTTGGTCTGGAGCTAACTACCACCTGTTGTTATTAAAATTCTATCTCTCTCTCTATCCATCAACTGGCTTCTGCTTATCGGTACACAAAGTCGTTTTTTTCCAGTGCCAGGGACTACAGCAGGATTGTGTGTTTTTTTAGACCAAAAAGTATTATTGCTTTTTGTCAATGTTTGTTATAATGGTGAGGGCCTGGCAGCTCCAACAAAGATTCACAAAAACCACATCAAAGCAAGACATGCATTGACAAAACCAAAAGTTTGACTACCAATATCAGACCGATTTTCCATTATGAATAATATTTTAAAACACTTGCATGCAACACCACATTTTACTAAATGATGCTTCAAAGAAATGACTGCAATTTCACAGCAGTTTAGCAAAAAAAAATTTCCTAGTTGCATTTTTTGTGAACATTTTATTTTGAAAGCAAGGGATCATCAATCTTGCTTTCAAGCTTTTGCACATATTTGCATCCAATTAGAGAGCATTCCGGGAGCATTGTATGTAGCCTCATATTGTTAAAGTCTGCAAACGTGTGTACACATTTTTACACTCGAATCACTGTAGTGCAGAACGAGCTTACAACATTTCCCTTAGCGCGCTCACCGTAATAAGAAAGGCTTTGCATTAATGAACCATAAATACAAGGTGGAACAACATTAACATGTGGGCACAAATATTACCTTAACTGCATACAATGCCTTGCCATTATCCATAATGTGGTACTGTAAACTGGCAGCCAAATGGTCTGTGCTGCAGGGGGTAGGGCCCACCTGTCCCAAGGACAAAACAAACATGAACACTTTTTGTCCTTGACCCCAAACAATATGTCCTGGGAGTTGGGCTATAGGAATTCCACATACACACCCCTGGGAGCATGGACAAAAGAACGGGAGACAGCTCCCTTGGAGGGGATGAGATCCACAGGGGGTGAGGGAAACAGTGGAGCCACCCAGGAAATGACCGGAATTTGAATGTAGACACTTTTTGTCCTGTCTTCTAAGAATGCACAAAGGGTCAGAGAATGATGGACTGCTGCAAGAGGCCCCTGCAGGGCCAGAGGGCCTAGCAGATGTAAGAAGTGCTTCCTAAAAGGGAGGAAAGGGCATAAAGGGGAGGAATGGCTTGCCTCAAGAACGAGGCCCAAATCAGCCACATATTGAAATACACCCTGGGGCAGTGGAGAGTGCTGGAGCTTCAGGGTCTCTAACAGCAATACACTGTGTACCATGGCAAAGGATAAGAACACCTCACCCCAATCAGGAAAGAAAGTATAAATATACAAAGCCATCCACTTCGGCAGAGCATCATCATTCCAAGGGAATAGACCATCCTGCAGACGATATTTAAGCCTTTGGCATTCTATCAGAGTAGACATACACAAGGACAGCAAACACACTGACAAATGATCCTTTTATTGTTCAACCTCACTTTTGAATGCTAAAACAAAAATACCATCCAAGGTACTGGCAAACAGATTGCTTACTATAGTGAAAACTAGTAGGGCTTCATGCCTTGATGTTTGTCATGACTCAATATGCCATGATGCAGAACTGGAAAGACAAACTATACGGCATTAAGGGTCCTATTGCAATAACGTCTCTGTAAGTTGAGAATACATTTGACTGTATTGGATGGGAACGGATACTCACGATGTTGGAACGTTAAGGCTGTGGAAAACAGGGCAAATGTTCAACTATTATACATAGCTCCAACGGCAGCAGTAAGATTTAACGGGATTGTGTCACAGACCTTGCAAGTGGGGAAGGGAACCAGACAAGAGTTTTTCCATGTGGATACTCTTCACGCTGCCAGTCTAGCCACTGGTATTTTGGGTAAGGGCAGTCTCAGGGTTGAGGGCCTTCAACAGGATTTGGAAATAGGAGATAACATATTGTAAATGAGGATGTCTTTACCTATTCTTGGTAAACCCAGCATAGTTGCTGCCCAGGATGGAGCATGTTTCAGGAATTCAGGGTGCACTTGGTACAAGATAAATTGGTCTGAGTCTGCACTACTCATGGTTGGCTTTTAAGATTGGGAGAAGATATAGCAGCTCCAGCTCCGGGTACAGATGTGCTTTGAAGGGCACAGTGCCTTACATCTAATAATATCAAAATTCTGCTATAAAATGTTCTGTCCCATGACACTTCCAAACAAGCATTTCCAATGTAATAGGTCTCACATTTGGGAGAGTTTGAGCTATTGAGATTGTAAATGACAATGCCTTTTTGTGTGTTTTGAAAACTTGCAAGCAGTGCGTAAACATGCACTTTGTACTTATATTCCTTGCTTACGAGAAGCAAGGCTGGCAAGTAAAAGAGGCACAGTTACTGCCAGCCTTCCTTCTCGTAAGCAACGACTATAAGTACAAAGTGCGTGTTTAAACACCGTGTGCAGGTTTTCGAAACACATAAACAAAAGGCATTGTCATTTACAATGCCAATAGCTTAAACTCTTGTAAATGCGAGACCTATTGCATTGCAAAGGCTTGTTTTAACTTGGCTATAACTTTGGCATCATTTGACTAATCTTCAGGAAATTTTCCAAAAAAAGTTTCAAAGTAAGTTCTGATTGTCATGATAAGTTTGATTCGTGCAGTGGGGACCGAGAAATAGGGGTGCAAAAAAAGGATGCGTTTGCAATGTTAATTCCTATAGGAATGCATTGTCAAACCTACAGCCGGAACTGCTGGACGGAATAACACCAAATTTGGCAGAAATGTAGATTTTGTGATGCAGATTGTGCTTTTTGTTATTTGGTGCAAATGCATTCAGTATTTTCTGAAATTTTAAGCTGAAAATTATAGATATATCTCTGGCTGCAGATATTTTGCGACTGTTTTGTGATGAATCGCAAATGTGTACACCAATGGACTACGGAAATATGTCTTTCCTTTGTTCCTGTGCCTGGGGTATCCTGATCCAATAAACAGGTTTATTTCCCCTGACTTCTGAGTGCCGATTTTCATTCTACTACTGGGGTTTGGAATAATTTTGATACATTAGCCCCTAGCTGTAGCACAGTTTTCTGAGCACCATCAACAATCAGGCAGCACGCTATCATTCCTCACTTTTACTTTTGATATATATTTATTTTCACTGAAAAAAACAAAGAGCAAAGGTTACAGGGGAGTTATAGTTAGTCTCAAATTTCACTCATACAACACCAGTAAAGTTCATCAGTTATAGTTAGCTCAGCTAACTATAACCTACGCCCCTGCAATGCACTGCTTACGACCTCACATATTACATCACAGACCATGTCATGAGTGACTTAACAGTGAGGTCATAAGCAGTACATTGCGGGGGCTTAAGTTTTAGTTGGCTCAGCTGAATTTCACTGGTTTTGTACGAGTGAAATCAGAGCCTAACTTTAATGTCCTTGTAACCTTTTTTCAGTGAATTTCAAAGGTTTTATTAATTTAATTTTCTAACTTTTAACTGTAACATTTGAGAGAGTGTGTGTGTGTGAGTAGCTGTATAGGTCAGTGAGTTGGTATGTGAGTGGGCGTGCGGCTCTGTGACTGGGTGTGTGAGTAGTTTTGTTGTAGTTAGGGGGTGTATAGGTCTATGAGTAGCTCTATGAGTCTGTGAGTGGCTGTATGGGTCTGTGAGTGGGTTCATGAGTGGGTCTGTGAGTGGGTGCTTGAGTGTCTGAGTTGGTGCATTTGTGTCTGTGTGATTGTGTGAGTAGGTCTATAGGTCTGTGGTAAATAATTTAATTACCGGGACTTAATTTGATACAGAAACATAATAAAATAGCTCAGTAAATAAGAGGCAGAATCCGTGGTATTAGAGGTTCGGAATGGGCTTTATTCCAATGGTCGATTATAATCGGTTGCTCCAGGTTCCATTACCACGAAGGTTCAGGAAGTGAAGTACATACGTTATTGACAATCAATTACTTTTATACAATAGGCATTACAGTGAGGCCAATACAAGAGGCGTAACAATTGATAGCAAAGATAACATTTCACATGCGTAGCAAAAATAGGCGTAACTGGGAGTGATTTAAAGAACGTCATCAGATGTGATGTCATAAGAGGGCGGTTACATGAAAGAATTTCGCAATGTCAGCAGAAATACTTGACAGAAATGCGCACGCAGCAGCATGACGTGTGATTGACGTGCATCTAGGGGGTGGAGGGGACTTGACATTTAGCTCTACATGTGGCGACAGAAGTCTGGAGGGTCAAGTCAACCTAATCCCAAATCATATCTAACATCCTATGTTTAAAGAACTATGTTATCCAAAAGAGAGGTCTCTTAGAGTAGAATCTTATTCTATACTGACTATACTGACTGTTAGTGCGTGTACAAGCGTCTAAGTGTCTACACTAGATGCGAGGGCAGGAATCTTCCATAGTAACAGGGCTATGAATTACTTGCATGAAGACAGAGAAACCGGGCCTTTGCTCGGTAGCTGGAAGAATGTTTACTTAAACTACTAGACAGGAATGCATTGGGCAGGGATCGGAGCAGATAATTTCGAAGGTGAAATACAGTTCTTGGCAGGCAGCAAGCTGATGTCAGGCTTCGTGAGCCGCGCAGGGAATGAGACAAAGTTCATGGTCACAGATGCAGGCTCGGACTGGAGCTTCAGAGACAGAAAGCAAGAAAAGCTTGATGACAGAATCAGGGCCTACTTGCCTGGACTGTAAAAATGGCATAAGTGAACCATATAAAGGCGGTGGCCTTTTGTACTTAGGAATGGAATATCCGGCCCATTCATGGCGGATCTGAAAGAGGACATGTTAACGGTGGACGCACATGTATTTGCGTCTTCATAACTGGAACTGGAGGGAACATACATGTACTTGTAACATGCACATAGAACCGTTGGGGTCCAAGATAGGGGACATAACTGACCAGAAAAATCCATATTTCCACATTCCCTCCTTGTCCCCTACTTGCCCGTCAAGGGACATCAATCTTCATCAATCCATTGATCTGTTCGTATAGCATCATTTGTTCTTCTTTCTTCTTCCGGGATTTTGAACGAAAATCTTGATGTGGAATGCACGATGTGGCACACAGACCACAGATCGCTGGTCCACATTGCAGGCATAAGCAGCAACTGAATAGTATGAGAAGGCCAATACCTAGGAAGGATAGAACTCTCCATCCCCAGGCTGATAACACGCTCCAAAACCAACCGGACCAAGTCCAGGTGCCTGGATTCTGGTGTATCTGGCTTACAATCTTATGGAGGCGGGTTATGGCTTTATATACAGATGGCGAATTTTCTGGTATGAAAATGCAACAGCTTGATCCGATGACCCTACAAGCTCCGCCCCTATCGGCCAGGATGACGTCAAGGACAAGACGATTTTGAAGCACAACAATCCGCATAGCAGACTGCTCTTCTGTTAAATTGCCTAAGGCGGAAATAGTTTCGTTCACTACTGCTTCAAGGGTTCTAGTTAATCTACGTATCAGCTTACTATTAGTAACGGTACCTATATAGGGAAAGAGACCTTTATTGAAATCTGTGTATTTTTCCCATGCTGTTTCAGTGTAATCGACTATTGGGAGATCTCTCCTTTCTCTATTGTGTACTAAATAAGTATTTCTGTGATAATCAGGAGGAGCTAGGAAAACAGGTGGCAAAAGAAATCCAATGTAGCAGGTACCATCCCAATCTAGAGGCAAACGTACATATGCCGTCTGACCACATATGAAATAGGAATGGCGGGAAGCTCTAAATGTAGACTCGCCTTGATCACTAAATTCTATTACAGTGGTGCATCTACTATGGCCCATATGTATGGAACCATTCTTTCTCACACATAATTCACCTTTTACTGGAAATACTGACATGGCGGGCAAACTTGGATTAGCTTCGGATTCGACATTCAAGATCAGGAGATTAAGCGTAAAATTACCTAATCCATATACTTCATTTTCTTGATCAGTTCCTGTTCTCTGGGGAAGTCCCTCCTTGTTGGGGTGGCAGACTTTAAGTAAAACTAAGTTCAGATTTCCCCATACCCAGTTATCTTGATAAACTGCAGAATTCGAATCTAGGGAATTGATTAAGCTAAACCATGCTCCACAGGAGCCGTTGTGTGTGAACGGATATGGAAAGAGAGGTAGAATTCCTTTATAGTTCTGATAGGGAGGGAGTCGGCCACATATCCAACAATTTGTAGTATTGCTAACCTGATGGGAATGATGTAACATTTTGATAAACGTGTTATTGCGCAGCGCAAATCTATATGACAATTCATGCGGAGGTAATTCACTAAAAGAATGTTCAGCAGTAACATTATAAACATGTCTAGAAATAGGATAATATATGTGCAACAATATACTTGCAGTAATTATTAAAAGACTTAAGGAAAATAAAATTAATAACGTCACTGTACAATGACTACGCAGTGATTTACAGTACTGTCGTAAATAAAAATTCCTTTACCGGGACTGAATTTGATACAGAAACATTATAAAATAGCTCAGTAAAATGAGAGGCAGAATCCGTGATATTAGAGTTTCGGAATGGGCTTTATTCCAATAATCGATTATAATCGGATGCTTCAAGTTCCATCACCACGGGGGTTCAGGAAGTGAAGTACATACTTTATTGACAAGAAGTAACTTTTATAGTACATACATTATAATGAAGTGAATACAGTAGGCGTAACAATTGATAAGGACATTGACGTTTGGTCTGCGTAACCGAAAATGGGTGTAATAATGAGTAAAAAGAAACATGATTGGTTATGATGTAATACATAGGTGGATCTATAAGATAATACTTGGCATAGATGCGCGCGCAGCAGTATGACGTGTAATTGACGTGTAACTAGGGGGTGACGGGGACTTGACATTTAGCTCTATATGTGGAGACGAGAAGTCTGGGGGGTCAAGTCAACCTAATCCCAAATCATATCTAACATCCTATGTTTAAAGAACTATGTTATCCACAAAAGAAGGACTCTCGGACAGAATCTATTCTATACTGACTGTGCGTGCGTGTACAAGCGTCTAAGTGTCTACACTGAATGCGAGGGGGTAGGAATATTCCATGGTAACAGGGCTATGAATTACTTGCATGAGGACAGAGAAGTTGGGCCTTTTTGCTTGGTAACTGGAAGAATGTTTACTTAAACTACTAGGCAGGAATGCATCGGCTGAGGGGGAAGCAGATAATTCGAAGGTGAAATACAGTTCTTGGCAGAGAGTAGGCTGATGTCAGGCTTCGTGAGCCGCGCAGAGAATGAGACAAAGTTCATGGTCACAGATGCAGGCTCGGACTGGAGCTTTCAGAGGCAGAAGGCAAGAGGAGTTTTGATGACAGAATCAGGGCCTACTTGCCTGGACTGTAAAGTGGCATAAGTGAACCATATAAAGCCGGTGGCCTTTCATATTTAGGAATGGAATATCCGGCCTATTCATGGCGGATCTGTCAAAGGACATGTTGACGGTGGACGCACATGTGTTTGCGTCTTCATAACTGGAACTGGAGGGAAACATACATGTACTTGTGACATGCACATGGGACCGTTGGGGTCCAAGATAGGGGACATAACTGACCAGAAAAATCCATATTTCCACATTCCCTCCTTGTCCCCTACTTGCCCTTCAAGAGATATCAATCTTCATCAATCCATTGATCTGTTCATATAGCATCATTTGTTCTTCTTTCTTCTTCCGGGATCTTGAATGAAAATCTTGATGTGGAATGCACGATGTGGCACACAGACCACAAATCGCTGGTCCACATTGTAGACATAGACAGCAACTGAATAGTATGAGAAGGCCAATACCTAGGAAGGATAAAACTCTCCATCCCCAGGCTGATACCGCATTCCAAAACCAACTGGACCAAGTCCAAGTGCCTGGGTTCTGGTGTATCTGGCTTACAATCTTATGAAGGCGAGTGATGGCTTTATATACAGATGGCGAATTTTCTGGTATGAATACGCAGCAGCTTGATCCGATGACCCTACAAGCTCCGCCCCTATCAGCCAGGATGACGTCAAGGACAAGACGATTTTGAAGCACAACAATCCGCATAGCAGACTGCTCTTCCGTTAAATTGCCTAAGGCGGAAATAGTCTCATTCACTACTGCTTCAAGGGTTCTAGTTAATCTACGTATCAGCTTACTGTTAGTAACAGTACCTATATAGGGAAAGATGCCTTTATTAAAATCTACATACTTGTCCCATGCCGTCTCAGTGTAATCGACAATGGGGAGATCTCTCCGTTCTCTGTTGTGTACTAAATGAATATTTCTGTAATAATCAGGAGGAGCTAGGAAAACAGGTGGCAAAAGGAATGCAATGTAGCAGGTACCATCCCAATCTAGGGGTAGACGCATATATGCAGTCTGACCACATATAAAGTAGGAGTGGCGAGAAGCTCTAAATGAAGATTTTCCTTGATCACTGAATTCTACTATAGTAGTGCATTTACTATGGCCCATATGTATGGAACCAACCTTTCTTACACACAATTCACCCTTCGCTGGAAATACTGACATGGTGGGTAAGACTAGTTCAATTTCAGATACGACATTTAGAATCATGAGATTAGGTGTAAAATTACCTAATCCATATACTTCATTTTCTAGATCAGTTCCTGTTCTTTTGGGGCGACCCTCCTTGTCAGGGTAACAGACCTTGAGTAAAGCTAGGTTCAGATTTCCCCATACCCAATGATCTCGGTAAACTGCTGTGTCTGAGTCTATGGAATTAATTAAGCTAAACCATGCTCCACAGGAGCCATTATGTGTAAATGGATGTGGAAAGAAAGGCAGGACTCCTTCATAATTCTGATAGGGAGGGAGTCGGCCACACACCCAACAATTGGTGGCATTACTAGTCTGATGGGAATGATGTAACATACTAATGAAAGTGTTATTGCGCAGCGCAAGTCTATAAGACAATTCATGCGGAGGTAAGTCACTAAAAGAATGTTCAGCAGCAACATTATAAACATGTCTAGAAATAGGGTAATATATGTGCAACAACATACTTGTAATAATTATTAAAAGACTCAATAAAAACAAAATTAATAATGTCACTATGCAGTGGCTACGCAGTGATTTACAATACGCCTGTCGTTTCAACATTTTTCGGGTATTTTCTCTACTCAGGTCCAAGGGATACATGTCAGAGACAATTCAACCGCTTCACCTTGGAGAGGACTTAAACAATCAAATTGCTCGACTTGGTGGGCCTAAGCTTTAGTTTGTAATTTTCAGATTTGTTCGGTTCAACAAAAGGGAGTTTTGTATCAGTCTGTGAGGGGGTGCAGGGCACAATGTCTATATCCGAAGATAGTCCATGAAATTTCTTGATGTGGTTTGAATGAATCCAGCCCTTGCGGCCCTCGATCTTCACGGCTGTTCTTGTGGTCAACAGGACCAACTTGGGTGCTTTCCACCTGGGCTCCAGCTGAGTCTTTCGGTCGAAATTCCTCACAAATACAAGATTACCCGGAACAACGTCATGGGGTTTCACCTCAGTGTTGTCGGGAAAGGCTGCAGCTACCTGTGAACGAGAAGATTGTAGTGCAGACATCAAGGAAGCCAAGTAATCTGTCAGCATATTACAGTCAATATCAGTTATTTTGCGTGGTATAGGCGTCCCCCACATATTCGGTGGTCTACCGAAGATCACCTCATACGGGGATAGCCCTGTTCGAGAGTGTGCTACCATTCTCATGTAAAAGAGTGCAACTGGTAACGCTACTACCCAGTCGACACCTTTCTCTCTGCATATTTTGGACATTCTAATTTTCAGTATCTGGTTATGTCTTTCTACGAGACCTGCTGCCTCGGGATGTCGGACACAGTGGAATTTCCACTGATATCCTAACAGAAGTGAAACGTGTTTCATTAATTCGGATGAGAACGGCTGGCCGTTATCTGAGTAAACAGCACGTGGTAAACCGTATCGTGGGAAGAATTCTCGAACCAACTGTTTGGCAGTAGTCGGGGCAGTGTAATCTGAAACCGGGTATGCCTCCGTCCAACGGGACAGAGCGCAGACAACTACGAGAACATATTTGAATCCTCGACATCGTTCCATCTGGATATAGTCCATCTGGAGTACTTAAAAAGGATGATTAGGAGTATGAAATCCACCCTGTTCTACGGGAACGCTTTTTCCTGGGTTGAACTGACAACAGATCATACAGGTATGGACCTTTTGTTTTGCTGCTGCTCGTAAATGTTTATTGAACCAAATGTGTTGAATGCTGTCTAGCATAGCTTTTTCTCCTAGATGTGCTGGACTATGTATAGTGTTAATTATAACTTGGACCATTGAATCAGGAAGGAACCATACAGACTTTTCCTTCATCATCCATCCTTGGTCCGTTTGGATCCCTCCTAATTCAGTCCATTTCTTTATTTCGTCTGGTGTAGCATGTGTCTGTATGTCAATTACGTCAAGAGTAGGATCTTTAACTGTCATACAATGTGTCGGTGTCGGGACTATTGTCTTTGTCATGTCGGGGGTTTGAGTTTGAGCAGTCAGTTTAGCTGTTCTGTCGGCTAGATCATTGCCTTGGGAAATGATATCAGTAACCTTCGTATGGGCCTTACATTTCATAATTGATATTTCAGTGGGTAGATGTATTGCATCTAATAATGCATGAATGAGGGGTCCGTGCTGAATGTGGGCACCGTGGGAAGTTAAATAACCTCTCTCTCGCCACAGCACGCCGAAGTCATGTACAACTCCGAATGCATAACGTGAGTCAGTGTATATGTTGACTTTTTTATTCGTGGCTTGAATACAGGCTTGTGTCAGAGCGATAAGTTCTGCGGCTTGAGCTGACAAAGTATTTATACGATTAGTTTCAATGACTTCAGTATCTGTTGTGACTGCGTAGGCGGCTACTAACTCTCCTGTACTTGTTCTCATGCATGAACCATCTACATACAAGGTCAGGTCTGGATCTGACAGTGGGACATCTGTCAAGTCTTGTCTGGGTTTTGTCGTTATAGTAATAACTTCAATACAGTCGTGGGCTAGTGGGTCTGTTCCGACTACTGGTAAAAGTGTGGCAGGATTCAATGTGTTACAGCGTCTGATTTCTATATGTGGCTGAAACAATGTAAGCTCGTATCCTGTAAGTCGCGCTATAGTCAAGTGTTGTGTTTGCGTTCTATTTACAAGAACCTCTACTGCGTGTGGTACTTGAACTGTCAATGGATGTCCTAACACTATGGCATCGCTTTGTCTGATTGCTAAAGCTGTTGCTGCTACTGATTTTAGGCATGCAGGCAAAGCCTGAGCTACGGGATCTAATGTACTAGAAAAATAAGCACATGGTTTGTGTGCTCCTGCTTGTTCCTGTGTGAGTACTGACAAGGCAGTACCTTCGCGCTCTGTAACAAAAAGTGTAAACTGTTTTCTGTAACATGGCGTTGCTAAAACGGGTGCTTGACATAAAGCTTTCTTTAAGCTTTCAAAAGCTTGTGTGTGTTCCTGAGTCCAAGGGAGAACAGTCGATGTGGCTGCCTCCTGTGTGGTTAACTGAATGAGGGGTTTTGCTAGAAATGCATACTGAGGGATCCACTGCCTACAATATGAAGTGAGGCCTATGAAAGCCCGCACCTCCTTTTGTGTCTTGGGTATTGACATGTTAGCTATCAACTGAATGCGGTCGGGTGTAAGCTGCCTTCCCTCCTTGTCCAGCGAGTGTCCAAGATAAACAACTCGCTGGACACAGAATTGCAGCTTAGAAGGGGACACCTTGTGCCCTTTTTCGGCTAGAAATTGTAAAACTGTCAGTGATGCTTTTTCACATTCGGGTTCGCTTCGGGCGGTGATCAGCAGATCATCGACGTATTGAAGCAAGGCGGTGTTAACTGGCATGTGGATACTGTCAAGTTCTCGTTTCAGTGCTTGGCTATAGATGCTGGGGCTTTCTGTAAATCCTTGAGGTGCGCGGGTGAATTTAAAGCTACGCCCATTTAAACTAAATCCGAACAAATATTGACTTTCCGGATCTATTGGGACGCTGAAAAAGGCATTTTTGAGATCAATTACAGTAAAGAATGTTGCTTCGGAATCAATAGCTGTCAATAATGACGAGATATCTGGGACCACAGGAAATTGTGGCACAATGCATTTGTTTAACTCGCGCAGATCAATAACCAATCGATATACTGGCGGCGCTGTAGGATCTGTTCGTTTAAGAATCGGAATTATCGGTGAATTACATACATTGGAGTCTGTTTCTACAACTACTCCTTGGGCAATGAGCTCGTCAATGATTTGTAGTAAAGCCGCTACAGCATCTGGTGGTAGCTTGTATTGTCGCATTCGTGGTAGCACCACTCCTGCCTTTAGCGTGACTCGATATGGTGTAATATTCATGCAACCAACATCAGTAGGGCCTTGTGCCCATAGATGTGTAGGTAAAGTCTGCAGTCGGGGATCCATGTCTCTAGATACATAGTGACCTTTAAAATCACGTAAAAACAACCTTACTCCTTCCGGAGAACAACATATTATGGCTCCTAGGGCTTTCAACGTTTTTATTCCTAACAAGTTTTCTGGACATGATTTAGTAAGCAATAGATCTGTAGTTCGGGTCAGAGGTCCTATCGTAAGTGGAAGAGGCTGTGACACTTCATTAACAATAGGTTTTCCTGAAAAACCAAGGGAAATATTCTGTGAGCCTGAGAGGGGTGCCCCTGGAACTTCACTACGTTTTATAGTTGTTCGACTTGCCCCTGTATCGAGTAAAAATTTTCTATCTTGACCTAATAATTTACTATGTACATAAGGTCCTTCTTGATCTACAGGAATCTCGATAAGGGGTAAGTCAACTTCCCTCTCTAGGCTAGTTCATGCGTAACGCTGATACTCGGGATATTCATACTGTGCGGTCTGATACATTTGTCGTGTTGTTGTCTGTGTGGCAGCAACAGGCAACGGTGGTGCAGCTGGCACAAACTGTATTGGCTGTTGTGCGGCTGGCATGGCCTGGGCATGCTGCGGAGCTCCTTGTTCATTCTGATCTTGTCTTAGTGGCCGTGATCTTTCTTGTGTTTTACCTATGGCGATATTATGTTTTAGCACTGGACAATCGTGTACGTAATGACCTGGCTTTTTACAATAATTGCATGTCCCTTTTACAGGTCCTGCTGAATCGGAATGTGTCATACCCTTTTTATGTCCTTCAGCTGGAACTGTCTGGGAAACTAGCATTTTCATTTTCGTGTCTTTCATGCGTCTGTGTTCATGTTCTTGTTCCTCTCTAATTCTATTGTGGTGGTACTGTAACATTTGTAACATTTGTGTTGGAGTGTTACCTTGCCAGGTACTCTCGAATTTTAATACTCTATTCTTTACTGGGGGCAGGGCATTTTCCACTAATTTTGTTACAAACAGATGCGGGTATGATTCGCTACTTGCTTTTATGCCACTATTTATACCAAAACATTTCTCGAATCGGGCATAGTAATCGCTAGTGTCTTCATCTTGCTTCTGTTTACAGGCTGAAATTGTACCCCAATCTTCCTTTTTCGTAGTTAATAAACGTGGCAGTACCTGTACTAGTAGACCTGGTAGTGCTTTAGTTTTGTCCCCAAGCCCCGAACCTGGACCTCGGGCCCTTTCTTCTGCTTCTAATGCTGACCATTCTATCTTTTGGTCACCTACCTCCCACTCTTTTTCCTTGAGTTTCTCATAAATGCCAGCAGGCATCAACACCTTTAATATTGTCATGATGTCGGGGTAGGTATACTCTCCCATGAGTAACATGTCTTTAATTTCTCGGTGAAAACCCGCTGGGTCTTTGTCATGACTGGGTACCACTTTCTTCATTTCTAACAATTCTATTTTCGATATGGGCGTATATACAAATACGCGTTTAAACTGATTGTCCTCGCCTTTTATTGGGTGTACTTCTCGTAAGGGATTCTGTCTATCCAGGTGATACGTAGTTCTTTCCTTGACAGGCAATGAGACATGCTCTGAGCATACAAAAAGAATATACTGCTTTCTTGATACTAGAATTTCTTTAATTAATTTAGTACCTGGACCTCTCCATTTATTCATAAGCAATTCAGTCAATATGTCAGGTAAGGGACCAGGGTCCGAATGCTGACTCTGATATAGTATAATGAGTTGTTGAATCATATAAATCCCAGCTAACCTCTGCTCATCTGGGGTGAGATTCAAAAATGTGCGTACTACTGTCTCATCACTATATTTTCCGGGACTGTCCACCCAATGAACAGCTGCCCTTGCTAAATCTTGTTCATCCATAGAATCGAGAAAATGATAACCCCTTCGTTCTCGGAGTAGTTTGTCGGCGGTTTGGAACGAATGCTCGTTAGACCTTATGTTAATTATAGGTATTTGGAAATTCCTGTCATTATCTGGACATATTGGACGTATTTGGTCAGTATGCCATCTAGTCTGATTCCTATTACAAGATCTTCCTCTACCTACATAGGCTATGGTGTCCGACTGTCCTGCGGGCAGTCCTGACCCTTCTTCCTCGCTTTGCTCGAACTCGTCTGTCTCTAATCTCTCTTCGTGTAGGCGTTCTATTTCTTTACGGATCTTTCGGCACATGGCTATTATACAATTTTGCTTATCGTGTCTCCCTTCTGATATATTCTGGCTCCATTTTGTAAGAATTTTCATTGCTTCCGGATCTACCCCCGGTCGGTCTTGATTTCTGATCACACAGTTTATGAGGAAACGTAACAGTTCCCCCTGTATCTCTACTTTCTGGTATTCCATAGCTCTGTTAATACATTCTGGATCTCGCCCTGTTTGAACAAAATGATATATTTTATCTAGATGCGCAGTCATTCCTGGTAGCTTCGCTAAATACCCTGCGGCTCGTCTGATACGTAATGATGCCAGGATCATTTCGTCCTCTTTACCGAGCACCGGGTCATATCTACAATCTATAAGAAGTTCCTTAAGCGTACGATCACTTACGAATTTGGGTGTACGTGAATGCGCTGACTCTTGAAAAATAAGTTTATTTATTCTAGGTGGCGTAGAAAAAATATTGGTAGCACCTCCCGTGGCCCCGTCTGGGGCGTCGGGTGTGAAAGGATTCGTCGAACGTGACACAGCAACTATAGGCGTGGACTCAGCTATAGAAGTACCTGTAGGAACAGATGCAGAAACAGATGTGCTTGCCGGAACTTGTGACTCGATTTGTTGCTGTAGGGATACGGGTGCTGGATCTTGGCGTTGGACCTCCCTGGTATGCGGTCTACGTGGGGCGGAATTAGCATACTCGGGAGCTGCGTCATCTAAATATGAGGAAAGAAAAACATCCTCTGCGGTTCTAGGATGCCCCTTAGGATGTACCTTGATTGGGAATAATGGGGGTGGCAAGTCTTTCGGTATCTCTGGAGTAGCCTTAGGTAATCCTTCGGCCAGAAGGGGATACATACCATTCATAAGGGCATTTCTTTGTCTGTCTACTTGCTCTGATTTCACTCGGATACCTTCCTCAATTAATAGATTCTCTCGAACTTTGCTTGAACTTTCTTTACTCTTCTCTTCCTGTCTACGTGCTTTTTCTGTACGTCTATGAGATTCTTTACGCCATAACTCAACGGCGTCTTTCTGTGACTGTCTGACTTTCCTTTTCCATAACTCCTCCTCGACTTTCATGATGCACTCTGCATCCCAGGTCCCCGCTGTGGGCCACCTCTGACTTTCTGGTAATCCCTTGGTGTAGTCTACCCATAAATCAAGAAATAATATAGCGTCTAAGCCATGTTTGTGATACATAAAGTGCCCTGGAGTGTCCCTAGGAGGAATAGGGACGGCTTCTTCGAGAACCCCTTTTCTGGTAGTGATCTGTCTTAATTTCGAAAAGAGCGGCATATTGAGAACTGACCTTATACTTGATTTTGACCTGATACTTGAATTTGAACAGACTTAATACAATAAACACGATAATGAACAGTCATTCATACCACGATATACAGAACATACTTAAACACTTTAAACATTAAACATTAAACCTTTAACTGAAACAACAATGATGATCGTCTGCATAACTAAATCACCATGCTTAATTCTTGACACTTACTAGATACTTCGGAACACTTGATATACTGCTAAACAGTACAGATACACTGCTAAAACAGTGCAGACCGGATTTGTGTACCCAAACCCGTCTTGACCGGCACAACCTATGTGCACGTCAGAAATGCCTCCCCAGCAATGGTACTCACCGGGTAGCTTCGGAAACGGAAGGCCTCAGTAACTTGAACTTGAACCGGACTGGACTCGACTCGACTCGACTCGTCGGACACTGGGCTTGACTTCGGACTGGTGGGTCTCTGTATACCTCGGATCTTGCTCTCTCAGCTAGGCTCTGGTCGGGATACTTCGCACTTCTCACCGCCTCGTCTGGGTGTTGATCGCAGTCTCAGTCGCCCCCGCTTGACCGGAGGGAGATACAGGAAATCCTGCTGGTACGCGTTATTGTCCGTCCAGCTGTGGCAGGAGACCGGGCCTGCAACTCACCGCCGGCGCGTGAGATGAGAAAGTGTCCCTGTTCGGGCGCCATCATGTCGTAAATAAAAATTCCTTTACCGGGACTGAATTTGATACAGAAACATTATAAAATAGCTCAGTAAAATGAGAGGCAGAATCCGTGATATTAGAGTTTCGGAATGGGCTTTATTCCAATAATCGATTATAATCGGATGCTTCAAGTTCCATCACCACGGGGGTTCAGGAAGTGAAGTACATACTTTATTGACAAGAAGTAACTTTTATAGTACATACATTATAATGAAGTGAATACAGTAGGCGTAACAATTGATAAGGACATTGACGTTTGGTCTGCGTAACCGAAAATGGGTGTAATAATGAGTAAAAAGAAACATGATTGGTTATGATGTAATACATAGGTGGATCTATAAGATAATACTTGGCATAGATGCGCGCGCAGCAGTATGACGTGTAATTGACGTGTAACTAGGGGGTGACGGGGACTTGACATTTAGCTCTATATGTGGAGACGAGAAGTCTGGGGGGTCAAGTCAACCTAATCCCAAATCATATCTAACATCCTATGTTTAAAGAACTATGTTATCCACAAAAGAAGGACTCTCGGACAGAATCTATTCTATACTGACTGTGCGTGCGTGTACAAGCGTCTAAGTGTCTACACTGAATGCGAGGGGGTAGGAATATTCCATGGTAACAGGGCTATGAATTACTTGCATGAGGACAGAGAAGTTGGGCCTTTTTGCTTGGTAACTGGAAGAATGTTTACTTAAACTACTAGGCAGGAATGCATCGGCTGAGGGGGAAGCAGATAATTCGAAGGTGAAATACAGTTCTTGGCAGAGAGTAGGCTGATGTCAGGCTTCGTGAGCCGCGCAGAGAATGAGACAAAGTTCATGGTCACAGATGCAGGCTCGGACTGGAGCTTTCAGAGGCAGAAGGCAAGAGGAGTTTTGATGACAGAATCAGGGCCTACTTGCCTGGACTGTAAAGTGGCATAAGTGAACCATATAAAGCCGGTGGCCTTTCATATTTAGGAATGGAATATCCGGCCTATTCATGGCGGATCTGTCAAAGGACATGTTGACGGTGGACGCACATGTGTTTGCGTCTTCATAACTGGAACTGGAGGGAAACATACATGTACTTGTGACATGCACATGGGACCGTTGGGGTCCAAGATAGGGGACATAACTGACCAGAAAAATCCATATTTCCACAGTACGCCTGTCGTTTCAACATTTTTCGGGTGTTATCTCTATTCAGGTCCAAGGGATACATGTCAGAGACAATTCAACCGCTTCACCTCGGAGAGGACTTAAACAATCAAATTGCTTGACTGATTGGGCCTGAGTTTTAGTTTATAATGTTCGGAATTACTTCTTTCAACAAGAGGAAGTTTTGAGTCAATGGGTGAAGACACACGAGGTGTGGTATTCACATCTGATTGTAGTCCATGAAATTTCTTGATATGACTTGAGTGAATCCAGCCTTTTCTGCCCTCGATCTTCACGGCTGTCCTTGTCGTTAATAACACGAGCTGAGGCGACCTCCACCTAGGATCCAGCTGAGTCTTTCGATCAAAGTTCCTCACTAAAACGAGATCCCCCGGAATTACGTCATGGGGTTTCACCTCAGTGTTGTCAGGAAAAGCTGCAGCTACCTGTGAACGACAAGATTGTAGTGCAGACATCAAGGAAGCCAAATAATCTGTCAGCATATTACAGTCAATATCAGTTATTTTACGTGGTATAGGCGTCCCCCACATATTTGGTGGTCTGCCGAAGATCACTTCATACGGGGATAGCCCTGTTCGAGAGTGTGCTACCATTCTCATGTAAAAGAGCGCAACTGGTAATGCTACTACCCAGTCGACACCTTTCTCCCTGCATATTTTGGACAATCTAATTTTCAGAGTCTGATTATGTCTTTCTACGAGACCTGCTGCTTCGGGGTGTCGGACACAATGAAACTTCCACTGATATCCTAACAAAAGTGAAACGTGTTTCATTAGTTCGGATGAGAACGGCTGGCCGTTATCTGAGTGAACAACACGTGGTAAACCGTATCGTGGGAAGAATTCTCGAACTAACTGTTTGGCAGTAGTCGGGCCGTGTAATCTGAAACCGGGTATGCTTCCGTCCAACGGGAAAGAGCACAAACAACTACGAGAACATATTTGAATCCTCGACATCGTTCCATCTGGATATAATCCATCTGGAGGACTTCAAAAGGGTGATCAGGAGGCTGAAATCCACCCTGTTCTACGGGAACGCTTTTTCCTGGGTTGAACTGACAACAGATCATACAGGTACGAACTTTTTGTTTGGCTGCTGCTCGTAAATGTTTATTAAACCAAATGTGTTGAATGCTATCTAGCATAGCTTTTTCTCCTAGATGTGCGGGACTATGGACAGTGTTAATAATGACTTGGACCATTGAATCAGGAAGGAACCACACAGACTTTTCCTTCATCATCCATCCTTGATCCGTTTGGATCCCTCCTAATTCAGTCCATCTCTTTATTTCTTCTGGTGTAGCATGTGTCTGTATATCAATTACGTCAAGAGTAGGATCTTTAACCGTCATACAATGTGCTGGCGTCGGGACTATTGTCTTTGTCATGTCGGGTGTTTGAGTTTGAGCAGTCTGTTTAGCTGTTCTGTCAGCTAAATCATTGCCTTGAGAAATGATATCAGTAACTTTCGTATGAGCTTTACATTTCATAATTGATATTGCAGTGGGTAGATGTATTGCATCTAATAAAGCATGAATGAGGGGTCCGTGCTGAATGTGGGCACCGTGAGAAGTTAAATAACCTCTCTCTCGCCACAGCACGCCGAAGTCATGTACAACTCCGAATGCATAACGTGAATCAGTGTATATGTTGACTTTTTTATTTGTGGCTTGAATACAGGCTTGTGTCAGAGCGACGAGCTCTGCGGCTTGAGCGGTCAAGGTATTTATGCAATTTGTTTCAATAATTTCAGTGTCTGTTGTGACTGCGTAAGCGGCCACTAGTTCTCCTGTACCTTTTCTCATACATGAACCATCTACATACAACGTCAGGTCTGGGTCTGACAATGGAACATCGGTTAAATCTTGTCTGGGTTTCGTCGTGATTGTAATAACTTCAATACAGTCATGAGCTAGTGGGTCTGTTCCATTTACAGGTAAAAGGGTGGCAGGATTCAATGTGTTACAACGTCTGATTTCTATATGTGGCTGAAACAATGTTAGTTCGTACCCTTTAAGTCTTGCTATAGTCAAATGTTGTGTTTGCGTTCGATTCACAAGAACCTCCACTGCATGTGGTACTTGTACTGTCAATGGATGTCCTAACACTATGGCATCGCTTTGTCTGATTGCTAAAGCTGTCGCTGCCACTGATTTCAGGCACGCAGGCAGAGCCTGAGCTACGGGATCTAATGTACTAGAAAAATAAGCACATGGTTTGTGTGATCCTGCTTGTTCCTGTGTGAGTACTGACAAAGCAGTACCTTCGCGTTCTGTAACAAAGAGTGTAAACTGTTTACTGTAACATGGTGTTGCTAAAACAGGTGCTTGGCATAGAGCTTTCTTTAAGCTTTCAAAAGCTTGTGTATGTTCCTGAGTCCAAGGGAGAACAGTCGATGTGGCTGCCTCCTGTGTTGTCAACTGAATGAGTGGTTTTGCTAGAAATGCATACTGAGGGATCCACTGCCTACAATATGAAGTGAGGCCTATAAAAGCCCGCACCTCCTTTTGTGTCTTGGGTATTGGCATGTTAGCTATTAACTGAATGCGGTCGGGTGTAAGCTGCCTTCCCTCCTTGGACAGCGAGTGTCCAAGATAAACAACTCGCTGGACACAGAATTGCAGCTTAGAAGGGGACACCTTGTGCCCCTTTTCGGCTAGAAATCGTAAAACTGTCAGTGATGCTTTCTCACATTCGGGTTCGCTTCTCGCGGTGATCAGCAGATCATCGACATATTGAAGCAAAGCAGTGTTGACTGGCATGTGTATACTGTCGAGTTCTCGTTTCAGTGCTTGGCTATAGATGCTGGGGCTTTCTGTAAATCCTTGAGGTGCGCGTGAGAATTTGAAGCTACGTCCATTTAAACTAAATCCGAACAAATATTGGCTTTCCGGATCTATTGGGACGCTGAAAAAGGCATTTTTGAGATCAATTACAGTAAAGAATGTTGCTTCGGAATCAATAGCTGTCAGTAATGACGAGATATCTGGAACCACAGGGAATTGTGGCACAATGCATTTGTTTAATTCGCGCAAATCAATAACCAATCGATATACTGGCGGGGCCTTCGGATCTGTTCGTTTAAGAATCGGAATTATCGGTGAATTACATACATTGGAGTCTGTTTCTACAACCACTCCTTGGGCAATGAGCTCGTCAATGATTTGCAGTAAAGCCATTACAGCATCTGGGGGTAACTTGTATTGTCGCATTCGTGGTAGTACCACTCCTGCCTTCAGTGTGACTCGATATGGTGTAATATTCATGCAACCAACATCAGTAGGGCCTTGTGCCCATAGATGTGTAGGTAAAGTCTGCAATCGGGGATCCATGTCTCTAGACACATAATGACCTTTAAAATCACGTAAAAACAATCTTACTCCTTCCGGGGAACAACATATTATAGCTCCTAGAGCTTTCAGTGTTTTTATTCCTAACAAGTTTTCTGGACATGATTTAGTAAGCAATAAATCTGTAGTTCGGGTCAAAGGTCCTATCGTAAGTGGAAGAGGCTGTGACACTTCATTAACAATAGGTTTTCCTGAAAAACCAAGGGAAATATTCTGTGAGCCTGAGAGGGGTACCCCTGGAACTTCACTACGTTTTATAGTTGTTCGACTTGCCCCTGTATCGAGTAAAAATTTTCTGTCTTGACCTAATAATTCACTATGTACATAAGGTCCTTCTTGGTCTACAGGGACCTCGATAAGGGGTAAGTCAATTTCCTTCTCTAGGCTTGTTCATGCATATCGTTGGTAATCAGGGTAGTCATACTGTGCGGTCTGGTACAGCTGTCGTGTCGTGGTTTGTGTGGCAGCAGCAGGCAACGCTGGTGCGGCTGGCACAAACTGTATAGACTGTTGTGGAGCTGGCATGGACTGTGCATGCTGCGGTGCTCCTTGTTCATTCTGATCCTGTCTAGGTGGCCGTGGTCTTTCTTTTGTAATACCTGTGGCGATATTACGCTTCAGAACTGGACAATCGTGTACATAATGACCTGGCTGTTTACAATAGTTGCATGTCCCTTTTACAGGTCCTGCTGAATCACCGGAATGTGTCGTACCCTTTTTATGTCCTTCAGCTGGAACTGTCTGGGAGACTAGCATTTTCATTTTCGTGTCTTTCATGCGTCTTTGTTCATGATCTTGTTCTTCTCTAATTCTATTGTAATGGTACTGTAACATTTGTAACATTTGTGATGGGGTATTACCTTGCCAGGTACTCTCGAATTTTAATACTCTATTCTTCACTTGGGGCAAAGAATTTTCAACTAATTTTGTCACAAACAGATGTGGGTATGACTCGCTACTTGCTTTTATACCACTATTTATACCAAAACATTTTTCGAATCGGGCATAGAAATCACTAGTGTCTTCATCTTGCTTTTGTTTACAGGCTGAGATTGCACCCCAGTCTTCCTTTTTCGTGGTTAATAAACGTGGCAGTACCTGTACTAGTAAACCTGGTAGTGCTTTAGTTTTGTCCCCAAGCCCCGAACCTGGACCTCGGGCCTTTTCTTCATTTTCTAATGCTGTCCAATCTATCTTTTGGTCTCCCACTTCCCACTCTTTTTCCTTCAGTTTTTCGTAAATGCCAGCAGGCATCAATACCTTTAATATGGTCATAATGTCGGGATAGGTATACTCTCCCATGAGTAACATGTCTTTAATTTCTCGGTGGAAACCCGCTGGGTCTTTGTCATGACTGGGTACCACTTTCTTCATTTCCAACAATTCTATTTTCGATATGGGCGTATATACATATACACGTTTAAACTGATTGTCCTCGCCCTTTATTGGGTGCACTTCTCGTAAGGGATTCTGTCTGTCCATGTAATACGTGGTTCTTTCCTTGATGGGCAGTGAGACATGTTCTGGGCATATAAAAAGAATGTACTGCTTTCTTGATTCTAGTATTTCTTTAATTAACTTAGTACCTGAACCTCTCCATCTATTCGTGAGTAATTCAGTCAATATATCAGGTAAGGGACCAGGATCTGAATGTTGGCTTTTATATAGTATAAGAAGTTGTTGAATCATATAAATCCCAGTTAAACGCTGTTCATCTGGGGTGAGATTCAAAAATGTGTGTGCTACTGTATCATCATCATACTTTCCGGGACTGTCAATCCAATGAACGGCTGACCTGGCTAATTCTTGTTCATCCATAGAATCAAGAAAATGATAACCCCTTCGTTCTCGCAGTAATTTGTCAGCGACTTGGAACGAATGCTCGGGGGACCTCATATTTATTTTAGGTGTTTGAAAATTCCTGTTATTTTCTAGACATATCGGACGTATCGGGTCAGTAAGACATCTAGTATTATTACAAGATCTTCCTCTACCTACATAGGCTATAGTTTCTGACTGTCCTGTGGGCAGTCCTGATCCTTCTTCCTCGCTTTGCTCGAACTGGTCTACCGCTAATCTTTCTTCGTGTAAGCGTTCTATTTCTTTACGGATCTTTCGGCACATGGCTATTATACAATTTTGCTTATCATGTCTCCCTTCTGATATATTCTGGCTCCATCTGGTAAGAATTTGCATTGCTTCCGGGTCTACCCCCGGTCGGTCTTGATTTCTGATCACACAATTTATGAGGAAACGTAACAGTTCCCCCTGTATTTCCACTTTCTGGTATTCCATAGCTCTGTTAATACTTTCAGAATCTCGCCCTGTTTGGACAAAATGGTATATATTATCTAGATGCATAGTCATTCCTGGTAACTTCCCTAAATACACCGCGGCTCGTCTGATACGTAATGATGCCATGATCATTTCGTCCTCTTTGCCGGGCACAGGGTCATATCTACAATCTATAAGAAGTTCCTTAAGCGTACGGGCATTTATGAGTTTGGGGGTACGTGAATGTGCTGACTCTTGAAAGGTAAGTTTATTTATTCTGGGTGGCGTAGAAAAAATGTTGGTAGCACCTCCCGTAGCCCCATCTGGGGTATCGGGCGTGAAAGGATTCGTTGAACGTGATACAGCAACTATAGGTGTGGACACAGCTATGGAAGTAGCTGTAGGAGCAGATGTGGAAACAGATGTGCTTGCCGGAACTTGTGTCGGAATTTGGTGCTGTAGAGATACAGATACAGGATCTTGGCGTTGAACCTCCCCGGCCAACGGTCTATGTGGGGCGGGGTTAGCATACTCGGGAGCTGCGTCATCTAAATATGAGGAAAGAAAAACATCTTCTGCGGTTCTAGGATGCCCCTTGGGATGTACTTTTATTGGAAATAATGGGGGTGGCAAGTCTTTTGGTATCCCCGCAGTAGCCTTAGGTAATCCTTCGGCCAGAAGGGGATACATACCTTTCATAAGGGCATGTCTTTGTCTGTCTACTTGTTCTGATTTCACTCGTGCACCTTCTTCAATTAATAGATTTTCTCGGACTTCATTTGAATTCTCTTTACTCTTCTCTTCCTGTCTACGTGCTTTTTCTGTACGTCTATACGATTCTTTACGCCATAACTCAATGGCGTCTTTCTGTGATTGTCTAGCTTTCTTTTTCCATAATTCTTCCTCTACTTTCACGATGCACTCTGCATCCCAGGTCCCAGCTGCGGGCCACCTCTGACTTTCTGGTAATTCCTTAGTGTAGTCTACCCATAAATCAAGAAATAATATAGCATCTAGGCCATGTTTATGATACATGAAGTACCCTGGAGTGTCCCTAGGAGGAATAGGAACAGCTTCTTCGAGTACCCCTTTTCTAGTTGTGATCTGTCTTAATTTCGAAAAGAGCGGCATATTGAGAACTGATCTGATACTTGATCTTGAACAAACTTAATACAATAAACACGATAATGAACAGTCATTCATACCACAATATGCAGAACGTATTAACACATTTAACATTTAACATTTAAATGAGCAAACAATGATGATGACGATCTAAGGAAAACTTAATCACTTAAACATAATACTCGGCATTATCTGAATTATTCTGAATTTATATACTTGATATACTAGATATACTGCTAAACAGTACAGATACACTGCTGAAACAGTGCAGACCGGATTTGTGTACCCAAACCCGTCTGGACCGGCACAACTTATGTGCACGCCAGAACGCCTCCCCAGTAATGGTACTCACCGGGTAGCTCGGAACGGAAGGCCTCGGAAACTGAACTGAACTTGAACCGGACTGGACTCGACTCGACTCGAAAACTTCGGACACCGGACTCGACTTGGGACTTCGGAAACTGGTGGGCCTCTGTATACCTCGGATCTTGCTCTCTCAGCTAGGCTCTGGTCGGGATACTTCGCACTTCTCACCGCCTCGTCTGGGTGTTGATCGCAGCCTCAGTCGCCCCCGCTTGACCGGAGGGAGATACAGGAAATCCTGCTGGTACGCGTTATTGTCCGTCCAGCTGTGGCAGGAGACCGGGCCTGCAACGCACCGCCGGCGCGTGAGATGAGAAAGTGTCCCTATTCGGGCGCCATTCATGTGGTAAATAATTTAATTACCGGGACTTAATTTGATACAGAAACATAATAAAATAGCTCAGTAAATAAGAGGCAGAATCCGTGGTATTAGAGGTTCGGAATGGGCTTTATTCCAATGGTCGATTATAATCGGTTGCTCCAGGTTCCATTACCACGAAGGTTCAGGAAGTGAAGTACATACGTTATTGACAATCAATTACTTTTATACAATAGGCATTACAGTGAGGCCAATACAAGAGGCGTAACAATTGATAGCAAAGATAACATTTCACATGCGTAGCAAAAATAGGCGTAACTGGGAGTGATTTAAAGAACGTCATCAGATGTGATGTCATAAGAGGGCGGTTACATGAAAGAATTTCGCAATGTCAGCAGAAATACTTGACAGAAATGCGCACGCAGCAGCATGACGTGTGATTGACGTGCATCTAGGGGGTGGAGGGGACTTGACATTTAGCTCTACATGTGGCGACAGAAGTCTGGAGGGTCAAGTCAACCTAATCCCAAATCATATCTAACATCCTATGTTTAAAGAACTATGTTATCCAAAAGAGAGGTCTCTTAGAGTAGAATCTTATTCTATACTGACTATACTGACTGTTAGTGCGTGTACAAGCGTCTAAGTGTCTACACTAGATGCGAGGGCAGGAATCTTCCATAGTAACAGGGCTATGAATTACTTGCATGAAGACAGAGAAACCGGGCCTTTGCTCGGTAGCTGGAAGAATGTTTACTTAAACTACTAGACAGGAATGCATTGGGCAGGGATCGGAGCAGATAATTTCGAAGGTGAAATACAGTTCTTGGCAGGCAGCAAGCTGATGTCAGGCTTCGTGAGCCGCGCAGGGAATGAGACAAAGTTCATGGTCACAGATGCAGGCTCGGACTGGAGCTTCAGAGACAGAAAGCAAGAAAAGCTTGATGACAGAATCAGGGCCTACTTGCCTGGACTGTAAAAATGGCATAAGTGAACCATATAAAGGCGGTGGCCTTTTGTACTTAGGAATGGAATATCCGTCCCATTCATGGCGGATCTGAAAGAGGACATGTTAACGGTGGACGCACATGTATTTGCGTCTTCATAACTGGAACTGGAGGGAACATACATGTACTTGTAACATGCACATAGAACCGTTGGGGTCCAAGATAGGGGACATAACTGACCAGAAAAATCCATATTTCCACAGGTCTATAGGTGGGTGTGAGAGTATCTGAGTGGGTTTGTGAGTGCCTCCATGAGTGTAAGTCAATCTGTGAGTGAGGTCATGAGTATCTGAATGAGTCTGTGAGTGGGTGCCTGAGCCTCTGAGTGGGTCTATGAGTGAATGCATGAGTCTCTGAGTGGGTCTGTGATTGGGTGTGCGAGTCTCTGACTGGGTTGGTGTTGGAACGTGAGTCTCTGAGTAGGTCTGTGAGTGGGTGTGAGAGGGTATGAGTGGTTCTGTAAGTGGGTGCATGAGTGTCAGTGGCTCTGTGAGTGGGTGTACATGTCTGAGTTGTCTGAGTTAGTCTACAAGTGCATGTGAGAGTGTCTCAGTATGCCTTACATCTAATAATATACTCAGTCTGTGAGTAGGTGTGTGAGTGAGTCAGTGAGTGGGTGTGTGAGTGCCTGAGTATGCGAGTGGGTGTCTGTGCAGGTGTTTCAGTAGCTGTGTGAGTGATTCAGTCACAAAGGAACCACACCTGCCCTTATCCAATAGAAGTCCACAGTTTTGCACAAAATATCTATCCAACTGGTAAATTACTAAGTGTTACCTCCTTGGGTAACTGTCCAGGACGTATTCTGCACTACAGCTGCATAATAGACTATGAGGAAATGTCTCCAGTGACCCACCCAGGGTGTTTTGATGATGGGGACCTCGCGGAGAACCTCAAGGCTCCCGCTGTCTCAGCCAGCTCTCCACCTTCTGCTGGAGCCGACATTTCTCCTGCATGCAGGAAACTGCTAAATATGAAGCTCCCTCAGTGATGGAGCAATTGTTTCAATTGCAGGTGAAACTTATGTTCACAGCAAGTGGGAGCAGTTTTACAGCTCCCTCTTGCTGGAAGCAGTGTTATGTATGCTTTGGCTTGGTGGGAGCTGTCACAGTTCCTGCCAGGCGAAAGCAAATAGCTATGTTCCTGTGGTGGGCACCCCAAGACATAGAGAGCCACCCCTAGGGGGTGGTGGTCCCCAGGGCCATTAATGCATTAATGGTTCCACAAGGAGGCCCCCTCCATCTGTTCCCACGGGCTGGCCCCAGGGAGGTGGTGGTCTCCCAGTCCATATATGGGCTGGAAGGGGGTCCATGCAGTCCCCACACTCATTTTCATTTAGCCGGCCGAGGTAGTGTTATATTCCATATAGGTACCCTATATAGGTGCAGGTAACATTGCAACCTTTCACCTATATTCTTCCCTACATTACATACATAACGGTTCATAGGGACTGACCTTTTTCCGAGATACAACACTGCATTCAAAAAGCAGGTTTTCCCCTAATTTGAATCTCATACATTATGCATGAGGCTTCTTGGAAGCACAGCAGGACTAACATCTCCTGTATAATATCTCTGTATAAAGTTCACGCCCGATGTCATCCTTAAGGCCGACACAATAACACAGCAAGGTAGGACCCCTGGGAGACCTATGGGTATATATACATCACACCTTGCTTAGAAGGACAGAAGAGACTGAGACTTCCCAGCTGACACACTGACCAGAGACACTGAGGTTCCTGCATGCAGATGCCCCAGCTCGCAGTGGTCTAACATCCCTCGTGGGGTGTCCAGCTCGAGACCAAGACGGGGTCCCATATTCTCTCATTCTCATGTAATGGGGTTGACTAGATCCTAGAGGGATTCTTGACATAACACCAACACAGTTGCTAGGTACATTTAGGTACATCTAGTTAGGGAGGCATTCCGTGTATCTCTGAGACAAACTAAGTAAGCATGAGTGACTGAGCGAAAGGTAGCATATTGTTTCCACGATTCTGAGGGATCAGGGTTGTCATTTTCTGTGGTTGCAAGAATCTATTTTCTCCTTGGTAAGAGGAGATTATAGTGGCACTGTGAACTAGCTGTGATAGACAGGCTAACATATTGGGTGGGGCTGCACAGAACCAGTCTGCCCCCAATCCCACAGTTTGTTATCCGAAACTTGCAGATCCTGTATTGGTCACATGGGAACTACACAACAGTGGTGGTCCCCAGGGCTTCAAATAGCCCTAAGACGGGGATCCACATGGTCACCCTCCATTAATTAAATAAACCCCCAGGGAGGTGGTGGTCCTCAAGCTTGAGGAGTCCAATGGAGGGGGTCCACGGGGTCCCCTCCCATATGTAAATAAAGCCCCAGGAGGTGCAGCAGGTGAGCACTCAATCACCTCCTTTTTGTTTTTCTGCCCCAGGATGCGGCTCTCCAAGGGGCTATACAGTAAGCAAGCACAGGAGCTGGTGCTTGCTTTTTTTTATTTTTGCAGTGGATTTGTGAATCCATTGCAATTTAGCAGCAAAACTTTAAAAACAAAATGTTGTTTTTCCCTGGTGGGGTCCCTAAGGTACACCAGGGCTAAAGGGGCAGGGTATTTCTACCCTCCCCTTTTTCTTTTTTTAATGTTTTTCTGTGACTCGGCTAAAGCCAAGTCCTAAGATGGCTGCCAAAACTTTCTGGTTTAATTGTTGGCAACCAATCAAATTTCAGTATGGGTACTGTTGGGTTCTGGAGGATCCACATCCCTATATAAACAAATTTGAAATCTGGCTTATATCTCTAAAACTACTGAGTGGATTTACACTAAATAACAAAAAGCACACTTTCAGGACCAAGAGTTAGCTTTTTGCCAGATTTCGTGTAATTCTGTCCAGCAGTTTGGGCTGTAGTCGGGTCTAAAATCCCAATGGCAATTAACATGAGAAACACACTAGATCCTAACTATAACTACCAACTTGATTTATATATAACATATGAATTGTCTTCTCTCTTGGTTCATTATTTTATGATTGACCATATTTGTTACAGCATTTATCAAAAAAGAATTATTTTTACATTCAAAATTGCAATTTTGTTGGTAACGTTTGTTATGTAAGGTGTCCCATAGTTGAACACAAAGACCCCTACTTTCAGTCATGTATTTGTCCATTAATTCTCCTGCAAGCTCCAGCCCTACAAGTACCAGTCCTGAAAATTCCTGTCTAACTGCAATGCTTCACAATCAGGTGCTCGTTTTCTAGTTGTGTTTATTCTAATTGCATTGATTAAGATTCTGCAAGCTCTAATCCTGGAAGGTAGAGTACTGTAGACTCGAATTAGGTGAAAATGGATCCATAGCACAGCCAATTAAGCAGTTTATCATTGAGGTCGCTATTAAATAAACTAACTTCAGTTTATGCATGAAAATGAATGAAATCATGGGTCCAGATGCTGCCAAAATGGGAAAGGTTTTCTGGTGTGTGGGGATTGAATATTTTCATGCAAACCGGTGGTATGAAAACAGATTTTCTTTAGTGGAAGCTAGTTCATCTCAAGTAGCCGGATGTCAAAAAGACTCAAACGATAAATAAGCAAAGAATGCTCAGAGGCAGTCTTGTGGACAGACCTGTCAGAGAGATGTGTGCCACAACACAAGGCAAGTGGTGGAAACCTCTCCTCATTCCATGGGGAAACAGGTGAGTATTTCTGTTAAATGGCAAGTGTCCATGTAGTCCTGTCAGAATTAAATTTAGTATGATTCAAAAAAGATCTGCGTTCTTGTTTGTAGACACTCTAGGAGAATGCATGGAAGATGCATAAGGTCAGAAGAACTTTAGAGGTTTGTGTCTATTAAAAGATGCTCCTATCTAACTCAGGGCCTCATTTACTACAGAATGACACAGTGCCATGCCGCAAGTCATTGTGCTGTGCTGAGCAACATAATTTTAAAAGTACAGGATTGCGTTGTATGAGCAACAATACCACAGATCTGTGTGCTTCCCCCTGCACTGCGGCACAATTGGCTGCCATATGCCCCCGCAGACATCCATGCGTCATGTTGCAAGGCCTGGTTTGCAGAGATGATTTTTTTGTGGAAGAAGGGAGACCTTCTTGCACAAAAACAATATTTGATGGCATTTTCCTCTTTCTGTGCATGCTGCAGAATGCACCACGCATAGAAAGAAGAAAAAAAAAGGAGAAATAAAAGTATTTCTTCTCTTTGTGCTACTTCTAGGCCTCCACTGGGAAAGCGTAGGATTCTGACACATTCCCAGATTTACCACACTTTGTAAACCTGGGAATGTGTCAGGTTCCATGGATATTGTGTGGGAACATCCAGAGCAGCACCCTTGGAAAGCCACTTTCATGCAGAGTAATGTGTGAAAGGGGCCTATTTTTACAAGGACATGTAAAGTCATGCTGGGTGACTTTATGCAACCTTGTAAATATTGGTAGGCACACTGTGACACCGGTACTTAACAAAAAGTGATGCACCAGTGATGCAATGGCCTACCTTCCACTATTCAGATATCTTTCCAATATTTTGGCCCACTAGGAACATTCATAGGTACCCAGAAACAAGGAAAACAATCGAAAGATGGCCCAGAAATAGCTATTGTCTTATTTATAGTCACTGTCAGAAATGGCCTAGTCACATTAGCTCAGCCTGTTTTAAGACTGGACTTTTTACTGATCTTACCGAGAATATTACATTTCATCTAACTGAAATGGAATTAATATACATATTCTCTGAAAAATAGTTGAACACAAATTGTGTA
This sequence comes from Triturus cristatus, assembly GCF_964204655.1. Classification (NCBI taxonomy): domain Eukaryota; kingdom Metazoa; phylum Chordata; class Amphibia; order Caudata; family Salamandridae; genus Triturus; species Triturus cristatus. The sequence goes on along the minus strand of NC_140589.1, from coordinate 387,196,986 downwards.
TACTCAAAGCTTAATATAATATCTATTTTTCCTCATTTTAGAGCTAACATTATTTTTTCCTTTCATGACTTACTATTGCACACATTTGAGAATTTAAAATGAAACATTTGGCAGGCTTTACATTTAATACGCACCTCAATTTATTTTTCTGACTGTTAGAAATGGGATTTCTGGTTGGCTAGGGCTTGCGCCTAAGCCAGGCAGAAACCACCACTCTAGTCAGGGCAAGGGAGTTACACACTGAAGATAACCCCTGCTCACCCCCTTGGTAGCTTGGCACGAGCAGTCAGGCTTATCCCAGAGGAAATGAGTAATGCATTTGCGCAATACACACACAAAGCAGCAACACACTAGGCACACTACAAAAGAAACTCCACACAAGGTTATATAAAAAATAGCCTTTGTATTATCCAAAACACATTAGAATCATAATCACACAATATATACTTTGCCAACTGGCACTGGGCAATATTCACAGGGGATTATATACAGGACAGGGCCAATCGGGCCACTGTTAAAACCATCACAAGCATAAGTAATAAAAATAAAACACTACCAGTAATTACTGGCGAAATAATGACCTCAGCATTATATCACATTAGCATTAGGCATAATCATCAGCATAAACATGCAATCTCTGTAGGCATAAACACATTATGCATAAACATTCTAAGCATAACATTAGCATAAAACACAGTATGCAACAATCATATTAGGCACCACCATAAAAATGACCCCAGGCCAACTGGCCTTTTACTGGGGCCCAAAGGCCCTCTGTCCCAAATGTCAGGGCGCAATCCTAGGGCATTCCAAGTGCCCTGTTGTTGCCAATGCAGCCAAAGCAAAGTGTGGAATACACTGGGGCAGGTGGTGTGTATCTTACTCCATCCTTGTTCCTCAGGACAGAAACATGCCCCGTGTTGCAGCTGCTTGCCTACACGTTGCAGCTGCCCGCAACTGCGATGCAGCTGAGGAAATTTGCTTCGGCACCACTGTAACTTGGGAGCCCCCCTCTGGGACTCCTCCTGGTGCCCTCGATCAGCACCAACAATGAAATTGAATCCCACTCACGGGCCTCTCTGGTGTGCTCCTCCGTTCTTCCTACGGGAGACTAACTTATCTGGGGCTCGTCTGGATCGGCCCCGGTCTCCTCTGGCTGCCTGCAGGGATCAGCTGTGGCACCACGGTGCCTCCTTGAGCGCCGATGCTGCTCTGATTAGCCACCACTCACCATGCTCTTCTTCCAGACTCCTCAGGTTCGGCAGCATGCGGGGCTCTCTCCGATCCTGCGAGTAGAACTCCGCCCATGATCAGGCTTGACTTGCCTGGCTTACTCCGCGGCCGACCATGGGAATGCGGGATAGGCTCATGCCTCGGAACATAAAGGATAAAGGTGGGGTGGGCTCCTGCCTCTAAATGCAGGGTGGGCACCCGCCGTCTTCTCAGCTCACTACAGTGTGGGGTAGGCTCCCGCTCTCCTCAGTAGTGGCAGTGCGGGGTGGTCTCCCGCTCTGCTGCCGAAGCACCCACCATGCGGGGTGGGCTCCCGCTGCTAGCAGCACAAACGAGGGGTGGGCTCCCGCTTCCCAGGCATCAATGAGGGTAATACCCATGTCGGGATTTCCTCCAAATAAGTCGCAGCTCAGTGCAGCAGAGCTCCAGCACTCTCCTGAAAAAGTAAATAGAGCACCCACGAGGCACTAAGCCCCCACAGTTCCAGGGCAAAGGCTGGGCCCATGCAGGTGGAGCCAGCATTCACCTATTCAGGGTCAAGGGACTACTCCTCCCTCTACTACAAATGAAGATCTCCCATTCAGCCTAGCGCTGACTCACCCTGCCCTCTCTGGAGCCACACCCACCTAACCAGCCCCTGTCACTCCAAATCTAGACATGCAATCCACATCAGGCAGGCAGACACATAGCACACACATAGCACACAGAAACGCCAACTTCTAAAACTGGCATTTCTAAAATAGTGATAATAAATCTGCGCACACACTATTTGTCGCTACCCGGACATGTCACACACTTAAGGTACATGTCCTACCTTCTACCTACAATGCAACCTGCCCATAGGGCAAGCTAGGGCCTACCTTAGGGGTGACTGTCAAGCAGTAAAAGGGGGGTCCCAGACATGGCACACACTTTAGGTGTCATGTCACAGCGGTAGTAACACTGCACGCACAAGTCCTGCAATGGCAGAGGCCTGAGACAGGTTTGAAAGGCTACTTTGGTGGGTGGCGCAATCAGCGCTACAAGCCCACCAGTACCATTTAATTTACCGGCCCTGGGTATCTGAGATATCACTTTACCAGGGACTGACAGGTAAATTAAATATGCCAAATAGGTGTAGACCGATCTTACCATGTTTACCACAGAGAGCACATGCACTTTACACTGGATAACTGTGCTAAAGTGCCCAGAGTCCCAAAACCACTGACACCATGTCAGAAAAATGGCAAGGAGGAAGGAAAAAAGTTCAGGGATGACCCTGCAAAAAGGGCCAAGTCCAACACTGACTTACAACACTGACTTTTTCCCCTTCATGCTTCTAGTTCTAGCAAGCATTACACCAAGCTGCAGGGTTAAACAATTTAGCCTTCTGAAATTGAGTTTTCATTTCTTTGTCAGCATAGAAATTCTACTGGCAGCCTATATAACGCAAGGAGTCCAATAACTTCAAATCCATTAGACCCTTTCTACAGCCATTGGGAATTTGTTGACACTCTGAATTAAGTCCTGCTAATTCTTTGGTTCTCCTACCTGAGCCGCCTCCCATAGATGGTTCACTGACAAAATATCGACCCCCAAAATATCTCCATACCAAAATATTGTGACCAAAATATCAATGTTATTATACATTATACTTAGAATGGTAAGTGCAAAGATATCGGGGAAAAAATATCTCTCTGACCAACCCCCCCATTAACCAGCCTTTGTAATGCAGCGGGCGGTCTTCCACGGACTAATGGCGGTGGGACCACCACCGACGGCCTGACGATGGCGGCCCCACCCCATGTAATGAGGCCCAATATGTGTGAATTATTCTCTCCCGTTAGGAGAGCACTTGACTAGGTACATCTTCTTTCGTCTCTCATAAACACAGCAGACACTCACATGGCTGCATCATGTATTATGCCACCCATGAGAGACCATTCAAAATGGAACTATATGCCTGCCATTGCAACCTGTGTAAGTTGGTGCATGCACCACTTACTAAAGATATAGGTGTACTATATCTAAGGGTCACTGCACTTAAAATCTATGTCGCCCCTATTGCAGGCTTTAACAATCATGAGGTCAGGGTGCTTGGTTCTAACTGAGAGGGTGCTCCTGCTTGAACCCCTGCAACCTACGGAGTCCATTCTCCCAGGTTGTCAGTGAAGCAGCCATATACTATATAGAGGGGCATTGTGTGACCGCAATGACCATCTTGAAAATGGCTGCAATGAATCCTATCATGTTTGGTATCAAACAAGTTGGAATCATACCCCCACACCATAAATGGTGAGGCACAAAATGGTTGCTGCCGACCAGAGACACATTTCTGCCATCCTGCTGCTGAGCCAGGCTCGAGCAGAGGAAGGCGGAACAATAGGCATCCTGTCACAGGGAGCTGTGAACACCTCCCATACAGGATTTAGTGTATTAGGGCTGGCTGGATGCGCTTGCCCGAGCCATAAAGTCTGCATGAGGAGCACATTTGGGTCCTGGTGCATAGTTCAGGTCAATCCAGTCCTGGGAGCTGTTGGCTCCCGCTCTAGTGTGAAACTTGACAAAGGACATGGGAGTAACCTACCCCCTGTCCAGACCCTCCCCAGGGACGATCCCCTGAATCTTCCCAACCCTTTCCCTAGGGTACTTAAGGGCTTACCTTGGTGTAGGTCTCTAGATTCGTCGTGAACAAGATTCAGAACTGAACCACTGCACTTCCACCGTCTGGGCACTCCGGACTTCACTGGACTCCGTTTGGGCCTGACTTTGTCTCCCTTTCATGACGGCTGCCTTGCCTGTGCCTGTGCACCATAAAGGATCCGTACAGGACCTGTGGAGCATCCAAGACACTTGAAAATAAGCTCACTTGAAGTGAAGGAGTCACTTCCCTGCATTCGCAGGCACCTCAACACTGCTGACCGGTCTGCTGATCCCGAGCTCCTGCGGACTCCGAAGGGTTCAACAATGCAGGTGGTGGTTAGCTACATCTCCCGTGGCCCGAGCTGCCCTCTCACCAAGTCTGAGGTCAGAATCCCTTGTGGGGGCTGCATTTACCGAACCCTTGTGCACCATGTACTGTTTCAAGTGCATATGCTTGCTGGCAACTCTGCAACACGTGCTTTGGGCTCCAAGTACCCCCAACCTCCAGCAACTACTTCCACCAAGATCTTCAGCCACATCACCTCGTGGGCACCGTGGCCTGCTCCTTTTGGTGAGCTGCTCAAGGTCTTCTCACGACTCCTGTACCTCCAGTCCAATTAAGGGTCATCTTTGTTTTCCTTGGGCTCCCCTGAGTGCTCTGGGCCTACCCTGACTCCCTTGGTTGTGGTGTGTCTCCTTGCCCTTCTGGTCTGAACCGTGCATCTTCTTGACTTCTTATGTGGGTTGTATTTGTCAAGGCTTGTTGGTGCTCCCACTGGACCCTACCCGTCAGCACTCGACACCCTTCGTGGGACAGCTCGCATATGAGTCCTGGTTGTCCTCAGCTTTGCCTGGTCCTCGCAGCTGCAGAGTCAAGGTCACCGTCATCTATCCTGAAGCACCCGACATCGGAGGGCATTCGTCTTCAAAGTGTCCTGGGCACTCCAAAATGACATAGACTCTGTCCCCTCTGCTTTCAGGTACTCCTCTCTACGAACCCACATTTGGATTCCAACTGACTCTTTCTCTTCTTCCACAACAGCACTTTCCTGAAGTCCCCCATTGGGTTCAACTGCGGTTTCCGGTGCCACTTCAAATCTATGCACCTGGCTTCGCTGGGATAGGTAACATGGGTACCCTGATATCCACGGATGGGGTGGCTCTCCAACCTTCTGTCTTTCACAGGGTTTCTTCTGGGGTTACTGGGAAGGGCCCCTAATCTTTCAAATTCCAACCAGGACTTGCACATAGACTTGTACAGATCATGCAGTCGTATTCTCACACTGCACACGGTCTCCGTGGGGTCCCTATCTACTCCCCTTGGGTGTTTCCTTGGGGTCCCAGCAATTCTACATCCTCTCGACATTGTCCTTACTCGAGTCGTGGTTCTCATACCACTTTTTTAGTATATGGTTTTGCCCACCCCTGGGGCCCACTGTGTATCAGTGCTATTTACTGTTATTTCTTTGCTATAGTATTGTGTGCTTTGTGTCTATCTCCATGTCGGAGATATTGTAATGTACTAGAGAGTATTATATAATAACTATATAATTTCATACATACTATGTGTGGTTCCTTTTCATTTAATCTATACTGTAAGATTGCATTCTGGTAAAACAAGCTGATTTACACTCCTTCAAGACTAAGCCTGAAGGCTGCTCCTAAATCACCATAAGGCTTGTCTGGACTGGTGCAAGGTGCCCACTTATATGAGTGAACATCATATAGCAGACTAGCCTCCCACACTGATGCTTACATCCTCGAAATGCTGAGTGAAAGCTGTCAGAAATTCATGGCTGTACTTTGTGCATGCTTACCTAAACCCCTCTGAAGTTTGTATTTATTCCATGCCTTGCAACCACACTTACAAATGAAAAGCATCTGTGCCTCGCCATATCACCACATCCAGGACTTGATTCAAGCCTTCTGTGTCCCAGTGGCCTTCATGTGGTCATACTACATCACCTGGCTATCTTTTCTGGAATTTCCCTGTTCAAATGCCCTAATATGTTAGTTAAAATACGGGGGCAAACCCCCTCCTTTGAATCCTGCTTTGCCCTGCTTTTCCTTGTGACTGAAAAGGTTTCTCAATTAGGGCATTATTATTAGTTAAGACAATTGAACAAAATCACACTTGTGTATTGTCAATTGATTGTTAGAAAAGCAAGAACCTGGTGTGGTAGTACCGGTTGATCTGTTCCTAATGGAAAAAACAGATTTGCATGTGGTTACTTCCCCTCTAGAGAGGGGCTGTGGGGGGAAAAGTTGGAGAGCAATTGGGTCTGAACAATTATTAGTGGCAGGGACGTTTGGTAGGGCTGTGCATCTTTTGTTGATTTTTTTCTTAATTGGTTGTTTGGATTAGCATGTTTAGGTCCTGCATTTACAATGGGACCCCTATATATCTGCCATTAAGTGAACGTGGCAGACTCATGCAAGCTATTCATTCTAAGGGGCCGATTACAATGTTGTTTGTAAACTGTTCCGAACAAATCGGCCTCAGAATCGTTTCCAAACGAATCGCATCCTGCGAATCTGAATGACTGATTACGATGCTTCCCAACATCGTTCGTTCGGACTCGGATTGACTTCAATGGGAGCCTGTGTTTGGAACGAGAACAAAGGCTCCCATTGAAAAAAGGGGTAGTTGAGGAAAACCTTACACCCTGTGGTGGGCACCCCATGGGGCCTGCCGCATTGAGCATGGTTGGGAAGAGGGTCCTTTGGCCACCGCGACAGGCCCCAATCAGATGCCTCCAGGTGAAGGGGGCCCACACTGGGACCCCAAAGTCAGATTCTGACAGCCGTTTCGTGTCGGACAGACCAAATTGAAACGGCTGTCTGAATCGGTCATCGTGATCGCTCTTTCAGAAACCGTGTCTGAGAATCGTTTCCGAATGAATCGGATCCTGCAAGTCCGAATGACCAATTACGATGCTTCCAAACATCGGTTGTTCGGACTCGCATTGACTTCAATGAGAGCCTGTGTTCGGAATGAGAACACAGGCTCCCATTGAGAAAAGGGGTGGTTGAGGAAAACCTTGCACCCTGTGGTGGGGTCCCCATGGCGCCAGCCACATTGTGCATGGTTGGGAAGAGGGGTCCCTTGGGTACCACTACAGGCCCTAATCAGACACCTCTGGGTGGAAGGGGGCTCGTACTGGGCCCCCAAAGCAAGATTCTGACAGCCGTTTTGTGTTTGACAGACCAAATTGGAATGGCTGTCCGATTCGGTCATCTTAATCGCTCGTTCAGAAACCGTGTCCAAAGAGCTGTACGATTCGGCTCCTTAAGACACAGACTGTCCGAATTCCTTTCCGCACCGATTCGAACAGCCCAAATGGTTTCTGGGCATCGTAAACAGTAGTTGGAAAATGTGTATGATTCGTTTGGTAACAAGGATTCCAAATTGGATTCTGCAATACCGAATCCCATTCAGAGCCTTTCCGAATGACATTGTAATCGGCCCCTAAGTCAAAACTGTAGCTGGTATAAAGCACTTGGGAGCCAGAAATTTACGAACACTTTGCACCTGGTACACATCACAAAAGTGTTGGGATTTACTTTTCAGTGCAAATCTTGCCCTAACGTAACTCAAAGTAGTTTAATGCACTATTTTGCTTGAAGAAGGCATAATGTTGGACGTACAGGAGCATTCCCAAGCAACCACTTATGAATTTTCACACAAATCCCTATATATTAACATTGGTAGATGAGGATTTGAATACAAAAATGACACCGCATCAAGGTAGGCACGATGTTGGAGAAAACTATTCTTTCCTCCACACATGTGTGCTATTATTGCTATACTGTGCAGCACACATAGAAAGTGCAAAAAGTGTTAAACTTTGTCAAGGTCAAGCAGAGGAAAACCTATGCTTCAAATCATGCGCACAGCCTGCACCATGGTGCAAGGAATTATCCATTGGCACACAGCAGCCCAAAGTGCACCTGTGCTGAGGGAGAGAGCAACCACGCCATATCTTAGTATATGGAGCTGCTTTGCTTTCACTCAACGCAGCACAAAAACTTTAGCTGCACTTTGTTGCATAAATCGGTCATTTGACATGGTACCTGAATATTGACACAACAAAATAATATGATAATATTGCAAGCACATCTAATTTTCTGTTTGTAAATAATATTAATGCTTAAAATTATCCTAAATTATTATATATAATATTAATTATATGCATTATATTGTATGATTCTGTTTTTAGGTGCGCTTATGTATAAATATAAATTTGAAATGATGTTTGTTTAATTTTGTATACATTTGTACAATTTTATTTTTGTTTGCTTGGTGCATCTTTGGAGCATTGGTGTGTTGGTGTTTTATTAAAAAATATTATTTTATCTGTACATTGCATTTAATTATGGCATGAATTTTCTTTTCTGTCACACGTCACATGTTCTAATATTGATTTTATAAAAAGAATTCTATGTTGTTCGAGTTGAGGGGTTTCTTGGAGGTGGGTAGTGTTTTATTTTAACAATATATTATTTAATGTGATGTTAGTAAGAAATAATTTAATTAATGTAGATGTTTGTTATCCTATTTATTATTTTAAATAGATTAAAAAGTTTGTCTAAGTTCATGTATCTAAATTTGATAAATTATCAAACAGAAAATAACTGGTTTCCGTGGTTGGTTTGATTGGATGGGTAGTTTATTACTATTGGAATATTTTTCAGACTTATTTTAGCTCTGAGACTCATAAACCTATAGCAGAGACGATGTGTTAAACTAGCACTTTTACTGCTCACTTTATGTGCCATATCATGTAAAGTGTCAAAAATATAAACATGAAAAAGGAGGCGATTGAATTATTTTTTTATTTTCAGCAATGATACCATGAATTGCCACAGATTTTTTTTTTTATAGTTTCTGACTTATTCACATTGATATTATGTACAGATTAAATACAGAGTTTATATTGTTACAATGCATCACCATAAAAATACAAAAACAAACAAACAAATTCTATTATATTACATAACTTACTTTCTTATATATTTGTAACATTACATGTTACATTAAACATTAAACATTACATTAATACATAAATAAACAAATTAAACATTACATAAATATAATCAATTGAATAATAGACATACAATAACGTAATTGATCACAATAAAATTAAATAAATTAATTAATTAATAAACATTAACCCGGTGGGCGTCTGCGTCTGTCAGAGCTCACCTTCAGCTTCTCGCTAGTTACCATTATTTGCACAGGAACAGAAGTCGCTAGCTTCCCGACTCCCACTACTAATCACTCAGCCCCAAGAAATGTCTTTGGCTCTAACTGATCAGCAAGGGGGAAGGGGGAAATTGGATAAAATAATAAACGATAGAAGAGACTGGTTCTGGACCTTCTGGTTTTCCTATCTGGAATTCTTCTTCAGCTATCACTCTGCCTTCTGAAGACTCCTAAGGGTAACTAAGCACGCAACAAATTATTATTCCTTCTCTACTCTATTCTGTCTCTTTTCTTCTCTTCTCTTATGATTTTTCTACCTACCCAGAATCCTGAACTCTGTGCCTCTCTTCCTGTTCAACTCTGCCTTTTCTTCTTTCTTGTTATTGATGTCACTAATTATCTGTAAAACATATATCTTTTTATTATACCTATTTATTCTTTGTTTTTAAACATCTTCTAACTTTTTCTCTTTTAAACCTACCATTAATGTTTCTGTGTGTGGCCTTCTCTTTCTTCTCGTGATTTCTCTTCTTTCGTTTCTTGCCTCTTGCTATTCTAAAAACTGTTGTCTTCTAAATTGAGCATTTTGTGCTTTTAACTTTTCCTGTTTGCTTCCTCTCCTTAGGTTACTGTGGAGCTGCTATAACTCTGGTAAGTCTTTCTCCTTACTTTCCTAGTTAACTGTTGGAATTGTCTATTAATTTTTCCTTAGGAACCGTTTCTCAGTAAATCCTATAATGTTCTTCATTTTCTGTTACAGGACTCTGTATGCTGATCTCTGCTGACCTTGGTAAGTGTTATACTTATTGCGTCACCAAACACTGCTTACATTTTAATGTGAACGAATAATCTATCAGTAATTCACTTAGCTTTCTTCGGTTTTCTTTTCAGGTGCGGCTGAAGTCTTCACTCCTTTTTTCCCTGTAGAGACGAGGTGACTCCGTACTCGACTCCCGGTAAATAGCCCACTACGGACTCTAGCGGCTTTTCTGACCTCTTCGGTAAGTATCGGTTTCTTGATTCGGAACTACTCTCTAGCGTTACTCTGGAAAGCTTCTTACTCAAAAAATTCACTTCAGAATTGGGAACACACTTGAACACGTCTTCTCTGAGGAAATGCCTTGGTGAAGTGCGCATTACTTCAGGCGTGCGCGCGTCACATCGTCTCTCTGGATTTGTAAACAACTAGACCGCAGACCCCAGCGCCTGAGCGGCCATCTTGGAATTGCGGGCATGCCACAAACTCGGCCATTGAAGCCCATTCGAAACCGAAACGCCTATTGAACTAAGTTCCTTGCGCTTCGCTTTGGGACTCACATTAGGGATCCTGACAGTACCCCCCACCAAGGGTAGTCCTTCCACTCTGGGCTTGGTTGGATTGCGCTGATAAAAAAGTTTTATTAGCCTAGGAGCATGAACATCTGAATCTAATTCCCAAGACCGCTCCTCAGAACCGTAGCCTTTCCAATCTACCAAATAATACAGTTTACCTCTGACTAATTTTGAATCCAGAATTTCTTTCACCTCAAACTCCACTCCTGTATCTAGCTGTATTGGGTATGGAATCGATTCTTTTCTCAAATTAGGAACTGCCTTCTTCAAAAGGGAAACATGAAACACTGGGTGAATTTTGAATTGGGAGGGTAAAGTCAATTTCTAGGTCACTGGACCGATCTGCTCTGCAATTGGGTAAGGGCCGATAAATCGTGGCTGAAATTTTCGGTTCCCTTTTAGCCTTACATTTTTTGTATTCAACCAGACTTTATCTCCTATTCCTAGTGGAGGAGGTTTCTTTCTTTTCTTATTTGCGTACTTCTTATACTTTTCCTTAGCCTGTACTAGATTCTTTGATGCTATTTCATGTACTGAATTTAAATGAGCTACCAAATCCTTGACTGCTGGGACTGTGAGCTCTACATCTTGCACTGCTGAATTTGGATGTCTACCATAGTTTAAGTAGAACGGGGAATATCCAGTGGACACATTCTTCGCGTTATTATGAGCGAATTCTGCTGTCCACAAGTAGTCCGGCCATTCTCCCTCCTGTTTCAACAAGAACAACCGTAAATATTGCTCCAATTCCTGGTTCACCCTTTCCGTTCGTCCATCCGTCTCCGGATGGAAACTGGTGGAAAAATGAGTTTCTACTCCTAACCCTTTCATAAAAGCCTTCCAGAAATGCGAAACAAATTGGGTTCCCCGGTCTGATATTACGATCTTGGGTATTCCATGTAATCTGACAATCTGGGTACTAAAGTGCCTTGCTAACTGTTTTGCTGTAGGCATTCCCTTTAAGGCCAAGAAGTGTGTCATTTTCGTGTATGCATCTACTATTACTAGTATTGTATTTGTCCCTTGACAGGATGGTAAGTCTGTAATTAAGTCTAGGGTGATTGTATGCCAAGGATGAGGAGGAATGGGCAGGGGTTACAACAACCCTTGAGGAGCGTGCCGTTCTGATTTTCCCTGAGCGCATATCTCACAAGTCTTTACATATTGTTCTATGTCTTTACTCATTTGTGGCCACCAATATTTTCTTTTAATTAGATCTGCTGTCTTGAACTCTCCCTTGTGGCCAGCCAACAGGTGATCATGGCATTCCTGCAAGGCTTGCTTCTGCAATGCTGTAGTCGGCAGATACAATGCACCTTCTTTAAATGGTAATTCATCACGAATTTCTCTTCCAGGTTCTAGTTGCGCCCATTTCTGCATTTCTTCTGGGGTTAGAGCTTGGATTACTTTTTCCTTAAAGTTCAATATATCTGTGGCGCCTATAATCTTGGTATCCGGTATGATCACTTGAGCGCTTAGTGGACTTCTTTCTTCTCCGGTTCCCAACCTAGACAAAGCATCCGCCTTTCCATTCTGTGCACCCGGCCGATAAGTTATCACGAAATCGTAATCGGCAAAGTACAGTGACCAACGGAGTTGGCGAGGTGTCAAGGTTCTGGCTGACTTCAGGAATTTTAAGTTTCGATGGTCAGTGTAGACTGTTACCACGTGGTGGGTCCCCATTAGATAATGTTTCCACTCGTTGAAGGCGTCTTTTATTGCCAGCAACTCTTTTTCCGTAATCGTATAATTGATTTCCGCTGGTGTCAATTTCCTGGATCGATAAGCCACCGGGTGTAACTGGCCCGTTACCTTATTCCTTTGAGAAAGAACTCCACCAATCGCAAGGTCCGAGGCATCTGTCTCGACATAAAATGGCTCCATCGGATCGGCATGAAGGCGCAGTGGTGAACTCTATCTTCAAATCTTTAAAGTCTTGCTCTGCTTCCTCCGACCATTCGAATCGTGTCCTTTTCTTCAGTAGTCGTGTCAAGGGTAGTATTCGTCTGGAAAATTCTCCAATAAATCTCCGATAGAAATTTTCGAACCCAATAAACGCTTGGACTTCTTTCACACAAGTGGGTGACTTCCATTCTTGTACGGCTTGAATCTACCGTTAGTCCATATGAATTCCTGCTGGTGAGATTACAAAGCCCAAGAACTCTACCTGTGAAACTCCAAAAGCACATTTCTCCAATTTGACAAATAGTTTGTTCTCTCGCAGTTTTTGTAAAACTCCTCGAACCTGTGTTTGATGCTCCTGCGTATCCTTTGAGTAGATTAGTATATCATCAATATACACAATTGCACATTGATCAATGAATTCACTGAGCACATCATTTATGAAGTGTTGAAACGCTGCAGGCGCATTACACAACCCATAGGGCATCACCTGGTATTCAAATAGGCCCAAGCGTGTCCTGAAGGCCGTCTTCCACTCGTCTCCCTCTCTCACTCGAATAAGGTGATAATCTCCCCTTAAATCCAACTTCGTGAACATCTGTGCTCCTTTGATCTGGTCCAACAAGACGGAGATAAGGGGAAGAGGATACCTGTTCTTCTTTGTTATTCGATTTATGGCTCTATAATCAATGCACGTTCTCAGCTCGCCCTGCTCCTTCTTAGGCACAAAAAATAGTGGCGAGGACACTGGCGATTGGGAAGGACGTATAAATCCATTGGCCAGGTACTTGTCAATATACTCCCTCAGGTGATGATTCTCTTGTTCCGTCAAGGCGTACACTCGACTGCAAGGCAAATTCGCCCCTGGCTCCAAGTCTATTTTGCAATCGTAAACTCGATGAGGCGGCAGTTGTTCAGCTTCCTGTTCATTGAAAACGTCCTCAAAATCTTGATATCCTTGTGGAATTGTTTGCGTATTTATTACGCACATGGAGACTCCAGCTGAACATAAGGCGTGAGCCGGGTTCTGTTTACTCATTGCCTCGTAAGCCCAAAAACAGTTCTCTCTACAATATGCTGAGTTCATTTCAATTGTTCTGTTGTTCTAATTGATTGAAGGATTGTGCTCTGTGAGCCAAGGAAGTCCCAATATGAGTTGAAATTGGGGGGCATCAATTAAATTAAAGTGTATAGCTTCTCTATGCCCATCTTCTTGAATCAGCTCTACTAACTCTGTGTGACACGTGATTGGCCCTGAGGATAGATTGGTACCATCGATTGCTCGAACTTGTTCACTTCTCGCCTTGGCAATTGCTTGCAGCCCAATCTTAGCCGCGAATTTCAGATCGCAGAAATTACCTGTGGCTCCTGAGTCCACCATCACAGTCACTCCTTTCATTATTTTTTCACAAAAACGGATTGTAAAAGATAAAATCAAATGGGGCGAAGACGACTGTAATGTATTCGCCAGCCGATGTTCCTGAGGAGTTGATTTCTGATTCGCATCCACCTGCACAACTCCTTCTACAGGTGGTGCTGCGAGTTTTCCTTCGGCTTAAATGGACCCTTTGGCTTTCTTGGACAATTTCGCACAAAATGTCCATTAGATCCACAATACATACATAAGTTGTTGGCTCGTCTTTTTTCCTTCTCCTCCTTTGTGAGCGGTCCCCGAATCGTTCCTATTTGCATAGGTTCAGATCCTGTGGTTCCTTCTGTACTCCTTCCTGTTTCAGCCTTAGCTCGGTCGAATCGCGGAACCGTACTTCTGTACTCTCGTCTTCTCTCTCCCCTTCGCTCTCCCTGCCGGAAATCCAGTTCTAGCACTAGGTCTATCAGGGCGGAAATTTCAGTTGGACGATTCGGTATTTGAGCCAAACCATCTTTTAGTTCATCTCGCAGGCCTCGATAAAATATTGCTGTCCTCTTGTTCTCTGGCCAATCAGTCTCCATTACAAGTTTGTTGAATTGAGCTAGATAAGCCACTAAGTCTCTATTTCCCTGCTTCAATTCCAAGAGTTCGTTATCTACTGCTTGAGAGATCTGTCTCCAGTCAAAGATTCTCAGAAATTCTTTCTTGAACTCATCAAAATTCTGCAATAATGGATCATCTTGTGAGACTATCGGCATCGACCATGCCGCTGCATCTCCACTTAAAGATGACAAAATGAAGGCTACCTTAGATTGCGCATCAGGAAAGATAGAAGGGCGACACAAGAAATGAAGTGAACATTGTGTAATAAACACCTGCGCCTTTTGTGGGTCTCCACTAAATCTCTCTGGCGCTGCCAACGGTATCACTGGCGATAAGGAATGGATTACTTGTGTTGTTAGCTTATTTGCGTCTCCCATTGATGTGGTGGGACCCTCCCTTCCAGTTGAATACGGTTGTCTTATCCTCTGTGCTAATTCTGCCGTCTCTTTCCTAGAATTCATGACCTCCTGCCTTAGACTTTGATTCTCTTCCTTAACTCCTACCAATTCCTTTTGTATCGCCTCTAGGACTGACTCTAAGGTCTGTAAATTTATTCCCTCAACCATTTCTTTTCTGTTCGGGTGCAAGATTAATACGTGGGCACTTCACTCTGTCAGAGCTCACCTTCAGCTTCTCGCTGGTTACCGTTGTCTTGCACAGGAACAGAAGTCGCTAGATTCCCGACTCCCACTACTAATCACTCAGCCCCAAGAAATGTCTTTGGCTTGAACTGATCAGCAAGGGGGAAGGGGGAAATTGGATAAAATAATAAACGATAGAAGAGACTGGTTCTGGACCTTCTGGTTTTCCTATCTGTAATTCTTCTTCAGCTATCACTCTGCCTTCTGAAGACTCCTAAGGGTAACTAAGCACACAACAAATTATTATTCCTTCTCTACTCTATTCTGTCTCTTTTCTTCTCTTCTCTTATGATTTTTCTACCTACCCAGAATCCTGAACTCTGTGCCTCTCTTCCTGTTCAACTCTGCCTTTTCTTCTTTCTTGTTATTGATGTCACTAATTATCTGTAAAACATATATCTTTTTATTATACCTATTTATTCTTTGTTTTTAAACATCTTCTAACTCTTTCTCTTTTAAACCTACCATTAATGTTTCTGTGTGTGGCCTTCTCTTTCTTCTCGTGATTTCTCTTCTTTCTTTTCTTGCCTCTTGCTATTCTAAAAACTGTCGTCTTCTAAATTGAGCCTTTTGTGCTTTTAACTTTTCCTGTTTGCTTCCTCCCCTTAGGTTACTGCGGAGCTGCTATAACTCTGGTAAGTCTTTCTCCTTACTTTCCTAGTTAACTGTTGGTATTGTCTATGAATTTTTCCTTAGGAACCGTTTCTCAGTAAATCCTATAATGTTCTTCATTTTCTGTTACAGGACTCTGTATGCTGATCTCTGCTGACCTTGGTAAGTGTTATACTTATTGCGTTACCAAACACTGCTTACATTTTAATGTGAACGAATAATCTATCAGTAATTCACTTAGCTTTCTTCGGTTTTCTTTTCAGGTGCGGCTGAAGTCTTCACTCGTTTTTTCCCTGTAGAGACGAGGTGACTCCGTACTCGACTTCCGGTAAATAGCCCCCTACGGACTCTAGCGGCTTTTCTGACCTCTTCGGTAAGTATCGGTTTCTTGACTCGGAACTACTCTCTAGCGTTACTCTGGAAAGCTTCTTACTCAAAAAATTCACTTCAGAACTGGGAACACACTCGAACACGTCTTCTCTGAGGAAATGCCTTGGTGAAGTGCGCATTACTTCAGGCGTGCGCACGTCACATCGTCTCTCTGGATTTGTAAACAACTAGACCGCAGACCCCAGCGCCTGAGCGGCCATCTTGGAATTGCGGGCATGCCACAAACTCGACCATTGAAGCTCATTCGAAACCAAAATGCCTATTGAACTAAGTTCCTTGCGCTTCGCTTTGGGACTCACATTAGGGATCCTGACAGCGTCCGACGGCCGGGAGCTGTCGGATCTGCGCACGCATGGAATTTTCCCGCACCGAGGGGAAATTCCGGCGGCGCCCAAAGGGTTAAACATTGCATGTTTCTTAAATGACTTACATGTTTCTTTCGTGACTTCCTGTATTAAAAAAACAAGAAGACGTGATTGGCCAAACTATTCAGTAGGCAAATTACCTGAAGGTAGTGCTTAACCAGATGGGGGAGCAAGGTCAAAGGCCTGCTGATCCTCCTAACTTAGCCCTAGGCTTAATAATTAATGTTGTCATACTCCTTCAAAGAATGTCAACGTGTTTTGGCCTGCAAAGATTCAAGGCCTCCACAGGACCAGGGAAGTCAAGGAAACAAAACCTCAGAACTGCCCTACTTGTACCCTTAGTGCATCATTCTGTGGTTTGAACAACACCAAACACAACAACATTGTCATAGTCAACTAGCCTGTGCTCTTGACTATGCATGAAGCCTGGCACCTGGTGCTGCTCATGAGGTGGAAATGATCCTCCTTCTCCTCCTGGTGCATGTGCTCTAACAGCCACTCCTGAGTGAGACCATATGAGGAATATATTCAAAACAAGTGTGCCGTATCAGGTAAAGTAAGCATTGCAAGTGCTACTTTAATACACCATTTCGGCTGCAGTTTTGGGCTCCCTGGTGTCTTTGATACTTAAAGAGCTGAATCAGTGCTATTTTATAACTTCACGTCTGGGAGACTGCCTATCAAGCAGACACCTGCACTGGTTTCTCGATGGTGCTTCGACTACACATTGAAATCTCAGTAGAGTATGTCAGGTTAATATAATTAAGTTTTGCTGAAATATAGCGACTGACAATAATACTCCATACAGTTTCTTATGGTTGTAAGACAGCCTTTGAACACGAATGCCAAAGGTTTCAGCTTTCCATCCACAAAAAGTAGGATATATTAGTTTTTTTTATATTAAAAGTCAGCCAGAGGGCCAACTCGAAATAGCCAGACAATTAAAACAGAACCTGATAAGAAATATGTGCCAGTGTTTAGTCTTGGTGGATTTAGCTTCGAGTGATTACCACTTTAGCACTTCAGACATAGGGATGGTTATGCATATTTAGAGATGTATCTACTTGAACAACATTGAAGTAGAGTTTGAAACTGTAGAAATATGGCATCTGTGTTATGTATGCATGTATGTTGTATTTCTGTAGTGTGGACGTAGTCAAAAGGCAGCAGTTACAAGTATAAAATTGAGTGGAAGACTCCCTTCTTCATGATGAACTGGATCAAAGTGAGGTTCTTTGGTCCCACTTTTATACACTTTTTTATTTTTTAGAATTCTTATAGAGTGTGTCATTAACTCGAAGGTCTCTTGGCGCTATCATAACAGGAAAGTAGTACTGAAGTTGAAGGTTGCACTTATGTGTCAAAAGCCTACTGCACTTATGTGTCAACAGCTAAGACCTCCAGGTCTTATCTGGAAGGGCATTCCATTTCTTTGGGCCCAGTGTTGAAAGTCTGAATACTCCAGTCCTTATTCTTCAAATAAGACGTGGACCCCCTTCCAAAAAGTCTGCATAAGATTGGATTGGTCCTCTTTCAAATGCCCTCAGATTGATGTCTATATGCAGCTTTCATGTAAGGCGATATTTCTCACAGCAAGTAGTAGTGGGGCTGCTTCCAAACTGGAGCACCCACAATGTGGATACAATAAAGTGTGAGAATTCCCCAGCCGCTTGACTTCTGCCTCTCTGAAGCTGAGCAGTAAATAGGGACAGAAGAAAGGGCAGACCTGATGTTGAAACTTTCTCACCTTGAACAACAGACACTACAGCCCCATCCTTCCCCTACCATCAGACAAATGGGCGTACACAGAAAGAACTAATTAGCAGCCCCCTTGCAAACAAAGTCTTCTTGGAATTCCTAAAGGTACTCTGTCTCCATACTCCTCACTTCAGTATCTGGATTGCCACCTTCCTGCCACAGGAATGCAGGCGATACAATTCCAATGTCTGCAGAAGCTGACCTCATCCACCATCATGTGCCATTCTAAACGGGGGACATTCAAAATGGACCCCACTGACTTCAGTACTGAGACACTTACACACAGAGTCCTAGTACTACACAAGTCACTCACTCATACAGTATATGCACATGCACTCACCATACATACTGGATGATAGTGATCCAGCAGAAATGGGGCAAATTTACAGATCCTCCCTGCGTAACAGGTCCATCACCACACTTGTTCACACACACACACACATTCATTGGTGGGGCCCATAACACCAACATTCACACTTACGCACTCGTATCTGCACGCAGGAGAATGATGAATCCGCTGGACATGTGGGGGAGCACCTTATTACCTATAGGGAGGAAAAGTTATTTACAGAATATACATTTGCATCACCACCTATAGGATCCTAACCTTAACATCAAGACACTCCACCACTTGGTCGACGGACCAATTAGTTGGACTGGTTGATGGTGATCTAGAACCAGCTAAAACACATTTAAGCATCAGAAAACCTATAGTCACTTGATCGACAAACCACAAACTCATAAATTTGGTCAATCAATTACTTGTTTATCTTAAAATTTTTGGCAATTAATATTAACATTTTGGTCAATCAAATTTTATGTTTTTAATCAATCAACACGAATCGCATGAAATTTTATATTTACCTATTCTTGCTATCGGGACTTTTCTAATTCAATTGGCTCTGCATAAACCAAATTTTGGCTGTTCAATTGTCCCAATAAAACAGGCAAAGGCTCAAAGTCCGGAAAGTTCTTTGCTCAGCACGCTACAGTCCCAAAGATCTCCAAAGGACCATTAAGCGTGCAAGCATCTGTCATCGCCTGTAGGGCCGGTAGAGGTGTGCGATCTGCAATCGATCTCCATACTAAACTTCTCCCTATTCTACTGCCCTTTTTATAATACATTTCGGGATGATTTGAAAACATCCTTAGACAAAGAAGGCAGATGATTGGATATTTGGAAACGTCCGATTTTATATTTCTTGAGGTTCTCATGGATTTTGCTGGTTCACTTCCTCTGTCCATGTGCCCTTATGCCACAATGTAAAACTTTGCTTGTATGTCCCAATTGTTCATTTAGACCAGATTTTACTGACTGAAGTTTGGCAGTCCTCCATGTTCCTATCCTTGACCAGGAACACTGTGCCTTGGGGTCGCTTGGAGGTCTACGGAGCCATCCGAGTCTGCGCAGTAGGCATCGCGCTCACGAGACGGTGGCCACTTACGAACTCCATTTTGGACGCTATGATTTGGTAGGCCCAAATGCCAAAGTAATAAGAAATGAAGATTCTAATGTTAACCCCTCACTAATCCCTTTATGTATTAGTATTTTCCTAGCCTTTAGCAACATTTAAAGCAATAAAACTCACCTTTCGGTCCAGAACGGGAACGCAAACATCACAAAAGTGACATAAATCATGCGATACTCTATTACCACACATACTACTATTAATATGCGTACCATTGTTAGTTATTTAGGTTATTCTGCCATGCAAATAGCAATAAGTCCCACATGTAATTGGTGTTTACAAAAGGTGCGAACGATTGATTAATTTAACACAGCACACGGTTAATTCAAGTTATTATTTTAGTCGGTTAAATGATTAATATTTACATGCAAAATAGAGGAGGTATACAACATTTTGTTTTATCTGCTGCATCAATAGCATGACATTCTAGGTTTCCAATAACAGCAGAAATTTACACAAGAGGAGCTAGTAGGCCACACTCTCACAGACACAGACTTAAAATGCTGGTTTAGTAAATTATATCACAAAACACAGTATTATGCCACCGCCGCTTTATGTGCTGAACCCTGGGTAGGGAAGGTTGTCCTCTGTCCACTATGAGGGCACACTTGTTGCACCCCTCCAGGTCACAGGACAAGTTTTGGGTCTTGCATAGTAAACTGCAGACGTATGTCTCTGTGCACACGGTATATTTGATTAATGTCAAGGCTAAAATAAAAATGAGACTACCCAATATAAATCTAATTGGACATTTTGAGCAGGGATGCACACGGTTATAATGCAGGGGAACATTCTCGTTCCAGCAGATACAAAATTACATTTCATTTCTACAATGGTATTAACATATCAACATTGGCCAGAAAGCATATACTGAGAATTAACTTTTCCACAATGAATCCCATTTGGCAAGTTTTTATATCTCTGAAACACATGATATATTTAGAATTTTCTCATGGTCCTGTCTTCAAAATCATAGAAACATCAGGAACATACAATATCATAGTCACACACGGATCAGAGTTTCAAACTGTTTGTGTGTGTTTATGTACGTAGGGGGTTTATATGGAGTTACCCTATCCGCAAAGCAACAAAGCTGAGAGCAAAAGGGGATTGAGGAGTATCGTTAGATGTGCCTGTTAGATATTTCTCTTCATATTCACAGTAAGATAATGAAAAACTAGCACAGTGGAGAAAGATGATGCGATGCTCTGAGTGGAAATGTGACATTACCTCTGATTATAGGATCAGCCAATCGATGTGACTCAAGTTATTTCATATTTGTTAGAACAATAGAAATGCATATCTTGTTATATAATAATATAACTCATTATATAATGCATTATTTACATATTTATATATTTTTTCTTTTCAGATTCAAATGACCAACAAATGCTGCTCTCCCTGTGACAAGGTAGAACAATTTTATGCTTTTATGAGAAAATATATCTTCATAACCATGAAATTACCATCTATATTACCCTTTGTTTCACAATGAAATGGTTTTTAACAGAGACGCTGCAAAGTGTGTACAAGGTATCAGGTGTAATGTGGCTTTCTATACCGTTATTTAAACTATGTGACTAAATCCTGCTATTAATATTTTTCCATCCTGAGTTAGTAAGAAAGGGAAAAGGTAAAAAGAAGAGATCACAGTGAGGAAATATGAATTTTGTGATCAGTTATGTCCCCTATCGTAGACCCCAACGGCTCCATGTGCATGCTATGAATACATGTATGTTCCCTCCAGTTCCAGTTTTGAAGACGCAAATACATGTGCGTCCACCATCAACATGTCCTCTTTCAGATCCGCCATGAATGGGTCAGATATTCCATTCCTAAGTATGAAAGGCCACCGACTTTATGTGGTTCACTTTCCACATTTTACAGATTCAGGCGAGTAGGCCCTGAATTCTGTCATCAAGCCTTTTCCTGTCTTCTGCCTCTGAAAGCTCCAGTCTGAGCCTGCATCTGTATCTATGAACTTTGTCCTACTCCCTGCGCGGCTAACGGTGCCTGATCCAGCCTGTGGCCTGCCAAAAACTGTATTTCACCTTCAAGATTATCTACTCCGCTCCTCATCCGATGCATTCCTGTCTAGTAGTTTAGGTAAACATTCCTCCAGCTACCGTGCAAAGGGCCAGGCCTCGCTGTCCTCATGCAAGTAATTCATGGCCCTGTTACCATGGAATATTCCTACCCCCTCGCATCTCATGTAGACACTTAGACGCTTGTACACGCACTAACAGTCAGTATAGAATAGATTCTATCCTAGAGACCTTTCCTTTTGGATAACACAGTTCTTTAAACATAGGATATCAGATATGATTTGGGATTAGGTTGACATAACCCCCAGACTTTTGTCTCCACATGTAAAGCTAAATGTCAAGTCCCCTTCACCCTCTAGTTGCACGTCAATCACACGTCATGCGGCTGCGCGCGCATCTCTGCCAAATATTTCTGCTGACATTGCAGGATTCTTTCATGGATCCACCCACTTGTGACATCATGTATAATGACGTTTATTAAATTACGCCAATATGACCACCTTTATTAGTTACGTATGCACATTTTATCTGTATTATCAGCTGTTACGCCTCTTGCATCTGTTTCACTGTAATGCATTTTCCTATAAAACCGATTATCTGTCAATAATGTATGCCCTTCCTTCCTGAACTTTCGTGGTGATGGAATAGAAGCCTACAATTCGAATTGTATTCCTTTGTATAGGAATAAAGCCTTTTAAAACCTCTAATACCACGGATTCTGCCTCTTATATTTACTGAGTTATTCTTACTAGACTTTACCGCATAAAAAATAGTACCGGTAATGAAATATTTACCACATAAATTGGCGCCCGAACAGGGACACTTTCTCATCTCACGCGCCGGAGGTGCGTTGCAGGCCCGGTCTCCTGCCACAGCTGAACGGACAAAAACGCGTACCTGCAGGATTTCCTGTATCTCCCTCCGGCCAAGCGGGGGCGACTGAGGCTGCGATCAACACCCAGACGAGGCGGTGAGAAGTGCGAAGTATCCCGACCAGAGCCTAGCTGAGAGAGCAAGATCCGAGGTATACAGAGGCCCACCAGGTTCCGAAGTTCCGAGTCCAGTCGAGTCGAGTCCAGTCCGGTCCAGTTTCAGTTCCGTTCCGAGGCCTTCCGTTCCGAGCTACCCGGTGAGTACCATTACCGGGGAGGCATTTTACGTGCACATAGTCTGTGCCGGTCAAGACGGGTTTGGGTACACAAATCCGGTCTGTACTGTTTCAGCAGTGTATCTGTACTGTTTAGCAGTATATATAGTATGTCTTGCATATAAATAAGTATTATCTAGTGTCAGTATTATGTCAGTAACTAGTTTTCTATTAGTTATCATCGTTCGTTAAAACTGTTAAGTGTTAAAATGTTTTAATACGTTCTATATATTGTGGTGTGAATGACTGTTCATTATTGTGTTCCTTGTATAAAGTGTGTTCTAGTAATAAGGTCTAAAAATGCCGCTCTTTTCGAAACTAAGACAGATCAAAACTAGAAAAGGTGTACTCGAAGAAGCTGTTCCCATCCCACCAAGGGATACTCCAGGGTACTTTATGTATCATAAGCATGGCCTAGATGCCGTATTATTTCTTGATTTATGGGTGGACTACACCAAGGATTTGCCAGAAAATCAGAGATGGCCCGCAGCTGGGACCTGGGATGCAGATAGCATCATGAGAGTAGAAGAAGAATTATGGAAAAAGAAAGCCAGACAGTCACAGAAAGATGCCATTGAATTATGGCGTAAAGAATCATATAGACGTACAGAAAAAGCACTCAGACAGGAAGAGAAAGGTAGAGAGAATTCAAATAAAACTCGAGAAAATCTATTAATTGAGGAAGGTACCCGAGTAAACTCAGAACAAGTAGATAGACAAAGAAACACTCTTATGAATGGTATGTATCCTCTTCTGGCCGAAGGGTTACCTAAGGCTACCCCGGAAATACCAAAAGACTTAACTCCTCCATTGCTCCCGATAAAAGCACATCCCAAAACACATCCCAAAACAGCAAAGGACGTTTTCCTTTCCTCCTATTTAGACGACGTAGCTCCCGAGTATGCTAATGCCATACCACACATACCGCTTGCCGATGGTGTTCAACACCAAGAGCATCCGTCTGTATCCCCGCGACTACAACCTCCTACACAAGTTCCCACAGGTCCGTCTGTGTCTACAGTTTTTCCCACATCTACAATCTCTATCCTACGTCCAACGAATCCTTTCGTGCCTAGCACCTCAGATGGTGCTACAGGAGGTACGACAGACATGTTTGCCACACCGCCGCGAAATAAACAGACCCTTAGAGATTTAGCACTCCAACGTACACCCCAATTAGCGCACATCCGACATGTTTAAAGAACAGCTTGTGGATTGTAGATACGATCCAGTGCCAGGTAGACAGGACAAATTGCTCATATCATCACTACGTATACGACGAGCTACATTGTATTTAATGACGATACCAGGAATGGTTGAACACCTAGACAATATATATCGCTTTGTCCAAACAGGGCGAGGTCCAGAAAGTATTAACGAAGCTATGGAATACCAGAAAGTGGATGTACAAAGACAACTACTACGTTTTTTCATAAATTGTGTAATTAGGAATCAAGACAGGCCCGGGGCAGATCATGATACCATGCAAAGACTTGTCAAATGGGGTCAGAACATATCAGAAGAAAAACATGATAGACAGGCGTGTATAATCGCCATGTGTCGAAAGATCCGCAAGGAAGTAGAACGAATACATAAAGAAAGACGAGAAACAGACGGAGTAGAATCAGAAGAAGAGGAGGAGCAAGAATCAGAACAATTAGAGACGATAGCTTATGTAGGTAGAGGAAGACCCCATAATAATACTAGAGGCTTTAATGACCCGATACGCCCGATACGTCCAGAACATAATAGACATTTTCAAACCCCTATGTTAAATACAAAATCCCCTGAACACCTATTCCAAGCCGCGGATAAATTACTCCGAGATCGAAGGGGGTACCACATGCTCGATTCCCTGGATGAACAAGAATTAGCCAGGTCAGCAGTACAATGGGCTGACAGTCCCAGCGACTATAATGATGATGTACTTGCACACACGTTTCTGAATCTTGACCCATACGAACAGCGTTTAGCTAGTATATACATGATTCAACACCTCCTTATATTGTATATAAGCCAACACTCCGATCCAGGACCCTTACCTGACATATTGACAGAACTACTCACGAATAAATGGAGAGGGTCAGGTACTGATTTAATTAATGAAATTCTAGAATTTCGAAACCAGTATATAGCTTTCGTATGCCCAGAACACGTTCCAGTTCCCATTATGGGAAGAAAAATGTATCACATAGATAGACAGAACGCGTTACGCGAAGTACACCCAATCAGAGGTGACGGTAATAACTTTACACGCGTGTTTGTATATACGCCTATAACTAAACTGGAATTATTAGAAATGAAGAAAGTAGTACCCAGCCATGACAAGGATCCAGCAGGTTTCCACCGTGAAATAAAAGACATGTTACTCATGGGAGAGTATACCTACCCCGACATTATGAAAATATTAAAAGTCCTATTACCCGCCGGTGTTTATGAGAAACTCAAAGAAAAGGAATGGGAGGTGGGAGACCAAAAGATAGATTGGACAGCATTAGAAAATGAAGAAAGGGCCCGAGCTGCAGGAGCAGGACTTGGGGAAAAGACTACAGCACTAGCAGGACTACTAGTGCAGGTACTGCCACGTTTATTAACTACGAAAAAGGAAGACTGGGGTGCAATATCAGCCTGTAAACAAAAGCCGGATGAAGACACTAGTGATTTCTATTCCCGATTTGAAAAATGTTTTGGTATAAATAGTGGCATAAAAGCCAGTAGTGAGTCATATCCACATCTGTTTGTGACAAAATTAGTTGAAAATTCTCTGCTACAAGTCAAGAATAGAGTATTGAAATTCGAAAGTACCTGGCAAGGTAATACCCCATCACAGATGTTACAGATGTTACAATATCACCACAATAGAATTAGAGAAGAACAAGAACACGAACAAAGACGTATGAAAGATACGAAAATGAAAATGCTTGTTGCTCAGTCAGTCCCAGCTGATGGTCATCAAAAGGGTGATTCCGCAGGTCCTACGAAAGGGACATGCAACTATTGTAAACAACTAGGTCATTATATACACGATTGTCCAGTCCTGAAACATAATATTGCTACAGGTAGAACCCAGGAGAGACCACGTCCACCTAGACAGGATCAGAATCAACAACAAATCCCTCAGCATGCACAACCTAGGTTAGCTCCGCAACAACTAGCTCCGCAACAGGGAGCTCCACAACAGACCGTAGCACCACCACAAGCGCAGCCTATTGCTGCAACACAAGCAACAACACAACAGATGTATCAGTATGCACAAGCAGACTATCCCGATTATCAACGATATACATGAAATAGCCTAGAGAGGGAAGTTGGCTTACCCCTTATTGAGGTTCCTGTAGACCAAGAGGGACCTTATGTACATAGTGAATTATTAGGGGAAGACAGAAAGTTTTTACTTGATACAGGGGCAAGCAGAACAACTATAAGACGCAGTGAAGTTCCAGGGGTACCCCTCTCAGGCTCACAGAATATTTCCCTTGGATTCTCAGGAAAACCCATAATTAATGACGTAACACAACCTCTTCCACTTACGATTGGTCCATTAACACGTACTACAGATTTATTGCTTACTAAATCATGTCCAGAAAACTTGTTAGGTATAAAAACATTGAAAGCTCTAGGAGCTATAATATGTTGTTCTCCGGAAGGAGTACGACTATTTCTACGTGACTTCAAAGGTCACTACGTGTCAAGAGATATGGATCACCGATTACAGAATTTACCTTCACATTTATGGGCACAAGGCCCCACTGATGTTGGTTGCATGAACATTACACCATATCGAGTTACACTAAAAACAGGAGTAGTACTACCACGAATGCGACAATATAAGTTACCACCAGATGCTGTAGTGGCTTTGCTGCAAATCATTGACGAACTCATTGCACAAGGAGTGGTTGTTGAAACCGACTCCAATGTATGTAATTCCCCGATAATTCCGATTCTTAAAAGAACGGATCCAAAAGCACCACCAGTATATCGATTAGTTATTGATCTGCGCGAATTAAATAAATGTATTGTACCACAATACCCTGTGGTCCCAGATATCTCTTCATTACTAACAGCCATTGACTCGGAAGCAACGTTCTTCACTGTAATTGATCTCAAGAATGCTTTCTTTAGCGTCCCAATAGATCCGGAAAGTCAATATCTGTTCGGATTCAGTTTAAATGGGCGAAGTTTTAAATTCACACGCGCACCTCAAGGATTTACAGAAAGCCCCAGCATCTATAGCCAAGCACTGAAACGAGAACTTGACAGTATCCACATGCCCGTTAACACTGCCTTGCTTCAATACGTCGATGATCTGCTGATCACCGCCCGAAGCGAACCTGAATGTGAAAAAGCGTCACTGACGGTTTTGAAATTCCTGGCCGACAAGGGGCACAAGGTGTCCCCTTCTAAGCTGCAATTCTGTGTCCAGCGAGTTGTTTACCTTGGGCACTCGCTGTCCAAGGAGGGAAGGCAGCTTACACCCGACCGCATCCAGTTAATCGCTAACATGCCACCACCCAAGACACAAAAGGAGGTGCGGGCTTTTATAGGCCTCACTTCATACTGTAGGCAGTGGATCCCTCAATATGCATTTCTAGCAAAACCACTCATCCAGTTAACAACACAGGAGGCAGCCACATCGACTGTCCTCCCTTGGATTCGAGAACATACACACGCCTTTGAAAGCTTAAAGAAAGCTTTATGCCAAGCACCTGTTTTAGCAACACCATGTTACAGTAAACAGTTTACACTCTTTGTTACAGAACGCGAAGGTACTGCCTTGTCAGTACTCACTCAGGAACAAGCAGGATCACACAAACCATGTGCTTATTTTTCTAGTACATTAGATCCAGTAGCTCAGGCTCTTCCTGCGTGCCTGAAATCGGTGGCAGCAACAGCTTTAGCAATCAGACAAAGCGATGCCATAGTGTTAGGACACCAACTGACAGTACAAGTACCACACGCAGTAGAGGTTCTTTTGAACCGCACACAAACACAACACTTGACTATAGCGAGACTCACCGGTTACGAATTGACATTATTTCAGCCACACATAGAAATCAGACGTTGTAATACGTTAAATCCTGCCACACTGTTACCAGTGGGCGGAACAGATCCATTGGCACATGATTGTGTCGAAGTCATTACTATTACGACGAAACCCAGACAAGACTTGACAGATATCCCTTTGTCAGATCCAGACTTGACATTGTATGTAGATGGGTCATGTATGAGAACAAGTACAGGAGAGTTAGTGGCCGCTTACGCAGTCACAACAGACACTGAAGTCATTGAAACAAATTGTATTAACACTTTGTCAGCTCAAGCAGCAGAGCTCATCGCTCTGACACAAGCCTGTATTCAAGCCAAAAATAAGAAAGTCAACATATACACAGATTCACGTTATGCATTCGGAGTCGTCCATGACTTCGGCGTACTGTGGCGAGAGAGAGGTTATTTAACTTCTCACGGTGCCCACATCCAACACGGACCCCTCATTCAAACCCTATTGGACGCGATTCATCTACCCACTGCAATATCGATTATGAAATGCAAAGCCCATACAAAAGTTACCGATATCATTTCTCAGGGTAATGACCTAGCTGACAGAACAGCTAAACAGACTGCTCAGAATCAGACTCACACAACTGACATGACAAAGACAATAGTTCCGACACCAACACATTGCATGACAGTTAAGGATCCCGCCCTTGATGTAATTGACATACAGACACATGCTACACCAGAAGAAATAAAGAAATGGACTGAATTAGGAGGGATCCAAACGGATCAAGGATGGATGACGAAGGAAAAATCTATATGGTTTCTTCCCGACTCCATGGTTCAAGTCATCATTAACACAATACATAGTCCAGCGCACCTAGGAGAAAAAGCTATGCTAGACAGCATTCAACACATTTGGTTCAACAAACACTTGCGAGCAGCTGCTAAACAAAAAGTTCGTACCTGTATGATATGTTGTCAGTTTAATCCAGGTAAAAGCATCCCCGTAGAGCAGGGTGGATTTCAACCTCCCGATCATGCTTTTGAAGTCCTCCAGATGGATTATATCCAGATGGAACGATGTTGAGGATTCAAATATGTTCTTGTAGTTGTCTGTGCTCTTTCCCGTTGGACAGAAGCCTACCCGGTTTCAGATTACACTGCCCCGACTACTGCCAAACAGTTAGTTCGAGAATTCTTCCCACGGTACGGTTTACCACGTGTTGTCTACTCAGATAACGGGCAGCCGTTCTCATCCGAACTAATGAAACACGTTTCCCTTTTGTTAGGCTACCAATGGAAATTTCACTGTGTCCGACATCCCGAGGCAGCAGGTCTCGTGGAACGCCATAATCAAACTCTGAAAATTAGATTGTCCAAAATATGTAGAGAAAAAGGTGTCGATTGGATAGTAGCCTTACCAGTTGCGCTCTTTTACATGAGAATGGTAGCACATTCTCGAACAGGGCTATCCCCGTACGAGGTGATCTTCGGTAGACCACCAAATATGTGGGGGACGCCTATACCTCGCAAAATCACTGATGTTGACTGTAATATGCTGACAGATTACCTGGCTTCCTTGATGTCTGCACTACAATCTTGTCGTTCACAGGTAGCCGCAGCTTTTCCCGATAATACTGAGGTGAAGCCCCATGACGTGGTTCCTGGTGACCTGGTTCTGGTCAGGAATTTTGACCGGAAGACCCAACTGGAGCCTAGGTGGAAGTCGCCGAAGCTAGTTCTACTAACTACAAGGACAGCCGTGAAGATCGAGGGACGCAAAGGGTGGTTGCACTCGAGTCATATCAAGAAATTTTATGGACTACCATCCAGTGTGAATACTCAACCTTGTATTCCCTCACAGACAGACTCAAAGCTCCCCTTGGTTGAGCAGTCAAAACCAGAACTTTACAAACTAAAATTAAGGTCTAGCAAGTCAGACAATTTGATTGTTTAAGTCCTCTCCAAGGTGAATCGGTTGAATTCGTCTCTGACATGTATCCTCTAGACCGGAATAGAGAAAGAAATCAACAGATGCAGCTTAAAAAGCACGCGTATTGTAAATCACTTCGTAGTCACTGCACAGTAACACTATTAATTTTGTTTTTTCTAAGCCTTCTGATCATCGTTTTCAGCGTACTATTGCATATGTATTACCCTATTCTTAAGCGTGCTTACAATGTAACTGCAGAACATTCTTTTAGCGAATTACCTCCGCATGAGTTGTCCTATAGATTTGCGCTGCGCAACAACACATTCATTAGTATGTTACATCATTCCCATCAGACCAGCAATGCCACAAATTGTTGGATGTGTGGCCGACTCCCTCCCTATCAGAACTATAAGGGAGTTTTGCCCCTCTTTCCCTATCCGTTCACACACAATGGCTCCTGTGGAGCATGGTTTAGTTTGATTAATTCCCTAGATTCAAATTCCGCAGTTTACCAAGACAACTGGGTGTGGGGAAACCTGAACCTAGTTTTGCTTAAAGTCTGCTACCCTAACAAGGAGGGACTCCCCAAAAGAACAGGAACTGATCTAGAAAATGAAGTATATGGATTAGGTAATTTTACACTTAACCTCATGATCCTGAACGTTGAATCTGAAGCTACACCAATCTTGCCCGCCATGTCAGTATTCCCAGTAAGAGGGGAATTATGTGTACAAAAGAATGGTTCCATACACATGGGCCATAGTAAATGCACCACTGTAATAAAATTCAGTGACCAAGGCAAGTCTACATTTAGAGCTTCCCATCATTCCTACTTCATATGTGGCCAGACCGCATATATATGTCTACCTTTAGATTGGGATGGTACCTGTTACATAGCATTCCTTCTGCCACCTGTTTTCCTAGCTCCTCCTGATTATCACAGAAATACTCATTTAGTACACAATAGACAACAGAGAGATCTTCCAATTGTCGATTACACTGAAACAGCATGGGAAAAATACACAGATTTCAATAAAGGTTTCTTTCCCTATATAGGTACAGTCACTAATAGTAAGCTGATACGTAGGTTAACCAGAACCCTTGAAGCAGTAGTGAACGAAACTATTTCCGCCTTAGGCAATTTAACAGAAGAGCAGTCTGCTATGCGGATTGTTGTGCTTCAAAATCGTCTTGTCCTTGACGTCATCCTGGCCGATAGGGGCGGAGCTTGTAGGGTCATCGGATCAAGTTGCTGCATTTTCATACCAGAAAATTCGCCGTCGGTATATAAAGCCATAACCCGCCTTCATAAGATTATAAGCCAGATACACCAGAGTCCAGGCACCTGGACTTGGTCCGGTTGGTTCTGGGGCGTGTTGTCAGCCTGGGGATGGAGAATCCTATCCTTCCTAGGTATTGGCTTTCTCATACTATTCAGTTGCTGCTTATGTCTACAATGTGGGCCAGCGATTTGTGGTCTGTGTGCCACATCGTGTATCCCACATCCACGTTTTCGTTCAAGATCCCGGAAGAAGAAAGAAGAACAAATGATGCTATATGAACAGATCGATGGATTGATGAAGATCGATATCTCCTGAGGGTCCGTAGGGGACAAGGAGGGAATGAGGAAATATGAATTTTGTGATCAGTTATGTCCCCTATCGTAGACCCCAACGGCTCCATGTGCATGCTATGAATACATGTATGTTCCCTCCAGTTCCAGTTTTGAAGACGCAAATACATGTGCGTCCACCATCAACATGTCCTCTTTCAGATCCGCCATGAATGGATCAGATATTCCATTCCTAAGTATGAAAGGCCACCGACTTTATGTGGTTCACTTTCCACATTTTACAGATTCAGGCGAGTAGGCCCTGAATTCTGTCATCAAGCCTTTTCCTGTCTTCTGCCTCTGAAAGCTCCAGTCTGAGCCTGCATCTGTATCTATGAACTTTGTCCTACTCCCTGCGCGGCTAACGGTGCCTGATCCAGCCTGTGGCCTGCCAAAAACTGTATTTCACCTTCAAGATTATCTACTCCGCTCCTCATCCGATGCATTCCTGTCTAGTAGTTTAGGTAAACATTCCTCCAGCTACCGTGCAAAGGGCCAGGCCTCGCTGTCCTCATGCAAGTAATTCATGGCCCTGTTACCATGGAATATTCCTACCCCCTCGCATCTCATGTAGACACTTAGACGCTTGTACACGCACTAACAGTCAGTATAGAATAGATTCTATCCTAGAGACCTTTCCTTTTGGATAACACAGTTCTTTAAACATAGGATATCAGATATGATTTGGGATTAGGCTGACATAACCCCCAGACTTTTGTCTCCACATGTAGAGCTAAATGTCAAGTCCCCTTCACCCTCTAGTTGCACGTCAATCACACGTCATGCGGCTGCGCGCGCATCTCTGCCAAATATTTCTGCTGACATTGCAGGATTCTTTCATGGATCCACCCACTTGTGACATCATGTATAATGACGTTTATTAAATTACGCCCATATGACCGCCTTTATTAGTTACGTATGCACATTTTATCTGTATTATCAGCTGTTACGCCTCTTGCATCTGTTTCACTGTAATGCATTTTCCTATAAAACCGATTATCTGTCAATAATGTATGCCCTTCCTTCCTGAACTTTCGTGGTGATGGAATAGAAGCCTACAATTCGAATTGTATTCCTTTGTATAGGAATAAAGCCTTTTAAAACCTCTAATACCACGGATTCTGCCTCTTATATTTACTGAGTTATTCTTACTAGACTTTACCGCATAAAAAATAGTACTGGTAATGAAATATTTACCACAACAGGAGATTTGGGAAAAACAAATATTGACAGTAGGATTACAAAAATCATTATGAATAAGTTCCAACTGGTCGTGCAACTAAGCATGTGTATGTATGAATAAAAAAACGGATTTCCTCAAAGCGGAATTGATTTTGTGGACTTTTATTTGACAGACGCAGAACATTTAAAATTTGTGAGGATATCATTTGGAAAACTCCCCATTTCAATCTCAATAGGGTGCGTCATCTTGATTTAATTAAGTTTTCCTGAAATACTACTGCCAATAATTCGTCATACATCTACTAAAGGTAACAAGACAGCCTTTGAGAATGAATGACGATGAGATCAACTCTCAATTCAGAGAAAGCAGGATCTCTGTATGATAAGGTTTCCTATATTGAAAGACAACCAGAAAGCCAATTCAGCATTGCTGGCCAATCAAAACAGAAACGTAATAAGAAATATCTGCCAGTGTTTAGTCTTGGCAGACCAAACGTTGTGTGATTAGTATAAGACTAGACTATCGCACATCAGATACAGTGATGTTTATATGTTTTCAGAAGTGAATCTACTTGACCAATGCAAGAGAAAATGTTATTTTGCAAACAAAAACACTTTTTGTTAAAATGTGGAAATCCTACATTTAAATTGCAACTATCCTACACACAACATTTTTGCAGTTGGTAATCATACTTAAATGTTATAGGTCTGCAAGTGAAGTAAATACGTGCTGATTTAAGTTAGCTTACCTACTGTTACCGCATAAACGGAAAATAGTGCATTAACATTAAAAGGCCTGTTTTCACATCGAATCATTGTTTTTTTTCACAAGATGTTTTTCTCTTTTGCTGCTAATGTTTTAACTTTCCAGAAGCATTCTGTGAGTTAGTGACTAGGCATTTGTTTTGTATTAGATAACTGATAAAGAGTTTTTCACTGGGAGGAGAGGGGGCAACAGGAAGGATGATTCATGAGACAAACAGTCTGGACTGCAGAATGTTAATGATGTATCTTTTCAAGGTCTAAAAACTATGGACAATGGTATGACTATGAGAAAACGGGGAGTTCACTTATTCCCTGGAGTTTACTGAAACCCTATTGAAGGATGCAGGAGATGAAAGAAAATAATGCTGCCACCCAAAATATTTATTGTGTACATTAATGCATGTTCCTAGAGCAGGGCAAGACGTCTTTCCTGGGTCTTTCCTTTTAGCTTTCCACTTAGGGGAACTTTCTTGCCTTGAGCTTCTTGCTGGAGACTCATCTCTGAGTTTCCATCATCTCTCTACATAGAGAGATTGCTTAGCCTATTTTCTCTGATGCCTTCTGATTTCTAGCTGAGAATACATTTTAGCTTGACATGCACAAGCTTTATGCTTCTGCATTGGTTCTCTCATCAGAACTCTTTATGGAATATCTGAACTGACACATCATTTTACCTCATTCTAATGTATTTAAATCAGGGAAATTCTTTTATGGAACACACTTGCTATATTATTACAATGTTTACTATAATCTTGACTATATTCTATTTTAACTCATATTGATAGAGCAATTATTGGATTATGTTAATTTTAATGCTAATACTTTAGAGACTAATTCTTTCTGAACTGACAATAAGACCCTTTAACTCACACAAATTCCCTTTAATGACTACACTAAATGCCATTAACGATTAAACATGTCATTGTATTGATGTGGATATTAGCCTCTTTTGACTTCTTCTTGTCGATGAATAAAGGTCAGTACGACCAGTGGCGGGGTTTTTTAATTGATTATACCCAAAGATTGAGATATCGAAAACTCCCCTTCATCACCAACTTGGAAATGGAGAGTTATACTGTAAAAATATGGCCTCTGCGTTATGTATGTGTTTATATGGTATTCCTGTAGCATTAGTATATTCAAAATGCAGCAGAGCACTGTACAGGGTTAATTACAAGAATAAAGTCAATGAGTTATGGTCTTTCAAGATGTCTGTCTTCAACTCTTTACTAAATTGAAGCAGCGTTTTGGCAGTCTGGATGGGTTTGGGTATTTGGACGACTTTGTTTATTCTTTTATCTACACTTCTTAGTCTGTAGTCTGATGGTGTCCTGGCTGTGGGCATGCAGTGAACCACTAGAGATGGTGAGCATGTCTGGAAGACAAGAAGGGTTTTGGTCATTGAGGCTTTGTGAATGGTCGAGCTGGTTTTGAAGATGGTGCAGGACAGACATGGGAGCCAATGGAAGTCTGCCAGGATGGTGGCGATGTGATCATGTACAGGCCCTGGATGAAATGTACTATGGTGTGCAGGATGCTTTTAGGATGTGCCAGTGTTGAGCCATTGAGGATATGGAGCAGGACTAAGCAATGATTTAATTCAGGTCACAATCATCTTTACAGAGTTGGGTATTTAGTTGTTGATGTGTAGTATTTTCTAGGGGGAGGAACAGACTGTGAGTCACTGCA
Source organism: Triturus cristatus (assembly GCF_964204655.1). Classification (NCBI taxonomy): domain Eukaryota; kingdom Metazoa; phylum Chordata; class Amphibia; order Caudata; family Salamandridae; genus Triturus; species Triturus cristatus. The sequence goes on along the minus strand of NC_140589.1, from coordinate 387,162,110 downwards.
TATTGGGCACACAGTAGGGGTGTAGTCAAGCAGGCATTTTGGTTCATTCTCAATGTTTGATTTTTTTGACAGCTTCTCTCGTAGTGGGGGGTGTATGCCTCAATCTTGGGACCATGTTGGCTTGTCTGACCCTGCTATCAGAGATGGGGATGGATCTGTGGGTTTTAGGGAAGGGATTTGGGGGAAAGTGTTGGTGGTGGAAGCTGGGGGTGAAAAGTGCTATAAAACCAGGAACAAAGATAAATTGTTACCTATGGAGATTTATTTGCTAAGATATGGCCTGAGAGGGAGCTTAGATAGCTCAAGTACACAAGGCCCTTTTCTTAACTTTCAAAAGGGTGCTGAGATGTCTACAGTGGCTGAGAACCTTGAGTATGACTACTTAACGCATTGTATCTGTTAACATTCAGGGACTGAATGACAAGTCTAAAATCTCTCATGTTGCTGAAGGGCTGAGGTCTCTGAGTGTTGATATAGTCTGCCTTCAGGGAACTCATATTCCAATCAATAAGAAACATTTATTTGAGAACTTGGTGTATTGTGTGGTGTTAAATACCACACAGGGTACAACAGGTAGAGGGGTCACAATACTTGTCAGGGCAATCTTTTACACTATCAATAGTGTCACCTCAGATCAAACCGGTCATTGGGCACCAGCTGAACTTCAAATTTTGGGGCTTAAGTTTATAATTTGCTCAGTATATGGCTCCAACTTTGATGATGCATTTGTTGTTGAATATTTGATAACAGAATTAGCGTCCTGGCTGCCCTGATTATTTTGGGTGGTGAATTGAATTGTCATATGGAAGTAACATGTCGAAAGCTGAAGGTGTACCATGCTGGTAAATATCTGCCAGAGATGCATGGGCTGAGAGATGCATGGATAGAGTTCAATAGCTCTGATCCTGGTTTCACTTATTTTTCTTTTCCACATCAAAGTATGTTTGTCTGCCCACTTTTTGGTATCTACCTGTGTATTAGAGATAGCCCGGTTCAATAAACTCCCCTGGGTTTTCTTGGACCATAATCCTCTGGTACGTGAATTATGTCTCTCTGACATTGCTCGCCCTCAGCGTCAGTGGATGCACGACAGGGCACTGCTCCTGAACTCAGAATATGTTAGTTACATGACGGTGTAGCTGACAGATTTTCTAAATAAAAATAGGGGTAGTGTTCCAGTTGGGGTAGTATTGGACTCAATGAAAACAGGGATCAGGGGTGAAACCCTTAGATTTGGCTTATATAGTCAGAAAGATAAAGTCATAAAAATCAAAGCCAAATACAAGGAATTTCCCAGGTTCTCATCATGCTATATGAGGCTATATCTAGCGGGCCAATTGGATCAAGAATGTCAATAATAATGTCAGCTGTAAAGGCAGTCATCAATAGTATACACATCAGGACAGTTGCAGAGAAATATGAGGAATATAAAATGGAGTGCTATAAAAAATGGTGATACATTCAGGAAGCATCTGGCACTCAGAATCAGGCAAAAAGTGGTTGTGAATTAATTAATGCAGTCCGCAACAAATCTAGAAAAGGGGTCATTCTCCTGGAGACATTGCTAGAGGTTTTGGAGAAGAATATCAAACTTTGTATCAGGAAAACCACTTTCCCACTTTGGATCAAATCAAACAACGCTTAAGGCAAGTGGATGGGTTTTTGTTAGGGGAAGCATATGGAGCTGAACTAGACATTCAGATCACCACAGAGGAAGTTAAAGATGCATTGGACTTACTCACATCCGGTAAAGCCACTGGATGGATAGGATCCCTTTGGAATTCTATCAATCTTTTTTGTGCTATTTGCCAATATGATAGCTAATTCTTTCAAGGCATAAACTGGCAGGGTCCTGGGCAACATCAAAATTGTGGTCTTAGAAAAAGGTAAACCACCTCAGAAACATGGTCCTTCAAGCTAATTACACTGAGGAACAGTGATGCAAAGCCTTTGAATGTGTCACTTGGCAATATCTCTGGGATGTTTTAGAGAATTCTGGAGTTGGGCTTGGCTTTCAAACACCTATCCGCAGTATGTATCGTAACTTGACAGCAAAATTATAGATAATTGGAGAAAACATAAGGATCACTCGCGGGACTTGGCAGGGGTGCCCCTGCTCTTCTTTATTATTTGCACTCTAAAGTTTGTGTAAACTCTTGAATAATATTGTTATTACTCCAATGACAATTAATAGCCTCACTTCAAAGTTGTAAGCATACACAGACATTATTGCTATAGTCATTATTGAGAGGGTGGGAAATGAACCACAAGAGTCTATATGCCAGAGTCTCAGGGACAGTTGTTTCAGACACCCTCAACCACATATTCACAGTGGGTGTTATTTATTTTCTCTGCTAGGGTAGTTTGGCTGATAGTGCCATCACTGAGTCTATTACTTGAGTGTCCTGTTTTCCAAGTGATTTAACATCCTCCATTAGGAGGGAGTATGTCTTGATGTTGATAGTGATGTGGTATTAGAATAGAGCCTTCGTCATGACCATGTGTATGGAAGATCTAAAGTTTAGGGCACTCCACAGATAGTGCAGGTAAGTATATGAACTCACCAATCTACATTAATGAGCACACTCTGCTTACTGCAGATCATTGTTATTGGTGCAGTCTTTGGGCCATAACTAGAAGCAAAAAAGGAAAATTTATAATACAGTCAGTGTTATACAATATAGAGCGGACTCTCAACACTGCCAGTGAGACACTGATAGAAATCTAGCTAATAGTATAACTAGTGGTGGGGCATGTAGATGCTCTATGACATGTCTGAACATCAAAAGGGAAAGTAAAACCATTTACCCCTGATACAGGTAATAATTACAATGCAGCAGCAAGCCTTCCCAATAATAATGAGCTCTCTCTGGGCAAATAAGCAAGAAAATATTTTTGGAAATTATTGGAACTCAGCTACTATTAAAAGGTTATTGTTGGACTTGGCCCATTTTGCAGGGTCATCCCTGACATTTTTACCTTCCTCCGGTATTTTTTCTGACCTGTTGTTGGCTGTTCTATGACTCTGGGCACTTTACCACTGCTGATCAGTGCTAAAGTGCAAATGCTCTCCCTACTGTAAAATGTATATGTTGGTTGGATTCCATGATTGGCTTATTTGATTTACTGTCAGACCCCAGTAAAGTGCACCAGGAGTGCCTAGGGCTTGTAAATGCAAATGCTGCTGGTGGGCTTGCAGCACTGGTTGTGCCACCCACAGAAGCGGCCTAGTAAAATGTGTCCAAGGTCTGCCATTGCAGAACCTGCGTGCAGTCTGGTACTGTCATGCTGACTGGGCAAGTGCACCCACTTCCCAGTCCCTAAACCTTCCCTTAACTTCATATTAGTCACCCCTAAGGTAGGCCCAAGGGCAGGGTGCATTGTAAGCATAAGGTAGGACAAGCCCTGATGTGTGTGGTATGTCCTAATAGTGAATTACAGCCATTTTAGCATACACCAGGAGGTACAAGGACATGAGGTAGCTCCAGTAGTGGTTCATGGTCCTAGTGGTGAGAGGGATTCCCCCATGGTTGAGATCCTGGTGTGTGAGTGTGAAGACCGCCCAGAAGAGTGTGGGTTGAGTGACAGAGACAGTCAGATACTGTCTCGCCAATATCAGGAGAGTGGTGTGGAGTACGTGTGCAAGGCACTGGATGGTGAGGTGAAGGATAGTTTGGTTAACCCTGCTAGGGGGCTGTGTGATCCAATTGTGGGAGAGCATATTGTAAGTCCCTGTTTTCCAGAGCTATGCCAACACCTGTGGGAGAGTGAGTTCTCTGACCGCAGGGAGCTCACATTGGAGGCAGACCTTTTGGTGGAGTCCAGAGGGTCTGGAAAGGCATTGGGGAGTGATCCCAAGAAGAGTGGTTCAGGTATCTTCCAACCCAGAGTGGTGGAAGTGGCTCAGAGTAGCCCAACTAGGTCCTGTAATAGTCAGGGGGGTGTAGGGCCTCACGTCCTGTCTTTAAGGGGAAGGAGTGGGAATAGGTTATGCCCCGGTAGTGCCCAACCTCAGTCTCAGAACCTGGAGGGTTCTTTAAGGGAACACCAGGTGGGGAGCCTAGTCTGTCCTGAGGGGCTGCCCGTTGTGCGGGATCCCCTAGTGTCTGGTGAACGGGGAGTGTCTGTAAGCGGCCTAGTAAAATGTGTCTAAGGTCTGCCATTGCAGAACCTGCGTGCAGTCTGTTACTGTCATGCTGACTGGGCAAGTGCATCCACTTCCCAGTCCTTAAACCTTCCCTTAACTTCATATCAGTCACCCCTAAGGTAGGCCCAAGGGCAGGGTGCATTGTAAGCATAAGGTAGGACAAGCCCTGTGTGGCATGTCCTAATAGTGAATTACAGCCATTTTCGTTTTTCACTATTGTAAGGCTACCTGTTCCCATAGGCCAGAATGGGCTGTTAGAATTGTTACATCCTATGATCCTAACAGACCCAGGGAACATGGTAGAAATTCGAGTTTAGGATGCCTGAACTCAGAATAATAAAATACATCTTTTAGTAAAGTTTATTTTAATATTCTGTGTTTGCAAATACCACTTTTAGAAAGTTGGTATTTGCTTGCCTAACCATTTCAGCCCGCCTCTGCTATGATGTGGATCTGCCTGTCTGGTTTGTGTGAGTGACAGGGCTGGGGAAACCCAGAGGGGCAGGGCTAGGCAGCCTGGTGGTGAATCGAGAGATTGACATCCAGATGGGTGGGAGGAGTGCATCTGGACTCTGAATAGGGCTGTGCTCTGCCACCACAATGCTGGCCCCACCTCCTGTGGAGCGGATGATGTCTCTGCTCTGCACCCTGAATAGAAAGACAGAGTCATGTCAACAAAGTGCTCAAGAACTGGTTTGGACTGGGCAAAGGCCCCTCTACCCCAGAGGAACAAAGGAATTAGGGGTATAAGTATTGGGACCCTGCTCCCAAGAAATTAGATCCTGCTTGACAAGAAGAACCTCTGCCTGAGGAGAAGGAACTGGGAAAGCTGTAAGGAGGAGTACTGTCCCTGACCTTGGGGATTGGCCTGCAGTGGTTGCCTTGCTGCTGAAAGGAGAGGAGAAAAGACTAAAAAGACTTTATTTCAACTTGTGCTTAAAAGATCTCCATGGGCTTGGAACTGAGCTTGCCCCCTGAAGGAAGTCCCAGGACCAGTGGACTTCACCCCCAGCTCCCCAGAGTCTTTTGGAAATGCCTGCTGCTGTTGTTGGGCCTTCTGAGGGACTGCGTGTCACAACTTCAAGGAGCTGGAAGCGCGACTCGAGAAGGAGAAGCGTGCCGCCGTAGGAGCTCTTGCTGTCGCATCTCGCAAAGGGTGTCGCCGCTGCAGCATCGCATCGAGCGGAAGCGTCTCGCATCACTCCGGAAGTGTCTCTCAATGCCGAAGAAGCGTGTCGCCATCGTAGCTGACGCATTGCACCGCATCAAGAGAAGAGTCTTGCATCGAGGAGGAAGCGTGTCGCCATCGCAGCCATCGTAGTTGTCGCATTGCACCGCATCCAGAAAAGCGCCTCGCATCCACGGAGAAGCGTGCCGCCATCGGAGCTGCTGTCGTCGCATCGCGTAAAGGGGTTACGTCGCTGCAGCATTGCATCGAGCGGAAGCGTCTCGCAAACGTCGGAGAAGAGTGCCGCTGCCAAGGCCGCTGTCGTCGCATCGCGTAAAGGGGTGACGCCGCTGTAGCTGACGCATCGAGTCGAGCCTTCTCGCAACATCGGAGAAGCGTATCGCATCTGGAAGATCTTCACTTCTTTATTTCTTTTGCACTAAGAACTGCATCGCATCAGCATCGTTGCAACACTTTCGTTGCCCTGCGTGTCGCATCTAAGGTACATTGACTTAAAGTGTCGCATTTAAGAACTTAAGAGAACTAAGCAAACTTCTACCATCTAAAGTAACAGTATTGTGTATTTTTGTCATTTAATGGTCTTGTGGTAACTCTATATAAAGAATCCTTATTTTTAATATAAAAACCTGTGTGGTGTCCATTTGTAGTGTTGTCACTTGGTTACTGTATGTGTTCACAAATGCTTAACCTATAATGCTCTGAGATAAGCCTTGGCTGCTCGCGCCAAGCTACCTAGAGGGTGAGCAGGGGTTATTTTAGGAGTGTAACCCCTTACCCTGACTAGAGGAAAGGTTCCCTGCTTGTCACAAGTACCTACCTGTGCCAACCAGAGAACCCGGTTTCTAACAGTTATGTTTAAGACGATCAAGGCTGCCCATAAAATCTGGTCTCTGATGCAGGACAAAATAGATTTGATCCAGTATAACATTTATATACCACTCTGGTGCTCCCTCTTGTTTCTTTCGGTTTTTCATGATTGCCACAGTTAGGCTGGGAGAAAACAGGGATATGTAAAATGGGTGATCTATATGCTGGCGGTCAATTTTGTTCCTTTGTGGATTTAGAACAGAAGTATGGTTTAAAAAAGAATTGCCTTTTTAAATACCTACAAATCAGGGACTTCTTCCTTAAGCAAATTAGAGGTAAAATGTAACTAAAGAATAAAGTTTTCATCAGAGTCTGAAGCCCATGGTGAGGATAAACCAGGGGCCTTATACAGGTTGATCACTGCATTTGATATTGATGATATTGACACATAATGCACAAAATGTGCAATAGAGCTGCATACTTCTCCCGATAATACCTTCTTTTGGATATTCTTGACTCAGGGGTAGAAGTCCCTGCTATGTGCTATGCTAAGAAGTCAATACTATTAGATACTGTTTAATCTACATTATACTAACCCAAAACTCCATAGCTGGGGAAATTAATAAACCTTAATCTGCTCACATTTTGGGGACTGCTCCAAAGATATCATACAAATGTTTTATTCCTGTATACAGTTGGCTCCATTTAGAGATGCAATAGTGGAGTATCTTAGTAGAATTTTCAATGTTCAAACCAGGATCTACCCTCAGGTGATGGTTTTAGGGACAGCACCACAGCACTCATAGACATGTGAAAGTTAGCAATGGCAGCAACTTGCATCTGTGTTGCAGGGGCCTGGTTTCTGAACCCCCTCTTTTCCATCAATGGCTGTCTCATTTATTGTCACGGTACCATTTGGAAAACAGTTTATATCAGTGTAATGCTAGAAGGGCAGGTGAAGGGTCTTTCACCTGTTTTTTTAATTCTCTTCTATGATATTTATGGATCTTTTTAGCCAACCGCTATATATAATATGGGGGAATTGTTAAAGCTTCAATTTGAACTAATGATTCATTAATTTTACGATATTTAAGAATCTTTTTAAACTGTCAGATTTATATAAATTGTATGGACTGACAAAGCTTGATTTTTGATTAATGGTGAACTTTGTAATCAGGATTTACACAATGCCATTGTTAAATTTTTACTACTAGGGGTTATTTTGTTTTGTATTTCCTCCTCAATAAAAATATTAATAAAGAAAAGAAGTCGTTGAGTAATTTGGGCATGTCTGCAGCATCTGAGAGAGTGAGAGGACTTTGAAGGTAGATTATTGCAGAATTTTACAGAAAGGGGTTGACGTAAGAGATGATGCAGGCTTGGTTTTGTTGATGTGCAGTCAGATCTCTTACAGGTTTTCACTGAAGAAGAGGCTGATGACTTTGCATTTTTCAGTGGAATGAGAAACAGGTGGGTCAGTGAAGCGGCTGACGCAGTGCTTGATTGTCTTGGAAAGCATTCTGGTTCTTTTGTTGGCTTCATTGATAGTATTGGCATACTAATTTTCCTTGGCTTACGAGATGATCTATTTGAGTGTTTTGCAGAAGGTCTTCAGTATCATGAGGTTATTGAGAGTTCTGTTTTAATTCTTTTTTTTCTCCAGTCTGTTTATTATTAGCAATGTTTTCTTTGAAGGATCCGAAGGTTTGGTCTTCTCTTTTGTGTTGCCCTTGGTATGATGCTAGCTTGGAAGATAGGGACGCAAAGTGGTCAATCCAGTCCAGAATTATCGATGGTTTGTGTTCTATTGATGTGGAGGGAACATTAGCCAAGATCTTTGGTGGTGTCTTTTGAAGAAACACAATATTTGCAGAGTTTATTCTTGTTTTTACCCTTCTGGAGTCTCAAATTATTTGGAGCTCAACTTGATTAACTGAAAATAAGTTTTTAAATATGAACTGAATGTGCCTTGCCTTAAACATAGAAGCCTTAAAAAGATGTCAAAGAGCCAATATATGGCATAGGCTTTTCAATGTCAAAATGAAAATATGAACAATATGAGAAAGGTTTATCTACTCACATTGGAAGGAAACCTGAAAAGGGTCTTGTGGGAGTTACATGTTGAACTCCAGGCTAGATTTCATTCGTTTTTTTCAATTAAACAGCTAGATTGAACATTGTATAAGTCAGCCGTAAGTGTCAAAGTAAAGTGAAACGATTGCTTCCTGGAAAGAGGTCTGTTTAGTATATTTTCTATTAAAAGTATTCACAGGGTCTGCCTTATATATACAAAAAAAGAAAAGCAGACTCCATATGACCATTTTTAGCCAATGACACAACAATGAACCTAAAACAGAGTCAGAATATTATGCAGGGATGTATGATTTGTTAGATACGATGATGTTGAGTTCACATCTATACTCCCATATTTTAAGTGTGCACCCTTACCGTGGATAAAAAGAGTTCTCAGAAATGTTCACTCTGCCTTGACACTATGCTTCATCTATGATTCTAAATCTTTGTGAGTTCAAAACTCCTTGATCTTGTGCTTACCCTGCCCCTCCCTTCAAAAGGCACATTTCAGCCAATATGTGCTATAGGAATTGTGTTTATACAAAATGGCTTTATCAAGTCCCTTATTTCAGGTTATAACTGCCAACCTATATCTTTATATCCATCATCTTTTGTAGCATTTCCTTTTGTAATATCTCCCTTTCCTCACAATTTTCTTCTACCTCTCATCCCTCACTAACATGACGTTTTCCTTCGTCCTTTGAATCAAGAATCTGTTAATCAACAGAAGTACAATTTTATAAGCCATATATTCTATGGAATTCTATTAAAACTACTATTACTCAGAACTGTACTATTCTCCCATCCGCTAAGCCAGGAAGCAATTTGCTCCCTTATGGTAGGGTCGTCATGGACATGTGGTTGTAGCACACTTTCCATTATTTTCCCTACAGCTGATGTTGTATTTTGAGAAGTCTCTGGAATGTATGTGCCACATTCTTTTCCAACAATCACACATACCCCTCCTTGAGACAACAACAATACATCAAGAGCTGCCCTATTTTGCACCACCACCTTTCTCATTGCCGAAATTTCTGTTGCAATGTTAGTCAGTGAGACTATAGTGCGGTTGGCTATTTTGCCCATCATACATCAGCAATTCACTGAAAAAAACAAAGTTTAGAGTGATGTTATAGTTAGGTGAATATGTCAGTTTAAACGTAATATTTTAAACTGGAATCCATGCACGGCTTTTGATCTCACATAATATATCACTAATGACATGTTCTATAACATCAATGATAACATCACTGATGACATTAGAGATGACATCATGGATGGCAAGACTGTGCATGGTGGGGGAATGAGTAGTTGTAGTTAGTCCTTGTTTTAGTTAATCCTTGTTTAAATCACCTGTTATTATGGTGTTTCTTAAAGGTTAACCTCCTATGTTAACCCGTAGACCTTTTGTGATGCCTAAAGGGATCTTAATTTGCTACTCACTTTTCTCATGAACATGCCCTTTGGGCCGATGCACAGCTGCCTCATGTATCTCCTTACTCTGAACACTATCTTTCTCTTCTTAATAACTTCAGCTCATCACATGTCTGAGCTTCGTGCTCTTTCAGACCACCTTTTCCCAGGCAAACTTGTGTTGAGGGCTAGAATGGCCTTTCTGCTGAAGGCTGTAATGCCTTTTCCTGTCATACAGTCCATGACTTAGCCAATGATCTTTGCTCCATCCTTACCCTTTGAAAGAAGAGGACAGGCTCCCTCATTTGGATCTCAGAAGAGTACTGGGTGAATGATCAGCTCTTTGTGGTGTTTCCTAGGGTAAAGAAAGGCATGACAGTACAAAAAAGGACCTTATTGATAGTCTTCCATGATCAAATCTTCTATACATAGACCTAGGAAGCAGCCTCCAAAAGGTATAAATGCTTATTCTTTCCCAGCCAAGATTGCAAACACTGCGTTGGCACACTCTGATGATCTGTCGGGCCACAGCATGGGCGTCGTGTGCAAGTTAATTTTGCATTTCAGTCCTGCTATAGTTTTTGATCAAAACAATTCCACAAGTCGACCACCTTGGGTGGTACCAGCTCCAGCACATGTTCATTAGCTGAGTTACTTTCCCTCACTTATGCACTTTCTGGTGGCTCTCTGTATAATTGCAGATTCCTCTCTGCCCTCCCACCTCCTTTCTGGTCTTTTTCTTTATCAAAAAAGGTCCTAAATTAGAGATCTGCACACTTGCACATTTGATTGATTGTTGGGTTTTGCATCCAGGGCGGGGGGGTGTGTCAAGAAAGTAACTGGCTTGTAACTGGAATAGTATGGTGAGCAAAAAAACAATGGATTTAGTCCCAGATCTCTGTACTGGGGTGAATGTATGACATTGTTTTGCATTCTGTCCATCAATTGTTGTTTTTGCAATTTGTCCCCCCGAGTGGGACAGATATGCTCAGACGTGGGTCCCATGCTCTCCATGCCACTGGAATCAAGCTTTCCTGGCTGAAGAGGTGTGAAACCCCAAAACCGGTCCTAGGATGCTTGTTTCCAGTCCAGGGAGTACCTGGCTTGGCATTTCGGGCTGGACTGTTCCCATGAGGCACAGGGTCAGGACTGATTTGCATATGGCTGTGTTCAAACTGGAATGGCTTGGTGAGCAAAAAAACTATGGATTTAGGCCCAGATCTCTGTACTGGGGTAAATGTTTGACATTGTTCTGCATTCTGTCCATCAATTGTTGTTTTTGCATTTGTCACCCCGAGTGGGACGGGAATGCTCAGACGTGGTTCCCGTGCTCTCCATGCCACTGGAATCAAGCTATCCTGGCTGAAGAGGGGTGAACCCCCGAAACCGGTCCTAAGATGCTTGTTTTCAGTCCAGGAAGGACCTGGCTTGGCAGTCCGGGCTGGACTGTTCCCATGAGGCACAGGGTCAAGACTGATTTGCATATGGCTGTGTTCAAACTGGAATGGCTTGGTGAGCAAAAAAACTATGGATTTAGGCCCAGATCTCTGTACTGGGGTAAATGTTTGACATTGTTCTGCATTCTGTCCATCAATTGTTGTTTTTGCATTTGTCACCCCGAGTGGGACGGGAATGCTCAGACGTGGTTCCGTGCTCTCCATGCCACAGGAATCAAGCTATCCTGGCTGAAGAGGGGCGAACCCCCGAAACCGGTCCTAAGATGCTTGTTTTCAGTCCAGGAAGGACCTGGCTTGGCAGTCCGGGCTAGACTGTTCCCCTGAGGCACAGGGTCAAGACAGATTTGCATATGGCTCGGTTCAAACTGGAATGGCATTGTGAGCAAAAAAACGATGGATTTAGGCCCAGATCTCTGTACTGGGGTGAATGTATGACATTGTTCTGCATTCTGTCCATCAATTGTTGTTTTTGCATTTGTCACCCCGAGTGGGACGGGTATGCTCAGACGTGGGTCCCGTGCTCTACATGCCACTGGAATTAAGCTATCCTGGCTGAAGAGGGGTGAAACCCCGAAACCGGTCCTAGGATGCTTGTTTCCAGTCCAGGGAGGACCTGGCTTGGCAGTTCGGGCTGGACTGTTCCCATGAGGCACAGGGTCAAGACTGACTTTCATATGGCTGGGTTCAAACTGGAATGGCATGGTGAGCAAAAAAACGATGGATTATTCCCAGATCTCTGTACTGGGGTGAATATATGACATTGTTCTGCATTCTGTCCATCAATTGTTGTTTTTGCATTTGTCACCCCAAGTGTGACAGATATGCTCAGACGTGGGTCCCATGCTCTCCATGCCACTGGAATCAAGCTTTCCTGGCTGAAGAGGTGTGAAACTCCGAAACCGGTACTAGGATGCTTGTTTCCAGTCCAGGGAGTACCTGGCTTGGCATTTCGGGCTGGACTGTTCCCATGAGGCACAGGGTCAAGACTGATTTGCATATGGCTGTGTTCAAACTGGAATGGCTTGGTGAGCAAAAAAACTATGGATTTAGGCCCAGATCTCTGTACTGGGGTAAATGTTTGACATTGTTCTGCATTCTGTCCATCAATTGTTGTTTTTGCATTTGTCACCCCGAGTGGGACGGGAATGCTCAGACGTGGTTCCCGTGCTCTCCATGCCACTGGAATCAAGCTATCCGGGCTGAAGAGGGGTGAACGCCCGAAACCGGTCCTAAGATGCTTGTTTTCAGTCCAGGAAGGACCTGGCTTGGCAGTCCGGGCTGGACTGTTCCCCTGAGGCACAGGGTCAAGACAGATTTGCATATGGCTCGGTTCAAACTGGAATGGCATCGTGAGCAAAAAAACGATGGATTTAGGCCCAGATCTCTGTACTGGGGTGAATGTATGACATTGTTCTGCATTCTGTCCATCAATTGTTGTTTTTGCATTTGTCACCCCCAGTGGGACGGGTATGCTCAGACGTGGGTCCCGTGCTCTACATGCTACTGGAATCAAGCTATCCTGGCTGAAGAGGGGTGAAACCCCGAAACCCGTCCAAGGATGCTTGTTTCCAGTCAAGGGAGGACCTGGCTTGCCAGTTCGGGCTGGACTGTTCCCATGAGGCACAGGGTCAAGACTGACTTGCATATGGCTGGGTTCAAACTGGAATGGCATGGTGAGCAAAAAAACGATGGATTATTCCCAGATCTCTGTACTGGGGTGAATGTATGACATTGTTCTGCATTCTGTCCATCAATTGTTGTTTTTGCATTTGTCACCCCGAGTGGGACAGATATGCTCAGACGTGGGTCCCATGCTCTCCATGCCACTGGAATCAAGCTTTCCTGGCTGAAGAGGTGTGAAACCCCGAAACCGGTCCTAGGATGCTTGTTTCCAGTCCAGGGAGTACCTGGCTTGGCATTTCGGGCTGGACTGTTCCCATGAGGCACAGGGTCAAGACTGATTTGCATATGGCTGGGTTCAAACTGGAATGGCATGGTGAGCAAAAAAAACAATGGATTTAGGCCCAGATCTCTGTACTGGGGTGAATGTATCACATTGTTCTGCATTCTGTCCATCAATTGTTGTTTTTGCATTTGTCACCCCGAGTGGGACAGATATGCTCAGACGTGGGTCCCGTGCTCTACATGCCACTGGAATCAAGCTATCCTGGCTGAAAAGGGGTGAAACCCCGAAACCAGTCCTAGGATGCTTGTTTCCAGTCCAGAGAGGACCTGGCTTGGCAGTTCGGGCTGGACTGTTCCCATGAGGCACAGGGTCAAGACTGACTTGCATATGGCTGGGTTCAAACTGGAATGGCATGGTGAGCAAAAAAACGATGGATTATGCCCAGATCTCTGTACTGGGCTGAATGTATGACATTGTTCTGTATGCTGTCCATCAATTGTTGTTTTTGCATTTGTCACCCAGAGTGGGACCGGGTATGCTCAGACGTGGGTCCCATGCTCTCCATGCCACTGGAATCAAGCTCTCCTGGCTGAAGAGGGGTGAAACCCCGAAACCGGTCCTAGGATGCTTGTTTCCAGTCCAGGGAGGACCTGGCTTGGCAGTTAGGGATGAACTGTTCCCATGAGGCACAGGGCAAGACTGATTTGCATATGGCTGGGTTCAAACAGAATGGCATGGTGAGCAACAAAAATATGGATTTAGGCCCAGATCTCTGTACTGGGGTGAATGTATGACATTGTTCTGCATTCTGTCCATCAATTGTTGTTTTTGCATTTGTCACCCCGAGTGGGACGGGTATGCTCGGACGTGGGTCCCGTGCTCTCCATGCCACTGGAATCAAGCTATCATGGCTGAAGAGGGGTGAAACCCCAAAAATGGTCCTAGGATGCTTGTCTCCAGTCCAGGAAGGACCTGGCTTGGCAGTTCGGGCTGGGCTGTTCCCATGAGGCACAGGGTCAAGACTGATTTACATATGGCTGGGTTCAAATTGAAATGGCATGGAGAGGTGAATGTATGACATTGTTCTGCATTCTGTCCATCAAATGTTGTTTTTGCATTTGTCACCCCGAGTGGGACAGGTATGATCAGATGTGGGTCCCGTGCTCTCCATGTCACTGGAATCAAGCTATCCTGGGTGAAGAGGGGTGAAACCCCGAAACCCGTCCTAGGATGCTTGTTTCCAGTCCAGGGAGGACCTGGCTTGGCAGTTCGGGCTGGACTGTTCCCATGAGGCACAGGCTCAAGACTGATTTGCATATGGCTGGGTTCAAACTGGAATGGCATGGTGAGCAAAAAAACGATGGATTTATTCCCAGATCTATGTTCTGGGGTGAACGTATGACATTGCTTTGCATTCTGTCCATGAATTGTTGTTTTTGCATTCATCACCCCGAGTGGGACGGGTATGCTCAGACCTGGGTCCTGTGCTCTCCATGCCACTGGAATCAAGCTATCCTGGCTGAAGAGGGGTGAAACCCCGAAACCGGTCCTAGGATGCTTGGTTCCAGTCCAGGGAGGACCTGGCTTGGCAGTTCGGGCTGGACTGTTCACATGAGGCACAGGGTCAAGACTGATTTGCATATGGCTGGGTTCGAACTGGAATGGCATGGTGAGCAAAAAAACTATGGATTTAAGCCCAGATCTCTGTACTGGGGTGAATGTTTGACATTGTACTGCATTCTGTCCATCAATTTTTGTTTTTGCATTTGTCACCCCGAGTGGGACGGGTATGCTCAGACGTGGGTCCTGTGCTCTCCATGCCACTGGAATCAAGGTATCCTGGCTGAAGAGGGGTGAAACCCCGAAACCGGTCCTAGGATGCTTGTTTCCAGTCCAGGAAGGACCTGGCTTGGCAGTTTGGGCTGGACTGTTCCCATGAGGCACAGGGTCAAGACTGATTCGCATATGGCTAGGTTCAAACTGGAATGGCATGGTGAGCAAAAAAACTATGGATTTAGGCCCAGATCTCTGTACTGGGGTGAATTCATGACATTGTTCTGCATTCTGTCCATCAATTGTTGTTTTTGCAAGAAAGTAACTGTCAGCGCTCAGCTGTGGCATTTATATATGGCTCCAACTGTCAATTCCACTGCAGAAAGAGGCTGATGTGGAGCAGCACAATGCCACTTACTGGTGCACGGGGGCTATGCTGTAAAAGTCTTTCGTCTCCAGTCTAGTACCTGGGGATATTCACCAGGTGAGGATCTGCTGTTAGATTATCCATCAGAAAGAGCGTTCCTGAAGGTAAGTAAATTGCTGTTGTCCACTCTGTGCACACATACTTTCAGCTTGTTAAGACAAATCTTGGTGTTGTTTCAAATTTCCAGATGCAAGATTAACATATTTGAAGATCTGCACTCAAGTAGCATTAAAAATTGAGCAGGGTATACATATATCGGTGTTATGACTTTAAATCTATAATACAACTGATGTCCATATGTTTTAGATTTTAAATTCGATATTGTATATACCTTTCTAAAATTGGAGACTATAGTTCAAAATGTGTTTAAGTTTTGTACCTTTTAAGCAATGAATGCAATTGTATGAATGTATTCAACTTAACGGAGCATACAGAAATGCCACACACGCAACTTAGCACGGGTTTTATTTGTCCAAAGCACCCACATATTTAAGTAAGCACCATCTATGAAGTGTGACATGTCCAACCAGCAGCATGTGTAATACAAATGCACATTAAATTTCAGTTTTGATTACATGTACTACATCACACCTCATTAGGTTCCACACCACAGCTACTAAAGAAAAAGCATATGACATTAAACTCTCAGCACCTTTATTCTGTAACATTAATTGGATAGTTCTTGCTCATTGTAAATTCTATCAAGGGGATTTTAATTGCCTACTAAGAAAATAATCGTTAAATAACCTAGCAGCAGCCTAATTATACCGTTTTATCAATGTTTTAGTGCCTACATACAAAGAGGCAAAGGCAAATGATAAATACATTGAGGAAGATTTACAAAACAATTGGCTCAGTGCAGAACGCAAGCCATTTCACTGCACCGCACAGAGTAACTTTCAAAGCACAGGGATGCAACATATGTTGCAGGAAGCAGCACAGATAGAAAGAGGCATAGAAAACGAGGAGAAATGAATATATTTCTCCTCATTGTGCCTCCCTATGCCTCCCCTGGGGGAGGTCTAGCATTCACGCGCATTTCCATATTTATGATTCCTCGTAAATCTGGAAATGTGGCTGGTTCCATGGGTGTTGCATGGGAACACACACAGCAACACTCATGAAACACCCCTTTCACGCAAAGTGCTGCGTGCAAAGGGGCCAAACAGGAAGAGTCACGCAGGGTGACTTTTCATGTCCTTGTAAATATGGAGCAGGAAAATGTGCCACCGTTACGACACAAAAAGTGACGCACTGGTGGCGCACGGGGCTTGTAAATCTGCCCCATTGAACATGTGTGTCTTCTGGGGTGGTAAGATGCTTTGTAGTTTATCAAAATATGTAGTTACTGGAGTCAGTAAAATGTGTTCTTGAGGAAAAATCATCATCTGCACCTCCCAAAAGAATTAAAATTGTTTACCTACAAATTTGCCTTTTTCTAATATGGCAAATTTTTGGCAAATGACCGACTGGCATGTTTATTCCCCGGAAATTGTGTGTCAGGGATCTGCGATATGGACACTTTACTCGTCTTCACAACATGACTGCAGTTTACAATCACTACCTTTGAAGAAGTAAAACAGCACTTTAACTCCAAGAAAACTATGTGGAATTCTGCATTAATATTCAGTGAAATCATGCACAATGGAGTATGAGAGTAGGCAAAAAATATGGAAAATTATATAATGTCTAATCAGTTCTAGAGCTTTACCTTGTCCTGTAGTTGAGAGTAGCATAGATAGGTTTTAAGGTGGTGAAGTGTGCATGCTACAAAATGAGCATGCTTTGGACTTTGGCATTACTTTAGTCTTTTATATCCTGAGAAAGAAATTACCGCTCAAGCTACATGAAAACACACTTCTGAAAGGGTGCAAAAAGTGTGGTGCTTTTAGGCCTGCTTACTTGATGAAATTTGGTTTCGGAAAGTGATGTCAAAACTCACTTTGCACCTTACTCGTCTACTGTACATGAGTGTGGTAAACATGAACTACAGCTGAACAAGTAGAAACAGCACTTTAACCCCAAGAAAAGGTATGTGGAATAGTGCACTAGTGACTTGGGAAAACATGCTAAATGAAGTTTGAGAATTATCGAGAAAACTACTGAAAATGATTTTGGCCCCGATTACGACTTTGGTGTTGCGGCGCCGGGTCCAATCTACCACGGCGCAGCCAAAGCCGCGGTCTGACCACACACCACATTTGGTGTTTTCTCTTGTCTGGCAGGCCTTTTTGGCATTCCCACAGTGGTGCCTCTAAAACAGACACCGCAATGAGAATGCTAAAAACTGTTTCTACATGGCATGGACTGAACTGGTGTGCATGCACACAAGGGGGCACATGTTGTGCCCTCTGTGTGCATACAAAGAGCACAGGGGGCCCTGTAGGGCTCCTTTTGTTTCCTCTCAGCCAGGTTTTTCATGGAGTAGCAACCGCCTTGAAAACCCTGGCAGAGAGGAAACTCCTAATGTGCTTGGTGGGACCACAGCGGCCCTGCTAAGCATATTGATAGCTTACACCGCCATAGCACCACCAAAGAACAGCAGTTCCCTGGCAGTTGTGGCGGGTCTTTGGCCGTCCACTGTCCATCTCATAATAGGGCAGTGGGATGACCGTTGCGACCCACAAGAATGCTGGCTCCTGGACCTCCAGACTCATAATTAGTGCCTTAACATGTAATGAGCTTTAAATGTTTATGTTCTTGTGGTGTGAATAGAGTACATTGTAAAGGAAAATCCAAATCCAAAATGAAACTGAATTACCTCCATATGGTAGTAAAGGGTATAAGCTGGAGAAGTGTGCATTCTGCAAGTATTCTGATAAAGAAGTTGATAGGATCTGTCTTGATAGAATAATAATATGCCACCCAGTTCTAAAATAGATGGGTAGACTAAGGGTCTTGTAGAAAGGGTACACATTTGTGACAGAGTACCTTGTGTGCCAAAGTGCAAAATATCTTTCTTTCTTCTCAAGAAGAGGGCGTGCAAAGGGGCCAAACAGGAAGAGTCACGCAGGGTGACTTTTCATGTCCTTGTAAATATGGAGCAGGAAAATGTGCCACCGTTACGACACAAAAAGTGACGCACTGGTGGTGCACGGGGCTTGTAAATCTGCCCCATTGAACATGTGTGTCTTCTGGGGTGGTAAGATGCTTTGTAGTTTATCAAAATATGTAGTTACTGGAGTCAGTAAAATGTGTTCTTGAGGAAAAATCATCATCTGCACCTCCCAAAAGAATTAAAATTGTTTACCTACAAATTTGCCTTTTTCTAATATGGCTAATTTTTGGCAAATGACCGACTGGCATGTTTATTCCCCGGAAATTGTGTGTCAGGGATCTGCGATATGGACACTTTACTCGTCTTCACAACATGACTGCAGTTTACAATCACTACCTTTGAAGAAGTAAAACAGCACTTTAACTCCAAGAAAACTATGTGGAATTCTGCATTAATATTCAGTGAAATCATGCACAATGGAGTATGAGAGTAGGCAAAAAATATGGAAAATTATATAATGTCTAATCAGTTCTAGAGCTTTACCTTGTCCTGTAGTTGAGAGTAGCATAGATAGGTTTTAAGGTGGTGAAGTGTGCATGCTACAAAATGAGCATGCTTTGGACTTTGGCATTACTTTAGTCTTTTATATCCTGAGAAAGAAATTACCGCTCAAGCTACATGAAAACACACTTCTGAAAGGGTGCAAAAAGTGTGGTGCTTTTAGGCCTGCTTACTTGATGAAATTTGGTTTCGGAAAGTGATGTCAAAACTCACTTTGCACCTTACTCGTCTACTGTACATGAGTGTGGTAAACATGAACTACAGCTGAACAAGTAGAAACAGCACTTTAACCCCAAGAAAAGGTATGTGGAATAGTGCACTAGTGACTTGGGAAAACATGCTAAATGAAGTTTGAGAATTATCGAGAAAACTACTGAAAATGATTTTGGCCCCGATTACGACTTTGGTGTTGCGGCGCCGGGTCCAATCTACCACGGCGCAGCCAAAGCCGCGGTCTGACCACACACCACATTTGGTGTTTTCTCTTGTCTGGCAGGCCTTTTTGGCATTCCCACAGTGGTGCCTCTAAAACAGACACCGCAATAAGAATGCTAAAAACTGTTTCTACATGGCATGGACTGAACTGGTGTGCATGCACACAAGGGGGCACATGTTGTGCCCTCTGTGTGCATACAAAGAGCACAGGGGGCCCTGTAGGGCTCCTTTTGTTTCCTCTCAGCCAGGTTTTTCATGGAGTAGCAACCGCCTTGAAAACCCTGGCAGAGAGGAAACTCCTAATGTGCTTGGTGGGACCACAGCGGCCCTGCTAAGCATATTGATAGCTTACACCGCCATAGCACCACCAAAGAACAGCAGTTCCCTGGCAGTTGTGGCGGGTCTTTGGCCGTCCACTGTCCATCTCATAATAGGGCAGTGGGATGACCGTTGCGACCCACAAGAATGCTGGCTCCTGGACCTCCAGACTCATAATTAGTGCCTTAACATGTAATGAGCTTTAAATGTTTATGTTCTTGTGGTGTGAATAGAGTACATGGTAAAGGAAAATCCAAATCCAAAATGAAACTGAATTACCTCCATATGGTAGTAAAGGGTATAAGCTGGAGAAGTGTGCATTCTGCAAGTATTCTGATAAAGAAGTTGATAGGATCTGTCTTGATAGAATAATAATATGCCACCCAGTTCTAAAATAGATGGGTAGACTAAGGGTCTTGTAGAAAGGGTACACATTTGTGACAGAGTACCTTGTGTGCCAAAGTGCAAAATATCTTTCTTTCTTCTCAAGAAGAGGGCTTTATTGGTATGCATTACCATGGAAAAAAGAGCACACATTGAAGGATGCTCTTTTAGTTTTTAAGCAGCCAAGATGTGAAATTCCCTTCCCTATTTCATCAGACAGGAAAAAACAGACCTATTGTTCCATAAAAATCTTAAAACCTTGGTGTTCAGGTTGGCCTGATTAGCGTTGTCTCTTTAGTATGCTGTGTGGTTCTTACTTCCAGGAGCGAGACCTCAGCACTGGGACACTTCAGTAGAAGTATTTAGTTGCTCTACAAATCCCTTAGGGACACATGCATCCAGCTAATTACCAGTGGCAAAGAGGCCGATTCACTGAATCGGCCCCTTTGCAACCGGTAATTAGCTATTTGGGATGCATCAAGCCCAAACCCTATCACAAAATAGGTAATCGCAAAAATTGCAATTACCTATTTTGCAAATGAAGTTAGGGTAACACTATTTGCGATTTTCTAAATGCAATGCAAGAAGCAATCTCAGATTGTGACTTTGCATTAAGGAGTCACAAATTAACATCAACTTCAAGTTGATGGTAATTTGCAATTCCTTAGAAACTGACATGTGGTGCACACAAATGCCCTTGCCAATTTTGGGGGTGAATCAGGGAGGCCTTTTGGTCCCCTAGCACCCTTGGAAATTTCATTAGCAATTTTCGATTTCCCATTTGGTAATTTATAGGTTTCTTTTCTTTTTTGATGAGCAGCTCTCCTCGAGGCGTATACCATGCCCTTTTTGTCGCATCTTTAAGCATTTTGTTGGGGTAGCCTCTCTCATTTAGTTGGTCACAGAATAACCCTGCATTGATCATGAAATTTCCTTTTCTTGTACAGTTTCTTCTAATCCGTAATAGTTGGCCATAAGGGAGGTTATCCCTTAGATTTCATGGATGGAAACTTTGGTAGTGTAAGATTGTGTTTCTGTCCATCAGTTTGCGATGTAGGATAGTCATCAATCCTTGTTCATGTGGAATGACTTTGACATCAAGGAAAATCAAGCCGTTTTGCTTTTAGACATGCTGAATTTAATGTCACAGTGTCTTGTATTTAGCCATCCATGGAATTGTTGGAGTTCATCTTCTGTGTCATTCCAAAGGCACCATACGTCATCTATATACTGGTACCATTGCTGGATATGTTTTCCAAAAGGGTTGTGATTGATAATAAATGTGTCCTCAAAGCTCGCCATGAACAACACAGCCATTTCTGGGGCGAAGGGGCACCCCATCGCAGTCCCTTTGATCTGCATGAAGAATGTTTCATCAAACTTAAAGTCGTTTTTCTTTAGGGATAATCCTGCTAGTTCAAGTATGAATTCCGTTGGTACTCTGTAGGGCCTTTGTCTAGTTTCCAAATAGTATTCCATTGTTTGGAGGGCTTCCTCTTGAGGAATCTAGGCATATAGTGCAATGACATCAAATGATACCATCCATTGCAAGGCAGGGTCAAATGTATGGCCTTCTACTTTATTTATGAAGTCCGTCGTATCCCTTAGATAAGATGGTACTTGATCCACAAAAGGCTTCAGGAAGACGTCAACGTATTTTGCAATAGGTTCCAACACCGAGTCGCAACCGGAGACGATTGGTCTCCCGGGTGGCTGTGTGAGCCTATTGTAAATTTTCGAGAGAAAATAAATAACTGGAATCCTTGGGTGTGTTTTATTGAGGAAATCAAATTCCTTTGGGCCTAAAATTCCTTGCTCTAATCCAACTTTTAGTTTGGTGGAGATCTCTCCCTCTATTTGGCATGTTGGGGTCATCCTTGAGCTGTCAGTACCATTCTTGGTTTAAGATTTGACTCTTTGCTTCAGCTAGATACATCTCTTTAGGCCAAATGACAAGGGCCCCATTCTTATCCGCAGGCTTGGTAATTATTGTGTTGTCCGTTTGTAGGTCTTCTATGGCTTTCTGTTGGTCCCTATTGATATTGCTTTTGATGTACAATCTTCTATTTTCAAATTGGCTAATGAAGTACAAAACTGCCTGTTCAAATCGGTTACTTGTTTTGGAATACTGTATGGTAGACGATTAAAATTGGATTTTTTGGTTAATCCTGAAGGTTCAGTTTTGCCCATATTTTCTTTCCTGTCTAAGAACACTTGAAGACGGATCTTGCAAAAAAATTCCAATGCTTCAATTTTCAAACTGATGTAGTCTGTATGCTGACTTGGAACAAATTTCATACCCTGCTCCAAAACTGACTCTCTGCTTTGGACAATTGTTTGGTCGACAAATGTATTATTGATGTTTTACTCACGTTTTGTAAAAACTCACGTTTTGTAAAAATGTCACCTTGTCTTTATTTCCCATGGTTGTTGTTGTTTGACCTTACTGTGTGAGCCTCTTGTGAATTTTCGAGAGAAAATAAATAACTGGAATCCTTGGGTGTGTTTTATTGAGGAAATCAAATTCCTTTGGGCCTAAAATTCCTTGCTCTAATCCAACTTTTAGTTTGGTGGAGATCTCTCCTTCTTTTTGGCATGTTGGGGTCATCCTTGAGCTGTCAGTACCATTCTTGGTTTAAGATTTGACTCTTTGCTTCAGCTAGATACATCTCTTTAGGCCAAATGACAAGGGCCCCATTCTTATCCGCAGGCTTGGTAATTATTGTGTTGTCCGTTTGTAGGTCTTCTATGGCTTTCTGTTGGTCCCTATTGATATTGCTTTTGATGTACAATTTTCCATTTTCCAATTGGCTGATGAAGTACAAAACTGCCTGTTCAAATCGGTTACTTGTTTTGGAATACTGTATGGTAGAGGATTAAAATTGGATTTTTTGGTTAATCCTGAAGGTTCAGTGTTGCCCATATTTTCTTTCCTGTCTAAGAACACTTGAAGACGGATCTTGCAAAAAAATTCCAATGCTTCAATTTTCAAACTAATGTAGTCTGTATGCTGACTTGGAACAAATTTCATACCCTGCTCCAAAACTGACTCTCTGCTTTGGACAATTGTTTGGTCGACAAATGTATTATTGATGTTTTACTCACGTTTTGTAAAAACTCACGTTTTGTAGAAATGTCACCTTGTCTTTATTTCCCATGGTTGTTGTTGCTTGACCTTACTCGGTTTCTTTGATCGCCTTTCTCTAAAAAGAGCTCTGTCTTTTTGACGGGCCTTCACTTGGATCTGAAACGCCTGTCGAATCCGATGATGAAGATTCAGAGAATGTTAGAAATCTGTTCTGCCTTGATACTCAGATAAGGCTCTACGTGAATCCACTTTAATGTAATAGTTGTCCTTCAAGTAGGGGTAGACTGTCTCTATGTTGAGAGATTTTGAGTCTTTTTTGAATTTAGAAGATTTAAAGTTGATGGTGTTGTATTTGAAGGTCCGAATCTCTTTGTCTATTTTCTCGAGTAGTGCCTTTGCTTCAGTCACGTTATGATTGTTTTTGATTGTTTGAACTAAATTTTCAAGTTCCTTGACCTCTTTCTGGCAATTTCTTTGGGCTGTTTCCATAGTATGGACCATGAGGTCACAACTACATTTGGTGCTTATAAAGCTAAAACCTTTTTGATATTCAGGATCATCAATGAATATTACAGGAACATTTTTAATCTGGAGGCCCCAAGGGACAGTGCCTGCTTTTAAATGCTCTAACAAGAAATGTCCATGAAGCTCAGTTCTAATATGCTTCTTGTTCAGAAGAATGAGTTTCTCCAATTCATTGTGCTGCTTAGCCTTGATGGAGACTAATTAAATTAATCTCAGAATCTGTAGAGGGAACATGAGCATTGAATTATCCCCACAGATACCGAATATTCTCCTCAAGAAGAGCAACTCTCCAAAAGAGGAAACCTGTTGGGTTCAAGGAGAGTGCTCCTTAATAGAATAGATGTATAAATTACAAACTGGTGTAATTTTATTAATTGTTAGTATGATTCACACAGGCACTGAATTTAAGTATAATTGTTTTGATTTACACAGGTACTGAACTTAAGCACAATTGTTTTATTTGACAAAATGTACTGATTATGAATGTTTTATGTTTTGACCATTTGAAAATCAGCACAGAGCAATATTAATTTAAAAGTGTATCACCACATGTTTTCAGACTTACAAAATTGTAGAAAGGTTTCCTTAAAAATGTATAAATCATGGTGAAATAATGTAGCCAGGACCAAGGATTATAAATATTGGCTCCTAGTCTGCTGAAATATATAGCAGCAAAAGAAAAATGGTTGCCGGGTTCTATTTTTTTTTAAACTTTCTAAAAAAGGCATTTTCAAAATTGAAAAATCTGACTTTACCATTAAAGCAGGTTTATCATTCCAATCCATAGATACCAAACATGACATAGCAGCCTGCTTCTAATTAGGAATTACAGCTTATTAAATGTAATGATCCGATGGAACGGGTAGGCCTCACACTAGAGAAAAAATAATTTAGGAGGTTTTTTTTTCTACCAGGAAATATAAAACTTGAAAGTACATGTCCAAACTTTAATTTGCACAGCACCCTGCCCTATAGGCTACCTAGGGCCTACCTTAGGGGTGACTTATTTGTAATTAAAGGGAGGCTTAAGGCATGGCAAGGGGTTTTAATGGTAAGACAACATGGAAGTTTAAAACTACATTCAGGCTGCAATGGCAGGCCTGGGATATGTTTTGAAGTGCGTACTTGAAGTGTACTTAAGTGGGTGGCACAATTAGTGCTGCAGGCCCACTGGCAGCATTTATTTACCAGCCCTGTGTATATAATAAACAATTCTACAAAGGACTTATAAGTCAAATAAATATTCTGATTTGGTATATGGCAATCAAAACATGTTTAGGGAAGTGAGCATAAGCATTTTAGCACTGGTTAGCAATAGTAACGTGCATAAAGTACTATGGCCAACCCAAAAAATGTTTTAGTAAAAATTGTAGGTAAGTAGCTAAAATGTTTGGGGGAAGACCAACCTAAGTCTGCCAGCTCTAAGACATGCCCACCAGAGCTGAAAGTTAGGAGAACTTCCCCACATCCTTCGAATTTTCATCACAAGGTATAAGAACTTGGATAGACCATCAGTATTGCAGTGGTATGACCCATATTGGTGTTCCTCCATAAAGTCTATTCCCTGTTGAAGTTAGACCACCTCAACAATTTTGAATTCTCACACCTCGTTTGCTTTAGCCTCCTGAGGAGCCTGTGGTATGTCTTATCTTGGAAGTGAATCCCAAACAAGTATGGTCTCATCTACTTCAGTGCCCGGACCACAGCAAAAGTTTTTTTTCAATAGCATTCCACATCTGTTCCCTGAAAAGTAACCTCCTAGATATAAAAGCTATAGTCCCTATAATTGAGCTGTGATATTTCTGCCCCAAAGCCCTTCTTTGAGGCATCTGTTTGGACTATAAATTCCTTAGAATGGCCAGGGGCCTTGAGCACAAGGGCCGTGCACATGACATGTTTGAGGGAATCAATGACTTTATGGCAAGCCTCCATCCAGATTACCTTCTTTGGCTGCTTCTTGGAAGTCAGTTCAGTCTGGGGGAGCTCCAGGCCAGAAAAGTTTCTATTTTGGCCTGGAGGGGTTGCATTTTAACCCCGCCCACAGGTTGTATCAAGTACACCACAAGCCCCTTCCCTATCTGGCACTTACTGGTCTTGATAGGCCTTCACATTGCTGATGGATACATATGCCTGTGGATTCCTCACTTTATGAATATCCCCTGTGCCAGCATTCCACAGAAATTTTTCCTAGCTCTCCACGCCAATGAGGTCGTCTAAGCGTCATGGCTCCGCACGCGGCTCCGCATTACGTCACCGGAGCCATAAGAAGACCACGTCGGCGTGATGACGTCAGTTCCCTTTTTTCCGCGCTGTCGACGCTAACGTTTTTTTCTGGGACTCTCCTTACTTCATCTTGATACTTTGTATTTTGGATTGTATTGTTTTCTTCTTTTGCCATGTCTGCTCCGAGGAAGTCAGGCTTTAAGCCTTGCAGAGAATGCGGTAAACATATGTCAACTACTGACCCACATGAGGATTGCCTTTGGTGTTTGTCTTCAGACCATGATGTCGAGGGATGCTCTTCGTGCAGGAAGATGAATCCAAGGCGTTAAAGGAGCGAGAAGCCAAACTTTACATGGTCAAGGCAAGAAAAGAAAAAAGGGGTCGGAAAAGGTCAAAGTCCAGGTCTTTGACGTCGTGCGACTCCAAGAGGAAGCATAAGAAGAAGAGGAGACATGTTTCTCGACGTCGGTCGTCGAAGCCAGTGGAGTCTAGGTCACCTTCTCCTGCTCCTCGGTGTCGAGAGAAGGACTTTGTTTCCCCTTCGCCTTCAGAGTCTCCTCAGATGACTCCGGCTCAATGTCCTTCCTATAAGGGGACCCCAGAGCAGGCTACGACGCCGAGATTCTCACAGACAAATCCGGCTGATGATAAGGTTCCTTCGGCTCTGGTTGTTTCTCCTGTGACTCCAGCGGCGCCGACTCAAGAGGTACCTCGATCGGATCCGGAACCGGGTTCTTATTCTCAGTTTCCGATGCCAGGTTCTGATCCATCGCATTTCCTTAATGCCATGTATGGTGTGTTCACCAGAGCATCGTACCCCTCTGGAGCACCTTCGGGTCCCATGGGTCCCTTGGCATATACTCTGGGTGTGCCTCATCAGTATCCACAGGCCCCCTTTATGCCTTTCATGCCAGCGATATTGTCCTGGTCTTTTCCGGCACCGAGGATGTCGACGCTGTATGGTCAGTCCCCGGCTCCATCCAGTGAAGCCTCTCGGATTCGATCGGCACCGGCTATGGATCCACCTTCGACGCCGCTCCCGGAGCCGTTGATGCCGTGTGTGGTGCCACCAACGCCGCAACTGAAGATGCGTTCAAGGAGTGAGGTGCAGAGGTTAGTGGAAGAGGAGCAGTACCAGGCTGAAGAGAGGGAGGAAGGAGAGGTGTATGATACAGAGGATATGTATGAGGACTTGTGTGAGGCAAGTGGCCTTGACACCTCCCCTGAGTGGGACTTCTCAAAAGACTTCCCTCTCTAAGGATGTTGCTCCATACCATACAGTTATTAGGAAGGCTGCAGAAATTTTGGACTGCAGCTTCCTGTAGTGGAGTATAAGCCTAATCTTCTCACTGAAGTTCTTCACTCTCCATCTTCGGTTGTTGAGCCGCTTTTACCTTTTAATGATGCTCTGACTGAGGCAATTCTTGAGGTGTGGCACAATCCTTTTTCAGCTCCTGCAGTTTCGAGAACAGTCTCAAGAAGGTATAGACCTGCTTCTGGGGATCCGGTTTTTCTTTCCTCTCACTCTTCCCCTGAAAGCCTGGTGGTGCAGGCTTCTTACTCGAAGCAGTCATCAGGGGCGTTTTCACAGGCTTCTGGAGATAGAGATTCTAAGAAGTTGGAGCAATCTGTGAAGAAAGTCCTTTCTTCGGCCAGTATGGCACTAAAATCTACCAACGCCACTTGTCTCTTGGGCAGGTACATTCATGCTTTAATGGACTCTGCGAAACATATTCTCCCTAAGTTGTCTGAGGAGGACAAGTGTAATCTAAATGAGGTGTTGGTGGATGTTCAAGCGGCTGCTCGCCAAGTTATCCAGTCTGGTCTGGATACAGCAGACTCTGTTGCTAGACTTATGGGCTCATCTATTGCGACAAGGAGGCATGCATGGCTAAATCTTCTGGATTCTCTCCTGATGTGCAGGCTGCTCTTATTGATTTACCATTTGATGGTTCCAAGTTTTTTCGTGAAAAGGTGGACTCTGCCCTGCAGTGATTTAAGGACAGTAAGGCAACGGCGAGGTCTTTGGGTCTGCAGACTTATTCAAGAGGCTATGGATATAAAAGATACCGTGGCTTTGGGAGATCTTCCTTTCGTGGATCCAGACAGCCTCAGCAGCAGCAGCAGCAAAAGCAGCTGAACCCCTTGTATTAGAGCTACAGGGGTAAAGGCAGAGATTGCCTTCGTGGATCCGGATGTCATCCCTCTTCCTCCTCCTCCTCTATCTCCCCAGCCCCTCCTGGTAATGCAGGAAAGCAGCCCTAGATCTGCCATCCTGGATCATGTGGGTCCTGTGGGAGGTTGGCTTACCCATTTTCTACAAGATTGGAAGTTAATCACTTCAGATCTTTGGGTTTTAGATCTTGTAGAAAATGGGTACGCCCTTCCCTTCAGGTAATTCCCTCCTCCTTACCAGGGGTTTTGCATGGAGGACCATTTGCTTCTCCTACAGAAGGAGGTTCTTACCCTGTTACAAAAGGGTGCAATAGAGGTGGTTCCCGAGCAGGAAATGGGTCAGGGGTGCTACTTCCGGTATTTCCTGATCCCCAAGAAGGATGGCTACGTCCTATCCTGGACCTCAGAATCTTGAATCTGTTTCTCAAGCAGGAGAGATTCAAAATGCTCACCCTAGCGCAGGTTCTTCAGGCGCTGCAACAGGAGGACTGGATGGTGTCCATCGATTTGCAGGATGCGTATTTCCATATCCCAATCCTGAAGTCTCACAGGAAGTATCTCCGTTTTACGGTTGGGTCACAACACTACCAGTTTGCGGTCCTTCCGTTTGGTCTTACTACCGCACCTCGAGTCTTCACCAAGGTGATGGCAGTGGTGGCTGCCCATCTCAGGAGGTCGGGGATTCCTGTTTTGCCCTACCTTGATGACTGGCTCCTGAAGGCGGGGTCGCCAGTGATGGTGCTTCATCATCTGCAAGTTACAACCCAGCTGTTGTACAAATTGGGTTTTTCGATAAATGTACCCAAGTCTCACCTGGTGCCCTCTGAGCGCATCCTGTTATAGGGGCAGTATTGGATACCACTGTGTGTCGAGCATTCCCTCCTCCGCAAGGGATTCTCGACATTCAGGAAATGATTCCCTTGTTTTTCAATGGAGTGGTTGTTCCAGTTCTGAAGGTCCTTCGCCTGCTAGATCTGTTCGGTTCCTGCATTCTGTTGGTCAACCATGCACGCTGGCACATGAGGGCACTCCAGTGGTGCCTCCGCAGGCAGTGGTACAGCACAACGGAGATCTCAGTAAGTCAGTCAGGATCTCCAGAGAAGCTGCAGCGGATCTGTCTTGGTGGAGCGTGGAGGGCAATCTGACTAAAGGAAAGCCCTTTCATCTTCCTCCGTCTGTGACCACAGTGATAACGGATGCCTCTACCCTAGGGTGGGGTGCTCATCTGGGGGATCTGGAGATCCAGGGTCTTTGGTCTCCAGAGGAAAGATTGTCTGATATCAATCTTATGGAATTGCAGGTGATATGTTTGGCGCTCAAGGCCTTTCTCCTTTCCATTCACGGTTAGTCGATTCAAGTCCTGATGGATAACACTGCCGCAATGTGGTATGTCAACAAGCAGGGAGGAGTAGGGTTGTACCGTCTCTGCAGAGATGCCTTGCGGCTCTGGTCCTGGGCTCAGGACCATCGGATTTGCTTGATGGCAAATCATCTTGCCGGGGTGTTGAACGTGCGTGCGGACAGTCTCAGTCGGCATTTCTCCACCGACCACAAGTGGGGGTTTCATCCAGAGGTAGTCCGGCACATCTTCTGGATGTGGGGGACTCCTCGGGAGGACCTGTTTGCCACTTTCGAGAACGCGCACTGCCCGTCATTCTGCAGTCTTCAGTTTCCGATGCAGGGAGCACTGGGGGACGCGTTTCAGTTGAGTTGGAGCTCACAACTCCTTTACACATTTCCTCCCATACCCTTGATTCCTCGGGTTCTGAGTAAGATTCGCCAAGACCGGGCCCAAGTTATATTTATCGCCCCGGACTGCCCAAGAAGGGTGTGATACATGGACCTTCTTCACCTCTCGTCGCACCCTCCATTCCGTCTCCCTCTCAGGACAGACCTCCTCTCTCAGATGGAGGGGCAGGTTCTTCACCCCCACCTCCAGAGTCTGCCCCTTCATGCCTGGAGATTGAACGGGGCAACCTGAATACTTTTTCTCTCCCGCCTGACGTGGTGG
Organism: Triturus cristatus; assembly: GCF_964204655.1. Lineage (NCBI taxonomy): Eukaryota > Metazoa > Chordata > Amphibia > Caudata > Salamandridae > Triturus > Triturus cristatus. Next base: position 387,132,200 of record NC_140589.1, on the reverse strand, counting down.
ATGTTATTTTATCAGCCAGGCGACACTCCCTCCAAATCTATCTACTCCTACAGGTGGTCGAAATTTGTTAGAAGGTGTGGAGAGAAATCTGTTGATCCTGTTGGCTTTGTCGGCATTTCTTTGTTTGCCTGGTCAGCCTGCTCTTTTTAAGTCTCCAGTAGTCTTAAGGTTCATTAAGGGGCTTACTAACATGTTTTCGCCAACTCCTTTTATTATGCCCCAGTGGGATTTAAATCTGGTGTTAACTTTTTTAATGGGTTCTACGTTTGAACCTATGCATAGTTGTCCATTGAGACTTCTGACATTTAAAACGGTCTTTCTAGTGGCTATCACTTCTGCAAGGAGGGTGAGTGAGCTCCAGGCTTTGAGTTCAAAGCCTCCTTTTCTGACCATACATGCTGAAAGAATGGTAATCAGGACCAGGGCTGCTTTTCTGCCTAAAGTGGTAACTCCCTTCCATCTAGGACAGTCCATTACCCTCCCTACTTTCTATCCTCCCCCTCACCCTTCCAAGGAAGAGTAGAGACTTCCTCGTTTGGATCCAAAGTGGGAAATTAGCTTCTATTTGGCTAGAACAAAAGACTTCCGGCAAGATGATCAGCTCTTTGTTGGATATTCTGGTTGTATGAAGGGCAAGGCAGTGCACAAGCGCACTTTATCCAGGTGGATTATCTTGTGCATCGAGATTTGCTACTCCCTGGCTGGTAAGGAGCCTCCTGTAGGCATTAGAGCTTATTCCACCAAGGCTAAGTCGTCTACTTCTGCCTTGTCCTGGGGTGTTCCTGTATTGGACGTCTGTAAAGCCACAACTTGGGCCTCCCTCCACACTTTCACGAAGCATTATTGCTTAGACTCTGAAGTGTGTAGGGACAGCCATTTTTTGCGCTCTGTTATGCAGGACATTTTGGTATAGATGGGTGGACACCCTCCTCCGGGAGTGGGACTGCTGTTGGATTCTATTCATAAGGTAAGTAATCCACAGGCAGATGTATCCATCAGAAGAACAAGTTACTTACCTTCGGTAACGCTTTTTCTGGTGGATTCAGTATCTGCCTGTGGATTCCTCACTGACCCACCCACCTCCCCGTTGTCCACCCTTTTATGCCTTAAAAGATGAGGTATTGCCTATTTGATGTTTTTGTGTACTCAAGATTTTATTACCTCTATTTGTCCATGGTTGACTTATTTGAAATGTGAGCTTATAGGAAATGTTTGCTTTCCTTTTTCTCTTTACACTGTGTGTATTTGTGTGAATACTGTGTACTATGTATGCATTGTCTCTATGGTCGGTCCGCCCGTTTTGCCTCAGTGGCACGGAAAAAATGGGAGGAACTGACGTCATCACGCCGACGTGGTCTTCTTATGACTCCGGTGAAGTCATGCGGAGCCGCGTGCGGAATCCACAGGCAGATACTGTATCCACCAGAAAAAGCGTTACCGAAGGTAAGTAACTTGTTCTTCTGGGCCTGAAGCAAGCCCTGCAGGTGGAAAAAGTGGTCCTTCCAGCTGCTACTGAAGAAAGCTATTTCATCCAAGTAAGCAGCACTTAGGCCTCTATACCAGCCAGGAACTGGTACAACAGCCTCTGAAAGTTGGCTGGGGCAATTTTCAGTCCAAAGGGCATTACTTGAAGATGGCCCTCTGGAGTGGAAAGGCCTGACCTCTCTTAGGACCATCAGTTTGGGCTATATGTCAGTACCCTGAAGTAAAAGCAAAAGCACTCAGGAACTTCGCAACCCCTATTCTGTTGAAGAGCTCATCAGCACAAGGGATGGGGTGAGTATCAGTCTTGACTGATTAGAGACCCCGATATCCCACATAAATCTGGAGTTCTGGGGTGACTCTGAGTGCTGCAGCTTGGGACCAGCACCACTGGGCTGGACCAGGGGCTTCTGAAGTGCTCAATCACCGGTAATTCCCACATCTTAGAGACCTCCTCTTTGATGCTGGCCCTCACTTTATCAGACAGCCTATATATTTGGTTTTGACAGGTGGCTGTATCCAGGGTCATGGGTACCCAGATGTGTACGCTCAGGAGGGAGGGAAAACAGAGAGGCAAACTACCCCAATGACTGGTGACAGTTTATCTAATGTTCTGGGGTCAGGGTAGGGGTAAGGGAGATGTTGACACCCTCCACTGACCCATCTTTTTCTTTTGATGACAGGAGGTCAGGGAGAGGATCACTCTTCTCCTCTCCATCATCTATTACCAGCAGCTTGTTGACCTCAGACTTCTCAGCATATGGCTTGTGACGATTGATATGGCAGACCCTTAAGGGCTCTTTTGGGGTCCAATAGGTAGCCTCCCCTTCCTCTCAACTATCTCATAAGGCCCAGTCCAATAGTATTGGAAGGGCTCAGGCTTCACAGGCTTCATTACCACTTTCTGTCCAGGCTGACATTCCATAGGGGCATCCATCTGGTCATACCACTGCTTCATAACCTCCTGGCTAGTCTCCAAATTCTCAAACACTTTTCTCCAGAACGTGGCCATCTAGTTCCTGAGGACTAGCATGTAGCTACCCACATCCTGGAGGGGGTCCTGGGAACTTGCTCCCACCCCTCCTTAACCAGAGTGAGGAGTCCCCTAATAGGATTGCTATACAGAGGTTCAAAGGGGCTGAATCCAGCCCCCTTCTGTAGTACCTCATTGAGGGCAAGAGCTCTGGGAAGCTCTGGGAAGCCCACTCTGGTGAAAACTCCCATCAGAGCCCTAGTCACTGCTGGTAAAGTTATAGTCCTCAGAGGTATGGCCTCTGGGTATCTAGTGGCATGGTCCACCACGACCAGGATAAACCTGTTGCCTAAGGCTATCTTGGGGTCTGAGCATCCTACAATGTCAATGCCCACCCTTTCAAAGGGGGTGTTGATGACAGGTAAGGGATTTAGGGAAGCTTTCAGCTTTTTACCTGGCTTCCTACTCTCCTGGCAGGTTAGGCAGGTCCTACAGAATTTATCTCAGTAGACCTTCATACCGGGCCAATAGAAGTGGTAGACAAAACTAGCAATGGTCTTGTCCGACCGCAGATGTCATGCCAGGGTACCTCTTGAGCCAGGACTGGATTGGCACCACTTGGCTCGGCAAGACTCACGGATGGCAGATTCCAGGTGCTGTTGCAGAGTTGAAGGGATTCTTTAATGGACCTCAAACTTCAGAACAAGGGGTAAGCCAGCAAGCCATTGGAGTCACTTTGGGTTCAATTGAAATGGGTCCAGTCCTTGCCCTCAGCAGGTTAGAGATCAGCAGGCAGCAGGGCAGCTCAGCAAAGCAGAAAGCAGCCCCTTCAGAGCAGCAGTCAGGCAGAGTGGCAATCCTGGTAGCACAGGAACAGAGTTCTTCACAGGTCCAGTAGTGTAATGTATTGGTAGGATCAGAACCCACTTATATCGAAATGTGCCTTTGAAGTGGGGGTGACTTCAAAGCAGGACCTTGAAGTGCAAAAGTACCCTTTCATCCCAGTCCTGTCTGTGAGGCTATCTATGGAAGTACTAAGCCCTTTGTGTAGGAAACAGCACACTGTCTAGTCAGGTGTAAATGTCAGCTCTCTTCTTGCAGAGGAAGAGCAACCAAGATGTAGAGAGATGCAGTTGAGTTCCCTGTTCTACCCACCCTTTCTGTGTTTGTGGCTGTCGAAAGGGAATGCACCTAGTCTGGCTGTCCCCTACAGCAGATGTGTATTGGAGACAGGCTGCAAAGCACACAGCACAGCAAGAGCAGAGAAATGCAAACTTTCTAAAAGTGGCATTTTTAAAATAGTAATGTTAAATCCAACTTGACCAGTAAAGAGGATGTATTGTTACCGTTACAAGGACATGAAACATGATGTTTTAAGGAATTAACACTACTATTCTATGAGAGGAGTAAGCTTCTCACAAGTGAAAAATGAATTTAGGAGCTTGTCACTACCAGGACATTTACAAAAGAGTGCATGTCCTCCCTTTTACTTACACAGCACACTCTCCTTAAAGCTACCAAGGGCCTACCTTAGGAGGGATTTATGTGTAATAAAAGGGGGTTTAAGGCTTGACAAGTGGGTTTAAATGTCAAGTCAAAGTGGCAACCACCTGCACACATGGGCCTTGCAATGGCAGGCCTGAGACATGTTTGAAGGGCTACTTGTGCAAGTGGCACAATACTAGTAGCATTTAGGTTACAGGCCCTGGGTATAAGGTATATCACTTTGCAAGGGAATTATAATTAAACTAAATATGCAAATAAGGTATACACCAAATCACCATGTTAAGAGATAACACATGTATTTTAGAACTGTTTTGCAGTGGCAAAGTGCTCAGAGTCCCAATTCCACTAAAAGGATACCGCAGAAAGTGGAGGCAAGCAGGCAAAGAAGTTTAGTAGAAGAGCACTCGGAGGGGGACCGGTCTAATGTCATTCTTTTTTCCCCCCCTGCTTTCTTCTGGTGGTAACCCTTCCCAGCCTTTTGGGAGCCCCTCCCCCCCCCCCCCCAGATACTTTCTTGAACACTCTGGGGCTGACCCAGAGGTCCAGCTCCTCAGCAAGCTTCCTGGGGTCAGTCATGTTGCTGTCTACCAGGTGATGGCACAGCTCTGTAAAACAGGTATTGAGCATGTGCTCCCCCAGAATCAGGTTGTACAGCCCAACAAATCAACCACTTGCTGCCCCTCACTGAGTCATTCATTGCCTTGCTGAAATAAACCAATAAATGCACCCAGGTCTGGTTTGGGTGTTTGTGTCTGCTTCTGTACCTCATATGGTACTTCTCAGGGGTCAATCCAAATATGGCAAGAAAAATGGCCTCCATCGAGGACCTCAAGTGGTAGGAATGTATTCCTCCACTCTGGGCATGTCCTTCCACAAGTTACCCTCCAGTACTCCTCTTGGACCTTGTGTACCATCAGAGCAACCTCATATGCTGAGAACCATTTATGTATATAATGATCTTCCACCACATAACTGGACACCTGGTTCTTGGGTATATGGACCCTCACCTTTCCAGTGGGCTTTGCTAGTATGTTGCCACCAATATTGCTGGAATCCATCCAGGTCTGCCACTCTATCACAATGATGATGTCATCAGTGATGTCATTTGAGATGACATCAGTGATGTCATGAGTGATGTCACTGACCATGTCATGAGTGATGTAATATGTGACGTCATCAGCAGTGCATTGCAGGCGCGCGAGTTATAGTTAGCTGAACTAACTATAACGGGGGAATTGCTATGGTTTTCTACGAGTGAAATGTCCAACTAACTATAAAGCCCCTGAAACCTATTGTTTTTTCAGTGAATTTCTAAGGTTTTTAAATGCTAATTTCTAACTTTAACGTGCCTGAAACCTACGTTTTTTTCATTGAATATATATATAATTATTATACTATGTATACATGTGAAAATGTCTTGGTCCGCCTGTTTGCCTCGGTGACACAGAAAATATGGGTGGAACTGACGTCAGCACGCCGACGAGGTCCTCTAATGGCTCCGATGACGTCATACAGTGTCGCTAGCGGAGCCGTGCTAATATGACATCCTCGTCGACATGGGAGAGGTAGGAAGGAATTTCCGTGGAATGCTGGTGCAGGGGATATTCACCTAAGTGTTCAGGCTAGTCCTTTGGGAGCAACTGTTTATGTTGCCACTCCAGAAACCGAAACCAGTGATCCGAGGGCTGAGCCCCTGCAGATGGCACGACACGAGGTGGGGTGCCCAGTCGTGTGCACTGGCGGGGCAGCGACGTGACAAGCACCACAACCCACAAAAAAGGTTACGAGGCAAACTGAATAACACAGGATCTTCTCTTTGTATCCGACAGGAACAACAAAGTTAAAATGCCCTAGTACCAAAATGTAGAATTAGTGCTACAACGGTCTTCAAGAGGACCTGCAATGCCGCTTCTGCCTCCTATACCCTGGAGGCGGCACATGGGTCATGCGGTACGGTCATACTGCGGTGGGAAGCACACTCGTTGACCTCTCATGGCACTGCTCCACACTTCAGTGAGGACGCTTTCCATTAGCTATGTTTTCTGATGACGTGTTGTGCCGGCCCCGTCCAACAACAGAACTCCTTTAGATCCAAACAGACTCTTCCACTTTCTCAACGGAAGTGAAACCAGGCCATGCGGACACTTTCACAATACAACAGCTGGAAATGCACTTTTCGGTAAAAAAAACCACATTCCTTTCTCCTAATTAATCAAATAAACGTCTCACTGAAGAACAGGGGCCAGCTTCGATCGGTAAACAGCCGTTACAATGACTTTTTTACTTTGCGATACCATTACAACGCATGCATTACCACGCATGCGTTATATATCGCGAAGTCATTACTACACATTTTTTTTAAACGCTTGGTCATTTACCACGCATGCCTATACAACAAATTTTGTTGTAAAGGTATGTATGGTAAATGACCATGCGTTCTAAGAAACATGTAGATGATCCACATTGTTGTAAGGAAACAAAGGCTGTTCCATTTCCTTACAATGACGTGCACCACCCCTCAGAGACGACGTGAAGCAGGTACCACGAGGAGAGGAGCCACGAGGAGTGAGAGGTAAGGGGAATTGGGCATTGGGTGGTTTTTGTCCCCTAGGGTTTAGGGTAGTACAGTGGTGTTTGGGTAGTGTAGGGGTCATGCTGGGGGTAGTGTTTTAGGGTTTAGGGTAGTGCAGTTGTGTTTAGGTAGTGAAGGGGTCGTGCTGGGGGTAGTGTTTTAGGGTTTAGGGTAGGCCTGGGCTAAAATTTCGTTCAGTTCGCGGAAATTGCGATAATTTGATATTTTCGCGTTACGCGTAAAGCGCGAAAATGTCAAAATTTCCACGTTCCGCAGCATAGCGATAATTTGTTTCTTGCTCGCGCTGTAAAATAATACATTCGCGATAGCCTTACCTGAATCCCTGCGTTCGCCGACAAGTTTTCTTGATCCGGTCGCGTTCTCCATGAGATGTTGTATTGTTTTTAGCCATTTGCGCTGTCTCGCGACAGTTCGCGCCCGCAGTGATGTCATGCGTCACGCGATCACGTCTTTCTTCTCGCGATCATGCACCGCGAGACAACTGAAAACAAGATGGCCGCGCCGGCGAGCAACCACATGGGTAAGTTGGCGAGCCGCAACCATGCAGAAAATCTCACGAACATGAGGGAAAAAAACTTCGGCATCTTCGCGATATTTCCGCGTGTTTGCGATAATTTTTAACATTTTCGCGATAATTTGCGAAAGTGGATTTCGCAAATTCCGCCCACCCCTAGTTTAGGGTAGTGCAGTGGTGTTTGTGTAGTGTAGGGGGTCATGCTGGGGGTAGATTTAGTGTTTAGGGTAGTGCAGTGGTGTTTGTGTAGTGTAGGGGATCGTGCTGGGGTAGTGTTTTAGGGTTAAAGGCAGTGCAGCATTGTTTGTGTAATGAAGGGGGTCATGCTGGGGGTAGTGTTTAAGGATTTAGGGTAGTGCAGTGGTGTTTTGGTAGTGTAGGGAGTCATGCTGGAGGTAGTGTTTTAGGGTTTAGGGTAGTGCAGTTATGTTTGGGTAGTGTAGGGTGTCGTGGTGGTGGTAGTGTTTTAGGGTGTAGGGTAGTGCAGTGGTGTTTAGGTAGTGGAGGGGGTAGTGTTTTAGGGTTTAGGGTAGTGCGCCCAACCAGCCACAATATCCGTGGACAAAGGGGATCCTGACTCTTTTGAATGCTCCTCCAATTGAATAATTTGGGTCAAGGGCCCTACCACGTCCAAGACCTATCCATTCCTTTCTTGGGATCCCTCATATACTTGGAGAAAAAGGTACATAGTTTCTCATCAATTTCAGGCATGTGTGTCACCTTTCCCTTTAGTGAGGGCCTGGGGCATTCTCCCCTCATCCTATTCCTGAACTCCCTTTCAAGGGGTTGATGGATTTTCCCCACCACATACTCTGCCACTTTGGTGTCAGGGGTCCACTCCGCCGACCTAGGATGGTAAAATTGGGTAGGCTCGAACATGACCGAGTGGACCCCATCCCCAACCCAGGACTGAGAGGAGTGGGGCTCTGGATGCCAGGGACGCCTGAGTCCTTATCCTCATTGGAGGAGAAATCGTCCTCCGATACACCCTCTCCCTCTAAGGGAAACCCGCCGTCGGGGTCTACAATAGTGGTGACAGGGTTGCAATTTTCTCCGGACTCCTCCTCCTCCCGGCAGAGTGCATGTTTTAGCATTCGCGCATTCTTGAGGAAGGTCTCCGTAAGTTTATCAAATCCTTCCAAGTGCCCCGCGTTATGTTTAACGGCCCTTTTATTCCCCATCTGGGAGCTACTAGGACCCGCCACCACCACATCTGGGTCACTGAACACCCCAAGGATGCTTTTCACCTGCTTATCAACCTGATCCCTAAGAGGAGCCAGCGCCCTAGAAATAGCCAGAGAGACGGCTTGGTCCACTGCTGGAGGGAGGAGTTGGGAGGCCATTCCTTCTCCACTTCCTGGTAGGAGGAGTAAAAATTGTCTTCTGGAGAAAACATGATAGCAGAGGGTGTGAGCACAGAACAAATGCCCTTAAAATCCTTAAGGCAGCCCCCTCACTGGTGCACCAACAGCTGGGCTTTCCCCGAAGCAGCTATAAGAATAGACTGAGGCGCAATACCAATTACCACCACCAGGTGGTGCTGGTCACTAACGTGGCTGTGTGGGGAAATCATCGCGTAGCGGTGTCAAAATTAGGCGAGGGGTGGTCGGGAATCAAGCGGACACTAAAGGAGTGACCGGATTCCCAAACATGCGTAAAGACCAGCGGGAGCACTCGACGGAGCTGCTTCGCTCGGACCAGAGGCGCCTGACAGGATCTCACCGCGCACAGAGCGCACAGAGGGAGAAACTGCGAGGGGGAGAACGCTCTCGGGCTAGAGCCTGCTGCGCAGGGAATATGAAACAATGCCAAGGCAATAATGCTAATAACGTGCACAAGAAACCGCTATACAAACAGCAACAACGTTAGATTAAGGCAAGAATGTAAGGAATGCACTTAACTGACGAGCAGTGAAGAAAGAGGAAGTGGAAGGGATGTCACGATATTATATACGATGGAGTGTGATATGATTGGACTATAGTTGCCTTGGAGACTACCCAACTAATTGTTCATGGGTTGTGTAGTCTTTTGTTTAATGATTGTTGTGTTACGTTTTCTTTGAACTGCTATGCAAATAAAGTGAGGAAAGATATGCATAATCCTCGCCTCCGTCCTGCCATAGAATTAATTAAACTTTATTCGATCTGATTTAGAAACATAGATCATAAAAATGTAGATAAAAACAGTAAATCCTTTTTCCTAATACAATACAGTGAGAATTAATTAAAACTAGTAGGTTCAAACGGGTGTTACAAAGCCCCGTTCAGAGCAACTTCAGGTTAACAGAATCGTAAAGTTCAATGTTTCGCAAGATCAATCTCATGAACTTTGTGCAAAATACGCAATAAGGAGTCCAAGTAAGATGTAATGCTCCAATACCTGACCAGTCTGCACTATATAAAACTGCAGAAAAACTAAAAATAAAAAGTGTTTTGCACACTTCTGTCATTGGGCTATATGTGGGCTACATCTGGGTGATATTTGTGCTATATTTGGGCTCTTTTTTCTCTGGTGGCCATCTTGGGAGACTTATTTGTTATGAAGTTTCCTAATTTCCTCATTTACTGCAGTCTCCTCAGTAGGACATACTTTCAGTTTGTTACTTTAATTCCATCAAGAAGGCATTCAGATGTGTCACACATTTGCCATAAATTCAGAATGTTAGCACTCTAGTTGTTCATTAGATTGCTGTAGTAAAGCTACTGTTCACCAGGGAGTTAACTGGAAGTCTACTGCTGGTATTGAAAGTGATTGTTTCAGTCTGCATGTAAGAATTTTCTAATGAAATAGAAGAGGATTTGAGATCTCACTTAAAACATGCCCTAAAGTTTCTTTCTGCAGTACTAACCATAATTTCTATGGCAACATGAACCCCCTGATATTGTTCCTTTTTAAATTAAATGTTAAAAGTGTTACCAGTCTATTCCAATCAAGATGGCTTCACGTGTGCCATCATTTTCTCATAAGTAAGAATCATAGTGCTCTAGTTGTTCTTTAGAACACTCTGGGAAGCTGCAGTAGAAAACAAAGGCATCAACTGACAGGCTGCTCCTGTTGAAATATAACAGGAAGACATTTGAGATCACACTTTAAACATGTCCTAATTTTTCTTTCTACAGCACTAACCATAATTTCTATGACAAAATGAACCCCATCATTTTGTTCCTTTTCAAATTAAATGTTTTAAAGAGTTACCAGTTTATTCCAATCAAGATGGCTTCAGGTGTGTCATAATGTTGTCACAAGTAAGATTGTTAGCGCTCTAGTTGTTCTTTAGAACACTCTGGGAAGCTGCAGTAGAACACAAAGGCATCAACTGACAGGCTGCTCCTGTTGAAATATAACAGGAAGATATTTGAGATCACACTTGAAACATGTACTAATTTTTCTTTCTACAGCACTAACCATAATTGATATATATATATATATATATATATGTATATATATATATATATATATATATATATATATATATATATATATATATATATATATATATATATATATATATTACCTACTGGCGGTCGCCAGTAGGTAGTTATAGTTAGGACCCTGTTTCCATAGGAAATCCGCAACATTCTATTTTGAATAACTTTGGCGCCGGTCGACGAATCCTCGCGAATTTCTCAAAATAGGTGGGGCGCTACGCTCCGCTCCTACCCTGAAAGTCTCGGGGGGATTCGTCAAGCGGGGGCTGAGATAAAAGGGGGGTCCCAAAACGCGTTTTTCCCATGCATTTTTCCATAGGACCTTTAGACAGGGCTACAGCCCGAACGGCTGAACAGAATTACTAGAAATTTGGCAGAGAGGTAGTCCTCAGGTCAAGGAAGTGCCTTTTGTAGGTTTGGTGTAAATCTGTTCAGTAGATTCTGAGAAAATAGCATTTAAATCAATATATATATCTGAGCCAGCTTACGGTACGCTTACCGTAAGCTTACCGTACGCGTACGGTGGCGTGCGCGAGCGCGATTCTGATTGGCTGTTAGATCTTAGTAAACATTCGAATCGGCCGAAACCAGGAAGCGGCGGCCGCCATTTTGTGTATTTCACTCCGGTAAAAAAGAGTGATATCTTGAAAAGGGGGCAAGGGAGAGAGTTACAGACCCCCTAACATTTGTAAGGGGGTCAAAGAAGGACAGAAAAGTACAAAGAAAACATTTATTGATTTTAAAAAAAAATCGCGGGGTACGCGTACGGTAAGCTTACGGTAAGCGTACGGTAAAAAAAAAAAAAAAAAAAGAAATGAAATTCAGATTTAAGTGTTTAGATATTAGGGGGCTCTAAAAAGAGCCGTTGTGTTTATTAAGTGATTTTTTAGTGGTACCTACAAGTAAGTACCGATGCAGAGTCTAAGGTTCAAGAGGAAGACTCTGTTCCCTTCATCATTGAAATGCACACCATCTCCTCTATAAATGTCTTGCATGTCGTAACGCAAGTTGTTGTGGTAAATGGAACCCATACCATAGTCACGGAGGAAAGCAGAAACAGATTTGTTGACGTGCTTTCTTGCTTTGTCAATCTGCGGACAGAAATGATTGGACCAGTTCCATTTTTGCCTTTGGCATATGTTAGAAAACACAAAGGCAGTTTTAGGGAAAAGTGAAAACAGTTGTGCAAAGGTGTCCTTCATAAGCATTTCCAGACCTACCCCAGTCAAAGTGCCTAGGTCATTGCCACCACAGTGCACTATTATGAGGTCAGGGTGTTGGATGTGCATGAAGGATTTCACCAATGGCATCAATTGGTGCCACTTTAACCCTCTCTGACCAATCCATTTAATGTCTACATTTGGCAAAGCAAGGTCTCTCACCATACCTGTTTTCTCTGCAAACTTTTCACTCCAGAAGACATAGCTGTGCCCTACAATCCACACTGTGAACATCTTCAAAGGAGAACTGGATGCACTCAGGAGGTGTCTTTCAGTAGAATGGCAATATGAAAAGAAAGACAATTTGGAAATGGAGGCATACATATTTTTTTCAAAAAAAAAAGAACTGATTGGCTGTTTCATACCATTCTAGAATAAAAACTAGGCTGTATGTGTAAATTAATAGAAGCATGTTTTGTATTGGTACAGAAAAATGTGTTACCAAAGAACAGTACTATGGATTTGCTGTTAGGTTTGAAAAGTCAAGCACTCTTGCTCTGTGGAATTGAAACATTGTTTGGCGAACTTCTGACCTGACTCCACACAGCAGTGTTCCATGAGCTGTTGCTATGGTAGCAGGCAGAAGTCAAGTTGGGGGAAGGGTACTAGGCAGAAGTCAAGTTGGGGGAAGGGTACTTTTGGAAAAGGGTTGGTTTTCAACCAATAGAAATGTGTGATTACATTTGAAAAAAAGGGGGAAGCACTGAGATTTGAAACTTACATGTATATGTGTGGAAAAATAGAGGGAAACTTTGCCATTATCTGATTCTGCTGAGAGGAGAGAGGTGTAGAGAACAGAGATCCTGGCTCTGATAATCTGCTGTTTGAGTGCCACATTTCTTTCACAACTAACTAATTTTAAAGGTGAGTTTAGAGTTTGAGAGGAGATGTATATGGTAAATTAAGAAATGAATAATAGAAATGTAATTCTTTTTGTTGAAGTTGTGTTTATTATTTTCTGTTTTGGGAGAAATTTAAATGTGAGGAACATGTAAAATAATATGGACTATGTTTTCACGATAAATTAAGGTGTATTGGTATAAAAAAAGAATAGTTTAAGGGTTTGCGGTTGGACTCAGTAATGCAAATACATTCAGCATCACTAAGGCTGGTTGCCCTTGCTGGAGTGTAGGCAGTCACCCAGGATACACATGGTGGTGGTCTGAAAAAGCAGTCTGGACATGGGCTTTTTAAAAAATCTGAAAAGTGGATTCATAATGTGTCAGTCTGTAAAAGTGATTATCACTTGCCAAAAAAAAGAGCAGTAAGTGTGCTTTCAAATTGGCAAAGAAATTTTGTTTTGTGACTAATGTGAAAACATGACTCTGTGTGCAAATAGGAATTACAGGCAGAGATTTATTGCGTTTTGCTCTGGTGATTTCACAGTTGCATTAGTAGGAAAAAGGGGGAGCGATTTTTTGGTGCAGAAGCAGACTCTTAGCACACACCCAGCTCCTTTCCATGTATAATCATGCACAGTATTTACAAGTGAGTGGGGTTTGAGGTTTCAGTCTGTAATGCAAATACATTCAGCATCACTAAGGCTGGTTGCCCTTGCTGGAGTGTAGGCAGTCACCCAGGATACACATGGTGGTGGTCTGAAAAAGCAGTCTGGACATGGGCTTTTTAAAAAATCTGAAAAGTGGATTCATAATGTGTCAGTCTGTAAAAGTGATTATCACTTGCCAAAAAAAAAGAGCAGTTAGTGTGCTTTCAAATTGGCAAAGAAATTTCGTTTTGTGACTAATGTGAAAACATGACTCTGTGTGCAAATAGGAATTACAGGCAGAGATTTATTGCGTTTTGCTCTGGTGATTTCACAGTTGCATTAGTAGGAAAAAGGGGGAGCGATTTTTTGGTGCAGAAGCAGACTCTTAGCACACACCCAGCTCCTTTCCATGTATAATCATGCACAGTATTTACAAGCGAGTGGGGTTTGAGGTTTCAGTCTGTAATGCAAATACATTCAGCATCACTAAGGCTGGTTGCCCTTGCTGGAGTGTAGGCAGTCACCCAGGATACACATGGTGGTGGTCTGAAAAAGCAGTCTGGACATGGGCTTTTTAAAAAATCTGAAAAGTGGATTCATAATTTGTCAGTCTGTAAAAGTGATTATCACTTGCCAAAAAAAAGAGCAGTAAGTGTGCTTTCAAATTGGCAAAGAAATTTCGTTTTGTGACTAATGTGACAACATGACTCTGTGTGCAAATAGGAATTACAGGCAGAGATTTATTGCGTTTTGCTCTGGTGATTTCACAGTTGCATTAGTAGGAAAAAGGGGGAGCGATTTTTTGGTGCAGAAGCAGACTCTTAGAACACAGCCAGCTCCTTTCCATGTATAATCATGCACAGTATTTACAAGCGAGTGGGGTTTGAGGTTTCAGTCTGTAATGCAAAGACATTCAGCATCACTAAGGCTGGTTGCCCTTGCTGGTATGTAGGCAGTCACCCAGGATACACATGGTGGTGGTCTGAAAAAGCAGTCTGGACATGGGCTTTTTAAAAAATCTGAAAAGTGGATTCATAATGTGTCAGTCTGTAAAAGTGATTATCACTTGCCAAAAAAAAAGAGCAGTAAGTGTGCTTTCAAATTGGCAAAGAAATTTCGTTTTGTGACTAATGTGAAAACATGACTCTGTGTGCAAATAGGAATTACAGGCAGAGATTTATTGCGTTTTGCTCTGGTGATTTCACAGTTGCATTAGTAGGAAAAAGGGGGAGCGATTTTTTGGTGCAGAAGCAGACTCTTAGCACACACCCAGCTCCTTTCCATGTATAATCATGCACAGTATTTACAAGCGAGTGGGGTTTGAGGTTTCAGTCTGTAATGCAAATACATTCAGCATCACTAAGGCTGGTTGCCCTTGCTGGAGTGTAGGCAGTCACCCAGGATACACATGGTGGTGGTCTGAAAAAGCAGTCTGGACATGGGCTTTTTAAAACATCTGAAAAGTGGATTCATAATGTGTCAGTCTGTAAAAGTGATTATCACTTGCCAAAAAAAAAGAGCAGTAAGTGTGCTTTCAAATTGGCAAAGAAATTTCGTTTTGTGACTAATGTGAAAACATGACTCTATGTGCAAATAGGAATTACAGGCAGAGATTTAATGCGTTTTGCTCTGGTGATTTCACAGTTGCATTAGTAGGAAAAAGGGGAACGATTGTTTGGTGCAGAAGCAGACTCTTAGCACACACCCAGCTGCTTTCCATGTAGAATCATGCACAGTATTTACAAGCGAGTGGGGTTTGAGGTTTCAGTCTGTAATGCAAATACATTCAGCATCACTAAGGCTGGTTGCCCTTGCTGGAGTGTAGGCAGTCACCCAGGATACACATGGTGGTGGTCTGAAAAAGCAGTCTGGACATGGGCTTTTTAAAAAATCTGAAAAGTGGATTCATAATGTGTCAGTCTGTAAAAGTGATTATCACTTGCCAAAAAAAAAGAGCAGTAAGTGTGCTTTCAAATTGGCAAAGAAATTTCGTTTTGTGACTAATGTGAAAACATGACTCTGTGTGCAAATAGGAATTACAGGCAGAGATTTATTGCGTTTTGCTCTGGTGATTTCACAGTTGCATTAGTAGGAAAAAGGGGGAGCGATTTTTTGGTGCAGAAGCAGACTCTTAGCACACACCCAGCTGCTTTCCATGTAGAATCATGCACAGTATTTACAAGCGAGTGGGGTTTGAGGTTTCAGTCTGTAATGCAAATACATTCAGCATCACTAAGGCTGGTTGCCCTTGCTGGAGTGTAGGCAGTCACCCAGGATACACATGGTGGTGGTCTGAAAAAGCAGTCTGGACATGGGCTTTTTAAAAAATCTGAAAAGAGGATTCATAATGTGTCAGTCTGTAAAAGTGATTATCACTTGCCAAAAAAAAGAGCAGTAAGTGTGCTTTCAAATTGGCAAAGAAATTTCGTTTTGTGACTAATGTGAAAACATGACTCTGTGTGCAAATAGGAATTACAGGCAGAGATTTATTGCGTTTTGCTCTGGTGATTTCACAGTTGCATTAGTAGGAAAAAGGGGGAGCGATTTTTTGGTGCAGAAGCAGACTCTTAGCACACACCCAGCTCCTTTCCATGTATAATCATGCACAGTATTTACAAGCGAGTGGGGTTTGAGGTTTCAGTCTGTAATGCAAATACATTCAGCATGACTAAGGCTGGTTGCCCTTGCTGGAGTGTAGGCAGTCACCCAGGATACACATGGTGGTGGTCTGAAAAAGCAGTCTGGACATGGGCTTTTTAAAAAATCTGAAAAGTGGATTCATAATGTGTCAGTCTGTAAAAGTGATTATCACTTGCCAAAAAAAAAGAGCAGTAAGTGTGCTTTCAAATTGGCAAAGAAATTTCGTTTTGTGACTAATGTGAAAACATGACTCTGTGTGCAAATAGGAATTACAGGCAGAGATTTATTGCGTTTTGCTCTGGTGATTTCACAGTTGCATTAGTAGGAAAAAGGGGGGAGCGATTTCTTGGTGCAGAAGCAGACTCTTAGCACACACCCAGCTGCTTTCCATGTAGAATCATGCACAGTATTTACAAGCGAGTGGGGTTTGAGGTTTCAGTCTGTAATGCAAATACATTCAGCATCACTAAGGCTGGTTGCCCTTGCTGGAGTGTAGGCAGTCACCCAGGATACACATGGTGGTGGTCTGAAAAAGCAGTTTGGACATGTGCTTTTAAAAAAATCTGAAAAGTGGATTTATAATGTGTCAGTCTGTAAAAGTGATTATCACTTGCCAAAAAAAAGAGTAATAAGTGTTTTCAAATTGGCAAAGAAATTACGTTTTGTGACTATTGTGAAAAGAAATGTAGTAATATATTTAAATAAAATAAAGGATTTTTTTTTTAGTTTTTTTCAGGTATTGCTGAAGAGCAGTGAACAAAATTTAAGATGCCTACAAAATCCAGAGTTAAAAAAACCCACAAAAAAAACCTATATTTGAAGACAACTGGAGGACCAAAGTTAGTAGAAGATGCTCATGTTGGGAAAAAGAAAAAATCTTCTGGTAAGCAGACAAAACAATTTCTAAAAAATATATTCAAAAGAAGGAAAAATGTACAAAATGTCTGTACTGGAAAGAATGTTTTGAAAAGAAAAGGACAGGAAAACATTGAGAATTTAGTTAATGCAAATATACCTTCTGCAACTGAAAAGATTTACATAAATAGAAAAACAGCGTTTAAAGAGATACGTAGAAAAATGTTTCAGAGAAGAGTTATGTCCAATTTGATAAAGGAGGTGAAGAAATATAAGCAAAAGACTAAGTTTTATAAAAGAAAAAAAGAAATTGAAGCCATTGCAGCAAAGGCATTAGAATTAAAAAGGAAACTATTCATTTTAATTTTGAATAGGATGCGTACATTAGACAAAATGGTTAATGTACTGAAATCACATAGCAAAAGGAAAAGAGTAGTGAACAGAACAAACTTTTGTAAAGTGTTTTTAGGAAAGTGGATGCATAGTTCAAGTAGTGAACCTTTTTTTAATGAAGAGAGCTATTTTCAAAATAATAGTTTGCTGCATGCAGTTGACACCAGAGGTCGTGCTTACGAAGTGAAAAATGGTTGCATAATGGAGAAGGAGATAATGGTTCCAAGAGATGAGGTACAAGTGATGGCGGATGAGGCTATGGGGAGACGTCCTAAAGCCCCAGTGTACACTTGGAATTGTAGTAGTATTTGCACTGTGCGTCAGGAATCTATTGACAAATTTCGTGAGTTTCTAAGAGAATATAGTAAAAAAAGTATAAAACAGAAGATTAAGGTGCTTCAAAGTCTGGATCCATGCAGAGTGAGAGAGAATACTGGTTTGCAGGGTCATTCTCTGGCTTGTCTATCTAGAAAAGTGTGTAATAGTGTTTTCCATCATTTTAGGATGCTGGCTGTTCATCATACTGAAATGAGAAAGTTTGTGAGACGGTTGTATTTTGCCAAAAGTCCAGCAATAAAGTCAAATGAATTGAATAGGGCTCTGTTCCGAGGAACGGTATCAGATGTAGAGAAGGTTGTTGATGAAATTCAGTTTTGTTACTTTGGTCCTGAACAAAACAGTGCAGAGAAGGACACAGTAAATGAGGAAGAAGTGGAAGAGAATGTAGAACCCTCTGTAAGTAAGACATTTAATGATCACATAACAAAATTTGCAATAATCTCTAATGAAAGACCAAATGTTACTTGTATTTGTTGCCGCAGAACTCATTATAGAAAACAAACCAGGTATGTTGATCTCTACAGAAAGAGTGAAAATGAAGATAATTATAAGTGGAAGGATTTTGCCACATATATATTTCTTGAAAATTGTTTTGAATTGGGTGAAGTTCAGCGTATTTGTAAATACTGTTACAACAAGTTAGAGGAAAATAGAATGCCGACCAGAGCTGTACATAATAATTTAGAATTGGATGCTATTCCTGCTGAACTTTCTGAATTAAATACATATGAGTCTATACTCATTCAATGTGTTCATCCGTTCCAGACCATAGTACGTATGGAGCCCAAAACTGGTAAATTACCTCCTTCAGATTTGCTGAGAGGTTTAAAAGGTAGAGAGGTGTATTTGCCCTTGGATTTGAAAAAAAATATGGAAACTATTGATGCGGATACTTTGGAAACTGAACCATTAATTATTCTGGTTAATGGTGTACCTACAAAGAATAAGAAGATTTGGCAGGAGCTGGTTGATGTACGGAAAGTACAAAGAGCAAATTTGTATTTGAAAAGGAATAACAAATGGTATGAATCAATTTATATAGAAGAAGAAGAAGAAGAAGATTTACAAGAAGACACAGAAACACCAACTGGACAAATTGAAAAAGTGGACAAGTCAAAGGAAGAAGAAATTTATGAACATTTTAGTATACATCCTCTTCATTCAAAAGAAGCTATGGGAGACAATATTGATCTGTTTCAGATGAAGAAAGCAAAAGGAACTCCCGTGAGTGTATGGGAGGAGAGCTTGGAAGCTCGATGTTTTCCCCAGCTGTTTCCTAAAGGAAAAGGAGGACGATACGATGAACGTCCGGAACAGATTCCAGCTTCTGAGTATCGGACTACAAGACTATATGCTGAAGATCCCAGATTTCGACAAAGTATTCCTTATTTGTTCCATCTTTTATTTGAAAGCGACTTGTCTGCACTGTCTTATGCAGTAAATCACATTTTAAAAAGTGGAGTACATTTACAAAATGTGTCTGCTAAGGATTTTATGGAGAAAGTGCAGCACCGAGATGATCATTTGGAAACACAACTGATCAATCTGATGGCTTGTCAGCGTGGGACAAATGAATATTGGTACCGACGCCATGGTGAATTAAAATGCATGTTACGGAATTTAGGAACACCAACATGGTTCGTTACCCTAAGCTGTGCTGAGTACGCTTGGAATGATTTACTGGATTTTCTACGAGAGGCAAATTCAAACATTAAAAACATCGAATACAAGACAGCAGGAGAACTGTGCTCATTGGATCCGGTTAATGTTTGCAGATATTTCAATCATAGATTTGAGGCTATGATGTCCTTCATCTGCAATAAAAAAAATCCACCTCTTGGAGAAGTAGTAGATTTATTTTGGAGAAAAGAGTACCAGGCAAGAGGTGCTCCTCATATTCATATGCTGTTGTGGATCAAGGATGCCCCAAAGTTAGGAACAGATACTGATGAAGCAGTGTTATCTTACATTGAAGAATATGCAACATGTGCTATACCAAAAAGCACAGAAGAGAAAAAGTTAAAGGAGCAAGTTTTACGTTTCCAAAGTCATCGGTGTGGAAAATACTGTCGACGGAAATACAAGAGCAAAGATAAATACTACACTAAATGTTGATTTGGATTTCCTAGACCTGTTCTTTCAAGTGGAAGAGTAAACAGTTTTATGTCAGCTGTGAGACATACTATCACAAGAAAATCACCTAAGAATACCTACAACCTAAAAAGAAAAGAAGAATCAAAAAATATAAATGACTACAACCCAGTCATTTTATCCATGTGGAACGCTAACATGGATATACAGTATGTAGCTGACAATTCCATTGCTGTTGCTCGATATGTAACGTCTTACATTACGAAATCAGAAAAAACAGAATTGAAGGAAATGTGGGAAGAGATTTCTCACGAGAAGACTGTCAGTAAGAAGCTGTACAGTTTCAGTTTGAAGATGTTATCGCATCGAGAAATTGGATCCTACGAATGTTCATATAGGTTATCTTCTGCAAGTCTCTACTCGAAATCAAGAAGAATAATTTGGGCAAGTTTAGGCCTTGCAGCAATGAGAAATCGGGTACTAAAATCTGTTGGAGAAATTGAATATTTGGCCGAGAATGACCCAGAAAGTACAGATATTTTGAAATCAAACATGTTGGACACATATTATCCCAAGAGAAGTCAACATCTGGAGAACATGTGTCTCTATGAAGTGCTGCAGAACTACATTTATTCACGGAAAGCCGCAGAAGACATCAACAATGGAAAATATAAAGTCATTGGTGAGGAAGGATGTTTGGTAAAGCAAACAAAAGGAAGTTTGATAAATCACAGGAAGCTGAGTTGCGACACTACTGACAAGAAGGAATTTTACTACTTGGCTCTTTTACAGTTGTTTAAACCATGGCGTACAGAGGATGAACTACTGGGAGAATTTCAAAGCTATGAAGATTCTTTTAATGCTTGCAAAGACAGCATACAATGCAGTACATTCTCAAGTTATCTGCAAATGTTAAATGAAGAAATTGAACAGGAAACTACAATTGCAGCAGAAATAGCTAGAGACAGTTCTCAGGACAGCCAAAGTTCAGAAACACTCAGTCAAGATCCCCTAGGACAACCAATCGTTGAAAATGAAGCATCAATAGCCATGAATGAAGTGGAAACGGCTATGAATCAAGCTCAAGAAGAATTTATAGACTTACAAAATTTGGAAAGACAACTGAATGAAGAGCAGCAACAAATTTATGAAGAGATCAGAAAAAAAATTGATCACGGATTTCTACATGAAAAAAAAGAGTGCTCATGCACATCATTTTATCCAATCAGGATGTATGTAAGCGTTCAAGCTGGAACTGGAAAAAGTTTCCTAATTAAAGTCATCAGAAGCTACCTACAGCAAAAAACGGATTCTACTTTGTCTTGTGTGGTTACTGCTCCAACTGGGTTAGCAGCATATAACATAAAAGGAATCACTTTACATCGTTTCCTAATGTTACCAGTGGAGCATGAGAACAAAATACAATACAACAAGCTAACTGGAGAAGCATCCTTGGAAGTTTCAAGAGTATTGAAGAAGATGCAAGTTCTCATTATTGATGAGGTGAGCATGGTTTCAAACTTAATGCTTGCCTTTGTGCATTTAAGAATGCAGCAAATTTTGAAGACAGACTATGACATGTTATTTGGTGGAAAACACGTCATAGTTTTTGGAGATCTTTTGCAACTTTCTCCAGTTAAAGGACAACCAGTGTTTAATACTGTCACACATGAAGACACGAAGAAGTCATTGGGAAGCATCGGAAATACAAATATTTGGTCCTTCTTTGAGTACAAGGAACTTACTACTAATATGAGGCAAGCAAGCGATGAAGAATATGGAAGTATTCTGAAAGATATCAGAATTGGACTACTCACAGAAGTTGGCAAAAAAGCATTACAGAGTCGGCTGCTACATAATTTATTTCCAAAGGAAGAAATAGTTGCAGAGAAGATATACAAGAACATTGCAGAAAACAAAAGTGTCATCTGCTTAATGCCAACTCTACGTGAATGCTCAATATTCAATGAGGAGCTTTTGAAATTGGAAAAGGAAGAGATCAGGAAATTGGAAGCAGTGGACAAAATTGAGGATGGAAGAATTACTGTCACAGTAACAGGCACACTGAAAAATAAATTGGATTCACTAGAGAAGAACATTTCCAAAACAGCTGGATTAGAAAAAAATCTATATGTTTGCATGAACTGTAGAGTATTTTTAAGGAGAAATTTGGATGTTGAAAAAGGTTTAGTTAATGGAGCTATGGGAAGAGTTGTGGGTTTTATTAATTATCAGAAAAAAGATGGAATTGAATGTTTAAAAATAAAATTTGATCAGATAGAAGAAGTTAAAGACATTTGTCGTTGTACAGTTCGTTTCATGCTTGTGAAAGACTTATATGTACGTAGGAAGCAGTTTCCGTTTTCGCTAGCATATGCTGTAACTATTCACAAGTCTCAAGGATTGACTGTAGATTGTGCATTTGTGAACATTGGTTCAACTGTGTTCAAAGAAGGTATGGCATATGTTGCTTTGTCACGAGTGAAAACATTATCAGGTTTATTCATGATAGACTTTGATGACTCAAAAGTTAGTGCTGATACAAATTGTGTAAAGGAGTATAATAGATTAAGAAGAAGCTATGCTCCTCATTTAGGTCAGTATCCTGTGTTGGAGAAACGTGTAGTTTCTCGTAAAAGGAGAAATGAGAATATCTGTAATGAAGATGTAGAGAGGAGGAAAAAAAAGAGGAGTGATGTAATTGCAAGCAAAAAGAGTAAGGAAAAAGAAGAACAGGTTGTAGGATGTCATTTTGAAAATAGCTCTGGTGTCAACTGCTACGCTAATGTAGTGCTGAATGTTGCATTTTATCTGGAAAGTGTGCAAGAGCAGATAATAGTAAATCAGGGAAAAAGATTCTGTTCTGAGTTGAGTCTCCTTTTTCAAAAGCTAAGTAATGATAAAACTCAAATAGAAAGTGCTACTGAAATTAGAAAACTTCTAGATGTATGTTCAGGACGAACACAGTTTTCTGAAAATGAAAAGCAAGATGCACACACATTTTTGATGTTTTTTCTTCAGGTACTGGAAGAAGAAGAAGTTGCAATTGATAATTTATTTGGTCTCTCTTATAAATGGGAACATAGTTGTGAAAACTGTTATAATGTATGTGGCTCTAATGTTGATAATGAAAGGTTTATTTTTTTGACATTGCCAGAGAGTAAAACAGTCACTTTTGCTAAATTAGTTAAAGATGCTAATCATAGTATGCAATGCGGTGAGTGTCAATCTGACATGTTTTCAACATTAATTTTAAAGGAATACGGACAGTATGTAATTTTAATGATGCAACGATGTAGAGCTGATGGTTCAAAATTGGATACTTTAATAAAGAAGTTTACAGGACAGCAATTATCAATTTCAGGAAAAACTTTTGTAACTGTTGCAATAATTTTCCATGAAGGACCTACTGTTACTTCTGGACATTACACAGTTTATCTTAAATGTGAAAAAGGCTGGACACTGTGAAATGATTCCCAATTGGTTTTTAAGCAACGTTTGCCTTTTGATTTAGCAAATTCCTATCTAATCTTCCTGAAACCTAAATTTTAGAGAGACTTGGCAAGATCTGGACAAAACAATTTTACCATTTTATTGGATTACCATTGGAATTTTCAAAAATAAAGATTTTTTAAATTATCATTTGGCCTAATGGAAAGATAACCAATTGTAATGTGGACTTTTTTAATTTTTAATGAAACTTTTGAAAACCAAAAATTTAGAGAAAATCGGTAACATCTGCACAATTTAAATTTTGGAATGTTATTGGAGTGCCATTGGAAATTTTTTCAAAAAAGATTTTTTAAATTACTATTTGGCCATGTGGAAAGGTAACCAATTCTATTGTGGACTTAATAAATTATTAATAAATCTTTTGGGAACCAATATGTTACAGAGAATCGGTGAGATCTGTACAAATAAAACTTTAAAATTTTATTGGATTACCATTGGAAATTTAATCAAAAAAGAATTTTAAAATTACTATTTGGCCTAAAGAAAATGGAACCAGATGTATTGTGGAGTTATTTGAGATATAATATTGTGATTATACTTCTGAAACAAAAATATCAGACGGTATTTTAAAGAAATAAGTATTGATATTAGATGATATTTTTTTAGAATATTATGCATTTCTATAATGTTAAGTTTAAGTAAAAAGAGATTCTGGGCTTTTTTAATACAATCTTTGAGATTGTTATTTTTTTTTTGCCCGCTGTTAAATGATGAATGCAATTGCTTTCACAATTTATAGTGAAATGCAATATATTCTGAAAACAGCAAAAATAAGGCAAAAATATTTTTTGATAAATATGTAAATATGTGTACTGTATTATAAAATGTTTTAAAAATATTAATACTTTTTTCTTTTTTTTCAGATTGATATAGAAAATTTTCGAAAACTAGAACCATTTTTAAAGCAATTTTTAAAAAAAACAAATGAATAAATATTTTTTTGAGTGGGTATGGTAAGTCAATAATAATAATTGTAGTCTCTCAAGGACCTCGTAATGTGATAATTGATTTTTAATGTTTAAAAAAAAAAAAAAAAAAAATTACGCGCACCGTACATATATAAAAAAAAGATGAAAGATAAGGTTGGCTCTTAAAAGAGCCGTTGTGTTCATGCAGGGACAGAGGAAAGAAAGATTGGGAATATTAGACGGTACGACAAGTGTGCTGATCTATTTTACTGTTCACCAGGGAAACACTGGTCTCCCTATAAGTAATTAGATCGTGACAATGGGCGCACCGTACTTCAACCCTCGCAAACCGAGGGTTAATTTCCAGAGGGCCAGAAAAAGGAGATGCTCCCCCCACAGATGAAGGGCTCACCTGACCTGCAGAAGAAGGACTCGGCTCTGCAGATGATGGTCCAGGCTGAGCTGCTGTGGATGTGCTTGGTTGACTTACTGAAGGGTTACCTCCAGTAAGTCGAGCATGTGTCCTTCTGTGTACATCCTTGAGGTGTCTCATCATGGTATGATTCCCAAAGGAATACTTCCTGTCAGGATTACCTCTTGAAAGTACACGCTTACACAGCTTACAAGTTACTAAGGGTGCATTTACCTTTTGCTGGCCTTCAGGAAAAGTAAAATAATCCCATACATAAGAGGTCTTTTGTTTCCTCGCTCTCTGCCTCAAGGTAGTTCTGCTAGTGCTAGCCTCACTCTCAGAAGAGCTCTGCTGTTCTGCCATCGTATCACAAAGACAACCCAGCTCCTTCTCCTAAGGGATCACAATCAGAAATGAGGGGAATGGGTGTGGTGTAGGTGATGTCATTTGAGATGTCATCAGTGATGTCATGAGTGATGTCACTGACCATGTCATGAGTGATGTAATATGTGACGTCATCAGCAGTGCATTGCGGGCGCGCGAGTTATAGTTAGCTGAACTAACTATAACGGGGGAATTTCATTGGTTTTTTACGAGTGAAATGTCCAGCTAACTATAACATGTGTGAAACCTTTGGTTTTTTCATTGAATTTCTAAGGTTTTTTAAATGCTAATTCCTAACTATAACGTGTGTGAAACCCATGGTTTTTTCAGTGAATATATATATATATATATATATATATATTACCTACTGGCGGTCGCCAGTAGGTAGTTATAGTTAGGACCACGTTTCCATAGGAAATCCGCAACATTCTATTTGGAATAACTTTGGCGCCGGTCGACGAATCCTCGCGAATTTTTCAAAATAGGTGGGGCGCTACGCTCCGCTCCTACCCTGAAAGTCTCGGGGGGATTCGTCAAGCGGGGGCTGAGATAAAAGGGGGGTGCCAAAACACGTTTTTCCCATGCATTTTTCCATAGGACCTTTAGACACAGCTACAGCCCGAACAGCTGAACAGAATTACTTGAAATTTGGCAGAGAGGTAGTCCTCAGGTCAAGGAAGTGCCTTTTGTCGGTTTGGTGTAAATCTGTTCAGTAGATTCTGAGAAAATAGCCTTTAAATCAATATATATATCTGAGCCAGCTTACGGTGCGCTTACGGTGCGCTTACCGTACGCGTACGGTGGCGTGCGCGAGCGCGATTCTGATTGGCTGTTAGATCTTAGTAAACATTCAAATCGGTCGAAACCAGGAAGCGGCGGCCGCCATTTCGTGTGTTTCACTCAGAAAAAAAAGAGTGATATCTTGAAAAGGGGGCAAGGGAGAGAGTTACAGACCCCCTAACATTTGTAAGGGGGTCAAAGAAGGACAGAAAAGTACAAAGAAAACATTTATTGATTTTAAAAAAAATCGCGGGGTACGCGTACGGTAAGCTCAACGTACGCGTACGGTAAAAAAAAAATTAAATAAAAGAAATGAAATGCAGATTTAAGAGTTTAGATATTAGGGGGCTCTAAAAAGAGCCGTTGTGTTTATGAAGTGATTTTTTAGTGGTACCTACAAGTAAGTACCGATGCAGAGTCTAAGGTTCAAGAGGAAGACTCTGTTCCCTTCATCATTGAAGTGCACACCATCTCCTCTATAAATGTCTTGCATGTCGTAACGCAAGTTGTTGCGGTAAATGGAACCCATACCATAGTCACGGAGGAAAGCAGAAACAGATTTGTTGACGTGCTTTCTTGCTTTGTCAATCTGCGGACAGAAATGATTGGACCAGTTCCATTTTTGCCTTTGGCATATGTTAGAAAACACAAAGGCAGTTTTAGGGAAAAGTGAAAACAGTTGTGCAAAGGTGTCCTTCATAAGCATTTCCAGACCTACCCCAGTCAAAGTGCCTAGGTCATTGCCACCACAGTGCACTATTATGAGGTCAGGGTGTTGGATTTGCATGAAGGATTTCACCAATGGCATCAATTGGTGCCACTTTAACCCTCTCTGACCAATCCATGTAATGTCTACATTTGGCAAAGCAAGGTCTCTCACCATATCTGTTTTCTCTGCATACTTTTCACTCCAGAAGACATAGCTGTGCCCTACAATCCACACTGTGAACATCTTCAAAGGAGAACTGGATGCACTCAGGAGGTGTAATTCAGTAGAATGGTAAAAAGAAATGAAAGACAGTTTGGAAATGGAGGCATACATTTTTTTTTTATAAAAAAAAGAACTGATTGGCTGTTTCATACCATTCTAGAATAAAAACTAGGCTGTATGTGTAAATTAATAGAAGCATGTTTTGTATTGGTACAGAAAAATGTGTTACCAAAGAACAGTACTATGGATTTGCTGTTAGGTTTGAAAAGTCAAGCACTCTTTCTCTGTGGAATTGAAACATTGTTTGGTGAACTTCTGACCTAACTCCACACAGCAGTGTTCCATGAGCTGTTGCTATGGTAGCAGGCAGAAGTCAAGTTGGGGGAAGGGTACTAGGCAGAAGTCAAGTTGGGGGAAGGGTACTTTTGGAAAAGGGTTGGTTTTCAACCAATAGAAATGTGTGATTACATTTGAAAAAAAGGGGGAAGCACTGAGATTTGAAATTAACATGTATATGTGTGGAAAAAGAGAGGGAAAGTTTGCCATTATCTGGTTCTGCTGAGAGGAGAGAGGTGTAAAGAACAGAGATCCTGGCTCTGATAATCTGCTGTTTGAGTGCCACATTTCTTTCACAGCTAACTAATTTTAAAGGTGAGTTTAGAGTTTGAGAGGGGATGTATATGGTAAATTAAGAAATGAATAATAGAAAT
Organism: Triturus cristatus; assembly: GCF_964204655.1. Classification (NCBI taxonomy): domain Eukaryota; kingdom Metazoa; phylum Chordata; class Amphibia; order Caudata; family Salamandridae; genus Triturus; species Triturus cristatus. The sequence continues at coordinate 387,105,039 of NC_140589.1, read as the reverse complement.
GGAATTCCTTTTGTTGAAGTTGTGTTTATCATTTTCTGTTTTGGGAGAAATTTAAATGTGAGGAACATGTAAAATAATATGGACTATGTTTTCACGATAAATTAAGGTGTACTGGTAAAAATAAGGAATTCTTTAAGGGTTTGAGGTTGCACTCAGTGATGCAAATACATACAACATCAGTAAGGCTGGTTGCCCTTGCTGGAGTGTAGGCAGTCACCCAGGTTACACATGGTGCTGGTCTGAAAAAGCAGTTTGGACATGTGCTTTTTTAAGAATCTAAAAAGTGGATTCAAAATGTGTCAGTCTGTAAAAGTGTTTATCACTTGCCAAAAATAAGAGTAGTAAGTGTGCTTTCAAATTGGCAAAGAAATTTCGTTTTGTGACTAATATGAAAACATGACTCTGTGTGCAAAGAGGAATTACAGGCAGAGATTTATTGCGTATTGCTCTGGTGATTTCACAGTTGCATTAGATGGAAAGGGGGAGCCATTTTTTTGTGCAGAAGCAGACTCTTAGCACACACCCAGCTGCTTACCCTGTGGAATCATGCACAGTATTCGCAAGCGAGTGGGGTTTGAGGTTTCAGTCAGTAATGCAAATACATTCAGCATCACTAAGGCTGGTTGCCCTTGCTGGAGTGTAGTCAGTCACCCAGGTTACACATGGTGCTGGTCTGAAAAAGCAGTTTGGACATGTGCTTTTTTAAGAATCTGAAAAGTGGATTCATAATGTGTCAGTCTGTAAAAGTGTTTATCACTTGCCAAAAAAAAGAGTAGTAAGTGTGCTTTCAAATTGGCAAAGAAATTTCGTTTTGTGACTAATATGAAAACATGACTCTGTGTGCAAAGAGGAATTACAGGCAGAGATTTATTGCGTATTGCTCTGGTGATTTCACAGTTGCATTAGATGGAAAGGGGGAGCCATTTTTTGGTGCAGAAGCAGACTCTTAGCACACACCCAGCTGCTTACCCTGTGGAATCATGCACAGTATTCACAAGCGAGTGGGGTTTGAGGTTTCAGTCAGTAATGCAAATACATTCAGCATCACTAAGGCTGGTTGCCCTTGCTGGAGTGTAGTCAGTCACCCAGGTTACACATGGTGCTGGTCTGAAAAAGCAGTTTGGACATGTGCTTTTTTAAGAATCTGAAAAGTGGATTAATAATGTGTCAGTCTGTAAAAGTGTTTATCACTTGCCAAAAAAAGAGTAGTAAGTGTGCTTTCAAATTGGCAAAGAAATTTCGTTTTGTGACTAATATGAAAACATGACTCTGTGTGCAAAGAGGAATTACAGGCAGAGATTTATTGCATATTGCTCTGGTGATTTCACAGTTGCATTAGATGGAAAGGGGGAGCCATTTTTTTGTGCAGAAGCAGACTCTTAGCACACACCCAGCTGCTTACCCTGTGGAATCATGCACAGTATTCACAAGCGAGTGGGGTTTGAGGTTTCAGTCAGTAATGCAAAAACATTCAGCATCACTAAGGCTGGTTGCCCTTGCTGGAGTGTAGTCAGTCACCCAGGTTACACATGGTGCTGGTCTGAAAAAGCAGTTTGGACATGTGCTTTTTTAAGAATCTGAAAAGTGGATTCAAAATGTGTCAGTCTGTAAAAGTGTTTATCACTTGCCAAAAAAAAAGAGTAGTAAGTGTGCTTTCAAATTGGCAAAGAAATTTCGTTTAGTGACTAATATGAAAACATGACTCTGTGTGCAAAGAGGAATTACAGGCAGAGATGTATTGCGTATTGCTCTGGTGATTTCACAGTTGCATTAGATGGAAAGGGGGAGCCATTTTTTTGTGCTGAAGCAGACTCTTAGCACACACCCAGCTGCTTACCCTGTGGAATCATGCACAGTATTCACAAGCGAGTGGGGTTTGAGGTTTCAGTCAGTAATGCAAAAACATTCAGCATCACTAAGGCTGGTTGCCCTTGCTGGAGTGTAGTCAGTCACCCAGGTTACACATGGTGCTGGTCTGAAAAAGCAGTTTGGACATGTGCTTTTTTAAGAATCTGAAAAGTGGATTCAAAATGTGTCAGTCTGTAAAAGTGTTTATCACTTGCCAAAAAAAAGAGTAGTAAGTGTGCTTTCAAATTGGCAAAGAAATTTTGTTTTGTGACTAATATGAAAACATGACTCTGTGTGCAAAGAGGAATTACAGGCAGAGATTTATTGCGTATTGCTCTGGTGATTTCACAGTTGCATTAGATGGAAAGGGGGAGCCATTTTTTGGTGCAGAAGCAGACTCTTAGCACACACCCAGCTGCTTACCCTGTGGAATCATGCACAGTATTCACAAGCGAGTGGGGTTTGAGGTTTCAGTCAGTAATGCAAATACATTCAGCATCACTAAGGCTGGTTGCCCTTGCTGGAGTGTAGTCAGTCACCCAGGTTACACATGGTGCTGGTCTGAAAAAGCAGTTTGGACATGTGCTTTTTTAAGAATCTGAAAAGTGGATTCATAATGTGTCAGTCTGTAAAAGTGTTTATCAATTGCCAAAAAAAAGAGTAGTAAGTGTGCTTTCAAATTGGCAAAGAAATTTCGTTTTGTGACTAATATGAAAACATGACTCTGTGTGCAAAGAGGAATTACAGGCAGAGATTTATTGCGTATTGCTCTGGTGATTTCACAGTTGCATTAGATGGAAAGGGGGAGCCATTTTTTGGTGCAGAAGCAGACTCTTAGCACACACCCAGCTGCTTACCCTGTGGAATCATGCACAGTATTCACAAGCGAGTGGGGTTTGAGGTTTCAGTCAGTAATGCAAATACATTCAGCATCACTAAGGCTGGTTGCCCTTGCTGGAGTGTAGTCAGTCACCCAGGTTACACATGGTGCTGGTCTGAAAAAGCAGTTTGGACATGTGCTTTTTTAAGAATCTGAAAAGTGGATTCATAATGTGTCAGTCTGTAAAAGTGTTTATCACTTGCCAAAAAAAAAGAGTAGTAAGTGTGCTTTCAAATTGGCAAAGAAATTTCGTTTTGTGACTAATATGAAAACATGACTCTGTGTGCAAAGGGGAATTACAGGCAGAGATTTATTGCATATTGCTCTGGTGATTTCACAGTTGCATTAGATGGAAAGGGGGAGCCATTTTTTGGTGCAGAAGCAGACTCTTAGCACACACCCAGCTGCTTACCCTGTGGAATCATGCACAGTATTCACAAGCGAGTGGGGTTTGAGGTTTCAGTCAGTAATGCAAATACATTCAGCATCACTAAGGCTGGTTGCCCTTGCTGGAGTGTAGTCAGTCACCCAGGTTACACATGGTGCTGGTCTGAAAAAGCAGTTTGGACATGTGCTTTTTTAAGAATCTGAAAAGTTGGTTTAAAATGTGTCAGTCTGTAAAAGTGTTTATCACTTGCCAAAAAAAAGAGTAGTAAGTGTGCTTTCAAATTGGCAAAGAAATTTCGTTTTGTGACTAATATGAAAACATGACTCTTTGTGCAAAGAGGAATTACAGGCAGAGATTTATTGCGTATTGCTCTGGTGATTTCACAGTTGCATTAGATGGAAAGGGGGAGACATTTTTTTGTGCAGAAGCACACTCTTAGCACACACCCAGCTGCTTACCCTGTGGAATCATGCACAGTATTCACAAGCGAGTGGGGTTTGAGGTTCAGTAATGCAAATACATTCAGCATCACTAAGGCTGGTTGCCCTTGCTGGAGTGTAGTCAGTCACCCAGGTTACACATGGTGCTGGTCTGAAAAAGCTGTTTGGACATGTGCTTTTATCAGAATCTGAAAAGTGGATTCATAATGTGTCAGTCTGTAAAAGTACTTTTCACTTGCCTAAAAAGTAGTAGAAAGTATGCTTTGCAATTGGCAAAGAAATTTCGTTTTCTGTCTAATTTCAAAGCATGACTTTGTGTGCACACAGGAATTATTTTTAGATATTTAATTTGTGAAGGTGTTATTGTGATTTTCATTTATAGGAAAGGGGTTTATAGTATTTTAAGATTTCTAAAGAACATAAAAAATGTAGTAATATATTTAAATAAAATAAAGGAATTTTTTTTTAGTTTTTTTCAGGTATTGCTGAAGAGCAGTGAACAAAATTTAAGATGCCTACAAAATCCAGAGTAAAGAAAGACCACAAAAAAAACCTATATTTGAAGACAACTGGAGGACCTAAGTTAGTTGGAGATGCTCATGTTGGGAAAAAGAAAAAATCTTCTGGTAAGCAAACAAAAGATTTTTTAAAGAACATATTCAAAAAAAGGAAAAATGTACAAAATGTCTGTACTGGAAAGAATGTTTTCAATAGAAAAGGACAGGAAAAAATTGAGAATTTAGTTAATGCAAATATACCTTCTGCAACTAAAAAGATTAACTTAAACAGAAAAGCAGCGTTTAAAGAGATACGTAGAAAAATGTTTCAGAGAAGAGTTATGTCCAATTTGATAAAGGATGTGAAGAAATATAAGCAAAAGGCTAAATTTTACAAGAGAAAAAAAGAAATTGAAGCCATTGCAGCAAAGGCATTAGAATTAAAAAGGAAACTATTCATTTTAATTTTGAATAGGATGCGTACATTAGATAAAATGGTTAATGTACTGAAATCACAAAGCAAAAGGAAAAGAGTAGTGAACAGAACAAACTTTTGTAAAGTGTTTTTAGGAAAATGGATGCATAGTTCAAGTAGTGAACCTTTTTTTAATGAAGAGAGCTATTTTCAAAGTAATAGTTTGCTGCATGCAGTTGACACCAGAGGTCGTGCTTACGAAGTGAAAAATGGTTGCATAATGGAGAAGGAGATAATGGTTCCAAGAGATGAGGTACAAGTGATGGCGGATGAGGCTATGGGGAGACGTCCTAAAGCCCCAGTGTACACTTGGAATTGTAGTAGTATTTGCACTGTGCGTCAGGAATCTATTGATACATTTCGTGAGTTTCTAAGAGAATATAGTAAAAAAAGTGTAAAACAGAAGATTAAGGTGCTTCAAAGTCTAGATCCATGCAGAGTGAGAGAGAATACTGGTTTGCAGGGTCATTCTCTGGCTTGTCTATCTAGAAAAGTGTGTAATAGTGTTTTCCATCATTTTAGAATGCTGGCTGTTCATCATACTGAAATGAGAAAGTTTGTGAGACGGTTGTATTTGCTAAAAGTCCAGCAATAAAGTTAGATGAATTGAATAGGGCTCTGTTCCGTGGATCGGTATCAGATGTAGAGAAGGTTGTTGATGAAATTCAGTTTTGTTACTTTGGTCCTGAACAAAACAGTGCAGAAAAGGACACAGTAAATGAGGAAGAAGTGGAAGAGAATGTAGAACCCTCTGTAAGTAAGACATTTAATGATCACATAACAAAATTTGCAATAATCTCTAATGAAAGACCAAATATTACTTGTATTTGTTGCCGCAGAACTCATTATAGAAAACAAACTAGGAATGTTGATTTCTACAGAAAGAGTGAAAATGAAGATAATTATAAGTGGAAGGATTTTGCCACATATATATTTCTTGAAAATTGTTTTGAATTGGGTGAAGATCAGCGTATTTGTAAATACTGTTACAACAAGTTAGAGGAAAATAGAATGCCGACCAGAGCTGTACATAATAATTTAGAATTGGATGCTATTCCTGCTGAACTTTCTGAATTAAATACATATGAGTCTATACTCATTCAATGTGTTCATCCGTTCCAGACCATAGTACGTATGGAGCCCAAAACTGGTAAATTACCTCCTTCAGATTTACTGAGAGGTTTAAAAGGTAGAGTGGTGTATTTGCCCTTGGATTTGAAAAAAAATATGGAAACTATTGATGCGGATACTTTGGAAACTGAACCATTAATTATTCTGGTTAATGGTGTACCTACAAAGAATAACAAGATTTGGCAGGAGCTGGTAGATGTACGGAAAGTACAAAGAGCAAATTTGTATTTGAAAAGGAATAACAAATGGTATGAATCAATTTATATAGAAGAAGAAGAAGAAGAAGAAGATTTACAAGCAGACACAGAAACACCAACTGGACAAATTGAAAAAGTGGACAAGTCAAAGGAAGAAGAAATTTATCAACATTTTAGCATACATCCTCTTCATTCAAAAGAAGTTATATTGATCTGTTTCAGATGAAGAAAGCAAAAGAAACTCCCGTGAGTGTATGGGAGGAGAGCTTGGAAGCTCGATGTTTTCCCCAGCTGTTTCCTAAAGGAAAAGGAGGATGATACGATGAACGTCCAGAACAGATTCCAGCTTCTGATTATCGGACTACAAGACTATATGCTGAAGATCCCAGATTTCGACAAAGTATTCCTTATTTGTTCCATCTTTTATTTGAAAGCGACTTGTCTGCACTGTCTTATGCAGAAAATCACATTTTAAAAAGTGGAGTACATTTACAAAATGTGTCTGCTAAGGATTTTATGGAGAAAGTGCAGCACCGAGATGATCATTTGGAAACACAACTGATCAATCTGATGGCTTGTCAGCGTGGGACAAATGAATATTGGTACCGACGCCATGGTGAATTAAAATGCATGTTACGGAATTTAGGAACACCAACATGGTTCCTTACCCTAAGCTGTGCTGAGTACGCTTGGGATGATTTACTGGATTTTCTACGAGAGGCAAATTCAAACATTAAAAACATCGAATACAAGACAGCAGGAGAACTGTGCTCATTGGATCCGGTTAATGTTTGCAGATATTTCAATCATAGATTTGAGGCTATGATGTCCTTCATCTGCAATAAAAAAAATCCACCTCTAGGAGAAGTAGTGGATTTCTTTTGGAGAAAAGAGTACCAGGCAAGAGGTGCTCCTCATATTCATATGCTGTTGTGGATCAAGGATGCCCCAAAGTTTGGAACAGATGCTGATGAAGCAGTGTTATCTTACATTGAAGAATATGCAACATGTGCTATACCAAAAAGCACAGAAGAGAAAAAGTTAAAGGAGCAAGTTTTAAGTTTCCAAAGTCATCGGTATGGAAAATACTGTCGACGGAAATACAAGAGCAAAGATAAATACTACACTAAATGTCGATTTGGATTTCCTAGACCTGTTCTTTCAAATGGAAGAGTAAACAGTTTTATGTCATCTGTGAGACATACTATCACAAGAAAATCACCTAAGAATACCTACAACCTTAAAAGAAAAGAAGAATCAAAAAATATAAATGACTACAACCCAGTCATTTTATCCATGTGGAATGCTAACATGGATATACAGTATGTAGCTGACAATTCCATTGCTGTTGCTCAATATGTAACGTCTTACATTACGAAATCAGAAAAAACAGAATTGAAGGAAATGTGGGAAGAGATTTCTAACGAGAAGACTGTCAGTAAGAAGCTGTACAGTTTCAGTTTAAAGATGTTATCGCATCGAGAAATTGGATCCTACGAATGTTCAGATAGGTTATCTTCTGCAAGTCTCTACTCGAAATCAAGAAGAATAATTTGGGCAAGTTTAGGCCTTGCAGCAATGAGAAATCGGGTACTGAAATCTGTTGGAGAAATTGAATATTTGGCCGAGAATGACCCAGAAAGTACAGATATTTTGAAATCAAACATGTTGGACACATATTACCCAAAGAGAAGTCATCATCTGGAGAACATGTGTCTGTATGAAGTGCTGCAGAACTACATTTATTCACGGAAAGCCGCAGAAGACATCAACAATGGAAAATATAAAGTCATTGGTGAGGAAGGATGTTTGGTGAAGCAAACAAAAGGAAGTTTGATAAATCACAGGAAGCTGAGTTGCGACAGTACTGACAAAAAGGAATTTTACTACTTGGCTCTTTTACAGCTGTTTAAACCATGGCGTACAGAGGATGAACTACTGGGAGAATTTCAAAGCTATGAAGATTCTTTTAATGCTTGCAAAGACAGCATACAATGCAGTACATTCTCAACTTATCTGCAAATGTTAAATGAAGAAATTGAACAGGAAAATACAATTGCAGCAGAAGTAGCTAGAGACAGTTCTCAGGACAGCCAAAGTTCAGGAACACTCAGTCAAGATCCCCTAGGACAACCAATCGTTGAAAATGAAGCATCAATAGCCATGAATGAAGTGGAAACGGCTATGAATCAAGCTCAAGAAGATTTTATAGATTTACAAAATTTGGAAAGACAACTGAATGAAGAGCAGCAACAAATTTATGAAGAGATCAGAAACAAAATTGATCACGGATTTCTACATGAAAAAAAAGAGTGCTCATGCACATCATTTCATCCAATCAGGATGTATGTAAGTGGACAAGCTGGAACTGGAAAAAGTTTCTTAATAAAAGTCATCAGAAGCTACCTACAGCAAAAAAATGGATTCTACTTTGTCTTGTGTGGTTACTGCTCCAACTGGGTTAGCAGCATATAACATAAAAGGAATCACCTTACATCGTTTGCTAATGTTACCAGTGGAGCATGAGAACAAAATGCAATACAACAAGCTAACTGGAGAAGCATGCTTGGAAGTTTCAAGAGTATTGAAGAAGATGCAAGTTCTCATTATTGATGAGGTGAGCATGGTATCAAACTTAATGCTTGCCTTTGTGCATTTAAGAATGCAGCAAATTCTAAGGACAGACTATGACGTGTTATTTGGTGGAAAACATGTCATAGTTTTTGGGGATCTTCTACAGCTTACTCCAGTTAAAGGACAACCAGTGTTTAATACTGTGACACATGAAGACACAAAGAAGTCATTGGGAAGCATCGGTAATGCAAATATTTGGTCCTTCTTTGAGTACAAGGAACTTACTACTAATATGAGGCAAGCAAACGATGAAGAATATGGAAGTATTCTGAAAGATATCAGAATTGGACTACTCACTGAAGCTGGCACAAAAGCATTACAGAGTCGGTTGCTACATAATTTATTTCCAAAGGAAGAAATAGTTGCAGAGAAGATATACAAGAACATTGCAGAAAAGAAAAGTGTCATCTGCTTAATGCCAACTCTACGTGAATGCTCAATATTCAATGAGGAGCTTTTGAAATTGGAAAAGGAAGATATCAGGAAATTGGAAGCAGTGGACAAAATTGAGGATGGAAGAATTACTATCACATTAACAGGCACACTGAAAAATAAATTGGATTCACTAGAGAAGAACATTTCCAAAACAGCTGGATTAGAAAAAAATCTATATGTTTGCATGAACTGTAGAGTATTTTTAAGGAGAAATTTGGATGTTGAAAAAGGTTTAGTTAATGGAGCTATGGGAAGAGTTGTGGGTTTTATTAATTATCAGAAAAAAGATGGAATTGAATGTTTAAAAATAAAATTTGATCAGATAGAAGAAGTTAAAGATATTTGTCGTTGTTCAGTTCGTTTCATGCTTGTGAAAGACTTATATGTACGTAGGAAGCAGTTTCCGTTTTCTCTAGCATATGCTGTAACTATTCACAAGTCTCAAGGATTGACTGTAGATTGTGCATTTGTGAACATTGGTTCAACTGTGTTCAAAGAAGGTATGGCATATGTTGCTTTGTCACGAGTGAAAACATTATCAGGTTTATTCATGATAGACTTTGATGACTCAAAAGTTAGTGCTGATACAAATTGTGTAAAGGAGTATAATAGATTAAGAAGAAGCTATGCTCCTCATTTAGGTCAGTATCCTGTGTTGGAGAAACGTGTAGTTTCTCGTAAAAGGAGAAATGAGAATATCTGTAATGAAGATGTAGAGAGGAGGAAAAAAAAGAGGAGTGATGTAATTGCAAGCAAAAAGAAAAAGGAAAATGAAGAACAGGTTGTAGGATGTCATTTTGAAAATAGCTCTGGTGTCAACTGCTACGCTAATGTAGTGCTGAATGTTGCATTTTATCTGGAAAGTGTGCAAGAGCAGATAATAGTAAATCAGGGAAAAAGATTCTGTTCTGAGTTGAGTCTCCTTTTTCAAAAGCTAAGTAATGATAAAACTCAAATAGAAAGTGCTACTGAAATTAGAAAACTTTTAGATGTATGTTCAGGATGAACACAGTTTTCTCAAAATGTACAGCAAGACGCACAGGAATTCTTGATGTTTTTTCTTCAGGTACTGGAAGAAGAAGGGGTTCCCATTGAACATTTATTTGGTCTCTCTTATAAATGGGAACATAGTTGTGAAAACTGTTATAATATATGTGGCTCTAATGTTGATTCTGAAAGGTTTATTTATTTAATATTGCCAGAAAGTAAAACAGTCACTTTTGCTAAATTAGTTAAAGATGCTAATCATAGCATGGAATGCAGTGAGTGTCAATCTGAAATGTTTTCAACGTTAATTTTAAAGGAATACGGACAGTATGTAATTTTAATGATGCAACGCTGTAAAGCTGATGGTTCAAAATTAGATACTTTAATAAAGAAGTTTACAGGACAGCAATTATCAATTTCAGGAAAAACTTTTGTAACAGTTGCAATAATTTTCCATGATGGACCTACTGTAACTTCTGGTCATTACACAGTTTATCTTAAATGTGAAAAAGGCTGGATACTGTGTAATGATTCCCAATTGATTTTTAAGCAACGTTTGCCTTTATGATTTAGTAAATTCCTATCTAATCTTCCTGAAACCAAAATTTTAGAGAGACTTGGCAAGATCTGTACAAAACAATTTTACCATTTTATTGGATTACCATTGGAATTTTAAAAAAAAATGATTTTACAAATTATCATTTGGCCTAATGGAAAGGTAACCAATTGTAATGTGGACTTTTTCAATTTTTAATGAAACTTTGGAAAACCAAAAATTTAGAAAAAATCGGTAACATCTGCACAATTTAAATTTTGGAATGTTATTGGATTGCCATTTAAAATTACTATTTGGCCATGCGGAACGGTAAACAATTCTATTGTGGACTTATTTAATTATTAATTAATCTTTCGGAAACCAAAATGTTACAGACAATCGGTGAGATCTGTACAATTTAAACTTTAGATTTTTATTGGATTACCATTGGAAATTTAATCAAAAAAGAATTTTAAAATTACTATTTGGCCTAAAGGAAATGGAATCAGATGTATTGTGGAGTTATTTGAGATATATTTTTGTGATTATACTTCTGAAACAAAAATGTCAGACGGTATTTTAAAGAAATAAGTATTGATATTAGATGATATTTTTTAAGAATATTATGCATTTCTATAAAGTTATGTTTATGCAAAAAGAGATTGTGGGCTTTTTTAAAACAATCTTTGAGATTGTTAATTTTTTTTTTGCCCACTGTTAAATGATGAATGCAATTGCTTTCACAATTTATAGTGAAATGCAATATATTCTGAAAACAGCAAAAAAAAAGGCAAAACATTTTTTTGAAAAATATGTAAATATGTGTACTGTATTATAAAATGTTTTATTAAATATTAATACTTTTTTCTTTTTTTTCAGATTGAGATAGAAAATTTTCGAAAACTAGAACCATTTTTAAAGCAATTAAAATTAAATTTAAATTAATAAATATTTTTTTGAGTGGGTATGGTAAGTCAAAAATTTCATGGTCCCTTTTTTCCACTTCTCCACAATCACATTTTCAGTTTTTCATTGTAGTCTCTCAAGGACGTTGTAATGTGATAATTGATTTTTAGTGTTTTTAAAAAAAAAATAATAATAATTACGCGTACCGTACGCGTACGGTAAAAAAAAAATAAAAAAAAAGTTTTAAAAACATATATAAAAAATAGATGAAAGGTAAGGTTGGCTCTTACAAGAGCCGTTGTGTTCATGCAGGGACAGAGGAAAGAAAGAATGGGAATATTAGTCGGTACGACAAATGTGCTGATCTATTTTATTGTTCACTAGGGAAACACTGGTCTCCCTATGACAAATTAGATCATGACAAGTGGCGCACCGTATTTCAACCCTCAGAAACCGATGGTTTGTTTCCAGGGGAGAAGAAAAAGGAGATGCTCCCACCACAGATGAAGGGCTCACCTGACCTGCCGAAGATGGACTCGGCCCTGCAGATGATGGACCAGGCTGAGCTGCTGTGGATGTGGTTGGTTGACTTACTGAAGGGTTACCTTCAGTATGTCGAGCATGTGTCCTTCTGTGTACATCTTTAAGGTGTCTGGAAAAGTAAAATACTCCCATATGAAAGAGGTCTTTTCTTTCCTCCTTCTCTGCCTCAAGGTAGTGCTGCTAGCCTCACTCTCAGAAGAGCTCTGCTGTTCTGCCATCGTATCACAAAGACAACCCAGCTCCTTCTCCTAAGGGATCACAAGCAGAAATGAGGGGAATGGGTGTGGTGTAGGAGAGTTCTAGAACTGAAAGTAGTTTCAACCAATCAAAAGTTGTGTTTCATGATCACATGACCCACCGTGCGCGTACGTTACGCTTACGGTGCGCTTACGGCAAAAGTACGCATGCGCGTAAAAAAGACACGCGCTGGCGCGCATGCGCATAACAGTCACTCTCCAACACTTCCGCGTAACGTGCACGTGTAGCGTACACGCGTACGCGCCCCACGCGCAGTACGCGCGGCTACGCAAATTGCGTAACTATACGCAAACAGAGTAGATAAATTACGGACATTGCGTACACCGTATGCTTACCGTACGCTTACCGTACGCGCACTAAAAAAAAAAAAAAAATAATATTTTCAAAGTTATACTAATATATCTTACCTGTTTGGTAAAAAAAAAAAGAGAAAACTTGAAATATTGCAGATTTTTTAGAAAAAAAACATAGTGTTTTAAGAGAATAAAAAGTTAAAAAAAAACTTTTTTTTTTTTTTTATTAAAACACATTTAATATAAGAATTTATAATAAAAAAATCATAAAAAATCAATAAAAAAAAATATGGGAATCACATATGTTATAGCTAAGAATTAGCATTTAAAAAACCATACAAATTCACTGAAAAAACCATGGGTTTCACACACGTTATAGTTAGAAATTAGCATTTAAAAAACCTTGCAAATTCACTGAAAAAACCATAGGTTTCACACATGTTATAGTTAGGAATTAGCATTTAAAAAACCTTGCAAATTCAGTGAAAAAACCATAGGTTTCACACACGTTATAGTTAGGAATTAGCATTTAAAAAACCTTGCAAATTCAGTGAAAAAACCATAGGTTTCACACACGTTATAGTTAGCTGGACATTTCACTCGTAAAAAACCAATGAAATTTCCCCGTTATAGTTAGTTAAGCTAACTATAACTCGCGCGCCCGCAATGCACTGCTGATGACGTCACATATTACATCACTCATGACATGGTCAGTGACATCACTCATGACATCACTGATGACATCTCAAATGACATCACTGATGACATCACTGATGACATCATCCATGTGATAGAGTGGCAGACCTCCTCTCACCCTAATATAACCTTTGATACACACATTCAAAAATAGAGACTGAAATTTTCAAAAAAATGGACATACCAATACCAATTACAACAACCTCTTCAATAATTCTAAGATCCACATAAACATCCACTTATTCACCAACAGTCCTGTACAGTCACTCATTCGTGTACTCATTCACCTATACATCCTGTAACACAATGCCACTCATCCATAGAGTTACTCACACACATAGTTACTCATGCTAATAAAGAATCAAACATCCATTTACTTGCATATACAGTTATACACACACCACCACACTTACTTCTACGGAAACTTACACATACTTAGTCTTTTAAACAATCACTTATAGAAACACATACTTATTCATACAGGAACTCTTTCAATCTCTCACTCTCACATACACACACTTATATACACCAATAGTCACATATACTAGTTTAAAACATATGTAGTTACTCATAGAGACACTATTGAGACAGACATTCACTCACTAACACACCCATACACACACTCTTCCACCCATACAGTCCTGCACATATGCTGTCTTCAACACATACAAACAGTGAGTCACTCATTCATGCACTTATGCACTACGTAATACCCCCCACTGAACCATACAGACACTCAGACACTCATACTGATACTCAAAAAACCAACTAATAACCTATATAGACACTCATGTTGCTGCTCACCAACCCATGCAGCCACTTATACACAAAGTGAGAGACTGATACAGGTATTTACACATTTAAACATTACTCACTTAGCAATGTATTCAATAAGATACACTTAATCAGTCAGTAATACAATCAATTTTTCAAAAACAAATCATCCATTTAGACACTTATATACTAATTTATTCTTCCATCGACCTTGAGATATATAAAACATATTTAACTTTCAGAAAAACACACATTCACTGGATGATGTCATCAGTGATGTCATCAGTGATGTCATTTGAGATGTCATCAGTGATGTCATGAGTGATGTCACTGACCATGTCATGAGTGATGTAATATGTGACGTCATCAGCAGTGCATTGTGGGCGCGCGAGTTATAGTTCGCTTAACTAACTATAACTAGGAAATTTCATTGTTTTTTTACGAGTGAAATGTCCAGCTAACTATAACGTGTGTGAAACCTATGGTTTTTTCACTGAATATAGATATATATATATATATATATATATTTATAATATATATTCACTGAAAAAACAGTCATTTGAGATGTCATCAGTGATGTCATCAGTGATGTAACTGACCATGTCATGAATGATGTAATATGTGACATCATCAGCAGTGCATTGCGGGGGCGCAAGTTATAGTTAGCTCAACTAACTATAACAGGGGAATTTCTATGGTTTTCTATGAGTGAAATATCCAACTAACTATAACATCCCTGAAACCTATGGTATTTTCAGTGAATATATATATATATATATATTACCTACTGGCAGTTGCCAGTGGGTAGTTAAAGAATGGACCTCGTTTCTATTCAAATAGCATTTTTTCTTTTGCAAATATCTTTGGCGCCGGTTGACGAATCATCGTGAAATTTTCAAAACTAGTGGGGCGCTCCGGTCAGCTCCTGTCTTGAAAGTTTCAGGATGATTCATCAAGCGGGGGCCTAAAAAAACGGGGGTTCACAAAACTCGTTTTCCCCAAGTTAATTTCCATAGGAATTTTGAAACAGGTTACAGCCCGAATTGCTGAACGGAATTACACCAAATTTAGCAAAAAGGTAGGTCTTGGTCCAGAAAGCGACCTTTTTTTAAAATGGTGTAAATCTGTTCAGTAGTCCCTGGGAGATTAAAAAAAGAAAAATATCGATATCCAAGCACCAAGGAGGGTTCGCGATCCCTCCCAGGCACGAGCTTCACTCTGATTGGCTACCAACACTCCAAACCGGGAAGTGTTGGCAGCCACCTTGTGACTTGGTAACCGAGTCACAAGAAAAGAGTGGAAAAAAGGTTGAAAAACAAGAAAAGGGGGCAGGGTAGAAACATCCTGACCCCCTAAGCCTGCTCAGGGTGTCCCACAAGGACCCCCAGAAGCCAAAAAAAGCATATTTATTTTAAACGGCAGAATTTGCGTTGGGGTCACGAATCCTGCCGTGATAAAAAGAAAATGAAGCGTGGGCTCCCGCGCTTTGTTTTAAAAAATCCCTCGGGTGGGGCAGGTCCTGGGGACACTCACCAATTAATTTATGGTGGCCCACGGGGGCACCTCCCCAGGGCTATAAAAACAATGCAAGGGGTGGTCCCAATCCTCCCCACACTGCCCCAGGGACTGCCACCTCCCCGGGGCTTTGAGAATGAAATGTGGAGGGCACCCAGCCCCCCGCAGCCCCAGGGACCCCCACCTCCCTGGGGCTCTGTAAAAAAAATGTAATGATGTGTGGGGGGAAAGAGACCTCCCACATGCCCCAGGGACCACCACCTCCCTGGGGCTTTAAAAACATAGGAGACCCTGGGGACCACCACCACCCAGGGCCGGCTCCTGCAGTGTCCCGGGGTACCCAACCCCGGGACACTGCTGTTTGCTATGGCAGGGCGGGAGCCTGGCTCCTGCCCTGTCATAGCAAACCCTGCTTTGCTTAGTTGAAGAGAGAGCAGGGAAACCTGCTCTTGCTTTAAGGAAGCAAAGCAGGATTGCGGGACTGTGGGGGCATTGGGGCCCCCCCTTGGTCCCCAACGTAGAGGGCCGGACCCGAGGGATGGGGTCCCCGGGGCCAGAATTGGCCCAGGAGGGGGGCCACGCAACCCCCTCCCTCAATACATTTTTTAAAAAATGTTGTAAAAAGAGGCACAGCCCCGGGGGATGGGGTCTCCAGGGCTAATAGAGGCCTCAGTAGGGGGCCACACAGCCCCCCTCCTTAATTTTTTTTTAAAATAAATAAATATATGCCCATACCCTGGGGGATGGGGTCCCCGGGCCCAAAATTGGCCTCGGGAGGGGAACCACGCTGCCCCATTCCCGTTTATTTTTTTATTTTATTTTTTTTAAATATGGGTCAGGCCCAAGAATGCTCAAAGATAGGACTGCACACCCCCTCCATTCAATTTGGGAATTATGCCCCAGGAGATGTGGTCCCCGGGGCCTATTAGGGCTCAGGGAGGCTGCATGCCCTCAGGATTTGGCCCCAAAGGCCATGTGCGGCATAGGGTTGCCTAAGTACGAGGGGTTGGCCAAATCATCTGACAACAGGCCGTGCTTTGCAACCAACCTGCCCTCTGGGGGCTGGCTTTACATATGGTAAGAAAATATTGTTTTATGTTGAATAAAAACTACAAAGGCACTGAAAAAACAAAGGCTAAAGTGACTTTATTGTCATTATTAAAGGTCTGTTTTTGCACTGCTTATTACCTCGCATATTACATCACTCATGACAAGTTCTATGACATCATTTGACATCACTGATGACATTTCAAATGACATCATTGCGGAAAAGTAAGGTGATGCGTTTTGTCTAGTGACTTTTCTAGCTGTTATCTGTGTATTGATTACGTAATGGTGAATATGAAGCTTTGCAGAACATGAGTCCTTAAAAAAAGTCTTAACTGCCCAGTATTCCATTTTTGGGATACAATGATTATTGTTTTTCTTTTTACCATTAATCATTTGACAGATACATAAACGTTTAAAATAACATGTTCTACAGGATTTTCCTTTTGTTTGAGTGGAACTAACTAGTTTCATTGATCTACTCCTATGCAGGTTATACATATGGGCTGGGCGAGTGAGAGACTGCATGGTTCTGATTCTTCTCGATTATACAAATACAAGTTTTTGGCACTAAAAGGTTCCTCTTTCTACATTTTCAGCACACCACCGGTAAGAAACATTTACTGATCTCCAAAGAGTGTCAGTACAAATATTAATACTTCATTAGAAAATGCTTATTAGTAGTTTTTCTTAAGCAACCAGGTTTCAATTTGCATATAAAGTCTTGATTTTTAAACCATGGGTGAAGAAATATCCATTATGATGTGAAATATGGCAATCTTGTATATTATGATCACTACTGAGTAAATCCTCTGAAACATGTTTTCCATCAGTCACAATTCATTGTGATGCTAGAATATAAGCCCAAGACTGCTTTTGACTAAATGCATGTATAAAAGGATGGAGGATTGCAGACCAGCCCTGCTTCTTTCTAACTCTAATGGCTACTCTCGGGTATTATTCTACTTGAACCCATGGTTTCTTCTTCAGAAACAGTGACTACATAATTGGAAGTGTTTGTAGTACCAGAACTGGAGATTCAGAACATGCCCTACAAGTTCTGAAAGATTGAGGTGAGATTTTTTTTTTTTATCTCTGAAGGACTATGGTAAGGTGCCCGGGCCTACCAATGGACATATTGCCTTAGTAGGAAAGATTTCCTGAAGCATCAGTCGGTTTTTTGCAGCAAGAAACAAAACTTCAATGCACCTTGAAAAGAATTTCACTGACCGTATGGAAAATTTTGGAACTCAGAATGTAAACTTTGAAAAATTGTAAAAGGCACCAAACTATGTCTGAT
The DNA here is from genome assembly GCF_964204655.1 of Triturus cristatus. NCBI lineage: Eukaryota > Metazoa > Chordata > Amphibia > Caudata > Salamandridae > Triturus > Triturus cristatus. The sequence continues at coordinate 387,087,260 of NC_140589.1, read as the reverse complement.
GATAGTGCAACCATGGTGGCCATCATTTCACGGAGACATGGCTTAATGAGGATTTGGCTCCTGATATTCTTGAAGCCCTTCCTCACAGCTATGGTATCATCAGAATTGACCAAATTACTAACAGGGGTGGAGGAATTGCCATTGTACATAGGCTATCCATCCAGTGTACTTTAGAACCCACAGAGATTGAGGATTGTGAAGCAGGCTTTTTCTATATCATGGTGCCTTCAAATTGCTGTATTAAGGGGTTCCTGATTTATCGACCTCCAGGGCCCCAGACACGTTTTGCACCTAGCCTGATTGAGCAAATAATACAACCCTCTTTGCGTTATGCCAAATTACTGCTGTTGGGGGATTTGAACTTACATTTTGACGATCTGTGAAACAAGGGCGCACAGGAGGGTTGCCAAGCTTTGGCTGACCTTCATTTGACACTTAATTCTGCACTTCCTACTCACCTACTTGGCCATTTATTAGACCCGTAAATTGGAATGCTTTACAAATGATTCCTCCTGTCCCGGTCCCATGGTCCGATCACTTTGTGGTCCCTTTTAGGATCATGCGGCCTCAGTCTGTTGTGTCCACTAAAATGGGTACCACCAAACCTATGAGGAATTGGGCTAAGTTCTCTCTACCTATTTTTAATATGGCCCTTCAAAAGCCCTTCAAAAGTGCAGACCGCCTGGGGAACCTATATCAAGTCTGCATGCGATGCACTTGATAAGTGCATCTTGGAGGCATTAGATAGTATAGCTCCCTGGTCCTCGAGAGCGCCGAGTAGGCAGACTAAAACTCCTCCTTGGTTCCCGGGTAGGCAGACTAAAACTGCTCCTTGGTTCAGCAATGAACTTAGAATTGCTAAATCTGCCTGTAAGCGTCTCGAGAGAGTATGGAAGAGGAAGTTTGATGAACCTACGAAAACAAATCAAGTAAAAAAAAATATCATGCTATGATCAGGAAAGCGCGGGCCATATATTACAATGATAGGATTGTGACAACTGAAAACTCTTCGAAGGAGCTCTTTACCATTTTTAAAGAGATCTCGTCGCTAGCAAGAGTGACAGCCCCTGACACGAGTTCAGCTGACTCCTGTAACAGGATAGCGGACTTCTTCGAAGAGAAGGTGGAGAAAATCTATTCCACTTTTCCTGTTTCAGCACAACATGGATGTGCGGATGGGAAGGGATATCCAGGATATCAGAGGCGGACTGCCTCCGTAATTTTGTAGCCCCCAGTGGGGACACACTTAAAGGAGTAGCCCTTAGTATCAAGTCTGGCTCTCCTAGTGATCCAGCCTCCCCCAAGATCCTAAGAGGGAGTTTAGAGGTTCTTGAGCCTTACATTAGACACCTTCTTGAGCTATCGTTTTCATCTGGGGCTGTCCCTAAAAGATGGAAAGAGGCTATTGTCATCACCCTAAAAAAGAAACCGAACATGAGTATGAGTCAGCTTGATAACCTTCGTCCCATATCTCTTTTGCCTTACTTTGCTAAATTAGCAGAGAAGGTGGTAAACATCCAACTGACTGCTCATATTAATCATTATGACCTTCTTCACCCTACACAATCAGGCTTCCATGCCACCTACTCTACTGAATCAGCGCTGCTTCTTTCTACTGAAACCATCCGTAGACATGTAGATGCAGGACAGACGGTTGCTCTAGTCCTTTTAGATCTCAGTGCCGCTTTCGACACTGTTGCCCATCACATGTTACTGCAGCGCCTTAGGGAAGGAGGCTTGGCTGGTAGGGCGATGGAATGGCTAAGGTATTTTTTTCTTGACCGCAGCTTTCAGGTGTCGCAGAAACCTTTCCTCTCTAAAAGCGTTGAGCTGGATAAAGGTGTCCGTCAGGGCTCCATTCTCAGCCCGACTCTCTCCATTACCCCCCTGGTAGAGATTGTAGGGGAGTTTGGAGTCAGTGTGGTGTCATATGCTGAGGTCACACAACTTGTGGTGACCCTTACTCAAGACTCTGAGGAGGCAGCCACCAACTTTACAATGTGTCTTCAAGAACTGGCGTTATGGATGGCATCAAACTGCCTTAAACTCAATGGCAACAAAACTGAGGTTTTAGTGATAGGTAAGGCCCCTTCGATTTGGTCCTCTGAATGGTGGCCTCAGTTGCTGGATCCTACCCCATCTCCTAGGGAGCAGGTAAAAAACCTGGGAATGTGGCTAGACACTAAACTCTCCTTTGAAACTCATACCAGGCGAGTGACAGGAAACTGTTTTGGAGTCCTACGCAGTCTCCGAAAGACCTTAGATGCACTCCCGGTGTCGGCTAGGAAAACGATGGTTCACGCCCTTGTGACATCTAGTTTGGACTACGGGAATGTCCTATATTTGGGAGCAAACACATTTTGTGTTCAGAGACTCCAGCGCATTCAGAATGCGGCAGCGCGTCTCGTTCTAATGCTTCCGAGGAGAGCATCATCTAGCAAAGCCCTGGCTTCCCTGCATTGGCTACCGGTGAGGGTACGTGTTCTTTTTAAAGCTCTGTGCATTAGTCACCGCATTCTGTAGAAGAAGGGCCCCTCCTATCGGCATAATCTTCTTACCCCTCATGTCCCCATGCGGTGTTTAGATCAAGCGGGACGTGTCAGGTCAGCATTCCGACCATCAGAAGAGCTAGGATGGGCAGGCGCTCTTTCTGCTTTTTAGCAGCTACATACTGGAACAAACTTCCGATAGAGCTCCGACTGGAATCATCGGAGACAATTTTTCAGAGAAAGCTCAAGACGTGGATTTTCCCACCTGGTAGCCCCCCTGTCTGATCCTTTCTCTGCTCTCACCCCCCCCCCCCCCCCCAGCATAATTGGGCTCTTGTCGCAGCGCGGGGACACACTAGCTAGTGTAGCCATGCGCTTTACACATTTTTTATTATTGTTAATATTAAGGTTTGTCCCACACTGAGCTTTTTGAAACTTGGGTCAGACCTACAGTGGAACTAATATATCTGACATCATTGTGCCCTTCTCGATCTCAGCTTCAATCTCAACACAATGGCTGTCACTTTTGAAGATCTTTGACTTCCATTGAAACAAACAGATTCACAATGCAAAACCCTTGACCAGGCAAACCACTAACCTATGTCCGTGCTTACTTTAATGTCTTTCTAGGACAGTCAACTTTTCTCTCTGGGAAAAAATTGACTTTTCAGACTTTGGATAATTTCTAAGGATGTCTTTTTGCATGTTTTCTAAAATGATAAATTCACAGCTCCTTTTCTTCTATCCATTTTAGCCAGATGTTTTTAGAATCGGTAATGTTGGGACAGCAAAATCCCTAACGTGGTTTTGAGAGCATGTACCTTGAAAAGTCAATATTACAAAATTAAGCCTTTTTTAATAAACCTGATACTTTGACTTAGACATTATTGTGAAAACATATTGTAGATACCACACGTAGAAAAATGTGCAAAACGCACAAGGTAGTCATATTCACTGGTAGGCCTCTGTTATCTTTTCCTTTAACAAATAGAGGCTTTAGAAGTTGCTGAACCATGTACAATTGTATTTGATATTTTGACCATAATGTGACTTGCTTAGAATTTTCATCATAACTGTAGAATTTATATGAAATTATCTTTCTTAAGCAACATGTTCACTAAACTTGAACTTTCTATCTTACTCATGTTCACATAATGATGAATCGAAAGCCATATAGTTTAACAATAACTTTCACTTATATGAAATACAGAAAGCATTATCTAACTAGAAATCTGCAAGTAAATGTTTCTGTCTTTAGCATAGCTCATTGTTGTGCAGTGAAATATTGAAAAAATAGTAGAATAGATTATGCAGCAAGCTTCCCTGGGAACAAAGGTTAACATTTCCAAATGTACAAACGTTTGGTACTGTCTGTTACATATTTGATAGTAGACTACCAAATTAATGTGCTGTACATGGAAAAGGAAGAATGAAGACTGCTCACCATTGAAATATGTATTTTCATTGGATGGACGTGATCTCACATTGTAATAAGCTGAATTTCTGTCATTACTGTAATGGTTTTAATTAACCGTATACAAATAAATAAATAACGGTATTTCTGTCTTTTAAATTAGTGTGCGTTTCCACTTAGATAGGTCAATGCTTTGGAGATTTGCTGTAGAGTCTTTGCTGACAGCTACTGCTAATGGCTATTGTTGTTACCTGCAGCTTTGGAGGTGATGCTCTGAGACTTTCAATTATTCCTATTCCTAGCTTTGATGGTTGTAGCTACTCCTGCATCTGTCTCCCCTTATTTCCCCACTGAGGCTTTATTTATACAGATTGCTGTTGCAACTGTATGCTGATACTCCTTTGACTATTGATACTCGGCTGAGTTTCCTGAACTGTTCTTTATGAGTAGTTTGACTGCTTAACCTTAGCTCCATTGAACTAACTCTTTTCTTAAATTCTTTAATGTGTTCTAATAACTTTGATTCTGATCCTTTATTTAGAAGGGGGAATAATATTTGTATGGAACATGCTTGTCCTTTTTACATTATTGCTGAATCTATCCAGATTTTCTTGATCATTCATGTAAACTGATTTATCTGCCTAACTAATTAAATAAAGACAAAAACATATTTACTAATCTCTCTATGAGAATAAGGGGGTTGGAAAGCATATCAAAGCTCCCATTATTGAGTAAATTTAAGAATTAAATAAAATGATGTCTGACTAATAATGATTTGATTTGGCTGCCATTCAAAAATGGTGGCAAAGATCTGTCGCCTAGAATAAGAATTTGGCGCGGAGTAGGAGCCCTTTATTGTAAGTCACAGGTTGGACCGATAATGCTAATTAAATTTGGACTCTTTCTACGCTTTCAGTTTTCTGATATCAGAGTACAGTTCACAACTTGAATGGAGCTATAAAATAACTTGTAAGTTAGAATAAAATACCTGAACCATAAATTCCAATGCCCAGAACCTGAAGATCGGAAAAGGTGGTATTCAAAGACGGTTGCTGTTTGGAGCTGTAAGTATCAATAGGTGATGCATTGTCTATTATAATTGTGGTGGTCTTTTGTATGGAAAATTAATTGTGACATTATTTGCTCATTTGTAAAAAAGTTGAAGAGTTTCAAACTCGGTATAATCTAAGATCCCGGGATACATTGACGAGCCATCGTTGTATGGTGTTTCTTGTTTGCAGGTTTAAGTTGTAGAATGTGAGGTACCATCACCTATACCATTGTGATAGAGATACTAAAACTGTGTTATGATTGTTTCACATTGATTGATGTTAGCTGAACCTAATTGCTCAGATGGGCGATGCAGCATTGATTAGGGTGATTTCACGCTGGTCGAGACTTACATTTGTGGGTCTTTTTGAATGATTGTAGCACTGATTGTAGCACTGTTCTTTCTTTGGTAGAGCAAGCAAGAACTGGTATATGTTTTCTGTGTCATTTGGAAGTTTTTGTTGATGTTTGTGCAAGTATGAAGAGAATTGTAAAGGAGGGTGAACTTCTGCAATGAGTAAAGACATACATCATAAGGTTCGCACTGAGATTGCTCTGATGGTGTGCTATCGCGCTGGGATTGGATGGTGATATCAAGGTGTTGCACTAAGATTGGTCAGTCGTTGAGTGAATACCATATTGAGATACATTGACAAAATTTGAGAGAAATACTAGCTGTAACAGGGTTGGGTTATAGGGTTTCGTTGTATCTGGGACAGAATCAAAATATTAGTTTGAAGCTGCGTTTGCTTTTCAGTTCATTGCGATTGTGAAATGTTTTATAGAAATTAAGATTTTGATGAAGGGTTTTGTTACTATTCCAGTATGGAACGGTGATGAGGCACCTCCTGAGGGTACATCTGCATACATTTTGACAACAGAACATGTATTAGAAACATGCTTCTGGCTTTGCCAATGGTTCAAGATCATAGAAAAAGAGGGCTCATTGTGTTTCCTAAAATATGGCACAGAATTCTTGAGAATTTGAAAGGAAAAATGCATGAAATTAAACCACCTCTATAGACCTGTTCATATGAGGCTTAACATTTATGGGAGAAGAAAAGAGAAGGAAAATATCACAGAAGTACAAAGAGATCAGTGCATTATTATGCAGATGCTCAATGGGCTGAGGGATAGCACAAATGGAGGAAAGCTGTGATTGAGGGAACTAGTTTGTACACCAGGAAAAGGTAGTAAGAGAAAAGCAACAGAGGAGGGAGAATAGAAAAAAGAGGAGGTGGAATAGACCAATGGCGATTTAGTGGATGACATTTTGGAAGAAATGCTAGCTGCTAGACCTCCAGCTTTTGCCTCATCCATTGATCAAAGTGAACCAAGTACTAGGAACACAGTAGCTTTTGCCCTTGTATTGCCGAGTGTAGTACAGATTGAGAGACCTATGAAAATACTCCAAATTACTCAGTATGGCTTTAGTGTTGGCCATGATCATGGGCAATTATTGTCACAAAGAAGTTTTTTTAACTTCCTCATGTACCTCAATTTGGAATGGAATGTATGTTAAAAATGTGCTGGAAGTTTGCAATTACCCGAAAAGATTGCAGTGGTTAGATGGGCAGTTCATCAAAGTGGTACTGGCTATGTTGCCATGGGAAACAGATATGATGATGCAGTTGCCCGGTATTATGTTTTGTTGGCCTGCACATTTAATGGAAATTTCACATGTGGGATTAAAGGGGAAACTTCATTCTCCTTGTTGATGAAACTGACTGATACTTGGGATAAATTAAAGAGGGTACAGGAAAATGCTTCAGAAGCAGAACGTATTTGTTGAATCCAGTATGTTAGAAAAATCCAAATTACATATGTATGTCAGTATATTATTTCCAAAGACACAGTACTATCATGGGAGCACACATTTAGGCAGGGAAACAATGATCGTACTTTTTTGCCAAAATTGGTCCCAGATTCAGGTCATTAGCTGAAGAGGTTGCCACAGATGTGTCATGTGCCTACAAGTGGGCTGAGATATATTCTGGTCATAGTATGTGTCTTCTCAAGATGGTTGGAAGCCTACCCAACCAGAAGAAATGACAGCCTCACTGTAGCAAAACTGGTATTTCGAGAATTGATACTGAAATAGTGCTTCCCGTTTCTCTAGAATCAGATAAGGGAACTCATTCTTATAATGAAGTCCTGAGAAGATGACTTATACAGCACTACATATTGAGCAGGGATGGCATTGCAGTTACAGACCTGAGGCTTATTGTTGAACAGGTCTACGGAACGATTATGTCCCAATTAGCAAAGATGTGTGCTTCAACATCACTGAAATGGTCAGATGCATTGACTTTGGTATTGATGAATGTTAGACTTGGCATCTTTTGGCGTGTTTCCCCTGACTTTTTTGCTTTCTGACCTCCCGGTTTTGACTCTGTTTTTGCTGGCGTAACGTTTCTGCACACTTTTCGCACTGCTGATCAGTGGTAAAGTGCAGATGCTCTGTGTAAATTGTGCTATGGATTGGTGTTTCCATGATTGGATATTTGATTTACTTGTTAGTCCCTAGTAAAGTGCACTGAGTGTGCCAGGGCCTGTGAATCAAATGCTACTCGTGGGCCTGCAGCACTGATTATGCCACCGACGTGAGTAGCCCTGAAAAGGTACCTCAGACCTGCCATTGCAGAGTCAGCGCGCAGTTTGTAACTGCCATGTCGACTTGGCCAGTGCACACACTTGCCAGTTTCCCAACCTTCCCTTTTCTTACATGTCAGGCACCCCTAAGGTAGGCACAAGGTACCCCTGTGGGCAGGGTGCAGTGTATGTGAAAGGTAGGACATGCCCTGGTGTGTGTGGTATGTCCTAATAGTGAATTACAGCCAATTTCGTTTTCCACTATTGCAAGGCTACCAGTTCCCCAGAGGACCGAATGGGAGGTTTGTTTATAACATCTTATAAACAGAACTGGCCCAGGGAATTCGGTAAGAAAGTACAATTTAGTATGCCTGAACTCAGAATCTAAATATGCATCTTTTAGTGAAGGTGATTTTTACATTCTACATTTGAAGATACCACTTTTAGAAGTGGGTATTTTCTTGCTCAGTCATCCCGTGTGCCTCTGCTGGAATGTGGATTACCTGTCTGGGTTTTGGATGACAGAAGGCTTGGGGCCGGAGGGGCTCCCGATAGTCTAGGTAGGTCAGGAAAGAGCTGAATAGACCTGGGCTACAATGATGGAAGGGGGAGGAGATTTCCTTGCACCTCAAAGGGCCTGGTCTGCCTCTGACAAATGCCGTCTTCACCTCCTGCCAGGAATTCACACAAGAGAAGGCCCAACTGGATCTGGTCGGGCCCAGACACCATCTGCCTGAAAGATCAAAGGATTTTTGGACATAAATACTGGGTCCCAGACGCCTGAACTTGAGAACTCATCTGGATCAAGAGGACTGCAATGAAGAAGAGCCAGAGAAGCTGCAAAAGGGAAGGACTGCTTTGCTGGGCTGACCTGCAGTGGCTGCTTCTGTCTTGGACAGTGAAAGGCCTGGACTGGACTTTCTGCAACCTAATTTGTGAGTCTCTCCAAGGGCTTGAGGTAGAGCTTGCCCCCTGTTCACGAAGTCTCAGGATCAGCAAAGACTTCAAATTCTTCGGCCCGCAGCACTGGGGACTGTGTGTTTTGTGCTGCAACCCGAAGAACACCAACTTGACGAAGTCTATGACGCGACTGCCTACTCCATGTCCTGAAGGCACCACAGAGTCCACCATTGCAGCGCCACACCGCAACCCTGGTCTCACCGACGACGCCTGTTGATGCCGCCACCTAGCCACTGCTTGCACAACGACCTGTGGGCACCATGCTCCGCACCGCCTTGATTCACCCCAAAGCTTTGGCACCTCAGAGGGCACCGCCGCAAAGACTGCTCACCATCGAAAGATATCTTTTTATTGGATAGACATGATCTCACCTGCATTTCTGTCTTTTATATTAGTGCGTGTTTCTAGTTAGATCGGTCAATGCTTTTGAGATTTGCTGTAGAGACTGCTGATGGCTGTTGCTGTAACCTGCAACTTTGGAGGTGATGGTCTCAGACTCTCATTTTTTTCTATTCATAGCTTTGGTGGTTGTAGCTACTGTTGCATCTGTCTCCCCCTATTTCCCCATTGATGCTTTATTTGTACAGATTACTGCTGCAACTTTATGCTGAAACTCCTTTGAATACTGCGGCTCGGCTGAGTTTCCTGAACTGCTCTGCATGAGGAGTTCAACGGCTTAACTTTATGCTCCATTAAACTCACTCTTTTCTCGAACTCTTTATGGGTTCTAATAACTTTTGAGTCTGACAAAGGGCGACATGTTCAAAACTTCCAGTTTGCATTTCCTAAACAAAATCCTGAGAAATCGCTTACTTACTCTGTAAAGTGACACAGACACTGGGTACTCATGCTGACAACCTGTGTGTGTGGTATGTGAGTGCTGAGAGTATATGATGCTGGCCACATGGAGCTGTATGGTAGATGAATAAGTAATAGGAGATCTGTGAGGTCCATTTTGGATTGTCCCTCGTAAAAAATGGCACAAGATGAAGGCTGGCTTACAGCCTGCCAGACTAGCTAAATGTATTACTGGCATTCCTGAGGCTTTTGAGATACACTAGATACTTAAGTGTAGGAGGATAGAAACAAAGCTGACTTTGGAAACAGAGAAGTCACATATCAGCTGTGATCTGCCTGATTCTTCCTTCCAGATCACATCTACTAGATTAGATGGAGCGTTTGGGGAGTTAAAGACTGTTGTCTCCTTTGTAAAGCAGTGGAAATCATTCTGTCAGATCCTGACTTTTGTCTCTCCTAGAGATGCTACTTCTAAAAGCTGGGAGTCTTCCATCACCTGGGAACAAAGGCAGCGTCAACGTTTGAGCAAAGGGATATGCTAACTGCCTCAAACCAGTTCCCGAACAGTGACAGTGGAATGAACATTTCCAGCCTTGCAACTAACTATACGAAAGGGGTAGAAACCTTTAAAACATGTCCCAGACCTTCTAACTGACCAGATTTTGGTGGCTTGTGCTGTTGACAGTCAGTTTCCCTGTGAGGGGACTTCTTCAGTCTGCTTCTAACACTTTAGGAGAGCTGAGTTTTTACCTTGGTCCAGAACTTGCCTGGTTTGCTGAGAGAGTGGAGTGGAGGGTACCCCTTGCAATAAGAACACTACCTAGAGCATGCCTGGGAGTAGGAAGCTGCCCAGGAATGCAGAAGGATAACAGGGACATCACAGTGGCGAACCACAGTGCTACATCTCTATAATCAATCTGGCGTGTTTCACCAAAGAGAAGCAAGTTGGTCTAAATGAGAAACAACCATTGCCATGATTCCGGAAAAACTTCACGCAAGCCAAACAACGACTTGCCCGAACAACAACTCAGCCTTAACCACGCATGTGCGTGGCTAAGGCTGATTCCGTCTAGTGTTCGGGCAGGGCAGAGTTGGGAGGAGCGTCGCAGAGGAACAGGAAAGTGGTGTTCATTTTCAGGGGGGTGGGAGGGTTTGGGTTAATTTTTAGGCGTCGGGGTTAGTTTTTAGGGGGTACGGGTGATCGTGTTTGTTTAGAGGGTGTGGGAGGGATTAGTTTGTATGGAGTTGAGTTAGTTTTTAGGTGGCGTTGTTGAAGGTATTTATTTTAAGGTGGGGGAATTCGTTTAAGGGGGTTGAGTTTGTTTTTAGGGGGTGGGGGTTTGGGATTAGTTTTTAGGGGGTATGGGTGATTGTGTTTGTTTATAGGGTGTGGGGGGAATTCGTTTTTATGGGGTTGAGTTCGATTTTAGAGGGTGGGGGTGATAGTGTTTATTTTCAGGGTGGGGGAATAAGTTTTAAGGAGGTTGAGATAGTTTATAGGGGGTAGGGGTTTGGGATTAGTTTTTGGGGGTATGGGTGATCGTGTTTTTATGGGGCAGGATTGTTTGGGGAGATCGCGGTAGTAGTTGAAAAGCATTTATTTTAACAAGCATTCCTTTAACACGAAAAATCGTGGTTAAGGAATGCATGCTAAAATAAATTGTGGTTTAGACGAGGTCGTGGTGGTTCCCTCATTGTTAGGGAAGTCGTGGTTGTGGAACTCGTTGTTCCATCATACAACCGGTCTAAACATTTTCAAATGTCTTCCTTTGACAAGTGTCACAGGAGCCAACACAAGTGCTTGAATGGTCTCCATGCATCCCCTAATTGAATCTGATATGCTGCACTGTTTGGGATCAAGAGAGTGTGTTCGCTGCGTGTAGACATCCCCAACTGTTGAGACGTTGCAGGAGCTGAACAGAATGCTGGAGCGGGTGTCACTTTGTTCCGCCACAAACTGACATTCTGCACTGTATAGAATAACTTGACCAGAGCCCACAGTCTCCATGTGCCTGCACTGTCAAAGAATACCCTGACCAGAGCCCATGGTCTCCATGTGCCTGCACTGTCAAAGAATAACTTGACCAGAGCCCACGGTCTCCATGTGCTGTGCTTGAGGATTGGCAAATGGTGCTGACTAAGGTTGGGTAGAACTTGTGGAGTTCCATTCTGTAGAATTCCACAGAGTTACATAAAAATTCTGTGAGATTCCACAAAGTTCGGCCAACAGGTGGAAAGTATGCAGATTGTGCTGCAATCCAGCGCAGGTGGTGTGAGCAGCGCTGAAAATCAGTACAAATGGCACCATGCGTTATGCAAGAGTGTGCAGTCATTTGAGTTGATTTTTCTGCAGCTCCAAAAGAAAATCTACTTGAGCGGCAGCAAATCTACTTAACTGGAGGCTCTCTGACAAAGACCGCCTGAGTAACAAAATCACGTCAAATCTTGCATTTTTAGAAGCCTTGCAGGAGAAAAATTCCACCATTTGGTGATGGCCAGAATTTGGCCAAAACTCCACATTAAAGAGTAACACAGAGTGACCAAAATTCTGCCAATGCCTCAGGTGGAACAAAATGTTCTGCCCACACCTGGTGGTGCTGATACTGCCTGTCATCTCTTCCCACCAAGAATCCACAGTTTCTAAGTACAGCAATCTGCTTGCACTTTCACTGTAAGCCTTTCAAATTATGGTAGTTCCTTTTCCTGTAGAACATAATTAGATCACTGTCACGTTTTTGTCAATTTTGTGTAGTATTAGTATTGCGTAGCGATTAATAAAGTGCTTCTCTTTTTCCTAAGGTTAAACACTGGATTGGACAGTTATTATTTTGCTCTGTTAGGTATTTTGGAGTGCTAATTCTCTGCTCCCCCACCCCGCCTCCACACTACCTCCTCAGGTTTCCTTACATACCTCTAACCTCAAAGTCGGTTAGTGAAAGGATTTACTTGGTGCTTAGTTTTCAGTGCCATAGTAGGTCAGGTCATGTCATGGGACTGGAGTGGTAAAAGGCCCCAACCACCTTGGTTGTGGTCAATTAGCCGTTAGTTGTACCACTATCCCTGGAAATGTTGTGAAAATGAGCTTTGACTCTTCTTCAGTGAATTGGTTTTGAAGCTTCAAGTTAATTATTTTGTATTGGTAATGTCATTGTTGGTACCGCTTTTTATACCTCACAGTATTTTCCTCCGGCGAACATATTATAATTGCAACATAAAATATGTTTAGGATTTCTCACACAAACAAATATTTTCTTAAAGGCTCTTGCTTTTTTTTACCTGTGTAGAATCTGAACCCCGGCTTAATTTGAGCTGCTGGTTGTAGGTGGGGCCCACTGATTCTTAATTTTGGGGAGCAGGACTTATTTTTACTCAACAGATTTCGATCCGTAGCAAGAGAAAGAAAAAAACAAAAGGGAAGTAGGAAGATAAAGACGCAAAAACAGGGACAAAAGGATAAACAGGAGAAGAAAAAGAACATTAAAGAATTGGATGAATAAGCAGGGCGTGTCTGGTGATGGATGAAACAGGCTAGAGGTGGAATCAAGACCACTCAGCCTTGGTATTCAACACCACCGACATTCAATAGCGCCAGCCTTGGGTTTCTGAGCAAAACATGTGCACCTATTCTTTCCAAAATTAAGCACTGGCTGAGCCAGAACTCATATAAAATCCGAGATTCCACGTACTCATAGCTTGACAATCCGGTCTCCTACACAATTCTTGTTCAACAAACAGGAATAACATTGAGAGTGTTAGAGGGCAGTATTTCACCAGCATTCTTATTAATACTGTTGTTCTAATGCAACGTTGTTGATAAGGGCTAACAATGGACATTTTCTGTGTGGAATGTTAGTGTAACCGTTTGCCTCCGAGTGTAATGCTGATGAGGGGAGATTCAGAATGGACCTTGTGATCATAGTGATTGAGGCTACAGTTGCTCTGAATCTAATATTTCTCAACAAAAAGACTGTGAGTCTCATAATTTCAATTGTAAATTGGTCTTTCAAATATCACACAAAAAATATGCATAAATATGTCCATTTTGATTAACAGAAAAGTCAGTAAAGTAAGCGCTCGGGAAAACGATACAGAATTTAAGGATATTGCGAACCTGGGCTGGAAGATTAGTGCTTCATTCTAGCTGTTTCTGTGCATTATGCAGGGCCTCTCCATGCTAGGCCTACTGCAGATGGGCATTCAAGTTTAGCAGAATCTTGGTCATACAAGCTCGCCAGACATCTCAGGCTCAGTGAATCATACTGGCTGTCTGATATGTCATGATCTGGAGTCTGTTCATGGTCGTTTTTGCCATGCTAATTGTTATTAAATAAAACAAACAACGACCTGATACGTGAATGACAGAGTACTATAGAACAAAACATTCATTCCCCGACTATAGAGAGAGAACTAAGGTTTGACAACTTGGCTGGGTGCTATGAAGCAAGTTGTGAGAGGGTTTCAACCCTTTATAATTCTGTTGAAAGAAATCCTATTTTTATGAAGCCTGTGAGTGCGCAGGGACTTTTTAGTTTTGATCCACTCACGGAAAGGACCCGTAATATTATATAATCCTTGATGGATTTTTGGCCTGAGTTACCTTAATAAAGGACTTCATTTCCACTGTTCCTAGCCTCAAATGCGTGTTGTTACCATATATAAACTAGAAACATATGCATAAGTGAAAAATTTCAGGTAGGAATTTGATAGACATTGAAAAGCTACAGGGTTAAATAATTGATGGGGAACTCTGCCAGAGGGTTTGTGTAGTCATACTTTGCACTGTTTCTTTTTCCAAAGTTTGTGCGTCCTAATGGGAAGAATGTGATTGCTTTTATCATTGTTAACTAACGTTCATAATAATTATCACTGTTTGAGAGGCATTATTGATGAAAGATGAATTGTGTGTTCTCAAGGTACCTGGCTTTCAAGTGTTCTGATGTTCATGAGTAAAATTATTTTAAGACTGTGGTGTTGCAAATGTATATGAGGCAAGAACACTTTACGTCTGAAGAGTTTATTGTGGATTTTTTTATTGCGGAATTGTGAATCCAGTCATATTGATAAAATAGTTATTGTGGAGTTATTATGGGTTATCAGTACCGCCAAAGTCATCCTGCTATGGACGTTAAATCTAAAATGTGCTATTTCACGACGAGGAAAGTGTCAATTCTGAACTTAACCCACCATATTGAAACCTGGTATACATCAATTAGTTTTATGTTAGGGGCCTGATGTTCCAATGTTCTTTTTTAGGAACAGTGTTATGTATTGGCTATTACTTCGTATAATCATCCGATCTGGTAACTTTCATTGACTGACCGTTAAGCAACCGAGCATTTTTATTTCCATTTATTTGTCTTACTAATCACAATTTGTTTTACACAGCAATTGCTATATTAGTGAACATCCAAAATATGAGTTGTTATGAATCTCACCTGAGAACTGTGGTTTTCGCCCTCCTTGTAAAATATTGTATTAATATTTCAGAAAGACCCATTATCATGTCATACAGGTATTTTTGGATCTCGTTACAAGCCAATTGGTCTGGGGAAGGTAGGGTGTGAAGAACTTGTAGGCAACTCAACATTAATTCCACATCTACTTCGTGTATGGTGACAAGAAGTTTGCCTTCTTGTCCGACCCTACCTTCCTGGGAAACTTTACCTGGGTAAATATTCCCATCAGTTTCCTGGCCAGTAGGGGCACAGTCACTGTCCTTAGGGGTATAGACTCAGTGTACTGGTTGGCATTACCCACCGATACCAGGATAAACCTGTTTTCTAGGAGTGCCTGAAGGTCAAGGGGATGACTATGTCCTCCCCTTACCTATCAAAGAGGATCTGTACTACAGGGAAGTTCTGGAGGGGAGCCCTGCCCTTCCCTCCCGACATGCCACTGGCCTGACACGTCCTACATTACTGGCAGAATGCATCTACCTTGGTCCTCATACTGGGCCAATAGAATTTGATGTCCAGGCAGGCAAATGTTTTGGTCTCCTCCAGATGTCCTGACAAGGGGATGTCATGAGCCAGCTCCTGTCCTAAGGCCAGATAGCACTGGGAGACCACCAACACTCTGCTTGGACAAGGCGCGGATATCACAGACATAGTATAACTGAAGTGATCACCAGAGGTGTCTCTGTCCTTCAGGACTTTAGCATGCCCCTGAAGACCCTGGGGGCCTATCATCAACGGCCAGCGATAATTATCGCTGGCCGTGTTTAGCGTGCACAAAATTAACGCCGCCTATCGCCTGATTCTATCGCCCGGTGAGCGCACTATCAGCAAGGCGCATTGCCGAGGCGATAGAAATCACGGCAATAGTGGCGATAAGGGGCTATAACGCAGGATTACCTGCGATAAAAAAGCAGCGACTGTGAAAAACATCGGTGATAGGGAGATGTGGACTCAGCATGACGATCCGCCTCCCATGTTAAACATGGCTAAGTCAAAGATTTAGCAGGCGTAAGGAACCGGCGATAAAGCCGGATCAGAGCTACTTTTATTGTCGCTAGGCCGGTTAGCGATTCCCTTGTTAATAGGGAGATCCTTCGTTAGCGATTATTTTCGCTGTATTTCTCATGGGAACGCCTACCTCGCATCTCATTAGTGATGCGAGGCGAGGCGATAAGAAAATGGGCACTGAAGCATGGATTCACGCTTTAGTGTGACCATGCTGATAGGCCGATAAAATTATCGCAGCTTTTCGTCCAAAAACGGACGCAAAAGTGGCGATAATTTTTTATCGCCGGCTTGTTGATATGCCCCCTGGAGAGTTGGGCACTCTCTCTGCACCTTACAGAACTTTGCCTGTGATAGTCCTCCTGTTTTCTCCCTTAGCATGGTAAACATCTTATGTTTTGCTTTCTAAAGAGGGCCCCCTCAATGTGCTTAGCAGCTGAATATAGAAATATGTTCCTTTTTCTATGATATTGTAATTTACTTACTCATATTGCCCTGTTAATTAATGGTAATGTTTTGATGGAAGTTTCCTATAATTGTAAGAATATACATTTTAAAATAACATTCCTATTTGTATGAGTTCTAGATTTAAAACTGCATCTTACATTTTTAAAACTTGTTGTATAGTAGCATCATTTCGCTAGCAAACCGACTCTAGAATACATTGCTAAAACCTGATAAACAGAGGACTACTATAGCAATGATAGAAATGGATGACTGCCAAAGGAACTATTCACATATGTATTGGGGTGAAATATGTTTTGTGCAGCATGCAGGTGATAGGCCATTTCATCTTTTGTAGGGCCTTCTGGCTGCATTGACAGACAACACTGCAAGAGGCCATTTGAAATAGGCACAATATGCAGATTTGTTTGGCACGACAGTCACAGACCCTTGGACGATTTGCACAACAAATTGCCGGAGGGGCAAGTGTAACATCAATAGTACCAGTCATTCCCTTATGCATACAGAGGGGTGCACACAGAGCTTGAACACAGTTTATATGGACAGGCACCCAAATAGCTTTCACATTCAGTAACATTATCTACCCACATAGACTACCCAGATGCAAGGAGCAGACTATCAGTTTTTACAAATAAAGAAAATAGTAACTCCTGATCAAGTTACTGAAGTAAAAGTAGGCAACTGGCATTTCTGTGTATTGCTATTTGGACTGGTGCCCAATAACCATATCCATTCAAGTCAGGTAACTCCATTGATCAACATCATATACTGTTGAGTAGCGGTTACCACTTTCTTCAGCTTGGTTATACAAAATAGTGAGTCTGATACAGGACACAGCTTTTTTGGTGAAACAACGTCAAAATGCATCTATAATGTAACATACTAAAACAGCCACCCATTGATCAGGTTCTTCGTGAAGAGGCCTTGTTAAAATGATGAATGCCTTTGTCATGTGCGAGAAATCTGCGACAAAGGGCCCCAAGTATTTCAGAGGTTTCTGTGCCTGAATTGTACAGTTGGGGAGTATATTCGCAAGAACGTGTGATAACTATCTCCAAATTTGCTTAACACAACTTTGCACATCGAAGTCTATCGCTGGAAAATAATGGTGTGTTAACGTTGTATTCTCAAGCCGGCGGCACCATGCGATAGTCTCACGATAACGCACCAAATGACAGCGTTAAAACAAATGCGACACCGAAAAAACGCGAAACGTGAATGCGAAAAAACTAATGATGTGGCCAACCACATTACATAAATCAGTGATAACCAGCGACAGGCCTGCAATTCCCACGCGTCATGTGGGAAAATGCACTAAAAAAGAAAAACAAAAAAAGTCATAAGAAAATAAACCGCGTAGCGCCATGGATGCACCCAGATCGAGTGCAGAGGACATCGTGAACCCCACAAGCTCCACAGACCACCAGCAAGGAACTTCGGGCTCGGGGAAGGCCAAGGAGAAGAGGAAGAGGAAGACATGGTTCAGTCCACAGGAAAACAGGATCATCATCACGGAGTTGACAGAACACTACCAACAACTGTTCGGCACTGAAAACGTGTCATCGGCAACAAAGACGCAAATATGGCAGACTATCTTGGACCATGTGAATGCAGTTGCAGTGTTAAGGAGGACAATGGAAGAGGTCAAGAGGCACTGGAATAATGTGAAAACCAAAACCAAGAAGAAACTTGATGCCAACATGAAAGCAGCAACCCTCATTGGAGGTGGGGGTCCAGCGGCATACCAGGAGCTGGATGACATGGAGAAAACGGTGGCCACAGTCATCAGTCGGGACACAGTGCCAGGAGTTGGGGATCTGGACACTGTTCAACATGACCCGACACAACATCAACAGGGTGAGTACCGACCAGGGATTGGGGGGACAGGGGGAGATGGGCACAATGGCACATATGCAAAAGTAAGTAGAGCAAACTGCATACCCACAATGACTCTGGATCATGTCCCTGATCCCCGTGGCACACCGCTGCACACACAAACACCAAGTAGGCCCCCGTATCCCATGTCCCCAAAGGGGTCCTACACCACACATCACCAATCTCACCACCAACACATGCACACATGCGAAACCCAGCAAAGATGCCTAGTTGTGAGCCACACTGACAATGCAAGTGACACTACATGAATATCAGCATGGCTGCAGGCCAATCATCATGACATTGTGCATGCCACGACACTAAGATGGCTAAGTGTCGATCACATCCAGAAAGGAGCAGGTCACACTCTGACAAATCCATGTGCGCAAATAACCCCTGACGTCAACAACACATCTGCAGACAAACCATGCCCAAGAGTCACAACTCAACCAAGAGCCCTAAACAACCAAGTCCGATACATCTCAGCACTGTAGAAGCATAGAAGGAAAAGGCACACCGCCTGAAAGGGATAAGGGGCCACAAAATCAGAGCTGCTGGGGCGACTCACCCACAATGCTGCACATACACATAAGAATAAGAGCACCTCAACATTGTCAACAATGTGGCACAAACTGCAACAATTTCACAACAGTACACAGGACACAACTAGTGCTGCATGGGTGTTCAAAATGGCCAATCTCTCCTGGCATAGCAGGAAACTGTGAGATGACAAGGTACGAGTACAACCTCACATCCCTGATGTCGAACTAAATGTCTACTGTCCCGCATCGAATAGGCAACTCACTACAAACAGTCACAATGTACATTGTCATGCAGTCTGTATGTAAACTTTGTCAATGTGTCAACATACATGGAACACACTGTGAAACTGCATCTCCCCATTACATTGCAGAGGTACAATCAACACCTCCTGCAGTGCAGACCCTACATCACGTCAGTGATGATGGAGACGACCACCAGGACATCGACCTGGACAAACTCCAACGGTTCATGGACACCCTCCTCACCCCACCTCCAGTAGCAGGTCAGCCCAACACCATCGATGTGAGCCCACCCCCTGCACAGACCACACAGCAGGAAGCACCCACCACCATGTCTGGCTCCCAGCACCTCACCCATGAACATATGGCATTCCAACACCGTGTGTTAGACTGCCAGAGGGGGCTGGCTGAACAGTTGCGGCTGGGGTTTCAACTCATGGCAGCCAAACTAGATGCCATATGTGGGTGTCGAAGTACCATCAGGGACCACTTACACTTCCTAACGGTCACCCACCGTCCGTCCCATGCCCTTCAACAATCCATGACTGGCGTCGCTGGAGTCATGACGTGAAGATGACAACAACTGTCCAGTCAGAGTGGCTACAGAGATGTCATCCGTGATTTGGGAAACATGAGGAGGGTCATGGAGAATATGAAGCAGATGCAGGCGCAAAGAATGGCTACCACGGCTGCACACAAGAAAGCTGTAGATGGGATCTTCCATGCCCTGCAGATCCTCATCATGGGAGTGATACCACAAGACATTGTGCAGATGAATGCTGCTGCTACTTCTACATCCACATCTCCGGCCCCTGTTGTGTCAGTGTCACACAGTGCTGCAGAACGAACACCATCACCCACATGTGAGGCACATGAAATGTCAGAGGCCGAAGATGAGGATGATTCTGCCTCATGGTGAGTAGGAAGCAGTAGCATTCATCTCCTCCATATGGCTTCTCACTGCTTGGTTCTGCACTCTGCATAGTGCCCTGGAATAACACCTTCCACTGTCCCCCGACACACCCAGCCACATTAACCTTGCATCTCGACAGGGACTGCCACATATTGTTTGCTAAACAATGACACAGCAATCAACCTGCGGACTGGACTCTTTCCCTTCCCAGTGACTTGTCAATCCCTATAGGACGCTGGTTGGCCCTCCATGGGGCAACATTGTAAAGTGTTGTCTGCATGGCCCAGTACTAAGACAACTTCAACACTTCACTGTATGTGAATAATACCTTCCAATACACACAGAGGTGTCATGTACATGATTAATCAAGTATGAAAGCATGTACGAATGTAGGGGCAGTGATTCCCCCTTACGTCCATGTTGCTCATGTTGTGGGACTTGAGTCACAGGGTGAATCCCTGCATCATAGTGGTACATATCTGACCCCAAAAGAAGCCCTGTTGTCAATTGTAGGTCACAAATGACAGCCCATATGCAATTAAGTGGGACATATGTGAGACGCTGATGTGTGGGGTCCGTACAACCCGTGACACACAGAAATGGCATTTCGAATACGTGACACCCCAAACAGCCTCTCTGTACAGAGGTGACACACCCAACACCTATTGCAAATTTTCGAGATTGTTAGCACTACATGTTGCACTTACACTTGTCAGAGTGATGTGCCTGTACACAGGAGTGACATGCACTCAGTGAATGTGTGTTTGAAAGAATGTATTTACACATGCTGTGCTTGTGCTCATTTTGTACTGTCCCATGTCTGCTAAGCACTGTGACAATGTGATGTGCTCATGTGAAGAAATTGTCATTGATGGCGTTCCTACGGACCATTCCTGCTGTAGCTAAAGTGGGGTGTGGTCCACATGCCTCATCTTACTCATCATCGTCTGGTGCATCTGGCACTTGTAGCCGTGGGGCATTGGTGCGTACACATATGTTGTGCAACACACAACATGCAACAGTCATCTTGCACACGATGTCTGGGCTGTACAGGAGCCTTCCACCTGGGATGTCCAGGCACCTGAAACGTGACTTCAACACGCCAAATGTGCGTTCCAAGAATGCCCCTGGTGTGTTTGTGGGCCGCATTGTACTGCCTCTGGGCCTGTGTGTTCGGGGCTCGGAGGGGTGTCATCATCCAAGGGCAGAGTACATATCCTTAGTCACCTGTGCAGTGCAGAGAGACACGAGTCAACAGTTGGTCCAGCATCAATGTGTATCATGTAGCCTCACTGCTGCTCCTCCCTCCCCCTGAGCCCAATTACAATTGTGCACAGCGCAGTTGCATCACTTGCACTCCTACGGCACACCATTGTCATGCCCATCTGCGCATGTCCACAAGCCTAACTACGACACTGTGATGTTGTGCGTTGATGGTGGGTGACCAATGTGTGTAGGCCTATGGTTATGACAGAGTTGACACAGATGTAGAGTTCATGGCTGCCTGACCTCGCGATGCGGTTGAGGGTAGACCTTTTGCTTATGCTGTGACAATGGCGACACACACAACAGTTGGCTTGCGCTCCCCCGTTTACCCCTTCGGCCGAGCCCGCACTCCGGGAGCATGATACATTGCAACATTGTCCATTGCGTGATGGGTGGTGCCGCCACTACAACAGGGACACAGGCATTAGTTACTGCCTTGGCAAGGTCATAAATTAACCATGCCTAGAGCCCCGGTGTCCCTCATGCATACATAATGACCACACTGACACACTTAGATAGTTTGTGGAACTGGCTACGGGCATGTGCGCCCAGCCCCTTTTATTGCCGGGGTCACATGTAGAGTGATGCCTGTGCTGGATGGGTGTGAGGTGAGTGTAAGCCAGCCGTCATGGAGTGGTTGCTGCTGGCAACAACTTGAACAGTGATTTCTATTTAAGCGGGACACAAAAACACCAACATAACACAAACAACTGCAAAGCATCATGGTGGTATCTGGAGCAAGTGCAGAGGTCACACCATATGCAATCAGTAGTGTCTGTGAGTTGTAGAGCATTGATATTGGGGCACCAGAGCTGAGTGTACTCATGTTAAGTGATTGTCTAGGGCTGTGTCCCTTCTGGATATTCCTGCTGCAGATGCATTGTAATTGTAATTGTAATTCGCATTTGTAGAGCGCGTTATCACCTTCAGGTCTCTAAGCGCTATGAGAGAGGGCCCTACCGTAGCACGTGAGGAGCTGTATTTGGTTAGATTGCGCTCCAAGCTTCTCAGAAAAGAACAGTTTTTAACTTCTTCCTGAACGGGAGAAGGGCATGTTCCTTGCGTACATTCCACGGCAGGCTGTTCCAAATTTGGGGGATGGAGGTTGAGAAGGCTCTTCCTCCTTTAGAGGATAAGTTAAAGCGGGGGCATGAAAGCAGGCTAGTCTCCGAGGACCGTAGCGCTCTGCTAGGAGTGTAGTTGGCTAGACGATCTTTGATATAGCTTTGGGCTTGGCCATAAATGGCTTTATGTGCGATGCAGAGGCCCTTAAACTTTGTTCTCTGCCTGACCGGGAGCCAGTGCAGCTGACGTAGGAGGGGGGTGGCGTGGGCTCGCCTGGACGCTCTGAAAATTAGTCTGGCGGCATCATCATAATGACCTGTAATCTGGCCAGCAGTTTTCCCAGGAGGCCGATATACAGAGAGTTCCTAGAGTCGAGTCGCGACAGTATCATAGCTGACACTGCCATTCTAAGTGTAGCGAAGGTGAGAAGGGGGGCAAGCTTTTGCAACTGTCTCAGCATGCCAACACATGTTCCCACTACTGCCGACACCTGCTGGGTCATGGAAAGCTTCGCATCAATTTTGATGCCCATGCTTTTTACAGCCAAGGCCGGCTCGGATATGTGCCTAGCTCTTGTGGCCAGAAGAGGTCACTCCAAGGGTTGGAGTCTGTGGTGATGGCCAGTACCTCTGTATTATCGGGATTAATTTTGAGGGAGTTAGCCATCATCCAGTTGACAGTACATTTTAGAATGTTTTGTATTCTTGTGTGGGCGGTCGGGGAGCTGTCTATCTGGATGATAATTTGAGTAGTCGTCAGCATAATTATAGATCTGGCACTCCATGTGATTCAATGCAGCTATCAGGGGCTCAAGGTAGGCGTTGAAAAGGAGAGGTGACAGCGCCGAGCCCTGTGGTACCCCACACAAGAGTATGCCTGGGTCAGACACATGGTCGGTCAGCTGTACTCTCTGGGACCGGCCCTTAAGAAAGGATGTAAGCCACGCAAGGGCCGTACCCTGGATACCCAGCTCCAAGATCCGCGACAGCAGTGGGTCATGATTGACCGTGTCAAATTCCGCAGATAGGTCCAGCAAGACCAGGGCACATGGCTTTTTCCTATCGGCCCTTAGTCTTAGTTCATCCAGCACAGACAGCATTACCAATTCCGTGCTGTGGTGAGCCCTGAATCCTGCCTGGTTGAGTTGTAAGAGGTGGTTATCCTCTAAATGGTGTGACAGGGATTTTAGCACGTGCTGTTCCAACACTTATGCCAGAAATGGGAGTTGGGAAATCGGCAGAAATTTTTTAGATTTTTCGTATCTGCCCCTGTTTTTTTTAGAAGCGGGATGACGTGAGCTTCCTTAAAGTTAGTGGGGACGTGCCCTACTTCAAGGGATTGATTAAGAAGCGAGAGGACCTCCCTTTCTATCCCAGATAGTGCCACCTAAAGATCCTTGGTGGACAGGGATCTGCAGGTGACCCTGACTTCACCCGCCCTATTAAGGAAGACAGAGAGTCATGGGTGAGCATAGGGAAGGCGGTAAGTGGTTTATCGAATGAGGGGGAATGGGTGCTGGCGCTAAAGGGCAAGGGAATATGGGGGTAAGATGAATTTCCGTCAGTAGGTCCTTCCCTTTCATTGCAAAGAAGGACTGGAACTTGTTGCAATCTTCCAGGCAGAAGGAGGGCTTCTGTTCCCTATCTTGTCTCAGCTCTTTCAGGATCCAGAAAGTGTCTTTTTGTGTATTGTCAGCAGCCACAATCCTGGTTTCATAGAATTCTGCTTTCCTTGTAAGAATTGCCTTTTTATAGACTGCAAATATAGAGTGATATTCTAACCAGGAACCTGGGTCGTAAGCTTTCCGCCAGGCTCTCTCTCACTGGCAAAGGGTTTGTTTCAAGTATCTCAAAGCATCGTTGAACCAGGGGGCCCCTTTGCCTTTGTCCCTTATTCTTTACCTGCATGTTAGGGCTACCATATCAATAGCATTATTCAGCCTTGTCGACAGGGAAGCAGTTTCTTCATCAAGGTCTTCCTGTGTTTGAGTTGAGGTAGCCGATTTATGTGGGTAGTAACCAGGTCGTCGGTACTGATTTTATTCCATCTCTGCAGCACTTTCCACTCCGGGGGTGGATGGGCTGCTTGTTTTGTGAGTGGGAACCGGCCACTAATGATATAGTGGTCAGACCAGGGGCAGGGACTGATGACCATAGGGCTGGTAAATGGATGGTATGTCCAAAGCAGATCGAGTGCATGGCCCTTCTCATGGGTGGGACCGTTCACTAGTTGGTTGAGGTCTAAGTAAATCAACGCCTCCTCCAACTGTTTGGCTTGGCTGTCTTTGAGACTCTGCTCCCAATGGAAATTAAAATCCCCCATTACCACAATGCATTGGTACCATGAGCGGAAGTCATTAACTAGTTCCGTGAAGAGCTCAACGATCCTGGGTGGTGTTCGCGGGGGGCGGTACACTATCAAAATGGCTAGACAGGCTGTCTGGAAGCAAAACTTGGCCCCCAGCACATCAACCCCCTCAATGCTTTCTGCGCAGAAAGTGTCAGCCTTTAATTGGTGATTATATAAGATCACAACCCCAACCCCTCTAGAACTACCTGGTCTATTGGAGAAAAGTGCCGCAAAGTTCGGGGGCATGGTGGTTACCAAGTCTGGGATTGAGGACTCCTCGAGCCATGTTTCTGTAATTCCTAGGATGTCCAGAGGGTCGTCTTGAAGGAGCGAGAAAACCTCAAGATCGTGTTTCTGCAGTGAACGGGTGTTGAGGGTGGCAAGCCTGAGTCCTCATGGGCTAGTTGGCCAAGACGGCCTAGGGAAATATGTTGTGTGATTTAGGCTGTCAGTTCCCGTTAGTGGCCTAAAACGCCCTTCCGACCTGAGTGCGACCGCCATGTTGTTATTAACTAGCGTCGAGCCTTGGTTTAGGAGCAGAAGTTCCTCAGTGGAGTACAGGAGGCGGGGGCCAGGGGTCCTGGCCCCCTGTCCCGGTCGGGCATGGATAGGAGCAGACGGGCTTGCCTAAGGTGCACCTGCGGCGCACGCGCGCTGCTCGCTTGCACCAGCTTTGCTATTAAGCATGAGACTCCTCCCACCCACCACTCAGCCCTGCTGTGCAGCGGCTGGCTATTCCTGAGCACTAGAACGTAGGTAAAACCGGAAGTGCTCAAAGCGGAAGTGAGGGAGCTCTGGGAGCGAGTCGGTATCAGTGCAAACCACAAGTGCAAGGTAAAATTTTTACAAGTTTTAAAAACCTTTAAAAGGTTCCAACGGTTAAAAGATAAGTTTTTCAGCATGCGCAGCAGTGTTACGAGCAGACCACCATGAGCATAGGCGCAACCCTCTGTTTCTGCGCGCTTGCTCCAGCTTCACTATTAAGCGTGAGACTCCTCCCACCCACCACTCAGCCGTGCTGTGCAGCGGCTGGCTATTCCTGAGCACTAGACCGTAGCTAAAACCGGAAGTGCTCAAAGCGGAAGTGAGGGAGCACTGGGAGCGAGTCGGTATCAGTGCAAACCACAAGTGCAAGGTACAATTTTTACAGGTTTTAAAAAGCTTTGAAAGGTTCCAACAGTTAAAAGATAGCAGCGTTTTTCGGCAAGGGCAGCAGCGTTATGAGCAGACCACCACGAGCATAGGCGCGACTCTCTGTCTGTCTGCATTGGGGTGTGTCACACCTGCCTCATCTTCCCCATCATCGTCCCAGGTCTTCCCGTCTGCCTGAGGTGACATTGCTGCTTGAGCTGTCCACAGCATAAAACTCAATCAGAAAGGGCCCATGAGTTGTGGTGCACTGAGTCAGTGGCACCCGAAGAGCTGAGCAGGGTATCAAGTTGATGATGGCATCCATGAAAGGTGTGAGCAAGTCTGATAGTCTGGATGTAAGACTCTTTCGACTCCGGCAGTTGTTGGTTGGAGGTGGTCCTGTCGCTGGTGGCATGTGCCTCCTGCGGTGATGCGTCGTCCGGGCAAGTCAGGACTCGATTTGATGCGTGATGCTTTCTGAGCAGAGAGTCCCAGCCTTTAATTGGTGTTTATATAAGACCACAACCCCACCCCCTCTAGAACTATCTGGTCTATTGTGGCAAAGTGCCGCAAAGTTCGGGGGCATGGTGGCTACCAAGTCCGGGGTTGAGGACTCCTCGAGCCATGTTTCTGTAATTCCTAGGATGCCCAGAGGGTCGTCTTGAAGGAGCGAGAAAACCTCAAGATTGTGTTTCTGCAGTGAACGGGTGTTGAGGGTGGCAAGCCTGAGTCCTCATGGGCTAGTTGGCCAAGACAGCCTAGGGTAATGTGTTGTGTGATTTAGGCTGCCAGTTCCCGTTTGTGGCCTAAAAAGCCCTTCCGACCTGAGTTCGACCGCCATGTTGTTATTAACTAGCGTCGAGCCTTGGTTTAGGAGCAGAAGTTCCTCCGTGGAGTACAGGAGGCGGGGGTCAGGGGTCCTTGCCCCCGGTCCCGGTCGGGCACGGATAGGCGCAGACGGGCTTGCCTTAGGTGCACCTGCGGCGCACGATTGCTCCAGCTTTGCTATTAAGCATGAGACTCCTCCCACCCACCACTCAGCCCTGCTGTGCAGCGGCTGGCTATTCCTGAGCACTAGAACGTAGGTAAAACCGGAAGTGCTCAAAGCGGAAGTGAGGGAGCGCTGGGAGCGAGTCGGTATCAGTGCAAACCACAAGTGCAAGGTACAATTTTTACAAGTTTTAAAAAGCTTTAAAAGGTTCCAACGGTTAAAAGATACGTTTTTCAGCAAGCGCAGCAGTGTTACGAGCAGACCACCATGAGCATAGGCGCAACCCCCTGTTTCTGCGCGCTTGCTCCAGCTTCGCTATTAAGCGTGAGACTCCTCCCACCCACCACTCAGCCGTGCTGTGCAGTGGCTGGCTATTCCTGAGCACTAGACCGTAGCTAAAACCGGAAGTGCTCAAAGCAGAAGTAAGGGAGCACTGGGAGCGAGTCGGTATCAGTGCAAAACCACAAGTGCAAGGTACAATTTTTACAGGTTTTAAAAAGCTTTGAAAGGTTCCAACAGTTAAAAGATAGCAGCGTTTTTCGGCAAGGGCAGCAGCGTTATGAGCAGACCACCACGAGCATAGGCGCGACTCTCTGTCTGTCTGCATTGGGGTGTGTCACACCTGCCTCATCTTCCCCATCATCGTCCCAGGTCTTCCCGTCTGCCTGAGGTGACATTGCTGCTTGAGCTGTCCACAGCATAAAACTCAATCAGAAAGGGCCGATGAGTTGTGGTGCACTGAGTCAGTGGCACCTGAAGAGCTGAGCAGGGTATCAAGTTGATGATGGCATCCACGAAAGGTGTGAGCAAGTCTGATAGTCTGGATGTAAGACTCATTCAACTCCGGCAGTTGTTGGTTGGAGGTGGTCCTGTCGCTGGTGGCATGTGCCTCCTGCGGTGATGCGTCTTCCGGGCAAGTCAGGACTCGATTTGATGCGTGATGCTTTCTGAGCAGAGAGTCTCAGCCTGTAATTGGTGATTATATAAGATCACAACCCCACCGCCTCTAGAACTATCTGGTCTATTGTGGCAAAGTGCCGCAAAGTTCGGGGGCATGGTGGCTACCAAGTCCGGGGTTGAGGACTCCTCGAGCCATGTTTCTGTAATTCCTAGGATGTCCAGAGGGTCGTCTTGAAGGAGCGAGAAAACCTCAAGATTGTGTTTCTGCAGTGAACGGGTGTTGAGGGTGGCAAGCCTGAGTCCTCATGGGCTAGTTGGCCAAGACAGCCTAGGGTAATGTGTTGTGTGATTTAGGCTGCCAGTTCCCGTTTGTGGCCTAAAAAGCCCTTCCGACCTGAGTTTGACCGCCATGTTGTTATTAACTAGCGTCGAGCCTTGGTTTAGGAGCAGAAGTTCCTCCGTGGAGTACAGGAGGCGGGGGTCAGGGGTCCTTGCCCCCGGTACCGGTCGGGCACGGATAGGCGCAGACGGGCTTGCCTTAGGTGCACCTGCGGCGCACGATTGCTCCAGCTTTGCTATTAAGCATGAGACACCTCCCACCCACCACTCAGCCCTGCTCTGCAGCGGCTGGCTATTCCTGAGCACTAGAACGTAGGTAAAACCAGAAGTGCTCAAAGCAGAAGTGAGTGAGCGCTGGGAGCGAGTCGGTATCAGTGCAAACCACAAGTGCAAGGTACAATTTTTACAAGTTTTAAAAAGCTTTAAAAGGTTCCAACGGTTAAAAGATAAGTTTTTCAGCAAGCGCAGCAGTGTTACGAGCAGACCACCACGAGCATAGTCGCAACTCTCTGTTTCTGCGTGCTTGCTCCAGCTTAGCTATTGAGCGTGAGACTCCTCCCACCCACCACTCAGCCGTGCTGTGCAGCGGCTGGCTATTCCTGGGCACTAGACGGTAGGTAAAACCGGAAGTGCTCAAAGCGGAAGTGAGGGAGCACTGGGAGCGAGTCGGTATCAGTGCAAACCACAAGTGCAAGGTACAATTTTTACAAGTTTTAAAAAGCTTTAAAAGGTTCCAACAGTTGAAAGATTACGGCAAGCGCAGCAGCGTTACGAGCAGACCACCACGAGCATAGGCGCAACTCTCAGTCTGTCTGCATTGGTGTGTGTCACACCTGCCTCATCTTCCTCATCATCGTCCCAGGTCTTCCCGTCTGCCTGAGGTGACATTGCTGTGTGAGCTGTCCACAGCATAAAACTCAATCAGAAAGGGCCCATGAGTTGTGAAGTGCTGAACAGGGTGTCAAGTTGGTGATGGCATCCACGAAAGGTGTGAGCAAGTCTGATAGTCTGGATGTAAGACCCTTTCGACTCTGGCAGTTGTTGGTTGGAGGTGGTCCTGTCGGTGGTGGCGTGTGCCTCTTGTGGTGATGCGTTGTCTGGGCAAGTCAGGACTCGATTTGATGTGTGATCCCTGGTGGACCGCAGTAGAGGCGGGTGGCAGTGGTCAGCGCAGGCCCACAGACACATGGTGTTGAGGACCCCCAGGCTTTCGACCGAAAGGCCATCCAATATCCAATCAGACAGGGTCCATGATCTGAGCTGCACAGAGTTAGTGGACCTGGATGCAGTGCAGCCGGCACAGGCACACCCACAAGGGACGGTGATTTGTGGTGCACTGAGGTCGAGCCACAAGAGCTGAGCGGGTCCTCGTCGATATCCAAGGTGAATGTCATGGAGTGTTTCGGGGGACAGTGGAAGGTGTTCTTCCAGGGCATGATGCAGAGGGCTGTACCAAGCAGAAACAGGCAATATGGAGGAGATGGATGCTACAGACTCAATCTTAGCACCAAGTCTTTATCAGCTACATGATGATGAAGACAACCCCCAGGCCATATACTCAGATGCCACCAAAGTCCAACCAGAGAGTGTCCATGACTTTTGGAGCACGGAGTCAGTGGCACCAGAGCTGGGAGGGGATGCAGTCTGCGATGATGCCTGTACAATGATGTAAACTCTGCAATGAACAAATCAAGACTCAGTTCTAAATGTTTGACCTACAGGACTGCAGTGTAGGCCAGAGGCGGCAGGCAGTCTGGGCCCACAGTCACGTGTCGTTGGTTTGCAATGCACAGAGTTAGTGGCACCTGAGCAGTTGTTGGTAGTGTTCGATCACCTCGGTAACGGGTATCCTTTTTTCCTCTGGACTGAACCACATCTTCCTCTTACTCCTCTCCTTGCATGCAATGATATGAACTCTGCCATGAAGAAATCAAGACTCAGTTCCAAATGTGTGACCTACTCGACCGCAGTGTAGGCCGTAGGCAGTAGTCAGCAAGGGCCCACAGACACATGTAGTTGGAATGCTATGCACAGAGTTTGTGGCACTACATCGAAGGGAGTATAGTGATTTAAACTCGGCATTAATATGTGTACTCGGCCATTGTGTAATCAAGACTCAGTTCCAAATGTGTCACCTACTTGACCTCTGTGTTGGCCGGTGGAGTATGTCAACGAAAAAGGAGTACTGCGGGCCTGTGTCAGGGAGGACAGCGATGGTCTGAGGAGGCTGCCAAGGTCGCGGGCCTCGGGCTTGGAGCTTAAACAGGCACATGGTGGGCCCCCTTTGACACATGCCTGTGTCGGCAGGTGAGCGGTGTGGCCAGGTTGTGCAGGGGCGGCCAAGACGGCTCTAGGGACCTGCGGCCTGGGGTACGGCAGGCGCACAAGGTCACAGGCACCGGCAATCACGGCGTTGGCCTCTTGGTGTGCTGGGAGACACAGCCCTGACAGAGACGTTGGCCATTCCGGAAGAGAACCACGCCCAGAGCTACGGGCTTTTTATTCACACCCCTACGCTGGTCTGGTGTACGCCCCGGCCAGCCCACTCTGCTCACGCTTACAGGGGGGACGTAATGAGCTACTGTCGCGCTCTTCCCCACTGCCTGGGGTGAAATGGTTGCGTCCACTGTCCACTACACTCCAAACACCAGCAGTATGTGTCGACATAGGCATGTGTGAGGTCTGCATACTGCAGTCTGGCCAGCGCATCCACGCCACACTTTGCATTGTGTACATTCTCATTCATGGGTCACTTGCCTCCTTCACACATGCATGGTTCCCACCTCTCCCCACACTCTGCTATTGTGTCACTGAGGTGCCATGCCATTGATGGCTCGTGTACATGGCTTGCCCAGGTCAACACAGTAAGTTGTGCTGTTGTGTCTGGTAGGTGGGCATGTTGTTTGGCATGTTGTGTGTGAGTCTGTAGCATGTGCATTCCCAGAGTTGTGAGTTGCATGATTGTGGATTTGAGGTGTATGGTGTGTTCATTTGGTACTTACCAACGAGCACTGCATTCCCATAGGTGCCAGGCTCAAAGCGCTGGTTGATGATGGATTGTCAGAAGAGGAAGGAATCATGCACACTGCCTGGGTAGTTAGCGACGACATTGGAGAAGAATCCCCGGTGGACCACTATTGCCTGCACATTGATGGAATGCTTGTGCTTCCTGTTGCGGTAATTGTGTGCAGCGGAGGCAGTGGGCACAAGTAGGACATGTGTGCAGTCTATTGACCCCAACACGTGCGGGAAGGCAGCTATGGCGTAGAAGCCTTGCTTGGTTTCCAGTTGTTCATGCACAATGTGTGGGAAGTGAGGGTACTGGCGTACCAAGCTGATGATGGCATCCAAGACAGGTGTGTGGAACTTGGATAGGGCTGGCTGTGAGACTACTCCGACTCAGGCAGTTGTTAGTTGGAAGGTCCCAGAAGCCAATATGTGCAGCACAGCCAGCAGCTTTGTCTGCGGAGGGATGTTGGTTGTCCGCTGTGTTGGTACTGTCAGCCTGTGGGCAATGATGGTCAGAATGCGAAGGATGGTTGTCATTTTGAGCCTGTAGTGGGCAATGACATCCTCTTATGTTAAGTCTGTGAGGCTGGTGCGTTTTCTGAAGGTCTGCTGTCTTTGTCTGCGCTGCCTCTGTGGTAGTCCGGGGGGGCAGGCGGGTCCGGGGGGAGTGGCGGGCCCGGGGGTGGTGGCGGTGGTTGTTGTGGCTCTTTTGGGGCTCGGAGCTGCATGCTGAGTAGCGCCATGGCATCTGTTGTTCTTCAGGTGTGGCTCTGGGCTGGACTCCCTTTATGGGGCTGGGTGTCATCCGACTTAACGCCAGGTCGGAGAAAGTGTTAAATCCATGCTGCTATTGCGCCTTATCGCATGTTTTGTGATCTTATTGCCGATCTGGCTGGTCGTTGAGAATGTTGCGAAGTGGTGTTGTCGCAGCTTTTTGCACGAGAACGCCTACTCTGCATCTCATTAGTGTTTGTTGCCGATGTCATCTGTGGCAATGTTTTTTGCGGCTGCTATCGCCGGAAAACTGGTGATATCGGCTGTTAGCACCAGCTTGTGAATCTACTTCAAAATAAAAACGTATAACAGTGGATCCTAGCATCGCTATAATCAGTGCCTGCTTTTGCAATGGGTGAGCTAGGCCCAGGTCCATGGTGCCAATTTTCAGAGGGGTGCATGGAACTGTCTGCAATATAGTCCTGCCATTAGCAGAGGCCCTTCTACTTGATTCAGACTGAACTGCTCTTAATCATTGTTACTTACAGCAGGTGCTGTTTCACACCCCATTAACCTCCGTTATTTCTTCCCCTCCCATCTCCCTCTCAAACCCCTGCCTAAACACACCAACACCGCCACCCTTCCTTCGCCTCCCATCTCCCTTTCATCCCCCTGCTGACACACACCAACACCGCCATTCCCAACACCAACTTGGCATTAGTGTGATGGTGAAGGATGACCCTGTGAGTGAATCTGAAAATTTGGGGGATGTTCTGAGAAGTTTGTGCTCAGAGGTCAGTTACTGCTTTGATGCGTGAATGACACATAAACACAAATTGGACCCCCTGCTATCTTATTCCATTCAGCAGATGCAAGGAGGATACCAAATTTATTTCCGCCTAGGGTGCTTGCTATCTGAGCTCTGGCAATAACAGATAAAAAACACAAGCACATTTAAGAAATATTTTGCTTCAAATCATGTAGTCATAAGACAGACGGGCACAAGCACCGCCGTCCCACATCTTGCCAATTAATAACTATTCCAAAGGATTAGCAATGTGGGAACACAAAGGATCACAACGTTCTCACAAAAAACAACAAGAGGAGTAGGCTGTTTTCCCCTTTTATACGTAAAGGAGCCATGTATCATTTGAATAACAAGTATTTGCAGTACAATAGGTTTCGCACATGTGAGAGTAAGAGCTATCAGCATTGTAAATGACAATGACTTTTATCTATGTATTTTGGTTTGGAGCGTTGTGAATGTATGAACAGAGACACAGCTGCAGCACTGCCTAGAGGATTTACAACGAGGAATTACCACTGGGACCAGAGAAGCAACTGCAGCACTGTCTAGAGGACTTAGAATGAGGCCAGAGAAGCAGGTAGCAGCCCTGTGTAGAGGACTTAGAATGACGAAACACCGACGGGATCAGAGAAGCAGCTAGCAGCACTGTCTAGAGGACTGAGGATGAGAAATTACTGACAGGACCAAAGATGCAGCTGCAGCACTGCCTAGAGGACTTACAATGAGGAATTACCACTAAGACCAGAGAAGCAGCTAGCAGCACCATCTAGAAGACCGGAAATGAGGAATTACTGACAGGACCAAAGGTGCAGCTGGACCACTGCCTAGAGGACTTAGAATGAGGAATTACCAATGAGACCAGGGAAGCAGCTAGCAGCATTGTCTACAGGAATTGGAATGATGAATTACCACGGGCACCAGAGAAGCAGCCAACAGTACTACCTAGAGGACTAAGAATGAGGAATTACCTACCACTGAATGAATGAATGAATGATTCTTTATTTGTGTGATTAATAAAAACCAATACAAAAAGACGATCAATATAAAAATGTAAAATAATTAAAATAGATTAATATATATGCACATCTTATTCCTAAAACCTCCTTTGATGTTTTTGTTTTATACAATGGAATTAGTAACGGTCCTTTAGGTGCAACAGAACAAACTTTCAATGGAGGCCAGATTGGCGGGCCCCTCATCCGGATAATTCCCACACGCAGCCAAAGCTGACCTGTCCATAAGAGCTGTGTGGGTGTGATAGACGAACTTGGCAAAGTTGGTAATGTGCTTCAATGTGTCAAGCAAGTATAACTGTTGAACAGCCTCATTTGCCGTCCGCATGCCCAGTTGAAGGAAAATGGGCCTTACATGGATTTGGCGGGCTGGCAACAAGGCAGGACAGCATAGTAGGATGTGAGCCAGCGATTCTCGCTTACAATAGCAGAGGCGGCACTCCGTGATGTCCGGTCTTACTTTCACAGAAGGATACAGATCTTTTAAGGGAAGCGGATGTAGTCTGGCTGCAAGAATCCTATGAAGGGCTTGCCTCCCCACCGGCTGTGTAAGATGTAGTTTAAGGCCATGTGATGTGTGGGGGAACTTTGGGTCTCTTGAAAGCCTCTAGCTTTCAGAGCTTCAATGTCCAATATAAGAGAGCATGATCTTACTTGCTTTTTTATTGATGTTTTGATGGTGGTATACTTAATTATGTTGGGGTCCCAATTCTCTGTGGCTAATTTCAAAAGTTCTTTGGCTGAAGCAAGGCTAGTTGACCATGGATTGCCGGGTTGTTGAAAGATTTTGTTTATAACGGTCTTCATCAATTCTCTGATGCCACAGCTGTTGAGTAAAAGTATTTCGCTAGAGTCACCAATTCTCCCAAAGCTTGTCAGTTAAGATTGAATTCCAGGCGAATTAAAGTATTGCTAGTGCATGCTGTTAGGCAAAATAACTTTTTGTAAGCTGCACAGTGGATCTTTTCAAGATCCTGCGCAAATTTGCCTGGAAACGCCTGTATCGCATCATTGAGGGAAGGTAATAGTTTTCCCCTCAGGACTCGTTGAATAGCCGTTGTTGTTGGACTTTCTAGGACGGCATGGAGTTTGCAGATGGCGTAGGTAACCATTTTCCCTTTCTGCTGGAGCTTATGACAGTGTACCTGTGAACAGCCTTTTTCGCTGATCCAGACCCCAAGGTAGTTGTACGATTGTGTACTATTCAATGTTAATGGGCCCAGACTCCATTTTATCAATTCTTTTTTCGGATGGCGTCCAAAGATCACAATCTTGGATTTCGTTGGGCTGGCAACCAGCTTATTTTTAACATTGTACTCTGAGAGTGCTGTTAAAGCTTTTTGAAGGCTGATTTTGGTGTGGTCCAAAACGACCAGGTCATCAGCATATTGCATCAGCTGGATCTTGATTTGCCCAATCCTAGGAGTCGCTAGAGTGGCTCTGTGCTGAGCGCTGCCCAAATCAGCTGTATATAAATTAAAGAGCAGGGGGGCAAGGACACAGCCCTGCTTTAGCCCATGATCCGTGGTGTTTTTTTCTGTGGCGGATTCACATGAGAGTTTAACTCTTACCCAAGTTTGGGAATACAGTAATCTAATCGCTTGTAACAATTTCGGGCAAATGTTCCAACGTACCAATTTCTTGAATAGGATGTTGTGGTCTACCCCATCGAATGCTGCTGTGTAGTCGATGAAACAAGCAAAAAGTGGCTGAGTGCCTTGAGCCATCGTTTGGTGTACTAGGTATGATAGGGCAATTATGTTGTCTAAGGTGGAACCTCCTGATCGGACCCCGTTCTGGTACAAGGGGAGAAGATCTTCCTCGCTGATCCAATCGGCTAGTTCTGTCAGAAGAGTGCTTACATAAGCCTTGCCCTCGATGTCCAATAAGGCAATCATATGATAGTTCCTAGGGTCCATACTTGGCCCTTTTTTGTATATTGGGTGTAGCAGTGACCCCCTCCAGGAGTCTGGGACATCCTCCAAAAGCCTACACTCAGCATACAGCTGTGCCAGATTCTCAGCCCAGAAGTCGATTTCCTCCCTGAAGAGGGAGCCAGGCAGGCCATTAGGACCAGGAGCTACATTATGACATATTTTTTCAAGATGATTCGAATTGCCTGTTTTTCTGGGGGGGTGTAAACGGCCAGAGATTCCATAAGTTCTGTTTTCACTTTGCTAGGTTGCCCCCCTAGAGTTGTTGTTCTTTCTGTTGATTTTGCCTTCGAGTCATTGGCGTAGAGGGCTTTCACATGAGCTGTCCAAGTGCTTGCATCAAGTGGATTAGAGGTCCCGTGGATTATCTTGTTTAAATATTGCCAAAATTATTGGGATTTGCTAGGTGCAAGCAACTCAAATATCTTCAGCCATTTTGCATCTGTAAGTTCGCGTTTTACCTGCCAAACCAGTAATGAGTGGCTCTTGGCCGCTAGTTTTTGTTCTTTTTGGCAGACTCGGATCTAGTTGCCCGATAGGCCCTGCATTTGGAATTTAGTTGTTTGGAGCATTCCTTGATTACTGGTTGGTATCCCAGTTTATATGTGGGGCTAGCGTTGGTTCTATGTGTAATGCTTCCCCGAAGCAGAGATGCTAAATCACAGGCAAGTGTACTCCATTCCCCTATGTGGCCGTTGTCATTGAGACCGGTCTGCCAGCCTTTCCACGTTGATTTCCATGAGGCGAACTTATGACTTGTGAGCGGCCCCCATTTGATTCTTCTAAGGAGACTGTGTAGCTCTTTCCCCTTTGTGACTCCGATGCAGCGAAGAGTGTAGCGGATTTTCACAGTGGTGGATAACTGTAAGGTTAGGGCGGCATGGTCACTTTCATTCCGGGGTTGACCTGCATAATTTAACATATGTTTTTGTAGACTCTCACTTAGTAAGATATAATCTATTGTTGTCTGGTTGTTGTAAGTGGGTGCTATCAATGCTCCGAAGTTGACTTTTGTGGTTAAAAAGTGTCGTTACCAGGTTATATGCCCGCATTAGGGTGTTGAATCTTCCGGTGCCCCAGTTAGAGTGGCTTTCAGGTGCGTTCAGCCCTATGTCGTGCATGTTAAAGTCACCAAGAATGATGGAGTTCATGCCTGCATACTGCAATAGCAGAGTTTCAATCTTGTTTAATAACCGATTAAGTTTGTCCTTCGAACTCTGCCCATGGCGATTAAAGTAGACATTGATTAAGAGTATTGATATTGGGCCATCTGTCATGTTCAAGCCTTTCAGAGTTCCAGCCAAAAACATATCTGAAGGGTTCTTTATTACTGAAAAATGTACTTTCAGTGCATGTTTGATGTATATTGAGATGCCCCCTGATGGTTTCCCGAAAATATTGGCTTTTAGTGCGGGTTTGAAATATTCTGCGTAGTCCCTTATTGGTGTAGATGAAATAGCCCATGTTTCTTGGGCGCAGATTATGTCTACTCCTGCAAGGAATGTAATTGCAGCCGGACTTTGCAAAACTTTGTGTATCCCTGCAATGTTCCAGGTCATGATATTGATCGTTTGATTGTTTTCAGAGGGACTTCTATGCTGGATGGGGCCGTTGTTTAAGGCGTAGCTGATCTTTGACCGTGTCGACTGATTGCCTAGTAAAGGCCTGATATTAGGAACTAGAGTTTAAGGCCAGTGGGATCCAGGACCAATCTTTAGCACTGTTCTCCTTAGCAGAACAGGAGCGATTGCCTCTTTGTATGTGTTTGGTAATTTGAATTGAACTGTTGCTCCAATGAATCGTCATTGGACCACCTATAGAGCCAAGTAAGATGGATCCAGTAGCAAGTAGAGTTGAGTGTTTACTGTTCATCCATTTCTGACCATTCAGATCTTGTTCTCCCTGTCAAGCGCATGGTACATTATTTTTCAGGATCTCTGGATATTTAGTGGCAAGTGGGGGCTTGATTTTTATGCCCCAATTGTCCAATTGCATTTTGTATCCTCTCAGAGCGTCCACCATGATCAGGTTGGAGAAAGTTATCTCAGTTGTTTCATTTAATTTACTTGGCCCTGGGCCGGAAAAAGCCACTGTCTCAGTATCAGTTGATTTTATATGTTCCAAACCCGGAATGTTTTTGCAAAGATTCATAAGGTTTCCTCTGTTGAGGATCTCCCAATTCCCCTGCGAGGTATATTCAGGATATAACAATAGTTTCAGATTTTCCCGGCCTGTAGCATGGAGCTTGAGGGGGTGGATATGGTTAAAAAACGCCTTAGTAGCGTCTAAGGACTCTATAGAATTCTGAGTTGAATTTTCGCGGGAGACAGATCCATCTCTGGTCCGGTTTGTACTTGAGGCTCATGTTTGCGAGTCCCTCCTGAGGGTAGGGATGCAATCCGGGCGGGATGGAGAGTCATTAGTGCTTACTTGAGCCGTTTTCATCTCCCGTTGATAGTTAGATATATTTACAAATTGGGGCTCCTTATGAGCTATTGGCTGTGCGGGGGCAAGTTTATTTGTGATATCTTGGCGTGGCTCTTCAATCTGTGGGCCATGTGTGTTGATCAAGTAGTCGCTGGGCACTGGGACTGTTGTGCTCAGGATTTTAATTGGTTTCCCACTTGAGTTACCTGGGGGACTCTGAGCAGGTATGTCATTAGTAATTGTGCCATAAATTTGTGTGCCTCTATTTTGATCAGTGGCAATTGTTTTTGGTGGGGGGCCAAGGTCATTCGGGTTCACCTTGCTATGTTCTCTGTCTTCCTGTTTTTCTGGCACAAACCAATGCTCGATGGTCCCTTTAGAGTAGCTTTTGCCATTTTTTGTTCTGTTTAACTTTTTCAATTTTTTCTTGTTTTTCCTGGACAAGTATTGCACTTGTAAAGTTGGTGATATTGAATCGTCTAATTTTCCAGGGCCATTATCAGGGATGAAACAGGATTGTGATTTGGACTGCAAATTGAATCTCAAGGCCAAAACATTGTCGTTAGATGGACTTTTAAGGTTGTTACTTTCATACCTGGAGATTTCTGCATTTTTTCTG
Organism: Triturus cristatus; assembly: GCF_964204655.1. Taxonomy (NCBI): domain Eukaryota; kingdom Metazoa; phylum Chordata; class Amphibia; order Caudata; family Salamandridae; genus Triturus; species Triturus cristatus. The sequence continues at coordinate 387,048,896 of NC_140589.1, read as the reverse complement.
AACTAACCTGATTGTCCTGTAGCCTTAGCTGTGGGGCCAATGTGGGCTGCGGGACTTCTGTACTTATTTTGTTTGTTTGGTCTCCCATAGGCCCTGATGACTCATATATGGCTTTTATCATATTTGTTTGTGTGGCCTTCCTGCTTTGACTCTGAGTTGGATTATTGTGGGAGAGGCGTGATGTGTTGCTCGACCACCTATTGACCTCACACTTAAGATCCGTAACTAAAGTGCTCATTATTTCTGGGAGCTTTTCCAAGTTCTGCAGTATTGTGGAGCATGTGCAGTTATCTTGGTTTACCTTTACGTCTGTGTTTGACTGGTCTCTGTGTATCAGGGAGTTTAAAAGTTCCAGTTTCAAGTCCAATCCGGAGATCAGACTAGCGACTGATTGCAGTATGTGTATTTGAGTGTCTAATTTGTCTGCGTGCATTATGGCTGCATTGGCCATTGAAATCAAAGCTTCATTGACCAGTGCAAGATGATTTTCTATTTTTGTGGCACCAAGGCAGTTTCCATTTCCATTTTTAGCGAGCCGGGCGACCATGGTTCATTAAGTAAGCTTTGGTTTGAGTCAGAACACCCTTTAAGTAAAAAGTTCTCGTCCCCGGGCTCAACGGGTTCAGTGGGCGTTAAAGAGGAAGCCAGGGGGTCCAGCTGGGGCTTCAAAAGTATGCAGCTTTCCGTAATGTCTGTAATGTATCGTGTTAAGGGAGGAAACTCCTCGCTTGCCTCACTTTCCTCTGGGGAGGTGGCGGGGAAAGCTTCCATGGGTCCGCTGTCTAAATTTGTGGCCACTGATGTGCAGGTTCCTGAGTTGTTGGGGCGACGCGGGCTGTGATAGATTTCATCTTTTGCTAGTGCGCTATTGCCTTTGACTATAATAATTTCTGGAGAGAGTGGTGCAGTCAATGGGGATCTTTGATTCAAGGTTTCGTGTATTTTAGCACATGGTGATATGTTAGCAATCGTTTCGGTGATTTCGGTGCCAGTTACGTAGCAGGGTGTATCACCTGTTCTTTCAGGATTGCCAGGGTGGCCCAGTTTGGGCGATTGTTGAAAGTAGTTTCTAACATCGTTATTGCCTTTAAGACTGTTACTGTTGGTGTTGCCAATTGCAGTACATTCACTCAGATTTAGGGATGAGTGTGTATTTGTTTTCCTGATCTTTGTGCTTGAAGATGAAGGAGAGTTAGATTGCTGCTCTCCCAATTGTTGCCCGTCCTGGGGGGTCGAACCAGATCTTGCACTTCCTGTGCCAGGGGGTACAATATCTTAGCTTGTTGGCGTCTTGCAGATTTGTGAGGGCGGTAGTTAACCTGGGTCTGGGCCAGACCCGCATGATTGTTCTATGCACCGTGCTCTAGGCTCTAAGGTCTGAGGTCCCAGGAAATCAAGTGGGTCTGGGTATCTCTTCCTTATTCAGCAATACTAATGGTCCTAGTTGTCCAGATGGTGGTCCTGATGGCCGGGGTGGCCTGAGGCTTGAGGCTCAAGCTGATGCTGATATAGTGGCAAATATTGTAGCTGGTGTTAGCCCTGGTGGCTACGTCAGGTAAATTTATCTGAGTTTATCTGATTATGTTCGGCTAATGCTCGGTCCTTGGGCAAGAAGACTGGAGATTGGAGGCTTTCTGGAGTCTGCGTTTTCTGGTTTCTGGTTTTACTGTCACTGTCACCGTTGCAGATTCTGCTGCTTTACAATGGGACAGTTCCTCCCTGGTGTGTACGAGGGGGCGAAGAGGCAGGAGGCGGGAAGCAGGGGGAGCGGGAGCGGGAAGCGTCTCGCAATGGAATGGCTCGCTCTCTTTACCTGTGCGGAGCAGCCCGATGTCCTGACTACAGCACCTCTCGCTGCACCACTCTACACCTTCTGGCCCCTCTGGTCACCACTGAACCCCCACTCCTCTCCATTCCACTCCGCTCCTCCCCGCTCCTTTATGGAGTGTTTGCCTTGGGGTTACCTTGCCTTGGGGTTGCCTCCGTGGGGGTGTGGAGAAGTGCAAATGTTGCAGCCGGGGGGAGCGGAGGAGCCGCTGCTGCTCAACACAGTTGAACTCGGCTCGACTCCTGCTCTCCAGTCACCAGCTCTGCTCCGCTTATCATCCAATGGCAAGCGGACGGCAAAGGTGAGAGCCGGGAGGCGGGGAGTGCGGGGAGCAGGGGAGAGGGGGAGCTGTGAGCAAGGAGCAAGGAGCGGTATGCAGCCACAAAGAAGGCGCAGGGGGTGGGAAGTAGGCGACCACGCCCGTCCCGCCATCACACCGGCTCAACTCGGTTTTACTCACCCCCTGGCTCCAAGCTCGACCCGGCTCAACCCAGGCTTAGACCAGGCACAACCCAGACTCCAGCTCCGGCAACTCTGGCTCAAAATTCACGGCTCCGGTTGAACGCAGCGTCTCCACCGAGCTGCAGGCAAACTCAGCCAGACAGGCAGGCAGGCTTCTCCTCCTCACTCTCTGCATTCTCTGCATTCAGTTGCGTTCTGTGACTGGAAATGGCCCACAAGGTATTCGGGTGTGGAGAACTATGCTAGACTACCACTGGGAACAGAGACACAGCTGCAGCACAGCCTTTAGGACTTAAAATGTGGGAATTACCGACCGGGTGAGAGAAGTAGCTAGCAGCACTGTGTGCTAGACTTAGAATGATGAATTACCAACAGGACCAGAGTAGCAGCTAGTAGTACTGTCTAGAGGAATTCAGTCAGTCAGTCAAAAAAAGCTTTATTATCGGTTAAAAACCATGAAAGCAAAGAATACATAATTACTTAAGACAACCAATTAATCACCAGTGAGCAGCAATACAAAGTGTACATGATTAAGACGATACACCTAGAACAATAAATAATATTTAAAATAATAAAAACAGTAAAAACAAGCCACTCAGAGTGGTATTAAAATTCCCTAATAAATGCAGAAGGGTACTAACAATTAGACAGTTAAAGCAGCTTTCTCCTTATGTATGGCTCCTCTAGAGCACCACATAGAAAACAAGTATCTGGAGGTCGCAAACACAGTCAACGGGGTAGAGTCATATTTCAGCAATCTAAGCACAACCCTGTAATCCCTGAAGCCCCTGGACTTGCATAACTGTAGGATCCATTTGGCTCTAGCCGTGGAGTATGAAGGGCAGAAGAGCAGAACATGCAGATCTGTCTCCTCGGCATGTTCGCACCCCGGACATAGGCTAGATGCATAATGAGCCATTGACCACTTGTTTGTTACTGCCCTCCATGGGAGAGATCCATGTCTAAATTGGACATACAATTTCTTCGCCAGTGGGGGCTGAATATCGTCCAAGAGTTTCTCAAATTGGTACCTGCCTTGACTTCGAGGAAGCTGCTGGACAACCTACCCAACGATGGTCTTAATACCATCTGTTCCAAACAGAAATAGTTGAGTGCTTTGGCCAGCACCCTCTTAGGAGTCGTAGCAGAGGAGAGTGTGGGGGCGAGCCACAGATCCCCCTTCCCTAAGGCTAGGCATAGGTCTTTAACATGCTTTAACCAAGGGATTTTTCCCACTCCCCTTAGCGTCAATAGGTGACTAAGTTCCTCCCGATAACTTAAGAGCTCAGGTGTGGACCAGAGTCTCCTCCAGTATAATAGGGGACGGTTAGGGATAACTTCATGTATGGGGACCAGACCCAAGTCAAGGCGTAGCGGGATCAGCGGTGTGCTCTGTGGGAGTCTCAGCAGATGCCTGATGAAACTATTCTCAGAGATAGAGAGCGAGGAGGCATTGGCGTGGCCCCATAGCTCTACACCGTAGAGCACCCCACCTCTTGCTTGTGCTTTATAGATTCCTACTGGAGGTCCCACAATTTTGGATGTGCACTCATTATGTACCTTTAGAATACCTCCCGCTGCTTGGGCCAGCTTCATATTTGCCTTGCCTATATGGGTCCCCCATTCCATCTTGTCATTCAGTGTTAACCCTAAATATTCAAAAGTAGAGACTCTTTCAAGGACCGTGCCATCCATGTGGGGAAGGGGACAGTTGGGCAATTTAGAGTTAAAAACCATAAATTTGGTTTTGGACAGGTTGATCTCCAGGTTTCTTAATCTGCAAAAGGAGCAGAAAGCCTCCAATGTTCGCTGAATACCCGTTGAAGATTTTGATAACAGAAGGGTATCATCAGCAAACATCAGGGCTGGTATCTTTCGGGCAGCCAAGCTGGGAGAGTCTAAGTCCCGCGCGTCCCAAAGATGTTTGATCAACCCATTAAGAAAAAGCGAGAAAAGCGTGGGGGCCAACACGCACCCCTGCCTCACTCCCTTTTCCACCGGAAAGGCGGTCGAAAGCTCCCCATTCCTCCCGTACCTCACTCTTGCAAAAGTGCCCTGATGTAGACGTTTAAATAATTGGCACAAATAGGCTGGAACACCCATCTCCAACAAAATGGCCCATAGCTTCTCCCTCTGGACCAGGTCAAATGCAGATCGAAGATCTACAAAGATCAAATACAAGCTGCCGGCCCCCAGAGTCACCGTCTTCCAGAATACCATCTGTAATCTAAACAGTTGGTCAATGGTAGAAACTTTAGCATGAAAACCCGCTTGTAGGGAGGTCAGGATGTGATGGTCGTCCATCCAACACTGCAACCTTGATAGAAGAATGCAGGCCATTAATTTCTGGAAGACGTCAATAAGACTAATGGGGTGGTAGTTGACCGGGTCCAGGGGGGATGCCTTTTTATGGATGGGAATAATCTCCGCGCCCAGCCAAGTTGGAGGAATTTCCATACCCAGGAGTATGGCGTTAAAATATAGGCACATGTAAGGGACCCAAACCTTCTGCTCACTCAGAAACAGATCTCCCGGTATGCGGTCCAGTCCGGGGGCTTTCCCCGTGGCCAGACTTTTAAGGGCTCCCTGAGTTTCCTGCAGGGTGACTGGATAGTAGTCTGGGTCAGTAGTGACTTTTGTGTCTGGAGCAGGTGTGACTGAGTCTGTTGAGGTCACAATATTAGTATGCGCGAAGAGGGGTTTAAAGTGCGCTATCCACACATCTTCACTCAAATTAGGTGTTATAGCCCTCAACCCTTTGGACGAACCTGATCTAACCAGGTTCCAAAATGCCCTGTAATCACGTCCATCAAGGGCATCTTTTATATTATCCCATCTACGGGCCTCCCATTCTGATTTGGACTCTGCTGTAATACTTTTATAAGCGAGTCTGGCCCCTCTTATACTCTCAACTGAGCCAGTTTTAACCTCCCTAACAAGGACGCGTTTTGCCTCCCTACAGGATTTGTTAAACCACTGCTCCTGGAATCTTGGCCGGACCCTCCTGTGAGCTGGGGTATAAAAATAGTCAGCTAGGGAGGTGAATAAATTAGAGTGGATGAGGAATTAGAACAAGGAATTACCACTGGGACCAGAAAAGCACCACTGCCTAGAGGACTTAGAATGAAGAATTCCAGGTGGGACTGGAGAAGCAGCTAGCAGCACTGCCTCGATGACTAAGAATGAAGAATTACCAATGGGAACAGAGACACAACTGCAGCATTACCAAGAGGACTTAGAATGTGGAATTATCGATCGGGCAAGAGCAGCAGCTAGCAGCACTGCCTTGAGGACTTAGAATGAAGAATTACCACAGGGACCAGAGAAGCAGCTAGCAGCACTGTCTAGAGGACATTGAATGAGGATTACTGATAGGACCAGCGAAACAGCTAGCAGCACTGCCTAGAGGACTAAGAATGAGGAATTTCCACTGGGAACAGAGACAGCTGCAACACCACCTAGAGGACTTAAAATGTGGGAATTACTAATGGGAGCAGAGAAGCAGGTGCAGCAGGTTGTAGAGGGCTAGAGTGAGATATTACTGATGAGACCAGAGAAGCAGCTAGCAGCACTGTCTAGAGAACTTAGAATGAGGAATTACCACTGGGACCAGAGAAGCATCTGCAGCACTGTCTAGAGAACTAAGAATGAGGAATTACCACTTGGAACAGAGATGCAGCTAGCAGCACTGTCTAGAGGACTAGAATCAGGAATTACCACTGTGGCCAGAGATACAGCTACAGCACTGCCTAGAGGACTTAGAATGAGGAATTACTAATGGGACCAGAAAAGCAGCTCACAGCACTGCGTAGATGGCTAAGAATGAGGAATTGCCACTGGGACGACAGAAGCTGCTAGCAGCACTGGCTAGAGGACTAAGAAAGAGGAATTACCATTGAGAACAGAGGAGCAGCTACATCAGCATCTAGAGGACTATGAAGAGGGAATAACCACTGGAAACAGACACAGCTGAAGCATTCTCTAGAAGACTTAAATGTAAATGTAAATGTCCAGTATTTGCAAAGTGCGCACAATTACCCAAAAGTGTCAAGGTGCTGGGGGCCATCTGGAAGATTAAGCGAGCTATTGCCCAGGGTCACATGGTGCTGGGCTGATCTGCCACTGGCACCAGGGATCGAACCGTGAGCCCCCGGATTCCGGCGCCAGTTGCTCTGGCCACTGCCAGGAATTACTGACAGGACCAAAGAAGCAGCTAGCAGCATTGTGTAGAGGACTTAGAATGAGGAATTTTTTATGAGACCAGAGAAGCAGTTAGCAGCACTGCCTAAACGACTAAGAAAATGTAATTACGACGGGACCAGAGAAACAGCTATCAGCAGTGTCTAGAGGACTTAGAATGAAGAAATATTGATGGGACCAAAGAAACAGCTAGCAGCACTGCCTAGACGACTAAGAACATGACGAGACCAGAGAAACAGCTAGCAGCACTATCTACAGAACTTAGAATGAGGAATTATTGATTGATGGGACCAGAGAAACAGCTAGCAGCACTGCCTAGAGGACTAAGAATAAGGAATTACCATTGGGACCAGAGAAGCAGCTACAGCACTGTCTAGAAGACTTAGAATGAAGAAATATGACTGGGATCAGAGAAGCAACTGCAACTCTGTCTAGAGGACAAAGAATGAGGAATTACCAATGGGACCAGAGAAGCAGCTAGCAGTACTGACTAGAAGACTAAAAATTAGGAATTGCCACTAGGACCAGGGAAGAATCACTATTTAGAGGACAAAGAATGAGGAATTGCCTCTGAGACCAGAGAAGCAGCTTGCAGCATTGGCCAAAGGACTAAGAATAAGGAATTACCACTGGGAACAGGCATGCCATTGCATGAATGCCTAGAGGTTGAAGAAAGCGGAATTATCACTCGAAACAGAGATACAACTGTCGCATTTGTGACCAGATAAAGATCAAGATTTACAGCCCTGTTTACAGAAATGGAGCAACAGAGCTCTGAACGAGTGAAACATCATTTATGCTAAAAACAAAAATAATTAGTGAAAGGGAGCAAGCGAGTAAAGTCAAATTTCTAATATTCTAACTTTGTGACTGCTCAACACCGTCTTCAGTGACCCAGACTCTGTAGATCATAAGTGAAAGCTAAGGTGCAAAGGGGAGAACACACAGAGAAATGGTGGATGGGAAGGTAAAGCAGTAACACTGGATATCTGCTCACGTTTGCAACATTTCCAGAGCAAGAGACAGTCAATCGGAAAAAATAGTATATGAAATTAACTGAAATGGACAGAAGCGAAATAAGCCCTGTAACAGGGCCAGTCACTATGGGAAGGTACGACAGACCAAAAGGAGGGACAAATGGGCATGATTTACAATTCAAAAGTAAGGAATTTAGAAAGGCACGCGGAACAACCAATGACATTGATGGGCTGGCTTGAAGCTTATGTACTGAATACACCATGCCTCACAGAGCAGCGCATGCATGCTGCTAGGCACGACCTAAAAAAGGAAGGTTGTATGCAAAGGGTGCCTGAAGTGAGGCGGGGTCTCACCACTGCAGTTAGTGAGTAGAGGGATGAAGAATGTGATAATGATGGTAATGCTCTCTGTAAAAAGCTGATGGATTTGAAACTTGCTTTTACAATCCCCAGAGAAGGTATGATGTGCTCAGAGTAATTCATGTATTAACTTCATTAAACACTGCTTCAATAAAAAAGGATGTGGGTGCAGCATCCTAGTGCTAGGCATCATTCTAAGGAATGTCACATTCATCCCGTAACTGTTGTGTACAGCCATGAAGCTCCCTCCTCCCCATATATGGCGGCCGCTGCGCGGTGAGGTGAGCGACCCTTAACCATGTAGGCAGGTCGCTCCCTCTCCGCACAGCACCGCCTGTGCATCCTGTCCCTGACCCAGCTGCCGCTGCTGAGGTAAGTTCTGTGCCCCCTTGATCTGTGCCCCGTTTTCTCTCTGTGCCCCCTGATCTGTGTCCCTTTTTCTCTCTGTGCCCCCTTGATCTGTGCCCTGTTTTTTTCTGTGTGCCCCCTGATCTGTGCCCTGTTTTTTCTGTGTGCCCCCTGATCTGTGTCCCGTTTTTTTCTGTGTGCCCCCTGATCTGTGCCCCGTTTTTTTTCTGTATGCCCCCTGATCTGTGCCCCGTTTTTTTCTCGATACCCCCTGATCTGTACCCCGTTTTTTTCTGTGCCCCTTGATTCTGTGCCCTTACCCCCATGCCGTCCACCGCTCCTGTTCCTGCCGCTGCATCCCCTGTGGCCCCGCCCCCTCACTGCCCATTCGCTACCCCTCCCTCCCATCTCCCGCCTCCCAGCTGCTCCTCTCTCCCTCCTCCACATATATGGTGGCCTAAGGCAAGCCCGTCTGCACCGTGCCCAGCGCCAGGACCCCTGGCCCCCGTGAATGCTACACGCCCGTCTCCGCTACGACTCCAGCACCCTCCACGCACTCAACGCCGGATGATCACGCACCTGCTGCCTGGCCGCCCCAAGGCGCACCCAAGGACCCTTCTCCTGCCGGAACTGCAGCTTCACCAGCATCCGCACTGCAACCCACCTACCAAAGAACCCAACCACCTCAGATGCATCCTTCTCAACACCCGCTCCGCACGCAAACATGCCGTGGAACTCTGGGAGCTACTGGACTCCAACACCCCAGACATCGCCTTCCTGACGGAGACCTGGCTGAACCCCTCCTCGGCACCTGACATCGTCATAGCCATCCTGGAAGGCTATAAGGTCACCCTCAGGGACCGCACTAATGAAGTAGGAGGAGGAATCGCCATTGTCCACAGGAACTCTCTCGAAGTCTCAACCAACACCGACGACACCCTGGGTCTTCCTCTGTCCCAGTGCTGCCACCACTACTCATGGACAATAACATTTCTTTGCCACAGCCCCTCCAACAGACACAGGAATCTGGAAATATACTCAGCAAGAACAACCCAGAGGCCCCTCGGCTTATTTCCGATCCCGACCTTGGAGCAGGGATTTACAAAGTAATCCAAAACCTGTCGGTACCCCCTGGTTCCCAGACTCCCTGGACTCCTGAAGCGGGAGGAAGATTTCTACTCTGTAGCAGACAGCACCCCAAACTCTTCTAACGAAGATGTCTCTGGAGAAGCTAGTGCGAGGACAGTGACAACTCACTTCAAACTACAGGCACAGTACAGCGCCAGAAAAAAGGCCACCAGTAAAAACAGGCGTCGTAGTCATCTAAAATGGGATTACTCCGACTCTCAGGTATCATACCCCCTAGATGAAGACGATCTAAACTCTACTCAGTGGGGTAGTTCCAAGAGCCTACATGCTGAAACGGCTGAACCTTCTTTAGCTTCTATCTTGACTTCCATCAAGGAGTTCCACGAGGAAGTTCGGGCGGACAATCGAATCGCCAAGAATGCTGCCAAAAAATTGCAGGGTGGGCTAAGGCGTCTGAACAAAACCTGTGTAGACATAAATGAGCGGGTTTCTATGGCAGAAACACGAATTGATCACCTGGAAACTGACGCTGTGATCACCAAGGAGCAGGGAGCGTCTAATACCGCATGTTTGATGGACTTGATGACAAAGGTGGAGGACCAGGAAAATCGCCAGCGCCGGAACAACCTCCGCTTTCTTGGTATTCCGGAGGGGATGGAGGGGGATGACCCCCGGCGCTTCATAGTTCAACTACTAAGAGACTCCTTTCCAGATCATCCAGGCTGGGATTGGGACTATGAAGTCCAGAGGGCACACCGATTCCCCTTCTATCAAAAGCGACAACATAGCGGTGCCAACCGTCAGGAGGTCAGCCTAGATTGTTCCTCGTTTACTTTGGAAACTTTCATCTTAGGCAGATGATTTATGAACAGTCCCGCTTTAACTCCAAGAAGGGTGCTAATGGAGTAACATTTTTTGCTAAACCAGACTTTTGCCACCAGACTGTTGAACGAAGATGGCGTATGAGGCAACTAATCTCCCCTTTTCAACAGCTGGGGGCTGAAGTGTTTCTCATGGTTCCCTCAAGGCTTAAAGTAATACTAAACGGGAGCACTAAGGTTTTTCTCTCTGAGATTAAGGCAGGGGAGTATTTGGAGGAATTGAAAGGCAAGAACAAATGACACTTGCTCAATAGGGCTTAGGAAAAAAGTCAGACTTAAAATGACTTAAAATGAACTTTTCTATTCTTCTTCTTTTTGTTCCTGGCATCATTTCTTTTTTTCTTTCCTTTTTGTTACCCTAATTGGCTATTTCGCCTTATTCTCCACTGTGTGTTTTTTTTTTTCCCTTCTCTCTAGGCTGTTATTACATCACTTCACTTTATTACGTTACTATTGAAGATCATTAAGAGAAAAGGGCATGCGGCTGAACCTATAATCTAGAGTCCTAGAATATATCAGTCCGGCGTGGCCGGCAGTCGGAGCTCAAGCTGATTTCCATCATTCAGGCACTGCCTGATTGCTCGAAGAAGGGAGGGGTGGGGGGTGGGGTGGGAAAGGCACTACAAGAGAAAAGTTTTGCACAGATAAATTCATTATGTGTTTTTTAAATTTTTTATGTACATATACATGCATATCTAAGATATACTTGCTATGGCATGAGATAAGACATCAGGAACTTATAGCGCTATTATTATTTGTTGGCTTCTTTTTTTTCTTTAAGAAATGGCTAAGTTAAACCCTCAAAGAATTGTCTCTGTTAATATTTGTGGGCTAAACGACCGCTCAAAAAGACAGAACGTTGCGCTGGGGCTTCGCTCTTTGGGGGGGGATATCAATTGTATTCAGGAAACTCATATTGAGGGCTCTCAGGGATATTTACTAGATTCAATGGGCTTTCAAGTCTTAGGGGCCACTACGCAGTGTTCAAAAAACAAGGGAGTGGGTATTTTGGCTGAAAGAAAACTCTCTATCTTTTCACCCAGGGTCAAGGCTGACCCCTTAGGCAGATGGGTGATCACTGAGTGCCACGTTTCAAATAACCCCCCTTTTACCCTTTGCTCAATTTACGGGAGCAATTTAGACGATCCAGGAGTTATAAATTCGGTCTCCGGGGAATTGGCACACTAGCCCATCCCTATTGTCCTTTGTGGCGATTTGAACTTGCATCTACCCTCCAACTGGGACAGCGTCAGTCACTGGAAATACAAGGGCAGGAAACCACAGGTATATCAGGCTTTGATAGACCCTGCACAGGTACATGGTCTCAGAGACTGCTGGGCAAGCCTAAACCCCTCTTTGCCAGGGCATACTTTTTACTCTGCTCCGCACCACACCCTTGTTAGGCTAGATTATTTTTTCCTTTCATCCTCGATCATTAATAATTGTACTATTGAATTGGCCCCACGTTTTATGTCCAATCATAATCCCCTTATCATCAATATTACAGGCCTAGGGAAAGCTAAAGCGGTCTCCACCTGGACCTTTGAAAAAGCTCTACTCCAGGATCGGCTGTACCAAACACATATGCAAGGGTGGATAGAGGAATTTCTGAAATTCAATGTTGGTTCTGCCCCTCTTATGACAGTTTGGGAAGGGGCGAAACCCTGGGTTTCTCAATACGCAAAAACAAAAAAGAGAAAGCGGTGATAAACAACCTACAAGGAAAACTCAGGGTGGCTGAAACTAAGCTGACTCACCACATCCAGACCGGACAAAACATCGAGACAGTCCAGAAGGAGGTACTGCTGGCCAGAGCCGAAATTGGGGCAATTTTTGCAGAAAAGGCCGCTGCAAAATGGGCAAGTACCCGGGAGAAAAACTATGAGTGTAGTGACAACATTGGACACCATTTGGCTGTCAGGACTAGGCAACAGGTCTCCTACAACGAGATTCATACAATCAAACTCACATCAGGGGTTGAGACTAACAACACAGATCATATCCGAAACGGATTTCAGGATTTTTATTTCAAGCTTTATACTGAAGAGATCTGTGGCCGCAGTGACCTAATTGCCCTCGAGACCACCAATTACCTTAGTGAGGTCAACCTCAGATCTCTTCCCTTAGAAGACATGAATAGACTAGATACAACCCCCACATGGGATGAGATATTGGAGTCCCTTAACAGTTTGTCTGACGGGAAAGCCACTGGGCCAGACGGTATTCCAGTAGAATTTTATAAGTTCTTTGCTCCACAGATTAAGACAATCTTTACAGAAGTAATAACTTCTACATTTAATGGAACCTTACCACCAGCATCCTGGTCCATGGCTAGACTAGGTATCTTCCCAAAGAAGGATAAATCTCCAATAGAGATGAGCTCATATCGACCAATAACGCTCATTAACTGCGACTCAAAAATCTTCTCCAAAACACTAGCTAATAGAATCTCTTCTATGGTTGAATCGTTGGTTTCAGAGTGGCAGCACGGGTTTATCCCAAATAAAGGGACAACTGAACATGTCAGAAGGGCTATTACTCTTTTTGACGCCGCACAGGCTGCCGGAGACCCGATGTCTCTTACACTCTTGGATGCTGAGAAAGCCTTTGATCGGGTCTTCTGGCGATTTCTGTGGGCAGTCATAAAGAGAATGGGATTTGGACCTAAGATCACGCAGGCAGTACAAGCCCTCTATGTTAAACCAACAGCTTGTGTCTCAGTTAATGGGCAACTAACCAGACAGCTTAAGATCTCCCGGGGTACCAGGCAAGGCTGTCCATGCTCCCCACTGCTGTTTGCCCTTTATCTTGACCCCTTTATCAAACAAATAGAGAGGAATAATGAGATCCTTCCAGTTAACCTTCAAGGCAGCTGTATTAAGATCATGGCTTATGCCGATGACCTGGCCATCATTTCACCTGACCCCTCAAACACCATAGTGGCTCTTGAAAACGAGGCGCTAAAATTTGGGAGGCTTTCTGGCTACGCTCTGAACCAAAACAAAACCCAAATAATAATAAACAGCCAAGTTTTATGGACTGACTTTCGAGTTGTCTCTAAAGCTAAATACTTGGGAGTCTCTATTTCATCAAATTTAGATGAAATTGTCACTGACAACCTAGTCCCTTTGGCACTACACACAAAAAAGGCCCTGAAACTAATTAACAATTTACATTTAACCCTTGTAGGCAGATGTAATGTCATAAAAATGACATACTTTCCCAAACTCTTGTACTTCTTCCGTACAATACCCCTGGAGTGCAGCAAATCAAACTTGTTAAAATTTCAACAAATTTTCACACAGTTCATTTGGGCTTACTCCCAACCCAGGAGGGCACTAAGACAGCTTTGTCTACCAAAGGAGTGAGGGGGTTGGTCCTTTCCCAATATTACACTCTACTATTGGGCCTCGGTCCTACAATACAGCACAGAACTGCTAAAAGAGGCTCCACCCCTCCAGACCATAGGCCTCCCCATGCCTTTTCAGCTACTGCTGGGTGAACAGTCCTGGGGCTGCCTACTTCGGGAGACCACCTACGGATACTAAAAAAGGGTGAGGTTTAAAACACTACTAAACTCTTTTAAAACCTTTCGCAGCATCCGTAACATTTTTGGGTTGGGTAGATTTAACTTCTACACTCCTACACTAAATAATGGCAGCCTACCTGCTATATTCGGTAGGGCTTACTTTTCAGATTGGCACAAGGCCGGCATACTGAAAGTAGGAGACCTCGTTACCTGTGAAGGGATGGTCCCTTTTTCGGAGCTACTGATTAGGTTTAAACTTAAATACGAAGACGCTTTTAAATACTACGGTGTATCAGACTTTTTGTCTAGGAAGGCAGGTGGGCCCTCTGGCTTCAGGGAAACTGACATACTTAACATCCTACGCAAGCCAGTTTTGCCACGAATCGGCTTATTATAAAACATAATAAATAGACAGACCCCCGACGACCTACAGAACATAGCTGATAAATGGTCCAGCAAAACTGACACTCCTAATACCACTTTTTTTTAATTCACTTTCCCTTTCACAGAACATTCTAATTTCAGCTAAACTACAGTCGCAACACTTTAAAACTATTTTTTTTTTATATCTCACCCCTAGTAAGATCGCTAAGTGGGGTTCTGGCCAAGGCACCCTTTGTCCAAGATGTGCGGAATACAGGGTCAACTCTATCCATATTTTCGCTACATGTTTAAAACTCTCCATCACTTTAAACAGAATACAGGAATTCTTAAGAGAAGTTACAACTCAGCCCATAATATTGAATCCTACCATTATCTTGCTAGGAACACAGAACGAGTCCTCCCAGCTGAAAAGAGATGGCTTAATTTTCATTGCCATGACTGTCTGGAGGCTTTGTGTGGCTTCCTCCTGGTTAGATCCGGAGCCGCCATCGTTCTCACATTGGTTAGCCCGTTTTATTGCCATATATTACTTAGAAATCGCTATATATGCAAAGAAGGGAAGAAGGGGACGGAAGAAGGGATTAGAGCTTTGGGAAAAAATGAGTCTATGGCTTGTACAGTCAGGATAATGTATGTGCTTCTCCCCTTCTCCCGTTTTTTTTTTCTCTTTTCTTTTCTTTTTATTATCTTTTCCTTTTCCTGTTTTCTGTGTTTTTTTCTTTTCTCATAACCGTATGCAAGCCTTTTTTTTTGGGGGGGGGGGTGGGGGGATGGATGCCATTTTGTAATGCCTATTGTAATTTTTCCCTTTTTTTTTTACTGGCAAATAAAAATAAAAAAATAAAATAAAAAAAAGCAACCACAGCACCGAAACTGCCCTCATCGCCGCCACCGATGACATCAGGTCCCTGCTAGACAACTGAGAAACCGCGGCCTTCATCCTCCTGGACCTGTCAGCCGCCTTCGACACGGTCTGCCACTGCACACTACGAACACGCCTCTACGATGCCAGAATCCAAGAGAAAGCCCTGGACTGGACCTCCTCCTACCTCTCCAGCAGAACACAGAGCGCCCGCCTCCCCCCCTTCTGCTCCGAAGCCACCGAGATCATCTGCGGCGTACCCCAAGGCTCATCCCTCAGCCCAACGTTGTTCAACGTCTACATGTCACCACTCGCTCATATCGCACGACAGCACAACCTCAACATCATCTCCTACGCCGATGACACCCAGCTGATCCTCTCCCTCACCAAGGACCCCCACACCGCCAAAACCAACCTCCATGAAGGAAAGAATGCCGTCACCGACTGGATGAGAATCAGCCGACTGAAGCTGAAGTCGGACAAGACGGAGGTCCTCATTCTTGGAACCACCCCCTCGGTCTGGGACGACTCCTGGTGGCCGACTGCACTAGGAACACCCCCAACTCCCACCAACCACGCACGCAACTTAGGGGTCATCCTCGACTCTACCCTCTCCATGACGAAGCAGGTCAAAGCCGTCTCCTCCTCCTGCTACAACACCAACCGCATGCTTCGCAGGATCTTCAAGTGGCTCCCCACCAAAACAAGAAGGACGGTCACCCAGGCCCTAGTCAGCAGTAGACTGGACTACGGAAACACACTCTACGCAGGAGACCAGGCCAAACTCCTGAAACGGCTTCAACGCATCCAGAACACCTCCGCACGCGTGATCCTCGATATCCCTCGCTGCAGCCACTTCACACCCCACCTGAGAGACCTACACTGGCTCCATGTCAACAAGAGGATAACCTTCAATTTCCTCACCCAAGCACACAAGGCACTCCACAACACCGGACCAACGTACCTCAACAGCTGACTCAGCCTCTACACCCCCACCCGCCAGCTCCGCTCTGCAGACCTCGCCCTCGCCAACATCCCCCACATCCGAAGAGTGACCGCTGGCGGCAGATCATTCTCCCACCTTGCCGCCAAGACATGAAACACCCTCCCCATCCACCTATGGCAGACCGAAGACCTTCTGAACTTCAGAAAACTTCTCAAGACCTGGCTCTTCAAACAGTAGCAGCTTCCCCCACCCCAGCACCTTGAGACCCTCGCGGGTATGTAGTGCGCTTTACAAATGCCATTATTGATTGATTGATTGATTGTGCTCTAGTTAGACCTTTAGGACAGTTTGCCATCCTCTATTTTCTCAGTTCAAAAATTTGCAAAATAAATGCAGCGGAACATATCAATATTTTCTTTATATTTTCTTAAATGCATCTTTCCTAGTTGATGGTAGCACATAAGATTTATGTGGGTTACCTCTTCATAATGAACAAACGGTGTGAGACCCAGTTGGATGAAAAAAGTGGTTGGTCTGTAAAAGAGGTGTGATTCACATAATTAAGGGAGTGGCATGATACAGCCACACATGCCAAAACCATGCATGCCAAAACATTACGGTCTGAACTATGACTGCATCTTTACCACGCACGCCTTTACCACATATGCCTTTATAACTAATTTAGTACTAAGGGCATGTTTGCTAAAGGGATATTGCATATCCTAGCCCACCTGCCCACCTGCCCTGCGCACTAAAACCTGATACCTCAACCCTGTAATTAACCCTGCCCCAGCCATTACAACTACCCTCACCCCTCACTCAAAGCCCTAACACTTGGTCGCTGCCCCAAAAAACTACCCTGACTCCACCCACTCTGAGCCCTAAAACCTACCTCATCCTGCCTTAAAACTACTAATTCCCCTCCCCTCGCCTTGAGGCCTTAAACCCTGCCACATGCCAAAACCTACGCTGACCCATGCCCCCCTGCTCTGAGCCCTAAAACTGAGCCCTGCCCTTAAAACTACCCCTTTCACTTCCCCCTACCCTGAGGCCTAAAGCCCTGAAAACTACCTGCCTTGAGGCCTTCAACCCTGGTCCTATCCTAAAAGCAGCCACCACACCTAAAAAAATACCCCTCAAAAGGCCGCTCCAGCCCCCTTACCCGGTTGTGTCTCTTCGCCCATCTGGACATCTACACTGCTGTCTGCCTAAATCACTCATTTGTGTGGTGAATGCGGATGCATTGTTTAGGCAAGCTTTGTTCTGCTTGCGGTGAAACAGCACAAGTGGTTCAGCCTGCATTGTAATGGCCATTTCCCCGTACCCAAATATTTACTTAGAATCATGCTGCGGATGCGACTAAGTTCAAACTATACACTATTCAAGAGCAATACTCTACACGAGAAAAAAATACACACACAACATCCTAAAAGAAAAAAATCTCATACGTGATGTAAAAAAAATTAAGTAAGGCATGTGAAACGTAGACAGGATAGACATAGATCATTTTAACGTTTTTTTACACGCGTTCATAAATTGATCAATGTTTTTTTCTTGTACAGTTAAGGATATGAATACAGAGTCCGAAAAAGCCCTGTTTTAATGCCCATTTTTAATTCTTACCGAGTCTAAGACCCAGAGGGACCAGGCCCACTTAAAGCTCTGTTGGGACCACACTCGTACATGGGAAACTACTTCCTCCTTCCCATCACTCTGCATGTCACGCTTCCCTTTGAACATCTGTTTACTGTGAAGTCGTTTCCTGTTAAGGGACAGTATATCTCGGTACATCAGAACCATGATGGGCTGCATCAAGTCATGTAAAAATGTATGTCAAGTAGCATATCGTCTGCTTGAAATCAAGAGCTTGCATTAAGGTAAAGGGTAAGTATTCTACTGCAGCATTTCTCTCAGCTCCAAGGGACCCTGGGGACCCTGGGGATCAGGAGCCTGAGCTGGAACATAGCCATTGATCCTCTGAGATAACTCTCTCTGAGCCCCGGGCCCTGTCGCCTCATCTTTAGATGAACTGTCACCTAGCTCATGAATGTAAGAAGCGGTAGCAACACTTCACAGGCGCCTTGTTGCATGAAAATCTTTGAAATTGAAATAAGAAATCAATTGCAATGAATTCTAATGAATTGTACTTTCTATATTTCACAGGTAAGCACTTTGGACTGGGTGCGCGCTGAAAAAATCTATAACCTCTGTGAGGTTCTTTTTAAGGTTCATAAGGTACGTATGGAGTTAGTCACTTCATGATTTTTTAGCCATTATAAAACATTTTTTAAGCTTCACATTTCAAAAAGACAGCATTGCATTTGAATTCTTCCCAGGTACCCTGATATTGTTCCAGAGTATCCTTTTAAATGCGTAAAAAAAGACTTCACATAATTGTACTTACAAACACAGATCTGCAGAATATATTGGACATTTTTGAGAGCATCTTATTCATTATCATAGAAAGAACAACTATATTACTATTTTAAAACGAATGGATTATTTTAATTAAAATGTTGATGTACGTGCACTATGCACACTACTTACAGATGTAGCTCTTGCAAGTGTTTAGAGAAGAACCATCCATAGGCATGAAAAGATGTGTAAAACCAAGGTTCAGGTTCTCACATCGTTCACCCTTTCTTTGACACAGCACTGTGTGTGCACTACACTATGGATACAACATGCTGTGCACTACACTATGGATACAATATGCTCTGAAACATTTACTCACTCATTCTTAAGGTGTACAGCACCCCTAGCCTTAGTTTTTAAAGTAATTTACATTGCCAGACATCACTAGATTGACACAAACGCGCAGATGAAGTAAATAAAAGGTACAGAAAACAAGAGGTAATTGGTGCATGTAGCATTGCTCAACAATGTCCTAAAAAGGACAAGATAGCAAAATAGGCCCCTGAAAGCTGTTTGTAAGAAAATGATCTTGACACCTCAAAAATAGCTGACTCAAGGAGACAGAAAACTATATTACTGATAGGATGAAAAGTAATTCAAATTAGAAGAGTTGTAAATCCCTCTCAGTGAGGTCACAAAACATCAAGATAAACTTTTGGGTCTCACACTTAAACTTTCCTTTGCGGTTGCAAATCACGTGATTCACAACATCTCAGGCTTTGCTACTGCAAAACAGTGAGTTGAAATGCACAAAAGCCATTTTGCGAGTTGGAAAAGTATTTTTGATTGGCAAAATTGTATTTCGACATTTTTTATGAACTGCAAATAGGAGGAAATGTGACATGTTTGCAATTTGGAATGCAATGCAGCAGTTGTTTGTGATAACAATTGTGGTTGTAAACCATTTATCATTTACTGACACCTAACATAAGGCTGGGACAGCTTCCACCTTGTGAATTGTGGCAGGTGACCTCAGGTGAAGTAGACACTGGTATAGAGAACGCTAGATGCCACTCCCTTTTTTACAGATGTCAGAGTCCAGGTGCAGTTGCAGGGTGGTTGGAAGTCTTTTATGTGACTGAGACTTCAGATCAGGAGGTCAGCCAGCTAGCCCATGGAGTAACTCTGGGTTTAAGTAATGCAGACCCAGTCTTTTTCACACAGGCAGGGGGAATAGCAGGCAACAAGGCAGCATAGGAAAGCAGAAGTCCAGCAAAACACCAGTCCAACAGAGTAGCAGTCCTTCACAGGTCCAGAGATATACTTATACCTACTTGTGCTTTTGAAGTGCACAGACTTCAAAGAAATGTTGTTGAAGTGCACAGAGGCCCTACCTTCCTGCCCTGGCTCCAGACTCACTACAGGGGATATATGCAGCCCTTTGAATGGGGGCAGGACACAGCCTATTCAGGTGTAAGTGAGGCTGGGTCCAGCTCCTCCCTCCCATCCTGCCAGGATGGCCCATCAAGTCACACCTAAGCTCCTATTGTGTGTGGCCGTCTAAGGGGAAGGGTCAAAGCCCTACTGTCATCTATCCCAGACATGTTATCAGAGACAGGCAGCAGGCACCAAATGGCTAAAGTAAGAAAATGACAACTTTCTAAAAGTGTCATTTTCAGAATTGCAATTTAAAATCCAACTCAATCTTAAATTTGGATTTTAAATTGTGATTCTAGAGACTCCAAACTTGAAAACTCTTTTACTTAACCATCGAGAATTACACTTATAAAATGTAATAAGGTAATGCCAATGTTATCCTATTCGAGAGATGTGTCTTGCTCTACTGAACAATTACTTTGAGAGTTTTTCACCACCAGTACATGTAAATCTTAAATACAGTACAGCCTGCCCTCTGGGTTGTCCAGTGACTTCCTTAGGGATGATCTATACATTTAAAAAGTGAAGGTTTGGGCCTGGCAAAAGCTTTATTTTTCTGGTTAATATATAAGATGAATAAAAGTAGGGCTAAAATGCATCCCTGTACAGCCACAAAATAGAGGGATTAAGTGTGCCTGGATAGGCAATGAACTGGCAAGATGGCAGAGGAGCAGAGCGGGAAACAGCTCCACTTGCAACTGAATGGGCTATGCTCTGCACTCACAAAAAGGGCTTGTCATCCCTCCATTGTTCATGCAGCAAGATTGGAGCCAGGCCAGTGGAGTCAGGAAACTTCAAGCACTTTAAAGAGAGCTCTTTAGAAATTTCTCCCACTTCAAAGAAGGCACCATGTATAAACAAGGGACTTTCAAACACACTCTTCAGTTCACTTTTTGGACCTGGAGGACTCTCAGAGGACTGTTTGCTGTTGTGGCCTGATGTGTACTCTACAAGAATGCTTACTGCACCTGGAAGGACTGCTTTGCTGCCTGGAGCCTTCCTTGAACCATTATAGTCGTGCCCTGCTGCTTGAGCTTATTTTTATCACCAGCACCCAAGACAACTAGAGTGATTCCAAGGGCTAGATAGCTGGTCTTCTGTTCAGAGTCTCAGAGACAGAAAATGCTCCCTCAACCTTGAACCTACACATGTGTTGCATAAGCTATGGTTCTGGCATAGCTCTACACGGTTTCCTTCCCCATCCACGGGTGACCTAAGTGAACTTAGTTCAATGCACAAGTACTGAATGTGAAAACAGGCTATTTTAGACAATCAAAACTCCACTTAATACATAGTTAACGCAACATATTTGTTTTTGGGTTGCTAACAATCCACGGAAGGGAATCAGGCACATCACGGTAACAGGAACTCCATTTCACTCTTCACAATATCACACACACACAGCACTAAGAAGAATACACACTTTAACAAAAAATATTTATTACAACATGGTGAACCTGTTTCTTAGTACATCTAAAATAATCACACAGGATATCATAAAACAGCCAGAAGGAACTTTGCAACCACAAGAATAAAATTAACATTTCTGACATGGATAAAATATTATCTAAAAGCATAAAACCCTAAACCTACTCCTATGTGCTGACCTAGAAGAACTTATAGTTGAGCAACTTGTGAACTAGATATTCATGGGGGAAGTGGTGCACTGCATACCTTGTTATCAGAGGAGCTGGGGAGGAAGTCTTCCCTGCAAAAGGCAAACATACACTGCAGTAGAAGCTCTCCTCAGGGACTCAGCTCTAATTAGCTTCAGGGAGGATGCATCAATTTGTCTAAAAGCTGGCATTAACCAAAATTGTCTTAGGATGGTATCTTGGAGGATATTCTGGGCTGAATGGCCTCTTTACCTAAAGGGTTGAGTTGTGGTCCTTAAATACTGAAAGGTTATCAGGAATGAAAACCTCAGGCTCTGACATAGTTTGGGGAATGTGATGTATAGATTATATGCTCCAGAGAAGGGGCCCTAGTCATACCTTTATAAAATGAGAAAAAGGAGGTGTAAAATTGATTTGAATCCCTTTGATGAACTATCTATGGTTGTTTCTTGAGTGTCTTGAAGAAGTGATAAAGAAACACTTGTTCAAGACTGCATGCCTCATCAGTTGTTATATCTGGGTCATTATCTGAACACCTTGGCACTCTCTGTCCTGTTCTCAGTTCAACAATGATTACATCAGATATGACCGAATTTGGAAGGGTTGTGGTGTCATGTGTTCTGTACAAGGCCCGTTGTTGTTTTCCGTGTAATAACCTAACTGTGCACAACACAGGCCACATTAGTTTTGCACACATTGTTATTTAAACACTTTGCTTTTGTGCCACATTATATTTTCACAGAGAACCTGCAGTTGTTTTCTCGTTTTGTTCTTTCCTGAGATTTAGTCTGAACAGAAGACAAGGTCAAATAACAATGTCTCTTGTTATTTTGTTCTGTTCAGGCACTCACTCCTAGACATAACACAGAAATGCAGCTGTTGTTTATGAACATGTAACCCTTGGTATATAAGTATGCACAGCAATGTAACACCCACAGAGACACAGATATTTTCTGAGATGAGATCACGCTGTATCTGAGATATAGAACGTTCTTCTGTGTATGCTAAGGTATGGGGTCTGCTACTAAACGCTGAGATCTTTGCTGTATAATCAGTTTGCTGTCTATTCTGTCTTATAATATGACAGAGCATTTCATACTCTACGGTCCATTAACAATGCTGCTGATATTTTTGCTAGGCAGTTCTTTTCTGATTTTGGCACATATACTGCATTCTAGAGCAGGGTAGTTTAAATAAACATGTCAAACTTACTTTATGTATCTATCATATCTTATTGTGGAAAAGTGTATGCGCGAAAGGGGGTGTCCTGTCACAGTAATCCCTGAAAGGGTAAGGAGAGTTGTGTTCTGGGGTTTCAATTCACTTGTCTCTCTGGGTATGTGTAGGAGGGAAAATGAGATACTATAGCTAGTCGGACTTGGGCTATGGTCCCAAGCATAGTTCTGTTCCTGAGCAGAATCCCTGCAACACGGCACAGCCAATGTTTGGTCTAGTACTTATTTTGGGGAACCCTGAGTAGTGCTTGTACTTGTCCACAATACCCTTGCACTGTTCTGTGGAGATGTCCGTGGTGCTTGGGACTTATCCTCGACAGTTTTTAGGACATACCTAGTTCTGTTGGTTTTTCAAGCTCGAAAGTTAAAAGGACTATACCGTCTATTGTGCTGCCTTTTTGAATCCTTTGCTTATTGATTAAGGCCGTTGCAATTGGGGCAAATTGCTGCCCAGCAGTTACTCAACACTTATTTCAGCATGGTGTCCCTAATGCGAAGGCTCCTGCAGTTTTTGTGATTGAGGCGGACGCAGCGTACTGCTTTGAAGTTTTTATTTCTGGGTCACCTTTCCAGCTATCAATGCTAATGATAATATGTTTCATACTTTTACTGCTGCCACACCAATCACTTATCATCATGATGCACTTCTTGAAATTCCTCTTCCGGTCTGTGAACACCAGACTTGGCTTACTGGCGCCCATCTCCTTGTCCCTGGTATTGTTCGTAGGGGCTCTTTATGTATTGATGGGACTACCAGGCCTAGTCTTGCAGCTTTTATACCTTTACTCAATTTGGTTGCGCTAAATTTGGCTGAGATGAGTGTGTTTTATGAACAGGTTGTTCTTTTACCTGGCCACTTGATACAATTTGTTTCCTGTGACTTTTTGGTGGGTCCTGCTGGGGCTTGTGCTCCTGCTCAGGCACAGCAAGCAGTAGGACTTGTTATTAGTCCAGTGATTATGGATTCAGTCATGGGCAAATGCCCACCAAATTATGAAGACATTCCATTTTGGATTGCCCAGAAAATGTATCACTTGATGCTGTGATTCCCCTTACGGGAGCACAGGAAAAGCGTAGGACTTTAAACATGTGTTTACCTAATGGCCTGGTTCCCCCTTTAGCTGACTGCAACACCTAGGGGAACTGTGTTTGCCACAGTGTATCCCTCGATGGATGATCTACCGAACATACTCAAACAAATACAGAATGAACATGGGGCAGGTCATGTTGGAGATTTGAAGATGAAACTGGTTGGAAATTTTCCAGTTGTCTCAAAAATTATTCTTTCTTATGTTAATGGTGAAGCAGATTCTTTGGCTATACACCAGCGGCTTGCCGCAGTGGCTGTTGCAGACCATGAGCATTAGTTGCCTATTACCATTTCACAGGTGTATATGTTTTAGGACGTAATAGTTTGGGGACCAGACCTTCTGTTTCAAATCTTGAGAAACCTGCTTCTGACAAAGATGCTTGCCCTGCCCATGATTTTCCAAAGAAAACATGGAATAAATCTAAACAACCACAACAAAAGCATAGACCTCGTGGTGGTATCCCGCCCACGGAATACTCTGAACAGCGTTACAATTTTCGTGACTGCTCTATAATTAAAACTCATTATCAATTTCAGTTTCCTGATCCCCATTCTCCTTGGTCCTTTCATGACATGTCTGATCAACAATATGACAGAGAAAGGCGTTTTGATTGTAGACAAGGAGCGGTCATGCAACCTAAATCGGACACACAATGCTCTTTTGTTGTGGAGTTCAAGTAGGAGGATCAACTACCTCCTTGTAAGCCCCCTTTTCACAAAAAGAAAGTTGCAGACTTAGAAGGAGTTGGGCAGTGACTCTCCTCGACAACCCAGCAGAAGTCACCATAGTGTGCATACACTCCGCCAGCTTTTGGTGGTGAGAGCAACTGAAACCTTTGTTACTCTAGAGACCGCAGACACCTGCGTGACACCCCCTGATAGACTCTCTCACTTGGATATTCAGATTGAAGGAGACGGTTAAACACAACATTAAGCTATCTTTTAGGACAATTTGATTTCTTGATATGATGTTCTTTGAGCGGAGGTTGATTGGCCTCCTCCTTTTATTTTTGCTTGTCCCCAAGGTGAGGATGTTATGCTCCCTTCATTTTCGCATCTAGTTCCAGATGCAGTTAAACAAGCTTATGCTTCTGGATGGGCCCTTGCTTTGGCCCCTGCTTTACATCACAACCAGGCTGAATGTTATAAAGATATTCCTTTCCATGTAGTGCCACTGTACAACCTCAGCCCCAGTATCCAATTAAATATGATGCCAAAACGGCCAGTAAAAACATTATTTTCCAATTCGAGAACCAGGGCGTAATTGAGCCTTGTGTATCACGGATGAATAATTCCCTTTTTCCATTTTCAAAACCTGACCAATCTTATCGTTTTGCATTGGATTATCAACATTTAAATAGTCATACTCACACTTTTGCTTTCAAAATACACATGGTAGAGCACTAATTAACAATATTGTTTGCAAGAAGTTTAAAACCACACATTACATTTCCAATGTTTTTTTCAGTCACAATTTGGTTCTAGAGAGTGATGAATGGTCTGGGTTTACCGCCCTTGACTCCCAGAGGTGATACACATGTTTGCATATGGGGTATAAAAATAGAACAGTCGTTTGATTGATTGATATTGACCCTGATGCTTTGTCCTATGTCAATGACATCTACTTAACAGTTGATTAATTGAATCCTTATTTAGCGAGAGTGGATCACATAATTTTGCAGTTTGCTGAACTTGGTTACAAGTTAAATTTTTCTAAATCTCATATTGCTTACCTTAGTGTCTTTTTCCTTGGTTGTATATTAACCAATGAGGGTAAGAGCTTAACCTCTCACTTTCAGGAAAATGTGTTCAGTTGCAAGCCCCAAATGCACTCAAAAAGCTACAATCTCTGCTCAGCTTTTCAAATTTCCGAAGAACTAACATTTCTGACTATGCTCAACGCATTAAGCCCTGAAAGGTCGGAAATGTTGTGTTCTGGTGTTTCATTTCACTTGTCTCCCTGGGTATGAGTAGTAGGGCAATTGAGGTACTATAGCCAGTCGGACTCTGGCTCATTGTACTGAGGTAGCATGGTGACTCAGTTCCTATCTAATAATATTCTATAGTCCCATAGTTCTGTTCTTGAGCAGAATCCCTGCAACAGCAGTCTGAGATGGATCAGAGGGCCTGACCAGAATGGAGTTGGGCCTTAAGGAATTTGCATCACCTGGATCCATCTTAGTAATTCCTAACCCTCCAAGTGGTGCCCCTCCAGACCTGTACCGCTGTGGTGGTGCTAAAAGTGCCCAGATAGGCAAAATCCAAAATTTAGAACTAAGAAACGTTTTGGCTTAAAAAGAGAGAAGACCGGGACTAACCTGCTTGTCTATCCACCCAAGGTGCATTGCCGGTTAACCTGATTTCGTGGCAGCTCCCACTACAGTCTACTCTGCAGCAGCAAATCCTGTTCAGTGGTGTTTCGGCAAAGAGGTATCCGGCCTCATGAAACTCTTATTAACTAAAGTCTCCTGCTTCATCCTGCCGGAGAGTCCGAACTTAGAAATCCTCATCCGAATTTCGTTCATTGACTCCATGATGATTTTGCTCTGCTGCCTTGCCACACTGAACTTAACCTTCTCACAACATGTTTGATGAAAAGTCCGAAAGTAAGCGCTGACCAAGTTTATTCCACTCTTTGTATCCAAACCACACTCCCTCACTGTCTGACATATTTTTAGACTTTGTCCCAGTCTTGCATGACTAGATGTTTGTGGTTGGCCTTTGCTCTTTTAGGTTCTAGTTTTTACCTTAAACTTTAAAAATGCATAATTGCAGTTCTGCTATTTGTATTTTTGGTATTTTTGTGTCAAATAATTTATTAAAATGTATTCTATTTGTCTAAATTTGTGTGGGATTTTTTTTGTATTCTGTTTTCACCTAATTACTGTTCATGTGCTGCATAAATACATTACACATTGCCTATCGGATAAGCCTGAGTGGTTTTGACCGGTTTTGCGCTAAGCTACCAGAAGGATGAAGCCCAGATTTTTTTTTCTCGGATCTACCCGTCTAGCCCTCAGTCGGCTGGTCGAGCCAGTCTGCCACTCCGGCCAGCCAAACCTCCCGTCCCGGCCAACTCACTCAGCGTACTAGCCCAGGGGGTACTAGGCATGGCTTATCTTTTCAGCCTCCCCAGTCTGTCCAGCTCCGCCCTCCCTCCAGCAGCCAACCAGCCCAGCCGAACTGCGGGGAACCAATCCGCAGTCAGCCATTAGCTGAGTAGCCTTGCGCTGGTCGGACCTAGGAGGGGTTTGCCAGACAGGGGGTCGACTTAGCCTTCCAGCCATGCCGTTCGGGCCCGCCGTTCCACCGAGGTCGTTAGCCTGGCCGTGAGTCCTGGCTGACCTGCACAGCAGTCCAGCCAAGCCCGCCGACCTACGTAAAAAATCACCATCCAGCCAGTCTGACAGTCAGCCCACTTCACAGTGAGCCGCCCAGCAGTCCAGCCGTCCAGCTACTAAAAAACGTTGACGTTACCGTCACCTTTCCTTCATCGTGCTCGAGAGTTTCATTGCCACGCAAAGTGCAATGATTACATCCCAGCTGACCGTCCTCCCTCTAGGGACCACCAAGTGCTTTTGTGGAGATTATGGCTGTTGCTTGAAGAGGGCTTGTCCCCCTCCCCCATTCAAGCAACAACCCAATTTCTCACAGTCATCATCAAATCAGTATGGGCAGGCAAGAATACATAAACTAGCTGCACCATAATGCAGTGTGATGCTCAAATTATATTCTAACTGCTGCAAAGGCATGCCATATAATGTGACTGATTGGCAATGTTTTCCTCTTAATTTGAGTCATCATGCCTACGTGCATGTAAATGTTTGTATAAGTGGCAGCATGTGCTAGTGAAGTCTTACTGTCTGTATAACTTACAAGTAAAAAAGTTGAGAATGATTTTCTGTCCGTTTATATCCCCTTGATGTGTGCCTCTATCATTGTGAGGCCTCTATTGGTGGTTTTCCCTTGAGTTTACAGATTGTTTTCTAGATATTCATAAAGAAGCGTATCAACTCGAAGAGGTAGAGTGTTGTACAGTCAGCATTAATGTCACAGTCAGTCTAGGGGTGATAAAGACATCTACCAGTCATCTACCTCCATACAAGTCTAGGCAAACACAATGTGACTCGAATATGTCAAAACAATGCTCAGTTATGCTATTTAACCCCCTGAAGTGTTGTGGGTGTCTTCTAATGGGGTCCTTAGATTGGCATGGTCTCAGGATATAAGCCTGGCCACCTATGATAAATAATGAGTTTAGGTTATGTGTTTTCTTTCACCTGTTATCTGCACATGTGTTAAGGTGACCATGTGTGGTATACGTAACTACTAAAAGTCCTTATGTGCAAAGACCACTTTGAAGGTGTTGACTGATGGAGGAGCCTGAATATATATGAGTTATATGCACGGCTGTGACAGTGGTGAAGCAGTATTTGGTTTCCCAAATGCCGTTTGCATTTGTTGAGTAGGTATATTTGCAGTTTCTGTAAAAGTGTTCCATTGCAGAAGGATGCACCAGTGACAGTGTGACGTTGCTGTCAGTGGCACCGGAATATATATGATATGGGAGGCTGGCAAGAACATAGACTTCTTGCTTATTACACGTGGGTTTGCGAAGTCTGAGGTGGTATGGTGGGATGGATAGGGCTGCCTCCAAAACAGGTGGCAGAAATGCAGATAGTGTGCTTTGTAACACCTCGGCTACTTCAGCACATGTGCTCTAGAAGGAGTGTAATGTCAGTTGATGAAGCTGCAAAAGCTGGTGTTGCATGCAACCTACCAGTAGTTGGCTGATTGGAGGTTCACAGAGGCTCGAGACGACACCCCTGCTTAGCCTGCACCTTTTGTTTGATTTCTTTCTTCGGTTAACAGGCAGTGTCACCCTCCCTTGTTGTTTTCCATCTCTCTGCAGCCTTTCCTGTTATTATTTCTGGCAATATGCAGGAGCGGTATTCTGTGTATACTTATATGAACTTCCATTGTGGGTTTGCTCTGGAGTTGGGGAGCTTTTCTGCTGTTTTTGTGTGAAATGTATGCACTTGCTTTTATTGCATGCAATGTTTTGACTGGATTTCCACAGGGTCTCATTTGTAGTACTTTGCGCCATCTTAGTAGCTCCGAACTAACGTTTGTGTCATTGGGCTTACCACTGGTCCAACCACAAAACTCCCTTTCTGAATGCATTTTGAACCTTGCTTTAGGGTGCTGCTGTAGTCACGTTACATTTCTGCATAAAATCTTTTTATATGCACACAAATTTACCAACACGGCTGTTTGTGTTGCCTTGCTTTGTAACGCACTGCTTAGCAACAGGCTCACACACACGTTATGTTGTGATTGCCCATGCTAAGCCTTGGTACGCTTGGAACCCTATGTGTTGTGGATCTCTTGTAGCCTGACTCAGTCCACAATGCCAGGGAGGGTTGAGCCAACGGTTAGATACTCATTTTGGTCCTATGAGTCTTCTGATGTGTAATCCTCCTTTACCACAAAAACAGCATTTTTGGCTGACTTCTCTATCTCTTAATATCTCATTTTGGGGATTAGAGCGAGTGAACCTGCTATGGTACAGAGACATATTCCCCTCTCTACAGACGTTGCATCGATGCAGCTGTGCACTTCTGAAGGTCTGTAATTTAATTTCTCTTTTTCGCACTTGCACTGTCTATATTTTATTTGTTTACTAAATATCACATTTTAACAATACATGCCAATATTCTATGATATCCATTTTACCTTAAAAAGGGTGTGTTTAAAAATCACAAGTCACATTGAAATGAAGAATTCCATCTGAGGATAATAATGGGGGTAAGACGACAAGCTAACCACTAGATATGTTACATTTACAATGAAACATATCTGTCCTTGATCTATGTGAAAACTGTGCACAATAAATTTGTAAATCAATAAAATTTTACAACCACTTATTATTTGATACGAAATTATATTGCTTTATTATAATTAATCACTTTCTTATGATTCATAATCTTCTTATGATTTCATCACATATATCAAATATGTATTTCTTTTTATATTTTATAATAAGATTTTTTATATATATATACATAAATGTCAAAAAGCACAAATTGTTTTTCACAAACACCACAAAACAGTATTAAACACAGAAATTATTAAAAACCTAGAGAAGGAGATTTTGAACAATTCAAAGGCTGGCGGTCGATGAAAAGAAAACACTATTCCATCTAAGGATACACCTTCGAAGTGCATGTTTTACATTCACTGTGCCCCACTAATAACTGCATTTGGAATTCTTGTAGCACTCCTAATGGACCATAGGGCACACATCATAAGATTCAAAATGTGATGGTCACTATAATATACACCTTCCATTTGACCAAATACATTAAATGTACATACGTTTCATAACACAATTCGCAGAAAAATGCAAATAAATAAAATGAACGAAACAATTGTAAATATATACACCATCAGCAAGCAGTACTAAAATAACTACGTAATTATGAGTTACCCATCCTTAATATAAGAAGCATAGGGTTATTTAGGGTTTGGCTGATTTGGGAAATCCAACAAAAAGTGGCTGATGTCCCGTCCACACTTTTTACAGTATATGCATGGCTATTTATTTTAGATGGGGCAGTCGGGACATCTGCTAATCGTTGTCAGATGAGCCACATCCACCAAACTCCAAATAACTACCTTAGTCTCCCAGGTACTTTGGCCTGGGCAGTACCTTCAGCTGACTCCTGGAATTGTATTTTGTCTGTCGTTCCACATTGTAGATGAAATTCCACATTTACTCCAGATGAAGGGCACTTTGCGTCTTTTGCAAGTGCTTATGCCAGGTAATCATCTTCACGCTCCAGACCTAACCGTCTCGTTCTTTAGGGCATTGCTGGACAGTTTTACCATATTCAAAGCTATGATAATCGTTGAATGCGTCTTAGATTTGACTCCCTCGCCTGTAATTTGATGCTTTTAATAATCTGTCTGTCTTCCTCTTCTATTTTTGTCAACCATTAACAGCCAAACCGACTTTGAATACATACCGATATCTGGCACAGTGACTCACAATGCTCCTTCGAATTGATCCCAAAACATATTCATAACCTTAGAAAAACTGCACACCCTTCAGTCCTCTTAGAAAACAGAGTTAGCAGAAAGTAAATCAAATGTCAGACGAAGAAATATTTACACTCCCAAAGGCATCTTAAGTCTCCAAGCTGGAATATCTCTCCCGAAAGATACAATAGATGGTAGGCCGGTGTTATATCTATTAAAATAAAATGTCGTGCAACAGAGAGAGAGGTTTCCCAACTGTCAATAAAGAAAACGTGTCAACCACTAGGCAAATATAATGCTTTCCTAGATCTTTGCAGCATCTTATATCACCCAAATGATGTTTAGCAACTAGAACAGGAGCCAACAACGTAACAGTCCCAATCGTCAACTCTCACAAGCTACTTAAATCTTCTGTTACATCACGATTGGACAGTTTCCTCACTTCACTCTATTAACAACACGTATGGGACCTGGTTTCATCTTTGTTTTGTTTACATAGTTCCTAAAACAACTAAGAGACATTCTGCTTTAAATTCTATACAATCAAACACTGTTTTGTTGATGTATGCCAGGGGATTGGTTATTAACCTCCCTCTCTTCTTTATTCGTTATTCTACTTCTGCAAAGCGCTGCAGAAAGTTCCCTTTTCAAGCGATTCTTACACACCACCTTGATTGAGGAAACACCCTTGCTGTTTTCTATGTGTCAAATTACTCTATATCTAAAAGACTCCTTTTACATTAGTTTTGAACCTCATTCCATTTACTCTCTTCTCACATTTATTCTTTAGTTCATCAACACATGCAAGAGTGAGTTCCGCTCTTTTTGTGACAATGAATACCTCTTTCATTGGTGGATCGTCCTCGAGACATAAAGCCTTAACATTTTCACAAACAATAGCATGAACAGATCGCAAATTCTTTATTCCACTTGTTCCACAAATTTAAATGATGAAGTCATGCATCTCAATTCCATGACATTCCACGCATTTTCCCATGTCTTTGCATCCTCAGATGAAAGTGATAGTTCTCTGAAATTGTCCTCATTTTAGGTAGTGCAAATCAAGTTTCTTTTCATACAGTCCATATCCAATCAGTCTGTAGGCTCCATCTTCCAAGATCATAAAACGTTTTCGAAAACGTCTTGCCCTTCAGCTCATGAGCAGTGCATCAACAGTGACGTCTTTCTGCATTCATAGTTGCCTCACAAACATTGCATTATGGCCTAGCACCTTCCTATACTTTGCTCATTTCATATTGGATCCCCATGGTACAGACAAAAAGAATGGAGGAAAGTCACAATCTACATCTTTAAGTATAATTGGTAAAATGACAGTAACAAATATTATTGTGCAGAAAAGAGGCTTCTGAATGAATACTGGATGTAGGCCTGGGCAAAAATTCCGTTTCGCTCGCGGAAATTGCGATAATTTGACATTTTCGCGTTCCACGGAGAGCGCGAAAATGTCAAAATTTCCGCAATCCGCATCTTACCGTAATTTTTTTTCTTGCTCGCGCTGTAAAAAAATACTACAAGTTTTCCCGATCCGGTCGTGTTCTCCACGAGATGTTGGATTGTTGGTAGCCACTTGCGCTGTCTCGCGACAGTTCGCGCCCGCATTAACATCATTTGTCGCGCGATCACGTCATTCATCGCGCAATCACGTCTTTCTTCTCGCGATCATGCACCGTGACAGTATGAGATGATTGAGATCTCGAACACGTCATTCTCCACCGCGAGCGAGAGCGTGAGGACGCGGGCACGTCATATCGAAAGCGAGCGGGCAGGACAAGCGAAAACAAGATGGCCGCGCCCGTGAGCAACCGCATGGGTAAGTTGGCGAGCCGCGATCAAGCAGAAAATACCGCGAACAGGCGGGAAAAAAACATCCGCGTCTTCGTGATATTTCCGCGTGTTTGCGGAGATTTTTAACATTTTCGCGATAGTTTGCGAAAGTGAATTTTGCAAATTCCGCCCACCCCTAACTGGATGTCAAATAGATTATTGCGAAAATGAACATTTAGCTATTACCAATACACCAGAACAGTTTTATAATAGCCCCCTTCAAAACTACCCTTTATTATGAATTTACAGTATATGTATCACCACTGAAATGCACAGAAATTCCCACTGTATCTAAATTGGCGTTTAGATATCCTGCAGAAATGTGTTCGATTCCCTGTTGCAGTTGCTTTGCATGGCTGTGAGAAGGTCATAATCTTTCCTCTGTTAATTGCTTTACCTGAGCAACCGAAGGATTCACCTTTTGGTCTCTTTCTCCAGTGCTTCACTCACTTTTCTATACCCTGCAACAATGAACATGAGTGGACGGTTTCTATAGTGTTTTGCAAATTCTAACTACACGTGTGCAGACTTCAATAATGTGTCCTTTCTTTTCACTTTTCACCCTGCTCAGCTCAGAGTGAAACAAGCATGTAATAATTTGTGCCTGTACTTCAACTGTTTTCTTCTATGTCTCACATCATGAGTGCCATTCACCATGATGCTCATACTGCCATAAGCTTTCCTATCACTCCTGTTTTTCTCTCAAAGAATCCTGGTCCCCCAGGCTATTCTTTGGTAAAGTGCAGATTAGTTCACACCACTGCTGCCTAATACTTTATTATTTTGTGTTCAAAATGGGATTTCTGGTGGGCTGAGATATGTATCCAAGCCAGGTAGCAACCACCACTCTACTCAGGGCAAGCTAGATACACACTAAAAGATAACCTGTGCTCAACCTCTGGTAGCCTGGCATACAGCAGTCAGGCTTATCTAGAGAGTCAATGTGCAAAGTACTTGTGCAACACACACACACAGTATCACACTGGAAATACCACAAAAAAGACTCCACACAGGTTCAGAAAAATTAAGAATATTTATTACCAAAACAACAAAAATCAGTAGAAGTCAAGATATGAATTTGTTTTAAAAAAATGCAAAAACAGTTCTTAGAAGTCTATAACGCTAGACTATTAGTTGAGGTCACACCTTTTTTATCTGGCGAAGTCCCTGTCGCCTTGTCTTTGCTGGCTGAGCTACTATTCCCTGTGTTAAACTCTTCCTGGGCTGTTCCTTCACTGATGGCTTGAGCTGGCTGCAAGTCTTTGTGGGACAGCTGTTGGTCTCCTCTCGAGGTTAGGCCACTGTGAGTTTTTATTTTGTATGTGGCTTTCAGGTTCTCTAGGACTTTCTCCAAGACTTTAGGGAGGGAGTTTATTTTCTCCAAAATTGGGGAACATGTACATTTTGGGGTAAGATTCAATGTGCTGTCTTTAGCTCTTTTAATCAGGTTGTTTAGGTCGGCTATTTTCTGGTCTATTCCAGACACATAGGTTGCGACTGCGTTCAAGATCTCAATTTGAATATTTATTTTGAGTGAATAATATGTTAACGCATTGACTATTGTTTGGATGGTTCTCAGCAGAGAGGACGAGGTGCCATTACCCAGTTGTTCCACTGGGTCCCATGACGGCTGAAAAATGCCGAACCTCTTGTGTGGGCCCAATTATCTCTTGTTCCTCTGTATCTGTAGTCTTTCCCAGTAATTTTCCACAATTTGTAGTATGTGGGATCTCCTGTAAAGTAGGTCTGTAGGATACTAGGAGGGCGTCCTATTCATCCTGTGTGAGGTCTGAAAAATCATGTCCTGATTCTACACCTGGGCTAGTGCCCAGTTGTTTGGTTTTCTCATGGTTTTGACTGATGACAGTTTTTCTTTTGCTCCCTGTTCTTAGGTTTCCAGGACTTGTCTCGTCCTTGGTCTTATCATGGGGTAAATTGTAAGACAGGTCGAGGGGACTTTGCCTTGTATTTTGTCCTGGCCCTGGGTTTGATTGCTGTCGGTCGGGCTCATAATGACGTACATCTAGATTCCTGTAGTATATTTGTGGACACAAGCTTCTGGTGTCCAAGTGGGCTACCGCTGCTGGACTAATATAGTCTCACTTTATGGCCCATTCTTCAATGTTGAAATTTAGACTGGTCTTGCATCATGTGCTTTCAATTGAGGTAGAGCTTTGTTTGATGGGGGAATCCTTGTTGCCTGCCTGGTGGCTCGAGTGTACCATTGCAAGAATGTTGAAACGGTTTTGGTTTTTGGTTTTTGTGTGAGGCTGAGACAGAGGCTAAGGCTGGATCTTGGTTGGAGCCAGTTACTTGTTTGATGGCTGGTTCATTGATGGTTCATTAATTGACCATTTTTATGATTGTCAGTGTGAGTGGAGTGGGGAGCCCAATGGTATGAGAGGTGGTTTTGAAGATGGCGCTAGCTGCATCTTTTAATAGCTTAAATTTTTCTGTGATCCTGGGCTGATCCCTTGAGGTCCTGAAGCCCCCGGGGGCTGTGTTGGTGGTTATGAGAGGTCTTTTTCTGTCTGTTTCCTCCCTGTTGCGGTGTCCTTCTTTGCTTTCCTAACCTCATAATTGAGCAGTTCCTTGTAGCCCGTCAGCTAACCCTTTTCCCTTTTAACCGGCCTTTGCTTCCGTTGAGCCACACTGTCTAATATGTACTTGCAGCCGGGCTTGCGTAATTCCTCAGATGAGTTGACAAAGTTGACAAGATTAGTTGACAGGGTTGAAAGGGTGGTAAGGCCAGTTATTTGTAGGGCTGCTTCATATTATTTATGTAGCTGAGTAACTAAGTAGCTTAGCGCTTCCCCCAGTCGGCAGGGGTTTGGGTGCAGCTTGGTGGATTAAGTAGGGGCAGATTGTTATGGTGGTTTATTGTGACGTGTTGCGCTGTGACGGTATGGCAGTATGGAGCTGGGGCAGATGCAGCGCGGTGGTAGGCTTGACCCTACCCCCAAATGAGCAAACCGATTCTGCACAGACGGAAGGACTGCAGCCCCTGCTTCTAGCCCCCGCCACCCGCCACAGCCCTGCCCCAGCTGCCACTGCTGAGCACCGCAAGGACACTTTTGGAAACAGTAGGCATTTGGTGGTATCCATTGGTGTCCACAGAGGGAGCAGGCAGGCTGTGGCTCGCCAAAAGGAATGGGGGGTGCAGCTACCAACTCCTGCGGCTGCCTCCCCCACAACAACTCAAAAATCTGCGCACAGCACAGCTTGGTGCCACCCACCTGTCTCTTCTCCTGCCTGTCACTTACTCACTTTCCTGCCCGCTTTCCTGCCTTACTTTCCCACCTTGGGGGCCTTGGATGCCTCAGGGCATAGCGTAATGCCCCACTCAGTGCTCCTCCTAGAGACGCCCGAGAGCTCCGACATCTGCTTGCATTCGCCGCTGCTCTTTCCGTGTCACGCTCTTCCGTTGCAGCTCAGGACTTCAGAAGCCAAAACCAGTGCAAACAGAACCACGCAGTGCACCAGAAGGCGCTGCTTCCGTATGCCACTCGAGTAGATTTTCTATTTGAGTGGCAGCTTTCTCAACACAAATGGTCACGACCTGCCCAGGGTGGCTAGCAACCGAAAATTGTGCTAGGGGACGCAAATTCTCCTCTAGCAACTGAAAATTGTGCTAGGGGATGCAAATTCTCGCTCTCGCTCACCAATTTAACATTGATGAGTCGTGTGCGAGAAAAAAACTTTACCACGAGACCGTCGGTGGAGTTTTGCTGGAACTCAGTATTCCAAGCGGGTCTTGGAGTGGGCAAAACTCCACAGACTCTATCGGCACAGCAGAATCTTCTCCCACCCATAATAATCGTATAGCAGAATGGAAAATGTCACACATAAGCAAAATAAAATCTTGGCAGCTATGGCATTCGCACTTGCTGCCCCTTTTTCTGCTGCAGGTCGCATACTTGGATGCTCAATAAATGAACATAAATTAACTTCAAGTTCACAGCATCCTTTCATGGGCAGTGAACGATCAGCGACCAGCGGTTTGTGCCCTACTCGCACCATTAGTGGATCCTGGAGGACAAACAGATGACTTAAAATCTTCTTGTCACAACATTGTTGAAGCAGAGGTGAAATGCCAGTCTCTTCACATTGACATCCGTGTCCAGGTGGTAGGGTGAAGGAGTTGTGATAGGTTGTTCTGCGGTGTCTCTCCTGAAGCATTTGGTGTTCACCATTGCATTGCACCATTGAAATGCACACCACATAGTGTAATGTATGCTATCATGCTATCCACATAATTGTGGTGTTTTGGTGCCATTTCACTTAGAGATTGGCCTCTATTCTTTACAAAATGGCACCGTGGAATGCATGTTGCCATTTTTGGGCTCTTTTGCAAGGATGTTGGGCTTGTTTCAAAGCTTCGAATGTTACGTACAATGCTATTGGTTCTGATTCATCAGAAGGTTATTATTTGTAAATTCAAGTAATTTCCTCCATAGGAGGTTGCCAGCATGGGCAATGCTCTTGTAGTCATGTGCATTTTGGTGATGTGCACACCACTTATATGTTGAGTACTCCGGCAAGAGGACCATTGTGCACATCATTTATTCCCAAGGCACATTGAAGTTTGAGGTACTGTTGTCTCCTTTGTACATTCATTTTTCACAGTGATACACATACCTTATCTTATAAGTGCATGTTGTTGCATGCACAGTTGTGAGTGTAACTTAGTACAGTCACTGCTCAACCATTCATTGCTTATTCATGGTGATATACACATCACATTCCTCTGTATATATACTGACCCAAGGTTGTTTTATTGCCAGTAATTTTGCTGAGTTCACCTCCTGCAACGTGGTATGAACCAACACTCTGCATTATGGGGCATGCAGTCTCAACATTTGGCTGTTGCGACATCTTGCAGTCTAAAGCGGCGCAGGTGAGCCTTCCACCATTGGGAAAGGAGGAGCTTATTTGGAGACTTTTTCAGGTGACTCAGCACAGAACTGTGGCATTTGAAAAAGGTGCACAGCCGAAACCGGTCATGCCGTCCAATTTCTAAATAAAGCAACCATACGTACCCCGCTGTATCCTCTGCTCCGCTCTTTTGGGAGGAGATAGTCTGGTGAGATATATATATATATATATATATATATATATATATATAAAATCCTCCTTCCGTAGCACCAGCCGGTAATACCAAAAGACACGGACACATATATGCTGGTGCAAAATGAAGTGCTCGGTTTATTTCTCCACAAACATAGTTCGGTTCTGACGCGTTTCGACCGACACAGCGGTCTTGATCACATGTATATATATATATATATTCAGCATAAGGTTACAGACAGCTTCAACAGCAACCGCACTGCACTCCAAGGTTTTTTTTTCATTCGGCTTTTCGATGGCCTCTCGCCACCTTGTTCACGATAGTGAACAACCATTCGTTTCTCTTTTTTAAAGAAAACATATGACACACATAACATGACACACATAACATAGATGAGGGACTACCAAATTTTCATCACCATGGTAAAAGGTAGGGAAAATGCTGCCACCATTTTGTAATGTTTTTCGCTTCAGTGCCTTTTGCATATTTCCCCCATTGTCATTATAAACAACTGTTCCAACTGTTCCAACACAATGTTTTCAACATCATTGGCACATATTCTTTCATCATAAATATTTTTACATGCAATTGCTTAATAATTACATATAGATTTATATAAAAGTCAAACCTTAATACATTTGATCTTTCATCCTATTTACAAGATAAACAGCAAGTGCTTATTGACATCTCGTTCTGTTTACAAAGAGCTAGTGCGTTTTTTAATTGTAAACATATACTCTTAATTCAAATCTCTCTCAATAAAGTGCTAGTGCGTGTATATACCATTTCTTCATCTGTTTACAAAGTGCTAGTGCTTATTAAATGTAAACATATACTCCTTATTCAGATCTCTCTCAATAAAGTGCTAGTGCTTTAAGGAAATCAATGTAAACAATTACCACATTGATGTTGGTTTGGTCATACAGTACTATTCAACACTTAAGATAGATTTAAAAGATTTTTTCATTGTATATATGCTCCTAACCTAACTACCATAAAATATCTAAGTCCCTCTTTACTTTAAAAAAATTAATATAACTTCCTCTTTAAACAAATAGTTCATTTAATGTACGGCATCTTTTACTTCAATATTAGTTGAGAGGGATTTTCTCATTATTATCTTTTATATCCCTCTACCAAACTTCTTTACAGTTACTTTGACTATTTTCATTTCTAGATTTAATTTCTTTAGCAACCTAAACATTCCTTAATACAGACAAGTATGTAGATCTTAATCTACATTCAAGCCCTGTGGTTCCTTACAATCGAACTCCAAAATATAATAAGTTTCTAGTTTACGGAGTTCCTTTTCTCGATCCCCTCCTCGTTTTTTCTTCGGGATCTCTGCAATACAACTGTATTGTAGACCTATTGGATCACTTTGGTGGAATGTTTCAAAGTGTCTTGCGATTGGATACGTTCTATCTTTATTCACAATCGCTCTTCTATGTTGC
Source organism: Triturus cristatus (assembly GCF_964204655.1). NCBI lineage: Eukaryota > Metazoa > Chordata > Amphibia > Caudata > Salamandridae > Triturus > Triturus cristatus. The sequence continues at coordinate 387,009,889 of NC_140589.1, read as the reverse complement.
AAGACTCGTTGGAATACTGGTAAGGTGGTACTCCCTATGTACATCTTTTGGCAGGGGCATTGTAAGGCGTAGACCACAAAACTGGATCTACACGTTAAGAAGCCTCTAATATTAATGGTTTTATTAAAAGATGTTTTAAAATGCGTCCGATTCACTCCATGCTGGCACGCCTTACATTTAAAACATTTCCTAAAACCCATTATCCGTGTCAACCATGTGGGTGGTCCTGATTTCTTACTTTCAATGAATTCACTGCTCACAATACGATCCTTTAATGACTTAGATTTACGGAAACTGATCTCAGGATGTTTTTTCATCTTTGGACCAAGTATTGCATCATTCTTCACCAAATGCCAGTGTTTATTTAAAATAATTCTGACTTCTTGGTGATTTTTATTGACTGTTGTAATGAACCTGCAATCACCTTGTCCTTGTTTAAAGTTCCTCTTTTTCTTTTGTTCTGACTTAGAGGGTTCAAATAAAACTTTTTTCCTATCCAGTTTTCTTGCCTTTAGAGCTGCCCCCTTTATCACATCCTGTGAGTAACCTCTTTGTAGGAATCTTTGACTCATTTCTTCTTCAACCTTTAGATATTCTTCAAAGCTACTACACGTCCTCCTGGCTCTATAAAACTCACCAAAGGGGATACTTCTAATTAAAGGGGCAGGATGAGTGCTCCCAGCATGTAAAATCGTATTCCCTGAAATGGGTTTCCTAAAAACAGTAGTTTCTAGTTTTCCATTAGTAGCCTTTACTGTTACATCCAAGAAGTCTATACAGGATTTACTATATTGTCCAGTGAATCTCAAGTTAAGTGTGTTACAATTTATCTCATTGATAAACAATTCAATTGATGCTTCCGCGCCCTGCCACAGCACGAAAACATCATCAATAAATCGTACCCACAGGAGTATGTTGTCATTCCAATGTTCCAATGGTGGGCCTCTGAGCACCTGCTCCTCCCACCAGCCAAGATGTAAACTGGCATAGCTGGGGGCAAAGCAGGTGCCCATCGCCGTCCCTTGTTCTTGTTGGAAAATTTCTTCTCCAAACAAAAATATATTTCTGGTTAGACACCATTGCATCATCTCTAAAATCATTTCATTCTGTTTAAAAAACCTCAAAGATCTTCTATTTAGATAAAATTCAGTTGCTTTTAGACCATCAGTATGTCGTATGCTCGTATAGAGAGTGGTAATATCAAGCGTTAATAACAACATACTGTTCTCATCCCATCTTATATCAAAAATGCATTTTAAAAAATCAGTAGAGTCCTTGATATAGGAGGTTAAGGTCTTCATTATAGGGTTAAAAAAAATAATCTATATACTTTGAAGTATTCTCGAAAAGACTTCCACAAGAAGAGATAATGGGTCTTCCAGGGGGTGAAACAACATTCTTGTGGCCTTTGGGAAGCATATAAAAAACTGGGAGAGTTGGATTATTTTGTTTAATAAATTTATACTCATCCCAGTTTAATAGATCCTCTTCCTTCCATGCATCTAATCTGGCGTGGAATTGTTCTTTTACCAAAAAAAACTCTTGCATATCAATCCTTTTATAACATTCAGTGTTATTTAATTGAGTAAGGGCTTCTTTCTTATACAGTTCTCGTCCCCATAATACAACGTTACCTCCCTTATCCGAGGGTTTCACCAATACACCATCCTCCTTAATTAGTTTCTCCACTGTTTGCTGTATAGTTACTTTTTTAGGATCTCTTTTCTTTTTCTGGTCTGCTAAATTACTATATAGTAATTTCAGATCCCTTGTAACGTTTTCCGAAAAGACGTCCAGTTTATCTCGCGCTGTTTGTGGCAAGAACTTAGATCGTGGTCGGAATGGTGTATGGTCACTACTCAATAACACAAATGCTTCTCTTTTATTTGAAGTTCCTGTATGCGACGAGTCCATAGAAACACATTCATTCTCATTGCACAGTTCCATTAAATCACCAAAGATTCCTGCATCCAAGGTATTTAGGCCGCTCAAATCTGTAATTTGAACAGTTTGTGCCTGATCTATAGGGGATCTTTCAAATCGCTTATTAGCAAACATTTTGGTAAGTTTCAATATCCGTACATACTGGTACAAGTCCATACGACTATGGGGATAATTGAATTCATTATCATCACAGTACGATAATCCCAATTCTAACACAGATTGCTCTTCTGTTGTTAGATTAATAGTGCTCAAATTTATAATGGTCTTGTCCATCTTCATTACTTCGTCGATTTTTTTGTGTTCGAACGCATTGAGCGTTTTACTTGCCAATCTGGTGCTCCTCCTACATTCTTCTCCTCCCCTTCTCTGTTTCCTCTTCCTGCACCTCTTCCCCTTCCGCGGATATATATATATTCTGCTCCAAAGGTTGTCCATCTGGTGAGTAGCACTCGATCAGCAGCTTTATTTATGATAGGCAGGGACGAGGATCCGCTTGTAGAAGCCGCTCTGTAATGGAATTGGCTGACGCGTTTCAAAGCTCCATATGCTTCTCTCCAGAGGCTTGAACGGAGACGGTGTGTGCAACCGCTGAACCCACGTAGCCATTTTCTAATTGCACACCCACCAATGGGAAGCTCGAATGAGACTGTGCATTGTGGGGAATGTGGTCCGGTTAGCACACAAATCTTGTCCTGTATGGACCCTGCAAGTGGACTCATACTCAATCCTGTTTGCCACTGCTGGCCCACATTGCTGACATGATAGTTACCATGTCAGGTGGCCCCCATAACATTACGGGGTGGTGCACACTCTGCGGCAGGACATCCGCGTATTACATTCTGCTCCAAAGGTTGTCCACCTGGTGAGTAGCACTTGATCAGCAGCATTATTTATGATAGGCAAGGACGAGGATCCGCTTGTAGAAGCCGATCCATATGGAATTGCCTGATGCGTTTCAAAGCTCCATATGCTTCTCATCAGAGGCTTGAATGGAGACGGTGTGTGAAACCGCTAAACCCACTTCGCCATTTTCATATTGCACACCCACCAATGGGAAGCTCAAATGAGACTGTGCATTGTGGGAAATGTGGTCTGGATAGCAGACAAATCTTGTCCTGCATGGACCTTGCAAGTGGACTCATCCTCAATCCTGTTTGCCGCTGCTGGCCCACATTGCTGACATGATAGTTACCATGTTGGGTGGCCCCCATAACATTACGGGGTGGTGCACACTCCGATGAAGGACGGCCGCATATTACATTCTGCTCCAAAGGTTGTCCACCTGGTGAGTAGCACTCGATTAGCAGCTTTTTTTATAATAGGCAGGGACGAGGATCCACTTGTAGAAACTGCTCTGTAATGGAATTGCCTGACCCGTTTCGAAGCTCCATATGCTTCTCTTCAGAGGCTTGAACGGAGACGGTGTGTGCAACCGCTGAACCCACTTCGCCATTTCATATTGCACACCCACCAATGGGAAGTTCTAATGAGACTGTGCACTGTGGGAAATGTGTTCCAGATAGCACACAAATATATATATATTATGCACAAAAAAAAGAAGCAGAGAACACTAAGTAGTTCTCAAGTTTAGGTGGAAAGCAGCTCCAATATAGAGCACTCTCAACACCAGCGACATGCTAAATCTGCTCACCTCAAATGTCTGTTTTTCTATCAAAGTCTTTAAGCATAGGATTAACGCAGTGCCATCCACGCCAAGATAGAAAGTGACAAAGTCTTTTACCATTTCCACAGCAAAGTGTTTAAGCATAGGATAAGCACAGTTTTATCCTTGCTGAGCTGTAAAATGGCCAACACCTTTTATTATTCCAGGCACAGTATTACAGCTTTGGATTGGTAAAATACCATCCAAGCCAACCTGAAATGAATAAAAGCAACCCCTGACATGTGTTTCTCTCTCATTAGAGCTCTTCAGAGAGGTATAGCTTTGTCCACACACAACGGAGCACCCAGTATAAGTCAAAATAAAACCCTTTCAGACATAGTGTGACGCATAAATGATGCAAAAAAAGCAGAGAACTCCAGGTAGTTCTCAAGTTTAGTTGAAAAGCAGATGCAATATAGAGCACTCTCAACACCAGCGACACCTTAAATTTGCTCACCTCAAATATTTGTTTTTCTATCTAAGTCTTTAAGCTTCAATTTGCTCACCTCAAATGTCTGCTTTTCTATCAAAGTCTTTAAGCTTAAAGACTTTGATAGAAAAACAGACATTTGAGGTGAGCAAATTTAGAGTGTAGTTGGTGTTGAGAGTGCTCAATATATAATATATATATTATATTAACGCGCTTACACTTTGCACTTAAGGAGATAGTGAGTTGTGAAACTGTTATATATATTTGATTACAATTAATAGTAATTTTATCTTAATGCATTCATTTTTGTTATCGCAGGGATCAGCAACTCCTGTGTAACATTATGCAGAATATTATTTTGTCTCCCTTTTTTCTAAGCCCTGGTCTTCTTGATATTGATCAGGACCAATGGAAGTAGGGCTTAGAAGCATATCTCCATGCTTTAGATGAAGATGCTTCTACTCAAAGGAAAAAATAAGGTGCACTATTGCTACTGTTTATGGTTCCTCTTAGTTGGGATGATGGGGCAACAGAATGAGGAAATTGTCTTGAATCCCAGCATTTCTGATCAAGTTCTTCTAAAAAAACAAATGTTTCCGGTCAGGTCTGTGCAATTCTCTGACTGGGATACAAGATTTCCTAAAGTTTATACCAACACATAGGGTAAACTTAAAGGATTCAAGCCTAAAATTCAAATGAAATCAAACACAAATCCAGTGGTTCATAAGATTAGAAGAGTACAACTTATTGTTAGAGAGGAATTGTGCACAAAACTTGATGAGTTGTGCTCTCAAAGGTATAATTGAACCCATAGAAGTATCTGAGTGGTTATGACTTGTGGTGTCGGCTCACACACCAGATAGATCCCCGGGAGTGTGTGGGCTTGAATTCTAGCATTTGGGTGGACAAACATCCTTTACCAAACAGAACAAGGATGCTGACACAGATCAAGACTACCAAGATGCTCACAACTTTAGATTTGGGTTTGGCATATCACCAAGTGGTCTTGCATGACGATTCCTGTCACTTGCCTTCATTTGTTACCCCTGAAGGTGCTGTTTACTTTAAACTCATACCCTTTAGACTTGCTGGATATGTTGTTCAGCAGCATGAGTGGAGTGAAATGCTTCCAGGATGATTTCTTGATTTATATTGAGAACAAGGCAGACCATGACAGGAAGATTGCCAAAGTTCTTTCAGTTGTTGAATAGAGACAAGTTACTTTCAAGGCAAGGAAGTGCCAATTTTAGAACATGAAGTGCAGATTATGTGGGTCACAAAGGCAACTAGTCAGGGCTATTGTTGAAGCTCGGATTCCTAATACGAAAAATCAACTGTATTCTTTTATGGGTTTGATGAATCTTATTCCCATTTCATTCCTAGCTGTGCTGACAATACCCACAATTTGTGTGCATTATTGCAGAAAGGTGAGAACTATGTATGGAGCCTGGAATGCATGGGGAGTTTCAGCAGATAAAGGTGGATATTAGCAAGGCTATTCCTCTTAAGCCATGGAGTGTGAGTGTTGGAAATGGCACTGGCAGTTGTTGATCCATCTTCTATGCTGCTGGTCGCATACTTGGATGCTCAATAAAAGAATATCAATTTATGTTGTGTGGAAAACATCCCTTCAATTCCCACAATACCCTTTCTCAGCTGTGTGAGCATGAGTAGATAACTTTAGACAAATTTTTGCTGTGTCTTGAATTCTCAAACAGTTGGTCCAATGTACCGGGCAGCTACAGACATACAGAAAACAAGAGCCAGTGGGTCAATCTGATCAATCAAGATGAAGACTCTTATTATATGTTAGCAAGGGAGAAGAAACACTCTTGCTTGAAGGATTCATTGAAAAGGTTGCTTAAAACTGGGGACTCTGTAAAGTTTGGTCTTCTCATTTGTCCATGATAGAGATGAGATAATCATTGTCCTATTTATGAAGCAGTTTGTGTTGCTATTGCACCAATGTGGTGCAAGAGCGACGCAAACTTTAAGACAGATTTTCAAGCCATGCAAAGCCACTTATATTCTGCAGCACACATAGAAAGAGGAATATGCCTTCCAGGATTATTTTTGTGCAAGATGGAGCACCTTACTGAACAAAAACAATCATTCTTTCAATACACGCACCCATGCACCATGGTGCAAGGGGGCCTGTGTTGGCGATAGGCAGGCAAAAGGGCTCCAGCACTGGGAAAAGAACAGGAATGCCCCGTATTGCTTTAAACATGGCACATTCATTCCCTTTCCCTGTCACGCTGTTCAGCGCAGCAAAGTGACTTGCTGCGCTGCACTGTGTGTCTTCCCCATAAATAAGCCCCTCGATTTCCAATCTTTCTTAAAAAAACTGGGAAGATAATACACATTTCTGAAATATGCCTTAATAGCCTCAAACTAGTAATGGTTATAGCCATGAATACATTGACTTTGCTGGTAGTAAAAAGAACACACTGTTTACTTTGACCCATTAGGGATTTGTAGAGACTCTCCCAACTCCACGATTTTAATCTCTGGACAAATAAAGGCAAATGGAAGGGCAGGAATGACTTTGGCTGAAAAAGCTTACTGCAAATTAACAAAAATCCATACGCTTAGCCTTTCTCAACCATTGGCCATATATCCGGGTTAACCTGTTGCTTCCAGTTCTTAAAGACTGAAAAACATGAATGAATAAATGGTAGGATTTATAGAGTGCAGCTGTCATGCAAAACGGGGCATCCGGGCATTGGTAGCCAAAACTAAAACAGTATGACTATAGTGATGTGGGAAATTATAAATTGTAAAGCCAGGTTCTGAACTTTCTTGCAAAGGTTGGTTCATCATCGGTAATGTGAAGGTCAAAGGGAAGATGATTTCAAGAATTGTGCATACTTGACTTAAGGGATGCAAAGTAACTTTGGATGCATGGATCTCAATGATTTTGTGAGCTGATATAATTTGGAAAGCTACCAAATGTGCACTGGAGCAGTGTTTACTAGAGCTTTAAACAAATTATGTGAGCATCTTTTAAGTATGGGTACCAGGGTAGGCCGTTCAAATGCTCTGATACTTAATGTCATGAAGGCAAATTAAGTAAAAGGGTGTGTCTAAGTTGTGGACTTTCTACAATCTGTATACCAGTAAACAGGATTAGCCAAGTAAATAGATTTCCCATAGTCTACCCTCAAAGTGACTAGAGTGTGGAATATAGTTTCCCTGGTTGGCCCAGGATTGAGGGGAAGTGCCTTTCTAAGTGTTCTTGGAGTGGCAAGTCAGAAGCTGCCGTCAAAGAGGCTTGGTCTTCGAAGGAAGATTTGTGATTGAAGAGGATGGTAGATTTGTGGGAGAGACAGTAGGTTAGGGAGGCTGTCCTAATTCGATAGGCCACAACGTGCGTACCAGACCAAATATTGCATACAGAAGAGCAATATCTGTGTTTTTTCACTGTTAGTTTCAGAAAATGTGTGCTCATCAAATTGACCACTGCTGACATAAATGATCTAAAGGAGTCTAAAGAGGAAGCACAATTGTTTGTAATAGCTACAATAGTCACAGTGTTATCAACAATTGACAGTATTTTGAATCCAAAGGTCTATTTCAAAGATGCAAGCAAGTCCATGTAATGTTTAAGAGGGTGGGACATAATGGTGAGCCTTGAGCGACACCCTGACATGTTCAAAAGGGACCTTCATTATAGGATACAAAAGGACAATGATTTTGACCTGTTAGAGAAGGAGTAAAATCACTTTATTGCAGATGCCAACATTGCATTCTTTGAAGGAGAGTGACATGAGAGATCATGCTGAAGGCTGCTGAGAGGTCTAATAATGTCAGTCCAGTAGACATTCCATGGTCTAACAAGACTCAGATCTTCCATCACACCTAATTGTGAGGTATCTAAAAGATCACTGATTGTGAGAAACTCTGGAAGCTGTAAGCTAACATGTTTTTCAAGGATTTTTGAAGGGGATTTATTGAAACAGGTTGATAATCATTCAGGCAGGTCAGCATTAAATGTTTAGTAAATGGAGAAGCAACATGGCATGTTCCAGGCCGCGAGGACAATAGGGCAAACGATTTCTGTCCCTCGAGCTAAAATGTGCAGGGGGCAAAGGGACAGCTAAAGAGCTCGATCTGCTAATAAGAATAAACATAAAGAAGATCAGTGTTTGTCAGAGGGATGAATTCTGCCGGAGAGTCTATGGACTGAGTGAACGAGGGCAAATTAGTCAGTGATTCAAGTGGCAACTGCTCGGAACCTGTGAATAGATATTGGCAATGTTTTCATGAAAAAACATAACCAGATCATTGCATAATTTAGGGTAGGGGGATCAATTGATGCACAGCAATAGGTTTAGGAAGATTTTAAACAATGGCACACAGTTCTCTTGAGGAATTGTCAGTGAGTTTTATTTTTTCTTAGAAATTAAATGCAGCGCTCAGTGAGGACAGGTTTGTGATCATCCTTGTACATCTTTATAGATAAATGGTTATCATAATCTCACCTCCATTTGCTTCCAAGTTCTTAAAATGTTTCTTAGTTTATTGCAGAGAACTAGTAAGCCAGACAGCAAAAACAGATTTCCTCTTAGTTTTAGAAGTGTTTGGTTGGGCCATAGATTCAAGAGCCCCATTAATCCATGTCTTAAAGTTGTTAGCATCAATGTTAATGTCTAGAGGGAGCTCGAGGTTTTTCCCAAAAGAAGTATAGATATGTTGCTGGACTAACTATAGACCATGATCTGGTGGAGTTTTGAGTCCACATATAGCTGCTGATTGGCGTGAGGGAGTCAATGGTGAAAAGTTTGTAAATGAAAACAGACACTAGGTATAGTGCTTAGATGTCTAATGTGTCTAATGCAAAAATAGCCAGCAAACATTAAAAACTAACAAGGCAATCGCTAAATCAACAGATCAGAACTTCACTCTTGGTCACTTGTAATGCTAAAGTTCATACATTTTGGACTTATACAGTTTCTTCCAACAGAAGTTAATGGAAGTGGGAACACGTGACAGGCCAAAACGTACAGTTATGCATTAATGAACGCATGAAGGGCTCTTGGAAGAATGCAAGAAGACCTTGGGATACTGATACAAGTATCTTCCAGCAAAAGCTGATTCTACTACTTTATGTCTGAGTTAAGTCCACTGGTAAGGGGGCTCAATCTAGCTCTGTCAGCCACCAATTAGGAATCCACAATGGAAGGTTAATTGAAGAGTTTGAGTCCATCCAAGAGCACAAGACATGCATACAATCTGTAAATTGGGTGAGAAAGAAAGTTATATTACCATCAAGTCATAATATCAATTTGGTGTAATCGGTGTACCCAAAAAAATGTAACCCAACGGAGCAGTTAAGAGACGCCAAAGGTGATACATAGAAGTTAAAATACGGTGGGGCATAGAGTAATTTCTTAGGGAGTTTTGAATTGGAGGGAGCATAACAGCTTAGTTCCGATTTTCAAGGCAAGATCTAATCCAATAAAAGAAATGTTCTCCCACCCCAGCCATATGCTACCTATGCTGAAGGATGCAATGGGAAACTATATCAAAAGCTGTATAGAGTTTCGAGTTTGAAAACCCCTATGCTACTCGTGTACCCATCAATAGTTGTCTTACGGGTATATAACATGGCTTTGTTACAGAGCTAATAAACCAAAGAAGTCTGATGGTCTACACATTCAAGAGAGACAAATAGAAAACATGCAAAAGGCAGGAAAGAAGCTTTAAAGTGCTGTTTGACTATAAAGGATTTCCATCAACAACCAGTGATTGGTCAGTATCATCATCTGGATATCCATCCTTCCCACCACTATAAACCTCTTCAACAAGAGGTGTTCTATGTGGTATAGGTGTCAACCGGAGCACCTGAATGTAACCCGGGAAGGGGAAAAAAGAAGACAGCAAAGATCACTGGCTTAGTCAAAAAATATATATACCAGAAATGATATATGAAAGGTGCAGTGCAGAAACGTGAATATTAAAAAAGGATTTAGAGGAGAAAAGGAATTTTATTCAAGATATTCCTACTAATCCTTTGAGTAAAAATTGGTGCAAAACTGCTTTTAACAAATAGGCTGTGTGACAATACGGTTGACATGTTTCAGCCTTCTTGACCCCATGGTCAAATGGCTTTCTTCAGGACCTTATAATATACTTGTATTGCTACTGCAACAATGAATGTGACAAAAATTAATAAGTAAGTGCATAAAATACAACCTTTGTGGTGTATAACTCTTCGTGCGACCAGTATATATGAATTATCTGTGCACAACAAAGAAAAGAAAACACAATTGCAAGTTTAATCATTTGCTCTCAAGATTGAATAGTATATATTGGACAAGACCAATAACATGTCTCCAAGTGCTTACCTGATTAGCACGAGGAGTAAGCCTCACCTCACCCGGTGCTGACTCAGGTTAAGGGAGGCCCCGCCCTGTAAAATATAGGGAAGGGTTGCGACAATGTGGTTAGAGATGAAAGAGACCTCTCGTTAGTATTGTACCAATAATCATCGGTATTAAGGGATCGCATTTAGGATCCAGAAAAACAGGACAACCGTTCAAATACCCTGTTAAAAACTCCCCAAGCAGAAAGACGATATAGAATATTACAATCAAAAGCAATTCGGGCGTCTGTTCAGTTGTGCACCGTTTGCTTCAAAACTAAGTGCCTATAAACAAAACAAAACTGCATCAGCAAGCTCTACAGCGGTGTGACAGTACTAGGGATAATTATTGAACTGTCCATTTGGTAGGCTGCGGGCAAAATCCAAAAGAGACTTAAGCATGCACTAGTTATCCACCCCTCATAACAGAACGCGCGACAAGTTGTATATAAAACTCATCGCAGAGAAGTCGTTTGCCTACCTCTCCGTCGGTACCTCAAGATATGTCTGAGCCGTTTGGGAGGTAACCGAAGACCTGAATCGTGGTCATTTAAACAACCACGGAGCACGTAAAATTACGTGTAGATCAATCGGCCAATGACCATCCTGTGACGTCATCGGTAGAAACTAAGTGACCAATCCTAGTGTAGTAACGTTCCAAAATTAAAAAACTACAAAATGACGTGAGCAAACTAGGAAGTAGTAGTTTTTTGAAAAATGTCAGCTTTATCGATCATGACAGTGGGGGAAACTTTAACAAATCCACAAAAAGTTTATTCAAGAGGCTGGTTTATGTGTAGAGGTCCCAGACTTGCTCTCATAAACAATTATTTAAGAATAACACCTTATTTAAAGTTTCATTAGAGAGGAGGGAAAATAATTTGAGCGTTTCGTATGAGTACACGTTTTATGTATGTGTATTAACCTAGATCTATAAAACAGTGTGCGAGCTGCCGCATGTTCGAAAAAATAATAATAAATAATAATAATCACAACTGTGCTGGGTCGTGTGAAAAATGGAACTGTACCCCGTCGACTAGTCTCCTGCAAAAAACGCCATGAAAATGCATGCCATTACAGTATTTATGCTGATGAGCATATGTTGGCAGTTAAGAGAATGTGAAAACAAAACTGCAAAAAGTTTGCCTCATAAGGAAGACCAAGGGATACCATCGTTTAGGCCTTCTAAGTTACTGTGAATTTTGAAAACCCATCTTTGTTCTTTATGGAACAAAAAATGAGATATATCACTGACATGAGACGGTACAAAAGGTTTTTCTAGAACAGTCCAAGTAAAATCGTTGGCTTGGTGATTAGCCTCAAGAAAGTGACGTGTTAACCTGGTATTCATTTTCTTGCATTTGAATGTACTCTTGTGCTCAAGCATACGTTGTCTAACTTTGCGGGTAGTCATGCCTACATATCGATATTTACATGGGCACTCGATCAGGTAAATCAAATTTTCACTATTACAATTAGTAAAAGTCCTTTGTTCCCACGGTGTCTTTGTGCCAATGTCTATAGATTTGGAATGTTTAGTTTGTGGGCAGATTGAGCATGTACCACAAGGGTGGTGTCCCTGGACCGCTGGTAAAGCCCACAATGTTACAGAGCTGACTAGAGGGGAAGCTCATGGTGAGTGCAGCAGGCTCAGAATATCTTTCTCACCATTTAATACCTGGAAGAACTGAATAAGCATCCCCAGACCAAGGTGGAGGTGCTGTTGAAGTTACAAAATAGCGTTACACACCATTTTCAGAAGCACAGAGATTTACAACATGCTGAATAAATCCTCTAAGCTTCTATCAAGGTTTAGCATGTTCCAGTCCTTTGTAGAGGCAGTGTAACACGACTGCCAGGTTTTCCAGATCCATGCATGAATAGTTAGGCAAGTCACATTCTCTTTTGGACTAGGGAGTTAGCCGCCACTATGTAAATTATAAAACAAACCTACACATTCATTGAATGATGTCATAAGTGATTTCATAAATGATGTCATAGAACATGTCATGAGTGATGCAATATGTGAAGTCATAAGCAGTGCACTGCAGGGGCGCAAGTTATAGTTAGCTCTGCTAACTATATCTGGTGAATTTTATGTTTTTTTTTAGTTCAAAATAGTCATATTTTACTGACATTCAGCTAACTATAACATCACTTAAACCTTTGGTTTTTTCAGTGACTTTCTAAGGTATTTTTAAAACACCTAACTACAACATTAGTTTAACCCTTGTTTTTTTCAGTGAATATATATGCAAAACATAGTGGAAAAAGCAATAGGTATAGATAGGATTCTGAGAGAATGGAATTCTTTGGATTTTTGATTGGTCATTACTTTGCTAGTTATGGTTAGGATTCAGAGAGATAGGAATTCCTCGGATCTTTGATTGGTAATAACTTTGCCACTGTTTGAATCTCCACATATTTGCAGACCTATTCCTTTTTCTACATTGGCTGACGATGGAAACCTTTGTGGCGATTAGTTGGGGGGTTGCAAAGATAAAAGGGAGGCCCAAAAAATATTTTTCCACCAATGCATATTCTCTCCACAAAATGGCTGAATGGATTTTTATGAAATTTGGCAGGAAAATAGATTATGGTGAAGTAAGGGTTCTTTTTTTATTTGATCAAAATTGGTTCAGTAGTTTTTTCAGTAATAATGGACAAAATACAATATTATTGGTTAATGAAAGACCTTCCAAATAAAAAGGCAGCCGTTTTTTTAGACTACACTTTGGCTCTGTTGTGGGTTTCAATGTGAGATAGTGCTCATTACTATTTTTTGAAGCTATAGAAAGAAATGAGGCACTTTACTAAACTGTGAACGGTTAAGGAAAGTATTTTTATTGTTAAAGACACTTGATGACACGCCACTCCACTCTACATCACTGCATGCCACTTCATGACATGCCACTGCACTTTACAACATGCCACTCCCCTCAACAACATGCAATTTCAGTATAGGACATGCCACTGTTCTGTATGCCATTGAACTCTATGCACCGCCACTCAAAGAGTGGTGTCTCATAGAGTGTCTACTCTATGAGACACCACTCTTTGACACGCCACTCCACTGTACCCTATGACATAACACTCCACTCCATGGTACCTATTGAAATAAAAAAAACTATATATGACAAAAGACACTCTATGACACACCGCTCCACTCTACAACATGCCACTTCACTGAACAACACTCCACTCTGCCTGGCTACCTTCATCTATGGTTAGTTCTGCTTACAAATACTGATTGATTGATTGATTGACTCCACTCTATGGCATGCTACAACACTCCATACCCCTACACTGTACAGCATGCAACTCTACTGTACTACATGCCACTCTACACTAGGCCACTCCACTCCACTTTAGGCCACAATACTCTACGCAATGACACTGTATGACAGTCCACCCTATGACACTCCAATCTGTGCTACTCAACTGTACTCCCTTGTATGACACTCCAAGCCAATACACTCTGTGACATGCCACTCTTCGGCACTCCACTTTATGCCCCAACTCTCTAAGAAACTCTACAACACGCCACTCTGTGACACGCCGCTCCACTCTACTCTATGATATGCCTTTCCACTCTATGCCTTTCCACTCTATGGAACAGCTCTCTACGCCACTCCACTCAAAGCCTCTCCATTCAAAGTCACTCCGCTCCATGACACTACACTCTACAACACTCTCCTTCACTCGCCTCTTCTCCACTGTACTTAATGACACTCCATTGGACAACACTCCACTCCATGATTTGAAACAGATTTTTATAAAAAAAACGGAAAACATTGAAATTCAATAAAAGAAACCAAAGATTAAATAATTGTCATAGTTAGGAAAGCTTCATTTACTATTTCTATACAAAACAAACTTAAACTACACAAAAATTAGAAATTCAAAAGTTATAGTTACTACTCAAAGTTATAATTTGAACCCTACCCAGAACCTACTATAACTCGCAGATATCTGTACACAGAGTTGGGAACTTGCGAGCCACGCTATATTAATCATAACTCATCCCCCAATTCACATAAATTAAGTCATCTCAGATGCCATGAGGGTTTGTCTTGCTTTGCCCTCAGTCAGATAATACAGAATACCACACAGTGGCTCAATCACGATGAAGCAATAGACAGAACACCAGACCTCCTGGGGAGGAATTTTACTTTATAAAGTAAAACACATCAAAGACTCTCTTTTTAGAATTAGTCTTGGGGTTTCATTTATGCAATGCTCTCTAACAGAAAGACTTTCCCAGCTGTCAGATGAACAACATTCAAATGTATATATATATATATATATATATATATATATATATATATATATATATATATATATATATATATATATATATATATATATATATATATATATATATTCACTTAAAAAACCATAGGTTTCACACATGTTATAGTTAGGTGGACATTTCACTCGTAAAAAACCGTCGCATCAGATGATTGTCAGCAGGTGCATGAGGGGACTGCCTGAAGGGTGGAGCGGACTACAACCAATCGGTATGTGGCAGGACATTTAAATCCACGATGGGGCCGGCTTCCCTGTCATATTTCCTGGCGCTGAAGAAGGCTAACAAGCCGAAATGCATTCGCCATCATTTTGAATAAAGATGCCTCCAGAAGTTCCCCTGTTTTGGCCTCTGCTCTTTGTGTGAAAGAGTTTCCTGTGGTATTTCAGCGCGCAAGCCAGAAACGCGCTTCAGAGGCCCCCGTATCGCAAAGCTGGCTTTGGCATTGCTGGTATCTGCAACGGCGGAATTCGTGTATTTCCAGGGGTCTGGAAGGTCCAAAGCCCACCCCCGGGCTCGGGAAGAGATGAGGCGGTGTTGGGGACATTGACTCCACGTCGGGCGATTTGAATTGTCAAACTTGCCCCCGCAAATTGGACTCCTGAACTTTGGGGGTAGATGCGGTTGGGGGACTCGAGGAGGCACCCTAATTCTAGTGATCAACAGGAAACGAGCACGAGCATCATCGTGGTGTCCTTTTACCCGCTATGAATTGTCATCACCCCCGTGTTACTTACCGGAATAAACACAGCATTCTGGGACTTGCAGTTCCGTCGCATCAGATGATTGTCAGCAGGTGCATGAGGGGACTGCCTGAAGGGTGGAGCGGACTACAACCAATCGGTATGTGGCAGGACATTTAAATCCACGATGGGGCCGGCTTCCCTGTCATATTTCCTGGCGCTGAAGAAGGCTAACAAGCCGAAATGCATTCGCCATCATTTTGAATAAAGATGCCTCCAAAGGTTCCCCTGTTTTGGCCTCTACTCTTTGTGTGAAAGAGTTTCCTGTGGTATTTCAGCGCGCAAGCCAGAAACGCGCTTCAGAGGCCCCCGTATCGCAAAGCTGGCTTTGGCATTGCTGGTATCTGCAACGGCGGAATTCGTGTATTTCCAGGGGTCTGGAAGGTCCAAAGCCCACCCCCGGGCTCGGGAAGAGATGAGGCGGTGTTGGGGACATTGACTCCACGTCGGGCGATTTGAATTGTCAAACTTGCCCCCGCAAATTGGACTCCTGAACTTTGGGGGTAGATGCGGTTGGGGGACTCGAGGAGGCACCCTAATTCTAGTGATCAACAGGAAACGAGCACGAGCATCATCGTGGTGTCCTTTTACCCGCTATGAATTGTCATCACCCCCGTGTTACTTACCGGAATAAACACAGCATTCTGGGACTTGCAGTTCCGTCGCATCAGATGATTGTCAGCAGGTGCATGAGGGGACTGCCTGAAGGGTGGAGCGGACTACAACCAATCGGTATGTGGCAGGACATTTAAATCCACGATGGGGCCGGCTTCCCTGTCATATTTCCTGGCGCTGAAGAAGGCTAACATGCCGAAATGCATTCGCCATCATTTTGAATAAAGATGCCTCCAGAAGTTCCCCTGTTTTGGCCTCTGCTCTTTGTGTGAAAGAGTTTCCTGTGGTATTTCAGCGCGCAAGCCAGAAACGCGCTTCAGAGGCCCCCGTATCGCAAAGCTGGCTTTGGCATTGCTGGTATCTGCAACGGCGGAATTCGTGTATTTCCAGGGGTCTGGAAGGTCCAAAGCCCACCCCCGGGCTCGGGAAGAGATGAGGCGGTGTTGGGGACATTGACTCCACGTCGGGCGATTTGAATTGTCAAACTTGCCCCCGCAAATTGGACTCCTGAACTTTGGGGGTAGATGCGGTTGGGGGACTCGAGGAGGCACCCTAATTCTAGTGATCAACAGGAAACGAGCACGAGCATCATCGTGGTGTCCTTTTACCCGCTATGAATTGTCATCACCCCCGTGTTACTTACCGGAATAAACACAGCATTCTGGGACTTGCAGTTCCGTCGCATCAGATGATTGTCAGCAGGTGCATGAGGGGACTGCCTGAAGGGTGGAGCGGACTACAACCAATCGGTATGTGGCAGGACATTTAAATCCACGATGGGGCCGGCTTCCCTGTCATATTTCCTGGCGCTGAAGAAGGCTAACAAGCCGAAATGCATTCGCCATCATTTTGAATAAAGATGCCTCCAGAAGTTCCCCTGTTTTGGCCTCTGCTCTTTGTGTGAAAGAGTTTCCTGTGGTATTTCAGCGCGCAAGCCAGAAACGCGCTTCAGAGGCCCCCGTATCGCAAAGCTGGCTTTGGCATTGCTGGTATCTGCAACGGCGGAATTCGTGTATTTCCAGGGGTCTGGAAGATCCAAAGCCCACCCCCGGGCTCGGGAAGAGATGAGGCGGTGTTGGGGACATTGACTCCACGTCGGGCGATTTGAATTGTCAAACTTGCCCCCGCAAATTGGACTCCTGAACTTTGGGGGTAGATGCGGTTGGGGGACTCGAGGAGGCACCCTAATTCTAGTGATCAACAGGAAACGAGCACGAGCATCATCGTGGTGTCCTTTTACCCGCTATGAATTGTCATCACCCCCGTGTTACTTACCGGAATAAACACAGCATTCTGGGACTTGCAGTTCCGTCGCATCAGATGATTGTCAGCAGGTGCATGAGGGGACTGCCTGAAGGGTGGAGCGGACTACAACCAATCGGTATGTGGCAGGACATTTAAATCCACGATGGGGCCGGCTTCCCTGTCATATTTCCTGGCGCTGAAGAAGGCTAACAAGCCGAAATGCATTCGCCATCATTTTGAATAAAGATGCCTCCAGAAGTTCCCCTGTTTTGGCCTCTGCTCTTTGTGTGAAAGAGTTTCCTGTGGTATTTCAGCGCGCAAGCCAGAAACGCGCTGCAGAGGC
Source organism: Triturus cristatus (assembly GCF_964204655.1). Classification (NCBI taxonomy): domain Eukaryota; kingdom Metazoa; phylum Chordata; class Amphibia; order Caudata; family Salamandridae; genus Triturus; species Triturus cristatus. The sequence continues at coordinate 386,992,230 of NC_140589.1, read as the reverse complement.
CCCCGTATCGCAAAGCTGGCTTTGGCATTGCTGGTATCTGCAACGGCGGAATTCGTGTATTTCCAGGGGTCTGGAAGGTCCAAAGCCCACCCCCGGGCTCGGGAAGAGATGAGGCGGTGTTGGGGACATTGACTCCACGTCGGGCGATTTGAATTGTCAAACTTGCCCCCGCAAATTGGACTCCTGAACTTTGGGGGTAGATGCGGTTGGGGGACTCGAGGAGGCACCCTAATTCTAGTGATCAACAGGAAACGAGCACGAGCATCATCGTGGTGTCCTTTTACCCGCTATGAATTGTCATCACCCCCGTGTTACTTACCGGAATAAACACAGCATTCTGGGACTTGCAGTTCCGTCGCATCAGATGATTGTCAGCAGGTGCATGAGGGGACTGCCTGAAGGGTGGAGCGGACTACAACCAATCGGTATGTGGCAGGACATTTAAATCCACGATGGGGCCGGCTTCCCTGTCATATTTCCTGGCGCTGAAGAAGGCTAACAAGCCGAAATGCATTCGCCATCATTTTGAATAAAGATGCCTCCAGAAGTTCCCCTGTTTTGGCCTCTGCTCTTTGTGTGAAAGAGTTTCCTGTGGTATTTCAGCGCGCAAGCCAGAAACGCGCTTCAGAGGCCCCCGTATCGCAAAGCTGGCTTTGGCATTGCTGGTATCTGCAACGGCGGAATTCGTGTATTTCCAGGGGTCTGGAAGGTCCAAAGCCCACCCCCGGGCTCGGGAAGAGATGAGGCGGTGTTGGGGACATTGACTCCACGTCGGGCGATTTGAATTGTCAAACTTGCCCCCGCAAATTGGACTCCTGAACTTTGGGGGTAGATGCGGTTGGGGGACTCGAGGAGGCACCCTAATTCTAGTGATCAACAGGAAACGAGCACGAGCATCATCGTGGTGTCCTTTTACCCGCTATGAATTGTCATCACCCCCGTGTTACTTACCGGAATAAACACAGCATTCTGGGACTTGCAGTTCCGTCGCATCAGATGATTGTCAGCAGGTGCATGAGGGGACTGCCTGAAGGGTGGAGCGGACTACAACCAATCGGTATGTGGCAGGACATTTAAATCCACGATGGGGCCGGCTTCCCTGTCATATTTCCTGGCGCTGAAGAAGGCTAACATGCCGAAATGCATTCGCCATCATTTTGAATAAAGATGCCTCCAGAAGTTCCCCTGTTTTGGCCTCTGCTCTTTGTGTGAAAGAGTTTCCTGTGGTATTTCAGCGCGCAAGCCAGAAACGCGCTTCAGAGGCCCCCGTATCGCAAAGCTGGCTTTGGCATTGCTGGTATCTGCAACGGCGGAATTCGTGTATTTCCAGGGGTCTGGAAGGTCCAAAGCCCACCCCCGGGCTCGGGAAGAGATGAGGCGGTGTTGGGGACATTGACTCCACGTCGGGCGATTTGAATTGTCAAACTTGCCCCCGCAAATTGGACTCCTGAACTTTGGGGGTAGATGCGGTTGGGGGACTCGAGGAGGCACCCTAATTCTAGTGATCAACAGGAAACGAGCACGAGCATCATCGTGGTGTCCTTTTACCCGCTATGAATTGTCATCACCCCCGTGTTACTTACCGGAATAAACACAGCATTCTGGGACTTGCAGTTCCGTCGCATCAGATGATTGTCAGCAGGTGCATGAGGGGACTGCCTGAAGGGTGGAGCGGACTACAACCAATCGGTATGTGGCAGGACATTTAAATCCACGATGGGGCCGGCTTCCCTGTCATATTTCCTGGCGCTGAAGAAGGCTAACAAGCCGAAATGCATTCGCCATCATTTTGAATAAAGATGCCTCCAGAAGTTCCCCTGTTTTGGCCTCTGCTCTTTGTGTGAAAGAGTTTCCTGTGGTATTTCAGCGCGCAAGCCAGAAACGCGCTTCAGAGGCCCCCGTATCGCAAAGCTGGCTTTGGCATTGCTGGTATCTGCAACGGCGGAATTCGTGTATTTCCAGGGGTCTGGAAGATCCAAAGCCCACCCCCGGGCTCGGGAAGAGATGAGGCGGTGTTGGGGACATTGACTCCACGTCGGGCGATTTGAATTGTCAAACTTGCCCCCGCAAATTGGACTCCTGAACTTTGGGGGTAGATGCGGTTGGGGGACTCGAGGAGGCACCCTAATTCTAGTGATCAACAGGAAACGAGCACGAGCATCATCGTGGTGTCCTTTTACCCGCTATGAATTGTCATCACCCCCGTGTTACTTACCGGAATAAACACAGCATTCTGGGACTTGCAGTTCCGTCGCATCAGATGATTGTCAGCAGGTGCATGAGGGGACTGCCTGAAGGGTGGAGCGGACTACAACCAATCGGTATGTGGCAGGACATTTAAATCCACGATGGGGCCGGCTTCCCTGTCATATTTCCTGGCGCTGAAGAAGGCTAACAAGCCGAAATGCATTCGCCATCATTTTGAATAAAGATGCCTCCAGAAGTTCCCCTGATTTGGCCTCTGCTCTTTGTGTGAAAGAGTTTCCTGTGGTATTTCAGCGCGCAAGCCAGAAACGCGCTTCAGAGGCCCCCGTATCGCAAAGCTGGCTTTGGCATTGCTGGTATCTGCAACGGCGGAATTCGTGTATTTCCAGGGGTCTGGAAGGTCCAAAGCCCACCCCCGGGCTCGGGAAGAGATGAGGCGGTGTTGGGGACATTGACTCCACGTCGGGCGATTTGAATTGTCAAACTTGCCCCCGCAAATTGGACTCCTGAACTTTGGGGGTAGATGCGGTTGGGGGACTCGAGGAGGCACCCTAATTCTAGTGATCAACAGGAAACGAGCACGAGCATCATCGTGGTGTCCTTTTACCCGCTATGAATTGTCATCACCCCCGTGTTACTTACCGGAATAAACACAGCATTCTGGGACTTGCAGTTCCGTCGCATCAGATGATTGTCAGCAGGTGCATGAGGGGACTGCCTGAAGGGTGGAGCGGACTACAACCAATCGGTATGTGGCAGGACATTTAAATCCACGATGGGGCCGGCTTCCCTGTCATATTTCCTGGCGCTGAAGAAGGCTAACAAGCCGAAATGCATTCGCCATCATTTTGAATAAAGATGCCTCCAGAAGTTCCCCTGTTTTGGCCTCTGCTCTTTGTGTGAAAGAGTTTCCTGTGGTATTTCAGCGCGCAAGCCAGAAACGCGCTTCAGAGGCCCCCGTATCGCAAAGCTGGCTTTGGCATTGCTGGTATCTGCAACGGCGGAATTCGTGTATTTCCAGGGGTCTGGAAGGTCCAAAGCCCACCCCCGGGCTCGGGAAGAGATGAGGCGGTGTTGGGGACATTGACTCCACGTCGGGCGATTTGAATTGTCAAACTTGCCCCCGCAAATTGGACTCCTGAACTTTGGGGGTAGATGCGGTTGGGGGACTCGAGGAGGCACCCTAATTCTAGTGATCAACAGGAAACGAGCACGAGCATCATCGTGGTGTCCTTTTACCCGCGTTGAATTGTCATCACCCCCGTGTTACTTACCGGAATAAACACAGCATTCTGGGACTTGCAGTTCCGTCGCATGAGATGATTGTCAGCAGGTGCATGAGGGGACTGCCTGAAGGGTGGAGCGGACTACAACCAATCGGTATGTGGCAGGACATTTAAATCCACGATGGGGCCGGCTTCCCTGTCATATTTCCTGGCGCTGAAGAAGGCTAACAAGCCGAAATGCATTCGCCATCATTTTGAATAAAGATGCCTCCAGAAGTTCCCCTGTTTTGGCCTCTGCTCTTTGTGTGAAAGAGTTTCCTGTGATATATATATATATATATATATATATATATATATATATATATATATATTCACTTAAAAAACCATAGGTTTCACACATGTTATAGTTAGGTGGACATTTCACTCGTAAAAAACCAATGAAATTCCCCCGTTATAGTTAGTTCAGATAACTATAACTCGCGCGCCCGCAATCCACTGCTGATGACTTCACATATTACATCACTCATAACATGGTCAGTGGCATCACTCATGACATCACTGATGACATCATCCTTGTGATAGAGATGCGGTCGCGCGAGTTATAGTTATCTGAACTAACTATAAGGGGGAATTTCATTGTTTTTTTACGAGTGAAATGTCCACCTAACTATAACATGTGTGGAACCTATGGGGGCCGATTCACAGAACTAACTTAAGACACAATCCTAAACTTACTACTTTTGGTATTCACAGAAGTTAGGATTTTGTCTTAAGTTTGTCTTAAGACAAACTTAAGACAGACTTAAGACAGTCTTAAGACAGACTTAAGACAGTCTTAAGACAGACTTAAGACAAACTTAAGACAGACTTAAGACAGACTTAAGACAGACTTAAGACAAACTTAAGACAAAATCCTAACTTAAGTCTGTCTTAAGTCTGTCTTAAGTCTGTCTTAAGTCTGTCTTAAGTTTGTCTTAAGTCTGTCTTAAGACTGTCTTAAGTCTGTCTTAAATCTGTCTTAAGTCTGTCTTAAGTTTGTCTTAAGACAAACTTAAGACAAAATCCTAACTTCTGTGAATACCAAAAGTAGTAAGTTTAGGATTTTGTCTTAAGTTAGTTCTGTGAATCGGGCCCATGGTTTTTAAGTGAATTTGCAAGGTGTTTTAAATGCTAATTCCTAACTATACCGTGTGTGAAACCTATGGTTTTTTAAGTGAATTTGTACGTTTTTTTAAATGCTAAGTTATGTATGTATTATTATATTTTTATTTTTAAGGTTTTTCACCGTCCGCGATTTTTTGGTGCGCGCACCCCGCGATTTAAAAAAAAAATTTTTTTTTTTCACCCTTCAGGGTCCTTCATTGTCGCACCCAAAACAAACAAAATGGCGGCCAACACTTCCTGATTTCGACCGATTCGAACGTTGACTGACATGTAACCACCAATCAGATTTACGCTCGCACACGTAAGGGTGCGCGCACGGTGCGCGCACGGTGCACGCTTATAGATATTTATGTACTTTTAACTGCAATTTTCTCAGGAACTACTGAACAGATTGACTCCATATATGCAAAAGGCACATGCCTGACCTGAGGACTACCTCTCTGCCAAATTTCAAGTAATTCTTTTCAGCCGTTCGGGCTGTACATTCGACTAAAGGTCCTATGGGAAAATGCATGGAGAAAACGCGTTTTGGGACCCGCCTTTTTTCTCGGCCCCTGCTTGACGAATCATCCCTTTCAGGGTAGGAGCTGAGCGGAGCGCCCCATTAGTTTTGAAAATTTCGCGAGGATTCATCAACTGGCTCAAAAGTTATTCAAAATAGAATTTTGAGATTTCCTATGGAAACTCGGTCCTAACTATAACTATCTACTGGCGACCGCCAGTGGATAGTACATATATATATACATATATATATATATATTATATATATATATATATATATATATATATTCACTGAAAAAACCATAGGTTTCAGGGGTGTTATAGTTAGCTGGACTTTTCACTTGTACAAAACCATTGAAATTCCCCCGTTATAGTTAGTTCAGCTAACTATAACTCGCGCGCCCGCAATGCACTGCTGATGACGTCACATATTACATCACTCATGACATGGTCAGTGACATCACTCATGACATCACTGATGACATCTCAAATGACATCACTGATGACATCACTGATGACATCATCCAGTGAATGTGTGTTTTTCAGAAAATTAAATATGTTTTATATATGTATATCTCAAGGTCGATGGAAGAATAAATGGGTATATAAGTGTCTAAATGGATGATTTGTTTTTGAAAAATTGATTGTGTAACTGACTGATTAAGTGTATCATAGTGAATACATGGCTTAGTGAGTAATGTTTAAATATGTAAATATCTGTATCAGTCTCTCACTTTGTGTATAAGTGGCTGCATGGGTTGGTGAGTAGCTACATGGGTGTCTATATAGGTTATTAGTTGGTTTTTTGAGTATCAGTCTGAGTGTCTGCATGGTTCGGTGGGGGGTATTACGTAGTGCATAGGTGCATGAATGAGTGACTCACTGTTTGTATGTGTTGAACACAGCATGTGTGCAGGACTGTATGGGTGGATGAGTGTGTGTATGGGTGTGTTAGTGAGTGAATGACTGTCTCAATAGTGTCTTTATGAGTAACTACATATGTTTTAAACTAGTATATGTGACTATTGGTGTATATATGTGAGTATATGTGAGAGTGAGAGATTGAAAGAGTTCCTGTATGAATAAGTATGTGTTTCTATAAGTGATTGTTTAAAAGACTAAGTATGTGTAAGTTTCCGTAGAAGTAAGTATGGTGGTGTGTGTATAACTGTATATGCAAGTAAATGTATGTTTGATTCTTTATTAGCATGAGTGACTATGTGTGTGAGTAACTCTATGGATGAGTGGCATTGTGTAACAGGATGTATAGGTGTATGAGTACAGATGATGAGTGAGTACATGTATGAGTGACTGTATAGGACTGTTGGTGAATGAGTGGATGTGTATGTGGATCTTAGAATTACTGAAGAGGTTGTTGTAACTGGTATTGGTATGTCCATTGTTTTGAAAATTTTAGTCTCTATTTTTGAATGTGTGTATCAAAGGTTATATTAGGGTGAGAGGAGGTCTGCCACTCTATCACAAGGATGATGTCATCAGTGATGTCATCAGTGATGTCATTTGAGATGTCATCAGTGATGTCATGAGTGATGTCACTGACCATGTCATGAGTGATGTAATATGTGACGTCATCAGCAGTGCATTGCGGGCGCGCGAGTTATAGTTAGCTGAACTAACTATAACGGGGGAATTTCAATGGTTTTGTACAAGTGAAAAGTCCAGCTAACTATAACACCCCTGAAACCTATGGTTTTTTCAGTGAATTTCTGAGGTTTTTTAAATGCTAATTCCTAACTATAACGTGCCTGAAACCTATGGTTTTTTCTGTGAATTTCAAAGGTTTTTTAAATGCTAATTTCTAACTATGCCTACAGAGATAGGACATGTGAAGAAAGAAGAAAAAATGCACAGAAAGAAACAAAAGAAGTGCAGAAAGAAGCAACAGAAGTCCTCAAATACGAAGATAAGTGCAGGAAGAAGGATAACGTGCAGAAAGAACAAAAAGAAGAGCAGAAAGAAGCCTTGTTGCTAAATCATCCTGTACCCTCAACTTTTTCAGACGGATACTGGTGGTAACTGAGTCTGACTAACCAGTCCTAGAGCCAGTGCTATGTTAAAAGACACTTAGAATACAGTGAAAACACCTACATACACTAGGGAACATTATGCGTTGGGGTCCCCCTGTGATTAGCATGACCTCCTCTGTAAGCCCCTAGTATATAATAGGGCATGGAGATTAAAACTACCTCTTAAAACAGGCCACAGGGCGTTTTTGCACACGTTAACTCAGGCCCCGTCCCCTCCATTCACCACTGTGTAAACACGCCCTGTGTCCATTTTTAGTTGGGAGATTAAGTTCATTTGAATCCTGAGGGTCCCTAGGGTCCAACTAGCCCACTAGGTACCTCCAGTAAGTGCCACAGAGCTGCATTGCAGAGAGGTGTAAAAAGTGGCACGGCCTGGACCACCTCTCTGCAATGCAGCTCAGTGGCGCTTACTGGAAGCACTTGGTGGGCTAGTTAGCCCCCAGGGGCCCTCAGTATTGAAGGGAAATTATATCCCCAATTTAAAACGTGCCATAGTGCGTGTTTGCACACGTCACCTCAGGCCCCGTCCCCTCCCTTCACCACTGTGTAAACGCGCCCTGTGGCTGTTCTAAGTTGAGAGATTAAGTCCCCTTGAATCCTAAGGGTCCCTAGGGTCAAACTAGACCACTAGGTACCTCCAGTAAGCGCCACAGAGCTGCGTTGCAGAGAGGTGTAAAAAGGGGCTTGGCCTCAGAACACCTGGCTGCAGCGCAGCTCCCTGGCGCATACTGGAGATGCCTGTTGGGGGCGCGTTTGCAGAGTGCTGCACGGAGGGGGCATGGCCTCCGGCACGATGCCAGTCTTTTATTTATTTTAGTTTTTTAAGAAGGGGGGCTGTTTGGTTCCCCTTCTTATTCGAATTTATTGGCCCTGATGACCCCATCCCCCAGGGCCAGTCTCCTAATTATATTTTTTTGACCCCAATCCCCAGGGCCGGCCACTGTTTTTTATTATTTTTAAAAAATATATATTTATAGACACACCTAGGACAAGCTGGACAAACCGTACGTACCTATCACCATGACGATTTGCGTGATATTCATTAAAAGGCGACTATGCATGCAATGAATCCACGTGGAATGTATTTACACCACTAGTGAAGCTCTGACATGTCTGATGCCCTACCGTGCCTAATCCTGGTAGACACCCTTGTCGTTTATTTATACAAACATGGGTAGCTATTGACGGGCACATTTAATACACATGCACACCAAGCCATTCAAAGGGGATTCGACAAAAATTCGACAAACTATGCAAGAAACCCCCCTCACGGTTAATAAAACACACATCCACTGCCGGATGTGTAATACTTTTTATTTTACTCTCTGGAAAGGGGACGAACATCACTTGAGAGTCACAGCGTGCTCCTGACAGAGCCCAATGCTGTGTTACACCCACCATTGCCTGCCGAGTGCCACACACCTCTGTGTTGTATTCCACTAGCTAGTGCATATGCTATGACACTCTCTAGCCCATGTGCACTGTAACACCACCCCGTGAATATGTCATGCCACACTTGTCTTCGCACGGGTTATATTGCCCCATCTAACGTGCCTTTCTCGATGCCTATGTTATAACGCACAGTGCTATGCCATACATATTACAATCTGGGATCCATATCTTTGTCACAGTGCATATGCAACGTTACACTCCCCAGCACATATTTTATATTACAACTTTAGAGACTAGTTAGGTTACACAACACTGCCCTGTGCATATTACACTCCAAGGCGCATATCGCATAGCACGCGCTAGTGCCTGTGCTATCTCGCGCTCTCCAATGAATCTGTCATTGCGCACAATGTATTGCATATTATATTTCACGCCCGGTTCATCTTATATCACACTTTTTGGTGCATAGTTTATACCATACACTATATCTAGTTTTCATTTTCAATCGTGCTCTCAGGACTATGTTCTATATAACACTGTGTTCACCTACCCTTTTCACGGGCATTACATTTTGCGATAGGGGGTGGAGGGTCAGGGGGTGTTTCTGCCAAGTGAGCCCGGAGTCACAGTCACAGACGTCCTCTTCTTCCTGAATAAAAGTGAGATTATGCTGCATACTTGTTCATATTTTAAGTAGTTCGCACAGACACAATGTTTTAAAAACAATAAAGTTCCTAATACCCGCCTTCTCTGAACAGTTAGCTTGCTGCCCCATCCCCTTCCTCCCTATCCTCTGTTGTGTGAATCCATGGACTAGCCTCCTCCCTCCTGCCATGCATGGTCTGATGTGATGCCACTGCCCTCAATTTAGTATGATACACCAGTCCACTCCTCCTGCCCTCCATTGCCCAATTCTATGCCCCATCATTGACCTCCTGCTTAAACTTTGTGCTTAGCTTGCTGCCCCTATTCTCCTTCCCCCTGCCCTCCGATGTCTTTGTGCATGCCCCTGCTCCATCCTTTTTGCCCACCATGTCCCATGGACCTGCCACTCCTATCTACTCTGAGTGTTCTGTTGAGCTGCCACTCCCCTCCCACCTGCCTAGCATTGTCAGATGACTGTAACCTGTCCCTGCCACCTCCACCCTGCCTGTCCACATGCCATGCCCCTATCCTCTTCCTCCTGTCCTACATGGTCCATTGTACTGCCACACCCTTCTGCCCTCCCTGGTCTGTTGTGCTGCAACTGCTCCTCCTGCCTGCCCCGTGTGGTCTGTTGTGAGGTCCCTTCCCCTGAACTTTCTTGTCTGTGCACAGGTCCTGACCCTCCCTTCTATCCTCCATCGTCCTTTGTGCATGCCCCTCCACCCTCCTTCTTGCCCATCATAGCCATTGTGCTGCCACTAACCCTCCCACTTGCCATGCATGGTCTTCTGTGCTGCCATGGCCCCTCCCACCTTCCCTGTGTGGTCAGTTAGCTGCCCCTGACCCCCTCCCACCTTCCCTCCATGGTCTGTGTGTATGCCATCACAGTCTCACTGTTGCTCTTCATGGTGTGTCTTGCTTCTAGTGCCCATCCTGCCTGACCTCCATGGCTATCTTGCTGCTCCTGCCCTGCCCCCTTGCCCCCAGCCCTACTCCCTCCCTCCTGGCTTGTGTGTTCCATTGTAATGCCCCTGATCCGTCCCTCCTGCCCTTTATGGTCTGTTATGCTGCAGCTTTCTCTCCTGTCTGTCCATTATGGTCAGCTAGCTACCATTGCCTCTTGCCCCTCTGTTCTCTGTTGTCCATGTGCATGGTCCTGTCCCCTCCCTCTTGCTTTCTATGGATTGTTGTGCTGCACTCCCGTCCTGCATGCCCTGTGTGGTGTATTGTGCTGCTGCAAACCCTGATGCCTGCCCTGCAGGGTCAGTTTGGTGCACCTCTCCATGTCCCTCCTGTCCTCTGTTATCCAAGTCCATGTCCCTATCCCATTTCCTTCCATGATCCAATGTACCATACTTGCGAACATTTTGAACTTGGTAAGAGGGAGATTTTGAAAAAAAACTGGGGTATTGATTTTCCCCTTTGAGTTACATTGAAAAAGAGGATATTGTAGACAGGAGACCGATCAAATAAAGCCCATTTGAGCTTAAAAACATTGGACGTTTCCTGGCTGAATCGGGTCTGTTGGCATGTATGGTTGTACTACCATTGCCTCTTCCTTCTGCCCACAATGGTCTATTACATTGCCACAGCCTTGAAGGAGGGTAGATTTTGTATCACAGGGGGCCCCTGGCCCGTTCTGTCCACACCTGAAGTATGAGACCCTTGTCCTTGCCCTGCCAGCTGCATTTGTAGGCCGTATTAAATTGACCAGCGGGTCCTGTGTTGCTATATAATTATCCTGAGACATCCTTACCACTCAGCCAGCATAAAACCCCTGTGTAGGCCCTTCTGTTCAATAAGTAGGCCTCTTTGTTAAATTGACCATAGCTCTGCAATTTTAGTGTATAGCAGTCTGAAGGCAGGTCTGCGAGGCCTTCTGATCCAAACTAGTAGCCCCCACCCTACCCGAGTGCTCCGTGCTCGGTATCAAAGTTCAACATCCCCCTGAAGCTGTCGACATACAGTAGGCTGCATCCTGGACTGGTACTTGCTTCCTGGGCAGGTTTCCCGCTTTTAAGGAAGTGGCAACCGCAGAGCGTCAAGTTAGGAGAACTGAGGAGATTTTATACATGAATATATTGAATTCCCGTACAATACCCATTATTTTCTGCTTGCTCTATGGAACTTACGATAAGCGATTGGCCTGAGAGACTGACCTTTTCACCCAGTCCATTGTCAGCATTAAGTGGGTAAATGACGAAATGTCTGGTAAAATCTGCAGACGAAGCTTTTGGGTAGCATACGTAGGTAGATGTAGCGTGCAAAGCAGCCCACAAAATGATATAAAAAGGGAGCACCCACAGATATCGACGGACTACCTCGCCGTCTGTATGTAGGTTAACAGGCAGTGCAGGTTTTCCCCAAGAGCTGGGAGCTCTTGTCTTCCTTTGCTTAAAATGTCTTGCTCTGCTTTGCTTGAAGTATCTTATTCTATTTTACCTATATGAAATGTCATGTTATGTTTAACCATTGTTCTCTTTACTTTTGCATTTAAAAGATTTTGTATTGTAATTGCAGGAATGCTTGCTCTAAGAGTAAACGTGAGTGTTCCTAGGTAACATTTTCCTTGGTGTAACTTGTTTCCCATGATGCATTTATAGATGTGTTTTCTCTCTCTCTCTGTCAGTACATTAATTGAGATACAGAGAATATTATGACAGTTGTATGATTATCTGGATTCTGTATTTTGTACTTTATGTCTCTATTCTGCGGTTTCTTTGAAGTTGCATCTTCTCATTAAACTGCCATTGTATTCTGCCTCCAATTCCATGTCTCATATGTCTGTTTTCTTCATTTTTGGAGCAAGCGTTCCTAGGCACCCCGGCTCAAATTAAGGTGCCCCTTTTGTCCCTGACTCACTCTCCTGCTCAGTTCTGTGGTGGCTCCCGGGGATCTGGGGACCGCCCCTAGCTTCCTTGACCCGTAATAGATCTTCCCTCCAACAGCCTCTCTTGCAAGTCCTGTATTGTTGGTTTGTTGCCCCTGCCCCCCTTTCCACTGCCCTCCATAGTCTGTTGTGCTTCCACGGCCCTTCCTGCCTGCTCAGTGTGGTTAAATTGTTGCCTTTGCACCCTCCTACCTGCCTTCAATTTTCAGAGTCCATGCCCCTGGCCTCTGCCTCTCAACAGTATCCTAATGAACAACTAGATTGCTAACATTCTATATTTATTACAAAAGTGTGGAACGCCTGACATCATCTTGATGTAATCAAAACTGTAATACCTAGAGCATTTCCTTTAGAAATTACATATATGAGAGGGTCTTATTGGCATCAAAATTATGGTTAGTGCTCTAAAAGACTAAAATAAGGACATATTTTCTGAGTTTTCAAATAGCGACAAAGCACTTTTAAATTATTTGTTATCTTTATGTTTTTTTATCCAGTTGACCACTTGATTAAATGTTGCACTTAGGGGAGAGGATGTGGTGTTACTTCCAGAACTGCAGACTTTGCAACTGGGGAACCAGGTTGAAGTTTCTGCTTCAGCTCGACATTCTGTGATTCTGGTCAAATCACTTAGTCTCCCCATGTCTACAACCAAAATTAATTTGTTCTTGTGTGATGTAACCAATGCTCATGTAAAGCACTCCAATACCTGACAAGTCTGCACTATATAACACTGCAAAAACACAAAATAATAAGTGTTTTGCACACTTCTGTCATTGGGCTATATTTGGGCTACATCTGGGTGATTTTTGGGCTACATTTGGGCTCTTTTGTCTCCGGTGGCCATCTTGGGAGATTTATTTGTTATGAAGTTTCCTAATTTCCTCATGTACTGCAGTCTCCTCAGTAGGAAATGCTTTCAGTTTTTTACTTTGATTCCATCATGAAGGTATTCAGATATGTCACACATTTGCCATAAATTCTGAATGTTAGCACTCTATTTGCTCATTAGATCACTGTAGTAAAACTACTGCACCATGGAAGTCTGCTCCTGGTATTAAAAGTGCATGTTTCAGTCTGCATGTCAGAATTTTTTAATGAAATAGAAGAGGATTTGAGAAGTCACTCAAAATGTGCCCTCATTTTCTTTCTTCAGCATTAATCATAATTTCTATGGCAAAATGAACCTCCTCATTGTGTTCCTTTTTAAATTAAATGTTTTAAGTGTTACCAGTTTATTCCAATCAAGATGGCTTCAGGTGTGCCATACTTTTGTCATAAGGAAGACAGTAAGCGCTCTAGTTGTTTTTAAGAACATTCTGGGACATTCTGTCATTGGGCTATACTTGGGCTACATCTGGGTGATATTTGGGCTACATTTGGGCTCTTTTGTCTCTGGTGGCCATCTTGGGAGACTTATTTGTTATGAAGTTTCCTAATTTCCTCATTTACTGCAGTCTCCTCAGTAGGAAATACTTTCAGTTTTTTACTTTGATTCCATCAAGAAGGCATTCAGATGTGTCACACATTTGCCATAAATTCAGAATGTTAGCACTCTTTTTGCTCATTAGATCACTGTAGTAAAGCTACTGCTCACCAGGGAAAACTGCTGCTGGTATTGAAAGTGCATGTTTCAGTCTGCATGTCAGAATTTTTTAATGAAATAGAAGAGGATTTGAGAAGTCACTCAAAATGTGCCCTAATTTTTCTTTCTGCAGCACTAATCATACTTTTTATGGAAAAATGAACCCCCTCATTTTGTTCCTTTTTAAATTAAATGTTTTAAGAGTTACCACTTTAATCCAAGCAAGATGGCTTCAGGTGTGCCATACGTTTATCATAAGTAGGACTGTTAGCGCTCTAGTAGTTCTTTGGAACACTCTGGGAAGCTGCAGTAGAACACAAAGGAATCAACTGACAGTCTCTGCCCTTGTTGGATGTACATGTTTTACTGAGAATGTCAGACTTCATTCTCACATGACTGAGAAAGATAATGTGAATTTACAGAAAATAAGCTCTCAGTTTAGCCTATAGATCACCTTCCAAACCTCTGTGGTAAAAGCATGAGAAAATATTTTTCTCTCAATCATGATATCCCAGCAGAAGGCTTTTTCACATGGTGAAATCACCTTAGAACATACCACAATTCCTAAAATGAGTATGGTACCATCAACAAATGATTTATAATGTAAATAAAGTCTTAAAACCTTCTATTAACTGCAATGCTTTTTAATGAGGTGCTATCATGTATATTGGTCCCAAGATGGCTGCCAACACTTCTTGGATGAAGTGCTGACAGCCAATCAGATCTCAGGATGAGATGTGTGGTTAGGCTCCGCCCACATATATATATGCATTTAAATGCTATTTTCTCAGGAAATACTGAACAGATTTACACCAGACCTGCAAAAGGCACTTCCTTGACCTTATGGCTACCTCTCTGCCAAATTTCAAGTAATTCTGTTCAGCCGTTCGGGCTGTAGCTGTGTCTAAAGGTCCTATGGAAAAATGCATGGGGAAAACGCATTTTGGGACCCCCCTTTTTTCTCGGCCCCTGCTTGACGAATCCCCCCGAGACTTTCAGGGTAGGAGCGGAGCGTAGCGCCCCACCTATTTTGAAAATTTCGCGAGGATTCGTCGACCGGCGCCAAAGTTATTCCAAATAGAATGTTGCGGATTTCCTATGGAAACAGGGTCCTAACTATAACTACCTACTGGCGACCGCCAGTAGGTAATATATATATATATGTATATATATATGTTATCTACTGGCGGTCGCCAGTAGATAGTTATAGTTAGGACCTATTCTCCATAGGAAATCCGCAACATTCTATTGGGAATTTCTTTGGCGCCGATTGACGAATCTTCGCGTAATTTTTCAAACATTTGGCCAGCTCCGCTCCGCTCCTACCCTGAAAGTTTCGTGGTGATTCGTCAAGCAGGGGCCGAGAAAAAAGGGGGGTCCCAAAACACGTTTTCCCCATGCAATTTCCCATAGGATCTGTTGTCGCAGCTACAGCCCGAACCGCTGAACGGAATGACACCAAATTTGGCAAAGAGGTAGTCCTCAGTTCGGACTAGTGCCTTTTGCATATTTGGTGTGAATCTGTTCAGTAGTTCCTGAGAAAATGAGGGTAAAGAAGTTAGTGATATCTATGGCCGCGGAGTATCCGCGGACCCTACCCGCACCGTACGCGAACCCTCCCCGAACCGAGCGCGCACCCTCCCGATCGCGCGCTGAATGCTAATTGGCTGTCGAGCGTCCCTCTACATTCGAAACCAGGAACTGTTGGCGGCCATTTTCTGCCTCGGTAGAAGCGAGGCTGAAGAAGCAAGGGGATTAAGTGCGTAAAACATATAAAGGGGGCAGAGTGGGAATACTCTGACCCTCTAGAGGTGCTTAGGGGGTCCCAGAAGGACACCCTGGGGCCCCCCTTTTTTTAAAAAAAACAAATGCAGCGAAATGCACGCACAGTGCGCACATTCTATCACGTTGGATGCACGGATTCTCTCGCGGTGGGTGCGCGGATCCACGGCAACGTTTTTTGAAAAAAGACAAGAAATCATTGGTTGTATAACGACGTTTCTACACTGAAAGGTAGGGTGTATATTTTTGTTTTTTAAAGGTATGATTGTTATTGGTTAACTAAAACAGATTGTAAGGAACATTATATATGATAAGCTGATATGTTGAAAAGTCAAGCACACTTCCTGTCTTGTGTAGGAACATTGTGTGCTGAACTTGTAACCTGTGAGCTCAGTGCAGTGTTCCATGACCTGTTTCTATGGTAACAGGCAGAAGGCAGATTGGGGGAAGGGTTGAAATGTATTTCAGTTGGAAAGGGTTGAAATGTTTAACCAATAGAAATGTGTGTTTGCTTTTGAGTTTATGTGCGAAGGATTGTGATTTGATGTTTACATGTATATGTGTGGAAAATGAAAGGGAAACTTTTCCATTCTTTGCTTTTGCTGAGAGGTGCACAGTGCAGAGATTCTGTAAAAGAAAATATGGTGATTGATTGATATACTCTTTAATCTACAAAAGAACTTGAAAGATGAGTTATTTAATTGTGAGGAGATGTATGTGGACTATTTTGATTTTAATCAGACTAATGTATTTTTCCTGCTAAAGTGTAGGGAGTACTTTTTTTCTCTACAATGTGTGTGCATGTAGAAACCATTATGTGATTGGCATTTGTGTTTTTCATGTGTTTGTAGAGAGATAACTGTGCAGTTTTTATATTTTGGTAGAATTAGAAACCAGTCATTGTTTATGAATTTGTGAAATGTAGTACTACTTCTAGATGAAGAAATGTGTTTTCATATAGTGCAAGGGATAGTGTTGTTTGTCTAGAATCACACAGTGAGTCTGTGTGCATTTGAGAACCACTGTGAGAGAAGCATTTGGTAATATTGTGTATTTGCTGACAGATAAGTGATTTAAAACCAGTCAGGTTGTCAAGTTTTAGTAGCATTAGAAGCCAGTCTTTGCTTATGTGTTGATTAAATGAGTCAGGCAATGACACTAAAGTGCAGTCGTGAAATATGTAGATTGTGTGCAGTTCCCTTATCACTTCCAGTGTAGTGAATGAGTTTTGGTAAACTCCTAGGAATACTGGTGCTTGTCTAGAATCACACTGTGAGTCTTTGTGCATTTGGGAACCACTGTGAGAGAAGCATTTGGTAACATCGTGTATTTGCTGAGAGAAAACTGTTTTAAAACCTGTCATGTTGTCAAGTCTTAGTAGCATTAGAAGCAAGTCTTTGCCTATGTGTTGATTAAATGAGTCAGGCATTGACACTAAAGATCAGTCGTGAAATATGTAGATTGTGTGCAGTTCCCTTATCACTTCCAGTGTTGTGAATGAGTTTTGGTAAACTCCTAGGGATACTGGTGCTTGTCTAGAATCACACTGTGAGTCTTTGTGCATTTGGCAACCACTGTGAAAGAAGCGTTTGGTAACATTATGTATTTTCTGACAGAAAACTGTTTTAAAACTTGTCATGTTGTCAAGTTTTAGTAGCATTAGAAGCCAGTCATTGCTTATGCGTTGATTATGTGTTGATAAAATGAGTCAGGCATTGACACTAAAGTGCAGTCGTGAAATATGTAGATTGTGTGCAGTTCCCTTATCACTTCCAGTGTTGTGAATGAGTTTTGGTAAACTCCTAGGGATACTGGTGCTTGTCTAGAATCACACTGTGAGTCTTTGTGCATTTGAGAACCACTGTGAAAGAAGCGTTTGGTAACATTGTGTATTTGCTGACAGAAAACTGTTTTAAAACTTCTCATGTTGTCAAGTTTTAGTAGCATTAGAAGCCAGTCATTGCTTATGCGTTGATTAAATGAGTCAGGCATTGACACTAAAGTGCAGACGGGATATATGTAGATTGTGTGCAGTTCCCTTACCACTTCCACTGTAGTGAATGAGTTTTGGTAAGCTGCTAGGGATAGTGTTGTTTGTCTAGAATCACACTGTGAGTCTGTGTGTATTTGGGAACCACTGTGAGAGAAGTGTTTGGTAACATTGTGTATTTGCTGACAGATAAGTGTTGTAAAACATGTCATGTTGTCAAGTTTTAGTAGCATTAGAAGACAGTTATGGCTTATGCTTTCATTATATGAGTCAGGCATTGACAGTAAATTGCAGTTGTGAAATATGTAGATTGTGTGCAGTTCCCTTACCACTTGCACTGTAGTGAATGAGTTTTGGTAAGCTCATAGGGATAGTGGTGCTTGTCTAGAATCATACTGTGAGTTAGTGTGTATTTGGGATCACTGTGAGAGAATCATTTGGCAACATCATGCATTTGCTGACAGATAACTGTTTTAAAATCTGTCATGTTGAGAAGTTTTAGTAGCATTAGAATCCAGTCTTTGCTTATATGTTGATTAAATGAGTTATGCTTTGACACTGATGTGCTGTACTTAAATATGTAGATTGTGTGCAGTATCATTAACTCTTCTAGACTAGTGAATGAGTTTTGGTAAACTCCTAGGATAGTGTTGCTTGTCTAAAATCCCACTGTGAGTCTGTGTGCATTTGGGTAAGGATTGTGAGAGAAGCATTTGGTAACATCGTGTATTTGTTGACAGATAACTGTTTTAAAACCTGTCATGTTGTCAAGTTTTAGTAGCATTAGAAGACAGTTATGGCTTATGCTTTCATTATATGAGTCAGGCATTGACACAAAAGTGCAGTCATGAAATATGAAGATTGTGTGCAGTTCGCTTACCACTTCCACAGTAGTGAATGATTTTTGTTAAACTCCTAGGTATAGTGGTTGTTGTCTAGAATTACACTGTGAGTCTGTGCGCATTTGAGAACCACTGTGAGAGAAGCATTTGGTAACATCGTGTATTTGCTGACAGATAACTAATTTAAAACCTCTCATGTTGTCAAGTTTTAGTAGAATTAGAAGCTAGTCTTTGCTTATGCATTGATAAAATGAGTCAGGGTTTGACACTAAGGTGCAGTACCATCTACTATACTGTTCACTGTGGCAGAACTGAAAATGTAAAAGTTTTACCTAAGCACTGTCCTAGAAGTAGTCTGATTATTTAGTCAGTTTCTAAGTACCAAATAGATTGCTTCAAATCAAAGTGTTCTGACAAAAAAACCCTGTTCACCCCCAGAGAACCATGTCAACTGGAAAAAGGTAGAAGACACCTTTAAACTCCAGCCTACCTTTGAGACTCAAAACCCCAGCCTGGCTGGTAACGTCGAACAAGACTCCCAATCCTTCCACAATTGGATACTACGCGAAATTACAGAACGTGCTCCACCCAAACAGACTAGGAAATCTGATAGTAATGGCAAAACCAACGCCCCTTGGTTCACCCCAGAAGTAGCCGAGGCTCATATGCTCTGTAAAAAAGGCGAACGCAAATGGAGAAAAACATACAACAGTTCGGACAGAAACTCCTATGTCCAACTAAGGAAAAGTTACCACTCCATTATAAAAAGCGCAAAAAAAGAGTTCTACATCAAAGCCATTAATGAGGCCAAGCAAAAACAAAAAACCCTGTTTGCAATAGTTAAATCTTTCACCCATCCAAAAGCCCTACAGCCCGAAATACCTCCCTCTCAAGACCTCTGCGACCAAATAGCAGACTTCTTTGAAGAGAAAATCAATCTCATTCAGAAAGACTTCCCCCCTTACCATAGCCCACAGTCCCCCATCCCTCTGGAACAAGCAGGTAAACTAACTGGAAACCTAAAAACGTTCTCACAGGTCACTCTAGCCCAAACCAAGGAAGTCATCCTAGCATGCAAGTCAGGAGCCCCCTCTGACTCCTGCCCTCCTAGAATCCTTCACCAACTGATTGACACTGTCAATCCCATCATAAACAAAATAGTAAATACCTCCCTCAGCACTGGCATCGTCCCCAGGGCATGGAAACAAGCCATTGTTAAGCCCTTAATGAAAAAATTGAACAAATCCCCTTCCGACCTGACCAATCTCCGTCCAATCTCACTTCTCCCAGTTCTGGGAAAAATCACAGAACAATTAGTCTACAGGGAACTCAAAAACCATCTCGAAATGAATAATATCCTCCACCCTCAACAATCAGGCTTCCGCCCCCAGCACTCGACGGAAACTGCCTTGATCGAATTGACTGACTCAATAAAAATATTACAGGACCAAAGAAAGAACGCAGTATTGATCCTGTTGGACCTCACAGCAGCGTTCAACACCATCTCCCATCCCATACTACTGGACAGACTCAGGGACATTGGTATCTCTTACCTGGCATTGAACTGGATAACATCTTTCCTAACAGAAAGATCCCAATCCATCACACTAGGACCTTTCAGTTCTGCAGAGAAAAAGATTCGATCAGGAGTCCCACAAGGCTCCATCTTAAGCCCCCTGCTCTTTAACGTCTACCTTATTCCCCTCATCTCCCTGATCGAATCATTCGGCATAACTGTTACATCATACGCCGACGATACCCAACTCATAGTCCCGCTAGAGGAGAATTCTACATCAGCCGAACAAAATCTAAAAAACTGCCTAAAAACGTCTTTCTGTGGATGGAAACAAATCACCTCAAGTGCAACACTAGTAAGACAGAAATCCTCCCCATGGGGAAAAATGTCAACTTCTGTCCTCATCTCTGGTGGCCAGAGGACTCCACAGCCCCTCCCCAGACCGTCACAACAGCAAGAAACCTTGGAGTCACCTTCGATACTGACCTATCCTTCGATCATCACGTAAGGAAGGTGGCAGGAAGCTGCTTCGGAATCATTAAATCCCTCAAAAAATGTTTTGACTTCCTACCAACGGATGCTAGAAAAGCGGTAGCCGTGGCACTAATCCTATCGCGCTTGGATTACTGCAACGGCCTAATGGCAGGTGTAAAAAAAGTCACACTCAAAAAACTGCAGAGCGTCCAGCATTCTGCTGCCAGAATGGTGCTTAAACTCCCCAGGAGGTCTTCAGCTTCCACTGCTCTGAGAACCCTCCACTGGCTACCCTTGCACAAAAGGATTCTTTTCAAAATCCTAATCATTGCATTCCGGGCATTCAACCACATCGGCCCCAAATATCTAATTAGGCGCTACCCCCATTACAATCCCCAGAGGACCCTGAGATCCTCCAATAACAATCTACTAAAACCTTCCAACTTCAACCTAAAAACCAAAGGGGGTAAAACCCTCACCCACTTATCTTCTAGAGCCTGGAATTCCATGCCCCAGCACCTGAGGTCCCTAACCAAGGAAATCCATTTTAGGAAACAACTAAAAACCTGGATCTTCAGCCTTTCTGACGAGTACGTACTGGACGCCATCTAATCCCGCCTTCCCTCAACCTCAAGCATACTTTCCAGTTAGCGCCAGGATGCTCCTTCCGGAGCGACAGTCGCGCTCTATAAATACCAATACCAATACCAATACCAATACCAATACTATACACTTGTCTTTTACACCTTCAATTCCCTAGTCAGTATCCATACACTTCCAGGAAACATCCTGTCACTTTTTTTGCAGTCCTCTAGAGACCCATTCAACAGCATGTACTAATCCATTGACTGTGCCAAAACTCAAACACTTATAAATTCACCTAGGCACTCTCTTTCCAGTACTCTAATGATTCAGTCACAGCCTAAGTATTCATGCACTGAGCCAGTTCTTAGCACATGGACTACGTCAAACCCATGTCCACTATGCATGCAGTCCTCTAACCACCTACACACTTGTCTTTCACACCTTCAATTCCCCAGTCAGTATCCGTTCACTTCCAGCAAACACCCTGTCACTGCCGTTGCACTCCTCTAGTGACCCATTCAGCATCATGCACTAATCCATTCACAGCACCAAATCCTGATAAATTTACCCAGGCACTCTCCTTGCAGTACTCTAATCATTCAGTCAGTACCCAAGTACTCATCCAGTGACCCAGGCCTTAGTATATGGACTGCTTCAAACCCTTATCCTCTATGTATGCAGTCCTCTAACCGCCTACACAATTGTCTTTCACACCTTCAATTCCCTAGTCAGTATCCATACACTTCCAGGAAATACCCTGTGACTCTGTTTGCAGTCCTCTAGTGACCCATTCAGCACCATGTACTAATCCATTCACTGTGCTAAAACCCTTATAAATTCACCAAGATACTATCTTTGCAGTACTCTAATCATTCAGTCAGTGCCTATGTATTCATACACTGAGCCAAGCCTTAGCACATGCACTGCTTCAAACCCCTATGCACTATGCATGCAGTCTTCTAACCACCTAGACACTTGTCTTTCACACTTTCAATTTCCTAGTCAGTATCCATACAGTCCAGCACTTGTCACTGACTTTGCACTCCTCTAGTGACCCATTCAGTACCAAGTACTAATCTATTCTCTGTGCGAAAAGCCTAGCACTTATAAATTCACTTAGGCACTCTCCTTGCTGTACGATAATCATTCAGTCAGTACTCAAGTAGTCATGCAGTGAGCCAGGCCTTAGCACATGGACTGCTTTAAATACCTATGCAGTATGGATGCAGTCCTCTAATCACCTACACCTTCTATTCCCTAGTTAATATTCATACTCTTCTAGCAAACACCCTGTGAGTCACCAAGTGTGTCTCCTTATACCACTGTAATCATTTAGTCAGTTAGCATGTAGTATTTTAGTGAGGTAGGCTTTAGGGCATGAACTGCTTCAAAGTAGTATGCACTATGTATGTAGTGTTTTAATGATCGTCACACTTGTGGTTCAGGGCTATAGTTTCATAGTCAGTTTTTATATAAAATGTGTTTGTACATTAATTGGAATAGTATACATTTGAAAGTTAATAATATACATTTATTTGTGATTCTTTTTTACAGATACAGAACAGGAGTGTTTCTCATCTGTTTGCACTCTTCTCGTGCAAGATTGTTTGGATGAAGGGTCCTTAGGTGTTTCATCATACTTGCTGTGCCGCACGAGTATTTTTTGTTAGGATCTCCTCGTAACAGAACTCTTTGGCAAATCTTGCGAGTGACGAAGGTGGCATTGGTCTTTGTTTGCTCCTTGGAAAAAGTAAAAAATGTCCTCACCACTGAAGAAAAACGTCGTTTGTGTGGTGCCTTCTGCAAAACATTTTCTTCAGATTCGGTAAATATTTTAAAGTGGCAACATTTACAGTTTTTGTAAGTTAAACTTATAAAATTTTGTTAGCTGTATGCATTTTATATATCTGTGATTTGTTTCTTGTGGTATTTTGTTGAGAATACCATGTTGTTTTTTTTTAACAATCTTTCTTATTTTCCAGGTCTGTCGTCGACATCCATTGTCCCCACAGTAGTGTTCCGCCTTGTTGTTTTTTATTATTGTTGTTACATTTTGTTTATTAGTTTATTGTTCATATATATGTTAATATATGTTAATAAAAAAATAAAGTTTGAAAATAGTTTTTTGTTCATATATTTATTATTATAAAAAATAAAGTTTGAAAAAAACATTAATAACGTTTTTGGTTGTTCTCTTAACTGCTGTGTGACTCTTTCTTGTTCTTATTACTGTTATTTGATGGAGTCCGCCATGGTGTTAAATTTTGGGGGACTTATCGCTGGAATACTGGTGATATCTGCAGTTTGCACTAACTTCTGAATAGTGTGTTAGATTTATCTCAACTTTACTTCCGTTAAAGTGCTGATAAAGAAATGGAGAGTAGCCGTTCCCGTGCAAAAAGACACGAGGTGCACCTTTCCGATTTATTCTAAATACTAAAACCCTGTATTGAATTGCACTGAGGTATTGGCTGCAGTTACAGTCTACACACAAAATCTATTAAGAAATCTCATTGTATTTATATTGATTGGGAATAGTGCGTCAGGTGCTGGATCTTGATGAGATACACTGCTCAGTTCGTATATTGTTCTGCACAAGAAAAAAATCACATCACAACTTTCACACCAATTGCAATGCGAAACAAATTCCGGCGATAAGACACGTTAGCACCAGGGATTTTACACTTGCGTTCTGCTGGTGTTAAGCAGGATAACTACCTGCACCATGAAAGGGAACACAGTCAAGAGCCACACCAGAACACCCACAGGTACCATAGAGTCAATGAGCATGATACAGGGATACCCATGAGGGACAGAAGACTCATCTCAACAACTCCAGGACCGCCAATGCCCCCCAAACCCACATCTTAGTAAGTGTGTCCCTGTGCTCATTGTCTTAGCATGATAGGCACGAGCCCTGCAACATCACAGTGTGCTGTCACCTCAGCGTTGGCAGTGAGCCTGGATGTGTAGCTACGCACGCATCCTCCTGCATGCACAACTGGTGTGTGCTGGTCTGGGGTTCACAGGTCAGTGCAGGGGTGTGCCTCTCCGGCAAGGGGAACGGGGTGTCTCGGACATGTCTGTGTACAGGAAGTGTGGTAAGTGTGTCTCTGTGTTCTGGTGTGGCCTGCTACAAGAGCCACAGCAGTTGATGTTGTAAACTGGCATGCACCACCTCCAAACGGCACTGTGATGTTGTAGTTGGAATGTAGCAGGACATGCGCAAATAGGCATTACAATGGTGTGCTGTACGAGTGCATGAGATACAACAGCGCACCATACAAAAGTGTGGGGGCTCGTGGGAGGGAGGTGCAGCCATTTGGCAACATAACACACAGTGAACTCGACCATGTGCCACATGCTGGGCATCTCATCCATGATGAGCACGGTCGCAGACATCCCACAACACCAACGACTGGCCTTTGTACACATCCTGTATGAATGCAGCGTGGTTTTCACTTCTATGCTGGTTCAGTGGTGTGATGTTGGCGGGTTGTGTGACTTGTGCTGCTTGTTGGTGTGTTTCATTTTGGCCATTGTTAGTCTATATGTGTTTTGTACTTAATTGTGCATGTGTGCCATTCTGCCCATCTCCCCCCTCCCCCACTCCCTGCTTCTTCCTCTTCCTACTGCTGTTGTGTCTATAATTTTGTTGCTGCACACATAAATACATGTAAAGAATAAATTAGAATAGTTCCTTGATTCTTTTAGGTTTCAAAACTTCTCTATTGGTTTCTTTTTAATTTTCCATATGAACCATTTTTTAAATATTGAACAACACATAGAAGTCAGAAGTGCAACGTATTCTATCAACACACTTTCTAGAACATTCTATAACACGTGCAGGTTAAAAGTTCATCAATTTTTTAAAACTTAACGATTTTTTTTGTAACATTTTCCTGAATATTTAACGACACATGCAGGTTAAGAGTTGACGATTGTTTTAAGTTCGAACAGTGCCTTTCAAATGCAAGTAGCAGGTGTGGTTGATCTGAGCAAATGTTATCCTTTGATATGTACTCCACGTTGAAACTGCTTTTTCTTAACCAATCACAAAGATGCTTTTCCACAAAACTAATGTGCACCCTACTTTTAAAAAATAATGCTTTTCATGATATCTTCAGAGATAATTTATAGATAGGAATTAGCATTTAAAAAACCTTTGAAATTCACTGAAAAAACCATAGGTTTTAGGGGCATTATAGTTAGGAATTGGCATTTAAAAAACCTTAGAAATTCACTGAAAAAACCAAAGGTTTCAGGGGCGTTATAGTTAGCTGGACATTTCCCTCGTACAAAACCCTAGAAATTCCCCTGTTATAGTTAGTTCAGCTAACTATAACTCGCGCCCCCGCAATGCACTGCTGATGACGTCACATATTACATCACTCATGACATGGTCAGTGACATCACTGATGACATCACTGATGACATCTCAAATGACATCACTCATGACATCACTGATGACATCATCCATGTGATAAATTAGTGCATCTTCTCACACCCTAATACGGCCATTTTGAAAATCATAGATACTCCAATACCAATAAATACATACCACTCATTAACTCTTAGGTCTACATACACCTCCACTCACTCACCTGTACAGTCACTCATACTTACAGTCACTCCGTACAAGACTATCATATGCATTTATACACCTATATAGACACTCACACACCGCCAATCATCCATTGAGGTACTGACACACCTAGTCAGTCGTGCAAGTAATTAAACACAGTCCAATTTACTCACCTATACAGTTAAACACACTCAAGTTCACTTACTCATAAAAATAGTACCACATTCTTACGCTCTAATAGAATCATTGATACAAGCACACACTCATCCATACAGCCACTCTCACAATCACACACTCTCACATATACCCACTTATATACTCTTACACACATATATACTGCCTTTCACATATGTAGTTAGTCACACATGTACCACTGAGATATACATTCAATCCCTAACACACCCATACATACACTCATCCAACCATACAGTCCATCGCAGATGCACTCTTAAAACCATGCACCCATAGAATCACCCACTCACACATCTATGCATAGAGTCACACACACCCTACCCACACAAACACTCAGGCACCCATACAGATACTCAGACAACCAATCAATAACCCATATAGACACTCATATAGCTATTCACAAAACCATGCAGCCACTTATACACCTACACACAGACACATACAGACATTCACACAGTTTAGTCACTAGTCTGCAGTAAGATACATTTAATGACTCACTTAAAGAGTCATTTACGCACCTACAAAATCATCCATTCACACACTTGTACACCCACTCATTCTTCAACAGACCTTTCCCTATATATATTAAACATATTAAAACTGTACAGAAACACATGAACTAACTATAACAGGGGAATTTCTAGGGTTTTGTACAAGGGAAATGTCCAGCTAACTATAAAACCCCTGAAACCTTTGTGTTTTTCAGTGAATATATATATGCAATTATAACACACTTGGCAAATGCAACTGTTAAATGCATGGATAATAATAAACACAAGAATAAGCAAGTTATACTGGATGTCCTGTAAGAAATCAGAGAGATATGCACTAAATTAATCAAATGCAAATGAGTACTTTGGATGTGCACTCTGACTCACTCACACATCACAAAGAAAACACCTCAAATGATTATAGCCACTGGCCAAGCATCACAATGGCAACAATCAGAAACAAATCACCTCACCCGATCATTCACTCGACGTCCTTGCCAACTCAAGCTGGAGGAGCCCTTTCACTGCCAGGCAGGGACTTGCGGCTGGGACCAAAACCCCACGTTTCTTGTGACAACACGTCTGCCCCACAACTGAGCTCCCACTGGCTGCCAAGATCCACCATCTTTAATACCTTTTACTCAACCTAATGTGAAGGTTCTAGAAACCTTGCCAAGTTCAAGACAGAAGCTGGCCAGGCCACTGTATTTTGACTCCGAGGCAGAGCTGTACATTCCACACCTTTCTCTGGAAACAACAATCTCTGCCCTGAAAGGCACCAAGCACACTTCCCACACATTATCCTAGCGAAGTTTATGAAAGCCTCAGATGGTACATTCAACAATCTCCACTCCAAAAACAAAGCAACCTTGAACGTGATTAACTCAAATAACTTGAGCACTCTGGGGGCCTGCCTGTGCACACAAAATGCTCTAACACAATGCATATTTGTGCACCATTGCCTATAGCATCACATACGTTATCTCTCAATGTACAACGTACTGCCCATGTGTGCACCACTGCTCATAACACTGCACTTCGAGGCCAAAAAGTACATTCCACATCTCTCTCTCTCTCTCATTCTTTCAAATGCACATCCCACACGTTCTGTTCCTGGCAAGGCTGTTCTACTCCGTGACAGCTCCCGCTTTAAAACTGCAAGATTACACTAGAGAATTTTCAAGCAAAACAAGGCATATGTAGGACGCACATTTATGCTAGGATAAAATGAAAAACCAAAAGTCAATTAAAATCATGGTAGTCAAAGGTCATTACGTGGTGTCAAACCAAAGGAGTGACTCTAGCACTCCAGGGTTCAATTGCAATTGCATTTATATGTCACCATCACTAATATTTGATGCTATGATTTACTGTATATTTATTATGGTGTTAAAATTTTTTATGTTCCAACGTATGTTTCTTTTCCTTCTATGTTTTTATAATATTATATTTATAAAATATTGAATGTTGTTTTATACTTTTTTCAGCCCTGATGAAGTTCTCCCAAAGAGAACGAAACACGTTGGCTGGAATTGAAAGCACTTTTGATACTGATTGAAAAATAAAGAAACCTAAGCAAAAAATGATCTCTTCAATCTGGACTTTGTTATTCTGCGCATGCCCATCAAAACGTATATTCATACATATATATATATATATGTGTAGATATAATGTGTAAAGATAGATAGATAGATAGATAGATAGATAGATAGATAGATAGATAGATAGATAGATAGATAGATAGATAGATAGATAGATAGATAGATAGATAGATAGATAGATAGATAGATAGATAGATAGATAGATAGATAGATAGATAGATAGATAGATAGATAGATAGATAGATAGATAGATAGATAGATAGATAGATAGATAGATAGATAGATAGATAGATAGATAGATAGATATATTGCCTACTGGCGGTCACCAGTAGGTAGTAATGGTTAGGACCTTGTTTCTATTCAAAAGCTTTTTTTCTTTTGTCGATTCTTTGGTACCATTTTACGACGAAATTTTCAAAACTAATGGGGCGGTCAGGTCAGCTTCTGTGTTGAAAGTTTTGGGGTGATTCGTCTAGAGGGGGCTGAGAAAAAGGAGGTCCCAAAACCTGTTTTCTCAGCGGGTACCACAGGGACCTACAGGGTCCAAAAAAGCATTTTCAAAACAATCTTGGTAAGAGTTGCGTTGGGTGCGCGAATCCCACCGAATTCTTTTTAAGAGAACAAAGCACGGTCTTCTGCGCTTTGTTTTCATTAAGCACCTGTGTGGGTCAGGTCCCGAGGGCAATTACAAATAATGATGGGGGGGCCCTCGTGGGCCCCTACAGCCCCCACAACCGCCACCTCCCCAGGGCTTAGCTCATGAAATGCAGGGGGCACACAGGACCCTCTGCAGCCCCGGAGACTGCCACCTCCCCGGGGATTTTTTTAAACAAAATTGTGTGGGGGGTTCCTGCCTTGTAGAGTGGTGTTGCATACAGTGGATTAGAGTTTCAGACTGTGGAGAGGAGTAAAGTAGAGTAAAGTAGAGTATAGTTCAGTGACATGGAGGGGAATAAAGTGTAGTAGAGTGGACTATAATGGAGTGGAGTACACTGGGGTGTGGTAGTATAGAGTAGAGTAAAGTATCTTAGAGTGGAGTGGTGTGTTATAGACTATAGTGTGCAGTACAGTGGAATCTTGTACCATACAGTTGAGAAAATTGCCATACATTGGAGTACTGTGTTATACAGTAGTGTGTAATGGGGTGTTGAACAGCATTGGGAAGTGATGTAGACAACAGAGTGGCATACATTATAGTGATAACTTCCATTTACAATGTACCCACCACCTTCAAATTATTATGAAAAGTGGACCCCATTGCACACTCTTTTCGGTTAGCTTCCCAGACAACACTATCTTAACTCACCACTCTACCATGCACTGTGTTTTGACAAATAATGTAATTTGAGAAGATATAAGAGTTGTCATGGATGTTTTGATTTCACATGCTATATGTGATGTAGGGTGCAAGGTTATAAACAGTGCATGGGAAAGGAGTGACTTATACTTAATGTAGTCTGACGATTAATGTGACAAGACTGTGTTTGGAGGTCAGTGACAGCAATTTGAAGATGGTGCATACATTATAAATTGAACTTATTATAACTTTTTTTAATGTTTGTGTATTTTAAGTTGGGGTTTGTATAGAATTAATACATAAGGTATTTCTGAAAATAAATCATTATAAGCTTTTTTTCTTCTTGTATTTCAAATCACAGTGTGAATTGTCATTGATTAGAGTGTCTTAAAGTGGAGTGTAGTACAGTAGAGTGGAGAAGAGTGTCTTAGAGTCTTGTGACATGAAGTGGTCTATTATAGAGTGCAATAGAGTAGAGATGAGTAGAGAAGAGTTTCGTACAATGGAGTAAAATGTTATACAGTGGAGTAGCTTGGTGTGTCTTATTGTGGAGTGGACTATCATAGAGTAGAACGGTATGTTTTACAGTATAATAGCTAGTCAAACAGTAGAGACAAGTGTTCTACAGTGGAATGTCGTCAACTTTGGTTTCATGAAATGGAGTGAGCTGGAGTGGAATGTCATCGCGTAGAGTGTCATAGATTTGCCCAAAGAGTAGCAGAGTGTTGTAAAGTGTAGTGCTGTTAGACTTGGCATCTTTTGGCATGTTTCTGCTGAGTTTTTGCTTTCTGACCTCCGGTTTTTGACTGTTGGTGTAATGATTCTGCGCACTTTCCTTACTGCTGATCAGTGGTAAAGTACAAGTGCTCCTGTGGTAAAATGTGTTATGGATTGGTGTTTCCATGATTGGTCTATTTGATGTATGTGCCAGTCCCTAGTAAAGTGCACTGCGAGTGCCAGGGCCCATAAATCCAATGCTGTTGGTGGGCTGCAGCATTGGATTGTGCCAGCCACGCAAACAGCCCATAAAGGGTAACTCCATTGCAGAGCCTGTGTGCAGCCTGGGGCTGCCATGTCAACTTGGTAAGTGCACACACTTGCCAGTCCCTAAACCATCCCTTTTCTACATGTTAGACACCCCTAAGGTAGGCCCAATGTACCCTTGTGGGCAGGGTGCATTGTATGTGATAGGTAGGACATGCCCTGGTGTGTGTGGCATGTCCTGATAGTGAATTACAGCCTACTTCATTTTTCAATATTGCAAGGCTACCTGTTCCCCATAGGCCAGAATGGGCAGTTTGATTATAACATCCTATAATCCTAACTGACCCAGGGAACATGGTGGAAATTCGAGTTTAGTATGCCTAAACTCAGAATGATAAAATACATCTTTTAGTGAAGATGGTTTTAACATTCTGTGTTTGAAAATACCACTGTTGGAAAGTAGGAATTTTCTTACCTAACCATCCAGCCTGCCTCTGCTAGGTTGTGTACTGTCTGTCTGGTTTGTGAGTGACAGGGGCTAGGGGAGACTCCAGGAGACAGGGTGAGTCAGCACAGAGCTGAATAGACCTATCTGCATGTAGATGGGAGGGAGGAGTAGCACCTGGGTCTGTAAAGGGCTGTGCCCGCCTTCCACAATGTTGGCTCCACCTCCTGTGGTGTGTCTGAGGACCCTGGCCCACACTGACAAAGGAAGTAGGTGCACACTGGCAGAATGCACCCAGAACTTGTTTGAACTAGGTACAGGACCCTCTGCCATCAGAGGACACAGGATTTGCTAGTATAACTCTTGGGGCCAGAGCCCAAGATTTTCAGAACTCTTTTGGATCAAGAAGACTGCCAAGACGAAGAGCTGGAGATGCTGTGAGGAGGAACTACCACTTTGCCGTGTGCTTTGCTGTGTTGGCCAATGCAAAAACAACAGTTGATGGACAGAATAATGCAGAACAATGTCATACATTCACCCCAGTACAGAGATCTGAGCCTAAATCCATCTTTTTTTTGCTCACCATGCCATTCCAGTTTGAACCCAGCCATATGCAAATCAGTCTTGACCCTGTGCCTCATGGGAACAGTCCAGCCCGAACTGCCAAGCCAGGTCCTCCCTGGACTGGAACCAAGCATCCTAGGACCGGTTTCAGGGTATCACCCCTCCTTAGCCAGGATAGCTTGATTCCAGTGGCATGGAGAGCACAGGACTCATGTCTGAGCATACCTGTCCCACTCGGGGGGACAAATGCAAAAACAACAGTTGATGGACAGAATGCAGAACAATGTCATACATTCACCCCAGTACAGAGATCTGGGCCTAAATCCATCGTTTTTTTGCTCACCGTGCCATTCCAGTTTGAACCCAGCCATATGCAAATCAGTCTTGACCCTGTGCCTCATGGGAACAGTCCAGCCCGAACTGCCAAGCCAGGTCCTGGCCTCACTGTGCCACTGGAATCAAGCTATCCTGGCTGAAGAGGGGTGAAACCCTGAAACCGGTCCTAGGATGCTTGTTTCCAGTCCATAGAGGACCTGGCTTGGCAGTTTGGGCTGGACTGCTCCCATGAGGCACAGGGTCAAGACTGATTTGCATATGGCCAGGTCTAAAGTAAACTGGGGTGGCATGGTAAGCAAAAGAATGATGGATTTAACCCAGATCTCTTGACTGGGGTTGAATGTTTTTATTTGTTCTGCATTCCGTGCATTAATTGTGTGTCTTTTGCTGTATTGCCCTGCAGTGGCTGCTTCTGTCTTGGGCAGTGAAAGGACTGGACTGAACTTTCTGCAATCTACTTTTGTGAGTTTCTCCAAGGGCTTGAGGCAGAGCTTGCCCCGTGTTCAAGAAGTCTCAGGAACAGCAAAGACTTCAAGCTCGACACGGTCTATGATGCCTCTGCCGACTCAGTGTCCGGAAGGCACCGCAGAGGGCACCGCTGCAACGCCGCACTGCGACCCTGATCTCACCGACAAGCCTGCTAATGCCACCGAGCCGCTGCTTGCACAGTGTTCTGTGGGCACCGCACTCCGCAACGCCTCGCTTCATGACGACGCTGTGGTAGCCCCGACGACGACGCTCCACACCGGAATTGATGCCACTGCTTGCACCGTGGTTCAAGCGCACCGCTTGTAAAGTTACGCGATGCCCCGCCCTCATCCTGCACCGCAGCCTTGGCCTACCGACACCAGTGCTATCGACTCCCATTCGTCAGCCGACGACAGCACTTCAGCGAGGACGCTGTTTGCACCGTGACCTGCCAGCACTGTGACGAGCACTGCCTTCATCTCACACCGCGACCCTGGTCTCACCGAGGACACCATCTGATGCTGTCACTGAGCCGCTGCACGCACCGCAACCTAAGGGCACCTCTGCACTTCGCACCGCTGCACCTGACGCCGGCCGACGCCAGCGCACCTGACGTCAACAAAGATGAGTTAGATCTGCAACGCATGTGACTTCAAGGGCCCGGACAACTCCTGCACCGACCTCCGGAATCAACGCCTGCGGACGCCGTGTGTTCGGAAGCTCAACGAGAGGTCATCGATGCCCTGCATTTCTGAAAGGTACTGTTTGCAGATCTTCCAGACACCGGATCTGGCCCGCGACGCCGTGGTCAGCCAGAACTATTTGGATTTGTTTGCTCACGACGCCATGATAGCCCCGGACTGAACTATTGACATCAAGGAACTGTTTTACAAGCTTATTTGGATAACTGAAGATTTTTAAGCACTGTATTGTGGATTTTTATCATTGTTGGTCTTGTCTTAAGTATATAAAAATATTAGATATTTTTCTAAACTGGTGTGGTGTCCATTTGTAGTGCTTATGTTATGTTAAATTTATTTGTAAAGCGCAACGGTTACCCTGGGGTGTCCTGGTGCTAGTTACTTGTCTTTTCAGCCATCACCATTGAAGGAGTTTTAAATATTGAACCAAGTTTTTAGATTCCTTCTAAAAGTCAGCAGAGCTTACACTGTATTACTGTTGGTTATGTAAAAATGCTTTACACACTGCCTCTAAGATAAGCCTGACTGCTCGTGCCAAGCTACCAAGGGGGTGAGCAGGGGTTATTTTAGGAGTGTAACTCCCTTACCCTGACTAGGAAGAAGTGTTCCTATTTGGACAAAGGTGCAAGCCCTTGCCAACTAGAGACCCCCATTTCTATCAAGCGCTATAAGTGGAGTTCAGTTGAGTAGAGTGTCGTACAGTTAAGTGTTGAGCAGTAGAATGGCAAAGAGTCCCGTACAGAGTGGTGTTGTAAAGTGGAGTATCATTATTTGTGAGAACAAACTGCATTGTAGAGTGGTGAGGTATTGTTAGTGTTGTCTGATTAGGAAGTGTGTAACAAAGTCTACTACTAATGTGAAGGTGGTAGATAAATTGTAAATGAAAGTCATACCTATAACTTTAGAAGTTTATAAAGTTCATGTAGTTTAAACTTGGTTTGTATAGGGAAAATACGGTTTCTAACTATAACTAAGCTTAAACCTTTGTTTTTTTCATTGAATTTCAATGCTTTTTAAATTTTATGATAAAAATGTGTTTCAAATCGGACAGTCCAGTATCACAAATGGAGAGTTGTTACATGGAGTGCTGTACTGTACAATGGATAAGAGTGTTGTAGAGTCTATTGTCAAAGACTGGAGTATTGAGATTGTAATCAAATGGTGTAGAGTGTAGTAGATTATCGCACAGTGTGGTAAAGTGTTATATATTGTGGTGGTGTGTTCTAGAGTAGGGTATTGAAGACTGTCATAGAGTGGAGTAGAGTGTTTTAGAGTGGAGTAGGGTGAAGTGGAGTGTCATAGAGTGGAGTTTCGTCAAGTGGAGTGCCGTAAAGTTCAATTGAAGACAGCGTCATGGAGTGGACTACTGTGTCATATAGTGGCGTGGCGTAACATAGAGAGAAGTTGAGTGTCATTGAGTGTCCTACAGAGTAGCATAATGGCAGAGAGTGAATGGGCACAGAGTGGAGTTGTGTCAGAAGGTGGCATTGAGTGTAGTACAATGTTGTAGAGAGGTGTTGCATACTGTGTATTAGAGTGTCAGACTTTGGAGAGGCATAAAGTAGAGTATAGTACAGTGGCATGGAGTGGGATAAAGTGTAGTAGAGTGGAGTATAGTGAAGTGGAGTACACATTGGGTCTGGTAGTTAGGCCTGGGCGGTGAACTTCGCTCCGTTCGTGGAGTTTTCTGCACTCCGCGCTCTGTGAAGCTCGCGCCATGCAGAAAACTCAGCTTTGCAATGTGCAGCAGAGTTTTTCCCCACTTGTGATAGCGAACGGTAAGTTTGCAAGCACGAAAGGTAAGTTGGCGAGCACGAGCTGCCACTCGGGTACAATTTCTACCTGAGCGGTAGGAATACCAACAGAAACTGCAGTTCGCACTGCACTTCGCAGAGTTTTTTTTGTAATTTCGTGGAGTCTGTGTAGCAAAACTCTGCGAACTACGCCCAGGCCTAGTAGTAGTGTAAAGTGGAGTACAGTGTCATAGAGTGGAGTGGTGTGTTATAAATTATATAGTGGCATTGAGAGCAGTAGAGTGGAGTTGTGTAGCATACATTCGAGTAAATTGTCATAAATTAGAGAACTGTGTTGTAAGGTAGAGTGTAGTGGGGTGTTGAACAGTATTGAAAAGTGATGTAGACTACAGAGTGGCATACAGTCTAGTAGACTTTTGGAGTAGGGTACAGAATATTATAGTGTTGTAGAGTGGGGTAGAGTGGATTGGCATACAGTGTTATAGAGTACAATGACACAGAGTGAGGTAGAGTGGAGTGTCTTAGAGTTGAGCAGAGTGGAATACTGTGTCAGTGTAGAGTGGAGTAAAGTAGGGTGTAGTGGCATACAAAGAGTTATGTACTGTGTCCTGTAGTGGACTACAGTATTGTAGAGTTGAGTAGAGTTTTGTAAGTGGCATACAGTATAGTACAGTGTTGTAAAGTGGAGTGATGGGGTACCTACAAGAGTAAAGTGTTAGAGAGTGGCATACAATGCAGTATTCTTGTAAAGTGGAGTTACATAACATACAGTAGTGTGTTTAACAGTGGAGCTATGTAGAGTGGATTGTTATATAGTAGAGTAGAGTGAGGAAAAGTCCCATAGTTTGGAGTAGAGTATGGTGGAGTGGTGTAATGTAATGTAGTGTGGAGTAAAGTACAATAGAGTATATAAGTGTGTCATAGAGTAGAGTGGCATGGAGTGGAGTATACTGGAGTAGTATTCTGTTATACATTGGAGAGGGGGGTCTAATAAAGAAGAGTAGAGTGCTGTGCTGTGCCATTTAGAAAAGTGTAACATATTGGAATAGAGTTTTGTACATTGGTGTGTACAGGCATAGAGTGGAGTAAAATGTTGTAGAGTGCCATGAAGTGTGGTAGACTTTAATAGGGAGGAGTTATATAGAGTGGAAAAGAGTGTCACTCATTGGAGCAGCTTAGAGTGGAGTGGCACACACTGTAGTGGCTTAGAGTAGATTAGAGTAAATTAGAGTGGCATACAGTGAAATAGCGTATAGTGGAAAATTGTACAGTGAAGTGCAGAAGAGTGGAATGGTGTACAGTGGAGTGGCGCAGAATGGAGCAAGGTACAGTGGATTAGTGCAGAGTGGGGTCACATACATTGAAGTGGTGTAGCGTATAGTTGAGTTACATAATCATGTGACCATAAATCTGTCTTTTAGTTGTTTATGTAGTAATTTTTAAACTTTACATATGCAATTTAGTTTATTTTTGAGACGTCCTTGCTGCTTTTAGTAAGATTGTGCTACATATGAAGGCCTAAGTGAATGCAATCATTATTGTAACATCAAATTAAGGGGCATATAATCAAGGACATGCAATAATTATCACAAATCGCACTTTGCGCGATTCACATTATCATTGTACTACATCGCCGTGTTAGCTACGTATTATCAACGTGTAGCTCAGGAGATGTAATTCCAGCGAATAACAGGAATAGTGCGTGGAACCCAGCGAAGATTTCACAGCGCTAAGGAGAGGCTTGCTGATAGGGGAGTGTGAACATAACATGACAATCCACCTCCCATTATCAGTATGCCTAAGTCATTTCAAAAGCAGGCATTACATACCTGCGATAACCGCGGTTAGCGCGGTTATTTCTATCACTTCGCGGGTCTGCTGCACGGCTTGCTAATATTGCGAAGCCGTGTTAGTGAGGATTTCAATGTTGTTTACCTAGGGAATGCCTACTTTGCATGTCATTAGCGATATTGATCGCTGACATGCAAAGTAGCAAGGAAAACGCGCTAACGCTTGTTAGCGTGTCCTTGCAAATATAGTGATAAAAAGATCACTGCTTATTCGGCGCTAAGTGCCGAAAAAGCGGCGATGTTTCCCTTAATAAAATGCCCCTAAGTTTTTTTTTTTTTAAAGGCCAATTATCATGTCCTCCATATAGTAGTTTGGGTAGCTCACTGATTGATCACTTTTCCATCTTATTGCACTGGAGTACATAAGGAAGATGTTTTTTGTTTGACTTGTTGGGTGCAGTTTTATTTTGTGATCCAGACATCATTCAAAAAAAAACTTAAGTAAATAAGGATTTCTTCTACTTGTTAAGTATTTGTTTATAGGTTCCAAATAGCATGTGACCATAAATGGGTCTTTCAGTTGTTCATGTAGTAAATCTGAAACCTTCCATATGCAGTCTAGTTTATTTTTTGAGCTTCTTTGCTACTTTAGTAGTATTGTGCTACAAGATATCACTAAGTTGAAAAACGTATAACTTAAAAAATATTTACTCTACTTACGTGCACTACCCCCACAGAAACATCTGCGCCCCCTATTGTGTAACCCTTGCCAATTTTTTCCTCAACACCTCTCAGCTCAATTACACATTCACAGCCCCAGTACAGTACCAAGAGGACAATGGGACCATATAATTTCATCTGATGTCCCAGGATTCACCGTTGGCAGTTCAGTGCTCGACCCTCCAGAGGAGCTGGACCTATGGTCTGAGTTTTGCACCCTCTTGTCCTCCACTATTGACTGGAGGCTTGCCTCATTGCTGCTCATCGATACCACTACTGCCATAAGTCTCTGGTGGGGCAGCCTTGCTCTGGTTGCTGGCCTGTCATTGTGATCTGGCCCTGCGAGGGTAGTCTCCCTGGGAGCACTGGCTTGGCCCAGGCTGCAGGTGCAGGTCAGTCCAACCCCAAACTTCCTCCAGGTTCTGGAAGAACTGTGTTCCCTCCTGCTTTGCCACTCTACCGGGCCGGTAACAACATTGCATAGGTTATGCCCATCTGTCTGTGCTTTTTCTTAGCCTCTTGGAGCATAGAGCCCTGCTTCTACACTTCCCATAAGAGATCCAGGAAGATCCTAACCGTGCTGTTTTCTATGATAACATTTTCTTTCTTCCTAGCCTGGGTCAATATGTGATCTCAGTCCTTATAATACAGTAACCTCGCCAGTACGGGGCACCGGGAGTGAAGGCCATGCTGGAACTCTGTGTGGTCTTTCCAGAGTAAAGAACACAGAAAGGCCCTCCACTATGACTTCTTCTCAGAGCCATCTTTCTAAGTAATCCACTATGTAATTCCTCTCAACTCGCTCCGGCAGGCCCACCATCTTATGTCATTTCAATGCAATCTGTTTTTGGTTTCATCTGCATGCACTTCTAGTGTAAGAACCTTCACCTCCATTGCAGATAGTCACTCAGTCATTGATGGCAGTACAGGGTATACTTCTGTCAGGTCTTTTTCCACCCCAACATCCCCATGTCTGTCACCATAGTGTCCATTTTGACCTCCAGCACCTGCCAAGAGGCTGTTATCGCTTGTAGGATGTCTTGGAGAGTGTGGCCCCCAGGAGGCCTGGGTTTCAAGGTCAGGCTTCCATCCTCTTGTGGATGCTTGTTCGCCTCCCGCCTCATGGTCCTTTCTCCCTGGTGATTTCCCCACGGTGTTTGGGGGTTAATTGCAACACCTAGTGCAACCTCCTTTCCACTTTCTGCCGCTCCTTGTGAAGTGTCCTGTACTGTCCTCAGGCAATATCAGGGATCAGTGCCTGCTGGGGAGCACTGATTATGTTGCTGGGCCCGTTTATTAGTATAGGGTGTGCGCTCACCTTCCCAGCCACCCTTTTGGCAATGGATGATGGTGGGCCTTTCTTTGCTATGTTTGGCAGGGATTTGTCAGCAGTATAATGATGGTGGAGATGTTTGCTGGTCGCCTTCTGTGTCCCGCATTCACTGTGACTCAATATGCTGTTCCAGTCCCTACTTTGGTGCACTGACAATGCGGTGGGGCCTTTTGCAGGAATCAACGCTGTGCCACACTTCTCACTCCTTTGCAGGGGTGCCTTTCACATTCTCCCGCCTCTGGCCTCTCGCCTCGCTGCAGTGATTCGCAATTCACCGTATGACTGGCCTCAGGGAGACATTGGGCGCACACTCTCCATCAGCTTCTATGGGCGGTGCCACTCTCAGCAGGATGACCCCGACGGTGATTTCTGGGGACCTGGCCCGAGGAGGTGCCTGTGAGGACCCGTCTATGGCCTAAGCGCTAGTCATTGTTCACCATCTTGTTTCCCCAGCCATGCTGCTCCACTCCATACCCAATGAGCGGCTCCCGGGGGATGTGGTATGCACACTTTTTATCAGGCCGCTCGAGATGGTGCAATCTCCAGAGCCCATGTCTGGCCCAAGCTTGATGGAATATCTCTCCCCGCTGGTCGTGTGGCACCCTACTCCTAATCGCAGCTCGTGGCACCTCCTCTGCTGGCCTTCACCCCAGGCGGGCTATGTGCTGCAGAGCCGACCTGATGCGCTAGCCCTTACTTTGTCGGGCCAGTGTGATCACATGGTCTCGCAGGAGCAGATGCAATCCTGTGCTTCTGTTGCCCCCATTGGAAGATCCTATGGGCCCGTTATAAATGCAAAATGATGCCATATACTTAAGCTTGTTTAACATACGCTAATTGAGACGTTTGCAGATATTTAAATGCTAAATATATGGTTATCAAATGTAAAATATTAACAGGTATTTATGTTGGCTGACAAAAGCATTTTACTGTGCTCAACCTACTCTTCTTACAGACTACATGTGTGATTTTAAAATCTGGTGCTAATTAAGTTTTCTTTTATAGAATGTTTTTCAGGTGTGCCTTGCTGATGAAAGCTGGCTTCAAACAAATGTATATTTAAATCTTCAGCAGGACTACGAGCTAGAAGACAAAAGACCCTATTGCTTCAGTGTCATGACTGGACATGGCAAAAGTCATTATTTCAGTATCGAACTGGGCAGCGAGCTGGCAGTTTGGGAAAAATCATTCCATAGTGCAATATTCATGGAAGTCCAAAGAACAGGGGTAGGTGTAGAAAGCTAAAAATATATAATTCAGTTTGTTCTCCTTTTGCCTTTATTCGTCTTTGCATCATTGTCTGTGTAGCAGTTGTCTACTGTTGAGCTTGATAGTCTGATCATTATGCACCACTGCTTGTGTTACGTTGCATCACCACTTTTGTTATCTATTAGACAAAGGGGATGTCAGCACATTAAGCAATTTTCAACAAAGGAGTGCACCAGTCGAGTGACATTCCCATAAAAAGCTTGATGATTTGGAGTGCTGGGCTTCATTTTATTGCAATGTTCATATAATATTCCGATGTTACAATGTTATAGAAATACTGCAGTGTGATTATGGAATCAGTACTAACATCACAGTACGTGTTGCATTATTGAACATGTAATTTGTGACATTCAATATTAAAATAGAATAATTGGGCTTAACACAATTATGAGTCTTAAAAGAAATCAAACTTCTTTGCATATGGCAAAAGATTCCCTTACTTACTAAGGAAATGATTACTCATTTTCACCCCCAAGATTCATTTCTCATTAATGATAGATATGAATACAAAAAATGCTCCAAATGAATTACCCGCCAATCCACCATCTCCTGAGAGTGAAGTGTTTAAAGACAACAAAGGAAGTAATTAATGCCACTACATATATACAGCAGGTACTTACTAAGCATGCTACAGTACATGAACATGCTACAGTACATGAAAACTGACAATAGTTTACTTAGAAAGACACAACTAGTGTCAAACAGTTCATTGACAAGACAAACATCAAAAGATTTAACAATACAGTCAATATTTTGACCACCCTAACAATAAAGAAAATAGAGAGAATCTGGGTAGTGGTACTGGGGGAAAGGAACGGTTCAAGTACATACTGAAAATATTAGTCACTTATTTATGACTTCCTGAGCTATTGTATTGTAAACTACACTAACCTCTACTGAAGACATCTCTACTTACAATAAAGTCTTGTGAATAGGAAGACTCACATGTTTGCCAATTCGCTAAGATAAATTTACATGAATAGGTCGCCTCACATAGATATCTACACCTAAAACTAGGGTAAATCTCCACTTTTTTCTTATTTACCACTTTAGAGTGAGTGCACTGCAAACGGTCTCCAAAGCCTCAAATGAAGGGATTTAGTATCTTACAAATGTTTACCTTTATGACCGTAAAGTGATGTACTATATACAAAATACAATGTTTTTTGTTTTTTCATTGTTCATTGCAGCATGCTTTAAAAAAAAAAAATGTTAGTCAGGACTCAAAATACTAGCCTCCTTGTGGACTTCCGAGGCACCCTCTAGACATGTCTCAGTTAATATACAAAATGTGCCCTATTTATATGACATAATGAATTCAGTTTTAAAGCTGGCAAAAGCAGAAAAGAAAACGTGTAAAGACTGTGACTAATATATTTCTTACAATTATGCACTCTAGTACTCCACCAATCACCCCTACTCTACACATCACATTCCCATACAACCATACTGGGCCTTCAACATACTTTTGTCTTCCTCTCAACACCCTTCTTCCCTTTACAAAATGAAGTCTGCAGTCATACACAAACTGAACCCCATGTTTTCAAGACGGAAAAAGCTGAACCTATGTCTTCCATTACAGTGATATTGTGTAATTAACCGTCACCAAAAGGCTTACAGATCTAGTGACAAAGGGCATACCTTTTCTGACTGAGCAAAGAAAAAGACAAGGAGAAGGTTGTCTGGTTTTTAAAAACAAATCAGATCAATGCTTACAAAATCTCACATGCAATCTAAAGTGCACTTCAAAGGAACTCTCACAGAATTAACTGATCTCTCAGTAACTCATATCAAACTAGCAGGAAATCATCCATATATTCATCTGCTACCAACTATAGAATATAAATTCCAGTTTCAGATGTAAGTTGTCAGTTTCAGCTCCATAATTGTAGAAATGGCTACCAATCTCCTGCTTGGAAAATGCAACCCAGGGTAATACTTCTCCACAGACTCCAATCAAATTCCCTGAATCGAATTGCTAAAATCCGCTGGACTGCATTAACAGGTAAAAGATGCAGTTCACACCAAGGGACCCATTTTTGAGATAGTCTGCTAACTGAACATAATAAAAAAACTCTTAAGTGACTAATCCAGCCTGGACAGATCACTTTGCCAGTGTGTTCTAGATCACTCTCACCACTGATAAAAGGCAAGCAGCCCCGTACACCAACGATCAAATAAGATCCCTAAAGAAAAACTTGGTACCACATCTAGAAACTTTATATGATATTTCAGTTTTGCTATTAACTCCTACCTAGTCAATAATCTATACATAATATTGCTATCCTCCAAAGCGGAGAGGTAGGATTTATTCAGACATACTCCGCTATACCAATAACACCATGTCAAGACAGAGGCTCCCGACTACACCAATATTTAACCCGAGCAGATGCTTTGTCCCAACTTCCCTCTGCAGCTGAGTGCCCAGACAGTATCAATAACTTGGACAACTCTTCTACAAGAGGGAAAGGGGAAGTGTGTAGAAAAAGAGAGACAACACCCAGATCCAGTGATCGTCTGTACCTTCAGTATTTTATGAGTATTCTATTTCGTTATTCTATCTGGTAAGGAACAACAAGACCTGTGTGAACGTTAATGCATCACAATAATTCTACTCATTTCCTCACATAAATTTCTGTTCTGGTTAATCTCTATTCCTTATTGTCACTCACACACCTGAAGCTTAATGAAGGCTAGCCCCTCTCTAGAAGGGTGGTTGATAATCTTATTCAGTTTTTATGTTATCTGTTGCTTTAACCTTCCTTGAGGAAAAAGGTTGGAGAGAGGCTTAATGATGAGAGATTTCAATTGAACCAGGAATTATTGAGGAATGATAGTGTCTCAACGAGAAAAGATGAATGTTCAAAAATCTCTGAGAGTTCGTAGATAATGTGAAATATTATATTCTTCTCCCAAAATTAGCAAGATGAAGAGAAAGATTCTTTCTTACTGTCCGCACGGCTTCCTACAGTGACCTTCCACAGGAGCTCTTCAGGACGTTGATATTTTGGGGTTTTAAGACGAGACACTGGTTTCTCAAAAGGGGAGGACCCCGGTGTGCAAACCCACTCTGGAAAAAGGGGGTGGACTATCACAGGAAAAAGCTACGACTAACTAGAAATCTCCCCAGAGAGAGCTCAATAGCAAGACACCGCTCACTCGCCAAAAGAGTCAGTTGAAGTGCGTGGCCTTCAGAGCGCGCACTCAGTACGGTACACTTCAGATCGAGGAATCACCAAAGAACTAGAGTGCTGAAAACGGTTGCGATGGCGGCCGCCATCTTGAGATTCCGAAAAGTCCATGTGGGCAGATTCAGACATTAATCTTTGTAACAGCAGCTTGGAATGGAGGCTCCGCAAAAACCACTGAGGGTAAAGGGCAAAATAGATCTTCTTCCTTCTAGGTGAGTTCCTTAGAATGCGAGCAATGTTGTTCCTGCCAGTACCAGCTCTCAAGGAAGTCCCTCCCTGAATAGGCTTGTTTGGGAAAGCAGAATGAAATTGTTTTACCAATATTGGAGCATGCACATTATTTGATGGTTCCCAGGATCTTTCCTATGGGCCAAACCCCTTCCATTTTATGAGCTTTCCATTCTTAAACTTAGAATCGAGTATTCTGCTCACTTCATATACAAGGTGATAGTCTATGACAACCGGATCTGGAGGGGTAGTTGCCCTAAAATTAGGGGTATTCTTTTTAAGTAATGATAAATGGGAAACAGGATGGATTTTCATTTGAGGGGACAAAGAGAGTTTCACTGTCACTGGATTTACATTTTATTGACTTGAAAAGGACCCTGGTATCTTGGTTGAAACTTTCTATTTCCCTTTAAATTAAGGTGTTGAGTGGACAGTGTATTCTGGATTACTTCTTCTCTTTTTGTCAGCTTGTTTCTCATAAGAGCTCTTGGTCTTACTTAAGTGTTCTCTAGCGGTTTGGTAGGTTTCTTGGAACTCTTTTATGGCAGGACTTGAGCCATCTGATTTTCCTAAGATGATATTTGGATGTCTACCAGTGTTCAAATAAAATGGGGTGTAACCAGTGGAAGAATGAGCAGCATTATTGTATGCAAATTCTGCCATTCAGATTAAATCAGACCACTCACCCTCTTGGTATAGGCATAAATATTGTTCAGTCTCCTGGTTAAGCCTTCCAGTTTGACCATCCGTTTCGAGATGATAGCTAGTGGAATATTGTGAATCAATTCCTAGTAGTTGTCTGAAGTCCTTCCAAAATTTAGAAACAAATTGGGGATCCCGATTAGAAATTACCACTACTGGGATACCATGAGCTCTGACAATGTGGTGTGAGAATAGTTGGGCAAGCTGAACGGCCCCTGGAACCCTTTTAAGCGGAATAAAGTGGCTCGTTTTTTAGAAGGTGTTTACAAACACCAAAATGGTGTCAAAACCTTGACTTACTGGTAAGTCCACAATATGGTCCATGGTTATAGTGTGCCAAGGGTAGGGGGCAGTGGGAAGGGGCTGTAATTCAGCTTCCGGGGCCTGTCAATTAGTTTTCCCTCAAATGCATTTGTCACAAGTTTGAAAATGTTGTCCTATTTGGGCAGCCATTTCAGGCCACCAAAATGTCTCTTCAGTAACTCTGTGGCTTTTAACACACCTTTATGGCCAGCCAATGGGTCATTGTGACAAGCCTTAAGGCCAATTTCTTGTAACTCTCAGGTAGGCAAATACAAGGTGTCTTCCACATAAGGAAGATTCTCCTTCACACTTCTGGTCCTATTTTCTTTGGCCCAATACAAAATTTCATCTTCAGACATGTTTTCCCAAATGTTTTCCTTAATTTTAGAATATTGCAGGGCACAAACAAACTTGTCCTCAGGAATTATCGGGAGTTCTTCAGCCTCTCCATTTCCAGGTAGTGTATCAATTCTAGAAAGGGCATCAGCTTTACTGTTTGCAGAACCAGGTTGGTAGGTGATGGTGAAATTGAAGTCAGCAAAGTATAACCATCTTAGCTGTCGGGGGATTAGGGTCTCCGCAGGTTAAAAAAATTGGAGATTCTTATGGTCGGTGAATACAGTGACGACATGGCAGGCTCCAAGTAGGTAGTGTCGCCATTCCTGAAAAGCGTCTTTAACAGCCAGCAGTTCCTTGTCTGCAGTCGAGTAATTTATTTCTGGTTAAGTCAACTTCTGGGAACAAAATGCTTCAGGGTGAAGCTGGCCCGTTTTCTTATGTTGCTGGGATAGTACTCCTCCAATGGCCAAGTCTGAGGCATCGGTATCAACGCAGAATGGGCCTTCTGGGTCCGGATGAAGAAGAATTGGTGCTGAGGTAAAAGATTCCTTCAAAAACTTAAAAACCTCCGCAGGATCATCTGACCATTGAAATGGAATACCTTTC
Source organism: Triturus cristatus (assembly GCF_964204655.1). Classification (NCBI taxonomy): domain Eukaryota; kingdom Metazoa; phylum Chordata; class Amphibia; order Caudata; family Salamandridae; genus Triturus; species Triturus cristatus. The sequence continues at coordinate 386,947,486 of NC_140589.1, read as the reverse complement.
CTCAAGAACCTGGTGATAGGGACAACTCTTTTGGAAAATTCCTTTGTGAAACGGCAGAAGAAATTGGTGAAACCAAGGAAGCTCTGAACCTCCTTCACGTTCTTAAGAGAGGGCCAATTTGGGATGGTCTGAATCTTAGTGGGATCCATGGAGATTCCCTTTTCTGATAAAACAAAACCCAAGAACTCCACCTTCTTCACATAAAAGTCAAATTTTTCTAACTTCACATAGAGGTTATTTTCCAACAATCTTTTCAAGATCGCTCTAACATGTGTTACATGTTCTTGCAGATTTTTAGAGAAATTAAAATGTCATCTATATCAACCACTGCGGTGTAGTCCAAAAACTCCTGCAAGACATCGTTCACGAAATGTTGGAAGGCAGCGGGAGCATTACATATTCTGTAGGGCATTACTTGGTACTTGTAAAATCCAAATCTGGTGCAAAATGCAGTCTTCCATTTGTCACTCTCAGCCACACAAATTAAGTGGTAGGCTCCACGAAGATCCAATTAGTGAACACTCTTGCCTCTGTCACCTGATCTAATAATACTGATATCAGGGGCAAAGGATATCAGTTCTTGACTGTCACTTGGTTTATAGGGTGGTAATCAATGCACGTTCTTAATTCTTGGTTCTTCTTGGGGACAAAAAAAAGAGGCGACAAAACCGGGATTGGGAAGGACTTATGAAACGGTTGGCCAAATATTGCTCAAGGTACTCCTTCAGAATTGTGTTCTCCTTCTCAGTGAAGGCATAAATTCTACTACAAGGCAGGTTGGCCCCAGGTACCAGCTCGATCTTGCAGCCGTAGGGCCTGTGCGGGGGCAATTTCTCTGCTTCCACCTTGTCAAACACTGACACCAAATCTTTGTATTCCGGAGGTATGACTGCCTTCTCAGTAGCACAGACAAAATTAGACTTAGTGGCTAAAATCCTGGCTGGGTAAGAATCGTTGATTCGTTCTGGAGATTTATAGGAATGCTGAAGACAGTAACTAGAATTGAGTTGAACTGTTCTTTTCTCCCAGCCAATTTTAGGGTTGTGTTCGGTTATCGAAGGCAAACCCAAACTCAACTGAAATTGAGGAGCGTCCATAAGGTTGAATGATATTCGCACTTGATGCCCTTGTGAATCCCTCAATTCAACACTTTTAGTTTCGTCCATAGTGGGGCCTGAAGATAAGTTGGTACCGTCCACTGCACAGACTGGTTCTGGAGCCTTTTTTTCAACAAATGATATTCCTATCCTCTTAGCATACTTAATGTCGCAGAAGTTCCCAGTGGCACCAGAATTAAGCATACACAAGACCTCTAAAAGTTTCATGGTTCTGAAGCTGATCTCAAAAGATACTGTAAGGTGGGGGGAAGATGACTGTAAGGTGTTAGCCACTTGTTGATGAATCGGGGTCGACTTAGGGTTTACATCCATCAGGGCAACCCTCTTCACTGATGGTTCTTCTCTTTTACCGGATTATTCATTTTTGGCTTCTTAGGGCATTCCTTCGCAAAATGCCCGGATTGTCCACAATATAAACATAAGTTTCCTGATCTTCTCTATTCCTTCTCTTCTTTAGATAGAGGACCTCTAACACTGTAGATCTGCACGGGGTCTTAAGTAGGTTGTGTCTCTGAGGTTTTAGTTGCTTCGAACTTACTTCCATCATATCGTGGCGGTAAAGGACGAAATTCTCTCTTGCGTTCTGTTCTTCTTTCAAACAGCCGCTGGTCAATTTGTAAAACCTAATCAACTAATTTGGACACCTCTGTAGGATGGTCAGGAATTTGGGCCATGGCGTCTTTCAATTCTTCACGCAACCCTAGTTTGATGAAAGATGCTCTTTTGCTTTCAGGCCAATTTGTTTCAACAATTAATTTATTGAATTGCACCAAATATGAAATTAAATCCCGATTTCCTTGTTTTAGGTCAAGTAATTCATTATCCGTTGCCCGGGAAATTGCTCTGCGATCAAAAATACGGAGAAACTCTGTCTTCAACCTTCCAAAATCATAAAACATAGGATAATTTTGTGAAACCAAGGGCATGGCCCATGAGGCTGCATCGCCGCTCATATAAGACAACATGAATGCAGTTTTAGACTGGTTACCTACAAAAATTACTGGTCGGCATAGAAAGTGAAGAGAGCATTGAGTAAGGAATATCTGCGCTTTATTAGGATCCCCATTAAAGTGTTCAGGAGGGGCAAAAGTGTAGTTTAGTTCCTATTTCCCTTATAGGCTCTGCGCATTGGAATAATATACACTATTGTTTTTGCATAGGACTAAGGTCAGTATGCTCCTATCGAGTACATTAAACTTAATTACTTTGTGTGCCAGCTAACTCAGAGGTCACTAGAAACTTCTCGAATAAACAAGAAGAGATTAGTTTCTGACAACCGCATGAACATGATAACTTTGTTTCCCTTAGAATCGGAACGCATCTCAGAATTGTGGAAACAATAGATAACAGTTTCACTCAGTCAATCGTGCATGCTTAGTTTCTCAAGAGTTACACAGAAATAGATAGACGGTCGTTTCAATAAAAGATTTATTGAACAGTCTTGTTTCTCGTGTAAGAGATATGAGCTGTTACAATCATTAGACAGGAAGCAAGATATAATACGCACAGCGTAAGCAGTAAGAAGAATTAATACTGCAATAGCATTGTCTTTTAGCTATGACATATATTGATATATACATACATAAATTACACAGGCTAAAAAGTGAATACTCGTCTGATGCTTCTAAATAGTTCTACCCCAGTGAACCTAACCTAGGTGTAGTGCGAGGAGGTAAGAAGTAGGTGCTGTTTCTTATAGTATGGTATATACTAAGTTTGTATGCCAAGAGTCCCTCTAGGTTCTAGTCAGGTCCATACCTTTACAATGAGAGAGGTGGGAATCTCTTTTCCGGGTCTCAACACCCCGCTAAGGGAGTCAGAACACTGGAAGCTGGATTCTCTGTGAGCAGGGATGACAGCACCCGGTCAGTGCGTCACACCGGGATATGGTCTCTTCTGAACTTGCTGTGGCGAACCATGCAGTCAATTTGTGCCGAGCCGTGCTGTGGTTTGCCAATGTAAGGGAAGGTATATTTACACCTGGAAGGTGTTTAGGAATGCTAGCACTGACGTAAAGTCAGGCAGAGGAAGACATCATGGGTGAACCCCGAAGAAATAGTAGTTCATGCATAATAGATGAGTTCTTGGAGAAAGCAATAATCCGAACTAGGAAAAGTCCAGATGGCTTAAGGGTCTGGTTTCTTAGAACTCGTTGTGACGTGGGATGGACGGATGTAGGTGACCATGCCTGTACATGGCTAATGCCTAAATAAGGACTGGGATGCTATGCCTAAATAAGGGCAATACGAATTGTGCCTATATAAGGACATGATTCAGGGAAACCTATGTACGGGCATCCAAAACGAAACACAACACCCACTTCATTGACGAATGATCGATATTACTAAATGCTAAACATGCTAAACACATAAAATTGAGTATCACATGTTCACTAAAAACATTTGTAGAAGCATCTTTAAAATGAGTTCATATTAAAACTGTCAGCTAAAAATGGAATGCAAAAGTGCTGTACAAATCAAAGCAATGTTTCATTCTAAGCATACGTTTACATTGGATGCTAAATGAATGAACGTACATATATACATATGATGAAATGGTTCGTAATCACAGAAGAAAAAGTTCAAAGCCATTTCATGTCATGGTACATAAATGCGAAGAAAGGTGACAATGTGTCCCTGGAAGTGTTTCAAAGAAGTCTGTTCTCTATGAATAGTTTTACTGTAAGCAGAGTTTTTTAGCCACAAAAGAAAAAAAGTCAATATTCACAAAAGTGATCATTGCCAAATTTGTCTTTTGTTTTGAAGAAGAGAGAGAGAAAAAAATGAAGGCCGAATTCATAGATTATATGGTACAATGTGAGCCAAATCAAAAGTGTTTTGAAGATGCTGGAGAAAACATGAAATTCGGTAATCCTGTAGACAAAAAGTCTTCTACCGTTGTCGGTGATAGGTCGATTACCTCATTTAGAAGGCTAACTGCACATAGATGTGATGCATCGTCAGTAGCAGTGTTTGTTGCCGATGTCACCTGTGTGCCTGTTGATCCATCTCGTTCCTCAGCAGTAGCATGTTGCGTCTGTGAGCTCTCAGTGAATGCCGTCATCAGGATCGGTAGCCTCTTGGGACAACACAGAGCATGGGCCATTATTGTGTCCAGCAGAGTATCGATATCCATTGGCATGACTGATGGGAGTGTTAGACAGATGTCTAGCACGCATTCTTCACCGCAAAGCAGGCAGCGTAGAACAGGTTAGATGCAATCTTGCCAGATTGGTCTGCAAGACAGAAACCATGTGGTATTTAGTTCTCGTAGACGAGGTAAACCCAATAGTTGTACTATGCGCTCACGACACTTCCTTTCCAGGAGAGCATTCTCCAAGGTGCTGGGAGTGACGCTGGTGAATTGGCTTGCCATAGCGCAGCAGTAGGAATAAAAATAGGATTCCTGCGACGATTGCTAGTATTAGCGCAGACCACCAAACACTGAGTGCATGAAGTTTGGACTGATTCCGTGGACTGCTTGAAAAGGTGTTAACAGTCCCGAACATACGGTCTTAAATACATGCACAATACCGCTCCTATCAGACATGTTTAAGAAATGTGTAGGGCAATTTATCCTTAACAGAGCCTCTATCTCAGCCGAAGTCCTTGCGACTTGTAGATCATAGGTTTCTTTGGCCGAGGTCAAAGACACGGTTTGTTGTAAAAAATGGCTTTTATTCAGCTTAAAGTATCAATTCGTATAGAAGAGATGTTCAGTGAAGGCCGTAAAGGCGACTCCCTGACTGTGTCTATTTGGGGGAACAAGACCATTACTAGATATAGGATACCTGGCATCATGCCACAACAGCTCTGATCATTCAACATGACGTAACTCCCATTTGAAAGTTGTCCAAATGCTGGATTAATCACAGCGGCTGGTGAACCTTGCAGGTGGCAGGATAAATTTGCAGTGGAACCGCTACAGGCCCGTGTAAACTAATATCCCGACATATGTGTGAACCGCTCAGTGCATTTTCACAGTGTGTACCACTAATAAACACTTCACGCCCCCACTCCAACATCTGTGTGTGTACGGTAAAACCCAGGATGTCCTGATGTATTCTTTACCCAACCTTTCATATTTGCCTACTGGCATGTGTTTAAGGCAATGATGAAAATGGAAAGTTGTAACAGGCAGAGTTATTTTGCCATGTATGATCCATTCTGTAGCTGGTTTTTCTGCTACAGTAAATGGCAATTTTTCCAGTTATTCATGCTCGGCACTTTATACTTTGCTCCCATTTGTGCCAGTTCGATCTGTTTCTCAGTGAGATTGTAATCTGAAAACAGAGAAGACGTGTTGATTAAACGCACATAGCCTGCACGCAAGTTTCGTAGCGTCCAGCCTAACAACAGAATAGAACGTAATTGAGACGTATTTCTTGTATTCTTTCTGTGGTGTCTGCTTGGGTAACCTTCCATATTTCATTATAAGCAGCATAGATGCCAGCATATATGAAACATTTTTGACGCGGCTTTCTTGGACCTAGCAAGAAGGTCTGCGTCTTCTTTAAGTAAAGATAAGTGTTGTTTCACATCCTCTAGTGTAGATGTCTGTAGCCAATCAAGGCATAATTTTCCTACACTGTATGTTGCTACTACCCCTGGATGCTGTCTTTGAACATAGCATGGGTCTGGCCTATTTATTATTAGACCTTGTATCTTGTTCAGGAATTTTTCTTGACAGATGTTTGTGTCTGTGGGTCAGAGAAACCATTTTTTCAATTTGGAACCTGATCAGTTGTTTTGTAGAATAGTATGTACGTCGACCACCCCTTGTGTAGTGCTATTACTTGCAGGTGTAGGTATGGACGGTGTGTTCATGTCTGATCTTGGCTAAAGCAAGGCAAGAAGTCTGTTGGACAGTGTCGTTCAAAAACATTATCTGCTGTGGGATGATGCAGGCTCTAAACAATGTTCTATCCCCTGTACTTGCCAATCTTTTGTACCCCAGACAGATTTTGTGTCAATTGTGCCTTTCCAAAAGTCAAAACCCTGTCTAGACAGCTGGGCAATAAAGGCTGCGTGTAGGTTAACATATTTTTCGTTCCTGTTTTGTTCACATTTTTAAATTAAAAAGTTTCTGGATTGGATGTATTGTACCCTGAAAAATATGGAAACTTCATTGCAAACATTTTTGAGCCACCCCTTGGTGGTGTAGGACAATGTTCCCATTGGTTATACATAAATACATTTCTAGGTGTTGCAGATTTATGCAAGAAATGATGCCCATAGTGCTTGTAACAAAAAAGCTGTTTATAGTCCGTTGAATCATCTATGTATTCATGGTTAGAGAATGCAGCAGATCTTTCTAGATCAGACATCATGTTTCAAAGTTCCAACCATCAGAATAGGTACTGGAGGTAATAAAGTCGCTTAATGAAATTTTAAATAAGTGTGGCATCTTCAAAAGTTCCGACGGACCGAATATATCATAATCTGTTTTATCCCAAATTATACCATTTTGTATAGGAACGGCTGTGCTGTTCACTGCTGACAAGTCTCTTGTTTCACAATGGGATGATTTGTGTGGTTTCAAAAGAAAGTTCACAGTTTTACTTCCTGTGTCCAAATGAATATATCTTCCATTTATCAGCATGCTCAGAGTCATTATTAAAGCTAGCCAAAGCAGAAAGAAAAAGATTCCAGAAATAATCCATAGTTCAATCCATGGTGAAACCAGATAAGTCTTTTTCAGGAGATGAAAAAAGTCTTGTGCTTGTTCTTTGAAAGTTCTTTTGGCTGTTGTTGTTTCAAGTTCGCTTGGATCCTCAGAAAACATATCAAATTTAATGAAATAGCCAGAGGCAGTTCTGTCAATGGTTGAAATTGCAACAGGATTCGTTGAAATCGCTGGAACCAGTGGATCACTTGTGACGTTTGTGTAGACAGGTGTATCAGGACGAACTGTAATTTGGGTTTCAAGATGAAGGATTTCCATAGCATTGTTGCTTAGTCCTTCATTTCTTACTGTTGGATCCTCACTGTAAATGAGTCTTTCAGTTTGAACCTCTTGGATTGTAGCTAGAGGATTGCGTCTGCTACTTGGTTGGAGTCCACATGGCCTACTGCTTAGTATCGGCCACATAGTGTAGTTTGATGAGGTCGAAGGACACAAATCTTTTCTCCTTTTTGCCAGCAAGGGGCGGCAGAAGTACTGTTCTTGATCCGTGGATTGCCAGGACAGGTCTGTAAGAAGCCCCAAATTCCTTCTTGTCCTCGATCTTCTCTCTGACTAGATCCCCGAGCTTTGGGATCCAGACAGGCCTTGCTGGGACGGCTGGATTTTCCCCAGTGGTGGTTGGCTTCAGGAGCACGATGCTTTGTTTCGATCTTAGTTCATTTAAGTCCTGTAAAAAAGGCAAACCAATCTTTCAAATGGTTTATTTTCCACCACTGTGCCTTTACATTCGAGATCAGGAACCCACATTCTTGTCCCAAATAGGACATCATATGGAGTTACCCCTCCTAGAGAACTTCTTGGCAAATTGTCTAATGGGCGTTGGACCCCATAAAGATGTTTAACCCACCCATCACCTGAACCTAATACTCTAGCTGTTATAGACTGCTTTATGTCCCGGTTTTTCCTTTCCACAACCAAATTTCCCTCAGGATGGAATGGAGAGGAGTAGCGCAATGCAATGCTCAAACTGACCATGGCTTCATTTTAAGCACGAGAGCTAAACCCAGGGCCCTGGTCAGAATGTAGTGTGCCAATTGCGTATGTGCTGATAAAGACTCGTAAATCTTTTATAACAATTCAAGTGTCAGCCGAGCGATGAGGCCACATCCATAGGAACCTTGATTTAGTGTCTGTGGGATTTCATTTGTCGAAAAGGACGCCTGTGCGTAGATAGTCTAATGCTGTCTAACAATGGTGTCTGTACTGGGCAGGCTACTTCGTTGTCTGGTGTCTGGTGGCGTTCTGCACTGCGATCTCTATTGCAGTCTATGCAGTTATTGATGAAGCTGTGAATCGGTGTATTTATTCCAGGCCACCTGTACATCTCTTTTAATGTTAATATGGTTTTAGAGATCCCTTGATGTGACAGACCCTCTCCCAGATGTGCTTCATAAATCGAAGCTGCTCTACGTTCCATGTTTGGAATGACCCTATCCCCCACTCCAGGGATTCAAGCAAACGGAACGTTGTTCACATCAATTATATGCGAGTATTTGAGTGGAAATGTTTTAGGTAACGCTGCACCACTGCCCTGCTTGAAGCATTGACACACAACATTATCTCATTGTCTATTTTCGTTTTTGAACGAGTGATTGCAGCTACGGAAGCCGTATGCACAGCCCCCTTTGCGGCTTCGTCAGCCAATGAATTCCCTGCAACGTGAATGCCATCACGTTGATGACTCAGCATGTGTATCACATGAGTGTTTCGTAGTCCAGTTTAAAGCCAATTCTGTAAATATTAATTATATGATTGAACACAGTAAAAAGAATTGCACACTATAAGTGTGGGGAATTCGTAATCCATATTTTCAAGTGCCAATTTGAATGCTTGTAGTTCTGCTCGCTGAGCTGTACAATCTCCTAGAGATTGTGTTTTAGTGACCATCGGTCGGAATTTACCATTGCGCATACAACCTTTAATGATCGCACATGCTGCACTGTAAGCTTGCTTACTTCTCGTAGCGAGTTGTGCTGATCCGTCACTATAAATTATTAATTCATACTGGTCAAGAGGGAGAATCTCAATAGGCAGAGGACATTTGTGTTCGTATTGCAGGAATACTTGTGTTTCTAAATTAGGATCAAAAACATATTCACCATCTGTTGCAGCAAAATAATTAACCCATTGTATCCATCTTGGATATAAAGCTTTTGCATTTGGAATGCTCGCTTTTGTAACTGCCTCTAAGGCTGGTGCCGGAGTCACAACAATAATGCATTTCCCCTGAGCTAGACCTCTTTCTTTTGCTACAGCGGTTTGAACTGCTGTCAGAACTTTTTCTGTAGAAGTGAAGCGCATTTCCACTTGTGTACACAAATGTGATTTGTATTCACATGGTACTTTTTCACCTTCATTAAAAGTTAAGTAGGTGAATCTGCATTGACACGAAAATATTCGGATCACTAAATTGTGTGTATTTACGCATTTTTGTAAGTGATTTGTTGCTAACATGTCAGCTTGTAGTGAACGCAGGATATTTGTGTGTTCCTGTGTCCAATTTTTGATTTTGAAATCAGGTTTGATTAATTTGTAGTGAGGTTTAACCCTTTCTGCGTAATTTAGAATGTAAATTCTTCCAAAATTTAGGAAACCTAGAATCAACTGTAAATTTTTCAGTGTTTTTGGAGGTTGGAGCAGGGCACACTTTTCTAAACAGTTAGCTGCCAGGCTTTTGCCTTCACTTGAAAGTTCATATCCTAGGAAAAGGACATTGAGATGGGCAAGTTGAATTTATAACCCTCAGAGGCAAAGCCCAGTATAATGGTGTTCACCCTGTTCAAGTGCCTATCCAGGTCATCGTCTGTCAGATAGATATCATCGACATATGACAATGCCTCGTCATCATGAATTTGTAGTAACTCCGTTACTCTTGCTGAGAATAACCCCAGGCTGTTTTTGAACCCTTGTGGGAGTTGACAGACGTGATTGTGGGTCCACATTATTGAGAAAGCTGTCAAGTACCTACTTTCAGGTGCTATGTTGTGACAAAAGAAACCATTTGAAATATCCAATGTAGTTTTATACTTTTTACACACAATGTTATTTATTAATGCTGTACTGTGTGCATTTTGCACAGCAAAGGTTTTAGAACAAGTGTTCAGGTGTCTGTAATCCAAAACTAGACGATATGTATTGTCTGGTTTGGAAACAGGAAACAAAGGATTGTTCATTGATGAGGCGCATGTTTCAGTCACCCCTTGGTATTCAAGTTGATCTAAGATCTCCCTGACCTGTTTTTTAGCTTCTTGCTTAATTGGGTACTGCCTTTGTGCAGTAGGTTGTCATTTTAATTGGATTTTATGGTGAAGTGAGTCCTCATCCAATCCTACATGATTTTTGTATAATGCTGGGGCCTGGGCAACTGCCCATTTCCTGGCATATGTATATGGAACATGGTTGGAGAAGGCTGGCATAATGATGTCTTCACCAATGTTTCCCTATTTTCCTCTGTGTGCGGCAGTGTATTGTCTGTGTGCGCTGCAGTGATGGCTATGTGTGCCACGAACCACACCGCGCGTGTGTGCAGAGCCAAATATCACTACAAACGTTTGCTTAAAGGCCTAGCAGCCCAGCTCTGTTAAGAGACATTTTATTCCTCTGTCTGATGTAACATTTCCTATACATTGATTTACACACTATGATTCAGTGTCTCTGTGTAATGTGTATTCGATGTAAAGTGCTTAACACCTTACACTGGTATGAGTGTCGCTATTAAACAAAATAAATATGAAAGAGAGAGGGGTTATGGAGACTTGAGGGTCACTGTTAAAGGTTGGTAATGAGAGTATCCGTGGTGGAGGTGGTCATTGGGGCGCCAACAAACATTGTCGCACCAGGCGTCACCAGCACTAAAGCCAGCCCTGTTCAAATGGCACTAATAATTACAGTGAAATTATGAAAACATCCCACATTGCAATTTAAAACCTTGGGAGCTATGTTGCTGCATTTCTTTTCTTAATACGGTTGGGCTGCGTGGGGATTGTGTGCATTTGTTAAGGTTTTCGTGTTAATTGCAGCTCATGATGGGTGCTGCGATTAACATGAAAACTTTACCAAATGCACAGGGACATCTTAAGGATTTTGAGTGCCAGGGCCAAACTTATTTCCGGGGCCCCTGATTAGAACAGCTTTGGATTTATGATTCAATTTCAGCTTTTTCATGTACTTTTTGGCCAGGTCACAGAAACTGCAGAGGCACACTGGTCCAAATTCTAAATTTGCTTCCATGTAATATTCAGGGATAGTGGTATGTCATTTCAAAATTGTAACATAGCCTGAAGGAAAAGGAGAGGAGAATAGTGAGAAATAGGATTTAGTGGCGTAGAAAGGGGAAGAGAGGAACAAAGTAGAAAAAAAGTCAGGGCGCAAAGGCGAGAAATGGGGAAGTGGTAATGGAGAAATTGGTAAGAGATGGACAGAAAGAGAAAGGCAGCCAGAGGCTTTGGAGAACTGGAAGGGAGAAAGGAGAATGGAAAACCGGTAAGAGAGAAAGCAAAGAACAGGCAGTGAGAGGGAAAAGGAGACAAGAATGGGATGGGGAGAAGGGGAAAGTGGGTAAACGTGGAGCGGGACTGATATGAGGAAGAAGAAAAAGAAGAGAAGGAGACGGCGAGAGCAACTGGGGAGTGGAAGAAAAAAGGACAAAAGATATGTCAGAGAAGACAGCGAGTGTAGTATGGCAATGCTTCGAAAGTAGAGTCTCTGCATATCGACATTGGGGGGTTCTATAAGGAGCCTTTTTCGCCATCTTGTCATTTCTAAACACTTGCTCTATGTAACCGTGCTCACCTGAACGAACTAAGAAGGGTGGAAGGCTGGTTAGGCCTTGCCAAGATTTTTAATCTTGCCAAGATGCAGGTCTGAGAAGATGGCAGCTGCAAGTGTGTTAATGACAGATCCATTTGTCGGGAGTATTCTCTTCACTAACACTTGCTTCCCTTCTCTTTTTGAAACTCAGGAGCAGCAACATTGTTGTGGTGTCACCAGGGCTTTAATTGGAAGCTTTTTCAATATTATATGAAAGCCATAGTTGCTGCTTATTTATCTCATGCAACTGACAAAGCAAATAGTCCGACTTCTTGCTTTATAAAGCACTAAATAAATGCAGGTAACATCCGATATAATCACTATGTCAAGTGCGCCATCATTAGCTCCTATACAGCATTACTACATTAAATACACCATCATTAGATCCAGCGCACCATTGGTTGCGCCAGTCAATCTTCACTATCTTAAGTGCACCATTATTAGTCGGAATGCACCATTATTAGCTCCAGTGCACCATCAAAAGCTCCAGTACTTTATCCCTGCGTTAAGTGCACCTTCATTACTTTCAGTGCACCCTCCGCCATGATGTCACTTGTTGTCAGTGGTCAAAGTGGGGGGAAAAAAGTAGGGGAACTGTGGGCGGAGAATCAGAGAGCAGGAATAACCTGTGGATTCGGTCATTGGGCGGAGTCAGAGGTGTGGCAGAAAGAGCAAAATATCCCAATTTTTGGTATTTGTTTCCCATTTCACTAACTGGTTACAGCTTATTACGTTATTTAATTTAACCAATAGATGCACATGTTCACTTAAGGTTTAATATGAGTTATTGACATTAAAATACATTCACAGAGTGGGTTACGTTTCCAATCACGGAATGTCCCAAGTATCCTTCAAAGTGGAATTGCAAGCCACTTGTCTCCCAGCCATGGAGTTTCTGTCATCAGCACTTCTCCCTTTTTCCACAAGAGCAGTTCAAACATGAATGGCAAAATATCACAGTTTGCAAATGTTTTCCACATAGTTTTACACAGAGACAATCAATCATAAGTGTGTAAATAACGGCATATGAAATGTTAAATAAGACAAAGGACTATAAGGTGTGGGAGTCACCTGACAATCATACTAGTGGGCAGTATAGTTTAATAATGATGGTCTGGAGAAACAAAAACTCAGAATTTAAAACGTAATAACATGGTTGACGGTTCTCTTTAATAATCAGAATTGATTTCTACACAAATTAACCCTTTCTTGCAACTTTAGGATAATCAAAGACTGGGAAAAGACCATAACGCTCTAATTTATACCTTGCAGTTTGCATGCAGCTCTAACATGTCAGTTAATAGCTAACTGTCCTATGTTAGGACTTTAACTTATTCACTGCAAGTAACAATAGGGTCTCTCTGACAAAAGCAGTAACGCCACTGACCTTTTTACATTATGTGCACTTTGTGATCTGCATGGTACATGTTCTTTGCAGCAGGCACATTATCCCTCTGCTCTTTCTTTCCATGAGTCAAAACGTCCACTAGACAAAACGCCATCTCTCGCTACTAAGAACATTAATAAACCTGAGTTATCATTACATTTTTATTGTTGCTGAAAAATGTTGGAGGCCAAGAAGGAGACAGCAAGTGCTTTTAAAACCATATTATACTTGCAAACATGACGCCCCCACCTGAAGTCAGCGATAATCAAAGACTGGGAAAAGACCATAACGCTCTAATTTATACCTTGCAGTTTGCATGCAGCTCTAACATGTCAGTTAATAGCTAACTGTCCTATGTTAGGACTTTAACTTATTCACTGCAAGTAACAATAGGGTCTCTCTGACAAAAGCAGTAACGCCACTGACCTTTTTACATTATGTGCACTTTGTGATCTGCATGGTACATGTTCTTTGCAGCAGGCACATTATCCCTCTGCTCTTTCTTTCCATGAGTCAAAACGTCCACTAGACAAAACGCCATCTCTCGCTACTAAGAACATTAATAAACCTGAGTTATCATTACATTTTTATTGTTGCTGAAAATTGTTGGAGGCCAAGAAGGAGACAGCAAGTGCTTTTAAAACCATATTATACTTGCAAACATGACGCCCCCACCTGAAGTCAGCGCCAGCCGCGGTCTGTGCAGGTAACTGCGGTGGGCCCAAGTAAGAGGGGTTTTCGAGGGACGATGCCAAGGGAAAATGAATAATTTATTTAATTTTCAACTCGGTATCATCCCTCGCAATCCCCCTATACCTGGCCCCTCTGCCCCACCGCCGTTACCTGCACGGACCTCGGCTGGTCAGCGCCTGGTGCGGTCGCACTGCCCTAGAGCCACCCTGCTCAAGGGTCCTGTGACCTCAGTGACAGAGTCACAGTCACTCTATGGTGTGCTGCTTCATAGGCCTGCCTGCAAGACTGGAGGTGAACTTCAGAATAAATTGTGGCGGACAGACCTTCAAGGTTAACCCACACTTGCCACTGCTAGGGTCCACCTGCTGGTGCTATGACACCAGGGATTTTAAGATCTTGCGGGGCCTTCTAAGGTCTAGTATAGGAATGTGCTCCCTCAGGGGGAGTGATCTGGTGGACTGGTCAGGAAGGCTGAACCTCGTTCCCCAGTTTCAAATTCAGCAGCTCTGACTATAGTGCCACATCCTCTCCCCCACTAAACACCATACTGTTCCACTGAGAGAAACTTGCACTGCAATGACCAGCTATAAACACCTGGATGTGACTCAATTCAAATTACGCACTAGACAAGAGCAATATGCTGCCTAAAAAACAATTAACATCCTAAAAAAAGCAAACACTCATAAGGAATGCAAGATTAATTAAAGCATGTGAAATGTAAGCAGGAACAACATGGTTACCTTTTTCTTTTTACACTCATTATTCAGAAATTAGTGAGTGCGTTTGCCTGAAAAGTTAAGGCCAGACTACAAGGCCCAGAAGGGACCCGTTTCAAGCCTATTACTTATATCCTTACAAAACATAAGCAGTATGGTTTAAAACGACCACATTCGTGAACTCAGCCGCTGTACACATTTTGTTTTCCAATTCACCCATCAAGCAGGTAGTTCAGTACCTCCAGGAATAGTGCACTTTCCCACCCAGGGAAAACAATGTTGTTCACAGAGCGACGAGAAAACAAAAGTAGCACTTCACTGGCAAACACTGTAAAGTGGCGCTAATGTGTTTAGGTGTGAAGAAATCCATCTGGCCCTCTGTTTTGCTTTAGTTACTTATTTTTCATATTTTTAATGTTTTATTTCTCTCCACCCCGAGACTGTACTTAGAAATTTAAAAATGGCAGAAGAGTTTCCAGCAAAAGTGTTTCTTTTTTGGACCTATTTCACAGGGGAGCAAATAAACGAAAGGAGGAAAGAGAAGGTAATACCTGTTTCTTGAAGTCTCGATTTTCACTAAATGAGGAGGAGTGAGACAGAAAGAGAGGGAAGAGGGGGAACAAAGGGGGGGAGGGGGGCAGCTGCCGCTGCCAGAGGCAGGAGAACTGAACATGGTCCTTGTCTTCTCTGGGCACGAAGGAAAAGACAGAGTCCTTTTCCTTCCCTGCCCGTTCCGCCCGTCCCCCCATCCCCAAAAGCCGAGCCTTAACAATCGGCCTTGGCGATTTCTGCCATCCGGGATGCATATTTGAAATAAGAAAGTAGGGGAACGGACTGCATGAAACTGTAGAAGTAGGGGCACGCCGTGCGCTTCCGATTCCGCCCACTTCGACCACTGTTTCTGTCATTGCATCCAGCTATATGATACAACTAGTTGTATCATATAGCTGGATGCAATGACAGAAACAGGAAAATACAAGTAGGGTGGCACACTATGTCAAACACAGAAAAGTAATTGTAAATCCCCCCACAGCTGCGCTCTATTAATAGAAATTCAGCAAGTCTACCAACACGACGTGTGCTTTTCACGCCGTGTTTGTAGAGTTGCTGCATTTCTTTTCGTAACAGAGCTGGGCTATGGGGTGATAGTGGGCCTTTGTTAAAGATTTCCGGTTAATCACAGCACCCGTCTGGAGCTGCAATTAACCTGAAAACTTTAACAAAGTCACACAATCACCCCGCAGCCAAGCTCTGGTTAAGAAGAGAAATTCAGCAAGTCTACAAACACGACTTGTGCTTTTCACACCGTGTTTTTAGACTTGCTGAATTTCTTTTCATAATAGAGCGCAGCTGCAGGGTGATGAGCAGATTGTGTGCTTTTATTTAAGTATTCATGTTAATTGCAGCTCGTGACGGAGCTGCAATTAACATAAATACTTAAACAAAAGCAGACAGTATGCACCGCAGCCACATGGAAGAAACACCCGGTTTTCGCGCCGCTCGCTTTTTAAAAGCAGCGGCGCAAATGTTCTTCTTTGATGTGCTGTGTGTGCGCGAGCTCCACACATAGCACTGCACGCTTCTTTTAACGGAGGAGCGCGCACGTCCAGGCGAGCACTTTATTGGTAACAGTAGTCATAACCCCTTGAAAGGTTTTCCCAAAAGAGTGCTTTCACTTTTCTTGGTATGTCTCCCTCCATCCGGAGTGTTATTTCATATAACTTTTGTGGCGAACTAGCCCTGGTGTCTACAGTCTCAACTGTGATGTACACATTCAAGTCCACTATCTCCAGAAGTTCCTTCAGGTTCTGGCGAGCAATTGTTACTTCTGCTGCACTGTCCAGCATTGTCTGAGCCCATTCTCCGTTCTTGAGTTGTGTGCTCAGAATTCTTGGCATGTCTGATCTTCAGACCTGCTACCTTTTTCTTAGTGAATTGAGGTTTTGGTTTGTTTTTCTGAACGTGTTGATCGTCTCTGGACTTCACACGTTCTTCTTTGTGATCTGACCGTCCTCTTCTTTCGGATGTCTGTGAAGATGTTTGAAAGGTACGAGAGGAACGTGTATCAGTATCTTGATACCTCTCAGGTTTTTTCAAATTATCCCTATTCCTGAGGTTATACCTCCTTTCAGAGTGCTCCTTTTGAGGAGACCTACCTTGGGATTGAGAACGTTTCTCTTTTGAATGTTGTTTGTTGTTTTCCCACTTCTTTTTAGAAGATGTAGGATTGTGTTTAATTAAGTTCTTTTCAGGACCTTAAGACAGTTGTGGTTTAACTGTGTAATTCTATCAATTCTTGTATTAGATTAAGTAATTCCTTATCTGACATTGCTTCAATGTCAGGATGAGGTATGTAGCTGGCTAAAATCGGCCATTTTGCTCCTGGTCTACCTAGTGGACGGAGCATGGTTATGTGATTGTAATGTTTAGAGCGCCTTTAAACCAGAGCTGATGCTCTTGGTATGTGAGTGGAATTTCGACATCCTCAAAGGGAATGTATTCCTCAGGTGGTTCATCTTCTTTGAAGAAGTGAAACACATGTGTTACTGGATTTGATTGTGGGAATGTAATACAATTCAATTAAGCTTTATTCGACAGTTGAGTCATAAAAGCACAGACAAACATCACACATATAAATTACCTAAAAATATTTAAGACAAGCATTAAATTCAATATTTCAACCATCAATAAGCTAAAAACTATTAAAAAACTGTATACAGATATTCACAAAGTTAAAATAACACGTATGTGAGACCGTTGTATGTGTTTCCATCATAAAAGTTAAGTTTCCAATAAGTTTGAACTAGTGCAATCGATTGTTACAATTTGCCATCATATCTCAGTGCTTTAGATCGTAAGCCCCAGGCCCACCCTAGAAATTTAGCCACTGCTATACAGATGGGAGGGGCAGGGTCAGTGCTCATAATGTGAAGAGCTGTCCGATAATTCCTAATGCCCAACAATTTACATACAGGTTTTATCCAAATTTTACGGGGTTGTATGTACATTGGGCAAAAAAATAGCAAGTGTTCGACAGATTCGCATTCCTCAGTGCAGTTGTAGCATTTATTATTTTTGTTTTGAGTATTTTTCCAACTTGAAGTGAATTCTGCAACTGGAAGGGCACCCACCCGTAGCTGAAAATATAGCTTGCGGTCAAGGGGCTTCTCTATTATGTCCCAGTAGCTTTCGAGTGATGGACTATTTTTAAAATCAAGAAAGCGACCTGTTAAATGGGAGGAGAGGCCTTGTGTAGTTTCTATCATGTAGACCCATTCCCAGTAGATAGCTTTCAGTTTGCTCTTAGAAGGGAAGGTAGCATTTTCGGGGTCGTTCCAAAGCTCAGACAGACCTATGCTGCACAAAAGGGATTTTATGCTGCGTAACCAAGGAATGTTATGTGATGAATTAGATTTAATTATGTCCATGAAGCCACACTGATAGTGCTCAAGCTCGTCTGTGCACCAAAGGCGACGCCAATATAGCAGCGGGCGGAGCTTGACGACGTGTGCCAATGGTTTTTTACCTAGATCTAACAATAAAGGGCGCAGTGGTGTACTGGCAGGTAAGCTTGCGATTTTACGTAAAAATGCATTTTCAAGTACTACCAGTTTGTCCAGGTTACTAAAGCCCCAAAGCTCGGACCCATACAAACATGAGCTCAGCACCATTGCACCGTAGGCTTCCAGAGCTGGGGAAATTGGTTTTGTGTAAGATTTATTAAATCTGGTCAAAAGGGCACCTGATTTTTGTTTGTGTGTTAGTGTCACTCGGTCCATTTGGGAGTCCCATCGCATATCCTTCTGAAGTGTAATACCAAGATATGTGAAGGAGGTCACCTCCTCCAGGGGTAGGTTGTTCATGAATATTTTCCCCCTGAATGATCTCTGTGCATTAAAGGACATAAATTTGGTCTTTTCGGTGTTTACCAACAAACCCCTCAGTTTGCAGAACTCTTCAAAGCGTCCAAGTGCCTTCTGTAGGCCACTTGGGGTCTTGGAGATAATCAGTGTATCATCCGCAAACATGAGGATGGAAACTCGTGAACAGGTGCGTCGGTGGGGGTCCGCGAGAGAAAGTCCACCACACCGTTGACAAAGAGCGAGAACAGGGTAGGCGCCAAAACGCACCCCTGCCTCACGCCCCTGTCAACCGGGAAATCTTCCGTCACCTCACCCACCTCCCCCAACGGACCCGTGCCACGTTGTCCTCATGAAAGCGGATGACTACAGAGAGGAGTTCAGGTGCACAACCCATCTCCCTCAAAACAGCCCAGAGTTTGGTTCGTGGAACCAGGTCAAATGCTGCTTTTAGATCCACGAAAACAGCATACAATGCACCCTTAGCTAAGATCACTACCTTCCAATATATGACAACGAAGCGGAAGATTTGATCAATTGTGCTTGTCCGCTTGCGGAAACCCGCCTGAGCGGGGCTTAAAATGTCCTGTTCTTCGACCCATAGTAGGATCTTGTTTAAGAATAGGCGGGCCACTATCTTCTGGATTGAGTCGATGAGGCTAATTGGCCTATAATTAGCCGCAATAGATTTGTCCCCCTTTATAAAAACGGGGACTATTTCAGCTCCCTTCCAAGAGGCGGGGATGTTGGCACCCTGAGCAATTGCATTAGCAAGGTGCAGGATGTATCTGCACCATAGGTACCTTTCACTAAGAAACACATCTGCAGGGATTCCATCCATCCCGGGGGCTTTACCCTTGATAACTTTATCTAAGGCCTGTTCCACGTCACTTAAAAGAAATACTACTTCTGTGTAGTACACATGGTAATTAGTATCACCACTAGGTGCATCTTCTATAGGAGCTGCATATGTGGTTTAAAATAACCAGTCCAGGAATTCTTATCCACATTATTCTGGGGCTTTTCAGGGAGACCTCCCCTATCCCACTTATAGATGTCCCAGAATTGCTTGCTATTCCTTGATCTACAGGCTTCGAGAAGATCTTTCCACTTGCCATTATCCCACATTCTTTTTGCCTTATATATTGTTCTCCTGTATTCCACCCTTGCCAATTTAACTGAGGAAGCATCTTTCGCCCTAAGTGCTCTACCAAGTTTTGCTCGTGCTTCCTTACAGTCAGCGCTGTACCAACCCACGGTATTGTAATATTTGGGAGGTCTTTTAGGAGTAGGTTTGATAAAGTATTTCTTCAAGCCCTCAAAAAATATGTTATGGGCTACTACGACAGACTGGTGGGAACACATGTCTGTCAGAGTTTCGAGGGATTGTAATACACAAATAGAATATCTCTGTCTGAAAAGATTCATGTGCCTCTATCACAAAAACTGCTCTACCACCTCTTGGTGTTAGGAAGTTTTTGAGTGATGGCTCTCCCTTAAGTTTGGTGGGATGTGTATAACACCCACATCGGGTTCATTTAACCCTGTAAGATTAAAACCTGTTGCGACTTGATCAGCCGCCTCTAAAACATCCCCATTATTGGACATTGCTTTTTTGAAAAATGTAGAACAAGTTTCAAGGAAACAAAGATAAGGTGCACAATATTTTGGAACACTGTATCCTTCAACGTTGAACAAACCAAACAGCTAATACATAGGATTCTCGTCCTACTCAGCAATGGCGGATATTATCCCTACCCACTCCAGACGTCTTATGGAGTATTATGAGTAGGGGTCTCTGAGAAAAGCACGACTGAGTTTCTTCAGTATCTAGCGTTAAATTACTGCCTTACCAAACACGTTGGGCGCCATGTAGTGAAGTTCCTATTTCCCTTATAGGCTCTGCGCATTGGAATAATATACACTATAGTTTTTGCATAGGACTAATGACTGGGAGGATGATACTAAGGTCATGGCATTTAGTTTTTGCATGAGTTATTGGGTTTCTAAATTGGATCTTTTAATCTCTTCTCTTAGATTTGTATTCTCTTCTAGAGTGAGGGTAAACAGTTTTTTCATGCTGTCCACAAGTTAGGTTAAGGCATTTAAATCCAAACCCTCAGCCTTACTGCTTTGGTGGAATAAATAGTAGTGTGGCACTTCAATCTGTCAAGGCAGAGGCTCACGACTAAACCATTATTCCACTCGAGCAGTAGCTTGGTCCCAACTCCCCTCTGCAGCTGAGTGCCCAGACTATATCAATAACCTGGACAACTCTTCTACAAGGGGGAAAGGGGAAGTGGGTAGAAAAAGAGAGACCGCCTCCAGATCCAGTGATCATCCGTAATTTCAATATTTTGCAAGTATTCTTTTTTGTTACTCTATCTGGTAAGAAACAACAAGACCTGTGTAAACATTAATGCATCACAATAATTCTACACATTTCCTCACATAAATTTCTGTTCTGGGTAATCTCTATTCCTTTTTGTCACTCACACACCTGAAGCTTAAAAGAGGCTAGCCCCTCTCTAAAAGGGTGGTTGGTATTCTTATTCAGTTTTTATGTTAGCTGTTGCTTCAACCTTCCTTGGAGGAAAAAGGTACGAGAGAGGCTTATTGATGAGATATTTCAATTGCACAAGGAATTATTGAAGATAGATAGTGTCTCAACTGGAAAAGATGCATTTTCAAAATTCTCTGAGAGTTCGTAGATAATGTGAAATATTATATTCTTCTCCCACAATTAGCATGATGAGTTGAAAGATTCATTCTTACTGTCCGCACATCTTCCTACCGTGACCTTCCACAGGAGCTCTTCAGGACGTTTATATTTTGGGGTTTTTAAGATGAGACACTAGTTTCTCAAAAGGGAAGGACCCTGGTTTGCACACCCACTCCAGAAAAAGGGGTCGGAGTATCAGGGGAAAAAGCTATGACTATCTAGAAATCTCCTCAGAGAGAGCTCATTTGCGAGACACTGTGCACTCGCCAGTCACATTCAGTTGAAGTGTGCAGCATTCAGAACACACCCACAGGACGGCACACTTCAGATCGAGGAATCACCAAAGAACTAGAGTGCTGAAAAAGGTTGTGATGGCGGCCGCCATCTTGAGATTCTGAAAAGTCCATGTGGGCAGATTTAGACATTAATCTTTGTAACAGCAGCTGCATGTACCACCGAGGGTAAAGGGCAAAATAAATCTTCTTCCTTCTAGGTGAGTTCTTTTGAATGCAAGCAATGGTGTTCCTGACAGACAGTTTATCTTCTGCCGACAATCTCCAAAATCCTCAAGAAAACAGCTGTCAACAAGTTCAATCTAAATCTAGGTTCATCTAAACTCTATAAATATTCTTCATGTCCTCTATTTGGGGTTACATACAAGACTGCAGAAAAAACTCTATTCAAAATCAGAGATGAAAAGAACAGTGGTGCCAGCTAGACAAGTTTATGTTTTATTTTCAATCTCAGCCTATTCATTGAGGGTTTGGTAGCTCATCTGATACTGAATAAGAAGATACACAAGAGGACTGTGAGACATTGAGGAGTTGGTTGAGGGAGCTAGGAGCCATTTCTAGCAACAGCCACAATTCTTGTCTGGGTGAACAACAAACTCACTAAATTAACCTTTTCTTAACCTCCTGGTAGCTTGGCACAAAAACAGTCATGACTATGCAGCACACAAACAGTAATTAAGTGACAATACAGCCCAAGATAAACCCCACTCAAATTTACAAATGTGGAGTAAAATGTTATAAATTATTTGACAACCAAACAACAAAAATCCATGCACTAGATCCTTAGATATGCATTTTCAGTTTTACGGTAATTATAGTGCCAAAAAGCATAAAGCACCACTCATAGTTTATATAGTTGTTCAAGACTGGGTGAAAGTCTAACTTCAGGCTAGCCACGATTGGAGCGCAGGCCAGATACAGGGTACAGGTTACTCCCACCAAAAATATTGCCCTCTAAAGTCAGGCTCAAAAAATTCTATTTGCGGTGGGGGAGGCAATGGGAAGCAGGGAGAGCATCGTGGATGGTGGTCGCTGTACAGTGAAGACCAGGCCAAGCTTCAGGGACGGTCGTCACTGTAGCGCAAAGATCCTGTCACGCTTCGGAGAAGGTCCCTGCTGGAAATTTGCGTTGGTGGACATCAAGGGCTATCAATGCTGTAGTGCGAAGTGCAGATCTCACAATGCTGGACATTGTTGGCGGTCACTGTGCGTGAAGAGTCTGGTGTACTGGAGATTTGTGTTGGCAATCAGCATGAACGGGTTGGTTTGTGGTCACTAAGAGCCCAAACTTCATGATTTCCCCATTTCTTTAAAGAGGAGCCCAACTTATGCCAAACCAAGGATCCACCTTTGGGAAGCACTTCTTGGAGATCAGGAACTCATTCCAGCAGAGGCCAGCAGAGTTCAGGCCATTCCAGTTGCAGTTCCATTCGGGTCCAGTGCAGCAGGTCAGCTGAGCAGTTGCAGGGAGCCCTCTGGAGCTTGCTGTGTCCCTGTAACTCAGAACAGGTCTGTCAGCTTAGTGTTAGAGTGACTTTGGCTTTGGGATGAAGTGTAGAGGTCCAATCTTCCTTTGCAGATAGCAGGCCAGTCCTCGGTTGGGGAAGCTTGTTTTCCTCTTACATTAGTGCCTGGAATTTCCTGCCTCCCTGCCCTGGTTCCAGTCTGTCTCAAGGTAACAATCTGCGATTGTCAATTGAGCTGGGGCAGCACCTTTGAAGTGCAAGCATGGTGGTTTACAGCACCGCCACCCGCTCAAGTCAGCCATTGTGATGCTCTCGGGGAGGCATAAACAAACGCCAACTACACCTCGTCATGTGTCCCAAACTACAGTCTACAGGCTGCAGGCACCAAATGGTTAGGTAAGTCTGACTTTACCATTAGAGAGAGTCATCAAACATGGCATTCCTACCTGCTCCCTAATAAAGCTTTCACTTGTTAAATGTAATACAGTAACCCAGTGTTATTCTATGGGACACCTCACAGTGGTTGATAACACATTTAGGAGTTTTTCACTACCAGAATATGTAAAACCTAAATATGCATATCCAACTTTATAAATGCACTGCACCCTGCCCTATTGGCTGTTTGGGGCCTACACTAGGGGTGACATATAGGTATTAGAAAGGAACGTTTAGGCCTTGCAAAAGGTATATTTTACCAGGTTCAAATAGCAGTTTTAAAACTGCACATACAGGCTAAAATGGGGGTCCTGATGCATGTTTTAAAGGGTGATTGAAGTAGGGGGTACAATAAGAGCTGCATGCTCCATAGTGGCATTGAACTTCCATGCCCTATGTGCCTGTAGCGCCTCCTTACTAGGTACTTATTCTTAGACCTGATACTCTTGAAGTAGTGTTTCCCTAAATGGGTTTTCCTATTCTCTTTTTGTGGCCTAAGGACTCTGGGCACACTCCCACTGTAGTACAGTGTGAAAGTGCACGCACCCTTCCTATACATGTTAGGAACTGGTGCTTACCTGATGTTTTTAAACATGTCTCAAGCCTGCCCTTGCAGGCCTGTTTGGCCTGTTTGTGCTCGTTTGCACTTATGCTCAGGTTGGATTTTTTTAGTCATTTGCCAATGCTGAGGGTGACTTTCACTAACACTAAAGCACCCCTAGGGTGAGCACTGGGGTGGTGAGCAAATGATAGGTGAAAGGCAGGGCAAGTACATATGTGTGTTACCTGCCCGGATAGCAAAGATCCACCATCCACCATGTGTGTTTTCACTACCTATGAGGTTTGCTAGGGTGAGCCCGGGGAGGGTGGAGCAAGTGATAGGTGAAAGGCAGGGCAGGAACACGTGTGTTCCGTGCCAAGGTCGTGAAGCACCCCCATGTGTGTTTTCACGTGAGGTTTGCTCTCCTCATAGGTTACCATGGAAAAAATGGCTGAGATTACTTTAAGCTGTAATGGTGGCTTACAGTGGAGCAGGCTCATGTCATTTTCTATCATTGGATTCACAATGACAAATCCTCCCTTGTGCTAAATGAGGATTTGCCAATTATAGCATAGAAATGCCACTTCTAGAAAGTGGACATTTCTCTGTACTAAACTCTGTTGTGTGCCTTTTAGTTTGACTCCAGTCCACACTGGAGGCTGGGGGAGCATATCTGTGCATTCACAAGAGACAGTCATAAATCAGTGGGCATGCAATTGGAATGACAGACCTCTGCAATTTGAGGATTTGCTTCAATAGATCGGGGAATGAGGTTTTCACACTTGGCCTAGGGAAGCCAGATCATGACCCACTAAAGATTAGGATCTGCAGTCCAAGGCCTCATGGCAGACAGGACTGAAATTTAGGGGAGACATCTGTGGTGCAAAGAGTAACCCTTTGAACCACCACAACTTATTTATTTTGTTTATTTATTATTTATTTTTATTTGAAAAGTTTTATAAAGTGTGAACGTGACCCAGCAGGATATCAGAGCACTGCACAACACCACTTTCTGCTTGAGCTAGAGCAGGAAAACAGAGAACTACACATATACAGCAGAAGCACACTGAAGACAAAAAATAGACATATACACAGTAAAGAAGATGCAGATTGCATTATAGATAAGGGAGGGTAGGGCTGTAAGGTCATTTCAGATAGTTTGTAATGCTACAGTACTATTGTCGCATGTAACTATTCATGAGCAGGCCTATGATTTATTAGAGAGTAGTAGAGGTCGAGTGGATTGTTCTGATTTCTGGCTGGAGAGTGTTCCATTTTCTTGGAACAAGACCGGAGAAGGCATGGTTGAAGAATCTCTTCTTTTTTAACTTTGGTGGTTTCAGAAGAAGAGTCTTTGAACTTCTTGGTGCACAATTCCCACCCGATAATGCAAGTTTATTTGCCAGGTAAGTGGGTGTGTTCTGATGCAGTCCTTTGTTTGCTGTCTTGCCCTCAGTGCAGCGGATCAACAGCCCTCTCCTCGCCTTGCCTGACGACTTTGTGCTACCAGGTAGTATCGCCCTGATCGGGCCTGGGTGGTGAGAGTGACTGGGCTGAGGAACCCTTCTGAAAGGATGCAGGTCGAGAGACTACAGTGTCAGTGAAAACATGGCTTCAGGCCTATCCTGTGTAGCCTGATAGCAGCAGCTTTTACCCTGTTGCCCAGACCTGTCAAAATCACCATTTTGACTGGTAGGAAAACCTGATTTCATGTCACCTATATGCATACCTTTTGCCCATAAGGTAGGATGTATAACATCTAATAGTGGAACCTGTGTGACATTAAAAATGGCCTGTTCTCCCAGTGACTTGCCCCAAAAAGACACTGTCACTGGCGACACTGTAACTCGTACATAAGAACAGTCAACATATAGTTTATACACTTTAAACTATAACGTTTGACCTGTACCAGCTGCAGACAAACCCAATCAAATGGTAAAGTACACTTTTTATTAAATATATGGAAATTGCTGCCTTTAGCAAAAGTTAACTTTACTCTGCCTGAAGCTGGTGGGGGCTAATTTGCATTAGCTCTCTAGCAACTGTCCATCCTCTACATTACCTGAATTATGTGTGAAAGATGTGTGAAAACTGCACACACAGAGAGCAGGGGGTGGGGATGTGTTTTGCCCTGTCAGAAAGACGAATAAGGGGCCTGCCCTGTCACAGCAAATGTTCAGCACTGTTTGGAAAGTCCCAGCTCTTGTCCCCTTAGTCAGGCTTGCACCAAACCCAGTGGGAGGAGAGCTGGCTTAGATTGATCACAGAGGAGGGGACTACTTGTTACCATGGCCACATCTCTGGGTGGGGACACGGGCTCTCTACATGTGTAGAAGCGTTTCCCCTTCTTGGATTTTGAGAGTGAGGTCCACTGTGGGCTTGTTTGCAGTAGGGTAAACAGGAACTGCTAAAAAAAAAAGTGGAAATGGTTGCCCTTGTGAACACTTACCTCATTAGTTGGAGAGTGCCCACAAGCCACCCCCATCCATTGGCAGGTGTCAGACATAAATGTGGCACCCTTAGGTACCATACTCAGAAACTACAGAAGATCGGAAATGGAATGGACCTGGCCTCTTTGACCAGTGGGGAAACCTGAAGGACAGGTCCTTCTCCAACTTGTACCCAGTGCAAATAAATTAACCCCCAGGATCAGTTGGCTAATCTCCTTTGTAGCTATAGCAACATCAAAATGTGTATTTGAAAATCTTAGTTTAGTCCATAAAATAGGAACGGTTACCACCCAGAATGCAAAAACGAATGGAGCAATGTTTATAAATGTCAGTGAAAACAGCAAGAACATTGCTAACATGGTTGGTGAGTTCATAACATTACTTACGCCATAAAAGCTATTTCTAGGTGCCATGGTACATTTAGCTTCATTTGCCACAGGATCTGGAACTTGGAAACGTGCATCAACGTCCACGTGCCAGGTGGGAGGTGGGCATCAGGTATGGTTGAAATAAATAATTGAGCAGTTTTAGCTCTGGTTAGACCGTGCATAGATGAGCCATTAAAGCATTCACAATATGCATGCGATAAGCAAAGAGTTTAAGAGAGAGAGAAAGAGAGTGTGTGTGCGTGCGTGCGTGCGTGTGTGCGTGATACTTTTGAAATCAATTGTACAGCGTACAGCGCTTCCTTAATGTAGTGCTTCACTGGTAAAAACGATTGAAAAGAAAGTGTTCAAGCGAAATTTAAGAAACGTGTTTCAAAGTGCAACGGTTTCTTTTTCTTAGAATGCTCAATGAACTTGCAGCCACCCTTGTCTTACATTTTAATAGCAGAACCAGAATGAAGCCTTGTTCTTGATCTGCTAATATTCCAAAGGCATTAGCATGGATTTCAGCTCTGCCAGGGGTTTACAGGCTTTAGAAGGTGGCGCTGCATTCAATGAGCCCCGTGCTTTTTAGCAAAAGGCTAGCTTTGTGACAGCTTTACTTCTGATTTGCCCAACATCTAAGGTCGGATTCATATTCTCCTCACTCATCAAAAATAGATCAGGCTGCACTGTATATCATTTGAGAATGTCCCATGTTGCCACTGAAAGAGAATGGGAAATAAGTTACATTTTGTCAAAATGGTTTCCTATATTTTCATGCCATACCTTTCATAATACATTACTCATTTCTAGCTGCGAATAATGACATCACGTGTTGTATTTTCGAATAAATTGTGGTTTAAATTGAAATTATTGCACAAACTATTTGGAATATACGGTAAAAAATGTAAATGATCTCAAACGTAATACATACTCCAATTTTCGCCACAGATCAGGTATTTAAGCGAATGGGTTATATATTAGTTCCTTACCACCATCGCTTATATGTACACACAAAACTTCAGGAAAATAAAGAATATATTCTACAAATTAAATTCATTTAAATCTGGTAAAGGCAGAAAAAACAATGTGTGCAATGAACCTTACCTTTGTAATCCAACACATCCTGCGCCGCCCCTCACTTCAGATTTTCAGTGAGTTCTTCTCACATAAAGCTAAATTGAAGGATTTTTAAAAGGTATTTCTGTTACAGACCTCTGTAGATAACATTGATTGTTCTTCTGTTGTACCTAGATTCCCTGCTGCTCAGCCAGTATGCATGAGTGTGTGTGTGGAATGTTGGAATGCCTGATGACTGAGTAGAATGTTGGTGTGCCTGGTGGACTGGGGTGAATGACAGTTAGAGAGAGTATCTTTACATCATCTTCCCGTTTGGAAATGGATTGGGCCAGGGTCAGAATATCACGTTGGAATGTATGCACAGCACAGCAACCCTCTTGCTGGCGTTAGTGTTGAATAGACACTGTGCTGTCCTGACCTTCCCCAGGATGACACCCTGTCAACCCCCCCCCCCCCCCCCCGGCCCTCCCATTTGCTCCTGAGGGTCAAGAGAGTGAAGTTAAATCCCTTAAATTACTTGCACCGTTCTGTTTAGTAGTTTTAGATTCTGCATATCCTTTTAGGCTTTCATGTGAAAGGGACAGCTTTTACTAAACTGTCCATAATTTCCAGAAATTCAGACATTAAGGTCGAAATTCCTTGTTGAATAAATAAGTCAGTACATGTCTTGCCTAATATATATGCCTGCCCTCCCAGTGGGTGTTAAAAATGAAAATGAGTGGCAGAGTGCTGCTGTGCTGATCTGGCTGTAGCTCATGTGTACAGAGTGGAGTCTGTGACCCTGTTTGCCTTGGGAGGCCACCAGGACAAGTCAAGAAATGTGGTCTGGTAAATACCACCTTCTTGACGAAGAGGCTGCTGTTCTGACCCAAGCGGGTCCAAGCCATGATGGATGACCAGCACCAGCAGTGTTGAAACTCCCCCCACCTATGGGGAGGACCCCAATAAAAAAAATTACCGAGCATTGGAGGGGCATTGATGACCCCCCCGGCTACTGCATCCGCAGGAAGGCATGTGATAAGCTCGAGGTTGCCTGACCGATACCCCTACCACGCTATGTAGGAGGAACTTACCAGAGACTGTCTCTGCAGCTTCAGCTTCAGCTCCTGCTAAGAACCTGGACTACTAGTGGGGCTTAACCTGAATTTCACCTATAGTGAATGGGGAATAACCACTAGCAATAGGGGAGTGAGACTAAGGGACCCGCCCATAAACAATTAGGGGCTTGACCTCGGGGGACTCTGTGTATTGTTGTGAATGTAACGTTTTACTCTGTGTTTGCGTAGAAATACTCCTTTTTTCATAAAAGCAAGTATTTGACTGGACACTCATTTATTGCTAATGCTGAACATATTTTGAGTTGTAAGCCTGTATTCACCCCGCTGTGTCTACCTCCCTTCCGAGAAGCCTTGGACTGCTGAGAGTCAAGTGCTGAAAGGGCACTTGGCCTACATGCTCAGGATCCATAGTAGGTCGGCCCCAGAGCATCAGGAGTAGAAGGCCTACACCCCCACAGTTGGGCCCAGTAGCTCTTGCATGCCCTGTGGCTCTGTGAACGGAGTTCTGACAACTATGCATTAATTCATAATTATGTACATGATGCAGGTAGGAGGAAATACCTGGGGTGACAACTTCCTAGTAGTTCATGCACCCCTAGCGAGCCCTGAACTCTAAAACCACAATAGCCCCCACGTATCCTAGACAGAATACACAGGAGGTGTAGCTATCTGAAGGCTTGGCTGATGGGTTTGTCAAAGTGTCATCACATAATTAAAAGAAGAAATAGCTAATAAAAAATCGAATGCAATGCTATTAAAAACACTATAGATTGCTCCATCTTACCATGAGATTTCTTAAGGACCATCAGGACTCACTTCTAACCTCGATTGTCAATAAGCATTCAAAACATTTACATGACATTCATTATGACGCTGAACTTTGTGCATGTCCATATAGCCTTCTCCTAAACTTGATTAAGCCATAAATCATTTCAGTATGAATTGTCGCTGTCAACAACGCTTTACCAGTTGAACTAAAAGTGTATATGAGATTTTCTTATACTGTTAACATGTGTCTGCAATGTTGAGGACCACCCAACAGGGATCCATGCACACCAGATCCTTTGTGCATAAGCACCAGCTCTAGGATGGCGTGAACAGTGAGAGAAACCTTTCTATAACCCCCTGTGAGACTTAGGGCGACTTCCCAAATACTTCTGGTGAGGGATGCTGTACTTTCTGCAACCCCTAAAAGGTGTTTGAAATGTTTGTGGTACCCATGCACACTTTTGAGGCACCAATAGAACCAATAAGCACATTTTCAAGTACTCAAGAGGATTCTAGGGTGCCCTTCACACCAAATGTTACCTATTAAATGAGCATCATCACCGCAGCAAAAATACTTCTGATCTTTCCCTAATCTTGCAGCCCTGCCATGCACAGTTAATTTTTTTAATGCTGGGTGCCTCCTGCCTCTTAAATGAGGCACATGGAAAGTGTGCTTTTTAAATTAGGGCTGCCTGGAAGCCCACTTCTACATGGCCCACCAGTTCTGTCTGGTGGCACACCTCTTGTGTGCTAGCATTGAGTCTGTGTCTTTTTTTATTCCCCCAGCCTGTGGTCAGCCTGGCTAGGGGCTGTGCGCTGGGTGCCTGTGGCTCCCCCAGACATGCAAAGTGGGGGAGGATTTCCAGCAATGCTCTTGGAGGTGTGGTCCACTCCAAGAGCTCCTCCTGGTAGAGTGTTCCGGTGCTCATGTTTGGTTCTCTTTTTGTCTTTTCTTCCCATTGCGACTTTCTGTTGGTTCCTGAGGATAAAAATCGTCTTTGGGGAACTGAGCCAATGCACGCCTCCTCCCATTCCTTCATACTCGTAGTAATGACCACCAGGGCTCTGACCATCCCAGAAGTATTTGGGCAAAAAATAGTAAGCACTATGTGATTTCTTCAGAACTCCTGACTGTTATGGTTTTATCTTTTTGGGTGACCTGGTTTTCATTGCTCTCTCCCTCAGGATCCATCGTTTGCCAGGATGTCTGCCTCTTCTTCTGGGCCCATGGCCCTCCCCAGCAGAAACCAAAGAACCCAAGGCAGAATGCCCTCCCTGCTGCACTTTCAAGTCCTCATTGTTTTGGCCATCTTGTTGGGCACCTGTGTGTCAGCAAATGAGTCAGTGAGCCCCTCCAAATCAAGGTCATTAATCTGTACAGCCAGTCCGCAAAAGTTCCAGGGGAACTCTCCAGTCTCCCCCAAGTAGGACCATCGCTTTACTACACCTTAGAAGGTGTAAAGGGGCCAGCACTACTGGCCGTGGAGAAGCTCTCCTAGTCTATGGGGCCAACAGGAGTCCCAAAGTCCTTAAGTCCATTCTTGCAGTGTAGTCAGTGGACTTCTTTTTCCTCCAGTGGTGGTGCCCCCAGGTCCAGAAAGTTCTTAACAGTCTTCTCTTGTGCAGAGGCTGGTCAGAACGCGCCAAATTTCACTTCGCTGAAGTCCGTGGAGTTACATAAGCACTCTGCGGAATTCCATGGCGCTTCATTAATGGCCCAAAAAAAATGCATGTTGTGCTACTATTTAGCAATCTGTGCAGTAGGCTAACCTTTTCTGCAAAAGCACACTGCCATTCGTGTTGATTTTTCTGCCGATCTAGTTGAAAATGTAATTGAGAAGCAGCCTTCTGACCACTCGTGTGACTGGACACATTAGAAAATAATACCGAGACTGACCAAAAATCACTCTAGGGAACGGCAAACCTCGCTCATCCTCACCAGCTCGCTTGCTGGAACTTCGTGTTGTTGTTACGTTGTTAGAGCATTTAAAATATTCAGCCACATGGCAATTGGTGGAATTTGGCCAAAACTCCTTAAAAAGAGCAACGTGGAATCACCAAATTCCTCCAATTTAGACGTGAAGGGGCATTTTTACGCTAAGAAAATAGTGCTAAATGCAGAATTACAGTGCTCATGTAATTCTGTGTAATCTCCCTGAATGGGTGGGTAATTCAGTGTGATTTCACTGCACAGAATTATGTGAGTGATGCCCACCTCTACTTCTCATCTTATGGAGTTCCCCACCAGCAATGATGAGCGCAGCAAATTTTGACAGTCATTAGAAGCAGAAACCAAGCTGACCGGACCTCTGAGAGTAAGGTAGGCTGAGTAGTTTACTAGTAATGTAGCTCACCTGTGACACTGCAACTAGAGCTTTCAAAATATAAACATAATACTATGGGGTATTAAGGCTTAATGCACTGTTGAATATGTCATTAGCCCCTGCCCACCTATTCATAAATAGCTGCACTCTGAATCTAAATTAGTTTGCTTCTTCATTTATGAGGAGCAGAGCACTAGAGAGTTTTTATTATTTAAAAAAAAGCGTAACATTTTGAAGGGAAGGGAAACTGACCTCATGGCATAAACAAAATGTTGGAACTAATATTTTGTGGTTGGCTGAGGTGATGCTAAAACCAGGCAGTACCTACCTCTCCTGTCCTGTAAGGGTTAGATGATTACACTCACATATAATCTGCACCCACCCTTGGGTAGCTTGCCACTGAGCAGTTATGCTTATCCCAGAGGCAATGTGTAAAGCATTGGCACAGCATTATAACACAATAAATACACAATAAATACACTGAGCATCACAAAAGAGACTTCACATGTAAATAAAGATTGTAATCAGCACATAAATTGATTAACACAACATGAACATAATGTATTTCTGGGCATAAATCACAATTGGAAATTGTACTATCAGTACTAGGCCCAACAGTGTTAAAATGACATCAGTAATATGCACACTTGGGAGAATAATTCTATTTTACCCCAGCACTCTTATGCAGTGTGATACGTTGTCAGATCTGGGCCCACCCTGGCACATAACCAAGTTGAAATCCACACATTTCTAGGGTGCACCCCAGTTTACAATGATATCAGGAATGTGCACACACAGGAATTTATAACACTGTTCAGCAGCACCATGTTCCAAGGCTGCATGAGTAAAACCAATGTCAAGATGGAGTACTCTGTTAGGTAATGAAAACAACAGGTAAAATAACACAGCTGTGTGGTACAAATATTAGCAGGCTGTTCTCGTGTAGCACACTCTTCCAGACCCACACTTCACCGTAACGTGGTGCAAAGGATATTGGCATGCCCATATGAAGACCACTCACACACACACACTCAGCAATGTAATGCGGTGAAACTGATATTCCGTTCACCCCATGGAACAAGTGCTCTTACTACTCGTCCCACAAGTTAGAGTAAAAAAAGCCCACCCTTAATGTACCAGTTGAAGATCATAGTCACCGTTGGTCACAGACCCAGGGGAGAAGGCTGTAGTAACTATCAGGGTAAACAGGCAACAGTCGACAAATGGGGGATTAGCCACCACTCTGGAAGTTCACCCACTTTATGTGGAGCAGGTACGAACTATAGAATTTCCCAGTTCAATCAAGATGCCCCTCAATTTTCCTTACGGCACCACCCCAGTTCTGTGAAGCCCAGGGGGTGCCATGCAGTCTCTCGACCTGCTTCCGATCACTCTTGGAAGAGTTCCTCAGCCCAGTCACTTACTCTCACCACCCAGGCCTGATCTGGCCGATACTACCTGGCAACACAAAGCCATGAGGATGGGTGAGAAGAGGGCAGTTGATTTGCTGCCCAGAGGGCAAGACAGACCATTCTGAGAATGGGGAGTGCATATGTCCGGACCCCCCATGGGAAGTGATACACAATGCATGATGCATGCTAATCTGGGTTGCATCAGACAATCCAGTCACAATGAACCAAAAGTTGGGTTCGCCTTATCTCCCTGGAAATGAGGCATAACGTCGGGTGCATGATGATGTGAGTCGCACCAGACAATCCAGTGCCAATCAACCCAGAGTCAGGTACACCTTACCTCTCTGGAATGAGGCACAACTTCTGGTGTGCGATGATATAAGTCACACCCGACAATCCACTTACCATCAACCCACAATTGGGTAAGCTGTACCTCCCTGGAATGAGG
The DNA here is from genome assembly GCF_964204655.1 of Triturus cristatus. NCBI lineage: Eukaryota > Metazoa > Chordata > Amphibia > Caudata > Salamandridae > Triturus > Triturus cristatus. The sequence continues at coordinate 386,913,853 of NC_140589.1, read as the reverse complement.
CACAACATCTGATGCTCGATGATACAAGCCACACCAGACAATCCGGTTACAATCAACCAATGGTCAGGTTTGCCGCACCTTTCTGCAATGTGGCACAACGTCTGATGCACAATGATACAAGTCACACCAGAAAATCTTGTCCCACACACACAGTCGCAAGTTCAGTAGTACCACACAAGGTAGAATGAGGCACTACTATGGAGGTTCCCTCCCTCCGAGAGTCGCATCCTGTAAATCGGACACCACAAGCAATAAGGATGCAGTTGGCATGTCACAAGACAGAGATGCAGCACAAATAGCGAAGCATGCCATGCTGAGTCCCGCAACTGGTGAATCCGCTCACCACCAATGAGACATGTGTGCGTGCTGATGCCCCACGATGCAGGGGCCAAACTCCTTAGATGCAGGCACAGTTTGCCAGCTCTGCAAAAGGGAATTTGGTCTCCTGGCACAATACTAAGTTCCACACTGATCCAAGCTGCAGTCAGGATCCAGCAGACAAAGTAGGTACCATAGAGGGCACCGCTCTCCTGGTGAAACACATAGACAGTGTAGGTCCCTCACTGGAGGTCTTTTATGTCCCTGAGACCTCAACAAAGAACACGGGGCAAGCCAACAAGCCCTTGGAGAGCACACCTCAGGGTGCCACACATCAGCAAGTAGTCAGCCCAGGCCAGACACTATTCAGACAGGGTGCTTGGTCCCTTTCCAATGGTATTATACTCCTTGTGCACAACAGATTCCTCTGGCACTATGCTCTACGCAGTCCAGGATATCTGGTCCCACGTCCCCACAATTGTTCTCCACCCTGCTGAATTATGGCATCAGTAGTTACACAGTAATGTGCCTTTGAAGTTCGGGGTGGCACAAAGGGTTCCCCTTTGAACCACAGATGCCTCCCTTAAATTTCAGTCCTGTCTGCCATGAGGCCTTGGAATGCAGACCTTAATCTTTAGTGGTACCATGTGCTTGGAATTATTGTCGGATCATCTTTAGACACCATGGACAGTCCAGGTTATCCTCATTATAGAAATAGATGCTAAAACAAGGTGTCCTTGGATGCATGGCTCTCCTACCAAAATAATGGGAGTATGCTCATTCTAGATGCTAAAACAGATTCTACTTAAGATGTCAATTGCATGAAGGCTGTTCCCGTATCCTCTGGTGCATGGGAACTCAAGGGGTGATTACATGGAACGTGTTGTTGTCCAGACATGTGGTTTTTTTGGGTGTGTTTTTATGTTATAAATCTGTCATAGAATATATTCCAAGTGTTCCTAGCTTCTAGTTATAACTTGATAAACACATCTATGTTTAAAGAATGTCTAAAGTTACCATTTATAATTCCCAATGATATAGAATACAAAAAACTCCCGACATTCCACAGGTAAATACCAATATCAAGTCCCTTGTACAATCGGTAAAAAATGGGTGTGCTTAAAACAGCATTTGACATCAATGGAGTTTTGGCCAACTCCCATAGAGTATACAGAGGTGCTAAGTTTTACATAGTGAATGGATCTCAAGGGCCAAAATTAGCAAACATTGTGCGTTTTGCACAAAGAGACTCATTGCAGAATAATGATATGCATTGTGCTGCAATTAGCTGTGGCTATTTATGCACTGGAGAATTTTCAAATCCCTCACAGTGCAAAGTACATTTTTGCAAATAAGGGTCACTGTCACCATATTTAACAATGTCAGGGTGTGAGTCCGCTTGTTTCTGAGGCCTACTTTTGAGTCCCTTACTGTAACATGGCATAATTAGTGTACTCAGTGGGGTTTCTAAACCACTGGGTGCAATAAATAACTCTAATTACAAGGTTGACCCTTCAAAATGGGGTATTACATGCAATTTGGTGTTATTCCACACTGCAATGTGTTCCTTTTTGGAAAATTACCAAGCTTTTGCCCTCGAATATTTTAGCATGCTTCACCTGCCAAAAATAGAGGAGTGTGGTATTTATTACACCTGGTGTTTAACAAGTTTAATAAACATAGCACCGTTTTTATATCAATTTCTGCCCAAACAGGAGTATGTGCAGGGGTTGGGGCAATCTAGCCCTTTTGCAGCAAAGCCTAACTGTGAAAAATAGCAAATTCCAGGATAGAGGCATTCATGGGACAAGAGACCTCCATCTCATCATTTTAATTTGCAGTGTTTCTTCATTTTAAATTTCATGTCAAACAACGCCTGCAGTGGCCCATGGAATAATGGCCTGCTCCTTCCTATGGTCCCCGGCTTGCACAATCATTGTATGATGGCAAATATTGAAAGAGCACAAGTGATGGGCTACTACCTGCCCACAGCAGCCACTAACCATTCCAAGCTGCAAGAACAGTTGTAGTGGAAGAATGCCCTTTCGTCACCACCTGTCTCTTGTGATTTGGGTAATTAAGGTAATCATAAATCAGTACACAATTGTATGCACTGTTAGATTGGACTTTGCATTTGCAAAGCCAATCACACTTTTTGTACAAATACAAAGTATTTTGTGCATGAGACCAATCATGGGTGTTATTTGACAAATAGTGAAAAACTGGCTAAACATATTTTTGAACCCTGTCAGATATGTAGTCCCACACATGTGGGGCACTGTTTCAGTGATATTGAGGAAGTAAGTATTGCAAAATTGATATTCACCATAGAAATGTGGTTGAAGTGCGTAAAGTCTTTTGTTTCCCTTGACGAAGAAAGAGCAGGAAAAGTCTCAACGCATCGGAGGTAAGCAAAACAGCCAATCTGTCAGGACAGACAGATGTAAGAACCACTGGCAATCAAAAAGCATTATGATCAGTACCACCAAAGGAAGTCCAAAATACACTTATATTCCAAAGAAGTCTGGAATGGTAACATTGGCGATGAAGATTACTTTGGTAACCTCTGAAGGTGGAACTGGTTGAAGAACTGAGAAACTGGCATAGGCACACTAAGGCAATCTGAAGGCAATATTGAACTTTTAACGCAGCGGAATAGTTTGTGAAGTAAATGAAATGATGATGATCAGTGATCATTATATAGAAATGTTCTGAATGTTCTGCCACTGTGAATGCTAAAACAAATATTGTGGAATTCTGTGGCTGGCACACACAGGCTCCTCCTGTTTTATTTCCCTGTTGCCTTAGATAATGAACAGGGAAGGCCTATGCACGGCTTTAACCCTTTATTGAGGCTTCATGCCTTTTTTTGCTGGCTCTTGAGGGTATGTTGCCTTCGTCGTCGGATTCCTCAGAAGTCTGTGTGCTGGTGACACCTAGTTAAGTGTATGTGGTTTTTATTTCTAATTTGGCATCTGAAGATTCTTATGCTTTGCTTTCTTTCCCATAATGTGCTGATGGAGGAAAAAGGTTATGCGTCTATACATTGCAGCATGCATGTTGGAATTGGGAGATACTGTTCAGAAACACAGACCCGAGCAATTCTCTCTCCTTCATAAGGTGCAGGAGAGATTCCAGGAGTTTATCAATTTTTCATGCATATTATTTGAGAGATTTGGCATTCCGTTACTGCTAAAGAATGGAGAAATAATCTGACAAATGAAGGCATGTCTCCCCTTTTTCTTCATCTGGCCTCCTTCCTCTCAACCTCCCAAGCCCCACAGAGATGGAAGAGAGGATGAGGAGGGAAAAATGAAGGGTTGTTCTGAGGACCCTAGCTGTCTTTAAGGTGGATGTTCCTGGCAATCTCAAAAAGAGCACAGTTGCACCTTTTACTTATGGGGGTTCCAATAATGGCGATGATGTTCCTGTTAGCAATGATAAGAAGGGCAAATATATTTCAAGAGACGTTTTTCTAGACTTATTTAGCCACATCAGACAGAATATGAACTTTCCACCTGCTGAAAAAGCTGGGACCTTGGATGAGTATCTTTATCAGTTTTTTTTTGTGCCTTCAAACAAGAATGTAGGATCCTGATAGAATCATACTTTAGGAGATTTCTCTCCAAGCTGTATCACCTGGAGAACATAGGCAAGATGTTGCCAGACAGTGTACCTTTGTATTCTGTGGTGGCTAGTCTTGTGGGTCGGTCTCCCATTATGAAAGCAAATATTCTGAAATATCCATCGGATAAGAAAGTCGACTCTGCACGTAAGAAAGTCTTCTCTAGTTCTCACATGGCTAGTAGGGCTGGAATTTATGGTGCATAGTTGGTGCAATCCCTGATGCCAGACCCTTGCTTGAGGGCAAGGAGGATCAGCTAGAATTCCTTTCGAGATTTCATTTGATCAGGTCAGTAGTTCTTGACTTGAAGTAGTTTGTATAGCAAAGACTGGAATACTTATGCTGCTCAAAGGGTGTCAGTCATTCAATCGCTCTAGACCCTGAAGCTGAGCTTGAGGATAAACTGCATCAGATTTTTAAGGAGAGGAAGCACTATTCATCTTTTCATCAGCAATCTGTAAGATGTTTGAGTACATTGAAATCCAGCTCTTCTTTGTGTAAGTCTTTGAGAAGAAAGTCTAGACCAGCCTTCCAAGTTTCAAAGGAAGTCCTACAAGAATTAGAAACAGGATGCATGTAGCAAAAATCAGTGATCCTGACTATGCCTACACAAGAAATTCTCTATTAAAGGTTGGAGGCCGGACTCAGCAATGCATTTCAGGGTGGCAAGGAATCACAAAAGATTGTTTGCGTTGTCTACTGGAAGTGGTCAAGAATGAGTATTTGATATAATTTTTGTCACACCATATTCCCAGAGCAACCATTATTTCTCTGCTTCCTCAAAACCTGATCAAGAGTAGGCCTGGGAAAAAGTGTAAGTGTACTGTAGTATTCGGATGCATTTTGGTAACTTTGTGTAACTCTTTTGATGCAAATTCCTATTCATGTATTTATGAGTGATGTGGCACAAATATCCTATTGTAGGAGCACAAGAACAACCAACTTAGAGAGCACAAGTGGTTTCAATCTGCTGCTGCTTGTGTTCTGTTGCATTTAGTACAATTTTCTTATTGAAAAATACATTTTCATGGTTTGTTTTGGATGCCAGGGTACATTTTGTGCCAAGAAAATAGAGCTAAATACTGAGTTACGCTCTTCACCTAATAACGCATAATTTTGCATAATTAAGCTACAACAAATTTTGCAAGTTACATCCACCCCTAATCAATAGGGAAGCCCTCCTCTGAGAGGGTTTGCTCTTCTGATGGAAGGAGCAATTGTGAATGTCCCAAAAGAGTCCAGTGATTATCATCTGGTAACCGACCATTCAGAGTATCAAATTCAAGATGTTCAAGATTACTTTGGACCTCAGGGATGCTTATTTGCACATTACTATTGCAGAATGGCACCACAAGTTCCTGACATTTGCTTTAGATTTCAGCATTGGCTGTTCAAAGTCCTCCCTTTTCATATCAACTTGACTCAAGTATTTTTGAGAAGATGATGGCTTGAGTGGTAGCTCATCTACATTTACAAGGAATTCAAATATTTCCATGGACGACTGGTTGCTTCATGCTCTATCAGCGGAAGGAACAATTCAGATATGAGAACATACAAAAATGAGCACCATGTGCTTTGGTCTTCTCTTCAATATTCCAAAGTGCCAACTGGAACCATAAAGAAATCTGGAGTTCATTGGAGGTCACCTCGGAACATACCTGGGAATAGTCTCTCTTTCTGAAAACAGGATTTTACATCTTCAGTCAGTGATCCTCAAATGAATGGTCACCCTCAACGCTCCAGCCAGGATGTAGTTAGAGGTCCAGGGCAATATGGCAGTGTGTGTTCACACTGTGCAGTGGGCAATACTCCATCTATGTCCTCTCATGTGGCATCTCAGCAACTCACGGTTGCCAACATTACATTCATTGGACAAGATGGTTCCTTTAACTCAAGATGTCAGGGAGAGCCTATCCTGTAGGTTGGATGTGGAGAATCTTTCAAGTGCAGTAAACATGCAGCAGGAATCTCTGGTGATACCGATGACTGATGTCATTTGTGTTTGCTGGGGAGCAACAGTGTACAACAAGAGCTGTTAGTTTAAATGGTTGATCGTAGAGAGTCAGTAGTCATTGAATTAGAGGAAGCTGATGGGGATTGCTTGAGGACTGAAATGCTTTAGAACCTGGTAGCTTAACAAAAACATGCTGCTCTAGAGAGACAAAACTGTTCCAGTTTCTTACAGAAATCATCAAGGAAGTCTCAATAAGGTAGCAGTTCATTTGAGTTCTTGGGCAGGGAAAAGCATATTGAATCCTGCAGCAGTCACATCAGAGGGGCGGAAAATGTAAGTGAACACTTTGAGAAGTAAATTGCTGTCATCTTATTATCCAGAATGACATTAAGAAGACTATGCAAGAAGTTCTGCAGACCCTTCCTGGACCTGTTTGCAAAGAAAAGCAATATTCTCCTTTGCAGATTCTGCTCCAGGTTCCCAGAGGAGGGACCTTGGGGAGTCGACATGCTAGCCATAAAGTTGCCCTATCAGTTTCTTTGCACCTTCCCTCCATTTCCGCTGACGAAAAGGGTTCTCGACAAGCTACAGGAGGAAAATAGCAGAGCTGATAATGGCTATTCATATTTGGTCACAGAGCTTTTGGTTTGCTTGGCTGAAATCCCTTGCAGTTCCACCATCTTGATTATTTCTGTTGTTTCCACAACATCTGAAACCTTCAACTCTGTCTCTCCCTTTCAAACTTACACCATCTGTATGGAAATTCAAAAGTCCAATTTGTTACCCAAGGGGCTTTCTTCTATATTAGTGGATGCCATTCACTGTTGTAAGACCCCTTCCATATTAAAATCCTATTCTAAGCGCTGGAAGTCATTTGATCAGTGATGTTCTGTTCACAATGTTTCTGCGCCACCTTGCAAATTCACTTTGGTTTTACATTTTCTCTTGCATGGGATTGACTTTCACCTCTCTTTCAACTTTGAGGTCTCTCTGATTTGCAGTCAAGGCTTTTAGGGATTTTTCTGAAACTACAGTAGTGGTGGATTATTTAATATCTAGATTATTTAATAGGTTTTCAGTGGCTAAGCCTCTTTCATGTCCTACCTCTGCAACATGCAATCTTTCTACGATATTAAGGACAGCTGACTCCGGAGCTTAGGGCTCATTGTTCGATCCCTGGCTCCGGCGGCAGCTCAGCCCAGCACCATGTGATTCTGGGCAATAGCTCGCTTAATCTTCCTGATGGCCCCCAGCGCCTTGAGACCGTTAGGGGTGATTGGTTCACGCTTTACAAATACCGGGTTATTATTATTATTATTCTTACAGGTTCATCCCTTTAAACCACTGCAGTAGGAAGATTTTAACTTCTATCTTTTTAGATTCTTTTCTTGGTGGCTATTACTTCAGGTTATAGGATTGGAGAATTAGGTGACTTGAAGTGCTGTTTACCTTTTACAGGGTTTATGGAGGATAGTGTGGTTCTTAAGTCTGATCCTACCTTTGTACCAAAAGCTAAGTCTGGTTTCATAGATCTCAAGAGCCTTCTTCTTCTACTGCTGAAAAGCTAATGTTACGTACTTTAGATGATAAAAGAGCTCTCTGAATTTCAATTGACAAGCCTCAATGTTACAGAAAGACTGCCTTTTTAGTATCCTCCTACTTTGTTCCTTTTGCGAGGTGCCAGTGAAGAGGAAGAGATTGACTAAGGATAATGAAGATTATCATGAAGTAATCAGGCATCACTGCACACAGCTGAAGTGGCTTCATTAATCCCACGCACCAAAAGAGTCACTTTTTCTTGCCACTAATCAAGGAGATAGAATCTTTTCTACCTTTCAAAAAAATAAAAAATACCTTGGTGACTTCTTAGAAAATGAGTTGTGTGGCTTGCACAAGTAATGGGTCTACATTTGTTCTTCAATGGGAACCAAACACCCCATTGTAGCGCTTGACTCTCACAGGGTAGCGAAGTGGAGCTTTCCAAGGCCTACTCAAGGGAGGTTGTGCGGGCTAGTAATCGTCATTTACAGATACGGAATAATGAAACTCAATAAAAGTACATTTATTACACACACACTACTCAATACTATGTACCAATTTACAAATATACACAAGCTGATGGAAATAATTCTGGATGACTTTGCGTAATCATTCTCACACCTCCCTATGGGAGGGCAGTCTAGTACCACAACTCACATGCGTAGCCATTATCTTGCAATATAATGCAATAATTACGGATAACCATTACTTAATACTGGCAATAAAGCATACCAACTTTGATCACAACTGGCTGTCAGTCTCATTTTAAATAACGCATTAGTGTAAGAATAAATGTCTAAGCATGTCAGGGAATGCAGTGTACTTATTATAACTGTTATCATAAATAATACAAGTCAACATTTATATTTATAATCACAACATGTGCAAATATATCACTCATCCGTAGAGGGTGTTTGGAGCATACACTGTTAATGACTTTTCATATGAAATACTGCACCTTAAACATAGTCTCTGAAGGACATCACTACACAATTGTGCAATTATCACAGTTTCCCCCCAAAGAATGTCAGTCAACATGAAACTCACATTGGGCCCTTTTTGGCCACAAGCGCAGCAGCCACAATCATTGACCCTAGATGGACCCACATTTCCCACTGTAAAACAAAAGTTCTAGCTTGGAGAACACTTTAAAACCCATCAAAACACTTTAGGGGTTATCATTTTTGAGTCACCCTAAACTTAGGGTGGGGACTTTTGCGGGGGGGGCAATTGCCCCCCGCACATCTGCTTCAATATGGTGGAGACTCCATCCTCCTGGAATCACCACAAGCCAAAAACAAGCATTTCCATGGAAAATATGGAGGCGAAACTAACCAGCCCCACCGGGCATTATTGGGCACTCTCCACTGGTTTCATGCATAGTCGAGCAGTGGCTCTCCAGCTCCTCTGTGGAGAGCCACATTTCAGTTTCCTTAAATGCGGCTTTGCACCGCTTTGTTATTTTCATGGGGTTGCCTGGTCCCACTTGGACACTCCGCGTGCAGCTTCCTTCGCTGTGGGGCAGCTTTTGGAGCCCACATCTGGCTGACCTGAGCCAGCTCATCGCACCCCTGCATATTGCCAGACAGCCACAGGAGCCGGCAGCAGCTTTCTGGTCCACCCACTCCTGCGGGCAGACACGGAACACTTGGATGTGTGCAGCAGCACTCACTCCTCTCCTCTGCTTGCATTGGGGTCCAGGGATGGGGTCCTGGCCCCTCCTGCCTCAGTGGAGGAGCGCAACCATTTTCATTATGGAGATCAGGAATAGGGTCCTCGGCTCCTTCCTCTAATCGCGAGGTGGTGCAACGGCACTCCCTCCTTCACATCTGCTTCATGGGGCCCAGGGATGGGGTCCTGGGCCATCCTGGGATATGCAGGGGTGCAATAGCGTTCCCTTGTGGTTTCTCAGGCCAAGGGATTGGGTCCTTTGCCCCACCCATTTCTCATGGGGACAACACGGCGGCTCTTGCCTGCTTTATCTTCTTAGTGGAGGCAACATCTAGTGGCCTGGCCCCCCTCCAGAGGGTAAAAACCATCCAGCAAAAGAGCTCCACTCCCTCACGCTCGCTGGTTGGGGTCAAAGCTCACAAAAACTTAGAAGGGTGATCACTCAGACCCAATGGGCCAATTTTCATGATCTTAGTCCCTTGCCACCTGGAGCACTTTCTCCTGGCCTCAAAGATGCCAAACTTGGTAGGGAGCACGTTTCAGTGGCTACCTGCAACAGCCTTTCACTTTGTTTTCATCTGGTCTTCGCCTCTCTCCTGATGCAGTAGCCCTGTCTTCCCCCCAACTGGTCCTTTGGTGGTGTAAGGGGACCAGCTTCCCTGGTTCTGGGGGGTGCCCCACTGATCTTGGGGTCAATCAGAGTCAGAGTGCTCGGGCCAGCTGGCTGTCAATTGTCTATGGCGGCTGCCTCCCAGTCCAATGTTGTCCACATAAGCACATTCAAAAGAGAGCTCTAACTCCTGTGCAAGACCTTTTGAGTGGGGCTGGAATGTGTCAGCAGGGAGACACCTCTGGTCTATCCTGATGTGCCACATCATCGCTCTGTCCCTATTTCCACCTTCCTGCACAGCCTTCTGGGATACTTCAAGATGGAATCACCCACATGTGCTCTGAGCGTCTCAGCTCCATCTCTCGCTGACAACAATGCCAGGACCTGCCTTAGCAAATCTTCAAAGTAGCCCCCCCTCTGGTTTGCCTCTAGAGTTCTAGACTCCCTTTGTTGAGTGGGCTTGGGCCAGCCCTCTTCCTGGCACAGGGTGACAGCTGGCTGATTGATGTAGAGCAGTAAACCCCACTCCTTCCTTCTGAGTAGCTAACCTAATTAAGGGTATTTGCCCCCTTTACCAGGGAGGCCTTTGTTCCTGCTGATGGAGGGGAAAGTAATTAACCCAGCCCAGCAGGGCGACAACAGGCCTGGGCTCTGATCCTGAGCTGAGTCAGAGAAATATGACATTACTGGATGATCCATAAGCAGTAAATATATGTTTTTTTTACAGAATTGTTCTTTTCACACAGGTGTCAGTGTACATCAGTGTGACTCCAGAGTCTCTAGGCCAAAGGGAACTGGAGCTGCGCCCTAAGACAGCCTTTCCTATAGGAATATAATGAAGTATCACCACAGTCAAAGAGAATAAAGCACACTGACTTTCCCTACATGTGTACCCCCTTTCTCCTGATTATAAGGCCTATACCAGGTCACCACCCAACTCTGCATAGTCTCTTCTGCACTAGGCTACCAGTGACCAGTTCTTGGGCTGCACATGACAGGAGTCTCTCATGTGCAGCCCGCTCACGTGTAAATAGCCCTGCACCCCTTACCCTGGCTGTGTCGCAGCAGCCTTTTCTTTAAAAGCGGGCATAGGATGTAAACATGTGCAGTCCATTTTCCCATGAGTCTACCATATTATTGGTTTGAGTTCACTGTGTGCTTCTCTGTCCATTCATGTTTTTTATAACTGTACTTTTTTATTAACTGAAAGAGTTTCAAGCCATTAGAAGAACGTGATTTCCTTAGCACTGTGGTTTAGCTTTCTAAAATAACTTTGACATATGTTAGCATCAATGCATTCTCAGCAGTATTACATTTTAATACATTTAAGCAATAGGGCAGTTATTATTAAAGCAAATGAACAAATGAATAAATGAACCTGAGAAAAATCTCCCACAATGCAGAATACAAAAAGAACACTTCCTTGGTATGGCGCAGAGCCTTTTGTGCTCCATGGTGTGGCAATGTCAAAAATAGATTTTTTTGTCAGTACAACGTTAATTAAAGAGTGCAATATTTCCTTTGACTTTTTAACCTATTGTTAAATTGTATTCTATAATATGTTCCATTTTAAAGGGTCCTCTCTATTAAGTGAGAGTTGATGTGTGACACGTGCTCTTGTGCTACACAGAGAAACTTCTCTTCAGAGGGAGTCTTGTAAATGCTGGGCCCTTCACATATGTGACATGATCGCTGTCGGTGGATATGAGAGAAGGCCGAATTAAGGCTCTTTATGAGGCCTGAATTGAATCTTTTATGTTTTCTTCCCCGATATTTGCTTAAAAAAGATTTGATGCTTTCAATGGGTCCTGTTAATCGAATCATGGTGTTATATGCATGGCGAGTGGGCTTAAATCTCTTTTTTGGTCTCACGTGACCGCGTTTCACGATCCTTATGCCTTATACGAGACTGCGGTCGTGAGTAGTGAGGTAGTGGGCTAGGAAAGTCTTGGATACTTCATGCTGCTTTGGCGGGTTCAGCTTTGTTGCACCAGAGAAGAGCAGAGCTGGCTAGCAGTGCTGGTATGTGCCTGTCACACCAATACACCTCAAATAACACTGAAGCATCGGGCACTCTTTATACCGGCTACTTAAGGCCTACTCCAGCGTTAAAGGCCCAGGCCGAAGGCGAGGGCCTTTAACAAGGGAGCGGCACTTTAATAGCCGGTATAGCCCAGCTACGAAGGGCTATAAGGCTATTAGAACATTCTGCCACTAGAGGGCAGAATGTTCTAACAAATTAAACAAAGGCCTCTTGGAGCCCGAAGGGATTGAAATCCCCTCAGGCTCCGAGAGGCCTTTGTTTAAACAACATTGAAATGCTGTTCTGCGGGCCTTTACCGGCCCATAGAAGCACGGAGCACTCCATTGTCTGCAATGGAATGCTGCACATTCCAATGTTCTAATTCATATTAATTCATGCTATTTCCTGATTTAGGGCCCTTCCCCCATACATTTTCCAACTGGGAAGACTATGTGGAAAATGCTCACAGAAGGTTTTTGTTTTTTTACCTGTTGCAGTAAAAGTTGTAATTTTGCATAGTAGAATCTCCTCTGGAAATACCACTCCGCATAACTTGTGATCAGGCTCATAATTGGCAATATCATTAACAAAGTGAATTGTATTGTATCATGCAAGGCATTTTTATTGCTTACTTTAGAAACTTAAAGTGAAAATATTTATGTCTAACATGACTGGATAACAAACTGGCCAGTGAATTCTAGACAAACTGAGGTATATAGTCTCGTCTCTGATGTACATTTTGCAAATTTCTTTGCAATTGTCAACATGTCCGCCTATGTGAGCCTATGTTGTACTTCATCTGTAGGTCCTTTTTATTCACTTTATGTTTGAAATCAAATCAGATGAAAGTTAAAGTATGTTAATGAATTTAACACAGACTAGCTTTTAGAACCATATGCATTTGCATATGAAAAGGAAGAAATTTGGCTTTATCCTAAGCAGTCAAAGAAACTGCTAAAGGCATTTGAAGCTTGGCATGAATATTATTCAGAGCATAATGTAAGGAGCTTGTTTTAAATTTCAAAAATGCTGCATGAGAAGTTCCGACATTCCCATTTTTACTCAATAATTCACTTACCTAGAGCCATAAATAAGTGTCTTGGTTTAACTTATAGGTAGTTTATTACACAATACCTAAGAAGTACGTGTGGCATTATTTGAAGCTGCCTGCAGTATGATACAATCTAATGGTGTCATGCCCAGTAATTGCACATAGACACCTCAAATTCTGGTACTTGACAGCAGTTTAAGGCTAAAAAGCAATGGTGCTAAAATGCCCCCTAGTTTTAGTTCCCAATTTGTTATAATTATCTGTGTCACATCTGCTCAGTTGTTCATCTTCACCCTAATGGAAGCTTAGGTGTAAAGCAACTCAATAACTCACAGAGGTTTTGGGCAAGTCACAACTCAAGAGAGTTTCCACCAAAGAATTAGCCTTTTCACTATATTGAAGACTGATATAAAATCAATAATGCAGATAAGTAAACGAGTTTGCTGTTACTAGACTGCATTTGTCTGTCAGCATTTACAGGGCCAAATGACAGTTGTTTCACAACCATTGTGAATAGAAAACTGATATCTTGTACCTACTTAGTAAGTAATTTCAAAACAAACATAACCTAGATATTTGCATCAGTGTCTAATTAAGATATTATAGGACAGCAAGCCATTAAAATGCGCTCTACCTTCTCATACAGTGCTTGCACTATTAACCTTTGCAGAAGTTCGGCCTTAAGCATAGCCAAACATTTTCAAACGGGGCCTATTAGGATTTGGCCTCACAAAAGTCCTGGACTGCATACTGTTTACAGCGTGGAAGCTCATGTTCAAAGGAGACCTATCCGAATCAAGCAGCCCCTTCTGATGACACAACAACCCTGAGTGGGTGATGATACATACAAGTCAGCAATATGTGTATGCCAAACACTCACAGATACCGGGTAAGATTTGTGATAGATTCTTGGCCTGTTGACACCATTTAAAACCCTAAGTACTTCTTAATATCATTTGTTACCTATCTGAATTACTTCAGTCGTTAATTAAAAGCAAGCTATTTTAGCTTCCAAACTTGTTTTTTTACCGTCGCTCTTCAATGACTTTGCTTTATAGTGAATTAATTCTGATGGGGTTGTTTATTTAATCTACAAAGAGGTCGATGTAAGTAACCTTCCTTCATTCTCAATTCAATCCTAACGCAACCTTTAGCTTGGTTACGGCTTCAGAACTAAACAGATTGCCTATTAACATCCAAGGTAAAATATGATATCAAATTACATATATTTACTTGCCACGTGAAGCATGCAGCAAAGGTGTCAATGGTTGCCCGACAGGTGGATACAATCTCAAGTGCTCTTTCCCTTATGCCACTTGATTCATTTTGGCTCTACAAAGGATGACCAGTAAATAGATTTGAGTTTAATTCAAGTTGACATTTCATCTAATAACTTTGGAGTTAGGCACAGGCCGAGATGAGGTAAACACAAATATGCATCTTTAAATGGCAATTTTGTGTTAAAGCTATACACAAGGCAGCTATTTTTTCAGGTACTCCCTCTACAATTAATTTCAAAGAAACTGCCTTTCCAGGTGAAGTCAAATCAATCTAATTAACTGTTTATATTGGTGCAACTAGAGGACTCTTATTGCTATATTGTTGAGTTGATCTTTCGCCCAACCTACCCCAGTACATTTCTTACATTAACCGAACAGAGATTCTGAAACAGCACATGATATTGTAGTCAGTTGTGGGTTTAGGCCCACCCTACTCCATCTTTTTATAGGGACAGATCACATCAGTAAGTTTAAAGTCTGTAAGATCCACTGATAGCATTAATATTTGGAAAATGTTTGTTCAATTCTCAGATTTGCGCAGTAAAACAGAATATTGCAGACAGAAATACGGTTCACTGATAGAATATCGACCCCAAAAATATCCTCATACACAAATATCGAGTCATAAATATTGATGTCAAAAATATCAACATGCTACATTTATAATGGTAAGTACAAAATTATCGAAAAAAATATATTGATGCAAAAAATATAGTTGTATAAAATATCGAATACATAACAGTAAATAAAAAATTGATATTTTGAACAACTATATTTTTGCTAACGATATTAATGACTTTGATATTTTAAAAAATGATATTTCTCACCTTAAAGTCGATATCGCTGACCACGGTGTTCTTGCTGTTGTTATTTCTCTGTCACGATATTCTGTCCGTATACCCAGAAATCCGATTAATATTGTCACATTTGGAGTAGATTTCGTATTTTTAACTCAAATGGGGACACACCAATTTGTCATGATGGCAAGATAAATTCACAAATAGCACACTATCACACAACTTTCGAAAGTTCTTTATATTGAGTGGTGGCCAGTCGAGTTAGTGAGTGTAAAGTTTCCTCCCACATCTTTGTCACTCTAACCACTGCTACCACATATTTGCTACTCCAACTACTCCTCACCACTCCCAGGAAGATGTTCGAGGCAAGGCTCGAAGAGCCCAACCTCACCCAATTAAAGTGCAAAAAAGCTGTACTCAATTGTTAAAACGTGTACTTGTGCCTTCCAGGATGTTACATTTATGTAGATTCTTAGTTAATCAGAATTTAGCTGAATTATGCTAATATTGAATTAATTAGAAACAGTTATACACAAAGGTTTCATGGCTCTGGTTTGTTTGAGAGGTGTTTTATTCAAGTTATTTGTGTATTTTCAAACCTTTATTTTTTGTATTCACTTTACCATTGCAATTTAATGGGGTTTATAGAAATTGTATTCATTGCATTATTTTATGGCTCATTTCTACACCTGGTTTGTGTGTTTTTTAAACATTATTTCTATGATAGATGAAGAGCTGACAGGAGAGTTGAAGCAGACTGTGTACTTCTTGTCTGGCAGAAGCAGGCAAGTCAGGACCAGCAACTCATGCAAAAATCCTTGGGATATGTTCTTCAGCTTAACTTGTGTAAGATTCAGTGGTGCTGTGGAGCAGATGTGGGTGTCACTGGTTAAGACGTTAAATTACAATAATATGCAAGCTGCTTTAGAAACATATTCTGCTCGTTGTGCCATTATTGGAGTGGCCTTGCAGCTGGTGGAACCACTGAAGGTGATTTGGTGTTTTTACCACAGCCAGGGAAGAGCCACATTCACTATCATCCACACCATGCAGTTTCTCTAGATCATTGATGGGGCCCTTTTCTAGGCTTTCTTGAGGAATGATAGAGCATGGGATAGCTAAAAAGGCTAAGGCAGTCACCAGTAATAAATGCAGCAGGACAGTAAAGAGTTGGTATGTCTCTGGTTGGCAGACACACAGCATGGCCATGATGCCACTTTGGGATATCAAACCTGTTTTCGTGCTAGTTAATAGTTTTTTTACACAGTGTTGTATTCAGAATGGACATGCTCCCTTGAAGCATGTGGTCCGAAGGATGTCAAAAGGTGCTTTTATTCATTGGCAGAAATGGGCTACCTTCCTCACTCTAGAACGTGGGGACTACGATTATCAATATATGAAATGCCAGACACATCGTACCGCACTCAGTCATTTGTCACACAGTGAACATGTGAATGCACACCTTTTCATTTTCCTTTATGAAATAGTGTCATATCAAAAATCACAGATAGTATGGCAAAACAATTCTCATAGCTCACTGGTATGACCCAAATCTACTGGCAATTAAACATTTTCAATTAATGCATGTGGCTTTTAATACATTTCTGCCCTTTAATGATCGTTTCTGTCTGGTAACACATCAGAGTGAATACACTCTGAGTTGGGGGGTACAACATAGCATCCCTCCGGGCTCTAGTCTAGTCTAGATCGTAGAAATCTCAGTCATTGTCAACATCAGATTCATTGGTCGGTGTTGCAGTCCGCACATCACCACTAAAATTCCTTACACTGTCTCTTTTCCATGACCTTTTAAAAACTGCCAATCTCTCCTGCAACCCTGGAATTAGTGTCCTTATGATGAGCCTGCCCTTTGATTTGCTCATTTAATTTTGAAACAATCAGGCAAGATTCTTGGAGCGTCCGCATCTGATACCTAAAGGTGGAAATATTTTTGGGCGGTATTATGTTTGGCTTCAAAGCAGTAGCATACATAGTTGTTTGGTTGGAATTGGCCAGTGATATATTATATGATTTCTCCCAGTGCATACACTCATAACTACATGATAATGATGATGTGGTTGGGAGGGCGGTGCTGGAGTTGCTAGCCTTTGCTGCTTGTGGCATACTATAACTCAATACCTCAGGGTTCTTGCCAATATATGGCACTGTTGTGATACTTTCTACAAAACACACACAAACCACTGTTTTCCCTCTTACTCTGGTGCTTTTGGGCACCGAGGGCATAGTTTAGATTGTGCCCTTTCAATTACAATTACCATTTGTCACTTTTCATTAGATGATACATGATGTATCTAGAAAGCCTGCAGTGTTCGGACCAAATGACCTGTTTGTGGGTCAAAATCATTTCTTTAGCTTATTTTAGCTTGCCACTAAAGGTATCTACTACAGACTTTAATGGTGAAGTTGCTATGAAAGAAGGGTCATGGTCCAATAGAATGAAATGCCTTAGGGCCTGATTTAGATCTCGGTGGAAGGGGTATTCATTCACAATGGTGATGGATATCTTGTCTGCCAAATATAAGTGCCACAGGAAATAATAGGATTTATATTCGCAGAAATGATATCCATCACCATTGTAATGAGTAACCCCTCGACCAAGATCCAAATCAGGCCCTTAATGTAAATATTTTAGCTTTCCCATAGGTAAACTTTATACAGTTTAGTCAATTTGCAAGTATCATAAACCTTGACTGGCCTGTCGCACAATTAAGGTTCTCTTAAACAGTCACCACAATACAGAGACCTGTGTAAACCAACATAAAAAAAAAAAGTGTTGGCTCCCAGTCTCATCCACACTGATGCTGGTTTCCCCAAAACAAAGACTCTCTTAAATTAAAATCTTCTCAGCACAGAGTTCCAAAAAGTGTTCTTTTCATATGAAAATGTTTATCTCCCCCTCATTCAAGTAAGAACTACCATTATAGCGAATAAAACAGCACTAGGAAGCCTGTTTTCAAATGTACTCCCTATTTAGGAGGTGGAACCCTCACCCACCAAAGCTAGCATGCTTCACCATTTGGAACAGGCATCAACCTAGACTGAATGGGCTCTCAAAGTGCAAAGCTCTTATAAGAACTGCATTTAAGTAACTCTGAAGGAAGATGTTTTGTATGGGTGGGAACTGTTGGATATTAAGAGCTAATACAATTACCTAAAACATAACTGTATCCATCTTTACTATAGCTACATTGGTAAGATCAAAAACAAAGGATATTGGACGTATTGGAGATTATTATTCCCTCTGCCCCTAGCTGACACGCTTCAGCTACTTCAGAAAGCCCAGGACGGGTATGTGGCCTTCTCAAGCCCTAAGGATCCCTAGTATCTTACTCTTAAACAGTAAAGGCACAGTGTATATGTGTTGTAGGGCATGTTTGTGAATGCTTATAAATAAAAAATGAAAATACTCATGCTTGGAATTATCTACTGTGAAAACAAACTACTACAGGGATTAGGCCTTATTGGAAAAAGGCAGTTTCAGTCATTCAATAACTTTATTTCGGCCGTTGCGGCCATTAAAGTATCATTGGCAAACAATACAATACAGACATAATAAAACAATCAAGTATAAACTAACAATGCGTAGCAGCATGTAGGTTTTTCTTTTTAGAGTCCAGACTTCCTAATTCTCCAGGGGAAAAGAAAATTCACAAAAGTGCATGTGCATTGAGTATATAGAATTGGTAACCTTCCTACAAGAGCCTGTGCCTAGGATTAGTAGAAGCAGCCGAACTCCCAATTGTCAAATCAATGCCTTAAAAGTGCCTGTTCCTAAAGTGCAGAGGAGACCAAAATGTGATTACAAATTCCCAATGGCTGGTTCAGCTCAGACCATCTAATGCAAATAATGAAGCAGAGCTAAAAAAGTGCTAAGAACAGCTTAAAATTGATAGCGGTCCCGAGGAAGCAAGATGTTGGCCGCTTAGGAGGCCGGTAGCAGCACAATGACCGAAGGGCTGTAACAGCAACTACGGGTGACCTGTGATGACACCTGAATAACCAGGAGGTGGAATACAGAGAATTGATTCCCCCCCAAATTAAAACTCGCCCTTGCAGCTGCTGTGTGTGGGTGAACTGGGTTGGATTAGGGCTGTGCATTTTAAAGCAATTTGCAACCGCGCACTCACCCTGTACGGACTGCGGTGGATTGAATCGGCTACCCGAGGCAATGGGGCCAAAAAATACAAGAATCAGAGGAGCCTCCAAGGAAGGAGAAGCTCAACAAGTACGGAGCGGACTAGCAGCAGAGCACGACTCGGAGAGTCCGGTGGAGTCAGCACCAGGGCACGGGCAGCAGACGCAGACGCAAATTCAGCATAGCGAGCAACCCCCGGAGAAGAGGGGAAGAGGCGGGACTGCAGGAAAGCTGCATCCTGCTGGCCCCTCAGTGGATGATCTGCTTGAGAGAAGCTGGGAGATACAGCCATGACCTGAAGCAGGCCGCAGAGGAACCGGCAAACCTGGACCAGAGCAGAAACTACAGGAGACTCTTGGACCAGTATGTCTTCAAGAAAAATCAACAATAACAGAGGCTTCAGATCACTCGATCTATGAAGGTAGGCTGCTAGAGACAAATATGTTGCTGACAACAACACTGACCCTGAGCGATTTTGTGCAGGCTGGTGGGGTGGCATGTGAGACCATAGCCCCTGCCAGGATAACGGCAGGAGGGGATTCTACTGGGACAGGTGGAGCAGGAGGGAGTGCCGGATCTCTGCTTAAGAATGACGTTGTAATACCTCTGGACCAGAATAAAACTGTATGTAATAAACCCCCACAATTACGTAACACTGCCAATAGCCAGGAAAATAAGAAAGGTACGGGGATAGCGCTATTGGATTGTCAGCAAGGGGAGGAGGAGACCGCTAAAGGAAACAAAGGAGATGTCGAGAGAGAACCCAGTGACTGCTTTTTCTCAGTCTCAGAGGGGGCTAAATGGTCTGAGGACGGCCTTTGTTCCTCCTCTGAACTTAGCAACATTGAGACTGACCCAGAAGAAAGCAACTGAGCTCAAGCCTTGACTGCTCAGAAAGTAAGGAGAAACTCTGCTGCGCAATGTTTGGGTGGTGAAGACCGCAAGTCGGACTATACATCTACGACCCAACTGACAGGCTCTCCGCCACAGGAGACCACAGCCCCAGCCAACCTGGACCCCACAACTAGAGGCTATCTACCAGGCAATTTCAATGCATCGAGAAGAGTCACGCCAGGATAGTGGTGGCCCCCTACCTTAGGTACTTGCCCTATTCCAAAAGAAACAGTCCGTAATCTCGGGGTAATGTTGGACAACTCACTCTCTATGAGTGACCATGTCAACCACACAACACGTACCTGCTACGGGATAATGCATTCTCTCCGTAAAATTTTTAAATGGGTCCCTTTGTCTTCTCGTCTGCCACTGGTCCGGGGTCTGATTGTCAGTCGCCTGGACTATGGAAATGCTTTGCTGGCTTCCATTAACTTTGAACTCCTTCATAAGCTCCAGGTTCTGCAAAACACAGTAGCTAGATTGGTTTTAAATCTTCCAGCCCGTTCTCCGTCTGCTCCGAGTTTGAGGTTGCTACACTGGCTGCCCATTAAAAAGCAATAAAATCTGTTATCTCGTTCATAAAACCCTTAATGGAAAAGGTCGTCACTATCTAGCAACAAAACTAAAAAGTTATCAGCCCTCTAGGACACTTCGTTCCACAAATAAATCCTTTTAATAATCCAGAAGGTCCGAACAGTTAAGTACGGAAACAAAGCTTTCTCGAACCTGGCTCCCACCCTCTCAAACTCATTGCCCATACACCTACATACAGAGGCCGTGTATATAAAGTTCCGTAAGTCCCTAAAAACTTGGCTATTCTAATCCTTTCTTCCTCAGCTTTTTCTGTCTGTTCCTGAGTCCTGGCGAAGCGCTATGAGACCTTTGGGTGATATATGCGCTCTACAAGAAACAGTACATAGACATACGATAGCAGGAAAGGCCCAGTCCGCTCTGCGTAAGGTGCAGTGGGTGATCAGGAAACGGACCAAGTCATGCAACACCATCAGGGAACGAATGTCAGACCTCGAGACTAGGATTGTCCCAGCAGAGATGGACCTTACAGTAACACAAATACAGACTAAGGCACATGAAGCCCAGCTAAAGGCCATTCAGTGGAAGCTGGAGGACCATGAAAATTGACAGAGGAGAAATAACCTGCATCTGCTTGGGGTTCCTGAAGGTATGGAGGGGTCCGATATTCGAACATACATAGTGGAGATGGACTGGATGGTGTGCGATTCATGGTGACTCCTGGAAGTAAAGCAGCGTTATCTAATGTTTGTATTGGAGATGTGGTTGTCGCCATTGACGGAGAACATACGGAACATATGACCCATTTAGAAGCACAGAACAAAATTAAAGGTTGCATAGACGAGATAACCTCACTGTTAACAGCATCAACTTTACCTGTTACCTGTGTGGTCTGAAGAGGGAGCTTTGGACTGCGAGCACGCTGGAGCTGCTCTTCCTTTAATCAACTCCTCGCGGAACCCGCTCCGCGGGTCCCGCTTCGCCTCTGGTTCTCTGCTTAGCGCTGCTGGAAGTGCGCTGTGACTGCGAGGTATTACTTCAGATAGAGCCTCTGTGGCGGTGGTGTGGGCAGGGCTGCGAGCGTGGTCAGGCGAGGACTTCAAGTCCCAGGAGCGCCTGACCCTCGGCATCACCAGCAGCTGACCCGCTCTCCCTGCTGGCTCCTCCCCCGCCTCAGCGCGGCTAAAACCAGCGCGTCAGTTTCACTGTTGGTTCTTTCACCTGTTACCTGTGTGGTCTGAAGAGGGAGCTTTGGACTGCGAGAACGCTGGAGCTGCTCTTCCTTTAATCAACTCCTCGCGGAACCCGCTCCGCGGGTCCCGCTTCGCCTCTGGTTCTCTGCTTAGCGCTGCTGGAAGTGCGCTGTGACTGCGAGGTATTACTTCAGATAGAGCCTCTGTGGCGGTGGTGTGGGCAGGGCTGCGAGCGTGGTCAGGCGAGGACTTCAAGTCCCAGGAGCGCCTGACCCTCGGCATCACCAGCAGCTGACCCGCTCTCCCTGCTGGCTCCTCCCCCGCCTCAGCGCGGCTATAACCCTCCCTTGTGACACCGCAACGCGGGAGCGTGCCGGGAGAAGCCCGGGACAAGGGTGGGACCGTCTGAGGCCGTCAGAGGCTGAAGAAGGCTGGGCTGGGCCCCCTCCCTTGGTTCTCCGGTATTAAATCTGTGTGACACTGCTTTTATAGATTTTATTGTATTTTAGGATTCTTAGGTTTCGTATTCTACAATTGTTATTAATTGATTCTTACTCCCCTTCTAATACAGTCTCATGACGGCTAAAAAACTACGCTCTGGGCGAGTGATTGTAGGGAGATCTGGGTCTAAAACCAAATCTAACCCCCTTCGGAACAAAATTGCAACTTCCATGCAATTGAAAGGTCAATGTCAGCTTTTCAATTTTTGGGACAAAGGGAAAGATAAACCCACTGATCTGCAGCCCCCGAACGAAATCCCAGGGTTTAACGATTCGGTGCCTGTTAATGGGGTCATTGATGTTTCCTCTAGTTTAAGCTTGGTTGCTAGTCAATCTTTGCCTATTTCAGTTAGTCCCGAAGTACTAAGGGGCTCGCCTTCGGCGTCAAACAATGTACATCTGAAACAGATTGCTCCCCTTGAATCTTTGGGTAATATGTCCTCAAAATCTGATAAAATTGTCCCCTCGCAAGTTGCACTAATGGATGTTCCTAAAGTTTCAGTGAATACTGATCTTTTGTCAGCCGCGTTAGTTAAATCCCCTGTAGTAGGGAATGATTTTACACTGCCTGACATTGATTTAACAGCTCATAGGGCGCGGGTGGGATCGTTACATGGGAACCCTAAAGGTGTGCCTTTAGAGGAAGCAATAACTATTTCAAGTACCGGTCCTCTGAGAAGCACACCTTCTAATAAACTAGATTTTTCCCTTTCACAATTAAACCTTTCATCTTGTTCAGGTCCAGTATTGAACAATTTAGCTGAGGGCTCTCCAAATATTAATGGGAGGCTAATTTCTAATTCTTTGTCCTCTTTGGAATCAATTCTTTCTTCGATTTTGAGTTTACTTGAAAAGTTTGTGGGAGGTTCGGAATGTATTTTTGACACTGTAACGCAAATTTTGTAAGTTCTCTTGCTAAGTAAAAATGAGTTAGTGTCAGATCTTCCCATACCATCGGCTTCTCTGTTGGTGCCCCAAAAAATAAGCGCTCCTCCCGCTTCGGCAGTTTTGGATTCAGCTCAATCTTCTCCTTTGACAGAAGGTCAAAAGGAAAAGAAGCCTGTAGTTCTTCCTGCTGTCCCCAATCCTTCCAAAGTGGTTTCGGCTGGCGCTAATTGTATAGCCCCAATCAGTGACAAGATAGAGGTAATAGTAACATCTCCTCTCATTCCCAAATCCGAAATTCCATCTCTCTTTCCGATATTCTCCTTGCCATCAAGCAAAGAAGAGGAGATTCCCAAAGTAAATACGGGATTGATGGGAAAAGTGAGTCCCCTGAAACACAAAAAGATTAGAATGAAGAAGAGGAAACCCATCCGAAGATTTGCTAAAAAAAGACAGAGGAAACTTCTTTTTGATAAGAATGCTGAATTAAGTCTAGAAGATTCTCCGCAGGTGGAGCAGTCTCCCACCTCTCATGTAGAAGCTAGGGTTGTCTCGCCTAAAGAAGACGCCCCTTCCTCTGGTCTAGGTCCTATAAGCTTTACCAATCCTTTCCTCCCCAAGGTTTCCCACCCTACCGCCAATCCTTTTTCAGCTTATTGTAATGTTAAAGCAGGATCTTGCCAAGTTATTTCTAAGGTTACCACTTCTTCTGTCATCCCGTCCCCTACTTCCCTAAATCCTTCAGCAAGACCCTTTCAGGTTCCATCCTCAATGTCAGTTATTCTCCCAAAAGAAAAAATAAGTGTGGATACTTTATATCTTGATTTCTCTCCCTTATTTGAACCAGATTTAATTTTAAATAGATCAGCCCTACTGATCTGTTTTAAAGAGATCGAAAGTTTGAAATTAATTCAAACGTCCGATTTAGATATTGTATTTCTCCTTAACTCCTTTGTGGGGAAACCAATAAGATCAACAAGGGTGAAATTCCATTCGAAAGTTGTGTTAAATCTTGTTCTACAGTGGGCAGAGGAATTACAAGTTAGAGGGATAGATGTCATGCCACACTTTGGGGAAAAATGTACTCAAAGTATTCTCGCCAATTCTTCACTGTCACTTCCCTCTAATACGGGCGTGCTGTTGTCGGATTGGTCTAATCTCAGATCAGAGGACCTAAAAATTTGTGTGGCTAGGAATGAAAGGCTAGTTTCATACAAAAACCCTCCCCTTAAGCAGACAGTGAAGGATGACCAATCTAAATGGAGTTGGTTACCTGGAGTTCTAGCGAGTAAATCTGCTCCCTGTTCTAAACAACATTCCAATTTTTAACAGAGAGCTGAAGTTTATCTCATGGAACACTGCCGGATTCAAGGATTATAAGGAGAAATTGGGTTTCTTGCATTCTCAAAAGGCAGATATAATCTGTTTGCAAGAAACCTGGGTTGAAGGAAGAATAGCTTTGGAAAAAGACTATTTTGTTTTGGAATACAGCGCAACCAGCACTAGAAGAGGCCATGCTAAGGGAGGGTTAGCATGTTTGTTATCTAACAGACTGCAATGGAACTATTCACACTATCTAGATCCAGGGAAACTGTTTCAAGCAATAACCCTAAAAGATGTATTTGAGGATTGCCCTAATAGATTGTTGATTGTGGTTAATATTTATATTCCCCCCAATTGTAGTTTTAATGCTGGTTTAATAACTTTGTTCACTTTTTTAACTAAAGCGTTGGATGTCTCCCCAACTCCGCATGTGTTAATGTTTGGGGACTTAAATTGTAATATATCTAACTGTGGGTTGGAGTTGTTTAGAAATATTCAATTGGAAGAGTCTTTGAATATACCTCCTGCCCAGTTTCCCTCCAAAATTAAAACTAACAAAAGAGGTAAACTTATCATAGATGGTTTACTTAAAGTTGAATGCTTAATAGTAAATGGGAGGCTTCCGTCTGACATCCCGGCAGCTTATACTCGTAAATCTAATAAGGGAAAATCTATTATTGATTTTATCATGGTAGATTATGCCGGTTTTCACCTACTAAAGGATATGAAGGTCATTGAGTCTATTCTTAGTGACCATAATGCACTGATGCTTTCTGTCTCCGTTAATCTTCAGAAAGTGGATCCGTGGAGTCTGGATACAGATTTTGTGAATTTTGATTCCAGATCAGGGAAATGTTTTTGGAACCCTTGTACTGTTGAAAATGTGGTGCCTCTTTTGTATTTTACTGTTGAGAATTTACCCTTCTGGGAAGGGAGAGAGCTGTTGAGTTTTATTAATTTTTTAGATGCTGTAACTGCTAGTGCAAAAAAGAAACCAGGTGTGAAACAATCCCTCGTAGTCCCTCATCCTTTACGGGCTATAAATAGAGAAATAAACAAAGTGGTAAGGGGACAATTTTTATTCTTTACCCAAGAAGCTAAGTCTAAGTTGTTTATTTTAAAAAGAAGGAGAGTTAGACTTAAGGCCCGTTTAAAACGTTCTAAGGAAGATGCCCTCTGGATTCAACTGAGGGAAGCTTCTTATAATGGCCAAGCCAAGACATTCTGGTCCTTAATTGGCAAAGGTTGTGGTACCAGAGCCAGTCCTACGCCTATTGCCATTGAGGAACAGGTGTGGGTTCATTATATCGAGAAGTTGTACAGTAACAATAATTCTCAAGTTTTTAATGTTGAATCTGATAATGTCTCACGTATATTTGACTGTCCAACGGAAAAGGAAATTGAATGTGCCATTAAGAATATGCGTTCCTCTGGTGCGATGGGTCCTGATAAAATCCCAATTTCGGTATTAAAACACCAGAGTGAACTTTGGAGTAAAATACTCTTTCCAGTGTTTAAATTTTGTTTTTCTAGTGGAACAGTCCCCCCCTCCTGGAAAGGAAGTATTATTGTCCCTTTATATAAAAAAGGGGCAAGAGATCTACCGCAAAATCAGTGGCGTAGCTAGGGGGGGGCGAGGGGGGCGGACCGCCCCAGGCGGCACTATTGTGGAGGCGGCGGCCGCGTAGCACTGGCGGCCCGTTTCGGCGGCCTTTATAATTTATTTGGGGACACTGTCTAACACTTTGTCAGTCAGTGTCCCCAGTCCCCAAATAAATTATAAAGGCCGCCGCAACGGGCCGCCAGTGCCTCGCGGCGGCGGCCCTGTTTGAAGTGCAAGCGCCAAGCAAGCTCACGTGACCTGCTTGCAACTACTGCACAAGCGCACGCACGCTGCACGCACCGTGTGGTGCGTGCGCGAATAGCGACCGGGTCACCAGTCTCCTGGGCAATCGGCAATGTCAACCTCCCGCTAAGGCGGGGACGAGTGAGTCACAGCCAGGTCCCGCAGTCATGCTGAGCTCAGCTGCCGCCCGCGGTGCACATCGAGCGGGCGGCATTTATCGAAAGTTTGTGCTGCACGTTTAGGTGGCGCCATAATTCTGCACAACGCGATAGCGTGGGAGCCAGCGAGCGTCGAGCTACTCGACCATGTCCCGGTGGGGATTTTTTTTTTGTTGCATCTTTTATATAGCGCGAACTCGACCCGAAGGTATTGGAGCGCTGTACATGAGCACCTGGCCGTATTTACATTACATATTCAGGCACGGACACAGACAAGCGCATTCCTAATAAAAGTATAGCGGCAGCACTGCTGAAAAGTGGAGGGTGCCAGCCATTATGTCCTCATCCGTCTTCCTCCCAATAACCCTTAATTCATGAGAGAATGCTTTTGTGGACATAACAGGTCATCAAGCCAAAAAAATACATAGGTAAAAAAAATCACTTGTTTTCCCATCCCTCCCATATTGCCAACTGCTTTTGCCTATCATATGATTAACATAAATGGAAGGCAACATAAATGGAAGGCAACCCACCTCACTCCATGTTCTGTTGTTTCTGTGCAAGTATGTTCACTGGGTACTGGTGATAATGTTGATTTACATTTATTGTAAGTCTATAGTAGACATAAGCCTCTTCTATAGCGACGTCATAGCTAATACAACAGTATAAGAGGTCCTGTTTTAGCAGGCCCGTATGAAGTATTGAGGACAGCATGGAAGCCGCTGCTCTCGTAATACAAAACTGTGGCAGTTCTACTGCGGTCCTGCTTCAGCAGAACAATTTTGGATCAGCGTGCATTCTGTTTACTTGGAACACTTCTATTGGAGTGAAGCAAGTGGGGATTATTTAATTATGTGGATGCAGCTGCCTGACTCTGTAATGGTGCCACTTTGCGAGAGTCAATGTTGCTCAGCAACATAAATGAGGGAGAAAGTCATTTGCATTTTTGTAGATCGTGAGCCACAGTGTTGTGTGGGTGATTGTGGCTGTGTTTATGCAGAAAATAGAGCAGTACAAGAAGTGTCAGGTTAAGAGGCGCCATTTGGATGATGGGTAAGCCTGACCCCGAAAGTGATGATTCCCCTGAATTAGCTCCATCTACATTAGATAAACAGCGCATGATTGAAATGGCAATGACTGCAACATTTTAAACCAGGGACAATCCCTTCCTCCTGCAAGAAAAATTGTCTATACCTACTTGGTGGGCAGGATACTGAGGAGGAAGACATTAAGGGAAGGTTCTTACAAGGGTCTGAGGTTCTGCAGCGCATATGGGAAAATATGGTCTTTCCTGGTATTCTGCTTCTGGAAAAAAGTGAAGACTTTCTCTGTAATAGTAAAAATAACTCGAAACACTATCACTACATGTGCAATTAAAAATGCCATGGATATGAAGAGGAAATATATAGACAACTATTCTTCCTCTTGATTCTATTCTAATAGATATCCTATTCAGATTTCCTAGATGATTTCCTACAAGTGGTGAAAGAGGACCCTCTTCAGGGAGAAATAGCGACTCATAGTGCTATAATTACAGAAGAGACTGCTCCGGCTGCCCTAGTCAATAAAGGATAAACCTGGCAGCAAAACTGGCCTATGTCTCATCTAATCTTCTTTTTAGAGCAACAGCATACTCTAGATGCAATTCGGTCGCTCATTAAGGACATTTAAAGACAGGCATCTTCAGGAACACTGAGCTGAATTGACACCAACATTAGTTATGATGGAGCAGCAGGTACACTTACTCTCCGCAGTAGCTGTTGATCCCCTAAGCACATCAGTACCAGTGGCATAGCTAGGGGGGGGCGAGGGGGGCGAACCGCCCCATGCGGCACTGTTCTGGAGGTGGCGGCCGCGTGGCACTGGCGGCCTGTTGCGGCGGCCTTTATAATTTATTTGGGGACACTAACTGTCTAAAACTTTGTCAGTCAGTGTCTCCAGTCCCCAAATAAATTATAAAGGCCACCGCAACGGGCCGCCAGTGCCTCGCGGCCCTGTTTGCAGTGCAAGCGCCAAGCAAGCTCACGTGACCTGCTTGCAACTACTGCCTGCACAAGCGCACGCACGCTGCACGCACCGTGTGGTGCGTGCGCGAGTCGCGACCGGGTCACCAGTCTCTCCTGGGCAATGTCAACCTCCCGCTAAGGCAGGGTCGAGTCACAGCCAGGTCCCGCAGTCATGCTGAGCTCAGCTGCCACCCGCGGTGCACATCGACCGGGCGGCATTTATCGAAGGTTTGTGCTGCAGCTGCACGTTTAGGCGGCGCCATAATTCTGCACAACGCGATAGCGTGGGAGCCAGCTTCGAGCTACTTGACCATGTCCCGGTGGGGATTTTTTTTTTGCATCTTTTATATAGCGCGAACTCGACCCGAAGGTATTGGAGCGCTGTACATGAGCACCGTATTTACATTACATATTCAGCACGGGGAGACTAAGTGATTTGCCCAGAATCACAGGATGTGGACGCGACCTCGAGGCTCGAACCCTGGTTTTTCTGCACCAAAGTCGGCACCGCAGCCGAAGGACCACATCCCCTCCCCTAAATGGATTGATTCCCACCACCGACGCACGCCATCCAGGACAGGCGGGCCCAGACAACGCCGGCCGCGGCTAAATTAAGTTGGTCAACAGCCTGCTAAGTGCTGGGCAAGGCTGCTGAGAGCGGCTCAAAGCAGCATGATGAGATCCCGCCTGGCGACTCGACCCATGACCTCAAGCCTACCTATGGCTTACTCGAGTGAGGCAGGCCTTCTGAGTCGCCAGCCAACCTGTGCAGAAGTATAGGAGCTGTCTAAGCTTCTCATGTTGGCACCTGCGCGTGGGATCCGATGCACAGCTGCCACAAGAAGTCATTCATCTTCAGGAGTCAGTACGAGTGCAGGTATGTTTTAAAGCAAACACTTCTGTGCAGTGCCATATGTATTTTTTAGACTACTTTTACAGCCTGCTGCATAACACGCACTGGTGCACGTACTCTTAGTGCGGGCTTTTTAATGCTCACTCTCTCAAAAAGTATATATTTGAAATAAAACTGCCTACAGCCGAATTGTGACCCCTAGGCTATGTGTACTTTAATCAAACTTTTCTCCTGAGGCTTGCATGCACCCCATGCTTAATTGTGTCTCAATGTTAATTGCTTAGACTAGCAATGCAACGTAGCTTCAGATTGTTAATAAATAACGGGCGGTGACGCACACCCTGCTGTTATTAACGAATTGATTTTTATCAAATTGCTCAGTGTGTCCTTTTGAGATAAATTACAGTCTGCAGAGGGGTTGTGACCTCTATGCTACGCGTGTACCCTTCCATTTCCAGTGCTTTGCAGCCGTTTTAAAATCTTCTTACAGTTTCTCGTTGCTCAAATGGGTGTAATTTCTGATATTTATGTTGCCTTTATTTTTATTGCTTGAATTTCCTTGCGAAAAAAGTGTCACTCATAGTTGTTGAAATGTCACTCATAATTACGCTGACATTATAAAAATGTCACACTTAGCAATCTGAAACCTTGGCAGCTATGCTTCCTTTATGTCCGGCCTGCTGCTGTTAGCTGTACTTCCGGTGCCAGCTGCGCCCCTCCACGTGCACAAACCATGAGGTGAACATTGCAGGCATTGCCCTGTAGAAACGTAGACATGGCCGCCGGTTGTACAGTGGGGTGTGGGAGAGCATTCCATAAAGTATAGAACCTTGCAAATGCTGGTAATTTCTACGTTTTTATTTCTTTATTTGAAATTTTATACCACACGCAGACGATGTTAAAGTACTCTACAGTTTTTTATTTTTACAAAAAAATGTGAGAAATGATTCCAAATAATAAACATACATATTTACAAAGAAATGTTCAGGATGACGGCAGAGCATTTTGCAATTTGTAGATACATATTTTGAGAAATGCATCCAAGTCATATAAATCCATGTTAGCAAAGACGTGTTGTCTTATAGTGAACGTTAAGTAGTCAGTTTGTTCTTCACTTTACAATATTTGATTTAAGAATGACACTGCATATGTGGCGGTGCAGGTGCTGGAGAGAGCTGCAATTAAATGTCACAAACGTAAGTGTTAGTGTTAGGTGTTATGAGGCATGAAAATGGAGTTTTATTGGATAAATAAAACAATCCATATTCTGGGTGCTGTTATTGAGATGGAGTAAGGGCCTACTTTGGAGTTTGGCCGATGGGATGCTCAGACACAAACAAACAGGTGCATTTTGCCTATAGCCTTTGTATACAGAGCACAGGATATGTGCCACTGTGTGGCAGAGTATTCCATTCACCAATCTCTAAATAAGGCCATTCGATTTTTTTATGTTGAATTTCAGAGCTACAAGCATCAGTGCTTCTTTGTTTCTGGGGTTTCTGTTTTGCCCAGTGACGTGTAATTGCTGATGCTAGGTAGGTTGGTGAAGGGCTTGGAAGGTTATACACACTGTCCTGAGTATGCAGTGTTTCTCTACTGGGAGCGACCTCAGACATTCTCTAACTGATGAGCTGTGGACTGTCCTTTTCCATGTTTGCAGTAAGCCTTGCTGCTGAGATTAACAATAATGTTGGGGAAGTCAGGCTCGATAGGCCAGTGAGTAGGGCAGTTTCACATACCTACCTGGTGACATCTAGAGAATGGACTAAAGTTTGCAGATCTTGTTTTTAACATAAGGCACCACAGCATGCACAAATCTTGCACTGAAACAAGATCTGCTATTCTCGAGTTAGGGCACGAGATAGGGGTTGCCTTAAAGCTGGTATTAGTGTTTGAGTTGGAGTGACAGTCAATATTAGTGTTAGAAAGAATTGGGTTATAACTAGGATGAGGGTGATGGTTAGATGAATGGGATAGGGGTGGAACGAGGACTGGAATTATTAGCATCGCTTGGATTAACAATAGGTTTAGAGATACATGTACGATTATGCTTAGATTGCGGGTTAGTTTTAAGATTTGGATAAACACAAGTGTTTCGATTGGGTCTTACCGCAGGTTTGTGGTTAGGGTTTGTGTTCTAGGTTTAGAGTTACAGTTAAAGTAATTGAGCCAACAATTGTGCAAGGAGGAATCCAGACTGCTTAACACCCAGCCTTAGCACAGAGGCCAGCAATTTACAAATAAACATAGAATTGTCAGAGACTGTATCGAGCTCTGAAAACTATAAAGGGCCTACCACAGCAGGCTTCTTTTTTTGGTCACTCTGGTGAGACACTAAAAACACACACAACATGCGCCCTTCTTTAAAAATGAAAATGAGTAAAATATCTGATTACCACATTATCAGGCCAATACCTGCCTTAATAATGTCCAGAGGGCTTGTGACACATTCATATGGGAGGGGGACTAGAATTTCGTTGAGTCAGAGAAGGTAATAACCAAGAGAAACAGGATTGGGAACACCCAGTGGTGCTCGAACAATTTTCAGAGTGGCGTCGCTGCCATCTGTGCTTCATCACTGAACTCACAATGTTGAACATGTATCATTAAAGCATGGTGTGTTCGCGCAGTGTCATTTATAGACAGCATAATCTCCATTGAAGTGGTCACTTAACTTGCAAAGACATACAATTTTACAGATAAAACTAATGTAGCGCTCTAACGATGTGTGGAAATCGGGTGTCAATCAATCAAACAAACAGGATTTGCATAGCGCTACTTATCACCTGTGAGGGTATCTAGGCGCTGGAGGGTGGGGGCGGTGCTGCTGATTAGGGAAGTTAATCGAATAACCATGTTTTTAGGCCCTTCCTGAAATCCTGCAGGGTGGCAGTCTGTGTGTTCTCCTTTGTACTGCCGGTCACCGGTGTATTTAACTGTGTAGCCTTGGACGGTGTCATGTATGTGCATGTAACTTGCATGATCGAGGTAACTATTAGCGGCGATACTATGTGTCTCTCGGTCCTTTTTCCCCAGCACCCCTCATCCCCCTCTCCAGGGGCGGCAATCTGAGGGATAGCCCCGGGCGCCACAAGCTCTAGCTACGCCTCTGCGCAAAATTACCGTCAAATCGCTTTGCTTGATGCCATTGGTAAGGTTTTCGCAAAATGTGTGCTTACTTTAATGAATCAATGGGTATCTGAACATAAAATCCTTCCCATGGAGCAAACAGGTTTCAGACAAAATCATGGAACTTTAGACAACCTGACTGCATTGCAAGTTATCAATGAAAAATATGTGAAAATCCGTGGTGGTCAGGTATATGGCGCCTTTATTGACTTCTCCACCGCCTTTGATAAAGTAGATAGAATTTTGCTGTGGAGAAAGTTATTTAACTTGGGTATGCCCCCATTCCTGATCAAGTTAATTCGCGCCCTTTACTCTGACACCTGGTGCAGAGTTCTACTTGGAGGTGAATGTGGTGTATCTAAATTAATTCCCACTTCCAATGGGTTGAAGCAAGGTTGCCTTTTGGCTCCATTGCTATTTTCCTTATATACTGTTGATTTACCCGTCACACTTTCTGCTTGCGCCGGTATTGCCCCGTCCTTGGGTGGAGTTCCAATTGCATGCCTTATGTATGCAGACGACATCCTGATTTTGGATCTCACCCCAAAGGGCCTGAACAATCGGTTGCAAGCACTCTCTGAATTTGCGGAAAGTCATTTCTTATCAATAAATACGGCAAAAAGCAAAGTGATTTGCTTTTCTGGTAGAAAGAAGCCTAAATGCCTTAATTATCCATGGGTTGTGGGGGGGAAAAAACTGGAATGTGTGAAATCTTATACCTTCCTAGGTAAAATTGTCACTTATAATTTAAGTGACAAATTACACATTGACAATAACTCTCGGAAGGCTATTTCTCAGGGAAAGAGTTTAGTTTCCCTGTATAAAGCCACAGGTAGAAGGCATTTTTCTATTCTTTTAGATGTTTTCAGAGCGAAAGTTCCGGCCTCCCTGTTGTACGGCATTGAGTTAATTGATGTAAAAAAGTGGAGTTTTTTAAACTCTGCGGAAGGGAAAATTTT
Organism: Triturus cristatus; assembly: GCF_964204655.1. Classification (NCBI taxonomy): domain Eukaryota; kingdom Metazoa; phylum Chordata; class Amphibia; order Caudata; family Salamandridae; genus Triturus; species Triturus cristatus. The sequence continues at coordinate 386,880,552 of NC_140589.1, read as the reverse complement.
ACGCAGTTTAATGTCTGTAGGTACAGCAAATTCGACTGCTTCCTTGAGACAGGAATTGGGTTTACGTAGCAGTTGGGTTCAAGGTCTGGCAAGTATCATACGTTGGGTAGTAGCTTTATCTAAAGGTGAACCTAATACCTTAAGAGATCTTATAAAAAATGAATTATTAGGATCTTTTAATGATTTCTCCCTGATTGTAAAAAACTTCAGATTTGCCGTGCTGCAATTGAAATTGGATGAGGAGACTTTATTTTTATTATCCTCTCATCAATTAAAAACTGTTCTGAAGTCAGCCTCCTGGGAATTGGGGTTTTGTCAGGATAGAGACTTCTGTTTAGCGAAAAAAGGTGGTACGCCTGTTATCGAATCTTATACCCTGCGGAAAGCTCAATCGTATATGTATTGGAACATCTCCCATGGCGTTAGACGCCTTGTGTTCTTATTAAGACATAATTTGCTTCCCCTGAAAGTTCTACATGCCAGCTGGTATGGTCATTCGGCATGCTGTGATCTTTGTCAATTGTATGATCAGGACTTAGATCATGTCATGTTTGTTTGTCCTGCACTGATGTCTTGCAGGCGCAGATGGTTAAGACCAATTTGCTTACATCTCAACATATTATCTACTTCTTCATTTAAGGCAGCCTTGATTAACCCACCCAATGAAATGTTTGCTTTTAAACTGTACAACTTTTTTAAATGTTTTTTGGACCTGTATTAAGATGTTTCGTGGAATTGTGATGGAATAATATTTTATGTATTTTTTTTTTGTTTTGTATGTATATGTTGTTTTATGTGGACCTCATAAAGAGTTCCTTATCATAATAAAATAAACTTGTAAACTTGTACATAGTGGAGATGCTAAGGCTCGCTTTTGCCATACTGTCTGATTGGAACTGGTCGCACGAGATACAGCGGGCTCATCGAACCCCCTTTAAGCTAAGCTACCCAATAAAAGAGGTTGCAAGGCACCAGGCCATTCTTGTCTATTTTGGAAAAAATATTCTTCGCCAAGCGGTATCAGAAAAAGCTAGGCCTGAATCAAAAAGGACCAGTATGTGGGTGTCTTTTTTTGTACGCCCCGACTTTTGCCACGCCATGGTGGAGAGACGGCGGAGGCTGAGACAGTTGATCAAGCCCTTCCAGGACAAAAATGCACAAGCTCATCTGATCAATCCAGCACAGCTGAAAGTGATTTGGGGGAGACAGACATGATTGTTCTCCTCCAAAATCAAGGCAAAAGCATTTCTGGATGGCCTGGATAAATCAAAATGAAAGAGACGCAGTACTTTGATTTGCGGCATGATTAATAGGCTAAGAATATTTTCTTTCATGAGTAAATAAGCTTAAACTATAAATGTATAGAAGCACTAATCCGGGTGGTAAGCTATAAAAAAACAAAAAAGGAGAAGAAACAAATGTGTATAAAATGATATATATAAAGTGAGTGAAACATAAATAGAAGTACTAATGCATATAATGCACTAGTCTTTTGTAGGAAAAATCACAGGGTAGTATATGAAAAGTGTCTTAAATATACAGCCCCTGGTCAAGTGTACTGTGCTCATCTTACGTGCAGACCTAGGTCTGAGCGCTTCACAAGGGTGGTGGCGGGGAAGGAAAGGTGGGTGGGGGAGGTGAGGAATCAGGGAGATGGGGGAAGGGCAAGGGTGGGGGGTGGTGGTGGGAGGGGGGAATTTAAAACAATATATACCCATAGATGAACTGAAGGCTATTGAAGAATCATTATGTTGTGAATGGATTAAGGTAATAGAGGCAATGAAGGCATATCAGGCTGGTTCAAAAATCAAGTATAAATGGGTAAGATAAATATATGTACAATAAATGTGGGTGGTTTAAATGATCGGAATAAAAGACAAAGAATGGCTGAGTTGGTTAGATTGAATACTTTGGATGTCGTGTGTGTACAAGAAACGCATATTCCCTGGGGGAAAGGAATCTGATGAGTATGGGAGGGTATAATATGCTGGCCAGTACATCCCAGACCACCAATATTCTGGGAGTTGCTATGGGGGAAGCTATGGGTAAAGCAATGAATGCATTTGGGGAATGGGCAGTGGTCGAGCTCGAGATAGGCTATACCATATGCTCAATATACGGCTCAAACCAAGATCATCCTGAGGTCTTTGAGGATCTCGAGATAGAACTAGCAACCTGGCCCTGTCCTCTAATTATTTGTGCCGATCTTAATATATCAGCCAAACTGGATAGAAATCAAATATATCTAGGGCGGAAGCCCAGAGTACATAGAGCACTGACATCCCTTATTAGTAGCCATGGCTTGATTGACATCTGGGGGAGCAAAAAACCCAATACATATTACTCTTGTCCCCATAAAAAGTATACTATACTTGATTACTTTCTCACTTCAATAAGCCTTGCTAATATAGTGGGGATTAAAAGCTCCCGAAAGTGATCTCGCATCACAATCCGCTAATACTGGATATAGATGCTGACACACCCAATGAAACATGCAATAAGTGGACATTTGACAAGATGCTCCTGGTTAATAAGCCTTACATAGAACAAATCAAGAATTGGGCTCAGGAATTCCTAGATACTAATAGATATAGTGCTAGCCGTAATATAGTTTAGGATACTTTCAAAGCTGCCCTAAGCGACGAGACAATTAGCTTTGTAGCACATTAAAGGAAAGAGTGTCTGCTTGAGAACGAACGGTTACTAGCTGAGCTGGCCAGGGCAGACGAAGATCATACAACATTAATAAATCAGGGACAGGAAGCAGCCGATCTCCAACTACGAATCATTTCCCTTAAAGCCAAATTAAACAGCTGGCTCACACAGAAATCGGCCAAAGTAAATCAGACGCAACAAAGCAAATTATACGAGACCGGGGAACAAGTTGGGAAACTGCTAGCACCAGACAGAAAAATGTTAAGAATCACATATCCGCCATAAGGAAAGATGGTCAAACACATACAGAGATTAATGATATTCTCAGGGTATTCCAGAAGTGCTTTATAAAGAAGGCAGAGGGGCAACACAGGAAGCCACCCTCGAAATAACAGAAACTGAACTGGGGCCCCTATTGAACAGCCAGGCTAAGGAGGTGCTAGAGAAGGACCTCTCACTAGAGGGGGTATTAACAGCGCTACATGAGTTACCATCAGGGAAGGCCGCTGGCCCGATAGCATTTCCCTAGAAATTTATAAGCAAATATAAACACCAATACAAACAGTGATTGCTCCCTTACTACTGGATCTGTTTTAAGGGACACAACATAATGGGCAAGTACCTGAATCCTGGAAGGAGACAGACATCATCATCTTTCCTAAGAAAGGCAAACCATCAGATAATCCATCCTCCTAGAGGCCCATATCACTGATCAACACAGACACAAAATTATACTCCAAAGTATTGGCTGCCAGATTGGGGAGGGTTATTGGCCACCTGGTCTTGCCGTGGCAGCACAGGTTTATCCCCAGGAAAGGGACAACCGATCACATTAGGCGGGTTATAACATTGTTCGACATCCAGGCCGCAACGGGGGGTACGGATGGCCATGATCCTCCTCGATGCTGAAAAAGTGTTCGATCTGGTGGCGTGGAGGTATCTATGGGGGCTACTAGAGCTAAAAGGGTTTGGGACAAGAATTATCAGGGGCATTAAGGCATTGTATTTGAATCCCAGAGCCCAGTTACAACTGATGGGGAAAACATCAGATAGCATTTTTATATCAAGGGGGACAAGACAGGGGTGCCCCTGCTCCCCTATTCTATTTGCCTTATATATAAACCCTCTGATAGAAAGAAATTTAGGCAGTCAGGTCATTAAACCAATTGTCTCTAAAGGCTTTGAAACCAATTGGTCCTGGCTTATACAGATGATATAGCTATTCTAACCACCGACCCGGACGATGCAATTAGGGAGGCCACGGCTGTTGCTAAAGAATTTGGGCAGGCATCAGGCTATTTGTTGAACGAAGGTAAGACGCTGACAGTATGTACAGATAAAATAATTTTTAATGATCCTTAGTGTGTAGAGAATGCTATCTACCTGGAGGGTTGTATTAGTCCAGCAGTTGACACAATAGTTAAGACTAACTTCAACACTCTGATAGAGGCAATTTCTGCAGACATTATGAGGATAAATGGATTGCATCTATCTGTTGTAGGGAGAGGACACGTTCTTAAAATGACAATGCTGCCAAAAAAACTATATCTATTTCACTCTATTCCGCTCACGATAGTTGTAGAAATTTTAAAAATGCTGGAAGCTGTGTTTTCAAAGTTTACTTGGCAATATGGAAAAGTCAGACGCTCTTTTAAGTATCTGACACTCCCGCAGGCACAGGGTGGACTTGCATTCCCTAATACTATATTTTATCATTGGGCAAGTCTTCTACATCATATGACAATTTTATTTTGCTCGGCTGTAAGTGAAGAGATAGAGGAGGTAAGAAATGGCAGGACTCTAACAATATATGAACTTATTGTAGAGAAGGAAGCTTTGGGGCTGCTATTACGCCAAGCGGAGTCAAGCTATTACAGGAAGGTGCGATCTAAGGTCATGCGTAGTGTCTGGGAAGTATGGACCAAGGTGCGTAAAGCTATGACGATACCAAAAATTATTTACTACACCCCGTTTAGGTGATCGCATGTTTTTCCACACCCCTTTTATAATACCATGGAAAGGCAGTGGGATCAATTAGGCTTAACAACGATAGGAGATATATATGAGTCAGGCCAGTTACGCCCCTTCGATGCCCTACAACAGGAGTATGGGATGAAATATGTACAAAATCGAGAATTGTTTGCCAGTCGAAGACCAGTAAAATTTCCAGGGGGAAAAATACCACTGCTGGAGTTAATTGCAGGGAGGGGTAATAGGATAAAGAATATCTATAGTATATTGCTAGAAAGCATCCAAGACGATCTGGAGGAAACCAAAACTAAGTGACCTGGGAAACTAAATGATCCTGACGTGGATGTGTACATGGCTCTGCTATTAGTGGGTAAAACCTTTCGCTCAACAAATCTTGAGGCACAAAATTATAAGACCCTGTTCAACCTGTATTTCACCCCTGCTAAACTATTTAGCTGGGGCAAGAGAGCTGACAATAGCTGCCCAAGATGTGGGGAAGGGCACACAACAATAGTGCACATGTTCCACGATTGTGTTAGGCTGCTCCCTTTAAAAGAATGACATGGTAAGCTCCTAGGAGGGGCTGCTAGGACGCAGGGTTAACCTATCCCCTACCCTGATGCTTAGGGCTAATATTTTGTATGTATTTGTACAGATGTCTTTAGGACACTGATAGCAGCAAGATGGAAGGATGATGTTCCCCCCACCCTTCAAATGTGGCTAGCACGCCTCCTGGGGATTTATAACCAAGAGACTGCATTACATGCATGCAGGGGCAGGGAGACTAGGAAACTTGGGCGGGCAATTTGGTCACCCATTACAAGGTGGAGAAAGAAAGTGGGATGCCCGGATAGGAGAAGAAGTGGAGGAATATGGGATGTTCATAAACTATGATTTACCAAGGGAACATATGTACTCATGAACTGATATTACTTAGCCCAACCTATTTATGGTTTTTACCCAGTGTATGTTTTCTACTGTATTCATAATGTTTATAATATTTGTGAGAAGCTACTTTTTAAGCCTGATTTCAATATTTATAAGAGCCTTTGTGTATATACCCTCTATTAATTAATGCTCTGCCTTACTTTGTATAACAATGAATCAATGTACAGTAACTGGCTTTATGGGTATATAAATAAAAAAATAAAAAAAAAAGAACAGCTTAAAATTATATCCAATAACTGTAACAGCAAAGGTCTATGACGTAAGAATTAACGGCAAGATTAGTTCAGAACAAGATTAATAAATAGATACATGTATAACTTCATTTCAGAAGTATTAAAATACACGAAGTTACATCAGTTACATGGTCAATGCATACCTCCTACTGATCCACAGTTTACCCAGAAATTTAGCAACAACACAGACAATTAGCATGCTAGAATCAGATTTTAGGATACGTAGCGCCTCGCTGTGACAGCAGGTACCTAGTTGTCTACAGACAGGTGCTATCCACCTAGATCTCAGCAGGTGGTACCTAGGGCATGCAAAAAGTCTGTGACTGATAGACTCGGCTTCAGAAGAGCAGCCAGGGAAAAGCTGAGATGTGGACGTAGACTGGCACCAAGAAGCAAAAAAGGTGTTAACAGGAAGTGAACCAAATCTGAATAGCATATAGAGTTTCCTAGCCTGGGGATTTGTCATAACCTCCAAATATTGCTCAAAGGCACCTTCCAGTATGAACTCCATAAAATCAAGTGTCAAATAGCCCACGGATGGATGGGACATAAGGGATTGCACCACCCAGTCCCAGTAATGTTTCTTAACCTGGGCTTTTTTAGGAAGTGATTCAGGAGTATCAGCGTCCCATGTACCTTCCATTCCTAGAGTGGACATCAAAGGTTTCACCCTGGTTAGCCAATCAATTTTCTTATGGTGGTCCAGCGCCGGCGCGTGTACCTCGTCCAAAGCAGCAGCATATGGTTGTAGCTCAGGGGTGTTTTTTAAGCGTAGTCAAAAGAGCAAGGGGCGTAGCTGTGCTTTTTGGACAATCGACAATCTACCCATATCAAATCTCAGTGGTTGCAGGGGGGTACTCTGTGGCAGAGAGCAAAGTGATCTCAGAAATATATTTTCGGTCACAAAGAGTGCATACAGTTTTTCGAACCCCCAGAGTTCTGCCCCACAAGAGCTGCTCCTACTGCTTTGTGATCGTAAATGCAGAGGGGAGCAGATATTGGCTTGCTCAATGAGATCTTGTGCTCCTTATTCAAAGCTCCTGAGATGATCCTTAGCTGGAGGTACTGCCTCTTAACATGATGTCGCCAGAAAAGGTCATCGGAGAGAATGATACACAAGTAATCAAAGGTACTCACTCTTTCTAGTGGTTTCCCCTCTAGAAAAAGCTTTCCCTTTAAAGATCGGTGAGGGTTAATCATTAAGAGCTTGGTCTTTACTGTGTTTATCTCAAGACCTCTTAGTGTGCAAAAAGACTCAAAGCGTATTAAGAGGGATTGCAGGCCACTCGGGGTCTTGGAAACTATCAAAGTGTTGTCTGCAAAAAGTAAGGTTGTCACCTTGTCCCCCCCCCAGGGTCAGTGCATGGCTGGGTTCTCAGTGACAAATTGGACAACACCATTAATGAAGAGTGAGAAGAGAGTGGGGACCCCTCTGTCGACCCTGATCAGGTCTGACAATTGACCTTGGTTACCCCAAAGTACCCTTGCATCGTTATTCTCATGCAGGCGAACGGTCAGCGACAACATTTTGAGTGGGATGCCCATTTCCTTCAAGACATACCAGAGGTTGTGTCTGGGGATAAGGTTGAAAGCAGACTGACTGTAAATCAATAAAAACTACATATAAGCTTCCCCGAGAAATTGTCACTGTCTTCCAAGTTAGTAATAAGAAGCGGAAAAGCTGATTGACAGTGCTGACTTTCGGTCCAAACCCAGCTTGAAAAGGGGTCAGAATGTTGTTGTCTTCTATCCAAACTTGGATTTTAGTAGGAAGTGCTCTGGCAAAAACCTTTTGGCCACTGTCGATCAGGTCAATAGGTCTAAAGTTCGAGGGCAGTGAGCGATCACCCTTCTTGAACTCAGGGATTACCTTTGCCCCTTTCCATGTGATCCAATGCCCCCCCACCAAACATTCATCAGGATACTGGGCCCGATTCACAGAACTAACTTAAGACAAAATCCTAAACTTACTACCATTTTGGTATTCACAGAAGGCACTTACTCATTTTGGTATTCACAGAAGGCACTTACTCATTTCGGTATTCACAGAAGTTAGGAGTCCTAACTTTAGGACTCCTAAATGCCTTCTGTGAATACCGAAAGTCTTAAAATTAGGATTTTTCTCAGTTTAGTAGTAGTATAGTTAGGACTCCTAACTTTAGGACTCCTAAATGCCTTCTGTGAATACCGAAACTCTTAAAATTAGGATTTTTCTCAATTTATTATTCTAAATTTAGGACTAATAAATTGAGAAAAATCCTAATTTTAAGAATTTCGGTATTCACAGAAGGCATTTAGGAGTCCTAAAGTTAGGAGTCCTAACTATACTACTACTAAACTGAGAAAAATCCTAATTTTAAGACTTTCGGTATTCACAGAAGGCATTTAGGAGTCCTAAAGTTAGGAGTCCTAAATTTAGGACTAATAAATTGAGAAAAATCCTAATTTTAAGACTTTCGGTATTCACAGAAGGCATTTAGGAGTCCTAAAGTTAGGAGTCCTAACTATACTACTACTAAACTGAGAAAAATCCTAATTTTAAGACTTTCGGTATTCACAGAAGGCATTTAGGAGTCCTAAAGTTAGGACTCCTAACTTCTGTGAATACCGAAATGAGTAAGTGCCTTCTGTGAATACCAAAATGAGTAAGTGCCTTCTGTGAATACCAAAATGGTAGTAAGTTTAGGATTTTGTCTTAAGTTAGTTCTGTGAATCGGGCCCACTGTGTTTATTGCACTTCCTCAGTCATATGGTTTGTTTGGCATATGCGCACAGTAAAGGTCATTCAAAATAGTGTTTTTACGTGATATGTTTGGCTCCCACAGAAGTCTGAGTATCTGGCCTGTCTCCTCCGGTCACTCACTTGTAAGCAAATGTCTCCATGTCAGTGTGTATATGTATTTACTTTAACATGAACTTCATTGTGTCTGAAGGTATTCTTTCCTATGAAATGTTTTTGACTTTTGCTTCCACACAATGTACCTATGGAGGACAAAGCTTGGCTACCCTGTTCCACAGTTAAATCGATTCCAGCCTACTCTGAGCTAAAGCCGTTTCTGTTGGTCACAGTCTAGTGGGAAGAAGTACCCCATTATTAGGTGATTGCATTGCTAATACCAATTGTAATCGTATTAGTAAGCTCTGTGTGTCAGAAACAGAATTGCTATCATCAAATTAAAGGTTTTTAACTATTTCATCGACAAGTGTACCTGGATTACACAAGGGGGTCCCAAGTGTCACATCTGTCAGAATGCCTGTCACAAAGCCAAGACTCACGTATGCAGCCACCTCACAAAAGTGTCTTGCTTAAAAACACACTTTTAACATAGAATGTGGATCTTCCAAATTGATGTCAGCCTTATACCAGACTAGGACATTTAGAAATAAAAATACATTTAAAAAAAACAGAACTTATGCCTTTATGTTGTTGTCCTCAATATGGAACTGCCTTCCTAATACACTTCTTTTTGTGGCTAGTGGCAGCATTTCTTCTTAATATTCTCACCTTCGACTCGCAGTGTGATAGATTACAAGCATTTAAAGATTCTCAAATTTATTTTTTGTTGTAAAACACGGTCATTTGATCATGAAAGCAATATTAGTGTCCCCTCTTGAATATGGGACAGAGTATCAAGGACAGATTAGCATGTCTAGATTTTCTATGCCTAACTAGAGAAATTGACTTGAACCGATGACTACCTGTAAATATCCACTGTTTTAGGTTGAAACTGAAAACTTCAGACCTATAATCACAAGGTTGCAGCAGATGATCATTAATATTTCCCTGCTCTTCCACTGTCCTACCCAAGATTTGAAGATGAGGATGAAGAACATCAATGAATACAGATCATTGACCCTGCCACCTACCATGTAATCATAGCTCCCAAATCTGTCAGCAGCAACATATGGGACCAAGTTTAAATTTGCTTGTACTAGACAACAATTTACAGAAAATAGTTTTTGTGTGAAAATTAGGGCTGGGCACCCTAAACCAGACTAAGCATTAATCAAAAAGAAAGGGAACTAATTGGCCTCACTTTGAGAAAGCAATGAATGGAACCAGTACCATAGAAGTAATCATTTATGGGACCTGTGTGCATAGGGCTGATGAAAGGGCCGACTTTACGCTGAGTCACAAAAGTTATTTATTTATGTCATATTATTTCAGTTCAGAGATAATGGGTATTGTGAAAAATTATTTTGTGCCGGTGGCTGCAAGTGGTGAACTTTGGCATTCATTTTTGGTGCCCAAGAAGTATGTTTCAATCATTTGGCTTTGATTTAGAGCAAGAGAGAGAAGAGGAGACAGCAGGGACATCTTAAGGATTTGGGGGGCCCTGGGCCAAACATATTTTGGGTGCCCCTGTTCAGGACACCTTTGAATTTATGATCTAATTTGAGCCCCTGTTTCCCACGCAGTTTCCGCTTCCTCAGGTGCGCTAGCGATCCAGTTTGCATCATAGGCATTAGCCTATATATTCCCAATGTAAATGGACATGTGCAGCTTACAGGTGTAGGATTCAGGGTTTCCTGCCCTGCTACTATGTTTTTAATACTTTTTAAATTGTATATGTGTGGCTGAATTACTCTGTGCTTTTTAACAATTTCTCCTACCTATGCGCCCTTGCACTTTACTTGATTCTGCTTGTCAACACCTCCTTAGCTGCTCCAATTCGCATTTCGGTTTTCTTCCAGTCCTGGTGCGCTGCTGCTGATACGCCGATTGTGTGGAGGGCTGGGGCTACTATCGGGCTACTCACTTCCACCCACGCAGTTTCCACTTCCTCAGCTGTGCTAGCGATCCAGTTTGTACCATAGGCATCAGCCTATTTATTCCCGATGCAAACGGATGCGCGCAGCTGATAGCTGTAGGATTTAGTGTTTCCTGCCCTGCTACTAGGTTTTGATTACTTTTAAATTGTATATGTCTGGCTGAATTACTCTGTGCTTTTTAACAATTTCTCCTCCCTATGCGCACTTGCACTTTATTTGATTCTGCTTGCCTACACCTCCTTAGCTGCTTCGATTCGCATCTCGCTTTTCCTCCAGTCCTGGTCCGCCGCGGCTGATACGCCGAATGTGCGGAGGGCTGGGGCTACTATCGGGCTCCTCACTTATGCCTATGCAGTTTCCGCTTCCTCAGCTGCATTGGCGATCCAGTTTGCATCATAGGCATTAGCCTATATATTCCCGATGCAAACGGACGCGCTAAGTGGACATGCACAGCGGGCGTGCCGCTGGCGCCGATGGTAAGCCTGTCTGCGCCCGGAGGCGTTCGGCGCTGGCCCAGCTGCCCAGTTCCCCTCCGGTGAGTTTCTTCCACTATATTGCAATAGGGAAAAACTGCTTAGCCTTAGGTGGCTACCATTATGTCACTGTACAGCCGCTGATCCGAGGTTGGAGGTAGACTTTCGATGCAATAAGTGCAACTGGACTCTCCTCCAGCCCAGGAAACTCTCACCCAATATCCTCCCACGCAACAATAAGTGTAAAAACAATAAGAAAACAGAGGACTTAAAGGCTACCCTTTTAAATTGTCGCTCTATACAAAAGCATGAACCATACATTTATGGCCTACTTTTAGACTAACAGTCTGATCTTTTATTTCTCACTGAGACCTGGCTGTCTGAAGCCTCCAACCCTACTATCACCTCGGCCATCCCTACGGGTTATAACATTCTTAGGAGGGACCAATCGAATGGGAAGGAGGGAGGTGTTGCCATAATTTACAATAAAAAACTAGACTGCTTAGGCTTCTGCTGTACCTTATCCCCCCATCATAGCATAGCTGGATTTCTGATTTACAGACCTCCCAGTGTTATTGGAAATGTTATTACTACGCTTAATACAGCCAACACCTCCCTGGCCTTAAAATACAACAACTGCCTCATTCTGGGATATTTCAATATACATATGGACAATGGAAAAGACCCTCAAACAATTTCCTTGTTGGAGGCGCTGCAGGCCTGCAACATGTTTCCATCTGTTTCTTTGGCCACCCATGAGAAGGGCCATACCCTAGACCAAATCGTTCACAACTTTGAAATATCAGTAAGCCTACCTCTTCCCATTACCTGGTCTGACCACCACCTATTAAAATTCGTCATTCCCAACTCTGCCACAGTCCCTTTAGCTAACACAGGGCAGAGGGTCTCTAATTACAGGACGTTCCATAAAATATCCATCCCGATGTTAGCAGACGCCCTCGGTCGTTCCTCACCAGAGCTGTCTGGCTGCCCGACTCGGACGCCCTCTCAATAGATTCATGGCTCCGAACCAACATTGATGCAGTGGTACTGGTTGTTTCCTGCTCCTCAAAGAGGTCAGCCCCACCAGCTCCATGGTTTAACGATTCCCTTAGATCTCGCATCAGAAATTGTGGAACAATTGAACGTAAATGGCGTAAATCCTATCTACCTGAGGACAGGAAGGTGTATAAAGACACCTTAAAAGCTCATTACATTCTCGTGAAGGCAGCCAAGAAAAACCTCTTTCAAACCAAGATGGAAAATGCCCAAAATAAGAGTAAGGAAATCTTTAGCATAGTTAAATCCTTTACTGCCCTGAGAGCCAGCACAAAGGAAGGGCCATGCACTGAAGAATGGTCTAAGTAAATAGTTGAATTCTTCCACAAAAAGATCTCCATGATCCAACAAGCCTTCACTAACATCTCAGAGGAAGAACTGACCTTCTATCTTAGTTCTAATAGCAAATTTCACCTCTTGGATCCTCCATCTTTACTAGCTTTCCCTGAGTTTCAGCTTGAAGAGTCACTGAACCCTCTCCAAAGCATTAAGTCTGGCTCTCCTACTGACCCATATCCAGGGAATATCTTGAACCTATTAGCTCCCACCATAACCACACAGCAAACCAGCTCTTTAATGCTTCTCTCTCCTCAGGCAACATGCAGAAATTATGGAAGAATGCTAAGATTCTTCAACTGATAAAAAAGGCTAACGCCAAACTGACGGACCCTGCTAACTACAGGCCAATCTCCCTTCTTCCGACCCTCTCCAGAGTACTAGAGAAGCATGTAAACAAGGCCCTCCAAAAACACATTGAAGATGGGAAGCTCCCTCATGAGTCCCAATCCGGTTTTAGGGCTAACTACAGTATGGAGTCCGCTCTGCTGGAAGTGACTGAATTTCTCAAGGGTAAGCTGGACTAGGGAGGCAAGACTGTTCTGATACTGCTCGATACGTCCGCGGCCTTCGATATGGCCCCACATGAGAGGCTCCTGGAGAGACTTGCTAACATCGGTCTGGGGGGGGGACCGCCTTAACACGGATGTCATCCTTCTTGGCAAATAGATCTCAGGACATCTGGCTCCCCCCTTTCTCATCCCCAGTTCCGGCCATGAATGTAGGTGTCCCTCAGGGCTCCATTCTCAGTCCTACCCTTTTTAATATATATCTATCCCCCTTGCATTTCTGGTAGAGGAAGAGCGCGCCTAAATTGTTTCCTATGCTGATGACACTCAGCTGATTTTTACGTGTGAAAAAGGAACCGAATTTGACGGGGCAATGATTAGATCTTGCCTCACAAAGGTTTTTAACTGGCTTAAGATCAATCAGCTGAAGTGCAATCCTGACAAAACTGAAGTTGTTTTCTTTGGTAATCCATAAACGCCTGACAGGAGCGCTTGGTGGCCAAAAGATCTGCCGCCCCCGCCCGTGGAAAAGGAGAAAGTCAAAAACGTAGGAATTGTCATAGACAAGACACTCTCCATGTGCTTTCAAATTCAAAATCTAAATGGCACTTGCTTTGGCATACTCTGGATGCTAAAAAAACCTCCTGCTACTGTTACCACTTGAGAGCAGAAAAATTGTGGTGCAGACTCTGGTGACATCAAAGCTTGACTATGTCAACAGCTTGTACCTCTGTCTTCCCAAATCCCTTATCCAGCGCCTACAAGTGGTACAATACGCGGTGCCAGAGCCATCCTGAGACCTAAACCCAGATCTAGTTTGACCCCTATTCTTAAGTCTCGCCGCATAAAAGAACGGATCGGCTTCAAAGCGATGACCATCTTCTTTAAAGCTTTCCATGGCTTAGGAGCCGGCTACATAAATAAGCGCGTTAATCGCTACACAACAGCTAGACCCCTAAATTCTTCCAATGCCAACCTGGCCACCATGCCTAAAATATGCAGTGCCCGCATTGGAGGCAGATCCCACGGCTTTCTAGGCCCAAAATTGTGGAATAGCCTCCCTGAGTCTCTGAGACTAACGACAGACCTACTCTCTTTCATGAAAGAACTTAAAAACCTGGCTTTTTGATAACTGATGGGTCTTTTACACATGTTTTCCTCCCACTGTCATGCGCCAGGACACTCTAGTCTGAGTACCTGCTGCGCTTTATTAAATACACAATTTCATTTCATTAGGTCCCCGACAGTGCAAAGGAACACTCGTCCAAATTCTAAGTGCCTTATTTATGAGGCTTAGCTTCACTTTTATGCCGCTGGTGCGTCACTTTTTGTGACGCACCGGCAGCATAAAATATGTGCAATGTTACGCCCTATTTACAAAGTGATGCATCTAGGCAGATGCTTCACTTTGTAAACCCCAGCACCGCATTATACCTGCGCCAGGCATAATGTATGCAGGGTGGGTGTTGCCCCGCAAAATGCCTCGTAGAAGTGGTGCATTGAAATCTATGAGAACTCAGTGCGCCACTTCTAGGACGCCATTGCGTCAATAACTTACACCTGCCACACAGCAGGCATAAGACTGATGCAGGCCCTTTCACATGGGGCTTGCCCCATGTGAAAGGACACATTGCTGGAGTTGCGTCTATTTTCAGACACACCCCAGCAATGCATCACTTTTGCGCATACAGATTCGTCAGAAATACTGAGATATCTGTAACTCCTTGCGACATGATGCGTCATACAGTAAATATGACACATCCATCATTTCGCAACGAGGGCGCACTAAGAAGTGACGCATCCCTGTTTTCAGACAGCGATGCATCACTTCTCACCTGAATGTGTTTACATCTAATATTCAGGGATAGTTATGTGTGTTTTCAATATTGTAACACAGCAGCAGCTCACAAATATTACTGCACATAATCTCTGTGACGCCCTTCCATTTCTTATATGTTAGGCCTTGTTTTGATCTAAAATAAACGTTTTTTATGTATATTGCATGAAACATAAACACAAAATTTCTCTGCAAAATGGCTGTACTAGACTCTCACATAAACCAGGTACATAAGAAATAAATGAAAGGAAAACAGAATTTAAAACAAACTGTTTAGGAAATATTCAAGGTCATTAGGGCAAAACTCTGGAGAATGGAGCTGACTGTCAGGGGGCCCCCTGAAAGGCTGGGGCCCTGGGCCAGAGCCCACTTTGCCCATGCATTAAAACGTCTCTGGGAGACAGAAGAAACATTGAGCAATAACAAGGGATAGAACAGTGATTTAAAAAAACATGCAAGATTGATATAAAGAGATAGGAAGTGTAGGGTAGGGGAAAATACATTTTTGAAATGTAATCAAACTAGGTCGACTTAGTATTTTCCCAACCAGCATTTAGCACTGCAATGGCAGGCTCCTAAAACAATCTTTGTGCAATTTACACTTACCAAAAATGCTGCTGAACTCTTCTAAGAGTCACTCCAAGGTCATTTGTAAGAAGCAAGAAGCAATAATGCTCATTTCAACAAAGCTAATATCTCTGCTCTATCTGACTGGTGGTTTCACAGGCAGATTGGCTTATAGAGGGACTGAGAGACTTCAGAACACACTGTTGCCTTGTCAAATAGCTTCCACTAATTAGTAGGATCTGCACCTTTGTAGATGACATAAACTTTGGGATGGTGCCAGATGATTCCATGCACCCCCACAGAGTATGTTGTCCATTAGACCGGCTAGCTCATAGTGCCACCATAAACCCCTCTAACCGAGACAGGGAGCGAACAGTTCTGACAACAGCTGAGTATGACAACCCTGTTCCCTCAGGAACCGTGGTGAAAAAGCTAGAACCTTTCGCTCATGCACATGTGCTCTTGTTTGTTCAAGAAATATACAAAGAATACACAAAGGGGCGTTTTCAATGTTTATTGAACTAAAGTGAATCTTGTATAGAAACTTTGTGCTGCAATGATCAAAGGACAGAAGCAGATTAAGCTTATAATGAGCTTTAGGACAATGAACAAAACGAAAAGTTCCACCATCATGCTAAGTCAGCGTATGTATGCAAGCATTAGAAATAATATAACAATCTGACATACTCATACTATGCAAAACTCTAACATACGTGTTTAGGGTGTGTGTATTTGTCCTGCCAAGAAACCCCCTACTGTATGATCTAACCCCATTACCTGGTGCGGTAAGAATGTATGATCTTGTTTTGGTCAAGATCTGGGCACCCCTACTGGAGATGTCAGTCAGCTGCTGGGAGAAAGATTCAGCATATAGGGACCTCTCAAAGTCAGCATAAGTGCCTCCTCTGACTATACTATACTCAGAAACAGATGTTTATATATATGAAATGGCATCTTTGCCTTGGGCAGAGATTGTACTCAGGCTGCCATTGTTTTCAGACAGCTGTGTCGTCATATGGACGTAAATAACAAACACATTTACACAATATACATGTAGGCCTTGTACACAATGCCAAGGCAATATGATAGTGTTTTCGCAAAGTTAATTCATGTAAGCAAGTGTCACAAATGCAAATGTATGTTCAAAGTTGATGTGAACAAGTGAGGGCAACCTTAGGAAAGGATAACAGTGTTTTTTTCTGATTTCTGAAACACCCCACCCCCTATTTTTACCAGCCATAACATAATTTAATAAGCCCCAGCTTTGCCGCTTCCCAACCTTTCCTTAACACCCAGGCTTTACAGTAAAGTTTTGATAGGATGCATAACTTCTTGACATTTTGCTGAGCACAGAGGGTTTAAAGACCTCTGCTGTAAATGTTGAGGAGTGTAGGTAAGAGTGCAGTTTGCTAAGGTATTGCACAGGTTGTAACGGTAGTAAGGGTGTAAAAGAGGCCTCAGGTGATTTTAATGAATTAAATCTTCATTGTACATAGCCTCTTAAATCCCCCACATAGTCACAATAAAAGCAGAGATAAGTTGATTTTCAGGTCGCTTAATATATTTCGCCTCAATTTCTCTTACAATGGCTCTTCTACTTTCTCCACTTTCAAAACACATTGTCTGGAAATGCTGTATATATTGCAATAAATGGCAAATATAATCCATTAAAACAATTGATATCTGCTTCAACAGATGTATGGATTCCCGGTAATTGAAATCTCGGTTGTTAATGTTATTGCCTCTTCCTAGCAGCCACGAACACAGACATTACAGATGCTACATACTCTATTCAATATCTATAAAATCAACAACAAATTCACCTCCATATGCTCAAGTCTAAAAGTTTGATATCTGAATAAATCTTTAAAATTCATCCCCCATTCTCTGTATTAGTGAGTCATTATTATATATCAATAGTATATATTATGTTAACCTTCCTCCCTCAATATGTTTCACACCACACCATTAAAAGACCCATACGAATGGCTTTTTGCATGATTCTTAAATACTACATAAAGATTAAGCTTCTTTGCCCAGTGTCAATGAATCATGTGCATATTCTTACAGTGTAAATTAAATTGTTATTAGTAGTTAATATCCCCTCCAAATTAAGGCCATAATGAAGGAGCTCTGTCCAAACATCCTCTATACCCACGTTTCAAAAAAGCCCTTGCACCTCCACCCCTAACTGAACCTTTTCCAAGTCCCATATGAATGTGATGTTCTTGTTGCTTTCATAGGTAGATCATTTCCTTTATTGTAAATTAGAATGAGATCTAATGAATGCTGTAGACCAGCTAAAACATGTTCAAAATTAGTGTGAGTATGCCTATAGCAGCGGCCAAATGTGTTGGCCTGCCAAGGTTTGGTAGAAAAAAACTCAATCATTTTTTGTTTCCATTTCCATATCAGCTGAACACAGGTGAAACAATGTCATGGTCAAGACAAATCTAGCTATTGTTTTTCCTTCAACCTCAGCCCTGCTTATCCAGCCAGCAGTGGCCCCAGTCCCGCATGCACCATTGGCCAATCAATGCATCAGTGTTTTCTATCAAAAATAGCAGTAGTCCTTCATCCCTTTTCTTGGCCTGCTAAGTAATAATACAACAGAAGGTGGACTCATATTTCTGCCAACCAATCCCAAGATTGAAGAAGGACTCCAGTTTCTGTTCTTGCTTTACCTACCATATTTAACAAAAACTGCATAAACACTGAAAGAAAATCTGCCTTTCTGCTGTCTACAGAGGTGTACCTTCTCCAGAATAATTACATAATTTTTAGTACTTGTATACCTGTGATTAACACCACTGTCATAGGTAAACTTGTACCGAAATAAATTCTTACAGTAAGCCCACTTGAAAACTCCCTAGAAGAATTCCTGCTATTCAGTTAACTGGATATCCAAACTGCCAGTTTCACGAATTCTCTAAAGGTAGATTGATTACATTGCAACAAGATTCTCATCAGGCATCTATAACTCCAGGTAATTCTTTGTGGTTTGATATGCCACTCCTAAATAATATCCTAGTTACTATGGACCTTATTATGATGGCAGTCGGATGAGTGTCTGAACGCCATCATTGTGGGATGGATACTGGCCGACATGTAGTCGTAGTTCCACCCACCAAATTATGATCTGACAGCTGTGCAGGCAGTGGGAAACATGCCATTTTCTATTGCAGCTTGTGCACTGGACTGGAAAAGAGACGCAGCACAAACCATAATAGAAATAGTCATGTTTTAAAAATACATGCACCGTGTGCCAGGCACCATGTGGTGCCTGGCACAGGGTCCATGGATGTTTGGGGAGGCACCACATATGCCCCCCAAGCCCAGTAGCAGAGGCTAAAGGGGTACCGAGCACTGCTATTTGCCCCCAAACCCCCTTTCCATCTGCCTGTACATGGAGGTCGGACCGCCATGTACAGGTCATGGGAAAGGGACATCATAGTTCCTACTGTGGTACCTGAGCAGGTGCTGCCCCTATTGTAGGGATTATGCTCCGACCGATGCCCCAACAGGCTCCTTGAGCCTGTTAGAAAAGCAGTGGGCTGTCCCTATGACCGACGCCTCCGGCCACCGGCTCCTAATCCGGCGGTTGGACTCCTTCTATGGATGGCAGTGGACTGACACTGACGAGTTATTTGCGGCAGTTTCACCTCCAACGTAATAAGGCCCTATGTCTTAGGTTAACTCACTGTTTATTACTCCTCTTACATTCTTACTTTCATGCCTCACTGATTAGACTCAGAAACCAGCTAGAACCATCTAACCTTGAACCACCCCCTAGTACTGCATGCCTTGCACTTCTCACCCCACTACTGGAGGGTGTGGAATTTCCTGCTAGCTCAACCTCATAATGTTCTGCTAATCCCACCTAATCATAAATTAGTAACTCACGTGTCGAAAACTGTGGTCACAAACTTTCCAAAGTCTTCTGATTGTTGTCAAATATATCATTTCTCAGCATCAGTAGAGGAAAATCCCAATCTTCAAGCCTTATCTTCTTGTTGGGAAAACTCTGCCAAACTGGTATAGAATACAAAGCTTTGTTAGTGGTCACCAACACAGAATAGTAACAAGATGATAATGAGAAACGTCTGCGTTTTCTTACGTCATAAGCTGATGAGTGTTAGCAATCAAGTTACTGATTGTGTGAAGTGGAAGTCTCACTCAGGCAACAGCAACAATCCTTGTCAGGGTGAACCACAAAGGGCACTGAAATAATCTGTGCTTACTCCCACTGGTAGATTGGCTCAAAAACAGTCATGCTTACCTTAGAAGGAAAGTGTAAAGTATTTATGCAGTACATAAATAATAAAAATATCAAAAAAGGCTATACAAGAAACATCCGAAAGCCGAGTAAAGTTCATTCTATGAAATTATATTAAAACAACAAAAATCCAAGTAGTAGAACCATGGAGATGCAGTTTTAAAATTTTAGGTTGATATAGTGCCTCAAAGCACAAAACACCACTCATGGTCATCTAGTCATGCAGGGGGAAAGGCACAAGTTCCGGCTGACCGCGTTGGAATACTGGCTAGATACAGAGACCAGGTTAGCCCTGTAAAAAAGTTACCTTCTCAAATTCCAGGGCAAAGAGTTCCATTTGCTGTGGAAAAGGCCCCAAGGAGCAGGTAGATTGTTGTGGATGGTTGCCACTGTAGCGCATAGAGCAGGCTTGGCATCGTGGATGGACATCGCTGCAGCACGAAGATCCAGTTGGGAATTGCAGACGGTCATTGATGAAGCTTCGCGTTAGGGGTCACCATGGACTGTTGTTGCTGTAGGGCAAAGTGTAGATCTTGCACTGCAGGTCATCAATGGTGTTCGCTGTAGCATGAAGAGTCAGGTTCACCAGATCTTTGTGTTGCTAGTCACGGCAGGTGGCAGATTGTTGGTGCAAATGGGCCTGTGTGCATTCACGAAGAGCCCAAAACTTCAAAACTTCTCCTTTACTTGAAGAGGGATGTCAGCCAAGGGTCCCTGATCTGGGAGTCAACTCTTGGGGAACCGGGACTCACTCCAGCAGAGGCCAACAGGGCTCAGGCAGGCCCAATTGCAGTTCCGGTGCAGCACGTCAGCTGGGCAGCTGTAGGGAAGCATCTGAAGGTTATTATGCCCCTGTATATCAGAACAGAAGGTCATTCAACTGACCCATGGAGTCACTCAGACAGCCTGGAATGAAGGGAGCAGGTCTAGTCTTCCTTCTCAGAGATAAGGGCAGGTCTCCAGCAGCAGGACAGTCCTCTGGGGAACAAGGCAGGCCTCAAGCATCAGCGTATACCTCTGGGGAACAAGACAGTCCTTCCTGTTGTAATTTACATAGGCCCAGAAGTGTATGGATGAGTGACTCTGGAGGTGCCAGCCTTTGAAACAGGAGGATTCCCTATATTGCCCCACATCTGGTTCTTCCCTTCCCCTGTCAAGGGTTTAGATGTTGGGGGTGACAAAAGACTATTGTCAGGTTCCTTTGGGTCTTCAGAAGGCAAAGCCTTTTAAACAATAAGTGGTGCTGGGTACAGCTCCACCCCCAACAATCCTGGCAGGATGGCGCAGCCTGTCCTCACGTAATCCCCTTTTGTGTCCCCACCTGAAGGAATACACAAATCCCATCATGCGACCCAAGAAACTGGCAATTGCATGCTTAACTAGAGGTTATACTGAAGCCCTAAAAAGAGCTTGACGATGTCATTGAGAATTGTGTTGCTACATCTT
Source organism: Triturus cristatus (assembly GCF_964204655.1). Lineage (NCBI taxonomy): Eukaryota > Metazoa > Chordata > Amphibia > Caudata > Salamandridae > Triturus > Triturus cristatus. The sequence goes on along the minus strand of NC_140589.1, from coordinate 386,859,469 downwards.
CAGGAGTAACTTACAGCTTTGAACTTGAAGATGAGCTACCTTGAGTCCTCAATAACTGCTCCCTTTTCCTCATCTGTTCCATGTCATCCCCCAGACATCATTATCAGTCAAATCTTTCACATCACCCATCTCCTCCACCCTGATATCAAGAAATTCCAGGACTCAGTTCCCCAAACATCATGCCTATCCCTCACATTGACACTGGGTTAACTTATTGTAACTTTCGATTTGGAGCAGATATACATATGCTGTTTAGACTCAAATGAATTGAAATATAAAAACCTTTTTAGTGAAAAAGTTGATTTTTAAGTCACAATTCTGAAAATGCCACTTTTAGAAAGTTTAGATAAAAGGGGATTTAGGCCCAAGGGACGAGGTTTTAGGCAGGGCCGTATTATCATTTTCAAAAAAAGGGAATAAGCCTTTACCTCACTTTCTTCGTAAGCATTCACAATTTCGCTTTATGGACAAACGCATTACTTTTTGTTTGTACCGGTATTTTATTTAGACCTTTTTACTTTTTGAGTTTTTCTTGTTTTTCATTAGGTAATTTCAGTATGAAAAAGACATGTGTCTGGTCATATCGGTGGGTACACAGGGAAAAATACATTTTTTCAAGAATTAAGTTTTTCTGGAAGGGAAATTATTACTTATTTCACGGACTGGAATTCAATTCTTCATTCCTCTGTGCTTTAATCATGTGCCGATGCGTTTCGAAACCTGGGCGTTCAGTTCCAGGATTCTCGTCAGGGCTTTTAAATTGTGGCAACGTTGATTTTTTCTGTAATGGATGTGCAACACAACAGTTAAAATTTTATTTTGAGTACTCCTTTCCTTAGTTATCTAATTTTATTGCTAGTTATACCTGAGAAGCGATAATTGTCTGCCCATTAAGTTTTGAGTGGCCGCACGATGAGCTTTCTCTTGTTTGGGGGATTTTATTTCTGTTGGAAGGAAAAACAACCTGTCAAGAATGTCGATTTGCAATGCCTTGTTTAAAAGGACTTTCATGTCTTGTTGCTGTTTTGTACCTTTTAGTCTTCTTCCTTATCTTTTTACTGCTTCTCGCGGCAAGTTGTATGCATCACGTCCTACAAGAAATGTAGGTTTATTATGGTACGTTATATTGTAATGAACTTTACATGGCGCTAAACTCTCTGTTTCAATACATTTGAATATTTAAGCAACTCCGTTTGTGGCGTTCTTAAGTAGGGCCGCTCCTATCTTTGGGTTATTCAGTAGTAGCGGGAGGTTAATTTGGTGGCCCAGTATACTGCAATGTGGGTCACGTAGCTTTAAGTTTTTGACAACTCTGTCATGCTGTTGAGACCAGTCGTGGCGCTGTTGTATTTTAATATTAAATATGCCTCTTTTTGGAGTAGCAGAGCGCTATTAATGTCAATTGGACGTCTTGATGAATTGATTGTTGCTAGAATTGTCCATTTGAAGTCATTCTCTCCATGCGACTTCTCAATAAAATACTCGACCATTGGGGCAGTAACTACCTTCTTTTTTCTTCATGAAATAAGGAATAATTTCCCTTCCAGAAAAACTTAATTCTTGAAAAAAAGAATTTTTCCCTGTGTACCCACAGATACCTGATATAGACATTTAAAAAAAAAGTCTAGGATCATTAATCTAATCAGTTGACCAACAATGGTACAAAAATACGCATGTATTGGATTTCTTTTGTTTTGTATAAATGTTCATTGTGATGTAATATGTATAATATGTTTTATTATTAATATACATCTAGAATGTTTTGTAAATTGGTTATAGCACAGATATGACCAGACACCTGTCTTTTTCATACTGAAATGAACTAATGAAAAACTTAATTCTTGAAAAAATGAATTTTTCCCTGTGTACCCACAGATACCTGATATAGTCATTTAAAAAAAAAGTCTAGGATCATTAATCTAATCAGTTGACCAACAATGGTACAAAAATACGCATGTATTGGATTTCTTTTGTTTTGTATAAATGTTCATTGTGATGTAATATGTATAATATGTTTTATTATTAATATACATCTAGAATGTTTTGTAAATTGGTTATAGCACAGATATGACCAGACACCTGTCTTTTTCATACTGAAATGAACTAATGAAAAACAAGAAAAACTCAAAAAGTACAAAGGTATAAATAAAATACCGGTACAAACAAAAAGGCTTATTCCCTTCTTTTGAAAACTTTTAGAAAGTTGGCACTTCCTTGTCCTAACCATTTGTTGCCTGCAGCCTGTTTCTTGAGTCACATTACTAGGCAGTTGGCCTATTTGTAATCCTCCCAGACAGCATCACAAATGGGGGCTGGTTGTTGGCAGAATGGGCCAGCCAGACCAAATGGCAGGGGCAGGGCTGTCCCCTACCACACTTGCATTTCAAAAGGGCCGCCTCTGCACACTCACAATGAACTTGTTACTCATCTACTGTCACTCCAGACTCTTAAGAGCCAGGGAAGGGGGAGGAAGGACAGTCCAAAACCCAAGACGGGGGGACGTCTAGAGGCTTCTCCCACTTTAAAGCTGGCACCAGGTATAATCATTAGACCCTCAGCCCAACTCTTCAGATGACTTGTAGGCCTGTGGAAAACTCTGAAGAAGGATTGCTCTGCTGCCCTGCTGCAACAAGGATTGTCCAGCTGCCTGTTGAAGGAAGACTAAACCTGCTTCTTGAACCCAGAACCACCAGAGTGACTCAAAGTGCTGGCTGAGTGGCCTTCTCTTCTGCGGTACAGGAACATAACAAGCTCCAGAGATCTGCCCAGCAGCCCAGAATCAACTGGACCTGCCTGTGCCCTTTTGCTGGCCTCTAATGGAGTGAGTCTTGATTTCCAAGAGATTCCCCCAAGGTCCTGGATCCTTGGCTCGCATCGGAGTGTAATCCTCGTGGCATAATTGTGTTCCCTCAAAGCTGGTGCGATGCAGACCTCGCATCACAGCACCTTGCAGGCTTCTGATCGATGGCCTCATCAGAACTGACACTGCGCGACGCATCTTGATGCTGGACCTTGCATCGCAGCATCTCACAGCTCTTGATCAATGGGCCCATTAGAGCTGATGCAGCGCAAAGCAAGTCAACTTAGCACCTCACAGTTCCTGATCACAATTGATGCAACTCAACACAGGACCTCACATCTCAATCAATGTACAACCACGTGTATTCTTGTAACCAGTACTGTATTGAGGGACTCCGCTTGCCGAGGCCTGGATGGTGACACACGTGGTCTTGGATACCTTTTAAGGATTCTGTTAGTATTTTCACAACCTTTTTCCATTTGATCTCTTCTGCTAACTCGAGATTGAGAAGGACATACTTCTCTATTATGTAGTACTCGGTACCATCCAGCTGTGTGGATCCATCTTGGGTGCGGGTCCCGCTCGAAAACTTAGGTCTTACTATCAGTATCTCTTGAAACATAGAGACTCTGGAGGACTCATTCTACATTTAAATTACTCCTCTGGCGACTTATTCATTACTGGCATCTGAGATTACACTTGTTTTTAAGGACACGCTATTCACTCAAGTGACGCTTAGCTTTTCGGATTCATATATTTGGAGTAGAAGACTCCCTGCTTTCTAAACCCTCAACATAATTTGCTTCTTCATACCCGACATGTAAATCCTGATTCAGTATTTGAAAGAAAGTATCTGGTTTACCGTACTGAGACTGTCAAAAGTATTTGGGCCCTGAAGAAGGAGCTCACTTTCAAGCTTGGGACCTCCGAAACGCGCGTCGGCGCTTCACTGTCTTGGTTATGTCGTATTTTTCCAATTATTCTGTATTTGAAACAGATGTTTTGATTGGCTTGAACCAACTTTAAATATTGTTGGGTTGTTTAATGACAATTAGGTTTTGCATACATGATGATATTATTATTTTATATATCTAGTATGTCAAAGTCTATTTTATAATGTTTTTGATGTATATGTGCTAAAAGAATACCAGCAGCTATCTTGCCACCACAGTGATGGTAGTATGTACAGCATCATTTTAGAAAAATAAATCGAAATGTGAAAAATAATTCAAAAAATAATTTTTTCTCTTTTGGGTCTGTGGACACAGTTTAATTAATTTATGGACACATTGCCTACATACATTGTGTTAGTGGGGGTAATGGGTTCCTGTTTTTTGTATTCTTGTAACCTGACCATGCTCCATTGTGGTTGGCTTGAATTTGATACTTTGTTCCGGTCCGGCAAGACCAAATACCCGCGTTTTGGCGCTCTTTTTACTAATTTTACAATTGCATATCTCTGATCTACTGATTGGGTGCTTATCATTTTGGTCTCATTTTATTTATTACATTTTACTATATTTTTCTAGATTGGTTTGGGATTTTTCTTCTGTTGTGGTTTTACTTCATTGCAGTTTGTGTGCCGCATAAATACTTGACACAGTGCCTATAAGAAATTGCATTAGTGTTGAGGTGGTAAAATCCTAATCAAGCAGCAACCACAATCCTTGTCAGGGTGAAGTCACAAGTAAACCCCAAATTAACCTGAACTCAACACACTGGTAGCTTGGCACAGGACAGCCAGGCTTGGCCTAGAGGCAATGTGTAAAGTATCTGTGCAACTCTTCAAACAGTAATAGAATGAAAACACACCACAGAAGGGATCCCACACCAGTTGAGAAAAATAGAGTATTATTACATGAAACAAGACAAACCGACAAAAATCCAAACAGTAGATCTGGAGACATACAATTTTCAATATTTAATGGAAAATAGAGACAAAGAGAAGAAAGTGCCACACATGGCTATCTGGTCATGCAGGACTTCGAAAAAGTCACAAGTTCAGGCCAACTGCAATGGAGCACGGGTCAGATTTAGGGCTAAGGTTAGTCGCACTGAAAAGTGTATTAAAAAAGTATGACATGCATTAAAACGTCTCTGGGAGACAGAAGAAACATTGAGCAATAACAAGGGATAGAACAGTGATTTAAAAAAACATGCAAGATTGATATAAAGAGATAGGAAGTGTAGGGTAGGGGAAAATACATTTTTGAAATGTAATCAAACTAGGTCGACTTAGTATTTTCCCAACCAGCATTTAGCACTGCAATGGCAGGCTCCTAAAACAATCTTTGTGCAATTTACACTTACCAAAAATGCTGCTGAACTCTTCTAAGAGTCACTCCAAGGTCATTTGTAAGAAGCAAGAAGCAATAATGCTCATTTCAACAAAGCTAATATCTCTGCTCTATCTGACTGGTGGTTTCACAAGCAGATTGGCTTATAGAGGGACTGAGAGACTTCAGAACACACTGTTGCCTTGTCAAATAGCTTCCACTAATTAGTAGGATCTGCACCTTTGTAGATGACATAAACTTTGGGATGGTGCCAGATGATTCCATGCACCCCCACAGAGTATGTTGTCCATTAGACCGGCTAGCTCATAGTGCCACCATAAACCCCTCTAACCGAGACAGGGAGCGAACAGTTCTGACAACAGCTGAGTATGACAACCCTGTTCCCTCAGGAACCGTGGTGAAAAAGCTAGAACCTTTCGCTCATGCACATGTGCTCTTGTTTGTTCAAGAAATATACAAAGAATACACAAAGGGGCGTTTTCAATGTTTATTGAACTAAAGTGAATCTTGTATAGAAACTTTGTGCTGCAATGATCAAAGGACAGAAGCAGATTAAGCTTATAATGAGCTTTAGGACAATGAACAAAACGAAAAGTTCCACCATCATGCTAAGTCAGCGTATGTATGCAAGCATTAGAAATAATATAACAATCTGACATACTCATACTATGCAAAACTCTAACATACGTGTTTAGGGTGTGTGTATTTGTCCTGCCAAGAAACCCCCTACTGTATGATCTAACCCCATTACCTGGTGCGGTAAGAATGTATGATCTTGTTTTGGTCAAGATCTGGGCACCCCTACTGGAGATGTCAGTCAGCTGCTGGGAGAAAGATTCAGCATATAGGGACCTCTCAAAGTCAGCATAAGTGCCTCCTCTGACTATACTATACTCAGAAACAGATGTTTATATATATGAAATGGCATCTTTGCCTTGGGCAGAGATTGTACTCAGGCTGCCATTGTTTTCAGACAGCTGTGTCGTCATATGGACGTAAATAACAAACACATTTACACAATATACATGTAGGCCTTGTACACAATGCCAAGGCAATATGATAGTGTTTTCGCAAAGTTAATTCATGTAAGCAAGTGTCACAAATGCAAATGTATGTTCAAAGTTGATGTGAACAAGTGAGGGCAACCTTAGGAAAGGATAACAGTGTTTTTTTCTGATTTCTGAAACACCCCACCCCCTATTTTTACCAGCCATAACATAATTTAATAAGCCCCAGCTTTGCCGCTTCCCAACCTTTCCTTAACACCCAGGCTTTACAGTAAAGTTTTGATAGGATGCATAACTTCTTGACATTTTGCTGAGCACAGAGGGTTTAAAGACCTCTGCTGTAAATGTTGAGGAGTGTAGGTAAGAGTGCAGTTTGCTAAGGTATTGCACAGGTTGTAACGGTAGTAAGGGTGTAAAAGAGGCCTCAGGTGATTTTAATGAATTAAATCTTCATTGTACATAGCCTCTTAAATCCCCCACATAGTCACAATAAAAGCAGAGATAAGTTGATTTTCAGGTCGCTTAATATATTTCGCCTCAATTTCTCTTACAATGGCTCTTCTACTTTCTCCACTTTCAAAACACATTGTCTGGAAATGCTGTATATATTGCAATAAATGGCAAATATAATCCATTAAAACAATTGATATCTGCTTCAACAGATGTATGGATTCCCGGTAATTGAAATCTCGGTTGTTAATGTTATTGCCTCTTCCTAGCAGCCACGAACACAGACATTACAGATGCTACATACTCTATTAAATATCTATAAAATCAACAACAAATTCACCTCCATATGCTCAAGTCTAAAAGTTTGATATCTGAATAAATCTTTAAAATTCATCCCCCATTCTCTGTATTAGTGAGTCATTATTATATATCAATAGTATATATTATGTTAACCTTCCTCCCTCAATATGTTTCACACCACACCATTAAAAGACCCATACGAATGGCTTTTTGCATGATTCTTAAATACTCCATACAGATTAAGCTTCTTTGCCCAGTGTCAATGAATCATGTGCATATTCTTACAGTGTAAATTAAATTGTTATTAGTATTTAATATCCCCTCCAAATTAAGGCCATAATGAAGGAGCTCTGTCCAAACATCCTCTATAACCACGTTTCAAAAAAGCCCTTGCACCTCTACCCCTAACTGAACCTTTTCCAAGTCCCATATGAATGTGATGTTCTTGTTGCTTTCATAGGTAGATCATTTCCTTTATTGTAAATTAGAATGAGATCTAATGAATGCTGTAGACCAGCTAAAACATGTTCAAAATTAGTGTGAGTATGCCTATAGCAGCGGCCAAATGTGTTGGCCTGCCAAGGTTTGGTAGAAAAAAACTCAATCATTTTTTGTTTCCATTTCCATATCAGCTGAACACAGGTGAAACAATGTCATGGTCAAGACAAATCTAGCTATTGTTTTTCCTTCAACCTCAGCCCTGCTTATCCAGCCAGCAGTGGCCCCAGTCCCGCATGCACCATTGGCCAATCAATGCATCAGTGTTTTCTATCAAAAATAGCAGTAGTCCTTCATCCCTTTTCTTGGCCTGCTAAGTAATAATACAACAGAAGGTGGACTCATATTTCTGCCAACCAATCCCAAGATTGAAGAAGGACTCCAGTTTCTGTTCTTGCTTTACCTACCATATTTAACAAAAACTGCATAAACACTGAAAGAAAATCTGCCTTTCTGCTGTCTACAGAGGTGTACCTTCTCCAGAATAATTACATAATTTTTAGTACTTGTATACCTGTGATTAACACCACTGTCATAGGTAAACTTGTACCGAAATAAATTCTTACAGTAAGCCCACTTGAAAACTCCCTAGAAGAATTCCTGCTATTCAGTTAACTGGATATCCAAACTGCCAGTTTCACGAATTCTCTAAAGGTAGATTGATTACATTGCAACAAGATTCTCATCAGGCATCTATAACTCCAGGTAATTCTTTGTGGTTTGATATGCCACTCCTAAATAATATCCTAGTTACTATGGACCTTATTATGATGGCAGTCGGATGAGTGTCTGAACGCCATCATTGTGGGATGGATACTGGCCGACATGTAGTCGTAGTTCCACCCACCAAATTATGATCTGACAGCTGTGCAGGCAGTGGGAAACATGCCATTTTCTATTGCAGCTTGTGCACTGGACTGGAAAAGAGACGCAGCACAAACCATAATAGAAATAGTCATGTTTTAAAAATACATGCACCGTGTGCCAGGCACCATGTGGTGCCTGGCACAGGGTCCATGGATGTTTGGGGAGGCACCACATATGCCCCCCAAGCCCAGTAGCAGAGGCCAAAGGGGTACCGAGCACTGCTATTTGCCCCCAAACCCCCTTTCCATCTGCCTGTATATGGAGGTCGGACCGCCATGTACAGGTCATGGGAAAGGGACATCATAGTTCCTACTGCGGTACCTGAGCAGGTGCTGCCCCTATTGTAGGGATTATACTCCGACCAATGCCCCAACAGGCTCCTTGAGCCTGTTAGAAAAGCAGTGGGCTGTCCCTATGACCGACGCCTCCGGCCACCGGCTCCTAATCCGGCGGTTGGACTGCTTCTATGGATGGCGGTGGACTGACACTGACGAGTTATTTGCGGCAGTTTCACCTCCAACGTAATGAGGCCCTATGTCTTAGGTTAACTCACTGTTTATTACTCCTCTTACTTTCTTACTTTCATGCCTCACTGATTAGACTCAGAAACCAGCTAGAACCATCTAACCTTGAACCACCCCCTAGTACTGCATGCCTTGCACTCCTCACCCCACTACTGGAGGGTGTGGAATTTCCTGCTAGCTCAACCTCATAATGTTCTGCTAATCCCACCTAATCATAAATTAGTAACTCACGTGTCGAAAACTGTGGTCACAAACTTTCCAAAGTCTTCTGATTGTTGTCAAATGTATCATTTTTCAGCATCAGTAGAGGAAAATCCCAATCTTCAAGCCTTATCTTCTTGTTGGGAAAACTCTGCCAAACTGGTATAGAATACAAAGCTTTGTTAGTGGTCACCAACACAGAATAGTAACAAGATGATAATGAGAAACGTCTGCGTTTTCTTACGTCATAAGCTGATGAGTGTTAGCAATCAAGTTACTGATTGTGTGAAGTGGAAGTCTCACTCAGGCAACAGCAACAATCCTTGTCAGGGTGAACCACAAAGGGCACTGAAATAATCTGTGCTTACTCCCACTGGTAGATTGGCTCAAAAACAGTCATGCTTACCTTAGAAGGAAAGTGTAAAGTATTTATGCAGTACATAAATAATAAAAATATTAAAAAAGGCTATACAAGAAACATCCGAAAGCCGAGTAAAGTTCATTCTATGAAATTATACTAAAACAACAAAAATCCAAGTAGTAGAACCATGGAGATGCAGTTTTAAAATTTTAGGTTGATATAGTGCCTCAAAGCACAAAACACAACTCATGGTCATCTAGTCATGCAGGGGGAAAGGCACAAGTTCCGGCTGACCGCGTTGGAATACTGGCTAGATACAGAGACCAGGTTAGCCCTGTAAAAAAGTTACCTTCTCAAATTCCAGGGCGAAGAGTTCCATTTGCTGTGGAGAAGGCCCCAAGGAGCAGGTAGATTGTTGTGGATGGTTGCCACTGTAGCGCATAGAGCAGGCTTGGCATCGTGGATGGACATCGCTGCAGCACGAAGATCCAGTTGGGAATTGCAGACGGTCATTGATGAAGCTTCGCGTTAGGGGTCACCATGGACTGTTGTTGCTGTAGGGCAAAGTGTAGATCTTGCACTGCAGGTCATCAATGGTGTTCGCTGTAGCATGAAGAGTCAGGTTCACCAGATCTTTGTGTTGCTAGTCACAGCAGGTGGCAGATTGTTGGTGCAAATGGGCCTGTGTGCATTCACGAAGAGCCCAAAACTTCAAAACTTCTCCTTTACTTGAAGAGGGATGTCAGCCAAGGGTCCCTGATCTGGGAGTCAACTCTTGGGGAACCGGGACTCACTCCAGCAGAGGCCAACAGGGCTCAGGCAGGCCCAATTGCAGTTCCGGTGCAGCACGTCAGCTGGGCAGCTGTAGGGAAGCATCTGGAGGTTATTATGTCCCTGTATATCAGAACAGAAGGTCATTCAACTGACCCATGGAGTCACTCAGACAGCCTGGGATGAAGGGAGCAGGTCTCAGAGATAAGGGCAGGTCTCCAGCAGCAGGACAGTCCTCTGGGGAACAAGGCAGGCCTCAAGCATCAGCGTATACCTCTGGGGACCAAGACAGTCCTTCCTGTTGTAATTTACATAGGCCCAGAAGTGTATGGATGAGTGACTCTGGAGGTGCCAGCCTTTGAAACAGGAGGATTCCCTATATTGCCCCACATCTGGTTCTTCCCTTCCCCTGTCAAGGGTTTAGAAGTTGGGGGTGACAAAAGACTATTGTCAGGTTCCTTTGGGTCTTCAGAAGGCAAAGCCTTTTAAACAATAAGTGGTGCTGGGTACAGCTCCACCCCCAACAATCCTGGCAGGATGGCGCAGCCTGTCCTCACGTAATCCCCTTTTGTGTCCCCACCTGAAGGAATACACAAATCCCATCATGCGACCCAGGAAACTGGCAATTGCATGCTTAACTAGAGGTTATACTGAAGCCCTAAAAAGAGCTTGACGATGTCATTGAGAATTGTGTTGCTACATCTTCAGGAGTAACTTACAGCTTCGAACTTGAAGATGAGCTACCTTGAGTCCTCAATAACTGCTCCCTTTTCCTCATCTGTTCCATGTCATCCCCCAGACATCATTATCAGTCAAATCTTTCACATCACCCATCTCCCCCACCCTGATATCAAGAAATTCCAGGACTCAGTTCCCCAAACATCATGCCTATCCCTCACATTGACACTGGGTTAACTTATTGTAACTTTGGATTTGGAGCAGATATGCATATGCTGTTTAGACTCAAATGAATTGAACTATAAAAACCTTTTTAGTGAAAAAGTTGATTTTTAAGTCACAATTCTGAAAATGCCACTTTTAGAAAGTTTAGATAAAAGGGGATTTAGGCCCAAAGGACGAGGTTTTAGGCAGGGCCGTATTATCATTTTCAAAAAAAGGGAATAAGCCTTTACCTCACTTTCTTCGTAAGCATTCACAATTTCGCTTTATGGACAAACGCATTACTTTTTGTTTGTACCGGTATTTTATTTAGACCTTTTTACTTTTTGAGTTTTTCTTGTTTTTCATTAGGTAATTTCAGTATGAAAAAGACATGTGTCTGGTCATATCGGTGGGTACACAGGGAAAAATACATTTTTTCAAGAATTAAGTTTTTCTGGAAGGGAAATTATTACTTATTTCACGGACTGGAATTCAATTCTTCATTCCTCTGTGCTTTAATCATGTGCCGATGCGTTTCGAAACCTGGGCGTTCAGTTCCAGGATTCTCGTCAGGGCTTTTAAATTGTGGCAACGTTGATTTTTTCTGTAATGGATGTGCAACACAACAGTTAAAATTTTATTTTGAGTACTCCTTTCCTTAGTTATCTAATTTTATTGCTAGTTATACCTGAGAGGCGATAATTGTCTGCCCATTAAGTTTTGAGTGGCCGCACGATGAGCTTTCTCTTGTTTGGGGGATTTTATTTCTGTTGGAAGGAAAAACAACCTGTCAAGAATGTCGATTTGCAATGCCTTGTTTAAAAGGACTTTCATGTCTTGTTGCTGTTTCGTACCTTTTAGTCTTCTTCCTTATCTTTTTACTGCTTCTCGCTGCAAGTTGTATGCATCACGTCCTACAAGAAATGTAGGTTTATTATGGTACGTTATATTGTAATGAACTTTACATGGCGCTAAACTCTCTGTTTCAATACATTTGAATATTTAAGCAACTCCGTTTGTGGCGTTCTTAAGTAGGGCCACTCCTATCTTTGGGTTATTCAGTAGTAGCGGGAGGTTAATTTGGTGGCCCAGTATACTGCAATGTGGGTCACGTAGCTTTAAGTTTTTGACAACTCTGTCATGCTGTTGAGACCAGTCGTGGCGCTGTTGTATTTTAATATTAAATACGCCTCTTTTTGGAGTAGCAGAGCGCTATTAATGTCAATTGGACGTTTTGATGAATTGATTGTTGCTAGAATTGTCCATTTGAAGTCATTCTCTCCATGCGACTTCTCAATAAAATACTCGACCATTGGGGCAGTAACTACCTTCTTTTTTCTTCATGAAATAAGGAATAATTTCCCTTCCAGAAAAACTTAATTCTTGAAAAAATGAATTTTTCCCTGTGTACCCACAGATACCTGATATAGACATTTAAAAAAAAAGTCTAGGATCATTAATCTAATCAGTTGACCAACAATGGTACAAAAATACGCATGTATTGGATTTCTTTTGTTTTGTATAAATGTTCATTGTGATGTAATATGTATAATATGTTTTATTATTAATATACATCTAGAATGTTTTGTAAATTGGTTATAGCACAGATATGACCAGACACCTGTCTTTTTCATACTGAAATGAACTAATGAAAAACAAGAAAAACTCAAAAAGTACAAAGGTATAAATAAAATACCGGTACAAACAAAAAGGCTTATTCCCTTCTTTTGAAAACTTTTAGAAAGTTGGCACTTCCTTGTCCTAACCATTTGTTGCCTGCAGCCTGTTTCATGAGTCACATTACTAGGCAGTTGGCCTATTTGTAATCCTCCCAGACAGCATCACAAATGGGTGCTGGTTGTTGGCAGAATGGGCCAGCCAGACCAAATGGCAGGGGCAGGGCTGTCCCCTACCACACTTGCATTTCAAAAGGGCCGCCTCTGCACACTCACAATGAACTTGTTACTCATCTACTGTCACTCCAGACTCCTAAGAGCCAGGGAAGGGGGAGGAAGGACAGTCCAAAACCCAAGACGGGGGGACGTCTAGAGGCTTCTCCCACTTTAAAGCTGGCACCAGGTATAATCATTAGACCCTCAGCCCAACTCTTCAGATGACTTGTAGGCCTGTGGACAACTCTGAAGAAGGATTGCTCTGCTGCCCTGCTGCAACAAGGATTGTCCAGCTGCCTGTTGAAGGAAGACTAAACCTGCTTCTTGAACCCAGAACCACCAGAGTGACTCAAAGGGCTGGCTGAGTGGCCTTCTCTTCTGCGGTACAGGAACATAACAAGCTCCAGAGATCTGCCCAGCAGCCCAGAATCAACTGGACCTGCCTGTGCCCTTTTGCTGGCCTCTAATGGAGTGAGTCTTGATTTCCAAGAGATTCCCCCAAGGTCCTGGATCCTTGGCTCGCATCGGAGTGTAATCCTCGTGGCATAATTGTGTGTTCCCTCAAAGCTGGTGCGATGCAGACCTCGCATCACAGCACCTTGCAGGCTTCTGATCGATGGCCTCATCAAAACTGACACTGCGCGACGCATCTTGATGCTGGACCTTGCATCGCAGCATCTCACAGCTCTTGATCAATGGCCCCATTAGAGCTGATGCAGCGCAAAGCAAGTCAACTTAGCACCTCACAGTTCCTGATCACAATTGATGCAACTCAACACAGGACCTCACATCTCAATCAATGTACAACCACGTGTATTCTTGTAACCAGTACTGTATTGAGGGACTCCGCTTGCTGAGGCCTGGATGGTGACACACGTGGTCTTGGATACCTTTTAAGGATTCTGTTAGTATTTTCACCATCTTTTTCCATTTGATCTCTTCTGCTAACTCGAGATTGAGAAGGACATACTTCTCTATTATGTAGTACTCGGTACCATCCAGCTGTGTGGATCCATCTTGGGTGCGGGTCCCGCTCGAAAACTTAGGTCTTACTATCAGTATCTCTTGAAACATAGAGACTCTGGAGGACTCATTCTACATTCTATTCACTCAAGTGACGCTTAGCTTTTTGGATTCATATATTTGGAGTAGAAGACTCCCTGCTTTCTAAACCCTCAACATAATTTGCTGCTTCATACCCGACATGTAAATCCTGATTCAGTATTTGAAAGAAAGTATCTGGTTTACCGTACTGAGACTGTCAAAAGTATTTGGGCCCTGAAGAAGGAGCTCACTTTCAAGCTTGGGACCTCCGAAACGCGCGTCGGCGCTTCACTGTCTTGGTTATGTCGTATTTTTCCAATTATTCTGTATTTGACACAGATGTTTTGATTGGCTTGAACCAACTTTAAATATTGTTGGGTTGTTTAATGACAATTAGGTTTTGCATACATGATGATATTATTATTTTATATATCTAGTATGTCAAAGTCTATTTTATAATGTTTTTGATGTATATGTGCTAAAAGAATACCAGCAGCTATCTTGCCACCACAGTGATGGTAGTATGTACAGCATCATTTTAGAAAAATAAATCGAAATGTGAAAAATAATTCAAAAAATAATTTTTTCTCTTTTGGGTCTGTGGACACAGTTTAATTAATTTATGGACACATTGCCTACATACATTGTGTTAGTGGGGGGAATGGGTTCCTGTTTTTTGTATTCTTGTAACCTGACCATGCTCCATTGTGGTTGGCTTGAATTTGATACTTTGTTCCGGTCCGGCAAGACCAAATACCCGCGTTTTGGCGCTCTTTTTACTAATTTTACAATTGCATATCTCTGATCTACTGATTGGGTGCTTATCATTTTGGTCTCATTTTATTTATTACATTTTACTATATTTTTCTAGATTGGTTTGGGATTTTTCTTCTGTTGTGGTTTTACTTCATTGCAGTTTGTGTGCCGCATAAATACTTGACACAGTGCCTATAAGAAATTGCATTAGTGTTGAGGTGGTAAAATCCTAATCAAGCAGCAACCACAATCCTTGTCAGGGTGAAGTCACAAGTAAACCCCAAATTAACCTGAACTCAACACACTGGTAGCTTGGCACAGGACAGCCAGGCTTGGCCTAGAGGCAATGTGTAAAGTATCTGTGCAACACTTCAAACAGTAATAGAATGAAAACACACCACAGAAGGGATCCCACACCAGTTGAGAAAAATAGAGTATTATTACATGAAACAAGACAAACCGACAAAAATCCAAACAGTAGATCTGGAGACATACAATTTTCAATATTTAAGGGAAAATAGAGACAAAGAGAAGAAAGTGCCACACATGGCTATCTGGTCATGCAGGACTTCGAAAAAGTCACAAGTTCAGGCCAACTGCAATGAAGCATGGGTCAGATTTAGGGCTAAGGTTAGTCGCACTGAAAAGTTACCTTCTCAGTCCAGTGCAGTGCAAAGAGTTCTGCTCATGGTGGAGGGAGCAGTGAGGAGCAGGAAAGAGTCACAGGCAGTCATTGATGTAACACGAAGGGCAGGCTTGGAGTAGCGGATGGGTGTCTCTGTTGTCTGAAGATCCTGTGGTCATCATGAAAGGTCAGGCTGGTGTTTTGCGGTGACACTGCTTACGAGTTACAATGCAGCAGTGTGAATGGTTGGGCTGATGGAACTTTGCATTGGCAGGCTGTGAGAGTGACAACGTTTTGGCACCAACTGGCCCATTCGCAGTCGCAAAGAGCTCAAAAAGTTGAAATTCAGCTACTTTGAAGATACATCAAGGGTCAAGGACCTGTGGGGCACCACTTGGAGGTCAGGGGCTTGCTCCAGCTGAATTTGGGTGCTCATCCAGATGGGGTGGAGCCTGTTACGTCCCTGCAGCTCTGAACAGGAGGCAAGCAGACTAGTCCTTGGAGTCATTCTGAAGTCCAAATCCCTCTGACTCAAGCAGTGGGCAGCAGAGTGGCAGTCCTTTCAGCAACACAGTAGTCCTGCTTCCTAGCAGAGTCTCCACAGGTCCATAAGTGTACTCAAGAGTTTGTGTCTGAGGTCCAATATTTATACCAGGTGCCTCCTTTGAAGTGAGAGATACTTCTAGAGAGTGCACAGGTTTCCAGCCACCCCTGCTCTGGCTCCAGACTAACTACAAGGGGTATGCAGCCCCCTGTGTGGAGCAAGGAAACAGCCTAGTCAAGTGTAAGTAAGGCTGTGCTCAGATCCGCCCTCCCATCCTGCCAGCTATAGTCCATTTAAGGCAATCCTAAGCTCTCTTTTGTCTGTGGCTGTATGGGAGGAATACACAAAGCCCGACTGTGATACGACCCAGAGACAGGCCGCGAGCACTACATGGCTAAGTGGAATTTTCTAAATTGTAACTTCTAATTCGACTTACCCATAACAGAGGACTTTTCATTACAATTACAAAGACACCAAACACGACCCGGTTACCGGTTGGAATTTACAGCTTAATAAATGTTATAAGGTAACTCTAATGTTATCCTGAGGGTGAGGTAGGCCTTGCAATAGTGAAAAACAACTTTAACCATTTTTCACTATCAGGGCATAGCTTCAGTGTGCATGTCATACTTTTTTAATACACTGTATCCTGCCCTTTGGGTTGTCCAGATCCTACCCCAGGGTTGATACATGAATTAAAAAGGAAGGTTAGGGTCTAGCAAGATGTTCATTTTGCCAGGTCGAAATGGCAGTTTAAAACTCCACACACAGGCTGCAATGGCAGGCCTGAGACATGTTTTAAAGGACTGCTGAAGGAGATGGCCCAATAAATGATACAGACCCATTCAAAACATTTAATTTACAGGTCGTGGGTACCTGTAGTAAGGACTTATAAGTAAATTAAAGATGTAAATTGGGGATTAGCGAACACTGCCATGTTCTGAGGAGTAAGATTAGCACTGGTCAGCAGTGATAAAGTGCAGAGGTGCCGGGGACTAATTTGAGCGCCATTTTGGATAGGGCTCGCGCACTCGCGCATTCTCGCGAGACTTAGGCCGGCTGAGCCTACTTGAGGCAGCGTGAGACGGCAGGTCAGCCTGGGAAAGGTGACTATTTTATGCCGACTTCGCTCGCGCTAGCGGCGCTTTCTGCCTGCTGTAACAGCTTTTAACTACCCATTTTGTATTTTCTTTAATTTGTGTTGGTTTGCCTTGCTTTTACCTGCAGCGACCCTCCTGGTCTCATTCTGCACTCTAAAACCCCCTCTGGGGATTACCATCACTGCCTTTGGTGGGTCCGGGATCACGGGGTGCCGGGGACTAATTTGAGCGCCATTTTGGATAGGGCTCGCGCACTCGCGCATTCTCGCGAGACTTAGGCCGGCTGAGCCTACTTGAGGCAGCGTGAGACGGCAGGTCAGCCTGGGAAAGGTGACTATTTTATGCCGACTTCGCTAGCGCTAGCGGCGCTTTCTGCCTGCTGTAACAGCTTTTAACTACCCGTTTTGTATTTTCTTTAATTTGTGTTGGTTTGCCTTGCTTTTACCTGCAGCGACCCTCCTGGCCTCATTCTGCACTCTAAAACCCCCTCTGGGGATTACCATCACTGCCTTTGGCGGGTCCGGGATCACGGGGTGCCGGGGACTAATTTGAGCGCCATTTTGGATAGGGCTCGCGCACTCGCGCATTCTCGTGAGACTTAGGCCGGCTGAGCCTACTTGAGGCAGCGTGAGACGGCAGGTCAGCCTGGGAAAGGTGACTATTTTATGCCGACTTCGCTAGCGCTAGCGGCGCTTTCTGCCTGCTGTAACAGCTTTTAACTACCCGTTTTGTATTTTCTTTAATTTGTGTTGGTTTGCCTTGCTTTTACCTGCAGCGACCCTCCTGGCCTCATCTGCACTCTAAAACCCCCTCTGGGGATTACCATCACTGCCTTTGGCGGGTCCGGGATCACGGGGTGCCGGGGACTAATTTGAGCGCCATTTTGGATAGGGCTCGCGCACTCGCGCATTCTCGCGAGACTTAGGCCGGCTGAGCCTACTTGAGCCTTCTATCGGTCGCGCAGCGGTGACGCGCAGCGGAGCGCCTTCATTGCGCCTGAGTCCAGCCATAGTCCTGCCCGTCTGCGCTCGTCAGCGTCTCGGAAGCGCTCGGGGCGACGGGACAGGCTCGGCCACTCAGCATGTGCCATACAGGTCCACGCGTGCTGCGTTATACTGCGGGGGAGCTTCGTGCTCTCCTCACTGCTTCCAGTGGCTGCTGCACTGTTTTTCCTGGACGTCATCGTGGTAAGTCCATCTGCCCCGGTTGCGGATGGCGTCCCTCCCGTGCTATGTCATGTCCCCCTGGCAAGAACAGCGCTAATGTGGAATTTCTCTGCATGCTACTAAACACCAGATCGGCATGCAGACATGCACAAGATATCTTCGAGCTTCTTGACACGGCTAAGCCACTGTGTCTTATGTTGACCGAGACATGGTGGGGAGAACTTTCGAACCCAGACGTCGCCATGGCTATTCCGCCTGACTATAACATCTTCAGGAAGGACAGAGAGAAGGGTAGGGGCGGTGGAGTGGCACTGGTGGTGAAGAAAGGCGTGGCTTGTACTATCTTGCCAGTGGAGGATATTCGTGGTTCGGAGTCCCTTGCCTTTTCCATCGCTCTGGCTCCGCATCAATCAGTTAAGGGATTATTGGTCTACAGACCACCTGGCCCTCCCGCGACATTCTTTGAAGATCTTGATTCCGTTCTGCTGGGACTGGCCTTGAAAGCAGAACATTGCATCGTGGCCGGAGACTTCAATTTCCGGATGGATGATCCATCCGATGCGGTCGCTATTAAACTCTCTGAGGCTATGGCACCGCTGGGTTTACTCCCTTATCTGCAGGGGCCGACGCACGCCAAGGGGCACACTCTGGACCAGGTTTTCTCGACTTCCTCTTTGGAGGTCTTAGAAATTATCCCGGTACTATGGTCAGACCATCTGCTGGCTAAATTTGTGATCAAAGGCACAGGTAAATTGGCTGTTGCCGCCCCGCAGCAGTATGGTCGTACCCATAGGGCGTACCATCGAGTGACCCCTGAGATGCTGGCTCAGGCGGCCCTGGACCACCCTTGCCCCCTTTCTGGCGACCTGTCGAAGGATCTGGAGTCCTTACAGGTATGGCTTTCTGACAGGCTCAACGATTTGGTCCCGGAACTGGCTCCTCGTCTTACTCCCAAACGAGTTTCCGCCCCTTGGTTTTCCGCAGCATTGTCGGCTAGGCGGCAGCAATGCAAGGTAGCCGAAAGAGCCTGGCGAGTAAAATATGACTCGGATGCTAAGTTGACCTATAAGAGCGTGGTTAAGGAGTATCACCGGGACATTCGCCTGAGTAAGAAAGCCTACCTGGCAGGGAGGATAGTGGCTGCCTCAAACTCCTATAAGGAGATCTTCTCTATAGTTAAAGAATTTATTTCCCCACGGACTAACATCTCTGAGGAGAGACCCTCTGATTCTTGGGCCTCTGATCTCGCTAGTTTCTTTACCAGCAAGATCCAACTCATACAGGATTCTTTTCCATCGACTGTATCCGTGGAGCGAATTAATTCTAAAGCCATTCGATCGTCCTCTTCTTTGCCAGATTTGATGCTGGCCATATTTCCACCTTTATCTGTGCCCGCCTCTTTAGCACTTCTGGGCAATTTGAAATCGGGTTCGCCCTTGGACCCATGCCCTGCTAAAATTCTGGCAAAACTGGCCGAGGTGGTCAACCCATTGGCTAATCCGTTACTGAATCTCTCGCTGAGTCAGGGAGTGGTTCCGCAGGCTTGGAAGCAAGCAATGGTCATCCCGCTGCTCAAAAAGCCTGGTCTGGATCCAAAGGCCCCAGTCAACTATCGGCCTATTTCTCTGCTGCCGGCTCTTACGAAAGTTGTTGAAAAGCACGTGCAGACGGTGCTGTCCAACTTTCTAGAGTCGAATGAGATTCTGCATGCCACTCAGTCGGGTTTTCGTCCAAATCTCAGTACGGAGACTGCGCTCCTCGAGGTCTCAGAAACCATTAAAGGGGTTCTGGACACTGGGGGCAAAGCCATGCTGGTGATGCTGGATTTGTCGGCGGCTTTTGACACCGTCCCCCATGATGGTCTTCTCTTAAGACTCTATGAGATTGGACTGCGGGGGACGGTGCTCAGTTGGTTTTCCTCCTTCCTAACGGGCCGCCGGCAAACGGTCTGGGCCTCGCCTGATTCCGCCGTGATGCCGCCTCTGGGAGTCGGGGTCCCTCAGGGCTCTATTTTGAGCCCGACCCTTTTTAATATCTTCATGACCCCTCTGGCGGCGTTGGCGGAGTCGTTTGGGGACCGGATCGTATCCTATGCAGACAACACCCAGCTCCTCTTCTCGTGCAAGAGAGGAGGAGACTTTGATGGGAAGAGTATCCGGGAGTGCCTTGGGGCTGTGTTTCAATGGTTCCAACTGAACAGCCTCAAGTGCAATTCCGATAAGTCCGAGGTACTTTTCTTTGGGTGCGACACGGAGCCAGACTGGCAGGCTTGGTGGCCTACCAACATGTTCCCCCCTACTTGCTCATCCCAATTGGCTAAGAACTTGGGGGTTAAGATGGACAATGGGTTGACTATGAAGTCTCAGATCTTGGGGGTGTCGGGCACTTGCTTCGGCCTCCTGAGGATGTTACGGAGGTTTCTTCCCCTCTTATCGGAGGAGCACAGGAGGCTGACTGTGCAGGCTCTGATAGGCTCCAGGCTAGATTATTCTAACGTTCTGTACCTGGGCCTGCCAGATTACCTGCTTCAGCGGCTACAAATTGTGCAGAATGCTGCGGCGAGAGCGATTTTTGGCCTGAACAGACGAGTCAGTGCTGCGGGTTTGCTACAGACCCTGCACTGGCTTCCAATCCGCAAGCGGATTGCCTTTAAGGCTTTGACCCTGACATTTAAGGCTCTCCATGCGACGGGAGCTAAGTACCTCCAAAAGAGAATTGCCTTATATCGACCGGCGCGTTCTCTGAGATCAGAACACCTGTTTTTGGCTTCCGTCCCGCGAGTAATGAGAGCGCGCTTGGGAGGTCGTTCTTTTGGACTACTGGCGCCACAGCTGTGGAACTCTCTGCCTCTTACATTGCGGGGAGCTACCAGCTTACTAGCTTTTAGAAAGGATCTCAAATCCTGGTTGTTTATTCAGTAGGTCCTGTTTTGTTTGTTGTTTTTCTTTTTGTCTGTGTCACTTTTTCTCTTTTAACATGCTATGTTATCATTTTGTAGTCTACCTTAAATAAAAGCGCCGGGACACTCTTTTTGAGTAGCTGCGCGCTCTATAAATACCATTTTAACATAACATAACATAACAGAGTTCCAGTAGTGGCTTGTGGAGGGAGTGCCATGGGGCAGTGGGGCAGGGTGGGGGAGGGGCAGGGTAGGGGGTAGTAAACTCCGGCTCACGGCCGATCGGAGTAATGTAACTAAATAAATAAATAAAATGAATTTCATTGCGCGTGCTGAAATGCATTTGGCGTTTCAGCGCGCGCAAGGAAATTTGTTTTATTTATTTATTTAGTTACATTACTCCGGTCAGCCGTGAGCCAGAGTTTACTACCCCCCACCCTGCCCCTCCCCTGCCCTGACCCACCCCCCCCCACGGCACTCCCTCCACGAGCCGCTACTGTAGAGTTCTAGGGCCAGCAAAAACGAGATCAGCAAAAAAATGGAGGAGCAAGGCAAAAGTCTTGGAAGAAGACCATCCTAAGACTTACAGGCCTAACAGTGTCTCTAAGTTAAGCTTCACTGCTTTTGTGCTAAGCACCCTTAGGGTTAAGCTCAGGTTAATTTTGTGACTTTTTGTGGTTCCACCTAAAAGGAATGTGGTTGTTGCTTGAGTAGGACTTTACACCTCTCAACCAATAACTCAATTTCTCACAGTCATACATTTTATCATGAGAAAATACATGCTGCAAACTTCTCTTTTCTTCATTCCCTCAGTGCATCGTCAGTTCCTGGTATCCTGTTGCATAAAACTAACCTCTTGAAAGTAAACTGCAAGATACTTCTTTGTGCTATTTCATTTCAAAGAACTGTTTGTAAACGTCTGCATGTAGGGTGGTGGCATAAGGTAGGAGTAGGAAGAAGTATAAAATTAGGTTGAGAGATAAAGAGTTTAATTTTCATAAAATAGAAGCCATGGCCACCATCTTAGAAATTTTGTTATGGAATATTAATATTTAGGTTGGCAAAACATTTTACATTCAGTAACCTTTCCTTGTATATTTGCTTAAATATATTGTTTCCTAAACCTTGACGGGAAGTATATTGATTATTAGTCATTGCTACTGTAGAATCTTTTGGCTACTTTACTCATGGCAGTGCAACCTCAGAAATACTATCTAGAGGTCAGCCTTTCGCTTCCTGTGGTGCTTGCTGTTGTATGCGACTGTGAATATGTAGTTGATAAAAAGCTATGCATTTTTTAAGCAAACAAGTTGCGTGACGCTTGCTCCTCAGCTGGCTTAGCAAATTAATTTTAGTATAATGAACCTTATAATTAAGAATTTTGCAATCGTGCTCCGTATTGTACAAATGTGAAGCCTCTGATGCCTGCATGCTTACTAATGCTCACGGATTCCGATAGTGGAATGCTGGTCATCAAGGAATCGCAAACGCTAATGAGGGAATGCGGCAAGTACTTAAATAAATGCTTGCATTGAAAATCTGTGTTTTGCCCTTAACCCTTCAACATGCTTTCCCACTAATTTGTAATTTGCATTACAAGTATCAGGTCTGCCATATGTCGCTCTGTTTAACAATTAATTTAGTGCTAAAGGTGTGTGAGATTGCAGTCCAATCTTAGGGTTATGGAATCAGCAAATTTACATCAGCAAATATGTTTTCATGTCTTCTCTATCTATCAGAAAACAGTGGCATGGGCTTTGATGTTATTCACAGCATAAAGATGATCATAATTGTTCAAATGACTTACAAACACTAATAATATTATTTTCCAGTCCAAGACATACATGTGCAGCTGTCAAGGAGAGGCATTGTGCTTTACTATAGACTTCGATATTGGATTCACCTGTTTTGACAGCAAAACAAAGGTAAGACTGAATCAGCAGAAAGTGTGAACTTTATTGCAATATCATAACATGTTTCAAAATATTGGGAATGCATTTTCCATAGTCTTGTCATGTTCAAATTGTTATCCTCTGAAGTGAAACACTGTGCTCTGCCGTTTGTACTAAAAGGTGAGAAAAATATATTATATAAGTACCTAGGCGTTCAGATTAATGGCATCTTGCATTGTTTTTTTTATGTTTGAAAAGCTTTATTCAAAAAGAATGAAATACATAGACATCAGCTGTAATATAAGGGACAAGTAAATGGAATGAAATGACATTAAACAAGCTAATATCATTAAAAAAAAAATAGACAAAAGCATTTTATACAGTTTTAAGGAAAAAAGGGAAGGGAGGAAGGGGAAAGGGGAACAAGAAAATAAAAGGGAGAAAGGGAAACGGCAATAACATATTATATAATAAAAGACCCTAAATCCTTGCTATGAGGAATGAGAGCTGTAGGCAAAACACCATCAAAATGTTACATAGCAAATCCAATAGAATCATAAACAAATCTGAGATTGTTAAAGTAGGAGAAGAAGGAGTAATTCCCTCAAGGTGGTTTGAAGTTTTCCGAAGTGATGGCAGAAAGTTTCTTCGGGACCATCCGATCTAGGTATGTGGTAAGAGGTAGCCAAAAAAGATCCCTATTATGTGTAGGATTGTAGGAGGACGCAAAAGCAATATCCAGCCTGTGAAAATGACACAAGGAGTTCCACCAGTGACGGATAGAAAGGTTTGCCAGGGTTTTCCAGTTAGAGGAAATGTGCTGAAAGGTGAGAGCAAGCATGAGGTCAAAAAGACCTCGAGAACATAGAGGAAGACTCAAAGACTCAGATAAGCTGCCTAAAAAAAGGGTAGAAATTGAGTATGGAGAAGGGAGAGTGAAAATACGAGAGATATAGAGCCAAACAGAGTTCCAGAATTGAGAGACAGAGGGACATAAGAATAAGAGATGAAAAAGATCAGCCTTAGGGGCAGAACAAGTCCAACAATTAGAATCAGAAGAGGAGGAAAAACGGGCTAGAGAAAGTGGAGAGAGATATAATCTATGGTATAAATAGAATAAAGATTGAGTAAGGGAGGCCGAACGAGAAATTTTCAAAGATCTAGACCAAAGCTTATCCCACAAGGCGACGGACCAAGCACAACCCAAGTCCTCCTCCCAAGCAAGTTCTAGTTTAGATTTAAGGCGCTCTGGATTAGGGGATGAAAAGAATTTATAAATGAGAGAGGCCTTTGGAAGGGTTAAAAGAATTTTAAGAAGAGGTGCTTGGGAGAGCGAAGAAGGGGAAGGGGGAAGAGAGTAAAAAATATCAAGGATAAGCGTCATCAAGATAACAAACTTCTGCAGAAAGGAACGGGGACAGTGAAAGGACATCTGAAACTGGGGAAAAGAACACGGGGATGTTCCATCAAAAAACTGGTTCACCCAGATGATGCCCAGTGATCTCCAAGATTTCCAGAAGATGGGTCTATTCTTTATAAGAATAAGGGAATTATGCCAAACAGTGGAATTCAAGAAAGACTCCCGAGTAATAGGCGTAGGATTGAAAAGTGGTTTTAGAAGAGAAGAAGTATGCTTAAATAAGGGAAGTGCCAAGTGCGGGACCCTGGCAGAGAAGCGTATAACCTCCCCGAAAGAAAAGGGTAACAATAATATATGTTCGATGCAAAGCCAAAGGGGAGTAAAAGCAGAAGGGACAGAAGCAAGCCATCTAGACGCCTGGTGAAGGGAAAAAGATTTATGATAAAGACGAAAGTCTGGGAAGTTGACCCCACCATTGCCTTCGATTTACGGAGCGATGCCAAAGAGATTCTAGATCTTTTCTTGTTCCAAAGGAAACCAGACAAACAAGAATCGATACGTTTAAAATAAATTGCGGGGATATGAACAGGTAGCATAGAAAGAATGTAGATTAAAATGGGGGCTATCATCATTTTGATGGAGTCTAATCTCCCCCACCAAGAAAGGAAGAGGGGATTCCAAGAAGAGAATAAACGTTCAATGCGGGACAAAACCGCTGACATATTAAGAGCAATTGAAGAAGAAATAGAGTTAGAAAACCATACTCCTAAATATTTAATTTTAGAGCCATTCCAAGCAAAGCCAGTAGGGGAAAAGGCGTGAGGAGTGCAAAATTTCGTAAGGGGAAGAATTTCAGTTTTATCCGAATTGATTTTATAACCAGAAACCTGTGAGAAAGACTCGAATTCGGACAGTAGTGGGGGAATGGATGTTTCTGGAGTGGAAACGAAAAGAAGAATATCATCTGCGTATGCAGAGAGTTTCAATTGATCGTCGCCATAGGGGAAACCAGTGATGGCATTATTGTTACGGATAGAAGACAGAAAGGGTTCAAGGGCAAGAACAAAAAGCAAGGGAGATAAAGGGCAGCCTTGACGAACCCCTCGCTGAAGAGGGAAATACGAAGAAACTTGACCATTAACTAGAACTGAAGCCTTAGGGGCAGAATATAACAAGGAAATAAGAGAGATGAAGCGAGGGCCGAAGCCATGCCAGCGCAGTGAAGCAAATAAGAAAGACCAGTCAACTCTATCAAAGGCTTTCTCTGCGTCAACAGAGATAGCCGCTAAGGGAATAGAAAGAGATGGAACTTTATTTAGTACATTAAGGAAAAGACGAGAATTATCAGAGGTCAACCGACCCTTCACAAAGCCACACTGCTCCTTACCGATGAGATGGGGCATTAAGGGATCTAGGCGTAGAGCCAATACTTTAGAAAACAGCTTATAGTCGACATTCACTAAAGAAATCGGGCGGTAGTTCTTACAGTATTTAGGGTCGCGACCGTCTTTAGGGATAAGGCAGATGGTGGCTTCTTGAAACGTACCTTCCGCTCTCCCCGATAAATAAAACGATTGAAAAAGAGAGAGGAGTTTAGGAAGTAACAGGTCAGAAAAATGTAGATAAAATTCAACTGAAAAGCCATCAGGACCTGGAGTTTTACCCTTGGTAAGAGTAGTCAACGCCGTAGAGAGCTCATGTAAAGAAAGGTCAACTTCCAGATCCGGGAAATTAAGATGAGACGTCAAGGGCTTAGGAAGTTTGTCTAGGTAAGCTTGTACAAGAGAGGGAGAGGGAGAAGACTCAGGTGTATAAAGGGTACGATAAAATAATTGAAATTGTTCAAGAATATCCTGAGCTTTATGCAATAAAGTATTATCAGAGGAGTAAATGGAGTCAATGGATGAACGTTCTTTGCGTGATTTGAGATAATTGGCTAAAAGCTTCCCTGCTCTGTTACGCCCACCATAAAACCGGGCAGTACTACGAAGAAGCATTGACGAGGCATTATCGGTAGTTGATTTGTTAAAATCTAGTTTGGCACGAATAAGTTCCGGAGGAACGGAATTATTAGAGGAAGAGTAGAACTGGTGCTCCAGAGACTTAATATGGGCTAATATATCCCTCTGTTTCTGAAGAAAACGTTTATTTTTCTTGGAAACAAAATCAATAACAAATCCGCGAGCGGTAGCTTTAAAGGAGTCCCAGAGAAGATGAGGGGAAATGTTAGAAACATCATTTAATAGAAAGAAATCAGTAGCAAAAGAGCGGAAGGAAGAGGAAAAAAAGGGATCAGTAAGGAGAGAGTTGTTAAAGCGCCAACGAGAGGATCTGGGAGAAGGGGAAAGAAGGTCAAGGTCCGTTACAAGAGGAGCATGGTCAGAGATAAGTATAGGTTCGATAGAAGACGACAGCACATTTTGCGACAAGGAAAGAGAAAGAAAAATATAATCAAGACGAGAGAAAGAGGAGTGAGGAGGAGAGAAAAAGGAATAATCAAGAGTGTCAGGGTGCGAAAGCCTCCAAGAGTCAGTGAGAGATGCTTGAGAAATGGTGTCGAGAAATTGTTTGTGGGATTTGTGAGATATGAAACGAACACTTGACTTACGATCAAGAAAGGGGTCCACAATCTGGTTACAATCGCCACCTAGGATGAAGAGGTCATCTTTATATTGAATACATTTGCTAGTAACTAAAGGCCAAAAAAGTAAATCAGGTTGTGTAGGGCCATAAACATTAAACACAGTTAAAGGGATAGAATTAATTGACAATTTAGCCAGAATCCATCTACCATCAGAATCCGACTCTTGTGTTAAAACTTTACATACTAACTTTTTATGACACAAAATAACCACACCATTCTTCTTGTTGGTAGAAGGAGAAAATAGAACCGTACCCACCCATCCCCGCTTTAATTTGAGAGACTCAGTCTCCTAAAGATGCGTTTCTTGTAAGAGAACTATGTCAGGATTATAAGTAGCAAGGTGGGAAAGGATTCTCTGGCGCTTGATAGGGTTAATAAAACCTTTCACATTCCAGGAAATTACTCTGAACTTAAACACTGAATAACATTATCAGGAGCAATATCTACAGCAATGGGTAAAAAACAAAACATTTGTAAAAGATAGAAACAGAAAAGAATAGGTACAAAAAGAGAAAACTCAAGCAAGGTAAGGGAAACGAAGAATGAAGAGGGTAAGAATAAAGAAGGGAAGAGAGGGGAAAGGTAAAGAGAGAAAGATACAAGAAGAGACAGTACAAATCCATAAAGGACGACTGAAATTAACATACCTGAAGGGAACATGGAGAGGATACCGGGGCAGTGGAGGACGCAACAAGACAAGAATGACCTCCCGAAACCAGGAGGACAGTCCGACCGCACCAGGATGGAATGAGAAACACGACTCACATGAGGGAAGAGGGGGATACTTTAGACGATCTGGGTAAGAGAAACAAACACGAGAATAAAAAACGCTGATAAGAAAAAGGGACACATAAATAAATGCATTAACAATGGAACGCAAACTGCCAAGAATTGTGGGCAATAATAAAAATGGGAGTAACCAGCAGGGTTAATAAGAGACATTGAGAAATAACATATCAAAACTCTTAAGAGTAAAACAGAATGAGAAAAACCAACAGCATAACAGACCATGGCAATACAGAAACATTATCAGGAACAACCTGGAAGAAAAAAGGAGAGGGAACATTCAACCACTGGTAGAAGTGGAAGTATCCATGCCAACGTTGGACTGTATGTGAATAAAGTTTTTAAGCTCCGCAGGATCTTGAAAAGTCCAAGTCTTATTCTGATGAGTAACTTTGAAGGTACAAGGATGGAAAAGACCAAATCTGGCACCAAGAGAGCGCAAAGGTGCACGAAGGCTCAGAAACTCTTTTCTTCTTGCTGCAGTAGCATTGGAAACATCCTGAGCAAAGAAAACCCTCTGGCCCAACCAGGAAACTTGGCGTTTGGCTCTAGCCGCGGAGAGGACAAGGAGTAGGTCCGTGAACTTCAGAAAGAGTATGATAACTCCTCGAGGCTTAGTTGCAGTTGACAGACGAGGACCAAGCCTGTGGGCCCTTTGGATGGTAAGAGAGGTGGTAGGAGGCATATCCAAAAGCTTCGGGAGGAAAGAGGAGAAGAACGAGACGGGGTCATCACTCTCCAAAGACTCCGGCAGACCATAAATGCGGAGGTTGTTCCTCCTATTCCGGTTTTCTAAGTCCTCGGTATGTTGCTGAAGAGCAAGAACAGATTTCTCCAGCGAGGTGATACGCTGAGAGTGAGATTGAATCTCCGAAGTCTGAAGCTCCACCACCGACACTCTGCTCTCAATAGTTGACCATCTCTCTTCAAAAAGTTGCATCTTGTTATTGGTTTCCTCAACAAACGGACGTAAAGCCCGTATTTCCTCAAGTATTAACTCCATGGAGATAGGGGGTGATGGTTGATCCGGAGGAGGAGAGTCCTGTTTTAACCGTTTGGTTGACGTAGTGTCAAGACTTTGGCCACGACTACAACCAAAGCGAGAGGCAACTCATGGACAAAACAAATTAAGTATCCATGTAGGAAACGAAAGTGTGTGACACCCAAAATTTTGTTGAGACAATGCTTAACAATGATAAGAAAGAAAATGGCTGCGCAGATGGGCACAGATCCAAAGCGGGTCAGCGGTCTAGTGTTTCCCCTCACGCGACAATTAGGGAGCTCAAGGTGCGCGTTCCACAGGGGAACTGCGCACTTCAACTGTAGTTTTCTGGAAGAGTGTAGCGTCTCAGCGAGGCGCAGAACTTGTTTTGTATTTACCTCAGGGAATAACGTAATCACAATTCTTTGGTTCTTTAACGCATGCGCAACGTGGGATTCAACTTTCCTGACAAGAATTTATCGAAGGAAGAGAATTTCAAGCAACGCTTCAGTCTTCATGTTCCAGTTGCGGTATTTGTTCCAACCTTCCTAGCATTCCTAAGGTAACATCTATGTAACGCTTCGTGTTCCCGATGACAGTGTGGTGAAATTTCAACCTAAAAGAACAACAGTGCTTATGTGATTTTATAAAAGCTTTCCTGCCTGAAGCACATGAAACCGAGACTTAAAATAGACTTGGGGTTCCAGTTATTGGTGCATCTGGGGGAACCTCAGGGAGTTATAACTCCTTCCAGAATAAAATACTGACAGTTGGATTAATAAGCTACCACACGTAGCTAAGGTGATTAGGAGAGCGCTAACTAAGAGTACATATTCTGGGTGACTAGTTCTTAGGAAACGAATTTACAAGTGCTGTCTTCTTTCTTTTACATTCAGATGCAGAATTAACCCAAATTATAAAACATCACAGAGAGAAGCAATAGCCTGGGGTCGACAGGGTAAATTTAGTGTTGTGGTGTTACATCTAGCATTAAACATGTTTTAGGCAGTTTTTACATGTATGTCTTTAAAATCCAGGTGCAGTAAGAAGATCCACCCAGACGACCGTGTGAAGTACCATCAACTTACCAGGCAGTCTCTCTTGTTTCTCATCCACTTCCCCTTTCCCCCCTGCTTTAGTCGCTACCTCGAGTTGATCTTAGGTGGCGCCTGAGGTGGCGGGGCGTTGGGACCATCATCGGCTCCTGTGGAGATTTGGTACTTTGACAGATTGAAGTGCCCGCTAATCCACCTGAGTCGATATGGCTGAGGGTTTCGATTTAAAGGCTTTAGCTGGAGTGCTTGAAGGTTTACAAAACCAATTGACTCAATCAGCTGATGAAAATCAAAATCTTAGGGATGAGATTAGAAGGTCTCAACAGGAGACTCACCAAATTAAATTGAAAATGGAAGAGTTCCTTGCTGGAACCACTCCATTAGAGGCAACCCGTGGGTCAGCGGCAGAGGTAGCTACACAAGTTATTCATTCAGTTGCCCCAATAGTACCTTTAGCTAATCCTGAAAGATTCAATGGGGATCCTCACAAGGCACAGATATTTTTGACTCAGTGTTCCTTACACTTTTTGTGTAGATCGGTAGTGTTTAAGGAAGAGCAGGTTAAGGTTGCATTCGTGCTGTCCTACTTGAGTGGTGATGCTGCCGCCTGGTCTATGCCTTTGATCTCTCGAAATGACCCAGCCCTGTACGACTATGAGCTTTTTAAGAAGGAATTTCTGAGAATTTTTGATCGGAGAACCGCCAACCAAGCCACAGACAACGAACTGCTGGATCTGAAGCAAGGGAGTCGTGATTTGGTAGCGTATATCGCACAGTTTAACAAACTGATTGTGGAGACCAACTGGCCAGAGGATAAACGTTCAGCCTTATTCTATCGAGGTCTAAAGGATGACTTAAAAGACGCCCTAGCCCAAATCCCCAGGAGACCTCAAGAAATTTCGGAGTTGATTGACCTAGTCCTTCAAATCGATCATCGATTATATGAAAGACGTTCGGAGAAGAAGAAAGAGTTTCGGTCTTTTGTTCCCCGTTGGGACCGCGTCAAGACAGACAGTAGCAAAACAGATACAGTTAGCGGAGAAGAACCTATGCAGATAGGATCCATTAGAGGGCCTCTTACCAAGGAAGAACGAGAGAAAACACGAACAAAAAATCTATGCATGTATTGTGGAGATTCTGGACATTTTGTCAAAGACTGTCTCAAAAAACCCAAGACCAACTTGGGGTTAAAAGACAGATCCCATCAGTAGAGGGAGTTGCCCTGGTGGGAAACAAGGATCAGTCGACTCCAGAACACCAACAATTGGTTAATACACTACAATTGTCAGCTCCGCATTTGATTGTGTCATTTACAATTAAGTTTGGGCGCAAAGAGGTTCCTGGGGTGTCAGTCATGATCGATTCTGGAGCCACGGGGAATTTTTGTGACCTGAGCTACGCAAAAGGAATAGGAGTAAGAGCAATCAGAAAGAAGAATCTTGAAGTGGTCAAGTCAGTAGATGGCTCAAACCTCACGTCAGGGCCCATTACAGATGAAACTGAGACTTTAGAGTTAGTTGGATTACAGAGTCACCGAGAATACATTAGATTCAATCTCATTGATGCTCCACAGTTCCAACTGATTCTTGGTTTACCCTGGTTGACTGAGCACAACCCCACAATTGACTGGGAAAGAAGAACAGTCAAAATGAACTCTGAGCATTGTATCCAGAATTGTTTCGCAGGAACAAAAACCAAGTCAGAAGGAACTCCAGCTACAGAATTGGCTCAACTCATCAATTGCATATGTACTTTGAAAACACAAGAAATCCCAGTGGAATATCAAGATTTGGCAAGTGTATTCGACAAAAGAAATGCGGAGAGGCTTCCGCCACATCGAGAATACGACTGCAAGATCGAGTTAGAACCCGGAGCCACATTGCCGTGTAGTCGTATCTACGCCTTGACTGAAGCAGAAAATGTCTATCTCAAGGAATACATAGACGAATACTTGAAGATTGGCTTCATTCGACCTTCCCAATCGCCAGTGTCATCGCCGCTATTTTTTCGACCCAAAAAGGACGGAACTCTTTGCACCTGTATAGATTACAGAGCCTTGAATCAGGTAACAGTGAAGAACCGATACCCGTTACCTCTTATTTCACCTCTACTGGATCAGGTTAAAAGAGCGAAAGTTTTTACTAAACTTGATTTACGTGGCGCTTATCATTTGGTGAGAGTGGCTGAAGGTGATGAGTGGAAAACAGCCTTCAGGACAAAATATGGCCTTTTCGAGTATCAGGTGATGCCATATGGATTAAGCAACGCTCCTGCGGCATTCCAGCATCTTGTAAATGATGTTCTTCGGGAATATCTGGATCGAGTAGCCGTGGTTTATATCGATGACATTCTAATTTTTTCAAACAGCCTGGAAGACCATGTGAAACATGTGAGAGCAATCTTACAAACATTATTAGAAAATCATCTATTCGTCAAGCTGGAAAAGTGCTCTTTTCATGTTGAGCGTGTGGAGTTCCTCGGTTTTATAATATCCGCTGAAGGAGTTGCTATGGATCCCGCAAAGGTGCAAGTCATTCAAGACTGGTCTTCACCAAAAAATGTGAAGGAAAAACAAAGTTTCCTCGGCTTTGCCAATTTTTATCGAAGATTTATTCCAGATTTTTCGGCCAAGGTGTCCCCTATTACTCAACTCCTGAAGAAAGGGAAGAAATTTGAGTGGTCCAACGAGGCTGAAGAAGCATTTCAATTCCTTAAAAAAACCTTCATTACAGCCCCAATTTTGATGCACCCAGACCCGGAGCAGGCCTTCTTTGTGGAAACCGATGCGTCAGACTTCGCTACAGGAGGGATTCTGTCACAAAGGGACAAACTGACAGGGCAGCTTCATCCAGTGGCATTTAGATCAAGAAAGTTGTCTGAATCGGAAATTAACTATTCTATTGCAGACAAAGAACTGTTGGCTGTAAAAGAAGCCTTCCAGGATTGGCGACACTATTTATTGGGAGCCAAGCATTGCGTGACAGTATTCACAGATCATCGTAACTTGCAGTTTCTGAAATCAGCCAAAACACTCACTCCACGGCAATTAAGATGGTCTTTGTACTTTTCAGACTTTAACTTCGTGATCACCTATAAACCTGGAAATAAAAACGGAAAAGCGGATGAATGCACCAGAAGAATTGAGAGTCCCTAAGATGGAACCAATCATTCCTTTGGATAAAATTGTAGGAGCGGTCCTTCTGGAAGAACTTACTCAGGAAATCCGAGAAAACTGCTCAGACCAAGTTTGGGAAGAATGGGTC
The DNA here is from genome assembly GCF_964204655.1 of Triturus cristatus. Lineage (NCBI taxonomy): Eukaryota > Metazoa > Chordata > Amphibia > Caudata > Salamandridae > Triturus > Triturus cristatus. The sequence goes on along the minus strand of NC_140589.1, from coordinate 386,826,503 downwards.
GGCGAGGACAACAAGAAAACAATATCGGAAGGTCTTCCGTACTATAATGGAAAATTGTATCTACCTACTGAAGACTTGCAGATCAAGGCTCTGAAGGGATGTCATGATGATCGTTTGGCGGGCCACAAGGGCGTAAAGAAAACTCTGGAGTTGATTGAAAGGAATTTTTGGTGGCCTGGCATGGCAGCTCAAGTGGGACAGTACGTTTCAACGTGTGAGACTTGCATAAAAGGGAAGCCCAGTAGACAGGCTCCAGAAGGGGCTATTGCAGCCCCTGCCTAATGCACCATACCCATGGCACACTGTGTCTTTAGACTTGATAGTAGATCTACCAGATAGTCAGGGTTATACAGTCATAGTGGTGTTAGTGGATTCATTTTCCAAAATGAGCCATTTCATCCCGTTAAAGAGATTACCTACAGCCCCCCAACTAGTTCAGATATTTAATCAACACATAGTTCGGGCACATGGGATTCCACAAATAATCATTTCTGACAGAGGAACTCAATTCATTTCAAAATTTTGGAAAACCTTCATGCACAGTTTAGGAATTGACACACGGTATTCTACCAGTTATCATCCTGAAACCGATGGTCAGACTGAGAGAGTCAATCAGGAGCTGGAACAATATCTGAGACTCTATTTGTTGGAGCAGGATGGAAACTGGTCGGATCTCTTGTGGACTGCGGAGTTTGCTTACAACAATGCAGTGCATAGTTCAACTGGGTATTCCCCGTTCTATCTGAACTCTGGAAGACACCCAGATTTAATGGTGGGAAAAATTAATGAGACAGTGCCAGCAGTCACAGTAATGGTGAGGGAGATGAAGAACTCATAAAAAAGGGCACAAGCAAACTTACTCAGGGCAAAAGAGTCCTACAAAAGACAGGCTGATAAGAAGAGACGGGAGGGCACCCAGTTCGTGGTGGGAGATCAAGTCTGGTTGTCCACCAAACATCTGCGACTAAAAGGGAATAGAAAGTTTCAGCCGAGATTCCTCGGTCCTTTCAAGGTCCTTAAGATTATTAATCCAGTAGTGGTGAGGTTACAACTGCCTAAACAGTTAAAGATCCATCCAGCTTTTCACATATCATTGCTAAAAAAGAGTCCTCCTAATGCAAGACTGAAACCAGACCCCCCCGCTGTTAGAGTGGAGTCCGGAGATGAATTCGAAGTGAGCAGAATTTTAGACTCAAAAATCTCCAGAAATACATTGCATTACTTGGTTGATTGGAAAGGGTTTGGGCCTGAGGAAAGATCGTGGGAGCCTCATTCTAATGTGCATGCACCCAAGTTAATTAGAGAATTCCATAAGATCAATCCCATGAAACCAAAATTGGGGGAGCCCCTTTTGGAGGGAGGTACTGTCAAGACTTTGGCCACGAATACAACCAAAGCGAGAGGCAACTCATGGACAAAACAAATTAAGTATCCATGTAGGAAACGAAAGTGTGTGACACCCAAAATTTTGTTGAGACAATGCTTAACAATGATAAGAAACTCAGGTGAGGAAAATGGCTGCGCAGATGGGCACAGATCCAAAGCGGGTCAGCGGTCTAGTGTTTCCCCTCACGCGACAATTAGGGAGCTCAAGGTGCGCGTTCCACAGGGGAACTGCGCACTTCAACTGTAGTTTTCTGGAAGAGTGTAGCGTCTCAGCGAGGTGCAGAACTTGTTTTGTATTTACCTCAGGGAATAACGTAATCACAATTCTTTGGTTCTTTAACGCATGCGCAACGTGGGATTCAACTTTCCTGACAAGAATTTATCGAAGGAAGAGAATTTCAAGCAACGCTTCAGTCTTCATGTTCCAGTTGCGGTATTTGTTCCAACCTTCCTAGCATTCCTAAGGTAACATCTATGTAACGCTTCGTGTTCCCGATGACAGTGTGGTGAAATTTCAACCTAAAAGAACAACAGTGCTTATGTGATTTTATAAAAGCTTTCCTGCCTGAAGCACATGAAACCGAGACTTAAAATAGACTTGGGGTTCCAGTTATTGGTGCATCTGGGGGAACCTCAGGGAGTTATAACTCCTTCCAGAATAAAATACTGACAGTTGGATTAATAAGCTACCACACGTAGCTAAGGTGATTAGGAGAGCGCTAACTAAGAGTACATATTCTGGGTGACTAGTTCTTAGGAAACGAATTTACAAGTGCTGTCTTCTTTCTTTTACATTCAGATACAGAATTAACCCAAATTATAAAACATCACAGAGAGAAGCAATAGCCTGGGGTCGACAGGGTAAATTTAGTGTTGTGGTGTTACATCTAGCATTAAACATGTTTTAGGCAGTTTTTACATGTATGTCTTTAAAATCCAGGTGCAGTAAGAAGATCCACCCAGACGACCGTGTGAAGTACCATCAACTTACCAGGCAGTCTCTCTTGTTTCTCATCCACTTCCCCTTTCCCCCCTGCTTTAGTCGCTACCTCGAGTTGATCTTAGGTGGCGCCTGAGGTGGCGGGGCGTTGGGACCATCATCGGCTCCTGTGGAGATTTGGTACTTTGACACGTAGCAGAAGAGGACTTACTGGAGGTTGACTGTGACAAGGGAGGACGACTGGACGACGCTGTCGCCATTGGATCCGCAGGACTGGAGGAAGGATCAACTGATGAGGAGGAGGAAGGAGGAGCCGTGGAAGATCCCTTTGAAGGTACAAAAACAAACTTCGGGTTGCGAAGCTTGCCCATAGGTGCCCTCCAAACAAGTCCACACAAATATCGCACTTCAGGGGAGCGCGCAGCGTCGTCACAAGAGTTTTAATAGGCACTTAACGGGATCACAGCGATCCACCCAAAGACCCCACAGCCACCTCCACCTGCCACGAAGAAGAACCAAAGCCTCCGAAGGAGTTGAAGCAGGAAAATAAAGTGGCACCAGACAGCATCTGACAGGAACCTCAAACCACAAGCAGACCGAGGAAAGCATAAAAACTGTGCATCCTTGTCAATAAATACCTTTGAAAGTTGGCCATGAAGGGTAAATAAATAAAAAGAAGAAAAAAGTGAGGGATTATGCAATGACTATCGTGGTCACATTCCAAGGTTCCATGTTCATGAGGAGAAGTACAGCTGCGTAGAAATCATCGCGCCGAAAAAACAAAATGGCGGCCGCTATGAGGCGCATACAAAACGGGAGAAAAGCGAAGCTTGTAGGAGTCACTGCGCGCTCATTTTAGGCTCACCATGCAGTCCCCATGTTCCGACTTCAGGAACCGGCGGAGAACGTGAGGAAACATCGCGTAAATCAACGCGAGGCAGGAGAGATCATCCCGATGCGGCGGAGCCCCGGACTCAGGCGGCCATCTTGAACGGCGTCCAAGCCACGCCCCGGCATCTTGCATTGTTAATAAACACTTTTCGCCTGCAGTAGGGAGAGGTTATTGCAGTAGCTGTCTGCAATTTGCAGCTATGCAACACTACGAGTTCTAGAGTCCTATTCTAGAGCTAACTCATTCTTAAACCCTGAGGAAATGTAAAAATAAGTCGCCGCTTTTGCGGCCGTTTTCGGCCGAAAAGCGGCGATAATTTTATCGCCTAATTAGCAAGGTCACGCTAACGTGTGAAACCTTGCATTAGCGCACAAATTCTTAGCGCCCAGCTTTGCTTCTCTAATGAGATGCAAAGTGGGCGTTCCTGACCTGACATGACAGGAGAAATGTCGCTAAGCGACATTTCTCCTGTCATCAAGCCCCACGCTATGAAGCATAGCGGCAAGAAAAGTAGCGATAACCCCTGTTATCGCTACTTTCCTGACGCCTGCTTCAGGACTGACTTAGCCATGATGTCCTATGGAAGTTGGATATCATGGCTAAGTTTGTGAGGCCCTATCAACGAGCTAACGCCACATTTCGTGAGATTATCGCTGGGTTTCCAGCGATAATCTCACGTTTGGCAGTTAGCGTTAGGATTTTTATCGCTTATGAGAGAAGCGTTGCTAATAGCACGCTATCTCAGTGATAAAAATCCACGTTAGCCGGCGATAATTATCCTAGCGCTAAGTGCGCTTAGCGATAATTATCGCCGGTTGTTGCTGATATGCCCCAAGGTGCTCACCACAGACTCTGGAAAGGTCAGCTCACCCACAGGTTATCGTGCCGTGCTTCATCACTGGTTACGTGATCCCACCATAGTGAGTAGATACCACCTTGGTGGACTCCAGCAAGGTAGCATCCAACATATGTGGTGAACATCTGCTTTTTCATTTCCCTAAGGGCTTAAAACTTAGTTTGCCCCAGAATTGGATCTTTGCACTGTTTAAGGGGGGTTGTGCATGGGTCCTAATTGTGCATGTATGCAATGTGCAGCTAACAATGATGACTGATTAGAACTAGAAAGTTCAGGTTTTGTTTACATTTCATGAAAGGTAGATGATTAAACATTGGATATGCAGAGTGTCTTGAGTCTTCCTTTATGAACATGAAAGCCATATTTAATAGAATGCCGTGCAATGTTTTCTAGTTAATAGGCTCCTGTCAAATCTGGGCTTTTATACCACAGCATGTTGTGGAATAAAAGCAAAGAACCAAAATATGTAATATATAATTTTATCGTTATTGAGGAGAATGGCAGCTGCCATATCTAGCTTCATGCTGCAGAAACATGTTGTGGTTTATGAAGAAGTTAAGGAACCCAGAGCATCCCCTACACCCTGTTCTCAATTTACTTTTGTAAAGCTGTTTAGTTTTTTTCGAAATATTGTTGTACTATTAATTTGGCAGGTGCACATCGAATGGTTACACGTATACATAGTTAGAGGGTTTATCCTGAAATAAAAAAGGAGCTTAGATATGAGCCTACTTTGAAAGTGTGGCCAGATCAGCTGCGGGTTTCTATAATATAAGTATCACTACGACAAATCTATGACAAATTTAAATAATGCATGGGGAATACCACATATAAGTACAAAGTTTGAGTGAAGGAGTTAGAAGAGAGGTTATGCACAGTAGAACTTTGGAAGTGCACGTGGTTTGCTTGTTTAGGGACTGCACGAGTCAGGCAGAGTGCACGATTTGTTGCCAGATTTGAGAAATTAGTGTATAAAATGATCTTGGTGGTGGGAGACTTGTATGTCACATAGGTGTAGGAAGGCAGATATGGGGCATTCAGTAGTGAATCAAGAGTGTGTTTAATCATAGTAATTTGAATAACAATATGAGGCAACATCTGTTGCTGAGCGTGTAGAATGTGTGATGTTGGTGGTGGTGAAGAGAGTAAGGGGTATATTCACAAGAACGTGTGATAACTACCGCAAAAGTAGCTTAACGCATCTCTCAACATCGCAACCTATCGTGAGAAAATTACGCGGTGCTAACCAAGTATTCACAATGCGGCGGTAGCATGCGATAGTCACCAGATAAAGCGTCAAATGTCAGCGTCAAAATCAATGCCACGCCACAAAAATGCGAACGCAAAAAATCATGCAATGAGGCCAATCGCGGTACAAAAAGTAGTGAAAACGAGCCACAGGCCTGCAAATCCCATGCGTCTGGCGGGAAAATGCACCATAAAAACCACAGAAACAACACACCAGAAACAAGCCAAAGCACATAGCAACATGGATGCACCCTGACCCAGCTCAGATGCCAACATGAACCCCACAACCCCCACAGACCACCTGCAACAACGGGGACGGCCGAGGAGAAGAGGGAGAGGAAGACGGGGTGCAGTCCGCAGCAAAACCAGATCAGCGTCACCGAGGTGACAGAACACTATCATCAACTGACCCACAAGTAGACCACCTGGAATGCAGTCAGAGTGCCGAGGAGGCCAATCAAAGAGGCCAAGAGGCGCTGGCATGATGTGACAACCTAAACCAGGCACAAACCCGCTGCCAACATGAAGGCTGCAACGGCGACAGGAGGTGGCAGTCCTGCGCCACACGAGGAGCTGGAGGAAACCCAGGCCACAGTCATCAATGTGGAGACAGTGCAAGGAGTAGGAAGTACAGACACAGCTCGGGAGGACCCGACACAACATCAACAGGATGAGTAACGACCAGGGAGTGGGGGGACGGGGGTAGATGGGCACAATAGCACACATGCACAATGAGGTGTAGCACACTGCACACCCACAATTACCCAGGATCATGTCCCTGATCCCCTTGGCACACTGCAGCACACACACATAGCAAGAACAGCACACCCACATTGACGACAACGTGGTATAATGCGCAAAGCTGACACTGCAGAACAGAGGACACAACTGGCTCCGCACATACACAGAAACATGCCTAATACATCTGACAGAGCAGGAAACTGTGAAATGGAAATGTACGCGTACGACCTCACATCCGTCATGTAGTCCAAATGTACACTGTCCTGCAGCAGTATTCAGCACCTCCCAAACAGTCACAATGTACATTGTCATACAGTCTGCCTGTAAACCAGAACAATGCGCCAACATACATGTCAACACAATGTCAACATGCATCTCCCCTTCACATTGCAGAGGGGCACACAACACCTCCAGCAGAGCACAGAAGACAACACATATGTGATGCCGGAGAGGACCACCACACCTTCGACACCGACGCCCTACAACAGCCCATGGACATTCCACGCAACCCACCACCAGGACCCGGGCAGCCAAGCTACTTAGAGGAGAACACAGAGCGTGCAACAGACCACACAGCAGGAAGCACTCACAGCAGGAAGCACCCGCAAGCACAGCTGGCTCACGACACTTCACCCACCCACACATGGCAACCCAATCCAATGTGTCAGCATGCCAAAAGAAGGTGGCCAAACAGGTGTGGGTGGGGTCTGAACCCATGGAAGGCAAACTAGATCACATACATTGGTGTCTATTACCCTTCAGGGACCACCTACACCCCACAAAGGAGACACACTGCCATAGAGACACATGGAGATGCACATTCACAGTACAGAACCATGCCCAGGGGCACGCAAATAGCAGGCAGTCACACACCCACGTTGGCACTGCGTACGACAGCCCAGGCCACTCCTCTTACGAATTGAGTGGGTGACGACAAAGCTACATGTCCAAGCTCTAATCCGCTGCTTGCAGTCACATGTCTGCATCCGCTGTACAAAGCACAATGTAATGTCATAGGGCTCAGGGCCCTCATGCATACAACAAGACCACAGGGACACACGCAGATATCATGTTGAACTGGCTACGGGCACGTGCACCCGGTCCCTTTATTGGCGATGCCACATGTACAGTGACACCTGTGCTGGATGTGTGTGGGGTGAGTGTAAGCCAACCCGCACGGAGTGCTTGGTGCTGACAACCACTTGAACATTGGACACCAGTGCAATGGAAACTGAAAACACCTTCATAACAGAGTCAACTGCTGAGCAACATGGAGGAGACGGAGAAAGTCCAGAGGACACCCGACATGCAAACAGAAGTGTCTGTGAGTTGCAGTGCACTGCGGTTGGGGCACTACAGCTGAGCGCACCCATGTGAAGAAAAAGTCTTGGATTGTGTCCCTTTGAGATATTCCTGATGCAGATGCAGTGGGGTGTGTAAGCCCTGCATCATCTTCCTCATCAAAGTCCCAGGTCTCCTACACTGCTTGAGGTGACATTGCTGCACAACCTCTCCACAGCACAAAACTCAATCAGTAACGGACGATGGCTTGCGGTGCACCTGGAGTGCCAGGCAGGGTATCAGTCTGATGATGGCTTGTGAGCAACTCCGTAAGTCTGTCAGGATCACCGTTTTGACTCTGGCAGATGGCGGTTGGAGGTGGTCCTGGCGGTGGTGGCGTGTGCCTCCTGCGGTGCTGTGACGTCCGGGCCAGTCAGGACTCGATTTGATGTGTGAGCCATGGTGGACCGCAGTTGAGGCCGGAGGCAGCGGACAGCACAGGGCCACAGACACATGGCATTGATGACCCTAAGGCCATCACCTCAGAGGCAATCCAATATTTCAGAAGAAGGGGTCCCAGACTGGCCAGCACAGAGTTAGTGGCCCCAGATGCACAGCGGCTGGCACAGGCACCCTGCCATGGGACGGTGACTTGCGGTGCACTGAGGTAGGTCCACGCGCTGTGAGCGGTTCCTCATCGATGTCGAAGGTGAATGTGGCGGAGGCTTGCGGGGGACAAAGGAAGGTGTCCTCTAGGGCATGATGCGGAAGGTCTGATGTTATCCGGAAGCAGCAAATGATGGAGTGGAGAGCACCAGTCTAGTTTCCACCACCAATTCGGTATCAGCTACATGAGGATGATAACCAACCCCTAGTCCATAGACTCAGACGCCACCAATCTACGACCAGAGATTGTCTATGAATGTCGGGGAACAGACTTAGTGGCACCGGTGCTGAGAGGGGATGCAGTCTGCGATGATGCCGGTACACTGATATGAACTCTGCCATCGCAAAATCAAGACTCTGTGACCTACTGGACCGCAGTGTAGGCCGGAGGCAGCGGTCAGCAGTGGCCCACACCCACATGTCGTTGGCTCGTTATGCACAGAGTTAGTGACACCAGGGCAGTTGTTGGTAGTATTCGATCACCTCCGTAACGATGATCCTATTCCCTCCAGACTGCAACGCACCATCCTCTTACGCCTCTCCTTGCGTGCGATGATATGTATTCTGCCTTTGAATAATCAATGTTTAGTTCCAATTCTATGACCTACTCGTGAACAGCGTAGGCCGAGGGCAGTAGTCCGCGTAGGCCCAGACACGTGTGGTTGTAATGCTATGCAAAGACTTGGTGGCACCACATCGGAGGGAGTATAGTGACATAAACTCTGTCTTAAATAATGTTCATTGCCATGGTGTAATCAAGACTTCAAATGTGTGACCTACTTGACCATAGTGTAGGCCGGAGACAGCAGTAGAGTACGTCAACGAGAAAGGAATAAAGCGGGCCTGTGTCGTGGAGGCCATGATTGTCTGAGGAGGCAGCTAAGGTCACGGGTCTCGGGCTTGGAGCTTGTGCATGCACGTGGTGGGCCCTCCTTGACACACGCCGGTGTCGGAAGGTGATCCGTGTGGCCTGGCTGCGCAGGGGCGGGCATGACGGGTTCGGGGTCAATAGGGCCGGGGTACGGCAGGTGCACAGGATCGCAGGCAACTCCGCTCACGAGGACAGCATCGGCCTCGTGGCATGGTGAGAGGTGCCACCCTGGCAGAGAAGTTGGGCTTTCCGGAAGAGAACCCCGCCCGGGGCTATGTGCTGTTTATTCACACCCCTATGCTGGCCTGGCGTATGCAGGGCTATCCCACTCCGCTCACGATTACTGGGGGACATAACAGGCAACATTTTTGTGAACTCCCCCACTGACTGGGGTGGCATGATTGTGTCCACTGTCCACTACACTCCATACACCAAAGTTGTATATCGCCATGGATATGAGTGTGTTCTGCAAACTGCGGTCTGTCCAGCACATCTCCGCCACTCTTGGCATTGTGTACTTTCCCAATCACAGTTCTCCTGCATCCTTCACACATGCCTGGTTGCCACCTCTTCCCACATTCGGCTATTGTGTGACTGGGGTGCCATGCCATTGATGGCTTATGTTCACGGCTTGCCCAGGTTACCATTGTGAGTTGTTATGTTGTGTCTGGTGTGTGGGCTTGTTGTTTTGCATGTTGGTTGTGATTTTGTGAAGTGTGCATTGCCAGAGTTGTGAGTTGCATGGTTGTGGAGTTGAGGTGAGTGGGGTGTTCATTTGGAACTTGCCAAGGGGCTGTGCATTTCCCTTGGTGCCATCCTGGGAACGCTGGTTGCTGATGGACTGTCGGAGGATGGAGGTATCATGCACGCTGGCTGGGTATTTGGAGGCAACATTGGTGGAGGTTCAAAGGTGTTCAGTTGTTGCCTGCACATTGATGTGAGACATGTGCTTTCTGTTGCGGTGATTGTGTGCTGTATCACCAGGGGGCACAGGTAGGACATGTGTGCTGTGGATTGCCCCCAGCACGTGCGTGCAGCCAGCTATGATGTATGGTCCTTGCTTGGTCTCCAGCGGATCCTGTGCATTGTGATGGACTTATAGGGACTGGGGTACCAGGCTGATGGTGATGTCCAGGACAGGTGTGAGGGACTTGGATGTGGCTGGCTGTGAGACTCCTCCGACTCTGGTGGGTGTTGGTTGGGGATACCAGGGGCCAACAGGTGCAGCACAGCCAGCAGCTTTGTGTGGGGTGGGATGTTGGTTGTCCGCTGTGTTGGTGCCGTCGGCCTGTTGGGCGATGGTGGTCAGGATGCGTAGGATGGTTGTCCTTTTGAGCCTGTAGTGGGCAATGACATTGTCAGGTGTTGGGTCTGTGAGGCTGGTGAGTTTCCTGGGGGTCCGCTGTCTTTGTTTGCGCTGCCTCTGTGGTGATCCGGGGGGGTTCCGGGTGGGGGTTGGGGTCTTGGGGTGGTGGCGGTGGGTGTTGTGGCTCTCTTGGGTGTCCGGACCGCATGACCTGTGGCTCCATGGTATCTGTTGCCCTTCCGATGTGACTGTGAGCTGGGCTCCCTTTTGTGGTGCAGGCTTTCGTCCGACTTTGCACCAGGTCTGAGCAGGTGTTAGTTTCCGGGTGCTAACGCGCTTTATCACCTGTTTTGTGTTCTTATCGCCGATCTGGCTGGTCGTTGAGAATGTTGAGGTGTGGTATTGTCGTGGCCATTCGCACGGGAACACCTACTCTGCATCTCATTAGCGATAGTTGCGGGGGTCATCTGTGACGATGTTTTTTGCGGCTGCTATTGCGGGTATACTGGTGCTGTGGGCTGTTAACACCAGCTTGTGATTGGGGCGATAAGTTTATCGCAATTTTGGCTGTGATAAAGTGCCATTAACTCAGCCATAGAGCCTTGTGAATATGGCACTCAGTTGTTTATGGTGTGTGCTAATTGTTCAGTAAAGTTGAAATGAATCGATAAGATTGTGAAAGTAGGTAGATTTGGTGTTACGCGGGTTATGAATTAGATCAGGAACCTGGTTGATGAAGCGCTAACATGCAATTGGATCACGAGACATGAGGCTGAGTTCCTCATAAATACAGAACCAAGAACACCTAGATTTTACACATTGCCAAAGATCCCTAAAAATAGGACACCACCGCCAGGGAGACCTATAGTGTCCGGGATCGGCTCTGTATTGGAACCCTTATCTCAATTTTGCGACTGGTTCCTAAGACCCATCGTACAAAAATCCCCATCATACCTGAAGGATACAAAGGACGTCTTATGCCACCTGAGGGACCTGGAGATCAACACCGAGGAAGATATGTTCATAACTATGGATGTCGAAGCACTCTACACGAGTATTCCCCAGAGACGGACTCTGGAGGTGGTGGAACAAATCCTCCTTAACCAAGATTGGTCTTTCATTACACCAACACACTTCATTATGGAGTGCGCAGAGTTGGCCCTCACTGAGAACTTTTTCAAGTTTGAGGACAAGCTGTACCACCAGATTAAAGGCACGTCAATGGGCAGCACCTTCGCGCCTAGCTTGGGGTGCCTTTATGTTCACCAGTTCGAGGAAGACCACGTCTTCAGTGATAACAACCCATTCAGCCACCAGATGAAAACTTGGAAATGTTATATGGACGACATTTTGGTCATATGTCATGGTACACCAGAGGAAGCCTCAACCTTCGTGGAATGGGTTAACAGCAAAGACACTCACCTTAACTTCACGCATACCATTGAACAGAACCATGCCATTTTTCTTGACCTAGATATCACCTTGACTACAGAAGGGATTTCAACCAAAGTACATACAAAACCAACGGACTGGAATAGCCTCCTATTATATGAAAGCTACCATCCGAGGGCACTACGACAAAATCTACCAGTGGGCCAATTCCTGAGAGTGCGGAGGAACTGTTCTGAACTGGAGTCATATCAAGAACAGGCAGAAGAACTGGAAACTAAACTTCTGGCAAGACATTATCCCAAACGCATGGTCAGGCGAGCTAAGAAAAGAGCAATAAACAATAACAGAGAAGCTCTGCTAGATACCACAACTAAGGAACAATCCGACTGCCCAGTGTGTGTGACCACTTACACACCGCCATCTAATAAAGTGCAAAATATCATAAAAAATAATGGGCGATACTCAACAGTGGGGCAAGACAGTGGGAACGCCCCCTTTTTGCATTTAATAGAAACAGGAACTTGAGAGACGACCTGGTACACTCGAAAATCAAACAGGAGGAAGAGAGTATCCAATCCACCCTGTGGAGTCAACCTAAACTAGGGTTGGGCGGAATTTGCGAAATCCACTTTCGCAACTTATCGTGAAAATGTTTAAAATTATCGCAAACAAGCGGAAATATCGCGAAGATGCGGAATTTTTTTTCTTGCATGTTCGCGAGATTTTCTGCATGGTTGCGGGTCGCCAACTTACCCATGTGGTTACTCGCGGGCACAGCCATCTTGTTTTGAGTTGTCTCGCGGTGCATGATCGGGAGAAGAAAGACATGATCGCGCGACGCATGACGTCACTGCGGGCGCGAACTGTCGCGAGACAGCGCAAATGGCTAAAAACAATCCAACATCTCATGGAGAACGCGACCGGATCAAGAAAACTTGTCGGCGAACGCAGGGATTCAGGTAAGGCGATCGCGCGCGCGCGAGAATGTATTATTTTACAGCGCGAGCAAGAAACAAATTATCGCCAAGCTGCGGAAAGCGGAAATTTTTACATTTTCGCGCTCTCCGCAGAACGCTAAAATGTCAAATTATCGCAATTTCCGCGAACGGAACGAAATTTTTGCCCAGGGCTAACCTAAACCAGTTGGTCATTTCCCTTGTAGTAATTGTGTGTGCTGCCGCTTCTACCTGATATAGAGCGGGCCAGATCGTGTGCAGAGCTCTATCAAATTAAATGAGCAAGACTGCAAGCGTTGATTCTTAGAGTGTTGAGCGACGTGAGGCTAGAAGCTGCTTTCTCAGCTTGAAAGACGGCAGCTCTAGCCTTAGCCACAACCTCGCCCACAAGTAGAGAAGCATTTTAAATTGTATATACAATGAAGTAATAGCTATTTCTTATTTATCTCATGCAAATTACAACCATTGACACAGCCAATAGCCCTGGATTGTTGTAAGTTTAATGTTACTCGTTGTGTTCTATATTTATACATTTGGATAAATGGACAGACACTGCAAAATACCAGTGGGGCAGCACACTATGCGAAGTACAGATTTTTAGCTTAATTATTTCAAACCACTCCCTTAATTGCATTGGCCACACCCCTATGAGAGACCCCCCATGTTTTTTTCCTCCCACTTAAAGCCCTGACTACAAGCATGACGTGCTTTGATCTGCCATCCCATGGTGTCAACATGCCTAGGACTGGCTGGGCCAGAGAGCAGACAGACACGGAAAGTAACTCCAAACCCAAGGCTTTACGTGGGCTGGGTTCTGCTGGCAGTGCTCAGCAGGTACAGAGATGCGGGGGCGCAACTAGACCTGAACTTCGGGAGGGAGGGGGGGAAGGGGGATAGGGCTAACGCTCACAGCCAGGGCTGGCCCTAGCACTGGTCGCACACGGTGCAACAGTCTTTTTTGATGCCCCTCCCCCATTTCCTCCTTCTCCATGAATTCTCTCACTACCACTCACCAACTATACACCTCATCTCTCTATAGCACCTTTCTGACCAACATTTAATTGTTTTATTGCGCTACTCATAGTTGACTCACACTCAGTTCTGTGATCTGCATGGTACACTTTCTTTGTAGCAGGCACATTAACCCTCTGCGCTGTGTGGGTGGCAGGAGTGCCCATGTGAGTGCACAGTGAGCGATGCAACAGTGTGAGTACGGTAAGAGGAGTGACTGCAGGTTGAGTGAGGTTACCACATGAATTTGGGTGCAGATGTAAGCGCAGAGCAGGAAGATTGGGATTTTCCTCTACTGATGCTGAAAAAAGATATATTTGACAACAATCAGAAGACTTTGGAAAGTTTGTGACCACAGTTTTCGACACGTGAGTTACTAATTTATGATTAGGTGGGATTAGCAGAACATTATGAGGTTGAGCTAGCAGGTAATTCCACAGCCTCCAGTAGTGGGGTGAGGAGTGCAAGGCATGCAGTACTAGGCGGTGGTTCAAGGTTAGATGGTTCTAGCTGGTTTCTGAGTCTAATCAGTGAGACATGAAAGTAAGAATGTAAGAGGAGTAATAAACAGTGAGTTAACCTAAGACATAGGGCCTCATTACGTTGGAGGTGAAACTGCCGCAAATAACTCGTCAGTGTCAGTCCACTGCCATCCATAGAAGGAGTCCAACCGCTGGATTAGGAGCCGGTGGCCGGAGGCGTCGGTCATAGGGACAGCCCACTGCTTTTCTAACAGGCTCAAGGAGCCTGTTGGGGCATCGTTCGGAGCATAATCCCTACAATAGGGGCAGCACCTGCTCAGGTACCGCAGTAGGAACTATGATGTCCCTTTCCCATGACCTGTACATGGCGGTCCGACCTCCATGTACAGGCAGATGGAAAGGGGGTTTGGGGGCAAATAGCAGGGCTCGGTACCCCTTTGGCCTCTGCTACTGGGCTTGGGGGGCATATGTGGTGGCCCATGATTTAGTGAAAAGTGATCTAAAAACCATTACATTTGTCTGCAGGCAATTTTAATTAAAGATCAAATGTATGATAATAAAAGAAGTGGACGGTGGTATGGGAAATCATTATCCCCGCACTGTAAGTAAGGTCAACATTTTTCTGCTTTTTGTCCCTGAAGGGTACATAGCATTCGTCAGGACCGCAAAAATTAATAATTGTATTATGTGTATGCAAGGACAACCACTAAAGGACGGGGGTGAGGATAAAAACTCCCCATGTAGTGTAGTACTAAAATGTGAGAAGTATCTGTAGGAAAAAGGAACAAAAACACAAAACAAACCGAGCGTGTAAGTTTGTTAAAAGCACAATATGCTAAACGTACATCACCACACATTATGCCGTGCATGGTGGTATCTAAGTGAAACACGTGTCAGTCATACGTGTTAACACTTAAAACATGGAAAAAAGGGTTTCCTGGCCGCTTACCCAAAGACACTATCCTACTAACTCCATGGGAGGTCAAGGGTAGAAGGCCCTACTGTGAAATTTCTGGAATGAGAAAAATACATGGAGACCATTGTTCCCAGTAAGCTGCGCGCACGGGCGTGCGCGCACTGGTCTTTCCTCGAGCACGCAGTCAGTGGCATTTGAGGCGCGCACAACAGCAGGTTAGTCCAGCAGCAAGTGCCTCCTGCACTTGCTGCATTTCTTTTGTTGAAAGGGCGCGGCTGCAGGAAAGATTGTAAGCCTTTGTGAAAGTATTTGTGTTAATCGTAGCACCCATCACCCGCTGCAATTAACATGATTACTTTAACAAAGGCACAAAATCTGTCCCGCAGCTGCGTCCTTTCAACAAAAGAAATGTAAAGAAGTTTACAATCAGGACTTGTTCTGAGTTACCTCAAGTGTCTGGTAATCCACCCTGCATTCGGACAACTCACTCCTCATTTTCGCCCTTCACTTCACACTCACCCTGCACTCACAGCGATCACAATTCACTCACACTGATCACCATGCACTCACACCATTCACCAGCTCACCCTGCACTTAGTGATCACGCTTCACTCACAGTGCACGTGTGCTGTTCACCATGTACCTCACCCTGCAGTCACAGAGCAAACTACTCACACTGCACTCATGTGACACTTCACTCACTTGTCACCCTCACTGATAAATCTGCAATCTCACTCAAACAAGCCCATCACTAACCATGAATTCATTCATCCTGCTCTGCACTTACATCTGCACCCAAATTCATGTGGTAACCTCACTCAACCTGCAGTCACTCCTCTTACCGTACTCACACTGTTGCATCGCTCACTGTGCACTCACATGGGCACTCCTGCCACCCACACAGCACAGAGGGTTAATGTGCCTGCTACAAAGAAAGTGTACCATGCAGATCACAGAACTGAGTGTGAGTCAACTATGAGTAGCGCAATAAAACAATTAAATGTTGGTCAGAAAGGTGCTATAGAGAGATGAGGTGTATAGTTGGTGAGTGGTAGTGAGAGAATTCATGGAGAAGGAGGAAATGGGGGAGGGGCATCAAAAAAGACTGTTGCACCGTGTGCGACCAGTGCTAGGGCCAGCCCTGGTTGTGAGCGTTAGCCCTATCCCCCTTCCCCCCTCCCTCCCAAAGTTCAGGTCTAGTTGCGCCCCCGCGTCTCTGTACCTGCTGAGCACTGCCAGCAGAACCCGGCCCACTTAAAGCCTTGGGTTTGGAGTTACTTTCCATGTCTGTCTGCTCTCTGGCCCAGCCAGTCACAGGCATGTTGACACCATGGGATGGCAGATCAAAGCACGTCATGCTTGTAGTCAGGGCTTTAAGTGGGAGGAAAAAAACATGGGGGGTCTCTCATAGGGGTGTGGCCAATGCAATTAAGGGAGTGGTTTGAAATCATTAAGCTAAAAATCTGTACTTTGCATAGTGTGCTGCCCCACTGGTATTTTGCTGTGTCTGTCCATTTATCCAAATGTATCAATATAGAACACAACGAGTAACATTACACTTACAACAATCCAGGGCTATTGGCTGTGTCAATGGTTGTAATTTGCATGAGATAAATAAGAAATAGCTATTACTTCATTGTATATACAATTTAAAATGCTTCTCTACTTGTGGGCGAGGTTGTGGCTAAGACTAGATCTGCCGTCTTTCAAGCTGAGAAAGCAGCTTCTAGCCTCACGTCGCTCAACACTCTAAGAATCAACGCTTGTAGTCTTGCTCATTTAATTTGATAGAGCTCTGCACACGATCTGCCCCGCTCTATTAGCAAAAGAAATGGAGCAAGTCTACAAGCACGACGTGTGGCTTCAGGTAATTCTGAAAGCACAAGTCATGATTGTAAACTTCTTTACATTTCTTTTGTTGAAAGGACGCAGCTGCGGGACAGATTTTGTGCCTTTGTTAAAGTAATCATGTTTATTGCAGCGGGTGATGGGTGCTACGATTAACACAAATACTTTCACAAAGGCTTACAATCTTTCCTTCAGCCGTGCCCTTTCAACAAAAGAAATGCAGCAAGTGCAGGAGGCACTTGCTGCTGGACTAACCTGCTGTTGTGCGCGCCTCAAATGCCACTGACTACGTGCTCGAGGAAAGACCAGTGCGCGCACGCCCGTGCGCGCAGCTTACTGGGAACAATGGTCTCCATGTATTTTTCTCATTCCAGAAATTTCACAGTAGGCCCTTCTACCCTCGACCTCCCATGGAGTTAGTAGGATAGTGTCTTTGGGTAAGCGGCCAGGAAACCCTTTTTTCCATGTTTTAAGTGTTAACACGTATGACTGACACGTGTTTCACTTAGATACCACCATGCACGGCATAATGTGTGGTGATGTACGTTTAGCATATTGTGCTTTTAACAAACTTACACGCTCGGTTTGTTTTGTGTTTTTGTTCCTTTTTCCTACAGATACTTCTTACATTTTAGTACTACACTACATGGGGAGTTTTTATCCTCACCCCCGGTCCTTTAGTGGTTGTCCTTGCATGCACATAATACAATTATTAATTTTTGCGGTCCTGACGAATGCTATGTACCCTTCAGGGACAAAAAGCAGAAAAATGTTGACCTTACTTACAGTGCGGGGATAATGATTTCCCATACCACCGTCCACTTCTTTATTACAATACATTTGATCTTTAATTGAAATTGCCTGCAGACAAATGTAATGGTTTTTAGATCACTTTTCACTAAATCATGGGCCACCACTTAACTTTAGAAGTGCATCCCTGTCTCCAGGTGTATGCCCGCCCTTCATCAAACAGAGTTTTTAGAGGGCGAGGACGTCCTATGATGAAGCATGACACCAGGCGGTGCGTGAGGCCAGTCCTTCACTTTTTGTGAGATGCCCCCATTGGATTTGCATCTCTAAAGACCCTGTAGGAACCTGTAGGAACCTGTAGGAACCATCACTAGGGACAGCCCTATTTTGTGTTTACAAGAAAAATGAATAGACAATATTTAGAACTGTGTGTGTGTTACTCCGAAACAGGTAAAATCAAAATCAGATCAAATTCACTTAATTTCGCTTACAAAAGTAGCCATAAAAGCACATAAAACACTTCCCAAATATACACCCAGCCATCCATTACATAAAAAATACACATCAGTAGATACACTGTTAAAAAGCAGGCAGCAACCATTGCCACAAAGTGTCATAGTCATAGGTAACTGGGTTTATTTTGTCCTCAGTAGGTCATTCCTTCTTCCATGTACGGCAGAAGCTAATAAGGTGTATGTATCCTCCTTCTTTCATATGAGAAAGTAGCAAATACTTGCAAATATCAGATGACATGAAATCTCATGTTGCCCAAGGTATATTGTCAATAATAATAAAAATTAAGAAAACAGATGAAAGCCACATGATCGGCCTAACATCCTCTCATAAATGATCAACAGTCACAGCAGGTCCTTTGAAGAGTTAGGTATTACAACCCACCCAAAAGGAACCATCTCATTAAAACATCAGTGATTTTCTTCTGCTATTACCACATTTGAAAAAGGACCTAATGTTAATACAGGTAAATGGGGAGGTTGTGGAAAATAAACCAGGAATAATCCAGAGTTTCTTATTCCCCCTCCCTAATAATAGGAATTAGATAGTGTTGGACGTTCGGTTATTAGTTGTGTTGCCAGCATAGGTAGTAGTTCCTCAATTCTCCTCAGTGGAAACCAAACGCCCCATTGTAGAGCTTGACTCTCACAGGGTAGCGAGGTGGATCAATTTAAGGCCTACCCAAGGGAGGTGGTTGGGACCAACTGGGTTGGCTCCAGTGGCCTGGGCACTCTCCTTTTTTCAGTGGGCCTTGGCAGGTCCTTCACTGGTGCAGTGTGATAGCCAAGTGATTGATGCCAATGTTTCCGCTCCACCTCGTTCCTTCTCAGGTGCAGGGAGAAGTCCTGCTAATTTCTCCTTTTGTGTGTGGACAGCCTTGGTTCTTGCTGCTGGAGAAAATTCAATTACTAGGGACCGCAGGGTGACTCAAGGCCTGGGCTCTGATCCTGAGCTGAGCCAGGAAAATATGGAAACTCTGAATTACCCACAAGATGTTCAGTTATCATTTTAGAAGTTATAAATGTGCTTCTCCTCTACAGTTTATACTCTATATCAAGACAGCAATGGTCTCTGTAGGCTCAGGGGAAGAGAAGCAACATTCTAAGGTATTTCCCTCCCTAAGTGTTTAATGGAATGTCACAATGGTTAGAACAGTAAAGCACACATACTCTTCCTAATAGTGTACAGTAGCCTCATGAGGCCTACTCCAGGTAAATAACTAACCCTGCAGAGTCCCCATTGCACCAGGCTGCCAGTGCGTTATTATCGGGTGTGCACAACAGTAGTCTCACCTGAGCAGCCCATACAGGTGCATGCACACATTTACATGCACCCAGCCAAGTTTCCCTTACCCTTGCTGCATCGCAGTGGCCTTACCTTAAAAGGTGGACACTCGTGGTAAACATGCACTGTCCATTTACCATGTCCATTTACCATGTGTTTACCAAGGGTGAGACACGGGTAGTGAGGCTCACCCACTGCAAAAAGTTCAATAACCAGGTGAAAAAAAATTGGAAAAATCCAGCCATACTGCTGAGGCAGAGCCTAGTGCAACAGAAACCTTTTGGAATGTTCAAGATAAAACTGATGGAAGAAGGTAAAATGCATCAGGCTCTGTGGGAAGATTTGTCACATGGACATATCAACACTATAGATGCCTCAAATTGGCTGTGGCAGAAGCCAAGGTGCCATCTCACAAATATTAGCCTAAACCTAATTAGTAATAATCTGTCCCAGGATTCCATTCCAAAAATGGTTCCATGGTTTGTGAACTATGAAACTCCACATACTCCCTAACAGTTGTTTAAGTTCAAGTTCCTCCCTAAGAGCTCTCGTGCTTAACTTAAATGTAGTTTTCACCCAGGCCAAGCCAGTATTAGACATAGCAGTTGGGCTACAAAAAAGAGTCGGCCTTCCCAACTTTATTAATTCTGACTTAATATAATTAAACCAATTGATTTTCTCTCTAGCTCGAAGGTATCTGACCCCCACCAATGGGCTGTGCCTAATTGAAGCTGACAGGTGATAGTGTAATGCTCTCAGGAACTGTACCAGGTCAGCCGCCACCCCTATATTGGCTAAGATCTCCCATAAACTGGACCTAACCATGCTGTCAAAGGCACGGGAGAGGTCCATTAATGCTAGGTAGATAGAGCCCTGCTTTGCAACAGTTTACTTGCTAACCAGCAGAACTAAGTTTAAGTATTGCTCCATCATTCAAAGCCCCTCTCAAAACCTATACTGCTCATCCGATAGCATACCTGTCCCCACCAACCCAACTTAGGAGATGCTCCAGTACAGCTCTCCCTGCCAACTTCACAGCTGAGTCCACCAAAGACATCGGCTAGTAGCACCTGGATGAATGAGGGTTACCCTTCTTAAAAATCCAAACAATAACAATGTTGTGCCATGACTGTGGAAGTCTTACTTTACAAATAGCATTTAAACAGTTACACAGCAGTAGGCTCACAATTATACAGGTCCATGGGCACACCATCCTGGCCTTATTTAAGGGGCTCTCATTAATTGCCTCCATAACCTAATTAAGAGTAAATTACAGGGCTAATGGGAAGGCCACTTCCTCCTCAACGTAGTCATTAAGAACACTGGACTTGTAGATTTCTTTGAAGTGGGTAACCCAGGCTTCCAACTGATGGTGGAAATAACAGTGTTAGATTTAACACTCACAGTTTTAGCATCATTAGCCTACCACCACAATGGCCTTGCATCTTTCACCATACATGCCCTGACCAGCTTCCCTCAGGGTTCACTTTGTAAATCTTTACTCCTATACCACAGAGCGGCCATATACTCCGAACTACGCTGTGTTTTATGTTGGGTATCCCCTTCAGTGACTTGTGTAGTAACACTGAGGTCTTCCTACAATTCTGACCAAACGATTTAGCCTCATGGGCCCCTATTCTACTTGGTTTCATAAGTAAACCACGTACAGATAAATTCAGCAGAACAAATAGATTGGCCACTGCTCGGTGATCATCAGAGAGAGTAAGACAATTAAATACAAGAAGGGATGGTTCAAAGTTTAGACATAAGGATCTTCAGGCCAGCATATCTCCAAGCTAGGTGCAAACCTCGGGTCTTAACAGGTAATGATTCTGTAGCCAC
Source organism: Triturus cristatus (assembly GCF_964204655.1). Lineage (NCBI taxonomy): Eukaryota > Metazoa > Chordata > Amphibia > Caudata > Salamandridae > Triturus > Triturus cristatus. The sequence goes on along the minus strand of NC_140589.1, from coordinate 386,805,322 downwards.
ACACGTAGCCCCCCATGTTGGACACAAAACTAGGTTTAGGGGGTTATGATCGCTATAGGCCTAATAACTATGGCTGCTCTGGAGACCCTAGCCAACACGAGTGACAAAAATATTATCAATGATAGACTACTCTCCCCTTTCAAAATTGTCACATTGGTAAGATCAAATGACTTAATCAATTGAAAAAATGCATACCCTCCCTGATCCCTGGGGTTATAATCATGTACTTTACCATTGTTATCAAACCTATTGCACTTGTTGATGGGTATTCCATCTGTGTTGAGACAAAATTAGCATTAAAATCCCCACCTAAAATTGTTTGATATCTTTTGTGCTAATATGCAAATTGGGCTTCCAGGCCAAAAATGTAATCATATAACTTGTTAAAATTGGCAGTATTATCAATCTCAAAATACCCATTATAAAAATTAATAAACGCAACATTTAAATCATTAGATCACATGCATAACAAGCATTGGCAAAGCCAATAGGTCTCGCTTATGGAAGATCTATTGACTTTGTCAATTATTTACTATATACTATAGAACAGGACGGACAAACTAATAGAATAATTACAGTTAATAGAAGACTTACTTTTCCTGCGCTACAAAGATTCATATTTTTGTTACTATGTACACATTAAGCAAAGGGAGTAAACAGTAAAAGTGGACAAACAAGCATATACAACTACAATATAAAGTTATTTTCACATACAATATTCTGTTCGACCCGTAATCGTACACAAATAAACCAAGTTAAAACCACCCGTTTTTGGAATAAAACATTTGCATCGTTAGTAAAAAGATCCTCTACATTAGAAAACATGTACCATAAATCAAGTGAATGTAGAAAATAACCAACGCTTTATTAGTAAATACAAACAACACACACTGCGTGGGACCAGCAGAAAACAAAAGCAATGTGCTTATTGCTCCCTAATCACTACAAGCAACATGCCAAACGAAAGAACGTTTGAAAAATACTCCTGAGCTAGAAAGTTTCATATTTTAGTTATATGTACAGATTAATTAAAAGCAATACCTCAATTAAGGAAGACAGGACAATCTACGAGTAGGAGCAACAATAACATTGAAGCAACTAAAAACCACAGTACTTCCAAAACCTGTGAGCATTGTGAAATTAGAGGAAGTGGTATAATAAACTTCTTGCCTACGAGCTTTCAAGTTGTAACAACAGATTTAGAACTAAGAGCCGAACTCATAATCCTGTCTCACGTTTGAACAAGCTGTGTGAATCTGAGCAGTTTGTTTAATCTCTCTGTGTTCCGGGATCGCTCAGAAACAGGACAGACACCAGTTAAACATTTAATAAACAAGAAAACATGCAAGGCTGCAACCCTGCCTCTGAAAGTGCAACTTTCCCAGCAACTGCTGGGCTTATTGGGACCCATGTCTTCCCATTGCAACACAGATTAGGAAACGCCGTAGAGCAGGAAGGCCTGTGTGCTGAAGGGCAGTGCACTCCTTCAAAACACAACGCAGCTAGCTCAAGTGGAGATATCCACAAAAGTCAAATACCACCATGCACTAGAGAACAGTTGGTTGCGAGTAGCCCAGGTAATGCCCACTGTGTAATGAAGCTGTGGCATATGTGATGTGTAGTAGTTAGCTTTCCTCTTACACATCACTGAGCCTATAAAAATGCTGTTGACAAGCATGCATTAAATGCGTGTCACCAGGGTAAACAAAGTCTCCACACAGTGTGAGACTGAGTGCAGCACTTCGTTCCCACACCCCTACGTCCCTCCAGCGCTACAACACGGCCCCATCTTGCTTTTTCAGATCTTTAAGTAAAACAATAAGTGCGGCCGCGAAAGTGAATGCGACCGTGCTGTGTTCATTAGTAACATGATCCACAACAACCAGGGAGGAATGCAGCTGACACCCTGCACGCCCCTGCTCGCTCCCGAGACCAAAACGCCATGTGAGTGAACGTTTAGAGAAAAGGTAGGACATGAACCCGCCTTTGGCTATATGCGTGCTTTCATTATTGAAAGCCACACGCAAAGGCCAATGGAATGTGTGGGAGTTGCAAGACCCTCACAGAGAAGTTTCGGGGAAGTTTGGAGTACTCACAAGAAGCCTCCCATAGGGTAGGGAAGCGCATGCGCGCTGCGCTAGGCTCGACCTAAAAATGCTCCAGATAAGTTGCACCCAAAAGAGACCGAGTTGATTCTACAATCCAGAGTAATATTAAACCTAAATTCTGTGGATTTGGCAACTAACAAACCTCTGGAGTTTGACAAGTGAGATGAGCAAAGACAAAGCCCTGAAAGGCCCTCTACACTGCGAACTTCCTCAACATAGAACTTCTTAACCTCATTATGAGCGCTCAGTCAGTCATTCTCTGGCAAATTATCCAGGGAGGAAAAGCGATTTTGAGTGAGCATGTTGAAGGGAAATGACTGGGCAGGCATGCGTCAAGAAAAAATCTCTCTTTCTTCAGGAATTTCGCCTGGTGTCCATAAAGGCATCCTGTGGGCAATATCTTAACATTACCAAGTTTAGTGTGCCCTTGCCTGAAGGCTAAAATAAGTTCTCCAGTGACCATGGGATTTCTAAAGGTAACACTAATGCAGCCTCCAATAAATTATTTATGCATCTTCCCAATCCAGCCAACTCTTCTTGCAATTAGTACCTCTGAAAAAATGTCAACCCTGCACCTGATATTCCCATGAATCCAATTGCTAGTCTTGTTAATAAAATCCGCAACAGACTTTTTGGCTTTGGGCTGTAACATCAGAACATCTGCCAGAAGAATAACAAAGGCAAGCAGCAGGCAGTAAATCACAATGAGAGACAATTTTCTGCACCAAACCAACATTAGTATGAGGTAAGAGAGGATTTCTCAAGGTTTTAGGGCACTCACCAGGTACAGCAACCACTGCAGGTACCATTGGGCGACAATCATCCACAGTTTGGGGGGCAGGAACTCTAATTGTCACACTGGTGTGGAATTGCTCCCTCCCCTTGCCCTCCATCTGGGACCATGGCTCCATACCAGAAATAGGAGGCTCGTGCCCCGTTGACAAACTATCGCCTCACACAAGGCCTTTAGCCAGCCTCACACGCAGCTCACTAAGTTTCACCTCAATTCGCCACAAGCGACCATACATCCCTGACAGCTTAGAGTCAAGTAGGTCAGCAACCTCCTTGCCAAACTAAGTCTAGATACCCCCAATGACTTCTTTGGTATTAGTAAAACATATCAGGCACCGAGGATCCAGGGGATGCTGGCTTGTGTGAGTTAGATTTATTGACTGCTTGTACTTGTGGTGACCCACATTTCCGTTTATTGCGGGGTATAAGGCTTGCTTGGTAGTCCGTGGTAGTCTGTGTATTGCGGGCAGAAACACATTTATTGCGTAGGCCCCCATCCTCACAACCCGGAAAAAGAGTAACAGTTAGAATGTAGGCAGAGTTTCTATAGCTGCTATAGATAGCCATCTTTTGGGGAGCAACGTGTCTTTGTCTAAAGCTCCGACTGCCTTTTCAATATACCCATCGAGTGTGCCCGTTTTTTTTCCAGATGTTAGGACCTTGCTTTCTCTTAGATATACTGCGCACACACAGAACAAACAGAAGCTTGGAGGTCTAATAAACCTGCTGGAGATAATTTAAATGATACTAGCAGTCATCAAAAGTTAATTAATGAAAAATCAAGGTGCTTGCTGAGACGCAGTTTTATCAGCTAGACATAGTACCTTTGAAGATGACAAAATCAAGTGGGGTGGCCCAGTCCAGCCTCCTCTGGGGCGGGCGGCTGCTGACTGGCCCGCTCTTGGCCCGGACTCCACCATGGTATGCCCCTGGGTGCGTCCCTTGCCGCAGGACTCACGAGCCGCTAATGAGCGTGAGTTCTGCTGCCCCTCTTCTTTGCTGTGGTATGCGAGCAGGCTTCTCAAGGCTTTTGGGGGATGTAGTTCCACCCCAGCAGCACAAACCCAAGATGCAGAAAGATCAAAGCTCCCATGCTGCAGGACTCATGAGGCGCTTGCAAGCACGAATTCTGCTGCTCCTGCTGCAGATCAAGCTTATAAATTCTCCCTACTTCCACGGACAAAGTAATTTCACAGTCATGCGCACATACACTCATCATACGCTGGTGGGGCCCATTACACCAACATTCATTCTATTACCCTATCCGTAATGAATGTAAGAGAGAACTCTTTAATCAATCTGCACCTAATTTGAGGACAATGCAATCAAATTGAATTATCTTGAGTCATGATAAGAACAATTAAACACATCTGAGATCTCAATAACATAACAAAGAAATAATCACCCGACACTGTAATTCAAACAAGAATGATTTATCTAAATTAATTCATATGGAAAGCCATTCAATGTGCAAAATCATTTTTCTCATATTTACCTATTCTGGCTAAATGTCGTTTTCTAAATCAGGACAGGTCTCTCGGCAAAGAATTAAAGTCTCTCAAGCCGTCATGTAGAGTCACCGTCCTCTCAGTCAGCATCGATCCTCTTGAGCATAAGTTCAGGAAGAAGTGGCCACAGACCCTCTCTAGTCTAGAAATATTTATACTAAAATGTACATACTAAAAGTTACAAACAAACTCTAAACGTCCGTTAGGCAGGAAAGGATGTCATCTTGCAACATTAGAAAAATCTCCGCTCTTGGATATCTTGAAACTCAAAACAGGGAAATAGGAAGTCCAAACTGACTCGTAACATCCACGGTTGCCTTTCTCCGGAATTGTATTGTATCACTCGCAGTGAAGCCACCACAAGTTTATCAAAATGTTCATTTGTGACAAATGTTCTCTACCAAGGATAACTGGCGGTCATCCCAGAGTTGTCATCTTTCTTCACAATTTTGGTTCAGACAGAGGCCGAGGTCATAATCAGCGAGGCCTCTCTTCATATTTCACCTACTCAAATGCAGGCTGTAGATGTCAGCCATTTTCTTAGCAGGCCATAATGGACAACTTAATTAAAAAGAAACACAAAACAACGTTACCACATTGTATTGATTACACAGTGTTAATTCCCACTAATACCCATATGTGTGTGTATTTATCTAGCCATTTGCAACATAAAAAAGCATTAAAGCGTATTAACTTAAAGCGCAAACACGTAATAAACATCGCATAAGTCACACTTATCTAATTAATTTGCTCACGAACTTAGTTCACTTATTAATTTAGCCATGCAATTGCATTCCCACGTATAGTTCTTTATTAATAAGGTTGGTTAATAAAACTCAACAAACTTAGTACTTAATAATTAATCATTAGTAATTTTAATTATGACATACAAAAATATAAACTGATGTTTGGGTTTAAGTAGAAAACCCTGCCCCAGCAATCCCCCCTTTGGTGATATATCATCACCACAAAAATCCAACCCAAAAAATTTAGTTCCCCTTTTTTTTAGGAGAAATCCAAATGTCTTTTTGTTTTCACATTAAACTCCAGACTCTCTTTCATCATCTCTTTTTGTTTCTAAGTACATGCTCTCCCTAAATTCTTCTAATTCTATTTCTTGTGGGTCTCTTTTTGACCTCTTTTGTCTCTTTTCGTCATTTACTTTCATTATTTTCTTTTTATTCCTCCTATATCTACAACATAAACACCCTAATCTAAGAATCAATAAAGTAACAATCACATATGTCAATGGAAATAATATCTTACCAAAAATAGTACTACCTATCTTAGCTATAAAATTCTTAACAGCAATTATCTTATTAGCCATTTTAGTCCAGATACTTTCGGCTTCCAGTGGTACTAATTCATCATGCAACTCAGTAATATTTCTGATATAGACCTTTAGATCTTTGCTTTCATCAGGAATGTAAGTGCAACAATGTTGAACTTTCAGCATTCCACAAACTCCACCCTCTTTCGCCAATAAAATATCAAGGGCAAGTCGATTTTGCATAGACATAGCGCGTAAGGCAACCATCTCCGTATTTATCAAAAGAAACCCTCCAGCGGTGCTTGTCGATAAGCGATCCACCACTGTTGACAGTTTCCGAATTCCATATGCATTTAATGAAATTCCCACTGCTGGTATCAAAGCTCCAAAAATATCTCCTACAATTTCTGTCCAAGTTTCTCTTTTAAAGCGAGTTAGTAAATTAATTTGTTCTGCATCTTCTATTCTATCTATATGGAAAATCTTTGGAAAGACCAGGCCAACATAACATGTGCCATACCAATGGTCAGGCAACCTATAATAAGCCTTATTCCCACAAATATAATACACTCCCGGGAAAACCGGATCTTCTCCTCCCTTGAATCCCCATCCTGTGCAATAAAGTATGTATCATGGCACTCACTAGTCCCAACAAAATAATAATCATATTGAGATTTCCTTCTAGTAATACATAGTTTTGTGGTGCATCTAAAGCCAAAGTTGGACTGGCCCCATTCTTCAACTCCTTTCCCATCTCAATGTCCCACATTGTCTCACTCATTTTATATCCTCCCGCCTTTTCATGCATACCCATTCTCCTTTTCTCTACCATGTCTAGGAAAGCTTCTTCCTCTTCCTTCAAACTACAAGTTAAATTGTTTCTAAAAATGTAATCTAATGTTAATTCTTCTGTTTCAATAAAAATCTCACCTAAAATGTTAGCTTCTTTTGCAGGATTCAGTTTTTTGTTCATAGGCAATTGCCCAAAAATGTTATTCTTATTAGACATATCATAATCTATTTTCCCTAATAAATAAAAAATACTAAGCAACACACTACATGAAATTCCATACGTAGCTGAGAGATGATGATAGGTAACTCCCTCTGAAACGGATGCAGGTAACTGCATACAGACGTAGCAATCCCTTACCTCCATTGTCTTTACATACTCATACAATAATTTTGAAAAAACATTGCTAGAAAAATTATTAATTGATCTATCCTTGTGTATGTATATATTACTAATTCTAGTTGGCACTACTTTCTGCGAACTCTTCCCTATGTTAGTCATATTCTCAGTATGTATTCCCAAGGTCTCTACTGAAACTTTAAAAGTAACTAATAAAGCAAGCACACTCCATAGTAGCATTAATAGTCCTGTACAGCAGCAGCACATTCTACACCATCTTTTCAGAAAGGTACATCTACTTTGATTATTTTCTGTGTTAGCCATCTTATTTCTTTGACCGTGTCTTTTGACTTAGCCTCCACTACTCCACTACTGAACCAGTAGGACATCAAGCATCCACTAGATCGTCACAAGCTGTTAATTTTTCAGATTTCTTCTTCTTCACTCCTCTCCAAATGACTCCTTTAGTTCATTCAATTTGGATTTTCATCACTTTTCACTCCTTCTTCATCAACATCAAATTGTATCAGATCCTGAACATCTGTCTCCTCTCCAATGTCAGACAAGATAACTTTCAGGATTCCAACAGTTTCCTCCTCCTCAACCACTTTCAGTAAGGTCCCCTCTGGATTTCCTTGACCCTCTGCCTCTTCTTCTTGTTCAGACAGTGCCACATACGTCCATTCTGGTGACCTATACTTCTGGTTGGGCTTTCTGATTCTCTTGATCTCCTCTGGTTCCTTTGGTTCTTTTCGTTCTTCTTCTTTCGCTTGATTTTGGCTTGACACCTCGTTCACCTGTTCAGCCTTTGATGAATTAACTCGTGTTAGTCGATATCTCAGCCTCTTTATTTTGTTAGGCCAAAGATCTCCTCTTACATTTCTTTTCTGTTTTACTTCTTTATTTTTCCTTTCTCCAATCCAAGTCCTCTTTCTCAGAACTCGACCTTCTGGTATCTCATTCCCACTCTCATCTGATTCTGTCTCATTTGCCTCTTGTTCATCAACAATTCTCTCTTTTTCCACAATCCTCTTCTCCACCGATTGAGATTTCCCTACTACTGTCCCTCCTCAGGTCTCCGACACGCAATCTACTTGCTGTCTACTTGTCCCTTCACCTAACTCATCATGAATGTTCCCTACACCTCCTCGGGGTTCTTCCGCAATCTGTCCCTCTCTATCTTCTTCTGACCCTACTTCTTCAAGAATTATCTCAGATGGATTTGTCTCAACCTCCTCATTTGACTCAGGTATAGTCTCTGTGGAATCACTCTTTTCTTTTCTTTTTTTCTCTTTATCTTCTCCACTGCTAGTTAGAATTTCAGGCAAATTTCCAGAATCTGAACTCTCTTCTGAGGTTCGCAATGTCCCTCTTGAAACTTCTCCTGGGAAGAAAAAAGAATCTCCTGACTCTCTTACTGACTCTCTTTCCCCCCTTTCAGGATTCTTTTTTCTTCTCACTGTTTCAGTGTCTGCATCATCACTGGAATCTGACTCTTCAAAATATTCTTTCCCAGTCCCATCCTTTGGATTTGGAACTCTCAGAGTATGACTTGCATGAATCCAGTTCTTCACTCCAGCACACTTTACAGCAGTCGTCGTAGTCAGAATGACTTGTCTTGGCCTTCCCCACCTTGGAACCAAGCAATTTCTTCTTCTGTGCACTTTTATTCTCACCCAGTCCCCTGGGCTTAGATCATGTGCTGCCTTCTTTTCAAGTGTGGTGGCGTCTTCTCCAACCTGGTGAAACACAGAATGAACTGCGTCAGCCAGGCCTTTACAGTAATCCAAAATCATGTCATCAGTTATAGTCATCAGCTTGTTGGCAGGCACGAATGCATGTCTCATTGCACGTCCCATTATTATTTCATGTGGACTCAACCCCGTGGTTCTGTCTGGAGTAGACCTAATAGTCATCAGTACTAGAGGCAAGACATCAGGCCATTTCATTCCTGTTGCTAAACACATCTTGCCAATTCTGTTTTTGATTGTACCATTCATCTGTTCAACAACGCCAGAAGCCTCTGGTCGGTATGCACAATGTAGCTTCTGCTGTATACTCAATGCTTCACAAATTAAACTCATGAGTTCATTATAGAAGTGTCCTCCTCTATCTGACTCAATTGTCACTGGGAACCCGTACCTAGGAATCAACTCTCTTAACAGCAACTTGGCCACTGTTATTCCATCATTTCTCCTAGTTGGATATGCTTCCACCCACCTTGAGAACAAACAGACTACCACCAGAACATACCTCAATCTATTGACCTGGGGCATTTCAATGAAATCTATTTGCATTCTGGTAAATGGACCTCCTTCCCTGCCTATTGTTCCTAGGCTCACCACTGTTTTCTTTCCAGGATTGAATTGCTGACAAATCAGACATCTTTGACAAATGCTCTCTGCTATCAGCCTGAATTTTGCATTGTACCCGGTCTGTTTAAAGGATCTAATCATAGCATCCCTACCCAAATGTCCCTGGCCATGATACATTCTTGCCATTGTTGACAACATAGCATTTGGCATGACTGGTCTTCCATCCCTATAGATCCATACATGATCCTTTTCACTTGGTGCACAACCTGCCTTGATCCAATCTTTCATTTCCTCATCTCCTGCTTCATCTTGCAACTGCCTCACCTCCTCCCACGTTTCCATCACATTAGTAAACATCACAGAACAAAAAGACATTTCTTTCTCTTTTCCCCTGTTAATGGAATGATTGTTCCTTGCACAATACTGTGCTATGTCATTTGCAAACTTATTTCCAAGAGTAACAAAATCGTCACCCTGTCCATGAGCAGCGCATTTTACAACTGCTAACTCCTTAGGCAGCTGTATCGCCTCAAGCAATTTTCCAATCACTTCAGCATTCTTTATAGGAGTTCCACTTGAGGTCAGGAAACCTCTCTGTAGCCAAAGCTGGCCAAAATCATGAACAACTCCGAATCCGTACTGACTATCAGTCATTACAGTCACTCTCACATTTCTTCCAATCTTGCAAGTTTTTGTCAATGCCACCAATTCCGCTACCTGATCAGATTTAACTCCTTTCAAAGGTGAAGCTTCCACAACTTCCGAAACTTTACACACTGCATATGTAGCACTCAGCTTCCGTTCTCAGACATGATCCATCCACAAACAATACATGATCACTCTCAGGCAGTGGCAGATCTCTTATGTCTGGTCTCGGTTTTGTACAGTAATCAAGCACATCCAAGCAATCATGATCAACATCATCTCTCACACTCACATTTTCAGCATCTTTCAACAGTGTCGCTGGATTCACATTCACACATCTCTCAAGAGTCACATTTGATGCTCCCAGAATGATTTTCTCATATTTAGTCAGCCGACTATGTGACATATATTGAGTTCTGCTTCTTGTCAAAAGAATTGCCACATCATGAGGTACGAATACCCGTACAGGATATCCCATTATTATACCCTCACTCTGTTCCAAGCTTCTGCATGTAGCAGCTACTGCTTTCAGACAACCTGGCAAACCCACAGCTACTGGGTCAAGTGTTGATGAGAAGTACGCAATTGGCCTCCTCAGACGTCCATGTTTCTGGATTAACACTGAAAGTGCACATCCATTCCTCTCACTACAGTACAACTCAAACTCCTTCTCATAGTCTGGCATTCCTAGAGCAGGGGCTTCACATAATCTGCTTTTTAATTCTTCAAATGCTGCCATTTGTTCTGCATTCAATTCCAATGGGTCTTTTACTTCACTTTTAGTCAACTTAATCAGTGGCTTTGCTATCAGGGAAAAGTTACTTATCCACTGACGACAATAACCTACCATTCCCAGAAACATTTTCAATTCTCTCTGGGTCATTGGGGATCTCATTCCTCTGATAATTTTGATCCTGTCAATGGTCACTTTTCTTAGACCTTTTTCAATATTGTGTCCAAGATAATGTACCTCTTTCTTGCAAAATTGCAATTTGGCTGGAGATACCTTTAATCCTCCATCAGCCAGATGATTCAATAAAGCTATGGTATCTACTTCACAGGCTTCACGTGTCTTCGATGCCACAAGTAGGTCATCAATATATTGTACTAGTACTGAGCTTTCAGGCATGGTCAGACTTTCCAAAGATTTCTTCAACAATTGATTGAATATTGAAGGGCTCTCTGTATACCCCTGTGGGATTCGGCACCATGCCAAAATCCGCTGTCCAAACCGAAATGCAAAAATCAGCTGGCTGTCATGATGCAATGGAATTGAAAAGAAAGCATGGCACAAATCAATTACTGTGTACCATTCAGCATCATGAGGAATCTGATACAAAATCACTGATGGATTTGGCACAATAGGACAACATGATACCACAATTTTGTTAACTTTTCTCAAATCTTGTACTATTCTGAACTTCCCATTAGGCTTCTTCAGTCCCATTATAGGTGAATTACATGGGCTACTGAGTAACTCTCTCAAGACTCCTTGCTGAATCATTTTGTCAATTATAGGTGTTATTCCTTCAATTATCTCTGGTGTCAATCTGTATTGTGGGATATTAGGATAAGAGATTCCCTCTTTCACTGTAATTTTTACTGGATCTACATTATTCATTAATCCCACATCCTCTCCAGTATAATCCCAAACTGCTGCTTTTACTGTGTGCCTCAATTCTTGAGGTAAATCATCTGGATTAAATACAGCATATGTTCCAATAACCTCATCTTCTCTATTACCTAGAGTTACTCTGTCTAAGACATCCTCATCCGGTGTCTCAAAGGCTATTCCATCCGGAGTACAAAAAATTGTGCAATTCATTTTACACAACAAATCCCTACCTAACAAGTTCACTGGACTAGTGTCACACACTACGAACCTGTGCATATCTGAAAATTTCCCTATCCTTACCCTTACTGGTTCAGTAAATTGAGTCCTAATCTGTGTATTAGATACACCAACCACTTGGATTGCTTCGTCCGAGAGAGGAAGATTTCTTATATCTGCTGACCTGACAGTTGATCTCGTCACTCCTGTGTCTACTAAGAAAGTAACACTTTCTCCATTTATTTTCCCATCTACAAATGGTCCTGCCTGGTCTATTTCTAGAGTTGCTCCAAGTATGCACTCTTCCTCCTCTCTTCGGCACCGTCAGAAGTCCCCTTCAGACTCGCTTCCCTCATTCTTTAGCCAGTATTGTTGTACTGGATTTGTACGTCTTGGCCTGTTTACCTGTTCCTCATTGTAAAATCCCGAGTCTTGATTGTATTTCTGGGATCCTCTGTTCTGCGGTAAAGGCGGTTTTGGCTCTTGATTCTGCTGCTTGACAACCTTCTGCTGTTGCTGCGGATGATTACACCCCTCGTTCTGCACCTGTTGATTCAAGGATGGATTGTCATTATTCACTAATGGTGGATTCGTACACTCGGATCTCCAGTGCCCTAATTTTCCGCAGTTGTGGCACGGAAATATTTTCTTCGCCTCCTCAATGTTCCCCTTTCCTTTTCCTGCACCGTATCTGGGCCTATTTCCTGGATTATTTGTTTGTTCAACCAGCTGTGCTTCTTGTCTTTCTGCAACTTTCACCTGTGCCCACATTGCTTTTTCCTTCAGCTTTCTCTGTTTCGCCTCAATTTCATCACTGAAGTACTTTGCATGTCTCAAGATCTCATCAATCTTCTTACTCTGCCAATCAACTGTGTGTTCACGTATCATTTCACTTATTTCAGGTCGCAAACCATATACAAATCTGTATACAAAATGACTCAAATCCTTATCACCCAGATGTTCATCCCCACTGAACTGTTTAAAAGCCAGTATTAACCTTTCATAAAAGGCATGAACTGATTCCTTTGCTTCCTGATGTGTTCGATCTATCTTAACCCAATCTGTCTCTTTTGGAGGTACTTTATTCTTCAAGAACACTATGACCTGTTCATATTTTTTCATAACCTCCGGGTCTGGAGCTCCTGTCTTTTGATCTCTCGGGTATTCTTTAGTGGGCCAATCTATGACTATTTTACACTCTGCCCACAAGTCTGCTGGAACAATTATATCAAACAGACTGTTCAGGTCAATCCACAGCACTTTTGACAATTTCACAAACCTATCAACCTGCCTATACCACTCGACAGGCTTCTCTCTCAGTCGAGGAAAATCATTTGTAAATGACAAAATATCCTGCCTAGTCCATGGGACATGTACATATCCTCCTCCAGGAATATCTCTCATAGGATAAGCATCCACTGTTTTTTCCTTCTCTCTCATAGGAAATGCTGAGTAAGTCTTGTCCACTGCATCTTCTCTTTTCTTATACCATCTATCCTTCCACTTTTCCACATCACCCCATTTTCGCAATAATCCAATCATTTCCTTAATCTGTCCTGTTCGGCCAACTTCATTTAGATTCTCAATATCCTTATCCGTAAAATCTACTCGGTAAGGCTTCTGTAAAGCTTTCACTTTATCCATGTCAATTCCCATTTCACTCGCTATTCCCTTTAACCTGTCATGTGTATTCTTAGCCCTCCATGTGATACTCTTGCACATGAATAACAATTCACCATCATGATGATTTTTTAACGTTTCCGTAGGAATTGTTCCTACTATAAGCTCCTCCAATTCCATACGTAACCTTGCTACATCAATTGCCTGAGAATCTTTGTCCTTCCTTTGGAGAGCCTTCAACCAATCATTCAAATCCTCAACTGTTATTCCCGTAGATTTTTCTGTACTCACCTGTTCCGCCATCCTCTGTGGTTCCAAAATTGATCCTCCCATTATAATATTTCCTTCCATACAACCAGTATTCAATCCTGAGTTAGGCTGTACATTTAACTCTCCTCCACATATGGTATGTCTCCACTGATTCTCTCCCGTCCTCATTCCTGACTGTTCTGGAGAACTAACTAGTCCATTTCCCACATATGGAACTGTTAAACCACTTTCACCCATTCTTTGCTTAACAAAAATAGGCATAACCGGGCCTATGGTTACAGGCACTGTAACAGCTTCTAGATTCTTGGTCAATTCCCTGATTTTCTCTGTCAGTTCAAAGGTTGTTCTTGCTAGTTCTCTGGTCTTTTCATCCTCAAGTTCATTCTCTCTTTCTATCTCTCTCTCTTTTCCCACCAGAGAACAACTATCTTTCAACTCAGGGGCTGTAGCCTCTGTTTTTATAATCCGCACGGTGTTTCTCATTGGGGTACCTGCTGTTCCTACCTCTGGTTCTCGTCTATACGGGGGTGGTCTTTTGTAGAGCATGTCCTCTAAGACTTCATCATCAGACTCATTTGCCCCATATCTTCTGGTCTCTACATTATGTTCTTTCTCTGTACACTTTCTACCTCCCGATTCTTCTACTGTTCTTACGGGATATAACCCTTCAGTCATACTCGCATCTCGCCACCTTCTCATTCGGTCATGATGGGTTTCGCGATCATACTTGCGCCCAAACATGTACCTGTAGTTATTCCCACTCCTCTGCTTCTCTCGCTCATGAACTTCATCTTCCCATTCTACTAATGCCTCGAATTGCGTTGGTCTTGGTCTGGGCTCTAAACTCATCATCTTCTCCCGTAAATTTCTCAAGTGTACTTAGCCCGATTGTCTAACCAAATACAGGTATGATACCCATATTTTGCAACCATAAAGGATGCAGGTGTTCTTGCCGGAGTTAGTAACTCACCTTCTCTAGTTACTATATCCTTATCTTTGTCAAACCATTTTTTAATTTTACTGAACAAGGATTTCTTCTTCTTTTCCCCAGTTTGGTAATACATTTTTGCATTTATCACAATCCTCTAGTCCTTACTACAACTGTACGATCTTTTGTCCAATAACAGCGCGACCCACACTAACGCATTAATCCCGGAGCGTTTACGTCACCCTGTACTTCTTCCAATCCCTGCGTGGCTCACACCAACGCTCCAATCACAGTACTCTCACTGTTCTAACTTACTGTCCAATCACAGCGCGGTCTTCCTGACGTCAACAGTCGCTTGCTGCAGTTGCTTCTACTCCTGTCTCCTATCACTCGTCTACCCCTCCTTTACAAAACCTTCTCGGTAGACTTTGTTTCAGTTTCTACAAATCTATTAGTTACAACATATAAACATCTCCATTGCCTGCTCCGCTAACCACAGAATAGTAAAGACCTTTCCCACGAGAATCCCGCTTCTCTTTAGAACAGCGCTTACCTCTGCTCTATTACGGAATTGGAATTGTTACTTTCGTTGACACAGTAGCACATCCCTCTACTCTGCCCTTCTAACATGCATCCATTAACTGTTTTCTCTCGGAATGTTCCTAAGAGCTTTACAATTAACTAAATGCCCATACATTCACACACTTTCATACCAGAAAATGTAGCACATTCATACAGAATCCTGTCTTTCCCGAGAACAGCAAACAATATGTCCTACTACAGAATTATAGCATACGTTAACCAAGCAGCGCTTACCTCTGCTTTGTCCTTCAAACAAGCTCAGAGAATACCTATTACCTTCCCAGTGATAAGCGATAACGGCAATCCCAAAAAAGGATCCCTGATACTTAAGACCAGAACTTCACAGATAACCTTCGCAACCATACATACTTCTCTCATACAGGAAATATGTTTCTAGTAGTAACATACGACGATGTCACTGAATCGAACCCAGACAATGCGACGCGCAACTTCAATTGTCACACGCTTCTCCCTGCATTCGTACAGGGCCAACAATTCCGCCTTTCCCGAGAGCAGCACTCACTTCCCTCTGCCCTACTACGGAACTGTCACCGACTCCCTACGTTCCAGAAGCCGTACACACTACATATAACTCAATATGACTTCAACATTTAGTATTAGTACATATATTAACATCAATCAATAAATCCAAAAGCCTATGTACAAGCAATCTATCAGATCAAGACAATAATCAAAACCATCACACTGCTACGAGGAAACTTCTGCAGATCAAAGCTTATAAATTCTCCCTACTTCCATGGACAAAGTAATTTCACAGTCATGTGCACATACACTCATCATACGCTGGTGGGGCCCATTACACCAACATTCATTCTATTACCCTATCCGTAATGAATGTAAGAGAGAACTCTTTAATCAATCTGCACCTAATTTGAGGTCAATGCAATCAAATTGAATTATCTTGAGTCATGATAAGAACAATTAAACACATCTGAGATCTCAATAACATAACAAAGAAATAACCACCCGACACTGTAATTCAAACAAGAATGATTTATCTAAATTAATTCATATGGAAAGCCATTCAATTTGCAAAATCATTTTTCTCATATTTACCTATTCTGGCTAAATGTCGTTTTCTAAATCAGGACAGGTCTCTCGGCAAAGAATTAAAGTCTCTCAAGCCGTCATGTAGAGTCACCGTCCTCTCAGTCAGCATCGATCCTCTTGAGCATAAGTTCAGGAAGAAGTGGCCACAGACCCTCTCTAGTCTAGAAATATTTATACTAAAATGTACATACTAAAAGTTACAAACAAACTCTAAACGTCCGTTAGGCAGGAAAGGATGTCATCTTGCAACATTAGAAAAATCTCCGCTCTTGGATATCTTGAAATTCAAAACAGGGAAATAGGAAGTCCAAACTGACTCGTAACATCCACGGTTGCCTTTCTCCGGAATTGTATCGTATCACTTGCAGTGAAGCCACCACAAGTTTATCAAAATGTTCATTTGTGACAAATGTTCTCTACCAAGGATAACTGGCGGTCATCCCAGAGTTGTCATCTTTCTTCACAATTTTGGTTCAGACAGAGGCCGAGGTCATAATCAGCGAGGCCTCTCTTCATATTTCACCTACTCAAATGCAGGCTGTAGATGTCAGCCATTTTCTTAGCAGGCCATAATGGACAACTTAATTAAAAAGAAACACAAAACAACGTTACCACATTGTATTGATTACACAGCGTTAATTCCCACTAATACCCATATGTGTGTGTATTTATCTAGCCATTTGCAACATAAAAAAGCATTAAAGCGTATTAACTTAAAGCGCAAACACGTAACAAACATCGCATAAGTCACACTTATCTAATGAATTTGCTCACGAACTTAGTTCACTTATTAATTTAGCCATGCAATTGCATTCCCACGTATAGTTCTTTATTAATAAGGTTGGTTAATAAAACTCAACAAACTTAGTACTTAATAATTAATCATTAGTAATTTTAATTATGACATACAAAAATATAAACTGATGTTTGGGTTTAAGTAGAAAACCCTGCTCCAGCAATCCCTCCTCTTTGAAGTGCCAAGATTAAAGCTCCCGATGCGCAGGAGTGACAAGGCGGCGCTTATGAGCACAAGTTCTGCTGCCCCCTCCTCCTTGCTGAGGCTGGGCTTTTCAAGGCTAATGGGGGATATAGTCCCTCCCCAGCAGCACAAACACAAGATGCAGCAAGATCAAAGCACCTGAACCATGGGACTCATGAGGCGTTCATGAGAAAGAGTTCTGCTGCCCCCGCTCCCTTGCTGTGGGCTGCGGGCAGGCATCTCAAGGCTGCTAGGGAATGCAGTACCACCCCAGCAGTATAAACACAAGATGTGGCAAGATTAAAGTTCCCACGCCGCAAGATTCATGAAGCGCTAATGGACGCTTTGTGCTGTTCCCCTCTTCTTGATGCCGATGGCTTCTCAAGGCTGTCTAATGTTGCACACTATGGCCGCGGGCAAATAACACTGAGCATTTGCAATTGAGTCAAAGTTAATTCTATGAGCCAAAATGGCTTTGCATAAAATAATCAGAGTCCCCTACTGTTATATTCCTGAGTTAGTCCAATGTAGTGAGGCAGCTTATTTCTTACCTTGTCCTCACAAATAAGATTTTCAGGTGTGACCTTTTGCACATGTTTGCATGTGCAACACTGTTGGATTAGTTTCCCTGAAACTAAACTTGTTTATACATCTAGCTTTGCACAAACATTATAACAATGCCCTGAACATCATGTACTAAGTCTCTTTTTGCACTATGTACAAAGATCATCCCTATCCTCATCCACGGGGCGACAGGGTTATCTACACATCCATAACATCACAAATCTATACCCACATGTCTACTATAAAATATGAGCATCCCGATAGATTAGCAGAGAAGGCTCTTCCACTGACACTGAGGGTCCTTGCATGCTGAGAAATCACTAGGCAGTGGTTTGACATCTTGTGAGGGGTGTCCATTTCATGACCGAGACGGGGTCTTTCATTCTCTACCACCATGGGTTGGATCATCCCTGGGGGTTCTTGCCTCTACACCTACACACACCCTAGCTACACTTAGAGTAGGGTTTGCATTGTAGGAGTGTGCTTGATTGCTGCCTTATTTTACATGTTAGCATATATACATTGTTTTAGCACCATGATCGAACTATATCTACTATTCACACTTTTGGTGCTCGTGATGATTTGTATCTGCTTCTGTCTATTAATCATTGCAGCACATGTATTCTATACAAGAATGACATTGGTTCAATAAATATATTGAAAACGTCCTACTGTGCATTCTCTCTATACTTTTCTGAGAATAAGTAAGCACGAGTGACTGAGTGAAAGGTTCTGCACTGTTTCCACGATCCCTGGGGGGGTCAGGGTTGTCATGTTCAGTGGTTGCCAGAAACATTCACTCCCTGGTAGGTTAGGAGGGCTTACGATGGCACTGTGAGCTAGCTGGTCTATAGGCCAACATATCCTGCGGGGGTGTCCGGAATCAGTATTGGCACCAAGCCCCTAGTTTAGTTTATGGTGTGCAAATAATGTGCAGATCCTACAGATGAGAAGGAACTACACTACACCACTTTAAGAAAGTGTAGGTTGTCTAGTGCCCCTCAGAAGTTTGGCCCACATATTCAGGAGGATGTTATGAAGTCTTATTATATTTTGCCATGGAATATATTTCAAAGTAACCAACCAGTCACCACTACATCATGGCAATTGTTTTTTAAAAGATGACATCAATAAGATTCTGCCTAATAATACCATACGCCAGTCTGCTTTGGGCCTCAACCGGGAAGGTTGGTAATCTAGAACTCTTCCTGGACATAGTGCATTATGTAAGATCTAACTGGTTAGCTATTCTCCTTAGGAAGGTTTTAAGCCACCTCAAGAAATGGGGATGACAGTAGTTCAGATTTGATTACATTCAAAATGCTAACAGTAAATAGACTCAGCAATTTATCATGTAGTCAACAAATGGCACAAAATTTAAGAGGCGCTTTAACTCTTTTGGGACGTTTCATGACAATGGAGTGCACCTGTGTCTCTTAACCAGTCACTAAGATATCCAGAAGGACAGGACGGCTTTGTGTTACCAAGCCAAAATTAAAGGGGGACTTCTGCTATTTAGAAAAGCTAGAGGACAAAGTTGGGGCACTATTTCTCTAAACCAGACACAGAGGTAACCAGAAGCGCAGCACAGCATTTCTTTACAGGGATGAAATGTTGACCCACAAATTAAACCAAGTTAGAGTTTCATCTGGTTCTCCAACAGACTGCATCCCTGCTACCATGAGGTGTACCTAAGGTGAATTTGAAAGTAGACCCAAACATACAAAGATCTTAGTATCCTGAGCATTCAACTAAGTTGTACAAAACATTTACATACATAGTACAAATGCCTGTTTGGCATAGAATGCAACTGCTTGGGCCACTTAGGAAACTATCCCCTGTTTACATCCACCATTTCTATGTATATATACATTGGATCAATAAATTTCATGATGCAACTTTGGCATGCATACTGGGACTCTATGATGTATTGGGTGACTGTTGGAATTTTTAGGAACATTTGAACATGTCAGAAATTACAGTTCTATGACATTGAAGCACATTTTTCTTAGTCTGCACATAAAATTGATCTTGATAGCCCTGAAGAAGTCTTCTAGATGAAACACATGTTGGCTGTATCACTTGTGTTCACTGAGATCATATGAACAACACTGTTACATCATATAATGATGGTTACTGTACTTTGTATCTGGAGTTATTCCTTGTATAAATATATGGGAGAACATTGATGTGTTGCTCTACTGTGCTAATGTTTTATTATAATAAAAGTCTTTTCTACTACATATGCATAATACTTTTTGTGCTACTTGGTTATGTGCTCTGGTTAAAAGTTCCCAGGGAAAGACTGCCCACTTATGCAGTAGTTTCTGTTTGCCTTACTGAAAAAAGGTCCAAAACTCCATGTGTTAGGCCATTTTCAACACTAGATTTGGGTTCTGAGTGTTTTGGCTGTGTATGGGAGTGCACTGTGGTAATCACTAGTGCCTTCCCACACTTAACAATAAAATCCAATTTGAAGCAGGTACTGTACCCACAACAAACCCAGAGAAAGAGGTTTGGTAGGACAAAAGTAGGGTCCTTTAGCAATCAGACAAGGGGTGCACATGAATTGTCCTGGTAACTTGTTTTTTCCCTTTCAAGTGTGCCAAAGTTTTATATGTGACTCTGCAGACCTGTCAGGCATGACTTGATACTGTGAGTCAACAGAATGCTCATAGCCCCCATCCCACATATTCTATTGGGCACAGAGGAATCATCTCTGCTCTATTTAGGTCAGCATAGTGTGTTTCTGGAACAAAGTTTACATCTCTTTCACACCTCTTTCCAGGCTGAACACCAGGTGGGAGTTACTAGAGGGTTAATGTAAATTAATCTCCACAAACTTCAGTCAGGGGAAATATAACTTTTTAAACGTTATTTTTCCATAATATTTGTAAAAAATCTGTCTTCACCATTTAATTGGATTTTTAATACCTCTTGTATTAACTTGTTTCTGTGATTATTTTGGTCTCTGTAAGAAATTGGATTATTATTTGGGGTAGGTGACTACCCACCTCAAGGAATGTTCACAACCCTTGTCAAGATGAACACTTAGGGGGTCATTACGATGGCAGGCGGATGTGAGTCCGCCTGCCATCAAGGTGGTGAGTGGAACAGGTCGCTTGTATGGCGGCAGTCCCGCACGTGAAATCACGTTGCGACCAAACCATGGCTGTCGCATCTTGCATGTTTACCATTGAGCAGCATCTGCCCCAATAGTAAAAATGTATGTAGTGCCTTTCCCTGCACTACGTGGCAGGCACCACGCGGTGCCTGCCACTCAGTGCAGGGAAATTCAGGGCAGACCATGGGTACCCCCCAGTGCACCAATGCCTCCCCCAACACAAGTGGGGCCCGCAACGGGCCTTCAAAACCAATCCCCGCCAGCCTTTCAATGGTGGTTTACCCACCACGGAAAGGCTAGCTGCGGCCAGCATCTTAATCTGGGGGACGGTGACTGCTAGGCAATGCCACTATTTTACTGATGCTGACCACTCCGCCAGGCAATCGTAACGATTGCCTGTGGCGGTCCGTCTTTGCACCCGCCACGGTCAGATTCCTCCCCGCCATCTGGCGGTGGCGGGCCTTTCGCCAACATAATGGCCCCCTTAGTTAGCAAATTAACCTGAGCTCATCCCCTGGTAATTATGGTACATAGCTGACAGGTTTAACTTAGCACAGTGCGTGAAAAAATTAGCATAATAAAAACAGTAATAAAGTCTAAGTGCAGAACCTTAAAAATAGCAAACCAAATCAGAAAAAGAGAGTGGAATTTAATAAATAAAATTACTTCAAAGTGCCCAAAATCTAATAAAGGGAACTGGTGATATAAATATTAAAAGTTGTGAGTACATCTAGAACCAAAAAGCACATAATCCCAATAATAGTGAATGGGAGACTGGCAACTAGGCGCAATTTGAGGCGTGTTGCCATGGAGCACATGTTAGATGCACCAATCAAGTACGTACTAGTCCACCACAAGAGTACACTTCTAAAGCCCCCCCAGATCTCAGGGGAGGATCTTAGAGACTCCTAGGTTGTCAAGCAGAGGCCAACAAAAGGACTGAGTTCACGCTCAGTTACCACTGGTCAGCTGAGAAATTGCAGAAAAGGCCTCTTGTAGCTGGTTGCGGCCTTGTAGCTCGAACAGTAGGTCAGACATATGACACTAGGAGTCCAATTCACTGTACTGGGTACAAGAGGGGCAGGGTACCTCTTAGGTCACAGACACCAGGTCCAGTCCTCTTTTGTTCTTTTTCAGATCTAGAATGTGTTCTGAAGTGGGTGACTGAAGATGCCACATTTATGCCTGGCTCCAGTGTAGAGTGGGAGTTTCTCCTGACTACACCCTAACCAATTGGGTAAAGGTTCCCAGGGTCAGCCCTATCCACTTTGGGCTTTTCCAAGATGACAAAAGTGTTCAGCTGCACTACACTTGGGATCAGAGGGCCGGGGAGAGTGTGGGGAGTGTTCTATGGTAATCCTAGTGTCCTCCCACATCTAAACCCAAAATTCAGTTTGAAGAAACCACTGCACCACCAATAAATCCACAGACAGAGGTCTGGTAGGACAAAGTAGGGTTCATCAGTAACCAAGCAACACACTAACCCTAGGAAATCCCAGGGGAGGGAACTAGAGGCATGGGGCACCCGGAGCAAGCTGGCCTCCAGCCTAGCATGAATACACAAAAGAAGCTGCTCCAAGTTACAGTGAGCAAAACTTAGTAAACACTATGTTAAAAAATGCTGGCATCTCACAAAAAGTGAAGGACTTTCCTCACACACCACCTGGTGTCATGCTTCATCATCGGCAGTCCTCGCTCTTTAAAAACCTGGTTTGGTTTGGTTTGATAGAGATCGAGCCCACACCTGGAGACAGGGAGGCACTTCTAAAACTAAGTGGGGGCCCGTCAGCATGAATTAATTTTATAAAAATCAGTATAATCGCCAGAATACATTTATTCAAACAGGTAATTATATGATATTAAAAATCCAGGAGCAGTGAGAAGGGGAGTTACTGCCCCATTACCGTAGTGGTTAGGTTTGTCAACATGTTTCTGCCTATGTGGCCCAAAGGGTCCGCAGCCTTCATCAGGACGGGAAAATGAAAAAGGGCTCCTATCTTACCAAAACATTGAATGAAGTTACCACTGGGTAGGTTGATCTGTGTCACTCTCTACCTTAGATGATTTCCTGAAACCATGGTCAAGTGTCCTACACGCCCCATGGGAGGAGAGAGAAGGAGAGACCCCTGTAGTCTTGCGATCCTGTCCCCTACTTTTCAAGTGTGCCCCCATTGTTGTATGTAAATCCAGCAGACCTGTCAAGTACACACTGGCCGGATTTGCAACTTCAATGTCAAAAAGGATGCACAAAGCCCTCACCCTTCATAATCTGTGAGGTTCAGAGGAGTTACCTCTGCTCATTCGGGTCAGCCTATTGTATGCTCTTTGGAGGCATTTCACACCATTTTCACACCTCGTCCAATGTGGATCCCTGGCTGGGAGACGTTTGCTGGGAGAAAGTTGAAAGAAAATTCAAATTAGCTGCCAGGAACCTCAAACACAGCAAGGGTAATTTCTAAAAGTTACCTTTCCGTTATGGTTATTAAAAATACAATCTCACTATTGAATTGTATTTTTTAATAATTATTAACAATGGGTGCTTTAATTATTTTTCTCGCTAGTCCTGTTCCTGAGATATAGTATTAGGATTTTAATCTGTACTCTTGTTTCTGCATAAAACTGCTAGGCCTGCCACAGAGGAAAATAGCTTTTGGGAGCTAGGTATTGTAAGGACATGTTAACATTGAATTTCTACATTTCCTTATTTTAAATACCATGCAATCTGCTTGTGGGCTACACGGCCTACATGGGAATGACTTATAAATATTAAAAAGTTAGGTGTTGACCTGTCAGAAGTTTTTATTTTAACAGGTTGAATTGTGGTTTCTATACTGCTACAGTCAGGCTACACTAGTTGGCCTGACGCCACATTTTACACTGTCACTGTAGTGCATCACCCAGTATATGCTTCGATCTACTAGTAGCATTTAACCTACAGGGCCCTGACTACATTTTGAACTATATACTAAGGACATACAGGTAACATAAATATGGTAATTAAAAGTATACGCATTACATCATGTTGAAAGGAGGAGCAGAGGAACTCTACTACTGGTTAGCACAGGTAATGTGCACAGACATCTAAAGCCAGCAGAAACCGCACAGAAAAGGTGTATTTCCTACAATCCCTATTCCTGACATACAGTATGAGTATTGTAATCTGTACTCGGATTTTCTACACAGGTCAGCTAGGCCTCCCACAATAAACATACCTTTTAGGGTATTGAACTGGTAATTAATAATTAGCTACCTGTCCACTTTGAATACCACACACCCCGCTTAGGCTATTACGTCTACAGAGGAGTGACTCACTAATATTTAAACATGAGGTCTTTACTTCTGAAAAAGGGTTATTTTGACAGGTTGCACTGCAGGTTTTCCACTGCAGCAGTCAGACTAGACAGGGAAGGCCGGGAGCCATATTTGGACTTCCACTGTAGTAAATGGCACAAAAGGTGCTGCAGTACACTCAGGATATTTAACTTCCAAGCCCTGGGTGCACGTTTTAAGCCATGAACAAGGAACCTACAGGAACGTTAAATAGGCCAATCAGGAATAAGCCAATTTAGCAATGTTTAAATGAGGAGCAAAGGCTCCTGGGTAGTAGGAGTAATGTGCAAAGAGTTTTAAAGCCAGCTAAAATAGAGTCCATCAAAATGCAAAAAATGTGGGGTCACCATGCAGCAAAGGCAGATCACTTACATGCGGTCTGTGACAAAAACCCTTCTTTATTTTTTTGATGTTGATGATTAATTTATTAGCCCTGCTTAAGCCATCATCAATCAGCTTCAAAGCAGTGTGACACATATGATCAATTGTTGCTCTGTCGTCCACATATGTGAAGACATGCACATGTTGTGGTCCCAGTGGAAAGGACCTAGTGAAAAGTGAAGGTTTAACTAAATTGGCTGTGTAGTTGCTAAAAAGTACAAGTGCTAAAACAAACCCCTTCTGCCCCCCCCTAAGTGGTACAGAAAAAAATATTCCTCCTATATAAATTTGACCCTCTCCCATGTACAACTATAGAGATTAAAATGCTCTCAATATTGAATACAAACTTCCTAAATGCAATCAACTTGTTCCAAAGCAGTTTCATGTTCACACTCATGTCCACACTACCTCACTATAAAAGCATTACTTTACTCAATGAAAAAGACATATAGGCATTCCTTTATGGTTGGATAGACGGTTACTGCCATAATATCATCCATTGTGCTATAATAAGACCTAAAACATGTGTGATAGGAGGGCAAAAGGGGATATTGAGTCACCTATCACTATAAACGACCCAGTCCATGCCTCAGACAGAATTCAAGAATGGTAATGAAATGATAATTCACAGGATCAGCTGGACACCCATTTGTGCAATAGATGAATTATCAACCCTTTTCAGGAGAACGAAATAGCTGTATATTGTAAGTCTATTGAATATAAGGGACTGTCAGGGGGACAGTTACCTACAGGGAGAAACGTAATCTTGTACCCTTGCAGTCGGCACATGGGCACCCACTTCTGGAAGCGGAAGGGCGGAGTTAGCCTGTGAGAACTAAAACTAAAAAGAAGGACGAGATGGAGTGGCAGAGAAGAAAGGGCAAATGTGCATGAAGGAAGGCGGGACTTCAGGAGACACTATGAGTTACTGTACCGCATAGGAACCTCCCAGGAGAGTGGCCGGTGAGATCAAGGCAGGAGGAGCAGAGGCAAAGAGAAGCCCAATAGAGAAGAATTAACAAACAGGGAGAGGAGGCAGGAGAATGGAGAGAGTTGGGTGAGTGGGAGCACAACACGGAGCCCGCAGGCAGCAGCAGTGATCCAGAGGACAGCTGCAAGTGGTGGGTCTTAGCGGGGCCAGGAGAACCCTTACAGCCCAATCACAAAGCGAGTAACGAGAGGGTACAGGAGAAAGGATGGTGGGATGAAGGAGAGGAGCAAATTTACAACCGAGCCACCATGAGGCAAGTGTGAATACACACCCCTAAACTACTTCCTGGATGAACGTTTTGAGACAGACACAGAGAAAAAATAGATTATTCATCCTTAAATCCTTTAAGATTACTTCTGCCAACTTACAGGGGCATATTCCAGAAGCCCTATACTAAGACTCTGATTTTTTGGTTTTAATTGACTCGTGTTGATAGAGTAACGGGAAATTGTTGACTTGAAGAAGTTCAATATTTCGAATTTCACTGGCAGTGCCAGTAGCTGAAACACTTTCAGGTGCATTAATATAAACCCAAATTCCCTTTTGACACTTCATTAGATGCATAATTAACCACTGTAATCTGCATGGGATCCATTTAGTTCCCAGAGTAAACTTTTATGTCCTGTTTTTTAATTTGTTTTATCTTCATTGATGCTCAGCACACTTTCCACAGGCTTCATTCGTGCACCGCGACTGGTGATCGTTGAGCCTGGCCTTTAGCCACCCATGGTCCTTTGGCCACATACTGTGGATACCATCATGTAGATTTGCATTCTGTCATCCAAATTGGTTGTTACGCCCAGGGCATTATTACCTGCACCCATCCCTGTATCTAATGGTTTAGATGCAGGGAGTGGCCTTCAGCCTCTTTGTAAGAGTACCTATTGCACCTGGACTTCAAACCATGGAGAGGAGGGGTTTTTATACAGGCATTGGAACATTTCCAAGGCCTGTGCGCAGACCCTGTGTGGACATAACACACTGCGCAGAGCCTTCATCCCTGCACTCGAGTGGTTGAGTGCAAGGCCTGGCTTGTGGCCTTAATCACCAAGATTAAGACAGATTCTGTACATCTTCTGGAACAGAAGCCAGCTTGTTTTTTTTGTTTTCTTCCATGAGGTCGGTGTTGTGAATGAAGATGTTCTTTTTCAATTTTCCTAGCATCTGGCCATTTGAGATGGTTGGATCTGTAGGACAAAGTTTTTCTTGTTGGTGATCGGTCTGATATCTGAAGTGCACACAACCCTATCACAGAGGATCCAGAAAGTGAGTCACTCGTTTGTAGCAACTACGGTTCTAGTCCATTTTTGAGAAGAATAACCGGTATTGTTAATTTCTTTAAATGTGTCTACCCATAAACACTGGCCTTTGCTAGAAACAGTGTAGAGAACAATAATCTACAACAACTAGAAATATTGAAGAAAAGACGGTAGGCACATTTATTGGCAATTTCAAGAGCGCTACTAAAGTTTGCATACATTTTACGTTCACTAATTTTCTGGTGTGTCACTGAGCGTGCGCCCATCTTCTACTACTCTAGTGCATCCGCAGGGCCGGCTTTAGGGCAAGCAACTGGTGAGGCCGCACAGGGCGCTGACCTGTGGAGGGGACGCCGACCTCATGGGAGAGGGGTGCTTGTTTAGCAATCACTTGATTGGAAAGATGAGGGGCACTTATGCCCTGGGGGTACTGATAGAACCGAGGGGACGGTCATGCGGTGTGGGGGCGCAAAAAATTATTCTCGCACCGGGCGCCACGAGCGCTAAAGCCGGCCCTGAGTGCATGGCGGTCTGTCCATTTGTCTCGACTCTATGGACGTCTCCTTTCATATCAGTTTACTAAAAATAAACACTCTCTGGCAATGAGCCTTGCAATCATCATTCTCAAGCTGGAAAGACTCCGAAGGATTAAAAACCTGAAAGAACAAATCACAAGCACAATTTTGTGGTCTAATTGGCAATAAATGAGGTTTGATTGGTGATAGTTAGGAATAGGTGAATCATCAGTATTTGAATAGTATTCGCTTTAATGATAGAATACGTTTACCATCTGGCCTAATTGTGACTCAGCCAACTGTTCAGCTGCAATTTATTGGGACAGCCATCAATAATCGTGTTTCAGAAAAGTGAAAAATAAAAATAAAACACTTCTCAAATGTCATTTCAATTTCTATTTTTCTAAAATGCATTTGGAAAGTATACTTTCTCTGTTTGAGCTAATCTGAGCTTGTGTATAAGCTATAGTGAATGGACGAAATTTTCATTTACATAAACAAATCATGTCTTTTTGTGACATATGTTTAGCATTCACAACATTAAAAAAAAAATGAATGGATGCAAATTAAAGGTGAACAACAAATAATTTGCTGAATTCCCTATTCCACAAATGTTCTACCTTTAAAGGCAAATCAGTAATGAGACACTTCAGGTTCAGTTATTTTTATAGGTGAAGTGAATGGGTGCGCAGATCTTAGTAATGAAGTAATGCATTTTAATTCTTTATGCAACGGTAGTGTATTGCAGAGAATATTCTGGAATACTTGGAACAAGGTCATGTGAAATGCACTTGCTTATCACACCTTTTCATTTCCTGGGTCGTCTTATCTCTAATTGGCTGGACACCAGAGTCCATCTTAAAACGTGCTTTTTATATAAAATCACCTTGCAAGTTCTTTGGCTTATGTTAACTGAGAGAGATGTAAAATGTGCCACCATCCTGTGGAAGAAGGGAAGGCAACAGAAGATGGCGTACGAAGCCTGCAACTGAGGGCTGGGAGAGTCTCTCACTTCGGCCTGTTTCCTTCGTGCCCCTGGGCTTCTGACTGCTGCTTTTTCTCTCTTCAACCCCAAAATGGAAGTCCCCTTCCTGAAGGTTTGCAACTGCCTTTTAAGGTGACTTTGTAGCTAGTCAACTTCAGGTTTTCTTTATCTTTTCATTTTCCTATCCATCATAACTGTTCCTCCCTTGGTTTCTCCTGACTTTCCAAATCCATAATTTCTTCTACCATGTGATGATTGATGTCATTTGTGCTGTCTGTTCTTTTACTATTGCAAGGCCTTAGTCTAGTTGGAGGGTGTGTTGCAACACAACTGTGTTCCTTCGCTTGTTTCCTTGGTCTCACCACTTGCTTATTTTGATTGCTCGCTCCTGAATAATTTTACTATTGGATTACGGATTCTTGGTGTTTTTTCAATCCTCTGAAGTTTTCGTCTATCAAGGAGGATTTATGCATCTTTGGCTTTTTCCGCTTGAAAAAGTGGCAGCTTCTCAAGGGCACTTGCCCATACACAATTCCAATGTGTGGTGATATTGTGGCATCTGGAAACAGTCAACCGTAAATTGCCCAGCGAAAGACCCAGACCAGATTACTGGTAAGAGTCCAAACCTGAAAAATCTCTGAACATCTTCTTGCAGAAGGACAGACTCAATATGCTCATGTTGGTACAGTTTCTGTCTGCCCTGGATGCAGGCGACTGGATAGTGGACCTGCAGGACACCTGCTTTCATGTAGCTGTCCTACAGTGCCACAGAAACATTTTCAGTTTGCTGTTGCCTCACCAGAACCCCTCAGGTGTTCACAAAAGTGGATGGCATTGGTCTCAGCATACCTTCAGACAATGGCATTCCAGATTACCCCAACCTAGACAACTGGTTTTCAAAAGGCAGGCTTGCCACAGTCAGTCGCATCCACCCTCCAGATGATGTTAAGCCTCCTGACTTTACTGGGATTCACTTACAAACTTGCCGAAATCACACCTTACTTCTTTGCAAAGGCTCCCTTTTTATCTGAGCCATTCTTTTAGCCGTGCCAGGCCTTCCCTCCATAAAAGTGAGTCCAGGATATTTAGGCTGTGATCCTGATTTTTCAGGCTCGGTCCTGAGCCTCAGTGAGAGTGACTCTGAGACTTTATGCTTGTGGCCTCCGGCATCCTGCTAGTCAACTATGCCAGATGGCATATGTGGACTCTGAAGTTAAACCTGAAGTATCCATGGGTGCAGCACCAATGAATACTGTTTAAACCATCTTTAATCCATCCAGGTTTCAAATGAGACTGAAAAGACCTACAGTGCTGGCTGCTCATCCAAAATTGGACCAGCAGCAGACTCCTCTCACTGCCCCACCCAGCGCTCACTGTGGTGACTGGTGCACCATTTCTGCAGTGAGGAGGGCATCAGGGAAACAAGGAGCCTATGCTCTCTGATAGAGACCTGTCTCCACATGAACCTGTTGGAGTTGTGGGTCATTCTCCTGCCACTGAACGCCTTCCTACCATCCAACGACGGAAGGCTGGGTCAAGTTTCAGGGGCAACACCACCCCTATGTGGTACTAGAACAAGCAAGGCAGGATGGGGTCTTTAGTCTGGTACCTAACGGCAATTCATCTCTGTAACTGACTGGAGCATTAGGGCATGTCCTTAGTCATTAATCACCTGCAAGACCTTTGAACAGCAGGTGGATAAACTCAGCTGGTGACCACAAATGAAAGTTACATCTCGAGTTGGTGCAGGGCATCTTCCAAA
Source organism: Triturus cristatus (assembly GCF_964204655.1). Taxonomy (NCBI): domain Eukaryota; kingdom Metazoa; phylum Chordata; class Amphibia; order Caudata; family Salamandridae; genus Triturus; species Triturus cristatus. The sequence goes on along the minus strand of NC_140589.1, from coordinate 386,775,363 downwards.
AATGGGACTCCCCCAGGCTAGATCCGTTTGCCACTGGTGCGAATGTGGATTATCAAAGGTCTCTCTCTCTGAGAGGCTTATTAAATAGAGAGAAACATGTGACTTCTGCACACCTTTCCACAGCTACCTTTCCTTTCCTGGGTTCTGAAGATGATCAGAAATGAATGGGCCCAAGTCACCCTAGTCGCTCCAAATTAAGAAAGGATAGTGTGGCACCCGGGACTTCTGGGCATGAGCATCTGTACTCCTATCAGGCTACCCCTTTGGGAGGATCTCCTGATGCTTCAGCAGGGTACTTCACCTGAATATATCCAATCTGCAGTTCCATGCATTGAGATTTAATAGCAGCATTTGACAGCATACAAACTTCCTCGTGAAGTTGTAAGTTGTTAATATCATCCTTACTACCAGGCGTCCCTCTATGAAGTGTGTGGTGGAAACTGGGTCAAGTTTTTGACCTGGTATAACCCCCACCATGTAAACCAATTGCAGGCCACAGTGGGATCTCGTTCCTCATTTGCATTCCCTTCAAACCAATTCACAGCTGTCCACTACGTCTCCTGACTCTGAAGACAGTATTCCTGGTTGCAATAGCTTCGGCTCGTCATGTGAGTGAACTCGAAGCTCTCTCAATGCAGCTGCTTTACACCTCTTTTTACTCAGATATAGTGGTACTGAGTGCCATGGTGACCTTTCTTCTTCACTACGCCTCATTCCTCAATATAGAAGGAGAGGCTCCATCGGCTAGACACAGAGAGAGCGTGGATCTTTTACATCGATCGCACCAAAGATTATTGGTTGAATAATTCGCTTTTGGTGTGGTTCTCTGAGGCAAAGAAAGGAGTAGCGGGGCATAAAAGGAGTTTGTCAAGGTGGTTAGTCCTCTCGTTAAGATCTGCTTTGTATGAGCTAAACAGCAGCCTTCAGAAGGACTGATGGCCCTTGTCACCAGGGTCATGGCTGCTGCCATTACACTGCACCTGCATTGCCTGTTATTGATGTCTGGCAGGCCACTTTGTGTGAATCAGTGAAAATATACATGAGGCACTACTGCCTTGAAAATTAGGACCGACAGGAACGGCGTTTTGCCTGTTTGATTCAGCTGGAATTTTCATATGAGACATTCCACAGACCCACGATCTTGGGAGTACTACATTGGTATCACCATGTAATACACTTACCAACCCCTTTAGCACCAGTAGTTTTGTCTGCCAAACCTTTAGCTCAGCCCTGAGTACCTAAGTCTCTGATCAGCTAGGCAGGGCTTACACAAAGGGACAAGTGTAAATCATGTAAACAGGACCAAAACATGAAGAAATTAAGAAGACACTCAAGAAATCCGACACCAATTTATAAAAATAGACTGTATTTTCAAACACCACAATAAAAAATGTCCACTGGGAGTGACGTGTTCCTTGTCACAGGGTTGATTTCCCTCTAAATCCTCTTGGTGCTGGTAAAAGTCTGGTCGTCACTGGGCTACCAGTTTCCCAGTATTGAGGTCAAAGCCAAATCATTCCCTGGGAAATAACCTGGGTTCTAGGTGACCAAGCTGCACTCTGACTCCCAGGCTCAGTGAACTTGGGTGCAAATTTGAGTGCCGGGTCCTGGTCCTTGGTGTTGTGTGGTTAGATTGGCTTTGGCCTGAAGATTCAGGGCTACCAAGTTGCCCCAGTAGGCTTCTCAGCGTTTGTGGCCCTGTGCTGTAAAGACGAGGTCAGCCATCTTGTCCCTTGGCGTCTCTTCACTTTGCCTGGGCTCTAGAGATGACTTCTCCTTGAGCAGGACACAGCATGCACAGTGTCTCTCCTTTGCTAGCTACTAGGCTCAGCAGGTGCAGTCCACACTGGTGCGGCCTCTCTTTAACTGTCCCACGGTGAAGCAGGGTGGTCCTTCTTTGCTTCTTATTCCCGTCCAGTTGAGATCTTAATGTCAGGCAGCCCGCCACAAACGGCCTGTCGGTGGCAGTCTGCCCAACAGCGTAATCGGGCCCTAAGTGTTACCACATTCTGGCATCGAAAGCTACATCGTAAGTAACTACGCACCCAACCTCTGACTGAGAAAAAAGCTGTATAATAAATTGAAACATTTGAATGTTGTGAAGTTCGCTTGAAGACAGTGGAGTGGCTCAGGGCTAATAATGGTTGGTATAAGCCATCTTCTCCAACATCACAATGCTTGTATTTCTGTTTCTCCCTTTTCGATTTAGAACATTCTACCGTCAGTGGATGGAATATTATAATAGCATGTGGCTCTGGCCTATAACTCAGGTTCAGGGTCTTTAACAATCAGTATAGCCCTCTGCAGCGGGCTATAAGGCTGCATTAGAACTTTGAAATGATGAGTGATTCATTGAAGAAAGTGGAGTGACTCAGGACAAATAGAGGTTGGTATTGGCCTTCTCCTCCATTATTCCAATACTTACCTTTCTGTTTCTCGTTAAAATTAAAAAATTATAGCCTCATGGGAGGGAATATTATAATTTAGCCTTAGGCCCACCGTAGCAGGCTCTACCAGCCATTAAAGGCCCGCTCCAGCATTAAAGGCCGAAGATGAGGGCCAGTCACAAGGGACAAGGCCTTTAACGGCCAGTAGAGCCCACTGCGGAGGGCTCTTAGGCTATTGAAACATTCTGCCCCTAGATGGAAGAATGTTCTAATTTGTAAAACAAAGGCCTCACAGAGCCCAAGGGGGTTGAAATGCCCTCGGGCGCCATGAGGCCTTTGTTAAACATAGGAATGTTGATGCTCCGGACTTCTACCAGCCCTATGAAGCCCGGAGCACTCCACTGTTTTCAATGGAGCTCCCAACATTCCAATGGTCTAATAGCATGTAAGCTACTGCCTTAATAAATAACAGTTGTTTACAGGCTCCTCCTTTGTTATAGACCTGCATCAATTTTCCGGGCCTTTGGTATCCAGTATAGCCACTGTCAATGGGCAACAATGCTAAACGAGATACGAAGCCATGGCCAATAGGCAATGTGTCATTTTTCTCAATACTGGCTCTGCTTACTGAAACTCTCTTCGTCGTTATTTTTTTGTTTTTTGACTAATATTAGAAAGACTCCACTACCACTTGACATCCGCTATGCCTATACCTGTGAACAACGTTAGAGTGATATTGCATTAATCTCCTTTAGCTGACATTTGCTTTAATTGATGCAATACATGAATTAAATCATTTTTATTCTATGATGTTGCTTTATAGTTTATGATTCATAAAAAGTTTATTGCCTCTATGAAATATTCCCAAAGTGTGCCTGAGTAATCGATTTGATCCAGTGATCATCACTATGAGGGGGTCAGGCAGGCTGCAGTTCTATGATTGTCTGAACTGCCTCATAGTGATTGTTTGCAAGATGTTTTTGTAGCTGAAATCTACTGGCACAGAAAGTAGTTGCACGGAGCTTTTGAGTGAGAAAAAAAGTCATCTTTTCCATTGTCATTGGCATGTATTGTAAATGCTTTATGCTTCTACATCTTGTATAGAATTGTTAACCTACAGGACATCATCTGGGAAGACAGTGTGAATTTCTGCTTTGTCTCAAATTATAAACGCAATATACAAAGAAATAAATTACATTTCCATCACAAAATCGTAGCTTGTTTGAGTCGATTTTAATACAATAATGAATTTTCAACATGTCATTAATATAAAGAGTTAACATTAGCAATATTTATTACATCATTAAACAAGCACTGGCATATCCAATAGGTCTCGGCTTTGGTACCTTCTAAGTGTTTAGCGAGAGCTATTGGCTTTGCCAATGTGTTTAAGCTTTGTTGTAGAGCAGTGCAGCTGCTGTGTAGCATGTTGAAAAGATATAATAAAGTATTATAAGCATTTCTGTTACCTTATATATACCCAAGTAAACATTATGTACAAATGAACAACCTTGTTAAAAAAAGAATGAATATATACAATGTCTCCCAGTTTGTCTGCCCTGGTGCTGAGGTGATGATGTGCTGATGCTCAGGTGATGCTGAGTTATACTGACATGGTGCTGAGGTGGTGCTCAGTGATGCAGAGTTGGTGCTGTGCTGGTGCAGTGCTAATGCTGAAGTGGTGCTGCACTGGTGCCGAGTTGGTGCTTTGCTGGTGGTGGTGCACTGATGCGGAGGTGGTTCTGTGGTAGTGTTGAGTGATGCTGAGGAGATTCTGCGCTGGAGCTAAGGTGGTGCTGAGCGATGATGTGCTAGTACTACGCTGATGCTGAGGTGATGGTGCTGCGCTGATGCGGCGGTGGTGGTGCTGCACTGATGCAGAGGTAGTGCTGCACTCGTAGTGAGTGGTGCTGCGCTGGTGCTGAGGTCATGCTGAGTTAAACTGACATAGTGCTAAGGTGGTGGTGTGCTTGTGCGGAGGTGGTGCTCAGGTGGTGCGGAGTGATGCTAAGGTGTTGTTCAGTGATGGTGAGGTGTTGCTGAGTGATGCTTTGCTAATGCTGTGATGGTGCTCAGGTGGTGCTGAGTGATGCTGAGGTGGTGCTGTGTGGTGTTGAGTGATGCTGAGGAGATGCTGGTGCTGAGTGATGCTGTGCTTGTGCTGAGGTGGTGCAGTTGACAATGCAGTTGCATTGTCCTCTTTTCACACTCTGAAGATGCTCAAGAAAATCTTCAAACTGCTATCAAACAACACCAAATAAAACAGTCACCCAAGCCGTCATCACCAGCAGACTGAACTATGGGAACATTCTATATGCAGGAATAACCAACCAGACCATCCAGAACGAAGCAGGCAGACTAGTCCTCAACCTCCCAGGCTGAGCCTCCATCACACCTCACCTAAGGGAACTACACCTGTTTTTTTACACAAAAGTGTGCACTCCTAAAACTCTTCATCCACACATACAAAGCAATCTAAAGCACATGAATTGCCTACACGAACAGCTCCCCTCCAGGCACCTCTGTTCTGCAGCTCTCAATAGCACACACTCCACACATACACAAAAGCAGATTAGTAGATAGTGTCTTCTCATACATAGCTCCTAAACACATCAGAGCCTCTTCCTCTCTTCTTGAGTTCCACAAGATGATGAATCCTGACTCTTTAAGTAGGTCCTCCTGAGGGCAGCTTTAAACATCTGCTATAGCGCCAGGATACCCTTACGGGTGACAGTATGCCATAAAATTAAAGGCAACCTAAAATATTTCCTGCTTCAGGACCTCTGCTGTCGATGCATGGCTATCGAGGCTCCCAGCCCACTGTCAGCATGTACCGTGTGCTTAGACACTGCCCGCTGCCTGTACCAAACACTAGTCTGCTAGGTGGCCACTGTTAGAACACACGCACAAATTGTGCGCATGCGTATTATCCGGCTCAGAAATGTTACACCTCTCGACCACAGAGAGCATGCTCCGAACAAGAGGCACCTAGCTGTATGCATGTGCAATAGAAGATAATCTCACAGGCATGAGGGGCTGGGAGGTTTTCTTCAATTTGCTAGGGATTGCAACTCAGTCCAAAAAGGTTTATACAGCTGTTGCACGGCAGAGACTGCTTGTTTTTTGGGACTTAAAACTGCTCCTGATCACCTCACTCCATTAAAATGTCATGCCCCTTGGGCTCCGCACCCTCCATAATGTTTCCTTCCAAATGTTTAATAAAAGGTTTTGCCCTCTAGTCTTTGAAACATATGGCAATACTAGGGGGAAAAGAGACCCGTGTGTGAGGTCCTTGTAAAATGACGCTGGGTAAATAAGTGGGAGGGGTGGGGGGAGTGCGGCCGAGAGCAGGGATGCGCGGCATTTACCTTGTGGGAGCATGTGCGATAATTGCTAACAGATGGCGCCACTCGCTCCCGCAAGGGAATCGTCAAACGTGCACGTGTTGCCATTGAAAGCAATGCAACGCGTGCACGTTTTTGGCCCAAATAGCGAATTGATATCAAGAGGTCTCCTCCTATGCAGTGCATGTGCGCTGCGTAGGGAAGACCTAAAAGGAAGTGCAGGTAGATAGTTTCAAATTGGATTTTATCGGCATGGCGGTACTAGCACCAAGGACAATAAATACTGCACAATCCTTAATTATCAACTGTGCATAGAGCTAATCAATCCTGTGTAACTATGAGTTTGGCTTTAGGCTATATTTAATGATATTGACGGTCCTGTGTCCAAGTTTGCGGAGTAGTCAGCCATAAACCTTGGCTCCTTCCTTTTGAAATGCATTCAACCGAGGATAAAGCATTATGTTATATACACTGAACCATGATTCCCTCTATATATCTATGTAAGAAATTGGATTACTGGTTGAGGGACATGAATCTCTACTCAAGCAGTAACCACAATCCTTATCCGGGTGAAGTCACAAGCAAACCCCAAACTTGTAAACTATTTATGCAGCACTTGAAGCAGTAATAAAGTGAAATCACAACACAGGATAGGCCTGGGCCAAAATTCCGTTCCGTTCGCGGAAATTGCGATAATTTGGCATTTTCGCGTTCCGCAGAAAGCACGAAAATGTCAAAATTTCCGCATTCCGCAGCTTAGCGATAATTTGTTTCTTGCTCGTGCTGTAAAATATTACATTCTCGCGTGCGCGCGATTGCCTTCCCTGAATCCCCGCGTTCGCCAACAAGTTTTCCCGATCCGGTCGCGTTCTCCACGAGATGTTGGATTGTTGGTAGCCATTTGCGCTGTCTCGCGACAGATCACGTCTTTCTTCTCGCGATCATGCACTGCGAGACAAGTGAAAACAAGATGGCCGTGCCCGCGAGCAACCGCATGGGTAAGTTGGCGAGCCGCGACCACGCAGAAAATTCCGCGAACGGGCGGGAAAAAAACTTCCGCTTTTTCGCGATATTTCCGCGTGTTTGCGGAGATTTTTAACATTTTCGCGATAATTTGCTAAAGTGAATTTCGCAAATTCCGCCCACCCCTAACACAGGAAAGCTCCCACATACATTTAGAACAATACAGTAGAATTTGAAAAAAGAATTGACACCAAAACAACAAAAATCCAATCAGTAGAACTGGAGATATGCAATTTTTCCACATGTAGGTGACAATAGCGCTAAAAACATGAAGCACCAACTGTGGGTGTCTGGTCATGCGAGACTGATTGAAAGTCACAAGTTCAGGCCAACCGCGATGCATTTGTGAAGAGCCCAAAAATGTCAGCAGAGCCCAACTGAGGCCACACTATGGGTCCAGGACCTGAGGAGCTCCACTTGGTCAAGTCCAATAGAGGTAGGCAGGGCTAAGGCAGGAAGGCTCTGGAGCTTGTTATGCCCCTGTAGGTCAGAACAGGAGGTCAGGTGGCTGACCAATAGAGCCACTTCAGCCTGGGATGTAGGGTGCCTGTCCAATCTTCCTTCTCAACAAACAGGGCACCAGAACAGCAGGGCAGCAGAGTGTCAGTCCTTATTGCAGCAAAGTAGCACAGTAGGCCTCCTTCTGTGGTATCCACTTGTCCAGTAGTGTACTAAAGAGTTGGTGTCTAATGCCCAATATTTATACAGTTACCCTTCTTTGAAGTGTGAGAAACTTCTAGAGCATTCTCTTTGAAGTGCTCAGGTTTCCTGCCTCCACTGCTCTGGCTCGAGACTAACTTCAGGGGGTATGCAATCCTTTGTGTGAATGCAGGACACAGCCTAATCAGATGTAAGTGGGCTTGTGCCACCAAATCTATTGTGTCTACTGTCTAAGAGGAATATACAAAGACCAACTGCCAACTTCACCTAGTCATGTGATCCAGAGACAGACTGCAAGCACTAAATGGCTAAAGCAGGAAAATGCCAACTTTCTAAAAGTGGCATTTTCAAAATTTAAATCTCAAATCTAAGTTTACCTTTCATTATAATCCCAAAGACACCAAATATGAACTGTCATCTGTTCCCAATTGGAAGTTACAGATTATTGAATGTAATAAGGTAACACCAATGTTATCCTATGGGAGAGATGGGTCTTGCAATAGTGAAACATGAATGGAAGAGTTTTTCACTACCAGGACATGTAAAGTCAAAAATTACAAGTCCTACTTTTTAAATACATTGCACACTGCCCTGTGGGCAGTTTAGGACCTATGTTAGGAGAAACTTATATGTACTAAAAAGGTCCAATAATCTAATTGAAGTAGAACCCTCTCTGCTTACTTGATCAATTAAAAGAGTAAAAGTACATTTTAACCCTCACAATGTCATTTGATCCAATTCAAAATAAATGTTACTCTTCTTATATCCATGTCTCCCATAAACATTCTTATAGCAAAATGTATATATTATACAGACTTAGTCTAAGAACGTGGGTTATTAGTTGGGCAGGATGTAAATCCTTCCCAAGTAATAATTCAAACACACAGTAATTTAAACCTGGACTCAACCTCTGGTACCTATTGCCCATATAAGAATACCTTAATTTAGGACTATCTGTCAAGTATATGGCAACACTAAAATAGTCAAAAAGTCAAGCAAAATACAACAAAAATCCCACAACCAATTTCTAAACATTTAGAATAAGGTAATAATTAAAATGACAGCAAAACAGCTAAAATCCAATAAGGGGTACTGGAGACATGAATTTTTAAAGATTATTGGCAAAAAGTACCAAAAAAAGTAACACTCTGAACAATAATCACTGTTCCTGGTTGACTGGGACCTAGGCAGAATTTCAAGCCAAGTGGGATGAAGAAGAGGTTTTTGTTGGAAAGTGGGTTATTAGTAGTGGTAAGTATGCCTCTACCACTGACAATAAGGCCACTAACACAGTCTATGGCTCATGATAGGTCTCAGAAAGTTATTTCCATGATCAACCATTGATACCTGGATGCGGGCAAGCAGGCTTAACTTCAGAGACAGGTAGTTAAAGCATTTAAAAATATCAATTCAGTAAATAATTAGGACACAACAGACAATAAAAATCTATCACCAAATTATAAAAATATGAAATATTTTTAACTTTAAAATGAATTTTTGTAAAATGTTGCTGATTTTAACTCTGACAGAGGCTGTGTAATGTTTGCATTGTTTTCGTGTTAAATGTCGTTTTATTCTTTTATGGAGTTTTTTAAAATCTGAATAAAGATTTTGTTTGATTCGACACCAAAACAAAAAAATCCAATGTAGGGAACCAGAGATATGAATTTTTAAAGATGTATTACTATATAGCACATAGAAACCAATAGCGCCTATTGGGACATCTGGTCGCGCTAGACCGAGACAATGTCAAAGATTCATGCTGACTGCGATGGAGCCCTGCACAGCTACTCCTAGCCGTAGGCCTCTGTCAACATTTTACCTTCGGACTTAGAAACTTTTCTGGAGCTTTTTCTGCCAGAGTCCCTGGATGCTCTTCAACAGTCTGGGTCCGGTGAGGGTTAGCCGGCATGCTTGACCAGGGAACTCTCGGTCAAACTCAGGATGGAAGTCGGACCTTTGGAGCTTTTCAGCAGGATGAACGCAGCAGGGCAGGCTGTCTCGTGGTTGAAGGTCACCCACTTGGCTCTCACAGTTGAGTTTGTCCCCCTCTGGAGCTTTTTTTTCAAAGTTGCTCCAAAGTTCTGTAAACGTCCTGAAGTTCCTCTGAGGGTTTTAAATTGTCCGAATCACAATCTAAGGGTCTGGAATCATCAAAATGGTGCTTGAAAGTTTGGGACGTCATTTTCCACAACGCACTTGGACAAAACACTTACAAATCAGCTGAACGCACTCAGGGCTGGGGATTCTTGGTGGTGATGGTCCAAGTGAGCTCTGTAAACCTTAGCTTGCAGGGAGTCCACTCTTTATTCCTCTTGAAGCAAGTTAGAGCCAGAGGGCTGTAGTTCCAAATTGTGCAGCAGGCGCAGTCAGTCAGATTACAGGGCCTGGTTGGCTCAAATCAAACTTCCAACATGGACTATTTTTCTTCTCTTAGTTTCAAGCACCAGAACTGAGAGACTCTGCCCCTCTCAGGTGCATATCCAGTGTTCTCTGGGGTCAAGCAGGAGGGCACTCCTGTCCAACGAGTTGCAGGGCAACACCCCAGAGCATGACCACTTCATCCAAAGTGTGGCATAATGATCTCCCAGAAAGCACAATTCCTCCAAAATTCAAAATGGCTGAAGTCTCAGCAGAGGAGCAAAAACTAGTTAAACCAACCTCCAATATCACTAATTTCCATTGCCCTCCCCCTTCTGGCATCTGCAAATTCCTTCCGTAAGCCTGCCATCTGGCTGGGTTCAGAGGGGATGTGTGTAGATTGACCTGGTTTTTACTTCCTGTCCCCTTTTTCCTTTACATCAAATGCTTTACGACCCCTCCTGTCTGCTCTGGCATTCCAGTGTAGCAGATCCCTCTCTTACCAGATAGCCTCTCTCCCCGGGTGCCACTTATCACTTCTTCAAATCAGCCTGGCTAATCCTCTTAACTCTGACTAATCAGGGGAGACCACAGGAAGGGTAAATTTGGGCTTACAGACAAGAAAGTTGTATAACTTATTTTCTGTATATTTTTAGGATAAATTCAACAATAGCATATTGTTGGATTTATCAATACCAATCTCCTAATCCTTGAATGATATTTATCGGTAATTCCTAGTGATAGTTCTGAGTTCATAAACTATTGCAATGTTAACCTATGTGCCTGGGGATCTACAATGGGGAAATGACATGTCCAATTTCCCCAACACAAGGGACTATAAAAATATTTTAGAAGGGCCCTGCTTATAGCTACACCAGCCCCCACCCCTGGGACACCTAGGGGAGACTTTAGGGTCCAGAATATACAAAACATATGTAGAGCCTCACTCCACAGTGCTCCTAGAATAAAAGTCGATTTTGGGAAGCACTCAACTACAACAAGGAAATTGAAATGTGCAATTTCTATATCCTCCGCGGATATAAAACGTATTTTATACAGGTCCTTTTTGTAAGTACCTGGCTTCTCACCCCTAGGACACCAAGAGGAGACCCTGCGGGTACCTAATATGCCAAAATATTGTAGTTCATCAATTTTTAAGTGCCCCTATTACCAAAGTCAAGTTTAGGCACACTTTTCTGTTAAACTGACCTCAGGCTCTCGGCAGTGCACACATGCAAGTGTAGAAAGCGCTCCTGGCCTCTAAACTGCCATTCCCTATTATATATAAGGGACTTAAAGGTAGTTTTAATCGTGCTGCCCTATTATGTTCTAGGAACTTATAGGGCAGGCCATGCCAATCGCCATGGTACCCTAGCACATAGTGTACCCTAATGTGTGTTTACTGTGTTTTCACCTTAGCACTGACCCTGGGCCTGGTTATGCAGATCCCAGGGACAGTCAGAGTCACTTACCACCAGTATCAGTCAGCAAAAAAAAGGGGGTGCCTAGGGCACAGGATGACTTTGCAACTGCTTTATTTTTGCAACTGCTTTATTTTAAGTTAGCTTTTTTTCATTTTTTGATTGCATTTATTTAATTTTATTTTAAAGTATATTTTTATTGTATCTTCATATTTTTATTTCATTTTGTAACTTTGAGTAATGTGTATTTTAGTAAAGCGTTTTTAAATTTGATTTGATTTCATAATATTTCACTGTTTATTTGTATGTATTCTGAATGTATATATGTGTGTTTATGGTGTGTTTTAATTGGAATGTGTTATCATTTTTTAAATATGAATTGTTTACTATATATGATTCCATTTACTTTTAAAATACTATATATTTTTGAAAAAAGTGTATATATTTATCTGTATGGCTTTAATTAACTATTTTTGTATATGTAGTATTTTTAGGTTGTTGTAAGTTATTATATTTTTACATAAATTACCTTTAAATATAAATAATTACCTATGCAAGGTTGTTATTTATGACCACAATATTTTGTAGACAATAAGTTTTTCACATTACATTATAAGGGTGCATAGTTGAAATTTAGGTCTATGATATTTTAACTACAGTATGTTTGTATTGCAAAATTTTTAACAACGGTATGGTATTATGTTATGGAAGTGGTCATGTAGAGCTTGTATTAGAATAATGCAGCCTTGCTTTGTGGGTGATTGAAAAAGGGCTTGTAGGATTGGTACAAGGATTTGCTATTGGAATAGGTGACACTAGAGTGAGTGATAGCTGTGATATGAGACCAGCTGGGCAAACAGAACACACGCTTGGCAATCCTTCTTATTAATATTGAGGGCTCAAGGAATACGTTGGGATAGTGGGCAAAGCAATTACTTTAGGATCATTTCAAGCCTTCAGAGAAAAATTCAATGGCTCCTGGAGAATAGTAGCTTACAACATGTTGCATAAAGAGTGCTGGCCAGAGACTGTTCTTCATTTCTGTTTGAGAGAGCCGAAACTAGAGCCCAGTGCGGTGACTAGGTCAGGATGGATGTACAAATTAATTAAGCTGGATGAATGGATGGATGTCTGAATTAATTAAGCTGATTGTAGGCCTACTCTTGATTTTTAGGCTGGTAGATAAGAGGTTCTGCCTAAATGTAAGACAACTGGAATTTTTGGGTATGATCAGTGTGAGAAAGTGGATTATTAGTTGGGGGGTATGGCAGTCCTCTACAAATAATAATGTCACTAGTCTTGCTAGGTCCAGCAGAGGTTTCAGTAATTTAAACCTGAGCTCAGCCTCTGCTAGCTATGGCACACAGTAGGCTTGCTTATCTTAAGAAAATATGGAAACTTTGAAAGATAAATTGTGTACGTTTCTTGACGCTCATCATTAAAAAGGAGTGATAATATTTATAGAGAGCATGCCTTTAATACCTTTATGTTGAGGAAAATGCAATATAAGTTCAAGTTATGGTATATGAGACAGTTAACAATAACTGAGGAAAGGGAACTCCTTATTATCTCAGGTTCGATAGCATGCCCCCCACTCTTGCAGCGCTGTTTCTGAGCAGGCCCTATCATTGTAGAATACAGCGAGTGAATACATTCGCGTTGGAGAGATATATAAGCAAATGCATTGCTCTCTTTTCATGAATTCGTCGAATCTGCTTGATTGTTTTTGCTCTATTTTCTGAATTTAAAGATAACATTTTATGTTGCAGGGTGTGCTCTGGAGGTTTAAATTCTCCCAACTGAAGGGTTCTTCAGATGATGGAAAAACCCGAGTGAAACTACTGTTCCAGAACTCAGAAACCAAACAAATTGAGATGAAGGTAGGGAGCAATGCTTTGTAATTTCAAAGAATACTTTAGCTCTCAAGAAGGCTGTTAATGTGTTTTGCAGGCAAATTCTCCAGCGATGCAACTGAACGTGACTCTTAGACGACCACAGGGGTTTCAAGGTTTCACATATTGTTATCTCTGATTGGCACGCAATTCTTGAAATTAATTAAATGCTAATAAAATATTTTATGTTTTATAAACCCATGTCTACAGCAAAGCACATTTTGAATATAAGCACGGAACCACCGAGAAGGATGCTTCACACCCACTTGACGTGCTCACTTACGCCATGGACTCGTACGGTATTTTAGTGTTGCTAATTCTTTTCTTGAGGCTAAGCTAGGGTGTGCGGGCAAGTTAGCCTACGTATATATCCCTCATATTATTCAAAGTAAGACAGGCCGCGGCCCCGACATGCAGTCTTAGTTCCAATAATTTCTGTTCTCTGAACACCCCCGCACTGAGCGCTACAACGCTTCTGAGTTATAAACTACGGGGCATATCAACAAGGGCTTTGTCTCTGCTTTTTTGGCTTTAAAAGCCAAAAAAGGAGAGATAAAACTAGCGCCCTATCAACAACAGGGTGCTAACATGCAAATTTGCATGTTAGCACCCTTTTACTCTATGCTTCCCCTTGCATCTCTAATGAGATGCAAAGGGGGCGTTCCAGAGTAAAATAATAGGAGAAATGTTGCTAAGCGACATTTCTCCTATTATCAAGATTGTCGCTAACCCTGTTAGAGACAAAAAAAGCAGCGCTAACCGCGGTTAACGCTGCTTTTTTACGTCTGGTATTTTTCTGATTTAGCCATGATATCCTATGGAAGGTGGATATCATGGCTAAGTTTGCCTGTCCCTATCAACAAGGTAACGTGAGATTATCGCTGGCTTTCCAGCGATAATCTCACGTTAGCCTGTTAGCGTGAGTATTTTTATCGCTATTGAGATAAGCGTTGCTAATAGCACGCTATCTCAGCGATAAAAATTCACGCTAGCCGGCGATAATTATCCTAGCGCTAAGTGCGCTTAGAGATAATTATCGCCGGTTATTGTTGATATGCCCCTACACATGCAAACTAACCACATACCCATCACGGGGGCATATTTACAAGGGCTTTTATCTCAGCTTTTTTTGGCTTATAAAGCCAAAAAAGCAGAGATAAAAATATCGCCCTATTTACAAGAGGGTGCTAACATGCATAATCGCATGTTAGCACCCTTTTTCCCAATGTTTTCCTTTGCATCGCTAATGAGATGCAAAGTGGGCGTCACTGGGCGTTCCCCGGATGGACTACCTTGCATATATCGCTGATGTTCACATCGCGATATTTACAAGGCAGCCCACAGGATTTTAGCACATGTTAGATTTTGGTGAAAACGGCTTTACATAGGTGGATTATGCTGATACGACCACAGGGTCGTATCAGCTAGGTTATCGCCGTTTTGCAGGGAACATTACTGGAAAACCAGTGATGTTCCCTGCAAAACGGAGATAACCTCGCTATCTCTGGAATTTTTCTTGCCCTGGAGAAACGCGTAGTTAATAACGCGCTACCAGGGCAATACATTCCAGAGATAGCCTGCGATAAAAAAGTTATCGCTAAGGTCGGCCAGCGATAATTCTCGCTGGCCGTTGATAATATGCCCACCGGTTCTTATGCTCGGTGGCAGAGATGTTCTAGAGATGTTACCGGTCAAATAGATAAAAATAACAACAGTGCCCCAGGCCCTCTCACAAACCCAGGGTCCTCGCAAGTAATTCTCACATAGCCGCAGGCGGTCAGAGCAAACACAGGGCCGATGGGACAAAAATCCAAGCTCGTGAACTCTACGCTTGGCCTTTGCAGGCCCTTGATGTAAACCATTTTTTCCAGATGATCGCAGAGAAAAAAACATTTTTAAAAGGCCAGAATGAATGACTTAATCAGAGTTTTCTGAAGTAAGTCCCTCGGAAGAAGTAGAAACTGATGACCTCGAACCTGTTGGTGATTGTTTTCCCCACCAGAGGATCGTATGGCTTGCTGTTTTGCTAAATGTAATCCTTTGACCGGTTATATGTGAACTCAGCGATATTCCCTCGTCGAATTGCTAACTAGACGCAACCATGCTGAGAATGACATTTGCTCTGACAAGAGCATTCCGTCAGGTGCATTTTGTCAACCTGTGATTTTCTTTGCCTGCAGTGTAAAACGCACGTGGCTTCTCATGGACCCCACTGACCTCCTCTTTTGACATGCTGCCCTACCCTGTTATTACTTCCTCTGATGCATGCTCCTAATCTGTGGTCTGGGCACCCATGGAGTCCACGACAGCTACTCAGGGACTCGCGACTCCTTAGAAAATTAAATAATCATGAGAGGTTAATAAAGTGTATATAAAGAATAAGGTACAATTTAAAATTTAAAATGTGAAAACATTCTTAAATATGAAGGAGTCTGAAATTGGAGACTAAAAATGAATTTGATATACGGATTCGTTATACATGTTTGTGAAGTAAATAAAATATTGCATTATTTGTGCATTTCTTTGATGAATGCTTATTTCTGTATAATTGTGTATTGTTTGCAGTTCAAATCATCAAACAATTGCCGAACCCAGTGTCCCTGGATTTCAGTAATAATTCAGTGAGGGTCCCCAGATTTCAATAAAGATTCAGTTGGGGTCCATAGGGGCATATTAACAAGCCAGGCGATAAAATTATCGCCGCTTTAGCGGCAGAAAACTGCCGCTAAAGCGGCGATAATGAGCTTGATAATATGCTCTATAGAATTCCAATTGAAACCCATGTTAAATGTGAAGGAGTCTAACATGGGCTTCAATTGGAATTCCGTAGAGCATATTATCAAGCCCATTATCGCCGCTTTAGCGCCAGTTTTCTGCCGCTAAAGCGGCGATAATTTTATCGCCTGGCTTGTTAATATGCCCCTTGGTTTCTAATAATGATTAAGTGGGGAGTCTTTTGCCTTTTGTCATCACCTCTGGCCAGCTCCCTTGCATGCTTTTTTTTCCTCCTTGAGTGTCAGTAGACAAAACACTCATCGATTCCGACACGTTTTTCTATTTTGGTATTCCAACTTCTTCAATATGTTTCCAATTCCATTTATTTTAAGACCTTTTGAGTAGTACTGGCAACATTTTATTTTTTGGATGTGACAGTGTACAGAGTAACAGGTTCAATGCATTTTTTTTACTTAAATCGACAATTTCTGAAAATGTAATTTTACTTTTAAAGAGGAGCTTGAAATTCCTACTTACTCTTTTCCAGTTTGATTGTTTTTCTGCAATTTGGGTTTTTATTAATTACGTAGCGATCTAGCGGCAGCACTTTCCCCACATAATTTCACTGCTAAGGCTGCAAGATAATGGTAGCAGTCTCCGTCAAGTCTCTGGACCACGTGTATTAAGGTGGAGTTTTACGAAAGGGTAAAAGCAGAATGGGATGCCTCTACATTGATGAAAACTGCATTCCAAATGTGCAGTTTTTGTTAGGAGTTACAAAGTACGTTCTTGCAGGTGCACATTAACCGCCTCCCATTTACAGTTTGGAAGGGTTCACAGAAGTTACTTCGCGAGTTGGAAAGATATTTTGGAATCACAGAGTTATCAAAACTCTTGCAGTCACAAAGCTTATTATTTTGTGAACCACATGTTTTACAACCACAAAATAATTGGATACATCAGTCCCTTTGAATTCCTAGAAACAATTCAGGGGCATATTCACCAGAAACTATCGTCCACAGCACTTTATCGCAGCCAAAGTTGCAATAAAATACCTCCCCATTCTCAAGCCGGTGTAAACAGCTCACAGCACCAGTTTACCCGCGATAGCAGCCGCAAAAAACATCGCCACAGAGGACCCGCGCAACTATCGCTAATGAGATGCAGAGTGGGCGTTCCTGTGACAAAACCCGCAACATCACACCACAACATTCTCAACGACCAGCCACATCGGCGATAAAAACACAAAACGGGTGATAAGGCGCGTTAGCACCAGGAAATCTACACCTGCTCTGACCTGGTGTAAAGTCGGAAGGCAGCCTGCACCACAAAAGGGAGGCCAGCCCAGGGCCACACCCAAAGGGCAACAGAAGCTATGGAGCCACCCATCATGAGGCCTGGACACCCTAGAGGGACACAACACCCTCCAAAACCACACCCAGGCCTGCAACCGCCCCCCGGGACCACCCCCAACCCTGGACCAAGAAACTGCACACCAACACCACGAATCCCAATACAAACATTATGCCTGATGTCGCACAAGCAGGAAAATCAACAGACATGCATGGCCAGGAAATGGAAACTCAGTCAAACAGCAATGCAATCACCAACACAAAATACCACACAAACAAAAGCCCAGACAACCCGTAAGATGAGTCCTAGCGGCTCCTCACTGGACAATCCGTAGCACACAGTCTGGAAGACCAAATCCAAGAGAAGAAGGTGTGCCATGCGCCCAACAAAGGAAAGACAGGGAGAGAGCGAGGGAGAGAGACGGAGTGAGGTTGCACAAGCAGCGCAAGGCCCCTCGGGCATCTGCCTCCACATGCCAACATGTGTGTGTGTGTGTCGCCATCCGTACACTATGAGCCAAAGGCCCTGTCCCAATCTCAAGGCCAAAGCCGCATCACATTATCACATTCCGAAAATGCAAGTAGTAGTCAGACAAACATCAGGAATGAAAGCTCCATTGTTTCAATGCAGAAGGCGGGAGGACACCTGCACCTCTGACCTTGGTCCAGAACGCACCTGGAACACCCTGAGAGAGATGCCATGGCAAACGGGGACAACTCCCACACCACGCATTTCCCAAATGAACTATCCGACTCATCCACACCCCACACACAGAAGCCCCTGCCTGTGGTACCACTGCATGGCATGCCCTTGACACTCACGGAAACAGCAATCCACTCTCCCAAACTTTGCACCCACAACAGAATTATTGCTCAGAGCTGTGGCATATCCTCCACACAACTGCCGCAGTTCAGAAGAGTGCCCATTCGACGAGACGCACCAATGCAATGGCAGGCCATACCGGGCACATGCACAACCCCGTCATGTGGAACAGTACCGTCCATGCACGTATGCTGCATTTACTGGACACAGTGCCACTGGCAGTGCTGCGTTAAGTTACCGACTCAGCTTCCGCATTGCATATGTCACATGCATCCAGCCCTGGTTCCACTGCCGAACATTCGAGTGTCCCATGGATGTCTGCCTATCCAACATAACTGTTGATGAATTGGACTATGACTTGTGTCTGCGCCCTCTATTGGATCACAAACAGGAGTGTAACAGAGACAGCCGTGCATGAGATGCCTTGAAATACTGCGTATGTATTGGTAGTTGTGCATGGGAGATTGCACAATTCCTCGTGTGCAGTGACCACATTGAGGCGCTCCCCTATTGGGCTTTGTTGCAGATTGGTTAAAAGGCGTGGGCTGAGCACACCTGCCTGGACCACTTAGTGGATTGGCTCACCCTGGGGTTCCTTGAACCACGACAACGACGTACTATTGGAACACATTGCACATGAAGCTGCACGGGCTTTCATGGATGAGTAACTATGTTCCTGCAGCCACATCCGATTGGCACCCACAGCACATGTACCAACAACGTGTTGCCTCGTGGGGATAGCTCACACATTCCATCACAACAGAGGATACGTCTGCCTTTGTCCGGGCTCTGGATGCATGTGTGTGGAACAACGTGTGTGTACACACACCTGTTCAAGGTGATGCAGGTCCATGCCCAGTGCAACACTGCGTCGTTTGGCAACTTTGCCAATTCGGACACACTTTTGGGGGAGAGCACACACATGGCAATGTAGCACAACATGTGAACCTGTCGGACCCTCACACCTGATCTCTGTCAGCAGAGCAGAAAATCGGCACACTCCGGAGGCAGAGCACTATGCAGATCCCATGGGCAGTGAGTCGTGCCCCCTCACACGGGGAAATGGGCAGATGCCAAATACCACATGACCCATCCAGCAAGGCAAGGTGGGCTGAGAGCGTTGCCATCCGTGATGAATGTTGCCCATTTTAGCTCCAACATATTCTGAACTTCGACATGTACCCATTCTGCGTGTAAGTATCTTAAGCATGTTCCTGCCTGTTGTGGCCCTTGCCTCATCCGTACTGACACACACATGCCAATAAAGTCTATGCAACTCCACTGGTGTCTAACTGTGAGGTGTGTTGTTTGGATTGTCCACTCTTGCGCCGCAATGAGCATCATCGCTACACAGGGAGGAACTGACTGACGCATGTGCAATGGGGGGCTGTCCTTTTGGCAAGCTTCACCTCTGTGAGCCAGACCTTGTTATTGGATAGGTGCTGGACGCCATGTGCACTTACATGACTTCAGCAATGTGAATATGGTGTCCAACCCCTGACCATGTGGTGCAATGTCATATATCACAACGGAATGTGTCCACACAGATAAGTGTGAGTAGGTATGCGACATGAACTTCTGGTGTCACATGTGCTGTAGGACATCACTCCTGGCCTGCTTTTGTTTGGGTCAGTCCTACACACAGCCCTATTCAATACAGGGACGTGTGCCTACGTTGGGGGTTGTGAGATTGTTGTTGATGTGCAATGGGGACACAGCTAGTACTCACCTTCACAGTCATCTAATTGGCCATGTGTCTCAGGGATACACATGTGCATAGATGTCAGTTACCAGGGTGCACCTTCATGTGCAATCATTGTACCTACATCCAGCCATACCTCCACACGTGAGTGAACATAGTGATGACACATCTGTGTGATTTAGAATGTTTTATTCACATTCAGGTGATTGTGGGAGCTGGGGCTGTACATGGCCATCCAAGCCCCACATCACATGGAAGCCCAGTGGTGTGCCAACCAGAGTCCTTTGGGGATTGCACAGTGAGAGTGCAGTCCGCAGCAGGATAGCTGTGTAATTGGCCAGCGGTGAAGAAATGGCAGTCCGTGTAGGGGTCCGGGTGAAAGTCTCAGAGTGTTCCGGGGGTCACTATAAGGTTTTTCCCAGGCCATGATGCATAGGTCATAACCAGGCAGGGACAGGCCATACGGTGGTGATGGCTACTAATGCCTCCTTCCCCACACAGTAGTTTGCATCCCCTTCTTACTCCCCTGATACGTGTTCTGTGTACAGTGTGTCCGATGTGTGTGGCGGGGTGATGGCTGCATCACTGTGTGCCACTGACACATCAGACTGCGAAGGTGATGGGGCAGCATCACTGTGTGCCACGGACACACCAGGGATCAGAGCTGTGTGTATCGATGTTCCCGCTACAGTCGTCTGGGAACAGCTCAGTGGCAGCAATGGCAAGATGAAGTACTGCAGGACGTTGAAATCCCCAGCTACTACTCGCTGGTGTCCATCCGTGTCAGACATCCTTCCAGCCTGCATCCGCTCAATGGTCTCCATTGACCTCCACATCTGTCCCAACTCTGTGCTGTCATGGCTGGTTCCTGTTTGCCCACACAGTTCTTGTGTACGATTCATGGCACCAGCGAGGTCAGCCAAGGTCTGTGGCGGAGCATGGTGCAGACAGGGGGTGTCCGATAGGGACTGTACATGGTCCATGATGGGACTCAGACACCCACGTATGGCATTGGGTTTGGCTGCCATGAGCTCAAAACCCACCCGCAGCTGTTCAGCCAACTCCCCCTGGAAAGACCTCACATGTTTTATGTGCTCCATGTATTGGTCGGGGGGTATTGGGAGACAGCCATGGTGCTGTGTGTTTCCTGCTGTGTGGTCTGAGTAGGTGGTGGGGTCACCTCGAGGCAGCTGACCTGCCCTGCTCCTGGGGGTGGGGTGCAGAGGCTGTCCAGTATCCGTTGGAGGGTATCTTGACATATGTGCAGGTTGTCCTCTACATCATCAATGATGGGGTTTGTGTTCTGCTCTGCAGTAAGTGTTGATTGTCCCTCTGCAATGTTAAGGGGAGATGCAGGTTAACAGGGTTTCACATGTATGTTGTTGATTTGCATATGTTTACATTCAGACAGCATGCCAATGTACATTATGAATGTTTTGGGGAAGCTGGCTATTCAATGGCAGTCAGTGTGTTTTCCCAATACATGACGGATGTGTGGTGGTACCCGTTCATTATCATCACACTGTGTCAGGCAATGCCAGATGTGAGTGGACTGTTACTATGCACAAGCGGAACCTGTTGTGGGCTCTGTCCTGTGGTGTTGCACATTGTACCACATTGCAGTCGTTGCTGATGTCCTGTGATTGCTATGTGTGTGTGCTGCATTGTGGGGGAGTTGCCCCTGCAGCTCTGATTTCGTGTGTCCTTCTCCCTTTGGGGCGGAGTGCCTTTGAATTGTGTGCCTTTCGGGGCCTGATTTGCTTTTGACTTGGGTCATAAGTGCTCTTGGACAGATTTTGTGGCCTGGTGCATTGTTCGTCTACTGCGTGTATTGTAAGGCATGGGTTGTGGGTGCACGTGGACATGTCAGGGTGTGACTTGCTCCTTTACGGATGTCATCCGTACTGGGCTACCTCCATGTCGATTCGTGGGTCATGTCATTTGTTTTGGCTTCTGCCATGCAATCGGACATGCAATGTTACTTGCATAGTCAGTGTGGGACACAGAGCCGCTGCTTTGCTGGATTCAGCACATGTGCATGGGTCGGAGGTGATATTGGTGATGGGGTGGCCCCTCTGTGCACATTGTGGATGGGGGCCTACTTGGCATTTCTATGTGTGCTGCAGTGTGCCAAGGCAATCAGGGACATGTTCCACGGTCATTGTGGGTGTGCAGTGTGCTAAGCATACTTGTTCATGTGTGCCATTTTGCCCATCTCACCCCGCCCCCCCGTCCCTGGTCGTTACTCACACTGTTGCTGTTGTTTCAAGTCGTGCTGTGTCCAGGCCCCCCAATCCTGACACCGTCTCCTCACTGCTGACTGTGGTCACCATTTGCTCAAGCTCATCCAGCTCCTCCTGTGTCGCAGGAGGCCCACCTCCAGTCGCAGTTGCTGCCTGCCTGTTGTCGGCGAGCTTATGTTTGGTCTGCCTTTTCAGATCATGCCAGCACCTCTTGACCTCCTCCAGTGACCTCCTGGACACTCTGACTGCATTGAAGTTGGTTATGATGGCCTGCCATATTTCGGTTTGGGTTACCAGTGCCGCAGTGGAGGTGCCGAAAAGTTGTTAATATTGTTCGGTCACCTCCGTGACGAGGATCCGGTCTTCCTGCGGACTGAACCCCGTCTTCCTCTTCCTTTTGTCCTTGCCCTTCCACAAACGCGGGGTTCCTGGCTGGTCCTCCGTGGGGCTTGTGGTGTCAGGCTTGTCCTCTGCACTCGGTCCGGGTGCATCCATGTTGCTACGCAGTTTGAAATGTTTTTTGGCTTTTTTTTTCTTGCTTTTATGTTGTTTTTTCCAGCCAGGCGTGTGGGATTTGCAGGCCTGTGGCTGGTCTTCGCTGATTTGTGTTCCGCGATTGTCCTCATCGCATGATTTTCTGCGTTCGCATTTTGCATTTTTGTGGAGTGGCGTCGATTTTGATGCTGACATTTGACGCTCTAGCTGGTGTCTATCGCATGGTACCGCCTTGTTGTGAATTCCATGTTGACACGGGGTTATTTTCCCACGATGGGCTGCGATATTGAAAGTTGCGTTACGCTACTCTTGCGGTAGTTATCCCACTTTCTTGTTAATATACCTCGCAGTTTCAAATGTGCACAATGCAAAAAAAAATTTATTCACATTGATGAAATTCAGATGTTTCACAGATATCTCCAGCTGTCCCATTTCAATAGTGGAAAGTTCATACATTCTTGAATTTAATTTATTTTCATTGTGGTATTAGTAGTTTTGCGCTCTATTTTAAATATTTTCAATACAGAACTACAGGCTATATAGATTGCAAAATCAAAACCAAGTCTGGATGAACCGCTGACAAATTAAGCGTTCCGAATGTCAGTTTTCCCAATATTGCAAGGGTATCTTTTTGTCTTTGCCACAGTGGCTGCAGTTTGTCCATATTGCCAAACCTGAGATAAAGGACTGTTGCACCCATATGCGTTTTATTTTCTGAGTGAAAGGAAAGCTTATTGCCTGCTATACTTATGCCCTTATTATACCTTATGGACCGCCTTGTGGTCCACTTTCTTGTGGAGTCACATCATCATACCTTCAAACTAACCTTTATTCTATCATCTTAAAAATATGTTGGTCCACTTTCTTATGGAGTCACATCATCATACCATCAAACTAACCTTTATTCTATCATCTTAAAAATATGTTGATGGGGATCTGTGTTTCACACAAGCCATGGCATAACTTCTTAACCAAAGACATATTCCTAACCATGACCAGTAATGAGA
Source organism: Triturus cristatus (assembly GCF_964204655.1). Classification (NCBI taxonomy): domain Eukaryota; kingdom Metazoa; phylum Chordata; class Amphibia; order Caudata; family Salamandridae; genus Triturus; species Triturus cristatus. The sequence goes on along the minus strand of NC_140589.1, from coordinate 386,751,938 downwards.
GGGAGACAGAGGAAGGCTCCCCACCATTTTAGCTATATCGGTTCAGGCAGCATCGCTGAGGCCTGGGCCTGCTGTTTGGTTCCGGACTCCCCCAACTAAGGTGGAGTAAAAGCTGCTCCCATCCCAAGTCAGGGCAGAAGTTCAGTATTACATTATCTTGTTACTGTTCTTGATCCTGTGTGTCCAGGTTGGGAGATATGCAAATAGCTGGCTATAACACTGAAGCATACTGAACAACAGCATATGGCCCAACTAGGTCACAGTAACATCATCCTCCAGAGCATACCAAACAGACAGCAAAAGAAAACGTCCTCTGAAAATTGCACTGAGCCAGGGCTGTCTGTACAGAGTCCTGCAAATGACAGCAGAGGCATAGCTCAAAATAATTGGGCCTCTCCAGACCTTAGTTTGTAAAACAAAAGTGCCAGGGCTCTCGTCAGTAGGCAATTACAGCTTGCACCGCAAATTTCTCCTACCATGCTGCTAATGAAAGTAATGGCACAGCTATTAACCATTACCCAGAAGTGTGACAATTTAGACTATTGCAGGTCCCCAAACAATGGTTTGGGCGGCATTTTATAGTAATTTTTAATGCATAATGAACTAAAAATTAACTGTTGTTATGGTCATCTCTAAATTATCCAGACAGCGCCATCTTGTTGCAGAATGCCACAGTTGCCAGTGTTGACAATTAAGTGCGGATGCTGAGCACTGGAAACCAGTGGCTCAAATTCAGCACTGGCATCTTTCTGCAGAATGAAACGGGGTCCCTGGGTCTCCCATGTCTCCCATGCACATTGGCCTTTGGACCCTCTAAAATTTATGGGGGCCTCAGTATGGACTTCTTATATCAATGCAATTTCATCACTAGAGGACTAAAGGGGCATGTTCTTCCCATTTCATTCAGCAGTGCCTTTGCAGTACTTGCAGTTTGAGATTCCTCAATTGTGTCTTTTTAGTGTGAAAGGACTCCCTTCTGAAGTTTTTCCTGTATATGTGCCTTCTCAGTGCTTTAGGTTGCAAGACAGTGTCAGCTTCTTCCAGAAGGGTATTTTTCATGCTTCAGGACTCCAGCAGTGTGGGCATCTTCTATTAATGCCTGCCCAATTCTCTAGAAACTCAATATCTGCCATATAACATTAGCAGTACCAACTTAGTAACATTGGCCGTCAGTGGTATGGCCTTCTCCCAGAGGTGCCTTCTCAATGTCATAGAACCCCCTTAATCTCATCTTTATTCATTAATGTCTTCTGGGTCATTTAAGATCTGACGCACTATCACCTTTTCCCCATGAAGTCTTCTCAGGGCCAGAATCCATACTTGCAAACCATTACTATTCAGTCCAGTTTGCTTTTCATTTTTCTTTTTTTCTTTGACTTCAAAACTCTATTATTTTCTATGTTATTTTTCATTTATACAAGGACTTAGAAAGATTGCATTTTCAGTAGCCCGGCCACCAGAAAGTTGGGTTACATTGGTACCAAAATTTTGAGGTTGTTCCTGTCCCCTTTTCCAGCACCCCACCTCTTAGAATTCTACTATCTTCTCCGCCCATGTGCTCCTTCCTGGTCTCCCCTATTTATTTATTTTTTTAAATACATGTGATGCAATGGAAAATGCATAATTCCCTGGAATAGACAGTGAACTCCTGTGTCCCCTTAGTTTTATGTAGTTCCCTTGATGAATGAACATTTTAACTATCCATTGGATTCTTATCATGCCTTACATGTTCTCTCAGTTTTGGATTTTCATCCAACAATATGTTGCTTTCTGGGACAATAATTTTCACTTTCCCACTAGGGGGCTTGAGTCAATGTCCTGATGTGTAAACCAATATTGGTAAAAAATACAAACTCATAATTGGATGAAGATGCTATCTATGGCACCTATGATTAATTTAAGTGAGCAGGAATGTCATGTCGTTTGAGCTGCTTGCCCTTCACTACACTGTGGCACTTCTGTAGAAGCTCATTGTCTCTCAGATACTGGCTCACCCAGGTGTTCCACCAATTTTGTGTGATCATGTTCCAACTTCAACAGTTGGAGACATGTGAAGGCATATCTGCTCAAGCATAGAGAAAAACATATTATTCCACCTCTTAAGGAATTTATTTAACACAATGTATAAGTTGAAGTTGAATTACCAATTCCTTCCCAAGTCAAGAGACCATACCATCACTAGAAAAAAATCAAAAATAAAAACAACTATATATCCCAGAATATTGAAAGCTTAAACCTTTTAGATTAGGTTCTTAACCTTTCACCTTCTGTGGACCCAATTGATTCACTAATGGAATCCAGCCACTCTGCCCATAGCTGATTCTACGATCTGAATCTCAAAACAATAGACAGAAACAGAAAAATAAGTAAACATCAAACAAAAATTCACAAATTATGAACAAATATAAATAGTTCACAATTAGTAAAAATATATAAAAATCAAAATTTCAATTTTAATTGGAAGGTTGGAGCTGCTCTAAATGATAAAACAATATGCTAGCCTCTAAGGTGCCGATTCCGATTCGTTAAAAATATTCCCAGTACGAATCGTATCCGGATTTTTTTACGTATGAATCGTACAAGTCCCGTACAAACTGGCAAGTACGATTCGTATGTTAAAAAACCCATACGAATCGCATTGGGAAAATTCCCCGACACGTCCTCGGGTCGGAAAAAGTGTCCGACACGTCCCTGGACAGTTTTACGTACGAATCGGGAAACTGAAGTCTGAGCGCGCAAGTACGATCCGTCCCGTCCGTCCGAATGCACAACCGTATGGAAAAAACACCGTACGGAGCGAACTCCAATAGCAACCATGGAGACGTCCAAACATGTGCCCGCATACGCGCCGAACACAACCCCAGCCCACCCCCCCAAGTACGCGCCGTACCCCCAGCCCCCCCATGTACGCGCCGTACCCCCATCCCACCCCCGTAGGCACGGAGCATACCCCCACCCCGTGTAGGTACGGAGCATACCCCCACCCCCCGTATGTACGGTACGTACCCCCACCCCCCTGTATGTACGGTGCGTACCCCCAGCGCGTACATACGGGGGGTGGGGGTATGCACCATACATACGGGGGGTGGGGGTACGCACCGTACATACGAGGGGTGAGCACCGTACATATGGGGGGGTGGGGGTACGGACCGTACATACGGGGGGGTGGGGGTACGCACCGTACATACGAGAGGTACGCACCGTACATACGGAGGGGGGTGGGGGTACGGTGCGTACCGGGCCCCCTTTTCGCCATGCATCGTGGCATACTTAGCTTTTCCGGCACTTTTTGGGTCCCGTAAAAATATTGCCGTGCGAAGTGCTGGGGTACGAATCGTACTTGCTGGTCCGTAAAACGCTGCCTGACTCCGTGAGAATGTCGCGTACGCGGTGTCCCGGATCGGAATTGTGGGTATATTTTAGCCGGTCGGTGTTTTTTACGATTCGTACGGAAATGGTGTTTCTGTACGAATCGTACTTGCGTGTTTGTAAGGTGGTTTCCCCGGGTACGAGTCGGACGGAGAAAACACTCCGTCCGACGATTTGTACCCGGTTTTTCCAGGATCGGAATCGGCCCCTAAATGTGTGCTTTCTTTTGGTAATCAAATACCAGTGCTTTAATTGAGGCTGTGAAAATGTAAAATTCTTTTACAAATACGGAGCATTTAAAAAAAATGTATTTTACATATTGCTTTTTATGTATACATTGATACTTTACTAATCTGCTAATGTTTTTGAATTTTCTAATGAGATGCAGACCCCCACAGTAGGCTTCGAGAACCACAGTTTAAGAACCACTGCTTTAAACAAGAATTCATTGGCATGTGTTCCCAGTACAATTTATTAAATTAGTGATTAGGGCAGTAGCGGCCCGTGGTGGGAGTGCTGCCGGGCGCTGATGTGGGGCGGGGAGGGGCGGGGTGGGGGTTAGTAAACTACGGATTATGGCTCATTACAGGTAAGTAAACATATAAATAAATAAAACGAATTCCGTTGCGCGTGCTGCATTGCCAAATGCTTGGTATGGGGACATAGCATTATCATCTATCCAGTCTTGGAGTTTGTCCAGAACCAGCCTGGTAAAAATCTTTTGCAAATTGTCAATCAGGCTGATGGGTCTATAATTGGAGGGGATGCAGGTATCTCCCTTTTTATATTTGGTAATTATCTCAGCTCCCCTCCTAGTTTCCGGAATATCCCCACCAGCCGATATACAATTTGACAAAAGATTTATGTACGGGGCCCATATCATGGGTTCTGATTTATAGAAATCACCTGGTAACTGATTGGGGCCGGGGGCTTTACCTGTCTTTAGTCTATTGATTGCTGACATGGTGTCATCAAAGCTGAAAACCAACACAGTGCCAGTCGTAATCATAGCACAGAGAATGTTAGCAGTGTTCTGATCTGCTCTAGCGCCGAATAAGCAGCCAGAATCCTCAGGCCTGGTATATAGTTTAGAAAAATGTTCCACCCAAACCTCCGGCTGGATATGATAACTGTGAGTGGTTGCATTTTCCAGACTACCCTTTGCAATAATATGCCAGAACAAGCGACTATCATTACATTTTGCGGCTAGTACCAGGTCTTGCCAGTTTTTATCTGCGAAGTCACGCTTAGCTTTGATTAGTGCAGCTTTGCATCTTTTACATGCCAGGGCTAACCCAACTCAGATATGCTCCTTAACTGCTAGTTGTAGTCCACCCTTTGCTAGCTTGCATTTGCTTTTAAACCATTTGCTATCCACTGTACCAGCGGGCCTCCTGCCAGAGCTATTTTTAGTGAAAACAGTTGAAGTGCTTCAAAGAATTCCTTGTGCACCGGCAGTATGGGAATTAATTCAAAAGGGTTTGCACATTCCAAACTACTGCTCAAGCCCGACAGAAAATATGTGAATTGCTCATAGATTCTGGTGTATAGATCCTGGTCTGCTGAGACTTTAGGCCAGGTAACTCTTCTACGGTTGTTAGTTACAGGAGGCTCTTCTATTCCAGAAATACACCTAGGCAGAATCTTGTCCAGTACCCATCATTTTTAACAACAGAGGGTTGTGATAGCTGTCAAACCTCTGGTCAATACTCATATCCTCCACTAGGAACCAGATACATCAACTAAAATGTAATCAATAACACTAGTACTGGCACCCCGTTTAAAAAGTGGCCTGCCTGCTTAGGTCTGATGCAGTTCTTCTGTTGCATGCCCTCTAGCTCCTTCCTGTAATCAATGAAGCAATCTGTAAGGAAATTATATGGTGGTACCAAATGCTAACTACCAAATTATGTATGCCCCATGCCTCATCCTCTTCCTCAAGTAAAGTGCTTAGTAGTTGAGAGGGCTCGAAGGAAGCATTAAAGTCCCCGGCAACTATGATTTTAGAGTTGGTTTGATATGCTCCTACCAAGTCATCTAGCAACGAAAATACTGGACAGTCGCTGCTATGTGGTTCTGACCTAGCATAGACATTAAACAAGGTCACATTTAGGCCCATCGGAAAAGCAAGCTCTATCCCCGAAATATCATGGTATTTTATTGATATTTGCTTGTACTTGCAGGCTAAAGTGTTCTTTACAAGGATTATTTGCCCCACTCTAGCCCTGCCCATTGTTTTGGGCAGATTAGCTTCCACACTATATGTGGTATAGCCGTTTATGTGCACCCTATCAACAGCCCAGGTCTCTTGGAAAATGCAGATGTGACTACCATCCGGGGTCTTGACATTTAGAATGAATCACCGCCAAGTTCCAGGAGATTAAAGTTAGTCTACTTTTTATCTCATTGTGCAGTATGGGTAGACTTCCGTGAGTATCTACGTTACATAACAGCACATTGTCACTAGTCGAGCAAGACAATCATGTAGATGAGTATGATTGCAACAGGAGCGCAACCTTGGCTGTACTAGTGGTAATGTTAGATAGTGAATCGATATTTACTGTCAGATGCAAATTACTAGTGGGCAGTTCGGCGGTGTAGCTATTTTCCAGGGATTTAGGAATTAAGTCACTTTCATAAGCTATATGGTCTGGCATGGGGTACAAAGAGCCTTTATATTTCCCTATTTGGACACAAACTGATATATTCAAGTCATCCCTTGCACTACTACTAAATGGTTGTGTTTGGGGGGTATCTGGCTTTACAATGGATATACTGCTGTGTTTTGCGTGAAGCAGTGCAAGAGTAGGGGATGAGAAGCTGGTAATGTTCCTAAGTCAATCTACATCTTGTAGCTGGGATGAGAACCCATGCCTTAGTTTAAAGCCCTGAAGTGCATCAGCTCCTGGCCTGCAATACTTAAATTTAATGGATGAATTGTTTAAGGGATTTGTCCTGATATCTAGGGCCACTAGGTCATCTACCATTCCAGTATCTTTTAGTGTAAGTTCTATCACATAAAAAACTGAGTTCTTGAGAGAGCTCCTTTGGGCACCGACTATGTCTTCTCGAATAACTGAGCCACAGCCTCTAGTGTGCCTAATCGAATGGATAACTTTATTAATCAAAGAATCTTAAGGTTCAAACTTGATGTAAGACTGTAGTTTAGGTACCTTGGTCATAACGACTTTGCTTTTTAAATCAATGGGCCTATTTCTGGGGCAAGGGGCGGAAATATGATTCCGCTCTCTGTTGATTGTATCATATTGGGGATTAAAAATCCTTGTGGGGTTCAGTTGCTGCAGCTGGCAAGAATTAAATAGACTAGGGTTGTTTGGAGCACTATTGTTCCATTGTTGTTGAAGATCGGCTCTAATACTTTGCTGGGAGTACTGAGAGTACTGAGGGTAGGGTTGATGGCATTGGGACCCACGATTCCTACTTTCTGCCTCTTCACAAGACCCCTGTAGATGATGAAAATCATATGGAACAGTAGACTGCTGTACTTCTGGTAGTTTAGTGATCTGAATGGTCTGAGTAGACTGGCTATACTGAATAATTGGTTTGTCAGTATCTTTTGCTCATTTAAGCTTATTTAGGGTAGAGGTCACTATAAATATGGCAGTTATTAGCTTTCCTACTTCAGTTCTCAATTCATTAATTAAATCAATGCACTCCCTGCTTGTATGAGCTGGGGGTCCTGATAACATAGTCTCCACAGAGACATTGGGAGGCGGATCAGAGACAGTATTATCATCAACTAAATTAGACAATGGTAAAAAACGATTACTACAATGAACAATGTCAGCTATGGCAGGTGAATGAAACAAGTCTGATGCATCCAGGCTAAGAGGCTTCCCCTGAGTTGCAGCCATAACCATGGATTGTGTGGCTGCCTTTCCAAGCATGCTTGGTATGCGTGGCTGGGCAGTAGGAGGGACCACTAAAGTGGGGTCCAGAGTTATAAAGGTCTCACGCGATACTGATGTCTCCGAGTGTAACAGTTCCTCACATTCAACGATTACATTGTCAATTGGGTCAATTACACAGTTCCCACCAGCAGATTTACCTAGTCTTTTATTTTTTTGTGTTTTTGTGGCAACAGTGGACACCTCAGCTGCCTTCCTCTTCTCCGTGGTTAAATTAATAATTTTTACGGGGTACTGTTATACAGCACTAATATAAAAAGCGTTAGGCCCAGGAGTAAATGAGGAGCAAGAAAGAATCAAACAATGGTATCAGTGGGACCATTGGATGGTGTCCCTGGTATTGGCCCAATAACCAAGTAAGGTCTCAATGGCGTACCTCCTGGAGAGCAGATGTTAGAGGGGTTGCCCAGCTCAGACTCCTCCGGGTGTGGATGAGCCCTCCCTTGGCCCTGCAGGAGCCCCGAGCTGAATTTAAGCACCTCATGGCATGAGACCGTAGCGTTGGCAGCAGTGGCCGCATTGCAGGGTGGGAGATGGAGTCTCCTGCTTCTCTCCTCCACGGTGCATGTTCCAGGCAGCAGTGGCTGTGACTGGCTCTCGCGCTGCAGGAGCCCAGTGCTGAATTTAGGCGCCTGCTGACGCAGGACCATAGCATACTCCAGTACAATAGCTCTCAATTGGAAGACCTTTGCTCTTGTAAATGTGGATTATCTCCCTCACAGGTTTGTGTCCCAGTCTTGATGCAAAACAGACGCTGACTCAATGGACCTTTGAAGTTCGAGTGCCCTTAGATTAAGTACAAAAAAATCCCAATTTACAGCAGAATCCAAAAGAAAGTTTGTACTTTGGCGACCTCAGCCTCTCCAATGCGGAATGCGTTTGATTGGAGGCCCAAATTGCATAATGAATGATGTCTTAAGACCCAAATTATTCATAAAAGTTCTAAAAGCATCTAAAAAAATATGGAGCATGTTCATGGTTCTTGCAATTTGGACCCTGTCATCCTCCTATAAAAGTACTGGAACTGGAAAGCTCTTCAATTGAAGATTTTCTAAACCATTGATGTAAATTAAGAATAAAATGGGGGTTGTGATGCAAACTTAGTGAACCGCAAAAGTAGATTTAATTTTAGGAGAGAGTTTGACATTGAATCAAAAAGTGAATCTTGACCAATGTTTGTCAGTGCATTCATCGAAGCAGATCTCACACAGCGTTTTCAATGCACAATCCCTCCATGATACCCTAAAAATTTGGCACCCTGTAACATATCAAAAGCACAGGAGAGGTCCATAAAGGTCATGTGAATGGCCCTTCTCTTGGCCTTGGCATATTTCTCTAGCATGAGCTGAAGGTTGAGATACGGCTCAACTGTGCCCAACCCAGGACAAAAGCCAAACTGCGCATCAGACAGGACAATATTCCCCTCAACCAGGCCTCCAGCCTTGGAAGTAATACTTTGTCTACGATCTTGGTGAAACTATGTAATAGTGAGATCAGGTAATAGTAACTGTCTCCTGTTCCCCTTTTTGAAGATTGATACAACAATTGTCTCTAAGATGGTCCTAGTGGGCCAATTATGGCAGCTATTAAAACGTTTGTTAATAAAAGGGCACACAATGATATATTATCTTTAAATAGATCCATGGGAACTCTGACTGTACCTGGTACTTGTCCTGAGGGGGGAGGAAGTGGGCTCATATTGATTGCAAGAATGGCATCCTTGATGTCAATTGACTGACTCAGAAGGAGTTCAGAAGATTGCTCGTAAGTTGTCTCCTCTTCCTCAATAGGATTTTGCTCCAAGCAAACTGGTACAAAGACTTTAGTAAAATGCTCGATTCAGGTCTAGACTGGAATGAGGGCCTTTCGCCTTTTATAGTCATAGAAAAATGAGAGGTTGACAACTTTACTGAAGAAATAATGCAATATTATGCGTAAGATACATTGATGACATATTTACCTTATGGAAGGGGTCAAAGGATGAACTGATAACGGTGTTGAATGATCTTAACCCAGTAAATGAGATAAAACAGTTTACCTACAACATCAGTGACTCCAGAATTGCATTTTTGGATGTTCCAAACTGGATTAACAATTTGGAAACATGACTGACAAATTTAAAAACAGAGGATACCCTATGAAGATTCTCGATAAAGCCAGGGAACGCTGTGCCACCAAAACACGACTAGAACTGTTGGTTCCCACACACAAGAAAGAGCAAAATAAAAGAAAGGTTTTAGTTTCAAAATTCACAACTATGAGCATGAAGTTCAAGAAAGCAATTTTAAAACATTGGCCGATGTTACAAATCCAACCCGATTACTCACACAAATATTTACTCAAACTTTGAACAAGACATACAAAGGGACTGTCCCTTGTTTTAACTGCAACAATTGTAACAGCATTATTAGAGGTTCGTGGATTTGCCATCTCATGAAAGGAAAGAAAATGAAACATAAAATCACAGCTAGCTGCGACTCCATGAATGTGGTTTATCTTCTTAAATGTCCATGTGGATTGGCTTACATTGGAAAAACTGAGAGAACATCGAAAACAAGGTTTAATGAACACAAAAGCAACATACAGACAAAAAAATTGAAATCTGTGATTGCAGCCCATTTTGGGGATTTCGGTCACACCATTTATCAACTAAAACTCCTGATTTTGGAAATTGTAGACATAAGGGAGGGAAGATATAAGTATGAACATCTCCTCCAAAGAGTGAACTACTGGATAAAAAGATTGGACATATTAATGCCTAACGACTTGATCGACCGGATGAAATTCAGCTGCTACCCCTAACCTGTCTGGGGTTCATCAATGCATTACCATCAGTACACATTAGTTATTTTCATATGGGTTTTTACTAGAAGGTTTACTGGCTCACTTAAATGTTTATGGACTCTCCAAGATGGCCACCTTAATTCTCAGCTTCTGTTTACCTCGTTATGATCACTAAACAAACTTTTTCAGTTTGACCTGGGGTGATGGAATCTTCTGTTGTCTATTTTAACATTCACTTTCTTTACTTTATGTGTCACCTTTTAACACACAGGTCCTTCTTAAGTCGATATTACTTCTACAAGCAAGTATTGCATTATACCTGGGATTCACGCTAGTTCTTTCAAGATGACACCCACAGTCCATGATAGTCTTACTTTTAGGTTTAGTCTCTCCTAAAAGTTTATAGTGTTTTGGATAAGTGTACGGTTAACTGCGATGTAGGGAAGCATCTCGGCGTGTCTCTACCGATCTGAGAGTCCCGTAAGTTAACATCGGTGTATGCACAATACATTTATAAAAACACTGGGTGCATTTTCATTAGGTTTTATCTGATCCACTAACTTGTTAACCTATATGCCTGGTTCTTGGCCGCACTTCACGCGTTTGTATCAAACCTTTGCTCTATTGCACTTTATGCGTTTGATCTCGATAGGGTGAATGTTCACGCGATCATGTTTTCTGGGCTACACAATTTTCATTCAGAGTTTTCAACACCACATCATGGTATATTAACCTAACTAGCATTGCATACAAACAGCTTGATGATCGGGATTGTACAAGGAATTATCATGTTCACTAATTATTGATTTGTCCTTTTTGAGCATCTTTACGTTGGTGTATCTTGCATTCTACCCAGCAACATCACAGAAGGATGTTTATTTTGAGTGTCAAAGCTTTAATATCAGTGGGTACACTAGCAACATCACACACATGGTGTAGCTGTGTCAACAATGGTTTTATCATCACAGATGCTTATATTTTTTGTTTCCTGTTTGTGTTTTATTTTAATTTAACTGGTTATGTGCATGTGCATGGTATGTGCATGATTTGTACCTCCAGGGATGAGGTTGCGGACATCAGTTTGATGTGGCAAATGCTTGACACTATATTTTGATACATGGTAATTTTTCTAGATCTAGCCGGTTGGCTGGTATTCGTTATGACCCTCATTTATAAATTTCTTGCAGATTTGTTATCCCCCGACGAAGGGCTATGCCAGCCCAAAATGCATTGGGATGGGATGAGAAACATATGCTTCTATTTTTGAAAACTGTGGCATAAAGACTTATGATTTAAGGTTGGGTTGGATGAAGAGTACCCAACACTATTATTATTCATGATCCATTAATTGTGATTCACATTTATGAACTACATACAATCCTTCCTTATAGAGAGACTAGGCAGTGCAAAAGGGGACAAACCCCAATTGAGAAACTAACATGGAAGAGATGGAAGGGCACATTGAGTATAACGCTGCTAGGATAATCCGATGAGCTTCAGTTTTGCTCATGCTTACTATAATTGCATGCCGATTATCTCTTAGAAGCTCACGAACAGATTGTTTATTATTAATTTTATCCCACTTAATTCTGACCCTTTTATGCCACGTGCATTCAAATTATCAAATCTCAAACTGGGTACTGCCTACTATTAAGTTGAGGCTAAAATGTGCAATGATTGTTAGCACAACTAGGAATTATATTACACTCTGTAAATAAGGGTACAAAGTCCAAGGGCAATAACATACAATCAATGGTACTACAATTTCCATTTCTCTTGTAAGGGTCGGGTGGAGTAAATTTGTGTTTTGGAGCTTATAATCACAGGCAAAGATAAATCTCTTAGACATTAAAATCCTTTTTAGCACATGCCCATATGGGGCCTGCCTAAAGTGCATCATCTAGTCCCCTCCGTGCCCAATAAACCACATACTAAGGCATTACGTATATTACGTGAGCTTATGTTAAAATCTCCCTCCCATAAAAACAGAACCTCTTTTTTGTGCTTATCCTGCAATTTAGCCTGATGAACATCCAGGTCATCAATTATCTGGGTACATCTGACGGCAAAAATGTCTTAGTAAAAATGAATCATTATCATATCAAATGTTTCAGGAACTTTAAAGAGCAGCATTTTGTAAAAACAGGTACATTGGACTTACTTGATGACAAATTTGGTCAGCTTAACTGAAATCAAAGTAGCTAGCCCTCCTTTAGCTCTATCCACAGTTGATGAAACTGCTGGAGAAAAAAATGAATAATATCCATTTATGTAAAAATGATCTGTGTTCCATATCTTTTGACAACAAATGATAAAATAGGGCCTGATTTAGATCTTGGCAGAATCGGTCCCAACGTTGCTTTTACGGCAGTCTTCGCAGCCCTCCGTCTTGGTGGTCTGCCCGCCTAATTTAGATGTTGCGATGCCATAGACGAAAGACTGCTATGGTCCCGCCTACCCTGCCAGGATTTCTGGCCCATGTCAAATGTGGCAGAGGCTGGAACGGCTGGCAGCGAGAGTCCAGGGAAGATTTGCGCTTAGCCGATTATGATGTGCCTTCCCGCCAGACAAACTGTGGTGGGAAGACCTCCTACTTAAAAGGGGCGGAATGGTAGGAATTTAGGCAATAATGTACCTATTTCCTGTGTCCGACTTCCTTTTCCTTCTTCTATGACTTCGTCTATGTCCCCCTATTGCTGCATCAACACCACCAAGATGCGAAATGATTTAGTTGGCGCCGGGATCGAAGATAGGCCACTTCTACATTACTCCTATTTACTGAATGTGGGGTCATTCAGCGGTGTGTAAATGTTTTGCAAGCAGCATTCAAAATGTGACACAAAGGGACATACCACATTGCCTGCATATGCAGTGCATGCTAACATGACACATGTATTTTAACCCATATATAAGTTGCACTTACCGGTCTTCACTGCACCAGGACCTCACTCCGCCGAGAAGTGCCTCTCGCAACCCAGCAGAAACATCTAAATAGGGTCAGCCAATACAACTGGCCTGGCAGCGACAGAGTAGTGTGAGCCAGTGGAGAAGGCCTAATACCGTAGTGTGTGAAAGTACTGATAGGGATTGTTGTGGCTGTACAATTAACAGTAGGAACATGTACGTTGGACTCATCGGGCAATTCGCTTTGGGTTCCCATATAGTACATAGAATGGGGGATAGCAATATCAGCCAGTCAGTCCAGGTACTCCACTGAAGTGAGAACTTTGTAATGATTCCTTGTCTCCATATTCTATACAATTCAGGAATTAGGTTCATTAGCTGCATCAGCAGTGAGGTGAGATATGGTAGTCATGACGCTTGGGCTATAAAAATAACCTAATGGTTGGGCTTTGATGGAGCAGGTTTTGAAGACCAGCAGGAGAAGATGTTGAAGTACAACTACTGCAATATAGAGACTTTAAAAATGTATTCTCATGCAGTCCCTTGGTGATTTCTTCCCATTATTGCCAATCCAAGTAGGACTTCTTGCAGAGAAAATTCTTGTTGATAATTCATATACACACTCCGATATGCTAATTTATTTTTTTAAAGCAAAGTGATCCTCCCTCTGTGATTGTGCCAGCATGGGAACATTCTCCTGAACTATAACATTTATGGGCCGATTCCCATTTCGGCCGGAAGGGCTCCGAACGATGGTCGGAGCCCTTCCGACCGAATCGGAACGTGTCGGCTGGATTCCTTTCCGGCCGAGCCATTCCGATGGGCTCGGTCGGAAAGGAATCTGACTCGGATTTCCGGATGGCTGACGACAGGCTCAGAGAGCCCGTCCGCCATCCGGAAATCCCTCAGTACTCCCCCGGCCGACTCTTTATGACCGAGGGAGTACGATGGCAGTTTTTCACTGCCTTTTCGTGTCGGTCTTTCCAGCACAAAAAGGCAGTCGAAAACTGCCTTTGGGGGTCTCCAGTAGGGCCCCCATGGGTGCGAGGCTGCCAAATGGTGGCCTGGGGGCACCTATGGTGCCCCTCTGTGGATCCCTGCACCTGGTGGCAGGCACCTTGGGGTGCCAGCCACAGGGTGCAGGGATGAACTGCACCCCTGCTTTTCACAATGCAAGCAAGCATTCCGCTCGGAATGCATGCTTGCATTGTGAAGTATACGACTGCGACCGAACCCTGTTCGGTCGCATCGTACTTGCAGGGCCGTAACCGACGACAGCAGGTCGGTCAGTTACAGCTCCTGATCGATGTCAGGCGGACCTGAGTCCGTCCGACATCGGAATCGGCCCCATAGAATGCATTCTGAGGGGAACAGAGGATAGGCACCAGAAAATGGAATAATGGCTCTTTTTTCATATCTGGACTTTGAGGGTTGATCTGGTGAAGTTCTGACCCTCGAGACAACATCTTAATTGCTTCTTGGAGATGGCAAATTCAGGGTGTTTGACCCTTGATGTGTCTCAGGTACAATTGGCCTGGTTGGTGCCTGATTGTCAGAATGCTAGGGCTGGGTAGGAAGACTCTCTTGGGACTAATTAGTGTAGTAGCTAGGTTGTTTAAATTCATTTCTTTTTATTGTCCATTAGTGAGATTTTTGCCAGGACTATTTATAGAACTTTAAAACTTGTTAAGCTGAGCCTCATCTGGGATTGGACAGGCGCAAACAAGCCCTCTCATGCCCCCGCCTTAGCCTGGGCACATCCTGGGGCACTCCTATGCCATGGGCTTCTTGGTGCAGTACCGACCCCTAGTAATAAGGCCAAAATTACAATATAAGGGACAGTCAAGGTCCCAATAAAATATTGAACACACAACAATAAAATATTCCCTTGCTCAACCTTTGGTAGCAGGGGAGCAGGCAGGCTTAACTTAGGAGACAGGTGCGAAAATCATTTAAAAACACTAATACATTAAATAAGTAAGACACAACACACAATAAAAATCCAACACTAATTTATAAAAATAGGAAATATGTTTATGATTCAAATGACACCAAAATGACAAAAATCCACTATAGAGAACCAGAGATAGCAATTTAAAAAGACTAAAAGTCAAGCTAGTGCTTAGAAGCAAAATGCGCTCAAAGGGTTATAAAGGGTTGGACTGGACCGGGACAAAGTCAAGAGTCTAGGACGTCCATGTTGTAACACTTTTACACTTACTTCCAGAAGTATTTCTTGATGAAGGAAAGTGGCCCTCAGCACCAGCCAAGGGTTCAGAAGCTCTGTTTTCCTCTTGGGGTCTGGGACTGAAACTCCCACAATGCATATGGTCTATCCACATAAAATCCAGGTGAAGCTTATCAGCTGGAGTTGTCCTCATTGTTGATGTCGCAAGTACCCATCCCAGCACTTTCCACCTGTTGTTGATCATGAAGTCCACTTCTTACCTTTAAGACAGACAAAGTCCTTTTGTTACGAACCCTCATCAGTGCAGCAGGAGTAGTCCTTATGAGTGCAGTCCTCTCTTATTCAGGCCAAGGGTCCAGCAGGGCAGTCCATCTTTTCCTGATGTTTCTTTTGGGTCTTTGAGGGTCCAAAACACCAATCCAGGGATCCAGAATATCTGAGTTGCTCCTTTGGATGTTGGGACTATGTCTCCCACTGTATAACTAGCCAAATCATTTAAAGTCCAGCAGAATGTGTTCAGCTGGTTTCTTCCTGTTGGAAATAATGCAAGTGGAGTTCTTGTAACCTGTTGTTTTTAGGGAGTTTACTCCTTCAGTTTTCGAAGCAAGACAAGGTCCTTTAAGGCTGTAGTTCAAGTGTGCAGCTGGTACAGTCATTTAGCATACTATCCTCCCGGTATAGACCACGGTTCCAGCAGGGCAGTCCTTCTTCTTCTTGTAGTTCCAGGCAGGGATCTGAGTTGCTGGGCAACTCTCCCATATTCATCCAGTGTTACTGGGTGACAAGCATGGGGCCTCCCATGACAATTGGGGTACCGGGTGACACCCAGAAGTATGACAACTTCCTCAAAAGTGTGGCCTATTCTTGTCCCAGAAAGCACTATTCCTTTAAAATCCAAAATGGAGAAACTCTCTCCTGGAGGTTAGGATCTGGCTAAGCCAACCTACTGGCATGACTAAGCTTCCCTAACAGCCCCTTCCAGCAGCACCACTGGTGCAGATAATCGTTGTGGGGCAGAACGCTGTGGGGTGGGATTTTATCAGACAACAGAATAGGACTTATTCATTTATTTAATTTGCCCTATTCCATCATCTGCCAACAACCCCACAGCCCTGCCACACCACATTTACCTGCACCTGCCACTGCAGCCTTCCAGCCTCTCTGCTCATTCAATTACTGGAGCTCCTGTCTGGCTGGGGGTTTGAGAAGTGGGGGTGGGCCTGTGTCGTTTCCTAACTGTCATTCCCTCTTTGAAGACCAGTTTGGCTACTCAGCCCCCTTCCTGCCTTTTGCTCTTCAGCTTGCAAATCTCCTCCCACCAGATGTCCTTTGTCTGTATGCAGGGCACTTCACACCTCATCAGAGCAGTTTGTCTCAGCCTGCCAAAGGCTGACCAAAAAGGGTTGGCTGTCGGAAGGCTGGATTTTACTTCATTAGAAAAGACATTTTCATAACTTCTTTTCTGTGGTAGTTATAACTTTGGTGAGTTGTTGGATTTATTCTAACTACCATTTTCATACTGTGAAGTATGTTTTTCTAGCTCACTTCCATCAGTTATGCTTTATTGGAGTATTCCCATGCAAGACTATGGAGCTACTGTCCGCCGCGGCTGCTGCAGATAAGGGTGGTGGGGCGGTGAGGCCGGCTGGGGGGTATTTCGAGAGATGACCACGAGGGAAAATTAATTATTTATTTAATTTCCCCTTGTGGTCATCTCTCAAAATCCCCCCCAGCCGGCCCCACCGCCCTTACCTGCAGCGGCCATGGCTGGCCACTGTACTATAATGGTGGAAAACGCAATTAGCAGTTTTCCCCCACCAGGGGATATAACACATCTTTTATAATGTCCATGCTTATAGTTACAAGGCTCCCTACCCATAGGGCACCTGGGAGGACCTTAGGGGTGACCTATATGTAAATATACAAAATATTAAATTATTTGTAGTTACTCCAATTTTTTTATTTCTTACTTGAATGATACAATGATACCTATTGAGCACAAAATCTTTCACATTGTGTTAAAATGTGAACGAGCTGCACTAGGCAGTCAGTTTGTGGGTTAGAGCTACTAAAAAGAGCAGCAGCACAATATTGGTAAATATTATGCTGGCCCACTCTCTCATGTTAACGTGATGCAGCACAGCAACCTTTGTTGCTGCAATGTTGTGATTCATAAATTATTGAATTTTGACCCAGCAGTGTTAGCGTGGTATGGTTCAAGTACCACACAATTGACACCCCTTTGGTTCACCCCTTTGGTTCAGAGTAGCACACAGGGGCCGATTCCGATCCAGGTCGGAAGGGCAACGAACGCGATCCGGCCGAAAAAGCTATGCGCCGTATGCGTGTTTTCCACCCGGCTCATACAGCTGTACGAGCGAGCAAGTACTATGCGAGCTACATGAAATTCACTGACCAACTCGTTTCGTGCAATGGATGCGATTCACAACCGAGCCAGTACGATGCACGCGTCGGACAGCCTGTGCGAGCCAGAGTGTCTGGCTCGCAAATCGTCCGGGTGGTTGCCATGGGTCTCCCCAACACAGGCATGTACGGTGCGGATGGCACCGACGAGTACTCACTGTAAGGGACACACTTGTCCGCGACGTACCAATTCAGTCAATGGGAGCCCATGTGCGCGTCATACGACCGGCTCCCATTGACTTTTATGGGAGTCCGACCGAACCGAGTCCGACAGCATAAGGCCGCATCGTACTCGCTCGGTCGGACTGCAGGACTCAGGCTCGGTTTGAAAACACTCTGGATCCGACTCGGTCGGAGTGCTTTCCTACCCGGATCGGAATCAGCCCCACAGTATTTCAAAGTGCTAATTGAATTCATTGTTGTTGAATTTACCAGTGAAGTACATTTGATCTAAGTAAAAACAAGATTCTATTTACAATTTGGTGAGTTTGCATTGCTTGGCATGGTGCGCAGTCAAAATATTAAATTTTTTATATCGACCTACAATAATAGTTGTTAATATAGTAGGGAGAGAATATCGATGTCAAGAATATCAGTGACCAGAATATTGACCTTAAGGTAAGTAATATTGTTTTTTTATATCGAAGTAAGTAATATCGAAGTAAGTAATATCATTAGCAAAATATTGCTGTTAATGATATCGATATTTATATTAATGTTACACTAATTATATTCTCAAAAACTATACAAACACATAACTAACAGGTCACGATAACAATCAGTTGTAACAAAATGATAAACACAAGCAGACACTCAAAACATCCTGCAAACACTCAAAAATAGCCAGGCGACGCTAAAACTCCTACTCTTACACCTACTACTTAGGGGCCCATTCCGATCCGGGTCGGAAAGCACTCCGACCGAGCCGGATCCGGAGTGTTATCCGACTGAGCTGGAGTCCTGCAGTCCGACCGAGTGAGTACGATGCGGCCGTATGCTGCCGGACTCGGTTCGGTCGGACTGCCGTAGAAGTCAATGGGAGCCGGTCGTACGACGCGTACATGGGCTCCCATTGACTGAATGGGTACGTCATGGACATGTGCACCCCCTACAGTGGGTACGCGTCGGTGCCATCCGCACCGTACATGCATGTGTTGGGGAGACCCATGGGTCTCCCCCTGTGTCCGAGTCGTAGGGTTCTGTGTGACAGGGGGTCCGACGTGGACCCCCAAAGGCAACCACCCGGACAATTTGCGAGCAGGACACTCTGGCTCGCACAGGCTGTCCGACGCATGCAGCGTACTGGCTCGGTCGTGAATCGCATCCATTGCACGTCACGGTTAGCTTACGACCAAGACGTACGGAGCGGTTTGGACCCGGAAACGACTCGGTCGTGAATTTCATGTAGTTCGCATCGTACTTGCTTGCTCGTACATCTGTACGAGTCGCCCGGAAAACACGTGTACTGCTCGTAGTTTTTCCGGCCGGATCACGTTCGGTGCTCTTCCGACCCGGATCGGAATCGGCCCCTAAATCTCCAAAAGAAAATAGTGACCCGCCTTTTGTGTGATTTTAATCACAATATAATGACATATTGTGACATATTGCATGATTTTTTCCTTACAGTGCTATGCACAATGTAAATGTGTCATATTGCAATGAAGTATAATGCACACTAACACAAATAGTTTTGCAAAATCATGCATTTATATTTTTGTAATGTTTTTTAAAATATTAAAATGTAAATTTTAAATAGTTGATATAATAATTCATATAAGTTAGAAACATTAAAAAAATTTAATAATGCATTTTAAAATTAATCTTTAGGAAAACTGTTTAATTTAAGATCAACAAATCTATCATGGCACATAAATATTTAGTCATGTAAAGTATTTATCATTTAAAATATATTACATAAAAAGTGTTACTTTTAAGAAGTACTTTAAATCTATAGATATATAGAAATATTGAGAAACAACAAAATATAAAGAAAATAAATTTCATTTTTCTTCTCAAAGTGTGAATTCCCTCCTGAGCACATTTCTTCTGCTTTTCCTTTGTGTAGCTCCATCTTGCACGAGACAGGTAGTGTGAGGAATTGGCTTGTTGGTTGAGTGGGGTGTTAACCCTGCTTTTGCAACTGTCACAATCCCTTACAGGGTGAAAAAAGCCACTAAATTAACCTGTATTTAGATATCTGTTAAATATCTGGTAGCTTGACACAAAAGCAATCAGGCTTAGCGTAGACCATGTGCAGCACACAAACAGTAATAACATAAGTACACAACACAAGATAAATCTCACACCAATTTAGGAAACAAAAGGGTACATTTTAATACATCATTTGACACCAAAACGACAAAACCCAATCAGTCGAATCCGAGTTATGCATTTTTAACATTGAACAAAACTAGCACCTGAAAGATCAAAGTGACAGCCACCGATATCTAGTCGTACAAGACCTGGTCAAAGTCGAAAAATATGTCCGACTGCAATGAGGCACAAGTTGGATTCAAAAAGTGGATTGTACCAGGTCGGCACTTACCTTCGAACTTAGGAGAAATTTCAGCAAAAATCTGTCTGAGAAAGTAAAGTTCAATGAGGCAAGACTGCAGGCGGTGTCCGCAGAGGAGACATCATCTTCAGGAAGGTGCTGGAAGACGTTGCTGTGAAAATTTGCATGTTCAGACTTAGGGGCGGATTATTATCTCATCTGGGAAGCATTCCTACCAAATCGGTCTCAAAATGGTTTCCAGGGGACTCAGGTCGAGTCAGTCCAAATGAGCAATTCGGATGTATCCAGATGCTACCGGAAACAATTCGGTCGGACTTCAATGGGAGCCTGTGTTCCGAAGGAGAACACAGGCTCCCATTGAAGTATTGTGTGGCTGAGGAAAACCTTGCACCCTGTGGTAGGCACCCCATGGTGCCTGCCACACTGTGCATGGTTGTAAAGGGGGGACCCTTGGGCACTCCCACAGGCCTGTTTCAGAGGGCCCTGGGTGAAGGGGGGCCTGCTACGGGCCTCAAAGACAGATTCCGGCAGCCAATTTGTTCCAGAAAAAACGATTCGGAATGACTGTCCGAATTACTCATCGTAATTGCTCGCTCAAAAAACAAGTCCATAGAGTTGTACAATTCAGCCCGAAAAGACTCCACCTATCCGAAAGCCTTTTGGAACCAATTCGGACAGCCCTTCCAGTTTACGGGCATCGTAATTGGTCGTTGAGAACTGTGTATGATTTGGTTGGCAACAAGGGTTCCGAATCGGATTCGGCAAACCCGTATCTGATTCGAAGCTCTTCCGGACAGATTGTAATCAGACCCTTAGTTGAAGATCTCAAGCGGGACAAGGCTGGAGGCTGTAGTCAACCAGAGTTCAATGAGGTCTGAAAGCCCTTTCCCAAAGGTCTGCTGCTTCTGTGTAGCAGAACTTAGCAGGAGCTGCCACAAAGTCAGGCCGACCAGCCATGCACCTTGGGCAGATAGACAAGCTTGTTGATTCTAATCTGCTTTTGATTCTCAGAGCAGTCCCAAGTTTTGGATTTTGCCTATCTGAATATCTTAAACACAACACCCAAGGGACCAGGGCTGGAGTAGCAATCATTTGACAGCTTAGGATTCACTCAGGCAGGGTCCAGGACAAGATGGTTGGAGCCTTTTCTGTCCCTGAGTCTCCGTTCGGGGGGTCAGCCAACAAGCCCTTGGAATCATTATGGTAGTGCTGGGTTCAAGCAGTGGAACAGGGCTGTAGGAGAAGCCTCGGATGAGTCAAGGCAGGCTCCAGGCAGCAAATCAGTCCTTCCAGGTGCAGCAAAACAGCCCTTGTGGAGTACAGAGCAACTCACTGCAGCAGGCAGTCCACTGACAGTCATTGCATAGGTTCAGAAACTGGACTGAAGAGTGTCTCTGAGAGTCCTATTTTTATACGTGGTGCATTCCTTGAAGTAGGAGAAGTTTCTAGATAATGCTTCAAGTTTCCTGCTTCCACTGCCCTGGCTTCTGGCTGTCTGCATGAACAATGCAGGGGTTGTAAGTTTTTTGTGTGAAGGCAGAGCACAGTCTATTTATTTGCAAGTGGGGCTGTGCCCATCTTTGCCCCTGCATCTTGCCAGTTGATGGCCTATCCAGGCACACCTAACGACTCTATTGCGTGGCTGTCTGGGAGTGTTAGAAATGGGGGTCTCTGGTTGGCAGTGGATGGCCACTGTCCAAGCAGGGACCCTTCTTTCTAAGTCAGAGTGAAGGGCTGCACCCCCTTGACAACCCCTGCTCCACCCTGTGGTAACGTAGCATGAGCAGTTAGGCTAATCTCAGAGGCAGTGTGTAAAGCGTTGATGATCATACACAGCAAATAGTCAGGAACACTACAACGGGACACAACACAGGTAGTTTCTCAAAAAATAGTTATCTTTTTATGGAGGCTTATCACAAGACCAAATAACGAGGAAACCACAATACTGTACAAAAAAAATAGTTCTCTCTGGATGCTGCAAAAATAGTTCCAATGGGGAAGGTAAAGCTCAGTTCAGGGCAATGGTCTCTGCGACCCTTTTTACTCACAGTTCTGAGATGTTGTCAAATAATCCACAAGAAATGTCGCTCCGGCGGGTTAGCGTAGTTTTTCCTCACGCTTTGGTCATGGCCGCTCGCTAACGGGGGTTTGCGATGACTTTCCGGACGCTCAGCCACTGTAGCGATGATTTTTGGGCCGCAAACATGCGGGGCGATGATCAGGCCAGTGGGCCTTCAGCGGCAGCGATGCAACAATTTTCTTTATGCTCAGCAGCTGTAGCGATGATTTTCTGGCCGCAAACGTGAGGGGCGATGATCAGGCCAGCGAGCCTTCAGTGGCAGTGATGCGATGATTTTCTTTACGCTCAGCAGCTGTAGCGATGATTTTCTGGCCGCAAACGTGCGGGGCGATGATCAGGCCAGCGAGCCTTCAGCTGCAGCGATGCGACGATTTTCTTCACGATCAGCAGCTGTAGCGGTGATTTTCTGGCCGCAAACGTGCGGGGCGATGATCAGGCCAGCGAGCCTTCAGCGGCAGTGATGCGATTATTTTCTTGACGCTCCGTAGCTGTAGCGATACTTTTTAGGCTTTAGCGATAATGTTGAGGCTTTAGCGATGAAATGAAGTCTACTGGTTCTGAGACTTTAGTCAGGGGGCTAGCTCTCTCTCTAGCCCTTGGGTGATTGCAGGTTCAAGATTAAAAAGTTCTCTTACAGCTCCTTTTTCCAGTCCAATGAAAACTACTGCAGGCCAATCCAGGGAACAGCACACAACACCAGGACAGTCCTCTCCTGCAGCTTTCTTCAGTTCCACGGACAGAGGTTGGTCTTGAGATCCAGGGGCAATACACATTGTAGGGGTTTCAGCACAGATATTTATACCCCAAAAGTCTTTGTTCTAAAGAGTCACAAGTCACTGAACCCAGCCAGAACCAGTTCTGCTCAGTCCTGGAGCACTTTGTTTACCAGGCTGCTTCTTTCCTTTCAGGGTGCAGGGCAGAGACATCAGACACACCATAGGAGGTGGAGCCAGCATTGTGGAGGGAAGGCACAGCCCTATTCAGGTGTCAGGTGCAACTCCTCACACCCATCTAGATGCAGATCTCTCTATTCACCACAGGGACACCTCACCCTGTCTCCTGGAATACCCCAGCCCTGTCACTCCAAACCCAGACAGCCAATACACATAACAGCAGAGTACACTGGAAGGCTTAGGCAAGAATATACCTACTTTCTAAAAGTGGTATTTTCAAACACAGAATATAAAAATAAACTTCACTAAAAGATGTATTTTAATATTCTGAGCTCAGGCATACTAAATTTGTTTTTCTACCAGGCTCTATGGGTCAGTTAGGACTATAGAATGTAATAGCCAAACCTCCCATTCTGGCCTATGGAGTACAGGTAGCCTTACAGTAGTGAAAAACGAAATTAGGGGTAATTCACTACCAGGACATGCTACACACATCTGAGCATGTCCTACCTTACACATACAATGCACCCTACCATAGGGGTGTCTTACATGATGCCAAGGGAAGGTTCAGGGGCTGGGAAGTGGGTGCACTTCATAGCCAAGATGGCAGTTCTAGACTGCACACAGACACTGCAGTGGCATGTCTGAGACACACTTTACAAGCTGCTTCTGTGGGTGGCGCAACTCAACGCTGCAGGCCCACCAGCAGCATTTGGTTTACCAGCCCTGGGCACACACAGGCCACATTACTAGGGACTAACAGGTAAACCAAATAAGCCAATCATGGATATACCAATTCACATGTCATATTTACACAGGGAGAGCATATGCACTTTAGCACTGATCAGCAGTGGTAAAGTGCCCAGAGTCATAATATCAACACCAACAGGTCAGAAAAAATACAGGAGTAAGGCAAAAAGTTTAGGGATGACCCTGCAAAAGGGCCATTTCCAACAGGGAGGAATAAGCAAGGTCCAACTGCCAACTACATACAGTCACATGACTCAGGAAAATTCCGGGCAGGAAAATTCCACCTTTCTAAAAGTGGCATTTTCGAAATTGTAACTTAAAATCTGACTTTATCATTAATGATGATTTTTTTATTACATTTTTTCAGACATCAAACATGAAATGTTTACCTGTCCCAATCAAAGGTTAGCACATTTAATTTGGAATGCAATAAGGCAACCTAATATTATCCTATGAGGGAGGTAGCCACGCAATGGTGAAAAAACGATTATTTTTTTATGGCCAGGACATGTAAAACTTAAAAGTTCATGTCCAACCTTTTAATTGCAATGCACTCTGCCCTATGGACTACCTAGGGTCGACCTTCGCGCAACTTATAAGCACAAAAGGGACATTTTGGGCTTGGCAAGGGGGTTATGTCACTAATTTGAATTGGCTGTTTTAAAACTGCATTTAAGCTGTAATGGCACACATGGAACAAGTTTTAAGGGGCTGTTTATGTGGGTGACACAATAAGTGCTGTAGGCCCACTAATAGCAGTTAAGTTACAGGCCCTGGTATGTGGTATACCAGTTTACTAGGTACATATAAGTAAATTAAATATACCAATCATGTCTTGTTAGAAATGGGGTTTACGGTTGGTTAGGTTATGCACCTCAGCCAGGCAGAACCCACTATTTGAGTCAGGGTAAGGGAGTTACAAACCCAAGATAACCCCTGCTCACCCCCTAGGTAGCTTGGCAGAGCAGTCATGCTTATCCCAGAGGCAATGTGTAAAGTGTTTGTGCAACACCCACACACACAACGGACACACTAGGCACACCACAAAAGAGATCTTACACAGGGTTATCTAAAAATATACTTTGTATTATACATGAAAAAACATTAGACCCCAATCACATAAATCACTTTGCCATAAGGCATTTTTTATACACATAACATGTAGTGCACTGAAGTAAATACATATGGGTTGCACATGTCAAACATTAGGAAAATAACACTTCCACCAGCACTGTTCATATTATGCAGATCCTGCCATATGACAAATGTATGTGGTACAAGACCTACCCTGATACACAGTACCATCCTTGTGCATCAAAAACAGTCCCTGATACTTTCAAGGGACACAGCGCTTCTGTGCTTCTCTTAGAGGTTTCACCGAATCCTAACAACAGTCTGAGCAAGATCGGGACCTCCATTGAGGATCGCTACCTGTCCTGCTCTCTTAGGGCAACTTCTCCTGTGCCCCAAAAGGTGAGTGGCAGCTGCTCACTGACATGTTGGGTAGCCGCTTAGACAAATAGTTGGGGGCCCGGCCACTCTGCTCAGGCCAACGGGGCCAGCCTTACCCCCCACAATGTCAGCAATCTCAAGGCCCCCAACAGGATGTAAAGCACGTAGCTGCCCACGCTCGGGCAGTACAGTGGCTCCAAGGAAGAGGTGGGGGAGAACACTCACCTGTCCCAGTTGGGACCAACAGATCACCTATTGAGTCCTCTATGCAGCATGGAGTTGGAGGTGCAAGAGCTTCTCTGCTCCCCCTGCAGTACTCCAGGTGGTCATGTTGGTTCCAGCTAGATGGCCACGCCCAGCTATCTTTTTTCAGGGCTTCCTTCAGCACGGTCCTCGTGCAGCTATCTGTCCATCAGCAGTTAGTGCGAGACATGGAGCAAGGTCTCTGTCAGATCCGTTCCTCATCTGTCCACCAACCAGTGGGTCACCAGCAGAGCTCCTCTGCTTTTCCTGTAGGTTCTGCTCAGCTCCTTTTACCGCCTCCAGTCTTCCTGGCTGATGCTGGGCACAGTGTTCCACTACTCGAGCTAATAACGCACAGCATGGGCCACCTCAGCAGATCCCCTGCTGACTGTCTCCCTTGGCCCACAGCACGCAGCACAGTGGGTAAACTTGGTTTGGGAAGTACCGCACATGAGGGATTCCCAGTAATTTAAAGCCCCAGGTGCTTCTCATAATCAAGAAAAAAACTCCCACACAGGGAGCACACAGGAGCTTTTTCCACAGTAAGACATAGGGGTGTTTCAGCAAAGAAAGCCCTCGGGAACCCTTTAGTAAAGAAAAAGGAGAAAGCCCAATGGAAGACTTGGATGTCCCTGAGTCTTCCAAAACAGGAGGCCAGCACACACAAGCCCTTGGGGTTTTCTCCTCAAGCAGGATACCACAGAAGTACAAAAAGAGTGAGTCCTTTTCCTACACCACAGACAGAAGCAGCAACTGCAAGCTAATCTACCCCTCATACAGGAAAGGCAGCACTTCTCATACAGTCCTTTACCTCTTCTTCTAGGCAGGGTAATCTAAAATCCTGGGGTTTTAGCTATAGTACTTATGCTCCATGTTGTTATTGTTCTCTTTGGTGTAAGGGTCTCTGAAACCAGTCTAAACCAGTCAATAAATCAATCAATCAATCAGGGAATTGTAAGCTCACTACTCACCCGTCAGGGTCTCAAGGCGCAGAGGGGGGGGTCCGCATATCTGTTTAGCCGAAGAGCCAGGTCTTGAGGGTCTTCCTGAAGGTGTTCAGGGAGGGGGCACATCTGATGTCTGCCGGTAGGTAATTCTATGTCTTGGAGCAAAGTGAGAGAAGGATCTTCCACCTGCTCTGGCTCTGTGGATGCGCAGTGTTTCGGCCAGTGCGTCGTTGGAAGATCGGAGGTTTCATTTGGGAACGTGGAAGTTGATTCTGTTGTTGAGGTATTTTGGTCCATTGTTGTGTAGGCATTTGTAGGCGTGAGTGAGGATTTTGAAAGTGACTCTTTACTCCACGGGGAGCCAGTAGGTGTTGGCTGATATGTTTGTGTCGGGGGATGCTGAGTACGAGTCTGGCGGCAGTGTTCTGTATTGTCTGGAGTTTGCAGAGTAGGAACTTGTTGATGCCGGCGTAGAGTGCGTTTCCATAGTCCAGTCAGCTGGTGATGAGTGCGTGGGTGACTGTCTTCCTTTACTCAGCGGTGATCCACTTGAAGGTCTTGAGGAAGATGCTGAGAGTGTTGAAGCAGCTAGAAGTGCTGGCGTTGACCTGTCGGTTCATGGTGAGAGATGAGACGAGTATGATGCTGAGGTTCTATGCATGGTCTCAGGGGGTAAGAGGAATTCCGAGGGCGGTCAGCCACCAGGTGCTGTCCCATGCAGAAGGGGTGGTATGGAGGACGAGGACTTCTGTCTTCTCGGTGTTGAGCTTCAGACAGCTGTTGGTCATCCAGACTGTGACGTCTTGCATTCCTTTCTGGAAGTTGAGTTTGGCAGTGGTGAGGTCTTTGGTGAGGGAAAGGATGAGCTGCATGTCGTTGGCGTAGGATACGATGTTGAGGCTGTGTTGTCGGACTATGGCTGCGAGGGGGGCCTTGTAGATGTTGAAGAGGGTGGGGCTCAGGGATGAACACTGTGGGACTCCGCAGATGATTTTCGTGGGGTCAGAGATGAAGGGTGGGAGTCTGATCCTTTGGCTTCTTCTGGTGAGGAATGATCGGATCCAGTCCAGGGCTGTTCCTTGTATGCCTGCGTCGTGTAGTCTGGCGACTAGTGTGCGGTGGGAGACGGTGTCGAAGGCCGCTGATAGGTCAAGTAGGATGAGGGCTGTGGAGTGTCCTTGGTTCAGGAGGGTGCAGATGTCGTCTGTGGCTACAAGTAGGGCAGTCTCTGTGCTGTGGTTGCTTCGGAATCCGGATTGGGACGGGTCGAGGACGGCGTTCTCTTCAATGAACCGTGTTAGTTTCCTGTTGACTGTTTTCTCTGCAACTTTGGCTGTGAAGGGGAGGAGCGAGATGGGCCAATAGCTCTTGAGGTCGGTGGGGTCCGCTGTGGGCTTCTTGAGCAGGGGTCTGACTTCTGCGCACTTCCAGTCATCTGGGAAGGTGCCTGTTTTGAAGATGGTGTTGAAGGTGCATTGTAGTTCCTGTCCGATGGTGGCCGCGGATCTGTGGTAGATGTGAGGGGGCAGGGGTCGGTGGGGGCCCCCGAGTGGTGCTTTTCATGGTTGAGGCGGTGTCTTCGGCCGTGATCGGTGTCCAGTTGGAAATGGTGGGCTGGCAGGTGTTTCTGGGGGACGGGGAGGCCATCTGTGGTGCCTGGTGGATAGTCAATGAAGTTTTCATAGAGGTTTTTGATTTTGAGGTGGAAATAGTTTCCAAGGTTGTCGCAGAGGTCTTGGGATGGGGTGATGTCTGTGGCTTCGCTGCGTGGGTAGGTCAATTCTTGAATTACACTGAAAAGTTCAGTGGAGTTGGTGGAGTTGGCCAGGATTTTGTTGTGGATGAAGTTCCTCTTGCTGGCTCTGATCTAGTTGTGGTAGTCCATCATGGCGTCCTTGTAGGTGGGGTGGTTTTTGGTTGTCTTGGTGTTTCTCGAGTTCTTCTCTAGGCATCTGCAGGTGCGTCTGGCTTCTAGGAGAGTGATGGTGAACCAGGTGGCTTTCCTGGGGTGTTGTCTGTCGGGGTTGCATAGTGGGGCAAGATCATCTGTTCAGTTGGAGATCCACGTGTGGAGTTCGCTGGCTGCGTCGTTTGCGTCCGGTGCCCAGGTGTGGTTGTCTTGGATGAGGGTGGAGTTAAGTTGCTCGTCTGTAACTTTGTTTCAGTTCCTTCGTGGTGGGCGTGGGGCTGGTTTGGGTGCCTTGGGTTTGTTGATGGCGAAGTGTATGCAGTGATGCAGTGGTGGCCGGTCCATGGCGGCTGCATTGTGTGGCTTAATTGGACGCTGTTTCCTGCTGCGAAAATGGGGTCGAGGGTGTGTCCTGCTCTGTAGGTCGGTTTAGTGCAGGTGTCTTCCCTGGTGCAGCATGACCACAGGGGGTGGAGGCAGCATTGTGAAGACGACATACAGTCTAATCAGGTGCAAGCGAAACGCCTCCCACCGCTCTAAATGCAGACCAGGTCTTTTCAGCCCAGCTATGAGCCACACAGGCAAGGCATGGCAAACCTCAATCCCCCAGTGACAGTCTGGAGTGAATGCACATCCCCAGCTCCTGCCACTACAACACCAGACGCTGAATACAAAAACAGTCAGAGGAACAAAGGATGGTAAAGTAAGAAAATGCCCACTTTCTAAAAGTGAAATTTTCAAACAGAATTTAAAAAACACCATTACTAAAAGGTGCATTAATAAATTATGAGTCCATAGAGCCTAAACTCCAGTTCCCTATCTTATCCCTGTGGAAAGTTATACTTGTAAAATGTTAAAAAGCAACTCCCAATTTAGCCTAAGGGACAGATAGCCTCTCAATAGTAAAAAACAGAATACACAGTATTTCACTATCAGGAAATTTCATACATACCAGTGCATGTCCTACCTTACACATACACTGCACCCTGCCCATGGAGGTACCTTTGGCCTACATTAGGGGTAGTTTACATGTAAGGAAAAGGGAAGGTTATGGCCTGGCAAGTGGGTGCACTTGCCAGGTCAACATGACGGTTTACTACTGCATGCGCAGACACTGCAGTGGCAGGTCTGAGATACCTTTACAGGGCTACTCATGTGGATGGCACAATCAGTGATAAAGCCTACAAGTAGTATTTAATTTACAGGCCCTGGCACATACAGTGCATCAAATATGCCAATCATAGATAACCAATCATATTCACAATATATACAGAGAGGACATGCACTGATCAGCAGTGGTAAGGTACCCAGAATCCCATAACCAACAAAAACAGGGTCAGAAAAATAGGAGGCAAAAGGCAAAAGGTTTGGGGATAAACCTGCAAAAAGGGCCAGGTCTAACAGGTGTGAACCAATGATACCATGTTTTATGGAGTGCGCATAAGCACTCCAGCACTGGTTAGCAACAGTAAAGTGCAGAGTCATAAAGACAACAGAAAGGAATTCAGCATTTGAGTCATTAAGATAAAGAGTAAAAAAATATAGTTGCAAGAACACATCCTTGTCAAAACTATCTGGCCGATCTAAAAGACTGCTTCACATACCTTACTCTGGAAGAAAGGTTGAAGCAGACAAACCAAACAAATTAAAAGGAGCAGTTGTTTTTTTATGTTTAGGCTGGATGCTGCCCTATTCTGCAGCCGCACTCATCTCATATCTTGTATGCTCTGTCACTTAGCATCTCAACTCTACCTTTGCTTAAGAAAATCCTCACCTGTACAAGCTAATTTGTGCAATGCATGACTCCACTGTCTGCCTACAATTGCTCCTTTGTAAGGCTTACAGGCCAACACCGCAAAACAGTTAGCAAAGCAGAAGTCCCTCCTACAGCACAGCAGCTCTTCTTCTTGACAGAATGTCCTTAGTCCAAGCAAAGCTTTGATTTGGTGGTGTCAGGGGTCCAGTACTTATACCCAAATATGCCTTTGAAGTGTGGGAGACTTCAAAGAGGCCTTTGAAGATCACAAGGTCCCTGCCTTTTCTGCCCTGGCTCCAGAGCAACTACAGGGGCATGTGCAGTTCTTTGTGTGGTGACAGCCCATGCAGGTGCAAGAGTCAGGGAAGACTCGTCAGCCTGGTGATGGGCCATCAGGATGCAAATGTCACACCCCAGCTCCCTTTGTGTGACTGTTTACGGGAATGCACAAATCCCAGTTGCCACCCAACCCAGACGTGTATTCAGAGACAGGCAGAGGCACAGAATGGTTAAAGTAAGAAAATGCCAACTTTCGAAAGTGGGATTTTCAGATTAATAACTTAAAATCCAATTTCACCATGAATTGTGATTTTAAATTATAAATCCAGAGAATCCAAACTCCAAATCTCTATCTTTCCCTAACTGAACATTATACTTAAAAGATGTTTTAAGGCAAACCCAAGGTTGACCTATGGGAGAGATAGCCATTGCATTAGTGAAAAACGAATTTAGCAGTTTTTCAGTACTAGGGTATGTAAACCTCAAAAGTGCATCCTACCCTTTAAATACAGTGCACCCTGCCCATAGGGCTGTCTGGTGACTTATATGTAATAAAAGAACAGTTTTGGCCTGGCAAGTAGGTTAACTTGCCAGGTCGAAACATCAGTTTAAACTGCACACAAAGGCTCTGCAATGGCAGTCCTGAGCCATGTTTAAAAGGTTACTGTGTGGGTGAGCACAATCAGTGCTGTTAGCCCAATAGTAACATTTAATTTACCAGCCCTGGGGCCACATAGTGCACTTTACTATGGACTTATAGGTAAATTAAAAATGCTGATTCTGGAAAAGCCAATGTTACCTTGTTTTGAGTACCGAGCATCCGCACTTTAGCACTGATAAAGTGCTCAGAATCCTAAAGCCAGCAAAAATGAAGTCAACAAAGCAAGAGGTCAGAAGGCAAAAAGTCAGGGAAAATCACACCAATGATGCCAGATCTAACACGCATAATGATTCCAAGTCAGTTCTTCAGTAGTCTTTCATTGAAGCCTAAAATAGAGAAAGCTCTAATCAGAGACGCTAACGTCAGAACGAATCTGAATTCATCTTACATTCTTAGAAAATAAGATATACATGTAAAATCACTTTTTTATATTTGACTCTCAAACTTTTAGCATCTGTAGCCTAATCCTGCTTATTGACGACATGATTGCTAACATCTATCCCGCTGCTCTTGTTTTTGCTCTTAATGGAAAATTCTGACTGATTAGAAAAAGTCTAACTCTGTGAGTTACAAACTTCCTAATTTGATTTTATTGTGAATTTATAAGCCAATAGAATCTTACCTGGTAAGCACCACTTTTAGTACTGTTTTTAGCCTGGTAGGGGCTGCAACTTGTAAAAGTCAAATCCACATCAATTCTTCTATTCCTAGTAACAGTTCTGAAAAATATACAAAACTAAGAATAAATCCAAGAATATAAAGATAGTGTTACACCTGACACCATAGGCTTGGGTCTCCCTTCTATTTTGTTTGCCTTTACCTCCTGTGTATTGCTGTGTGTTGGACTACATTTTTGCTGGTCTAGATGCTTTGAGCACTTTGCCACTGCTGTTCAGTGCCAAAGTGCAAGTGCTCCCTTTGTAAATTATTGTAATGGATTAGTGATTCCATGATTGCCTTATCTGATTTACAAGTCAGACACTAGCACAGTGCACTATGTGTGACCAGGGACTGTCAATCAAATGCTTCTGGTGGGCTTGCAGCACTGATTGTGCCACTCACAGGAGCAGCTTCTAAACTGTGACTCAGGCCTGCCATTGCAGAGCCTGTGTGCAGTCTGGGACTGCCGTGTCGACTTGGCAAGTGCACACACTAGCCAGTCCCTAAACCTTCCCTTTTCTACATATTAGTCACTCCTAAGGTAGGTCCAAGGTACTCCTGTGGGCAGGCTGCATTGTATGTGAAAGGTAGAGCATGCCCTGATGTGTGTGGCATGTCCTGATAGTGAAATACTGCCACTTTCGTTTTTCACTATTGCAAGGCTATCTGTTCCCATAGGACAGAATGGGGAGTTTGTTTATAACATCTTATAAACATAACTGACCCTGGGAACAAGATGGAAACATAACATTTAGTATGCCTGAACTCAGCATGTTAAAGTGCATCTTTTAGTGAGGGGGATTTTTCCATTCTGTGTTTGAAAATACCACGTTTAGAAAGTAGTTATTTTCTTATCTAACTATCCAGTGTGCCTCTGCTAGGTTTGTGTATTCCATGTTTGGCTTTTGGATGACAGGGGCTGGAGAGGGGCAGTGGCTCCAGAAGTCTGATGAGTCAGGGCTGAGGAGATGGGGGAGGGGGAGGAGATTTCCTTTTCACCTGAGTGGGCCTGGTCTGCCTACAACAATGTTGTCTCCACCTCCTGCCAGGAAGCTGCACCAGTGAAGACAGAACTGGTTTTGGCTGGGTACAGACACTCTCTGCCTTCAGAGAACAAACAATTTTGTGCTATAAATAGTGGGGCTCAGACCCCAGAACTTTAGATCACTTCTAGGAAATCAAGAAGTTCCTTTGCCAAGGAGAAGAGCCAGATAAGGTGAGGAGGAATACTGCCCCTGTGCTGTTTGAAGTTGGCCCGCAGTGGCTGCTTGCTGCCAAGGAAAGGAGAAAAAGGACTTTGTTGTTTGCTTTGTCACCTGCTTGAAGAAAAGATCTCCAAGGACTTGAAAATGAGCTTGCCTCCTGTTCCGAAGTCTCAGGGACACAAAGACTTCATCCCTTCTGTCTCTCTGCATCTGGAACTGCTGTTTCAACTGCTCTGAAGGAAATTGCAACACCGACACCGGCAAGAGATGCCATAACCTGCACCGATTCCATGGGCACCACTCATGAAGAGCACGACGTACCACCCTGACTTACACCGCAGGCCCAACGCCTGCTGATGCCGTGCTGCATCAACTCCAAAGCCATCATCGAGGCCGTTTCGTGCACCGGAACCGAGGACACCGCTTGTGATGTCCACGACGCACCGTCTGGACTCGCACTGCAGCCCCGACTTCATCAATGCAGGTGCTTACTCAACGAGGAGCCAATCCTCGACGTGGGTGACTCCCAAATCCATCGACATCACACTGTCATAAGGAACAGAAGCCTTGCCACCATCCGTGACGTCACCTCCCTGAAACAGTAAGGAACCGACGTCCCACCTTCCCTGCGCTGCAGTAAGAAATAGAGGTATCACCTCCCCTAGAGTCGTAAGGAACCAACGCCGCAGGCGCCAATGAAGCATCACCTCCCCAACGCCGTGCACTGTCTTTGCTTTCATCAATTCCAATGTATCGTTCTTTGTGGGTGTTTATGACACCGCGCACCTCGCGGATGGCGCCATTCCTTGGGATTTTCATCTGTCACAACGTCGTAATAACTTCAACTGGAGTTATTTGTTGCTAGAACTTTGATTTGAGTGAATAACCTATTTTTGATGATATTTTTGATACTGTATACTGGATTTTTGTTGTTTGGTCTTGTTTTGGTTTAGATAAATATTATATATTTTTCCAAACTGGTGTGTTGTCCATTTGTAGTGTTTTCACTGTGTTACTGTATGTGTTCACCAATGCTTTACATACTGCCTCTGAAATAAGCCTGTCTGCTTGTGCCAAGCTACCAAGGGGGTGAGCAGGGGTTATTTTAGAAGTGTATCCCCCTTTCCCTGACTAGAAGCAAGGGCCCCTATTTGGACAGAGGTACCTACCTCTGCCACCTAGAGACCCCCATTTCTAACAGATAGTATAAAGTAC
The DNA here is from genome assembly GCF_964204655.1 of Triturus cristatus. Classification (NCBI taxonomy): domain Eukaryota; kingdom Metazoa; phylum Chordata; class Amphibia; order Caudata; family Salamandridae; genus Triturus; species Triturus cristatus. The sequence goes on along the minus strand of NC_140589.1, from coordinate 386,717,775 downwards.
TCTTTTCCAGGCCTTTCTCTTCCCAGCTGTTGTCACTAAATGCTATGGTAAGTTATATGTATTTGTATATCACACATCTCGCCCAGGAGGATATCCTGGCGCTGAATCACCTATTATGATCCTGGCCAGCTGATTATCACTGATTCATTTGGATTCATCAACAGCAGTCTAAGCACCCTGGCCATGCAGCTCTGTTTCATCATCAACAGCAAAACGGATCTTTCACGTTTTACCTGGGGGTGTCCCAATCTCTTTTAAAGGATCATACTCACGAAGTATGTCTTATGCCCTTATTTTCTATGGGTAGATTGTAAATTACCCCTGTTCTCCCCTATTTATCAATATGTATATTCTACCATTGCTGATCTTTACCAGCGTATTTACTCGCCCAGTAGATGACATACAGCTCATAGTTACTCTAGAGGATAAACTTAAGTCTACATTCCTTTGAGTTAATCTATGCCTCTTGGCTGTGTTAGAGTGTATGCGACTCAATTGGTTAAGATTAAAGGACAGTAAGGCTGAAGAACTTATGTTTGGGGATGTAGAGTTAAGAGCTCTGGTGAAACTGCGGGGTGACTGTCCTGAAGCAACAAGGGAAGCTTCACAAATAATTTTACTCCAACTAACCATATAATGGTCATTAATGTTACGTCTAGATGGAATGTTATGATGAACAGGGGAACTTATAACTTCACCACTAGGTGAGCAAGGAAGCAATTCCTTTTGATTAAGGTACCCTCACACACCCTAGCGGTGTCATGCTTCATCATCGGGTCACCCCGACGCCTAAAAGTCGGGGTGGGCTCGACCACAGTGTTGGGAGCGCTTTGAAGAAGTTGCAGACCAGGGAGGCTATAAGATAAAAAACCTCAGGCAGATCCCCAGTTTCCCTTTATTCTTGGGTCTGTCTGGGTTGGTTAAAAATAATAAGAGTAGGGGTATATATAGGAGTATTATGGTCCTATGACCCTAGTGCCAACATGTTTCAGTCCACAGCGGCCATAAAGGTCCAGGACTTTCTTCAGGGCAAATGAGGCCACCCTGGGATTCAGATGGGGGAATACCCTATTCTGTTTTTTTAGGCAAGGGTAGAGTAGCTACTCATTGTGTAGAAGACTGATTAATTAATCTGTCCTGCGTTGTACATCCATCTGTAAAAGAAAACACAAAGAAACACATATCCAACTTATACAAATCGGTTTGCATCAAGGAGTTTCCAAAATGGCGTGTTTCAAAATCGTGTTTGGAATTCAGAGCCACACCTATATGTGCCAGGTGGTCATAGAGGCATAATAGTGTGCAACAAGGGAAGCCTCAGAGTTTGGTTCTCTACTGGACCCTCAACTAACCACGAACTTGCATGGTACAGTGATTGTTAGACCTTCTCCCTGTCAGGTTCAAATCATAAAAGAAACTTTGTTTTATAGCTGTAGCGTTCACCATCGTTTCTTGCAATCTTCTAATCTCACTTTTTGTTGCATATAATTATTCAAGCCAGTCCACTTCAGGAAGGCATGAGTATGGATCCTCATTTAGAAAAGTAACTTGCAGAACCACAATTTGTAATTAGCAAATTTACACTTGAACACTTTTCATTTTCTTAGCCCGAATTGTATCGGATACTTTTAGATTAGCCATGATATATACTGTAGGGCGGATTTCTGAAATGTATTCATTTAAGCTCATACTAGTGCTCTATGTTTGCTTTACCTTGGGTGCTTTGGTGGTGAGAGATCAGAAAGTGATTCTTCTGCTAAGAGCATTTCATATAAAACATATATATTTTTTTGCAGAGCACCTGCAATGTGATCTGGCAAATTCATTGCGCTTGGTGAGATGTAACAATCCAGCACAGCACAAAAGACCTAGCTACAAGGATGCGCAGAAATAATACCTCAGCAATGTCATGTTTACTCGTATAATGCACTAATCACCAGTGAGGCTATCCAGGCACTTAGCAAGTGAGCAGGCAGCTGTCTCCTGGTGAGGTTAATTGAAGAGCCAGGTTTTCAGCTTCTTGCCGAATTTCAGAAACCTAGAAGAAACTCTGCTGTGGTGGTGAGAGAGGTTGGTCCATGCTTTGAGGAGAGAAAAGATCCTACAGCATGTGGGTTTGCTGATGTGGGGTATGCTTGTCAGAACTTGTCCAGTTGAGCGGAGGTGCGTGGGAGGTGTATGCGGGTATTCAGTTCTGCAGGGCTGGTGTTGTGTAGTGCTCTGTATGTGTGTGTGATAAGTTTGATTTGGGTACGTTTCTGACTTGGGAGCCAGTGCAGTTCTCCGAGGTGTGGAGTTATATAGGTGCAGCGGGTAGGTTAAGTATGAGTTACTCGCAGTATTTTGTATGGTCTGGAGCCGGTTCAATAGCTTCTTAGTGATTTCTGCATAGAGTGTGTTACTACACTCTAGTTTGTTGCTGATCAAAGCCTGTGTAACTGTTTTCCAGGTGTTCTCAGCCATTTGAAGATCTTTTGTAGCATCTTAAGGATGTTAATGAGGCACGATTCCTTCTGCAGTATTACCAACCAAATACAAGTGCAGAGATGGAAGCCATAAGAGAGAGAATACGTCTATCTTTGCATTTACAAAGTTTCAATATAGCATTATGTATTATTTCAATGTCAGTATTATCATAATGTAAAAAAAGATTCCTTGTGTAAAAGGTACATAGTGGGGTTCATGCAGCAGCCGAAGTGACCGCTGTCTACTTCAGGCCCACATTTGTCATTTTTACAGGAAAAGCAGTCTCTCGCTGACCCGTGACACTAGTTTAAAGTCATCAGACTGACACGGACCGCTGAATCCGGATGAGGTCACAAAGCAGTGTTGCATTTCTTTGCAAAGAGAAAGGAAGTGGGAACAGCTCTTTGCTATTCCCTTTACCTTGCAATTTGTATTTAGTCACAGTGCTAATATTCTGCGTGACAAAGATATTTGAGGCTCTTAACAACATTTCAATGCATTGCCATTTGGTCTCTCATCATTGCACAGCCTGGCGCTTTGCGTGAGTGAACAGCCTTTAACACAGCAGGTTCTGAGTTTTCTACCCCATTACCTGACAGTCCATAAAATGGACCTGCTGCTCTTCTTCTCTAAACCTTTAAGTCTGTCATCAATCAGCAGGAGCATATGGTTTAATTTTGCTTACACTAACTGTCAAAAAAGACGGCATAATGAGACTTCAGAAACATTCAGGAATGCATTGTGACAGTGTTGAGTGCCTCATTTCCCTCTTTTCAATTAGCCTTCCCTATATTTGTCACGTATGAATAAAACGAAATGGTCTTCACTGCTCCTAATCTCGTTAGTCATGATTATTTTGTAATGCACTTATAAATATGAGCTTATTCTTCTTTAATTGCAAGTGCATTCTAATACGTAGGTTTTATTGTTTTAAAGAGTTTTGTAATTCCATAGGGTAATTTATCATACTCATAGTTATGTTGCCATATGTATTTATTACTGTTATGTAATATAGGTCGATAATTCCATTAAACACGATTTGTTGTGTTTTGCTCACCATTACCTTTTAGGCTTTGTTATGCCTTATGCGTACCACCAATGATAAGCTAACTGAAGACAATAATTCAGTTTGTGTTCATGCTCTTGCTGGCAGTGTACTGATTCAAATCAAACAAAAATACTTTAATGTTGGGATGCTTTCCTTATACTCTTCACCTTTTTTCATCTTTTGTCTTTCAGGAACTTGAATTTCAAGACCTTACAGCTGTCCTCCATTGTATCCACTCCTTTATAGCTGCAAAGGTGGCATCAGTGGATCCTGTGTTTGTAGAAAGCCAAAGTATTGCGAAGAAATTTACTAAGACCAATTGAAGATGCTGGAGGAATTGAAGAAAAACGTATTTTCTTAAAACGATGTTTTTCTCTCATCCGTAATATTTCAATTCTGAAATTTTTTCTATGAAATGTATAGCGTTCGTGATAAAATAAATATGTAAAAATAATCCTTATTTTTACATTTTCTGCCAAATGATGCCTAATATTCCCTACTTCAACAAGAAACTTGAGTACAAACATTTATTTTTGATATATGGGGTAGACATTTCAGTGACCTTCCAATGTAAGATTATTTGGAGGTGTTTGACTGTGATTGTATCATCAAGATAAGTAGACGTGGAGTTAGGGCTAGTAAATCGAATTACTCATTATTTACCTACATGCCAACTGGAGATTTCTGCTGGAAGCAGCTGAAATCTCTATGAGAAATACACAGGATCTGTGGTGTACCTGTGGATCTCGTAATTCCAAATGGTTCTGGTAACTCCTGTTACTGGCCCCTTCAGAAATTACATGGACCTCACAGAGAGGCCCTGCATCTAATCTACCACATCGCTTGACCAAAAAGGCAATAATCTTGACAGTTCCACACCTAATCCCTCAAAGTGGCTTTAACAATTTCAAAAACCCAACTGTAGTCTTAGAGCCTGACTGAGAGTTTGGGGATGCATCTGGGCTTTCAAAAAACATCTCTTCACAGGTCTGCCACCATGGAGGTTTGTCCATTCTATTTAGAGTATGGTGATTTGATGAGTGAAAGTCTGTCATTCGTCCTCCCCCTCTCCTGCATTATATCCTAAACACAGTAGAATTCACAACAAAAACGTAATACTCTTGACGTCATATAAAGAGTATAATTTATGTCAGTGAAACATGGTGGTTCATCCACTGCACTTCTGATGGAGGTGAAAAGAATACATAGTCAAAGTCTGCCCACAATAACCACAAAACCTACTCAATCAACATGTCCCTGAAACTCCAAGCCCCTACGTCTCTGTCTGGCAGTGGCAGTGATAGACGAACAATACCAAAATGCACAAAAAAATAGAAGGTAAGCACAGATGTTTTAACCAATTTAACTACACTATGTTAACTACCAGTGTTCTTAACCTTATCTAACAACAATTGACCATATCTCCCTGCCTGGTAACATGCCTCACACTTCATATGCATTTGAAATAACAACCTAACACAATGTTACTACCATCCTCAAATCAGTAAATGAATGCACATTGTTGGACCTAGGGTGGTCTTCCCCCAACTTTTTGCCTTCTTCCCTACACTTTTTGCTGTATCTTTGTATTGGCCTTAGGACTCTGAACACGTCACCACTGCTAACAGGTGCTAAAGTGCATGTGTGTCTTCCCTAAATGTGTTGACATCGGTGTATACCTGATTAGCATATTTAATTTACCTGTAAGTCTCTTCTAAAGTGGTGTACCATGTACCCAAAGCCTGTAATTTTAATTACTACTAATGGGCTTGCAGCATCGGTTGTGCAACCCACACAAGTAGCCTTTCAAACCTGACTCAGGCCTGCCATTGCAGGGCCTGTGTGTGCAGTTTGCTGCCACTTTGCTTTGTCATTTCAAATCACTTTACAAGCCTCCAACTCCCCTTTTATTACACATAAGTCACACCGAAGTACAGGGTGCAGTGTAACTAAAATGTAGGCCATGTACTTTTAAGTTTTACATGTCCTGGCAGAGACAAACATCTAAATTTGTTGTTCACTGCTGTGCTTCCTGATTTGAAAGGAGTAACTACTTCAAGTTTAATATCTTTGGAGTGGTGGTGATAAATCATCTTTAATAGTAAAGTTGGGTTTGCCATTACCATTTTAGAAATGCCACTCTGCTCTTAACTTTGCTCTGTGTGCTGGCAGCTTGTCTCCAATACACGTCTAGACTGGGTAACAGCTACACTATGTGCATTGCCTCTAGACAGCCACAAATACAGGAAGGGCAGGGTGTGACAGAGGACTCATTTCCATTCATCTGCATCTGAAAGCCTTCCTGAGCAGAAAATGGGAGAGGTAGCTCACGCTTACATGTGATTAAGCCGTGTCCTGTCCTCCAACAAAGGACTGATTATCCCTCTTAGAAATGGGATTTCTAGTTGGCTAAGGCTTGCGCCAAAGTCAGGCAGAAACCACCACTCTAGTCAGGGCAAGGAAGTTACACGCCAAAGATAACCCCTGCTCACCCCCTTGGTAGCTTGGCACGAGCAGACAGGCTTATCCCTGAGGCGATGTGTAAAGCGTTTGCGCGCGCACCCAGCAACAACACCCAAGGCCCACCACAAAGGAAACTCCACACAAGGTATTATATAAAAATAACCTTTGTATTATACCAAACACATTAGATAAAAACACACACTTTACAATGTGCCAACAGGCACGGGCAGAATTTACAAGGGATTATATGTACAGGGGACAGGGCCACATGGACCACTGTCAGGAATTAGCACTTTTAGAACTTAGCACAAATCACCAATAGTAAATGTAGAACATAACACAAAGTAACTGTAGAGCACAACCAGTCTCTACTGGCGCAATAATGACCTCAGCGTCATCACACTAGCATCAGGTATAAAACCTATCCTGCATCTATCACAGGGGCATAAATCACATTATGCAATTCTCATTGGTCTAACGCATTAGACCTAACCACCTAAGTATAACTATACTAGGGGCGCACATCGCACAGGGAAGTACATTCTCCCTACCATCAACCTAAACAGGTAAAACAGCCTCCTAGGCAGAAATAACCACATTTAGAGGTATCAGACACAGGGTGCGCCAAACATACTATACACAGTCCTTTTCCTAGCACCATAAGCATGAACACAGGGTGCGCCAAACATACTACACCGTACATTTCCTAGCACCCAAAAGCATATTAGAGTCCAGGTTGCGCCAGAACCTAAACTTAGCAGCTGCCCACTACTTGCTGGGCATCTGGGGACAAAGCAGGGCCTAAACGCTGCAGCTGGCACTAAGTGCTGCGCAGCTGGGAAGGCAAATAAGGCAGAGTCTCTCAATAGCCCCTGAAACAATAGGCCAAAACGTGGGAGCCATCTGGCTCAGAAATCATGTCCCCTGGAGCACACAGGGTCCTGAAATCATCATGCCCCCAGCGTTGGAGCCCCTTAGGCTCATAGGATACTGTTGCCCAGCGTTGGAGCGGCGGAGGCTTGGAAACTAACATCGCCCTCGCTGGAGCCACGCTCGGGCTCGAAGACGACGTCTGGGGCGTGGGAGCCATCTGGCTCTGAGAACGCTGTGTCACCACTGGCACTCACAACCTGTGCCACGACATGCCCCTCAAATACTAGAAGCCGGGGCCCTACGGGGCCCTGACACACAATTGCGCAGCATCGGTGGAGCGGCCCGCTCTCCTGGCAGGACCGCTCAGACCCCCGGACCAGCCCCTACTCACCGGAGCTTCTTTGAGGGCTTTGCTAACGACTGCGGCACTCCTCCACTCCCGCTCCGGGTACAGGGCCTTCGCGTCGCGCTGTCTTTCGCTTGATCTGCACTCGGGGCTTCCCTGTCCTCACGGGAGCCCCGCACTGCCATCGGCGGCCTCGGCCGCAGCAACTCTTCACCCGGGGACTTCGGTTTTCTCGGCAGCCACAGCGGGGCTCTCCCCTGCACCTGGGAGCCCCGCATCGCCATTGATGCCGGCATCTATCTCGCGGGGCTTCCCTTCACTCTTAGAAGCCCCGCCCACAGGGATGCAGTCACTCCTGCCTTCCGGGTCTCGCTGGGCAGCGGCCCGGAAGAGATTTCCTCGCGGCTCGGGCCGCGGCGGTGATTTTGACAACAGGCACATCGCGGGGTGGGCACCCGCAACGTATAAGAAATAACCGGGGTGGGCACCCGCAATCATCACGAAGGCAAACACCAGCGGGGTGGGCACCCGCAAACGAAACAGCAATAAGCGGGGTGGGCACCCGCGAGGCACGCATCATGGGGGAATCCCTGCGCTGGGGATTCCCTCTCTCTCGCCTTCAGCAGCGCGACGCTGCACAGCTTCAGCTCCTCTCTCGGGGGAAATTAGAATAAAGCGCTCTCCAGGCACTATGTGGAGGACCAGCACAAAGTCCATCAGGCATCCAGGGGCTGGGCAGGGCCCAGGGAGGCAAGCCTTCCCCTGGGCCCCAGCAGCAGCACGCCCCTGGTTGTTTCGAGTTAAGCACAAGAACATGTTGTAAGGGGACACAGCCCCTTTTTATACACCAAATCCCTTTGTTCTGGGTTCAGGGTGAGGGGGAAAACCAGTCGCAGCTGGTTGGGGAGCACCCTTGATGTGCTCAGCCCCTCACTCTATTCACTGGCAGGGCTAGGGTCATCAGTCGCACCACAGGGGGCGGAGCCAGCATTGTGTGGGGAAAACCCTGCCCTATTCAGGTCCAAGGTGCACTCCTCTCCAGCCATCAGCATGCTAATCTCACACTCACCACTGGGGCAGACCCAACCAGACTCCTGGAGCCAGGCTCACCAGCCAGCTCCAGCCAATCACACGCCAGACACACTGCACACAGAAGTGCCCACTTCTAGAAGTGGCACTTCCACACTAGGTACATGCACGCCGCACACATCATCGCGCAGCATTCAATCACACGAGTCCGCACATACCAAACTCGGGCCTGCACACCCCACGCATCAGGAACTACTAGGGACACATACATTCCCCATGCATTCCTATGGGAGGGCAGGCCTATCTCACCACATGCACTCAGAGCGTGCACACACTTTACCCTGGGACACAGGGAAAGTGCGCAGAAACCAAAAATCACCACACCAAGTCACCAATAAAAAGCAAAAAGTTCAGGGGTGAACCTGCCAGAAGGGCCAAGTCCAACAATCCCCGACAGATAGCCTGGCAGAAAGGGCTGTGGTGAAAGGGATCCTTGTGCACGTCAGAGAACTCCTTTGAAGTAACCCCTACATCAAAGGCACTTTTGGGTATAAGTACCAGGGCTCTGGCCCTATCAAAGCAGTACACTACTGGACTTAACAAGAACTCTGCTGGAGTAAATACTGATGTGCTGAAAGGATTGACACTTTGCTGTGACTGGCTGTTCTGAGGAACATTTTACCTGCTTCACTGGGCTGTCTTGCTGATTGCTGATCTCTGCCCTACGGAGGACAAGAACTGAACCCATCTCAATTGAACCCTAAGTGACTCCAAGGGTTTGCTGGCGTTCCTCCTGTTTTCTGAAGTCTCATGGTCACAAACGACTTCCTACATCCTTGCCGTGGCAGCGGGACTCTGCCACTGTAAGTCCTATCCTTGCCTATGGTGCCCCCTCCAGTCCTGGGCCTCAGAAGTGTGTTTTGCAGCTGTTTTAACCCTTAACATTGATGCAGCAGCCACATCATACCGACCAGCCCGAACGCTTCGCCTTTCGAGGACGACATGGCTTGACGACGACAGCAATCCTACTACTGAAGCCACTTGATGACTACAGCATGGTTAAACCTTGATGCGGCACCTGAGTCGCAAAGGGTGTCAGCCCCGAAGTTTCCATTGGTGGAGTGGATCAGTGCCGAAGATGCAGTGCCTCCTCGCCTTGAATCTTTAACATAGACGCTATGCTCCATCCAATGTATTTCTTTAATTGGACCTGTCTTGGGACAATAACGGACCTGCCGTCAACCGCAGTCGGCCTGTACTTCGACATTGCACTGTCAGTCATGACCTCAAGTAACCTTTTCACTGTTAGTGACTTCTAAGCACTGGCTTCATATTTAATCTTTAAAAATTAATGTCTCAACTTCTACTTTTTGGATAATTGCCATTTTGGTCTTGTTTTACTCAGGTAAATATTTGCTATTCTAAATCTATGTAGAGTCTTTTAATGATGTTTTCATTGAGATACTGTAATTCAAGAGTTGCACAAGTACTTTACACATTGCCTCTTAAGTTAAGCCTGACGGCTCTGTGCCAAGCTACCAGAGGGTGAGCACATGTTAATTTAGGGTGTGTATCAGGCTTACCCTGACTAGGGTGGTGGTCCCTTCACAATATAATTAAATGATTTAATTAAAAAATTACGTATACTAGTAATGGTTCTACACTGAAGTGGTTTGAAGAAATAGCACAATTATTAGGAGGGCACACTTGATCTCAGTTAACTCACTCACCACTCACTCCAGAATCATACAATTCAACCCTCTACCACAAATAGATATTGCCACAACCCACTTAGTGCTAGGTTAAATTATTAAATCTTGCACACAATATCAAGGACGGACACACACTCACATGCTAGACATTGTACTCATATACTCAACCCAGGTGTAGGCATAACTAATTTAAGCATGTATGCTGCATGAATACCAATACCTGAAGGCATTGCACAGTCATGTTCTGAATGCCACACATACTAGCCCCTCACAACACTACTCCCAATTCTTTTAAAACACGTGGTATTTGGAATGGAGTACATCTTCCACAGTGCAACCCACAGAAAATTACAAGACCAGAAAATTCCAGAAAATGGTTATCATGAGCTACATATCAAAATACAATCCCATGTGCTAAGCATTCTAACATTTTCAATAGCAATCAATAACTACACGTAAACAGCAGACTCAAAATGTTTGACCTTGTCATTTTATAAAATAATCTTCATACTTTGGGTCCTTAAAAGTCTTTAAATAAAAAATTAATAGGAATCAAAGTCTAGGGGTGTGGTAGAATAAAATGGTGTCTTATCCCAGTCTGTTAAATAACATGCAGGTCGTGCGCTTGCTTCCAAACTGTTAGAAATGGGGATCGATAGTTGGCAATGGTTTACACCTTTGTCGAAGTAGAGACCCTTCCTTCTAGTCAGGATAAGGGGGATACAATATTGAAATAACCCCTGCCCACCCTCTTGGTAGCTTCTCACAAGCAGTCAGGATTATCTCAGAGGCAGTGTGTAAAGCATTTGCACAGAACCAACAGTAATAAAGTGAAAACACTACAAAAGGACACTACACCAGTTAAAAAAAATGTCCAATACTTTATACATTCAAAACAAGACCAAACTGATAAGAATCCAACATACAGTGCTTAAAAATATGCACTTTCCAAAAATAACCTTAAAAATGCAGTTTCTTGGAGTTGGTAGCTCCGTCCAGTGCTACCGCAATACTGAAAACAACAGAATCTAACAGTTCCATCTGACCGCATTGGTCAGCGTGTCAGTAGACTCGTATACAGTACATTTTCATTGCAGTCGACACATTGGTGCGAGTCGTTCGTAGCAACAATCGTGGCTGCAATGCGAAGTGTAGTGGTGCCGTGTGTGGTGCCCTCAAGGTGCGGTGCAGGCAGCGGCTTGGCGACAGTCGCCCACGGGTGTCAGTGAGACCAGGGCAGCAATGCGGAGGGAGGCAGTTCTCGTTGTGGCGCTGACAGGTCACGGTGCAAGCAAGAGAGCCAGTTAATGGGAGCTGGCGTCAGTGTGCCCAGACTGCCATGTGGGATGAGGCAGCATGTTGTGAGACTTATGAGCACTGCCCCCAGCCACGATGCGGTCACAGGTATCGAAGTCAGCAGGCAGCGATGGCGTCGGTGGGACCAGTGATGGTATAGGGAAGCAAGGCGATGTGGTGTCAGGTGCCCACAGGTCATGGTACAAGCAGCAGCTTGGTGGTGCCAGCGTGGGTCGTCAGTGAAACCAGGGTTGTGGTGAGAGATGTGGCGAGGCCCTCTGAGGTGCCTTCAGGACATGGAGCCAGTGGCGGAGTCCCTGAGACTTCAAAACAGGAGGCAAGCTCTACTTCAAGCCCTTGGAGATACTCAACACAAGTAAAGAAAGTTCAGTCCAGTCCTTTCACTGCCCAAGGATGAAGCAGCAACTGCAGGCCAACCCAACAAAGCAATAACACAGCAAAGGGGCAGTACTCCTCCTGGCAGCTCTTCCAGCTCTTCTTCTTGGCAGGGTCTTTGATTTCAGCGAGTTCTCTGGAGTCTTTAATCTCCCTGCAACTTTCACCAGGAGGCAAACTCTACTTCAAGCCTTTGGAGAAAGCTCTATAAGTGGGATAATGAAAGTTTAATCCAGTTCTTTCCCTGCCCAGGAAAGAAGCAGCAAGCAGCAGGCCAACACAGCAGAGCACACAGCAAAGTGGCAGTTCCTTCTGACAGCTTTTCCCGCCCTTCTTCCTGGCAGGTTCCTTAGTCCAGCAGTAATTTGAAGTGCTGGGGTCTGGGCCCCAATATTTATACTCAGTTTCTCTTTGTTCTTTTGGGAAGAGAGTGGCTGTGCTCAACCCAATCCAGTTCTGTCCTCTCTGGTCCAGCTTCCCTCATCTTGTGGATGTGCAGGTGCCAAAAGTTGATTTCCATTTTCACAAGGCCCCACAGCCAAATTCCGAAGGGAACAGGGAAAAATAGTATGTGGTTGCATAATGGTCTGCAACATTGTTGGAGAGAACACCAATCACTGTATGTCAAGTGCAAACGCAAGTCCTATCCTCACTGCTGACAACCAATGTTAGAAATGGGGGTCTCTAGTTGACAATGGTTTGCACCTTTGTCCGAGTAGGGACACTTCCTTCTGGTGAGGATAAGGAGGATACACTATTGAAATAATCCCTGCTCACCCCCTTGGTAGCATGGCACGAGCAGTCAGGCTTATCTTAGAGGCAGTGTGAGACGCATTTGCATATAACCAACAGTAGTAATACAGTGAAAACACTACAAAAGGACACCACACCAGTCTAGAAAAATATCCAACACTTTATATATTCAAAACAAGACCAAAATAATAAGAATCCAACATACAGTATTTTAAAATGTGCACTTTGCAAGAATAACCTTAAAAATGCAATTCCTTGGTAGCTCCGTCTGGTGCTACAGCAATACTGAAAACAACAGAATCCACCATCAGTGCAGTGCTCGCAGCATTTGATTTACAGGCCCTGGGCACACACAGTGCACTGTACTAGGGACATACCGGTAAATCAAATATGCCAATTATGGAATCATCCATCCATAAACACAATTTACAGGGAGAGCATATGCACTTTAGCACTGAATAGCAGCAGTAAAGTACCCAGAGTTCTAAAGCCAACAAAAACAGGGTCAAAAACTGGAGGCCAAAAAGCAAAATGTCTGGGCTTAACCCCCTGAAAAAAACCAAGTCTAACACAAACTCTTGCAGCAATGTAGAGGAAGGTGATTTAAGAATTGTTTTAAGGAGGACAGGACCTGTGGTTCCTGGGGAGGAATATTCATGAGAATGGTGAAGTTTATGGGTATGGGAGTTGTGGCTACGGGATGATTTATTAATAGATGAAAAAAGGGCAAGGGTGTGAAAGAGTTGGATTCACAGGGGAAATTGAGTTGGGCTTTGAAACAGGGTTGGATGTTGGAATGGGGTTACTTGGTGGAATGGGTACAGATTTTGGAATGGGGTCAGGAGAAGAAATTGGGTCAGGTGTGGCAGAATTACTGGTGTCAGCGGAGCCACTACTTGCCTATGTGTGGCAGACACAGAAGAGAGCATGTGATCCAGGCTGTCAGTTACTTGAGCTAGCTGCTGATTGACACCCAGGATGGCATGCAACCATGCTGTGTACCCCACAAAGAGGTTCTTAAGAACCTTCAGTGCCTCCTCTGACACAAGTGGCTGCAGATAACATAACAAGTGTATTTTCAAAGTGCCCATTCACCTGTATCCATCTTGGCGCTGAATAACAGATGTTTTATTGTTACCCAACTTATTGTAACACATTTTATCAACCTCATATGGATAAAATGCTGAGTGGACCTGCTGTGATTTGAACCTGTGACCACGAGGTTAAACACAGGCCCCTGCAGTGGATGCATTGGTCTACTGTGCCACCCGATGTGACTTTTAGGAACAGGTGGCGAGATACTAGGGCAATGAAAATCTCTATCAGATTATGGACTGTATGTTGCTGTGGTACAGTGGGGAAAGGAGTGATGGTAGTGCTGGTGGTAGTGGTGGCTGCAGGAATTGGATGTAGTGACCTGTGATGTATTGGCCTCCACAATGAGTGTCTGGCCAGAGTCAGAGGCCTCAGAATTAGATGGTAAAGGTGCCTCCTGGCCAGCCTCCTCATCCTCAGTGCCATAGGGTCCTTGAGTGTTGTTTGCTCCACCTTTCAACTTCAGTGAACCTCCTGATGGTCCTCCGAAGTGTGGCCAGCATCTACTTTGCTTTCTGCAGAAGATGATAAAATCAGATATATTCACGCATCTGTTACACTCTACAGAGTGAGTTAGTAAAATGTACACATCAAAGAGTTCCACAATGTATTAATTAAAGATTAATATTCTAAAGAAAGAGCACCCAATGTGAAATCACAAAGGGTCTGATTTAGAATTTGACAGACCAGTTGCACCTCACAAATGTCATGGATATCCAATCTGCATTATTACAAGTGCATTATATCTTACAGCACTTTTGTTACTGAGTACCCATCTGTTTAACTCTAAATCATGCAGGATATCTGTTAATGTACTAATGTGAAGTAAAACTAACATTTACTAAGTTTTCACAATTATTTCCAAACTGTATCCCATTTATAGAGTATGATGGATGGAACACTCCATCAGCAGCACCAACAGTGCCAAGGAAATCTTCACCATAGTGAAAGACTTAACCTTTCCGCCACCAAGTTCCGGCAGTGAAAGCCCTCTGATGACCTCTGCACCTGGCTGTCTTTATCCTTCAGCAGCAAAATCACCAGCATCTAAACAACTTCTAGCCCCAACAAGACTTCTCCACACTTACAGCCCTCCTGCCCATCTCAACCAGCACCCACAGGATGATCCTGACCACCAGGTTCACCATCAGCACTCATTAAATCACAATGACTAGGTAGTCCATACAGTCTGAAGCCTTCTCGAACTCCTGCCCTCACCACATCTTCCTCAAGGGTCTGGAACCCATCAGCACAGTCTTCAATTGCAGTCTTGAATAATTCAGTCATCACAGCTACCTAAATGGATGTCTAGAAATATACCATGGTACTCCTCCTTCTCAAGAAACTCTCAGTAGACCTGAAGAGCTAGCCAACCATGAGCCTATGTCTCTGCTACACTATCCAGCAAATGTTATGGAGAAGATGATAAAAAAATGGCTAGCCTCCCACCTCATAAACAGCAACCTTCTCAATATCACTCATTCTGGATGAAGGCCCAACAACAGTACAAAAACTCCCGTCACTACCGCCACGGGTGACATCTGATCATCATTAACAGAGGTGAGACCTCAACCCTCATCCTACTGGACCTTTCCACAGCTTTTGACACCATCATGCACCCCATCCTTATCCAACAACTGTATGAAGCCAGCATCCAAGGAACCGAACTTTGCTGGATGTGCTCCTTCATGACAGGTTGCACCCATTGGTCAGCCTGTCCCCCTTTTCTTCACATTACTTCAATCTCATCTGCAGAGTTCCACAAGGATCCTCACTCAGCTCTACCCTGTTCTATGCCTGTGTGGTCCCACTTGCCAGCATCATCCTCACTTGTGGAATACATTCCATACCCTACGCTGACAACACCCAGGTCATACTCTCCCTTTTCCACAAGATGGCAACCTCCCAGACCAATTTCTCTGCCTGCAGTGATGAACACCAACGGCCTCAAAGTCAACACAAACAGGACAGAAGAAGTAATCTTTAGCAAAGACATCTCGGTCTGGACTCCACCTGGTAGCCTGCTTGACACAGACACACAACCCTCATGGCACCCCATGCAAAGAACCTTGCAATAAATAACCAACTCACTATGACAAGCCAAGTGAACGCAGTCTCCATCTCCTGATTCCACACACTAAATATTCTCAAGAAAATCTTCAAATGGATCCCAAACAACAAGCTCAGAACCATTATCGAAGCCCTATTCACCAGCAAGCTGGAATATGCCAACACACTCTAAGCTGGAATCAAGATTCAACAGCCAGAACACTTCCGACCATACAAAACTCAGCAGCAAGGCTCACCCTCAACCTGCCCCCCTGCATTCACATCACCCTGCACATCAAAGACTTTCACTGGTTTCCAGGTGCACTCTTCAAACTCTTCACACACACATACAAAGCATTACACAACACCCACCCCTACCTCAACAACTACACAAACTTCCACAAATCTACCAGACATCTCCCCTCAGCCAGGCCCCTACTTGCAACCCCCCCCACATCCCTACGTATGCATATCTGCCTTCTCCTACCTTGCTCCTAAAGACTGGAATGGTCTGCCCCAGTACATCAAAGCCACCTCCTCAGTTCTTGAATTTCACAAGAACTAAAGACCTTGCAACTAATCTCGGTCATGGCTTAGCCCATACAACACCTTCTTGAGTGCCAGGATACCTTCCTGGGTGAATCTTGGCTATGCAAATACACATAGCAGAACATATATGGCATAAAATTGGTTCAAAGAAATAGCATGCCTCGGAGACTTCCACAATGAATTAGTTGCAGCTCTACAGTTTTTCTGGTTAAGCAAAGAGAAAAGCTAGAAGCGGTTGGAAGACATTATGGCCTAAATAAACAAAAGTGGCATGTGTCATATCGGACAGGTTTAATTCAAGTTGTCAATGTTTACCTAGTAAATGATGTCCCAGTGTGCAGCCCCTCTGCTTCGGGCCTTTCACAAAACTGTCATCTAGTTTATAACTTGTAAATGTTACCATAACAGTTCATATCCTTGACAGCTGTGGAGAAAAGGATGCTTCCTCTTCCTAAACAGAAAACACAGTAAGTTGATAAGACTGGGGGCCAGATGTACGACCATGGAAATAGCACTTCACAAATTGCGAGTTTTTTGCGACTCGCAATTTGCGAGGTGCTATTTCCAATGTACAACAGTGTATTTCACACTGTTAGCAACTCCCAATGGGATCTCAAATTGAGGAGGCTCATGAATATTAATGAGCCTCTCGCAGTTTGCGTCCCCATTGGGAATGGCAGACCCTCCCAGGTATGGTGGCCTGCTGGGCTCAGCAGATCACCATGTCAGGGACTGCTTGTAAATAAAGCTTTTTTTTTTTTAATGCAGCCCATTTCCTTAAAGGAAAACTGGATGCATTTAAAAAAAAAGAATTGAAACGTTTTCATTTCATTTTGTTAGGGCAGGCAGTGATCCCTAGGACCACTGCCTTCCCTTAAAACATATTTTTCCCTGCATTTGCAAAGGGGAAGGTGTCCCCTGGGGACCCCTTACCGTTTGCGGGTGTATTACCACCCTCTTGAAGAGGGTGGTGTGGTAACTTGCAAGTGTTTTGCGCCCGCAAAACATTGTTACATAGGGTTACGCTCGCTATTAGGAAGGGAACACCCCTTCCTAATAGCGAGTCGCAAAACCCTATTTTGCGAGTCGCAAAAATTTGCGACTCGCAAAATAGGGTTTGTACATTACCCATGCTGTTTTTGCATGCGCAAACGGGTTCGCAAACCTGTTCACACATGCAAAAATGGTCATACATCTTGCCCTAAGGGCCTGACTTAGAGCTGGGCAGATGGGTACTCTGTCACAAATGGGATAGATATCCTGTCCAGCTTATTACAAATGTTGTAGGATATAATGCACTTGAAATAACTCAGATGGGATATCAGTCACTTGTGTGGTTGAGTGCCTATAAACTAAACTTTAAATCAGGCCCTACGTTTTCACATTAGTATCTCAGGGTACATCAAAATCCATAGCCCACCATACTGTTCAAAATAAGGCCCATTATTATGTATGTTAATTGCACAAATAAAACCTGATTAAAAAATCTGCTAAATTTGGATGTGACATAATTGTTGCCAAAAACGTATAAACAATATGATAATATGGTGGTCCTCGGTTACATATGAAATAGTCCTGCTTTGATCTTGATATCATCAAGCCATATCATTTAAGATGAATTTTTATTATGTCAATGCACCAGGGCCGTTTCTAGGTCTTTTGCCGCCCTAGGCAAGAATTGAAAAATGCAGCCCCCTCCCTTTTATTACAATCACTTTCTCCCCCTGTCATCCAGGCTAGAAGAATTGATGCATTAGATATTCCCAAACTCATGTTTTTTGCCGCCTTCCCCGTTTTGCCGCCCTAGGCAGCCGCCTAGTCTTGCCTAATGGTAGAAACGGCCCTGCAATGCACCATAGTACAAGGGTGCCTGCATTGGTGCTAGGCTGCTAAAAGGGCGCCAGCACAGGGGAAAAGTAGGAATCATCCTTATTGCCTAAATTACAGTGCATTCCAGCCCTTTCCCTGTCACGCAGCACAGCAAGGTGACTTACTGTGCTGCACTGTGTGCCATTCTCGTAAATAGGCCCCATACTTCTTTTAGAGGTTTCCAGAAACAGTAACATGGTGAACGTCAATCTGTGTGTGCAGGAACATCTTCTGTGACAGGAGAACCGGTCACATTATATATTTTATTTTCACAAAACAGCTGAAAGAGGTGTTAGCTCTAACTTTGGATAATGCCTAGAAAACAAGATTTCTAGCAGAGATTTCTTTCTTTTTTATTTTTAACTTTCTAATTTCATATATGGGCGTGCCCCAAAAAAACCTAGCCACAGAAAAAATAAACAAAGGGCTGTTTGATTAGAAACGGTGAATCCCAGCAGAGACGTAAGCTGTAATTTAGGTCAACTTCTCCAAGTCTCGAAAGACATTCAATGTTATCTTTGGGAGCCAGTGGCCAATAAGCAGTGGTTATTCTTTTCCCTCTTTGATATTCAGGGAGGGAGTGGTACACAAGCTTCTTGCATTAAATTGTTTTGCGTGCTTTACTATGAAGCGTTCTAGATTCTAGATAAGACTTGCAAATATTTCAGGTGAATAAAAAATTAGATATTTCCCAAAACCTAGTGCATGGTTCTGGGATTGGCCTGTTGTATTTATCTATTTATTTAATAGGAGTGCATGTTATATATTTGGCATGGAAACAGAGAATGACATTTTTGAAAAGAAGTACTCATATGAGGATCATGGGTAAGGGAACAAGTCAAATTAATAGTAGGGGAGAAGACAAATACTCCCCAGTGGTAGAGACTTCGGTAAGTGTTACAAGCATAAGTACAATACAGTTGCTGTGAAGTCTTCCTTTGAGCTACCGGGTCTTTGACTACACGACTTGCGTATAAATTGATTACTCAAATGTTTAACGCATCGTGTGCACTACTAAAGAAAGGCTGTGCGGTTATGCATTGGTCCCTCCCTTGATCTGTCTGGTGCCGACTGCTCAGTTTGCATTTAAATGGATTGCCCAAACTTTGAATGCGACAACGGTTGTGTTCAGTCGGCATCTTTTTAATATTTTCGTTTGTTGTGTGGTGTGCCTAAAGACACTTGTTAGTTTCAAACCACCACTTGAATCCGAACTTTATTGTGTATCTTTGAAAGCACCATTAACCTATTATGTTGTGACCCACACCATGCCTTTTCCTGATAATGGTCCTCGAGAACTGTTAACATTGGACTGTAATACCAGCTGCACCAAAGGTGAGGCCCAGTTTGGAAAAAAAACAAGAAATCAATGTTTCTCCTTGGAATGTACTTTCAGGAACAATGTTTAGGCTTGTCCTACTTTGTTCTCTGTCTAATCTTAATCCTATTTTTATTTTTGTAATTAATGTTATCTGTTGGCCATATGCAGATGAGCTCCTGGGTACCTGTATATAATTTATGTACAAGTAGTGCAGTAATAAAACAGACATACCTTAAATGGATCATGACCCCTTTTCTCTGATACTTTGAAACATATGTTTGATGTAGTGTCACCTCCAATTTTAGGCAAAAATTAGGATGCACAATTTTTGTTTAATCAAGTCCAAGGGTCTCTTTCCCTCGTTGTGACAGACACATCAGCATCATAAATTATAGAGTTCCCTACAGGTAATTAATATTTCCAAAATTGGCAGAGCAGGGTTTGTGTGTCTGTGGGGAGTAGCTGAAGTGAGTGATTCACACCAATGGGATTTGTCACTGGTTGACTAGAAGTGAGCTGGAACAGGAGCCAAGGAAGAGGTATGCGTGGATACAGTCTCAACCATATAGGGGGAGAGAATCAGTAAAACTCCACATAAACCACTGTACTGTACACCCGTTTCTGTACTCTGGTTTCAAGATGAAGCTATTTCTTCTTAAGTGTGCATTAAAGGACAGTGCTATGAGTGCCATGTTTTTTTCAGCTGAGGTTCTTTGCTCACCAGTCCTTATGTGCTTGTTTGCCATCTCTGATAGTAAAGGACTTTCACATTATAAAAATATATTGCTAGTGCCATTTTAAAATGAAATGTGTTGCCTTTTATGATAATGGATTCGAATAATCGACAAATCAATGTGTCCATACAGTTGTTGGTAATGACGAATGAAGTCAGCAAAGTAGATTCTAGTTTCATGGGTCAAGAATGAGCACAAGCACGTTTGAGTGACCAAAAGAAAGAGATGTCCCTCAACCAAACTTCATAAAACACCCTATTAATGTTACAAGATATTAGGACCTTTTAGTTTTAATATTACTTATAAATATAGTAATAACTAAACAGATAAATAAAAGTATCTTGATAGAACATGCAGTATAATGATGGGCAGATGATTGATAGAGTAGTTGAATGGTTAACACAGCAGTAAAAACAGCTGTCCCTTTGCAGCAATTTATTCTAACTTCTATCATCAAGGACTTGTTTGAAAATCAGAGAAAAGAGTACCAGAGAAGGGGTTTCATCATATTTCTGACAATGCCATGTTGATAAAACTCTTCTACATTATTTGTATTTTCTCTCCATGTCCAAGGAGTAAAACTGAGCCTGCTGGTTTAGAAAGTTTAGTTCTCAGGTAACCTCAGGAAAACAATGTCAACACATTCATTGAAATACATTGAAACTAAGTTCACTGGCTTCTTGGGTTTCAGTTCATATGTTAAATTCAGTTCCAATACTGTCAAAGGATATACAGAAGTGTTTCTAACCAGGTGAATGGTCACCACTGGATTAAAGAAGCATCAAATTGCCCCTAGTGATTATTCTCGGGCAAGGGGTCCCTTCCTGCACATAAACAATCATTACCTGCAATGCAGGCACCCTTGCAGGTGCCTGCATTAGTGCTAACAGAAAAACACACAAGATGATTGATGGAATGTTGCACATTGGCAAAACATTCACCCCCAGTCACAGATCTGGGTTTAATCCATCGTTATTTTGCTCACCACGCCACCCCAATTTAGACATGGCCATATGCAAATCAGTCTTGACCCTGTGCCTCATGGGAACAGTCCAGCCTGAACTGCCAAGCCATGTCTTCCCTGGACCGGAATCAAGCATCCTAGGACCAGTTTCGGGGTTTCACCCCTCTTCAGCCAGGATAGCTTGACTCCAGTGGCGTAGTGAGGATGGGACCCACGTCTGGGCATACCCTACCCACATAGGGCGAACAGCAAGACACACAAGATGATGGACGGAATGTTGCACATTGGCAAACATTCACCCCCTGTCACAGATCTGGGTTTAATCGTTATTTTGCTAGGGCACAGGGTCAAGACTGATTTGCATATGGCTGGGTCCAAACTGGAATGGCATGGTGGGCAAAAAAAACGATGGATTTAGGCCCAGATCTCGGTACTGGGGTGAATGTATGACATTGTTCTGCATTCTGTCCATCAATAGTTCTTTTTGCATTTGTCACCCCGAGTGGGACGGGTATGCTCAGACGTGAGTCCCGTGCTCTCCATGCCACTGGAATCAAGCTATCCTGGCTGAAGAGGGGTGAAACCCCGACACCAGTCCTAGGATGCTTGTTTTCAGACCAGGGAGGACCTGGCCTGGCAGTTTGGGCTGGACTGTTCCCATTGGGCACAGGGTCAAGACTGATTTGCATATGGCTGGGTCCAAACTTGAATGGCATGGAGAGCAAAAAAAACTATGGATGTAGGCCCAGATCTCGGTACTGGGGTGAATGTATGACATTGTTCTGAATTATGTCCATCAATAGATCTTTTTGCATTGGTGCTAGGCAGCTGAATTCAGCACCAGCTCTAGGGAAAAAGCAGATGTGTACTGTATTATTGTAAACATGGTGCATCCCTTCGTTTTCAGAATGACAGAGTGTGGTGTTAGCAATTTTGGCTTAATGCCATGCTCCACCCTTCTCGTGTAAATATGCCCCATTGTCTTTATAGTGTTCATCTATTCATGCACTCACCCATTAATCTAGCCACCTATCAATGTGCTCATTTTTCCATCCATGTACTCAGCCATTCACATCCCCTACCACATACACACACTTTTTACCACACGCCTTCCCTCACAGCCCAAGCCGCACTACCTTGCTCTTACCCCTATACCCATCACTTGATCCAACAGACCACCCTTTCACCCAACACTGCATGACTCCTTTATCCATAGCCCATTCGTTTAGCCATCCAATCACCCACGCACCCAGTCATTCAGTTTAATTTATTCTTCAAGGAATTCAATCGTCTATCCATTCATGCAATCCATTACTGAAGAAGCGCTTTCACTTAGTTGCTAAATTTTTGGGTTTTGTCAGTGTTTATTTTAGGTAGTTCATCGATTGTGAAATCGTTGACCTTGGAAAAAATACTTGTATCCAGTTCACTTGCCTTTTAAAAGCTTTTCTGCGGTGCTTTAGATCCCAGGAAAAGAACATTTGGAATTAAGATGCGCACTGAACCATAACAGTGTTTTATGAAGAAAATACTATGCCATTAAATGCTTACGTAGTTAATCTGAATTGCCTTAATAGAGCGCATTCGTTGATTAACCATATCTTGTATAGTACGTTAAGGTAATCATTCAAAACCGCAAATCCATTTACTTTCATTGAGCGAGTAAGATGTGAAGCCGAAGACTGTAAAAGAAATGGGTACTTTTTTTCTATTAAAAGTTGTATTGATATGTATTTTCCTCCAGACCTTCCCCACTCTCAGGTTTATATCGATAACTTGTTTTCCAGATGCCTTACCGCGTCATTGCTGGAGGCTGCTTTCAATGTCTGCCTCTCCAATTGCTTCATTGAATTAATGCAGTGCTCCTGTCGATTTTTTGAAATGCTGACAACAGCCTGGTTTCAACTAAAGACTGTCTCTCGCTGATTTGACGATAAAGTGCACATTACTCATGACACAAAGCTGGAAGAGTAAGTATAGTAGACAACTTTCGTCAAGATTGAAGCTCATCTAAATCCCATTAAGGAACTCCAAAAAGATACCTGAATATTGATATATAAGACAACTTGTCATCAAATGTGTTAAACCATACATGCATTATGCCATAACATTGACTTATTAAACTTTAAAAAGTGATTTGAAACACATCGTGGAAATAACTGTCATATTTATAGGAATCTCCTTTGATGCAGTGCGCGGAGAATGGGCGACAGTGCCGATAAAAGACAGAGGGGAAAATTTACAAGAAACGACGCAAGACTGCGTTGTGGCAGCGATATGTCAAAAATAGTTACACGTCTCAGAAATCTGTTACGACACCACTGATGCGCTGTATTTACAATACAGGGCACTATGGCACAAGGACTCAAAGTGCATCAGAAATTCTGACACATTTGTGGGAACTTTGTTGTAACGAATCAGCACCAGAAATGGTGTATCGTTGCAGTTGGCCTCACAATTGATGCAGCTTCAGCGATGCGCCAAAATCTTGAGGTGCTGCATCCGTTTTCACTGACACAAGTTGCCTAATATGTTAGGAACAATATAAAACAGTGAAATAGCACTGTTTACAATCTCAAATTGGTCCTTGTTATAGTGTGTGCAGGATGGCTATGAGTCACTTTACAGTGGGCATAGTCTACTTATGTGTATGTGGAGACCTGAGTGTGTGTAACACAGTGAGTGACAATGTAATGTGAGCGAATACAAGTAATGTTATGTGGAAATACATTTATTACTTACCTTATGTGTGTACTTACATGTTGTTCTTTGGAGTACGCAGACCTGGACTTAGGGACCCCTTCCTACATGGAGAAGGTGACAATCCTGGCCTGCCCCATGTGAACAATACAGAGCAAACACAAGGAGATGATGGACGGAGCTCTGAAACTTTTCAGACACTCACCCCCAGTCACAGATCTAGGTTAAATCCATCATTTTTCTTTAGCTCACTTCGCCACCTCAGTTCATACCCAGCTATATGCAAATCAGTCTTGACCCTGTGCCTCATGGGAACAGTCCAGCCCGAACTGCCAAGCCAGGTCTTTCCTGAACTGGAAACAAACATCCTGGGACTGGTTTCTGGGTAACACCCTTCATCAGCCAGGCAGAGTACCCCTACAGTGTCTAAGTCCATTCTTAGACATTGTAAGTGCAGTGCTGCCATTAAGAGTATATGGTGCTGAGAGGTTGTCATTATGAACTCCACAGCACCATAATGGCTACACTGAAAACTGAGAAGTTTGGTATCAAACTTCTCAGCACATTAAACCCACACTGATGCCAGTGTGGGGTTTAATGAAAAATGCACACAAAGGGCATCTTAGAGATGCCCCCTGAAGACTAACCTACCACAAGTGTTCAGGCTGAGTGGCTACTTTCAGCTGCCACCACCAGACATGTTTATGGACCCCATGGTCGAGAGCCTGCTGCTCTCTGGGACCTGAAACAATGAACATCCTGGGATGAGGTGCCAAGCCTCCTTCCCCAGGATGGGCAGGGTTTACGAAGGGGAAGCTTCAAAGGCTTGCAGCCTTTGTGAGCTTTCCCAGGCCACTTGTTGCTCTCAGCAACTGGTCCCCACTGGTTCTGACCCCACTTTGGGTGGGAGAACTGGCGAGAAAAACAAGTGAGGAAGAGAGGTGTCCCCACCTCTGCCAACTCCACCCCTCAGGTGGGGGAGGCAAGGTGAAGCACTACTCTCAGTCCATGCCATCTTGAAGATGAGGGGACTCAGCCAACCAGGGACAGGCTTATGCCCCCCTCCTACTGGAGGGTATCATAATAGGGGGTTACCCACCCCAGTGAAGGGACCCATTGGTCCCTGCCTTTTGCCTACCTGTAACGCCCCTAAATCTAGTATTTAGGGGCACCCCTGAACCTTGCTTCCTCAGACAAGAAGAAACTACAAGAAGAAGAAGAAGGACCGAACAGCCGTGCAGCAGCTAACAAGAGGAAGACGCTTACTGACTTGGCCCCAGCAAAATCCCGGTGTGCCTTGTAGCCAGCAACCTCAAAAACCCCGGAGGACCTGCCTGCCTTCAAGCACAAAGACTTTGTCTCCTGTGAACACTGGATTTGTTCATCTCCAACCTCTGGCTCTGGCCGGACACCGCGAATCCGCCCCACTCTGCACCTGCCTGCCACGGCCAGAGTTCGAGTGGGCAAACACCACAAAGAGGTCACCCTGGTGATCCTAACCCAAGATCCGGCGACCCTTGACCTGTCTCAAGCCTCCAGCCAATGACTGCAGCCTAAATCCAGAAGGTCCAACCAACCACGATCAGGAGCTGGTAAGAAGATCCAACCCCAAAAATAGGCCCCTGCACCCAACGCCCCACGGCCTTGGGTGCCTAAACCGACGGTGCCTATCCAACCCTTAACTTCCCAACTTGCTCTCGAAGTGGTGGTCGCACCCAGAAGACCTTCGTCTCCAAGCCTGCAGTGCCTTTGTTAACCGGAGGTTCCCCATTGAAAACAACGGGGCGTCCAACGTCGAAACAGCACCGCCCTAGTGCCGCTGAGGGTGCACCTTTGGTGCTCCTTTGTTTCTTCATTTGCCCTGAGCTAAAGTCCAGGAGCTTTGCTTCCACAACACGGTGGCCTGCTTGCAAGCAGCCACCAACCTGAGGCCCCCTATCCCCCATTGGAGAACATTGGGCATCAGCACTCTGCACCCGGCCGCCCGAGTGCCGCTGAGGGTGTAACTAGAGTGCATCCTTGACTCTGGGAGACCCATGAGTCTACACCCAGAACCTCAACTCCCACTACCAAATACTTACCTCAAAAATTATAACAGTATTTTCCTCAATAGGATTACATTGACTGTTTTCTTGGAAATGTTTTTAAGTGTGGAGTTTGAAAACCTTAAAAAATTCTTTAAAATTGCACTAACTTACAAAAACGATTTTGCTAACCTGTTTGCAGGAAATGTCCCAGAGTAGTACCCAGGTGTACTACTCTGAGCAAGAAAAGTAATCTCAAAAGTAACTTACCTGAAAAGCCCATTCAAGTCTATGTACTGTATTTACAAAGTATTGCATTTCTCTGAAACCATACTGTAAGTCAAAACAAAGTGCATATACAATTTGAATTCAAATTGTTTACAAGCTGCATTACTACTGTAAAGTATTTATTGCTTAACTGTGCCAGGCTTGCTTGGTTCTAGAAAATAAAATAACTAAAAGAATATTTCCATACAAAAACAATTGATCTGAAGTTCAGTTTTGAGTGTGAGAATTCATTTGCTGACTGAGTGTGTACAACAAATGCTCAACACTGTCCTCTGATCCTGCCTTACTGCTTGGCCACACTACCACAAATAGGGAGTGAGGTGCTATCTAACTTTACCTCTGCCTACCTTTGGGGTTCCACTGGACTCTGTACACACTAACCTCACTTTGGTATAGTATAGACAGAGCCAGCTTCCTACAGTGGTATCTGAGGAGGAGGTGTTGTCGGGGAGCCTCTGGGCAGAGTGGTGTTAAAGAATTCTACGTTGGGACTTTATCTCTTTTTTAGAAGTTGAAAATCGCCAGCGGGATACAGCTGCAGGCTCTTGCTGAAAAGGGATCAAAAAGCAGGATATCTTCAGTGAGAAGTCCAACTTAACAGGACTTGCAGCTGCAGAGATCAATGTTAGAGGGAGGTATCGCGCAGTCAGACTGAACCTTGGGAAGATCAACAATCAAGTAGGTCCTGGTCCTCTGTCGGGACTCAGGACAATTTGTGGTGGAAATATTTTAAGTCCCAATTCTATGGGTTAGTCAGGAGCAGTACCTTTAGCACCACCACAAAGGGTCCAGGACTGGAAGGGCACCACTGGGGGGGGGGAGGGGGGCCATGACTCACTACAGCAGAGGCCAGGTGCAGAGTTCAAGTTCTCTGGACCTTGGTATGTCCTTGTCGGTCACACAGGAGGTCAGCCAACTAACCCTTGGAGTCAGTCTTGCAGTCCTGAGCTCCATCAGCAAGGGCAGTCCTCTGGTAGTGGCAGGGTAGCCTTCTGAAGTACAAGGCAGGCCTCAAGCAGCTGGGCAGTCCTCTGGGGGTCCAAGGCAGTCCTTAAGATCTCCTCCATAGGTCCAGGAGTGTTCTGAAGAAGTGGTTCAGGGGGTCTAATACTTATACTCCTTCCAACCTTTGAAGTGGGGTCACCTCTAGACTACCTCATATCCGGTTCCCCAAAAAGCCTTACTTCCCCAGCCCAGACTCCAAGTAGTCTAGGGTGGCACAAGACTGGTGTCAAGTCCCTTTTGAATGTGCTGAAGGCAGCCATATAAAATGTAAGTGGGGTAGAGAACAGCTCAGCCCCTCCCATTGTGACAAAATGCTTCCAACATTTATCTCCCCTTTGTTTCACTGTCTGGAGGAGCACACAGACGCCAGCTGCCAAGCTATTCCCAGTCCTGTGACCCAGGACACAGGCTATAGGCACTAAATATTTAAAACTAGGGATGGGCGGAACTCGCAGAATGTGATAGCACAGAGTTCCATAAAAACTCAGTGTAAATCCGCGTAGTTCTGCCAACAAGCAAAAAAAATATACACATTGCACTGCTAGCGCTGCAATTTGGCACAGGTAGCACAAGCAGCGGTGAAAAATCAGCATGAACTGCATCATGCACTGTGCAAGATCACAATGTCATTTAAATTGATTTTGCTGCCAATCGAGTAGAAAATCTACTTTAACAGCAGCAAATCTAATCGAGAAGTAGCAACATGACTGCGACTGCTCACAGCTGCCAGCGACCGTTCACATTAGAAAATTGTGCCTAGAGATGCCAAAATCTCTTGTGCTTGCCAGCTCTGATTTCTGGTGCCTTTCATGTAAAAAATCCCACCACTCGGTAATTGGCGTAATTTGCCAGAACTCCACGTTACTCACCAAATTACGCTGATTCTGAGGGTAGAATGAAACATTACACCCACCCCAAGTAAAGACAAAAAACTTTCTAAAAGTGGCATTTTCAGAATGGTGCCTTAAAATTTGACTGTTGTGTAAAATAGGATTTTAAATTGCAATTAATTTGAGACCAAAAACGAGTTTCCTACCTGTGCCCAATCAAATTATAGCACTTATTAAATGTAATAAAGTAACCCAATGTTATTCTATGGGATAGGTAGGTCTTGCATCACTGAAAAACAAATGTGGGTGTTTTTCACTAACAGGACATTTAAAACTTAGAAACACATATCCTACCTTTTAAATACGATGCACCATGGGCTGTTAACGGCATACTTTATGGATGACTTATCTGTATGGAAAAAGGAGGGTTAGGCTTGGCAAAAGGTTTATTTTGCCAGACCAAAGTGGCAGTTTTAAAACTGCACTACATGCTGCAGTGGCAGCCCTCAGACATGATTTAAAGGGTCCCATAAGTGGGTGGTCAAATGAGTTCTGCAGGCCCACTAGTAGCATTTAATATACAGGTTGTACCATATACTAGGGACTTATAGGCAAATTAAATGTGCTAATCAGCTGTAGGCCAATATTGTCCTGTTTTAGGGATTCAGCGAAAGCCCGTTAGCAGTGGTATAGTGTACAGAGTCCTAATGCCAACAAAAATACAATTCAGAAAACAGGAGGGAAGAAACGAGCAAATGTTCCTCTACTTTTCATTCAACTTTACAACTACAAAGGGAATTTTGACAATCTAAACAGAATTCGGACCACAGTCTGCAATATATTCCATAAAATCAGGAGGCATTGAAAAGGTTGGTTTTATCAGTTCACAAGAAGAGGAAAAGTTTGAAACAACCATGCCAAACCCTTTACCCAAACAACGTTAATCAAACCTAGGAACTGTTGAACATTGTCCAGCCAATTTGCAATAACTAGTATTTACATCAACCCAGCAACAAATTATAAGTAGAAGAACTTAACAAAGTGTTTGGAAATTTTAGACAAGATAAAGTTATCTCATATTGCAGCAGAGTTACTATCAGGTGATTTTTAAATGGATTTATTAAATGAAAGTCTGAGAAATGAACTAATTCAAATCCAGACCTCAGTCTGCAAAATGTGTCCCATCACATCACAAATGTTAAATTCAAGGAATAACATTTTCAAACTCTCTGTAAAGCATAGGAGTACACAGCCTTAATAGAAGATTCCCATCTGATAAATAAGCCAGTTACACATGAGCAGAGTTAGTATGCAACCTGCAAAAACATGATTACACTTTTGCAAGTCTCACGTTTTTAGACAAATACTAGATTTTGAGATATTAGGATGTTTTCAAAGTGAACAAAGTAAAGGCTGCTGACTTATATCAGTGAAACTGATAAAGTAACAAATCTTGGGTTGAAAAAACTCAATAGGTTAAGATGCCATATGACTCAGCGAGACACTTTGGCAGTTTGGAGAAATTATGAAATTATGACTCAATGGCAATCATGCCTATAGCCACCAATTGACCATCAAATATCTGCATCTTTTCAATGCACACTGACAATATGGCATAATGATAATGATACAATCTGGGATGAGGTGACAGCTTCTTTAGTCAAGTAGAACATCACTAAGGATGGTTAAGTCTCATGGAATGGAACTCAAAAAAGGAAGACATTATTGCACAGAACTCCTTTGATATACAAAAGACAACTAAATAGATGTTGGCATCAAGTCAAACTAGGCAATTCAAATACACAGATCTCAAATGCTTTTAGAATTTGTAATCACACATACAAAAAATAGTTGTGGGAAATGAAATGTTCACAAACAAATATAAAGAGTGGTTGGCTTTACTTGTTATGTGCAAAACCAAAGGCTCAAGAAAGTTCTGGCCCTAAATTAACATTAAGGATACCTCAGAAAAAAAAACCTGGGAAGCAGCAGATCAGTGACAGAGTAGGCATCACTGGTCTCATCTTTATATTTTCAAAGCAGGGGAAAAGTATCAACAAATCAAAGGGAAACTAGTGCAGTACCAGACACTGTAACATCTGGTTCTGAATCTAGCTACCACACATTTCCAAATCTTGTGCACTGCAGAATGGTTCACTTTTTTTGGACTCATGCCAGGCTTTCTCCTCTGTTCCATTGCATGAGAACAGCCAGTCATGTTATCTTTTGTGTTCAGAGAGTTTTATCATGGTGCTGATTTACACAAGGGTATACAGAAACCCGTCCATTTTTCACCAGATATTATGAAAGAATCTTGAATTTCTGCAGATGCCTTCCAGTTCAGTTCTCATGCATCATATCAATGACCTGCTTGTGGTATCAGATACACGAGAAACTTGCACACAGGATAAAAACTGCACTATTAAATCACCTGGCTGATAAAGGACATAAAATGTCTCCAGGTAAACTGCAACATTGTCAAAAAGATGTCCAATACCTGGGACATATCTTTGAAAAAGGAGCAAGAAAGGTGTCACCAGAGAGAGTGGAGACTATCCTTCAAATAAATCCTGCAAGAACACAGTGAGAAGTCAGAATGTTTTTGGGAATGGTTGGCTACTGTAGGCAATGGACGCCAAACCTTTCCCTAGTAGCTAAGCCTTTAATGGAGCTAACACACAAAGATGTACCTGAAGCACTTCTCTGGGACAACGAGTGCTTAAAAGCTTTCCTAGAGCTGAGAGAAAGTCTCTGTTGTGCCCTGGTACTAGGATTGCCAAATTACAGTAAGATTTTCACATTGTTTTGCAATGAGAGAGAGGGCTTTGCTCCCTCAGTGCTTACTCAGGTGCATGGACATGTATGAAAACCTTTGGCGTATTTTTCGACCACTCTTAACCCTGTAGCAGCAGGACTGCTCGGCTGCCTTTAATCAGTAGCTGCGGTCAGTGTCAGTAATGAGAGGTATGAGAACATAGTGATTGAACATCCTTTAACTGTTATGGTCTCACACCCTGTGGAAATATTGCTCACTGGAACAAAAACCCAGTGTTTGACAAACAGCAGACTCACAAAGTACGATCAGCAGAGGATATTATTTTAAATTTCTATCAAATTCTTTTAACCCTTCAACTTTGTTTCTTAGAAATGAGGACTCCAATGGAGATGAAGTTGAGCATGATTGTCTAGATGTCACCAATGTATGCACCAAGCCAAGGCTAGACATAAAAGATGAACATTTCATTGAGCCTAATTATGTAATTTTTGTAGGTGACTCTTGTCTGAGAAAACAAGAAGTTGTGGAAACTTCGTGGGGCCCGATTCACAAAAGTAATCGGAGACAAAATCCTAACTTTACAACTTTCAGTATTCACAAAAGGCATTTAGTAGTAGTAAAGTTAGGATTCCTAACTTTACTACTACTAAATGCGGTTTGTGAATACCGAAAGTTGTACAGTTAGGATTTTGTCTCAGATTACTTTTGTGACTCGGGCCAATGACTTTGAGGTGTTTCCTCAGCACAAGTTGCAGACTTTATGGCCCTTACAAGAGCTTGCAGTCTAACAGTCCGATTGAGAGTGATTATATTTACAGATAGGCAATATGACTTTGCTGTGGTCCATGATTGTCACAAATAGGATTCATGACCTCATCTAGAACCCCAATTAGAAATGGGGAACATGTATGAAAATAGCTTGAGGCTCTACAAATGGCAACAGAGGTTGCAGTTGTTAAATGTGCAGCTCACAGAAGTGGAAATTAATGTGTCAAAGTTGGAAACAGATTTGCTGACAAAGTTGCATGATATTCTGCACTTGTGGCCTTCACATTTAACGGGGCTTACAGAGATGAAGAGGACACTGGTTTCTTGATGTTGTTTTCAGTAGCTGATACATGGGAGAGCTCAAAAGATTGCAAGAAGATGTTTCAGAAGCAGAGCAGCAGGGTTTGATCAGAGCGGATTGTGAGAAAAATGCAAATGACATTTGGATGTCAGCAGATGGAAGACAGGTGTTGCCAGACTGTTTATTGTTTCCTATAACACAGTACTTCCGTGTTCCAACACATCTAGAAAGAGAAGCAATGGTGTTGTTATCAGGCAGTATTGCTTGAATCCCAGATTTAGGATGCTTGCAGAAGAATTGTGCCATAGGTGTATGACAGGTAAATGGATGAAAGTACCAAAAAGAGCAACAGTAACATTTAGTCAGATAGGGATATCAGGTGGTCCCTTTAACAGCACACAAACGGACTTTATTGAGATGCCTGTTTGTAATGGCTTGAGACAAGTCCTGGTTATAGTGTGCATTTTTTCTAAATGGATGGAAGCCTATCCAACATGGAGGAACGATAGTCTCACTGTAGCTAAATTGCTCTTGCAGTCATATTGTGGGACTCATTTCAACAATGAGGTCGTAAGAATGATTTGTGCATTATTACTGATTGATCAGAGATTACACTGTAGTTATCAACTAGAAGCCTCTGGGATTGTTGAACAGCTAAATGGAACCATAAAATCCCTGTTGGGAAATGTCTGTGCTTCCACATGACTGAAATGGCCAGATGGTTTGCCGGCATAACACTAAAACCTAATTTGGGACAAAGCTGTTTAAAAAGATTTCTGAAGTGTGAGAGACAGTATCAAATAAAAAAAACAAAAAATGGAAATAAAAAATCCTTTTGTTTAATGAAGATTTTCCTATGCCCAAGGCTGCAGAAGAAGATTAGGGTTAACACATTTAGAAAAAGATAGAGTAGGTTAGGTAGGGATGACTATACGCAGACTGTTGTAAATAAAGTGGAAAACAAACTAATTCCAAAATAATAATTCAATAAACTGCAATTAAGCCAATCTGAAAAATGAGCTGCTGATTTATTGCTGCTATATTTTTGCTTAACGATCTGACTACAGACAAACGTGTTTTATAAATTAAGTTAGATGCAAAATCATTATATGTATTACGTTTTTAGTAACATTGTTAGTAATGATAACATTAATAGGGTTTTATTAAACACCAGAGCTAGAGAAGCCTAGGTCTACACCCCCAAACGGCAATGTCCACCTGACCAAACGTTGAGACAACATGAAAGAAATCATTCATGCTTGAAACTACTATGCCAATATGGAGAAGGGGTATAGCGCCACCAGAAAATCGATAAAATGACCTTCTGGTGGTGTTATCCCCTTTTACATATGCCGCTAGTGATTTGAAAAAGTCATATAAAGAGTTTTCTGTTTTTGGAAATTGGTTTGCAACCACTGGAGGAGGAATTCCTAAGGCTATATATGTGCCAATATTATTAGCAGGGTGTTTAATGATCTTGTTTGCTTTTTTTAGAAAGTTGTGGATTTCATGTTAATAGAAGATAGATCAGAATAAGAGCTAGACAGAGAGAGAAATAGAATTAAATGATCATATCAATCAAGAATACAAGAAGGCAGAACAATATGAGAGTTTGAAAAGAAAGAGAAAAGGCTCAACTGAGGATGGGAGTAAACGCTAAAGATACATTTGTAATGGTTAAATAACCATCAGAGGGGGGAGCTGTGAAAGCATTTTTTAATAGTAACACGAAACAATACATTTTAAAAATTGTATAGAAATAGTGTAAAAGCTTCAATGAAAAATAATGCATTTAAAATGCAAAAATTGTAGTAGGCAGCTATATTTATTCGTTAGGCCTCAAATGGCTGAAGCAACATTGCCTGACAAGGTAACCTGACTAAAAATGCTAAATGTGCATAACATTTATATTTTCCGACCTTTTGACATGGAGTGCAATACAGCTTGTTTAACCAAAAAGTGTACAAAATAATTTAAAATACGAAATTCCTCACCCTCATCATCCTCATAAAAGACTGAAGAATTATCAGACTTCATTATAGATATTGTAAGAACATTGTTTACACACATTTTAAATATTTGTTGCAATTGTACTGCTAAATTCCACAAAGAAAAAGCTATTTGCATAAAAATCCCCTATTTTAAAACTGAGCCATCAAATATCAACACCTGAAGCGTTAACAAGAATTTTCCCTTAGGAGGTTGGCTATGAGGAAAGAAAAATACCCACACACAAGGAAGATGCCCAAACCAAAACTATTGAAGATTCTCCCATCCGACACAGGTGGAAAAGACCAAGTCCTCATCCAGGGGAGGAGCCAAACACTTCCTCATCAGCAGCTGCAAGGGCGCGCACCTGAAAACACTGGCAGACCAAGAAATCAGTCTTAAAGGGAAAATATCACCTACTAAGAACAGGCAATCTACTAGGAAGACACCTATATGGAAAGATTACAAGAGTTATTGGTTTAAGTCCAATGAAGGTTGTGTGATGCGAGAAAAATGCATATAACCTTGAAAACTGAAGTTGTCAACCTCAATAAAATTATAAAATATATATTTGACAAAAAAAACAGCTCCATAAATATTGATTTTGAGATCCAGAAAAAAAACTCCTATCTTGACTGCAAGCAGCAAGAAAAGAGACTGTTTGCAGTCAAGATAGGTTCTATAGAAGAATCCTTTACCTCTTATTGGTTTAATGTAGTTTTGTTATTGTCCCGCCACTGGCTTGTTGTCTCTAAGATTCATGGTTAATGTAGTTTTTGTCATGTTTCTTGACTGCTGCTATTAAAAATAAACAAGATAAGGGAAGCATAGTACAAGCCTCTGATCTTGCCATTACATTTTTGACCAACCAAGTACAGATTTGCAACATACACTGAGTTTGCCTGAAACCCATTGGGCCAATAATCATTTAATGCTACACCATGAAACGTGTAATGGACATTGGCAACAGGAAGATAGGGAAAGTTTGGTGGGACACAAATAACCCAAAATTCAAGTTGACCAACATTAATACATATTTACGTTTGTGATTCAACAACAAAAGCACATTTGCAAGAAATATGGTGGAATTGACAATAGGAGCAAATAAGTGAAATAACTTAATATATGCTTTTGAAAAGCAGGCTAATAATTTGACTTTCTTTGAAAGCATTATTTAATGTAATTATAACAAAGTTTATGCCATCACTTCCTATGTTTGTGAAGTGTTTTCTGCATACCTGAGTAAATGGCTAGGCACTGTTCAATGGAATCTTTTCAGGCGGAATTTCACTTTACCCTCTTCAACATCTGAGTATAAAAATGTGTCTAGAATTTAATTTGATAAATCAAACAGTACACCAGGCAGGACGCAATCCCATGTTCTAGCAAAAGTGTATGAAAGGCCAGCAGGTCTCATCAAGGGGTAGCCAACGGGTCAAACTTAGGACTTGTAAGTGAATTAAAATGTCTCATCATGATGTAATGATTAGATAAATTGACTTATTGCAAATGACTGAAGCATGGGAATGATTACTATTTTTACCCCATTTCAAATATATCTAAAAAAGCAACAATAGTGATCCTTAGCTTTAGAAATTACTGACTGTCTCCCAATTAAACACATTTGCACTTTATTAAAATGGTATGACTAGGCAGGGTTGGACTGGCCTCTAGGGCAATCAGGCAGTGGTCTCACAGATCAGGGTGTGGGCATGTATTTTTTGTAGCTTGTGGGCCAGTTTTGCATCCAGTTTTAACTATAGAGTTCCCTGAAATGACAACAAGCATTGCCTGCAGCAAACACAAATACATCTAGTCTCCCATACTTTTCAAAATCCCCATACAGCGTGTGTTTAGAAGCTCAAAACTGGGCTAATTTGCATATTTGGTCCACTTTTTTAGCTATCTGGTTTGCTAATGTGGGCCACTTATATTTTGGTGCCGAGGCCTATTTTTTTCCAGTCCGACCCTGTTCCTAGGGATAAATGCAGCCATTTTTTACCACAGGCGCTCTAATTCAAATTAAAAAGGGCTATTGCAAGACTTAGATTTGCTCTAATCAACATAGGCAATATAAAACACAAATGGAAATTTATATGCCAAACGGAAAGCTGTGAATTTTGCCCCTGCAAGCATGAATCTCTGGCTCATGCAGCTTGCCCTTGCCAAGGTTTCTT
The DNA here is from genome assembly GCF_964204655.1 of Triturus cristatus. Taxonomy (NCBI): domain Eukaryota; kingdom Metazoa; phylum Chordata; class Amphibia; order Caudata; family Salamandridae; genus Triturus; species Triturus cristatus. The sequence continues at coordinate 386,681,954 of NC_140589.1, read as the reverse complement.
GCAGGAACAAGCAATTGTTTTACTCAATGTTTTCAGAGTATTAAGAATTAGATCTAGCTCCCTGACAATAAATGTTTTGTTTTTTATACAATGGACATGCAACTTTGCCAGTGGTTTTTAAATTTCTTTACACACCTTTAGCCAAATCAAACTCACAGTTCACAAGTGCATGCAAAGAGACCCTTGAGCAGTCACAAAATGGATAGAACTAGTCGACAGTGAATTCAGGTAAATTATTTAGCTAAAAGAACTGAATTTTTTTAACAAGATTAAGGTGATTGTTTTAAAAGGGTGTATTTTGTTTTTTATTTTTGCTAATTTTATAACGGTTGTTATTAAATATAAAAGAAATATACTTAGTCTTCTTCCTGGTCCATACCATATGGGTACGTGGGACGAGAAATGACTGCTGATGATGAACTTCCACCAGTGAGAGTAACATCAAAATTGTATTTTGTGCACTGGCATGGGTAGTTTAGGCATGTGCCCATGCTAAGTGTAAAAGTGAGTTTGAGAACACAAAGATATTTAGTATAATATATATTTCTTGAAGACATAGTAGGGAGGATCATTATTTATTAAACAATTTCATCTCTTTCCACTCACTAGTACTATTCTGGTTTGGCCTTAAGCAAACATATTTAATAATGGCCCATTGGAGTGTTTCTGATTTCTCTCAAACAATTTTGAGGGTATTGGAAGAAGGGTCACCTTCTCCAGTCCAAGGGTACAGACCCTGGGTTGGAGAACCAGTTGCAGGATAACCCCTGAACTGGTGGGAGGTGGAGTGGAGAAAGGATGCAAGGATGCTGCATCCCTCCAGTCTGAGAAACCATAGAGCACAGAGGACATGCACCCCTGGATGGCCTGGGGCCTGGCTCTTGATATTGACCTCTGTGAGTGGCCTCTTTTGGTTGTTATCCTTATGGACAGAGTTTTCCTTGGGTTGGGGACACTCAGACCCAAGGAGTCAAATGGGCCACATCACTTTGTGGGCCATTGTGGTACTGACTACCGAGATGCATCTCTAAGCAAGTTAAAGTTAGGTGCTGCACAGATTGGGTCCACAGGTAAGGAGAAGAATTCCCCCTGGGCTTGCGAAGTGGACCCCGTGGGTATAGACAGATGAATCCAACGGGGTTCAAAGAGGCATACAACTGGCAAGTATGCCTACAGTAGTGGGTCATTGTCCATGTTCTATCACCTTAAGCGGAGAAGTGCATCAAGGTATTGGTAAGCCTACCCTGGCTTTAGGCTGGAGGAGGGTCATGCTGGAAAATAGCCTTCCTTGAAGGGTTACTCCAAACCTTTTGACTCCCTTCTTCTCTTTTTCTGACTTTCTTTTTGTTGGCCTTAGGAATCTGGGCACTTTACCACTGCTGACCAGTGCTAAAGTGCATGAGCTCTCTCCTGTAAACATGGTATAATTGGTTTATACCTGTTTGGCTTGTTAGATTTACTTGTACGTCCCTTGTGAAGTGGTATGCGATACACCCAGGGCCTGTATATTAAATACTACTAGTAAGCACTGACTGTGCAAACCACAGAGGTAGCCTTTCAAACCTTTCTCAGGCCTACCACTGCAGGGCCTGCGTGTGCAGGTACTGCCATGCCAGCTTGGCATTTAAAAATACGCGTCAATCTTAAAACCTCCCTTTTATGTTATTACACCTTAGTCACCCTTAAGGTAGGCCCTATGTAACCATAAGGGCAGGATGCTCTGAAAGTGAAAGTTAGGACATTTCCAGGTATGTTGTGCATGTCCTGGTAGTGCCAAACAGACAATTTCATTTTTCACTACTGCAAGGTCTACTCCTCTATAGGCAAGCATCGGGAATTCCTTTATTCACTTTTAAGCTGTAATTCCTGATCAGATAAGAGTAGCTTTTCAAGTTTCATATGTTTGGAATGGTAACGACAAATCCTCCTTACTGGTGAAGTAGCATTTAACATTAGAGTTTAGAAATGCCACTTTAGAAAATGGGTATTTCTCTGTGCTTATACCTCTGTGTGCTTTGCAGGCTGTCTCCAATACATGTCTGGGCTGGGTGATAGCTACACTTTCTGTATTTCTCTAGACAGTAACACAACAGCACAGGAAGGATAGGTGTGCCTGAGTACCATCTACATACAAATGCATTCTGATGTCCTTGCCTGGGCAGTATAGAGGGGAGGCTAACACTTCACTCATATAGGTTGTGCCCTTTCACCCACACAAAGGACTGCTTACCCCCTCCTCCAAGATAGTCTGGCAGACAGGACTGGGTTGAAAGGGATCCTTGTGCACTACAGAGAGCCGCTTTGAATTCACCCCTACATCAAAAGTAATTTTGGGTGTAAGTACTGCGTCTCTGACCCCCTAAAATCAGACACTTCTGGATCTTTAGCTGACTCTCTGTCAGAAGGGCAGTTTTTCTGCTTAAAGGACTCCACTGGACTGCTTTTCTTGAAGGACTGGTTTTCTGTCTGTTGCTCTGCTGCCTGCTGCTCCCTGACTCTGCTAAAGGAGAGATGGACTCTGCCTTCCCTCCAAGTGATCTCCAAGGGCTTGATGGCTTGTCCCATGTTTTCTGAAGCATTAGGGACACAAAAGACTTCCGTAAATTCTGCTAATGCTGCTGGACTCTGCCTTTCGGGAGTCCTACCCTTGCCTGAGGTGCCCTCTCCAAATTCTGGGCTTCAGAAGTGGGTTCTGCAGCTGTTTTATGACAAAACCAATGCATCGTCGTCACTGTGCTGATCGGAACCAATGCATCACCCTTCGACGCTGACACAGAGGCTGTTCTACGACAGTGGTTCTACTGCCAGCGCAGCCCAACGATTCACTCTGGGAGGATCAACGACGATGCATTGGCTTCACCTCAGTGAAGCTCGACGACAACACAGCAACCTGACTGCATGGAAAAGAACAATGCATCAAGCCCTCAGCCTCAACACTTTGATCCATCGGATGTACTTTCTCAGTGGGCCCTGCATGGCTCTTGGGTCTTGTAGCTGACCTGCCCTCCATCACGGTCAGCCTGAATGTTGGATTTGCACCAGTCCCTCGCAACCTCAAGTGACCTTTTGTCTGCTAGTGACTTCTAAGCACTATTTTGGGATTTAATCTTTACACATTCATATCTAGACTTCTACTGATTGGATGTTTGTTGTTTTGGTCTCATTTTGCTCAGATAAATATTCCCTATTTTTGTAAACTGGTGTGGAGTCTTCTTGTGGTATATTCATTGTGTTACTGGGTGTGTTGCACCTGCCTGCTCTGTGCTAAGGTACCAAAGGGTGAGCACAGGTTATCTTTTAGTGTGTATCTGACTAGAGTGGTGGTTCCTGCGTGGCCTGGGTACGTACCTCAGCCAACCAGGAATTCCATTTCTAACAGAGGGTATTATGATGCATGGATTGGCTCAGTTCTTGATGCTACTGCCTACAAACAAGTGTTGTGGGAACCAACAACCACCTGTCAATTTTCTTGCTGGGTTACTGCTACTGAGGCACTTGCATGGACAGGCACTAAGATGCTGATGAGTGCTCATTACCCTACGGATAAAATGTTTGTGCTGTTCCTAATTTGTTTTTTTATGTTGCCAATTAATAAGGTCCTACGAAACAAAGATACCCAGAATGATCCCAGAAAAGATGGCAACATGTATATTTATGTCCTACACAACTCTATGGAAATATTAGTATAGTAGATGTTGACAGGTGGCAGTGCTTACTGCTAGCTATGAAAAAAATGTGGAGGCACCATACACCAAACTCATCTGTGCTGACAACATTTTGCAGGAAATGGGGCTAGCGCTATGACTCAAGTGTCTGCACTGTCTTTAGGAAGGTTTGCAATCATGGCAGTTCAACAACATGGTGCTGACAGACATGAACTATGTTTCACAGAAGCCCCTGTTCTCGTGTAAGTGATGGAGATGGTAACTGCTGCTTGAATTGTGGAGTAAACCCTTCCTTGTGTTTCACGGCCTCCTTGCTAGGCGATCAAGCAAGAATGTTGCTTCTGTGAGAACCCTTGCCCTGTGGATGCATGTAAAAGGAGCCATCATCTTTTTTGGGAGTTTCTTAAAATACATTCTGAATTCAAAGAAGTATTGTGGAAATCGAGTTGAGTATAAAATGTATTTATTTATTGAGTTTTATTTAGCCCTGGCTAGACCCGGAGGTATCAGAGCGCTTTACATGAGGAAGAAGCATTGTTTCAGAACATGGTTTCAAAGTTACATCAGTTACTGGAGCTTAGTTACTGGAATTACATGAGTACAAAAGCATAGCATAAACATGAGGAAAAACAGGCAAGGGGAGAGAAGAATAGGAGAGAGAGGAAAAGAATAGGGGAGATAGAGGAGAATAATGGAGGGAGGGGGAGGGAGAAGGGTATAAGAGGCACAACGGGGAGACGAGGAAAAACAGTGTCCGACGTCCGGCTGGGTAGGTGACGGCCGAGGGGTGAACCAGAGCCAAATCCTCTATAGCTGCGTGAGACAGCTCCACCGGTCATCGGCCAAAGGTTGCTCGGGCACCGCAGTAGGGGGGCATTGTCCAAAAAGTTTCATCGAGCACGCCGGTCACGGTGTATGGCAAGTGAACGACCTTCACCCCACATCCGTAACCCTGCATGCTGTCACAACGCGGTCGTAACAACAACCGCATTGTGACAACGCATAATATTACCCCGCAAGTTGTTACAACGACTTGCGGAGGGGGGAGAAGGTGTTGAATTTAAAATCCAACACCTTCCCTACAGTCCGCACAGACTGGAGTTGGAATTGAAAATGTTACTATTCCAACATCCAGCGCCCCCCCCCCCCCTCCGCAAGTCGTTGTAACGACTTGCGGGGTAATGGTTTGCGTTGTCACAACACGGTCGTTGTTACGACCGCGTTGTGACAGCATGCGGGGTAATAGTATGCAGGGTGAAGAGACATATTCTGTACTGTGATGTGCTCCCAGCGGTAATGGGGTAAAAACCCAGGCGTCCGCTGTGTGAGACGCCTGTGTCGCTGTGAACTCTCTCAGAAGAGTCTCTGAGACTCCAGGGCATAAATGCTGGATCCCTCCCCAAGGGAGAAGGAGTGTTTTGGAAAGGGGCCTACTCATTGTGGCCATTATTAGAAAATTGATGTGTAAGATGTCCCCAGAGGCAGCCATTTCGACCTAATTACGCTTCAATAGATCGGACTAGCTGGTTCAGCAATTTTGATTCTTAGTGAGGACCTCTTTTGATTCTGATCTAGGGGTGTTGGTAGAAAGTCCTTTATTTGTTTCTGCTTCAGGGGTGAAGCCCTCAATAGATCAGACAAGCTGGCTCGGCCATTTTGATTCCTAGTAGAAAGCAGGAGCAAAAACAGGGAAAATGGTAGGGCAATAGAGGGCTCGAGCGCAGCAATACGCTGATGTGCATGAGCATCTACAATGTAATTACCATGCAATATTCAACCGCCTAGCCGTTGACAGACATGGTCGACAAATTTCCACCAAATCTTACCAGCACTCTTGACTCAGGAGGCAAAATGACCCAGCCTCCAACCGAGACCGGAGCAAAGGCAGGGGAAAATGGAGGAATTGGCATGGGAAAAACACAACATTGAGCTCTGCACTTTGCAACTCTTACCAGCGAGGTGCATCCCACCCTGCCTCGATGTCAGCAAAGCAGACTCCAGACTGCCTCTCCATGATAGGAGAACAGTTTGCATGCTGACTCACATTTCGACGCGCCGTCACGATTGACAATAGTGCACAAGCGGCGGCCCCAGGCGCCAGACCGCTCCAAATCAAACTGTGGTAAACATCCCTGTATGTCGTTGCGTACCTGAGGCCGTGAACTCTTCTCCAGCCTCAGCACTGCATCCGTGTAATGTAGGGTCATCCGACCCTTGGGAAATCTCTGTGCCGCGTCCTCTTCATGGGGCTTTCCCCAGCATGCTATAGGGGTGTCTGGAAGCGCGGTGATCACCAAAGCGTCAAGGCAGCTCGCACTCACTGTAGCTGAGTCGAAAACACTCGCTGCTTGAACTGCTTTTGAACTTAGACTATTTTGATTAAAGAATTAAGGACATTGCATTCATTTGAGCTTTTATATTATTTGAAAAGTAACAAAGGAGTTCTAGAATAGAACATTGGAAATGATGTGTATATTGAAAACGGAAGTAAGTAATAATTATCTTGCTAGAAGGGCGGTATCTCCATATGCTTTTCTGTGATCACTTATGGCTTGCTACATTTCAGTTTCAGGAAGCCAGTTTCACATGAACAACACTGAGAGTTGCTTATGCTGGGATGTATCACTGTCACTCTGAGAAAGTTATATGCTGAACATTCATAATAGATTACTAAGGATCTCTTTTTGTCTTTAGATCTTCATTCCAACCTATAGATGTTAGGTTGCTGAAGAGTGACGAGGTTGAGAAGTGACACGCCCTTGTCTTTGTTTTCTTTCTTAACTCATCCCCCTTTCCCTGCTTCTTCTATTTGTCTCGCATTTTATACCATGTGTCAAGTAGCAGTAGTGGTGAGGGGTGGAAGAGTGCATCACTTGCTTTGGATTCAAAGTGCAAGGTAGGTGCTTTCTGACAATTTGTCTGGCTCATGCTACTATCCAATCTAAGCAATGGATTCTTACAATGTCATATATATTTGATCTCTTAACCAAACTGCAGCAGGAATTTAGGTCAGTAAGGTCAGAATTAATTATACTCAAACAAGAGGATTGTTTTTTGGGAGATGCCAAGAAACATCTCTGGACCTTAATCAGTGCAAGATATTTATTTTTCTTTCAACCCACACCCTTTCAAAATTATCAAACTAAAGCTGCTTTTGTTTTGCCATGTCTAAGTGGGAATGTTGCCAGTTGGAGTTTTCCATTAGATGCAGAAAATTATTCTTTGCTGGCCAATTTTTGTCTACTTGTAATCAAATGAAGAAATTGTTTTATAGACACATACTCTATATTTGGATAATGGTTTGTTAACTTTGAAACAGGGTCTTCAAGATTTGGCAAATTATTATATCACATGCAAATATTTCGTGGTTAAAATGGGGCAGCCTTAAGAGAAAATTGCCTTATTTTTCATTTTGACGTGTGTTTTGTATTATTTAAATAAGCACAGTTCCTCACCTTATAAAGGATGACCCAGGATAGGATGATGAATTGAAGCATATTATCGTGAAAAAGACAGACTAAAAAACGAATACATAGCCCACTGGGGTGTGACTAATTGAATTCAAGAACTGCTAGTTAATGATATCATAAATGACGTCTGGTTGTACAAAACACCCTACCTGCCCCCCCCCCACCCTGAGGCCCAAATACCCCTCCTGCCCCCTTGCTGTACCTAACCCTTAACATACACTATCCCGAACCTCTCCCACACCCCTTGCTGTCCCCAAAAGTACCCTTGCCCCTTCCACTGCCCTTAGTCCTAAAACCCTAAACCCTAATTTATGAGAAAAAAAATACACTGACACCTCGAGCCCCAAAACACTACCCCACCCTCTGCCAAGCCTTAAAATTGACCCCAACTACCCATTCCCCTCCCTCTGCCCTAAGGCCTAAAACGCTGCCCTTTAACAAACACTACCTGACCCCCTCCCACCTCATCGCTGTCTCTTGAACTACCTCAACCCCTTCCACTGCCCTTAGGCCTAACACCCTAATCCCTAATCTAACTACCTCATCCCCCTCAGCCCTAACAAATACCCTGACACTCCCCCAGCCCTGAAAACTACTCCGAACCTCAGCCCCACTTACCTCACTGCATCCTCTGGCTCTCTTCCTGGCGAGGTATTCCTGCTTCTGCCCTGTAGCAGCAGCAGCAGCTGGACTGAGCACTGCCTTAATCATGAACATGCATGGTTAAGGCATATGCTTGGTTAAAGCAAGCGTGGTTATGCTTGCAGTGTTGGAAGATATGTGGCTGGGACTGCTGTGTTCTGACTGTTTCCTACCATGTACATGAGGCGGATTGTACAAATCATGATAAAATGAAAGGCAATTTAAAAAAGTGTTGCTTGGGAGAGATTGGACATTTGAAACTGTTACCAAAATTGGATGAATTAGCCCACTGTGGCAATGGAACTTCACACAAGTGATTACCAAAATTGTCATAGTGGTATGAAAAAGCTACATGTAAGTTGAGAAGATGTCATAATGGAGTACATAATATTTTTAATGTTTAGATACTGCAAGCATTTTTGTTTATTTGAAAGACAGACTACGAGCTGTCACCTTTCTTCACTGTCTATGAATACATTATATAATATTGTATGCAGATGCATTTGTAAAAATGGCACCCCATTAGTGAACAAGACTCTGGCCAAGCTGAAATGCGCTGAGTCAGCCTCATGTCTGGAAAACAAAATAACACTTTATCACATCAACTTCAGGGCTGGCATCTGTTTCACTACAGAGCAGTAAGAGTTTGAAGCATACTATTTTTAATTTTAAAACATTTTTTTTAAAATCCATATTTTGATCACTAAGTTTAGCCTCACAGCTACGACAATGTTCTACCAATGTAATAGTAAGCCTACATGTTTTTGTTTCTTGGACGTACAGACCCTACATTTTGAAAAAAACCTCATCGGACCAGGCCTTACCCATCAGGGATTACATAATTGGAGATCAGGGTAGAATCACACACTTAGAAAGAGGACACCGATTGGCCTATATAGACCACATTAACTTAGATAGTAGGCACAATCTGAACCCACTAACGTTGTTTGTGAAGATGTTAAGTAATCCAGGTGTCTGTATCTTGCATCATGCACCAAAACCACACTGGTATGTGTCACATATATTACATCACATTAAAATTACTCCGTGAGTCAATAACTTTATGCATTAGTAATAGGCCATTTAATTTCAATAACCTATTGGAGTGAGACATGGTGTATATGTTGCACTGTGTGTTTACATGCCACATGAATCACAGAAGGACAGATGTCAATGCAGAAAGAAGGATGTCTATTAGAAATAAATGCATACAGAATGAAATCAAAAATGTTTCTAAAATAATCTTTTAATATTATCATTTGTTTTCATTGCACAATAGGATGTTATACAGCAGTTGAACATTGTCTAAACAAGACATTAATAGTATCAGGTTATATTAAATCAACCATGACATCTTCTATGAAAACATTCATAATATCACTGCAACATTTGCAATGCTATTATGGATGAGAAAACTGTGCTTGGCAGGGGTGTGAGTTAGAGTTACCTTAGGGCTCGAGTCCCACTAGATAGTTATGGTTAGGTCAACATTTCCATAGGGAATGCTTTTTTGTGTTGCTAATAACTTTGACAATGTTTGACAAAGCTTCACAAATTTTACAGAAATGTGCCCTATTTTGCTTAGTTTGTGCATGGAAAGTTTCGGGATGATCCATCAAGTTGGGGGCGTGAAAAAAGAGGGGCCCTAAAACATAAAGTCCCCATGCATTTTCAATAGACCTCTTTAGGCAGGACTACAGCAAAAACTGCATTGGACTGAATTTGGCAAGAAAGTAGATGATGCTCTGTAGATTGTGCTTTTTGTGATTTGGTGTAAATCCATTCAGTAATTTTTTTTTAGAAATTATAGGTCAAAAATATTTGGATGATTGGGTTGGGAACAATAATTTAAAAATAGAGCATTCTGATTCAACCAGGGACCTTTATTTCCACTGGTCCAATTGGCTCCAGCAGGAGTCAGACACCTGCAGGATCAAGTGCTCTGTTTTGCTGCTCATCAGAAAAATGTTGCAGGCTGCCATTACAGTAATCCGGGACATAGTCCCCTGTACTGGAGTTTGAAAAAATAACATATAAGGGGGCATGTTAGGGATACTCTGGCCCCTAGGCCCCAGGGGGAGGAAAAATTGCAATTTTTGCTGCGATCCCACTGGACTTCTTTAGGGTCGATAAAAAACAAATGGCAGCCCGGGCCACCCTGTTTAATTAAGGAGAAGGGGACATGCCATTATAGGCCCCAGGCATCCCACCCCAGGGCCCTATTTCATAAGGGGAGGGTGCTTGCGGTGCCCCTTCCTGAGCTATTATAGTCCAAAGGGAGCCCACCCCCTAGGATGAAACTTACAAAAAGGGGGAGAAGAACCATGCAGACATGTGATCTGTTTCCCTTCCCAAGCTAATGCTGGTAGGGAAACAGATCAACATATTACTCCACCTGGAGGGAGCAGCATAAATAGTTGCTCCCGGGGGGCGGGAGCAGTGCCAGTTACCGCACCTCACAGAAAGCTGACTGGGGCCACGGGGGCCCTGGAGATCCCCCCACGACCCTAATGTGTTAATTGAGAATGCCGTGGGTGGGCACAAGGCCACCAACCTATATTAAACATGGGTCCCTTCAGAAGTGGTCCTCGGGCCAGAATAGGCTTGGGGAGCAGGGCCATGCAGGCCTCCTCCACTTAATTAACAGATTGGGCCCTGGGGCACGGCGTCCCCTTTGCTGAGAACCAGGAGGGGTGCCTCCTACCCTTTAAAAAAAATGTGGACCTTCTGGGTGGGGTCCTTTTAAAACACTGTTTAATGATTAATGTGTTTTCTTTACAATTGCAATTGCAGGTTGAAAAATTATCTGAAATCCTTGATGGAGGTGAATGCATCACTGATTTCTTGGAGCACAATCTCTTTTGTAGTGGCTGTTCAAGACAAGTGAGTCCACGGTTCTTCCTTTAAATTGCTGCTGAGTTTGCAGAGGGTCCAAATCACCTGTAAGCACCCTCCAGTTGGCCCCACGCCTTCCTGGTAGTAGTATGCAATGGTGTTACCACCATTCTATAGGCTGATGGAAGGTGTGTTTTCTTAACAAATGCACATTGAAAAACAATCTGAAATCCTTAAGGGAGGTGAATGCATTGCTGATTTATTGTGGCACAATCTCTGGTGGGGTCTTTCACATCGTCTCCTGGTCTAAGAGCAGAGTTCAAGGTTTTCTCTTTTAATTGCTGCTGAGTATGCAAAGGTGCCAAATCACCTACGACCTCATTCCATTTGGACTTGCCCCTTCCACTTTCGTAGTACGCAACCCTACTGGCACCAGGTGGTATTGGCATGTAGGCAGGGCTTGTTGCCAACCCCATTTTGGGCACAGCCAGTGTGGGTTGGCTGTGGGTGGGGGGGGTTGCCACAGGCCCTCTAATCAGGCAAGGCCCTGCGGATAGCCCCTGATGTGCTATAAAATATGACTTTATGTAAAACAAAACCTAGAAATTAACTGACAAAAACAAAGGTTAAAGTAACGTTACAGTTAGGGGTAATAAAAAAGATCTTTCAGAGTTCGCATGAAACTCTTCCCCAAATGGCGGAGGGCTTCCGGCGAGGTCACGGACCTCTGTAATACACACATTCCTTTGTGAATAAAGAAATACTGCCGAGCCCAAATCCTTTGTAAAAGTGGTCTGCCCTTTCCGTGTTGGAGGAGTCCGCCCTTTCTGTGTTGGAATCCCTCAGGCTATCTCCTCCACGCTAGTCTGTGTCCTGGCTCTGCTGTGGAATACCGCAAAGCAAACACTCCTTGGTCTTCTGACATTCCTGCTCTAAAGCGCGAGGACGTGCTGTTTTGTGATTCTGTTTTGGTCACCATCAAAGCGCGAGGACACGCTGTTCATATTTTTTTTTCCCACCAGTAAAGCGCAAGGACGTGCTGTTTCTATTTTTTCTTCGCCCCCGTCAAAGCGCAAGGACGCGCTGTCCATATTCTTTCTTTTGCTGCCAGCAAAGCACGAGGACGCGCTGTTTATATTTTTTCCTTCACCCCAGCAGAACGCAAGAACTCTCTCTAGACGACACTGATTCTTAGAGTTTAAGGAGACAAGAAGCAATGCGCAAACCGACGCTGAATTTTATTTTTGCTTGCTTTGTCTCCGCGATAGTCGAGCCAGGTGAGCAGCGGTTACATTTTTGCTGCGGGGACATATCTCACTTTGACTTGGTTGCTGTTGAATGCTCTATGCTGTAATAGAGCGTGTGAATGCTCAAGCCTTCTTTGAAAGGATCTGCAATGGGGTGTATGCATTCCAGAGGAGTCTGTTATGGGACTTAAGTACCTCATGTTTTATCTGTGCAGGTTGGCAGACGTATGTCTTTTGAAAAGACTGGTGGCAAGCCCCCCACACCCCGTCTAGGGTATTCTCTGACTGTTCCTTTTTTATTCTACTATCTTTCACCATTTGGATTTGAGGAGGAGCTCTCCTTTACAAGAGCCATCCGTAATTACCACTGCTCACATTACCTACGGAGTTGCCCCACCTTCCCTTTGGATTGGTCTGGATGACCCCTGGTGGTCCTACCTCGTTTCTTTGCTCCCTGGGGGGGACACGCTGATAGTTTGCCTTCAACTGCCGTGAGGGGAACGGCTTGTACTTACCTTTTTCTTTTCTCCTGCATCATGGGGGCTAGTTGACACGCCGCGTTGCCACACTGCCGTGAGGGGAACAGCTAAGCGGCTGGACTACATCTCCCAAGAGGCCCTGCATGGCGCATAAGGCTGGCACCACAGGAGGGCGCCTGAAGTCTTCATAAGTTAGGAACCCCCTTCCGCTTCGCCCGCCAGGGCTATTCCCTTAACATTTACATCCTATTGGTACATTATTGTGTTCGACGTTGAAGCATGGACCGATCTTGGAAACACTGAAAGGTACTGTCTACTGCTGTGCATATTGCAAACGCCAGACTGAAGGTCCCTTTGTTACTTTTTGTGGACTGATAGTGTCATTTGTTGTCTTTTAAGTCTTTCCTTCAAACAGGGAGAGGTCTACTCGAATGGGAAAGCGCAAGATAATGGAAGGGGGAGGAGGGGGGATTGAGGCTGGGAACGCCAGTAGACCCCGTAAAGGAAAGAAGGCAAGAAGAATGACCAAGCATGCTGCTAGCAATTGTGTTCTTGAACGCATCGATAGTCTTGTGGATGAATGTGAGGTGATTTTAACTTCTTAACCTAGCCTGCATCTAGTGGGGGATATGGCTCAACAGAACATAGCTGGGTTGGGTTGGGGTTGGAGGGTTCTTGTAAGGGGCTTGCCGCCCCCATTATCCCCGCTATTATCCCCGCTATGTTTCTCTCAAAATCGAAAGTTCCAAAGGACAGTGGCACTGTGAGCGGGGGGGGGTCTACTAAAGGAGAGAATCATAACTAATGACATTGTTAACCCTCTACTAGGCGACGGCAGCCACACCCTAACATCTGCCCCTATTGTCCACTGTTCTAATAGGTTTTCTACTCTGGCAAATGTACAAAGTGAGAGTATTATGTTACAACCATCTCAACTATCCGGAATAGTTACATATGTTGCCCTAAAACATCCACCAGACTCCCCCATCCAACCCACTGATAAGAGTAGAAGTAATGCACAAGATATTCAGGGCCTAGTGAAGTTAGTACATCTTTTACGGGATGAGATAGAGTCCATGAGGGCGTTGATTGTCAACCTGTCTGCTATGGTAGGGCCTGCGCCTAATGGTGGGGCGCGTGCCTTTTTAAACCCTATCTGGAGTGATGCTAGCGCCTTCCCACTGAAAGCCGCCAGTATTTTGCCAAATTCGATGGCAATCAGAAAAGCGAGCGGTGGGTGCAAAGCTACCACCACCTATATTGAGGTGGCGAAATCCGGAAAATCTCTATCTCCCCTATATCCATTAAATAGACCCCCATTGCCTACTAAAAATAGCTTAACTTGTCCTGTAAAGGAAAAAGAGAGGGAGTATTCGGTACCTAGAATAAGGTGGAGTACTTCCCCAAAGGCCATCTATCAAGATAAATTCCAAGATAGAAGAGGGGGTATGAAATATGAAACAAAGTATAACACAGAGGACCAACAAAATCTACATGACCAATGTTCCCACGTTAGCACCAGCGAGAAGCAATGAGAGTACTGACTCTCTGACCAATAAAGCTATCCATTCGCTGCGCCATGTTAGAGCGTGTCGGTCGGTAATTAGGGTTGATATCTCTAAGGCAAGTAGATTGATTTCGGCTACCGAGCAATTTGATTGTATCAAATTGACACTTCGGACAGAGGAACTAGCCGAAAATCTATTTGCCCTTGAGTTTAGAACTAGCCCCCCTGCCCATTCATGCATCCAGTTAAGGAAGGCCCCACCTCTCTCCCAGGTGTATCACTACCCTGGGCAGTGGACATGGGGTCGTGTGGGAAGTTCTGGGTTAGAAAATATTGATTGACTCGCTGGTGTATTCGGGCAAGGGCTGTGCAGTGATGGTGGAAAGGACCAAGCTGAAAGTAGTGACACTGCCAGTTTTATTTCTGATATAAGACACCTGTCCAGTGATAGTGTTAAGGATCGAGCGGATATCAGTGATACTCCCAGTTATACTTTAGAAATGAGATATCCGCAAGGGCCAGGTATTTGTATGGTTGATGGTTTGGCTGCTCGTATAGGTAGCGCCCAGTTAGATAATACTGATATTGATAGTGGTTATATTGAGGGGAGACCTTTCAACACAATTCCACCCATTGATGCCTTTGGCCTTGGATTACAGAGACAGGCTATGGCTAAATCTCCAAGGCAAGTTAACGAATCATCGTATGCAGGCTATGCCCCTAGCAGGGGCTCATTCATGTCATGAAATATAGCAGGTTTGGGTTCAAAAATATCAATACCGGATTGGCTCACATTTGTCAGTGAGTTTGATATCTGTACTTTTCAAGAGACTTGGCTCCTTGAACCACATTTTTGCCCAGGTTATCTAAAAAAAATGTATTCCCGCAATTAAAGGTGCTAAAGGCCACCCAATGGGTGGCCTCACTATATGGGTTTGTCAAGCCTTTGCATAGAATATCAAAGAACTGTCTTCTAAGAGTAGTGATATTCAGGTGATAAGACTAGACCTTGGCCCCCTAGGCCTTCTGGACATTTATAATGTCTATATGAGGGGAGTCCGGGGGGGAAAGTCTCAAGTCATAGCAGCTTTGGACAGCCTCCTCGAGCTCTACTCAATGGGCAGTAGTGTGATTGTTGCGGGTGATTTAAATTCAACTTTCGAGCCACTTGCTACTCCTGATTGGTACCTCATTGATGACGAGGATACTTCATGGGGAGTACCGAAATTGGATCTCGACCCCGTAAAAAAATGGACAGAGGTCATTATTCAGATTAATACCATCTGCTATGAAAGGCGGCTTAGGGCCCTCAATGGCAGGACACCACATGACAGGACTGGGGCATTCACGTTTAATAATGGGTACAGCATAGTATTGACTACATCCTCTGCAGTCTGAAAATCTGGCCCACAATAGTTGATATGGTTGTTGAGGATCGCCTGGAAAGTGACCATAACCCCCTGTGTGTTACCCATGGCTGGTGGATGCTGGAGCAACCACGGGTGGGAGAGGCTGAACTTTGTGCCCCGGAAGCTGTCCCTACCAATGACATGCGCCGACTTAATTGGCCACATGTAATTAAAAAAACCGGAGGTTCTGGCAAGCATTATTGAAGACGTTGATAGAACTGTGCTAGAGATTGAGCAAGCTCTGGGTACTGGTGGGGATCTGGGGCACGTAACACAGTCACATGATAGTTTTTTCATGCGTATAAGTACCCATTTTATTAAGCCCATTAGAATGAAGAAACCAGTTGATTCTAAACCCCTCCGGTGGTATAATAATGAATGCAGGCGTGCCAGAATTGCTCTTGGCAATGCTATTTGAAAGGGGGAATTGGATATTGTCCGATCAGCAAGCTATGAATATAAAAAAGCTATCCATAAAGCCAAGTGCCTATGGGATGAGCTTAGATGGCAGGATCTTAAAGAAGCTAGCTCGCGGAATAATACTAAATCAGATCAGCCCCAAAAATGATGTCTCCCAAGAAGGATGGGTTAATTATTTTAGACCTCAATATACGCGTGACCCTTTAGATAAAGAAATGGAAGATCCTAGTTATGTTTTTTATACTGATGAGGCTTTTAATGATAATGATGTTTTAATAGCCCTTAGTACAGTGGCTGGAGGTAGAGTGCCGGGACCCGATGGTGTCCCTGCGGATGTGTTTCTCTACGGCCAAGCACGATGGGGTAGATATATTCTTCTGATGGCAAATGCAACGGCCCAGGGTGCCCTGATCCCGGTATCCTGGAAAGGGGCCGAGATAATTCCAGTATACAAAAAAGGTGACAAAAACCAGCCGGGGAACTATAGACCTATCAGTTTGATAGATACGATTCAAAAGGTAGTTGGGAGGATGATTCTGAATAAAATAAAAGATTGGATTGACGAGAGTAGTATACTGTCCCCCTTTCAAGCAGGTTTTCGTAAATATACTAGCACCATTGACCAAGTCTTTCGTTTTATCCTTTTGTATTGGAAAACTGTGACATTGGGCAAAGGCAGCATTTATGCTGCCTTTGTTGACCTACGTGCAGCTTTTGACCTTGTCCATCGTTCCCGTTTATGGATGACATTAAGGGAACTAGGTCTCTCTGATGAGATTTTAACTTTGGTAATGAGGCTGCACGAGACAAATTATGCTAGAATCCGATGGGGGGGCAGGGTAGGGTCACTACCCAGTTTGCAGTTGAACGAGGGGTGCGGCAAGGTTGTGCCATGGCACCAATGCTATTCTCTTTGTATATTAATGGAATAGTGGATCATTTATTGCCAGTGAATACAGATGCCCCTTCTCTAGCTGGTGTAAAAATTCAGATTTTAATGTTTGCAGATGACACATTAATTATTTCCATGAGGATTATTTCTTTGAAGATGTTTGTACTGCTAGAGGCCTGGAAGTTAATGTGGCAAAAACTAAATTTATGGCTTTTAATCCGCACCAAAGTTTTAAAGGGAAAGTTTTTATGAATAAGCAACCACTTGAATTGGTCTGTGCTTTTACCTATTTTGATATCCACCTAGAGAAGAACCTTAAGTGGGACTGCCATATAGATACAGCTCTTCTAAAACATCGACAATTTACGGGAGCCTTATGCCGGGAGCACAAAAGGTCATTAACAAAACCGATTAGACCAGTCCTCCAAGTATACGAGTTAAAAGCTCTTAGCTCCGCTCTGTATGGCGCTGAACTATGGGGGTTTGAGAAAGCAGCTTCCTTAACTCTCTCTGAAAACAAGTTTCTCCGCAGCATTACCCTCCCACAAAGTACTCCCCTAAAACCACTTAGATATGATTTGGGTAGAAAAGCCATTACAAATATTGCCAAGCTGCGCCCAATTTTATATTGGCGCAGGTTGTGGACGACACTTGAACTTTCATCATATACCGCTGGTTTTCTTGATGTAATAAAATCTGATGGCTTCCACAAAATTGGATTGTTAAGGGGTGTTAGAAACAGCCTCGTATGCTTGGGTATGAAAATGTTATGGGGGAACCCAACACAGGCCTCCTTTCCATCTAAAAACATTTTAAAAGAGAAGTATTGGGAACGGATAGTTCATAATACTTGGAGTAACACTGATCCATCTACCATGGCGGGAATCTTTTTAGAAGCAAAATTTACCCCCAGACTTGAATCCTACTGGGATATTATCTCCAGGCCGAGAGATAGGAAGCTGTATTTCCAACTTAGGACAGGCTCATTACCTTTAAAGTCCCTCACCTCCAGATGGACCCCCACAAGTGATAACATCTGCCCTGCTTGTGGGAGTCGCAACAAAATAGTTGCCCACTTGTTTTTTGTCTGTCCTGCCTATGCGATCCCCAGGCGTGTTTGGCTGACCCCAATGTGCAAACTACTTGGTACAAATTGGAGCGCTGAAGCCGAAAGGCTTATGCGCACTAGTACCTTGCCATTTATTATAATAGCGGTAGCCAAATTCCTAGGATGGGTGTGGGTAATAAGGTTGAACCAAAAAACTGGGTAATTTTGGTGAGCAATAATTTTTTGCTTCCTCAGCTCGGCCATAGTTTGCAATGATTAATTAATTAAAAAAATGTATTTGTTGTTCTAATGAACTTTTTTAATGTAATGAAAATTGTTGACACGAAATTTGTATTTCTTCCATTTTGCACAGATTTTAGTTTTTAAATCAAATATTTTTAATAATCCAATCAAGAATTTTTTTAATTGTGTGTATTTAAATGTTGTTTGTTTTGTGCTTTTATGAGTATACCTCGAATAAATCTATTTTGGATTGGATTGGATTGGATTGTTTTTTATTTTTCCATGTAGCAAAAACACCCAACGCATTTCGGGACAGCTGCTTCTTGGTCACGGGTCAGTAAACGTTTGTTTTCACCATTTTCATATAGTGCACAGAATGTAAACATAAAGATAGGACTACTGTATCACCTATAATATCAAGCAAAATGCCATCCATTTTGAAGGGGGTACATTCTTATGTTTTATATACTTGCTAACATAGAATTTAGAATGTTAGCTTCACAACAAACTAGTGTAAATGTTTCTTTTTTCTTTTTTTTTTTTAAATTGCTCTTTATTAAAACCAAAAAAAAATTGCATTTACACCACAACCAATTACCCCCCACCCCAAACTCAGACCGGCCCTGTATTACCAAATACAAACAATATTCCATTTCATTATATATTTCATCATTAATATTACAGTAAAGAAAACCTTTGAAAGATAGATAGAGAAAGATAATAGGAGAAGAAACATAGAACAGATTTCAGTTAATACAAAAACTAACACAGTGCAGGTCTGTAATAGATATTTAACACATATTAATTATGTATATCCTATTTGTCTTTGTGACCATTGCAATAAACGATCTCAAATTGTCAGTCCTTTTTTACGTTTACCACGCCCCTTTCTTTTGTAAATGGCGACCTCTAAACTACAGGTAGCCAACAATCGAGATCTCCATTGTTGGAACACCGGTGCTTTTATATCTAGCCATGCTGACGCAATACATAATCTAAAAACCACCATTGCAACGAATATCAGCCCTCGCATATAATTTGGTCGTTCAGTATTAGCAATACCTAACATAATCTCATCAACAGAGATTTCTACTCTTGTATTAAATACTTCCGATAAAAGGTTGAGATATCATTCACTACATTTGTTAATACTGTACAGGAAGCAAAAATATATATGCTGTCAGCTTCGGCTAATGCACATCTAGGGCATGTAGTTCCTTTTCCCGTACCCCACTTAGCAATTTTATAGGGAGTATAGTATAGAAAAAAAAAAAGGTTTATAATATTGAGCCTGAAACTTAGTAGACATTAAACTAGACTGATATAAAGCGAAGGAATGGTGGACGGTTTCAGCTGAGACCCCAAGTTTATACTGCCATTTAATTATATATTTATCCAGATTATCTGGGTAACAAAAATGTTCAATAGTTCGTAAATTTCTCCAATTTTTACATTAGTCTTCTTAGACAAGTTCTCCATTAACTGAACCATTTGAAATTTTAGTCCCCCCCACCTTTCTTCAAAAAAAAATCACGAATTTGCAAATATTTGAAGAAATCCTGATTAACTAGATTGTATTCCATCTGTAATTCCCCAAAATATTTCATTCCTAAAATCATATAAAAACATCCAAGTTGTGTGATCCCATTCGATACCCATCTTTCCATACAAGAATCGTTAAAAATCCCAGGAAGGTTACTATTTCTATGGATTGGGGTATAGTAAGATAATCGTCCAATACCCACTAATTTTCGCACAAAATTCCAAGCCTTATAAATACCAAATGTAGACTTAAATCTCACTTTTTTAAAGTAACTATCGTTCACATGACGCCTTAAACATCCTCTAGATTCATTTCCTAATAAGAGCTCTTGTGGTGTTGGAATATCCTCTTCACTGCTGGCGTCTGTGCTAAATAGTAAGTTAATACAGTATTTAATATGGTAGCCCGTAACTTGGCATAAATTTTAGAGTCACTAGTTATTTGCGTAATAGGGCGGTACAACCCGAGTTCTGTAGAATCCTTATGTTTTAAAAAAAAATTACGATTTTGGCCATAGACCACGAATCCGGAGGTCGTCCCCCCTGAAATATATGTGTGACCAGCTCTGACAGTATATTTTTTAATTGTGGGGAGAATTTAACATAAAATTCAGTAGGAATCCCATCCAAACCAGCCGCTTTACCTGGAGCAAGGCAATTTAATGCGAGAAGAATTTCCTCCCATTGTGGGATAGCATCCATACTTTCTAAGTCATTGCTCTCTAATCTTATACATCTGTCTTGATTGATATATTCATTGATTGAATCCTGTTGTATGTCAGTATCTCTGTACAAATCCTGATAGTATTTTTGAAACGCAGTTCTGATTGCGATCTGTCCTTAACCCAGCTTCTGGATCCCGAATAACCTTAATAAAGTTAACAGTGCTTTGTTCTCGGGTTCGTTCCGCCAGCTGA
Organism: Triturus cristatus; assembly: GCF_964204655.1. Classification (NCBI taxonomy): domain Eukaryota; kingdom Metazoa; phylum Chordata; class Amphibia; order Caudata; family Salamandridae; genus Triturus; species Triturus cristatus. Next base: position 386,661,638 of record NC_140589.1, on the reverse strand, counting down.
TGTCCAACCTGTTCTCTTAATTCATAGACATTTTCCTTATATATTGTGGCTCTATCAATGACTCTTACCGTTAATACACCTATAATACAGTTTTTAGCGATTGCAATCTGCCTGAGCTCATTTACGACTTCCCTTACCTCCAGGATAGCTTTTATTAGTCCTTCTTCTGCAATAGCTATGTTATTCTGAAATACATTCATCTCTTGTTCTGCTATTCTGACTGTGCACCATTCCTCTATGTAACAGGATAGGGGGGCAAACGGGGTGTGGTGATCCTCCTGCAACTCCCTTTCTATTTTGATAGTGTTGGTGCAATTTACAACCTTCCTGGTCACATACTTACCTGTTCAAGGGGGTCGTCATTCCTTCTGTGTCCTCAACCCGGCATGGACACGCCAGGGATCTGTCAACCGCCCTCATTTTTAAATGATTGTGGAGAACCTGATATCCACTGGAAGGAATAGACTAAATTATTCGAGTCTTATTTAATTGCCATGGGGGGAAAGGTTCTCGGCTTTGCGTAAGCAGCACATCCTCTTACATAATCTGGGTGTTCATGGTCGTAAAGTGTACGAGACCCTACCTGAACCGGAATTAGAGGAGGAAGACGACCTAGATGCATATGAGATCACCCTGTTAAAGTTAGGAAACCACTTTGGCGATAAAATAAACGTTGTCTTAGAACGTTACAAATTCTTCAACCGTGTGCAAGGAAAGAATGAGTCTGTCAAAAACTATATTGCAGCCTTAAGAGGCCTAACTCAGCGGTGTGACTTTGGGGAACTAAATGATTCTCTCATACATGACCAGTTAGTAAGATATATAAGCAACAGCAAGATTCGAGAAAAGTTGTTGTCCAAAAATCCCACGTTAGAGGAAGCTATCTCTTTAGTCCAATCAATAGAACATACTGCCAAATGCATGAAAGAAATAAAAGTATCTGAGGAAGCGGTGGCTGCAGTACAGGTTGACAGTCTCACTAACAGTGTATTGAAAGTTAAAAGTAAAGGGGAACTAACCAACAGACCTATAAGGGAACATTCTAGCCTCAAATGCTACAGATGCGGAAGCAACAACCATTTAGCCAACAACCCTTTGTGCACTGCTTGTAATGCCCACTGCAAAAAGTGCAACAGAAGAGGACATTTAGCAAGAGTGTGTAGGGATGGTGAGAGCGGTCAAGTTAAAGCAATTAGTGATGGCTGCGATCATCAACTCAAATTCGTTTTTCAAGTGAAAAGCTCTTGTGGTAGTTTTGTTGCGGAGTACCCTAAATGCAACATTCTAATCAACAACAAAACTTTTGAAATGTTTGCAGATTCGTGTTCTCTATTTACATTGCTAAATGTAGAGGATTACAGGAAAAGTCTGGGTGTTCAGGGCATGATAATCAACAAACCTGATATCACACCACATGGTTACACGAAAGATCCTATCCCCCTGGTGGGTATGCTGGAAACGCAGATATACTTTAAGGGCAGATCCACGGCAGGAAAGGTGTATCTTGTGAGCACAGGGTCTAACCTTTTAGGGTGGAGACACCAAAAGGAGCTTGGCATCATTCTCGACCCTAACAGGAAGGACCAGGTCATTCTGGTCGAGGATGCTGACTTGAATAGATCTCTCTGTGATGAATTTCCACACCTTTTTTCTGATGATCAGGGGCTATTGAAACAATATCAACAAAAAATAAAGATCAGACAAGGTGCTAAACCTGTTGTCTATAAAATACGCCAAGTCCCTTTACTGGTAAGACAGCCACTACAAAATTAACTTGATAAACTGTGTCATTTAGGAGTTATACAACCTATTGATGCCTCGGAGTGGTTAGCTTCCATCGTTATCGCTTCGAAAGCCAATGGGCAAGGCATCCGCCTATGCATTGACTTACGCAGTCTCAATGAGAATATTTGGGTTGAGCGTTTACCTCTCCCCAATATCAACGAAATGCTGAGTATAATAGGTAAAGCCAAATTCTTCTCTGTTATAGACCTATCTGTGGCGTACTACCAAGTTGAACTCCACCCGGAGTCCAGGCCTTTGACCACCTTCTCATCACCATTTGGCACATATATGTTCAGAAGGATGCCTTTTGGCCTTGCCTCAGCTGACGCTGTGTTTCAAAAAATGATGCAAAAAGTGCTGGATGGCATCCCGAACAGTATGTGTTTCCAAGACGATGTTTTAGTCTGTGGGGCAAATGAAGACGAACATGACTCGGTGTTCAGGAAAGTTTGTGCAAGACTGTCGGAAGCTGGTTTGACAGTAAAGCGTGACAAATGTAAAATAAAAGTAACTGAAGTAGATTACCTGGGGCATCAACTCTCATGTGAAGGGATCAGGCCTAAACACAATCTAATCCAAGCAGTGGTAGACTCACCATTTCCCACAAATAAAGAAGAACTGAAGTCTTTCTTAGGCCTGACAGAGTACATGGCAAAATTCATACCAAGATTCTCAGAGAAATGTGAAAGCTTATGAGAACTTTTGAAGAATAAACAAGAATTCAAGTGGGAAGAGAGACACTCCGAGTCTGTAAACAGGTTAAAAAAGAAATCGTAGGGTCTCGCGCCCTTGGTCCCTTTGACCATAAAAAAAAGACCATTCTAAGCACTTATGCCTCAAACAAAGGTCTGGGGGCTACCCTATCTCAAAAAGGGGAAGGCGGTGAGACCATTATAGCGTTTGCCTCCCGTACCCTCAGTCAATCTGAACGGAATTATTCCAATATTGAAAGAGAAGCTCTTGCATGCTACTGGGCCATTATTCATTTAATATTTTTCCTTTAGAAACAAAATTCACGACCCGCACGGACCATAAGCCTTTAACACACATATTTTCTTCCAAAAAAGTTCATTGTGATTCCCCTAGGATTGCCAAATGGGTTGTAGGGATGGATAATTTTTGCTTTAGGATAGAGAACCTCCTGGGACAGCAAAATGTGTTTGCAGATTTTTTTATCAAGGTCACCTCTCGCAACCGAACATAATGAGGATACTTTAGATGCCCCCATTCTATCTATCCTTCTTCCTTCCTTCACTAAGAAAGAATGGGACGAAGAAATGAAGAATAACGCTAATATAAATGCCTTAAAAAATCTAATAATCAATGGTTGGCCTGAGAAATGCTGCAATGTCCCGGATGAGTTGAAGAAATTTTGGGAGGTAAGAAATGAGTTAACCATTTGTGACAACAAAGTTTAACGCAATATGAAAGCTGTCCCACCTGAGGCCCTAAGAGATAAAATCATAGACCTCGCCCATGAGGGACATTTCGGGAGAAGTATTACTAAAAGTAAAGTAGGGAACAGCTTTTGGTTTCCCAACCATGATTCTCTGGTGGAGCTGAAAGTGAAGGAATGCATCAGTTGCGCTAGAAGCGACAAGACCAAAATTTTACACAAAGTTCCTTTACCCCCATTAGAGGTGCCGGAAACTCCATGGACCAAACTTGCTATGGACATTATCGGTCCAATGGAGGCATTAGGACCACAAAAAAGGTTTATGTTCGTTCTTGTGGACTACACCTCACACTGGGTAAGTGTCAAATTCACCTCATCTACCACAACCAACAATCTCATGACTTTTCTAAAGTCCGTATTTTCATTCAAAGGGATTCCAGCAGTCCTAGTGACCGATAATGGGGTGCAGTTTACCTCTGATGAGAGGAAAGCTTTTCTAAAAAACCTCAACATCAAGCACAAAAGGACTGCTCTTTACTGTCCCAAGGCAAATGGGTTAGCAGAAAGAACGAACCGCATGATTAAAGATCATATCCAACTGGCAATCTCCAATGGGTTCAACATAGATGATTCCCTCAGAGACAGTTTATGGGCCTATCACACGGCACCCAACCTCGTAAGTGGAATATCACCTTTTGTGGCCCTAAGAGGGAGAGAGCCTGGCACCAAACTTAACCCTATCTGGCTGGACGGGGGGAAAACTGTGGTCTACAACAGGAAGGAGAGTCATCTTAAAGTCCTACAACATCAATCCGGGTACAAAGATTGGTATAACAGGAAATACGAGATGAAAGAACTTAACCTCTAAGTCAATGACCCCGTGGTGGTAAGGAAGCCTACCCGTGTACAGGTGGGACAGAGCAAATTTCCTCCTCAAAATGTTAAGAGCTTCAGGAAAAATGTGGTGCAGTTGGAGGATGGACAAATATGGAGCGGGGATAGACTAGGCATGTAGAATCTTCATTTCTCATCTTCCTCCTATGTTCAGGTATTATTCCGTGGGTAAGGAGATGTGTTGTAATTTCCCTCCAGCCTCTTCCCTTGGTATCTCCCGTCCGCCCCTCCTCTTTCCCTCAGTTAGTATGCCTGGGAGCTTACCTTAGAATGTTGACGATATATTCGCCTGTTGGAGAGCGGATGACCTGTAATAAAGACACCTCTTACCTTTGCTCTTGTTACGTGTCTATTAAGTGACTTTACAACAACTTTCATCTCTTGTTTCGGTTTTTTATTAGCATTCAATGAAAATCAAAGTGTTTCACCTCTAATTCCAGCCTTTAGGGCATCCCAAACAATCACACTACCTATATTCTCTCCTAAGAATCTAGGAATCCACTGTCGCATAGAATCACAGTACTTCTCATTCGTTAATAATGCCCTTTCAAACGTCCATGTTTTCTTATTGTGATTTGTTGACCCAAGTTCGATAGTTAAAAGAAGAGGATTATGGTCAGAAAGTACCCTTGGTAATTTTTCAATAGTACAACTAGCGGCTAATGTGTTAGAGAACAGAAAATAATCCAGTCTTGCATGACATCCATGTGGATAGGAATAATGAGTAAAACCTGGATCATTCGGATGCTCCGCTTGCCAGCTTTCTATCAGACCATGGGTTTGACATAAGTTTTTGAGAGCTTGAAAAACTCTTGGCTTCCTGCTTTTGTACTGGAAGTCTGAATACTCTGACCAATCACTAGGTAAATTCAGATTAAAATCCCCACACACTATTAATGGGAGAGGCCAATGGATGAGCTCATTAGACATATGATCCAAGACTTCTGGGTCATCACTAATATTACTATATATTATACAGATAGTAATTTTGACCCCATTGTTCTGTTGACACTCTGTGATAGCCCATCATCCATATTTATCAGATATAGAGCGAGTAAATTGTGTCCTGCTCGCTTTCCCCAGTATAGCTACACCCTTTGTCCTGACCCCTTGTGTTGTGGCAGTAACCACCTTAAAACCCAATTTATTAAGTAGATGTATTTGAGACCCCTCGATATGTGTTTCTTGAACACAGAGAATATTAGCCCCAGTCAGTTGTAGCCCGATAGCCACTCTTTGCCTTTTCTTCTCATCGTTAAGGCCACAGATGTTAATAGTCAGAATTTTTAACCTATCCATACTGATGTTTTTCAATCTCTGGTATATGTTTACTTGTCTTCTCTGTATTTATTCCATTTCTATACTTTCTCCCCTTACTGCTTGTTTCTACATTGATTTTAGAGTTTTCTAAGGTCAGCATTAGCCCTGATCTGAGTTTCTCTCCTCCCTCCCCTGCCCTCCCCTCCAACACCCACCCCCCACCAGTATGTAGGTAATCAGGCTCAGCCCTGAGCCGGTTTTGATGGTGTCTGTCTCATCCTCACCCCACTTCCACCGCTCTCCCTGTTCTTATACCCATATATCTATATGTAAATATTTTCTTTTTTTCCCCCCAAAACAACATTCCAGTATCTACCTATAAATCCACCCATCCCCGAAGAAAAGATTGAAAAGAACAGCCCCACAATCAATGACCATTACTACCTGTTGCTGGCCATACTGAAAAACCCCAAAAAACAACAACAAGGTGTGGTGCGAGTCAAAAAAAAGAAAGAAATTGCAAGCTATCATGTAGATAAAAGATAACTACATTATTTCATATCTGTTCTAGCGATTCTTCTCATTAGTGCCTTTTTCCCCGTTGTAATTTCATCTAACATTTTCTGCGCTTGAATTTCAGATGTGAAATAAAAGTACTGTCCTTGGAAATTAACTTTTAGTTTAGCAGGGTTTTGTAAAAAGACGGTAGCACCCATTTTCTGGAAAGGCGCTATCATCTGTCTAAGTCGCCATCTCCTCTCCACTGTGGCATGAGCAAAATCTGGTCGGACAAAGTACAAAAAATTCTCCCAGTTCCTTTTTTTGTCAGGTCTCGCCAATTCGAACACTGATTGTCACAGAAGAAAGTTCCCAAAGAAGATTAGAATTGCTCTTGGGTATTGTTGGTCATTCGGGCGCCGTCTTGATATATTTAGTGGAAATCTATGCACCTGCTGGATTTCTTTATCCCAGTCTCAATGTATCAGCTCAGGAAGAGAGTTTTTTAGCAGATTGATTATGAACTTCCTAATGTCCTCACCCTTGCTGTTCTCCGATCTTCCAAGTAGCCTTAGGTTGTTACGGCGTTGCCGATTTTCTGCCTCTTCCATCTTCCACATCACGTCCTTCAAGGTACTTTCTTGAGACGTTGTTTTTTCAAGGTATCGACCGTGGTTTCCAACAACTCAGTTCTATTTTCTGGTAGACTTAATCTTTCCATGATCTCGGTGCATGTTTTCCCAACTTTTCTGATTGATCCCTGTATCTTTTTTGAGGCCAGACGGGCTTGTCGGTTCTCCAGCTTGGCTTCGTCTTGAAATGACTTGAGAGACTGTAGAATCAGGGATAGGGATGGTTCTCCAGGTGAACCCGAGTCTTTCTGTCCGGACATACTCCTTAATTGTTTTCTAGGCGATCTCATAATCCCAGATACCCCATTACAGAGTAATGTCTGTGTGTCCGAGTAATCTCAACATCGTTCTCCCTCTTCCTCGGCCGGTTTCGGTCACTGACCACCTTTTTTTCCATCCGAAAGCCTATTAGTTCTCCTAGGCAGCCTTTTTTCTTCTTGCTGACTACAGTGGCTTGTCAATGTATCCTCATCCAGTTCCTCATCACTGCTTAAGCTTGAGACTGCATTTTCAGATTCCTCATTCAAAGAATAAAAGTTTTCCAGAGGATCTGGAGACAAAGAACCCGTCTCCTGGTTATTTTCCCCCTGTATTTCCTTCTCCGCTTCAGTAAAAAGAATGGGGAAGGTTATGTCCTTATTGTTGGTCATATCTAATCCATTGGGGGCTTCTAAGGCTATGCTTGATGTCTCAACTGGAAGGACCGTCTCCAAGATATTGTCTTTGGTTAGAGCTTCCACCCCTCCTAGGTGTTTGCCTAATCATACTTCTGGCGTACCCAAAACAGTTGTCTCACCACAGGACCCCCATGATAGCCGCCTACTAATGAATTCTGTCCTTGTATCTGGGGTGGCGTTGGAGCCTGGGGAGTCTGTAACAGGCAGTTCGACACCGGTAGAGGTAGAGTTTTCGATTGGGTTATTGATTATGCCATTTATGACCTTGAAATGCTCTTGCCCCTTTTCAAGTTCCATTGTTCCCTTAAGTGGAAACAGGCTTGTTATGGCTATCTATCTTTTGTTCTGGTCCCCAGTTACAACACCTTTTGGCAAAGAATATTTGTTAGTTTCTTGCTTCCTGCTCTTACCGGTATGCAACTTGTGTTTTTTCTTGTCATTTTCTGTTTTCTTGTTCAGCTCGGGTTGAGCAGACACGGATACCGCCTATGCCGTTAAGCGCGTCTTGCTCCGAGCACCGCGAGCCTCCATCTGTCCTGCTAGCTGTGCACTGGATTCTCTGGCTTCTGTGTTGCTAAGCAGTGCCGCTTTCGCGTCAGCAATCCCACAGCCGGCGCCCGCCTAAAGTAGGAGCCGTGCTAAAGACTCCCAGCATCTGCACCGGCCCTCGTCTTGCAGGCTTCTCACCGAGGGTCGTCGAACAGACGATCTATGGCATCCTCTGCACCATCCATTCAGCAGAGGCCAACCATTGATTCCTTCGCGCATAGCCAGCGCCACCCGATAAGAAAGCCTCATTGTCCCAGGGATCACAGAAGAGATGCTGGGTGAGTATCGGAGGGTTTCACTCAGCCGCCATCTTGCCCTAAACTAGTGTAAATGTTTCATTGCCCATAATCAATAATGCCCTTATTGCTGATAAAGCTAAGGTTAAATAAAACATCAAATTTCATGGTGCTCGACAATCAAGCTCAAGTGGGCGTAAGCACACAAATTGATGAATCGTTATATCTTCACTAATGTCTCCATTGGCAAAATTACAACAACCATTTTTCTAGATAAATTCCCGAAAAGCCCTTGTGGGCATACATATGCAAATCGACACATGTAATTACATTTTAGCACCACATATTGTAGCTCTTTTGTCTTCCTCTGCATTACAAGATGATTTCTTCATCTCCTATAAGATAAAAACAAGTGCAAAGATTATTAACAATCCACCTATAATCATTAAAAATTACAAACATTATACAAAAGAGGCATACACACAATTTCATATTCCTAACAATGACGGTACAGAATCTCTTGTTTATCAACCACTGATCAACTATTTGGCCAGTTAACCTATATGTACAGATAATTCCTCATCTTTATTCATGCCAACTGGGTTTAAGGTTTCATATTTTATAATCATCTTGGATTCCAAACGTCTTAAGTCCCAAACCCTATTTCCTCCTCTTTTAGAGACTGAAATTCTATCAAGGGCACAATATTTAAAAAACCTGCCATTTTTGTTGTGAAATTCCTTGAAATGCCTTGCAATGGGATATTGTTTATCCTCATTTGTGATAGCTCTCATGTGCTCTAAAATGCATTTTTTTACTTGGTGAATTGTGCTCCCAATGTAAATTAATGCGCACGAGCAAATCAAAGCCTTGACACAAAAATCAAATTTGCATGTCAGTTGTTTTGTAATCACAAATGGCTTCTGAAGTATGGATAACTCTATTTGCTTACAGTTGGTACTATTTTGACACGCTTTGCAAGACCTGCATACGAAAAAACGTTGTATTATTTTTTATGATATTCATAGCAGTTGGTAATATACTCCTACAAAGATTATATTTTAAAGCTGTGCATCTTCTAAACGTAATTCGCAGATTGTCTCCAACATATTTACATAGTGTGTCATCTGTCCCCAAAACATCCCAGAATTTTCGGAGGCATCTTTTCACCTCCCAAGCTTGATTACTGAATGACGTTATGAATCTTATGGGTTCTTCTTTTTCCTCTACTCCACTTTTAGTTTTTAACAGATCATCTCTTTTGACAATTTTCACTTTATCACATGCTTGTTTTACTGATTTTTTTAGAATATCCCCTTTCCCTTAATCTTGCTTTCATTACCATCCTTTCTTTCTTGAAGGCTAGGTCAGAGCTACAGTTTCTCCTCGCCCATAATAGCTCTCCATATGGTATACTATTGATTAAGTTAATGGGGTGACAACTCTCTGCATACAGTAAACTATTCCCAGCAGTTTTTTTAATGGAACTATCTGCCCTCAATTTGATTGCCACTCACTTTAACTTCCACATCCAAAAATTCAATAACATTCTTGTTTAGGGTGCACGTGAATTTTAGATTCAAATTTCTATCCTTAAGGGTCTCAAGAAAACGTGTGACTTTAGTTTCAGTCCCTTTCCAGATACAAAATACATCAATGTACCTGGCCCAGAGGACAAAATGTTGGTTAAAGGCTTCGCTATTACTTGCCACCTGCTCCTCCCACCAGCCAAGGTATAAACCTGCATAACTGGACTCGAAGCAGGTCCCCATTACAGTTCCCTGGGTTTGGCAATAGATCACATGATCCAAAAAAATTCATTGTTTGTCCGACTTGTATGCATCATGTTCAAAAGCATTTCAGTAGGCAAGATTCTTTAGGAAAAAATGACATGCTTCCATACCTTGATTGTGTGGTATGCGGGTGTACAAACTATTGACATCTAATCTTATTAATAGCATGTCATTTCCCAGATTATGTTCTCAATTAATCTTAAGAAATCTCCTGTATCCCGTTCATACGATGGTAGAGCTTGTACATATGGTCTTATGAAGTAATCGATGTACTTTGTGGTGTTTTCATATAGACTACCCAATGAGGAAACAAATGGTCTTCCTGGGGGATTTTGACTGTCTTTATGAATTTTAGGCAACAAATACATTGCTGCTAACTTTGGAAACTCACAATTGAGAAATTTTAACTTATCATTAGCTAATAAGTTTTAATTTCTCCATTTAACAAGATTGACTTTATATCTTTTGTTGCTTTCCTCATATCTTTTTCTGTCTGTTGTCACATAGCTATTCTTATCATTCAGTTGTCTTTTGACCTCATTTAAATACATTTTTATCGGCCAGACAACTATATTTCCACCTTTATCAGATGTTTTTATCACTATGTTTTTGTTATCCTGTAATTCTTTGTTTTTTCTTTTTAAACTTTATTTACCAGTTTCATGAGTATAACTATGCATCATCAATATCTTAGACATTTAAGTAATTACAGTGCCTATGTAGCAGGAAATAAGTAACTCGCAGGTTCCACACAAAAATCTAGTTCTAGCACTATTTAGCTCAATATGAACATTTAAATCAACTATTATGTGAGCGGCACTCCAACCTGTCATCATTTCTTTCAACCTTAAAGAATTTCCAGAAATCAATGCATTAGACCTGATTAATAATTGCATTTCTGTACTGTAGAGTCAGTGTGATAACTGCTCAGCCCACTCTAGTTGGTAGAAATCCAGGTTCAAGTTGTGTGGCAGGTTGTAACTGTGCTGCTGACGTATAGTGTTTGAAAGGGCTCCAAAGGTCCCTAGGGTGGGACGTTCTAGGAAGCATTTTGGTGTATAGATCATAGTTGGTGTTGCAATACCCAAGATTGTTTAGCCAGCCCTTTAATGTCGGAGCTGTTTTGCTCCCCCGTTTAATTGCGATTTCTCTCTTGGCCAGAATTAACCCCATGGCGGTAAATTTCCGGACAGCCTTTGGAATTTTAATCACATAGCCCAGCAGTGCCATCTCTGGGGTGGGTTTGATGTCTAAATCTATCATTTCCCCGAGTGTTTGGAAGATTGCGGCCCAGAAGGTTTTCATTTTACCAAAGTTCCAGGAGAGATGGGCGAAGTCAGCATGTGGGGATTTACGCTTTAAACAGCAGTGGGGTCTGCCTGGGTCAGACCTATGCACCATCTCGGGGGTAATGTGTGTCTCAGCAGAAATTTAAAGTGCACCAGCTTGTGAAGACTGTTCAGGGATACCTCCTTGGTCTGACTGCAACAGACTGCACATTGATCATCTAGGATGGGGTGTCCCAGATCTGCCTCCCAGGACGACCTTATTTTGGCATCATTTATTGGGATTATCTCTACACATGCCCTGTACATCTTGGAGTTTAAATGTCCCCCCAAGTACTATCCAAAACAGCGGGGAGGGGAGCGAACGGTTCAGGTTCCAAAGGGAAGCCTGGGACAATTGATCTCAATGCCGACCGCATGCAGTTAAGTACAAATTTGTCCATCAAGGAGGCGTCACTAAACTTTACCTATTCCGAGACAAAAAAGATTTGCCTGCAATGTACAAATCCCCAACTGTATGTATATTGTATTTGGAAAGTGTACATTGCACTATCTTTTCCCCTGTGATGGGTATCCAGCGGTTGTTGGGGATCGGTAGACCAGGAGAGTATAGCACCGGGGAGCCCATGACCCCAAACAGCTTCTGCCAGGCAGAAGACTGTTTGGATATCGTTCGGGTCTCGTGGGAAGCCCTGAGGTAGCACTGCGTTAAGGGTGTCGGGTAAGACCAGATCCGCCTCTGGACGTAGATACGGGATCCTGGCATCCGGGTGGAACCAGGAGTGTGCATAGCTGCACTGTGCTACAGATAGTATAGCTGAAGATTGGGAACACAGAATCCTCCTCTGTGGTAAGGTAATGTCATCACCTCCCGGCGGACCCTAGGCTTTCTGCCTCCCAAAGTCAGTCGATTTGTGATGTCATAAATAACCAATTGGTTAGTGGGATAGGGATATTATTAAATAGATACAGGAATTTTGGGAGGACAATCATTTTGATCATTGCTACCCGTCCTGCAATCGAGAGTGGAAACCGGAGCTACTTGTCCACCTGCGTTTCAAGTTTGCGTACAGCCTTACTGTAATTTGACTGCATTATTTCGGAGGCATCCAAATATATATTTATCCCCAGGTATTTAACCTAGTTGGTACACCAGGCAAGTGGGAACTCGCAATCTCATCTCACCATGCTTGTAGTAAGGGGGAATATCACTGACTTGTGCCAGTTTATTCCGAGGCCAGAAAATCTGCCAAATCTAATAATATCTATGACTAGCGGGTCGAGGTTAGTCTGCAGGTCTCGAACATAGAGAATAATGTTGTCTGCATATAATGACACCAGAAGGGCCCTGTGTTAAACTGGAGTCCTCTCTGCAGATGGCATTCATGAAACTGTCTGACAAGTGGATCCACCACTAGTATGAATAGTAATGGCGATAGGGGGCAACCCTGCCTGGTTCCCCATGACAGTGTCAAGGAGTGGGAAAGTGTGCCATTTATGCGTATCCTGCAATGGGGGCACAGTATAGAAGGGCTGTAAGATCAATGAACCCCCTGGGCATACCCAGCCTGCACATTACAGATAGTAAAAAAGGCCACTCCAAGGAGTCAAATGCTTCCTCCGTGTCTGACAGGAATGCTGCAGCTGGAGTTGCCGGGTTAATTCAGTGCATTACAGCAAACAGCATTCGCAGATTCAAAGAAGTAGATCTGTGGGGTACAAATCCAAATTGGACCGGGGATATTATTCTGTCTAATAGTAGGGCGAGCTGGAAGGCGATCATTTTTGCCAAGATTTTGTAGTCTAAATTTAACAGTGACAGTGGACGATAGGACCTGCACAACAAGGGGTCTTTGCCAGGCTTGGGCAGCAAAACAATCACTGCCTCTCTGAGAGTGGAAGGCAGCTGTTTCCCTTCTAATGCCTTGTTATAAACCTCGAGAAGACGTGAGGCCAATAGGTCTTTGTACATTTTATAAAAATCACCCGTGAAGCCAGCAAGGCCAGGAGCAGTGGAGCCATAAAATGCGTCAATCTCACTGATTATTTCATCTGAGGAGAAAGGTTCAGCAAGAAAAACTTGCATGACTTTTTCCATGTAGACCAATGCTAGCTCTGAAAAGTAGTCTTCTTCATCTACAGGATTGTGCGATGTTTTGGATGCATATAAGGTCTCATAATATGCTTGGAAATCCGCACAAATCTCAAGTGTGTCTGTAAGGAGGTGTCCCAACTCGGTGCTAAGTTCTGTGATGTATGATTTGCATATGGGGGTCTCAGTAGTCGTGATAAGGTTTGTCCCAGTCTCTCGCCCTCGCTGTATCTGCGCGCTGTGATATATTTACTCAGGAAGTGAGTTTCCCTGTCTGCTGCTTCTCTAAATTCCACAAGTAGTGCTAATCTGCGTTTTAGACCCTCTGGGTTCGGGGACTGCAGCAGTGCATTATCTAGTGCTATGAATTGCTGTTCGAGGTGGGCTAAGATTTTTGCTGAGGTCCTTCAGCACTCCAGCATGTTTTGCAATGGTAACTCCTCTGATATAGGCCTTAAAGGCCTCCCAAAGTACAGCCCATGTGTCAACAGACCCTATGTTTAGTTCAAAGTAGTCTTCTATAGCCTCCCTGATCTCTGAGTGGAATAAGTTGTCATTTAGGGCTCTCACAAGGAATCTCCACAGGCGCTCATGGCCTTCCGACCTGGGTATACAGACTTTAAGTATCACTAGGGAGTGACCCGACTATGTTCTGGGAAGAGTTATGGTAGACTTTTACCATGTTGTCAGCTTTGGGGAGATGAACCAGTAATCTAGTCTGGTCCATGTGTCATATTAGGCCGAGTAGTGAGTGTAGCCTAAGGATGTTGGGTTGCGCCTTCTCCAAACATCAGAAAGCTGTGGGGATTTGCACATGGCCAACAGTGCTCATCGTGAGAGTGGTTTGGTGTCTGCTGAAGTGGAAGAACAGTCTAATGTATGGTTTAGGAGCAGATTGAAATCCCCCCCATTATTATGCAATCAGTACCCATGCCTAAGATGGCAGCATTTAGTTCCTGAAAGTATTCAGGCAGTCAATATTAGGGGCGTACAGGCAGGCCAGTGTCACAACATGGCCCAACAGTTTACCCACTACTATGGTATATCGGCCTTCCCTATCTATATAGCTTTTGTGCGGAGAGAAGGGAAGTCTCTTGTGAATCATTATCACTGTGCCCGTGCATATGAACTGTAATTAGAAACAATAACAATGTAGGACCCAGCTAGCAGCAAAATGTGTAACATCCGATTTAGGCAGGTGTGTCTCCTGTTAAAAGGCTACATCTACGAGGTGTCTTTGCAAATAATGCAGTACATGCTTTCCTTTTCTAGGGTTGTTGAGACCACTGACGTTCCAAGTTATAACAGACAGGGTGGAGTGATCTGGGAGATTAAGTACTGCTGTCATTAGAGCCGTTGAAATGTGTGAATAGTGTGTAATATGCGGCAAGAAACATCTGATTGTCAAACAAACTACTGGTAATCAAGTTGTAACTAACAGTTCGCAAAACATCCCCTCCCCCTCACCCCACCCAACCTCGCGTCCCATTATGCAAGGGACCAGCCCAAATAAACAATAACCAAATGCATCCTGTAAACATCCTCGTTAGAAATGCAAATGCACAGGAGATACATTACAATCTGTGATTTTACCAATGTGCTACCATGTGGGGGGGAGGCAACACTCCGACAGTGCCCAGCTTTTCATAGATGTTCAGAAACATGATACTGGCTCTGTCTCAACCATAGTAAGGTGGCTTTCAACTTGTCAAACAGCTATTCAGTACATGTAGAATGGATTAGTCATTGGAGAAGAGTTCAACACTGGCAACAGAGATGCTGTGAGGAGGGGAAGAGCAAGCCCCAGCGTCCTTTTGCTGACTGCCGGAGGTTTTGTAGGATCTGCATAATTCCTGGACTTTGGTGGGTGTGTCAAAAATGTGGGGTCTTCTGTTAATGTCCACTCATAAACGTGCCTGGTACAGCATGCCATACCAGAGGCCTAGGTTTCGTAGAGTAGATTTAACGCCTGTGTATATGTGTTACGCCTCCTGAACCATTACTGTGAAGTCTGGATAAAGTGCAACAGTGGAGCCCTGCCAGGAGAGTTCTCCTCGTTCCCTGGCCAGGCAAAGTGCAGTGTCTCTGTCTCGAAAGTTCATTATGAGCACGATGATGGGGCTCGGTGGACAACCAGGGTTTGGATGAGGGCCTAGTGAGCGGAGGGCGTGCTCAACAACAAAGCTGGGAGTGAAGACTTCTTTCCCAAAAATGTCAATAAGCATTGATTCCACAAAAAGGTCTATCCTTCCTGTGTTGGTAGAATCCGGGACCCCAAGAATACGAAGATTGATGCGCCTGCTGAGTGCCTCTAAATCTTCGTTCTTTATTGCTACAGTTTTTAGAATTTTCTCCATGCGTTCCAAGCATTTAGTAGACTGGGCCGCACCATCTTCGAGATCAGAAACTCGGCCCTGCACTGTGTCCAGCCGTCTATCATGTATATGAAGTTTGGCCCCCAATGAATCTAGACGCTTGTCTAATGTATCAAACCTACCATTCAAAGACTTAAAGCCAGCTCTCAACTCTGACAATAAGGAGACTTGGGTGGCAGCTGAGTCCGACGTGGTAGCCGCCTCCTGGCCCCCCTCTGCCTTGGTGGTGCTGGAGTCCTGTGACCTCTCCGCTGTTTTGCTGAATGTTAAAACCCTTTTCTTCGGGTCTTTTTTGCCAGTGCCATCTTGCATGCTTGTCGCTATGGATTGACCGGTACAACCGAGTAGCGCGGTGTTACTGCGCTGAGTTTGGTAGCGCGTCCATTTTCAAGAGGTACTCAATGGGAGGTATGTGGTAGGGAAGCGCTATTTAATGTTGTGTAACTGTTTGAAATAGCCAGGTGCCAGTCACTTCTTCCATCTTGAATAGAACAGCCGTATGGACAGCACCGTTCTTCTCTCCTTTATTAGAGCTAGCTTATTAAGCCGGTCTATGTGGCCGATTCGTCTGTGCAGGCCTAATGTGGCCGGAGGCAGCTGCTTGGATGATTTTATACCAGGGCCGTAGTGCCCAACATGGTTTCTCTGGTATGGCAGCCAGTGTTCCCAGAGAGCCAGATGACCTGAAATGGGCTCTTTCTTCAAAATCAAGCGGATTGCTGCTGCGTGCTCTGGGCTCGCAGTGTGCCGATTTGCTGCACCGGAGTCTACGCTGCAAGGCCAGTATGGTCACCGCTCTAATGTAAGTAGTGGAGTCAGGAAGCCACTTCTTGGCAGGGTCTCCACATGATCTGCAGTGGGCGGTAGAACTCCCCAATGTAGGTGGCCAATGATGGAGGTGTGCCTGGCAATTGGGAGTATGCCCCTGGTGAGAGCCGCATCCCACTACCAACAGTCCTGGATGCACAGCCGGGTGGCTGCCGCACAAAATTGAAATTGTTGGGAGATAAAGATCAAGCTTAAGTGTTTTGTTCTTGAGTGGCTCTAAAAAGAGCCATTGTGTTCATTGAGAGTTTTTGGTACTTATAAGTAAGTACCTATACAGAGTCTAAAATTGTTGAGGAAGACTCTGTTTCCTTCATCAGTAAAGTGTACTCCATCTCTCCTATACATCTCTTGCATATGAAAGCGCAGATTGTTATTGTAAATGGACCCCATGCTATAGTCTCGGAGAAAAGCAGAACGGATTTATTCACATGTTTCCTAGCTTTCTCAATCTGTGGACAAAAATGATCGGACCAGTTCCATTTCTGCCTTTGGCATATGTTAGAATACACAAAGGTAGTTTTGGGGAAAAGTGAAATCAGTTCTGCAAAGGTGTCCTTCATAAGCCTTTCGAGACCTACCCCAGTCAAAGTGCCTAGGTCATTGCCACCACAGTGCACTATTATGAGGTCAGGGTGTTGGATTTGCATGAAGGATTTCACCAATGGCATCAATTGGTGCCACTTTAACCCTCTCTGTCCAATCCATTTAATGTCTACATTTGGCAAACCTAGGTCTTTGTGAATGCCTTTGTTTTCTGCATACCTTTGGCTCCAGAAAATATAGCTGTGTCCCACAATCTACACTCTAAGCATCTTGAAAGGAGGTCTGGATGCACTCAGATGGTCTCTGTAAATGAAAGGGCAGTTTGGAGAGTAAGATGTCACTAAAATGGTGGCTAAGATGCAATTTTGAAAAAAAAAAAGAAATCATTGGTTGTTTGACAACCTTCTACACTGAAAGGTGGGGTGTATATTTCTGTTTTTAAAACACATGATTCTTATTGGTTAACAAAAACTGATTGTAAGGAACATTATATATGATAAGCTGATATGTTGAAAAGTCAAGCACACTTGCTGTCTTGATTAGCAACATTGTGTGCTGAACTTGTGACCTGTGTGCTCAGTACAGTGTTCCATGATCGGTTTCTATGGTAACGGGCAGAAGGCAGATTGGGGGAAGGGTTCAAATTTATGTCATTTGGAAAGGGTTGACATTTTTAACCAATAGAAATGTGTGTTTGCTTTTGAATTTATGTGGGAAGGAATGTGATTTGATATGTATATGTGTGGAAAATGAGAGGGAAACTTTGCCATTCTTTGGTTCTGCTGACAGGTGCACAGTGCAGAGATTCTGTATAAGAAAATCTGGTGTGTGACTGATATCTGGTGTGTGACTGATATACTTCTTAATCTACAAAACAACTTGAAAGGTGAGTTATTTAATTGTGAGGGGATGTATGTAGACTATTTTGATTTTAATCAGACTAATGTATTTCTCCTGCTAAAGTGTAGGGAGTACTTTTTTTCTCTACAATCTTATTGACAGTGTGTGTGCATGTAGAAACCATTCCGTGATAAGCAATTGTGTTTTTCATGTGTTTGTAGACAGATAACTGTGCTGTTTTTATATTTTGGTAGAATTAGCAACCAGTCATTGTTCATGAATTTGTGAAATGAGTTATGTTTCTACACTCAAATGTAGTACTCCTTCTAGATGAAGAATTGTGTTTTGGTATGGTGCAAGGGATAGTGTTGTTTGTCTAGAATCACTCTGTGAGTCTGTGTGCATTTGGGAACCACTGTGAGAGAAGCATTTGGTAACATCATGTATTTGCAGACAGATAACTGTTTTAAAACCTGTCTTGTTGTCAAGTTTTAGTAGCATTAGAAGGCAGTTTTTGCTTATGCTTTGATTAAATGAGTCAGGCTTTGACACAAAAGTGCAGTCCTGAAATGTGTAGATTGTGTGCAGTTTCCTTACCACTTCCACTGTAGTGAATGAGTTTTGGTAAACTCATAGGGATAGTGGTGCTTGTCTAGAATCACACTGTGAGTGTGTGTGCATTTGGGAACCACTGTGAGAGAAGCATTTGGTAACATTATGTATTTTCTGATAGATAACTCTTTTAAAACCTGTCATGTTGTCCAGTTTTAGTAGCATTAGAAGCCAGTCTTTGCTTATGCGTTGATTAAATGAGTCAGGCTTTGACACAAAAGTGCAGTCCTGAAATATGTACATTGTGTGCAGTTCCCTTACCAATTCCATAGAATTGAATGAGTTTTGGTAAACTCTTAGGGATAGTGGTTGTTGTTTAGAATCATACTGTGAGTCTGTGTGCATTTGGGAACCACTGTGAGAGAAGCATTTGGTAACATCGTGTATTTCCTGACAGATAACTGTTTTAAAACCTGTCATGTTGTCCAGTTTTAGTAGCATTAGAAGCCAGTCTTTGCTTATGCGTTGATTAAATGAGTTAGGCTTTGACACAAACGTGCAGTCCTGAAATATGTACATTGTGTGCAGTTCCCTTACCACTTCCACAGTAGTGAATGAGTTTTGGTAAACTCCTAGGGATAGTGGTTGTTGTCTAGAATCACACAGTGAGTCTGTGTGCATTTGGGAACCACTGTGAGAGAAGCATTTGGTAACATCGTGTATTTGCTGACAGATAACTGTTTTAAAACCTGTCTTGTTGTCACGTTTTAGTAGCATTAGAAGGCAGTTTTTGCTTATGCTTTGATTAAATGAGTCAGGCTTTAACACAAAAGTGCAGTCCTGAAATGTGTAGATTGTGTGCAGTTTCCTTACCACTTCCACTGTAGTGAATGAGTTTTGGTAAACTCCTAGGGATAGTGGTGCTTGTCTAGAATCACACTGTGATTGTGTGTGCATTTGGGAACCACTGTGAGAGAAGCATTTGGTAACATCGTGTATTTGCTGACAGATAACTGTTTTAAAACCTGTCTTGTTGTCAAGTTTTAGTAGCATTAGAAGGCAGTTTTTGCTTATGCTTTGATTAAATGAGTCAGGCTTTGACACAAAAGTGCAGTCCTGAAATGTGTAGCTTGTGTGCAGTTTCCTTACCACTTCCACTGTAGTGAATGAGTTTTGGTAAACTCCTAGGGATAGTGGTGCTTCTCTAGAATCACACTGTGATTGTGTGTGCATTTGAGAACCACTGTGAGAGAAGCATTTGGTAACATCATGTATTTTCTGACAGATAACTCTTTTAAAACCTGTCATGTTGTCAAGTTTTAGTAGCATTAGAAGCCAGTCTTTGCTTATGCGTTGATTAAATGAGTTAGGCTTTGACACAAAAGTGCAGTCCTGAAATATGTACATTGTGTGCAGTTCCCTTACCACTTCCACAGTAGTGAATGAGTTTTGGTAAACTCCTAGGGATAGTGGTTGTTGTCTAGAATCACACAGTGAGTCTGTGTGCATTTGGGAACCACTGTGAGAGAAGCATTTGGTAACATCGTGTATATGCTGACAGATAACTGTTTTAAAACCTGTCTTGTTGTCAAGTTTTAGTAGCATTAGAAGGCAGTTTTTCCTTATGCTTTGATTAAATGAGTCAGGCTTTAACACAAAAGTGCAGTCCTGAAATGTGTAGATTGTGTGCAGTTTCCTTACCACTTCCACTGTAGTGAATGCGTTTTGGTAAACTCCTAGGGATAGTGGTGCTTGTCTAGAATCACACTGTGATTGTGTGTGCATTTGGGAACCACTGTGAGAGAAGCATTTGGTAACATCATGTATTTTCTGACAGATAACTCTTTTAAAACCTGTCATGTTGTCCAGTTTTAGCAGCATTAGAAGACAGTTTTTGCTTATGCATTGATTAAATGAGTTAGGCTTTGACACAAAAGTGCAGTCCTGAAATGTGTAGATTGTGTGCAGTTTCCTTACCACTTCCACTGTAGTGAATGAGTTTTGGTAAACTCCTAGGGATAGTGGTGCTTGTCTAGAATCACACTGTGATTGTGTGTGCATTTGGGAACCACTGTGAGAGAAGCATTTGGTAACATCATGTATTTTCTGACAGATAACTGTTTTAAAACCTGTCTTGTTGTCAAGTTTTAGTAGCATTAGAAGGCAGTTTTTGCTCATGCTTTGATTAAATGAGTCAGGCTTTAACACAAAAGTGCAGTCCTGAAATGTGTAGATTGTGTGCACTTCCCTTACCAGTTCTACTGTAGTGAATGAGTTTTGGTAAACTCCTAGGGATAGTGGTGCTTGCCTAGAATCACACTGTGAGTGTGTGTGCATTTGGGAACCACTGTGAGAGAAGGATTGGGTAACATCGTGTATTTTCTGACAGATAACTCTTTTAAAACCGGTCATGTTGTCAAGTTTTAGTAGCATTAGAATCTAGTCTTTGCTTATGCATTGATTAAATGAGTAAGGGTTTGACACTAAGGTGCAGTACCATGTACTATTCTCTTCACTGTGCCAGAACTGAAAATTTAAAAGTTTTACCCAGGCACTGTCCTAGCAGTGGTCGGATGATTTAGTCCGTTTCTAAGTACTTATGTTGTGAACCATACATTACCACATAGACTGCTTCAAATGTCTATGTAGTATGCATGCAGTCTTCTAACATACTATACACTTGTCTTTCACACCTTCAATTCCCTAGTCAGTATTCATACACTTCTAGCAAACACCCTGTCACTCCCTTTGCACTCCTCTAGTGACCCATTCAGTACCAAGTACTAATCCATTCACTGTGCCAAAAGCCAACCACTTATAAATTCACCCAGGCACTCTCCGTGCTGTACTCTAATCATTCAGTCAGTACCCAAGTACTCATGCAGTGAGCCAGGCCTTATCACATAGACTGCTTCAAACGCCTATTCACTATGCATGCAGTCCTCTAACCACCTACACTGTTGTTTTTCACACCTTCAATTCCCTAGTCAGTATCTATACACTTCCAGGAAACACTCTCTCACTCCCTTTGCAGCCCTCTAGTGACCCATTCAGCACCATATGCTAATCCATTCACTGTGCCAAAACCCAAACACTTATAAATTCACCACGACACTCTCTTTGCAGTACTCTAATCATTCAGTCAGTGCCTAAGTATGCATGCACTGAGCCAGGCCTTAGCACATGGACTGCTTCAAACCCCTATCCACTATGCATGTAGTCTTCTAACCACCTAGACACTTGTCTTTCACACCTTCAATTCCCTAGTCAGTATTTATACACTTCCAGGAAACACCCTGTCACTCCCTTTGCAGTCCTCTTGTGACCCATTCAGCACCATGTACTAATCCATTCACTGTGCTAAAACCCAAACACTTATAAATTCACCAAGACACTCTCTTTGCAGTACTCTAATCATTCATTCAGTGCCTAAGTATTCATGCCCTGAGCCAGGCCTAAGCACATGGACTGCTTCAAACCCCTATGCACTATGCAGGCAGTCTTCTAACCACCTAGACACTTGTCTTTCACATCTTCAATTCCCTAGTCAGTATCCACACAGTCCAGCAAACATCCTGTCACTCCCTTTGCACTCCTCTAGTGACCCATTCAGTACCAAGTACTAATCCATTCCCTGCGCCAAATGCCTACCACTTATAAATTCAACCAGGCACTCTCCTTGCTGTACTCTAATCATTCAGACAGTACCCAAGTACTCATGCAGTGAGCCAGGCCTTAGCACATGGACTGCTTCAAATGCCTATCAGTATGCATGCAGTCCTCTAATCACCTACACACCTTCAATTCCCCAGTTAGTATTCATACACTTCTAGCAAACACCCTGTTACTCACCCAGTGTGTCTCCTTATAGTACTATAATCATTCAGTCAGTTAGCATGTATTCTTTTAGTGAGGTAGGCTTTAGGGCATGAACTGCTTCAAAGTAGTATGCACTATGCATGTAGTGTTTTAACCATCGTCACACTTGTGGTTCAGGGCTATAGTTTCTTAGTCAGTTTTTATATAAAATGTGTTTGTACAGTAATGGAATAGTATACATTTGAAAGTTATTAATACACATGTATTTGTGATTCTTTTTTACAGATACTGTTTTTCAACGTTAAAATAGAGAAATCATGCCAGAAAAAAAAAGAAAAAGAAAAGAACAGAGACAGGAGGATTATTTGAAGAAACATCAACCACAAGTATTGAATGTACAAGATAATGTGGCTAAAAGGAAAAAATCTTCTGGTAAGATCACAAAGCAATTTATTAAAAATATTTGTAGGAGCAAACAGAATGTAGATAATGCTGGAACTACTGAGAATTTTTCAAGTAAGAAAAAAATTCAAAATAAGAGGAAAAGTAAAAAAGCAAATGGTCAGTCAAAGGAGATAAAGAATGGTAAAAGAAGGCAAAATCAGTATAAGGAATTACGCAAAAAAATATTGTACAAGAGAGTAGTGCATTATTTGCTGAAAGATGGGAAGAAATATAAAAAGAGAGATTTATTTTATAAAAAGAAGAAGCATATTGAAAACATTGTGGAAAAGGC
Source organism: Triturus cristatus (assembly GCF_964204655.1). Lineage (NCBI taxonomy): Eukaryota > Metazoa > Chordata > Amphibia > Caudata > Salamandridae > Triturus > Triturus cristatus. The sequence goes on along the minus strand of NC_140589.1, from coordinate 386,638,847 downwards.
TTTTGAAGTAAAAAGGAAACTGTTTATTTTAGTGTTAAATTCGATCACTAGATAAACCAATTCATGTAATGAAGGCCAAAAGTAGGAGGAAAAGAGTTATTAATAAAAAAAAAGTTTGTGATGTTTTTTTGGGAGAATGGAAACACAGTTCCAGTTCAGAGCCTTTTTTTAATGAAGAGAGTTATTCACTGAGCGAAAAATTATTGTATACAGTTGACACCAGTGGTAGAGGTTATGAGGTTAGCGACGGTTGTCCAATTGAGAAAGAGAAAATGGTTGAAAGAAATGCAGAAGAAGTGATAGCTGATGAAGTTTTAGGGAGACGTGCTAAAAACCCTGTGTACGCTTGGGATTGCAGTAGTGTTTGCAGTTTACGACAGGAATCTATTGAAAAATTATGTAGTTTTTTACGGGCTCATACTAAAAAAAGTGTAAAACAAAAGATTAATCTGTTGCAAGGACTAGACCCTTGCAGAGTGAGAAAACATACTGGTTTGCAAGGTCATTCTCTGGCTTGTCTTTCTAGGAAAGTTTGTCAAAGTATTTTTCACCATTTCAGGATGCTGGCAGTACATCATACTCAAATGCAGAAGTTAGTGAGAAGATTGTATTGTGCGAAAAGTCCAGCACTAAAGTTAAGTGAGTTGAACAGTGCTCTTTTGCGTGGGTCAGTATCAGATGTGAAGCAGGTCTGTGATGATATTGAGTTTTGTTACTTTGGTCCTCAGCAAGAGAGTGAAGAAACTGACACATTAGTGGAACAAAATGTTGAAGACAATGTTCAACTCGTAATTACAGAAATATTTGAGGATGAAATCACAAAGTTTAAGGTAATTTCAGGTGAAAGACCAAATGTTTCTTGTATTTTTTGTCGGCGAAGTCACTATAAAAATCAGACTAGGGGTGTCAATCTGTATTTAAAAAGTTAAATAGAAGATAATGATAAGTGGATGGAATTTGCAACTTATTTCCTGGTAGAGGATTGTTTTGATTTGTGATGTGAGCAGCGTATTTGCAAATATTGTTATAACAAATTAGATGAGAATAAAATGCCTGCTAGAACTGTTCATAATAATCTAGAGTTGGTTGCTATTCCTCCAGAGCTGATAGATTTAAATATGTATGAGTCTATTCTCATACAATGTGTTCACCCGTTTCAGGCTATTGTTCGTGGGTACCTCCATCAGAGTTGCAAAGAGGATTGAAAGGGAGAGTTGTGTATTTACCGTTAGATTTAAGGAAAAATATTGAAACTATTGGTGTAGACCATGCAGAAAATGAGCCACTAGTCATTCTAGTTAATGGTGTTCCTACTAAGAATAAGAAAATCTGGCAAGAGTTAGTGGATGTTAGAAAAGTGCTAAAGGCGTCATTGTATCTGTTAAAAATTATGAGTACTATAGAAATGTGTTTGTTGGAGAAGAAGACATAGATTTAGCAGAAGATACTGAAACATTAAGTGGACAAATTGAAAAAGTGGACATGTCCAGATGTGAAGAGATCTATGAACATTACAGTGTACATCCACTTCATTCCAAAGAGGTGATGGGGAATACGATTGAGTTGTTTCAAATGAAAAAAGCAACAGGAAGTCCCATGAGTGTATGGGAGGAGAGCTTGGAAGCTCGTTGTTTCCCGCAGTTGTTTCCAACAGGAAAAGGTGGACGATATGATGAACATCCTGTGCAGATTCCTGCATCTGAATATTGAACAAGATTATATGCAGAAGATCCAAGATTTCGACAATGTATCCATTATATGTTTCATCTTCTGTTTGAAAGTGACTCGTCTGGACTTTCATATGCAGTAAATCACATTTTAAAAACTGGAATCCATCTTCAAAATGTAACTGCAAAGGATTTTATGGATAAAGTGCATCAGAGAGATGATCATTTAGAATCTCAGTTGATTAATTTGATGGCATGTCAGCGTGAGACTAATGAATATTGGTACCGTCGACATGGAGAATTGAAATGTATGCTACGGAACTTGGGAACTCCGACATGGTTCGTTACACTAAGCTGTGCTGAGTATGCTTGGGATGATTTACTTGAATTTCTTCGAGAGGCAAATTCCAATATAAAAAATATTGAATACAAGACACCTGGAGAATTGTGCTCTTTGGAGCCTGTCAATGTATGCCGATATTTCAATCATAGATTTGAAGCTATGATGTCTTTCATATGCAATAAAAAATAATCCTCCTCTTGGAGAAGTTGTGGATTTCTTTTGGAGAAAGGAGTATCAAGCAAGAGGTGCTCCTCACATACATATGTTGTTATGGGTCAAGGACGCCGCCAAATTTGGAACAGATTCGGATGAAACTGTTTTGTCTTTCATTGAAGATTATGCTACATGTGCTCTTCCAAATAGCAGAGAAGACAAAAACTTAAAACAAGTCTTACGATTTCAAAGCCACAGGTGTGGAAAATACTGTTGACGAAAGTACAAGTCAAAGGATAAGTTCTATACCAAATGTGGTTTTGGATTTCCACGTCCTGTATTATGCAAAGGAAGAGTGGACAGTTTTATGTCAGCTATACAACATACCATCACAAGAAAGCCTCAGAAAAACACCTACAACTTAAAAGGAAGTGAAGAATCAAAATACATAAATGACTACAATCCAGTTATTTTATCCATGTGGAACGCTAACATGGATATTCAGTATGTTGCGGACAATTCCATTGCTGTTGCTCGATATGTAACGTCTTACATTACTAAATCAGAAAAGACTGAATTGAAAGAAATGTGGGAAGAGATTTCTCACTAGAAGACTCTAAGTAAGAAATTATACAGTTTCAGTTTGAAGATGTTATCGCATCGTGAAATTGGAGCATATGAATGTTCAGATCGGTTATCATCTGCAAGTCTATATTCCAAAGTAGAAGAATCATTTGGGTGAGTCTAGGTCTTGCAGGAATGCGAAATTGGGTACTGAGATCTGTTCAAGATATTGAATATTTAGCAGAAAATGACCCATAAAGTACAGATATTTTGAAAACGAATATGTTGGACACATACTATCCAAATAGAAGTCATCATCTTGAGAACATGTGTCTCTTTGAAGTGCTGCAAAACTACACTTTTAAACGGAATACTACAGAGAACATCAACGATGGAAAATATGGAGTGATTGGTTCCGAAGGATGTCTGGTGAAACAAAGGAAAGGAAATTTAATTAATCACAGGAAACTGAGTTGCGACACTGCTGACAAAATTTAGCCCTTTTGCAAATGTTCAAACCATGGCGTTCAGAACTGGAATTACTTGGAGATTTTCCCAGCTATGAAGATTCATTTAATGCTTGTAGAGATAGCATACAATGCAGTGCTTTCGCAAATTATGTGAAAATGTTGAATGATGAAATTGATCACAAAGCTATAATTGCAGCTGAGATTGCTAGAGACAGTTCTCAAGACAGTCAAAGTTCTGCTGCACTGAGTCAAGATCCACTAGGACAACCAATTGTTGAAAATGAAGCAGCGATTGCAATGAATGAGGTGGAAACAGCAATGTATCAAGCACAAGAAGATGCAATACATTTAGGAAACTTGGAAGTGCAACTAAATGTTGAACAGAAACAAATATATCAGCAAGTGAAAGAGCAGATTGACCATGGATTACTTCATGAAAAGAGAGGGTGCTCATGTACATAATTTCAACCTATCCGAATGTATGTGAGTGGTCAACCTGGAACAGGAAAAAGTTTTTTAATTAAAGTAATTACTAGTTATCTGCAGAAAACAACTGATTCGCATTTGTCTTGTGTTGTCACTGCTCCAACTGGGTTGGCAGCTCATAACATTAAAGGAATTACTTTACATCGTTTACTAATGCTGCCAGTAGAGCATGAGAACAAATTGGAATACCACAAGCTATCTGGAGAAGCTTGTTGTGAGGTTTCAAGAGTCCTGAAGAAAATGAAACTTCTCATTATTGATGAGGTGAGCATGGTCTCAAACTTGATGCTTGCCTTTGTGCATTTAAGAATTCTTAAAACAGAGTATGACGTGTTATTTGGAGGAAAACACGTCATAGTTTTGGGAGATCTACTGCAACTGACTCCGGTAAAAGGACAACCGGTATTTAAAACACTTGCCCATGAAGATACCAGAAAGTCTCTTGGCAGTGTTGGTAATGTGAACGTTTGGAGTAATTTTGAATACAAAGAACTGACAACAAATATGCGACAGGCAAATGATGCTGAATATGGAAGTATTCTTCAAGATATAAGAATTGGAATTCTTTCAAAACAAGGGAAAGAAGCTTTGGAGAGTTGATTACTTTGCAATGTCTTTCCAAATGAAAATGCAGTTCCTGCAAAAGTGTACTTGGAAATTACTAAAAATAAGTCAGTGATTTGCTCAATGCCAACACTGCGTGAGTGTTCAATATTCAACGAAGAATTATTAAAACTGGAAAATGAAGAAATTGTAAAAATGGAAGCCATCGATAAAATTCTGCATGAAGGAATCACTATTATTTTGACGGGAAAGTTGAGATCAAAACTGGATTGTTTAGAAAAAAAATATCTAAAACTGCTGGTTTAGAAAAGACACTATATGCGTGTGTAAACTGTCGGGTAATTTTAAGGCGTAATTTGGATGTAGAGAAAGGTTTAGTTAATGGTGCAATGGGTAAAGTGGTGGATTTTGTGAATTATCAAAAAAATGAAGGAATTTAATTTTTTTAAATTAAATTAGATCAGATTGATGAAGTTAAAGAAATTGGTCGTTGTTCAGTTCGTTTTTTGCTTGTTAAAGATTTATATGTCCGTAGGAAACAATTTCTATTTTCTCTGGCATTTGCAGTGACTATTCATAAATCTCAAGGATTAAGTGTAGACAGTGCATTGGTGAACATTGGATCTACCGTATTTAAAGAGGGTATGGCATATGTTGCTTTGTCGCGAGTCAGAACATTATCTGGTTTGTTTTTGATTGATTTTGATGAGACAAAGGTTACTGCAGATGCAAACTGTGTAAAAGAGTATAATAGGTTAAGAAGGGTGTATGCTCCAAATTTAGGTCAATATCCTGTATTTGAAAAGCGTGTGGTTGGTCGAAAATGAAGGTTAGAGAATATCTGTTCTGAAGGTGTCAAGAAGGGAAAAGAACAAGATAATGTTGTGATTGCAGGTAAAAAGAAATTGGACACTGTTGGAGAGATTGTTGGTTATCAGTTTGAAAATAGTTCTGGTGTCAACTGCTATGCTAATGTAGTTGTCAATGTTGTTTTTTATCTTGAAGGTTTGCAAGAACAAATTATGCAGAATCAGCAAAAAAGATTTTGTTCTATGTTGCATTCTGTTTATGAAAAATTGACAACAGATAGAAGTAAAATACAATCTGTTTCAGATGTTCGTAGTCTTTTGGATGTGTGTTCTGGTTCTACACAATTTACACAAAATATCCAACAAGATGCTCAGGAATTTTTAATGTATATGCTTACCATTTTTGAAAATGAAGGTGTAAAAATAGAAAATATTTTTGGCCTTTCTTACAAATGGGAACATTATTGTGAAAATTGCATGTATACATGTAGCACCAATGTAGACACTGAGAGATTTCTGTATTTAACATTACCAGACTGTAAATCAGTGTCTTTCAATAAATTAGTTAAAGGTGCAATTCAAACATGGAGTGTAGCCAATGTAAATCAGAAATGGTATCCACATTATTCTTAACAAAATACGGAAAATACATCATTTTAATGATGCAACGTTGTACAGCTGACGGAAGAAAATTGGATACTTTAATAAAGCAATTTGTAGCAGCACAACTATCAATATCAGGAAGGACTTTTGTAGCAATTGCAATAGTTTTCCATGATGGTCCTTCCACAACATCTGGACATTACACTGCCTAAAATGTGACAAAGGCTGGACACTTTGTAATGCTGCCCAGTTGGTTTTCAAACAACGTTTGCCTAGTAAATTACCAAATTCCTACCTAATATTTTTAAAGCCAACGTTTTAGGAAGATAATTCACTCTCTGAGTATTTTATTATTATAATTTAATAGGACTACCATTTGACAATTTACATAAAGAAGGAGTGCAAAAATACCATTTGGCCTCAAGGAAAGGTATATTTTTGAATTATGGACTTTTTGGTGGTCATTGATTCTGTGAATATTTTAATGCGGCAACATTTACAGTTTTTATAAGTTAAAGTTATAAGATTTTGTAAGCTGTAAGCATTTCATATATGTGTGATTTGTATTTTCTGGTATTGTACTGAGAATAGTATGTTGGGTTTTTTTTAACAATCTTTCTGATTGTTTTTTTTTTGCCCGCTGTTAAGTGATGAGTACGATTGAAATCACTATTTCTAGTGAAATTCAATATATTCTGAGAACAGCAAAAAAGGCAAACAAATTACTTTGTGGAAATTATGCTGTGTTGTAAAAAATTTATTATTACATGTTATAATTTTTTTTTCTTTTCTTTCACAGATCCAAATTTTAAAAGAAGCAATTTATATGAATTTAGATTGCAATGAAAATATGAAGAAAATGTATTCCATTTTTTATTCCTATTATTGTGAAGGTAAGTTTAACTAAGTCTCAATATGCAGAATGACGAGGTATGCAAGAAGCTACAAAGTTGAAACACATTTCTAAAAATACTATGTTTATACCTATGTAGTTTTGAAATCTGACCATAATCAGATATCATGTGACCTGCAAAAAAAGAGATTTGAGGGGTTCATAATATTTCCCATTGTACCTATTGAAGCACCGCAATCATTTCAATCATTCTTCTTTGAGCATCTTTGCAGACAAACCTCTGTGCTTACCTTCTATCATTCGCAAGGAATTTTAAAACCGGAAATATGTCACTTTTTGTAACATAGTTATTGCGCAAGACACTCTTTTATATTTACAAAGAGAGGAAAAGGCACTCTGTACTTTTTCTACTCCATGTAAGTACAACCTCATCATACACACCACTTTGCGTTGAAAGGGTGTTCTATAAGTGTTGTTGTGCATGATTGCACTGAATACTCATAGAACAAGATATATCTCTAGATTTATCAGAAATCATAAATCTCGATATGTATGTGAATGCTGTGTGTTGTAATCTGCTTAAGAATGTTATTCAATGGAATCTCACGATGTCATAGGAATGTTAGGGTGAGTGAGATTCATTAGTTGAGGAGAGAAGCTGTGGATGAGACCGTTGATGCTGGGTTGAAAGAATTATCAATAAATCTCTATTACAACACTTTCATCTTGGCAAGGACTTATTATTACACTGGCGACGATGGACCAACTGGCTTGATTGGGGACAAGCACTGGATTCCAGCATCGACTCCCCTACAATTTCGGAAGACTTTCGTTTGAACCCACGTTACATTTAACAAGGAAAATGTTTCGTTATTGAGACTTTATTGATCGTAACCTATGGGTTGGACTTGCGTATAGACACTTCGATTTACATTATATTGGAGCTGGTATTGAGTTTACTACGCTCAAAAAGGAATCTTTCGTTCCTTAATTGAGTTGGATCAACAATTCTCGGCTACGAACTCCGAACAACTCAAGTGACTCATTCCGAGGTAAGACTGTTCAATTTTCTTATCTATAAAACCCCACAAACTGCATTGTTTGAATGGTGATAACGCTCGCACTCCGTGACGTTTTGCACTCACCGGCAACATTCTTGGAATCACGCACTCGCGCAAGATGAAGGACTTCATCCGAACGCAGTTCCCGACTTCCTAGACGGACTGGACTTCCTTCTCTCGTCATCACGTTCATCTGCGCAACGTGAACCTGCGTCAGCGCCATCTTGGATAATTGTATTTCTTTACGAGATTCACGAGTATTGGGACATCACCACGAACAACAAGTAGGAATTCAAGACATATTTCTCAACGGAGACTACGGCGACTACGTTAGTTATTTTAGCTTATTTTGTTGAAAGTGACTACATTGATTTTCCTCTTCTTTCTTTAATACTGTTCTAAAAGTTAAGGGACAACATACATTCTGTCAGATTTTGTTACATATATAAGATTTGAATTATTTAATTAATGATGGCTGCTTCAACAAGCATGTCTCAACCTCCACCCTTTCTTTCAGAAAAAGGTGACCCCATATTTCCATGGAAAAGCTGGAGGAATTTATTTGATTCCTACATTGTTGCTATAGGAGGGGAAAAGTTTTCAGCCATCAGAAAGCAAGCTATTCTACTACATAACCTGGGGGTTGAGGGGCGAAATACATATGATAGCATGGATCTTATTCAGATTGGAACAGCAGAGGGAGAACCTAATGATGTTTATGAAATGTCCATGATGATGTTGGAGAGGTACTTTGGCCCTAGGATAAATGTAGTTCTTGAGAGACATAAGTTTTTCACTAGAGTCCAGAGCAGCAATGCACGAGTGAAAAGTTATGTTGCTTCTCTTAAAACCCTGGCATGAACATGTGAATTTGGAGATCTTTCTGACTCTTTAGTCAGAGACCAGTTAGTACGATGCACAAACAGCACCCGCGTGCAAGAAAAACTCTTATCTAAAAATCCTACTCTAGTAGAAGCAGTCGCAATCGTAGAGGGCATGGAAAACACCTCTTCTTGGGTGAAAGAAATGAAGAAAAACCATGAAGAGAAGAAGGAAACTAGTGAGGTCCATGTTGTAACAGAAACAGAGGACCTAGTGGATTCTGATAATGTGGCAAAAGTTTCCCCTCAAGAGAAGTCCAAGGTGCCTGGAAAAGACTTACACACTCATAATTCCTATAAAAGTTTGCCAGCTAGGAATGACAGGGAAATTCGTCCTAACACTGGTGACAGTGAAAAGAAAGCCATGGACCAATCTAAAATGAAGTGTTTTAGGTGTGGCAGTTTCTCTCATTTTTCTAGCTATCCTCATTGTTATGCCAAAGAAGCCACTTGCATGAAGTGTGGGGCCAAGGGCCATTATGCAAGGGTTTGCAGATCAACTCACAACTCAGGCAAGAAGACTGAGATCGTACGCACTGTACTTTTGCATATTGATGGTGGCAATGGGGATATTGATACTGGGAGATTAACGATACCTGAATGCAAAATTGGGGTGGATAATTTTGACTTCATAGTCCTAGCTGATTCCGGTTCTCCTTTCACCATGATCGGGAATAGACAGTGGGATGAAGTAGTGGGTTTTGACAATGTTGTGCTCATTCCACCTGACATTAGTCCGGTCAGCTATGGAGGTGCAAAAATAAATGTTCTAGGGTATATTGAAGCGCACATTACATTCAAGGATAGGAATACTGTGGGAAAGGTCTATGTAGCAGAAAGAGGGGACAACCTATTAGGATGGAGACATCAACGTGACCTGGGCATTATGCTTAATCCCAATGCCAAAGATCCTAAGGATCAGGTCATGCTGGTGGATTGTGAGGTTGACAAGGGGGCACCTGTTGACCAAAATTGTGTGTATTTTGACAAATTCCCTGAAGTCTTTACTGAAGAGTTAGGGTGTCTGAAAGGCTTTGAGCACCAAATCATTTTAAAATATCGAGCCATACCTTGTGTGCATAAAGTGAGGAAAGTGCCAAACATGATGATGGAACCACTGAAGTCTGAACTTGATAGGTTGTTGAAATTGGGGGTTATAGAAGAGATAGAATCCTCGGAGTGGTTGGCCCCGATTGTTTTGGCCCCAAAGGATGGTGGTGCGGGTGTCAGGATGTGTGTTGACCTGAGAGGCTTGAATGAGTGGATTTGGGTAGATCGACAACCCCTACCGAATATTGCAGAATCGCTCAGTACACTGAAAGGGGCTCGTATTTTTAGTGTGCTAGATTTATCGTCTGCTTACCACCAAGTTCTCTTGCATAAGGGCTCAAGACATCTCACCTCGTTCGTGACACCTCTAGGGGCATTTCGCTTCCTGAGGATGCCGTTTGGCTTGGCATCAGCAGCAGCATGTTTCCAGAGGGTCATGAAGAAAGTTTTAGAGGGCATAAACAACATCATGTTTTTTCAAGATGATATCTTGATATATGGGAAGAATTATGAAGAGCATAGTCGGACATTACTAGAGGTTTTAGGAAGACTAAAAGAAAAAGGTCTAACAGTAAAAAAGGAAAAGTTTCGCATTAGGGTAGAAACTGTTTCTTACTTAGGACATGTGATCTCTGGTGAGGGCATTCAACCGAAATTGGAATTGGCACAAAGCATGGTGAATGCCCCCACACCCAAGGACAAGGAGGAAGTAAGATAATTTTTAGGCCTTACTGAGTTTTATGCTAAATTTGTTCAAGGATTTGCTTGTGTGACTGAGCCTATCAGAGCGCTGTTGAAGAAGGGAGCACATTTTGTGTGGTCTAGTGAGTGTCAGAAGGCTTTTGAGGCGATCAAAATTGAGATTGGAAAGATTCCTACTCTTGGGCATTTTGATGCTAATAAAAAAACAATATTGACCACTGATGCTAGTCTTAAGGGTTTGGGTGCAGTTCTTTCCCAAGTGGTGAATGGGGAACACAAAACAGTGGCGTTTGCATCCAGGGCTCTTAGGGGAGCTGAAGCTAATTATTCCTGTATTGAAAGGGAGGCCTTGAGTATTTTCTGGGCAGTGCAACATTTTAAGTTTTACTTGTGGGGGATTCCTTTTCTAGTAAGGACGGATCATAGTCCTCTCACCCAAATATTTTCTTGCAGACACAGTGAACACATCACTCCCAGGATCAAACGCTGGAGTGAAGGGTTGCAAGAATATAATTTTCAGGTGCAATATATACCTGGGTCTAGCAACAAGTCCGCAGACTGTCTCTCTCGGTTACCTTTGGTAGAAGCGGGTGATGACGATGATAGTGATAATGTGTGTTGGGTCGCTGAGTCCTCTATGACACAAGAAGCATGGACAGATGGGGTAGACAAGGATAAGGAATTGGAATTGTTGAGGCTGTGGATTAATCAAGGTTGGCCGGATTACACAACTTTGGAGTAGGAGATGAGAGGTTATTGGCCTGTCAGGGATGAAATTTCGTATATTAGTGGGAACCTGGTGAGGGGTGAAAGACTTGTTCCGCCTGTAGAATTCAGAAGCAAGATTATCAACACAGCGCATGAAGGTCACCTAGGAAGGAGTCTCACCAAGGCTTGAGTGAGAGAGAGATACTGGTGGCCTGGCATGGATCGTATGATTGAAGATGTTGTCAGAGAATGTGTGTCCTGTGCCTCAAGTGACAAGTCTCATGTGGTCAGTCGGGCGCCCTTATCTCCTGTTGAGGTTCCTGATGTTGTTTGGTCAAAATTAGGACTGGATATTGTTGGACCATTTGAGCTATTGCCGTCAAGTGAGCGATTTGTCATTCTTCTAGTTGATTACACCTCTAAGTGGGTAGTCACGAAATGTGTCTCCTCTGTGAGCACGAGAGTAGTTATTGACTTTTTGAAGGCTGTCTTTGTCTCTGAAGGTGTGCCTAAGTTTTTGATAACAGATAATGGAGTGCAATTTGTATCTCACGAGATGCGAGAGTTTCTTGAGGATCACGACATTGTACATCAGAAGACGGCACTGTATGCACCTCAAGCAAATGGGTTGTCTGAGAGGATGAATCGTATAGTGAAGGATTGTGCACAGCGTTCTCTTAACTCTAGAGTTTCATTCAGTAGTGTTCTGAGAGACACATGGTGGGCGCATCGTACGACGCCCAACGCACTCACTCAATTATCGCCTTTCAAGGCTTTGAGGGGAAGGAAAGCTATTTCTAAGTTGAATCCATTTTGGCTGCCTGTGAGCTCGAGTGTGGTAATTCCTGTAGAAGAGAGACATAGGAGGATTTTGAATTATCAAAATAAGTATAAAGCAGATTTTGATTCAAGGATGCGAGTAAAGAACAAGAAATGGAATGTCGGTGATAAGGTGATGGTGAAAAACCCCAAGCATACGTTGAAAGGAAGATCATCTTTCATTGGTCCTTTCACGATAATTTCTATTAGGAAAAATGTTGTGAAAGTGAACACTGGTTGTATGTGGAGCATGTCCAGATTGGTGAAGTGTTTGGGAAAACATACAAGCATGAGCCATCCTGTAGAGGATGAGTGTAAAGTTGATGATAGTTCTGATGAATGTGCTCATACTTGTGGAAAAGAACGAGTTATGAGTAAAAGTCATGTTTTCAGGAAAACCACTCAAAGAGATAGGAATCTTCCTGTCAAATTCAAAGATTATGCTATGTAATGAGTCTTGCATAGAAGCTGAGTCACAATTTGTGATCAAAGTAATGTACCACCTTGCCTTAGATTGTAAGCTCTTATTAGTTGATCCTTTCCTGTTGTTACCTTGTGTTTTATTCTTTTCATATTGTTTTGTTTCATGGTAAGGGAGATGTGTTGTAATCTGCTTAAGAATGTTATTCAATGGAATCTCACGATGTCATAGGAATGTTAGGGTGAGTGAGATTCATTAGTTGAGGAGCGAAGCTGTGGATGAGACCGTTGATGCTGGGTTGGAAGAATTATCAATAATTCTCTATTACAACACTTTCATCTTGGCAAGGACTTATTATTACACTGCACCATTCTAAAATTAGTGTAGGAAAGTACAATAAGGAAAATTATTTTTATTTCTCCACATTTTTATATCTTTAATGCATGCTAAAATGTTCAGCATACATTGAAGGAGAAAAATGCATTTTCTCATTGTTTTTGTGCAGGAAGGTGTGTCTTCCTGCAGAAAAACAAACAGCACATGACACAGATATCATTGCACTATGGTGCAAGGGTGCCTGTGTCACCACATGGCTGCAGTTTAAGCAGCCGTGAAGAGAGAAGCATAGATTTGCAACATATTTATGTACATATGTTGCATCCATGTGCTTCGGAAGTACTACAGCACACTGTAGTTAAAGAGGTTACTGTGTGATGCTGCAGCACTTCCTCATAGTTCTGCACTTATACATTCACCATACGCTACTAATGCATTCATTCACTCAATTACGTACTACACATACATTTATCTAAACTTTCACACACTAACAAAGAAATTTAGCTCTTTTTTTAAACCAGGAAAGTTAGTTCTTACAAGAACTTTTTTTTTTCTTCTTTCTTCTTTTATATTGTTTAGGGGGGTTTTCTAACAATTTTGTGATATTTTTGTTTTTTCTGGAAAGAAACAAAAAACAAAACAGGAGGAACTAAACAATGAACTTTAGGGAACAAAAATTGTTTTTTTTTTTAAACTGGCAAATGTGACTTTCTTGCCGGCGGCAGATCAGATCGATCAACTGCTCACCGTAGCACAAAGTTGCATTGCACTTAGTGCAGAGCACTTTAAATATTGAAATTGAGGACGGATGTCCAAGTTTTGGGCTGATGGATGCACTGAGGTGGAAGGCGCAAGAGCAGGAGTGTTTCTCATCCGTCGGCACTGTTCTTGTGCAAGATTGTTCGGATGAAGGGTCCTCAGGTGCTTCATCATACTTGTCGTGCCACATGAGTATTTCTTGTTAGGATCCCCTCGCGACAGCACTCTTTTGCAAATCTTGCATGTGACCAAGGTGGCATTGGTCTTATTCTGCCCCTCGGGAAAAGTAAAAAAATTTCCACACCACTGAAGAAAAACGTTCTTTGCGTGGTAACTCCTCCAAAAATTCATCCTCAGATGTATGAGGAGATGCAGGTGATGCCTGCTGCCCTGAAGCCATTTTTAGTTGAAAAAAGTTAGAGCTAAGTGTAAACTTAGTCTAAAAAATCTTCTTCTCTGCAAAGAGATGCTCCTCCAAAGAAAGTCAAAGAAGAATGATTGAATTGGGTGGGGTCTTTCAATAGTTAGAACAGGAAGTGCAATGAACCAATCAAATCTCTTTTTTTGCAGGTCACATGGGATCCGTGCACCCTGCGCTTACGGAGCACGCACCCAGCACGGATTCGCGAAATTGAATTAAAAAAATTTATAGGATTAGATGTAAAAATATATTCGTTTTAAGACTAGTTTAGAGTTTGTCTTCAATTAATATTCACATGAAATACATATATATGTTTTTTAAATGTTAAATATTTTGCGGGATCCGCGCACCTACCGCGTCATAGACGCATATGACGCATTGCGGAAGCGCGTAAATGTCGTGTTACGTACATCGAACGTGTCGCGCATAGGCTGGGAGTCGCGTACCAGTCGCATTGAAATCGCGCACTAAACAACTACCCAACGCATACCATGCGCGGGATCGAGAACGGTGCGCATAGGGTGCGCGGATCCAAACACATGGAAAAAAATATATAAAATAAAGTTTAGAACATATAGTTAAAAAAATATTTTGAAAAATATAAAATAAATGTTTGAAAAACCCATTAAATTCAAATAATATTTTTAAATTTTTAAAAGAATTAATTGAAAAAATAAGTTTAAAAAACGGTGATAAAAAGGTATTTTAAAAAATATATAATTAATTAAATTGACACACTGAATTTGAAACATATAGAAATAAAATTAACATCATTAAAGATGATATCTTCAGAGATAAGTTAAAGATAGGAATTAGCATTTAAAAAACCTTTGAAATTCACTGTAAAAACCATAGGTTTCATGTACGTTATAGTTAGGAATTGGCATTTAAAAAACGTTTGAAATTCACTGAAAAAACCAAAGGTTTCAGGGGCGTTATAGTTAGGAATTGGCATTTAAAAAACCTTAGAAATTCACTGAAAAAAACATAGGTTTCAGGGGTGTTATAGTTAGCTGGACATTTCCCTCGTACAAAACCCTAGAAATTCCCCTGTTATAGTTAGTTCAGCTAACTATAACTCGCGCCCCCACAATGCACTGCTGATGACATCACATATTACATCACTCATGACATGGTCAGTGACATCACTGATGACATCACTGATGACATCTCAAATGACATCACTGATGACATCCCTGCTAGGGGCCCCAAAGTCCCATTCTGGCGATTGGACTGCCATGAAAAAGCAGTCGGAAAGGGCCATCCTAATCCCAACAGCATTGCCTGAGCAGCCACTGCCCCAATTCTAGGGTATTACATTCCACCAATGGTCCAACGGGCTAAAGCAGCATCGGCCGTTCACTCCACCAGCTGCCTCTGAGCACTGTGCATCATAATGTGGCGGTCAAACAGCTGCACCAGATATCGAACAGACCGCCACCGTTCTCAGGCCCAAGGTCTTTAAGATGAATTGCTAATGGGACTTCATTGGCTACCACAACATTAGTTGAGATAATCAGAGACAAAGTAAAATCATAAAAATGCCTGAAGGAAAAAACCAAATCTGGTATCAGGATTTATTGCATTAGGAAATGAGCAGTGTGAGGTGATAACTCTTATTGCATTATCACCCCCAGACATTTGGACTGATGCTGCTGGTTTTTGACTTTGCAAATGCACTGAGTCCTGTCACACAGGCTTAAGAGACGGTGCTCAAACCCTTAAAAGATGTTTGTCTAATTGGTTTACCCACAATTGGCATTAGTTATCTTACTTATAAGTCTCTAGTATATGGTACCAGGTACACCTAAGGACTGTAAGTTAAGTGTTCCTCATGGACTGCAGCATTTAGGGTGCCATCATCAGTGTGACAAAGCAAAGCATGACATAACACCCTGGCAGAGTGGTTTTTAAACTGTTAACTCAGCTTTCATTTGACCAAATAGCAAAGCCCACATCATCCATTTAAATATTTAAAAGTCACTCATAAGGCAGACCAACTGAGCCCCAAAGGCAGGGTTTATGATACTAAAAAAGAAGGCTTTGTGCTTTATTAACTTTACATGACCTGTCAAGAAAAACTCTGAATTGTCATTTTTACCATAGAAAGGCTAGTAGCCCCATTGAGGAGTACACAGTTAGAAGCTAGCAACACAGCAGTGCTAACTTCTGAATGGTATTAATAGATACAGTACTTCAAGGTATCAAATGAATCATTACATCAAGTTTGACTTGTTGCATAAAGTCAAATTGTATATAACATTTGCATAAATGGCAACTTTAGAAAGTTACCACTTTGTTGCCCAAAGTTTCCAGTATCCTTTAAAGGTTGCACACAAGCTGCTGTACTCAAGATAGCCTCCTACCCTCCTGGGAAGAGGTGAGAATGCCTCACAGGAAGAGGAACAAAGACCAGCTGATGGAAGACGTGTGACCTCCACCTTTGAAGTGCAAATGGTAATCACCCATTGAAGGGCCTGCTCATTTGTTTTAGAAGCCAGTCTGGCACCTCATGCACAGACTCTATACTATGCCCTCCACTCTCACTCCACATTGCATCACTGCACTCTACTCTGCACCTCTCTAGTCTGTGCCAATGAACTCTGCCCCACTCTAATTCTGCACCTCTATACTTTATGCCAATGCATGCTACCCGCTCTACTCTGCACCACTGCACTCTTCACCACTGAAATATACACCACTCTACACCAAAGCTCTCGTCACCAATTCAATCTCTGCCACTGCACTCTCTGCCACTGAACTCTCTAACCTCCAAACTCTCCACTACTGAGCTCTCTGCTACTGCACTCTATGCCACTGCACTCTGCACCACTCTACCCCACTGCACTCTATGCCACTTTACTCAAAACCAATGCACTCTAGACCAGTCTACTCTGCACCACTGTACTTTACACCACTTGAATTGAATTGAAATAAGCTTTATTTCGATAAAAACATATCTTAAAAGCACATACAAATGTAACGTACAAGATGGGCACAAGCTGGAGAAGTACAATAGCATCCATAGATCCCAGGTTATACAGCAAAGGTTTAAGAAAAATACATATAGACACAATAAATAATAAATAGGACAATTTAAAAAGATGGGGTATGTACAAAGAGGGGGATCAATCATCCAGCTTAGCTAGAGTCTGCAAGGGCTTTGGTTCTCAGCAGCCAGGACTACCTCAAAAATTTTGCCAGAGCACAGGCATAAAGGGGTCGAGCATCTGTTTTCAGGATACGTAAAGCTATGCGGTGGTCGCGTGTTCCCAAGGTTTTACATAAGGGAGTGAGCCAATAGAATCTTGGGTTTCTGTATTTCGGGCATGCAAATAAAACATGCGCGATCGACTCAATTAAGGACTCGCAAAAAGGACAATATGGAGATGTCTGAGAAGGCGGTTTCCATCGTGCAGTCAACTCACGAACCGGAAGAGTGCCAATCCTAAACTTAAAATAGAGGGATCGGTCATACGGCTTTTGGATTATGTCAAAGTAGGGCTCGTAACACACTACATCTTTAAACGTGAGGAATTCAGTAGTTCGACTGCCGCCAAAAGAATTAGAATTTCTTTTTTCAAACACCCATCTCCAGTAAAGCTTCTTGAGTTCTGCTTTTGGGGGAGAAGTTTTGTTGTCCCAAGCTTCTTTAAGGCCAAGATCCATAAGTAAAGTTTTGACTTCTTTCAACCATTTAATTTTGTGCCAAGAAGGAATGGATAAAATATCGGATAAACCCTCTGCGTATTTGGCTAACTCGGGGGTCCGCCAAATCCGGGCCCATAGGAGTAAGGGGCGTACTTTTGCCAAGTCTTTGATTGTGTGGCACCCTAGGTCCATTAATAACGGAACTAAAGGTGTGCTCTGTGGGAGTGCCTGTAATTCTTTAAAGAAGCTAGATTCGGACTTGGCAAGCTCATCAATATTAGTTAAGCCCCATAGTTCGGCCCCGTAGAGTGCCGAACTCACAGCTTTTGCTTTGTATATATCCAAAGCTGGAGCTATCGGCCGGGACATGGAGGATCGGTGCTCCCTGAGGAGGGCGCCAGTAACCCTCTTGTGGGTTATTAGCATTTTTTGTAAATGGGATGACCAGGACATCGTATCAGAAATGCGGATACCCAAATAGTCGAATTCTTTCACCCGCTCAAGGGTGACAGAATTCAGGACTGGTGGCCGCCCTAACTTTCTTGGTGGATTTAGGATTAAGTACTTGGTTTTAGAGGTATTTATAATGAGGCCTCTAGCACTACAGAAAGCCTGAAAGCTATCAAGCAGGATTTGTAAACCCCTTGGCGATTTAGATAACAGGAGAGTATCGTCCGCGAACAGGAGAGTTGGAATACGATCGCCCGCCAGGGATGGAGCATCGGAAGGAACTTTTTTCAGATGCTCCACCACACCATTCACATATAATGAGAATAGGGTAGGGGCAAGGACACATCCCTGGCGGACGACCCTGTTCACTGGGATTCTCTCCGTTTTCTGACCTTGGGGCCCCCAACGCACTTGGGCATAATTTCCCTTGTGTAATCTCATTAGTAAAGCCAACAGATAGGAAGGGATATTCATGTTGGCCAAAACTCGCCACAAAGTATTGCGAGGGACAAGGTCAAAAGCTGTTTTCAGGTCGATAAAGGCAAGATAGAGACTGCCCTTACCAAGGAGTACAACCTTCCAATAAAGAAGAAACAGCCTAAAGGCCTGCTCTATAGTGCCTGTTCCGACCCTAAAGCCTGCTTGGTAGTCAGAAATAATATTGTTCTCATTGGCCCAAGATAGAATCCTCTCCAGGATCACTTTCCCGGTCACCTTCTGGGATGAATCAATAAGACTGATCGGGCGATAATTCGCTGGATCGTCTCTAGCTCCCTTTTTGAAAATGGGAACAACCTCCGCCCCCTTCCAAGACTCGGGAACCGAGGCACCATTATCGATGGCATTGATTAAAATAGAGAGAAGCCTCCCCCACCGAGATGGATCAAGTTTTAAAACATCTCCAGGAATGCCGTCTGGGCCAGCAGCCTTCAAGGGAACAATAGACTTGATAGCGAAGACTACTTCCCTTTCGGTAAATGGTGTAGGATTTGGAACTTTTGCAAGAGGGGGGGCATTGTCAATAGAGGATGTCCCCAACTCTTCCAACTGGGAGGAGTAAAGTTTGGAGAAATGTTCGGACCATGCCATGCCCGTGATGTTGCATGTTAAAAGTATATGGGTTGGCCTGGTTTTATTTCTGATTATTTCCCAAAAGGAGCCAGAATCTCGTTTCTAAGAAGCCTCTCTAAGTGCCTGCCAATACTGATCTTCCCAAAGTTTTTTGGCATTAAAGACGGTAACCTTATAGTCCTTCCTGGCCAGCTGGATCTCGGATATAATCCTTGTTTTTATGGCTGCAACTAGGGCAGATTTTTTCTTCCTGCACATTGGTGAATACCACCTATCAGTGGGAATGCGTTTAGTCGTACCGCATGATGGGCCACCCTTGCCCTCTATACGGAATAAATTGCCCAGCTTACTTATAGTATCTTGAAAAATCAAAGAAGCTTTATCTAAGTTAGTCTCAAGGTCGCTTAGTGGGGCCAGATCGGCTTGCACTTCCTTCATTATTGATCTAATTAAATCGATTTTTGCATCATCTAGGCTCACATTATGCCATTTGAGGCGTGTCTCGCAATTGGCAGGACGTACCTCGTGGGTTTGCATGGTGCTAATTGCTGGAAGAGGCAGAGACCCATGTATGTCTTCCCACAATGATTTTATGGTGAGAGATAGCTGATTATGGTCGCTATCGTGTGAGGGGACTATTACCATATCTACCTCGTATGCCCAGAGATTAAGATCAAGAAGTATGTAGTCGATCCGAGATGAATGGTTGGACCTATTATAAGTGTGCATACCTTGAAGGTCAGAAGATGTTCTACCATTTGTAGCCCTTAAGCCAAACTCAAGTGTCATAGTGTTTAGAAAGATGGCTGTTTTCGTCCATCTCTTTATGGGAGTTAGGGATAACAAGGGGATGCCTCTTTTGGAATCATCCTCAAAAAGATCAGGGAGGTCCAGTGAAGCAAGGGGCTCATAACAACAGTTGAAATCCCCGGCTATTAATATGTGTGATGTATGGTGGCACTTGCGTAATTCGCCCTCTAGAAGTGGAAATACGGGGGATAGTGCACCACCATTGAGGCCCCTGGCATAAACATTGAAAATCACAATAGACTTCCTTCCATTGGGACCCCCTAGAGTTAATTTTAGGATGTCAGGGGAGATAGTACAGGCTTGCCTTACGGAGCACCCTATAGAGATGTTAACCCAAATCAGGAGACCTCCCGAAGGGCGACCTTTTCCTGTTGGTGGTGAAATGGCCGGTATAAAAAAGGTGGTAAAACCGACCATATGGTGGGGCACTATGCTCCATGTCTCCTGGAAGATACAAATGGAATAAGGCGTTATTAAGGAATTCCAATCAGGTAGATCAAGTTTGCTGGAAAGACCAGCTACATTCCAGCTAAGCACCTTTAGGGTGGAAGCATCGGTTGCTATGCCTTGTGTTGTAGTAGGACCAGGAGAGTTGGAGGAATCCCGTAAAGAGTTATAAGGTAAGGGCGTCAAAGGATCAGCTACATTCAAACTAAGCACCTCTAGGGAGGAGGCATCGGATACTGTGCCTTGCGTTGTGATAGGGCCAGGGGAGTTGGAAAGGTCCCGTAGAGAGTTATGTGGTAAGGACGGGAATGGGCAGTTACTAGCCTGATGAGTAGAAGTAAGCTGTAGGTTACACTGCTGGATATTTAGGGGAAAATCATTGGTTAGGGTGGTGAGCATGATTGCTTCTTTACTTTTCTGTGCTTCTGCAAAAGGGTAGAATCTATCCCCTAGAGAAAGAGATTCGTGTCAATAGGAATCATAGCGCCCATAAGGGGCACAATACCTATTTTGAACAAAAGGGAGATGGGCATTTCCACGAGGAACCCAGTTACCCAAGAAGTATTCCGCCTGGGGCAGGTGAAAAAGGGGGGAATGTGGATAATGAGAATACACAGGATCAGAATAGAAGTAACTTAAGTCTAAGCATTCTATCCCGCTATTATTAAGGCCTGGATATCCTTTATTACAAATTGCCTTGGTTACATGAGGATCCCTGAAGTTTATAACAATGCAGTCGCCAGTCGTTTGCTTTAATCTAGTCCCCACCCAAGCAACCCTCCTGGGGGAACAACCTTTACAACGCAACTGTTACAACGCACTACACTTACAACGCATTTTTTACAGCGCATAATCCATTACAACGCACTACACTTACAACGCATGACACTACAACGCATTTTTAAAAAATACCTTTACAACGCATACCATTACAACGCCTACCATTACAACGCATAATATTACACTACACTATCCAACACTTACCCTACTGTTGCACCCCCTGGAGTTAGAATAGTAATTTTTACCCCTATACTATCCAACACTTACCCTACTGTTGCACCCCCTGGAGTTAGAATAGTAATTTTTACCCCTATACTATCCAACACTTACCCTACTGTTGCACCCCCTGGAGTTAGAATAGTAATTTTTACCCCTATACTATCCAACACTTACCCTACTGTTGCACCCCCTGGAGTTAGAATAGTAATTTTTACCCCTATACTATCCAACACTTACCCTACTGTTGCACCCCCTGGAGTTAGAATAGTAATTTTTACCCCTATACTATCCAACACTTACCCTACTGTTGCACCCCCTGGAGTTAGAATAGTAATTTTTACCCCTATACTATCCAACACTTACCCTACTGTTGCACCCCCTGGAGTTAGAAAAGTAATTTTTACCCCTATACTATCTAATACTTACCTTAAATGCAATTAAATATTATGCGTTGTAATGGTATGCGTTGTAATGGTATTTTTTTAAAATGCGTTGTAGTGTCATGCGTTGTAAGTGTAGTGCGTTGTAATGGATTATGCGTTGTAAAAAATGCGTTGTAAGTGCATACGTTGTAAAAGTGTGCGTTGTAACGTCATACATCCCCCTCCTGACATGAAGAACATGGCCATCCAAATGCCTAGGGAGTGGCCTATTGTTGTTCAGCCAGTATGTCGTCTTGTTTTTGAGCTCAGAGAAGGATTTTGACTTGCCAGCCTTGAGGTGTGGAACGCCTGTTAGGACAGCAACAAAAAGCTGGCATTCAGGTGGAAGATTAATGTAGGGTAATTTGTCCACAGGGTCGCTAGCGGCACTGTTTAGGGAATCTTGGGCTGGGCCTATATCAAGTGTTTTAGAGGGGTTCTGCGCGGATTTTGCTGCGCAAGCTGGTACTTCAAGAGTTGTGGAACTGGCATTTGAAGTAGTATCTAGCTTCTTCCCTTTGGGTAGAGTACCCAGTTGCGATGTAGATGCCGGGGACTTGATACCCAAAAGAAAGGTTCCATTATTTACCTCTGGACGTGGGGCTACATTTGTGTGCGATGAACCATTTTTAGGAACAGGGTCGGCATGACTAGTATGCTGAGGGTTGGTGGTTGCGCAGTTTTCTTGGACCATTTTTGAATATAACTTAATTAAAGATTTAAGAGAGAAAAAATTGTCAAGAGAAGACTGTTCAAACTTCTCAAGCCTCTCTGACAATATTCTCACTTTTTCCATCAGAGGTAATAAGAGGGAGTTAATAAGTAACTTAAGTTGATCGATGAACAAATGTTGGAAATCTGGGACCTCTAGCAGATCAGAAGACAGGGGGCACTGCTCAACAGTGTTAGCAGAAACTAAATTAGGGGTCTGGACAAGAGATCTTGACTTCTGACGCTGGAATTGGGGAGAAACTATACGGCCAGCTCTCTTTCCAAGAGTATTGCGCAATTTCCCTTTACATTTCTGGGGAACTTTTGGTTGATCCTCTATTGTTCCACTGCCCACCGTTTTGCTTTTATTTGAGGTAGGGTTCTGACCTGCTGGGTTAGGTGGCTCAGAAGAGTCGCAGACTTCAGGGAAAGGTGATGTAATATTAGTGGTGGGTTCAGGAACAACCAATGAGGTAGGAAAGAGGGGAGAATACGATAAATTAGACTGTGAATTTGAACAATGGGCTGTAGATCTCACAGGTGAGGCAGCCAAAGTAGGTGACATATGTGGTGTGTGCCCCAATGGGGTTCTATCGAGTGTAATAATGTTATTATCTGAGCCAGGGGATACAACAGAAGCAATATTTCCCAGTAAAGAACGTTTGTCATTATGCAGACCAAGGGAAACACGTCGTTCAGTGAGGGCGATTTCTTTCTCAAGAACCGAGCAGGCACGAATTATAAAGTGATCTAAAGTGCCACTTATTGATGATGAACCTCCTGAAGCGCCTCCTCTACCTGACCGGGTCAACATAGCCATTTGCAGGTGGTGTGGTAGCAGTGTAGTGCGTGCAATAAGACTAACAGTATATTGGGCAGTCAGACAACCAAGTTCTACAGCAAATAGTCAACAAAGTGTCAAATTACCGTCCAGGAGCTGGAACACAACACTTAGGGGAATGGCCCAGTCCGGCCTCGGTCGGCCCCTGATGGCCACAGACGGTCCCGCCCTTGTCCCGGGCTTCTCCCGGCGCCGCCCGCACGCGTCCCGTGACGCGGGAGAGAGGCTGCAATTTATGGCGCCTCCTGGCGTGATGTTGATGCTTCCGGGTTCCTGTTCCTGTCCTGGCACGCTTGGAACGATGGGGAATGTAGTGTAGTGCCTCCACTCTGCGGCCGCGTTAGGTGGCGGTGCGGCGGCGGGAGGCAGGACAACCCTCGGCTGGCACAGCAACACTCCTGTAGCAGGTAAGCACTTCTGGGCTGATGGCAAACAATGAATGAATCGTCCCCCGCTCCCCCGGAGAGAGGCTGCAATTTATGGCGCCTCCTGGCGCGATGTTGATGCTTCCGGGTTCCTGTTCCTGTCCTGGCACGCTTGGAACGCTGGGGAATGTAGTGTAGTGCCTCCACTCTGCGGCCGCGTTAGGTGGCGGTGCGGCGGCGGGAGGCAGGACAACCCTCGGCTGGCACAGCAACACTCCTGTAGCAGGTAAGCACTTCTGGGCTGATGGCAAACAATGAATGAATCGTCCCCCCTTAATTATAGGCCATCATATAACACTGTACTCTATGACAGTCCAATCCATTCAACTCTACTCCACTCCACTCTATGCCACTCCAATCTAAGGTACTCTAGTCGACTCTGCAGTTCCACTGTTCTACACTACTATACTCTATGCCTCTCCACTCTACAACAGTCTACTCCTATATGTAACACTCTACTTTACAAAACTCTATGCATAACACTCTACATCACTCCACTCTGCTCTACACAACTTCACAACACTCTATGCCACTTTACTCAAAACCAATACACTCTACACCAGTCTACTCTGCACCACTGTACTTTACACCACTTTATTATAGGCCACTTTATAACACTGTACTCTATGACACTCTAATCCATTAAACTCAACTCTACTCCACTCTATGCCACTCCACTCTAAGGCACTCTATTCCACTCTGCTGTTTCACTCTACTACACTACTACACTCTATGCCACTCCACTCTACAACAGTCTACTCCTATCTGTACTACTCTACTCTAAAAAACTCTATGCAGAACCCTCTACACCACTCCACTTTCCTCTACACAACTTCACAACGCTCTATGCCAGTCCACTCTACAATACTCTGCTCCCTCCACATCACTCCAGTATTCTTTGGCACCCCACTCTACACCACTACATGACACTCCCTTACCCCACTAACTTTTAGCCATCCTAAACAGCAACCATGCTGGTGTAAACCATGGCAAAAAACATATTGGCGAAATCAGTAGCCCTTGTTTCATTACAACTTTTTAACAAGCTGCACGGCACCCACACTGCTCTACAACATAGCTTAAAGGCATTGGGAACGCCAAAAGCTCTGCCGAAACACTTATAAGGCCCCAAAGGCGAGACCTATAGGCTATGCCAGTGCTTGTTTTAGTGCCATGACATTCAGACTCCTCCTTGGTGAGTAACATCTACCTTAACATAAGGTACCATCTACAAGGGACAGCGGCCCAATATAGCTCGGGCAAAAATCACACATTGTTAAATACATCCAGGTAAACCGAGCCTGGGGAATTTTAAAAGATTCATAGATAGTTCAGATTTTTGAGTGAAAAAACGAGACCAGTTTATTATGATCTTCGTGACTGACCAGGAAGGGTTAGGGAAGGATTTAATAACCTCAAACACTTTAATGAACTTTCTTCTGCTCACGTAAGTAGCCATCCTTCCTGATAAACAGTGATGAAAGAAGCATCAGCATTTACTGCAGCGCCATTTTGAATAAAAGTAAAACATTTTGTTCATTATGCTTCTGGTTGTGTATTTAATAAGCGTGTTCCACATTGATAACATTGACATGTATAAATATCTCAACTAGAATACCAATAATTATAAAGAAAATATCTTAACAATATATGAATGATTAAAAACTGATCAAATATAGCATCCATGAAAATAACAAAAATGCAATACATGAGCGGTAAAAATATCAGAAGTAGCACACATCTGCATGCATGGTCAAAATGCAATACTTATTCTTCAGTGTGACTGATCACAGCTGCATGTAAAGAGGGTTTTGAAAAATGCAGGTATTTTCAGGACCCATATCCCACAGGGATGGATGACCTACTTTTTTTGCTTTAAAGGATCAATCTTGTTCAGCAATTCTTCTGGCCTAATTTTTGGATTAAGAAAATCATATTTCTCTGTCATGAATGGACTGCCGGTAACAAAACCATTAGCCGCATCCTCGCGTATATGCTTTGTTTGTTGAAAGGCTCCAACTTCTATTAATTATCAAATATGAACTTCCATCCATAAAAGACGAGTGTAAATTAGTTTTAGGTCCACCAAGGTGCAGTTTCGTCTAAACGTTTAAATATTCTGAAAACAGGAGTCCTTCATTTCCTCATGTTTACACAGTTTATTCCTCTTCTAATGTCCTGAATGTCAGATATACCCAAGAGTCAAATAATAATTCTTCTTATATTTTTTTAATATGAAATTTACCCTTTAGGGCTGCATTTATCCTCTGTTCTGTTTTTTTGCACTTCTGTGGCCGCAGAGGATTTTTTTGCTTCATTTTTTTCTGTTGAGGTTTGTCAAAGAAAATTGTCTATGCGCGGTATATGCATAGGGGTATGTCGATAGGAAAATGCACCAAGACTTGTTCTATATATCAACATTTGAATGCACGCTTTGCTTCATTGACTTCTGTTTCTAGGCACAAGTTAGTCTTTTTGAGAGTAGTTAAAACAAGAAATGTTCTACACGTGCAAGCACTGTTTGTTCCATTCTTTTTTAATCATCCCTCAGTTCGCAAATAGACTTCTCATCTTCTGGCACTATACAGGTGAAACTTGTATTTATTAATACAATTTCCTGGGGTATATTTTAATATTACAGGTGCGTAGTGAAATCAGTGCATGCCTAAAATGAGAAAATTCTATCCCTTTTTGCTTATAAATTTACTTTAAAAAACGTCAGTAGTGATGCCACAGTTGTATGTTCTTTAGGGCATAATACCGCAGGCAACTTCCTTCTTTGTTGACAAAGTGTGAGAGAAAATTTTCCTAAAAAATATGGTAGTTTCCTTCAGTCTTTCTCACGAAAGGACGTTTCCGTCCCAAAGCATCATCCAAACTCAAGTGTTCCAGAGGTCTTCTGAGTTGTGCGTGTTTTTGCATAGTTTTGAGCACGGATCTACACACTAGATTCTAATGAAAGGAGTTCTGTGAGTGAATTTCTTTTGCATTTGACCCCAAGGTCAACCAGTACCCAGGGAAACCTAATAACCAAAGACATATCTGAAAGGCTAGAAATACAGGGGAATCCATCCATGATGATGTGGCCAGTATAAATACAAATACTTTTTAATATCCAGAATCCCATGAAAATGCTAAATTTGGATGTAACTTCGCACTTTCCTCCCTTTTCTGCTGACGAAAACTCTAGAACTTGAGGCTAATAGAATACACTGTCCCATCCAATGTTCCCACACTAATTTCAATAAAAAAGGGTGCCTCACATATTTGGGTGGGCCTATTGTACGGGACAGGAGTAGCTCAAAATTCAGACCATGTGTAGACTACACTAACACTGTACTGACTTCACATAGTCCATATTTGGCCCATTCCTGTTAGTTACGATAGGCCCACTCACACATGAAGATGTAATGGGAGACGTGTAGGAACAACAGGTGGCAGGAGCTATCCTGTTTTCCACATTCTGTAACTTTCCATCACAGAAATGATTTTTTAACATTTTAAAATAAACATTTCTTATCTAAAACTTTGTACTGTAAACTATAAATGTATCTTCCCCCATCTTTTTTCGCATTTTGCGTCATGTAATAACTTCATATAAAGCTCAAGTATGAAAGTACATTTTTCTATGTTACCTGTTAACAGGTCCAAAAGTCTTGCTCCTTTACTAGAATAGTCAAGTGTAAAAATAATAAAACAATCAGAAATGTTAGGAAATTCTTGTTTTTACCCAATGTTTGACTTTTGCAAGGAAATCTGCATAAGAAAAAGTGGTGGCATACTCACAAACACACCACCGAGTAGACCACCAGGTGTTTAGTGTTCAGAAATGTCTTGGGTTGGTAGGCTTCCAGGTATTGACATAAGTTTCTATGCTCACTAAAAGAAATGGACTCTGTCTGGCAAAGAGAAAGAAAAAAAATTAAACACCATGCAGCCTTCTCTCTTGGTTACAGACATGTGTCCAGGTGCCTAGTTGGAGCTCGAATATGTGTGTATGCATTCCAGTGAGGAACCAGGTGCTTGGATTTTTAATGAGGCTAAATCGAAAATCCAAAACACCTCCTGCAATTTGCTGGTGTGCAGAAATGAGAATTGAACAGGAATATAATATGAATGAAGATTTTTATATATCTACATATATCATTTGATACTTAGCTCTTTCAAATATCTGATTACGATTATATTCACGGGGCACCAGAGAGCCTATGGCAAGATGGCCGCACCCTAGTGCAGCTCTGCCGGCTGAAGATGACAATCCATCAATTATGCATGGGACCAATTGCCACGAGCTTAAAAATGAGGGACAAGCTGTAGAATGAATTGCTGGACTCCATGGGGCTGAATTTGCCGTATTTTGTACCTTCCAAGCCCGTGAAAGCTACAAAGTGAAACAGAGGGCCTGTGAGAAGATGACGGCGCACTGCGGCCTGTGTTACGGTGAGCAGAGTTAGTGTTGGGCCATCAATTCCTGAAATCTGGGGACCTGAAGGTTCAACATGCCCTTTAGCTGCGGCCACCTTCCATACTTGAGATATTGTGAATAGCGGTGAGCATATGTGGCAGCGAGCACCGCATCATGCGGCGGGGCCCATGCGGTAGGTGTGCTGTGGGCCTCACTGGGCTTCGTTAAGTGTATGTTAAGTGTATGTGTGTTATATGTTATGTCAGACATATTAGTATTATGAATTTTGATCCACTGTTTTCAGCACAACGCCGGCATGGAGAATATAATTAATAATTTCTCTTCAGTTTCAATTCACTTAGAAGCACATCAGAAAGTGTACAAACACTTGGGTGTAGTGTGCTCACGGTTAATATTGTAAATAGTACTTTTGATCATATATTTTCTCCTTTAAACTTTGTTTTATATCCTACAGATATTTGCTGACGTACATTACGTATGTATTTCTAAACGCATGCCTTATAGTTGCAGCGTCTCACTTATTGCACCTGATTCAGGTTAACTAGGAGTGGCATCTTTTCACACTGGGCTGGTCCCAGTGGAGTCCTGAAGAAGAGCTGGGGAAGCTCGAAACTAGTTGACCAGACTATATGCTAGGTACACCTTTCCATCATAGTAAGGGTTTTCTAGCATATCACCCCGTTTTAACTTATCAGCTTAGAGCATTAATAAATTTTATTTGGCCCATTAGCTGATAATTTTAATTTTCCTTATCCCACTCCACCACTTCACTTGCACTACACATATTCTGAGTTTTAGTGCTCCTTCGTAATTCGTAAGTTGTAGCACGCCTCAGTCCGTAGAGGACTGGGAGGACCCCAATGATGAAGCATGTCACCGTGGGGAAACCCTGGTGAGTGAGGGGACTCAAGAAAGAGTTAATTTTTCCCTTTCTTTAAAATTGGTGTTTTCCAGGATCAAGTCGATTTCTGACACCGCCCATATACCCAGGTTAGGTTCCCTTGACTTGACTTGCTCAGGTTGTTGTTTTGATACATGTACTAGTGGAGGGTGAACCTAACCATTAACCTCTAAATTCCCCCCCTTTTTTTGAGAACCATTATTTACAGCGTGCAGCTGTGGGAATCCCTGTTCCTTTTGATTAATCACTGTCTGACATTCCATCACACATACCCTTTTATCACAATGACCGAGATAACAGGTCTCACCTACTCACAAGATGAGGTAGACAGAATTATAGCATCCATGCTTCCCCTGGCTGGGACCAGTACCAGGGACACCAATGAAGCCAGCCAATGTTGGGATGAGCTGACAGAATTGAAACGAGAACAAATTAAAACCTTGATATATGGAATCATGATGACTGAGTATGTAAGAGCAAATATGGCCCCACGTGGTCTGATAGTCAGAAATGAACCCTTTATTTTCCAAAATGACAAACTCTTCAAGAAGGATTGGTCGCTAATATCTTGGCATTGCACCAGAGATTGGCTTGTGCTAATTATAAAAACTGCAGCACGCCTCTCTGAGGAAATGAAAATTAGCATTCATGATTTGGAAATACGCCTTAAAACATATCAGAGTACAGCTGAACTGAAAAAAAGACTGGAAGAACTAAATAGGACCATGACTGAGTTCGAAATAGGTCTAAAGGACACTAAATACGTCAAACTACGCAAAGATCAGCAACATTTTTCTCTAGAAAAAGTGTACTCTTACACTAGAGATGATTACGTTCCCACAAATCGTAACCCAGGTTATAACACGGACAGCGAGGGCTCTGATACAGGCTCGGATCTTTCAGATTCTGGTAGGAATTACAACTTCACCAACAGAAACAGGCGATCAAGAGGAGGACGCCAAAGAAGTAGAGGCGGACCAAGATTTGGCTGGTCTCCATATCAAAATATGCCACCGTACTACTCCACCTCCGCAGTTTTTCTATGGACCACCTCCTTTCCCTCAATCATTCCGACCACAACCCTACCCGTACTGGGATGGACCACAGAACCAGGGACATAATCAGTCTTTTTTAGGGAGAGGAAAGACTCCATCAAGAGGAAAAAACAGACAAGGCCAACAAGTACAATGGGCCCAGCCACTGGAGACAGTGAGGATCCATACACGGAGCATGGGACCACCGAACATGCCCACAACGAGCAACAACCAAGCCTAGTAGTCAACCTCTCCAAAGTAACTATCACACCGATCCAAAAACCTGTTTTGGAAAAAGGATTAGGCTTTGTTCCCACAGCCTCATTGGACAAATTCAGACTGATTTGCGAATTAAAAGAGTTTATTCGCAGGATTAAACTGGATATTTTCTTTAAAGACAAAGAACCCAGTACTGACACTTCTACGGATACTGGACTACACAAAAAATCCAATTTCACTCCTCCACCCCATAACCTTCCTATTGAGCTATTAGTTTTCGAAAAAGCGGTTATGAAGGAGGTCACGGAAATAGACCCCAAAACTATAAAAGTATTCCACAACACGAGCAATGTAGAACTAGAGGCTATTCGCCAACTGTCAAACAACAATGACCTCACAATAAAACCAGCCGATAAAGGTGGTGCCTTAGTTTTACAAAACATGACTGACTATCAACAAGAATGCCTACGCCTGTTGGGTGATGAACGGAATTATCTGGCAATACAACAGGATCCCACTGAACGCCTACGGATAGAGATCGCGAGTATGGTGGAGGAATCTTTGACCAATGATTGGATTAGTAAAAAAGAAGCGGATTTCTTAGAAAACAAAAAACCTATAATCCCTTACTTTTATACAATCCCAAAAATACACAAATCCATGGAGTCACCCCCAGGTAGACCAATAGTATCAGGAATCGGTTCCATCCTGGAACCTCTATCTAAGTTTGCAGACGCATTCTTAAGACCTTTGGTCCAAGCTACCGAAACGTACCTACGAGGCACAAAGGCAGTCCTTTGCTTAATCCAGGACCTTGAATTCAACCCTGAAACCAGTATACTGATCAGTTTGGATGTAGAGAGCCTTTACACCAGTCTCCCCCATAAGGATACTTTAGATATCTTGGAGGAGGTACTTTTTCAGAACAACTGGGGTTACCATACACCCAGGCATGTGGTCCTCGAATGCTGTCGCCTGGCTTTGACTGAAAATTTCTTTCAGTTCAACGATTCCCTGTACAAACAAACCCACGGTACCAGTATGGGAAGCACATTTGCGCCGAGCGTAGCAGGGCTTTACATATACCATCTGGAGAAACAAAAAATTCTCCACCATCAAAACCCACACATCAACCATATAAAATTATGGAAAAGATATATAGACGATGTGTTCTTGATCTGGGAAGGCAATGAAAAAGAGGTTGAAGTTTTCCTAGTCTGGCTCAACCAACAAGACCCATTCTTGAAATTCACATTTACTATGAGCAGGTCTAATATGGTCTTCTTAGACCTCAACATAACAGCCCATGATGGGCGCTTAATCACTACCACACATTTCAAGCCCACAGCAAGGAATTGCTTACTTGTGTACGATAGTTTCCATCCCCGCAGTTTGAAAGACAACCTTCCGTTTGGCCAATTTTTGCGCCTGAGACGGAACTGCACTACACGACAAGATTACAACATCCAAGCCAATGACCTATCACAGAAACTGATACAACGACAATATCCACAACATCTGGTGTCCAGAGCCTGAAAAAGAGCTTCAAACAATAACAGAGAGGCACTCTTGGAAGATAAACCGGTGACTACACACAAAGAGCCTAAAAGGCAAATTTGCATCACTACTTTCAATATTGCATCTAATCAAGTCAGCAAAATAATTAAAAAACACTGGCGGATCCTGAACAGTGTTGGTTTAGACTTACAAACACCCATGTTCAGCCATCGTAAAGCTAAGAATCTGAGGGACTTTCTTGTTCATACTCGTCCTACCCCGACGAAAACCATAGGTCCCCAACGTCTGCTCCATCCACTACCTGAGGGCCACCACACATGTGGTAACTGTAGTGTATGCCACCTTACCCAGGTGACCAAAAAAGTTACCTACAACAATGGAATGACATGGAACCTTCGATCCTTCACTAACTGTAATACAGCAGGGGTGGTTTACCTGATCACCTGCGTTTGTAACCTTCACTATGTGGGGATGACCACAAGGAAGGCAAACACCAGAATAGTCGAACACCGGAGTAATTTTAGGTGCAAACGCAACAACACCAAAATGACCACTCATTTCTTGGAAAACAAACACACACCCAATGACCTTAATTGGGTCATTCTGGAACATGTCAACAATCACCCAAACATTGAAAGACAACTACACGAAAAAGAACAACGATGGGTTTTTAAGTTACGTTCGGACAGTAAGGGTCTGAATGATGATATACCCTGGGGTCAATTTATATGATCAGTTTTCCAGTGCACTTAGGCTTTTCTCGCTGAATTTGGCAGATACTCTCTGTATATCTACTCATTGAATATGTCATTTTTTTCTATTTTTTGGCATTAGCAAATCCCACCTGATTATCTGTTTCACCCCAGGTTTTGTGACAACCCCCCAACCTCTGATTATTTTCCGCCCAATTAGGCAACAATTCCCATTTTTGTCATTCATTTTTTGTCATACATCTGACCTCTGGACAATAAAGTTTTTCCCAAAATTTTTTTTCAAAACTTTCTCTTGGTAAATACCTCGCCTTTACAACCTTCGGCCTGGGGCACAGAATTTTGCAGACATTATCCATCTAGGGCAATGGTGCATCACAAACCACTTTGTTGCCACCACCATATACGTAACTTCTCCCCGTAATTCCGTCCCAATTCAAAATGGCCGCTCCATTTAGTTTCCCGTTCAGGAGCCCTTCCTCACTTTCCATGCGAGTTCAATCAATGATAACCAGCTCCGCACCGGGGACACGCCAGAATGCGGTCAGTGAGGTTTGGCTCCAGTAGGTGTCCATGAGTGTGGTTGTCCACGTACAAGTAAGTGACCTTTGAAGGGCAGGATCTTCAAACCTAAACGCCACGAGGAGATCAGATTTCCCGTCTTTTTCTAGCCGTAGGGCGAGTCTTCACTACGGAGCACGCCACAGTCCTAACGATCTCATTTACATTTACAATCCTTTCCTAGATGTACGAGATCACCGCACCCCCTCCGTTGACCATGAGGCACATTGTTGCTTTTTATTAAGTATGTAATGTCTTTTTCTTCGTTAAGTGTATGTGTGTTATATGTTATGTCAGACATATTAGTATTATGAATTTCGATCCACTGTTTTCAGCACAACGCCGGCATGGAGAATATAATTAATAATTTCTCTTCAGTTTCAATTCACTTAGAAGCACATCAGAAAGTGTACAAACACTTGGGTGTAGTGTGCTCACGATTAATATTGTAAATAGTACTTTTGATCATATATTTTCTCCTTTAACCTTTGTTTTATATCCTACAGATATTTGCTGACGTACATTACGTATGTATTTCTAAACGCATGGCTTATAGTTGCAGCGTCTCACTTATTGCACCTGATTCAGGTTAACTAGGAGTGGCATCTTTTCACACAGGGCTGGTCCCAGTGGAGTCCTGAAGAAGAGCTGGGGAAGCTCGAAACTAGTTGACCAGACTATATGCTAGGTACACCTTTCCATCATAGTAAGGGTTTTCTAGCATATCACCCCGTTTTAACATATCAGCTTAGAGCATTAATAAAGTTTATTTGGGCCATTAGCTGATTATTTTAATTTTCCTTATCCCACTCCACCACTTCACTTGCACTACACATATTCTGATTTTTAGTGCTCCTTCGTAA
The DNA here is from genome assembly GCF_964204655.1 of Triturus cristatus. NCBI lineage: Eukaryota > Metazoa > Chordata > Amphibia > Caudata > Salamandridae > Triturus > Triturus cristatus. The sequence goes on along the minus strand of NC_140589.1, from coordinate 386,605,118 downwards.
TTCGTAAGTTGTAGCACGCCTCAGTCCGTAGAGGACTGGGAGGACCCCAAAGATGAAGCATGTCACAGTGGGGAAACCCTGGTGAGTGAGGGGACTCAAGAAAGAGTTAATTTTTCCCTTTCTTTCAAATTGGTGTTTTCCAGGATCAAGTCGATTTCTGACACCGCCCATATACCCAGGTTAGGTTCCCTTGACTTGACTTGCTCAGGTTGTTGTTTTGATACATGTACTAGTGGAGGGTGAACCTAACCATTAACCTCTAAATTCCCCCCCTTTTTTTGAGAACCATTATTTACAGCGTGCAGCTGTGGTAATCCCTGTTCCTTTTGATTAATCACTGTCTGACATTCCATCACACATACCCTTTTATCACAATGACCGAGATAACAGGTCTCACCTACTCACAAGATGAGGTAGACAGAATTATAGCATCCATGCTTCCCCTGGCTGGGACCAGTACCAGGGACACCAATGAAGCCAGCCAATGTTGGGATGAGCTGATAGAATTGAAACGAGAACAAATTAAAACCTTGATACATGGAATGATGATGACTGAGCATGTAAGAGAAAATATGGCCCCACGTGGTCTGATAGTCAGAAATGAACCCTTTATTTTCCTAAATGACAAACTCTTCAAGAAGGATTGGTCGCTAATATCTTGGCATTGCACCAGAGATTGGCTTGTGCTAATTATAAAAACTGCAGCACGCCTCTCTGAGGAAATGAAAATTAGCATTCATGATTTGGAAATACGCCTTAAAACATATCAGAGTACAGCTGAACTGAAAAAAAGACTGGAAGAACTAAATAAGACCATGACTGAGTTCGAAATAGGTCTAAAAGACACTAAATACGTCAAACTACGCAAAGATCAGCAACATTTTTCTCTAGAAAAAGTGTACTCTTACACTAGAGATGATTACGTTCCCACAAATCGTAACCCAGGATATAACACGGACAGCGAGGGCTCTGATACAGGCTCGGATCTTTCAGATTCTGGTAGGAATTACAACTTCACCAACAGAAACAGGCGATCAAGAGGAGGACGCCAAAGAAGTAGAGGCGGACCAAGATTTGGCTGGTCTCCATATCAAAATATGCCACCGTACTACTCCACCTCCGCAGTTTTTCTATGGACCACCTCCTTTCCCTCAATCATTCCCACCACAACCCTACCCGTACTGGGATGGACCACAGAACCAGGGACATAATCAGTCTTTTTTAGGGAGAGGAAAGACTCCATCAAGAGGAAAAAACAGACAAGGCCAACAAGTACAATGGGCCTAGCCACTGGAGACAGTGAGGAGCCATACACGGAGCATGGGACCACCGAACATGCCCTCAACGAGCAACAACCAAGCCTAGTAGTCAACCTCTCCAAAGTAACTATCACACCGATCCAAAAAACTGTTTTGGAAAAAGGATTAGGCTTTGTTCCCACAGCCTCATTGGACAAATTCAGACTGATTTGCGAATTAAAAGAGTTTATTCGCAGGATTAAACTGGATATTTTCTTTAAAGACAAAGAACCCAGTACTGACACTTCTACGGATACTGGACTACACAAAAAATCCAATTTCACTCCTCCACCCCATAACCTTCCTATTGAGCTATTAGCTTTCGAAAAAGCGGTTATGAAGGAGGTCACGGAAATAGACCCCAAAACTATAAAAGTATTCCACAACACGAGCAATGTAGAACTAGAGGCTATTCGCCAACTGTCAAACAACAATGACCTCACAATAAAACCAGCCGATAAAGGTGGTGCCTTAGTTTTACAAAACACGACTGACTATCAACAAGAATGCCCACGCCTGTTGGGTGATGAACGGAATTATCTGGCAATACAACAGGATCCCACTGAACGCCTACGGATAGAGATCGCGAGTATGGTGGAGGAATCTTTGACCAATGATTGGATTAGTAAAAAAGAAGCGGATTTCTTAGAAAACAAAAAACCTATAATCCCTTACTTTTATACAATCCCAAAAATACACAAATCCATGGAGTCACCCCCAGGTAGACCAATAGTATCAGGAATCGGTTCCATCCTGGAACCTCTATCTAAGTTTGCAGACGCATTCTTAAGACCTTTGGTCCAAGCTACCGAAACGTACCTACGAGACACAAAGGCAGTCCTTTGCTTAATCCAGGACCTTGAATTCAACCCTGAAACCAGTATACTGATCAGTTTGGATGTAGAGAGCCTTTACACCAGTCTCCCCCATAAGGATACTTTAGATATCTTGGAGGAGGTACTTTTTCAGAACAACTGGGGTTACCATACACCCAGGCATGTGGTCCTCGAATGCTGTCGCCTGGCTTTGACTGAAAATTTCTTTCAGTTCAACGATTCCCTGTACAAACAAACCCACGGTACCAGTATGGGAAGCACATTTGCGCCGAGCGTAGCAGGGCTTTACATATACCATCTGGAGAAACAAAAAATTCTCCACCATCAAAACCCACACATCAACCATATAAAATTATGGAAAAGATATATAGACGATGTGTTCTTGATCTGGGAAGGCAATGAAAAAGAGGTTGAAGTTTTCCTAGTCTGGCTCAACCAACAAGACCCATTCTTGAAATTCACATTTACTATGAGCAGGTCTAATATGGTCTTCTTAGACCTCAACATAACAGCCCATGATGGGCGCTTAATCACTACCACACATTTCAAGCCCACAGCAAGGAATTGCTTACTTGTGTACGATAGTTTCCATCCCCGCAGTTTGAAAGACAACCTTCCGTTTGGCCAATTTTTGCGCCTGAGACGGAACTGCACTACACGACAAGATTACAACATCCAAGCCAATGACCTATCACAGAAACTGATACAACGACAATATCCACAACATCTGGTGTCCAGAGCCCGAAAAAGAGCTTCAAACAATAACAGAGAGGCACTCTTGGAAGATAAACCGGTGACTACACACAAAGAGCCTAAAAGGCAAATTTGCATCACTACTTTCAATATTGCATCTAATCAAGTCAGCCAAATAATTAAAAAACACTGGCGGATCCTGAACAGTGGTGGTTTAGACTTACAAAAACCCATGTTCAGCCATTGTAAAGCTAAGAATCTGAGGGACTTTCTTGTTCATACTCGTCCTACACTGACAAAAACCATAGGTCCCCAACGTCTGCTCCATCCACTACCTGAGGGCCACCACCCATGTGGTAACTGTAGTGTATGCCACCTTACCAAGGTGACCAAAAAAGTTACCTACAACAATGGAATGACATGGAACCTTCGATCCTTCACCAACTGTAATACAGCAGGGGTGGTTTACCTGATCACCTGCGTTTGTAACCTTCACTATGTGGGGATGACCACAAGGAAGGCAAACACCAGAATAGTCGAACACCGGAGTAATTTTAGGTGCAAACGCAACAACACCAAAATGACCACTCATTTCTTGGAAAACAAACACACACCCAATGACCTTAATTGGGTCATTCTGGAACATGTCAACAATCACCCAAACATTGAAAGACAACTACACGAAAAAGAACAGCGATGGGTTTTTAAGTTACGTTCGGACAGTAAGGGTCTGAATGATGATATACCCTGGGGTCAATTTATATGATCAGTTTTCCAGTGCACTTAGGCTTTTCTCGCTGAATTTGGCAGATACTCTCTGTATATCTACTCATTGAATATGTCATTTTTTTCTATTTTTTGGCATTAGCAAATCCCACCTGATTATCTGTTTCACCCCAGGTTTTGTAACAACCCCCCAACCTCTGATTATTTTCCGCCCAATTAGGCAACAATTCCCATTTTTGTCATACATTTTTTGTCATACATCTGACCTCTGGACAATAAAGTTTTTCCCAATTTTTTTTTCAAAACTTTCTCTTGGTAAATACCTCGCCTTTACAACCTTCGGCCTGGGGCACAGAATTTTGCAGACATTATCCATCTAGGGCAATGGTGCATCACAAACCGCTTTGTTGCCATCACCACATACGAAACTTTTCCCTGTAATTCCGTCCCAATTCAAAATGGCCGCTCCATTTAGTTTCCCGTTCAGGAGCCCTTCCTCGCTTTCCATGCGAGTTCAATCAATGATAACCAGCTCCGCACCGGGGACACGCCAGAATGCGGTCAGTGAGGTTTGGCTCCAGTAGGTGTCCATGAGTGTGGTTGTCCACGTACAAGTAAGTGACCTTTGAAGGGCAGGATCTTCAAACCTAAACGCCACGAGGAGATCAGATTTCCCGTTTTTTTCTAGCCGTAGGGCGAGTCTTCACTACGGAGCACGCCACAGTCCTAACGATCTCATTTACATTTACAATCCTTTCCTAGATGTACAAGATCACCGCACCCCCTCCGTTGACCATGAGGCACATTGTTGCTTTTTATTAAGTATGTAATGTCTTTTTCTTCGTTAAGTGTATGTGTGTTATATGTTATGTCAGACATATTAGTATTATGAATTTCGATCCACTGTTTTCAGCACAACGCCGGCATGGAGAATATAATTAATAATTTCTCTTCAGTTTCAATTCACTTAGAAGCACATCAGAAAGTGTACAAACACTTGGGTGTAGTGTGCTCATGATTAATATTGTAAATAGTACTTTTGATCATATATTTTCTCCTTTAACCTTTGTTTAATATCCTACAGATATTTGCTGACGTACATTACGTATGTATTTCTAAACTAGTTGACCAGACTATATGCTAGGTACACCTTTCCATCATAGTAAGGTTTTTCTAGCATATCACCCCGTTTTAACTTATCAGCTTAGAGCATTAATAAAGTTTATTTGGCCCATTAGCTGATTATTTTAATTTTCCTTATCCCACTCTACCACTTCACTTGCACTACACATATTCTGATTTTTAGTGCTCCTTCGTAATTCGTAAGTTGTAGCAGGCCTCAGTCCGTAGAGGACTGGGAGGACCCCAATGATGAAGCATGTCACCGTGGGGAAACCCTGGTGAGTGAGGGGACTCAAGAAAGAGTTAATTTTTCCCTTTCTTTCAAATTGGTGTTTTCCAGGATCAAGTCGATTTCTGACACCGCCCATATACCCAGGTTAGGTTCCTTTGACTTGACTTGCTCAGGTTGTTGTTTTGATACATGTACTAGTGGAGGGTGAACCTAACTATTAACCTCTAAATTCCCCCCCTTTTTTTGAGAAGCATATAAGACTACCATCAGAGTAGAATGTATGGGATTACAGGCAGGAGTACTGATAGTACTTTGCTCTTGGATGCAATCCATTGAGAATGAACTGAAAGAGTTAGAAAGACAATATGAACCATATTCTTCATCTGCTTTCCTGTAAAAAATCAGAGAACAAATTACTGAATATAACAACACTGCGGAACAAGAGGTGAACAAGTGGTGGTCCAGAGAGGTGGGTGGCTAGGCCATAAGGAGAAGGAGGACGGCCAGGGCATAATTTAGCTACTAAACTGAAAACTTAATGGGCACAATTGTACATTGTTGGGATAGAATTCCGTGAGGGTCTGTTGTGTCACTACACACCAGCCATCACGGCACAATTTATGGAGTACTCCTCATACCTGTATGGGCCACAAGAAGCTACAAATGAAGTAGAAACCTACCTTGATGTGAAAGCAATGGTTTTGCTTTTCCCTGGTCAGGAAGAATGTTTGGTATAACCAATCACATCAGAAGAAGCACGAGAAGCCATATCCTCACTCCCAAATGGTAAGGCATCAGGCAGTGTTGAGTTGCTTGGTGAATTCTACAAAGAGTTGGCAGGCCTGATAGCACCTCATCTCCATGTGATGTACAAAGAGGCCTATGAAAAAAATTGTGTCTCCAATGTTACGGGAAGCACTCATAATAACCCTTTTAAAATCAGGCAAGAAACCAGAATAATGTTAATCACAAAGACCTTTATCATCATTAAATACTGACGCTAAAATATTAGTGAAAATTATTGCTGCCAGACTTGAACCACTCCTCCCAGAATTGGTCCTGCCTTACCATACAGGAAACATACCAGACCGTTCTACCTCCCTTAATTTGAGTATGCTATTTGCAGTCACACATCAACTAGACCCCTCTCTTAAAGCGACGGGGATACTGTTAGATGCTGCCAAAGCCTTTGATACTATACAATGGGAATGTATGTCCTCTGCTGCATCATAATCGGGATGTCAAAAGCTTGTTTGCAGTGGATATGACTGCTTTATACAGACCCAGTAGCTAGGTTGTGACATCAATACATCACCCTTGATTATGATCCACTGAGGAATGGGACAAAGGTGCCCACTGGCACTGAAATTATGTGCTATAGCGCTGGAACCTATAGCATGTAGGATACCACAAAAACATGCAGAAGCAGCATTGGGTTTCACCAACGCCCAATGGCCATCTCCTTATACACAGATGACAGGGTGCTGTACGTCCATGAACCAGCTACACACCTAGATCCCCTCATATGCGAATACATAAGTTATGAAAGATACTCGGGCCTGAGTATAAATTGGGAAAAAAATTGACTATATTTCCCCTGTCACAAAGCACTGTACTGCATGCACTTGATTTCCCCCTTGAATGGAGCACAGAACCAGTCAAATAGTTAGGAATATGAATTCATAGAGATCTGGAAATTGTTATTAGTCACAATTATGGTCACGCACTTTCTAGACTCGAATATCAGCTGACACAATGGATACGGCTACCTCTGTCCCTAGCCGACAGAATGGTGATTATGAAAATGGTCATAATGCCCCACTTTCTATATTTATTCCTAATATCTTTATCATTTATCCAAAACCTTCTTTAACACCCTGAGATTCCATCTGATAGCACTTGCCTGGGCAGGGAAATAGTCCAGATATTGAATTGAATTGAATTGAATTTATAAAGCGCAGCATATACCCTGAGGCTTCTTGGCGCTTTGCCTGATCAAAGAACAGTGGGACAGAAGCACAGGTTGTCGTCTGGTTAAGCGGATTAGATGGTTTGTGTAAACAGCCATGTTTTCAGGTCTTTCCTAAAGTGAATCAAAGAGGAAGCGGATTTTAGAGAGGCGGGAAGTGTGTTCCAAAGCAAAGCTGCAGATCTAAAAAGACTCCTGCCTCCCCGCGTTATTTTTTTAAAAGGGGAGATAACCATGTTCCTGGCTGTTCCCGACCGTAGGGTCCTATTGGGAACATACAATTTTAGTTTGTTCCTGAACTGTGCTGGTCCCAGATTATGTAGTGTCTTAAAAGCCAAACATAGGACCTTGAATTTACATCTTTGCCTGACTGGAAGCCAATGCAATTTCTTTATGGCTTCTTTGGCTGAGACGTGCTTGGGGATATTCATAATGAGGCGAGCTGCCGCATTCTGTACCACCTGGAGCCTATTGATCAAACCTGAATTGATGGTAAAGTAGAGGATATTACAGTAATCTAATCGGGCGAGGACCAGAGCCAAGGTCACTGTTTTCCGGAGATCCTCTGGTATAAAGTGCTTTATTTTGTTAATTATCCTAATGGCACAAAAAGAGATAGCTGTGACTTTGTTGACTTGAGCTTTAAATGTAAGTTATTTGTCAATGATGATACCCAGGTCCTTGGTTTTGGTAGCGGGTGTTGGTAGCACCCCCAAAGCAGGTGGCCACCAATTTGATGTCCAAAGGGCAGGTTTGTTACCCAAGATGATTACCTCTGTTTTTGTTGCATTCAACTTCAAACAGTTGACATCCATCCAATCACTCACATTCTTCATGCAGATTTTGAATGCCTCACCCGGGTGCTTTTCTTCCTTGGTTAGGGACACAACGATCTGTGTGTCGTCAGCGTAGGAAGCCAAAACAAAACCTGCTTCTTTTACTATTGAGGCAAGCGGTACCACATATAGATTGAAGAGCGTAGGGCTCAGAGCTGGTCCCTGCGGCACTCCACAAGGTAGTGAAAGTTGTTTAGAGGTTGCCGACCCCATTGCTACATTAAGTTGCCGATTGCTCAGAAAAGATTTCAACAGTTCAAGTGCCGAGCCTTTAATTCCTGCCTCTTGCATACGGTCAGCCAAGATCTCATGGCTGACCGTATCAAAGGCCGCCAAGAGATCCAACAGCACCAGAGCGGCCGTACCCCCTATGTCTAAAATAGACCGAATGTCCTCAGTGGCTGTAATTAGGACCGACTCTGTGCTGTGATTCTTCCTAAAACCATGTTGTGTTTCATCTAGCAGGGCATTAGATTCAATATGCTGAGTTATTTATTTATTCATTATGTCTTCAATACATTTAGCAGCAAAGGGTAGTCTTGCAATGGGGCGGTAGTTACCAGGTTCCGAGCTATCAAGGATGTCTTTCTTCAAGAGAGGAAGAATGGAAGTCCGTTTTCATTGAGTCAGGAAGATTCCGCTGGTAAATACTATCTTGATGATGGGACCCAAGCACTTTGTCATTTGTTTAGGAATTAAATGCATTATGTTGGGCGGGCAAGGATCGTAGGGTGATCCTGACTTGATTGATAAAATAAGGTCCGATAGTTGTTCATCTAGCGGCTGTGAAAATTCAGAGAAACTAATTAGATCTTTCTTGATGTTGGCTTTGGGGTTATTTTGACTATCGGTGCTAGTGAACAAATCGTAAATATCTGTCACCTTTTTCTTAAAAAAAAATGCCAGCCCATTACAGAAATCCTGACTGTATTCACTGTGGTTGGTCTTATTAGGCTTAACCAACCAGTTGATCACCGAAAAGAGAGTTTTGATGGTGTCACAGGCAGTTCTTATTTTTTTCGTGAAATAGTCAGTTTTTGCTGTGATTATATCTTTTTTATGTTTAGCAAGTTTCACTTTGTATACTATCTTCTCAACTGCCTAATAATTTCTTCACCATTTTTGTTCCTGTCTGCGGCATTCCTGCCTGGATAACCTTAGCTTCTCATTGGACCACGGTTGGGACAGCTTCCTTTCTTTTTTAGATGCTCGAGAAATGGGAATTATTCTATCTAGTATGGTGTGTAGCCAGTCTGAGAGGATATCAATATTGCACTCAGCGTCTTCACCCAGCTCGAGTTGGCACGGGGCAGTGATAATTGCCTCCGCCAAAACATCTGTTTTAATTCTGTGCCAGGCTCTACTGGTGGTATGTAGAGTAGTTGGTCTGTGTTGTCCTAATTTTATGGTCATCATAGACCAGGTAACTGCCCAGTGATCTGACCAGGTTAGTGGAAGGGATGGGGCTAACCTAAAATTTTCCCAATTGGAAAATATGCCATCCAGCATGTGACCTGCTTTATGTGTAGGACATTTACTGACTAAGGACAGTCCAAATGAGTCCATTATGTCAATGAGTTTACGTGTATTAGGATCTTCCATATTTTCTAAGTGGAAATTAAAATCTCCCAGCACCGTATAGTTTTCGTTAGTAATAACGGTTACCATAATGGAGCTAAGTTTGTCTATGAAGCCATTTCTATCGCCTGGAGGACGATACAACAGAACTCCTTTAATAGCAAGTGTGTCTGGGGGTTCGATTGAGAATGTCATAGCTTCAAGGTCCAACAATTGTAGTGGTTCCAATCTAGCCTTGTAGTGGTCCCAGTGCAAAATCGCCAAACCTCCACCTCTTTTATGTTGCCTATCTGATCTAGCGATGGTGTATCTGGGGGGTGTGGCAGCAATAATATCAGGGCCGGAGCTCTCATCTGCCCATGTTTCTGTTAGAAAGGCAATATCTATGTTTAACGTGAGAGCATGTTCGTGAAACTCTAATTGATGTTTCACCAGAGATCTGGTGTTAAGAAGCAGGCAGTGGATACTCAGTTAGTCTATTGTGGAGGGTTGATATAAATTTATGGGCGCCAGAGGCAAGGTGTATGGAGGAACAATAGGTGAAACACCGATTATTTCAGATGCTTTACCTTGTTTTAATGCGAGTAATTCCTCACAGGAATATTCAATAATATAATTGTGATGTAACATTCCAGGACCAAAGGTTCTGGCGCTTGGCGCGATCTGGGTGTGGACAGGCGCAGACGGGTTGCCTTTGGCGCGCCGACGGCGCGCCCGCTGCGCTTGCCCGCTGTGCGCTCGCGCCAGTCCCTCCATTTATGTTGCTCTGCCTGTTCGAGTAACGGAAGGCTAGACCGCAAACCTAAACAAGATGGCGGTTCTAGACGGCCCAACCAGGAAGTAGAGCACCTCAACAATGATGGCCGTACCCAGAGATCTCCCTCCACTTCGAACAGTCCGCTAATGACTGGCGGTGGACCGGGGAGATCGTAGGGTGCGAGGTGCTGCAGACCTCCACTGGTGAGTGTTGCTCCCGTTCCCTCTCTTTTTCTAAAGTACAGGGTCAGAGTGGCAAGGTATATAAAATAGAAAGCATAAAGTTTGCCGCTATTTTTAAAATATCAAAGCCCAGTTTTAAGTGGTAAAGTGCAAAATTCGCATGTGCAAAGATTAGCCAAGTAAAAATCATCGTTAATTAAAATTATACTTACATGAAAAGTTCGCCGCTAATTCCGCCCGCTAAACCGAGTGGGAGCCTGTGTTACAGTGTTCTGTTCTCAAAATCAGATATAGCTGGGAAACGCTCACCAGACCGTATGAGCAAGGGGGATTTGGTGCCCTGGATACATATTTATACTATTTATGTGCACAGGTGCATTTTGCTCACTACTGGTATTTCCCAAGCACGTACTTGCCACACATAGTGATGGAAAATGATGATGCTGACCTAATACCATTTAGTGCCATCTTGCTTTATACACATTCAAAGGTCCCTAGATCAGAGATTAACACAATGAACACTGGGGCCATTGCAAAACATGCTTACTAGTAGATCACATAAACGCTCAATTAACAGACTATACACTGCGACACAATGCATCCCCCAGTCAAGCTAGATTAGTAGAACAATGGTATACCCGGATTATATGCACTTGGCCTGACCCTGTGCTTCAGTGCAACAATTCTGGACTCAGGTGACTTGGACCTTATTGGATATGGTGGTGGAACTGGTGGCCTGCACTCCACACTTGTGTCTGTTAGGACAAATTCATGCAACCCCACAATCGCAAGCTGATGGCGATAGCGCTACTCTTTGCAAAAAGAAGAGTATCTTTTCACTGGGTACACTTGATAGTTGGCTGGTTGATATGGCATATTGTAAAGACTAACTAGACATTTATGCAAAAGAATTACCAGTGACATCAGGACCCAAATATATCTGGGCACTGTTCATTGCATATCTAATAGCAAACTCATCAATGGACTTATGGGAGTTCCCTGGTTCGCTGTTGTAGTGTGTTGTAGTGTGTTTCTCATGAAACAGAGTTTAAAAATAAAAACAAAGTAAACAAGAAGAGTTATTTATTAGTATATTGCGCATTTTACTGGAGTGAAAACATGAGTCACCTGCCGAGACAAAATCTTGGAAAGCAACCTGCTAGCAGGCGCAATTGCATCATTGAATGTGTGCCCACAATGTATCCTTAGAAAAAACATTGTGGGATCAGAGGGCACCAATAATGATCATACAGTATCTAGACTGTCGATCATAGTAACCATGTTGGGAGAGAGTTGTTTTAGTGTATTATGAGGAGTGCTGACATGCACTGACAGCCGTAAAATGTTCTAGCAACTAACTGTGGCCGCCATGGTAGAAAAAGGCGTGACAGATGTGTTTGTAAAATGGAGCATGTTACTGTATAAATCGGCCATGCATGGTGTAGGTTATTGTTGATCATTGAATCATAAATACCAGAAAAGACTAAAACATGCAATTAAAGTCACTTAATATAAAAAGGACAGTCGTACGTGGTCATCGCTTCTAACTCAAATGAAACAATACTCTGACCAAGAACGTGAATAATGAATAAATTCAAGAAATTGCATAGTACCTAGGTACATAGTAACATAGCACTGTTCTGTGAAGGTAGAAGTTCAACGGTACAAGGCTGCAGATGGTGTCCGAGGAGGAGGCGTCATCATTGGTGAGCTGCTGGATGAAGTCAAGGTGAAGAGTTTCACGTTCAGATTTAGGGCATGATTACAAGTTTAGCAGATGGGATACTCCATCACAAACATGATAGATTCCCCATCCTCCATATAACAATTTCCATAGGATATAATGGAATTGTAATACGGCGGAAGAGAAATCTCCAGTGGCACAAGGCTGGAGGCTGGAGCTGACGAGGGCTCCACGAGGCCCTTCTGTTAAGAACCACTGAACAGCATTTGCTGCTGTGCAGCAGAATGTAGCGGGAACAACCACAAAGTCAGGTCAACTGCCAATGCCCTTGGGCAGGTGGACAAGCGGGTTGGTGCTGTTCCCCTCTCAGTTCACAGAGTAGTGTTCAGGCAATACATTTCTAAGTTCCAAATTGTAGAGTTTGGCTATCTAGAAACCTTTAACAACACCACTGAGGGTTCAGAACTGGAGGGGCACTACTTAGGGGGTTATAACTCACTCAAGCTGGGTCCAGGCGTAGCTTTAAGATTGTTGAAACCTTTTCTGTCCCTGAGGCTATGATCAGGAGGTCATCCAACTAGCACTTGGAGTCACTCTGGTAGTTCTGGGTTCAAGAAGTGGAAGAGGACTCAAAAAGCAGGGCAGGCCTCTGAGGGTTCAAGGCAGACTTCAGACAGCAAAGCTGCACCTCCAGATTTAGCAAAGCAGTCTATTGAAGTACACAGCAGGTTGTCCTCTGAGAGTCCTTCCACATGTCGAGAAAGTGAACTGAAGTGTGGGTCTGAGGGTTCTATTTTCATACTTGAAGTAGGAGAAGTTTCTGGAGAATACCCTTGTCCTGGCTCCAGGATGGCTGCATGAACAATGCAGTGGTGACAAGTCCTTTGTGTGAAGGCAGGGCACAGCCTATTGAGTTGCATGTGGGGCTGCTACCAACCCTGTTCCCGATACTGCCAGTGGTGCCCTGTCAGGCCCGCCTAATACCTCTATGATGTGGCTGTTTGAGAGGAATAAACAATGTCCAACTGCCAACTACACCCAGTTATGTGACTCCAGGAACAGGCTGCAGGCACCAAATAGGGTAGTAAAATGCCAACTTTCCAAAAGTGGCATTTTCAAAGTTGTAACTTTAAAATGGACTTTAAAATTAAAGAGGATTTTAAATTGCTATTTCTTTCAGACAAAACATGGCATTTTTACCTGTTGCGATTCAAAAGTTAGCACTTATTGAATGTTTCAATTTCAAAGATGCATTTTCAAATCTTCTTTTTATTGAAATAGCTTCAGATATGGAATGCATGTGCAGACCGTCCAATACATTGGACTTCTTCAGGACTGCAAAATGACACATATACACATATGTAAATACAATTACATAGATATGAAACAAGACTAAAAACATAACATTCCATCATGTAACATCACATCAAATATATATACAATAAAGCCACAATCATTGTAAAATACAGGTGCGTAGTGAAATCAGTACATGCCTAAAATGAGAAAATTCTATCCCTTTTTGCTTATAAATTTACTTTAAAAAACGTCAGTAGTGATGCCACAGTTGTATGTTCTTTAGGGCATAATACCGCAGGCAACTTCCTTCTTTGGTGACAAAGTGTGAGAGAAACTTTTCCTTAAAAATATGGTAGTTTCCTTCAGTCTTTCTCACGAAAGGACCTTTCCCTCCCAAAGCATGATCCAAACTCAAGTGTTCCAGAGGTCTTCTGAGTTGTGCGTGTTTTTGCATAGGTTTGAGCATGGATCTACACACTAGATTCTAATGAAAGGAGTTCTGTGGGTGAATTTCTTTTGTATTTGGCCCCAAGGTCAACCAGTACCCAGGGAAACCTAATAACCAAAGACATATCTGAAAGACTAGGAATACAGGGGAATCCATCCATGATGATGTGGCCAGTATAAATACAAATACTATTTAATATCCAGAATCCCATGAAAATGCTAAATTTGGAAGTAACTTCGCACTTTCCTCCCTTTTCTGCTGACGAAAACTCTAGAACTTGAGGCTAATAGACTACACTGTCCCATCCAATGTTCCCACACTAATTTCAATAAAAAAGGGTGCCTCACATATTTGGGTGGGCCTATTGTACGGGACAGGAGTAGCTCAAAATTCAGACCATGTGTAGACTACACTAACACTGTACTGACTTCACATAGTCCATATTTGGCCCATTCCTGTTAGTTACGATAGGCCCACTCACACATGAAGATGTAATGGGAGACGTGTAGGAACAACAGGTGGCAGGAGCTATCCTGTTTTCCACATTCTGTAACTTTCAATCACAGAAATTATTTTTTAACATTTTAAAATAAACATTTCTTATCTAAAACTTTGTACTGTAAACTATAAATTTATTTTCCCCCATCTTTTTTTGCATTTTGCGTCATGTAATAACTTCAGATAAAGCTCAAGTATGAAAGTACATTATTCTATATTACCTGTTAACAGGTCCAAAAGTCTTGCTCCTTTACTAGAATAGTCACGTGTAAAAATAATAAAACAATCAGAAATGTTAGGAAATTCTTGTTTTTACCCAATGTTTGACTATTGCAAGGAAATCTGCATAAGAAAAAGTGGTGGCATACTCACAAACACACCACCGAGTAGACCACCAGGTGTTTAGTGTTCAGAAATGTCTTGGGTTGGTAGGCTTCCAGGTATTGACATAAGTTTCTATGCTCACTAAAAGAAATGGACTCTGTCTGGCAAAGAGAAGGAAAAAAAATTAAACACCATGCAGCCTTCTCTCTTGGTTACAGACATGTGTCCAGGTGCCTAGTTGGAGCTCGAATATGTGTGTATGCATCCCAGTGAGGAACCAGGTCCTTGGATTTTTAATGAGGCTAAATCGAAAATCCAAAACACCTCCTGCAATTTGCTGGTGTGCAGAAATGAGAATTGAACAGAAATATAATATGAATGAAGATTTTTATATATCTATATATATCACTTGATACTTAGCTCTTTCAAATATCCGATTACGATTATATTCACGGGGCACCAGAGAGCCTATGGCAAGATGGCCGCACCCTAGTGCAGCTCTGCCGGCTGAAGACGACAATCCATCAATTATGCATGGGACCAATTGCCACGAGCTTAAAAATGAGGGACAAGCTGTAGAATGAATTGCTGGACTGCATGGGGCTGAATTTGTCGTATGTTGTACCTTCCAAGCCCGTGAAAGCTACAAAGTGAAACAGAGGGCCTGTGAGAAGATGACGGCGCACTGCGGCCTGTGTTACGGTGAGCAGAGTTAGTGTTGGGCCATCAATTCCTGAAATCTGGGGACCTGACGGTTCAACATGCCCTTTAGCTGCGGCCACCTTCCATACCTGAGATATTGTGAATAGCGGTGAGCATATGTGGCAGCGACAACTGCATCATGCGGCGGGCCCATGCGGAAGGTGTGCTGTGGGCTGCGGGCCTCACTGGGCTCACAAAAATCTACCTAGCTGGACTTGACATTTGGAGCGGAGCCGGGAGAAGAGGTCGGCCCGGTGAGTCCTATCGATGGAATCTGGACCGATGGCAGCTGGTGCAGGACAGCAGAAGCGAGAACTGGCTCAAGAGCAATGAGACAAGGCATGGCTCCATAACATCGCCGTCCCTCACTAGAGAGATGGCCTGTGAGTAGACCAAACATGGAAGGCATTTGCTATTGTAAGCACTGAACTGCTGTGATGTAGCGCACTTTGTCAATGTTAAGGCCTACCGCTGGACATCAGCCCAATTTGTATATTTGTATGCCCCTGGGCCCTACACATTTCAGGACATCCTTAATTGCATCATGGCTCAAGGAGAAGATCTACCCAATTGGGACCTGTACTGGAGCATCAGCCGTCCGGCTAGGCCTGAGAGCTTCCTCTGTGATGCCTGCACGGCCGTCCCCTGTGTGGGACCTTTGGGGTGGCAATCGATTGAGTGGTGACCGGCTGGCAGTGGGAGAAAGGCGTGCAGTGAACAGCACACATGAGGAGATTAGCTGCATACAACCTCGGAGTCCTGGATTATATTGCTAAACGCAACCTAATATGAACATGTATTGAATTGCAAGCTGACTCATAGGGGACCATCGTGGGAACATTAGTCCTTTGCTGTCTGGGACAATGATGCATGCCCCTACCAGGCATTGAGTTCTAATATTGCTTGGTGGCACTCACCAGCCTACCCGAGTCCACCTCTAAAACATTTCTAAGATCTCTAGGTGCTACGACACCCCCAGCCAGCTTCAGAAGGTGTTGCACTTAATGGTCACCATGGCGAAGGCAGTTAAGCACCAGGCCCACCTCATATTTGAGTCCAGATGCACCCCTAGACGGCATCATGAGCCCTCAGATTCACTTCAAGAATCCCAGCCGCACAAGCCCAGCTCTCTTGAAACCATGGTATTAGCTGTGCAACAGAGCCTGCATGATATTGATGGGAAATTAGAAGCACTGACCCTGAGGATGGACCACATGACCCGCAAAGCTGGATATGCAGGCAACACACATTACTGCAGCAGAACAGCATATATCAAACATAGAAGATGACTCCCATAGTACCATCGCTAAATGCCGAACTATGCAAAAAGTGCTGGAGATGATCCAGGGAAAAATGAGGATTTTGAACTGCGCCTGGGGCGTAATAACATTTGAGTTCTAAGATTAACATAATCTACCTATACTGGCTGACATGGAGATTATATAGAAACTATGGAAACTATGCCGAAAGATATTTTTGGGCCAGAAAAACTGTACGAAATATTTATAGTTGAGTGAGCTCACAGATCACTAGCATCACATCCTCCACCTGGCACCATTCCGAGATCCATCATAGCCAAATTATTGAACTATCGGGATGTAGTTCTCCGCCGGGCTAGGGAGAAGCAGAACAATAATTATCAAGACTATGAAGCTGCCTTTTTTCCTGACTTTACGGTGGCTGTCGAAGCGGCGCCTAGGGAATAAACTCAGGTGAAGAAAAAACTACACATAGCTAACATCCACTTTGCCATGCTATATCCAGCTCGCCAAGAATTGAAAACAATGGGAAAAGAAGATCTTCACATCACCGAGAGCAGTCACAGACTTTCTTAAAACCGTTCAGTGATCCCAGGGCAGCCCGGTGCAATCTCTGTCCTCGGCCCAGGGCGATTAGTGGCTATGATTATCAAACCTAACAAACTGTTGGTGGGATGCATGTTATATTTCAAGAAGGTATGTGGTGGTGCCATAGATAGGCTGTAATGTGCATTGATATCCCGCTTATCTGGTCCTAAGAGATATAGATAGATGGCAGGGCCACAACTTTTCAGTGTTGCATGAACTCTGGATGATGAAGCGATACGTCTGGGCAGACACTTGAATACAAAATGTTGCCAATGTCAAGGTCTCCCCTTTTGCTTGCCCCTCATAATGAATCTATGTACAGCTGTTCCCTAGACATACTGAATCCAACTTATGTATAACACTGCATGTCTCTACCCACTCCCATCCACCGGTTGGAATTTATGCCCTCATGCTGCCCCACAAGGGTATACCCCACCTTATGTTATATTGTGAAGTTGTGATAGTCAGATTATGTTGTATTGCACACCTGGACTGTTTATTTTTTGTTCGAGTTTTAAATTGGTTGTCTTTGGCATGATTGGGATGCTGAAGTGGGTTGGTAAGAGGGATATTGTGTATTATATGTCAACATTTCAGTACCACATGATACCTACAGCCACTATACCGCGCTATGCTGAGACACTGTGATCACATAATATGATTAGAGCTCATAGCTTGCCAATATGACGAACATGCAGAGTCTGCTTAGATTGATATCCTGGAACATTACAGAACTAAATAGTCCTAAAATAATTTGGCAAGTGTTTGCCTATCTGGACTACCACCGGGCACAGATAGCCTTGCTGCAGGAAACATATCTGACGCTCTCCACTGACCGGCAGATGGGGTCTAGGTGGGCCGCAGTATGTGCAGCCTCATGAGATTCGGCATACTCCAGAGGAGTCCTCATACTGGTTAAAAAAGGTCTCCAGTTTACACTCCTGCAATCCGAATCAAATGAAAAGGGGCTCTACACACCGATACAAGGCAATATCAGTGGTACAGTTGTAATCATTATTAACACAAACTGGCCTAATATTGATGACCCTGACTTTAATACGCACTTTTCAAATTGCCTGTATGTTCTTTGACTGCCTGGCAGGGCAAACACTCAGCCCAGGTTATCCATGATATTATGGAAGAAAATAAGCTGCTGGAAGCTTGGAGGTCACATCATCAAACTGCCGAGAAGGGACTCTGCCCACAAGACATGTTCCAGACTAGATGTTTGGCTGGTATCAAGAGAGACTTGCATGTGGATAGTGACCACCAGCCACACACCTAGGATGTTGTCAGACCACTCTCCGGTCCTGCTGGAAAAGGTTATCCCCGAACATTGTCCTCCTCAGTTTCAATGTAGGTGCCAGTCCTTTTCTCTATAAGACCCGATATTCAGAGATGGTGTGAGAGAAGCAATAATTCACTACTTTGTTGACAACAAGGGTTCTGTGGAGGACACAGATATATTGTGGTAAGCATATAAGACTACCATCAGAGAAGTATGTATGGGATTACAGGCAGGAGTACTGATAGTACTTTGCTCTTGGATGCAATCCATTGAGAATGAACTGAAAGAGTTAGAAAGACAATATGAACTATATTCTTCATCTGCTTTCCTGTAAAAAATCAGAGAACAAATTACTGAATATAACAACACTGCGGAACAAGAGGTGAAAAAGTGGTGGTCCAGAGAGGTGGGTGGCTAGGCCATAAGGAGAAGGAGGACGGCCAGGGCATAATTTAGCTACTAAACTGAAAACTTAATGGGCACAATTGTACATTGTTGGGATAGAATTCCGTGAGGGTCTGTTGTGTCACTACACACCAGCCATCACGGCACAATTTATGGAGTACTCCTCATACCTGTATGGGCCACAAGAAGCTACAAATGAAGTAGAAACCTACCTTGATGTGAAAGCAAAGGTTTTGCTTTTCCCTGGTCAGGAAGAATGTTTGGTGTAACCAATCACATCAGAAGAAGTACGAGAAGCCATATCCTCACTCCCAAATGGTAAGGCATCAGGCAGTGTAGAGTTGCTTGGTGAATTCTACAAAGAGTTGGCAGGCCTGATAGCACCTCATCTCCATGTGATGTACAAAGAGACCTATGAAAAAAATTATGTCTCCAATGTTACGGGAAACACTCATAATAACCCTTTTAAAATCAGGCAAGAAACCAGAATAATGTGAATCACATAGACCTTTATCATCATTAAATACTGACACTAAAAGATTAGTGAAAATTATTGCTGCCAGACTTGAACCACTCCTCCCAGAATTGGTCCTGCCTTACCATACAGGAAATATACCGGACCGTTCTACCTCCCTTAATTTGAGCATGCTATTTGCAGTCACACATCAACTAGACCCCTCGTTTAAAGCGACGGGGATACTGTTAGATGCTGCCAAAGCCTTTGATACTGTACAATGGGAATATATGTCCTCTGCTGCATCATAATGGGGATGTCAAAAGCTTGTTTGCAGTGTATACTACTGCTTTATACAGACCCAGTAGCTAGGTTGTGACATCAATACATCACCCTTGATTAAGATCCACTGAGGAATGGGACAAAGGTGCCCACTGGCACCGAAATTATGTGCTATAGCGCTGGAACCTATAGCATATAGGATACCACAAAAACATGCAGAAGCAGCATTGAGATTCACCAACGCCCAATGGCCATCTCCTTATACACAGATGACAGGGTGCTGTACGTCCATGAACCAGCTACACACCTAGATCCCCTCATATGCGAATACATAAGTTATGAAAGATACTCGGGCCTGAGTATAAATTGGGAAAAAAATTGACTATATTTCCCCTGTCACAAAGCACTGTACTGCATGCACTTGATTTCCCCCTTGAATGGACCACAGAACCAGTCAAATAGTTAGGAATATGAATTCATAGAGATCTGGAAATTGTTATTAGGCACAATTATGGTCAAGCACTTTCTAGACTCGAAGATCAGCTGACACAATGGGTACGGCTACCTCTGTCCCTAGTCGACAGAATGGTGATTATGAAAATGGTCATAATGCCCCACTTTCTATATTTATTCCTAATATCATTATCATTTATCCAAAACCTTCTTTAACACCCTGAGATTCCATCTGTTAGCACTTGCCTGGGCAGGGAAATAGTCCAGATATTGAATTGAATTGAATTAAATTTATAAAGCGCAGCATATACCCTGAGGCTTCTTGGCGCTTTGCCTGATCAAAGAACAGTGGGACAGAAGCACAGGTTGTCGTCTGGTTAAGCGGATTAGATGGTTTGTGTAAACAGCCATGTTTTCAGGTCTTTCCTAAAGTGAATCAAAGAGGAAGCGGATTTTAGAGAGGTGGGAAGTGTGTTCCAAAGCAAAGCTGCAGATCTAAAAAGACTCCTGCCTCCCCGCGCTATTCTTTTAAAAGGGGAGATAACCATGTTCCTAGCTGTTCCCGACCGTAGGGTCCTATTGGGAACATACAATTTTAGTTTGTTCCTGAACTGTGCTGGTCCCAGATTATGTAGTGTCTTAAAAGCCAAACATAGGACCTTGAATTTACATCTTTGCCTGAATGGAAGCCAATGCAATTTCTTTATGGCTTCTTTGGCTGAGACGTGCTTGGGGATATTCATAATGAGGCGAGCTGCCGCATTCTGTACCACCTGGAGCCTATTGATCAAACCTGAATTGATGGTAAAGTAGAGGCTATTACAGTAATCTAATCGGGAGAGGACCAGAGCCAAGGTCACTGTTTTCCGGAGATCCTCTGGTATGAAGTGCTTTATTTTGTTAATTAGCCTAATGGCACAAAAAGAGATGGCTGTGACTTTGTTGACTTGAGCTTTAAATGTAAGTTCTTTGTCAATGATGACACCCAGGTCCTTGGTTTTGGTAGCGGGTGTTGGTAGCACCCCCAAAGCAGGTGGCCACCAATTTGATGTCCAAAGGGCAGGTTTGTTACCCAAGATGATTACCTCTGTTTTTGTTGCATTCAACTTCAAACAGTTGACATCCATCCAATCACTCACATTCTTCATGCAGATTTTGAATGCCTCACCCGGGTGCTTTTCTTCCTTGGTTAGGGACACAACGATCTGTGTGTCGTCAGCGTAGGAAGCCAAAACAAAACCTGCTTCTTTTACTATTGAGGCAAGCGGTACCACATATAGATTGAAGAGCGTAGGGCTCAGAGCTGGTCCCTGCGGCACTCTACAAGGTAGTGAAAGTTGTTTAGAGGTTGCCGACCTCATTGCTACATTAAGTTGCCGATTGCTCAGAAAAGATTTCAACAGTTCAAGTGCCGAGCCTTTAATTTCTGCCTCTTGCATACGGTCAGCCAAGATCTCATGGCTGACCGTATCAAAGGCCGCCAAGAGATCCAACAGCACCAGAGCGGCCGTACCCCCTATGTCTAAAATAGACCGAATGTCCTCAGTGGCTGTAATTAGGACCGACTCTGTGCTGTGATTCTTCCTAAAACCATGTTGTGTTTCATCTAGCAGGGCATTAGATTCGATATGCTGAGTTATTTATTTATTCATTATGTCTTCAATACATTTAGCATCAAAGGGTAGTCTTGCAATGGGGCGGTAGTTACCAGGTTCCGAGCTATCAAGGTTGTCTTGCTTCAAGAGAGGAAGAATGGAAGTCCGTTTTCATTGAGTCAGGAAGATTCCGCTGGTAAATACTATCTTGATGATGGGACCCAAGCACTTTGTCATTTGTTTAGGAATTAAATGCATTATGTTGGGCGGACAAGGATCGTTGGGTGATCCTGACTTGATTGATAAAATAAGGTCCGATAGTTGTTTATCTAGCGGCTGTGAAAATTCTGAGAAACTAATTAGATCTTTCTTGATGTTGGCTTTGGGGTTATTTTGACTATCGGTGCTAGTGAACAAATCGTAGATATCTGTCACCTTTTTCTTAAAAATTGCCAGCCCATTACAGAAATCCTGACTGTATTCACTGTGGTTGGTCTTATTAGGCTTAACCAACCTGTTGATCACCAAAAAGAGAGTTTTGTTGGTGTCACAGGCAGTTCTTATTTTTTTCGTGAAATAGTCAGTTTTTGCTGTGATTATATCTTTTTTATGTTTAGCAAGTTTCACTTTGTATGCTATCTTCTCAACTGCCTCATAATTTCTTCGCCATTTTTGTTCCTGTCTGCAGCATTCCTGCCTGGATAACCTTAGCTTCTCATTGTACCACGGTTGGGACAGCTTCCTTTCTTTTTTAGATGCTCGAGAAATGGGGATTATTCTATCTAGTATGGTGTGTAGCCAGTCTGAGAGGATATCAATATTGCGCTCAGCGTCTTCACCCAGCTCGAGTTGGCACGGGGCAGTGATAATTGCCTCCGCCAAAACATCTGTTTTAATTCTGTGCCAGGCTCTACTGGTGGTATGTAGAGTACTTGGTCTGTGTTTTTTATGGTCATCATAGACCAGGTAACTGCCCAGTGATTTGACCAGGTTAGTGGAAGGGATGGAGCTAACCTAAAATTTTCGCAATTGGAAAATATGCCATCCAGCATGTGACCTGCTTTATGTGTAGGACATTTACTGACTAAGGATAGTCCAAATGAGTCCATTATGTCAATGAGTTTACGTGTATTAGGATCTTCCATATTTTCTAAGTGGAAATTAAAATCTCCCAGCACCGTATAGTTTTCGTTAGTAATAACGGTTTCCATAATGGAGCTAAGTTTGTTTATGAAGCCATTTCTATCTCCTGGAGGACGAAACAACAGAACTCCTTTAATAGCAAGTGAGTCTGGGGGTTCGATTGAGAATGTCATAGCTTCAAGGTCCAACAATTGTAGTGGTTCAAATCTAGCCTTGTAGTGGTCCCAGTGCAAAATCGCCAAACCTCCACCTCTTTTATGTTGCCTATCTGATCTAGCGATGGTGTATCCGGGGGGTGTGGCAGCAATAATATCAGGGCCGGAGCTCTCATCTGCCCATGTTTCTGTTAGAAAGGCAATATCTATGTTTAACGTGAGAGCATGTTCGTGAAACTCTAATTGATGTTTCACCAGAGATCTGGTGTTAAGAAGCAGGCAGTGGATACTCAGTTAGTCTATTGTGGAGGGTTGATATAAATTTATGGGTGCCAGAGGCAAGGTGTATGGAGGAACAATAGGTGAAACACCGATTATTTCAGATGCTTTACCTTGTTTTAATGCGAGTAATTCCTCACGGGAATATTCAATAATATAATTGTGATGTAACATTCCAGGACCAAAGGTTTTGGTGCTTGGCACGATCTGGGCGTGGACAGGCGCAGACGGGCTTGCCTTTGGCGCGCTCGCGCCAGTCCCTCCATTTATGTTACTCTGCCTGTTCGAGTAGCGGAAGGCTAGACCGCAAACCCAAACAAGATGGCGTTCTAGAAGGCTCAACCAGGAAGTAGAGCACCTCAACAATGATGGCCGTACCCAGAGATCTCCCTCCACTTCGAACAGTCCACTAATGACTGGCGGTGGACCGGGGAGATCGTAGGGTGCGAGGTGCTGCAGACTTCCACTGGTGAGTGTTGACCCCTTTCCCTCTCTTTTTCTAAAGTACAGGGTCAGAGTGGCAAGGTATATAAAATAGAAAGCATAAAGTTTGCCGCTATTTTTAAAATATCAAAGCCCAGTTTTAAGTGCTAAAGTGCAAAATTCGCATGTGCAAAGATTAGCCAAGTAAAAATCATCGTTAATTAAAATTATACATACATGAAATGTTTGTCGCTAATTCCGCCCGCTAAACCGAGTGGGAGCCTGTGTTACAGTGTTCTGTTCTCAAAATCAGATATAGCTGGGAAACGCTCACCAGACCGTATGAGCAAGGGGGATTTGGTGCCCTGGATATATATTTATACTATTTATGTGCACAGGTGCATTTTGCTCACTACTGGTATTTCCCAAGCACGTACTTGCCACACATAGTGATGGAAAATGATGATGCTGACCTAATACCATTTAGTGCCATCTTGCTTTATACACATTCAAAGGTCCCTAGATCAGAGATTAACACAATGAACACTGGGGCCTTTGCAAAACATGCTTACTAGTAGCTCACATAAACGCTCAATTAACAGACTATACACTGCGACACAATGCATCCCCCAGTCAAGCTAGATTAGTAGAACAATGGTATACCCAGATTATATGCACTTGGCCTGACCCTGTGCTTCAGTGCAACAATTCTGGACTCAGGTGACTTGGGCCTTATTGGATATTATTGGATATGGTGGTGGAACTGGTGGCCTGCACTCCACACTTGTGTCTGTTAGGACAAATTCATGCAACCCCACAATCGCAAGCTGATGGCGATAGCGCTACTCTTTGCAAAAAGAAGAGTATCTTTTCACTGGGTAAACTTGATAGTTGGCTGGTTGATATGGCATATTGTAAAGACTAACTAGACATTTATGCAAAAGAATTACCGGTGACATGAGGACCCAAATATATCTGGGCACTGTTCATTGCATATCTAATAGCAAACTCATCAATGGACTTATGGGAGTTCCCTGGTTCGCTGTTGTAGTGTGTTGTAGTGTGTTTCTCATGAAACAGAGTTTAAAAATAAAAACAAAGTAAACAACAAGAGTTATTTATTAGTATATTGTGCATTTTACTGGAGTGAAAACATGAGTCACCTGCCGAGACAAAATCTTGGAAAGCAACCTGCTAGCAGGCGCAATTGTGCCCACAATGCATCCTTAGAAAAAACATTGTGGGATCAGAGGGCACCAATAATGATCATGCAGTATCATAGTAACCATGTTGGGAGAGAGTTGTTTTAGTGTATTATGAGGAGTGCTGACATGCACTGACAGCTGTAAAATGTTCTAGCAACTGACTGTGGCCGTCATGGTAGAAAAAGGCGTGACAGATGTGTTTGTAAAATGGAGCATGTTACTGTATAAATCGGCCATGCATGGTGTAGGTTATTGTTGATCATTGAATCATAAATACCAGAAAAGACTAAAACATGCAATTAAAGTCACTTAATATAAAATGGACAGTCGTAAGTGGTCATCGATTCTAACTCAAATGAAACAATACTCTGACCAAGAACGTGAATAATGAATAAATTCAAGAAATTGCATAGTACCTAGGTACATAGTAACATAGCACTGTTCTGTGAAGGTAGAAGTTCAACGGTACAAGGCTGCAGATGGTGTCCGAGGAGGAGGCGTCATCATTGGTGAGCTGCTGGATGAAGTCAAAGTGAAGAGTTCCACGTTCAGATTTAGGGCATGATTGCAAGTTTAGCAGATGGGATACTCCATCACAAACATGACAGATTCCCCATCCTCCATATAACAATTTCCATAGGATATAATGGAATTGTAATACGGCGGAAGAGAAATCTCCAGTGGCACAAGGCTGGAGGCTGGAGCAGACGAGGGCTCCACGAGGCCCTTCTGTTAAGAACCACTGAACCGGATTTGCTGCTGTGCAGTAGAATGTAGCGGGAACAACCACAAAGTCAGGTCAACTGCCAATGCCCTTGGGCAGGTGGACAAGCGGGTTGGTGCTGTTCCCCTCTCAGTTCTCAGAGTAGTGTTCAGGCAATACATTTCTAAGTTCCGAATTGTAGAGTTTGGCTATCTAGAAACCTTTAACAACACCACTGAGGGTTCAGAACTGGAGGGGCACCACTTAGGGGGTTATAACTCACTCAAGCTGGGTCCAGGCGTAGCTTCAAGATTGTTGAAACCTTTTCTGTCCCGGAGGCTATGATCAGGAGGTCATCCAACTAGCACTTGGAGTCACTCTGGTAGTTCTGGGTTCAAGAAGTGGAAGAGGACTCAAAAAGCAGGGCAGGCCTCTGAGGGTTCAAGGCAGACTTCAGACAGCAAAGCTGCCCCTCCAGATTTATCAAAGCAGTCTATTGAAGTACACAGCAGGTTGTCCTCTGAGAGTCCTTCCACATGTCGAGAAAGTGAACTGAAGTGTGGGTCTGAGGGTTCTATTTTCATACCTGGTGCCTTACTTGAAGTAGGAGAAGTTTCTAGAGAATACCCTTGTCATGGCTCCAGGATGGCTGCATGAACAATGTAGTGGTGACAAGTCCTTTGTGTGAAGGCAGGGCACAGCCTATTGAGTTGCAAGTGGGGCTGCTACCAACCCTGTTCCCAATACTGCCAGTGGTGCCCTGTCAGGCCCGCCTAATACCTCTATGATGTGGCTGTCTGAGAGGAATAAACAATGTCCAACTGCCAACTACACCCAGTCATGGCATTTTCCTACCAAATAGGGTAGAAAAATGCCAACTTTCCAAAAGTGGCATTTTCAAAGCTGTAACTTTAAAACTGACTTTACAATTAAAGAGGATTTTAAATTGCTATTTCTTTCAGACAAAACATGGCATTTTTACCTGTTGCCATTCAAAAGTTAGCACTTATTGAACGTTTCAATTTCAAAGATGCATTTTCAAATCGTTTTTTTATTGAAATAGCTTCAGATATGGCATGCATGTGCAGACCGTCCAAT
Organism: Triturus cristatus; assembly: GCF_964204655.1. Classification (NCBI taxonomy): domain Eukaryota; kingdom Metazoa; phylum Chordata; class Amphibia; order Caudata; family Salamandridae; genus Triturus; species Triturus cristatus. The sequence continues at coordinate 386,578,607 of NC_140589.1, read as the reverse complement.
ACATTTGACTTCTTCAGGACTGCAAAATGACACATATACAAATACAATTACATAGATATGAAACAAGACTAAAAACATAACATTCCATCATGTAACATCACATCAAATATATATACAATAAAGCCACAATCATTGTAAAATACAGGTGCGTAGTGAAATCAGTACATGCCTAAAATGAGAAAATTCTATCCCTTTTTGCTTATAAATTTACTTTAAAAAACGTCAGTAGTGATGCCACAGTTGTATGTTCTTTAGGGCATAATACCGCAGGCAACTTCCTTCTTTGGTGACAAAGTGTGAGAGAAACTTTTCCTTAAAAATATGGTAGTTTCCTTCAGTCTTTCTCACGAAAGGACGTTTCCCTCCCAAAGCATGATCCAAACTCAAGTGTTCCAGAGGTCTTCTGAGTTTTACGTGTTTTTGCATAGGTTTGAGCATGGATCTACACACTAGATTCTAATGAAAGGAGTTCTGTGGGTGAATTTCTTTTGTATTTGGCCCCAAGGTCAACCAGTACCCAGGGAAACCTAATAACCAAAGACATATCTGAAAGGCTAGGAATACAGGGGAATCCATCCATGATGATGTGGCCAGTATAAATACAAATACTATTTAATATCCAGAATCCCATGAAAATGCTAAATTTGGATGTAACTTCGCACTTTCCTCCCTTTTCTGCTGACGAAAACTCTAGAACTTGAGGCTAATAGAATACACTGTCCCATCCAATGTTCCCACACTAATTTCAATAAAAAAGGGTGCCTCACATATTTGGGTGGGCCTATTGTACGGGACAGGAGTAGCTCAAAATTCAGACCATGTGTAGACTACACTAACACTGTACTGACTTCACATAGTCCATATTTGGCCCATTCCTGTTAGTTACGATAGGCCCACTCACACATGAAGATGTAATGGGAGACGTGTAGGAACAACAGGTGGCAGGAGCTATCCTGTTTTCCACATTCTGTAACTTTCCATCACAGAAATGATTTTTTAACATTTTAAAATAAACATTTCTTATCTAAAACTTTGTACTGTAAACTATAAATTTATCTTCCCCCATCTTTTTTTGCATTTTGCGTCATGTAATAACTTCAGATAAAGCTCAAGTATGAAAGTACATTATTCTATATTACCTGTTAACAGGTCCAAAAGTCTTGCTCCTTTACTAGAATAGTCAAGTGTAAAAATAATAAAACAATCAGAAATGTTAGGAAATTCTTGTTTTTACCCAATGTTTGACTATTGCAAGGAAATCTGCATAAGAAAAAGTGGTGGCATACTCACAAACACACCACCGAGTAGACCACCAGGTGTTTAGTGTTCAGAAATGTCTTGGGTTGGTAGGCTTCCAGGTATTGACATAAGTTTCTATGCTCACTAAAAGAAATGGACTCTGTCTGGCAAAGAGAAGGAAAAAAAATTAAACACCATGCAGCCTTCTCTCTTGGTTACAGACATGTGTCCAGGTGCCTAGTTGGAGCTCGAATAGGTGTGTATGCATCCTAGTGAGGAACCAGGTGCTTGGATTTTTAATGAGGCTAAATCGAAAGTCCAAAACACCTCCTGCAATTTGCTGGTGTGCATAAATGAGAATTGAACAGGAATATAATATGAATGAAGATTTTTATATATCTATATATATATCACTTGATACTTAGCTCTTTCAAATATCCGATTACGATTATATTCACGGGCACCAGAGAGCCTATGGCAAGATGGCCGCACCCTAGTGCAGCTCTGCCGGCTGAAGACGACAATCCATCAATTATGCATGGGGCCAATTGACACAAGCTTAAAAATGAGGGACAAGCTGTAGAATGAATTGCTGGACTGCATGGGGCTGAATTTGTCGTATGTTGTACCTTCCAAGCCCGTGAAAGCTACAAAGTGAAACAGAGGGCCTGTGAGAAGATGACGGCGCACTGCGGCCTGTGTTACGGTGAGCAGAGTTAGTGTTGGGCCATCAATTCCTGAAATCTGGGGACCTGACGGTCCTTTAGCTGCGGCCACCTTCCATACTTGAGATATTGTGAATAGCGGTGAGCATATGTGGCAGCGAGCACTGCATCATGCGGCGGGGCCCATGCGGAAGGTGTGGTGTGGGCTGCGGGCCTCACTGGGCTCACAAAAATCTACCCAGCTGGACTTGACATTTGGAGCGGAGCCGGGAGAAGAGGTCGGCCCGGAGAGTCCTATCGATGGAATCTGGACCGATGGCAGCTGGTGCAGGCCAGCGGAAGCGAGAACTGGCTCAAGAGCAATGAGACAAGGCATGGCTCCATAACATCGCCGTCCCTCACTAGAGAGATGGCCTGTGAGTAGACCAAACACGGAAGGCGTTTGCTTTTGCAAGCACTGAACTGCTGTGGTGTAGCGCTCTTTGTCAATGTTAAGGCCTACCGCTGGACATCAGCCCAATTTGTATATTTGTATGCCCCTGGGCCCTACACATTTCAGGACATCCTTAATTGCATCATGGCTCAAGGAGAAGATCTACCCAATTGGGACCTGTCCTGGAGCATCAGCCGTCCGGCTAGGCCTGAGAGCTTCCTCTGTGATGCCTGCACGGCCGTCCCCTGTGTGGGACCTTTGGGGTGGCAATCGATTGAGTGGTGACCGGCTGGCAGTGGGGGAAAGGCGTGCAGTGAACAGCACACATGAGGAGATTAGCTGCATACAACCTCGGAGTCCTGGATTATATTGCTAAACGCAACCTAATATGAACATGTATTGAATTGCAAGCTGACTCATAGGGGACCATCGTGGGAACATTAGTCCCTTGCTGTCTGGGACAATGATGCATGCCCCTACCAGGCATTGAGTTCTAATATTGCTTGGTGGCACTCACCAGCCTACCCGAGTCCACCTCTAAAACATTTCTAAGGTCTCTAGGTGCTACGACACCCCCAGCCAGCTTCAGAAGGTGTTGCACTTAATGGTCACCATGGCGAAGGCAGTTAAGCACCAGACCCACCTCATATTTGAGTCCAGATGCACCCCTAGACGGCATCATGAGCCCTCAGATTCACTTCAAGAATCCCAGCCGCACAAGCCCAGCTCTCTTGAAACCATGGTATTAGCTGTGTAACAGAGCCTGCATGGTATTGATGGGAAATTAGACGCACTGACCCTGAGGATGGACCACATGACCCGCAAAGCTGGATATGCAGGCAACACACATTACTGCAGCAGAACAGCATATCTCAAACATAGAAGATGACTCCCATAGTACCATCGCTAAATGCCGAAATATGCAAAAAGTGCTGGAGATGATCCAGGGAAAAATGAGGATTTTGAACTGCGCTTGGGGCGTAATAACATTTGACTATGGAAACTATGCCGAAAGATATTTTTGGGCCAGAAAAACTGTCCGAAATATTTATAGTTGAGTGAGCTCACAGATCACTAGCGTCACATCCTCCACCTGGCACCATTCCGAGATCCATCATAGCCAAATTATTGAACTATCGGGATGTAGTTCTCCGCCGGGCTAGGGAGAAGCAGAACAATAATTATCAAGACTATGAAGCTGCCTTTTTTCCTGACTTTACGGTGGCTGTCGAAGCGGCGCCTAGGGAATAAACTCAGGTGAAGAAATACTACACATAGCTAACATCCACTTTGCCATGCTATATCCAGCTCGCCAAGAATTGAAAACAATGGGAAAAGAAGATCTTCATATCACCGAGAGCAGTCACTAACTTTCTTATCCGTTCAGTGATCCCAGGGCAGCCCGGTGCAATCTCTGTCCTCGGCCCAGGGCGATTAGTGACTATGAAACTGTTGGTGAGATGCATGTTATATTCCAAGCAGGTATGTGGTGGTGCCATAGATAGGCTGTAATGTGCATTGATATCCCGCTTATCTGGTCCTAAGAGATATAGATAGATGGCAGGGCCACACCTTTTCAGTGTTGCATGAACTCTGGATGATGTCTGGGCAGACACTTGAATACAAAATGTTGTCAATGTCAAGGTCTCCCCTTTTGCTTGCCCCTCTCAATGAATCAATGTACAGCTGTTCCCTAGACATACTGAATCCAACTTATGTATAACACTGCATGTCTCTACCCACTCCCGTCCACCGGTTGGAATTTATGCCCTCGTGCTGCCCCACAAGGGTATACCCCACCTTATGTTATATTGTGAAGTTGTGATAATCAGATTATGTTGTATTGCACACCTGGACTGTTTATTTTTTGTTTGAGTTTTAAATTGGATGTCTTTGGCATGATTGGGATGCTGAAGTGGGTTGGAAAGAGGGATATTGTTTATTATATGTCAACATTTCAGTACCACATGATACCTACAGCCACTATACCGCGCTATGCTGAGACACTGTGATCACATAATATGATTAGAGCTCATAGCTGGCCAATATGACGAACATGCAGAGTCTGCTTAGATTGATATCCTGGAACATTACAGAACTAAATAGTCCTAAAATAATTTGGCAAGTGTTTGCCTATCTGGACCACCACTGGGCACAGATAGCTTTGCTGCAGGAAACATATCTGACGCTCTCCACTGACCGGCAGATGGGGTCTAGGTGGGCCGCAGTATGTGCAGCCTCATGCGATTCGGCATACTCCAGAGGAGTCCTCATACTGGTTAAAAAAGTTCTCCAGTTTACACTCCTGCAATCCGAATCAAATGAAAAGGGGCTCTACACACACCGATACAAGGCAATATCAGTGGTACAGTTGTAATCATTATTAACATAAACTGGCCTAATATTGATGACCCTGACTTTAATACACACTTTTAAAATTGCCTGTATGTTCTTTGACTGCCTGGCAGGGCAAACACTCAGCCCAGGTTATCCATGAGGATATATGATGTTACAACGCATACATTTACATCGCGGTACACTACATCGCGGTTTTAACAACGCAAGTCGTTACAACGACTTGCGCTAGATGGCGCTCTAGGACAAGGAATAGGACTTAGGAGTAGTATAATTTACTATTCAAACTCCAGTCTACATACAGTAGGGAAGGTGTTGGATAGTAAATTATACTATTCCTTGTCCTAGAGCGCCATCTAGCGCAAGTCGTTGTAACGACTTGCGTTGTAAAAACCGCGATGTAATGGCATTGCGATGTAATCCCCGCATTGTAAACGATGTTTCCCGCCCACAAGACATGTTCCAGACTAGATTTTTGGCTGGTATCAAGAGAGACTTGCATGTGGATAGTGACCGCCAGCCACACACCTAGGATGTTGTCAGACCACTCTCCGGTCCTGCTGGAAAAGGTTATCCCTGCACATTGTCCTCCTCAGTTTCTATGTAGGTGCCAGTCCTTTTCTCTATAAGACCCGATATTCAGAGATGGTGTGAGAGAAGCAATAATTCACTACTTTGTTGACAACAAGGGTTCTGTGGAGGACGCAGATATATTGTGGGAAGCATATAAGACTACCATCAGAGAAGTATGTATGGGATTACAGGCAGGAGTACTGATAGTACTTTGCTCTTGGATGCAATCCATTGAGAATGAACTGAAAGAGTTAGAAAGACAATATGAACCATATTCTTCATCTGCTTTCCTGTAAAAAATCAGAGAACAACTTATTGAATATAACAACACTGCGGAACAAGAGGTGAACAAGTGGTGGTCCAGAGAGGTGGGTGGCTAGGCCATAAGGAGAAGGAGGACGGCCAGGGCATAATCTAGCTACTAAACTGAAAACTTAATTGGCACAATTGTACATTGTTGGGATAGAATTCCGTGAGGGTCTGTTGTGTCACTACACACCAGCCACCACGGCACAATTTATGGAGTACTCCTCATACCTGTATGGGCCACAAGAAGCTACAAATGAAGTAGAAACCTACCTTGATGTGAAAGCAATGGTTTTGCTTTTCCCTGGTCAGGAAGAATGTTTGGTATAACCAATCACATCAGAAGAAGCACGAGAAGCCATATCCTCACTCCCAAATGGTAAGGCATCAGGCAGTGTTGAGTTGCTTGATGAATTCTACAAAGAGTTGGCAGGCCTGATAGCACCTCATCTCCATGTGATGTACAAAGAGGCCTATGAAACAAATTGTGTCTCCAATGTTACGGGAAGCACTCATAATAACCCTTTTAAAATCAGGCAAAAAACCAGAATAATGTGAATCACATAGACCTTTATCATCATTAAATACTGACACTAAAATATTAGTGAAAATTATTGCTGCCAGATTTGAACCACTCCTCCCAGAATTGGTCCTGCCTTACCATACAGGAAATATACCGGACCGTTCTACCTCCCTTAATTTGAGCATGCTATTTGCAGTCACACATCAACTAGACCCCTCGCTTAAAGCGACGGGGATACTGTTAGATGCTGCCAAAGCCTTTGATACTATACAATGGGAATATATGTCCTCTGCTGCATCATAATGGGGATGTCAAAAGCTTGTTTGCAGTGGATACAACTGCTTTATACAGACCCAGTAGCTAGGTTGTGACATCAATACATCACCCTTGATGAAGATCTACTGAGGAATGGGACAAAGGTGCCCACTGGCACTGAAATTATGTGCTATAGCGCTGGAACCTATAGCATGTAGGATACCACAAAAACATGCATAAGCAGCATTGGGATTCACCAACGCCCAATGGCCATCTCCTTATACACAGATGACAGGGTGCTGTACGTCCATGAACCAGCTACACACCTAGATCCCCTCATATGCGAATACATAAGTTAGGAAAGATACTCGGGCCTGAGTATAAATTGGGGAAAAAATTGACTATATTTCCCCTGTCACAAAGCACTGTACTGCATGCACTTGATTTCCCCCTTGAATGGAGCACAGAACCAGTCAAATAGTTAGGAATATGAATTCATAGAGATCTGGAAATTGTTATTAGTCACAATTATGGTCAAGCACTTTCTAGACTCGAATATCAGCTGACACAATGGATACGGCTACCTCTGTCCCTAGCCGACAGAATGGTGATTATGAAAATGGTCATAATGCCCCACTTTCTATATTTATTCCTAATATCTTTATCATTTATCCAAAACCTTCTTTAACACCCTGAGATTCCATCTGATAGCACTTGCCTGGGCAGGGAAATAGTCCAGATATTGAATTGAATTGATTTGAATTGAATTTATAAAGCGCAGCATATACCCTGAGGCTTCTTGGCGCTTTGCCTGATCAAAGAACAGTGGGACAGAAGCACAGGTTGTCGTCTGGTTAAGCGGATTAGATGGTTTGTGTAAACAGCCATGTTTTCAGGTCTTTCCTAAAGTGAATCAAAGAGGAAGCGGATTTTAGAGAGGTGGGAAGTGTGTTCCAAAGCAAAGCTGCAGATCTAAAAAGACTCCTGCCTCCCCGCATTATTTTTTTAAAAGGGGAGATAACCATGTTCCTGGCTGTTCCCGACCGTAGGGTCCTATTGGGAACATACAATTTTTGTTTGTTCCTGAACTGTGCTGGTCCCAGATTATGTAGTGTCTTAAAAGCCAAACATAGGACCTTGAATTTACATCTTTGCCTGACTGGAAGCCAATGCAATTTTTTATGGCTTCTTTGGCTGAGACGTGCTTGGGGATATTCATAATGAGGCGAGCTGCCGCATTCTGTACCACCTGGAGCCTATTGATCAAACCTGAATTGATGGTAAAGTAGAGGCTATTACAGTAATCTAATCGGGAGAGGACCAGAGCCAAGGTCACTGTTTTCCGGAGATCCTCTGGTATGAAGTGCTTTATTTTGTTAATTAGCCTAATGGCACAAAAAGAGATAGCTGTGACTTTGTTGACTTGAGCTTTAAATGTAAGTTCTTTGTCAATGATGACACCCAGGTCCTTGGTTTTGGTAGCGGGTGTTGGTAGCACCCCCAAAGCAGGTGGCCACCAATTTGATGTCCAAAGGGCAGGTTTGTTACCCAAGATGATTACCTCTGTTTTTGTTGCATTCAACTTCAAATAGTTGACATCCATCCAATCACTCACATTCTTCATGCAGATTTTGAATGCCTCACCCGGGTGCTTTTCTTCCTTGGTTAGGGACACAATGATCTGTGTGTCGACAGCGTAGGAAGCCAAAACAAAACCTGCTTTTTTTACTATTGAGGCAAGCGGTGCCACATATAGATTGAAGAGCGTAGGGCTCAGAGCTGGTCCCTGCGGCACTCCATAAGGTAGTGAAAATTGTTTAGAGGTTGCCGACCCCATTGCTACATTAAGTTGCCGATTGCTCAGAAAAGATTTCAACAGTTCAAGTGCCGAGCCTTTAATTCCTGCCTCTTGCATACGGTCAGCCAAGATCTCATGGCTCACCGTATCAAAGGCCGCCGAGAGATCCAACAGCACCAGAGCGGCCGTACCCCCTATGTCTAAAATAGACCGAATGTCCTCAGTGGCTCTAATTAGGACCGACTCTGTGCTGTGATTCTTCCTAAAACCATGTTGTGTTTCATCTAGCAGGGCATTAGATTCGATATGCTGAGTTATTTATTTATTCATTATGTCTTCAATACATTTAGCATCAAAGGATAGTCTTGCAATGGGGCGGTAGTTACCAGGTTCCGAGCTATCAAGGTTGTCTTTCTTCAAGAGAGGAAGAATGGAAGTCTGTTTCCATTAAGTCGGGAAGATTCCGCTGGTAAATACTATCTTGATGATGGGACCCAAGCACTTTATCATTTGTTTAGGAATTAAATGCATTATGTTGGGCGTGCAAGGATCGTAGGGTGATCCTGACTTGATTGATAAAATAAGGTCCGATAGTTGTTCATCTAGCGGCTGTGAAAATTCAGAGAAACTAATTAGATCTTTCTTGATGTTGGCTTTGGGGTTATTTTGACTATCGGTGCTAGTGAACAAATCGTAGATATCTGTCACCTTTTTCTTTAAAAAAATTGCCAGCCCATTACAGAAATCCTGACTGTATTCACTGTGGTTGGTCTTATTAGGCTTAACCAACCTGTTGATCACCGAAAAGAGAGTTTTGTTGGTGTCACAGGCAGTTCTTATTTTTTTCGTGAAATAGTCAGTTTTTGCTGTGATTATATCTTTTTTATGTTTAGCAAGTTTCACTTTGTATGCTATCTTCTCAACTGCCTCATAATTTTGTCGCCATTTTTGCTGATTACTCTCTCCCGCAGCTGGTGCTTCTAGTGATGGTGACGGAGTGCATTTTAGACGACTGAAAATACATGTCCAGAATCTTAGTCTTTGAAAGGTCATCAACCGTTCAGGGGCATTCAGGGGCATTCAGAGAGTGCACAATTGTACTTATCTCATTATAAAAAAAAAGACTGCACATACTACGTAAGGTTAGTGAGCCAGAAAGCAAGGGTTCCCGGAGGTCGTCCCAATTACAGACCCTTACACAAGCCTTGTCCCTGAGGACTCACACTCACCTCCAGATAGCTTCAGAGAGCCACCCTGTAAACCAGAAGCGTATGCCAGGCGAGCCAGCCCTGTGTGCCCTCTCCCAGTTCACTCTAGACAAGAGACATTGTCATATGCTGGGGCCTTTCAGATGAGCCACCGTCAGATCAAATAGTCCTTCTAGAAAGCAAACGCACCACAGTGCGTTCTGCCAGGTGGCTGCAGAGTCCCCACCCTCTTACAACCTTCTCAGGCATGTCTAAAATGGAGATTAAGAGCTAAAGATAGACACAAACTGTATTCCTCCTTTGCAAATCAAAATAATTCAAATAATCATAACTTTATGCAGTAACTTGAATGAATGAACGGATTAGTGATTGTGCAAGTAAACAGTGAGTGAGTGAAAGAAAGAGAAATAGAATGAATGAATGAGTAAATGGGCAAGTGAATTTGTGGGTTTTTGAATGAACATGTGACTGTCCAAGCAAGTAGGAGAATGAACAAGTGAGTATATAAGTGAAACAGTGGGTGAGTGGAGTGAATGTCCAAGATATTGAACAAGTGAGTGAGCAGTTTAATGTGGGAATGAGTACGTATGTGAATTAATCAGTAAGTGTTTGGGTTGCAAGTGTACGAATTAGTGAATGAATAAGCAAGTGAAAAATCAGTGAAAGAGTGAGCAGTAAGTAACTGAGTGAGAAAGCAAACGAAAGAGTGTGCAAGTCAGTAAGTGACTGAATGATATATGCAAGGGATTGAGGTGAGTGAAGAAGTGTGCAAAGAATAAGTGACTAAGCACATGATAGTGACTTAGTGAGTGTGAGTTTACAAGTCAGTGAATGAGCAAGTGAGTGAGTGAACCATGAAGTGACTGAAAGAACAATTGACGACCAAGAGTTTGAAGCTTCTCTTGAATTTAGACAGAAAAAATAAGCGTGACAGTGAGCAAGCTAAGTGAGTTAGTGCAGAGGTTTTTGAGTGATTAATACAATCAGTGAGTGAAACTAAAGCATTCTGCTGAAGAAAGCCTAAGCGGTGTAACACAGTCCCTTAGCCACACTGCCTTTACCTCTTCCCCTCACACAAAATCTGGCTCAGCATATTTTTCGTAGAAGAATAACAAATATTTGTCTAGAAACACTATCCCTTTACTCATTATTTGACACCATGTGTTGGATTGGGAACTTTTGGTTAATACATTCTGCAGCAAATTCCGCAGCCACTCCAAAAACGAAATACAAAAACATGGCATACTAAAACATAATTCAATAAAAGAATAAGATTTAGGGGTGTAGAGAATTCATGGAGCTCCCCAAAATGTGGGGAAAATTATGCAAAGCTAATGCTTATTTATGCAAAATGCAATCCGGTAGTTCTTTAGAGAACTATAATTTTGTACGTTCGTCATTTTATTGCAGGATACATGATGGTTGCCTTGTAGGAAAGCTTATTCTCAATACATTTGGCCTGACTTAATTACAGTGTCAAGCCAATGACAAAAACTATACACATGATTGGTTCACTGGGAAGGTATTTCTGATGCAATAGTTTGGATCTGTCTCATATTAAAAGTTCCGACAAAAACAGTAGACCTGATTTATTCACTATGAAACCTCTGTTAAAGCCAATAGGCATTTATAGATGGATCCCTACTGGACCTTCTTAAAGCCGACAGTTGTATTCGGTTACATGGAATCTCACAGATTACAGTTTTTAGGCAAGGAGTTTGGTGTTGAATACTCCCTTCAACAAACCTTAGGGTTGCAAAATCCGCATTGTAATAATTCTTGCTAGAATCTCTATGGAAGGTCTGACAGGTTTATCTGTATACGAGGATCTTGTAAAAAAAATAAAAACCCTTAAAAAAAACATACATATGTGTACATATACATCCATATAGATACAGAGAGAGGCTTATGGTCAGCCATTTTTTGCCACTGGTCTGTATGGGTGTCATTTACACTTTCCTTCCGTCATTGTCACCATAGAGCATAACGAAATCGGTCCTTCCACTTCAGTTCTTGGTTCTCTTACCATGAGAGTGACATTTGTCTGATCACATGGGCACATCCATCTGAAAATGAGTGCCCTCAGTGTCCAAGCTAGTAGGCCAGTCTTTTAGTGTTCCCTTTTCTGCTTACAAGTGCTTTTATTTACTTTTTATTTTCATTAAGCGCCAAAGATGGAGCTTATTGACTACTTGCTTGACGCTTACTTCATGTGCAGTGCACTGCAACCTGCCCAACTGTTGCCTCTAAACTAGCTGACCACCATGCATTGATATTATCCACACTGCATCATTGTTTTACCATTGCAAGATGGTCTACAGAATTCTAACGTGGCAGTCAGCTGGAACTATACACAATGTACAATACCACTGCAAGATGTCCACCACTATTTACAATACCATTGCAAGATGTCCATCTGCTGCTTTGTTTAATTTTGTTATTGCAAGCATACGTCAGACATTTTTAGCCAATAACACGTTTTGTACTTTTATCTTGTATATGTGGCAGAATCTGTGTATGTGTTGTATAGTGGTTTTGTAAGTGGGTGAATTCAAGAATGAATAAGTGATTAATGGATGCACAAGTACAAGGATGAGTGACCGAGTGCATGTATGATGACCAATCAGCGTCTAAGGAGTAACTTTAATGCTTGTTTTCAACAGTTAAGTGGTAGTTGGTCGATTTGTCTAGTTGCACATCTCATCACTCAGTTGCGCACACTAACAAGAAAAGTGTGCACACAAACATTCTATTGCCGCACACGAGGAAGAGTAATTAGAGGGAACATTGATCATAGACCAGGTAACTGCCCAGTGATCTGACCAGGTTAGTGGAAGGGATGGGGCGAACCTAAAATGTTCCCAATTGGAAAATATGCGATCCAGCATGTGACCTGCTTTATGTGTAGGACATTTACTGACTAAGGACAGTCCAAATGAGTCCATTATGTCAATGAGTTTACGTGTATTAGGATCTTCCATATTTTCTAAGTGGAAATTAAAATCTCCCAGCACCGTATAGTTTTCGTTAGTAATAACGGTTTCCATAGTGGAGCTAAGTTTGTCTATGAAGCCATTTCTATCTCCTGGAGGACGATACAACAGAACTCCTTTAATAGCAAGTGAGTCTGGGGGTTCGATTGAGAATGTCATAGCTTCAAGGTCCAACAATTGTAGTGGTTCAAATCTAGCCTTGTAGTGGTCCCTGTGCAAAATCGCCAAACCTCCACCTCTTTTATGTTGCCTATCTGATCTAGCGATAGTGTATCCGGGGGGTGTGGCAGCAATAATATCAGGGCCGGAGCTCTCATCTGCCCATGTTTCTGTTAGAAAGGCAATATCTATGTTTAACATGAGAGCATGTTCGTGAAACTCTAATTGATGTTGCACCAGAGATCTGGGGTTAAGAAGCAGGCAGTGGATACTCAGTTTGTCTATTGTGAAGGGTTGATATAAATTTATGGGCGCCAGAGGCAAGGTGTATGGAGGAACAATAGGTGAAACACCGATTATTTCAGATGCTTTACCTTGTTTTAATGCGAGTAATTCCTCACGGGAATATTCAATAATATAATTGTGAGGTAACATTCCAGGACCAAAGGTTCTGGCGCTTGGCGCGATCTGGGCGTGGACGGGTGCAGACGGGCTTGCCTTTGGCGCGCCGGAGGCGCGCCCACTGCGCCCGCCCGCTGCGCGCTCGCGCCATTCCCTCCATTTATGTTGCCCTGCCTGTTCGAGTAGCGGAAGGCTAGACTGCAAACCCAAATAAGATGGCGGTTCTAGATGGCCCCACCAGGAAGTAGAGCACCTCAACAATGATGGCCGTACCCAGAGATCTCCCTTCACTTCGAACAGTCCGCTAATGACTGGCGGTGGACCGGGGAGATCGTAGGGTGCGAGGTGCTGCAGACTTCCACTGGTGAGTGTTGATCCCGTTCCCTCTCTTTTTCTAAAGTACAGGGTCAGAGTGGCAAGGTATATAAAATAGAAAGCATAAAGTTTGCCGCTATTTTTAAAATATCAAAGCCCAGTTTTAAGTGCTAAAGTGCAAAATTCGCATGTGCAAAGATTAGCCAAGTAAAAATCATCGTTAATTAAAATTATACTCACATGAAATGTTCGCCGCTAATTCCGCCCGCTAAACCGAGTGGGAGCCTGTGTTACAGTGTTCTGTCCTCAAAATCAGATATAGCTGGGAAACGCTCACCAGACCGTATGAGCAAGGGGGATTTGGTGCCCTGGATATATTTTTATACTATTTATGTGCACAGGTGCATTTTGATCACTACTGGTATTTCCCAAGCACGTACTTGCCACACATAGTGATGGAAAATGATGATGCTGATCTAATACCATTTAGTGCCATCTTGCTTTATACACATTCAAAGGTCCCTAGATCAGAGATTAACACAATGAACACTGGGGCCATTGCAAAACATGCTTACTAGTAGCTCACATAAACGCTCAATTAACAGACTATACACTGCGACACAATGCATCCCCCAGTCAAGCTAGATTAGTAGAACAATGGTATACTCAGATTTTATGCACTTGGCCTGACCCTGTGCTTCAGTGCAACAATTCTGGACTCAGGTGATTTGGGCCTTATTGGATATGGTGGTGGAACTGGTGGCCTGCACTCCACACTTGTGTCTATTAGGACTAATTCATGCAACCCCACAATCGCAAGCTGATGGCGATAGCGCTACTCTTTGCAAAAAGAAGAGTATCTTTTCACTGGGTACACTTGATAGTTGGCTGGTTGATATGGCATATTGTAAAGACTAACTAGATATTTAAGCAAAAGAATTACCGGTGACATCAGGACCCAAATATATCTGGGCACTGTTCACTGCATATCTAATAGCAAACTCATCAATGGACTTATGGGAGTTCCCTGGTTCGCTGTTGTAGTGTGTTGTAGTGTGTTTCTCATGAAACAGAGTTTAAAAATAAAAACAAAGTAAACAACAAGAGTTATTTATTAGTATATTGCACATTTTACTGGAGTAAAAACATGACTCACCTGCTGAGACAAAATCTTGGAAAGCAACCTGCTAGCAGGCGCAATGGCATCATTGAATGTGTGCCCAAAATGCATCCTTAGAAAAAACATTGTGGGATCAGAGGGCACCAATAATGATCATGCAGTATCTAGACTGTCGATCATAGTAACCATGTTGGGAGTGAGTTGTTTTAGTGTATTATGAGGAGTACTGACATGCACTGACAGCCGTAAAATGTTCTAGCAACTGACTGTGGCCGTCATGTAAGAAAAAGGCTCGACAGATGTGTTTGTAAAATGGAGCATGTTACTGTATAAATCGGCCATGCATGGTGTAGGTTATTGTTGATCATTGAATCATAAATAACAGAAAAGACTAAAACATGCAATTAAAGTCACTTAATATAAAAAGGACAGTCGTAAGTGGTCATCGCTTCTAACTCAAATGAAACAATACTCTGACCAAGAACGTGAATACTGAATAAATTCAAGAAATTGCATAGTACCTAGGTACATAGTAACATAGCACTGTTCTGTGAAGGTAGAAGTTCAACGGTACAAGGCTGCAGATGGTGTCCGAGGAGGAGGCGTCATCATTGGTGAGCTGCTGGATGAAGTCAAGGTGAAGAGTTCCACGTTCAGATTTAGGGCATGATTACAAGTTTAGCAGATGGGATACTCCATCACAAACATGACAGATTCCCCATCCTCCATATAACAATTTCCATAGGATATAATGGAATTGTAATACGGCGGAAGAGAAATCTCCAGTGGCACAAGGCTGTAGGCTGGAGCTGACGAGGGCTCCATGAGGCCCTTCTGTTAAGAACCACTGAACAGGATTTGCTGCTGTGCAGCAGAATGTAGCGGGAACAACCACAAAGTCAGGTCAACTGCCAATGCCCTTGGGCAGGTGGACAAGCGGGTTGGTGCTGTTCCCCTCTCAGTTCTCAGAGTAGTTTTCATCCAATAAGTTTCTAAGTTCCAAATTGTAGAGTTTGGCTATCTAGACACCTTTAACAACACCACTGAGGGTTGAGAACTGGAGGGGCACCACTTAGGGGGTTATAACTCACTCAAGCTGGGTCCAGGCGTAGCTTCAAGATTGTTGAAACCTTTTCTGTCCCTGAGGCTATGATCAGGAGGTCATCCAACTAGCACTTGGAGTCACTCTGGTAGTTCTGGGTTCAAGAAGTGGAAGAGGACTCAAAAAGCAGGGCAGGCCTCTGAGGGTTCAAGGCAGACTTCAGACAGCAAAGCTGCCCCTCCAGATTTATCAAAGCAGTCTATTGAAGTACACAGCAGGTTGTCCTCTGAGAGTCCTTCCACATGTCGAGAAAGTGAACTGAAGTGTGGGTCTGAGGGTTCTATTTTCATACCTGGTGCCTCACTTGAAGTAGGAGAAGTTTCTGGAGAATACCCTTGTCCTGGCTCCAGGATGGCTGCATGAACAATGCAGTGGTGACAAGTCCTTTGTGTGAAGGCAGGGCACAGCCTATTGAGTTGCAAGTGGGGCTGCTACCAACTCTGTTCCCAATACTGCCAGTGGTGCCCTGTCAGGCCCGTCTAATACCTCTATGATGTGGCTGTCTGAGAGGAATAAACAATGTCCAACTGCCAACTACATCCAGTCATGTGACTCCAGGAACAGGCTGCAGGCACCAAATAGGGTAGGAAAATGCCAACTTTCCAAAAGTGGCATTTTCAAAGTTGTAACTTTAAAACTGACTTTAAAATTAAAGAGGATTTTAAATTGCTATTTCTTTCAGACAAAACATGGCATTTTTACCTGTTGCCATTCAAAAGTTAGCACTTATTGAACGTTTCAATTTCAAAGATGCATTTTCAAATCTTCTTTTTATTGAAATAGCTTCAGATACGGAATGCATGTGCAGACCGTCCAATACATTGGACTTCTTCAGGACTGCAAAATGACACATATACACATATGTAAATACAATTACATAGATATGAAACAAGACTAAAAACATAACATTCCATCATGTAACATCACATCAAATATATATACAATAAAGCCACAATCATTGTAAAATACAGTGACAAGTCTGTTCCTCTTTAAGCACAGACAGACCATCAAGACAAAATGAGATACATAGATCAGTCTAAAACAAACAATACATATAAACACATTGTTATATATATATTTACAAACAATAATATCACTAAACAATAGTGATACGTCTAAACATCTGTGTGAGTGTAACAAAAAAATCATATTGAATACATTAAGCACAAAAAAGACAGTGCATACAAGAATTACCCCAAAGGTGCGAGATAATCCTTAATGAGTACTAATCATGAGACCAAATACCTAAACGCATAACAAGGAATATCATATTGTTAAGCCAATCACTAAAGCAAGATAAAGTACCAGATAGACCCTAAAAGATTAAGGAAACTTTAAAGACCTGATGCCTTTAGGAGAGAAAGAAGGAAAGGTGGTGTGGCACAAGTAAGAAATAGGATATCCCAGTGCAATAAAATATGTTACAAGAAAAATATGAATTTTGCAAAACGCAAAGCTGGAAGATACCTACCAAGCGCTTAATAATATATGGATGATGATGGTGCCACCAATTCACTAATTCAAATACGGGAGTGACTCCTAACCTATTTTTTGTAAATAACTGCAGTCCTAATGCAAGAAAATGAGAGCACAGACATACCACTAGCTCTGTCATGTCCATAAGGATATGCACATACTCAAAAGGTAAAGCCTAATAAAACTTACTATATAAAAAAGATTATTTAAAAAAAGGAATGATACTTGAAAAAAACAGTGAGGTCAGTTCTTGATTTACCCAATTTATGGAGACCAAGGGCATATGAACCCTTGAGTCATCACCTAACAAAAGACATGACAAAATTACAAAAGTAAAAAGCATGAGATCTCCAGGATTGACGCATTAGATGAAATGCAAGAAATTCCAAGAGTATGCCAGATTAAAGTAGAACTCATATTTTATGGCCTAATAGAGCTGCTATATTCTGTTGGGTCATTGAGAACCGTGAATAACACGCTTTTGATATACATGAAAAAAAAATAGAGACAGCAAGAAAGTCCCAATTCCGAGATCCCAAAATAAACAATATAGCTATAACTGTTGTATTGTAGGAATATACAAGATGTTTACAATACGCCAACAGAGGGTGAAATCCCAATCCTTTTAAAGATTATATTCTTAAGCGTCAAGTATCTCACCATAATACGTGCCGATGTGATGCCTGCACTTCTCTAGTACCCTCACAAAGCAGTGAACTTAGTCAAACCACAAAAGACAAAACTCTTCTTATTTAAAGACCCCTCCCTTAATTGCTGAAACAGTACACCTGGTTCAGGGCGTACCAGGCAGCAGGTAAGGGGTGTTTCAGATGAAAACACTGATAAAATGGGGCAGCCATATTGTAAGTGCCCTAACTCAGAATGCCACCAATGTGGAAACACCTGATCTGCCAATAATCTTACGGAAATAGACTATGAAATCATAATAACATTTAATAATAGTCAGTTTCCTACCATATCCAGTGTACCACTAATTAGGATAAGAAAATATCAATGAGGTAAATGGGTCTTGAACAAACCCCTGGCATAAATCTGGCGTAAATCAACGCAAAACACAGAACGGCGGCCATATTAGAATGGTCTTAAGAATATGCATGTAGTGAATGGGACTTGGACAAATATCCGTGAGGTAAATGGGACTTGAACTAACCCCTGGCATGAATCTACACAAAACAGCTTTGCGTTTTGCAAAATTCATATTTTTGTTGTGGCATATTTTATTGCACTGGGATATCCATTTTCTTACTTCTGCACACCACCTTTCCTTCTTTTGCTCCTAAAGGCATTAGGGTTTTTGTCTCCTTGATCTGTTGGTGTTTATCTTGTTACTTTATCTTGTTTTAGTAATCAGCTTTCTGATATGGTATTCTTTGTCACGCTTTTAGGTGTTTAGTCTCATCATTAGTACTCATTAAGGATTATCTTGCACCTTTGGAGTTATCCTTGTATGCACAACCGCGCGCTGGGGGTACGCACCGTACATACACGGGTGGGGGTACGACTTGTACATACACAGGTGTACATACACAGGTGGGGGTTTGACTCGTACATACACGGGTGTACATACACGGGTGGGGGTTCGACTCGTACATACACGGGTGTACATACACGGGTGGGGGTTCGACTTGTACATACACGGGTGTACATACACGGGTGGGGGTACGACTCGTACATACACGGGTGTACATACACAGGTGGGGTTTGACTCGTACATACACGGGTGTACATACACGGGTGGGGGTTCGACTCGTACATACACGGGTGTACATACACGGGTGGGGCATCGACTCGTACATACACGGGTGTACATACACGGGTGGGGGTACGACTCGTACATACACGGGTGTACATACACAGGTGGGTGTTCGACTCGTACATACACGGGTGGGGGTATGACTCGTACATACACGGGTGTACATACACAGTTGGGGGTTCGACTCGTACATACACGGGTGTACATACACGGGTGGGGGTTTGACTCGTACATACATGGGTGTACATACACGGGTGGGGGTTTGACTCGTACATACACGGGTGTACATACACGGGTGGGGGTACGACTCGTACATACACGGGTGGGGGTTCGACTCGTACATACACGGGTGTACATACACGGGTGGGGGTATGACTCGTACATACAGGGGTGGGGGTTCGACTCGTACATACACGGGTGTACATACACAGGTGGGGGTTCGACTCGTACATACACGGGTGTACATACACGGGTGGGGGTACGACTCGTACCTACACGGGTGTACATACACAGGTGGGGGTTCGACTCGTACATACACGGGTGTACATACGTGGGTGGGGGTTCGACTCGTACATACACGGGTGGGGGTTTGACTCGTACATACACGGGTGTACATACACGGGTGGGGGTTTGACTTGTACATACACGTGTGTACATACACGGGTGGGGGTTTGACTCGTACATACACGGGTGTACATACACGGATGTACATACACGGGTGGGGGTACGACTCGTACATACACGGGTGTACATACACAGGTGGGGGTTCGACTCGTACATACACGGGTGTACATACACGGGTGGGGGTACGGCACGTACATCCGCGGGGTCTGGGGGGGGTTCGGCGCGTATGCGGGCACATGTCTCCATGGTTGCTATTGCAGTTCGGACCGTACAGTGTATTTTCCATACGGTTGTAAAATTGGAAGGACGGGACGGATCGTCCTTGCGCGGTCGGACTTCATTTTTCCCGATTCGTAGGGTAAATCGTCCGAGGATGTGTCGGACACATTTTCCGACCCGAGGACGTGTGAGGATATTTTCCCAATGCGATTCATATGGAATTTTTCCCATACGAATCGTACTTGGCAGTTTGTACGCTACTTGTACGATTCGTACGGTAAAAATCCCGGATACGATTCGTATGGGGAAATTTTTTCCAGGATCCGAATCGGCACCTTTGTTGTTACAATGGAATATTAAGAATATTAAGAAAGTTCAAAGAGACGTTCAGTTTTCCTTGGCCAATAGCAACAATTTTAACGAATAAAGTGCTTGTGCAAAGAGGGTGCAGCAGCTTATGTAATAGGGCTGTGAGGTCCCCGCTAATCTGCTTTCAATTGAGGCTATGTCTTTCTTGCGAGCACCTTACACCTTATGAGCCACGCTTGTCCAAGAAACTTTGCTACACAGCATGCGTAAAACGGCCTAGGATCAGATCTAAGAATACATATTGCTGTATAGTAGTCACGTGTGCCCAGTTGTCGACAGAGCGGTTTCAGCCATTTTACCCGCAATGACAAGCAAACATTAAATGGGCAGTGCTTTCAATTGGGGCCGTGCAACATGGGCAGTTTTTCTCCTTGCTTGGGCTCCACTTTGCTGTCGCCTCACGGACAGGGAGAGTTCCGAGCCTAAAGTGGATGTAGAGTGTTCTATCTCTTGGTACTTTAGTTGTGTCGAGAAAGGGCTCAAAATATCTAGTCTGCCTGTGGGAATGGAATTCTAATGTTAGTTTGCCCACGTTGGGATTACAGTTCTCTCGTAGGTCCACCTATTCCCAGTATAGGCGTTTGAGTTCCTCTCTCCTCGGGGACACCTTGCCGACCCAGCAGCCCTGGAGACCCATAGCTGACAGCGTTCGTTTAATATTAGCAATCCAGCCTATTTTCCCGCCGGTGTCTAGGCTAATAATCTCAGTCATGGCTTCTGCATAGGAAGAGAGTTCAGGGGTCCACCTAATGCGGGGCCCAAAAGAGTAGGGGCGCAACCTAGCTATGTCACCCAATGACAGACTGCCCATATCTCACAATAGGGGAGCAAGGGGTAATTATTTGGGTACCATGACCAGGTCTCTCAGAAATTTGTATTCTGACCTGCAGAGCTCATCAAGTTTGTCAAACTCCCAGACTTCTGCTCCGTAAAGGGCAGAGCTGACTGCTTTTAGGTCGTAGATTTGGAGTACTGGGGCTACAGGATTAGTATGCGAAAGGCGATGTTCTTTCCCAATTACTCCAGTTATTCTTTTATGTCCCAGCAACATCTTTGCTTTGTGGGGTTTCCAGGACATCTTGTCAGAAAATCTTAAACGCAGATAATCAAAGGTGTCCACCTTTTCGAGGGGGACACCACCTAGCAAAGGGCCGCTTTTGTATGACTTGTGATTTGATTTGATTTGATTTGATTTTATATTTGTAGAGTGCACGCATGCCCGTAGGCGCCTTGGCGCTGAAGTTGGATGCAGGGAGATTCTGCGAGGATGATTAGCAGGGGTATAGCCATGTCTTGATGGCCTTTCTGAAGGCGAAGAGAGTAGGGCTGTTTTTAATGTTGAAAGGAAGAAGGTTCCACAGCTTGGTTGTCCTCAGCAGAAAACTTCTTCCTCCCCATCTGTTCTGCCTGAATTTGGGGACTTGGACAAGTTTGGTGTTGGAGGATCTGAGACTTCTGCCAGGGACATACCATTGGAATTGGGTTCTCAAGAAATGTGAACCTGAGCCATGAAGTGCCTTATAGGCCAGGCACAAGGATTTAAACTGTATCCTTTTGTCCACGGGGAGCCAGTGCAAGTTCTTTAGCTTGTTAGACACCGATTCAAATCTAGGGATGTCCAGCACCAGTCTTGCTGCCGCATTCTGGAGGCGTTGCAGTTTGGTAAGGTATTGAGTTTGGATACCTGTGTATAAGGCATTGCCATAATCCAATGTAGACAAGGCAAGCGCTGTAACCACAGTTTTCCGTGAATCCAGTGGAATAAATGGGCATATTCTTCTGATCAGTTTCAAAGTGTGCCATATGGAGGATGACACCTTATTTACCTGGGAATTAAACGTCAATTTGTCATCGAAGATAAAACCGAGATTTTTGACTTTCCCGACTGGGAGAGGGCAGTCGCCCAGAGTGTCAGGCCACCAGTCGGGGGACCAGAGGTCGGCCATAGTACCTAGCAGCATGATCTCGGTTTTACCACCATTTAGCTTTAGGCAGTTACATCGCATCCAGTGGTTGACTTGGGTCATACAGTTCCTGAAGCGGTCTATTGATTCCTCTATATTGCCAGAGACTGATACCACTATTTGAGTGTCATCGGCGTATGAGACTGGTGTGAAACCGAAGTTTCTAATAACTGAGGCTAAAGGGGCAACGTAAATGTTAAAGAGAGTGGGGCTAAGCGCCGAGCCCTGAGGAACCCCACATGGTGTCATAAAAGGGTTGGAAGCGTGTTCTCCCAGGGTAACTGTGAAAGATCTGTCTCTCAGAAAGGACGCCATCAGCTGGCGGGCAGAATCTTGAATCCCTAGTTCGTCCAGGCGTGCCAGGAGGTTTTCGTGGTTCACGGTGTCGAAGGCCGCCGATAGATCTAACAAGATCAAGGCGGCCTTCCCTCCTGCGTCTAACGCACTCCTGAGACCTTCTGCTGCCATTACCAATGCTGTCTCAGTGCCATGATGTTCTCTGAACCCGTATTGTGAGTTATCCAGGTAATTTCTGGAGACTATAAGATCCTTCAGTTGTTGATTAAGCAATTTCTCCAATACTTTAGCTGGAAAGGGTATTCTTGAGATTGGCCTATAGCTGCTGAGGTCTTTAGGGTCCAAGGTACTTTTTTTTAGTAAGGGGGTGACTGCAGCGATTTTCCAGGCATCTGGAAAGACTCCTGAATGGATTATTTCTGAAAACAGGACCTGTAGCTGCTCACTGAGTATATCTGGGAATAAATGCATAATTTTTGGCGGGCAAGGATCCGTTGGGTTGCCGAATCTGATGGTTTTTACCGCCTGGTGTATCTGTTCTACTGTAGGGAGCGTGAAGCGGAAGCCTGTTTCCGGATTTGATGTCTCTCGTTCTGGGCTAGGATAGTTATTTGGACTGATAATGGAGTGGTTCGTTTTGAATGGTTCAAATACTTTGGCAACTTTGTCCACAAAGAACTTTCCTAGGTTGTTGCAGAACTCAGTGCTGCCTTCCAATTGATTCGTGGGTGAGGGACCTGCTAATTTTTTAATAGTCGCGAAGAGTTCCTTACTTGAGTTCATCGTCTCTTTGATTTTACTGGTGAAATAATTCGACTTTTCCCTGATTACAAGTTTTTTGTAGTCAGTTAATGTTTGAGCATAGTCCTTTTTAAGGTTTGGTTCGTAGTTGGCTCTCCATTTCCTCTCGGCCCTCCTACATGTTTGTTTCTGTGCCCTGAGTTTTCCAGAAAACCAAGGTTCTGACGGCTTTTTCCGTTTTGGAACAAAGCATTTCGTAGGGACTGCCAGTTTCACCGCAGTCTTTATCCAAGAGGAGATCCTGTCGGCTAGCTGATTGCTGTTGGGCACTGACTCAGGTCTGGTCCTAGTGAGTGTCTCCTGTAGCAGCTGTGTGTTGATTTTTTCCCAGTCTTGGTATGTAACTGGCCTCAGGCCTTTGGATACTCCAAGTTGTACCTGACTAATGGTGATAGTAAATATGATGGCTTTATGATCTGACCATGTGACGGGTAGAATCTCCAAAATCTTAAGGTTGGAGTTGGAGGAAAAGATCCCATCCAGTGTGTGTCCTGCCACATGGGTACCTTGATTAACGATCTGGTCCAGGGAGAGTCCAGACATTGCATCGAGCAATTCACCAGTATTGGGGTCCGTAACTTTTTCAAGGTGATAGTTAAAGTCCCCTAGGATTGTGAAGTCTGATCCTTGCAGACTTGATTCTAGAATTGGGCTTAGGATTGATAACAGAGGGGCCTTTGCCTTGGGAGGTCTATACAATAGAAGGCCTCTGAATGTGTAGTTCTTTGAAAGTGTAATTTGAAATAGAAGCATTTCACAGTCAGAGGAGTTACCCACAATTGAGCTGTGGACGTGCAGTTCCTCTCTACATAGAATGGCAAGCCCTCCACCCCTTTTCCCTATTCTGTCAGCTCTGGTGGCAGTATACCCTGGTGGTAATGCTAGAGCAATATCTGGGTCTGATGCTCCGTCAGCCCATGTCTCCGTGATAAAAGCCACATCCAGGTGGTGTGTATCCAGCATTTCTGCGATATCTGTGTTATGTTTTATCAAGGATCTTGCATTTATTAGTACTGCCCTGAAAACCTCAACCCTCGGTTTGTTGTTTGCGGCGGTCGTCTGTGGTTCAAATTTGCCTATCCTCGTGAAATGAAAGGGCATTTTGCAACAATCACATTGTTTGACTTCATCCATGGGGTTTAGACGTGTGCAGTAGTGGTTACCAGCTGGGTTATCCAGCTTTAGTAGCTCTTTGTATGTATATACAATTCTTCCTGGTATCCTATCCGCAAAACCAGGGGTTCCGGCCCTAGGCTCGGTACAGGCGCGGACGGGCGCAGACGGGCTTGCCTTTGGCACGCCTTCGGCGCGCCGCCGGCGCGCCCGCTGCGTGCGTCCGCTGCCCGTTCGCCTCAGCATGTTGTTAAATAGGCTCTTTGTGCCTGAACACTAGCCCGCTCACCAGCCAGAAGCCCAAGTGAACCGGAAGTGAGGAATTCTGAGTCCCAGTAGTCACCCTCCGTGCAATCCCACCTCCACTCTTTGATTCCCACTAATTAAAAATACAATATTCCAATGATAAAAGCTATAGAGCGATAGTGCAACAATGTTTAAAAGTTACTTTAAAAGGTAGCGCGCAGTCTGCAGTGTCAACCGCATCCAACTGTGCTATGGTGCCGGCCGTGGAATAAGTAGGCTCTTTGTGCCTGAACACTAGCCCGCTCACCAGCCGGAAGCCCAAGTGAACCGGAAGTGAGGAATTCTGGCAATTAAAAGCCATAAATTTGGTTTTGGAGCTGTTTATGGCCAATCCCATGTTATCACAGAAAAGTTTAAATCTATTAATAAGATGCTGTAACCCTGCTGGGGTCTTAGATATCAGTAGGGTATCGTCTGCGAATAACAGGGTAGGTTATCTTGTTACCTCCCAAAGTGGGCAAGTCAGCAGGCTCCTCCAGGAGGAAGTCAACTACCCCGTTCACATATAGGGAGAACAGGGTTGGAGCCGAGATGCAGGGATGTGCTCTGTTGTTTGACCCTGCTCCCCCCACCTGACCTGGGCGACATGCCCCTCATGAAGTTGAATTAGTAGTTTAAGGATGAACGGGGGATACCCATCCCCCCAAGCGTTGCCCACCATTTAGATCTAGGGACTAGGTCAAAGGCAGTTTTCAGGTCGATAAATGCAAGGTAAAGACTGCCCTTGCCCAGCACAACTACTTTCCAAGAAATACGGTGAAGTTGAAAAACTTGGTCCATTGTCCCAGTCTTTGATCTAAATCCGGCCTGATACTGGGAAAGGATGTTCTCGACCTCTATCCATGTCTGTGTCCTGTGCAGAAGCATCCGGCCAAAGAGCTTCTGCATGGCATCTATCAGACTGATTGGTCTGTAGTTGGCAGGGTTATCCCTTGCACCCTTTTTAGGTCTCGCCTACGCAGCGGGCATGCACTGCATAGGAAAAAGACCTCTTGTAATCGATTCAGTTTTGGCCCCAAAAACGTGCACGCGTTGCATTGCTTTCAATGGCAACGTGTGCACGTTTGGCGATTCCCTTGCAGGAGCGAGCTTTCAAAACCATCTGTTCGTAATTAACAGATGGTTCCTGCTCGCTCCCGCAAGGGAAACAGGCGCAGGCCCCCTCCTCTCTCTCCTCCCCCTGCTGTCTCTCGTCAAAGTTGTTTGTTTACCTTTCCCGCTGCCTGTTCCCACTCGGTGCCTCCAGGTTCTCTGTTCTCATGCACTGACAAAGAATGAGTATAGTAGCTCATTCCCTCTAATTCTTTAACGCGCTCTCTTGTCTGTGCTTACACATTAGAAGAAATCAATTTGTCCCTTTGATCGTCTGTTGTGAACAGGGCGCAGCTTCGTTCGTTTTAACCTCTTATTTCATCTATTTCCTCTTGCAGGGTTGCCTGTTTTAACAATTCTGTAATTTCCAACTCTCCGTGTTTCACGGTTTCTCACCAACACTTTTCGCTTTACAGCACCACAGAAATGGCTGGTAAAAGTATCTGTCGCCCCCCCCCCCTCTTTAAATAGTATTGGGATGCAGGCTAGAGGAGACATGATCATGATTTTGGTGGGGAATGTATTTTGTGGATGGATCCATGCACGGGTAGGGGTGGGTCTGCCATTCAGAGAGAGCTCAGAGGAACTGCCCGTCTGACTAGATAAAGCTCACATGTTAAAGCAAAACAAGTCTCGCCTCCCAAGACCGTAAAGGAAACAGATCTTTATGCAAAGGTTCAGAGAATTAAGTGTGTGGATTAACCAATTAGCTGCTCCATTACTTTCTCCCTCTGAATTGCAATCAGGAGACTTGTTTACATTGCCGCGAAGGATTAGGCTGCCAGGAAAGTAATCCACAAGGACAGAAATAATCACATTATGAGGATTTGCCAACTGGCAGGTGATTGACAAGTCTAAGGCACTTAATGGAATGCTTCAGGTAAATTTATTTTTGTGTGTGTTTTGGTTTGCTTGTTTACTAACTGAAGAAATGTAGGACATTCTTTTTCGTGGAAACCGCTGCTGTGCTTTGTTTAAAAATGTATTATCCTACTGCGATCTCTGCAGATTGACTTTACTTAACAGCCAGGCTACTTTGCAGTAGGTATTACAAATCTTATGGATTTTAACACGTAGCGTTCCTAGCGTTGTTGTTAATGCTTGCGAACACGTTACAATATGTTTAGATGCATAAGCTAAATGCAAATGACCTTTTTAGGATTTGTTTAATTTTTCTGACAAGGCATACTTTACACTGATTCTCTTTTATTGCTGTTTGTGGTAATCGTGCAAATACAGACTACAAATATTACAGTAGTTGCGATGGGCGAAGATAACACCTTAAAAAAGAGCAAAATGGTAGCCTTCGATTAGAGATTGTATTTTCACCTACATTATTTACTGTTTCTTGCCACTGTCAGCAGGTGTGCTGTCTTTGCATTGCATGACAAGAGAGGCCTGCAGGGGATTCCAGATAGAAGTCAATTGGATGACGACAGGCTTGGCGGGCAGTAGCAGCCTTTTCCTGGCACCACAGGCTGCTTATAAATGGAGCCGCTGGCAGCAGTTCAAGCAAAATACATAGCTGAGTTGTCATCCTTGACTTGCCATTTTAAAATTTTAAAAAATGCAATTTTGGATGATGCCACATGCTTTCAGTATCTAGGAGGAGGGTTTGGAAATGTGGCCCGTTGTTTGGTAGGCAGCCAGTGGAGTGCTTTTCAGTGCTGCTGTGACAGGATCAGACTGGGCAACATTCGGTGGTGGGAGAAGGATTTTTATAGTGTTACTGCTTTTTTTTTCCCTCTGACAAATATCAGGCTAACATAAATGGTTCTGTGACACTAATACTTACTGCAGTACTTTTCCAGTATTGTGGTTGGTTTTAGCCATTAGAATTTCCCGGTTACGTTAAAGATGCGGACCTCCTAATCACACAAGGTTTTATGCATGTGGACACATTCATGAAAGGGTCTCGCACCGAAAGCACAACTGGGAGCAGAGTTAGGCGCGCTTTACCTGCAAACCCATCACTGAAGGTCATAGCGCTTCACGCCTTACCTGCAAACCTCTCACTGAAGGCCATAGCGCTTCACGCCTTACCTGCAAATTTATCATTGAAGGCCATAGCGCTTCATGCCTTTCCTGCAAACCAAATACAGAAGGCCATAACGCTTCACGCCTTACCTGCAACCCCATCATTGAAGGCCATAGCGCTTCACGCCTTACCTGCAAACCCATCATTGAAGGCCATAGCGCTTCACGCCTTCCTTGCAAACCCATCACAGAAGGCCATACCGCTTCAGGCCTTACCTGCAAACTTATAATTGAAGGCCATAGCGCTCCACGCCTTACCTGCAAACCCATCATTGAAGGCCATAGATACAACATCGGAAGGCAGCTCAGAAGGGGAGATTGCTGTCTGCTCACAACCTTTGTAACATCAACAAGTCCTAGTGTCCTCATAGATGTTGCTGGGATTGGTTTTCAGACGTCTGCTTATTCAGTTATCTTTCTGTGTTTCCCTTGAGAAATATTTGACCTGTGCAATAAATCCTCAAACAGTGAAATCTGCCATTTCGTTCCTCCTTGTGGGTCTTGTCAAGTAGAACAAACATTGACACTATTTTAACATTAAGCAATATTAATACAATTGTGCATGCTCACAATATGCCACATTCAGGGTCAGTCCTATAGATTATTTTTAATGACTAAGCAATATTTTGACAGACAAGTCAGTCTATTGTGGATGTCCTATGCTTATGCATAGAAAATTAGTATATTGTAAATTCACATCTCGAAGCATGCCGGAAATGTCTGTAATTGAAGAGGGAAACAAATTATCAATGTGTTATGATTATTTTATCCGTCATTCATAAGTTGTTTCTGTACTGCTTCCATGATGGAGCTATTACACTATATGTACTTACATATATGTTGATGCAACTGTCCATCACATCCGCATATATACGTTTTTGTAGCCATTTTATGACTTGCCTCCTAGACCTCAAAGCTAGAACACCTCCTCTCAGTTTACAGATTTCTTTCAATGTGCATCATGTAAGAGCAGAGTCTACAGTAGACATGCCCCCCAACTTCATTGAAGAAGAACTGGAAATCATGCTATTGGGGGCCCTAAAGAATGTCTGCCACTTAAATGGTCCACTGGAGTCGCAGGTAAACTGTAAATTTGAAATGAGTGTTTTCAATAAATCTTAGGCCCATATCTTTCAGAAAGTAATCAACATTAACTATATTTTCATGTAATACATCAAAATAGAATGTCAACAATCCTTTTTTTAGCAATTACTCAATCATATCTGTTGAACAGACATTGGTTGTAAAATAAAGTATGTGGTCCAATATTATTTATAAGCTTCCCACAGTATTGTTTACATAGCATTTGAAGGCTTCCCATAAGGTCACTGGGGTGGAGAGTAAATTTGTATATTATTTTAGGAATAATGATACTTCCTTTTCTAGTTCAAAGATGTCTGAATCTTTTGCTAGAATTTCGGCGTTCATACACCAAGAATTCTTTTTGGTGGCAGGTGGGGGTTCAATGAATATAGATAGTGAAATATCGTCATGGAGCTGAAACTAGGATATAATCATGCTTTTATCCTTTTGACAGGGGATTCAAATTCAAATGTTTTGTTACATAACCTAGGATATCCAAATGTCAGCCCAAGATCTCTTATAGAATATTCAAAATATCAAAAGCTCCTGCCAAGAAACTGACGCAAGAAACTTGGGGAAAAGTGCTGAATGTATGAATGAATGTATGTATTGTTGATAGCTACGGCTGGCTGTGTTAGATATGGAAGTGGTAGGCAGAACAGATAGTGATCATCATACTTCTACAATAACTCTGTCTGATAATTCCAGGTTGAAAACTATCTTGCGGTGTCATACTGATCTGGGTGGCCTTTCCTCAACCAATAATAATAAGAATATCACATGGAAATGGGTAGAAAAAACCCTAGCCATAAAGACAGCTACTGCTAGAGTGAAGAAAGAATTGGATTATTTATCTTCCCTCCCAGCGCACCTAAGGAGAGAGGTGTTGTGAGTGAGTCATGCCCATCTTTTTGCACATGTCAATGATTTGGTAGGCACATCATTGAAAGGGGGGCTGAGGAGTCCTAAGAACAAGCCCTGGTTCAATAGTAGCTGTAGGCTAGCTAAGAGTAAGCTCCTATTGGCAGTCAAATCCAACTCACACCCAGATAAAATAAAGTGTGGGGCTGGGTATAGCCAGCTATAGTTTAGGGCCAAAAAGGAATGGGAACATACATTGCGGACCACTCTTCATGAACCACTGACCTCTAAAGATAGCCATTCTTTTAGGAGTACATCATCAGCCTGCCTAAAAGGTTCCCAAACTGTGATGGATTTTATCGGACCACCAGATGACTGGGTGACCCATTTTAGCAAGTTGTACTTGATTGGGGGTGATTTAGAGGTGGATGATAAAATGACCCAATATGTGTCAGTCCAAGAGGATGTAAAGTCTCTCACTATTACTTTTAGCAAGATCTTGACTGCCATTAGTTCTGGTATGCAAGCTCATGCCCCATTACCGGACAGGATCCCAAATTATTTGTACAAAGAGAATCCGAGGGTGTGAGAACATATATTAATATCTTATCAAATGCCATTTTGTCTGGCCTTGGGATTCCCTCTTCTTGGAAGTTAGCAGAGATCCTGCCAATCTATGGGAGGGGGGACCTGGCCAACCCAGAGACTTACCGCCCCATCAGTTTAATAGACTCCATCCAAAAATAGTTTTGTAAGCAAGTGTTGATCCATTTGCAGGATTGGATTAAAGAGGAGGGTATTTTATCTGACTTGCAGGTGAGCTTCAGAACAAGCATTAGTACAATAGATCAGGTCTTCCATTTTGCTTGTATTTACTAGTGTGAGGTACTGTTCAACGGCCTTCATAGATTTGCGCACAGCATTTGATCTGGTCCCACAAGGTACATTTTGGAGAGTACTGGAAAGTATCAGTATTCCCTCTTGGGTAGTCCCCCTCCCCTTAAGCAAGTCGTCCAAAACCTGGGGGAATGTTTAGACTCATCACTCAACAATCAAGTTCAAACTAAAAAGGTAGCAGGGACGTGTTTTGGGCTCCTGCGGGGGCTTAGAACCCTATTGGGGTTTTTTGACCCCCGACTCGCCAGTCTATTATCCGGGCAGCTATAATGTCCAGACTGGATCATGCCTGTTCCCTGTACTTAGGGGCTAATAAGGCCGAGATTGCTCGGCTACAACGGGTTCAGAATGCATCAGCCAGATCACTGATTGGCTTGCGCAGGCCCTGCCCGGTGTCATCCACAATCCACAGGCTTCACTGGTTACCGGTGGCCAGGAGAATTAAATTTAAGGCCCTGTGTATTACTTTTAAGGCCCAGAAGTGCAACAATCCTGGTATTCTGGCCAACCTGGTCACCTCCTATGTTCCTACACGCCAGTTACGGTCACTTGGACAACACCTGGTGAGGGTCCCTAGGTTCCAGAGAGTACGGGCAGGAGGCCGCTCCTCCCATAACAGGGCAGCCCTCCTCAGAACTCACTGCCCATTCACATACGAAGCCACACTAACTATCTGATGTTTAGGAAGGCCATAAATACAATCCTATTTCCTTGCGTGTAGTTCTTGTCTTCTTGCGTGTTAGTCGCTCTGCTGACAGCGCCTGGACGCCCCTTTGCAGGGGCAGCTGTTGCGCTATACAAATGGCAGTAACATAACATAACATAACATAAGAAATGTGGCTCATGTTAAATGGGGAGCGGATTGGTAGCTGACTGAACCCTTTAAGGTAGTTCAGGGAGTCAGACAGGGGTGTGTTTTAGCCCCTACACTGTTCTCCTTGTATAATAATGGGGTGATTGATTCCTTTAGCAAAGACAGGTGCAATGCACCCAAACTGGAAGGAGAAGGGTTCCAGCCCTCTCTTTGCTGACAACACCATATTGATATCTAAATCTTCCTAGAGGTTGCGATTGCTGTTAGATCTTTTTTGTTCTTTTTTTGTCGAACGGGGTTTAGATTTCAATGATGCTAAAACCAAATGTATGTTTTTATCTCAAAACAGGGTGATCCATTGTAATAGGCAGATACTGGTGGGTAACACATGTATTGACCGGGTGACCATTTTTGACTACTTAGACATTTGAATAGCACCCAACCTGTGTTGGACACCCTAGTTGGAAAAGGCTCAATTAGTGGTCACCCAGCAGACTGCAAATATAGCAAAGGTCCTCCGTAAAACCAGTTCTCAAAGGGACCCCCCTGCCCTTGATATGTACAATGTCAAGGCCATTAGGTCTGTTTTGCATGGTGTTGATTTATAGGGCTCCTTTAACCCTAATAGTCTTAGTATGGTGGGCCACAGGTTTTTATGGGCTTTACTATCAGTTCCCATGAGTAGTCTAATATTTGGACCTCGCTCAGCGTAAGACCTCACATAAAATCGAATGCAGATTGCTAACTTTTTCAAACTGGTTGTGGACCACTGTGGAATTGGAACCCTATTGTTCTGCAAATTGCTCTTACAGAAGTTGGGTCTCGAAATGTATTGGTCCTCCCTTGAGTTGTTGTGTACGCTTTCCCAGAGACAAGATCAAAAACATGCTTTGGGAGACTGTAGCTGTAGTGATTGTGATCAAGAGCATGGGCAGTCTCACAATGTCTTTTAATTAATTTAAACCTCATGTGCATTATGAAGAATACATTGATGTACATCATTCAGTTTAGAAATATCCAGCAATCCAGTGATCACTTCCTCAGTCTATTGAGTTTAAGACTAATCTTAAAGTCTTCGCAAATTCAAATACTCTAATAGCGAGCACCAACACAGAAAACTGAAAGTGACTCAAATGGAATGAAACAGTACAAGGTGAATAAGTTGCCCAAAGTGCTAATTTGCTTAACAACTTTAATAAAACATAAAGAAACATAATAATGAACTGTGAACATTCTTTAAAAACATACTAGCAGCATTTTCTTTTAAATATGAAATTATGGATATTGTGCTTAAAACCAAATGATCACAAAGGAAGTAAAAAATGTCAACAAGTTTATTAAATAAAGAGCTCTAAATTTTAAAGAAAAACACAAAATACACAGATCAGCTGACAAAAGTGAGACAGAGCAAACAATATATAAAAGAGATGTGGTTGGTAGAGAAGGAACATTAGGATCACTATTGGGCAAACAATCAGCACAAGAAACTTTAGGTTTATTACAAAAATAAAACATTTAATAATTTCAAATCAAAATTGTACACATACATTTGTCTTATATATCTAAAAAATATAGTTGTAAAATTACTACTGAATGTAAAACTCTATTATTTATAATGCTTAAATAAAACTAATTATTTGATAAGTCAAGGTCTGAATTGTACACATTTTACAGCATTTACATTTTAATCAACTGTACTTACATTTATTTGCTTGATTAAAAAACACATTTTACAAACAAAGAGCTGTGTAGAATGCAGACTTCCATACATTGAAGATGTTAACAAGGGGAGATGGAAGGCAAGATGGCGACCGCTTGACTCGGTCGTACTGCAGCTCCCTGGTCACTGGCTACAACGATGACAAAATGATGGAGTGAGAGACATCACTGTGCCTTGAAATCTTGAAGTTCGAAGGAGAGATAATCAGTGGAAGAGTCAGGCACCAAAGAATATCACTGTTAAAAATCGAATGGAAACACTGTTCCCTTACCTGCAGTTCTGTTCCAGTCCAAACAGGTGCGAGATCGCCAGCTGCCATGCGGAACTCATCAGGGCACTGCATTGCTTCTGGGCCGCACTGACACGCAGCAAGGATCGAGGAGGAGGTCTCGGGTGTCCGAGACACTACCGGACGCATTGCGGGAAAAAGATGGCACCAAAGGTGCTGGCCGGTGGGGGAGCCAAGGGAAAGACGCGCTCAGGACCAGGATCCTCTCCAAAGTCACCGGCATCATCGGGCCCTCGGGGAAACACAGAGGCAGGAAACCTGGTGAGACACGGAAGGAAGCAGCCTGCAATGACCCAGAAAGGGCAAGCGGATGACAGGAAGAGTAAAAGCGGAGTGACCTCCCAGCCTCACGCGAGCAAACCGGGAGTGAAACAGGTGCGGACATCACAAGAGCAAAATACGGAGGGAGCACATGAGCGGATGTGAGGGGGGAGCGATGCGGCTGGGGAGGATGATATTGTAACGGCTGGTAGTGGTCTCAAGGTTCCAGCTGAACCTATATCAACACTTGTACCTATACCCATAGCAGTCCCTGCAGCCAGTATGGCAACAACTGCCTCTGCTACCCCAGGGTTATTAACTATGTCAAGGTGCGTTGAGGAGTACATCTTAGAAGGGTCTGGGGGGGCTCAATCAAAGGGAAGGATACCAGAAACTATCCCATTAAACCCCCAACAGGGAAATATCCAAACTATGAAACAAGCACACTCCTCAAACCATAGTGAGCCGACATGGATTGTTTCTTCTCCCTCTCAGATGGAATCTGGTCAGGGTCAAAATTGGGGTCAGATTCATTAGGTGACTCTAGTGAGGAGGCCACAGAGACAGGCAAAAGAGATCCAACAGCCACAATGCACAAAGCAACAAGAAGAGCAAGTTCTAACCTACAAAACAAACGTTTGAAATGGGACT
This sequence comes from Triturus cristatus, assembly GCF_964204655.1. Lineage (NCBI taxonomy): Eukaryota > Metazoa > Chordata > Amphibia > Caudata > Salamandridae > Triturus > Triturus cristatus. The sequence goes on along the minus strand of NC_140589.1, from coordinate 386,544,513 downwards.
ACTCAGAGACGGAATTGTACAGCAGTCTTACAACAACACCCCCTCAGGGGGATAATACACTCCCCCCAACACTCCCAACTCTGGACACTGTTCTGCAATGTATACTCTCCCATCGGGAAAAGTCTCATCAAGATAGTAGGCGCGCACAGACCGCCATGTGGAAGATTCAAGGGGCAGTCAGGAAAGTTGCGAAATCATGCATCATAATAAATGAGCTCCTGACAACCCTTGAAACTAGGACAGAAACTTTGGAGAATGACCAGGCTGATACTCGCACTAGTAGTGCCGCTCACGATGCACAATTAATCGATATACAATGGAAACTAAGAAGATTATGAAAATCGGCAGCGCCGAAACAATTTGCGGGTACTAGGTGTACTGGAGGGAAAAGAAGGATCTGACCCCCGGTCCTACATGGTCAATATGCTATCGCAGGCGTTTCCAGATTTGTACAGATGGAATTGGGCACTGGATGCGCAGAGGGCACACCGGGTCCCATTCAATCTCAAGCAGCCATTAAGGTCGGATGCAAATCACGCGCTATGTTGGTCTACTTTGGTAACTTTCTCCTGCGCCAGTCTATTTACGAAAAAGCGAGAACAACAGCAAAACGAAGTGGAGGGGACTACTCTTTTTTCGTTCAACCAGATTTCTTCCACTTCACAGTAGAGCGACGGTGGCCTCTACGCCAGATGATCAAACCATTTCAAGACTTGGGAGGGCAAGCCTTCCGGTTGTATCCCGCTCGTCTGAAAGTAACCAAGGGAGATCACACCCGGTTTCCGAGATAAAGGCTAAGGAATATTTGGAGATCTGGGATCAGAAATCTGAGCTCAACAAATATAACAATAGGGCTACATATGTAACACTGAATTACACAATGGGAGGACCGTTGATTAATCTGTGTGTCTTACATAGCCAGATTTAATTTGATATTGGTATATAACGGCCATGGGCTCCGTCTTTCTTTCTTCCTATATTGTTTTCTTCTGTTAAAAATGATTAAAATAAGTGTTTTTCCTTTTTTTGTTCTTGGCCTAATGCAGGTAAGAATAGATAAGAATAGATAAGAACAGGACAAGTATTTTTTCCTTTTTTTTTTTGATCAGGGAGCAGCAATCATCACCACAGACTGGGATCAGTCTGGATGCCTTTCAATAGGGGAGGGGGAGGGTTGCAAGGGCACGAGGGGGGGCAAGGGTGGGGTCTAGAAGGAGGGAAAGGGGATAGAGGGTTTAAGCGAGTTGGGCACAAGGTGGAGGGTTAGCAAAAAATTTGGAGAGAACTTAAATTGGAGAGTAAATGAAATTAATCAAATAATAGCAAAATCGAGAAAATCATATAATGAAAATGGATAAAATCAATATCTGTTCAATTAATGTAGGGAGCTGAATGATAAAGTCAAATAAATGTGTGTCACAGAAGCTTTGAGAACATTAAAAGTTGATATAATATGCCAACAAGAAACGCATATTCCCTGGAGCAAGCGAGAGATTTTAACTATTAAGTTCTATTCCCTCGTAGCATGCTCTACTCAAACTTCGAATATTAGAGGGGTAACTATCCATGTCAGAAATAGTATGGGCCCAGCTAAACGAGTCCTGGAAGACCAATGGGGGAGATGGGCTATTGCACTACTTCCTGTTGGTTTGACAGTCTGTACGATATATGGATCAAATCAAGACGATCCACAAGTCTTCAATGATTTAGAAATCAAACTAGCAATATAGCTAGCCCCATTAATAGTATGTGGTGATTTGAATATCAATTACGAAGCAGGTAGCGCACAATTATATAAATATTCAGGAAGAAAACCTCATGTCTTAAGGACTAGTCAATATTTGCTGGATGTGTGGGCAGCAAAATATCCTACCGATCCAGGATATACTTACTTTTCAAACCCTCATGACAAGTATGTTAGATTTGATTATTTTTTGGTATCTTCAACACTCCTTGCAGTCTCAACGACAAAGAAAATGCCTAGATTGTTATCTGACCATAGCCCCCTAATTTTGGAACTTGTACTTCAAACTAAAGATCATCCAATAATGAAATAGACTTTTGACAGGACATTATTAACTAATGAACGATACCTGAAATATATCAAGCAATTGCTGATAGAATATTACGCGATGAATCGTTATAGTTCATCACAATGTATAGTTTGGGATTGTTTCAAGGCAGGCCTTCAGGGGGAAAAAATCAGCCTTGTGGGTAGGACTAGAAAACAAGAGAAAGAAGAGATTAATGTTCTGATTGAAGGTCTGGGAAATTAGAAAAACAACATACCTGTGCAATTAGGCAAAAACAAGAGACCATGGAGATATCATTGCGGCAGGAAATAGCCGTAGCTAAAGCTGAAATCAATAGTTACTACAACAAGAAAGGGGTGGCAGCCTTTCAGGCACACAAAAACAAGAGCTATGAGTATGGGAAATCTGTGGGTAAAATGTTGGCTCTACGGGCTAAACAGAGAGGTGCTAGAAATAACGTAACCAAAGTTAAAGGACAGGATGGTACATCTCTTAAAGATATAAAAGATATTATCAAGGTCTTCGAGAAATTTTATATAGATCTATAATGACAAGATAATCTCAATCCTCTCTTATCTAATGAGAATGAAATATTCACGGGAAATCAATGTAGGGTTAATGAGGAAAGGAAGCAGGAATTGGAAAAAGAGATTACAATAGAAAAGGTAGTATCTGCCCTACAGTCTATGGCCTCAGGAAAAGCGGCTGGCCCTGAAAAAATTCCTTTGGAATTATATAAAGCAATTCAGGACGAAATAGCTCCGCTACTTTTAGATCTGTTCCTCGTTATTCAATACAGTGGGGTTCCCCCGGAATCCTGGCAAGGAGCAGACATTGTGGTTTAAAAAAAAAAAGGGAAAGCCCCCTGATAATCCAGCTTCCTACAGACCCATATCCCTCATGAATGTGGATACTAAGCTGTATTCAAAAATCATTGCGACTCGATCAGGGAGGATCATAGCTCACCTAGTCTCACCGTGGCAACACAGCTTTATACCTGGAAGAGAGACAACAGATCACATTAGACGGGCTATAGCCCTGTTTGATATAACCGAGGTGACAGGTGAGTAGATGGCTATGATCCTCCTGGATGCAGAGAAAGCATTTGATCGAGTCTCAAGGCAATACCTATGGGCAATCATGGCACAAAGATGGTGTGGGCCAGGCTTTATAAAATCAATATAGGCAATGTACCACATGCCGTATGCAAAATTACATGTAATGAGTTTAGAGTCAAGCCAAATTGATTTTGCGAGAGGGACAAGGCAGGGTTGCCTTATATATTGATATCTTTATTGAGCAAATTCTTCAAGACCAGATAATTACTCCACTCTGTTGTAATGACCATGATACAAAAATAATGGCGTATGCCGACGACCTAGCGGTAGTAACCACTGACCCTGAAAGAGCAATTACACAAATCCATAAATTAGCCAGTGATTATGGCCAGAAATCTGGCTATTTACTGAATACAGGGAAAACCCAGATTATTTGCAATTCTAAAACTCCATGTAACGATCCCGAAAACAGGATGAGGTAACCTATTTTGGGATTAAAATAAGCTGCAAGATAGACTCAATTTAGAACATAAACATGCTACCCATGATAAATAAGGTCAGCATGAATCTACGATTACTAGATAGACTCCATCTTACGCTTATAGGAAGATGCAATATAGTTAAAATGGCCATGTTCCCCAAGATTTTATACATGTTTAGATCAATTTGTTCTTAAAAAAATTGGAGAGTATTTTCAGTAGTTTAATTTGGAAATACACAAAAATATTACGATCCCTTAGATTCTTAACACTACCACAAGACCGAGGTAGATAGTCAGCTCCCAATCTAAGATTCTATTACTTTTCAACTTTTTACAGCACATGACCTTTGTGATTTCATCAGGAAATGGGCATGTGACTGATAGACATCAAGAGGCAAATATGGGTATTCCATCTATATATGAACTGTCTATCGGTAAGATAGTGCAGGGAACACTTCTCCGACAAGTCAAGGCCAGTTATTACAAGAAAAATAGGTTTACGGTGGTGATAGCAATGTGGAAAGTCTGGAGTAAAATAGCTGGACTCATGCCAATTCCACAGTATAACAGATATACACCTTTGTGGCAGTCTCCACTATTCCCCATATTAATGTATGATAATCTGGGTAAATTATGGGGAGAAAAGGGGATTTTAAAAATTGGAGATCTACTCTCAAATGATCAGAGGCTGTCATTTAGTGAGCTACAACAAAGATAGGATTTAGGGGCTGTGACTTATTTTAAATATTGACAGATCACTAGCTTTCTAAATCAAGTAAATAGTCAAAGGATCTCCACAAACTGGATACCCTTAATGGAAGCTATGTTGCACCCCCCAGACAAAAATTAAATATATATACAAAATATTGATTGGTACACTTCCTGATGATTTGGAAATAGTGGAAGCTAGATGGGCCACCAAATTAGTAGACCCTGATATAGACCTTTGCCAATCATTAGCACTAGGTAAGGGGACATTTCCTTCAGCTAACCTGAAAGCCCAACATGATTATACCATCTATGATCTTTATTTTACTCCTGCAATGCTCTGCCGCTGGGGGAAAAGAGTGAATGATAAATGTCCCCGATGTGATCAAGGCCCAACAGATACAATACATATGTTCCATGGCTGTGAGAAACTAGAACCTCTCAAAAAGGGAATGCAGGAATTCTTATATGCCGCACTAGTGAGTATAATTAGCATATCCCCTACACTAATGTTACCTGGATACAATGAAAAAATACGATATGATTCAAGTAAGAATGAATTTGTTTTTGTTTCAGTAGCTGTGGCCCGGTTATTAGTCGCTACTCAATGGAAGGATTCTGATCCACCTGTATATTATGCTTGGTTAGGCTGCCTGTTGGCCATATATAATCTCAAAAGGTAATTGTATAATTGCAAAGGGCGGCATGCTAGCAAGAGAGGTGGGGAAATCTGAGTTCCTATGAATAAATGGCTAACTAGCCAAAATGAGGGAAGAGATTAGCTGGCCTAATGGTATTGAATTTATGGGTACAGGCAGCATTTTCTTGCTTTGTTTTTTCCCCATCTCTCATATTTTCTATGTTCTTATTTTTTTCTTTTTTCTTTTTCTCTTTCTTACGGTGTAAATATATGAAATGTTGAACAAATATGCAATTTGCTTAATATATGTATAACTAAGAATGTATATCATATATGTAGTTTAAAATTTACTTTTTGCGTATTTTGTAATATGTATATTCTCTCAAAATAAAAATAAAATAAAAAAAATGTTAACAAGATACGTGTATGTTGGCAAACATTTTACACACATTCTATTGTTTAAAAGTTCCAACAGCAACATTCCTAAAGTTTAGGTTCTGATTGACTTGCTCCTCCATCTCAACTATGATGGCCAGATTTGCTAGGGGGTATTTTATGGTAATATGACCCTTTTATAGGTTGTTTCTGCCATCTCAATTGAGTAGATGAGACCGCTGTGGATTCATTGACAAAAAAGTCTGAATATGAAGAGTGGAATTCTGACTGACTCTATTCCATCTGCCATATTTATTGCCTTACTCTGGAGGTTTGACAGTCTTTCATCCATCACTCCATCAACCTCAAAATCAAGCAAACGGATCTCCATGGTGGATGACAGTGTTACAGATGATATCTGACAGAGCTATAGCATCCCCAAACTTTAAACCTGTTCCTTAGTCATTTTTATGGATGTCAAAGTCCTTCAGTGGGCCAAGGTTGAAGGTTGTATGCAATGAAGACCTCTTGTGCTAGGATAACTGCTGAATGAGATCCCACTGAAGCCACTGGTTTTGAAGGGAAAGGCTCCAGGCAGGGAAATCCCAATTTTGCAGCTGCTGAAGTCCTCTTATTGTGACTGTACTTTTTACACTTTTGTCCAGTCAAGATTTCTACCTTCAAACATCTTTCAATTGAGTAAGACTGAAGCTTGAAGTCTACTTGAAATCAGTCACCTTATCCCTGAATTCCATAAAAAGCTCCAGATGTCTTGGAAGTCACAACTTTTCAGACCTTCTAAGTCTCCCAGGACCTCAGGAACAACACTTAGGCCCAGAAGATACTCCAGTGGAGGCTACCAGCAAAGTCCAGTCCAGGTCCAGCTGTAACTGGTCAATCAAGAGAAAAGGCCTTTTGTAACTTTTTATATCAGTGTAGCCACACAGGAGATCAGCCAACTGATCCTTGGAGTCCAAATTTAGTTCTGGATACAAGCAGAGCAGGTCTAGACCTTCAGGTCTTCACACATATTACAGACAGCAGATCCAGTCCTTTTCATGTTCTGCCTCAGGTGCAGGACATGTTCAGAGGTGTAATGTTTATCCAAATCACTAGATAGTAAGTTGGGTGACTTATTAATACCCCCTAACAAATGCAAAATGTTCAAAAGTTCAAACCTTCTCACTTCTGCAGCACACCCTGTTTGCTTCATGGCACATTATCCCGCAGTGCAACATTTTCAGTAAAATCTATCATGGCACAATCTTTCTGCCTCTCGAGGGAGCTTATGGCACATGTAGGGGTGAGTCTAAGGCAATGGGCACTCCATCCCGCAAAATCACTCCAAACTGATTTTACTCCCAGCTCCCTCTACCACTAAGACCCAAACCAGAAGGACACAAAAGACCCCTCTTATCCAGGCTTCCCCTTATCACTAATCTATAAAGGTACAGGTCTTCCCTAGTCCCTTTTAAGTCCTAAACTGCCCCGCTTGGGTTAACCTGGGTCACATTCCTCCCTAAGTCATTCTGCTAGATCCCAGCCAGTGCTGCTGCTGTGAGAGCGGCATTTCAGCACTCACAGGCCATCTAAAGGCAGACAAATGTCTGTATGTATTTAATAGTATTTATTATTGTGCATTAAAGAGAGACTCATCTTGCTGCGCTCAGGATAACTAAGAGAACACAATGTAAGCTCTTGTCTTGGGCAAATTTGGTTCTGGGAGGACTTCAGTTGTGTTAGTGTAGGCAGTCTTTGTCAAAAGATGCAAGGAAAGGTTACTTTATTCCTATGGTTGTGTTCCTCCAAACCCCCAAAGATGTGTGTGTTTTCCTCCCTGAACTAGTGTACTTCTTATGTTTTGCTTTTCCTATCAGTTTCCTTATGAGATATGTCTCCTATGAACTCCTTGTGGGGAATGTGGTTATGATCTAGTGAGCTAAAGAATAAATGATGGATTCAACCCAGATCTGTGACTGGGGTGAGTGTCAGAAAAGTTTCAGCACTCCAGCCATCATCTCCTTGTGTTTGCTTTCTTCGCCCTAAGTTGGCAGGTTATGCCCAGACGTAGGTCCCTTGCTCACTTTGCCACTTGATTCAAGCTAGCCTGGCTGATGAAGGGTGTTACCCAGAAACCGGCCCCAGGATGCTTATTTCCGATTCAGGGAAGGCCTGGCTTGGCAGTTCGGACTGGACTGTTCCAATGAGGCACAGGGTCAAGACTGATTTTCATATAGCTGGGTCTGAACTGAGGTGGTGAAGTGAGCTAAAGAATGATGATGGAGTCAACCCAGATCTGTGACTGGGGTGAGTGTCTGAAAAGTTTCAGAACTCAGTCCATCATTTCCTTGTGTTTGCTTTGATCTAGTGTCACCTAGGAAATAGGAAAATTGGTTACACCTCTTTTCCTAGACTATGCCTTTTCTAACAATGTTTTCGCTATCTACTTTGCATTACCCGGTTGCATTTCTACTGACTCCTAAGGATGTGCAACCTTTTCAAGAGCACCTTGATTTTCAGTGTTTTTGTGCCTCCTTTTCACACAAATACTGTCTTAAATAGAGTGCGAAAAATTAGCCAAGTCTCAAATTTCGAACAAAAAACCTCCTAGATTCTTTCCAATCAGGTTTCCACCAGCGCCACAGTACACAAGCTGCAATTCTCCAAATAGTCAATGACTCTCTTAGACTTCTTAACTCCAGTAACTCTGCTGCCTGGTCCTCTTGGATGAGTCTGCTGCATTTAACACTGTCAACCATCTGGACCTCCTTCACACCCTAGAACAATGCATGGGATGTGGAAGAGTCCTCAACTGGTCTCCTCATTCCTAACCAACTGTTACCAAATTGTGAAAATGGGTAACTTGTTCTCTAGACTAGTCAGCGTATGTCAAGGGGTCCCTAAAGGCTCGATCATCTCCACAACCCTCTTGACCTCTACCTAGAACCACAATGTATGATTCTCAGAAATTCTGGGATTCTTTTCCACCTCTACACTGACCACCCCCAAAAATACTTGAAAATCTCACCCCGAGAAGATGTCACCCTGTTTTCAAACGTGCTTACAGATTCAAAACTGGATGTCTAACCACCATTTAAAACTCAACTCAACTAAAACAGAATTTCTTTTGATTTTGCCCCTGGAAACAAAAGCTCCAGTACAAGAAAGAATGGCTAACCTTACTGCTCTGGATGACTTCCATACCATTGTCCAGAGTGCCATATCACTTGGTATCACTCTTGACAATCATCTCAATCTTCACAGCCAAATCAAGGCCATGGCCAAAAGCGCACAACTCAATCTTAGGCAGAGTTGGAGCATCAGACAATTGATCCACGAATAAGACCTCAAAAAAGTGGTTCAGTCACTCATACTCTCCATACTAGATTATGGAATTGATTTTCTCTCAGGCATTCCCAAAGTTCACCTTGGCCCACTGATAGCACCACTACATTCACCAGCATGCTTCATTTCAGTTTTCAAGAAATGTGACCACATTTTCCCTGCCCTGCTAATCCTCCAATGGCTTCTCATTGAAGCACTGGCCCAATTCAAAACCGCTTGCACCATCCTACCTAAATGAGAAACTAGAAACTAAAAATCTCTGGAGCAAAGAGGAGGCCCAATCCCTGCTACTGGAATCCCCCACCTTCAATCGAGAATGATACTTAAACAAGTCACTCTGGTAGTGCCACAAGAATCTGGACCTCTCTGCCTCTGGTAGAGCCACACGAATCTGGACCTCTCTGCCTCCTTCCCTCTGCTGAACCACCTGCCTAGTCACCTTCAAAAAGAACCTCATGCTCTTCTTATTTGATAGACACCTTGGTTAATCACCCTTGACCATACTTAAGTGCTCTCACCACCAGGATCTGAACTTCATTGATTATATGAATCTAAATTGATGCTTTAACTGTGTACAACCTTTGACAAGCTTTATTATGTGGTAAATACTGCACTCATCTACTGATGTAAATGTCTGAGTTGAATTACTGGAACTGGAACGCACCATTAACCATGTAACAGCTACTGCTGTAAAGCGCTCTGATGTCTTCAGGCTATGTCCAGACAATATAAAATTTTAAAATAAATAATTTAAAAACCTTGTGCTTTTCGGGGGCATTTGGAGGCACCTGGGTGTACATGCTGTAATATGGCTTACCGTGCACTTGAGTCATTATATTCTCTTAGGTCATCATGGAAATTACAATAGAAGTTAGGGCCCTCATAATGCTCAGAACAGGTAAGCTCTGTGTGGTGAAGTTGTATGTGAGTTTCATGCTAACTGTTTAACAACAGGAGAGGCGTGGTTTAAATATCACAGGACACAAATGGCGACTGGGTTCCTGACTCCTGAGAGAGTTGAAGATGATGTGTCACATCAGAGAGGGAAGGAGGCCTTAAGTATGCTCCAGTACACAATCGACCCTGGGGGAAGAAGTAAGAGGGAAACACTGGGGAATCTAGGAGCCACAGAGGGAGGAGGGAAGGGAAGGTTGGCTTGTTATGGCATGAGCAGTACAGGCAAAGCATGGCATTGGGCAGCACAGGTGAAGCAGGCTGAATGTGTGATTATAGGTGTTAGGCTTACTATTCATATCAAGTATAATTAACAGTAGGAAAAGTGTTGGACTTTAGAGGAGTTAGATTTAGAATTCCCACTCGATTCTAAACAACAGTAGGGAAAGCGCAGGACTTACGAGGGCTTACATTTACTATTCCCGCTGCAGTCTAAGCAACAGTAGTGAAAGTACTGGATTTCAAAGGGGTTACTTTTACTATTTCCATTGCAGTCAAATCAACAGTATGGGAAGTGTTGCCCTTCAGAGTGGTTAAGTTTATTATTCCCACACCAGTCTAAGCAACACTAGGGAAAGTGTTCGACTTCAAAAGGTTTACATATATGAATACTAGTCCTATCACTTTACTAGTCATTTTTTTACACTTAGGACCTGATTATGATGTCGGTCAGAGTTGCCTCCGACCGACATCGATGCGATGCGGAACCGATTGACCTCAGGTCGGCGGTTCTGATACCACAAGTAGGATGCAACCGCACATAGTGCAGTCGCAAACTTCAATTTTTCAATGGGAGCTTGCGCTGCGGGCCGAAACCACCCGCAGCACAAGCTCCCATTGAAAAATTGAAGTTTTTTAACAACCCTACAATGTCTGGCAGACACCACACGGTGCATGGATGTGGAATGGGGCAATACGGAGGGCCAGGAGGAAAAGGGGCCCCCAAAGACACTTTCCAACAGCAGTTCTATGTCAGAAAGGCAGACATGGAACTGCTTTCGGAAAGTGCCATCATTATCCCGACGGAAAAAACACCATCTTTTTTATAGGGCGAACTTTAACCAAAGGTATCGGATATCAGAGCGCTTTACATAGCACCAGTTGCGTTACATAAGGACACATTCTTTTTTATTAGGCACAGGGATATTAAGTAATTTGCCCAGAATCGCAGGATGTTCAGCGTCGTTGCCGAGACTCGAACCCAGTTCCCCAGATTCAAGGCCGACCGCCTTAGCCATTAGGCCAACTCCTCTCCGCAATCCTTTAGGGATTATGAGGCCTTTCCAACTGCCCGACAGGCTCCTTGAGCCCGTCGGAAACAAGTTGGAATCTACAGCTAGTTTAAACTCTGACCGTCATCATTGTAATACAGCGGTGGGAGTTAAAACCTACAATGTCGGTCAGAAAGCCTCCGACCACTGGTTGAAGGCTTTCTGACTGACATTGTAATTAGGCTCATAATATGAAACATAATTTAATTACAGTACACAAATATATATATATATATAATACTCACACAGACCATGAACAAGCCGAAAGGTGAAACGTGTTGGTAGAGGGCTGTTTTCTGCAATAAAGTCAATTCAGCATCCTGGAGTGTCCTGGATTTTTCTTAACAAGAGAAAAGTTGGCGGTATTTACATATATATATATATATATATACATACATACATACATATATATATATGTATACATACATACATATATATATATATATATATATTCACTGAAAAAACCATAGGTTTCACACATGTTATAGTTAGCGGAAATTTTACTGATAAAAAACCAATGAAATTGCCCCGTTATAGTTAGTGCTGGCAACTATAACTCACGCGACCGCAATCCTCTGCTGATGCTAATACTGTATTTAGACACTTATTTGCCCATGTCTTCTTCCATACATTTTTAGCTATACATATATTACAAATATTTTTTTTTATAAAGACACATATGTCATCAGCAGAAGAATGCGGTCGCGTGAGTTATAGTTGCCAGCACTAACTATAACGGGGCAATTTCATTGGTTTTTTAGCAGTAAAATTTCCGCTAACTATAACATGTGTGAAACCTATGGTTTTTTCAGTGAATTTGCAAGGTTTTTTAAATGCTAATTCCTAACTATAACGTGTGTGAAACCTATGGTTTTTTCAGTGAATTTGTACGGTTTTTTAAATGCTAAGTTACTTTACGCCATTCGAGGCGTGCGCGCCCACTTAACGCAGTGCGTTCCGTGCACGGTTTTTATCAACTTTAATAAGCCCTGTACATTTGGTGGCCTTCAGCCACCAAAAGCACAGGGGGTGGGGTCAATGTGGATAGTGTTTTTTTTATTTTGATTTTATAATTTCATGTTGCCAAAATATAGTTTTTTTACTGATGTAATAAGCCCTGTACATTTGGTGGCCTACGGCCACCAAAAGCACAGGGGGTGGGGTAAGTGTGGATAGTGTTTTTTTTATTTCTATTTTTTACCGTACGCTTACGGTAAGCGTACGGTAAGCGTACTCGGCGAAATTGCCGAAAAAAAAATAAAACCGTTTTTGCTCTTGGGGGATGTTTGGGGACTCCCTCAACATGACTATGTGGGAGGGAGTTGTCAAAACAGCCCCGTAACATGTTTTTGGGCATCATGTTTGATAAATAACACTCAGTGCGAGAGACAAAATGGCGGACGCCGCTTCCTGGTTTCGGCCGATTCGAATGTTTACTAAGATCTAAGAGCCAATCAGAATCGCGCTCGCGCACGCCACCGTACGCGTACGGTAAGCGTACGGTAAGCGTACCGTAAGCGGGCTCAGATATATATATTGATTTAAAGGCTATTTTCTCAGAATCTACTGAACAGATTTACACCAAACCTACAAAAGGCACTTCCTTGACATAGGGACTACCTCTCTGCCAAATTTCTAGTAATTCTGTTCAGCCGTTCGGGCTGTAGCTCTGTCTAAAGGTCCTATGGAAAAATGCATGGGAAAAACGCGTTTTGGGACCCCCCTTTTATCTCAGCCCCCGCTTGACGAATCCCCCCGAGACTTTCAGGGTAGGAGCAGAGCGTAGCGCCCCACCTATTTTGAGATATTCGCGAGGATTCATCGACCGGCGCCAAAGTTATTCAAAATAGAATGTTGCGGATTTCCTATGGAAAAGGGGTCCTAACTATAACTACCTACTGGCGACCGCCAGTAGGTAATATATATATATATATATATATTCTCAAAAACAAGCGCTCAGCACACGAGGGTGCACTCGGAGGACCACTATTCACCAGCAGACAGCACGCAGCACTCCAACCCGATGAGTCGTGCCTGACGCGTTTCGGTTTGTACCTTAATCATAGGCTGGACTCCGATATCTTGCATTCATGTTGACACTTTATTTAAATGTTTGCCCACCAATGGGCTCCATGATGAAAAATCCCAAAGCCTGATGGGAAATGTAGTGCCACACAATCTGCCTCGTTGCCCAAATGGGATCAGGTAAGTGTCTGTCCTTCAGCCCTGGGTGGGCCGTGAAGCGCCGCATGTGTCCACAATCCACGGTATCAGTCTCCCCACTTCTAGCGCTAGTCCACTGATTCGCCCGTGGCCCCTCAGCAATTCGAGGATGGTGCACCCTCCACGCCCGGAGCCGGCGTGAATATCTTCAAAAACAAGCGCTCAGCACACGAGGGTGCACTCGGAGGACCACTATTCACCAGCAGACAGCACGCAGCACTCCAACCCGATGAGTCGTGCCTGACGCGTTTCGGTTTGTACCTTAATCATAGCCACGGGCGCATCAATGGACTAGCGCCAGAAGTGGGGAGACTGATACCGTGGATTGTGGACACATGCGGCGCTTCACGGCCCACCCAGGGCTGAAGGACAGACACTTACCTGATCCCATTTGGGCAACGAGGCAGATTGTGTGGCACTACATTTCCCATCAGGCTTTGGGATTTTTCATCATGGAGCCCATTGGTGGGCAAACATTTAAATAAAGTGTCAACATGAATGCAAGATATCGGAGTCCAGCCTCTGATTAAGGTACAAACCGAAACGCGTCAGGCACGACTCATCGGGTTGGAGTGCTGCGTGCTGTCTGCTGGTGAATAGTGGTCCTCCGAGTGCACCCTCGTGTGCTGAGCGCTTGTTTTTGAAGATATTCACGCCGGCTCCGGGCGTGGAGGGTGCACCATCCTCGAATTGCTGAGGGGCCACGGGCGCATCAATGGACTAGCGCCAGAAGTGGGGAGACTGATACCGTGGATTGTGGACACATGCGGTGCTTCACGGCCCACCCAGGGCTGAAGGACAGACACTTACCTGATCCCATTTGGGCAACGAGGCAGATTGTGTGGCACTACATTTCCCATCAGGCTTTGGGATTTTTCATCATGGAGCCCATTGGTGGGCAAACATTTAAATAAAGTGTCAACATGAATGCAAGATATCGGAGTCCAGCCTATGATTAAGGTACAAACCGAAACGCGTCAGGCACGACTCATCGGGTTGGAGTGCTGCGTGCTGTCTGCTGGTGAATAGTGGTCCTCCGAGTGCACCCTCGTGTGCTGAGCGCTTGTTTTTGAAGATATTCACGCCGGCTCCGGGCGTGGAGGGTGCACCATCCTCGAATTGCTGAGGGGCCACGGACGCATCAATGGACTAGCGCCAGAAGTGGGGAGACTGATACCGTGGATTGTGGACACATGCGGCGCTTCACGGCCCACCCAGGGCTGAAGGACAGACACTTACCTGATCCCATTTGGGCAACGAGGCAGATTGTGTGGCACTACATTTCCCATCAGGCTTTGGGATTTTTCATCATGGAGCCCATTGGTGGGCAAACATTTAAATAAAGTGTCAACATGAATGCAAGATATCGGAGTCCAGCCTATGATTAAGGTACAAACCGAAACGCGTCAGGCACGACTCATGGGGTTGGAGTGCTGCGTGCTGTCTGCTGGTGAATAGTGGTCCTCCGAGTGCACCCTCGTGTGCTGAGCGCTTGTTTTTGAAGATATTCACGCCGGCTCCGGGCGTGGAGGGTGCACCATCCTCGAATTGCTGAGGGGCCACGGGCGCATCAATGGACTAGCGCCAGAAGTGGGGAGACTGATACCGTGGATTGTGGACACATGCGGCGCTTCACGGCCCACCCAGGGCTGAAGGACAGACACTTACCTGATCCCATTTGGGCAACGAGGCCGATTGTGTGGCACTACATTTCCCATCAGGCTTTGGGATTTTTCATCATGGAGCCCATTGGTGGGTAAAGATTTAAATAAAGTGTCAACATGAATGCAAGATATCGGAGTCCAGCCTATGATTAAGGTACAAACCGAAACGCGTCAGGCACGACTCATCGGGTTGGAGTGCTGCGTGCTGTCTGCTGGTGAATAGTGGTCCTCCGAGTGCACCCTCGTGTGCTGAGCGCTTGTTTTTGAAGATATTCACGCCGGCTCCGGGCGTGGAGGGTGCACCATCCTCGAATTGCTGAGGGGCCACGGGCGCATCAATGGACTAGCGCCAGAAGTGGGGAGACTGATACCGTGGATTGTGGACACATGCGGCGCTTCACGGCCCACCCAGGGCTGAAGGACAGACACTTACCTGATCCCATTTGGGCAACGAGGCAGATTGTGTGGCACTAGATTTCCCATCAGGCTTTGGGATTTTTCATCATGGAGCCCATTGGTGGGCAAACATTTAAATAAAGTGTCAACATGAATGCAAGATATCGGAGTCCAGCCTATGATTAAGGTACAAACCGAAACGCGTCAGGCACGACTCATCGGGTTGGAGTGCTGCGTGCTGTCTGCTGGTGAATAGTGGTCCTCCGAGTGCACCCTCGTGTGCTGAGCGCTTGTTTTTGAATATATATATATGTATTACCTACTGGCGGTCGCCAGTAGGTAGATATAGTTAGGACCCTGTTTCCATAGGAAATCCGCAACATTCTATTTGGAATAACTTTGGCGCCGGTCGACGAATCCTCGCGAAATTTTCAAAATAGGTGGGGCGCTACGCTCCGCTCCTACCCTGAAAGTCTCGGGGGGATTCGTCAAGCAGGGGCCGAGAAAAAAGGGGGGTCCCAAAACGCGTTTTCCCCATGCATTTTTCCATAGGACCTTTAGACACAGCTACAGCCCGAACGGCTGAACAGAATTACTTGAAATTTGGCAGAGAGGTAGCCATAAGGTCAAGGAAGTGCCTTTTGCAGGTCTGGTGTAAATCTGTTCAGTATTTCCTGAGAAAATAGCATTTAAAAGCATATATATATGTGGGCGGAGCCTAACCACACATCTCATCCTGAGATCTGATTGGCTGTCAGCACTTCATCCAAGAAGTGTTGGCAGCCATCTTGGGACCAATATACATGATAGCACCTCATTAAAAAGCATTGCAGTTAATAGAAGGTTTTAAGACTTTAGTTACATTATAAATCATTTGTTGATGGTACCATACTCATTTTAGGAATTGTGGTATGTTCTAAGGTGATTTCACCATGTGAAAAAGCCTTCTGCTGGGATATCATGATTGAGAGAAAAATATTTTCTCATGCTTTTACCACAGAGGTTTGGAAGGTGATCTATAGGCTAAACTGAGAGCTTATTTTCTGTAAATTCACATTATCTTTCTCAGTCATGTGAGAATGAAGTCTGACATTCTCAGTAAAACATGTACATCCAACAAGGGCAGAGACTGTCAGTTGATTCCTTTGTGTTCTACTGCAGCTTCCCAGAGTGTTCCAAAGAACTACTAGAGCGCTAACAGTCCTACTTATGATAAACGTATGGCACACCTTAAGCCATCTTGCTTGGATTAAAGTGGTAACTCTTAAAACATTTAATTTAAAAAGGAACAAAATGAGGGGGTTCATTTTTCCATAAAAAGTATGATTAGTGCTGCAGAAAGAAAAATTAGGGCACATTTTGAGTGACTTCTCAAATCCTCTTCTATTTCATTAAAAAATTCTGACATGCAGACTGAAACATGCACTTTCAATACCAGCAGCAGTTTTCCCTGGTGAGCAGTAGCTTTACTACAGTGATCTAATGAGCAAAAAGAGTGCTAACGTTCTGAATTTATGGCAAATGTGTGACACATCTGAATGCCTTCTTGATGGAATCAAAGTAAAAAACTGAAAGTATTTCCTACTGAGGAGACTGCAGTAAATGAGGAAATTAGGAAACTTCATAACAAATAAGTCTCCCAAGATGGCCACCTGAGACAAAAGAGCCCAAATGTAGCCCAAATATCACCCAGATGTAGCCCAAGTATAGCCCAATGACAGAATGTCCCAGAATGTTCTTAAAAACAACTAGAGCGCTTACTGTCTTCATTATGACAAAAGTAAGGCACACCTGAAGCCATCTTGATTGGAATAAACTGGTAACACTTAAAACATTTAATTTAAAAAGGAACACAATGAGGAGGTTCATTTTGCCATAGAAATTATGATTAATGCTGAAGAAAGAAAATGAGGGCACATTTTGAGTGACTTCTCAAATCCTCTTCTATTTCATTAAAAACTTCTGACATGCAGACTGAAACATGCACTTTTAATACCAGGAGCAGACTTCCATGGTGCAGTAGTTTTACTACAGTGATCTAATGAGCAACTAGAGTGCTAACATTCAGAATTTATGGCAAATGTGTGACATATCTGAATACCTTCATGATGGAATCAAAGTAAAAAACTGAAAGCATTTCCTACTGAGGAGACTGCAGTACATGAGGAAATTAGGAAACTTCATAACAAATAAATCTCCCAAGATGGCCACCGGAGACAAAAGAGCCCAAATGTAGCCCAAAATCACCCAGATGTAGCCCAAATATAGCCCAATGACAGAAGTGTGCAAAACACTTATTATTTTGTGTTTTTGCAGTGTTATATAGTGCAGACTTGTCAGGTATTGGAGTGCTTTACATGAGCATTGGTTACATCACACAAGAACAAATTCATTTTGGTTGTAGACATGGGGAGACTAAGTGATTTGACCAGAATCACAGAATGTCGAGCTGAAGCAGAAACTTCAACCTGGTTCCCCAGTTGCAAAGTCTGCAGTTCTGGAAGTAACACCACATCCTCTCCCCTAAGTGCAACATTTAATCAAGTGGTCAACTGGATAAAAAAACATAAAGATAACAAATAATTTAAAAGTGCTTTGTCGCTATTTGAAAACTCAGAAAATATGTCCTTATTTTAGTCTTTTAGAGCACTAACCATAATTTTGATGCCAATAAGACCCTCTCATATATGTAATTTCTAAAGGAAATGCTCTAGGTATTACAGTTTTGATTACATCAAGATGATGTCAGGCGTTCCACACTTTTGTAATAAATATAGAATGTTAGCAATCTAGTTGTTCATTAGGATACTGTTGAGAGGCAGAGGCCAGGGGCACGGACTCTGAAAATTGAAGGCAGGTAGGAGGGTGCAAAGGCAACAATTTAACCACACTGAGCAGGCAGGAAGGGCCGTGGAAGCACAACAGACTATGGAGGGCAGTGGAAAGGGGGGCAGGGGCAACAAACCAACAATACAGGACTTGCAAGAGAGGCTGTTGGAGGGAAGATCTATTACGGGTCAAGGAAGCTAGGGGCGGTCCCCAGATCCCCGGGAGCCACCACAGAACTGAGCAGGAGAGTGAGTCAGGGACAAAAGGGGCACCTTAATTTGAGCCGGGGTGCCTAGGAACGCTTGCTCCAAAAATGAAGAAAACAGACATATGAGACATGGAATTGGAGGCAGAATACAATGGCAGTTTAATGAGAAGATGCAACTTCAAAGAAACCGCAGAATAGAGACATAAAGTACAAAATACAGAATCCAGATAATCATACAGCTGTCATAATATTCTCTGTATCTCAATTAATGTACTGACAGAGAGAGAGAGAAAACACATCTATAAATGCATCATGAGAAACAAGTTACACCAAGGAAAATGTTACCTAGGAACACTCACGTTTACTCTTAGAGCAAGCATTCCTGCAATTACAATACAAAATCTTTTAAATGCAAAAGTAAAGAGAACAATGGTTAAACATAACATGACATTTCATATAGGTAAAATAGAATAAGATACTTCAAGCAAAGCAGAGCAAGACATTTTAAGCAAAGGAAGACAAGAGCTCCCAGCTCTTGGGGAAAACCTGCACTCCCTGTTAACCTACATACAGACGGCGAGGTAGTCCGTCGATATCTGTGGGTGCTCCCTTTTTATATCATTTTGTGGGCTCCTTTGCACGCTACATCTACCTACGTATGCTACCCAAAAGCTTCGTCTGCAGATTTTACCAGACATTTCGTCATTTACCCACTTAATGCTGACAATGGACTGGGTGAAAAGGTCAGTCTCTCAGGCCAATCGCTTATCGTAAGTTCCATAGAGCAAGCAGAAAATAATGGGTATTGTACGGGAATTCAATATATTCATGTATAAAATCTCCTCAGTTCTCCTAACTTGACGCTCTGCGGTTGCCACTTCCTTAAAAGCGGGAAACCTGCCCAGGAAGCAAGTACCAGTCCAGGATGCAGCCTACTGTATGTCGACAGCTTCAGGGGGATGTTGAACTTTGATACCGAGCACGGAGCACTCGGGTAGGGTGGGGGCTACTAGTTTGGATCAGAAGGCCTCGCAGACCTGCCTTCAGACTGCTATACACTAAAATTGCAGAGCTATGGTCAATTTAACAAAGAGGCCTACATATTGAACAGAAGGGCCTACACAGGGGTTTTATGCTGGCTGAGTGGTAAGGATGTCTCAGGATAATTATATAGCAACACAGGACCCGCTGGTCAATTTAATACGGCCTACAAATGCAGCTGGCAGGGCAAGGACAAGGGTCTCATACTTCAGGTGTGGACAGAACGGGCCAGGGGCCCCCTGTGATACAAAATCTACCCTCCTTCAAGGCTGTGGCAATGTAATAGACCATTGTGGGCAGAAGGAAGAGGCAATGGTAGTACAACCATACATGCCAACAGACCCGATTCAGCCAGGAAACGTCCAATGTTTTTAAGCTCAAATGGGCTTTATTTGATCTGTCTCCTGTCTACAATATCCTCTTTTTCAATGTAACTCAAAGGGGAAAATCAATACCCCAGTTTTTTTTCAAAATCTCCCTCTTACCAAGTTCAAAATGTTCGCAAGTATGGTACATTGGATCATGGAAGGAAATGGGATAGGGACATGGACTTGGATAACAGAGGACAGGAGGGACATGGAGAGGTGCACCAAACTGACCCTGCAGGGCAGGCATCAGGGTTTGCAGCAGCACAATACACCACACAGGGCATGCAGGACGGGAGTGCAGCACAACAATCCATAGAAAGCAAGAGGGAGGGGACAGGACCATGCACATGGACAACAGAGAACAGAGGGGCAAGAGGCAATGGTAGCTAGCTGACCATAATGGACAGACAGGAGAGAAAGCTGCAGTATAACAGACCATAAAGGGCAGGAGGGACGGATCAGGGGCATTACAATGGAACAGACAAGCCAGGAGGGAGGGAGTAGGGCTGGGGGCAAGGGGGCAGGGCAGGAGCAGCAAGATAGCCATGGAGGTCAGGCAGGATGGGCACTAGAAGCAAGACACACCATGAAGAGCAACAGTGAGACTGTGATGGCATACACACAGACCATGGAGGGAAGGTGGGAGGGGGTCAGGGGCAGCTAACTGACCACACAGGGAAGGTGGGAGGGGCCATGGCAGCACAGAAGACCATGCATGGCAAGTGGGAGGGTTAGTGGCAGCACAATGGCTATGATGGGCAAGAAGGAGGGTGGAGGGGCATGCACAAAGGACGATGGAGGATAGAAGGAAGGGTCAGGACCTGTGCACAGACAAGAAAGTTCAGGGGAAGGGACCTCACAACAGACCACACGGGGCAGGCAGGAGGAGCAGTTGCAGCACAACAGACCAGGGAGGGCAGAAGGGTGTGGCAGTACAATGGACCATGTAGGACAGGAGGAAGAGGATAGGGGCATGGCATGTGGACAGGCAGGGTGGAGGTGGCAGGGACAGGTTACAGTCATCTGACAATGCTAGGCAGGTGGGAGGGGAGTGGCAGCTCAACAGAACACTCAGAGTAGATAGGAGTGGCAGGTCCATGGAACATGGTGGGCAAAAAGGATGGAGCAGGGGCATGCACAAAGACATCGGAGGGCAGGGGGAAGGAGAATAGGGGCAGCAAGCTAAGCACAGAGTTTAAGCAGGAGGTCAATGATGGGGCATAGAATTGGGCAATGGAGGGCAGGAGGAGTGGACTGGTACATCATACTAAATTGAGGGCAGTGGCAGCACATCAGACCATGCATGGCAGGAGGGAGGAGGCTAGTCCATGGATTCACACAACAGAGGATAGGGAGGAAGGGGATGGGGCAGCAAGCTAACTGTTCAGAGAAGGCGGGTATTAGGAACTTTATTGTTTTTAAAACATTGTGTCTGTGCGAACTACTTAAAATATGAACAAGTATGCAGCATAATCTCACTTTTATTCAGGAAGAAGAGGACGTTTGTGACTGTGACTCCGGACTCACTTGGCAGAAACACCCCCTGACCCTCCACCCCCTATCGCAAAATGTAATGCCCGTGAAAAGGGTAGGTGAACACAGTGTTATATAGAACATAGTCCTGAGAGCACGATTGAAAATGAAAACTAGATATAGTGTATGGTATAAACTATGCACCAAAAAGTGTGATATAAGATGAACCGGGCGTGAAATATAATATGCAATACATTGTGCGCAATGACAGATTCATGGGAGAGCGCGAGATAGCACAGGTACTAGCGCGTGCTATGCGATATGCGCGTTGGAGTGTAATATGCACAGGGCAGTGTTGTGTAACCTAACTAGTCTCTAAAGTTGTAATATAAAATATGTGCTGGGGAGTGTAACGTTGCATATGCACTGTGACAAAGATATGGATCCCAGATTGTAATATGTATGGCATAGCACTGTGCGTTATAACATAGGCATCGAGAAAGGCACGTTAGATGGGGCAATATAACCCGTGCGAAGACAAGTGTGGCATGACATATTCACGGGGTGGTGTTACAGTGCACATGGGCTAGAGAGTGTCATAGCATATGCACTAGCTAGTGGAATACAACACAGAGGTGTGTGGCACTCGGCAGGCAATGGTGGGTGTAACACAGCATTGGGCTCTGTCAGGAGCACGCTGTGACTCTCAAGTGATGTTCGTCCCCTTTCCAGAGAGTAAAATAAAAAGTATTACACATCCGGCAGTGGATGTGTGTTTTATTAACCGTGAGGGGGGTTTCTTGCATAGTTTTGGTCGAATTTTTGTCGAATCCCCTTTGAATGGCTTGGTGTGCATGTGTATTAAATGTGCCCGTCAATAGCTACCCATGTTTGTATAAATAAACGACAAGGGTGTCTACCAGGATTAGGCACGGTAGGGCATCAGACATGTCAGAGCTTCACTAGTGGTGTAAATACATTCCACGTGGATTCATTGCATGCATAGTCGCCTTTTAATGAATATCACGCAAATCGTCATGGTGATAGGTACGTACGGTTTGTCCAGCATGTCCTAGGTGTGTCTATAAATATATATTTTTTTAAAATAATAAAAAACAGTGGCCGGCCCTGGGGATTGGGGTCAAAAAAATATAATTAGGAGACTGGCCCTGGGGGATGGGGTCATCAGGGCCAATAAATTAGAATAAGAAGGGGAACCAAACAGCCCCCCTTCTTAAAAAACTAAAATAAATAAAAGACTGGCATCGTGCCGGAGGCCATGCCCCCTCCGTGCAGCACTCTGCAAACGCGCCCCCAACAGGCATCTCCAGTATGCGCCAGGGAGCTGCGCTGCAGCCAGGTGTTCTGAGGCCAAGCCCCTTTTTACACCTCTCTGCAACGCAGCTCTGTGGCGCTTACTGGAGGTACCTAGTGGTCTAGTTTGACCCTAGGGACCCTTAGGATTCAGGGGGACTTAATCTCTCAACTTAGAACAGCCACAGGGCGCGTTTACACAGTGGTGAAGGGAGGGGACGGGGCCTGAGGTGACGTGTGCAAACACGCACTATGGCACGTTTTAAATTGGGGATATAATTTCCCTTCAATACTGAGGGCCCCTGGGGGCTAACTAGCCCACCAAGTGCTTCCAGTAAGCGCCACTGAGCTGCATTGCAGAGAGGTGGTCCAGGCCGTGCCACTTTTTACACCTCTCTGCAACGCAGCTCTGTGGCACTTACTGGAGGTACCTAGTGGGCTAGTTGGACCCTAGGGACCCTCAGGATTCAAATGAACTTAATCTCCCAACTAAAAATGGACACAGGGCGTGTTTACACAGTGGTGAAGGGAGGGGACGAGGCCTGAGTTAACGTGTGCAAAAACGCCCTGTGGCCTGTTTTAAGAGGTAGTTTTAATCCCCATGCCCTATTATACACTAGGGGCTTACAGAGGAGGTCATGCTAATCACAGGGGGACCCCAACGCATAATATTCCCTAGTGTATGTAGGTGTTTTCACTGTATTCTAAGTGTTTAACATAGCACTGGCTCTAGGACTGGTTAGTCAGACTCAGTTACCACCAGTATCCGTCTGAAAAAGTTGAGGGTACAGGATGATTTTGCAACAAGGCTTCTTTCTGCTCTTCTTTTTGTTCCTTCTGCACGTTATCCTTCTTCCTGCACTTATCTTCGTATTTGAGGACTTCTGTTGCTTCTTTCTGCACTTCTTTTGTTTCTTTCTGTGCATTTTTTCTTCTTTCTTCACATGTCCTATCTCTGTAGGCATAGTTAGAAATTAGCATTTAAAAAACCTTTGAAATTCACAGAAAAAACCATAGGTTTCAGGCACGTTATAGTTAGGAATTAGCATTTAAAAAACCTCAGAAATTCATTGAAAAAACCATAGGTTTCAGGGGTGTTATAGTTAGCTGGACTTTTCACTTGTACAAAACCATTGAAATTCCCCCGTTATAGTTAGTTCAGCTAACTATAACTCGCGCGCCCGCAATGCACTGCTGATGACGTCACATATTACATCACTCATGACATGGTCAGTGACATCACTCATGACATCACTGATGACATCTCAAATGACATCACTGATGACATCACTGATGACATCATCCTTGTGATAGAGTGGCAGACCTCCTCTTCCCCTAATATAACCTTTGATACACACATTCAAAAATAGAAATTAAAATTTTAAAAACAATGGACATACCAATACCAGTTACAACAACCTATACAGTAATTCTAAGATCCACATACACATCCACTCATTCACCAACAGTCCTATACAGTCACTCATACATGTACTCACTCATCATATGTACTCATACACCTATACATCCTGTTACACAATGCCACTCATCCATAGAGGTACTCACACACATAGTCACTCATGCTAATAAAGAATCAAACATACATTTACTTGCATATACAGTTATACACACACCACCACACTTACTTCTACGGAAACTTACACATACTTAGTCTTTTAAACAATCACTTATAGAAACACATACTTAGTCATATAGGAACTCTTTCAATCTCTCACTGTCACATATACTCGCTTATATACACCAATAGTCACATATACTAGTTTAAAACATATGTAGTTACTCATAAAGACACTATTGAGACAGTCATTCACTCACTAACACACCCATACACTCACTCATCCACCCATAGAGTCCTGCACACATGCTGTCTTCAACACATACAAAGAGTGAGTCATTCATTCATGCACCTATGCACTACGTAATACCCCCACCGAACCATGCAGACACTCAGACTGATACTCATAAAACCAACTAATAACCTATATAAACACCCATGTAGCTACTCACCAACCCATGCAGCCACTTATACACAAAGTGAGAGACTGATACAGATATTTACATATTTAAACATTACTCACTAAGCCATGTATTCACTATGAAACACTTAATCAGTCAGTTACACAATCAATTTTTCAAAAACAAATCATCCATTTAGACACTTATATACCCATTTATTCTTCCATCGACCTTGAGATATACATATATAAAACATATTTAATTTTCAGAAACACACACATTCACTGGATGATGTCATCAGTGATGTCATCAGTGATGCCATTTGAGATGTCATCAGTGATGTCATGAGTGATGTCACTGACCATGTCATGAGTGATGTAATATGTGACGTCATCAGCAGTGCATTGCGGGCGCGCGAGTTATAGTTAGCTGAACTAACTATAACGGGGGAATTTCAATGGTTTTGTACAAGTGAAAAGTCCAGCTAACTATAACACCCCTGAAACCTATGGTTTTTTCAGTGAATTTCTGAGGTTTTTTAAATGCTAATTCCTAACTATAACGTGCCTGAAACCTATGGTTTTTTCTGTGAATATATATATATTTATATATATTCCCCCGTTATAGTTAGTGCAGGCAACTATAACTCACGCGACCGCAATCCTCTGCTGATGCTAATACTGTATTTAGACACTTATTTGCCCATGTCTTCTTCCATTAATTTTTAGCTATACATATATTACAAATATTTTTTTTTCATCAAGACACATATGTCATCAGCAGAAGATTGCGGTCGCGTGAGTTATAGTTGCCTGCACTAACTATAACGGGGGAATTTCATTGGTTTTTTATCAGTAAAATGTCCAGCTAACTATAACATGTGTGAAACCTATGGTTTTTTCAGTGAATATATATATATATATTATCTACTGGCGGTTGCCAGTAGATAGTTATAGTTAGGACCTATTTTCCATAGGAAATCCGCAACATTCTATTGGGAATATCTTTGGCGCCGATTGACGAATCTTCGCGAAATTTTCGAAACTTTTGTCCAGCTCCACTCCACTCCGCTCCTACCCTGAAAGTTTTGTGGTGATCCATGAAGCCAGGGCGAGAAAAAACGGGGTTCCCAAAACGCGTTTTCCCCATGCAATTTCCCATAGGATCTGTTGTCGCAGCTACAGCCTGAACTGCTGTACGGAATGACACCAAATTTGGCAAAGAGGTAGTCCTCAGTTCGGACTCGTGCCTATTGCATATTTGGTGTGAATCTGTTCAGTAGTTCCTGAGAAAATGAGGGTAAAAAAGTTGTTGATATCTATGGCCGCGGAGGATCCTGCGGACCGTACCCGCACCGTAAGCGCACCCTCCCCGAACGGAGCGCGCACCCTCCCGATCGCGCGCTGAATGCTAATTGGCTGTTGAGCATCTCTCTACATTCAAAACCAGGAACTGTTGGCGGCCATTTTCTGCCTCGGTAGAAGCGAGGCTGAAGATGGAAGGGGAATAAGTGTGTAAAAGATATAAAGGGGGCAGAGTGGAAATACTCTGACTCTCTAGATCTGCTTAGGGGTTCCCAGAAGGACCCCCTGTGGCCCCCCTTTTTAAAAAAAAAAAGCGGCGAAATGCGCGCATGGTGCGCGCATCCTATCGCGTTGGATGCACGGTTTCTCTCGCGGTGGGTGCGCGGATCCACGGCAACGTTTTTTGAGAAACGACAAGAAATCATTGGTTGTATAACAACTTTCTACAGTGAAAGGTAGGGTGTATATTTTTGTTTTTTAAAGGTATGATTGTTATTGGTTAACAAAAACAGATTGTAAGGAACATTATATATGATAAGCTGATATGTTGAAAAGTCAAGCACACTTCCTGTCTTGTGTAGGAACATTGTGTGCTGAGTGCAGTGTTCCATGAGCTGTTTCTATGGTAAGGCAGATTGGGGGAAGGGTTGAAATGTATTTCAGTTGGAAAGGATTGAAATGTTTAACCAATAGAAATGTGTGTTTGCTTTTGAGTTTATGTGTGAAGGATTGTGATTTGATGTTTACATGTATATGTGTGGAAAATGAAAGGGAAACTTTTTCATTCTTTGCTTTTGCTGAGAGGTGCACAGTGCAGAAATTCTGTAAAAGAAAATATAGTGAGTGATTGATATACTCCTTAATCTACAAAAGAACTTGAACGATGAGTTATTTAATTGTGAGGGGATGTATGTAGACTATTTTGATTTTAATCAGACTAATGCATTTTTCCTGCTAAAGTGTAGGGAGTCCTTTTTTTCTCTACAATGTGTGTGCATGTAGAAACCATTCTGTGATTGGCATTTGTGTTTTTCATGTGTTTGTAGACAGATAGCTGTGCAATTTTTATATTTTGGTAGAATTAGAAACCAGTCATTGTTTATGAATTTGTGAAGTGAGTTATGTTATGTTTCTATACTAAAATGTAGTACTACTTTTAGATGAAGAAATGTGTTTTGATATGGTGCAAGGGATAGTGTTGTTTGTCTAGAATCACACAGTGAGTCTGTGTGCATTTGGGAACCACTGTGAGAGAAGCATTTGGTAACATCGTGTATTTGCTGACAGATAACTGTTTTAAAACCAGTCAGGTTGTCAAGTTTTAGTAGCATTAGAAGACAGTTATGGCTTATGCTTTCATTAAATAAGTCAGGCATTGACAGTAAATTACAGTCGTGAAATATGTAGATTGTGTGCAGTTCCCTTACCACTTGCACTGTAGTGAATGAGTTTTGGTAAACTCATAGGGATAGTGGTGCTTGTCTAGAATCACACTGTGAGTTAGTGTGTATTTGGGATCAGTGTGAGAGAATCATTTGGTAACATCATGTATTTGCTGACAGATAACTGTTTTAAAATCTGTCATGTTGTGAAGTTTTAGTAGCATTAGAATCCAGTCTTTCCTTATATGTTGATTAAATGAGTCATGCTTTGACACTGATGTGCTGTACTTAAATATGTAGATTGTGTGCAGTCCCTTTACCCCTTCCACAGTAGTAAATGAGTTTTGGTAAAGTCCTAGGATAGTGTTGCTTGTCTAAAATCACACTGTGAGTCTGTGTGCATTTGGGTAAGGATAAGGATTGTGAGAGAAGCATTTGGTAACATTGTGTATTTGCTGACATATACCTGTTTTAAAACCGGTCATGTTGTGAAGTTTTAGTAGCATTAGAAGCCAGTCTTTGCTTATGCTTTGATTATATAAGTCAGGCTTTGACACAAAAGTGCAGTCCTGAAATATGAAGATTGTGTGCAGTTCGCTTACCACTTCCACAGTAGTGAATGATTTTTGGTAAACTCCTAGGTATAGTGGTTGTTGTCTAGAATTACACTGTGAGTCTGTGTGCATTTGAAAACCACTGTGAGAGAAGCATTTGGTAACATAGTGTATTTGCTGACAGATAACTAATTTAAAACCTCTCATGTTGTCAAGTTTTAGTAGCATTAGAAGCTAGTTTTTGCTTATGCATTGATAAAATGAGTCAGGGTTTGACACTGAGGTGCAGTACCATGTACTATTCTGTTCACTGTGGCAGAACTGAAAATTTAAAAGTTTTACCTAAGCACTGTCTTAGAAGTAGTCTGATTATTTAGTCAGTTTCTGAGGACCAAATAGACTGCTTCAAATGTCTATGCAGTATGCATGTAGTGTTCTAACATACTATAGACTTGTCTTTGACACCTTCAATTCCCTAGTCAGTATCCATACACTTCCAGGAAACATCCTGTCACTTCCTTTGCAGTCCTCTAGAGACCCATTCAACAGTATGTACTAATCCATTTACTGTTCCAAAACCCAAACACTTATAAATTCACCAAGACACTCTCTTTCCAGTACTCTTATGATTCAGTCACTGCCTAAGTATTCATGCACTGAGCCAGGTCTTAGCACATGGACTTCTTCAAACCCCTATCCACTATGCATACAGTCCTCTAAGCACCTACACACTTGTCTTTCACACCTTCAATTCCCCAGTCAGTATCCGTTCACTTCCAGCAAACACCCTGTCACTCCATTTGCACTCCTCTAGTGACCCATTCAGCATCATGTACTAATCCATTCACTGCGCCAAACCCTAATAAATTCACCCAGGCACTCTCCTTGCAGTACTCTAATCATTCAGTCAGTACCCAAGTACTCATCCAGTGACCCAGGCGTTAGTATATGGACTGCTTCAAACCCTTATCCACTATGCATGCAGTCCTCTAACCACCTACACAATTGTCTTTCTCACCTTCAATTCCCTAGTCAGTATCCATACACTTCCAGGAAATACCCTGTCACTACCTTTGCAGTCCTCTAGTGACCCATTCAGCACTATGTACTAATCCATTCACTGTGCTAAAACCCAAACACTTATAAATTCACCAAGATAGTATCTTTGCAGTACTCTAATCATTCAGTCACTGCCTAAGTATTCATACACTGAGCCAGGCCTTAGCACATGGACTGTTTCAAACCCCTATGCACTATGTATGCAGTCTTCTAACCACCTAGACACTTGCCTTTCACACTTTAAATGTCCTTGTCAGTATCCATACAGTCCAGCACTTGCGACTGCTTTTGCACTCCTCTAGTGACCCATTCAGTACCAAGTACTAATCCATCCCCTGTGCGAAAAGCCTAGCACTTATAAATTCACCTAGGCACTCACCTTGCTGTACTCTAATCATTCAGTCAGTACCCAAGTAGTCATGCAGTGAGCCAGGCCTTAGCACATGGACTGCTTTAAATGCCTATGCAGTATGGAAGCAGTCCTCTAATCACCTACACAGTTGTGTTTCACACCTTCAATTCCCTAGTTAGTATTCATACTCTTCTAGCAAACACCCTGACACTCACCCAGTGTGTCTCCTTATAGTACTGTAATCATTTAGTCAGTTAGCATGTAGTCTTTTAGTGAGGTAGGCTTTAGGGCATGAACTGCTTCAAAGTAGTATGCACTATGCATGTAGTGTTTTAACGATCGTCACACTTGTGGTTCAGGGCTATAGTTTCTTAGTCAGTTTTTATATAACATGTGTTTGTACAGTAATGGAATAGTATAAATTTGAAAGTTATTAACATACATTTAATTGTGATTCTATTTACAGATACAGAACAGGAGTGTTTCTCATCTGTTTGCACTCTTCTTGTGCAAGATTGTTTGGATGAAGGGTCTTTAGGTGTTTCATCATACTTGCTGTGCCGCACGAGTATTTTTTGTTAGGATCCCCTCGTAACAGAACTCTTTGGCAAATTTTGCGAATGAATAAGGTGGCATTGGTCTTTGTTTGCCCCTTGGAAAAAGTTAAAAATTTCTTCACCACTGAAGAAAAACGTTGTGGGCGTGGTGCCTTCTGCAAAAACATTTCCTCAGATTCGGTAAATATTTTAAAGCGGCAACATTTACAATTTTTGTAAGTTAAACTTATACAATTTTGTTAGCTGTATACATTTTTTATATCTGTTATGTTTTTTTCTTGTGGTATTTTGTTGAGAACACCATGTTGGTTTTTTTTAACAATCTTTCTGATTTTCCAGGTCTGTCGTCGACATCCGTGGTTCCTACAGGAGTGTTCCACCTTGTTGTTTTGTATTATTGTTGTTACATTTTGTTTATTAGTTTGGTGTTTATATTTATGTTAATAAAAAAAAAAAGTTTGAAAATAGTTTATCGTTTATATATTTATTATTATAAAAAATAAAGTTTGAAAAAAAAATGAATAATGTTTTTGGTTGTTCTCTTAACTGCTGTGTGACTCTTTCTTGTTCTTCTTACTGTTATTTGATGGAGTCCACCATGGTGTTAAATTTTCGGGCACTTATCGCTGGAATACTGGTGATATCTGCAGTTTGCACCAACTTCTGAATAGTGTGTTAGATTTATCTCAACTTTACGTTAAAGTGCTGATAATGAAATGGAGAGTAGCCGTTCCCGTGCAAAAAGACATGAGGTGCACCTTTGCGATTTATTCTAAATACTAAAATCCTGTATTGTATTGCACTGAGGTATTGGCTGCACTTACAGTGTACACACAAAATCCATTAAGAAATCTCATTGTATTTTTATTGATTGGGAATAGTGCGTCAGGTGCTGGATCTTGACGAGATACACTGCTCAGTTCGTATATTGTTGTGCACACGAAAAAAATCACATCACAACTTTCACCCCAATTGCAATGCGAAACAAATTCCGGCGATAAGACACCTTAGCACCAGGGATTTTACACCTGCTTTCTGCTGGTGTTAAGCAGGACAACTACCTGCACCATGAAAGGGAACACAGCCAAGAGCCACACCAGAACACCCACAGGTGCCATAGAGTCAATAAGCATGATACAGGGATACCCATGAGGGCCAGAAGACTCATCTCAACAACTGCAGGACCGCCAATGCCCCCCAACCCACATCTTAGTAAGTGTGTCCCTGTGGTCATTGTCTTAGCATGATGGGCACGAGCCCTGCAACATCACAGTGTGCTGTCACCACAGCGTTGGCAGTGAGCCTGGATGTGTAGCTACGTACGCATCCTCCTTCATGCACAACTGGCGTGTGCTGGTCTGGGGTTCACAGGTCAGTTGAGGGGTGTGCCTATCCGGCAAGGGGAACGGGGTGTCATGGACATGTCCGTGTACAGGAAGTGCAGTAAGTGTGTCTCTGTGTGCTGGTGTGGCCTGTTACAAGAGCCGCAGCAGTCAATGTTGTAAAGTGGCATGTACCACCTCCAAACGGCACTGTGATGTTGTTGTTGGAATGTAGCAGGACATGCGCAAATAGGCATTACAATGGCGTGCTGAACGAGTGCACGAGATACAAGAGCTCACCATACAAAAGTGTGGGGGCTCGTGGGAGGGAGGAGCAGCCGTTTGGCAACATAGCACACAGTGAACTCGCCCATGTGCCACATGCTGGGCATCTCATCCATGATGACCACGGTCGCAGACATCCCACAACACCAACGACTGGCCTTTGTACACATCCTGTATGAATGCAGCGTGGTTTTTACTTCTATGCTCGTTCAGTGGTGTG
This sequence comes from Triturus cristatus, assembly GCF_964204655.1. Lineage (NCBI taxonomy): Eukaryota > Metazoa > Chordata > Amphibia > Caudata > Salamandridae > Triturus > Triturus cristatus. The sequence goes on along the minus strand of NC_140589.1, from coordinate 386,513,120 downwards.
ATGTTGGCGGATTGTGTGACTTGTGCTCCTTGTTGGTGTGTTTCATTTTGGCCATTGTTTGTCTATACTTGTGCTGTACTTAATTGTGCATGTGTGCCATTCTGCCCATCTCCCCTCACCCCCCCACTCCCTGCTTCTTCCTCTTCCTGGTGCTGTTGTGTCTATAATTTTTTTGCTGCACACATAAATACATGTAAAGAATAAATTAGAATAGTTCCTTGATTCTTTTAGGTTTCAAAACTTCTCTATCGGTTTCTTTTTAATGTTCCATATGAACCGTTTTTTAAATATTCAACAACACATAGAAGTCAGAAGTGCAACATATTCTAACAACACACTTTCTAGAACATTCTACAACACGTGCAGGTTAAAAGTTCATCAATTTTTTAAAACTTTACGATATTTTTTTGTAACATTTTCCTGAACATTTAATGACAAGTACAGGTTAAAATTTGATGATTGTTTTAAGTTCGAACAGTGCCTTCCAAATGCAAGTAGCAGGTGTGGTTGAGCTGAGCAAATGTTATCCTATGATATGTACTCCACGTTGAAACTGCTTTTTCTTAACCAATCACAAAGATGCTTTTCCACAAAACTAATGTGCACCCTACTTTTAAAAAAGAATGCTTTTCATGATATCTTCAGAGATAAGTTATAGATAGGAATTAGCATTTAAAAAAACCTTTGAAATTCACTGAAAAAACCATAGGTTTCATGCACGTTATAGTTAGGAATTGGCATTTAAAAAACCTTTGAAATTCACTGAAAAAACCAAAGGTTTCAGGGGCGTTATAGTTAGGAATTGGCATTTAAAAAAACCTTAAAATTCTCTGAAAAAAACATAGGTTTCAGGGGTGTTATAGTTAGCTGCACATTTCCCTCGTACAAAACCATTGAAATTCCCCTGTTATAGTTAGTTCAGCTAACTATAACTCCTGCCCCCGCACTGCACTGCTGATGATGTCACATATTACATCACTCATGACAAGGTCAGTGACATCACTGATGACATCTCAAATGACATCATGACATCACGGATGACATCACTGATGACATCATCCAGTGACTGTGTGTTTCTGTAAATTTTAAATATGTTTTATATATTTATAGTGAAAGGCCTGTGGAAGAATGAGTGGCTGTACAAGTGTGTGAATGGATGATTTTCTAGGTGCGTAACTGACTCTATAAGTGAGTCATTAAATGTATCTTACTGCACACTAGTGACTAAACTGTGTGAATGTCTGTATGTTTCTGTCTGTTGGTGTATAAGTGGCTGCATGGTTTTGACTGACTAGGTGTGACAGTACCTCTATGGATGATTGGTGGTGTGTGAGTGTCTATGTAGGTGTATAAATGCATATGATAGTCTTGTACGGAGTGACTGTAAGTATAAGTGACTGTACATGTGAATGAGTGGAGGTGTATGTAGACCTAAGAGTTAATAAGTGGGTATGTAGTTATTGGTATTGGAGTATCTATGGTTTTGAGAATGGACGTTTGAAATTTTGAGTTCGTGTATCAACGGTTAAATTAGGGTGTGAGAAGATGCAGTAATTTATCACATGGATGATGTCATCAGTGATGTGATCAGTGATGTCATTTGAGATGCCATCAGTGATGTCATTTGAGATGTCATCAGTGATGTCATCAGTGATGTCACTGACCATGTCATGAGTGATGTAATATGTGACGTCATCAGCAGTGCATTGCAGGGGCGCGAGTTATAGTTAGCTGAACTAACTATAACAGGGGAATTTCAATGGTTTCTTACGAGGGAAATGTCCAGCTAACTATAACACCCCTGAAAGCTATGGTTTTTTCAGTGAATATATATATTCACTGAAAAAACCATGGGTTTCAGGGGCGTTATAGCTAGCTGGACTTTTCACTTGTACAAAACCATTGAAATTCCCCCGTTATAGTTAGTTCAGCTAACTATTACTCGCGCGCCCGCAATGCACTGCTGATGACGTCACATATTACATCACTCATGACATGGTCAGTGACATCACTCATGACATCACTGATGACATCTCAAATGACATCCCTGATGACATCACTGATGACATCATCCAGTGAATGTGTGTTTTTCTGAAAATTACATATGTTTTATACATGTATATCTCAACGTCGATGGAAGAATAAATGGGTATATAAGTGTCTAAATGGACGATTTGTTTTTGAAAAAGTGATTGTATAACTGACTGATTAAGTGTATCTTAGTGAATACATGGCTTAGTGAGTAATGTTTAAATATGTAAATATCTGTATCAGTCTCTCACTTTGTGTATAAGTGGCTGCATGGGTTGGTGAGTAGCTACATGAGTGTCTATATAGGTTATTAGTTGTTTTTTTGAGTATCAGTATGAGTGTCTGAGTGTCTGTATGGTTCGGTGGGGGGTATTACGTAGTGCATAGGTGCATGAATGAGTGACTCACTGTTTGTATGTGTAAAATACAGCATGTGTGCAGGACTGTATGGGTGGATGAGTGTGTGCATGGGTGTGTTAGTGAGTGGATGACTGTCTCAATAGTGTCTTTATGAGTAACTACAGATGTTTTAAACTGGTATATGTGACTATTGGTGTATATAAGTGAGTATATGTGAGAGTGAGAGATTGAAAGAGTTCCTGTATGAATAAGTATGTGTTTCTATAAGTGATTGTTTTAAAAACTAAGTATGTGTAAGTTTCTGTAGAAGTAAGTGTGGTGGTGTGTGTATAACTGTATATGCAAGTAAATTGATGTTTGATTCTTTATTAGCATGAGTGCCTATGTGTGTGAGTAACTCTATGGATGAGTGGCGTTGTGTAACAGGATGTATAGGTGTATGAGTACATATGATGAGTGAGTACATGTTTTAGTGACTGTATAGGACTGTTGGTGAATTAGTGGATGTGTATGTGGATCTTAGACTTACTGAATAGGTTGTTGTAACTGGTATTGGTATGTCCATTGTTTTGAAAATTTTAGTTTCTATTTTTGAATGTGTGTATCAAAGGGTATATTAGGGTGAGAGGAGGTCTGCCACTCCATCACAAGGATGATGTCATCAGTGATGTCATTTGAGATGTCATGAGTGATGTCATGAGTGATGTCACTGACCATGTCATGAGTGATGTAATATGTGACGTCATCAGCAGTGCATTGCGGGCGCGCGAGTTATAGTTAGCTGAACAAACTATAACAGGGGAATTTCAATGGTTTTGTATGAGTGAAAAGTCCAGCTAACTATAATGCCCCTGAAACCCATGGTTTTTTCAGTGAATTTCTAAGGTTTTTTAAATGCTAATTCCAAACTATAACGTGCCTGAAACCTATGTTTTTTTCAGTGAATATATATATATATATATACACATATTTCTAAGGGTCACTATCTAAATTAAAAAAAGAAAGAAAGGAAAAAATAAAATGATATTTCATAATATTAACTTCCTCAAGTAACAATAAAATAACAACATTTTTAAATCATTACCACCTCAAGTTTAATCAAGAAATATCATTCAACAAACAATATTTTACAAACACTTGCCATGAAATAAATTAGTTTAAAAAGAAAGCAATATACATAATTACTATTTAATGATTTACATATAGTTGAATAATAGAAATAGTAATTTCTTCCCTACATCTACCTAAAGACATAACAGACAATTTAAAATACATGTGCAATTAACATATACAATTAAAGTACGTGTTAAAAATTCCACAATAATCATTAAATAATTAATATACATAATGAATATTCAAATAACATTTAATAGTATCAAACATATTTAAAATTACATTAAAATATATTTAATGTAATTCAATTTTCTACCCAATGCCTTCCAACACCCCTATAAAACCAGCATACAGCAACTGAAATATAACATAAATAAATGACTATAAACTATATAAATAATGAACAATCAATTAAATAATAATTACCAATGAAAAACGAACCTACGTACCCAACAGCCCGTTGCTAAAATATAACTTACTATTACTAATAATAAAACAAAAATCAAAAATAGAATTACTAGTTTAGCTTCAAAATATAATATGAAGTAAAATAATTTACACAATTAATTACAAATTATTTGATTTTAAAACAAATTATCAGTACATTAAGAATATATCTAATTTACCCCATTATCCCTACAAACCCAACAACACAGTACAACACTATAACTTAGTAATAACATTAAAAAAATTAATGAAATCACTTAAAATTCCAAATATTATTTCAGAAAAGTAAACATATCTATACCAACTATACTAATACCTAAATTTTTTTATTTGCTAAAACATAGTCAAATAATTTTCAAAACAATCTCTTTTTTACAACTATATTACTGAAAATGATATTAAAAACAGCAAAAATCTATACCTCAGTATTTTTGAATCACAATATTTTCTGCAAATATATTTGCTGTCCAATTTTTGTAACTCAATATTTTGTATAAACTCCCTCTAGACCAGAATCCTTCAAATCCTTTTGCTCAGAGACCCATATCTAAATGTTTGGAAGTCAGGGTCACCCTGAAAATATTTATGGCAAGAATTAGGGGAGCTGGAGGGTCAGGGCTGTATGCAGTGGGCAGGGCCAATTATATCTTTTCAGATTTATATTAAGTAACACATATTAAAATAATTATAAAACAATAATTTTACAACTATATTACTGAAAATGATATTAAAAACAACAATATTCCTGACAACTATGTAATTTACTAAAAAACAATATTCTATAGCTTAATAATTTTACTTCCAATATTTTTGGATGATATTTCTGCTCGCAGATATTTTTTACTCAATATTGTTTCTAAATATGCTCTACACCAGAGGTTTTCTAACCTTTTGCTCTGAGATCCCCTAAGTAAATCTGTTTTGAAGTCATGGCCCACCGCCAAATAGTTATGGCATGGGCTGATTGAGCTTGAAGGGTCAGGGCTGTACACAAGGTTGGTGCCTATGATATCTTTTCAGGGGTGCTATTTCTGTGACTCATAATCCATGCCATATGAGACTTAAAAAAGAGCAAATACATCAAACAAAAACAGACATTGACCAAAAACATGGGTCCCCAATATGAGTATTGTGAGCCCCGCACTTTCCATGTCCCCAATTCAAAAGCATCACCTGCACTAATGATAGCTGTGGATTCAGTTGCAGGCTGCCTCCTTTGCCTCTTCGTCCCTCCACACCGAGTGGCTATGACTCCAATATGTAAGTAGTCTGTCCCTTTGAGGAAAAAATGAGATCTGCCCTCCTCCCTGCAATCATGGTGCCATGAGCCCTAAAGCTATCAAGGAAAAGGATCCCCTTGCCCTTTTGACAGTCTTACTTGTAATGCAGTGCCGCTGCACCTGCTGTAATAATGATAGCTACAGCCTTACAAAGCGGGCTGGCTCTGGCCATTGTTAAAACATAAGGCCCATTTTGCGTCGTCACATCCCCCCCACCACCATCATGCTAACGGACTACACTTAGGTGCCGATCACGATCCGGTAAAAAATTCCCCCGTGCGACTCGTATCGGGTCTTTTTACCGTACGAATCGTACAAGTGCCGTACGAACTGGCAATCACGATTCGCATGGTAAAAAGTCCATACGAACCGCACTGGGAATCATTCCCCACACGTCCTCGGGTCGGAAAATGTGTCCGACACGTCCTCGGACGATTTACCTTACAAACGTGAAAATCCAAGTCCGACCGAGGAATCACGATCCATCCTGTGCGTCCGAGGTTACAACCGTATGGAAAAATCACCGTCCGCACCGAACTCCTACAGCAACCATGGAGACATGTGCCCGCATACGCGCCCAACACTCCCCCCAGCCCCCGTACGTCCGACACGTACCCCCCGTATATGTATACCCCCACCCGTCTATGTACACCCCAGTACGTTCCAGTCGTACCCCCACCCCAGTACGTGTCGTACCACCGTCAATGTACACCCCCCCACCCCAGTACGTGTCGTACCACCGTCCATGTACACCCCAGTACGTTCCAGTCGTACCCCCACCCCAGTACGTGTCGTACCACCGTGAACCTAAACCCCAGTACGTTCGAGCCCCACCCCCACCCCAGTACGTGTCATACCGCCCGTGTACCTACACCCCAGTACGTTCCAGTCGTACCCCCACCCCAGTACGTGTCATACCCCCCGTGTACCTACACCCCAGTACGTTCCAGTCGTACCCCCACCCCAGTACGTGTCGTACCCCCCGTGTACCTACACCCCAGTACGTTCCAGTCGTACCCCCACCCCAGTACGTGTCGTACCCCCCGTGAACCTACACCCCAGTACGTTCGAGCCCCACCCCCACCCCAGTACGTGTCATACCCCCCGTGTACCTACACCCCAGTACGTTCCAGTCGTACCCCCACCCCAGTACGTGTCATACCCCCCGTGTACCTACACCCCAGTACGTTCCAGTCGTACCCCCACCCCAGTACGTGTCATACCCCCCGTGTACCTACACCCCAGTACGTTCCAGTCGTACCCCCACCCCAGTACGTGTCGTACCCCCCGTGTACCTACACCCCAGTACGTTCCAGTCATACCCCCACCCCAGTACGTGTCGTACCCCCCGTGAACCTACACCCCAGTACGTTCGAGCCCCACCCCCACCCCAGTACGTGTCATACCCCCCGTGTACCTACACCCCAGTACGTTCCAGTCGTACCCCCACCCCAGTACGTGTCATACCCCCCGTGTACCTACACCCCAGTACGTTCCAGTCGTACCCCCACCCCAGTACGTGTCATACCCCCCGTGTACCTACACCCCAGTACGTTCCAGTCATACCCCCACCCCAGTACGTGTCGTACCCCCCGTGTACCTACACCCCAGTACGTTCCAGTCGTACCTCCACCCCAGTACGTGTCGTACCCCCCGTGAACCTACACCCCAGTACGTTCGAGCCCCACCCCCACCCCAGTACGTGTCATACCCCCCGTGTACCTACACCCCAGTACGTTCCAGTCGTACCCCCACCCCAGTACGTGTCATACCCCCCGTGTACCTACACCCCAGTACGTTCCAGTCGTACCCCCACCCCAGTACGTGTCGTACCCCCCGTGTACCTACACCCCAGTACGTTCCAGTCGTACCCCCACCCCAGTACGTGTCGTACCCCCCGTGTACCTACACCCCAGTACGTTCGAGCCACACCCCCACCCCAGTACGTGTCATACCCCCCGTGTACCTACACCCCAGTACGTTCCAGTCGTACCCCCACCCCAGTACGTGTCGTACCACCGTCAATGTACACCCCCCCACCCCTGTACGTGTCGTACCACCGTCGATGTACACCCCAGTACGTTCGAGCCCCACCCCCACCCCAGTACGTGTCATACCCCCCGTGTACCTACACCCCAGTACGTTCCAGTCGTACCCCCACCCCAGTACGTGTCGTACCCCCCGTGTACCTACACCCCAGTACGTTCGAGCCACACCCCCACCCCAGTACGTGTCATACCCCCGTGTACCTACACCCCAGTACGTTCCAGTCGTACCCCCACCCCAGTACGTGTCGTACCCCCCGTGTACCTACACCCCAGTACGTTCCAGTCGTACCCCCACCCCAGTACGTGTCGTACCCCCCGTGTACCTACACCCCAGTACGTTCGAGCCACACCCCCACCCCAGTACGTGTCATACCCCCCGTGTACCTACACCCCAGTACGTTCCAGTCGTACCCCCACCCCAGTACGTGTCGTACCACCGTCAATGTACACCCCCCCACCCCTGTACGTGTCGTACCACCGTCGATGTACACCCCAGTACGTTCGAGCCCCACCCCCACCCCAGTACGTGTCATACCCCCCGTGTACCTACACCCCAGTACGTTCCAGTCGTACCCCCACCCCAGTACGTGTCGTACCCCCCGTGTACCTACACCCCAGTACGTTCGAGCCACACCCCCACCCCAGTACGTGTCATACCCCCGTGTACCTACACCCCAGTACGTTCCAGTCGTACCCCCACCCCAGTACGTGTCGTACCCCCCGTGTACCTACACCCCAGTACGTTCCAGTCGTACCCGCACCCCAGTACGTGTCGTACCCCCCGTGTACCTACACCCCAGTACGTTCGAGCCACACCCCCACCCCAGTACGTGTCATACCCCCCGTGTACCTACACCCCAGTACGTTCCAGTCGTACCCCCACCCCAGTACGTGTCGTACCACCGTCAATGTACACCCCCCCACCCCTGTACGTGTCGTGCAACCGTCGATGTACACCCCAGTACGTTCGAGCCCCACCCCCACCCCAGTACGTGTCATACCCCCCGTGTACCTACACCCCAGTACGTTCCTGGCGCACCCCCAACACAACCTCCTAAGTACGGAGCGCACCCCATGCCCCAACATCACAACCGCATGTACGAGTCGTACAAAGCCACACACAAGGACATAATCGTACAACCAAATGGCCCATGTACACACCGTACACACGCTCAAAACGCACGTACACAACAAGGACAAAACAAAACAACACAAGAATACACCATTCGAAAGGCACACAGCCACTAAACATGGCCAACAACCACTAAAATAACACAATCACTGACCTGCAACTGTCAAAAACAAACAGAGGCCCAATACACCACCACTCCTTATAACACACCCACCCAAAATTCAAACACTGCCACACCCACCCATGGACCAATGAAAAGGGCCCACACACACAAACCATGAGCCTTTGCAACAGACTCACTGCTGCCAGACACCACAGAACCAGACTACAAGCTACACCACATCTTACACTTGCACACCTTCACACGACCACCCTCACAAACACCCTCTCATCACATTCACACACACACACAACCATCCACACCCCCCCCAACATCCACACACCCCCCACACCCACACCATCCCCACCCACACCCCTCACCATGCCCACTACCAAGAATCCAAAGTTCAGTCACCGAGAGTTGGAGGTCCTTGTTGATCAAATCCTCAGAGTCGAGCCACAGATCTTTGGAACATTGGTCAGAAGCACCAGCCAGGCAGCCAAAACAGCCATGTGGCAGACCATCGTCGATGCTGTGAATGCTGTTGCGGACACCAGGAGGACCAAGCAGGATTGCCAGAACAGGTGGTACGATCTGCGGAGGAGGGTCAGAGCCAAGAGGCAGGAGGAACACGACCAGGCCAACGCCACTGGAGGAGGGCCCTCCCGCAGAGCCGTAAAGTACCATCCCTGGGAGGAGAGGGTGATGGCCATACTGCCGGTGGAGGCAGTTGAAGGAGTAGAAGGACTCCGAGAGTACACAAACAACGCACCTCACATGGGGGGAACTGCAACCACAACCAAAATTAATAACAGGCACGCAACCACCACAAGCCATCGCATGACTCAACCACACTCCATGAGCAGGCACATGCCACTGCTGCCACCATGCCCCATGCACCCAGCTGGACAATGTCAAGTCACAGGCCACAGAAGACAACAACACATGACACGGTAACCCGGATGGCGGGAGGCTGGGCACCAAGAATCACATAGTGCGACTCCAAAGCAGACAACAATGCCCTCTGCCCATATGGCCTAGGTCACAGCCAGACAAACACTGTGTCCCAACACAGGAATGACTTGCCAGCAAATGGCGGACGCCTTGCATCAACACATGGGGGTGAAGGCACTGTTTTGCACATGACAGCAGCTAATGAACAGCCAACATTGTGAAAGAGTGGCAGCACACACCACCACAGCAGCAGCGCACAGACACACAGCAGACAAAATGGGTGCCTGGAGATCAGAAGCAAACTCACATCAACAGGCCAAGGGCCACTCAAAGATCTGCTAACAGTGTGTGCCCAGGAAGCTGGGCCAAGGTGACAGAGGGTGACACACGGAGGGAGGGAGAGGGGGACACAGAGGGAGGGAGAGGGGGACTGAGAGGGAGGGAGACGGACAGAGGGAGGAGGCTGACACACAGAGGGAGGGAGAGGGGGACAGAGAGGGAGGGAGAGGGGGACAGAGAGGGAGGGAGACACAGGAAGATGGACAGAGGGAGGAGGCTGACACACAGAGGGAGGGAGAGGGGGACAGAGAGGGAGGGAGAGGGGGACAGAGAAGGAGGGAGACACAGGGAGAGCAAATCAGTCCTTTGGTGTGTGGGAATGTCTGCTCGTCAGCAGGTGGACTGCGTGCATGTAGACAAGGGTGGCCAGTGCCAGAACCCCCCCTCTTCATCATGGCAAAACGCAGGGCCATGTCACAACCTGTACACGAGCACAAGGACAGCCACCTGCATCATATAAGTGTGTGGATCCACTCCATGTGCACATGTACAGTGCTACAAGGAAGGCACAAATGCATGGCTCGCCACACATGCACACTCCACTGCTGACTGCAGTCACACTTGACGCAGCAAGTAAGACTGTGCCACACATAGTTAAAGGGGCCAAAGTGGTGCCCAAGGGACACACCCATGCACAAGTGCACTGTGAGTGGAATGCAAGACAGATCCTAATTCCAAGAGGAAATGTGCCAACTTTGTAACGGATGAAACATGGATGTTGCATGGATCAAAATTAACATTTTCTCTCTCACACACAGGTCAACGTCGTGCTGCACCCCCCAACACTGGGGGGGAACACTCACAGGACCCGGATCTGCAGGAGACCGATCCCACCGGCAGCGACCACTCTCACCACTCTGCGGACGACCCCGACCGACCTGGCCCCTCTGGTGTCCAACCACCTGCAGCACCTGCGTCAGGTACAACCGTGCCAACTACCACCCCCACTCCTGCCACATCCCAGGAGACACCCAGGATCCCTGCCCCAACACCACAATGCAGCCAGGCTCGCCAGGAGGGACACGGTGTCCCGGGCACCCAGGAGGAGGCAGGCGACAACGCCAATGCCACCCCTCAGGGGTCCCGGAGACCCGATGTTCCCACAAGTGCAGGCCAGACGCAAGTGGGCAGGGGTGGTGGGAGTGGAGGACGGCGGAGGCGCGAGCCTGACCAGTTGGCTGGAGATCCGGTATTTTCCCATGTCCGTAACATCCTGGACTCATACCGGCAGGACACCACGGGCATGGCCCAGGTTGTGTCCGTCCTCGAGGGGATCAAGGTCCAGCAGGCCCAGCAACATGCGGAGCTAATAGCCTGTCTACAGGTACACCAACGGAGGATGGAGGACAGACAGGCTGAGCAAGTGACGGCGTCCCAGGGGATTCACGCTGAACTCCGTCGGATGGCCGACACCATGGCCGACCCTCCCTGTGCCAGAAGGCGGAGAACATCACCACCCACAGGGAGGGATCATGAGGAGGAGGAGGAAACATCCGACGGAGCATCCCAGACGTCGTCACGGCCTGCTGCTGAGGTTCCCCGCAGGAAGCCGGGTCGTCCACGGAAAGGACCGTAAGGGTGGCTGCTACATCACCATCTCCCAGGACACCTGGCCTGGCACCTGGCCCACTGGAGCAACAGCATCACAGCATCAAGAGACATTCTCTGCCACATGGCCCTGCTGGTCACTGGCTGACCAATGTTGACAAAGACTGTGGCATGGACTCTGAGGATTTCCAATGGCAAGGACACCAACTCCCCTACTGAACTTTGGATTCCCTAATCCCGGAAAGCCCCTCACTTTGCCCCCCCCCCCCCCATAATAAATCACACTATTAAGAGTAGATGCCTGCTGGTAGCATTATTACCTAACATGTGTCTTGTACAGTCTAAACATGCCTGAGTCATCTGTTCACTTCAACCATCCACACCCTGGGGCCTGAGTCTGGCACAGGACACATGGGTCACAGTTTATTAGGCAAGACAGACATGGAGCACCATACACACCCGTGATGGTCAGAACCAGCTGAGGGGGTGGCCGAACAACCGTGCTGACAGACACATTGAGTACAGCAACAGTCATGCGCAGAGGTCAGGGATCCTGGCCCGTGTCCCGGGGGGCACCCAGGTATGTGTAGACAGGTGGCAGAACCATGTCCTGCAAGCTTGAGTCTGGTGGATGCAGAGAATGGGGTCATGGACAACGTTGGATGCATGGGGATGGCACATGTCACAATACCCACACAGTCATGGACATCATGCCCAATACACAGTCTCAGCACACACACACAGCTTGCATCTTGCCACTCGACACATTGACACATAGCCACAATCAGGGAATACCATGCCAGACATGCAGGATGCACCGTGCCAACACACCAGCATTGACTGAGAAGAGGCACCTTGGAGGCATAGGGACACCTTTATTAGTCATGTTTTTGGGATTGCAGAGGCAACTTGAAGTACACATGAACACATCTTGTGGAGTAACATGTGGCTCCAACACTGGCACCCCCCTTCTGCAGCACAAATGCGTGATAGCCATGGAACTGGCACACAAGCGTCGGCTAACAGCTAAACACCCACAGCTGCTCACGGAGAGCCTGCCATACACCATACATCCACTGATGTGGAAGTCCCACGCCATGTCAAGACAATGTTAACCGTATGTGTCCGAGGGCAGTGTCACACACATTGATGCCATCATCACAATCCACTATCCCATCACTGATGACTGACAACCAGGCAGCCCATCTATTCAGGTGTACCCAGCTGCATGTCGTGTCCCATGGGGATGCCACATGTCTGCAGAGGAACCAAACCCCGACCGGGGCAGTGTGCACACATCGTGAACAACTGCCACACCCAATACACCCCAGATGCATCCCTTACCCCATGGAGACTTCCAAACGTGTCCGTGCCTGTAACGCTGAGTCAGCCCACGATGTCATGTCCATGAGGAATAGCAGTGCCACAACAATGCAACCAGCAAATGGCATGCGCAGGTACCTGGGGAAGAGAGACACACAAGAAGTCAGCCACAAAAAGCACAGCCACTTGCATGTGCTGTTACTCGACACATGTATGGATGACAACATGCTAGGTCACAATTATGACTGGGGAAATACTACCATCACTGCCACCATCACTCCAGTGACACACCCACACACACCTCTGACCCACGTGCCATACATGCAGGTGGAGACACACATCACAACGCATGCCACACGGGGACCAATGCGTGCACACTCAGACCCTGGTACTCACCACTAAGCAAAGAAGTCGCGTATGAGCCGAGTCCGGATGTCCTCTTGCGGCTCCACATCCTCCACATCACTAGCCCCATTGCCAAGCCCTTCGTCCTCCACGGGTGGATGGTCCTCGTCATGTTGATTCAGGATGAGTGGCACAGCTCTTTCAACTGCCATGTTGTGCAGCATGCAGCAGACCATGAAGATCTTGCAGACCTTCGCCGGGGCATAAGGGAGTGCACCGCCGGTCTTGTGGAGGCACCGGAATCGGCTCTTCAGCATGCCAAACGTCCTCTCTATCACTCGCCTTGTCCGGCCATGGGCGGTGTTATAGCGGAGCTGGGCCGGCGTGATGGGGTTGCGGAGAGGTGTCAGCAGCCAAGGCATGTTGGGATAGCCAGCGTCCCCTACATGGGAAGCACATGGACATCGTTAGAACTGGTGTAGCGGTCATGCTGGTCGGCTATACAGAATACAGGACAGACAGACTGTACCCACCAACAACACATGCCCGTTCGTTGCGCAGCTGCATCATCATATCAGGCATCCCGCTACGCCTCATGATGTAGGCATCGTGTGCTGATCCTGGGAAACGAGCACAGACATGTGAAATCACCATATTGGACAGACACACCACAAGGGCATTGATGGAGTGGTAGTGCTTCCGATTGCGGTACGCCACCTCCCGTGCGTGTGGTGGTACCAAACCTACATGTGTCCCATCTATGGACCCAATGACATGGGGCATCCCTCCCAGGGCATAGAATCCACGCTTGACCTCAGTCATCTGTTCAGGGGTTGGGAACTTGATGAAGTCATCCAGGTGAATCAACATGGCCTCCAAGAAATCATGCAGCACACCGCTGAACATGCTCTGGGACATGCCACCAACATGAGCTATGGTATTTTGGAAGGTACCCGTGGCCAGAAAATGTAGGGCAGCCATTACCTTCAGCTGGGGTGTCAGTGCCGTAGGATACCTGTGCTGCGGTTGCAGGTGTGGTGCCAGTCTCGCCGTCAGCTCCAGAATCAACGGTTGGGTGAAGCGGTAGAGCCGGATCCTGTCATTCTCCTGCATGGTAGCCAAGTCTGGAATTCTTCGGGCAACAGGAGGCGCTCTGCAGTAATTTGGAAGTGACAAGGAAGAGTGAGTGCACTACGAGAACAACTCATGTCTACTGAGCACATGTAAATCTGGCAATACACACATGCCACATAGGGAGTCAGGCATGTGCTACATGCCCAGGACACGTATGGATGCAAGGTGACACTCCTTCCAAGACCCAGCTACACACGGTGATTGAGAACCTCCCCATGCCACGCCATGGAAATAGCTGTGTCCCAGTGCAAGTGCACTGCCCGACGCAAGACAGGAGTGACATACACCCACACATCAGCAGAAGTGTGATGCCGATTGCAGAGACTGGTAGCGGAACACTGGAGCCACAGGTCACATGACATTACACTAGTCCAGCCCACACACCTTGCCATGAAGGTGCACATGTCATGACTCACCACACATTCCTTGTGAGTTTGCTGACATGGCCTTGTCACGCTACTCCGTGTCCCATGCATACATGTGCACCTCACATCCGATAACACATGTGGCATGGTGTTGGGAACAGTGTGCAATGACAATCTACACACAGCCACATGTTGGTTGCTGCAACGGCTGCAGCTTTTGAGGGTGCTACAACATCAACCTGATGTAAATCCCGGACACATATATGACATAGTCACATTGTGCACTGTGGGTAGTGACAAGTCATGTGTCATGACCCCTGTACCGGGCATCATGGGACACTTCCGTGTGTTGGTGTCCGTGCCATGCCAGTGACGCTCACCCCAAGTGCGCAGTCCCACATGCACACATGTCAAAGGAGTCAAGGGCATGCCTGGCACACATTGCACCCTCACACAGTACACATGTACACATCTCATCATACATCTGGTGCCTTCTCCACTCAGGAGGCATGTTCCACATCACAGCCTGTGACACCTGTGCCCCACACATGTAGTAATGCACAGACGATGCCTTGATGTCCATTCCTGGACAAGTATGTCCATCCATGGACAAGTATGTCCGCCCTATTCCTACATGTGTGTCGCCTATCACCACAGTGATGTGTAAAAACCGCCGTACTGCTGCTGAGAGGGCCTGTGCATGTTCCCAAATCACTGTGGGAGTGCTGCCGTATGTGTACCCATCGTGATAGCGAGCGTACAGGCATTTGTACGGTCCGTAGCACTACGGGTACGCATACGCGTGCAGACCCATAGTGATAGTGAGCGTAGATGCGTGTGTACGTTCCGTACCACTACGGGTACGCATACGCGTGCAGACCCATAGTGATAGTGAGCGTAGATGCGTGTGTACGTTCCGTACCACTACGGGTACGCATACGCGTGCAGACCCATAGTGATAGTGAGCGTAGATGCGTGTGTACGTTCCGTACCACTACGGGTACGCATACGCGTGCAGACCCATAGTGATAGTGAGCGTAGATGCGTGTGTACGGCCCTATCACTATGGGTCTGCACGCGTATGCGTACCCGTAGTGGTACGGACCGTACACACGCATGTACGCTCACTATCACTATGGGTCTGCACGCGTATGCGTACCCGTAGTGGTACGGACCGTACACACGCATGTACGCTCACTATCACTATGGGTCTGCACGCGTATGCATACCCGTAGTGGTACGGACCGTACACACGCATGTACGCTCACTATCACTATGGGTCTGCACGCGTATGCGTACCCGTAGTGGTACGGACCGTACACTCGCATGTACGCTCACTATCACTAGGAGTACGCATACGCGTGCAGACCCATAGTGATATAGAGCGTACATGCGTGTGTACGGTCCGTAACACTACGGGTACGCATACGCGTGCAGACCCATAGTGATAGAGAGCGTACATGCGTGTGTACGGTCCGTAACACTACGGGTACGCATATGCGTGCAGACCCATAGTGATGGAGAGCGTAGGCATGCATGTACGGGCTGTTGCCATGCATTTGGGGTGCCCTAGGGCCCCGAAACGCACCGTACCTGTGTGTGATGCTCCAAATTACATAGGGGACAAGTATTAAGGCCTACATGCATGCTGGTTGTCATGGAGACCAAGTTCAAAATTCGAAATTGTTCTGGAAGGTGCACAGCAGAAGTCAGTTGGAATTCTTCTACTTTGTTGCAATGTGTTTGTGGGGCTGACATCATGCAGGAGAATGAAACCGATAGAGAACCCACAGACTGCTAGGTTTGAAGGGATTGGTGGAAACATAGGATGCAAATGTGAGTGACCAATCACTCTGTACTCCTGTGCATGAGACTGGGCAGAAGGGCACATATGAGGCAGCCAGGTCCCATGAGGGAGCACTTGCCTGCACATCTTTGCATTCGTCGACCCAGCTGCTGCTACTGATTCCCTGGAACCATGTCAAGGGCTGTGGAGAGGACACAGCCATTCACCCTGGAGGAGAACATGGCTCTGCTGGATGTGATCCTCCCACAGTACTCCATGCTGTATGGGCGACCAGGGTATCAGGTGAGTGCATAGGCCACTGCCACAGACTGTCCCTATGTTGTGACTGTGACTTCTGCCATTGCGTCCAGGTGTAACACACATGCCATGTACTGTCGGGGGGGTCCCAGGGGGGGGTGCCTGATGTCTCCCAGCAGTGCCCTGAGACAGGAGGGGTGGGGGCCTATCACTCACAGCAGTGCCCTGAGACAGGAGGGGTGGGGGCCTATCACTCCCAGCAGTGCCCTGAGACAGGAGGGGTGGGGGCCTATCACTCCCAGCAGTGCCCTGAGACAGGAGGGGTGGGGGCCTATCACTCACAGCAGTGCCCTGAGACAGGAGGGGTGGGGGCCTATCACTCACAGCAGTGCCCTGAGACAGGAGGGGTGGGGGCCTATCACTCACAGCAGTGCCCTGAGACAGGAGGGGTGGGGGCCTATCACTCACAGCAGTGCCCTGAGACAGGAGGGGTGGGGGCCTATCACTCACAGCAGTGCCCTGAGACAGGAGGGGTGGGGGCCTATCACTCACAGCAGTGCCCTGAGACAGGAGGGGTGGGTGTGATGCACAGTGTGAGCCTTGATCATTGATTGTGACATTGCCATCATTCCACCTATGTACCCACTGTGGCACGTACTGCTTTTTCCCTCACCAGGGGATGATGTCCCTATGACAAAGGTGCAATGCGTTGGCTGCATGACATGCCTTGTTGTAACCAGCTAATTTTTACCCATATGTCTCTCTGTGACATGTGGCTGGTGTATTGATGTGGTGTCACTTGTTCCTCCTCACAGGTAGGCGCCACTGCCAAGGAGCAGATCTGGCTGACCGCCGTCAGTGCCGTGAGGGGTGTGGATGGTCGGAGGCGGAGCCTGCCCCAGGTGAGAAAACGCTGGCAGGATATCCGGTGCTGGACGCGAAGGATTGCACGGCTCCTGCTGGGGGACTCACCTGAGAGCCACAAGAACCGCGGCCGCCGCCGTCTGAGCCACCTCCACAGGCGTGTGCTGCCGGTGGTCTTTCCAGACCTGGAGAGGCGCTTACAGGCGATGCAGCAGCCGGAAGGGGGTAGGTACATGTGTGTTCGTTGTGTGTCACCGGCATTTGTAAGGGCACAGTAGCATGAATTAACTGGCAGGGTTTAAAGGTGCAGTGCAGATTCTGTTTGCCCCAGTATAGCGCTGTGCCCCTGCCACCCTTCCCCTCCTTGCAATGTGTTCCCTGGTCTGTGTGTAGTCACTCCTTCACAAGGTGATGTAGGCTGGCGCTTTGTCCACGAGAACAATGACTGTAGCATCATGTGTGGGGGTGGTGTGTAACAGGTTGTGGGACCTTGCCTGTGCACTGTCAAGTTCACTGCATGTGGGTTCCATGTCAGTTGGCACTGATGCTGACTCCAGACATGGGAGTTGGTCTCTCATGTGTCATGCCTTACAGCGCGCATGTCCTATGTAGTGGCCTGTGACATGATGTGCATGAGTGTGCGATACACATAGTGCAGGGATGGTGACGTGTGTTGCAGTCATTACCATTCAGTAGCATGTAGTTGCGTGCCCACTACTGTCCCCTGGGGCACCTTTTCCTCAGTGGTGTATGTGTCATCATAAACGTGGACAATCTCAGTGTCTACAGCGTAGGTTGTGCTCTGTGCCATTGTCCCCTGTCACCATGTATATAGACGTGCTATTTTGTACAGGTGTCCACTGTGCAGCCTGACCTGATTGTCCTTCTACATACTCACAGTTGCCAGTGCCTGTGTGTCTTGTTATACTCATCTGAGGATGGGCACTGGTACCTCATTATTTGTACAGGCGCACCTTGGCTGTGTGGCGTACACTCTTGCTTTTTGCCTGCCCCTGTGTGTATCAGCCAGACTATGAGATGTTGGTGCCACCTGTGTCTCAACAATTTGCCTCGTGTAGGGTCTTGTTGGTGCGGGCAATGCCTATGTGTCAAATCCTGATTTCTACTTGCTGGGTCTGGGCAGTGTGTGATGTGTCTGGACACACACGCAATGTGCAGTGACCGAGTCATGTTGGGCATGTTTTCAGCATTACCTATGCAGCATGTGTCTCAAGTTCATGGATATGGTCCCTGGTCATCGGTATTTTCGCCAACGCTGTGTGGTGCAGATGCAGTGCAGGATTGTCCCCAGGGCCTGGGTGCTATGTCAGACTCCGTTTCCTGTGTTTAGCTATTGTCTCATGCTCTCCATGGTATTTCAGTGGCATGGTGGCTCAACCAACTGTGTGTTTCATGCCCTACATCGGTACCTTGTTTAGTAGATGTTAGGGATCTTCCTTTTCAGGCTATGCAGTGTTACCTATGTCGATTGTACTCATGTGACTGATGTGTACAGCTGTCTGATTAATTTCTGTCTCTCCACCCTGCCCACAGCATCGTCGGGGGACACAGAGGGAGACATGGACACAGGCAAGGCGGAGGGACCGAGCACCAGTGCCAGCCGTGACATCGGGGCTGGCACATCGAGTGGGACAGAGGTGGAGGATAGTGCGGCCGAGGACCTGTCGACTGGCACGTCAGAATACGAAGCTGACAGGTCCGAGGAGGATGTCTCCGAGTGGGCGGTGGCTGCACCAGCAGCTGACAGCGGAACAACACCTCGCACCGCCCCCTCAGTTCCCACCAGCCGCCTCCCACTTGCTCGTGTCCCTTCCCAGCGTGCCCGGTCACAGCATGTCTCCTTCCTGCCAGGCACCGCACCCCCTGCCCCTGTCTCCACTGCTGCCGCCAATGCAAAGTCTGTGGACATCCAGCGGCAACTGCAGGTTGGTCAGGCTGCGATCCTTAATGTCCTCCATGCCCACGGCAAAACCCTCACCAACATCGAGGCTTTCTTGGAGGGCATTCATTCATCGCAGGCTGACCAACGCAACTTGCTGAGGTCCATAGACTCCACACTGACTGCAGCAGTGGGTCTCCTGCAGCGCGACCTCCCCCCACCTACCCCTGCCCCATCCACACTTCCCACTCCCATGCCTGTCCCACGTACACCCAGACGTCGGCATGCACCCACATCAACGGACACGGGCACCACACCAGCAGGGAAGGTCCACCGCACTCCTCCTGACACGCACACACAGGGTGAGGTAGGCACACCCACTGGGTCGGGGGGCAAACGTGTGACACGCAGCCATAGTGGGAGTCCGCATTCCACCCAGTCCACTCCCTCCAAATCCCCTCCCCTCAGCTCTCCTGGCCACATCTCCCCCAAGGACTCCTTCATGGCCGCTCTGTCCCTGAGCCCCACAGTTACACCACCACGCAAGCGGTCAAGGAGGTCCCCGGTCAGGGTGGTTGAGTCTCCCCCCCTGTCTCCACCCTCCCCCGGTGGCGCTGCGACCCATCCCTCTGACCCCCCCCCTCCTTGGGGCCTGAGGTCCCTTCGGGTGCAGGGGACTCCCTGGAGGACCTTGCAAAGGTGTGTAGTGCCATCCTGGCCTCCGCCTTTGGCACTGACCCACCCCCTGTGGTGGAGTCCTCCATCCCTGCACCCACAACGCCGCCCCTTTGCCCTGTTGTCCCTGCGGTGCCTGTTGCTTCCCCCCCCCCTGATGCCCTCACCAGTGTGGAAGACGATGCCATTTGACTGTGCAGGCAAGGTAGGGGACACGCATCCCACTGTGTCCCCCATCCAGCTGAGAATCATTGACTGTCCTATGGGCTTTGTGAAGATTGAACTGCCTGCGATCCACGGACATTGTGCTCATGCTGAATAAAGCTTAATTTTGTTTTCATTATCACAATACTGCTATGCTGGTATTGGTGTTGGTGGGGCTGCTACATGGTTTTTGGTGGTGTGTAAGGGTTTGGGTGTGTGGGATATGTAGTAGTGTACTGCTCATTGGTGGGACCCTGGGATCTGTGTGCCATCACAAGGTGTTGGCTAACTTTCTTTGTTCATGTATGCAGTTACTGCATGGTGCACTTGTCCCAGGGTGTATTCCTTCCTCTGTGTACCCAGCTTTCTTCCCTGCAGGGTGTTCCCAATGTTTAGCGCAGAGCTGTGTCTACATGAGCTGTGTGTGTGACGGAGCCCTTCTACTTTGGCCATGCATGCAGGGCCATGTCTCCACCTGCAACAATCGTGGCATCCTTGATGATCACTGTACTTGTGTGTGGAGTCTGTTGACATGAGTTCATGGGGACATGTTCCCTTGTAGCCAGTATGCATGTGGATAATTCTGGCCTCACACACATGTGTTACACCCCTCCTGTCTCAGGGCACTGGTGGGAGGACTCCACACCCACCCTCCTGTCTCAGGGCACTGCTGGGAGTGATAGGCACCCACCCCTCCTGTCTCAGGGCACTGCTGGGAGTGATAGGCACCCACCCCTCCTGTCTCAGGGCACTGCTGGGAGGACTCTGCACACACCCCTCCTGTCTCAGGGCACTGCTGGGAGGACTCCACACCCACCCCTCCTGTCTCTGGGCACAGCTGGGAGGACTCCACACCCACCCCTCCTGTCTCAGGGCACTGCTGGGAGGACTCTGCACACACCCCTCCTGTCTCAGGGCACTGCTGGGAGGACTCCACACCCACCCCTCCTGTCTCTGGGCACAGCTGGGAGGACTCCACACCCACCCCTCCTGTCTCAGGGCACTGCTGGGAGTGATAGGCAACCACCCCTCCTGTCTCAGGGCACTGCTTGGTGGACTCTGCACACACACCTCCGATTTCAGGATATGTACGCTTGGCACATACACGGTGGGGGTACGCTCAATGCATTCGAGGTGAGGGTACGAGTCTACTTACACTGGTGTGGTGGGGGTACGCTCCATGCATACGCGGGTGAGGGTACGGGTCGAACTTACACTGTTGGGGTGGGGGTACGCTCCGTACGTCCGCGGGTGGGGGTATGGGTCGTACTTACACTGTTGGCATGGGGGGTACGCTCCTTGCATATGCGGGTGGGGGTACGGGTCGTACTTACACTGTTGGGCTGGGGGGTACGCTCCTTGCATTCGCGGGTGGGGGTACGGGTCGTACTTACACTGTTGGGCTGGGGGGTACGCTCCTTGCATTCACGGGTGGGGGTACGGGTCGTACTTACGCTGTTGGGCAGGGGGGTACGCTCCTTGCATTCGCGGGTGGGGGTACGGGTCGTACTTACGCTGTTGGGCTGGGGGGTACGCTCCTTGCATACGCGGGTGGGGGTACGGGTCGTACTTACACTGTTGGGCTGGGGGGTACGCTCCTTGCATTCGCGGGTGGGGGTACGGGTCGTACTTACGCTGTTGGGCTGGGGGCTACGCTCCTTGCATTCGCGGGTGGGGGTACGGGTCGTACTTACACTGTTGGGCTGGGGGGTACGCTCCTTGCATTCGCGGGTGAGGGTACGGGTTGAACTTACGCTGTTGGGCTGGGGGGTACGCTCCTTGCATTCGCGGGTGGGGGTACGGGTCGTACTAACACTGTTGGGGTGGGGGTACGGTCCGTGAGTCCGCGGGTGGGGGTTCGAGTCGTACTTACACTGTTGGCATGGGGGGTACGCTCCATGCATACGCGGGTGAGGGTACGGGTCGAACTTACACTGTTGGGGTGGGGGTACGCTCCGTACGTCCGCGGGTGGGGGTACGGGTCGTACTAACACTGTTGGCATGGGGGGTACGCTCCTTGCATACGCAGGTGGGGGTACGGGTCGTACTTGCACTGTTGGGCTGGGGGGTACGCTCCTTGCATACGGGGTGGGGGTAGGGTCCGTACATATCCGTCCCCACGCTATGTGATGTTTGTGCGGCCCGTACCCAGGCCTTTGCCACGTGGGTGCGATCCGTCCCGCCATTGTTGGGGTGACGTGTGTGGGCGTGGTCCGACTCGTACCCACGCTCTTCAGGCGTGGGTACGGGACGTACCTGTCTGGTTGTGTTGCCGGTTCGCGTGGTGACGGACTTCCGTTGTGGCGGTCGCTGGCTTATCAGGACACGCCCCCACCCCCTCGTGGTGACCAGGGCATGGGAGTCAGGTATGTCCAGGCCATGTGTGGTGTGTGACTTATGTGGTTGTTTTGTGGCCTGCCCTGGTCGTGCCACCCCCACCCCACCCCACTTTCCCCCCTCCCTTAGTTATTCTGACCTGCGGCGTCTGCGTCGTAACCTGTAGAGGAGGTGTACTGCTATGAGGGCAGGGATGACTCGTAGGTTCGGGTCCATGTCTGTCCGTCGCGTACTGGTACTCCTTGCTCGCGTCGTCCTGTCGCGTCCGGGTCCTCCTTGATCGCGTCGTCCTGTCGCGTACGGGTCCTCCTTGGTGGCGTCGTCCTGTGTGTCCGTCACGTACTGGTCCTCCTTGTTCGCGTCGTCGTCTGTCCGTCGCGTACTGGTGGTCCTTGTTCGCGTCGTCCTGATTTCCCGGCAGTTTTTGGCTGCCGCAAAATATTCACCGTGCGGGGTGACGTCGGTGCGAATCGTGATTCCTGGGTCGTGAATGGCTGGCTGCGAGCGTCCCGACGGTCGGCGTCCCGACGGTCGGCGCTTTCCCGGATCGCATTGGTAGGTGTTTTTTTGTTCGGTCGGGCTTTTTTACGATTCGTACGGTAATGGTGTACCCGTGCGAATCGTAATTCCTTGTTTGTGAAAATTGACGACCGGGTACGCGTCGGGCGGAGATTGTGCTCCGTCCGACGGTTCGTACCCGGTTTTTGCAGGATCGTGATCGGCACCTAAGGTGTCAACTCTGCTTCAATTTTTGCCTCACTTGAGCTATTGCTCCGAAGTCCAAAGCAACACTGGCACAGCAGGGATGCTCCCAGTCCGAATATAAGCAAGGATGTATATTAAAACAGCCATAAATAGAGTTTCGTTGGCCCCCCACATTCCCCACACCAGTGGCACCGCAACCTCAGGACCAGTGATACCTACAGCCCTATGAAGCAGCCTGTCTCCTCTGTCCACACAATTATCATCCCACCACTACGCATTTCGTGCCTTAGAAGTGGGAAATGAATTACCGAATCCCACAAATCAGAACGACAGTGAAAAACCTCTTATAAAATGTGAAAGGGCTGACATCCCCAGTAAAACAGGAATCCATACGGAAATCAATTTCAGCCCATCGACCAGATATATTATGCCTGCGAGGGCGTTATCTTGCCAAAAAGATTAAAATGAGATGAGACTTAGGGATTATTCAGCAATGTATCATTCATCTAACATTCAGAAGAATAATGGAGTTCCCATTTTCATTCGGCATGGTCTGCCACTGGTGATAAACACATTGGTGGTAGTCAGGAATCTAGGTGACATTGATAACATTGTGAACATCACTGACATGGGAAACTGATTCTGTGTGGCTTTTGCATGCAGACTGCATTGTGCAGTTTAGGTCCCAGATCTCGCTATATAAGATGATCACATATTCGAAGACACTGACTTTCATTTTTAAAAAACTGTGCGTTTTAGGAGCTGTAGTCTTTGTTTCTCAATGGCTCCCAACTGGACTGTGATGTTGATAACCACGATTTGTTAAGTGAAAGGTCAATACTGAGCATATGTTGGGGCTGGAAACCCTAAATGTGACTTAGGTCAGTCCTTGGGCGATTAAGGTTTTTGCGTGCAGTGCTGCATGTCGAAAAGGACATACAAGGAGTGGGAGTGCAGCCTGCAAAGCATTATTACTCACAGATAAGTACTGACGATTCAGACGTAGCTTCATTGATAGAATGAATGACAACTGCTTTTGTGCCTGAAAATTGCAATTAAGTATTCCACAAGCAAACTAAGGCTTAAACAATTCGATGTATGTATTTCTAAATAGAAAGCAAACAGTGTTTGCAAACCGCACTGTTCTTCCTGTTGCTCTTATGGGTCTCTCGCTCGACCTCTCGTTTTTGACCAGGATGTCCATCCACCTTCTAAGTTTTGACGATAACAATAAAGCGTTGACGCCGCTTCTGGACAAAGAGGTATGGCAAAGTAGGAAATCCAGCTTTTCTGAGAAAGAAAACAGAGGGCAACACATCCACACACATCAAGTGTTCTGCTCTCTGCTCCATTGAAGGGCACTCAAGAAAGTAAATCTCTCAAGTGGTCAGCTTGGAATTCATCTGAAGGTAAATGTAGGAGGAGGAAATTTGAAGAGCTTGAGTGCTGGTGTGTAGAGAAAGTTTATACTGCTAATTAGACCCGCACTAAGCATGCTAGTTTCACATTTGGAAGACTACCAGCCACTGGAGAGGTGCGGCAGGAAACAGTCTCCGCAGCCAAAAGAGGTCAGTACACTTCAACCTACTTTTTGTAACAGAAAAGGTAGAATATATATGTATTTGAGATGCTCATAGATACACATATAACAATAATAACATACACTATTCGGATACGTTCATTATTGTCATATTTTTATTTGAGGTTGTGATAAAGTGTGTACTACACTGCGATTACAAATATAAATCTATATGAGAACATAAAACTAGGTGGCAAGGCTGGAACAACCAGTCAAGCCCTATCACTACACTGCAATGCTTGGTCATATGTAGTATATTTCAGCAAATTGAAGATGAGATAACAAACACACATAGGGCCATATTATCAAGGACGGGCAATAACATTATCGCCGCTTTAGAGGCAGGAAACTGCAGCTAAAGCAGCGATAAGGGGCTTGATAATATGCCGTACAGAATTCCAATAGCAGCCCAGGTTTGATGTCCTTCACACCAGAACCTGGGCTTCTATTGGAATACTCATAGTACAGCCCACAGGCCGCCAGCAGCACAGCAAGCCTTTCTTGGCGGCCCGCGGACCTTGCAGACATCGTACTGGTGTTTATTTTTTTTTTACAGTGTCAGCAAACACAGACTCTGCTCTGTGGGGGCTGGGCGATTCAAGTGATAGTCCGAGTGGAGCTGCAGGGGCGCTAAGAAGAGGTGAAATACAACAAAGCCTCGTTATCATGCAAATGGTCTCTTAAAGACCTGTGAAGTACTCCGGTGGGGCTGTGAGTGTGCCAGGGAAGGAAAGCTGCCTCAGCTGCCACACAAGCGGGGGTGACAAAGAATGATAGAAGGACAGCAGGGTGTGAGAGTCGGGTGAGGTGACAGAGGGCAGTAGGGAGAGACAGATAGAAACAGAGACAGACAGAGACAGGGACAGATACAGACAGAAACAGAGGCAGAGATAGGGACAGACTGACAGAGACAGATAGAGGCAGAGACGGATAGAGGTAGAGACAGACAGAGACAGACAGCGATAGAGACAGAGAGAGAGAGACAGAGAGAGAGACAAAGATAGAGGCAGGGACATATAGAGGCAGAGACAGATAGAGGCAGAGACAGACAGAGACAGATAGAGGCAGAAACAGACAGAGATAGAGACAGACAGAGACAGATAGAGGCAGAGACAGGGACAGCACTGACAGAGGCAGAGACAGACAGAGACAGACAGAGATGGAAATGGAGACAGAGGGAGGGAGACAGAGACAGGGGTAGACAGAGCTAGATAGAGGCAGAGACAGGGACACAGAGACAAACAGAGGCAGAAACAGACTGAGATAGAGACAGACAGAGATAGAGACAGAGACAGACAGAGACAGGTACAGACAGAGACAGATAGAGGCAGAGACAGAGACGGGGCAGACAGATAGAGACAGAGACAGATAGAGACTTAAATGGATACAGAGGGAGGGAGACAGAGACAGGGACAAAGAGAGACAGGGACAGACAGAGACAGGGACAGACAGATAGAGGCAGAGACAGAGAGGCAGAGAGACAGAGAGATGAGAGGGAGACGGAGAGGGAGATGGAGGGAGACAAAGGGAGACAGGGAGTGGGAGAGGGAGGGAGAGAGACAGAGGGTGACATAGGGAGAGGGAGACAGACAGAGAGGGAGGAACACAGCGAGAGGGAGACAGAGGGAGGGAGGCAGAGGGAGACAGATTGAGGGAGACAGAGGAAAACAGACGGAGGGAGAGGGAGACAGACAGAGGGAGACAGACAGAGGGAGGGAGACAGAGGGAGGAGACAGAGGGAGACAGACAGAGGGAGGGAGATAGAGAGAGAGGGAGACAGAGAGAGAGGGAGATGGAGAGAGAGTGAGACAGAGAGAGAGGGAGACAGAGGGAGGGAGACAGAGAGGGAGGGAGGGAGACAGAGAGGGAGGCAGACAGAGAGGGAGGGAGAGGGAGGGAGACAGAGAGGGAGGGAGACAGAGAGAGAGGGAGACAGAGGGGGAGGGAGTCAGAGAGAGGATGACAGAGGGAGACAGAGAGAGGGAGACAGAGGGAGAGACAGAGGGAGGGAGACAGAGGGAGGGAGACAGAGGGAGGGAGACAGAGAGAGAGGGAGACAGGGAGGGAGAGGGAGACAGAGAGGGAGGGAGGGAGACAGAGGGAGAGACAGAGGGAGGGAGACAGGGAGGGAGACAGAGGGAGGGAGACCAAGGGAGACAGAGAGGGAGACAGAGGTCGACAGACAAAGGGAGGGAGACAGACAGAGACAGACAGACAGACAGAGGGAGGAGGGCGACAGGCAGAGAGAGGAGGGCGACAGACAGAGGGAGACATAAGGAGGGAGACAGAGGGAGGGAGTCAGGGGGAGACAGAGGGAGGGACAGGGAGATAGACAGAGGGAGACATACATAGGGAGACAGGCAGAGGGAGGGAGGCAGAGGGAGGGAGCCATAGGGAGGGAGACAGAGGGAGACAGACAGAGGGAAGGAGACAGAGAGAGAGGGGGATAGAGAGAGAGGGAGACAGAGAGAGAGGGAGACAGAGAGAGAGGGAGAGGGAGACAGAGAGGGAGGGAGACAGAGAGGGAGGGAGACAGAGGGAGGGAGACAGAGAGAGAGGGAGACAGAGGGAGGGAAACAGAGGGAGGGAGACAGAGAGAGAGGGAGACAGAGGGAGGGAGACAGAGGGAGGGAGACAGAGAGAGGAAGACAGAGGGAGACAGAGAGAGGAAGACAAAGGGAGACAGAGAGAGGGAGACAGAGAGAGGGAGACAGAGAGAGACAGAGAGAGACAGAGAGAGGGAGGGAGGGAGACAGGGGGAGGGAGACAGAGAGGGAGACAGAGGGCGACAGACAAAGGGAGGGAGTCAGACAGAGAGAGACAGACAGACAGAGGGAGGGAGGAGGGCGACAGGCAGAGAGAGGAGAGCGGCAGACAGAGGGAGACAGAGGGAGGGAGACAGAGGAAGACAGAGGGAGACAGAGGGAGACAGACAGAGGGAGACAGACAGAGGGAGACAGGCAGAGGGAGGGAGGCAGAGGGAGGGAGACAGAGGGAGGGAGACAGAGTGAGGGAGACAGAGGGAGGGAGACAGAGGGGGGAGATAGAGAGGGAGACAGAGAGTGAGGGAGACAGAGAGGGAGGGAGACAGAGAGGGAGGGTGACAGAGGGAGGGAGACAGAGGGAGAGGGAGACAGAGGGAGGGAGACAGAGGGAGGGAGACAGAGAGGGAGGGAGACAGAGGGAGAGAGACAGAGGGAGGGAAACAGAGGGAGGGAGACAGGGAGGGTGACAGAGAGAGAGGGAGACAGAGGGAGGGAGACAGAGAGGAAGACAGAGGGAGACAGAGAGAGGGAGACAGAGAGAGGAAGACAGAGGGAGACAGCGAGAGGGAGACAGAGAGAGACAGCGAGAGGGAGACAGACAGAGGGAGACAGAGGGAGAGACCGAGAGAGGGAGACAGAGGGAGGTAGACAAAGGGAGGGAGACAGGGAGGGAAACAGAGGAAGACAGAGGGAGATAGAGAGGGAGACAGAGGGAGGGAGACAGAGGGAGACAGACAGGGAGACAGAGGGCGACAGACAAAGGGAGGGCGACAGACAGAGGGAGACAGAGGGAGGGAGACAGAGGGAGACAGAGGGAGGGAGAGGGAGACAGACAGAGGGAGACAGACAGAGGGAGACAGGCAGAGGGAGACAGGCAGAGGGAGACAGGCAGAGGGAGACAGGCAGAGGGAGACAGAGAGAGAGGGAGACAGAGAGAGAGGGAGACAGAGAGAGAGGGAGACGGAGAGAGAGGGAGATGGAGAGAGAGGGAGACGGAGAGAGAGGGAGACAGAGAGAGTGGGAGACAAATAGAAGGAGACAGATGGAGGGAGACAGAGGGAGGGATACAGAGGGAGAGAGCAAAAGGAGGGAGACAGAGGGAGTGAGAGAGAGGGAGGGAGACAGAGAGAGGGAGAGATAGAGAGAGGGAGGGAGACAGACAGAGGGAGGGAGACAGAGAGAGGGAGAGAGAGAGCGAGAGAGAGAGAGAGAGAGAGAGGGAGAGTGAGATGTGTATGCCGGGTCCAGTGGCTCAGTGGACGAAGGCGTCCACTGCAGGGGCCTGTGTTCCTCCTCATGGTCACAGTTTTTTGTTTGTTGCTCTAGCCCCGCCCCCTCCCCCAATGATCCCTGCCCCCACGGCCACAAACCACACTGTAAATTTGGCCCCCGAGAGAAAGTTTGTGAGTACCCATGCTCTAGGGCATATTATCAAGCCCCTTATCGCCGCTTTAGCGGCAGTTTCCTGCCGCTAAAGCGGCGATAAAGTTATCGCTCGACGTGATAATATGGCCCATAGACTTCAGAAAAGCAACAAACTGATGTTCTACGCCACTGAGGGCCATTGCAGACGTATAATTGACATGGAGCACCTTGCAGTGAAACTAGTTCCTACCTTGGGGATTAGCTGTTTTCAACACACACACACCTATGAATTTTATAAATCTTGTTGCGAAAGGAATTCATCACTGTTTTCTTAAAAACACTGGAATGCAGTGGTGAGATCAGTACGAATGTGCAGGTGAAGGTCATGCACTGAAAATGATTAACCGTATTCCTTTTAAACATGCATTGTGCGTGCTTGCACAAAATGTAGTTGTATCCTTTATAGTCAGCTAAACCATTCTCTCTCTCTGGACAAAGGATTGGTTACCTAGGCTCATCCACAAAAGTGGATGTGTGTGAAAAATATTTATAGCAGACTAATGTTTGGATTGCTTTTCCATGTGTACAAAACCCTAGCACTCCGAGATCCACAAACAGAGCTCTTAGCTTCCATCCTATATTTTGTATGTACAATCACAGTAATTCTTGACAGCGGAACCTCCTGAGATTTTCCTTGATTGGCGTACAAATTTTGGCCTTAAGAGTTATCGCTATAGAAGCAGCCAAATACTGTCTCCGAGACCGAGGAGAGATTTTGGCATATTATGTGTAAATAGAAAGTCCCATCCCAAACATGCATTGGCTATGCGAATAGGGCTGACTTAAATGTACTTCACCCTGCACTCTCAAAGGCACACTGCTCTCCTTGAAATCTAATGATACAGTCTACTATGAATAGGAGGGAGATCCAAGAAGAGAACTCTGCCTGCTCTGGTGAAATAGAACAAGGTTACACCCAAATGTGCACAGTAAGCATTTGAGAGGACATGTAGTACAGAAGCTAAGAACAGAACTGAGATAATAAAGGCAAGTGCCAAGTTGCGTATTATAGAATACGGTGCACTCTCCTTATTAGCGCCGAGCGCAGTTTTCAAAAGGTGAACTTCGCACTAACAAGGAGATTGCACCATAATATATTGAGTGCACTGACCCTCGGTCAGCAGCTTAGTCATGCTGCCTTGGGGGTAGCTCATTCATCTGAAATATGAAGCAGCTTTAAAAACGCCGCTTTGTGTTTTACTTTGCAGGCTGTATCCCCCTCTACTTTTAAAGGGGATTAGAGATCCCCTTGTAGGTGGGTGCAGTAAGTGCCTCCAGAGGGGTGCCATCAGGAGGTGCATGTATAAAAATGGCGCAGGTGCAAAGGCACAGGGATTCCCTCATTTGCATGGGGCCATGCCTCCATGCAAATGAGGGAGCACCCTCTGATGTTAGCGGTGGCACTATATGTGCGCCAGCTCTATCTGTATTTCAGAAAGGGCCGCATAAGCATCTGCGGCCCTTTGTATAATATCAAAGAGCTCAGGTGGGGTGCAAAGCAGGCACACATGCCCGTTGCACCCCTGAGCACTTTGTATAATACCGTCCCAAGTGTCTTACAAAATATCATTAAATGTCTCTCTTCAGTTCATAGGCAAGAAATAATTTTTATTAAGCTCTTGTAAACTAAAATGTACTTGAGGTATTGCTGACATGTGGGCAGAAGGTAAGATCAGTGTTAATATATCATACAATATTTCTGTTCGTAGTAGAAGAGGCTGAGAGTGGGCCAAGACAAGGGTCAAGGTTTAAGAAGATTCTGTAGAACCAGCACCTCCATTTTAACTAAATTCAGCTTGAAAGGCTACTGGTCATCAAAAAGGCAATTGAAGCAAGATATTCTTGAGGTTTAAGGGTAATTTCAGAGTTACTACCACTGTGTTGTATCAGGAATTGAATATCAAGACAGTTAAGAAGGTAACGCCAAAAGAATATGATAGGGTAAGTAATAGGGTCAGATACACATTAATGAACTAGGTTAAGTACACAACAATGTCCAGTTTTTTTCATTTTAAAAAAGAAATTCACATACAAATTAGTACTAATAAAATTACAATTGTTCCCAATATAATCAAGCTCTGTCTGCCACCAGCTGAACTATAGGTCAGTTTCAGAAGATTTCATAGTGTTAAACAATGTATAACATTTCCCTCTGGTGTTCATTATGGAGTTCACAATTGGATGTTCTTACTGTCGCTGTCACACAGTTATCTACGTAAAACTATTTTTTTGTGCATTCCATAGAGAGTTAACAATGTAAACCCACTTCCTAGTGAATATGTCAAAGTTCAAAATGTAAAACCTGACTCGTATTGTACTGATGCTCACCAGTGCAATACTGACTCAGGGAGGTGTTTCAGGCTAGAATCTCTGAATTGAGCAAAGCACAAAAGTAAAAGAAAACAAATCACTGTCTGACCTATGGTTTTGTTAAACAAAATGCAAACACAGCTAAATACTATACTCAATATGAAAAATATGTTTATGATTTATTGGGATGCAGCCTAATAAGGGTGCAGATCAAGTACCCTAAAGAAATATCACAGATAGCACCTACTGTTGTGACTGTAGCGTGCTGCCGTTACCTAAGAGGCACATGTGTGAACTTCTGTATATATACAAATTTGTTGCCCCAGCACTCTTCACACGCTTGCTGTTCGATTGAGGGGCAGGGCCTGGTGCCACAAAAGTGCTCAACAAGACCCGCAGCACAGAACTCACTTGCTGTTGCCTGCCTGCTGCCTCCTGATTACCAGGACATCAGAACTGGGGTGGGACTCAGTCCCCCAGCTTGCTGTGCGACTGAGGGGTGGAGCCTGACATCACAAACGCGCTACATAAGACCCGCAGCGTGGGGCTCACTTGCTGCTGCCTTTCTGCCGCCTCCTGATTACCCGGGCATTACGACTGGGGTGGGACTCGGTCCCCCAGCTTACCGTATGACTGAGGTGCAGGGCCTGATGCAACATAAGTGCTCCACAAGACCCG
The DNA here is from genome assembly GCF_964204655.1 of Triturus cristatus. Taxonomy (NCBI): domain Eukaryota; kingdom Metazoa; phylum Chordata; class Amphibia; order Caudata; family Salamandridae; genus Triturus; species Triturus cristatus. The sequence continues at coordinate 386,481,115 of NC_140589.1, read as the reverse complement.
CAGCCCATCATCGCCCAGAAGAGGCCAAGCTAGGCCCACTCTCTTTAGCCTGCTATTGGGATCCAGACCCCCAAATGGAAACCACTGGACGCATTTAATCTACCGACAAGTGAGTGGTCTAGGGTGGACAAAGAGGGTTGCAATAGCCAAAAAGTGAGAGGCATGCAAGGGCCACCCAGAGTTAGTTAAAATACATGAGCCTATCAAACTTTAGCTTAACTCTACGTTTACAATCTATAAAGATAGGGTATTTTACCATAGGAAAGCCTGACACAGGGGAAGTTAGCAAAAAAATCTAGTAATGACACTTCCACACTTGCATCTATCAATGTCCTGATAGAAGAGGTAGGAGGAGAAAAACAAAAAGAATGACTGTGTTGCTAGAAATGTTGTCGACCAAACTAATGTGGCCACACAATCTAATGGCACCAGCCCACTATCTACTACAGTAGTGGACAGAGGAGTACTAGTCTCCTTAAGTCAAGAGCCAAAAGAAGTCGGAAACAAGCCTAACATCCCTTGCACTAACCAGTATGCCCCCTTAATGCCCCAAGAGGAGGGAAATCCAACTACTGAAGATCAAAACGTACCAACTGACAAGGTCCTAGATGTAGAGGGTTCCCTATTGCAGATCAGCACCCTGAAAGAAGATTTCAAGACTCTGACTGGTGTTGCAGGGATTCTGCACATACACAGAACTATGCGCAGGAAACCAGGACCCGAGTGTATTGTGGTGTACCAAAAAACCCACCTCAGTACCTAGAACCCCAATCCGACTAGCAATAGTGTCTCATTTGTTCTCCGTACTACAGCGAAGCTGCCAATGATTAGACAACCTACAACAAGCCACTCCGTCCCTCTCAGGAGTAGTGGGAACCAGAACACTCTTTCGTTCAATCACTCACACTAGTCCACAACGTGAGTAATCAGAGACACTGTATAGTTTAAAATGTTTATTTTAATTATCGTGCTCTATAATGCAGTACACAAGCTAATACTAGCAGCAAAATGCATAAAAACAATATAATCAGCATTGTTACAATTCCATAAAACACAAACGTGGATAACATGTTATAATGACAGTGGCAGAATGACTGCAATGCCTTACCACCCTCCACGTGCTAAGAGCTAGTTTATTATAATATTAGAAGACCTCTGGGCTTTGTCAGGGAGACCCCATACCTCCGAGTCTAGATGCAAAGGTTTACTTCTCCGGAAATGCACAGTTCTTCTGTTCAGGAAAGATTTCTCCAAATGCCTAAACGTGCATCCTGTGCAATATTAAAAGGCACTGATATTCAGTAGTGCAGCTCTGTTCTATGTTGTGTCTAATGTCCGTGGGACTGACCAAAGCAGATTAACAAGGGTGTTGTTTTCTGACCTTGAACATTATGTGCAGACGAGAAGCACAGAGCACAGCAAGATGTTATGTTATATTAATGGAGCTTGTATAGCGCACTGGGGTGTCCTGGCACTGCGCATGCCTGCTGGATGTCTGTGAGAAGAGTTACTGAGTGAAGAGCCATGTTTTCAGCCCCCTTTTGAATGAGAGGAGATCAGGTGAGTTCCTCAAGTGGAATGGGAGCCATTCCAGGCTTTGGAGGCACATGTAACGAAGCTTCTGCCATTCCCAGCTGGCCTTTTTGATCGGGGGAGTTACAACTAGTTTGGCTTCTGTAGACCGAAAATTTCTACTGGGCATATACCACTTAAATTTCTGCCTAAGGTGGTTGGGGTCAATGCCGTTGAGGGCTTTGAAGGCCATGCATAGGGCCTTAAAGTGTTCTCTTAGCCTCAAGGAGAGCCAGTGGAGTTGTGCCAGCCCTTTCTTTACCGAGACAAATATAGTAGTGTCTGTGATTAATCTTGCTGCCGCATTTTGAGTGATTTGCAGTCTATTGATGTGTTTTTTTGAGTATTTAGCTGAAGACTATTACAATAGTCGATCCTAGCCATAATGAGGGCTGTGATCACTGTACTGTGACTGCTCGCTGGGAGAAAGATCTTTATTTTCCTTATTATCCTAAGGATTAGGAAGCAGGCCAAGACCACCATGCTTACGTGGTCACCAAAGGAGAGTTTATTGTCCATAATCACCCCCAGGTTTTTTGCTTTCCTGGTGGGTGATGGGCATAGGCCCAACTCTTCTGGCCACCACTCAGGTAGCCAGATATTGGGGTTATTTCCGAAAATGAGGACCTCTGTTCTGCCAGAGTTTAATTTTAAGCAGTTGGCTGTCATCCATCCAGAGATGGCCTTCATGCAGTTATGAAACCAAGCCTCAGTTTCCTTCTCCCGTCCATGTGTGGACTATTTTTGTATCATCTGCATATGAAGTTATTTGAAAGCCGTAGGACTTGTGAAAGGCTGACGGTTCTCTTTGTGAAAACGTGCAATCAAAGTATTTAACTAAAACCAGGCAATGTAATAACGTGTGCTAAAAGCGGCAGAATGGCGGCCAAACATGTACGAACTGATGCTAACTTAGCAAGGTCTGTTGTTAATCCCATATCTTCACTACACCCTCTGCTGGTCAGTCTCTTGGACATGAACACAGAGTTCAAGAAGTCTGAGCAGCAAGTAAGAGCATCTATATTTTGGTGGTTTTGACAATGCCCAAAGGAGAAGAGAAAAAAATCAGTGACAAAAAGTAACACTAAAAAAAATACCTCAATCCATCAGAGTGTATGAGCAGTATGTGGCAACCGCTTCTAAGATGAAATCATTGTTTTGGTCAGAAAAAAGAGATGCCATCCAGTTCAGTAAACTGAATGAACACACGTGTTCTTCAATATTAGGTGGGTCCAGCATCAGCGTAGGACAACTTGCGTGATACTCGATGCACCTACGTTGCAGGAAATCCTATGCCACTGCACAGATGTTCCATTGTGCCAAAACTCCAAGCGCAGCAGCGCAAGCCATAATACCAACACCCAAACATTCCTGCTCATGGAACACTGAGGGACTCATCAGCAGGTCGAAATCTGGTGCAGGAGATGACGTATTGGATAAGCAAAGATCCAATGCCCACTGAAAAGGGCATTGCAAACAGGTGAAGACAGGTTGCACACAAGTGTAGTACGCAAAACGAAACGACAATCCATAAGCCACACTGAGAGTGGCCAGGGGCAATGTACCATAGCAGTCAAGCATGCGGTTACATAGCAGCTGCAGTCATGCTGGGCTGTGTACATTGACAAGAGGAGCAGCCATTTTGTAGCAGGCAGACCAACAGCAAAATCCCCGCAGCTAAGGCAAGCACTAGTGGCAACCCACCGAAGACACTGGAAAAAATAAAATGAATAAATGTTGGTATTACCCCGAATATAGTTTGGAAAGAGGTTATAAGGCCAGAGCCGACAAGTTTTATAAAAAGCGCCAAGCCAGCAGTATGCGAAGCATTGAAAATAGCATGAATCAATTCACCGAAAGGCTGTGGGAGGTCAGTATTTTAAAGGGCTTGTACTTCTGTCCGGGTGTTAGGCACCTGGAGGACGAATGTCTCACGGGCAGATGTGAGCGCAACTTCTTTTTGGGATAATAGTGCTCTTATTCTGCTCAACTTATTGAAGTCTGCCTTCAAGGTCGGAATGGAAGGCCAGATGGAGTTATCGAGCCTCCCATGTGGTGGTGGAAGAAGCACATTTTTGCAGCAAACCACGCGCTGTGAGGCACAAGGTAAGGGATGCCAGCTAACATGCCACAGCATTCTTCATTATTTAAAAGTAGATAGCTACCGTTCGCCAGCAGAGTGAAAGTCGGCTTAATGGCTGGCACTGGTGTACCTTTCAAAATGCACACAAGATTCGGTGCGGTAACATTACACGCGCAATGTAATTGTATGTTTTTGCAGACTAAGGAGTGTCCGATCGAGGACTCACATGATTCACCGGTTAGGTAAACCTCATTATCGTCCCACAGGCATCTATATGTGAAAGATAAAGACCAACATTTGTGAAGGAAAGTGCCGCCCAAGGGTTCAAAATGGCCTCACGGATAATGCTTCATGCAGGTAGTGAATTTGAACAAAGTAAAAGGTAGCGTTATAACCCCATGGATGTGCCAGACTGCCAAGTCAGTTTCGGCCACGGAGAAGGGCAAAGGGTCTATTTTTTCAATATGTAAGAGAGTGTATGCAGCGTCTTTCATGGACTTAAACTGCTGTTTGTCTGTCAAGTTAAAAGGTAAAAATAAAGATGAGGTCGTTCAAATAATCCCATGGAACTTTCCCCATTTTCAGTGTTTGTAAAGTCCATGCAAACTGCATTACTGAACGTAATTGATTTTGAGCATGCTACAAAACGGACACATCCTCCTGTACAATATCGACTACAGATGAAACAATACTATCTAGCATAGAAATGCGAGAAGAAAGTGTATTAACACTATTGTCAACCACAGCAAGTACCTTTTCTAGGTTAGCCTGATCTATTGCCCTTAACCGTGATGCTGCTTCGATGTGCGATAGTTTCCATATTTCATTGTAAGCTGCATAAACAAATCTTTTTGGTCTTGGAACAACAGGGCCTTTTATAAAATCGGTCAAATCGATGTTGTCTGACAACAAGGATAAATGTTGTTTAACTGATGTTAGTGTGGAGTGCGGCAACCAGTTTTGACATAATTTCCCAAAAGAATAGGTGGTAACCGAATGTGTGTTAGAGAAACATGGATCAGGTCTGTTCTGACAGTAGCCAGGGGCCTTATTATAAAAACGCTGCTGGCAACCATCAGAATTGGCCGGCCAACTTAGCCATCCTAATGGGTCTAAACTGGAAATATTAAATGTAACATTTGTGATTAATGCTTGCAATTGGTCCCTTGAGTAATTGGTATTATTGCTCCAGGTATTATATTCAGCAAGAGGTGGAATAGTAGGGCCGTTCATTTGCTTTGATGAAGCCAGACCAAAGTAAGTAGTTGGAAAAACCGAATCATTTTAAAATAAAATCTGTGTTGGGATGAGGGATGCACGATGTAAAGCTTCTGTGCCCCTTACCTGCCAGGATCTAGAACCCCAAACTGATTTTAAATCAACTGTGGCTTTCCACAGAGCATAGCCTCCCACTGACAATTCCTCAATAAAGGAATTGGAATATAACAATTTAGGGTAGGTGAGCATCACCTTAGGATTGGATGTAGAATTCAATCTAAAATAATAAGACCCCTGGTTGGACCTATCAAAATGTGTAAAATATGTAAATTTACTTAACATTGTTTTTGAGCTGCCTTCCACTGGGGTCGGGCAATGTTCCCATTGTGTGTAATTAAAAACATTTTTAAATGTGTTAGCTTTATGTAAAAAATGGTGTCCATAATGCTGGTAACATCGAGCAGTTTGACAGCAGAGTTTTCACGAAGATAGTGACCGTTGATGAGAAGGAAAAAAACTGTCACAAATCCAATGGACATGAATAAACAAATAATGATCAGTACCTCCCAGATGTATGTCCTAGGGGCAACCAAATATGTCTGTTTGAACCAGGATACGAAACAATGGAATTTGGTAGGGGACGGAGTTGATGTGGAGTTTGAGTCAAAGGAAAAACTTGACTGGTTAAGGGTATCCGGTTGCAAATCAGGCAATGACTCACTTGTGGGATAAGTATATTCAGTCTCATCATTACAGCTGGAGGCCCGTGGGTTAAGCAAGGGATTAGCAACAGAGCCCATCTCTATGGCAGTGTCATTTCTTGTCAGAGGCGCCAATCACAGAATGTCTGGCAATTGCTGGATATGACGAAGCAGGTGTTACACTATTCAGGATCAGCCAGATGTTGTAGATTGACATTGTCCACTGAGATATATCTGTCGTCTTTGCGTCCAGGAAGAGGTGGTAAAATGACTGTACAAGTACACTCCACGCCAAGAACTGGAACCGGTGCACGATAAGAGGGGCCAAACTCTTTTCTGTTCTCCACCTTCTCTCAGACCAGGTCTCCGATTTTGGGTAGCCAGACAACTACCAGAATCTGCAGTGCAACATCAGTGGCAGGGGGTAAATGGTCCTTTGCAAGACTGTCACGAGTCTCTTGTAGATTCTGTAATACAACAGAATGATTATTTACGTCCAAGGGTGCGGCAGCCGCCGCCATGTCTAGAACATCAAGGTCTGGCACAAACATTTTCATGGCAAAGAACATTTCGTATGGGGTCCGCTCACCCAGAGATCTTCTAGCGAGATTATTTAGTGCACGTTGTATGCTATACAAATGGGCAAACCAGTTCCTGACAGCACCTAAGACTCTAGCTGTCCAAGATTGCTTTAAGTCACAGTTCATTCGCTCCACAATTGAGTTGCCCTCGGGCCTGTATGGAGACAAAAATTTGACCTGCACGCCCAAAGACCTCATGGCTCCCTTGTACGCCTTAGAGGCGAACGCTGGACCCTGGTCTGAATGGAAGGTGCCACATGCAAAAATTCCCACAAAGACATGCAAATCCATGATGAAATATCGAGCCTCAGCACTTCGTTGTGGCCATACCCAAAGAAAACGTTTGCACGAATCAACTGCAACTAAGATGAATTTATAGGTAGTAGCTAAAGAAAAAGGACCGCAGTGATCTAGATAAACACAACCGAATGGTCTATTAGAAATGCATAGCTGTGTTTGTGGTGGGCTTGCAACCATAGATGATTTAATCTGTTAACAAATGTCACAAGACAGCACATAATTCCGGGTCTGTTTATATAAACCACGCCACCAATAACGCTGATGTAAGATAGAAACAGTCGCAGACACGCCAGCATAGGCTGAAGCCATGCCTTTGTGTGCGGCTGTTATCAGTGCAAGTCTGCAGTCTGCATTGGGAATTAACCTATCACCAACGTTGTTTATTCTAACATAAGGAACTTTATCGGGACTTAAATGATAAGAGTATCTTGAAGGGAAACCCTGTGGGAAATCACCACCGTTCTTGGTAGCAGCAATTGATGCCAAAATGTCATTATCAATCTTATCCATGGATCTTGTAACTGCTGCTACAAAAAACGTGGCTACTGCTGATTTAGCTGCGTCATCAGCTTAAGTATTGCCAACCATGTGTGCTCCTACGCGCTGGTGGCCAAAAGTATGAATCACATGTGTGAGTGGCAGACGTTCTTTGAGATCTACGACTCTAACCCAAAGCATCTTATGCTTAATTGCGCTGCCTTTGGAATTGTGATAGTCATTTTGAGACCAAAACAATAAGTTGTCATTGAAAGACTGAACACAGTAGTATGAACCACTTACAATCAAAGTAGTCAGTTTAGGATCTGCAAACTCAAGTGCAAGCACGAAAGCGCTTAACTCGGCCAATTGGACGGTACAGTCACCTAGTGCCTGTGTGTGAACTACAGTGGACTTGAACTCTCCGTTCACCATTGTACCTGCCACAAGTGCACAGGCTGCCGAATAAGAATGTTTTGATCCTGTAGCCGCTTGTGCCGAACTGTCGGTGTATATGATACAATGGTACTCCTCAAGTGGTCGCATCGTCATAGGAGAAGGATGAACAAATTCATACTGCAAAAACTCCTGAGTCTGCAGTGAGGCGTCAAAAATAAACGTGACATCCGAAGAGGTCAAAGAAGTAGCCCATTGTATCCACCGTGGATATAAAGCCTTTGAGTTTGGTACACTCGCTTTAGTCACCGCTTCCAGAGCAGGATACGGTGCCACAACTAAAATTTGTTTCCCCTGTGCCAGAGCGCGTTCTTTTAGGATTGCCATCTGGACAGCTGTCAAGACTTTTTCAACAGTGGAAAATCACAGTTCTGCTGAGTTGTACAAATGCGACTTGTAAGCAATAGGTACTGTGTCTCCTTCATTAAATGTCAAGTAAGTGAAACCAACTGCACCTGGCACGATTCGCATCACCAGGTTTGTGTGGTTATCACGTGTCAACAAGTATTTAGATTCAAGAAGATCAGACTGCAAAGATTACAGGATAGCTGAATGTTCTCGAAGCCAGCAGGCTTTAGAAAAATTAGGTTGTATCAAAGCATACAAAGGCTTGATACGCTGGGCATATCCGGAAATACTAGTATGACCAAAATTTAAAAACCCCAGCAAAGATTGTAGTTTTTTAGGGTTGTAGGAGGTCACAAACATGCGCATTTCCCCAAGAAATTAGGTGCTACACTTCAACCTTCATTATTGAGCTCGTAGCCCAAGAACAACACTGTGTACTCTGCAATGTGTGATTTTGCAAAGTTACATTTGTAACCGTGGTCCGCAAACAAACTAATGATGCGGTCCATGCGACAAAGATGCGGCCAGAAGTCATCATCCGTGAGGTAAATATCATCAATATATGAGTACGCATCTGGGTCTATGTTATCTAACAAAGAGGCAACACAGGCGCCGAAAACTCCTGAGCTGTTTTAATAGCGCATGGCTAGGTGCCGAAATTGTTTTTGTTTTCTGCCGGCGGTAAATGCTGTCCATTGACTGGATATGGGGGACAGATTGTGACTGAAAAAGGCATTGGAAATGTCAAGGGTAGTTTTATATTTCTTACAAACAAGACTGTCTATAAGAGCATAACTATGGGTATTCTGAACCGCAAAGTTACGACAATGAGAGTTCAAATGCCGATAATCCAATACAATGCGGTACAATCCATCGGGCTTGGTTATGGTAAAAAGAGGGTTATTCATCAGTGATACACATGTTCCAATTACTCCTTGATACTCAAATTGTTCTAGAATGTCAGAAACGGGAGCCTTAGCCTCCCGCTGGAGGGGATATTGGGGTTGTGGCTGTGGCATAGACAGCAATGGTATCTCATGTGGGGGAGAATCTTTATCCCAGCCCACCTGAGTATGGTAAAGTATTGTATTGTATTGTATAAAATATTTGTATAGCGCAACTATCACCCTACGGGTATCCTGGCGCTTATAGACCCTGGTGACATAGAGCAGAGCAAAATGGCCAGATCACTGACCAGGAATGTAGCTAACAGTTTCTGGCAAATAACCAGGTCTTAAGGTTCCTCCTAAACATCAGCAACAAGTCAGCACGTCTGAGACTTGTGGGGATTTCATTCCAAAGGCAAGCTGCTGCTGTGCCAAAAGCTCTGCCTCCCAAATTTGTCAATTTCACTCTGGCAACAGACGCCAGGCCTTGACTGGTGGACCGGAGAAGTCTTTTGGGCGCGTACCAGGTAAACCGCTCTTGAAGAGAAAGCGGTCCTGTGTCGTGTAAGGCTCTATAGACAAGGCATGAAGATTTAAAACTGATAGGTAGCCAGTGTAAGTCCCTCAGTGCCAACGTCGCATAGGAATTGCGATGTCTCTTGAGGGTCAATTTGGCTGCCATAGACTGGACTCTTTGCAGCCCCTGCAAAATGTATTTAGGTGCGCCCAAATACAGGGAGTTACAAAAGTCCAGTCTGCTCATAATGATGCTGCGGACCACAAGTGGTCTCACTTCGCTTGACAGTAGGGGGAGGATTTGGCGGAGGGCTCTCAACAGTGCAAAACATATACCGATTGTTTTATTTGCCTGGGTTCTCATTTGAAGGTCTTCATCCACCATGACCCCCAAGTTACGGACCGTCCTTGCTGCCACTAAGGGATCATCCTCTGGTCGAAGACTAAATTTGTCCGTTAACTGTCTGGACATTTGAGCAGCACCACAGAGCAACAGCTCTGTTTTCCCAGCATTAAGTTGAAGGGAATTAGCCCCTAGCCAGTCTGAAATTTGCCCCATGCACGCCTGAAAGGAGCTCATGGATTGTGCATGCTTTCCTTCAAAGGAAAGTAGCAATTGGATGTCATCGGCGTAGTTGACAACATCAATCCCGAAAGATTTTATGATGGGGATCAAGGGGCTAAGATAGACATTAAAAAGAATCGGACTTATTGCTGAGCCCTGGGGTACTCCGAAGCGTACTGGAGACCAGGGGGAGACGAAAGGCATTAAACTAACCGCCTGTTGTCGGCCTAACAGATAAGATTGAAGCCACTTCAGGGCACACCCCCTCACTCCAATACTCTCTAGTCTTGCCACCAGTACCGCATGACTGACCGTGTCGAATGCGGCCGACATGTCCAGTAGGACCAACACTGACGAGGTCCCACTGTCGGCACGCATTCTCAGCTTGTCCATTACAGTGATCAGGGCGGTCTCCGTCCCGTGTCCCGGCCTAAACCCAAACTGGTCCCTGTCCAGAAGGTGATTCTCTTCTAGATAGCATGACAGGGACTTGCTGACCAGCTTTTCCAAGATTTTAATAGGGAAAGGCAGCAGAGATATGGGTCGGAAACTTACTGGCAGTGAAGGATCTAGAGATGGCTTCTTCAGCAGGGGAGTCACTAGCGCTTGTTCCCAGACATCAGGCACCACTCCTTCTTCCAGGGATTGGCAGCATATATGCCGCAAGGCCGGGAAGAGGATAGGGCCATACTCCTTCCAGATTTTATGAGGAAGAGGGTCAAGGGGTGAGCCGGACGACACCACCTGTGCTAGGCTGTTGAAAAGATCGTCTGTGAGAGGTTGAAAATGTTCCAGTGAGGTGACCTGTCTATCTTCCTTAATAGTTGGCGAAGTTCCCCTAGAGGTAGTCTCAAAAACCCCCCACAATTTTGGCCACCTTTTCAATGACAAAAGTGGCTATCTCATTACAGAGATTTTGTGATGCCTGAACTCTGTTTGCCGTGCACCCCGGATTGTTGAGATCTTTAACGATTTTGAAAAGGGCCCTGGTGCTGTTGGGCGCCTGTAACATGGAGCTGGCATAGAACTGTGCCTTAGCTTCTCTGATAGATTGGTTATATTGGGCTTGGGCTAGTTTGGAGGCTATTTTGTCTGTTTCAGAATATGACCTGCGCCATCGTCGTTCGGCTTGTCGTCGGATGAGGCGGAGCTTTCTCAGTTCCTCACTAAACCATGAGGCAGATGGTATAGCCTTCATTTTAAGTTTTTTCTTAGGGATACAGCCATCAAGCGTATTGCTGATAAAATTGCTGTAACTGTTGTAATTCTCCTTAACTGAGGCGTCAGGGACATACCGAAAAGGCTCAGCAACTAGAGGGACTAGACTCTCTTTTGAAAGTTTTGCCCAGTCTCTGCCCCACCGAAAGGAAGTTAGTTTTTTTTCGATCGATAGAGCACGGGGTAGGGTAATCCTTTTTTTTTTTTTATTCTTTTTTATTTTTCTCACCAAAAAAAATAAGCACAGTTTACCTTACATTGAATACACTTTAACAGTTGCAATATTTTCCTTAATTTCTGTTATTTAAATTCCATCTTTGAAGTATGCCAATAATAAATTCAACCAAGTTGTTTTAACACTTTGTTTAAACAATAAGGGAGTCTAAAATAAACAATGAGAAAAAACAAAAAAATAACGGAAAGATAGAGCCGCCACATTCTTCCCATCCCTCCCCCTATTCGTCCTTACTTTGCTTCTCCTTCCATTTACTTAATGGCTCCCATATCCTTCTCCCCAAGCATCTTCCTCTCCTCCCTTTCCGAGCATAGATATTTTCCTCCATATTGTATGCGTACAACGTATTTGCCAACCAAGTTTGAAATTTTGGGGGATTTTTATCTAGCCAAGCCCTAGCTATTGTCAATCTATAAACAGCCATTATAACAAACAAAAATTCTGCGTACTGCTCCTGCTCCCCTTCAGCCACTCCTAACATGATCCAAGATGGTACAAGAGAGATCACTATACCCAAGGACTTTGATAAAAACCCCTCTATCTCTTTAATCAATAATTGTAGCTGGGGACATGTTGCAAAAATGTGTATGCTATCTGCCTCTCACGCATCGCATCGGGGGCAGTTAATTCCTGAACTCCCACCCCATAGGGTAATCCTAAAGCGTATCAAAAAGTGGTCTGTCCAGCTGAGCGGGGATATATTGAGCACCTCAAGCTCAGACTGCTTGGCAAAAACCAGATCAAGCACATGTCCTCCCTGGTGAGTAGGCTCTTGGATATGTTGTAATAGGCCACAGTTTTCACAAGTTTGATTTAGAGCTTGTAAATGATTCCCCAGGCTCCCCGTCTCCCAGAGATTAAAATCACCAAGTAATAGTAGTCTAGAGTGTGTCAGTGCTAGACCAGCAATGGTGTCGAGTAAGGCCTGTTGATGAGGATCTGGACCCGGGGGTCTGTAGCAGACCAGGCCGGTCAGCACTCTCCCTTTGGCTTCTTGTAAGGTGAAGCCCAGGAGTTCGTACCCCGCAATCTCGTTTACCTGTAGTGGGGCACAGTCCCATTTATCTTTAAATATTATCCCTACCCCCCCTCCTCTCCCCGTTAAACGGGGTTTATGGAGAATTTTGTAGCCCGATGGACAGGCAAACCCAATCTCCACAGAGGAGACCGGGGTGGTCCAGGTCTCTGTGATGAATAGGAAATCCAGGTCCTGGTCTTCCAACAGGTTAAAGATCTCCTGATGATGCTTTATCAGGGACCTGCTGTTGATCAAGCCACAGGTCATGGTCCATAACGATCCCCCCCCTTCCACCTTTGCCAATATTAAGTAGACTGTCCCTTGAATAGCAAGTTCTACCTGTGCTGGTTGAACCAGCGTGGAGGGCGCTTGGCGCGACCGAGGCGAGAACGGGCGCAGACGGGCTTGCCTCTGGCGTGCCTCCGGCGCGCCATCGGCGCGCGCGTGCTGCGCGCTTGCATCCCCCTTCTTAAATAGGCCAGCGACTAGACCGCTAACAAAGATGGCGCTCAGTGGGTGGCGCGTTTCTCGCGCGTTCCGTGACCGTCACACCAGACGGTGAGGTGAACAGTTTTTTGAAAGTGCGGGTAAGTGGGCAATGAAACAATGTAGCAATGTAACAATTTATTCTTTTTAAAAGTAGCAGTTTGCACCAGTTAAAACCTGTGCCAGTATGCCAGGAAAATTAAAGCCAGGCGTCACGCTAAAACCTACCCTCCGTCTGCGAGGGTGCGGTGCAGTGATGCAGACAGCAGAGTGAAAGATCTCAAGCAGGGTGTCCTGCGTTCTACCCACTCCGTCTGTTTTTGCTTTGATTCTAAGGGTCTCTAATAGTAGCGCTGCGCTTGCATCCCCCTTCTTAAATAGGCCAGCGACTAGACCGCTAACAAAGACGGCGCTCAGTGGGTGGCGTGTTTCTCGCGCGTTCCGTGACCGTCTCACGAAGCGGTGAGGTGAACAGTTTTTTTAAAGTGCGGGTAAGTGGGCAATGAAACAATGTAGCAATGTAACAATTTATTCTTTTTAAAAGTAGCAGTTTGCACCAGTAAAAACCTGTGCCAGTATGCCAGGAAAATTAAAGCCAGGCGTCGCGCTAAAACGTACCCTCCGTCTGCGAGGGTGCGATGCAGCGATGCGGACAGCAAAGTGAAAGATCTCAAGCAGGGTGTCCTGCGTTCTACCCACTCCATCTGTTTTTGCTTTGATTCTAAGGGTCTCTAAAGTACCGGCGCAAGCACCAAAGCCCACTCTTCTGCAAAAGCCTGTGCTTGCTTCTTGGAGACGTTGTGTGAAAAACTAGGGAGTATAACCTCCTCCCCACTTGGAGTGGCTAGAACAAAAGGCGGAGGCCAATCTGCCACTGCTAACAAAATGTCATATGAAGAAGTCAGATGTTCGAGTGTCAGCAGTTTCAACTGTAATAAAAGTCTCAGTTGCTGTCGCCTCCAGAAATGAATGCAGTGCTTGCCGCACTATTGTAACCTCCGCTGCGCTGTCGAGCAGCGTTACTGCCCATGTTAGATTCAGGAGCCGGGTTCTTACCGTCAGTGGCATATCTCGCTGTTAATGCAGCAACTTTCTTTTTCTGAAACTGCGGGCGCTGTCGAGGAAAGTCGTCTTGTTTCCCCTTCCCGTCACTCGGACAGGGTTGCTCGTGTCCTTGAGGGGCACATCGACCTCTGCCTTGATCCTGGCATTCACCTCCACCGGCTTGTGAGCCTGATGTTTTCTGTGAAGAACGAGGAGAACGCTGATCAGGAACCTGAAACCTGTCAGGAGACCTAATTCTTGTGTGGTCGCACAAATCATAAGTGCGTTCAGAAGACATGGGTAGCGGTGACGCTGCACACGACCCTTGCTTCTGTTGTTGCTTCCCCTGTTTTTTATTCTTCCAATTTTTTTGGGAAAGGTGGGACGGTCATCCGTTTCAGACTGAGACGTCTGCTGTGTTTGCTGTTGTGCTGGTATTCTAGCAAAATGCGCAAAGCATTAGACACTTGAAAGTTTACTGCATCTCCCTTGATAATTTGCAAGGATCAGATCAGCAACTACGTCGAACACTCCGACTAACCTCATCCTCAACTCTACTGCCGCCCCTGGGCTGTGCTCATCTTGAACACGCTTAATCACGGTGGGGAGTACAGTCATGGAGGGTGTGCCGAAACACTTCGCATATACTCCTGCGAATACTTTACCCCAATTTTCACAATCGGTTACCTTGGGTACTAATTCTTTCTGCAAACTAATTGTTAAAATCCTATGTTGCTCCACAGGAGTGGTATTCGGAAATACCGCTTCTAGCTGGTCAAATTTCCCTGCAAACCAATAAGGTAAATCATCCTTATTTTGAGGACCCTTGCCCATAACCGAATTAACCATGACGGGACTAATAGTAATTCCGCCAGGTCCAGCAGGTTGCGATGCAATCCCAGGTGCTCCCACCTGGAGATTGCGTGAGACATATTGTACTAACGCTCTGTGCACCCTGATTAAGGAGGTGTACATAACACAAAACTCCGCAATTTGAACTGTGAGATAACGTGAATGTGGTGTGTACTCCGCCAAAACTGGCCAAGTGGCCCCATCTATCGATAAAGGGCCTAAACGGACCAGAGTCACTGGGTGGGGGAGGGCACCATTAAACCAAATGCAGTGTTGCCATGCCGACAGTGGAACTTCAAGAGTCCTATAAAGCTGATATGCATGAGGTGTTTGTGTAGGAGTGTAGGTATGGAACAAATCATCAGTCCCACCTACCACTGGAAACATTACCCAGGAATAAAACACATCAAAAGGGTATGCCGCATCAGCTCCTACCATAAAGATAAGACTGACACCCACGTCAGACACTCCATATGTGCCCAAATGACGCCTCAAGCTTGAAAAAACCTATAAAAACATAAATATAGGTAGGTTACACCGTCACAGCTGTTTCTGGAAAACAGAAGTGAGGGGGTTGTGGACTAGCACAAAGTACTACTAAAGTGCCTCGTATATAAGTACCAGACCGAACGTTAGGTGCGCCATGTTGCAGGGATTCTGCACATACACAGAACTATGCGCAGGAAACCAGGACCTCGGTGTATTGTGGTGTACCAAAAAACCCACCTCAGTACCTAGAACCCCAATCTGACTATCAATAGTGTCTCATTCGTTCTCCATACTACAGCGAAGCTACCAATGATTAGACAACCTAGAACATGCCAATCTGTTCCTCTCAGGAGTAGTGGGAACCAGAACACTCTTTTGTTCAAACACTCACACTAATCCACAACGGTAACTAGTCATAATATCTAAAAAATAATATCAAATGGACATAATATCGAAGTAAAAATATAGAATGGACAAAATATCAAATGGACATAATATAGTGGTTAAAAATATCGAATTGAAGGTAAGTAATATCGATTGTGAAAATATCGAAGTATAAAGAATAGGCATTAAAATATATCGTAATTTGAATAATATCGAATTTTTTAAAGTGTTTAGTATGTTAGTATATGTGTTAAAAGTGTATATTATTTTTGTAATGTACATTGATTTTTTTTTTACAGTATTTAATTTTATGTTATTTAATATTTGCAAAATTTTATTACGTAGTGGGTTGAGGGTTTATAGGGGAATAGGGTGGGAAGTAATTTAATTATAGTAAATTAAATATTAATTTTTATGAATTATGAATTATTTTTAATTTAATTTTGCGTTTTAGTTCTGTAGCGGGTTGTGGGTTTATAGGGGAATAGGGTGGGAAGTAATTTAATTGTAATAATGTAAATATTTATTTTTATTTATTGGTATTGATTTCTAATTTATTGTTAAGTAATTTTTCATTGGGAATTATTGTTATTAATTGGTAATTAATTTTTATTAATTGATTAATTGATAATTATGTTAATTGTATTAATTTATTTTCTGTAGCGGGTTGAGTGTTTATAGGGGAATAGGGTGGAAAGTAATTTAATTGTAATTAATTACATATTAACACTATGTTTGTGTATTGATAATTAATTTACTGTTAATTAATTATGAATTGGTATATTTTTTATTATTAATGAATTTTTGTTATTGAAAATTAATTAGTCGTTAATTAATTATGAATAGGTAATTATTTTTTAATCATTAACATTTATTTGTATTTATAATTTATTAAATTATAAAACAATATGTAACTGGAAATTAATTTTAATTCATATTTTATTGGTATTGATATTTAATTTATTTTTATTAATATAATAAATCATTACTTTCCCTACTGTTGCACTCACTGGGAGTGGGAATAGTAATTTTACCCTCCCGCTATCCAACGCTTTCCCTACTGTTGCACTCACTGGGGTGGGAATAGTAATTTTTACCCCTACGCTATCTAATGCTTTCCCTACTGTTGCACTCTCTGGAGTGGGAATAGTAATTTTTACCCCTACACTATGCAACGCTTTCCCTACTGTTGCACTCTCTGGAGTGGGAATAGTAATTTTTACCCTCCCGTTATCCAACGCTTTCCCTACTGTTGCACTTTCTGGAGTGGGAATAGTAATGTTTACCCCTACACTATCCAACACTTTCCCTACTGTTGCACTCTCTGGAGTGGGAATAGTAATTGTTACCCCTACGCTATCCAACGCTTTCCCTACTGTTGCACTCTCTGAGTGGAAATAGTATTTGTTGCCCCTACGCTATCCAACGCTTTCCCTACTGTTGAACTCTCTGGAGTGGGAATAGTAAATTTTACCCTCCCGCTATCCAACGCTTTCCCTACTGTTGCACTCTCTGAAGTGGGAATAGTAATTTTTACCCTCCCGTTATCCAACACTTTCCCTACTGTTGCACTCTCTGGAGTGGGAATAGTAATTGTTACCCCTACGCTATCCAACGCTTTCCCTACGGTTGCACTCTCTGGAGTGGGAATAGTAATTTTTACCCCTACGCTATCCAACGCTTTCCCTACTGTTGCACTCTCTGGAGTAGGAATAGTAATTTTTACCATCCCGCTATCCAACGCTTTCCCTACTGTTGCACTTTCTGGAGTGGGAATAGTGATGTTTACCCCTATGCTATCTAACACTTTCCCTACTGTTGTACTCTCTGGAGTGGGCGTAGTTTTTGTTGCCCCTACGCTATCCAACGCTTTCCCTACTATTGCACTCTCTGGAGTGGGAATAGTAAATTTTACCCTCCCGCTATCCAACACTTTCCCTACTGTTGCACTCTCTGAAGTGGGAATAATAATTTTTACCCTCCCGTTATCCAACGCTTTCCCTACTGTTGCACTCTCTGGAGTGGGAATAGTCATTGTTACCCCTACGCAATCCAATGCTTTCCCTACTGTTGCACTCTCTGGAGTGGGAGTAGTAATTGTTACCCCTACGCTATCCAACACTTTCCCTACTGTTGCAATCTCTGGAGTGGGAATAGTAAATTTTACCCTCCCGCTATCCAACACTTTCCCTACTGTTGCACTCTCTGGAGTGGGAATAGTAAGTTTTTACCCTCCCGTTATCCAACGCTTTCCCTACTGTTGCACTCTCTGGAGTGGGAATTGTAATTGTTAACCCCTACACTATGCAATGCTTTCCCTACTGTTGCACTCTCTGGAGTGGTAATAGTAAATTTTACCCTCCCGCTATCCTTCGGTAAAAATATTGAATATTTTTTCTTTATGTTACGTTAATATATATAGATTTGTTTTACTTAAATTAATTATTTATTTATTTTAAGGTTATTTAAGTATTTTTTATTATGTTTTAGTTAATTATATTTATTAATGTATTAATTTTAAATTACTTTTAAGACATTTTAAAAAATTTGATATTTTGACTAACTATAGTTTTTTACAACGATATTTTGATTCGATATTTTTGTACTTACCTGTTTGAAGATAGGAATTCGATATTTTTGTGTTCAATATTTTGACCTCGATATTTTGTCAGGGCGATATTTTCAGCTTCGATATTTTGTCAGTGATCCGTCCACAACGTGAGTAACAGAGACACTGTATAGTTTAAAATGTTTATTTTAACTAACGTGCTCTATAATGCAGTACACGAGCTAATACTAGCAGCAAAATGCATAAAAACAATATAAGCAGCACTGTTACAATTCCATAAAACACGAACGGGGATAACATGTTATAATGACTGTGGAAGAAAGACTACAATGCCTTACCACCCTCCCAGTGCTAAGAGCTAGTTTATTATAATATTAGAAGACCTCTGGGCTTTCCAGTGAGACCCCATACCTCCGAGTCTAGATGCAAAGGTTTACATCTCTGGACAAGCACAGCTCTTCTTTTCAGGAAAGATTACTCCAAGTGCCTAAACGTGCATCCTGTGCAATATTAAAAGGCGCTGAAATTCAGTAGTGCAGCTGTGTTCTATGTTGTGTCTAATGTGCTTGGGACTGACCAAAGCAGATTAACAAGGATGTCGTTTTCTGAACTTGAACATTATGTGCAGACGAGAAGCACAGAGCACAGCAAGTTGTGTGAAAGGCAGACGGTTCTCTTGTGAAAATGCACAAGCAAAGTATTTACGAAAACCAAGTCAGGTAGTAACGTGTGCAAAAGTGGCAGAATGGCGGCCAAGCATGTACCAAGTGATGCTAATTTAGCAAGGTCTGTTGTTAATCCCATATCTTCACTACACTGGGGCAATACAATCTCTCGTCACCATGAAAAGCTATCATACAACAACACTAAATTTAGCAAGGAAATGCTAGAAGGGGAGAAAGTAGGCAATTCTAATTCTGACAATTGCAAATTTTGCGGAGGTCAGTCTAAGATAGCAGCAGTGGCTGAGGACAAAAAAAAAAGTAAATTTTGTCCAGCCACCTCTGGCCAACAATCCTCAGCCATATCTTCTCCCAGATGACCAAGAGTCTCATAGACCAATTAGGGGAGTTAGTGGGAAAGTCACTGACCCTTATTACCATAGAAATAGATCCAATAACAACGCAAATAATTTCTTAACCCTCTATTCGCAAACAGCTAGCTGCCACTTTAATCAGTTCAACTCTTCAACACAGGGACCATTACTGACTGATCCATTACTTTCTTTTAAAGATCTTTTTTGTGTCCTACCACATAATGTGCAGGGTGGAATTATCTATATGACAGGAGTTCCTAGATTAACTTTCAACCAGAGAGAACCCCCTCATTCGTTAATTAATAAGGTCATTCACTTGATTAGTCACAAACGTAACTGCCTTTCATTCATACCCTCAGATGTGTCTGCTGCCCAGCATATATAATAATCAATGCTCTTATGATTCCATTAAATTGACCATAGGAAACAAGACTATTTTTGATGGCCTTCTAGCTTTGGAAGCTAGCTCCTCTCCTTCTCAAGGTTCTGCAATCCAGTTTAAACCATCATTAGACATTGATTATGTAGTAGGCTGCCCGCAAACACAAATGCAGAGTCACAAGTGTTCATGCAATTTGCCTAGGGGATCTGGAAGTGTTGATACTAGCATAAACAAGGCCCATTCAATTCCAAACAGCTTATCCCAGGCCTTGCCAAAAAGAGCTCCTGATGAAGCTGGCCCGGGGAAACAATGCTACCTTGATCAATGCAATAATGTTGCTAATGAGGAAAACATTCCCTCTCCATTGAAAGAAATTGATTGACTGTGTAGTAATTTGGATAAACCTAGAGGTTTGGGAAATATTAGCAGCCCGCTATTCATCAAACAACAAGCAGAGATGGTATTAAGCTGTTCTCACTCCCAACAGGAGGCCTTCTTGCCCACTCTCCAGGTCATGGATGGATTGAAACTTTTGGATTGGACCCTCAATTGGGGTACTCATATAGATGCCCATGATATATGTGTTTTCCAAGAGACATGGTCCCATGAACCTTGTTTTAGATGTGGTTACTCTAGCTTTTCATGTCCTGCCCTGATTAAGGAGAAAGGCCGCTGTGCTGGGGCTTTACTAATTTGGGTAAAAAACTCGTGGGTTGTAAAATGGCCAAATTTGATGGAATTACTCCTGAGATCATTGGTCTAAAATTGTGCAAAGACAATTTTTGTATCTATCTTTTCAATGTTTATAATAGACCTCAGGGCAATCACAAGGAATATTTTATACTAAACTTCCTGGAAAATCAGATAAGTGTTTTGCCCTGTTAAGCGCGTACAATAGTGGCAGGCGATTTCAATGTCACTCTGGATAGCTGTATTTTTTCCATAACTGAGGAGGAGGACACCTCATGGAACATACCAAGAGTGGGTATTTCCCAAGTTAAAAAATGCTCAACCCTGGCTTTACAATTACTGGGCATCATATTAAGAAGCGTATTAAGGGCATGCAATGGGAGGACAACGTTGGATCAAGAAGGTGGAATGACCTTTAGACGTGGAAATAGCTCAAGCAGAATATATTATATATTTCTTTCCTTACCTCGTTGGGCTTATATGGGCGACATGGCAGTAGTGGTAAGAACAGATAGCAACCACAATTCCCTTAATTCCCACGTAGAAGTGAATAAGTCTAGCATATTAGGGAATGTAGTACTGATCAACAACAAAAAGGTGCTGAAATGAATCCATATCAAGGCTCACCCTGAAATATTAGAACAGATATACTTAAATGTGGTCACTGCTATAGAGAAAATGAACAGACTCTTTGTGGAAGAGGTAGCACCTGATCAAACAATGAAAGTTCATGAGGATCTATTTGCACAAATAAGAATCTGACCAGGAATCAAACTAATAACCCAAGTAAACAACACAATTGGTATAATGCTGAATGCAGGAAAGCAAACACCTTACTCCTCGGATGTATAAAGCAGGAGACCAAGAGAAGGTTACAAAGGCTCTGGAAAAATTATGAGGCTGAAATCAAAAGGGCACCAAATACCTGGGAGACTAAGATCTGGGCAGAACTAGTACAGGCAGCAAAGTATGGGGATTCAAAAACATTCTGGACCATATTGGCACATGTAGCCACTCCGCAGTTAGCCCAGTGGAATTTTGTTTTGAACCTTGTAAGTGGACGAAGCACCTTACTGAGTTATACTCTATAGAGATCGATGTTACCGTAGATACCGGTGTGAGTCAGCACAGCACAGATGCTGAGCATGTAGATTACCTGGAGATATCGCATACGGACTCTCGAGGCACTGACGTTGATTACAGCTAACAAAGCCCCAGGCCCAGATTGTATCCCCTCCGATCACTATGAACCTGAAATTTGGGCTACATATCTAAACCTTGTAACAAGGATAACTTTAAAGGGTAGCCAAATACCAAAGTCTTGGCATCATGCAGAGATAGTGCCAATACATAAAAAAGGCAGACAAGATGATCCTGGAAACTATAGGCCGATTAGTCTAATCGATGGACTCCAAAAGATTTTTCGTCAACAGATCCTGGGTAAACTGTCAGACTAGCAATTGGCAAATTATATATTTAGTGATTTACAAGTGGGCTTTCAACCAAAAGTTAGTACTCTTGACCAAATCTTTGGGCTTAACCTGATCTATTGGAAAACCGTCAACCTGGGTAAAGGGCATTTATACGTTATTTTTGTCTATTTAAAATCAGCATTTGATACTGTCCTGAGATGCAGATTATGGGAGGTATTTGCAAACATGGGAGTTCGAACTCAAATCATAGAAGTCCTAATAAAAAATACACAAGACTAATATTGCATGGGCGAGGTATGGGAGGAACGGGGAACTAACTGAAGTTTTCAAAATAGAGAACGGCGTACGCCAAGGTTGCGTCCTAGCCCCGACACTCTTCTCTCTGTTTATTAATGATCTGGCAGAACACCTGAACTTTGAAAATAATGACGCCCCCAAGATTGGCCTTTCGAAATACCCAGTGTTGTTATTTTCAGACAACATGCTGGATTGATGAAATATTGCTGAGTAATTCCCTTGTGGGACAGATCCATAGTGTGGACATTGTGTCGATCTCGGTGCTAACCATGGCCTAGAATTGAACATAAGCAAGACAAAAACCCTTGCTTTTAATCCCTACAAATCTAATAAACCAACTCTAACTGATAATAATACTCTTTTAGAGCAGGTCTTGGATTTTACATATCTGGACGTGACTCTGTTGCACAATTTAGATGGAAGACAGAACTAAGCAAATACTCATTGAAATTGCAACAAGAGTCAGGGGCCATCCTAAAGATGGCAAAAAAGTTCAAATCAATTAGCATAGCCCCCGCACTTGAGGTATATAAGACCAGAGCAAAAAATGTTGCCATGTATGGCGCAGAGCTCCGGGACCAAGAACCAACCCGTGCGCTAACAATAGTGGAAAACAAATTCCTCAAAAATCTAACACAACTTCCATATAGCTCCCCAATTATCCCAGTTTTGCAAGATTTGGCCTATTCCCAATCTCATTCACTATCCAGGTGCGCCCACTATTATTCTGGCATAGATTATGGTCAATGCCAAAGTTGGAGCCCTACAGAGCCTCACTCAGAGAGATTCTAAAAACAGAGGGCCATCGCAAGATTCCCTGGCTGTCATTGGTGTAAAGAACTACCACTCTTGCGAATCTCTGGGTCTCTCCATAAGCCTCCCATCTGCACCAAGGCAAGTAATAAAGGAATGGTGCAGAGTATATCTCTGGGGAGAGATAATAAAGAATAGAAAACTAGGGAGCTTAACAGATCAATTTCTTGATCATAAGATTGTCCCGCTATATGAACCTTCCCTTTATTTTATCCAGGGCTCGCTACTTTGAGAGTTGTACTGCAAGTTCAGATACGGGAATCTGTCAACACAAGAATTTACAGCAAGATGGGTGAACACTAAGATCATTAACACCAGCTGCCCTGTTTGCAGCACTGCTCGAGAATCATTAATCCACAGATAATTTTTCTGTGTGGTTGATAAAGTTTTGAGGAGGAAATGGATTATTTCCCTCTGTAGATTACTAGGTAGAAGGATATTGAGCACTGCACTTAGGATACTAAAAACAGATACACAGGAGCTGATTGTTATCAGTCTAGCGAAATACGTGCATGCAGTATGGATAGTTTGGAATCAGTGGATAAAGCACCAAATAATGAGCCAGGTCTGAATGCGGGTATTATAAAGGCAGCTGGACTCATGTTATGATACATATGCTCACCGGGATGACACTGTAACACTAGGGGGTCGATTCCGATCCTGTATTTTTTTTCCCCGTATGACTCGTATCCGTATTTTTTTCCGTACGAATCGTACAAGTCACGTCCGAACCGTGAAGTACGATTCGTACGGGAAAAAGTACATTCGGATCGTCCCGATCCGTACGAATTGTAGTGGGAAAAGTTGTACGAGACGGACCCGGACACTTTTCCGTACGAATCGTAAAAAGACAGTCCGAGCGTACAAGTACGATCCGGACCGCTTTTCCGATTTACGATACACGGGGAATGACTTGTACAAATGCAATGTCATGTACGCACCGTACATACGCAATGTCGGTGTATGCACCGTACATACGCAATGTCGGAGTATGCACTGTACATAGCAATGGCGGTGTACGCACCGTACATGGCAATGGCGGTGTACTCACCATACATACGCAATGTCGGTACACGCACCGTACCTAGCAATGTCGGTGTACGCACCGTACATAGCAATGGCAGTGTACGCACCATACATACGCACTGGCGGTGTACGCACCATACATAGCAATGGCGGTGTACGCACCGTACATACACAATGCATGGGGGTGTGTGCCTGTACGACTTGTACCCCTGTACCGTACTGAACCACAAGCACTGTAAAACAGCACAAAGAGGGTCTATTCGACTCGCACAACACCACAAAACACGTCTACAGTGCCCACAAAATGGAAATGACTGACCTGGTCACATCCAAACAGGCAAACAGAGGGGCAAACTCAGAACCACCCCTTATAACACACCCACCAAACTGAGGCTCACCCACAAATGGAACAATAAAAAGGGCCCACACACACAAACCATGAGCCTTTGCAACAGACTCACTGCAGCTAGAGAGCACACGCCAACAACTGCACCCATCCACCTTAAAATATATACCTTCACACAACCTCCTTCACACATACCCCCTCTTCACATTCACACCCACACCGTCACATTCAGACCCACACACCCACAACCATCCACACCCTCACCCCACACCATGCCCACAGACAAGAATCCAAAGTTCACAAGGGAGGAGCTGGACATCCTTGTCAATGAAGTCATCAGAGTCGAGCCACAGCTGTTTGGAACATTGGTCAGACAGACCAGCATAGCCGAAAAAACACGCCTGTGGTAGAGGATCGCCGATAGGGTGAATGCTGTTGCACCCTTCAGAAGGACCAGGAATGAATGCCAATCCAGGTGGTACGATCTGCGGAGGGCGGTAAAGCGCAAAATGAATGATGACTACGCCCAGAGCAACATCACTGGAGGTGGTGCGCCCCGCAGACCAGTACAGTTCCATCCCTGGGAGGAGAAGGTGATGGCCCTGCTTCCACCGGTGGTGGTACATGGACTGCAAGGTCTTCCAGAGCCTGGTGAGTACACAAACAAGTTAGGTAACATGGGGGTAATGGCACCCACACCCAAACTACACAAAATGCACGCAACTACCTCCAAACACTCACTGGCCAGAACCATTGTCAAAAACAACGCTAATGCCACTAACATGTGTATGCTCCATTGAGAAAGCAAGGCCATGCTATGTCCCATGCTACACGAAGCAGCAACCCAAAAATGGATGTCTGGTATGCTGGGAGGGTGGGTGGCACAAAACACATTGTTGAACTCCAAATCAGACACAATTGCCCTCATCTCATATGGCCCAGGTACATACCCATGCACAAGGCGCAATGCACAGGGATTGGGAAAGTACTGATAAGATAGCTCACACTCGGCCCGGGTGTAGGCAGCACAAGGCCCTCCTGTGACCAGTGCAAACACCAACACCAAGACAACAAGGTCAGATATCTAGGACAGGAACTCACACTCACTGTCATGGCAGCATGCTCCATGGGGGGACAGCTACATCACCTGGGAGCCCCAGTGCAAAATCACACTACACCCACCAGCAGGCCCTGTCACACACACCCCTTACACAAGCAGACACCCCCGGGACAGGCAATGGGTTCACAATGGACATGTGACACAACACCAATACATAGCCAACGAAGCATCCAAGCCAAAAATCTACATGTCAAAGACTCAGGAGAACATATCAATCTGTCCCCCGCAACAAACCCATCCACAAGTGAACATTGAGGAGAATGCTAGGCACATACAACTACCTGGAGGAACAGTGCAAACTTGAATGTGTATGATACATGCATGTTGCATGAAACAGCATTAACATTGTCTGTCTCTCACACACAGGGCAACGTGATGAATCTACCCCCAACAATGGGGGTGAAGATTCACAGTCCCTGGCCTGGGAGGAACCTGATCCCACTGGCAGCGACGCCTCTCAACACTCTGCGGATGACCCTGACCGACCTGCACCCTCTGGTGTCCAAGCCCCTGCAGAACCTGCTTCAGGACCATCTGTGCCAACCACCACTCCCATTCCTGCCACATCCCAGGAGACACCGAGGAGCCCTGCCCGCAGTGAACAACTGAGCCAGTCTGACCAGGAGGGACAAGGAGCGCCGGGCACACAGGAGGAGGCAGACAACACCGCCACTGCCATCCCTCAGGGGTCCCGTAGACCCGATGTGCCCACAACGGCAGGCCAGGCTCGTGTGGGCAGGGGTGGTGGGAGTGGAGGCAGGCAGAGGCGAGAACCTGACCAGCCAGCTGAAGGGACCGGTATGTCACACATACACAACATCATGGAGGCATACCGGCGTGACACCAGGGAGATCAGCCAGGTAGTGGTGACCCTCACAGAGATCAAGAACCAGCAGGCCGAGCAACACGCCAGTCAACAAGAACACCAAGGATGGATGGAGGCAAGACTGGTTGAGCTCCTGGCGGTTCAAAGGGACATAAGCCATTCACTCCGTCGGTTCGCCGACAACATGGGCAACCCTCCCTGTGCCACCAGGCGAAGTCCACCACCAGCCACAGGGAGGGAGGAGGAGGAGGATTCGTCTGACAGAGCGTCCCAAGCATCGTCAAGGCCTGCATCTGAGGGTCCCCAGAGGAAGGTGGGTCGTCCACGGAAAAGACCGTGGGAGGCAGCGGCACATCCACATCTCCCAGGTCACCTGGCCTGGCACCTGGCCTTCATGTGCGACAGCATCACCTCATTGACTGACATTATCTGCCACATGGACCTGCTGGTCACAGTCTGACTAATGATGCCAAACACTGTGGTCTGGACTCTGATGACTTCAAATGGCAAGGATCCCATCTCCCCCCTGTGAACTTTGGATTCTATGGTCCCTGCATTGCACCTTTTTCAGTGCACAAATCACGCCCCAGAGCTATTATTAAATAATTAATACATGACATTTTATGTTGCAGTCATTTAGCCTGAGTCCACAACATACGTGTGGGGATATGTCAAAGTATGCCTGAGTGTGGAACTAACTCCAGCCATCCATACACTTGGATCTGAGTCCGGTCGAGGACACACATGTGCCTCAATGTATCACCAAATACAGACATGGAGCCCAATACTCACCCGTGATGGCCTTAAGCTGCTGAGGGGGGGCTTGCAATACTGCTCAGACAGACCAATTTGGAAGAGTATCATGAAGGTGTAGAGGTCATGGGTCATGTTGATGTGCCCGGGGAGGGAGTCCCAGGTCTGTTTGGCGAGGTCGGAGAACTATCTCCTGCATGCAGTTTTATGTGGATGTGATGAATGGTGGCCAGGGCAAGGTTGGCTGCATGGAGTTGGGCCAACGGGGTGTTGGATGACAGACGTCCAAGGTTTGTTTTGGGTCTGAGGTTGTGGATTGCCTCCTGAGTGTGGTTGAGGAGTCTGAAGGTGATCCTGCAGCAGACAGTGAGCCATTCTAGCTATCTCAGGTGGACGGTGATGGGGCTGGGGATGTTGAAGATGAGGTGTGCGGATGCACCCTGGATGTGGACAAGTTCTCCTGCAGTTTTGCTGTTGTTCTACGTAGAGGCCGGTGCTGTAGTTGAGCCGGCTGGTGTCGTAGACCTTGTCTTGCCTTGTAGTGGATCTATCTGTGGATCATTTGCAGCATGCGGAGGGTGTTGCAGCATGACGTACAGATGGTGGTGAGTTGCATGGTAATTGTGATCGATGGGTCCATGATGAACACCAGCTTGCGTGCGTGGCCACTGGGTGCTGGTGCGGTGCCCAGACCAGTGGGACACAAGGAGTTGACCCAGCCATAAGGGGACAGTCCTCAGATGATGCCCTCAGTCCTGTCCAAGTCCAGCCTCAGGTGGCTGATGTACAGCCATTTGTTATGTTATGTTATGTTAGACGGGGTTTTGTTAAGCGCTCAGCTACTCAAGCAGAGTGTCCCGGCGCTGTCAGACCCGAAACCACAGAACTCTAAACAGGGGGAGGGGGGCTTATTGGCTAAAGAGCCAAGTTTTGAGCTCTTTTCTGAAGGACAGCAAGCTCTCACTCTTCCTTAAAGAGAGTGGGAGGGCATTCCAAGCCCGGGGCGCAAGGTACTTGAAGGAGCGTCCACCAATATGGGCGCGCCTGATTGCTGGGACCATGGTGAGAGATAGAGACGCTGAGCGCAAGGCTCTGGCTGGTCTATAGAGGATAAACCTCTTTCTGAGGTAGCTAGGGCCCAAGCCTTGAAGGGTTTTAAAAGCAAGGGTGAGCGTTTTAAACTCAATGCGCCTCTGGATAGGAAGCCAGTGAAGGGTTTGCAGCAGGCCGGTCGCATGGGCGCGATGACCAAGACCAAAGATCGCCCGAGCGGCCGAATTTTTCACAATCTGCAGGCGCGCGAGGAGAGATTTCGGGAGGCCCAAATAAAGGACATTGGCATAATCAAGCCTGGATCCTATTAGGGCCTGCACTGTCGTTTTCCTATGGGCAATGGGGAGAAGGGGAAGAAATTTTCTAAGTGATTTCAAGACCCCAAAACACTGACCAACCAGACTCATAATTTGTGGTTTCAGAGTGAGAGAGGTGTCCAGCTTAACCCCAAGATTTTTTGCCACCAGTGTTGCATTAGAGGGGGGGACATGTCCAGCGGCCACCAGGATTTCCAACAAGTATCAGGGGGACAGCCAAAAAAGAGAACCTCGGATTTATCCGAGTTGCATTTGAGTTGATTCTCTTGAAGCCAATTAAAAACTGCCTCCAGGCAGCCTTTGATGAGAGCACCATCGAAGTCCATATCTTTCCCGCATGAGAAAAGGAGCTGAGTATCATCAGCATATGAGACAATCTGGGCACCGAGAGACTCCGCAAGTGCCGCCAGAGGGGAGATATAGATATTAAAAAGAGTTGGACTCAGGATTGATCCCTGAGGGACACCCACCTCCATGGGCGGTACTACCGCGGAGAGTGGGGGTGCCCAGACTGTTTGTTGGTGGTTGGACAGAAAAGACGAAAACCAGTTGAGCGCCGTTCCACCAATACCGATCTCCTCAAGGCGCGCCAGAAGGTGGCCATGAGGTACGGTGTCGAATGCCGCCGAGAGATCAAGCAAAATCAGCATTGCCTTCCCCCCAGAGTCCAGAACTTCCTTAATGGCCTCAGTCACCTCCAACAGGGCCGTCTCCGTGCTCAACGAATCTCATGCCTTCTTGAAGGTTGGATCTGGCAATGGCTGGCTCTTTGGTGAGTTTGAGGAGCAGCTGGGTGTCAATGGCATACGAGATGATGATGAGGTTGTGTGCGCATGTGATGGTGGAGAGGGGGGTCATGGAGACATTGAAGATCGTCACGCTGAGAGAAGAGCCCTGGGGCATGTGCCACAATGACCCCAGTGTACTACATGCTGCAGAGTGGAGGCCGACTCCCTGGGCCTTGCTGGTGAGCTACTTTCTGATTTAATCCTGGGCCCTCCTCTGGATACCAGTGTTGGACATGTGTGAGCTGACAGTGTGGTAGCACATGGGGTTCAATGCTGTTGAGAAGTCAAGGGGAGTGGGCTCACCATTGTTGAGCAGGGCAAAGTTGTTGTTGGTGGTGGCAATGATGACGGTTTCAGTGGTGTGATTACTGTGGAATATGGTCTGGTGTCGGTTGTCTTGAACTGGTTGCATGGAGGAAATTTGTAAGTTGCTTGTTGAGTGTGTTCTGGATGACATTTGCTGGGTAGGGAAGCAGGGTGATGTACCAGGAGATCCTGCGGTACTGCTGTCCATTGTTTAAGAAGGCCCTGGGTCTCTGCATGCCTCCAGCACCAATGGAATGTGGCTAACTCAAAGGAGACATTCAGGACGCGCTGGACGTGGGCTTCAAGGATGGGGAATGATGTGGTTGGGATGTTGTGTGGGAAGGGGCTTGATGGAGAGCGAGAGTGGATGGTGCACATGAGCCAGGTGGTGTACTTGCTGCTGACGGGAGTCCAGAACCTGAGGGGGGTTTGTCCTGCGGATAATAGTGCTGTCTGCCTCTGTGTGCCAAGGCTGTTGTGTATGGCCATGAGCTAGCAGTGGTACAAAGTTGCAAGGGATGTGATCTGCCTTGCAAGGGTGGGGTGTCTTGGATGGAGATCTGCTGTCAGTTCACTCACAATGCTGATGAGCTCCTTGATGTCGTGTGTTTTGGCGTCTCAGCACTATCTGAAGGATCTCCATTTGTCTTTGCTGATGATATGGTGATGGCTGTGTTTGGTCTTTTACAGGCCTGTAAGGTAAATGATGGCTCTTTGTGTTGCAAGGTGTGCACAAGATTCCGGCTAGGTCTGTAGGAGTCCAGTAGTTCTGCCTTGTCCCAGGTGCGTTAACTATTGTTGTGCTTCACAGGAAAGTCCGCCAATGTGGCAAGATGGTTGGATCAGTTGCTGATCCAGTGCATGAGGTCTCAGGGTGTTACGTTGGTGTTGTTTTGAGTGTCCCACACAGCTTGTCTGTGGTGACTTACATCAAGCATCTTTGGGGGATCGTTAGCAGTGTGTGGGGCAGTGTGTTGCTTGTCGGAGACGTCAATTAAAATGTTGATAGACCAATGATGGATGGTGGTGTGGTTCTCCACCAGCCAGAAGTTTCTGGCCCCCAGCCACATGTAGCCTGTGGAGGTGAGGGCGTGCATGCAGATGTACGTGTTGATGGCTTAGCGCAATTGTGGATGTAGGCCTGGATATCTGTAGATGAGTCTTACTCTGAGGGTTACCAGGGAGTTGCTGCAAACCCGAATTTGTGACTCTGAGGGTGTACTTAGGAATAAATTGCAAGTCATCCTCTGGGATTGTTGGTGCCGTCTCTGCGGGTGATCTTGTATCCGTCTGAGATGGCAATGAAGAAGTCGTGTGCTGAGGATGCTTATTTCCAGGTTACTGTAATGAAGGTGATGTGTGGGGCTGTTGTGTTGAGGAGGTAACAGAGTCCAATGGTGTGCTGGTAGACGGAGCCGGTGTGGAGTAGGAGGCATATGACCTGGTTGTTCTGACAGGGTCTGGTAGGCTGGGCAGCGCTGTGTAGGCAGTTGGAGTTGCACACTCCGCATGCAAAGGTGTTGTGTGTGCACTTAGGGGTTGCCTGATAGCAGGCGGATGATTGTCTGGAGGACATTGCTTGGAGGTTGGCTGCAGCATGAGCCTGTTGTGTGACGTGGGTCATGCAAAGACCAGAGGCTTGTGCAATGTGCACGTTGCAGGCGCAGACGGTCCTGCCTTTGGCATTGCATTGGCGCAACAGTGGCACAGACAAGCTGCTGGCTGCATTAAGAATGGGTGGAGTGGGGAAGGGAGGAGCATTTTGGAGGCATGTGGGTTCCAGAATCAGGGCACTCGGCGGGGCGGTGCCGCAGGTGAGGCAGCAGCAGGCGGAAGGGGTGAGAAACTGGGCAAAAAGTAGCACACAAAGACAAGGAGGTCAGAAAGGCACAGTGCAACAGGTGTATTTAAAGGAGGGAGTGTCGGGTTACTCATGGATCACTATGAGAAAATGTATGACCAATCACCAAAAATGACGGCCACGGGGTCAGGCATGTGTTCACGTCCCGTTGTGGGGAGAAACCTGCACAAATACATACACAACCAGGGACTTCATGCACAATAGATATTATTAGCCATGAAGAACTGCATGCATGTTGTCCGAAGTACACATACACATATGCTCAATCGTTGACAAGTATGCCATAGATGACGCATGCAAACTGGCAAGAGAGCTGCAGTGACAGAGATGAGGCACTTTGGATTGTGCTGAACACCTTTATTCCACATACACACACAGTGGGAAATGCATCCATGTGAACAGACTCACAGGTCAGTTGACAGAACATGTGGGACATACGCTGGACCCCCCTTCACAACACGGATGATGTAAATCCCAATGAACTGGCACTCAAGTCAAGGGGATGAGCCAAACACATCCTGCTGCACACGGAGAGGCTGCAATTCCCCATAGAGCCTGTTGTTGTGATGTCCCACACTATGTCCACCCATAGCATCCGCAATGTTTCAGAGGCAAGGTTAACACACATTGATGCCTTCATCAGACTCCACACTCCACTACAGATGACAGTCAAGAAGGGTGACTATCATGTCATGGGAGTGATACTACATGTTATATGCTCCATGGTGAGAAGACATGTATGCATGGTACCACAACATGCACAGAAGCAGGCCCACACATTCCCAACCCGTACCACCACCAAAAAGCCTTGCTGCAATCCATACCCAAACTGACATTTCCACATGTCCGTGCATGGAACGTTGCAATCCTCATGAGGAATGGCAGGAGGACAACGATGACACGAGCAGACAACATGCGCAAAAACCTGGGAATGACAGACACACAAGAAGTCACCTAAAACAATTCTCGCCGCACACATGGACATTTACAAAACATGAACAATGTTGGACACATGTAAATGTCAAAGAAAGTCTCTCTGCAAAACTGTGTGGTATGACATCATTACTCGAGTGACACATCAGAACACACATCAAAGTCACTTTGCATTCAGTTAGCTGGACACACACATTGCAACACATGCCACTCAATGCTACAAGCTTGCACACTCATACCCAGTGACTCACCATTATGAGAAGAAGTTGCGTATGAGCTGACTCCGGGTATCATCCTCCTCCTCCTTCTCCTCATCAATAGCCTCGTGAGCAAGCCCTTGATCCTCCACGGGTGGATGTTCCTGCTCATCCGGATCCAGGATGAGTGGCACTGCCTTCTCCACTGTCATGTTGTGCAGCATGCAGCACACGAGGAAGATACGGCAGACCTTCTCTGGGGCATAAGGAAGGGACCCGCCTGTCTTGTCCAGGCACCGGAATCGGCTCTTCAGGAGTCCAAACGTCCTCTCAATCACTCACCTGGTCTGCCCGTGTGCATTGTTGTACTGGTGATCTGCAGCTGTTCTTGGGTTGCGGAGAGGTGTCAGCAACCATGGCATGTTGGCATAGCCAGAGTCCCCTACATGGAAACATCATGTAAAAAAGTGGGTCAGGAGATACCGTAAGAGCCAAAGATACCGCAACACACAGGACAAACAGAGTATACCCACCAACAAGACATGCTCGTTCGTTGTGCAGCCGCAGCATCATTTGTGGTACCCTGCTACGCCTCATGATGTAGGCATCGTGTGCTGATCCTGGAAAGCGTGCACAGATATGGCAAATCAGCATGTTAGCAAGACACACCACAAGGGCATTTATCGAGTGGTAATGTTTTCTATTGCGATAGGCTTGTTCCTGTGCCTGTGGTGGTACCAAAGACACATGTGTACCATCAATGTACCCAATTACATGGGGCATCCCTCCCAGGGCATAGAAATCACCATTGACATCTGTCAACTCCTCAGGAGTCGGAAATGTGATGAATTCATCAAGGTGCTCCAACATGGCTGCTAAAACATCATGCAGGACACGGCTGAACATTGTCTGTGACATGCCACCAACATCAGCTATGGTGAATTGAAACGTACCTGTGGCAAAAAAATGTAGGGCTGCATCACCTTCATCTTTGGGGTCAGCGCAGTAGGATACCTGTGTCGCGGTTGGAGGTGTGGTGCCAGCCTGTCGGTCAAGTCCTCAATCAACTGTTGAGTGAATCTGTAACGACGGATTCAGGCACGTTCCCTCATGGCACCCAAGTCTGGCATTGTTCTTGGGACAGGCGGTGCCCTGCAAGACATTGTTTGTAAGAATGAAGATTGAGAGTCTGCCAATATCAATGTCAATGAACATAGCACATGTTACACTGCTAATACAGGTCAGGTAACTATGGAGTCGGGTGTGTGCAACACATACAGGACACATATGCCAGCTTGCTGGCACTCCTACAAAAAGCCAGATACACCTGTTGATTGTCAAGTCTACATGACATGCCCTGAAATGAGTTGGTGGCCAGTCTGAGTGAAGAGCCACAGATATCACCGGAGTGACACACAACCACATAGCTGCATTGGAAGGATGTCATCTCATCCACACAGCTGACTGCAAGGCACACGCACAGGTCACATGGAATGTCAAATGTACATATCAAACACATTGCGATGAAGGGGTACACGTGACAAGAGAAAGACACAGCCATTGAGACAACGCAGACATGTATGACTGGGAAAATATGATGTCCGATGCACACAGACCCTACAGCGGTGGGAATCCACACGTGGCATGGTGTGCTAAGATGTGTTCCATGCCCATCTCCACACAGACCCATGTTGGATGCACCAACAACAGATGCAGTTGACGGAACACTGACATCCAGCTCATGGGAACACATGACACACACCTGACATAGTCACAAAGGGGCACACTGATCGTGACATGTCAGTTGATAGAGTGTTCCTGTCCCTGGCATCAGGAGACAGATATAAGGCAGCCAGAACCCATGAGAGGGCACTTGCCTGCACAACTTTCCGGTCGACCACACTGTTGCTGTCTCTGCTTCCTCTGGACCATGTCACGTACTGTGGAGAGAGCCCAGCCATTCACCCAGGAGGAGAATGAAGCCTTGCTGGATGTCCTCCTCCCACAGTATACCAAGCTGTATGGGAGACCAGGGGAGCAGGTGAGTGCTGAGTCCACTAACTTTGCCTATGCACCTGTTGTGTGACTGTCAATATTGTGTCCAGGTGGGACTGACATGCAATGTTGTTTAGAGTGGGTCCCGGGGAGGGCATGCTGATGTCTCTCATGCAGAGCATGATGTAGTTCCTGTGTGCACTCCTCGCTTGCATTGTGCTTACTGTGACTTTCACTGCATAGTACATGACACTTTCAGCCTGGCAAATCCTTGGTGGATTTTTTTCCTATTGTCCTGAGGTGATTCAGTGGTCCCCCCGGTGTGACAGGTGACTGTACCCACAGATGTGTATGAGTTGAGTGGCCCTGTGGTGAGAGTGTCCAAATGATGTGTACGACCTCATGGACAGTGATGTGTGTGAATGTTCCTTGTCATGTGGGTGAGTGTCTATGTGAAGTGTTGCACCACAGCTGCATGGAGGAGGCAACAGATCAACCCATCTGATGTGACAAGTAAGCCGTGCTGTGTGTCTGACTTGCAGAGCTAGCATGACACCTGTGACACCCCACTGGCAAGTGGCACATGTGCAGAGTGAGGGTTGTATCCGCTGTTGTCAATGACAGGCAAGTGATCTGTGCTTGGGTGTGTCTGTCTAGTATGCTGATGGTGCGTCAGTGGAGTGGGACATGTGACTGTTTGGCATGTGCTGGCCTTCAGCCTGCTGTTGCATGTGCTGCACAGTGTGTGGCATGATCAGTGAGTGTGTCGCACCCCTCATGCCACCCTGTTGACTTTCAATGCCATGTAGTGCATTGGGGCTTGCACACAGGCCAATTTCTTATTGTGTATGATGCAATTCCTGTCTGCATCCTATGCCCTGTTCAACATTTCAATGAGGTTCAAATGTGTGTCTCTGGGACATGGAGCAGGTGTATTGATGTTGTGTCACTTTGTCATCCTGACAGGTAACTGCCTATGAGAAGGGGGTGATCTATAAAAACATTGTCAGGGCCATGAGATCTGAGGGGGAGCATAGTCGCCAGCTGCCACAGGTCCGCTAGAGGTGGCAGGACATCCGGTGCTGGACCCGGCGGATCGCCCGGGTCCAGCTGGGGTTTGACAGTCCTCACCCCCACGGCGGCCGCCGACACCTGACCCCCCCACATGAAACGTGTCCTGGTGGTGGTATTCCCTGAGCTCGATAGGCAGTTACAGGAGAGACTGCAGCAAGAAGGGCGTAGGTACATGGCTGTTTGTCGTGTTATGTGTCGCCAGCTTTTGGAAGTGCTCTGTAGCCTGGATACACTCCCAGAGTTAATATGTGCAGTGCGTTTTCGGTTCCCCAATGTCAACTGGTGCTCTTTTTCATCCCTTCCCCTTCTTGACATGTGTCCCCTGGTCTGTGTGTAATCACATTTGCACATGGTCATCTAGGGTGCCAGTAAATCTAAGTGCACATTGCTTTATGCATCATGTGGGAGGGTGATCTGTGACTTGTGTTGGTACCTTGCCTGTGCCATGACCTGTTCACTATGTTGGGGGTCCATATTTGTTGTCACTGATGATGATTCTCAACATAGGAGTGTGAGCTTTCAACTGAACACCCTTGCAGCATGCATGACCAACGCTGTGGCCTCAGACATGATGTGCATGAGTGGGAGATATGCATATTGCCATGACGGTTGAATATGGTACAGTCAGCTCATTCCAGGACCATGGAGCAGTGTGCCCACTACAGTCCCCTGAGACACCCTGGTCTCCTTATCATGTGTGTCATCCAACACTGTGCACATTCTTTGTGGGTTCAGCATAGGTCTGCCTCTGTGGCATTGTTCCCTAGCCTAGTTTGTATTTTGCAAATGTGTGCTACGTGTGTCCACTGGACAGGGATACACCATTTTGCTTGTGCATACTCACACTGGGCAGTGCCTGTGCGGCTATTCACAACAATCTGTTGATGGTTGTTTGTCACGAATATGTGTTGCCAGCCCCACGAGGTGATGTTGTGTAAATGAAGCTATTTTTCAAGCACAGTTATTGTAACCCTGAATAAGAGGTGTCACTTCTTGATCTGTATCAATCACATTGACTCAGGCATGGGGTGGGGTGTGCGGGAGAGACATACATGTGCAACCCTGGTTTTCCATTGCCAGGTCTGACTTGTGTGTGAGACTTGGCTGTACAAAGAATCACCGTGCAGTGCCCCTGTGATGCTGGCCAGTGCTTAATGTTCGTGCTTTGCAGCCTGTGTCAGTTTTTTAAAAACATGATTCCTGCTCATACTTTTTTAGCACCTGTGTGTGGTTCAGATGCAATGCTGTTTGGACTTTGTGTGCTGACATCAGTGTGTGCATTCTGGCTTGCCATGAGGGTGTCCCCACAGTACAGCTAGGCTTTTTTTCAACCCAATTGCAGGCCCATTAGCTTGTGCATTGTCCTGGGTGTGGACATGTGTGTCACTCAAGATGACAGGCAGTAGGTCATATGTGTAGCCAACTGTGTAATCAGGTGACGGATGGCCATGTGACAACTGACATAATTCAAGTTGTTACTCTTAAAAAATTGTACCTTGGCACTCACAGCACTTGTCAACAGTTCTTCATGTTTTAAATGTGGAAATTTGATGATTTGTGTTAAGAACACTGATGTGCCTGCATGAAAAAAGTCTCCCAAGGAAGTGCCCACCAAACGACAATTCCACTTTCATGGAACACACTGGCACATTTTCTAAGAAGCCACTGTTAGAATAAAATGGTGTTGCAGATTCTCCATATACATGTTCCCACAGTGCTCTTGGTTTTGTGAGACTCCTTTATTGTTGGTGATACAAACTGACAAGTCTCAAGACATCAAGACCTCCGTGGGCCCATGAATATGTACTTTCTGCAACACCATTCATTTCTAACAGTGGCTTCTTAGAAAAGGTGCCAGCGTCTTCAATGACAGTGTAAATGTACTTTTGTGTGCACTCCCTTGTGCGACATATTACATGCATGCACATGAGTGTTCTTTTCACGAAATGGTGAATTGCACATTCCAAACATGTTGATTGTGTAAAGTATTGTGAGTCCCAAGGTAGCAACATTTTTTTGTTTTGTGTTCCAAAGTACTTACAGGTCTCTGAGTGTGGGGACACCTTAAGTATTGATGTGTGTCAGTTTACGTTGGGTGCACCACTACTGTTTCTTTCAGGGTAAACAAGAGGTGGCATGACTTCATTGTATTTCTGTGCTCACCGGTTCACAGACAATAGCTACTCAGTGTATTTCTCATTCAAGTTGTGGCCTTTTGTGGGTTTTTTTTCCTGGTGTCCAAGTGGCATAGTGGGTCTACCAACTGGGCAGTACAGGGCTTACATATGTGCGGAATTATCTAGCTGTTACTCATGATGCATTGCCTGATATGCACTGTGACCAATTGTTCTTGTGGTACAAAAGGGGGTGGTGATGGACGGAGCATCAGAACCAATCAAACACTCACACCCAGTCAACAGATCTGGGTTTGATCCATCACCGTTCTTTAGCCCACTCTGCCACCCCAGTTCAGACATGGCCATATGCAAATCAGTCTGACCCTGTGCCTCATGGGTACAGTCCAGCCCGAACTGCCAAGCCATGGCTTCCCTGGACCGGAAACAAGCTTCCTAGGACCGGTTTCTGGCATTTCAGCCGTCTTCAGCCAGGCTTGCTTGAATCCAGTGGCAAAGTGAGCAAGGGACTCACGTCTGAGCATACCCTGCCAACTTATGGCGAACAAAGTGGTACAAAATGGGGTGGTGATGGACGGAGCATCAGAACCAATCAAACACTCATACCCAGTCAACAGATCTGGGTTTGATCCATCACCGTTCTTTAGCCCACTCTGCCACCCCAGTTCAGACATGGCCATATGCAAATCAGTCTGACCCTGTGCCTCATGGGTACAGTCCAGCCCGAACTGCCAAGCCATGCCTTCCCTGGACCGGAAACAAGCTTCCTAGGACCGGTTTCTGGCATTTCAGCCGTCTTCAGCCAGGCTTGCTTGAATCCAGTGGCAAAGTGAGCAAGGGACTCACGTCTGAGCATACCCTGCCAACTTATGGCGAACAAAGTGGTACAAAATGGGGTGGTGATGGACGGAGCATCAGAACCAATCAAACACTCATACCCAGTCAACAGATCTGGGTTTGATCCATCACCGTTCTTTAGCCCACTCTGCCACCCCAGTTCAGACATGGCCATATGCAAATCAGTCTGACCCTGTGCCTCATGGGTACAGTCCAGCCCGAACTGCCAAGCCATGCCTTCCCTAGACCGGAAACAAGCTTCCTAGGACCGGTTTCTGGCATTTCAGCCGTCTTCAGCCAGGCTTGCTTGAATCCAGTGGCAAAGTGAGCAAGGGACTCACGTCTGAGCATACCCTGCCAACTTATGGCGAACAAAGCGGCACAAAAGGGGGTGGTGATGGACGGAGCATCAGAACCAATCAAACACTCACACCCAGTCAACAGATCTGGGTTTTATCCATCACCGTTCTTTAGCCCACTCTGCCACCCCAGTTCAGACATGGCCATATGCAAATCAGTCTGACCCTGTGCCTCATGGGTACAGTCCAGCCCGAACTGCCAAGCCATGCCTTCCCTGGACCGGAAACAAGCTTCCTAGGACCGGTTTCTGGCATTTCAGCCGTCTTCAGCCAGGCTTGCTTGAATCCAGTGGCAAAGTGAGCAAGGGACTCACGTCTGAGCATACCCTGCCAACTTATGGCAAACAAAGCGGTACAAAAGGGGGTGGTGATGGACAGAGCATCAGAACCAATCAAACACTCACACCTAGTCAACAGATCTGGGTTTGATCCATCACCGTTCTTTAGCCCACTCTGCCACCCCAGTTCAGACATGGCCATATGCAAATCAGTCTGACCCTGTGCCTCATGGGTACAGTCCAGCCCGAACTGCCAAG
The DNA here is from genome assembly GCF_964204655.1 of Triturus cristatus. Lineage (NCBI taxonomy): Eukaryota > Metazoa > Chordata > Amphibia > Caudata > Salamandridae > Triturus > Triturus cristatus. The sequence continues at coordinate 386,442,003 of NC_140589.1, read as the reverse complement.
CCATGCCTTCCCTGGACCGGAAACAAGCTTCCTAGGACCGGTTTCTGGCATTTCAGCCATCTTCAGCCAGGCTTGCTTGAATCCAGTGGCAAAGTGAGCAAGGGACTCACGTCTGAGCATACCCTGCCAACTTATGGCGAACTAAGCGGTACAAAAGGGGGTGGTGATGGACGGAGCATCAGAACCAATCAAACACTCACAGCCAGTCAACAGATCTGGGTTTGATCCATCACCGTTCTTTAGCCCACTCTGCCACCCCAGTTCAGAAATGGCCATATGGAAATCAGTCTGACCCTGTGCGTCATGGGTACAGTCCAGCCCGAACTGACAAGCCATGCCTTCCCTGGACCGGAAACAAGATTCCTAGTACCGGTTTCTGGCATTTCAGCCGTCTTCAGCCAGGCTTGCTTGAATCCAGTGGCAAAGTGAGCAAGGGACTCACGTCTGAGCATACCCTGCCAACTTATGGCGAACAAAGCGGTACAAAAGGGGGTGGTGATGGACCGAGCATCAGAACCAATCAAACACTCACACCCAGTCAACAGATCTGGGTTTGATCCATCACCGTTCTTTAGCCCACTCTGCCACCCGAGTTCAGACATGGCCATATGCAAATCAGTCTGACCCTGTGCCTCATGGGTACAGTCCAGCCCGAACTGCCAAGCCATGCCTTCCCTGGACCGGAAACAAGCTTCCTAGGACCGGTTTCTGGCATTATTGTTCTTGTGCTCATGTGTCAGATGTATACAGGTGACTGATGCATTTCGGTTTCTTCTCCTTGCCCACAGCATCATCATCCGCAACTGAGGGAGACACCTGCATGAACCTGGAGGAGGGACCCAGCGACAGTGCCACCAGTGCTGGGGAGTCAGAAGGAGCCAGTGGCACGAAGGGCGAGGGGAGTCAGTCGGAGGACCTGTCTGGAGGCGAGAGCAGCTACGACGCCGATGGGTCCGAGGCTGACCTCCCTGAGGAGGCGGAGGCTGCAACACCAACTGGCAGCATCCCCACATCTGTCCCCACCTCCTCCATTACCATCTCCGCCCTCCCAGTTGCTCCCGTCCTCTCTGTCCATGCAGAATCCCACCATGTCTCCTTCGGCCCAGGCTCCGCACCCCCTGCCGCTGTCACCCCTGCTTCCCTCAGTGAAGAGTCTATGGACATACTGCGGCAGTTGCAGGTTGGGCAGGCATCGGTGCTGAATGTCCTCCATGGACACACTAAACTGCTCACACAGATGGTGTCGTTCATGGAGGGCATGTCAGCAACGATGTCTGACCAACGCAGGTTTCTGCGGTCCATGGACTCTTCCCTGACGGCAGCAGTTACTCTCCTGCAGCGCTCCATCCCCCCCGTACCCCAGACCCATCCACACTGCCCTCTCCCATGCCTGCCCAACGCACACCCAGACAGTCACGGGCACGCACCCCACCAGACACATCCAGCACACCCCCAAGTAAGGCACAGCACACACCTCCTGGCACGCACACTCAGGGGGATGTAGGCACACCCACATTGGCTGGGGCAGATGACATACACGCAGCCACAGTCGCAGTCCGCAGTCCTCACAACCCTGTTCCTTCAAAACCACTCCCCTTAGCTCCCCTGCCAAACTCTCACCCAAGGAGACCTATATGGTTGAGCTGGGCCTCGCCCCCACTGAGCCACCACCCCACAAGCGGGCGAGGAAGTTCCCGGGCACGGGAGTTGAGTCCCCCACCATGTCCACCCCCTCCTCAAGAGTGCTGCACCCCATCCCTTGCCCACCACACCCTCCGTTGGCCCTGGGGTATCTTCAGGTGCAGGGGTTCAGATGGTGGCCTGCACCCTCCACACCTACCCATCCCCCTCATGTCCCTGCAGTGCCTGGTCCTGCCACAGATGATGCCCCCTCGGCGGACACACCTTGAGGTTCCTTTGTGCAGGCAAGGTAGGGGTGGACGCGGTCCCCTACGTCCACCCTTGGACTTGAGAAATGGACTGGCCATTGGCCTTTGTACATAGTCTCTTTTAAATGTATTTATTATTGGTGCTGAATAAAGCCTTTTCTTTTACTTTCAACACTATTGCATTTCAGGTTCTTGATGTTGGTGCTGAGGCTCCTGGAGTTGGTGTTCTGGTAATGTGTTAGGGTTCTGAGAAATGTTTTTGTATGATGGTCATGAGGTGGACCATGGTATCTGTGTGCCATCACAATGTCTCTGCAAAGAATCATTGGTAGTGTGTGTTCATTTAGTTTGGAGACATTGTCCCAAGGAGTGTTCCTTCCTCTGTGGCACCTGACATCTTCCCTGCAAACAGTTGCACAATTGTTGTGCTGACCTGTGTCCACATTTCCTTTGTTGGTGACGGATCCCTTCAACAATGGCCATGCCTGCTCACCGATGTCTCCTGCTGAATCGTCTGTGCCATCCTTGCTAGTCACTGTACTTGTGTTCTGGGTATGTAGGAATGCCTTCAGGGACAAATTGGCCCTTTTCAGCACTATGCATGTGTGTAATCACAGCCTACCACACAAATGGTACTTGTTATGCAGGGTATTTGGGCACCTCACTCACAATTGTGGGCATTGTATCTGGTGGAATTAAACCCTATTCCTTCCATGAGAGACAACATCTTGGTGGCTGGACCAGCACCTGAACAATCCTCTCAGTCCTGGGATGTGCGTGAAAGTGTGTGTTCCCTTTGGCTATCTTAGTTTTATATGCAGTTACATGACTATACAGTCTGTTGACATGAAATCAGGCTGTGTATTGTGCTGCATCCGCCATGGGTGGGTATGCATGTGTTATATGTCCTCACACCCACATGTGGTGTGTCATGCAATGTGTGGAAAACATCCATCATCCTGGGAGTGGGACATTGCTGTCAGTGATGTGTTGTAATAGCACTAAAATCATAGTCCAAAGTTAGGGATGCCTCCATACCACCATGTAGGTGTGGTCATCTGATGATGATGTACACCCCCCCATATCTCTGTCCACTGCTGGGAGTCATATGCACCCACCCCTCATATCTCTGACCACTGCTGGGAGTCATATGCACCCACCCCTCATATGTCTGGACACTGCGGGGAGTCAAATGCACCCTCCCCTCATATGTCTGGACACTGCTGGGAGTCCTCTGCACCCACCCCTCATATCTCTGACCACTGCTGGGAGTCCTCTGCACCCACCCCTGATATGTCTGGACACTGCTGGGAGTCATATGCACCCACCCCTCATATGTCTGGACACTGCTGGGAGTCCTCTGCACCCACCCCCATATCTCTGACCACTGCTGGGAGTCATATGCACCCACCCACGCACCCCCTTGGAGCAGTACACTGCTGGCCTGGACCTACACACACACCAATATGAAGGTAACATGCTGGGCCAGTCCTCTAAGCCCACATTCCTGGCGTGTGTATGCCTCGTATCCCAAATGTACTGTTGCCATAACGGGGTACGTGTGACATGCACCGTACCCACGCATTCATTGCATGTGTACGGTCCGTATCACAGTTCTACTGTGCCGTAGGGGTACGTGTGGTACGCACCGTACCCACGCATTCATTGCGTGTGTACGGTCCGTATCACAGTTCTAATGGTGCCGTAGGGGTACGTGTAACACGCACCGTACCCATGCATTCATTGCGTGTGTACGGCCTGTATCACAGTTCTACTGTGCGTAGGGTTACGTGTGGTATGCACCGTACCCACTCATTCATTGCGTGTGTACGTTCCGTATCACTGTTCTAATGGTGCCGTAGGGGTACGTGTGACACGCACTGTACCCACGCATTCATTGCGTGTGTACGGTCCGTATCACTGTTCTAATGGTGCCGTAGGGGTACATGTGACACGCACCATACCCACGCATTCATTGCGTGGGTACGGTCCGTATCACAGTTCTACTGTGCCGTAGGGGTACGTGTGACACGCACCATACCCATTCATTCATTGCATGTGTGTACGGTCAATATCACTGTTCTAATAGTGCCATAGGGGTACGTGTGACATGCACCGTACCCACGCATTCATTGAGTGTGTACGGTCCGTAGCACAGTTCTACTGTGCCGTAGGGGTACGTGTGGTACGCACCGTACCCACGCATTCATTGCGTGTGTATGGTCCGTATCACTGTTCTAATGGTGCCGTAGGGGTACGCGTGAGACGCACCGTACACGTCCACTTCTGTTGTTGCGGTTTGCAGGGGTTGCTGGCCACGCCCCCCCCAAGTGACCAGACCCTGGTGGTAATGTATGGCCTCCATATTATAGGTTAGGCTTTGAGTATGGGGTTGGTTTCCTGCCCCTCACCCCCCCTGGCCCCTGGGTGTTGTTCTCACCTTCTGCAGCATGTGCGTCAGGTGCGGTGCACCAGGTCGTAGGCCAAGAGGACCGGGATGACACGTACGACAGGGTTCATGGCGTGTACATCGCGAACAGGGGCTCCGTTGCGTAGCGGTTCGCGTCGGACTCTGCTTTTCCGGCTGTGTTTGACTCCCGTAAAAAAAGACCCATACGGAGTGACGTAGGGACGAATCATACTTGCTGGGCCGGAAACTGCTGCCTGAATACGTTCGGACGTTGCGTACAAGCTGTTCCGGATCAGAATCGTAGGTTTTTTTTGACCCGTACGGGCTTTTTTACGAAACGTACGGAAATAGGCTCTCTGTACGAATCGTACTTCCTAGGTTGTACGGAAAGTTTACCGGGTACGAGTCGTACGGGGTAAACGCTCCGTACAACGATTCGTACAGCCTTTTTACAAGATCGGAATCGGCCCCTAGATCTATAAGTTCATAAGGTAGACTCATGATAAGCCTGCTTGGAATTTAAATTGGTAGAACGTAATATACACATTACTCTATAGACTGGGATAGAATTGCCTATTTTGAACTTTTTAATGTGTGTTCGTGAATTCATCTGATTGTTTTTTTGCCGTACATGCATGGCACATTATTTTAACTTTTGCAAATCTTTTGGATTTTAACCTGAAGATAGTAATAATAATAATATAGAAGGTAAATCGTATTGTGTAGAACGAAATGTGTGGGCCTATTTTTGTATTACACACTCCAATTAACCACCTTCCACCTTAAGGATGCTGATTGACATATTAGAAATTGCACAGTCTTTATATTTTTCTAAACTTTTTTTATCGCTCTGACACGAGAAATTCTAAAGAGTAATTATACCTAGATTTACCTAATGCATTTGCACTGATTACGATGATCTCTTATACCTACCGTTCTGCCCTAAGATTACTGGTGACCTTGTGTCACATCGATTCTAAGTAGTTAAGCATTTTATTGTCACATAGGATTATACCATCATGTATTTATCTGCCCCTTACTAGATGCTCCTTTTAATGTGCCCTAAATATGTAGCCTGTGTTCTTTGGAATTTGTACTGCTATTAACTTTTTTTTATTGATGCATACATATTTTTATCTTGTACTTTCATGGCCTTCAGGCCGAAATAAAGTGTAATATTATTATTATTATTATTATTATTATTAATAATATAAATTATAACAATAATACTCAAATGCTTGCATAGAAGAAGAACTTGTGGGCAGAGCCACAGTGCCTTCTTTAGAGGTACTTCTTGCAGCGTTTTTTCAAGTGATCACATAAGGCCTTACAGATAGCTGCCCTGCCAAACCAGGGCTCAAAACCAATGAAATAAAAAAACAAAAACTGTTTTTGTCACACAGGATTAACAAAGCTTTACCTTCAAACATAATTTGTAGCAATACATGCTAGAAACGTGTTTGCAAGCTTTAACAGGGTGCAATAACTATCCACTTATGAAGGTCTAATGGCTGTAACGTGTGTTGCACAATGTAACAGACCTACTGCCAGCTACAGTCCTACAAGATATCACAAGTCTGCAGAGGAAATTCAGATTTGTCTCTGGATTCAGAGCAATTACCTTTTCTTTTTTGTTAAAAATCTGAAATGACACTACACAGCTCAGGCAATCTAGTACTGCCCTATACAGAGGAAGTAGATACTCTCTTTCCCTATGAATAAATTACACAATTTGTGTGTATTGATCAGTAATGTATCCAATCACTACACAATGTATGTTTGCTAAAAATGGTTCTAATGCAGTTCGACACTTCTCAGAAAATCAATGTAATCCTCACCATAATAATGTTATGATTGAATTATCTCCCCAACATATTTCTCTTGAAACTATGCAGTACATCTGTTGTTTAATCTGAAATTAAATGACCACGTCAGGAGGCCCTGAAATTCACAAGTACCCAATAAAGGAAAGAGCAACCTTAAAAAAACACCCTGCCTTGTAAATAAGGCTCTCTATTGCCACTCACCCAAATAAAATATAATACAATTTGTCCATTACTAACCGACCGGAATACTCAGGTCCACGTACTGTGCTTCTCCTAATAGGTCAGATTCAGGAGATATGGCAGCCGTCCTGTCCAGGTGCAAAGCATTTCTCCCTTTGGAGCTCCTCAGCTCAAAGTCAGAAGATCTTGAAAGACTCACCTTTTCCATCAAGCATATGGATAATCGTAACTACGCAAGTTTCACCTTTGTACTGCATGATCAGATGCCTAAGACCGCACGGTGCCTTCCACCATGGGCATGGGAATGCACAACTTGTCATTATGGCATTGTGGAGGGTGCTGCTGTAAGCAGCACCCGCAGCAATGTCAAATATGCAGACTGCGAAGCCAGGATGGTGGTCGCATCCTAATCGGTGGTGCGGGACCGCCGCACGTATGGCAGGCAGTCCCAGCACCACGAGGATGGCGGGCGGACTGAAGTCCGCCCGCCATCCGAATGGGCCCCTAAGAAGTGGTAATAGCTCACCCTTTTGAGTGATTTTTTGCACACCCTAGCCAGGATACAATCAGACGGTAGACCAAGAAGTTAAAAAAAAACAATAGGTATTTTCTATCTATGGACCCAGGATCTGGAATAACATCCCCTATCCATGAGGACTGCCCAATGTTGCTCCAATTGAGGAAAGAGTTGACAACTCACCTCCTTAAAAAACAATACATTAAAATGCATTGATCGACCATCACTTAACTTTTTCTGCTATTACTGACCAACTATTAATTGATCCTTGCTTGGTGACTTCAACACTTTTTAAAAGGAGTAAGATTGGCAGTGTGGCAGTGTGTCATCAATAGACTCACTTCACTTCATTTAAATCTATGTGTACTTTTCTGGGCATCAGGCAGTTTTCAGGAGTTCATCATATTTTGTCTTGAATCATCAATGTGCTTTTCTTTATTCCAATGTGTTTTTTTTAGGAACACAATGCGGACTCTGGCGAATGTGATTGAGTCATTTTACGTAATCCGAAAATGAACAGGGTATATGAATGAGATTTGTTACTAATTATCTTGATAGCAATCATAGAATCACGATATTTAAATTAATTCCACATTCAAATATTTAAATTCATGTTTACATTGACTCATCTGCCTTCAGACCACATAAAACATTTGTGAAGTCACATCTTTGTATCCATATGCAAAAAAAACTATAAGTATGAATTTGAAAGGAAGCCTCGTGAGTTTTTTTTAAATTTCTCTCCTTCTTTTTTCTATTTTTCAGAATGAGAGCTGTTATTGCTTTTGGAACCTCCCTATTAATGACATGCACTGCAGTGTTCTTTTCTCTAATAACACAAGACAAACATAGGCTTTATAGTAAGTATATTTAGGTAGTTCCTCTTATAGAAAATAGAAAATGTACTTTTGAGGAAGTAGCCAGAGACAAACAATATCCCCCTTTAAGCCATGTCACACATAGCAGTGAGCAAGCTAGAGAGGCAATTACACCCTTCCGTCGTTTGGTATGTTGCTCCGATGAAAGAATTCTGAAATTACCTTCTTTCCCTTATTTTTCTATCTTTGGCCCTTCTTTCTCTTTAGCCTATTTTTTTTCTCCCTCTTGCTTTGTTTAGTTCTTTCCATACTTTCTGTAATTTTTTCAATCCATCCTTCTGCTTACCTTTTTCGCACCATTCAACCTTCTCTCTATCTCCTGTTTGTTTTAATCCACCCTTCCTTTTCTCCACCCTCTTTGCCTTTTTCCTCCCTTTTATCATCCTTCGTAACATCCATTTCCTGGATCCCATTGCCCTTTCCATTAACCATCCTTATTTTCTGTCTTTTTCATTCTATCTTTCCTCCTCTCTACCTGATTTTTTTGCAACCTTTCTTCTCTCCATCTTTATCCTCTTCTGTCCTTCCTTCATCTATTCATCCATCTTTCCGTCTCAACATCCAAAAACCCTTCTCTCCATCGTTCAAGCCATTAATCAGTCTATCTCCTTCTCGCCATCCAAACATCCTATTCTCCATCGTTCAATCCATCCATCAGTCTATCTTTTTTCTCCATAAATCCATCTTTCTTTCTTTACATCCATTATCGCTGCATCGTCCTTCTCCCCATCATCCCTTCATTCTCCTCTCCATCCGTCTCTGTATTTAATCATTAATACATCCATTCCCTCTCCATTCCTCTCAGTGTACAACCCACTCTCCCTCTTCATTACATTCAAACGGCCATACTTATGATCTATTTGAAGACCACAATTCAATAAATTAAAGTCAAAGGAGTCATAAACACCAATGTAAATGTTTTGTGTTACACAGAACTGCCGAATGGCAATTTATCCACCCCCTTCTGCACGCCCACCTGCTCAAGCTGCTAAAATAGGGGGGGTTTTAATGATGCCTTTGCATACTAAAAGTATTATATGAGATTTATGGAATGCGAGCTGGAATCTATTATGGTGAATAAAGAATATGTGCATGCTGTAAAGGCTCCAGAGAAGGCAATGAGGTTCCAGACATCATTTTCACAGAGCCATATGCTGGTTAGGCATGTGTGACCATAATATATTTTTTTTAAGGTGTACTATCATCCCAAGAAATTTTCTAAGAAATAGACAGGGAAGATATGCAATGTGTTAATGAATAAAATAGTCTTAAATTATATGTAAGCAAAAACCTTGGAAGTTTATCCTGCATTCCAGGAAAAATCTAATTTTAGTAGGTTCAGTGCTTTTCATACAGTGAAAGAAATGTAATTTTCTGGTCTATTTTCAGTAACTTGTCTTCACCGTTGGGTGATGACCTTAGGTTTCTGCTCTACCTTGTAACCTGAAGTTCCAAGCATGTCTGCAAGACATTAGGATCCCTTTACACATGTGTACAGTCCCTAACACTTTGTGGTAAATGTGCCTACTTCAGTAGCATGGCCCACTCAACTCAACTCAATTCAAAGTCCTTTATTCGATCTTACTCATAAGATCATAAGTGTTTACAATCACAGTTTATAAAAGACATAGTAAAATGTATCATAAACCCAGGTGTAAAAAGAATGCAAACATTCATTATATCATAAAATCTAATTCCTCTATATGAATACAATAAAAACACGATAAGCCATCCTGCTATATCTTAAGGGCCCAGCTGCTTTCTCTTTTTCAGGCATGTCCAGAGAAATGAGGCCAGAGAAAAACAGACATAAGGGTTCTGCAAGGATTTGAGGAAGACCAGAGCTACACGACAAAGTTTAAAATTATGACTCTTGCAAATTGGTACAATAAATTTGTGTCGTTCTTGGCAATAAAAACCACCAAAAAACAAAATGTGGAGATCATTTTGTGGGGACTTGTTGTCACAAGGACATACTGAGAGATCGGAATGTTTATATTGCTTCCCTGAAGATCCTATCATCAGAGGGATCATATTTAAGCGAAATCTCAGTAGAATGTATTTGTGCTGTGAGAGTGTGACATCAGCCAAGTACAGAAAACATCCCTCCATTAACACTGGCTTTAGTTCATACAGACGAGCCGTCTGGGTGTGGGAGTTTTTTCCTTTCTCAGATATTGTGCCCTCAAAATGAATATCTCAACCAGTTTTTGATTAGACATGGACTTAAAAGTAGAGGGGTCTTTAAAAAGGCAGCTTAAACCAATGGCAGATAATTCCGACTCCACATACTGTAGCCACTTAGCCCTGCTGTAATTATCTGACTTTAGAATGAGTGTTATCAGGTTTTGCATGAGGGGAACTGCCATCCTGCGCCAGATAGAGTGCCACAGTAGGAGTGGTGCCATTTTAATCGTACCAATGATGTACGGTAAAGCCAATTCCATATGTAAAACAGAGCTTGAATATGACTGTGGAACGGAAGTAAAATACTTTAAAAAAATGTTCTCTATGGACCGCAGAGTATCACAGGGAGCCATCCCCCATATCGCTGCACCATATACTGCTGCCGCCTTAGTTTTAGCATTGTACATTTTTTTAATTGGGATCAGAGGTTTGACTCCCAGCCTTTTGGAGAATGTTTTCAGTGCCACATAAGGCTTCTCTGCATGCCCAACGGTATTACCTCTATTAATGAGGACCATAAGTGGTTTCTATCAAAAAGGACTCCTTAATAGGGGAACGAGTCCACCACCTCAATCTTATTGGAGTCCATGGCCTACTCATTTGAAACAGCATAGCAATAATGCATACAGTCTGCTGCCAGTGGGACAATCCTACAGATATAACTCTATTTGAAGGTGCTCACGCTGGCAGACTGCAGATGGAGCTGCATAAGCAGAATAGGATGCCCATTGCAAATCCAATTACAATCATTTCAGTTGAAATCTCCAAATGCAGGATAAGCATTATAAACCAATGCTTGAAGAGTGTACATCATTCAAAAGAAAAATGACATTGTAATGAGTGACTATAGAGGTTGTGTAGGCGTGGGGGAGTTCCAGAGATTCCCTAACCACTAACGAGGAGAGGGTTAAAAAGGAAATTTCCAGTGGGGCAAACAAAAAGCAGCATCTCTCTCTTAACTGGAAACCTCAACGCACATAGCTCAGTAAAACACCAGGTGGAAATAGCCCAGTACATAGTAGAACAACCACTCAACAGTTTCCGTCCCAGTTTAGCATACAGGTATTACTATATGAAGTCTACCTGTGTCCAGCCATTACCATCATGCAGATTGCGATACTAGGTATCTGGAGTCTTAAGAAGCTTATCTGCATTCTGTCAAATATTGAATCAACCTCTATCAGCATTTCTGAGCAGAAAATATTACTAGCAAGGTAGGAAGCAGCATAAATAACACCATGTTATTAGAGTATTATTCAATATTTACACAAAGATATAATTCATATAACAGCATATATTAATAGCGCAAGATGTGTTAAGAGCAGTCTGGTATCTTAGATCTGTCTTCTTGAACTTTTTCACAGTGTCAATCACATGACAATATAAGTATTTTCGCTATGTTTCCTCCCTCTGTGCGGGAAACCACGTTTACAATGCTGTTCTTACCCCGTACGTAGGTAATAATGCGGTTGTTACAACGACAGCGTTGTTACTAGGCGTACCTTTACAATGCAAGTCATTTCTACGACTTGGGCTAAGTGGCGTGCAACAAGAGGAAATGTGTTGGATTTTAAATCCAACACATTCCCTGCTGTTGTGCTAACTGGAGTAGGAATAGTAATTTATACTATTCCTAAGTCCAGTGCGCCATCTAGTGCAAGTCGTAGAAACGACTTGCGTTGTAAAGGCACGCGTGGTAACAATGCGGTCGTTGTAACGACCGCATTGTTACCTATTGTGATGTAATATGTGGCGTTGTAACGTCACATATATGTCTGTGCATATTTAATGAGATGTTTACGTAGCGCGTGTTGTATGTGATCAAGGCCTCAACCGGTGGCCGAAACGCGTCATAATCATGTTTAAGTGTGGATATATATATATATATACACAAATGTTATCTACTGGCGGTCGCCAGTAGATAGTTATAGTTAGGACTGAGTTCCCATAGGAAATCTGAAAATTCTATTTTGAATAACTTTGGCGCCGGTTGACTTATCTTCATGAAATTTTTAAAACTAATGGGGCGCTCCACTCAGCTCCTACCCTGAAAGTCTTGGGGTGATTCGCCAACGGGGGTCTGAGAAAAAAGGGGGGTCCCATAACGCGTTTTCCTCTTGCATTTTCCCATAGGACCTTTAGTCGAAGGTACAGCCCAAACGGCTGAACAGAATTACTTGAAATTTGGCAAAGAGGTAGTCCTCAGGCCAGGCATGTGCCTTTTGCTTAAATGGTGTAAATCCGTTCAGTAGTTCCTGAGAAAATCAAAAGTAAAATCACATATATATCTGGGCGGATCCTAACCACACATCTCATCGTGAGATCTGATTGGCTGTCAGCACTTCATCCAAGAAGTGTTGGCAGCCATCTTGGGACCAATATACATGATAGCACCTCATTAAAAAGCATTTAGTTACATTATAAATCGTTTGTTGATGGTACCATACTCATTTTAGGAATTGTGGTGTGTTCTAAGGTGATTTTACCATGTGAAAAAGCCTTCTGCTGGGATATCATGAATCATGTTTGAGAGAAAACTATTTTCTCATGCTTTTCCCACAGAGGTTTGGAAAGTGATCTATAAGCTAACTGAGAGCATATTTTCTGTAAATTCACATTATCTTTCTCAGTCATGTGAGAATGAAGTCTGACATTCTCAGTAAAACATGTACATCCAACAAGGGCAGAGACTGTCAGTTCATTCCTTTGTGTTCTACTGCAGCTTCCCAGAGTGTTCTAAAGAACAACTAGAGCACTAACAGTCCTACTTATGACAAACGTATGGCACACCTGAAGCCATCTTGGAATAAAGTGGTAATTCTTAAAACATTTAATTTAAAAAGGAACAAAATCAGGGGGTTCATTTTGCCATAGAAAGTATGATTAGTGCTGCAGAAAGAAAAATTAGGGCACATTTTGAGTGACTTCTCAAATCCTCTTCTATTTCATAAAAAAATTCTGACATGCAGACTGAAACATGCACTTTCAATACCAGCAGCAGACTTCCCTGGTGAGCAGTAGCTTTACTACAGTGATCTAATAAGCAACTAAAGTGCTAACATTCTGAATTCATGGCAAATTTGTGACACATCTGAATGCCTTCTTCATGGAATCAAAGTAAAAAACTGAAAGTATTTCCTACTGAGGAGACTGTAGTAAATAAGGAAATTAGGAAACATCATAACAAATAAGTCTCCCAAAATGGCCACCAGAGACAAAAGAGCCCAAATGTAGCCCAAATATCACCCAGATGTAGCCCAAGTATAGCCCAATGACAGAAAGTCCCAGAGTGTTCTAACAAACAACTAGAGCGCTAACAGTCTTACTTATGACAAAAGTATGGCACACCTGAAGCCATCTTGAATGGAATAAAGTGGTAACACTTAAAACATTTAATTTACAAAGGAACACAATGAGGGGATTCATTTTGCCATAGAAATTATGATTAGTGCTGCTGAAAGAAAAATTAGGGCACATTTTGACTTCTCAAATCCTCTTCTATGTCATAAAAAAAATTCTGATATGCAGACTGAAACATGCACTTTGAATACCAGCAGCAGACTTCCCTGGTGAGCAGTAGCTTTACTACAGTGATCTAATGAGCAACTAGAGTGCTAACATTCAGAATGTATGGCAAATGTGTGACACATCTGAATGCCTTCTTGATGGAACCAAGTAAAAAACTGAAAGTATTTCCTACTGAGGAGACTGCAGTAAATGAGGAAATTAGGAAACTACATAACAAGTCTCCCAAGATGGCCACCAGAGACAAAAGAGCCCACATGTAGCCCAAATATCACTGAGATGTAGCCCAAGTATAGCCCAATGACAGAAATCCCAGAGTGTTTTAAAGAACAACTAGAGCGCTAACAGTCTTACTTATGACAAAAGTATGGCACACCTGAAGCTATCTTGATTGGAATAAAGTGGTAACACTTAAAACATTTAATTTGCAAAGGAACAAAATGAGGGGGGTTCATTTTGCCATAGAAATTATGATTAGTGCTGCAGAAAGAAAAATTAGGGCACATTTTGGCTTCTCAAATCCCCTTCTATTTCATTAAAAAGTTCTGACATGCAAACTGAAACATGCACTTTGAATACCAGCAGCAGACTTCCCTGGTGAGCAGTAGCATTACTACAGTGATCTAATGAGGAACTAGAGTGCTACCATTCAGAATGTATAGCAAATGTGTCACATCTGAATGCCTTCTTGATGGAACGAAAGTAAACAAGCATTGAAAATGCAATAGGTCTCACCCTCGTTTAAGTTAAAGCAATTCTGTTTGTAATTAGGTGGCTTGTTAGCTTTGCTTTTATTAGTGTTTTTCAAAATGTCATGTACATAACATGCTATATGTATATGTATGCATGTATTTATATTTGTATTTATATAGATATGCAGATTATATATATGTTTATATATGTATGTATATATATATACACATACATATATATAAATGCATATGCATATATGTGCATATGTGTGCGTGTAGAGAGAGGTAGAGAGGTAGAGGTGTAGAGGTAGAGACGTAGAGGTAGAGAGGTAGAGGTAGAGAGTAGTAGAAAGAGAGGTAGAGAGAGGTAGAGAGGTAGAGAGTAGAGGATGAGTAATAGAGAGTAGAGAGTAGAGAGCAGAGAGTGAGTAGGAGAGCGTAGTAGAGTGAGTAGTAGAGAGTGAGTAGTAGAGAGTAGTAGAGAGTGAGAAGTAGAGAGTAGTAGAGAGTAGTGTAGAGTGAGTAGTAGAGAGTAGCAGAGAGTGAGTAGTAGAGAGTAGTAGAGAGTGAGTATTAGAGAGTGAGTAGTAGAGAGTAGTAGAGAGTGAGTAGTGGAAACTGAGTAGCAGAGAGAGAGTAGTAGAGAATGAGTAGTAGAGAATGAGTAGTAGAGAGTAGTAGAGAGTGAGAAGTAGAGAGTAGTAGAGAGTAGTGTAGAGTGAGTAGTAGAGAGTAGCAGAGAGTGAGTAGTAGAGAGTAGTAGAGAGAGAGTAGTAGAGAGTGAGTAGTAGAGAGTAGTAGAGAGTAGTAGAGAGAGAGTAGTAGATAGTAGAGAGTAGTAGAGAGTGAGAACTAGAGAGTAGTACAGAGTGAGTAGTAGAGAGTGATTAGTAGAGAGTAGTGGAGTAGTAGAGAGTAAGTAGTAGAGAGTGAGTAGTAGAGTGAGTAGTAGGGAGTAGTAGAGTGAGTAGTAGAGTGAGTAGTAGAGAGCAAGTAGTAGAGAGTGTGTAGTAGAGAGTGAGTAGTAGAGAGTGAGTAGTAGAGAGAGTAGTAGAGAGTAGTAGAGTAGTAGAGAGTGAGTAGTAGAGAGTAGTAGAGAGTGAGTAGCAGAGAGAGTAGTAGAGAGTAGTAGAGTAGTAGAGAGTGAGTAGTAGAGTGAGTAATAGAGTGTGAGTAGTAGAGAGTGAGTACTGGAGAGTGAGTAGTAGAGTAGTAGAGAGTGAGTAGTAGAGAGTGGGTAGTAGAGAGTGAGTAGAAGAGAGAGAGTAGTAGAGAGTAGTAGCGAGTGATTAGTAGAGTAGTAGAGAGTGAGTGGTAGAGAGTAGTAGAGAGTAGTAGAGTGAGTAGTAGAGAGTAGTAGAGAGTGAGTAGTAGAGAGAGTAGTAGAGAGTGAGTAGTTGAGAGTGAGTAGTAGAGAGTGAGTAGTAGAGAGTAGTAGAGAGTAGTAGAGTAGTAGAGAGTGAGTACTGGAGAGTGAGTAGTAGAGAGTAGTAGAGTGAGTAGTAGAGAGGGAGTAGTAGAGAGAGAGTTGTAGAGAGTAGTAGAGAGTGAGTAGTAGAGTAGTAGAGAGTGAGTGGTAGAGAGTAGTAGAGAGCAGTAGAGTGAGTAGTAGAGAGTAGTAGAGAGTGAGTAGTAGAGAGTGAGTAGTAGAAAGTAGTAGCGAGTGAGTAGTAGAGAGTGAGTAGTTTAATTTAAAAGGAACACAATGAGGAGGTTCATTTTGCCATAGAAATTATGATTAGTGCGGAAAAAAGAAAAATTAGGGCACATTTTGAGTGACTTCTCAAATCCTCTTTTATTTCATTAAAAAATTCTGACATGCAGACTGAAACATGCACTTTCAATACCAGCAGCAGACTTCCGTGGCTTTACTACAGTGATCTAATAAGCAACTAGAGTACTAACATTCTGAATTTATGGCAAATGTGTGACACATCTGAATGCCTTCTTGATGGAATGAAAGTAAAAAACCTGAAAGTATTTCCTACTGAGGAGACTGTTGTAAATGAGGAAATTAGGAAACTTCAAAACAAATAAGTCTCCCAAGATGGCCACCAGAGACAAAAGAGCCCAAATGTAGCACAAATATCACCGCAAAGGAACAAAATGAGGGGGTTCATTTTGCCATAGAAAGTATGATTAGTGCTGCAGAAAGAAAGATTAGGGCACATTTTGACTTCTCAAATCCTCTTCCATTTCATTAAAAAATTCTGACATGCAGAGAGTAGTAGAGAGTGAGTTGTAGAGAGTGAGTAGTAGAGAGTGAGTAGTAGAGAGTGAATAGTAGAGAGCGAGTAGTGGAGAGTGAGTAGTGGAGAGTGAGTAGTAGAGAGCGAGTAGTAGAGAGTGAATAGTAAAGAGTGAGTAGTAGAGAGAGTAGTAGAGAGTGAGTTGTAGAGAGTAGTAGAGTGAGTAGTAGAGAGTGAGTAGTAGAGAGTAGTAGAGAGAGAGTAGTAGAGAGAGAGTAGTAGAGAGTGAGTAGTAGAGAGAGGTAGTAGAGAGTGAGTGGTAGAGAGCAGCAGATAGTAGAGAGTGAGTAGTAGAGAGTAGTAGAGAGTGAGTAGTAGAGAGTGAATAGTAGAAAGTAGTAGTAGAGAGAGAGTAGTAGAGAGTGTAGTAGAGAGTGAGTAGTAGAGAGTAGTAGCGAGTGAGTAGTAGAGAGTAGTAGAGAGTGAGTAGTAGAGTAGTAGAGAGTGAGTGGTAGAGAGTGGTAGAAAGTAGTAGAGTGAGTAGTAGAGAGTGTGTAGTAGAGAGTGAATAGTAGAGAGTAGTAGAGAGTGAGTAGTAGAGAGAGTAGTAGTAGACAGTGAGTAGTAGAGAGTAGTAGAGCATGAGTATTAGAGTGAGTATTAGAGAGTGAGTAGTAGAGAGTAGTAGCGAGTGAGTAGTAGAGAGTGAGTAGTAGAGAGTGAGTAGTAGAGATTAGTAGAGTAGTAGAGTGAGTAGTAGAGAGTAGTAGAGAGTGAGAAGTAGAGAGTGAGTAGTAGAGAGAGAGTAGTTGAGAGTAGTCGAGAGTCAGTAGTAGAGTAGTAGAGAGTTGTCAGTCAGTGTCAGTCAGTGTCAGTCAGTGTCAGTCAGTCAGTCATTGTCAGTCAATCAGTGTCAGTCAATCAGTGTCAGTCAGTCAGAGTCAGTCAGGTCAATCAGTGTCAGTCAGTGTCAGTCAGTGTCAGTCAGCCAGTGTCAGTCAATCAGTGTCAGTCAGCCTGTGTCAGTCAGTCTGTGTCAGTCAGTCTGTGTCAGTCAGTGTCAGTCAGTGTCAGTCAGTCAGTGTCAGTCAGTCAGTGTCAGCTAGAGCAGCTCTGCTGACCTGGTTCTCTGGCTCTAAAGCAGCTTTGCTGACCTGGTTCTCTCTCTCTAAAGCAGCTCTGCTGACCTGGTTTCTCTGGCTCTACAGCAGGTCTACTGACCTGGTTCTCTGGCTCTAGAGTAGCTCTGCTGACCTAGTTCTTATGCTACAGAGCAGCTCTGCTGATCTAGTTCTCTGGATCTACACGTCTCTGCTGACCTGGTTCTCTGGCTTTAAAGCAGCTCCGCTGACTCAGTTCTATGGCTCTGAAGCAGTTCTGCTGACATGGTTCTCTGGCTCTAGAGCAGCTCTGCTGACCTGGTTCTCTCCCTCTAAAGCAGCTCTACTGACCTGGTTTCTGTGGCTCTGCAGCAGCTCTGCAGACCTGGTTCTCTGGCTCTAGAGCAGCTCTGTTGACCTGGTTCTTAGGCTCTAGAGCAGCTCTACTGACCTGGTTCTCTGGCTCTAAAGCAGCTCTGCTGACTTGGTTCTATGGCTCTAAAGCAGCTCTGCTGATTTGGTTCTCTGGCTCTAGAGTAGCTCTGCTGACCTGGTTCTCTGGCTCTAAAGCACCTCTGCTAACCTGGTTCTCTGGCTCTAAAGCAGCTCTGCTGGCCTGGTTCTCAGGCTCTAAAGCAGCTCTGCTGAACTGGCTCTCTCCCTCTAAAGCAGCTCTGCTGACCTGGTTTCTCTGGCTCTACAGCAGCTCTGCTGACCTGGTTCTCTGTCTCTAGAGCAGCTCTGCTGACCTAGTTCTTAGGCTCTAGAGCAGCTCTGCTGACCTGGTTCTCTGGCTCTACAGCAGCTCTGCTGACCTGGTTTTCTGCACTCACGATGCACGCACCCGACTTCGCGAAAATATATTTAAAAATAATATAAGTTTATTATAAGTAGTCGCGCACCTAGCATGCCTCAGCATGTATATGATGTCACGCAGGACCCGCAACGACGCAAACATCTCGTACCATAATGAGCATGTGTCGCGAATGCGCGGGAGCAGGAGTCGCAGACTGGTCGCATACCAATCGTGCATATCACGTGATATTAAATGTATATGATGTAACTGAAAAACACGCAGTCGTCGCACACCATACGCAGATCCTTCATGACTTTTCTAAAATGGCGGCTAGAATGCGTGCACCACCATGATGTGTACACTTTGAGTGCGCGACTCCGAAAAAAATTGGATTTTTTTTTTAAAGAAAATAATATAAATATATTAAAATAAAAAATGAAAACAAGAAAATTAATCAATATTTCAGTTTTAATTAAAAACATTTTTTTTGTTGCAATTTTCAGAAAAATATATAATGTTATTTAATAAATAAAATATTTATAAATAAACAATTAAAAAACTGTAGAAAATCAGTACAAAAAAATAGATATAACTACTATCACACTTAAAAGTTAGCATTTAAAAAACCTTTAAAATTCACTGGAAAAAAAACATAGGTTTTAGAGACGTTATAGTTAGAAATTAGCATTTAAAAAACCTTAGAAATTCACAGAAAAAACCATAGGTTTCAGGGGTGGTATAGTTAGCTGCCCGTTTCACTCATACAAAACCATAGAAATTCCTCCGTTATAGTTAGTTCTGCTAACTATAACTCGCGCGCCCGCAATGCACTGCTGATGATGTCACATATTGCATCATTCATGACATGGTCAGTGACATCACTGATGACATCTCAAATGACATCACTGATGACATCATCCACTTGACAATCTGATACACCTCATCATACACTAGTATAACCTTTCATTACTCACGGTAAAATACAGAGTACCATATTTGAAACCATTGACACACCAATACCAGTTACTACCTACCCACTCACTGATTCCTAAGTCTACTCACACAACTACCCATTCAACAACAGAATCATCTATACATGCAGTCATTAAATAATAGAATACTATCAAATGCACTTATACACATATATAGACATTGACACATCAGCAGTCATCTTAGTCGGTTATGCAGTCATCCTACTCACTCATGAAAAAAATGTATCGCACTTAAATTTACTCACTTACACAATTATCCAACAACACCTCAGTTATTCAAACACATAGTAACTCATTGTTAATATGTTAAAAAAGCACCATTACAATTATACACTCATTCATATAGTTACTCTCACAATCACTGACTCTTACACATATTTATTTATATACACCAACTCTCAAATACAATGCCTTTTATTTTTTTAGCCTTTTATTTTTTTACTTTGTTGAAGATGTACAACTAAAACATATATTCGCTCACCAACACACAAATAAATACACTCAGTCACCCAAACAACTGTTTCCACATGCACTCTTAAACCCATACACCTAGTCAATAAACCATTCACACATCTATGCATAGAGTTACACACACCCCATCCAACCACACACAAACTCAGTGTCCCATACAAATACTCACTCAACTAATCAATAACTAATATACACACTCATGTAGTTAGTGACCAACGGATGCAGCATGTTATACAACAACAGAGACAGTGCTGCACACATTCACATAGTTTAGTGACTAATCCATGTATTAAGTGAGACACTTTTAATTACTCACTTAAAAAGGCAGTCAGACAGCTACTAAATCCTCCATCCAGACAGTTATATATCCACTCAATCTTCAATACAGATTGGTATATATATAATACATATTTAAATTTCAAACTAAACCACATTCAGTGGATGATGTCATCAGTGATGTCATCAGTGATGTCATTTGAGATGTCATCAGTGATGTCACTGACCGTGTCATGAATGATGCAATATGTGACATCATCAGCACTGCATTGCGGGCGCACGAGTTATAGTTAGCAGAACTAACTATAATGGAGGAATTTCTATGGTTTTGTATGAGTGAAATGGGCAGCTAACTATAACACCCCTGAAACCTATGTTTTTTTCAATATGGCCCTTTGACTCCTTTTAGACATCATTGTCCGGCTCCTTCATAACACCTTTGCCCAAATTTGCTGGAGTCCAAATGAGGAATTTAGGTTTGAATAGTGTGCAAGGCAAGGGTGTGTACTTGACCCAACCTTATTCCTGCTGTTTCTTAACAACAGCATTGAGTATTTATTGTATTGTGACAATGATTCCACGGTTTTAGGGGCTATCATGCTACCGTTCACTGTTGTTTGCTGATACCTTGCTAGTATCAAAACTCCCTATAGGTCTTCAAACCCTCCTGGAAAATTCAATAAATTCTGTTGAGATTATGGTTTTGGAAGTTAACGTAAGAAAAACAAAGTGTGTGGCTATCCATCCCAATAGGGGATTTAGAGGGACAATTGCCCTAGATGGGGAGGAAATTGAGAGAGTGCCTGACTTGATTATCTCTGCATTCGCCTATCTTATCTAAACACTTGGACAAACCAAGTCACAAAAAGCATTTCTATATTGAACCATAAGGCAGGCAACATCTTAAAATTCACCAGTAGATCTTCTCTCCATTGCTTTTCCCCCCCTTCTTGAAGTTTGGAGATCTAAAACGGCTAAGTTGTGGGGTGATAGTAACCTAAATCTTCTGGAAGTAGCAGAAAATAAATGTACCAAAATGTCCTATTGGTATTCAGAAATGTTTTGAGATATAGGCCTATAGCCCAACAATTCACCTTAAGCCAATTTTATACTGGTTGATAGTCTGGCATACACCTGACCTAGAGCATTATATGGATGGCCTAAAAGATGTCCTGACTGGGCTGCAAGGAAGGGAGATATTACCATGGTTTAAACATGTGAAACAGTTGCTTTACAGTGTGGCCTTCAAGAATATTGTCTTGATCCAAAAACCATAATGTCCATTGCTTCTAAAAACTGAAGTACTCCTTCTGGGAGTATGACGACAAAGGAATGTTCAATTGGGGTACTTGACTGAACATGTTTTAGAATTCAGGCTATTCCCCTGATTTGAGGCTTATATGGATGAGATTGATCGTCTCCACACAAAGTCCTTTCAATAAAAATGTAGATTGGGCTCCCTCTATTTAGCTGCATTCACTCCTAATTGGACTAAAGGAATGTGGGATAGCAAGATCTGCCTAGCATTTGCAGGGGGTGAAGAAACTGACAACCATCTTCAGTTTTTTTGTCCTGCATTTCTTAAACAACGGAACACTGGGTTTTCCCTTATACCATTCGGGTGTTCAGCAATGTAGAGTAGCCTTAAGAATTTGTAGAGCAGACACGTCTCCCTTAATTGGTTTTTCAGTTGCTAAGTTTCTTGAACGCATCTGGCCCATACGACATAAAGTCATGGAATCTTTGTTCCCGGAGAATTAATATATTGTCATTAATAACTAGCAGCTATCCTGTTTTAATACATTAAATGTCTTTTTAATCTTGTATTGTATGGTTACAATTTATTACTATAATACTGTCCTGAGATAATGAAATATTTGTCTTTTTCATGAAACTGTTTTTTTAATCTTGCTCTTAGTGATCTTTTTATTTAATTGCTTGTATAATCGTTTTTGATTGTTAATTTAATAGTCATTGACTGAAATAAAGTATTCAAAATGAATCAGATAAGTTATAGTCAGGAAATCTTGATTTATTCTTTTTATACAAATTCAACTTAAACTATACGAACATTCTAAATTCTAAATTCGGAAGCCAGCGGGAAGGTTGACTGCCTTCAGGTGGGTTGACCACAGGGCCTGGCCCTCTGCGCATGGCCTTAGCCACTCTCCAGTTACAGTTAGGGTTGCTAGAAATAGGAATTCCAAGAATTTTTAACCATTAATAACTTTTTACCCATTTGACAAATCTCCATTAAACCTTGCAGACCTATTCCTTTTTCTACATTGGCAACTGCCTATCGTTTTATGTGCGAGTCTCAAACACAAGTGCGGAGACTCCTCAGAAGTAGACTACTCCTAAAATTCCTTTGTGAAATTCAAAAAATAGTAAACTTACACAAAAGTGTAAGTTTACTTTTGTAAATCAGGCCCATCGTGTACTAGAGTGTATATTAGTTTTTTTACATATTTGTTTACAAAAAAATCTACAAAGTACTGTGGTAATACCTTAAAATTACTATACTACTTTTTGTAAGTGTCGTTCTCCGTACAGTGCTGCAAAAACATATAGGAAACTATAACTAACTATTTTAAATAAATATAAATACATAAATAAATTACTCCCTTTCATAAAGGGAAAAATAATAAAACCCACTGCTCACCTATATCTAAGGCTTTAACCCAGAAGTCAGTAAAGAGCAGAACACAGTGAAAGACGCGGCTGTCTTTTACAATTTATAAATACAACCACAATCCAATCAGATTGTGCCTTCTCATCAGCATGTACCACAAACTTACCATGGTATACTGTGGCACAATATATAACTAAGTAGTTTAACACTTATAACTTTAACACTACGTATACTATTTACAAATACTACCAAAAATGAACATTTACACCTCTTAATCTATATTCCTGCCACATTACATCTTCATCAATTCACTCACTTTCATGCCAAATCTGTTTGAAGCACCACACTCCACTCTACGCCACTCCACTCTAAGCCACTCTACTCTGTGCTATTACACTCTACGCCATTCCACTGTTCACCACTCCAGTTTATGCCATTCCACTGTACAGCACTCCACTATACGTTACTCCACTGTCCAGTATTTCATTCTACTCTACTCCACTGTATGTTACTCCACTCCATTCTATTCCACTTTATCCCAAACCAGTCTACGTCACTCCACTCTATGCTACTAAACTGTGCAACACTCCACTGTACACCACAGTCTACAGCACACAACTCCACTGTACACACTCCACTCTGCGCTATTCCACTCCACGCCCCTCCACTCTACCACACACCACTCCACTGTACTCCAATCCACTCTACTCCACTGTACGCCACTCTCCTCCACTGTACTGTACGACTCTCCACCTAACAATCCACTTGATAATCCTGGACAGTACAATTTAAATCACATTTTTTTTTAAACAAAGGTTAAGGATAAGTTACAGGTATTTAAACTTTATTTACAAAACTTACATTTGTAATTTACGCACCACCAGTTATCATTTACATTCAGCATTTACGGACCACCTTGAATATACTATATGTTGCACATTTTCATACACAGTCTTTTCACCTCAATCACCACACTACATTAACTGTAACTCGCCCTTTCTCCATGCACAGGTTATATACCCTTGCATATTATGAGTATAGCATGATAAATCATAACATTCAGAACAGCACTTGACAATGATATCTATCAAGGAAAAGCAGCCAATCAGCAATCCATCTTTCTATCTAAATGTCTCACTCACATGTAAAAATAATTCTATGAGCTATTCTTCTAGGGTATACCTGTGGGAGTGTGGCTTTATTGGCAATGCCTTTATCTTATCCATAAGGGTCTCCTAGAAACAGTTGGAACGTGCTGGAAGAAAAATGGTCTTATAATCATCATCCTACAATAGCAGATAACTTTTAAGCTTGCACCTGGATATCATTTTTCAGTTTGACACATTACCTAAGTACAAGGTACTGTAAATGTACCGTCACTCAACCACTCGTAAATAAACAAAGGGATTTATATAGAATTTAGCAAACACAAAGAGATGACGGACGTAGCGCTGAAACTTTTCAGATACTCACCCCCAGTCACAGATCTTATTTAAATCCATCATCATTCTTTAGCTCACTTCGCCACCTCAGTACAAACCCAACTATATGCAAATCAGTCTTGACCCTGTGCCTCATGGCAACTGTCCAGGTTGAACTGCTAAGCCAGGTCTTCCCTGAACCAGAAACAAGCATCCTGGGACCGGGTTCGGGGTAACACCCCTCATCAGCCAGGCTAGCTTGAATCCAGTGGCAAAGTGAGTAAGGGACCCACTTCTGAGCATAACCTGCCAACTTAGGGCGAACAAACCAAACACAAGGAATTGATTGACGAAGTGCTAAAACTTTTCAGATACTCACCCCATCATCATTCTTTAGCTCACTTTTGCCATCTCAGTTCAGACCCAACTATATGCAAATCAGTTCTGACCCTGTGCCTCATGGAACAGTCCAGCCCGAACTTCCAAGCGAGGTCTTCCCTGAAACAGAAACAAGCATCCTGGGACCGGTTTCAGGGTGACACCCCTCATCAGCCAGGCTAGCTTGAATCCAGTGGCAAAGTGAGCAAGTGACCCACATCTGGGCATACCCTGTGAACTTAGAGCAAACAAAGCAAACACAAAGAGATGATGGACGGAGCTCTGATACTTTTCAGATACTCACAACCAGTCACAGTTCCAGGTTAAATCCATCATCATTTTTTAGTTCACTTTGCTACCTCAGTTCATACCCAGCTATGACCCTGTGCCTCATGGGAACAGTCCAGCCCAATCTGCCAAGCCAGGTTTTCCCTGGACCAGAAACAAGCACTCCATCAAAGCATGAAGAATATCCCTTCCAAACAATTACAAATACCATATGGGACATCAGTGGCTTGACATTAGCCCCCACAGCCCCCATGGTGCAAGGGGGCCTCAATCTATAGTGGGCCCCATTTGGCACTGTGTACAGGCGGCCAGCCCCTGGCTTGGGAGCTCCTGACTTGGTCCAGAACATGGGATCCCCCCTCAAGTTTTGTTGTACTAGTGCTAGACATCTTGAGGTTTGCAACTCAGTTCATAGTTCAGATTAAAAATATTGGACCAATTCCCTACACTAACATTAGTTTGATGCTGCTGCTAATGCCTCTTTGCATGCAGTTAGAAGGGGGGGTGCAAGCTACGCTGCAGATTCTCATTGTTGCTGACTGTGTGGTCTTCGAAAAGTCCTTCAGAGGCCTCCTCGCCAGCACTTTAAATTGAAACAATGATGACCCCCATATTTTTACAATTGCAGCATAATTTTGAGAAATTGAAGGTCTGAATTAGCTCTCCATGGAAAGTCACTGGTACTACTCAATCAGATGCTCCCTTGGCTAACACAATGGGTACTGGGGGAAAGGAGGAAGGTGTGCTCTAATATGGTGGGTGTTGGACTTGGCCCTCTCTGCAGAGGTATCCCCAGACTTTCTTGACTTCACCCTTCCTGTTTTTGCAGAATTTGCTTTTGTTGGTCTTAGGGCTCTGTGCATTTTACCACTGTTACCCAGTGTTAAAATGCTTGTGCTCACTCCCTAAAACATGGGGAAATGGCTTTCACCCAATTGACACATTTAACCTAATTTAATTCCCTAGTAAAGTTGGTACTACATGTAACCAGGGCCTGCAAATTAAATGCTTATTGTTCAACCCAATTAAGTAGCCTTTCAAAACGTCTCAAGCCTGCCATTGCAGCCTGTGTGTGCAGTTTTACACTGCCATTGTGACCTGGCCAAAGAAGCCTTTTGCCAGACCCAAACCTTCCTTATTAATACATGAAGGTCACCCCTAGGGTAGGCCGTGGACAGCACAGAGAGCACGGTGCAGTGTATGTGAAAGTTTGGACATGTACACCTACGTTTTTTAAGTCCTGGTATTGAAAATCTCTCAAATTAATTTTTCAATATTACAAGGCCTACTTCTCCCATAGAATAACATTTGGTTACCTTAATACATTTAATCACTAATTATGATTTAAAACCCTTTTTAGTGGTAAAGTCAGATTCTAATTCACAATTCTGAAAACGACACTTTTAGAAATATGGCATTTTTTCGTCCTGACCATTTGGTGGCTGCAGACTGTCCCTGGGTCACATGACTAGCTCTAGTTGGCAGTTGGCATTTGTGTCCTAGACAGCATCACAACGGGAGGTCCGTGTTTTTGCAGGATGGGCCGGAATTTCCGGCCCGAGTGCGGACATAAAGTTAGTAGTCGTAAATCCATTCTGTGAATACCAAAAGTAGTAAGTGCATTCTGTGAATACCAAAAGCAGTAAGTGCATTCTGTGAATACCAAAATAGTAGTAAGTTTAGGATTTTGTCTTAAGTTAGTTCTGTGAATCGGGCCCCCCGTTTTTAACATGTTTTGGAGAGAGATTCTGATTCAACTAAATGAAGGTCGAGCGGGTGATTGTTCCAAGCAGAGTGACCCAAATAAGAGAAGATAAGCTAAGATAATCCACTCGACCTGGAGTGGCTTATCTTTGGTACCTTAGCTAATGCCCTGTTTGAGGAGCGGAGTGTCCTAGCTGAGAAATATGACAAAATTCTGGATGCCAGGTAGTTGGGCCTTTGTGTTTTTAAGCACCAATTTTATCTAAACCTTTAAAATTGCATATTTCCGGTTCTACTAATTGTCGTTTTTGTCGTTTTAGAATCAAATCGTTTTTTTAAATGTACTCTTATTTTTCTAAATTGATGTGGAATTTTTCTTGTGTTGTGTTTTCACTTTATTACTGTTTGTGTTCTTCATAAAATCCTTTACAAATTACCTCTATGATAAGCCTGACTCCTTTTGTGCCATGCTAACAGAGGGTTAACCACAGGTTAGTTTAGTGACTTTAGTGTTTCACCCTGATGGAGATTGTGGCTGATGCCTGAGAAGGGCTAACATTCTCCTCAAACAGCAACCCCATCCAATCCAATCCTAATATTCAACATATTAGTCATAAAAGCACGATACATAAATATTTCATAAAACACCATACAGAAATATGATTTGAAGCTTGATTGGGGAAATTAAATTAAGCCATAAGAAAAACTGATATCAATAAAAGCATTTAAAATGACATTATAAACTCAATTGATAAAAAAATCAAAATTTTTTGGATTTCATTGCCAAAGGGGTACAAATATTTGGCCACAATTAGATAATGCAGACACTTGGTTATTGCTAATATCTACTTTGTGTAGGATATAATTTACAGCTCCCCTAGTTCATATGCAGATGCATAATAGCAGATACAAACTTATTTTACCCGAAG
This sequence comes from Triturus cristatus, assembly GCF_964204655.1. Taxonomy (NCBI): domain Eukaryota; kingdom Metazoa; phylum Chordata; class Amphibia; order Caudata; family Salamandridae; genus Triturus; species Triturus cristatus. The sequence continues at coordinate 386,414,723 of NC_140589.1, read as the reverse complement.
GGAATGTGACCTTATGACCACCCCAAGAGTTTTGCCAGTTCTATAACAATAGGAGTAGACGTGTCAGAGCCTAATATTCTTTCTGCTTCATTGCTCCTTCTGATGCCTAATAGTTTGTAAATTGGCACCAGCCATGCACGACTTGGGGTAACATATCCTGAACAGGCGAACAATAAGTGTGCCAGCAACTCTACATTAGCCTGGCATACGGGACACAAGTTATCACCAGATTTCACCCATCTAGCAGTAAAAGCTCCTAATGGCAGTGAGCCCACCCTGAACTAGAATTATAACTTCTGATCGTGCACTTTTGTTATTATATCCCAATATTGCTCTAGGCTAGGGGTTAGTTTAATTTCCAGGAAGAGCCATTTTATTTGATGAAAATGATCTGCCTTTGTTATTTCTTTGAATCCAGCAGCGTACGATGCCAATTCAGGTGTAGTCCATATTCTACGCCAGTATATAATAGAGGGCTTAATTTTGCAGTGTCGGCCACTGGTTTTCTACCCAGGTCGTTGAGTAGGGGACCTTGGAGTACTTTGTGGGAGGTTGGTAATATTACGCAGGAACCTATTTTCTGCTATGGTGAGATTAGACAGGTTCCTACAACCCCATAATTCTGCCCCATAAAGGGCTGAGCTGACAACTTTCATGTTATATATCTGGAGCACCGGACTGATTGGTTTTGTGAATTATTATTGCAGATTTATAATGCGCATGGCTGCCCCAGCAACGAGGCGTCCCAGCGCAGTACAAGGACCAGAGACGAGAACCAAGGCAAATCGAGGCAGTTAAATAGTAGAAGTGGGAAAAAGCCAAGTCTTCAAGGCCTTTCGAAACGGCAGATGGTTAGAAATGGTTCTGATAGGGGTCGGGAGTGAGTTCCATAATTTTGCCGCCAGCCAGCGGAACGAGCGTCCCCCTGCCCTAGCCCTCCACACTCGAGGGGTGCAGACTATAGCTAGGTTAGCGGAACGCAGAGGGCGCTTGGGTGTGTAAACCTCCAACAGCTGGAGAAGGCCTGGCGGGGCCTGTTTAGACAAGATCTTGTGTGAGATGCACAGTGCTTTAAATTGTATCCATTTGTCCACTGGCAACCAGTGGAGTTTGGGAAGAACCTGTGCAACTGAACAATGCTTGGGTAATGAGACCAGAATCCGCGCCGTTGCATTCTGGACCCTCTGGAGGCGCTTTACGCTGGCTCTTATAGCTCCCAAATATAGGCAATTGCCGTAGTCCAGTCTTGAAAGGACAGATGCCTGGACGATAGTCTGGCGCACTGAAGGAGGGAAAAACCCGAGCAAAGGCTTTAGACCCCGCAGGAGTCCGAAACAGACCCCCGCAACCGTTTTAGTTTGTTTCTCAAAGGTTAGTCCCTGATCAAACCATACCCCAAGATTTTTTACGGTTTCCTTTGGAAGTGGGGCAGGTTTTAGACGATCCGGCCAATATAGATCTGACCACAGCTCCCTATCCTTTCCAAATAGAAGGATCTCTGATTTGCCAGAATTAAGCTGAAGGCAGTTAATTGCCATCCAATCAGAGATAGCTAACAGATCGTCCTTAAAATTATCTAAACTGGAGGTACATTTCCTAGAAAAGGATATCACTAATTGGGTGTCATCTGCATACGACACCAGCGACAGCCCCCTCTCTTTCGCCAGCACTGCCAGAATGCTGACGTATAGATTGAATAGTAAAGGGCTCAAAATGGAGCCCTGTGGAACCCCATGGTGTAGTGCAAATTCCTGTGAGGAAAAGGGGGGTGCCAGGACCTGGAAAGATCTTTCAGATAAAAATGATTTAATCCAGGCCAAGGCTAAGTCCCTGATCCAGATATCCTGCAGACGCTTGAGAAGTATATTATGGGACACCGTATCGAAAGCGGCACTTAGGTCCAAGAGGACCAAGGCCGCTGAGTCCCCAATATCAAGACTGCTCTTAATGGTTTCTGACACAGCTAGAAGGGCGGATTCAGTGCTGTGTCTGGGCCGGAAGCCGTGTTGAGTAGAATCAAATATAGCATGTTGCTCGACAAAATTGGCCAGAATGGAATTCACATGAGCCTCCACAACTTTAGCCAGAAAAAGCAGTTGGGAGATAGGTCGATAGTTGGCCGGATTGGCAGCATCCAAAGAAGGTTTTTTTAACAAGGGGACGACCTTTGCATGTTTCCATGCCCGAGGGACTGATGCCGACCGCAGCGACAGATTAGCCAGATCCAGGCCCACGGCTGATATGGAGGAATAGAGCTGGTGAAAATGGGTAGGGGTTACTGGATCGGCCGGGGAGCCTGATTTGATTTTTAAACATAGTGCCTCAAACTCCTGAGGCGAGAGGGGAGGAAGTGTCGCCAAACTACGACCCTCCATGTCAGCTCCCCCCCGCAAGCCACCTTCCTCCTGCAGTGGAGCTGCCTTAGGGAGAGCCAGATAAATCAGTTCCACCTTTTTAACAAAATACTGGGCTAGCTCATCACAATGACGGTGACAGGCGAAGCCCCAATAGCACCTGTACTCTTCATGTCCCTCAACAAAGAGAAAATAGTCTTGGCCGGGTTGGAGCTACCCAGAATTTTGCTGGCCACAAAATCCGCCCGCGCTCTTCGAATACCCTTATGATATTGCTTAAGGGCCATTCGATACTCAAGTTTTGCTGTTTCATCATAAGAGCGTCTCCAAGCACGCTACAGTCGCTTACAGAGATTATACTCAGAGTAGAGCACTCCCGAAAGTTGCTGGTGCTTCAGTGTTGCCAGATCAATTTGATGATTCCATTTCAAGTCATCCTGTATATTGACCCCAGGTAGGTAAACGCATTAACTTGCTCCAAAGGACTTCATTCATTAAAATACCACCTTTGAATGCTCTATGTGGATTAAAAGACATACATTTTTTTTTTCGACACATTAACTTCCAGGCCCTGCGTGAAGCAAAACTCCTCAAAAATTGACAGGGCCCGTTGGAGACCACTCGGGGTCTTTGGGATGATTAATGTGCCATCTGCGAACATTAATATAGGGATTTTTTAACCATCTAATGTTGTGGCATCAGTAGCGGTGGATTCCATACAGTTCACTATTCCATTGATGAACAAGGAGAATAGCGTGGGTGCCATGACACAGCCCTGGCACACGCCTCTCTAAATTGGAAAGGGACTGATAACATTACCCTACGAACCCCATCAGATTTTTGCATAATTATCCTCATGTAATCTAATAATGAGGGTTAGCAGTTCAGAGGGCATCCCCATTTCTTGCAGAATCACCCATAGTTTGTTACGGGGGACAAGATCGAATGCTGTCTTAAGGTCAACGAAGGCAACATACAAGTTACCCTTACCCAGAACCACTGTCTTCCAGTATAATAAGATAAAACAGAACACCTGGTCAATGGTGCTAGTGTAAGTCAGAAAATCAGCCTGCAGAGGGGATAGGATACTATATTCATCTATCCACTCATGGACCTTGTTGAGAACTAGCCACCCCATTACCTTCTGCAAGGAGTTTATTAAACTAATGGGCCTGTCGTTTCCTGGGTGAGATTTCTCCCCTTTTTTAACAACGGGGATAATTTCAGCCCCTTTCCACGGGTCAGGGATTGGCGCACCATGGACAATAGCGTTAGCCAGCAGGAGAATGTACCAGCACCATCTGGCCTTGTCATAAAGGAATATATCTGCTGGAAGGCCGTCTAGGCCTCGTCTAGATAAAGCAAATGTACAGTCTCACCCAGATCTTTCTCTGATGGACTACGGGCATATTGGGGTTTGAAATGATTAACCCAATCTTCCTGTGTTACATGGTTTTGTGGCTGTTGCGGTTGCCCTCCTCTGTTTCATTTTAATATGTTCCAGAAGTGCTTGGTATTACTCAAGGCACAAGCCTCCTTAAGATCCTGCCATCTTTTTTCATCCCAGATTTTCTTGGCATTTTTCTGGGCACCCCTATTGATTTGCCTAGCTGCTACCACTACAACTGGATCACCTGCTTTAATAGCTAGCCATAGTGATTCACGTGCCCCTCTGCATTCCTTATTAAACCAGTGACAGACTTTCTGGTTTATAGCCTTTTTGGGCTTGCCCTGCTTGATAAAGTGCGTGCGCAAAAGGGCAAAGAATGTATTATGAATATAGAGGGGAAGCTCGAAAACCACTGTATTAGCTGCGCTAGCCTTAAACTCTGTTATAGCACAGTCCATGTCCTTGGTGATACTAAATATAAGTTTGGGCCTCTCTAATATCTTCACACACTTTAAATGTCTCATATCATTAGTACGAACAACATCGCAAGAGAGCAATTGACTTCCTATTTGTGCAGATGCCTTATGTCGTAATAGTCCCAGGGTCGCACACAATGGGTTATGATTGCTCTCTAGCCGGTCCCTAACAATCATATCTCCAATAGTGTGCCATAATTTCAAGCTAATTAATAAGTAATCTATGCGACTAGCACTGAATCTGTTATTGAATGTATTCACCCCAAGTCACTCTGATGGCGATCTTTCATTTGCCGCCCGCAAGCCTGTTTCCAAGCAAATGAAATTAATTTGGATGGCCACATCCGTCCATTTTTTTATGGGTGCAAGCTCCAGCTTTGGAATGCCCCACTGAGCATCTTCCTCTTTTGTGAGATAGCACTCCTCATTGGCAAGGGGCTCAAATGACGAGTTAAAATCGCCTGCAATTATGACATTAGATTCTTCTGATTATAGGTCAAGAAGGTCGTCGAGAGCCGCTGAAACTTCTGACTTCTTCCCCCTAGTTCCTCTCACATAAACGTTGTAAATGTCTACGTTCCCTTGTAAACCCATATTCAGTCTAAGACCTGGATGTCACTACTCTTTGAGTTGAGAGCATCTGGACATTAAAGCCTAATTCTTGTCAGATCCAAATTGTCAATCCTCCTGATGGACGCCCTTTTGCTCCTCTGGTAGCTGGAATGTAATAGTTTAAATAGCCTAAACAATGGAGGGGGGCCAATGACCAGGCTTCCCTGAAGAGGCAGATGTCATAGCACTCAATGAAGGCTTACAACTCGGGAGATGTGATCTTTGAACTCAACCCTGCGATATTCCAACACAACAAAGATTTCCTTAAAGAGGTATGACAGGGTGATAGTGGCCCGTTTAATCTATTAGGAGATTAGGAGATATGCAGCTGACCTCCCTCAAGCCCCCTTTCAAAGGTGGAGATGTAGATGAGGTCCCTAAAGGCCGAGCAGGGCCTATACTCAAAAGCTTGGTAGTGGGAGTACTACCCCTGGTGTTTGTGGGGACTTTGGGGGAAGCTTGGTGGATTTGGGGCACCCTCTTGAGTCAGTCATTATTATCCAATGTGGAACATTCCGACTGACTGATAAGTGTCTACATAGGGGGATGTCTAGTCTGGCTGCTCGGAGGAGATCATCTAAACTGGATGGATGATGATCCAGGAGAACTAGTTTGAAACTACAGAGCAAAAAGATTTTTGGCAAGATCCACCCTAGTTAGGGTAAGCTCAATGCAATCTGATGGGCTAGGGAAGTGAGCCTACGAGCCTTAACAATGTCTTCCTTTATCACTGAGCGGCATCCCCCGACATACCCTATCCAATGAATGGCTTTATTGGTTAGGGAGTCCACATTCTCTGTACCTGAGTTGATGTCATATTTAAGCACATTCACCATATAGATTCTGTGGCTAAGGGGGTGATTGGAGATGTTCTGTTAAGCCAACCTGGCTTGGGAACTACACTGAGGTGATTGAATCTGGGAAAGAGTATGTCTACTGTGCGATGCCTGGTCCCTCATTGTTGCTACACTGCGGAAGTTATTGAAATTACTTAAGTTAGGATGCGGTAGGTGCTTAATCGTAGGTAGTGGTGGCACTAGCTTTTGACTCTTAGCTGCATCAGAAAGTGAGTGACGGTCATTAAGGTTAGTGCTCGTGACAGGGGGGACTGTTGCTCTCTCTGAGTTGGTGGCCTGGCTAAGTAGAGAGGAATGGCTTGTACAGAGTGTTGACACTCTCTGTACGGGAGAAATCCTGATGCGATAGGAGCTTAACCATAGAGGTTAAATCCTCAATCATAGTTTTCATGGTCCCTATTTCGAGATAGAGCATATTGACTAGTTGGATCATGTCCTGAGACTCTCTTTTGGACCCTACCACTACCCCACACAATGCTAACTGAAGGTAACTGGGGTAATTGTGCTAACAGGGACCTCTCTTCCCTATCAGTGTAAGTCAGTTCCGACAAGGGCAAGAATCTGTTTGTACATATGATTGCGGGGTCTATTTATTGAGAATTTGTCCCGGAGGAGCTGTTAGGCGAGTGTCCTGCCCTCGTTGTATCACGCTTTCCCTCGACATTAGGAATAGTTGGCCCTTTTTTGCGTGGTTTATGAAAAATAGCAGTTGTGGCTTCCATTAGTGGGTTGGTTGGGTCTAGGGGGGGACTTATCACTCACAGATTGTGCATTAGGCACCGCCTCTAGTATATCCTCACATTCACTAATGAGGGTGTCAATATGGTGTAGGACACAGTTACAACCTGCATGCTTTTGTAGCTTTCTGGCCTTTTTCCCTTTGTTAACCGGTACAGTTCCACCGCCTCCATCCCCGCTTCCTTCCATGGCCTTTCTTTTCCCCATACTTCTAGTTTGTACAACCAAACCAAAATGTCTGCGAATGCTTTCAAATCTAACCCAGATCCAATGTTAAAATCAGGATATGGTTTGACATATGAACACTCGACAAATTGAAACAGTACGAGATGCTCTAAAGTTCAGAGTTCTGCACGGGTACTCCACCTAAGAAGGTAAATAGGGGAAAGCAAAGATGATCAGTACCTCAATGTCCAGTAAAGGTCCATAGGGAAATCCAACGTCTAGGTGGTAGGCGAAAGAGAGGTGGCCCTGCCCTGCCTCTTCCTGGCAATGACGGACAATAACAGGCCCTCCCTTGGCCCGCGCTTGCCCCGGGCGCGGCCCGTGTCACAGGTGTTCGTTGGCGCTTTTAAGCGCTTGCAGCCCCTCCTCCAGGCAGGCAAGATGTCTTGTAGGGCTTGGAATCCCCCATAGCACAGGCAAACAAGGTTGTGGCATCCTGCGTCGTGGGTGTTCGTTGGTGCTTTTAAGCACTTGCAGCCCCTCTCCCAGGCAGGCAAGATGTCTTGTGGGGCTTTGAGTCCCCCACAGCACAGGCAAACAAGGTTGTGGCGTCCCGCGTCGTGGGTGTTCATTGGGGCTTTTAAGTGCTTGCAGCCCCTCCTCCAGACAGGCAAGATGTCTTGTGGGGCTTGGAGTCCCCACAGCACAGGCAAACAAGGTTTTGGCGTCCCGCGTCCCGGGTGTTCGTTGGCGCTTTTAAGCACTTGCAGCCCCTCCTCCAGGCAGGCAAGATGTCTTGTGGGGCTTGGAGTCCCCCAAAGCACAGGCAAGCAAGGTTGTGGCATACCCAACCTAATTTCTCACAGTGGGCAGCCTGGGACATATAGATGTTTTGTGTATCAAGAAAGCAATGCTTATCATTCTCTACCACGTATGCCAGTGATTATCAAATGCATGAGTAAAACTAAACATTTTCGCTGCTACTGTGAATTTCATAAAAAACTTGAACACCTCCCTTAAGACAAAATCTCAAACTTAGATCCTCTATTATTTTTCTATCACTGTTATCTTAACAACCACCAACCCCTAAATGAACTGCAATTTAACTGCTGACCCACTGCCACTGTCGTGGCACTTTGATGGCCTGGGGACTATTTCAGACACATTCTGTCACCCACCCCGCTCATTGTTTCATGTTTTCAATGTGGCATTTTGCAACCCAGGCATCCCCAACCCATATCTATAATAAAGTAACTATTTTTAAAGTAGTACACCACCATATTAAAGTAAACCATATAGGCATCAATCACAAAAATGAGAGTGTGACACCCACTTTATTGCCAAGGGCAATAAATATCTGAAGTGTACTAACTTACATAACAATGGTGGTAAGAGGATGGTATATCTTCTTCACAGTTATATTTTATATGCTCATGTATATTCATAATCATATGAAATCCTAATAATCTGCAGTAGTAACTTAACGTAACGTCATGTTTTGCAAATTAACACCATCAGAAATTACATCACACTTAACATCACATCACGTTTGATTTGATTTTTAATTTTGAATAGCGCTCAATTGTACTGAGGCGTCTTCGTGCTGCTGCCCTGCCACTCACAGAAGAAGTAATGCAAAAAAGAATTAGGTGACGGATCCCTATTGATTAAAGAGCCAGGTCTTTATTAATTTCTGAAATACAATGATATCTGAGCACTTTATTATGTTGACAGGAAGGACATTCAAAAACTTGGCAGTCCTCAGGATGAAACTCCTACCTCCCCATCTGGCCGCCTAACCCTTGGTAGTGTTAGTAGCATTGTGCTAAGTATCTAAGCGTCCTCTGTATGGGATACATTTTGACAAAAATAATAAATTGTTCAGTGCTTTAAATGCAACACAAAGAGCCTTAAATTCTAAACGTATTACTACTGAAAGCCAGTGTAGTTTAATCTAGGCCTGTGACACTGATTGATATTTTGGAATTCCTGTTAGAAGTCAAGCATTCTGCAGCATTTGTAGTTTTTGAACTATCTTTTTCAGATGACAATGAAAATGGCATTTCCATAGTCTATTATAACAATGACTAGGATGGAGACCACTGTTTTTTGAAGGTCCTGAGGAACGTAGGGGCAGATTTTTCTGGTTATTTTCTAACTAAAAAACACTGATGTAGCAACGGCATTAACTTGATCTTCACAGTTAAGTTTGTCATCAAAGACCATTCCTAAATTCCTTCCCTTCTGTACTGGTATAGGTGAAGGCCCCATGTCCTGTTGCCACCAACTTGTTGACCAAAACGATTTATCATTTCCAAAAGGAGAAGAATCTCTGTTTTTCCTGCATTAAGCTTCAAGCAAATCGCCCTCATCCATTGTTCTATCTGGGACATTCAGGAACTAAACCTGTCTGCAACTTCATTGGGGTCATTGAATATTGACACCAAAATGTGGTTGTCATCAGCATAGGAGACTACTGAGAGATATACTGCTTTTATAAGTTTGGCCAGAGGGGTAACATAGAGATTAAAAAGAATAGGGCTCAATGAGGATCCCTGAGGTACCCCACATGGCAAACAAAATTGCTCAGAGGTAACCTCACCCATTGCTTCTTGAGTTGTTCTATCGGTTAGGTTAGAAAAGATGTTAATAACTTCACTGCTGCGCCTCTTATTCCTAGTTCAGCTAATCGTTCAATGAAGATGGTATGGTTGACTGTGTCAAAGGTCGCAGAGAGATCCAGCAGTATCAGTGCGGCTTGACCTCTACCATCCAAAATGAATCTCAGTTCTTCTGATGCGGCTAACAAATCAGTTTCCATGCTGTGTGCCTCCCTATATCTGTATTGAGTGCAATCAAAATATTTGTTTTTGCTGATGCATGACATAAGTTCCATATTCAAGGCCTTTTCCAGCTGCTTACAAGAAAAGCATAGTCTGGATATAGGCATGTAACTGCTAGGCTCCTGGGGGTCGAGATGATTCTTGATTAACAGAGGTAGGATTGATGCCAACTTCCATTCAGAAGGAATTTGACCAGTAATGATAACTTTATTTAAAATCTTGGTCAATTGAGTTCCATAAATCCTGGGGGATAATTGAACAGTTTTTTGAAGGGCGTGGATCAAGTGGGGATCCTGTTCTAATTGATTCAATCAATTTTAAAACTTGCTCTACATATAAAAAAGGAAACCTGCCCATAATTTTTTTTGAGGTTGTGATGTGATCAGCAGGGGTTTTAATGCCCCTTGATTATTTAATGTAAACGAGTCAAAGACGTCTTGTACTTTTTTCTGAAAGAAATTTGCGAGATGGTCACATAAAGTTTGATTGAAAATACGGCCAATGGGTGCGACCATTTTAGTTAATTATTTTACCGTATGGACCTCTAAACTCACTCCAGTTTCCTACATACTCGTTTCTGAGTTCTCAGGCAGTCAGAGAACCAGGGTTCTGAGGGGGTTTTTGCGACGATTGATGAAAACTGTTTCAGGTGCTAGAGTGTCCATACATTTTGTATCCAAGATGTATACGTTTGTGTAGTTGTCTCTAGATCTTGCAATAGATTGAGGTTAGTTTCTGGCAGCGTTTACATCACATTAAACATCACATTACGTAATATGTAGTGTCAAGTTAATCTCACATAACAAACCTATATGCTAGCCTAATAAATTGCTATTTATTTATCTACTTTGTATGGAAATGTTTTAATATTTTTTTTAGTGAAACAAGCATTACTTTACCATGTAATTAATCTAAGCAATGAACATACTGTGAGTTATTTCAAGATTTGTTTTAATAGAGGTGTTATTATTTAAACTGCTCATATTTGCAGGTAACGATGAACGTGCCACGGTTACCAGTGCTTTCCAAGAAGGTCTTAAAATAGTGGACAGTGCAATTTACACAACAATAACAAGGTATGATCAATTGTGCAATAAGATGTCAATAATGTGAATGTAAGACTTGAAATAGATTCACAGATACCTGGCTAAAGATGAAAGTTCAGCACCAAAACAGTAATAAAGTCAAACCAAAACACAAAATAAATTCCTGACCACTTTTGAAAAATAGAGCAAATGTTAGTAAATCATGACACCAAAGGGACAAAGATGCACTAAGGGGAATAGTGCATATTAGTGGATATATGAATTTGTAAGTGTTATACATAGCATCAAAAAGTATTAAGTGCCAACCTCAGTCAACTGGCTGTGGAAGACCCGGACCTAGCCGCGTTTTGAGGCCGACTACAATGGGGTGTGGGTGGGCAACAGAAAAAAGGTTCAACCCAGTTTTACCTTTGGACTTAGTCTCTGAAATGAATCCAATATATTCAGTGGGCCATGGCATAAGGATTCCGGGAGGTTGGATATCTGTTGGATGATGTCCCTGTGAAGCCACTGACATTTGGCTGAAATGCTCAGGGCAAGAGAAATTTGAATTTTGCACCGAAGGATATAGCCTTTTAATCACTGTTTTGGAGCTTGCTTTCCTCCCTTGGAGCAAGGCTGTTGCCAAAGAGGGCTCCACGAGGCCTGATACCTTCTCCATGATGTCCTGCAAAATCTGATTTGTTGCTGTGAAAAATCTCTGAATGATTGAAACCTGAATCTCGAGCCCAGCAGCAACGCACCTTCATCAGACCTGCTTGGCAGGTTTGTCCTCGTCCACCGGAGGTCTTTGGAAGCAAAACGTTTCTTAGTCCCAGGTTACACAAGATGGTAAGTGGAGTACACTTTGACACAGCCCATATTCCCATGACCTCAGAAACAGCACTTTGGGACTGGATCAAGACTCACTCCAGCAGAAGCTATCAGCTTCTCGGTTATTAAATGCTGATGGACGTGCAGCTTTCATTGTGAAGACTGACTCTGTTTACTGCTTAGCCTAGCCTATTACTCAGGTGAGCTGTTCTGAATATGATTACTAGTGCCTAAAGTGTTGCTAGTCTATGTTAAAGGTTGCCTATGTGGCTCCGGCTCCCTTCCTTCAATGCTTCCCAGAGGCGGCTAGTAAATTGTGAAGCTGTTATTTTATGTTAAGTTAACAATACTTCTATAGCGCATTACTGCCCAGAGGCGTCTAAATGCTATTCACTTCAGGCTAGTTGTGTTACAGGTCCGGAAGGGTTATTGGGATTCAAACAGCCAGGTCTTTACTACTTTCCTGAAAACTAAAATACTGGATGCTGTTTTTATGGAGAGAGGCAGTGTGTACCATGATTTAGATGTTTCCAGCACAATGCTCTTTCTCCCCCATTGTACTTGTTTGTACCTTGATAGTATTAATAAATTAGCAGAACATAATCGAAGATTTCTGACAGAGAGATATTGTTTGAAACTTTGGTTCAGGGATTCGGGGCCAAGATTATGGAATGCTTTATAAACTAGACATAGTACCTTAAAATGTATTCTCTGTTTAAGAGAAAGCCAGTGCAAACTTTTTCAGTCTTGAGACACTGAGCAGTTTGGGGGAATTTTTAACAGAAGTCTGGGTGCTGCATTTTGTAAAACCTGAAGGTTATTGATTTTATACTTGTGAGTAGTGAGAAGCAGGCTATTGCAATAGTCAATCTTGGACAGAATTAGCGATGTGACTAGTATCTTTTGTATTTTATGAAGTATAAAGATCAATACCTTTTTAATTATTCTGAGAGTGTAAGAGGCAGAAGAAGTAGGTTTATTTACCTGATCAGTAAAGTTGAGTCTGGTATCAATAATCACCCCCAGGTTTTGAGCCTTTTCCACGTGGGGAAGGGATAGGAGCCATAATAGCTGGCCAGACTGTTGGACCCCAGAAAGATGACAGTGGTCCAAAAATTAGGACTTCTGTTGTTCCTGTATTTAATTTAAGACAATTACTGTCCATTCAGCTATGGATAGCGAGCATGCAATCATGGAATCTAGACTATATACCTATATCGTTCTTTCCAACAGAGACGAATATTTGAGTATCGTCGATATAGGATGTCAGAGAGAACCCAAAGCTTCTTATCAGATTCCCTAATGGGGAAATATAGATATTAAAAAGTTTAGGGCTCAGTGAGGACCCCTGCGGAACTCCACATGGAAGGGAGACAGAGCAATAGACAAAGTTCTCCAGTTTTAGTATTTGTTCCTGATCTGTTAAATAGAATTTTAGCAAGTCCCCTGCTAGATCAGTGATCCTGCATGCTGCTAGCCGTGCTGACATTAACTCATGGCTGACTGTATCAAAGGCAGCCAAGAGATCAGGCAGAATGAGGGCTGCCCCTTTTCCTTGATCTAGAATCTGCCTGATCTCTTCGGTTGCCCTGATCAATGCAGTCTCAGTGCTATGGCCTTGCCGAAAGTCGAATTGGGGTGTGTCCAGCAATTTGTTTGATTCAATCAAAGTTATCAGCTGATGATTCTAAAAATTTTTGGCTATTTTGGCTGGTAGTGGAAGACGGGAGATTGGATGATAGTTTATTGGATCTTTTAGGTGTAAAGAGGCTTTTTTTAGTAAGGGGATCTGTACTGCTTTCTTCCAAATATTTGGGAAAGTGCCTGTTTTACACATGGCTTGAAAATAAGTGTTAGTTTGGACTTCTGCTGCCAATTAAGTATGTTAAGTGGGCAAGGGTCGTAAGGGGAACCTGAAGAATCGTTTTTCAGGAAGTTTATTGTATCCTCATTTGATGAAGTAGGGATCGTAGGGAATGAATTGGTAATCTGTATTGCAGACAGAAACTGAGAATGGTGTGCAAACACAATTCTATGAAGGGGTGTTGTAAGGGTTCATATGAAGAAAAAATTTAAAATTTGAATGCCAAATAGTCCATTTTACAGTACAACAGATATGTCAAAATGCAACAGGTTTACAGACCACTATGAAAAGGCACTCATACAAATATTCAAAATAGGGATTCTACTTCCGACCCCTAACTCTCTCACATTTCTCTACATTTCTCCAGCCATGTATTATTCCCTTACCATCTTCCTGTCTCTCCATATGTAGCTAACTCACCCTTACTCTCCCTTTCTCTCACGTTCTCCTCAACAGCTTCCCCTGTCAACATCTGTTTCTCTCACAAACCCCCATCTCACTCTTTCTATCACACTCAGATTTACTTACGTTAAGTCATTCTTTCTCCTTCTGGCTTCTCTTCTCCAGCAATGGTGTGTCTGTTCTTGTCTGTCTTGCTCCTTGATGCTTACTACCCTCCTTTGCGGTTTTATCTCACTCTTCCCCATCCACTCAAATTCTGAAGGTTTCATGGTGGGGAAGTTGTTATAAGTAAGTAACCTCAGGCATGGACACAGCTGGTATTTTTCCATTTACTTTTTATTTTACTGCTGAGTACAGAAGTGGGTAGGTTACTTGTGCCACTCTCTTTTGGTTTATTTGATGGTAGGTTGGTGTGCATGCAATAGCATATGTATGCACGTTTGTTGGTGTCTTTTCCTTCAGTAAAGCAAACATGTGTAGGAGTACTGCTCTGCACTCCCATGATATGGAAGTGCTGCTGGATATCATTTGTGAGCATTGCTGTTATATTGTTGTCTACAAAGAGATGGGAAATGCTCCAGCTCACATCTAAGAATCAGGATGCTTCACACTGTATCATTACAGTTCCTATGAAATACTGCTCATGTTTTATTTTTACCTATCGATACATTTAGGGGCATATTCTCAAGGAGTTATCACCAAGTTATCGGCACTTTATCGCAGCCAAAGTTGCAATAAATGTATCACCCCATTCACAAGCCGGTGCTAACAGCTCATAGCACCAGTTTACCTGTGATAGCAGCCGCAAAAAACATCGCCGCAGATGATCCCGGCAACTATAGGTAATGAGATGCAAAGTAAGCATTCCCCTGCAAAAAGCCTCGACAACACCACACCACAACATTCTCAATGACCAGCCAGATTGGTGATAAGTCCACAAAAGATGCGATATGGCACGTTAGCAGCAAGAAATTAACACATGCTCTGACCTGGTGCAAAGTCGAACGACAGCCGGCAACAGAAAAGAGAGCCCAGCCCACCGCCACACCTGAAGAACAACAGATGCCATGGAGCCACTGAACATGCACCGCCACCATCCCCAGGACCAATCGGGCCCTTGGCTCATGCAAACATGCCAACAGTTGCGTGTGTCTCGAAATCTGTGCACCCCAAATCACAGGCCTGGCATCAAAGTCAGCGCAAAGTCCACATCACATTTAAGAAATGCTAGCAGTAGTTACTATAATCAGGAATGAAAGCTCCTTTGTCTCAACACACAAGGCTGAAGGCCAACCGAACCCCCGACCTTGGTCCTGAATGCGGCTGGCACACCCTGCGTGAGATACCATACCAGCCTCCAACAACTCCCAAACCACGAACTGCGCTAATGAAACACCAACATGCCCACACCCCACACACACTTGTCCCTGCACGACCTACATATGCAAGGGATGCCCTTGACACATTGATGAAAAACTACCCATACGTCCAAACGTTGCACACAAATATGACTCATTGCCCAGAGCTGTGGCATATCGTCCACCGAACTACCGCCGGTCTGAGGAGTGCCGGTGCCACGAGACCAACAAACGCAATTGCAGGAATTCCCAGGCACATGCACAACCCCTGTCATGTGGAACTGTACCGTTCACGAATGCTGCACCTGTTGGGATCCCTGCCAATGGCAGTGTTCTGAATCAGTTTCCGTCGGAGTTTCCGTCTTGCCTACGTCACCTAAGTCCAGACCTGGTTCCACTGTCGATCATGCACATTTGAGTGGCCCATGGAGGTCTGCCTAGCTAACGCAACGGTAGCTGAATTGGATTATGAATTGACAGTGTGCCCCCTGTTGGCCCACGAACAGGATTGTCACCGGGATAGCCGTGCATGGGATGCACTGATCTTTGGCGTATGTACTGGCAGTTGCACATGGCAGATTGCACAACTCCTCGTGTGCCGTGACCACATTGAGGCGCTCCCCTATTGGGCTGTGTTGCGGATTGGGTAAACGGTGTGGACTGAGCACATTTGCCCGGACCAGTTAATGGATTGGCTCACCCTGGTGTTCCTTGAACCCGACATCGACGTACTATTGGAACACATTGCACATGAAGCTGCGCTGGCATTCATGGACGAGTAACTACGTTCCTGCAGCCACATCAGATTGTCACCCACAGCACAGGTCCCAACACCTTGTTGCATTGTGGGGAATGCTCACATATCCTACCACAACAGAGGACATGTCTGCCTTTGTCTGGACTCTGAATGCATTGGCGTGGAACTAAGCGTGTATACACACACCTGTGCAAGGTGATGCAGTTCCATGGTCGGAGCAGCACAGTGTTGTTTTGCAACGTTACCAATTCAGACACACTGCTGGGGGAGAGTACATACATGGCAATGTAGCACGACATGTGACCTTGTCGGACCCTTTCACCTAATCACTGTCAGCGGAGGGGACAGTCGGCGCAGTCCGGTGGCAGAGCACTGTGCAGACCCCATGGGCTGTAAGTCATTCCCCCTCACATAGGGCAATGGGCAGATGCCAAACAACACATGACTCGTCCAGCAAGGCAAGGTGGGCTGAGACCGTTGCCATCCGTAATGATTGGTGTTCATTTCTGCCTCCCCATTTCCTGCACCTCAACATGTTCCCATGCTGTGTGTAAGTGTCTTAAGCATGTCCCTGCATGTTGTGGCCATTGCCTTGTCTGTACTGACACGCACATGCCAATAAAGTCTACACAACTTCACTGGTGTCTAACTGTGAGGAGTGTTGATTAGAATGACCACTCGTGTGCCACAATGAGCATCGTCCCTACACAGGGAGGAACTGACTGACGCATGTACAATGGGGGTGGGTCCCTTTTGACAGCTCCACCTCCGTGAGCCAGACATTGTTTTGGGATAGTTGCTGGTGGACCTGTGTACTGACGTGTCTTCAGCAATGTGAGTATGGTGTCCAACCTCTGACCATGTGGAGAAATGTCATAAATCATAACAGAATGTGTCCACACAGATGTGTGTGAGTAGGTATGCAACATGAAGTTCTGTTGTCACATGTGATGTAGGACACCACTTCTGGCCTGCTACTGATTTGGTCATTCCTACACACAGCCCTATTCAATACATGGACGAGGGCCTACGTTGGGGGGGTGAGATTATTGTTAATGTGCAATAGTGACACAGCTAGTACTCACCGTCACAGTCATCCAATTGGCCATGTGTCTCAGGGATAAACATGTGCTTTGATGTCATTCACCAGGGTGTACCTTCTTGTGCAATCATTGTCCCTACATCCAGCCTTACTTTCATATGTGAGTGAACATAGTCATGACACATCTGTGTGATTTTGAATGTTTTATTCACAATCTGTTGAATGACGGAGCTGGAGCGGTACAGGGCCATCCAAGCCCACATAACATGGAAGCCCAGTGGTGGGCTAACCAGGGTCCTTTGGGGATTGAAAAGTGATTTGGAAGAGGGAGAGTGCAGTCCGCAGCAGGCTTGCTGTGTAATTGTCAAGCAGCGAAGATATGGCAGTCCATGTCGGGGTCCGGGTGGATGTCGCAGAGTTTTCCGGGGGTCAGTTGAAGATGTTATCCCAGGGCATGATGCATAGGGCAGAACCAGGCAGGGACAGGCCATCTGGTGGTGATGGATGCTACTATCTCCTTCCTCACATAGTATTTACCATCCACATCTTACTCCTCTGATAATTCTTCGGTTTCTGGTGTGTCCGGTGTGTGTGGCAGTTTGACGGGTGCATCACTGTGTGCCACTGACACATCAGGGTGTGAAGGTGATGGGGCTGCAGCACTGTGTGCCACTGACACATCAGGTGTCAGAGATGTGTGTGTCAAAGTTCCCGCTGCAGTTATCTGGGACTGGCTCAGTGGCAGCAATGGCAAGATGATGAACTGCAGGGCATGGAAGATCCCAGCTACATCCCACTGGTGTTCAGCCGTGGCAGCCATACTTCCAGCCTGCATCTGCTCCATGGTCCCCATTGTCCTTCGCATCTATGCCACCTCTGTGCTGTCATCGCTGGTGCCTGTCTGACTAGACAGTTCTTGCATCCGAGTAATGGCCCCAGCGAGGTCAGCCAAGGATTTTCGGTGAGCATGGTGCAGACAAGGGTTTTTCGTCATGACTGTCCGTCATCCCTGATGGGACTCAGACACCCACGTATGACATTGAATTTTGGTGCCACGAGCTCGAAACCCACCCGCAGCTGATCAGCCAACTCCACCTGGCAACCCAACACACAGCGTTGAAATTAAATGTATTGTTTGTGGGGGCCCTGGGTGCCAGCCGTGGTGGTGTGTGTTTCCTGTTGTGTGGTCTGTGCAGGTGGTGGGGTCACCTTGAGACAGCTGGTCTGCCCTGCTTCTGGGGGTGGGGTGCGGAGGTTGTCCATTAGCCATTGGAGCGTGTCTTGACAAATGTGCTGGTTGTCCTCTTCATCATCACTGGTGAGATTTGTGGTCTGCTCTGCAGTAAGTGTTGATTGTCCCTCTGCAATGTTAAGGGGAGATGCAGGTTAACAGAGTTTCCCATGATGTTTACATACAGACTGCATGACAATGCACATTGTGACTGTTTTGGTGGAGCTGGCTATTTAACGGCAGACAATGGGATTTTCGACTACATGACGGATGTGTGGTAGTACCCGTACATTATCATCACACAGTGTCAGGCAATACCAGATGTGAGTGGACAGCTACTATGCACAAGCGGAACCTGTTGTTTCCTCTGTCCTGTAGGTGTTGCACTTTGTACCACATTGGCGTCATTGCTGATGTTCTGTGATTGCTATGTGTGTGTGTGCTGCATTGTGGGGGAGTTGCCCCTGCAGCTCCGATTTCGTGTACTCTTATCCCTTTGAGGCGGTGTGCCTTTGAATTGTGTAATTTTCGGGGGCTGAAATGTTTGCGACTTGGGTCATATGTGCTCTTGGACAGATTTTGTGGTCTTGTGCATTACTCGTCTGCTGCGTGTATTGGACGGCATGGGTTCTGGGTGCACGTGGATATGTCAGTGTGACCTGCTCCTTTACGCATGTGATCCGCACTGGGCCACCTCCATGTTGATTTGTTCACCATGTCATGTATTTTGGCTGCTGCCTAGGGGTGGGCGGAATTTGCATAGTCGCATTACGCAAATCTCTGCGAAATTGCCACAAATCTCCCACAAGCATGCAGAATCTCCGCGAAGACGTGGAAATACTTGTTCTGCCCGTTCGCGATGTATTTTTGTGTGCTCGCGGGAAAATATATCGCTAACTTGCCCATGTGGTCGCTAATGGGCGCGGCCATCTTGTTTTTCACTTGTCCCGCCCGCTCGCAATGGTTATTTCCTCTTCCGGGTCGCGTATTGCGTGCTCCCGATGCTTATTTCCTGTTCCGGGTCATGTACTGCATGCTCCCGTCCGTTTGCGATAAGTATTTCCTGTTCGGGAATGCGTATTACGTGTTCGCGACGCTTTTTGCATGCTCGGGGGGAAATATCGCACAAACTTGCCCACGCAGTCGCAATGGGCACGGCCATCTTGTTTTTCACTCTGTTGCTATGGTTCTGGGCCTGTTTTTCAATCCTCCCTCTATCTTTTCAATCCTTTATTTCTGGAAACTTTTTTGGACCTATTTTCCTGATTCTATATTTTGAGTTTTTTTCAACTTTGTTTGTATTTTTCACTACTTTTTCACTCTTTCTCTATTACCTGCCTTTTTTATTTCTTTCGCTTACTTTTTTCATTCCTTTCTTTTCTTTTCCGCCCCCCTGTCCTACTACCCAGAACCATGGCAAAGGGCCTCAGGGCTCTTAGCCACAGCCAGAGCCGCGACCGCCTTCCGAAGCCGGCACCAACATAGGGTGCAGTCACTGGCCTTATTCGGTGAGGTCGAGGTGGCCGCACTGGTTTTTTTTGTGCAGCGCTGCCTTCCTTTAACCCTGGCAGCAGGCAGCAGGCAGCAGGCAGCAGGCCTGGGTCTGGGTCCGGGCTCCGGGAGCGTCGGCAGCGTTGGGGAAAGGTGCGCCCGGCAGTGTTTTGCTGCTCTGGTGTCCGGCGCACCCAAAACCAGTTGACGCACCGGTGGTCCGATATCCTGGACCGGGAGCAGGACCTGCTGGACCTGCTAGGAGTGGAGGTCCTGGGGCTTGGTGAGTAGCTATTTAATATTACTACTTTGTGTCTGTTCTTCTGCTCTGTGTTATATATTGCAAATATTTGTTTTTCCGACCAGCGAGAATGCTGCTGCTTACATTGCAGGTAAATTACGTTTAAGAATCTTCTGTGATTGTTTTGACACAGGTGCTCGGCGCTACTAATCTTACTTGTTTGCATCTTTGCGCTTGCGTAGCGTGATTACATAGGAGTTTCTTTTAGAGAACTTAAGTTAGGTAATGCTAGAGAGACTCTAGTCCTTCCTTTGTCCTCCTGTCACTAAGAGATAATGGTGGATTGATACTTAGGTTTAGTTACTTATTAGTATGATTTGGTAATTTTTGTGTGGTCTTCGTGACGCACCCTCTGTTACGTCACGTGCTGCTGAGTGCTGCTTACCCCAGTCCTTAGTAGAACCTTTTGTAGTTTGTTTAGTGAGTGGTAATAGGCTTAGCACTAGCAGAACATCAGCAGCAACCAACCAACAATTTGGTGTATGCAAAAATGTAGGCATGTGTCCTCCATTTATGCATTTTTGAGGATTAAAATAAATGGAAATGCAGACTTAGTGAACAATTGGCCCGCCTGGAATAGGTGGGCTAGGTCAGGTGGTACTTAGGCTTAGTTGGTATTCTGGAATCAGAATGGAACACTGGATTAGTGTTGCTAAATAATAACTAGTCGGTCCGCAAATCCCCCGATACTACTACTCGACCAGATTAGATAGGTCAATTTTATTGCAATTGTTGTTTCCATAAATGTTTTTTTGACCGTTTTTACAAATATTTTATTTGTTTCACACCAATCATCAATGTTTGTCTCGTTCTTTCTTATGTCTTTCATGATGAGTATCCAGGGGCAAGATGACGGGGTCGGAGTCGGCGGGAGCAGCTGGACAAGAACACCAGGGACAGGAGAAACAGGACCAGGACCACTCCTCTATCGAGGGCTCTGCTGCTGGCCCCAGTAAGTCTTCCTGTTGCTAATATTATTAATTATTATTCCCTAACTTTTACTGCACCTTATTTTTTCCGAACTATTGTTTCCGTTTCCTAATGCTATTTTTTATCAATTCTTCTTCGATCTAGACTATCTGTTTCTAAATTCTTGTTATCCCTACCTCTAACTGCCTCTGCTATGACTTTCTGTACTACTACTATTCTGTCTGTAGCTAAGCTTGCCCAGTTGGCCACTCTTTATTTAAAAGGTTTTAAATAAAACTCCGATTCACCAATTGCTCTAGCCATTGAGTCCAGTTCTTTGGGTTGTCCTCTTCTACTACTTCTAGTCTTCTCAATCTTGAGGCTTTCTTAATCTTGAGGCTTTTCGACAATTCCCACCAACAAAATGCCCAACCAGATTTTACTATTTTTGATAGGATAGGACATATTTACATTACATTACCTTGGAGTGACCATTATTTGATATCTTTTTCTTGGTCCGCACCAACTAGGGACCCTCTTGTGGATCCATTAAAGAAACTCAGCCGCAATTGGTCCAGGATTTCTATTGAGTCATGGGCAGCTACCCTTAACAATACTCGCCCAATATTAGAAGGCGACCCAGAACCAGCGAACCATGAATTTAATGAATGGATTAAAGCCTCCTTGGACTTGGTGGCCTCGAAGAAGTTGAGATTCAACAAAAAGGGCCGAAAGAGTATAGCATGGTACACTCCTGGCCTTAGAGAACTGAAATTAAAGTGCAAACAATCAGAGAGACAGTGGAGGAAAGATTTCTCAGATGAGAAGAAGCATGTTTACAGGGAAGCCATAAAATTGTATAAATTATAAATCAGTAAAGCACAATCCAAGTATTATGCAACTAAAATCTCCTCAGCATCTAATGCTCTGCGGGAAATTTTCAAGATTTTTAAAGCACTAACCACACCTCTATCTTCAGCCTTACCTGCGGTTGATAGTATAGGACACTGTAATGATATAGCAGAGTTCTTTCACACAAAGATTCAATCCCTCTACCTAGCATTCCCCTCAGCTACTATCTTTTCAAATGACCCTCCGCTGGAAAATAGGGGAGATCCACCAGTGACTAGACTGGAGATCTTTCCGCCTCTGGATATTAAATCTCTTAAAATCTACCTTAGTAATCTAAAATCAGGTTCTCCCAGGGACATGTCCCCTCCTACCGCTTTGAACCAAGTTTTCCAAACAGTTGCCCCCACTATTTTAAAACTTATCAATCTGTCGCTGGGTACAGGGATTGTCCCCTCCTTATGGAAACAAGCCATGGTGAGAGCACTGCTTAAAAATGCAGGGGCGGAACCTAAAGTTTTCTCCAACTACCGCCCTATTTCATTGCTGCCAGGGATCGCAAAAATTGCAGAAAAACACCTTTCTGGAGCAAAATGACTGTTTTTACCCAATCCAAACAGGATTTAGACCCCATCAGGGCACAGAGACTGCTCTGATTGCTGTCTTTGAGGAAGCTAGAAAAATGTTAGATTGCGGAGGCTCATCAGCAATCGCCCTCTTAGATCTGAGTGCGGCTTTCGATACTGTGAACCATCAACTGATGATCTCCAGGACCAGAGAGGCAGGGGTATCATGAACTGCGCTAATGTGGCTGGAGTCTTTTTTAGATCTCCGCTCATTTCAGGTCTTCGAGGACAACTCCATCTCTAAGAGTATGCCATTGAGGTGTGGGGTGCCGCAGGGCTCATGCCTAAGCCCCACTCTTTTCAACATTTATATGAGCCCCTTGGCCAAAATTGTTGAATCCTTTGGCATACAAATTATTTCATACGCAGACGATACTCAATTGATAGTTTCCCTTAATCAATCTGGAAACAAGCCAATCAATGTAGCTAACTGCTTGGAAAAAGTATCGGCGTGGATGGAGCGCTCCTTTCTACAACTAAATGGAGCAAAAACAAACTTGATGTTTCTGGGGAATCCTTCTCCAGTAGGTTCCACCCCACCTATGGCCTAAATGCCTGGGCAGCATGCCGCCGCCCGAAGACCAAATAAAAAGTTTGGAAGTCTGGCTTGATCACAAGCTATACAAAAAACAAGGGTCCTAACTCAATAGTTACCACAACACAATAATGTCATTCAGTTATATCTTTTCAAGTTTAGAGCTAAGAGAGATCATTTAGGGTAGCTCAAAATATTCAATATAGCATTCTAACATGAAGCAATGCAACATCCAGTACTTGATTCATCAATATTTATTTACAAAGAGAGTTCAAATTGCATAATGTTCGGCGCATGGTTGCTCCAGAGGGAACGTGCATAAAAACGAGAGTGCTGAGAAGTGAATGTGTAGAGGCAGAAGATTAGGAAAACAATAGAACAATTGTTAAAAACCTTTACAGAGTACACGGTTATAATTCACCGTAAAAGGTGTCCTGGTAACGTTTGAACATATCAACAAACAGTTTTGGATATTTCATACACAGAATTTAATTCATGTTGTAGCACGTTGGGGAATGGCGTATACCAGGCTTAACAACAAGGGGGTGTCGACGTTTCGACGCGTCTCAGGGTACAGAGGTATTTTGAGACCTTGACCGTGCGGGTCTTCTTCAGGACAACAGGGGGGGGGAGGAAGCTAGACATGTAGGTACAAGCCCAGATGGTAGCAGGTTGCTGCTACGGACTACTTAGGATGGTAAGGAAAGTCCTACCCCTACTCCCCTTCAGCGCAAAGAAACTGCTGGTCCAGGCTTTAATTCTTTCACGCTTGGACTATGCAAATGCCCTTTATTAGGACTCTCCGCGATCCGCCATAAAAAGACTCCAGACGGTTCAGAAATGTGCAGCTAGACTGCTTTTACATACCCCCCACAGAGAATCGGCAAAAGCATCTATAGCCTCTCTACATTGGCTACCAATTGCAGAGAGGATCCAGTTCAAATCCCTCTGCATTACCCACAAGATTATGGCCTCCAAAGCACCGCCAATTTTACAGTCTATCATCTCCCCATACCATTGCAGCAGAGCTCATCGCTCAGAAAACAAACGGATGGCCATAGTACCTAGAATTTACAGGGCCAGAAGTGGGGGCAGACGTTTCCCCTATATTGCCTCCAAGAGGTGGAATGCTCTTCCAGACCGCATTCGTTTGGAAGAAAACCACCTAGCCTTTCACAGACAGTCAAGACATTCTTGTTCCCGGCCACCTAAAGCGGTCACTGGGTAGGCTCGGTTCTTATCGCTGGGAGGCCTTAGGGTAGCCATGCGCTTTATAAGTGCCATTTTCATTTCATTTCATACTACTACTGTTGTAGGGATTCTGCACATACAGAACTTTGCACAAGAAAATAGGACGTTAGTGATGGGAGGTTGGACCTTCCTCACACCTCAATCAGAACCCACCACAATCCCCTGACCGACTAGTTATAGTGTCTCATTACTATTAGCTCTCTGTAAGGGTCAAGGTGACGTTCTCCAGAAGTGCTTGCACAGGAACAGAGATGCTAGTTCCCAACTCCCTCTACAAGGCAGCCAGAGTTCCAGTAATATTCACCTGGACTCCACAACTACCCTACAGGGGGAAGGGGGGGAGTAGATAAAATAATAAACCAAGAAGAGACTGGTCCTGAAACACCGGTTATCTACTATTCTCCTCAGCTTCTTCTTAGCACTGCTGGCTGCTCTTGTAAATGAGAACCTTAAAACAAGAACACAACACGATAACTATCAAATTCCCTTCTACTCCTAAACCTCTCTCTATGTGTTAACACCTACCCTGGGTTTCAAGCACTGTGCCCCTCTTCTGTATGTCTGTCTTCTTGTGTTGTGCTTTTAAATTCCTTTCTGTAGGTCTGGATACTCTTCCAACTCTTTTCTCTACAAAACATCTTTCTATTAGTTTTTTCTCATAACCTCTTTTCCTTTTAAATTCGTTTACCTTGAAATTTACTATTGGTTGACTTACTTCTAGAGTAGAGTATTTCTAGCTAGTCTTCTTCTTCTGTGAATTCTTCTTGTAGTGTGTTTCTCTAAACGCAAATACTATTCTAAGCTCGAAGCTTGTGTATTCCTTACTTTTCCCTTATTTCTAGTTATCTACTACTTGAAACTGTGGTGAGTATATTTCTTCGTATTGTCTTTTTCAACACTATTGCATAACACGTCTGTCTATTTTTCTCAGGTTGAATTACGGATTACTATGGCTATTCAGGTAAGTCTTCCATGCAATCTTTTACTATCATATTCTTTTTTTTTATTCAATCTCTCATGCCTCTCAATTGTACTTAGCTTCGGTCTTCTCTTTTTGTCACAGGATGGCGCCAAAAGACCTCCGAATTTCTGCTCGGGAAAACGGAGAAGTAATTGGAAGTCTTCACGAAGGTAGGAGTGAATTCGTCGTCTTTTCCGTCTCTGTGGAATTTTCGGAATTCACTTCTATTATTTCTCACGGAGTTATGTAACGTTCCTGACTAGGAAAACTATTCTGTTAGCACTGACGCTGACTAACCAACTCTAATTCTGCTCTAAACTCATTTACTCGGGAGCTCTAAATTTCTAGCTGCGATTCTCTGAATTACCTCAGTGAAGTGCGCATTCCTCTTGGAGCGCGCGCCTCACCTAACCTCTGGACACCTGTGGGAGAAAGACTAGACTGCCGCTATGCTTCCAGCGCGGCCGCCTTCTTGGAATTCCTTTTTCTGTTTAATTCAGTCCATAGATTGTTCTTTGCCCGTCCGTTCAGTCTTGGGCGGCAGAAAGACCCCAGCGTTGCCCCCATTACCGCTTCTTCGTCCTCTGGAGGCCTGACACTCTCCGAACCCCCCCCCAAGATACCCAATGAGTAGACAACCCAAATTATAACACTCCCGACCTCTCAATCGCGGAAGCAATGCACATGCACACCTTTCGCTCACTCACTCGTGTAAGTCCACACCAAATACCACAGAGTCTATGTAAGTTTAAAAGGGTTATTTTCAACTGACAAGCTCTGCACGTTGTTCTATAATGCAGCGTCAACAGCAAAATGCATAAGATTAAAACAATAAACATTGTTACACAAATGGCGAAATCATGATAACTGAACAGTGGTGGAAGCACCACCCTCCCCATGGTAGGAATATAGTTTATATAAAATTATAAATGAAGATCTCTGAGTGAATTCTGGGGACCCCTCACCTTAGAAGAACCTAGTACTGGTTACATCCTAAGCTCTGCAAAGCTCTGGTTCGTAGAAGGAACTCTTCAGTCTGTTATGAGAAAAAGGGTGTGCGTTAGTACTATATTGCAAGCATTTCTCAGTCGTGCCAAAAAGTGTAGCATTTTTATGGATAAGCAATATGGACTAACACCAGAACTCCATTACAAAGTGGCTTGTTTTTAGACCTTGTACCCAGCGCTCAGACAGTAGCAGTATGAGCTCACGTGGGCTCAATGGTGTCTTACACAACAAGCTGCGAGGTAACGTGTGCAAAAATAAAAGACACAAAGGTAAAATGGTTGCATGGCTCAGGCTAACTAAGCAAAGACTAGAATGACCCTAGGGACCATATAACACTACCAGTGTCTACTCTACTACCTGATTTGTACTAGTGATGTATGTTGTATATGTATTTATTAACTTTTTTTTCAATCTTGCTAGTGAAAAATATGGTGAGGTATATATGGTATCTAAAAAATGTGTAATGTTTTTTCTAGGCGTACTACCGACCTCCAGTGCCGGGGCCAGCGGCGAAGGCAACGAGACTGCTGAGGGTGGAGAAGATGCTGCAGTTGCAGGAGGAGCTGCCGGGGCTGAGCCAGCAGCAGTGGCGGGCGGTGGTAAGTTATATTCCTAATCCTTACTTATTGACATTACACTCACTATAAGGGTGTACTGTATACTGTACTGTACAGCTGAGACTTATTAAGTAAGAAGTTGTTGTGAACGGTTGAAGACAACCTTTACTTAGCATTAGTAAGAGCATTAGCGGCGGGAGTGTTGAGTAACCAATGGCCTCTTCTATCTGACTTCAACTCAGCTGTGAAAGTTTTATGGAGAAGACTAAAAGTCCGATCAGATGACCTTGATGGATGGGTTGAATGAAAAGGGTAAGAAGGGTGGAAGGAAGAAGGAGATTTAATATTTATGACTGGCAGAGAAGGATACGTAGGATGCATGCATGCATAGGTGGCTGATAGGAATCAGATGCATGGGTGGTTGAATGCCTGAAACTCCCACAAATGTTAGAGGCAGAGGAAGTGGGAAGATAGATACATACCACAAATGTTATGTACTGTGCTTGCTAGTGCTACCGTGCCACTATGTCTAGAATTAATTTGTCTTACTGCTTTGCTAAGAGTATATTTTACAATAGTCTTGTTTTTTCTTCTTGATATAGCTACTCCTTCCAAAGGGAAACCGGACAGGAAAGAGTTGGCAGCCAAGGCCCGGTGACGGAAGCTGGAGGCCATACAAAGGGAATACCGGCGGCTGGTGGTTTTGGCATAGGAGGAGGTGGCAGCAGCTGCAGCCTCCTCCAATGCCCCGGGCCCCAGCCACCCCCCTTCAGCGTTAAGGCACCACCGTGTGGCAGCCGCCCATCTTTTAATATCACTGCTGCCCCCCCCGTGGATGCAATTGCCGTGCGTTGAAGCACCACATGGCCCGGCTAGAGGAGCAAGTTCGTGTCCTCCTGGAGAGGCGAGCCCGACGATAAGACCCTGTTAATTGCCCCTTTTATATTTCTTCTTTTGGTGGGTGGGAATCGGGCGTTGGGGTTAACTTACTTTGGACAATTGGACTTTTCATAAAGGTTGGACCTTTTCGTTCCGGATATTGGTTGGAGTTAGGGAGAGAGGTGGGTCAGGTGTTGTTGTGGGATTTTTTACATAGTTTATTTCTGTTAGGGGATTAAATTATATATTTATAATTTACATACGATGTTGTTAATGTTTTGTGGGTGGGGTTACTGTTTTAAGTCACACTGTTTCCTTGCTGGTGCAGGGCCACAGCCATTGTTTGATTTAAATAATTGGCTGACTTTGTAAGACACAAACAGATAGATGCAGTACCCCTGACTGAGTGACTTGTCCTACTAGTACTGTCACTCTCTCCTCCTAGTCTATGCATTCTGCAACAGGACTCATCAAAGGGGTGTGTGAAATTGAATTAATGAAAACATTTCCATTATTAATTATGCCTCCCCCAAACTTCTTCTCTTACCTGTGCTTGATGTTTAACTTAGGCACAGCGATGGCTGCATGGTGATGATGGTTTTCTTTCCCAACATGCCATGGTTATGGTGGTAGTAGTAGTAGACACTGGCAGTAGCATTTGCAAAAAATGAAAATGAGACAGTCAGTCGCCTGAGACAGACTGTTGGAGGAGTAGTAGAACGAAGTACAGTACAGAACTTACTGCCAAACAATTATACACCTCAATAAGTCACACAGCCCGGGGGAAGAGGGTTAGGGTTTGATGAATGGTTGCTAAGGGGGGTTTGGGGAAAGGTTTGACAAAGATAAACAGTATGCATGGACAACAACAAAAGAAAAATCTATTTTGACAGACGACCATATGCATAAATATGTTAAGGGAGAAAAAGGAAATGCATGAATGATGATGATAACTTGGTGATTACTGAAGTACTTACTAACAACTACTAGACAATTAGACAGTACAGGGCAGCAGTATATTATGCAATTTGCCTTGCCTGTCTGCCCTCAGAGGCCCAAATTACATACAGTTTCTGTTCTGTTGCACCGGCCCAGGCTTACTTTTAAAGATAGCAAAGGAAATTCAAAAATAGCTGTAGGGATGAATTGAATTTTATGCAGAGAGCAAACATACTAATAACTACAACACACAGTAGTAATGATTGAAGACAAAAAATGAATCAAATTATTTAAAAGATGATGAAAGTTGATACTGTTACTGTATGTTATCCTGGTCAAAATGGGGAGTTGCATCTCGGCAATCCTCTTGGTCCTCCCTTCCATGGATGCTCCGGCCATCAATCTTGGGTGACGCCACTGCCTGCCTGGCAGATGTAGATATATTGGTAAGGTAAGTGTGAGTTGTTTTTCCCAGTATAGCACAGGGTAAGCGCCGGCCTGTAATTATAGATAGAAAAACAAAAGGCATATTGAAGGATCTAGTAGAAAACAAAATGCATAAATTACGGTGGAGTGCAACAAGAACACTTTCAAAGGTGGCATGGATACATCATGTCTTCTCTAGTCTGTTTCCAGCATTAACCTCCAACAACAACAGGACAGAGCAGGCCCACGTCACCCACCGTGACCCATCCTCTATTTAGCGTACTTTTTTGGGGGGACAGAGGCAGACAAAGCACATAATATACAGCAACATAGCATTTTAACAAATTAAGTGACTAAATCAATGCACCGCTCTCAGTCATACCACCACACTTGACTCTACCACTACACAGACATGTAGGTCTGCAGTGGTTTTTGTTGACTTGTTTCCCTTTTATGCCACTCATGAAACACCCTGAGTTATTCCATCAATCATCTTGGATCCTACTGAGTGACTGCGAAGATATAATGTCACTGTAGTCATCATCATGGTGTTGTCAAACTCAGTGTGCATTGTACAGATTGAGTCCCCTTTCCATATTCAAAATGCAATCGATCGGCCTGCAGTAGAAGTACAAATTTGTTATAAAAAAACGAGAAGGGAAACAATCATTGCCTTGAGTTACTTTTAGTGTGTAGATTAGATAATAGTACACAATGAATAACTTCATGCACTACAAACAACAACGACACAAACCACTCAGTCAGCGTCCAATGCATGTCATCATTCATTACCTGTTCCTTCTCATCTTTAGTTAATGGGCAGTCTCTCTCAGTTCGGAAAGGAGGATAGCTATAGTAGTCATCATCATGTTCCACTTCTTTTGGAGGGACTCAACGAGGCAAGATTTTCTTCTATTATGCTAATCATCTGGCTTGAGGGTAATAGATTTAGGGCAATTCAGGAGGATGGAGGAGCAGGACTCAGAGGAGTGGACTGAAATGCAGAAAGCTGAAACTCATATATGGCAATAAAAGACTAGAAGACGGTGGTGATGGATTTGTTGTGAATCGAAGTGATTCGAAGTTTCCAAACCAGCAAGACAGACACACAAATAAAAGTAAATAAGTGAGGAAGACAGTAAGAAGTGGAAATCTAGTTGTCAGGGAAGTATAGCTCGTCTTCAAACTCTGGGGGTTCAACCAGAAGTAGGTAGTCATCATCTAACACGCTACTTCCGTCACCTGAGTCCTCATCTTCCTGCGTTGATTCATGCATTGTGTAATTCGGTGGTATAAAGTGCTGATTCATTTTGATCATAGATAACCTCTCCACATTTTTGGGCGAGAGACTGGTACTTCCCACTGTTACAATGGAACCAGCAGTACTGAAAACACGTTCAAAAGAGACACTTGCGACAGGGGAAGCCAGTTAGTTTATCACCAGCCTGCTGAGCAGTAGCCATTGGCTACTTTTCCCATACAAATAAAGCAATGGGTTTTGATCAATGTACACCTCTGTCGGGTCATCCAGATAGACCTGGACCATCCGCTCAATGTTCAGGGGAGCTACACATTGTTCGGCCTCTTTTGTGCATTAGTACTGGACCTACCAAGTCCTTGCTGTAAATACCAATCCTTTAATGATTACTGGGGCTAATGATCCAGTTCTTGCTGTTGTCGATAGTGTTGGTGAGTGTTCTGAGCACTGCTGCAGCACTTGTTGTGGTTGTGGGTGTATGGAGCGGGCTTTTAATTACCAGCCGTTCATTTTCCAACTTACTGGCTGCCTCAGCTATCCAAGTTTTGTACCGGGCAACGTCCACTTCAGAAAAAGGAATTAATGTCTTACTTTCCAATCTTGTGGCACAAATGTAATGTTCGTGTGGCAAACTCTTAATTTCCACCCTTGAATTGTCAGCTAAGCGACGGAATAAGCTCTCCACCAACTCATATGCTTCTTTTTTTTCTTCTCTACACCTTTGTAGACTTCAGACACCTCCTTCAGCTGTGCCTCTAGCATGTGCAACAATGGGATAGCTTGGCCCATAGTACAGTCCTCCTTGCTGACTTCATGTGTGAAGACCTCGAAAGGAAGAAGCATCTCAGCCAGGCATTTAACTAGGCACCATTGGTCCATCTGAAGGTTCATGCCTTTCACAGTAGCATCCCCTCTTCGCATGACATATTCATTCATTGGTCTGTACTGCTCAAACAGACGGTCAAGCATGTAATAAGTTGAGTTCCAACATGTTGCCACCTCCTGGATGAGTGCTTTGACTGGCATTCTATAGTCACGTTGAATGATCCTCAGCTGCTTCTGAGCTTTAAAAGAATGGCTGAAATGAGTGCATATTCTTCGGCAGGTGGTCAGTAAGTTGCTGACTATGGCTTCTTTTTCAGAAAGTCTTGAACTATAATGTTAATGCAGTACGCCAAACACTGGACCCTGAAATAGTAACCAAGCTTCATGGCCTTAAGTACATTACTGCCATTATCTGTGGAAACAAAACCAATCTTAAGCCCTCTTGGGCGCAGCCATTCAAAAATCTTGCTATGAAACTCTTCCAAAATATGTACAGCAGTATGATATTTCTCCATGGTGAACATGGCTGCAGTTGCATGTTTCCGAGTAGCATTAAACATCTCAGCTCTGTCAACAGCACCTACTCGAGATAGCTTATCTCTAACCCCCACAAAAGAGACCCAGTGTGCAGTGATGCACATGTAATCTGTGGCTTGGCAACTGGTCAACAGGGTATTGTGAACAGCACTCTGCTGCAAAGCTTGTCCAACCAATTCCAGCACATGGTGATGTAGTGCTGGAACAGGAACTCTGGCGAAATAGGACCGGCTGGGAACCTTCCATTTAGGGCAGATGGCTGACACAAATTCAAGGAAACCCACCCCTTCCACAAATGAAAAAGAGAGAAGGTCCAGCGCTAACATTTTAGCCAGCTTCGCATTGTACAACAGTGCTGTTGGGTGGTTGCGTTCGTACGTCTCCTCTGATCTAAACATGCTGAGAATGGTAGGCTGGATTTTTTTCCTTTGTGGTGCAGCTGTTTTCTTGAACCCAGTTAGGCTCCACTACGCACTTTTTTTCATTGCAGTACTTGGTTGCCTTGCTGTCTCAGGCTGACTCTGAGAATGACTCTTACTGCGGTGCCACTGAGATGTTGCTGAAAATGTGGGCTTTACCACTACACTGCTGGGGATAGGGCTAGAAATGTCTCCATCTTGTTCAGCTTCCACCGCCATCACATCTTCCCCTAATTCTTCATCCCCCAACAACAGCAATGGGTTCAGTTTTACTTTTTTCTAAGCGAAGTAGGTGAGCCTCCCACTGGATACTATGGTGTATTCTGAGATGACTTGTTTGGCCTCCGGTACCATAGTTTGTACCAAGCTTACCCCGCCCAACAGCCTGTCGACAAATTGAGCATATAGCAATGTTCGCCTCCTTACTGCTAACCAAAAAGAAGTCCCAAACTGGGGAGGAGAACTTTCTGGCGCTGCTGGATGTGCCACTTTCAATACCAGATGAACTGGAGGGTGTGCCTGGAATTTGACTCTGTGCAGTTACACTACCACTACCTACTGAGGTGGTTGTTGAGCTGGATGTAGGTCCCTGCCGGGCCTTTGAAAATATGGAAGCTTGAGGTCGTGTTGTTGTTACCTGGTTTGGAGGTATCCGTGCTACATCCCTCGCAGCGATTTTGAATAGGGTAATAATGTTGGTCTCCATCTCCTCGGGCCGGGAGTGATGTTCGTGATGATAGGTGTGTACATCTACCTCCATAACTGTAAGGTTTTCTGGAACCTTCCTTTTCACTAGCCTTGTCTTGTGGCGTGCATCACTCTCAGACTGAGCTGGTGGCTTCCAAGTGGCATCAAGATCATCCGAAGCGGGGCTTGAAGAAGAAGATGATGGATTAACCCTCCTTTTCCTTTCTTGGGGTCTGGAAGACAATGGATCTTCTGAAACAGTGGCTTGCTCCTCTTTGTCTGCAGGAAGCTCGATTTCTAGTAATGCCCCTACTTCAGGAGGAACAACTACTATTGTGGGCAGTGGCTGCTGCTGTTCTTGCGGCTGCTGTTCTTGCGGATGCTGCTGTTCTTGTGGATGCTGCTGTTCTTGTGGATGCTGCTGCTCTGGCGGATGCTGCTGTTCTTGCGGCTGCTGCTGTTCTTGCAATTGCTGATGCACCTGCTGCGGCGCCTGCTGCTGCCCACTTATCTGCTGAGTTTCCGCCTGCATTGATTGTGTACTACTTTGCGATAATGACATTTCAAGATTGCTGCTCGTTAGTAGACTGGCTACCTCTGCGACACTCATGGGCTTGGGCCTAGGTTGGTGGGGCTGGCCTGCTGATGCGGAGGTGTGGCTCCCAGCTTGGTCCCCGGAGAACGGCGCTGCAGGCGTAATTTTTTGTTTCCCAAAAAACATCTGGGGCGGCACACCAGTCTGTAAGTGCCACTTCCTTTTTCTGTTCTTTCTTCTCACTGACAACTTTCTTGGTACTGGAGGACCTGTTACCTTTCTTTGGGCCCATCTTCTTCAGATGTCAGCAGGACGCAGGTGTACAAGTTGCAGAGATGTCTGTGGTCACACGTAGATGTGACGTGGTGTGCAGCAAGATTCTGTCTGGCAGTACAACGGGTGATGACGACACCTCCTCCTCTGTCTTTTTGTGCACCTAAAAGCACAGAAGCCATGAGAAGAACATCAGCATTTGTTGTTGTGGTTCAATTACTACTAGTAAAAACAAACAAATAAAAGATATAACAGTGTAGCCATTTGTGAGACTTTGTCAACAAGGGCTTTCATGGTATACTGTGTACACTCTCAGGAAGGATAGGAAAGAAGAAGAAGAAAGAAGAAGAACAACAAAAATACAAATGTAATGGAAGCTGACCCTGTTTGGCATTAAATTATTTGCTCATCACATCATTCAGGGAGCTGCTGCTGGCAAAGGGGATGGAAGGAAGCAGTAAGCCAAGAGGAAATCCATGCAGGGCTATATGTCAAAACCAGCACACTTATATATTTCCCAAAAGAAATGGCCACCGGCCACATGGACACTCACAAAAAATCACAAGCCACAAGCAGGAGGCCTGGAAAACAATGTACTGACAAAAGGCCTATAATAGCCAGGCAAAGGATGCATGCTAAACCACTGCTCTGCCTTTTAATGCAATAAAATGCAAAAACGAAAATCCAGAGGGCTAAACAAGGTCTGCAGGGTACACAACACATCACACACCACAAAGGCATTTATTTAACACACACCCAAGAAAAACTGAAATACCCACAAAAATACACATTTTGCAATTCAATCCAATGCCTTCCATGCCCTAAATGGTGTTTAAATTCAACAGAACACACAGAAACAGTTGTTTCATGCACCCGTGACTACTTCTAAGCCTAATGGATGAAAGGCCTGTTGGCAGACTAGGTCACAAGCTTGCAGGCCTATGGCAAAAGCACACTACCGGCCTTCAAAATGGCCACCAGCCACATGGCCAGGCCCACACAACTACAAGAAACTGAAGACAGACAATGCAGACCTATTGCAAAAAGCACACTGCCAGGCTTCAAAATGTCCGCCAGCCTCATGGCCAGGCCCACAACAACAAGAAGCCTAGGCCACAAAGGAATAACATGCAGGCCTATATGGCAAAAGCAGGACATTAATAACTCCCACCAGAAATGTCACCAGCCACATGGACACTCACAAAAAATCACAAGCAACACGCAGGAGGCCTGGAAAACAATGTACTGAGAAAAGGCCTATAATAGCCAGGCAAAGGATGCATACTAAACCACACTGGTTTGCCTTTTAATGCAATAAAATGCAAAAAGGAAAATCCACAGGGCTAAACAAGGTCTGCAAGGTGCACAACACACCACACACCACAAAGGCATGTATTTAACGCACACCCAAAAAGAACAGAAATACCCCCAAAAATACACATTTTGCAATTCAATCCAATGCCATCCATGCCCTAAATGGTGTTTGAAATAAATTCAAAACACACCAAAGGAACAATTGCTTTATCATGCACCCACCCATGACTAGCTCTGGGCCTACTGGCTACCGACAACAATTTGAAAAAACAAAAAGTACCAACATTGTAGTTGCAGCAACTGCAATGCCCCAATCAAATAAACAACAACACCAACTTACTTGTAAAATATCAAATTCAAAAGTCCTCAAATCCAATAATAATGATGCAGCAGACACAAAGAGTGATCCTTCCAGCTCAAACTCCAAAGCAGAATGAACAGGAGATGGACAAAGCACTGGGAGGAGCCTGCTAGACAGGAACAGGAAGTTGGAGACTCAGTGGCACTTCCTCCATTCCCCCCCCCAATTTTTTTTAACTAAAGGACTCCTTGCACAAAAAAGGACAGCCAAATGTCAATCTGAGGAGTTTTTTTCATCCAAATCATCATTTACAGAAGGTTTTTGCTGCTCGAGATATTATTCTTCCCCAGATTGAAAATTTTGCGTGTTCGGGATCGTGAGCTTCACCACACTTCAGCCGAATCTCGGATTGCGCATCCCAATGACATGTTTGCGATCTCACGCTCACTTTCGCAGTGGTGAATGACGTGTTCGCGATCGCAGACATCTTGCGGTGTCCGATGGCGCGGTGAATGACGTGTTCGCAAACTCTCGCGGGATAGCGCGACCGGCTACCAACATCTCGTGGCACACGCGAATGAATCGGAAAACTCGTTGGCGAACACAAGGATCCCGATAAGTCGACCGCGCGCACGAGAACGCAGTTTTAAAGCGTGAAAATGAAAAAAATCTACGCTACGCCGCGGTTCGCGGAAATTTTGACATCTCCGCGTTCTCCGCGGAACGCGAACATGCCTAAATTATGCAAATTCCACAAGCAGAACGGAATTTGACGCCCACCATTACTGCTGCCATGCTACCGGTCATGCAGTGTCACTTGCCTAGTCAGTGTGGCTCACACAGCCGCTGCTTTTCTGGATTCATCACATGTACATGGCTCGGTTGTGTCGTTGGTGATTTGGAGGGGGCCCATATGTGCACATGGTGGACGGGGGCCTACTAAGTGTTTGTATGTGTGCTGCAGTGTTGCATGTGTATCAGGGACATGTTCCACAGTAATTGTGAGTGTGCAGTGTGCTACACATGATTGTGCATGTGTGCCATTGTGCCCATCTCCCCCCGTCCCCCAGTCCCTGGTGGTTACCCTGTTGCTGTTGTGTCAGGTCATTTTGAGCTGTGTCCAGGCCCCCAACTCCTGCCACCATCTCCACACTGACGACTGTGGCCACCATTTCCTCTAGCTCATCCAGCTCTTCCTGTGGGCAGGACTCCCACCTCCAGTCGTCGTTGCTGCCTTCCTGTTGGCGGCAAGTTTCCCCTTGGTTTGGCTGTGCACTTCATGCCAGCGCCTCTTCACCTCCTCCATTGACCTCCTCGACACTCCAACTGCATTGACGCTGGTGACGATGGACTGCCATATTTCCGTTTGGGTTCCCAGTGCTGCAGTGGAGGTGCAAACACTTGTTGATGGTGCTCTATCACCTCCGTGGTGATGATCCGGTCTTCCTGAGGACTGAACCCCGTCTTCCTCTTCTCCTTGCCCTTCCCCGAACACGGGGTTCCATGCTGGTCCTCCGTGGGGCTTGTGGAGTTCAGCTTGTCCTCTGCACTCGGTCCAGGTGCATCCATGGTGCTACGCAATTTGAATTGGTTTTGCTGTTTTTTTTGTTGTTGCTTTTATAGTGCATTTTCCCGCATGATTCGTGGGAATTGCAGGCCTGTTACTGGTTTTCGCTGATTTTGGTATCATGCTTTGAGGCATCGCAACTTTTTGGGTGTTCGTGTTTTGCATTCTTTGTTTGTCACGTTGGTTTTTACGCAGTCATTTGGCGGGATATCATGCTGCTATCGCATGGTGCCGTCCTAGCTTTTCAAAGACTGAGAACCAGTAAACCTGCCTCCATTGCAGCCTGTTATAATATGGAAAGAAGCGGATTGAAAGGCAGGTCTTGTCATACAAAGGCTACCGCAACCCTTACAGTTGCCAGGGTGGCCGAGCTCCAGGGGTGGTCTCCAAGCTCCAAGGGGCCCCACAACACTGTACCCTGGCCTGAGAGCTCCTGAGTGAGTCGAGAGGAGGGTCCCCTTCATGTACTTTGCAGGGGGCCCCTGAAGCTTCGTTACGCCACTGGACCATGGCCACTCCTCCAAAAGCATCATGGCTTGTGAGCTGTACACCCCAAGGGGCTTTAAAATTGTGTGTTTTTGCACTGCTTGTCCTTGCTGTGTTTCAGTAGGAATCAGAAAGCTGAACAAGGCTCACCCTAGCTATCCCTACACATGTGCAGAGGAGCAGGTTCAACAGCAATGCCTGCGATCACATTAAACAGTGCAGAGTCTCATAGGAGCTGGTACGAGCCTCTGCACTATTTAGTGTGCATGGAGGGCTGAGAGAGGGGGGCGTACCTCTAACTCCTTCTTGAAGGAGCAACCACTGGTTCTTTCTTCAACCAAAAAACACCAAAGCACACCAAACGATCGTAGCTATCATCCAATTTCCAATGGTCTGTGGTTGAGCCAGTTAACATAAACGTCCTTCAGAAAAATTCCACCACAATTGTTGAATCAGGTCCCATTGCTTGTTTTATTCCATTCCATTAACATGGAAATCAACAGCAGCCAATGTGTGTTTCGCCCCCTTGGGCTTTCTCAAGGCTGCAAAAACATATATACACATGGTTTGTATGCTGCGTTATATTATACAATTTGTTAAGCATATACCACAAATAAATACCCCTACTTCGTGTTAAAAACACAACCAAGTAATTAAGAAGAAGGCGAGAAACAAGAATGTGCCTTATACTCAGCTCCACAGCAAAGGTCCATGAAGGAATTTATGCTTCAAGATGCCCCAAATTAGTAACCAAATAAATCCGAAGTGTTCCAACCCTTAGTAATCAACTTACCATCTTACATAAAAGATACTCAAGACATTCTTAGTAAAATGGCAGACGTGGAATGGGTGGAATGTCATCAACTTGTCACCCTGGATGTATGCTATTTATATAATTGCATACCAGGAGAACAGGGTTTGAATGCTGCACTACATTTTTTGGACAGTCGACCAATCAACATGTATGAACATACAATTATGCTACTAGATCTAATCAGATTAGTCCTTGATAACAACATATTCACTCACAATGGGAAGTGGTACCGTTAGATACGAGGAGTGGCAATGGAGTAGGATCGAACATATATGTTCTGTTCTGTTCTGTTATGGTATGTTATGTTGTGATGTTATGTTATGATATGTAGACTTGCATAACGTACTAACCACTCTTGAAGGTATCTAGGCACCTTGACCAGGTGCATGGGCATAGGACTTCACTGAGTTACTCGAAGATCCAGGCCTTTAGCTTCTTGCAGAATTCGTGAAGCGAGAAGAAGCCCTGTTGTTTTAAGGGGGGTCTCCGGATTTTGGGTATGATGTAGGACGATTGACCTCCAGTTCGAGGCTTGTGGATGTGGGGGAGGGTGTGTGAGTGTGAATGTGGCTGAGAATATGTGAATGGGGAGCCAGTGGAGCTCTCTGAAGTGTTGTTAAATGTGGGTGCTACATGGGACGTTGAGGATGAAACTTGCATCAGCATAGTGGATAGTCTGTGTAGGATCGTTTGTAAATCCAGACATAGAGTGCATTGCCGCAGTTTAGTCTACATGTGAAGAGTATTTCCATGATGATGTGTCTGGTGTTCAGCGGTAACCATTTGATGATCTTGCATAGCATGCTAAGCTTTTGGAAACAGGAAAAGCAGAACACTTCGAATTGCACTGTCACGTTGAGCTTATTGTCGAGGATGATTTCCAGGTTTCTGGTATGGTTTGTGGGTGTTGGTCTTCACTCTGACAGTCACCAGGTATAGTCCCATAGAGAGTTCTTGTTCCCAAAGATCAGTACATCCATCTTGTCACAGTTGAGTTTCAGGCAGGCGGTTCTCATCCAGGCTGCTACCTTTAACATTGCATGAATCCCTCGCAGAAAAATACCAGGGAAAATGCTCAAATATATACCACAGTAGTTGTGTTTCATTGTGGTGGAAGCTCACATCATAAAACAACAGTGCCGTCGACTGGCATAATAATTGAGTCTCCCGACTTTGAATAATATGGCGAGAAGAAGGATGAACCCCAACAATATCCGAAATCAATCGCCTTGATGAAGTCGTAGGGATTTTCTCCCGAGACGACGAAAAACGTGTTGGCTAAAAAGCATCTCTTCGGCAGGAAGAAAAAGCCAGCAAATAAACCCAAAAGTCAAGACAAGAATATCTCTGTGTTTGTTGAAATATAATTTATTGAAATGTATATGATGATATAAATTGCGTGTCGTAGAACTGACAATTAAGGAAGCAGGGTGTATCTTCCAAATTTGAGAGCACAGCAAATCTTAAGTTTTATTCATATAAACACAATAAGCAAAAGTTATCTGAGCACCATAAACCTCACAAACGCCCAATCGCTAGAAATCAATTATGCAACTTGGAGTATGCCTGGGGAGTATTGCGCCCAGTGGACGCCAAATACCCTTTTAATCCCTGTTACACAGGGTGTCCTCTAGGATTGACATGTGGATTATTCCCCAAACACTATTGAGCATGATTAGGGAAGCTCAGGTTCTGCCAATGACCCTCTCCAGTCTTGCTGGTATGGAATAGTCCAGCCCCACCTCTGTGGTTTTATAGTTGGTGCTTAAAGGGTATGGAAATCCAAGATGCCTTTTGTCAGAACTGAAATCAGGGAAGCCATAATGGAGTACCATAAGTTAAACAAGAATAGTCTGGATGATGTGGGACTCTTGCGGATGGTCTTGAAAGTCAGAAGACCACCACCACTGCACCCTCACATGTCTCTCATGTCTAACTCATAATAAAGCCCTTAGCCATTTTGTGACTGCAGCCTGACTCTGGATGTAGGTGACAGCTTTTCATTGTGCATTGCACTCAGACAGCGACACCCAATAGGTAGCTTATGTTTCTGGATGGGCCCTCACTGGCAAGATGGAAGGGAGGAGCTGGGCACAGCCCCACTCCCATTTCAGTAGGCTGTGTCCTGCCTCTACACAAAAGGCTGCATACCCCCTGTAGTTAGTCTGGAGCCAGGGCCAGGAAGGCAAGGCAAATGTGTACTTCAAAGGTCTGTCTCTAGAAATGTCTCCCCACTCAAAGGCACAATTGGGTGTATATGTTGGACCTCAGACACCACTTCAGTACACTTCTAAACCTGGACCTGTGTGCCAGGAAGAAGGACTGTTGTGCAGCTGAAAGGACTGCCACTATTCTGGACTGCTGCCCTGCTTTGCTGCCTGTTGCTCTCTTGCCTGGGTGAGAAGGACTGTACCTGCATCTTGTTGACCCAGAATTCCAGAGTGACTCTAAGGGTTAGGTGGCCGGCCTCCAGATCTGAAGCCACAGGACACAACGGGCTTCCATAATCACTGAACTTGCACCTGGACTTTGCCATCTGTGAGTCTATCTTGCCAAGTGTTGTTACCCCAGTCCCGGACCACTGGAATTGGGCTTAATGTGCTCTGTGGATTGAGTGAACCAACCCATCTCCTCTGCTAGGCAGCGCAACCTCAAGCAGAACCAACGCATCACAATGACCTGCATCACCTCTGTAGCCTCTTAAGATCCACCGTTGCCTGATGCATCCTCGGCACAGGCCCCCACATCCCTTGTCCATGGCAGCCTTGATGGCGATGCTGTACTCCACATCGCACCCTCACAGCTCCTCCCAACCTATGCATCGCCTCAACTGTGCAACGCATCCTCAACGCCGGACTTTGCATTGCGAGCCCTCATCAACGGGATCCTTGATAACATAGGAACTCACATCACAACCTTGCTGTACCTCAGAACTGACACATCTATTCGGCAGTGCAATACATCTTCGATTCAGATATTTGCATTGCTCCACAAACCAGGATTTAAGGTACTTTGTTTAGTGGGTCTCATTGGGTACCTGTAGACAGCATGGGCTCCATCGCAGTTGACCTCAACTTGTGTCTTTTCCCTGGTATGGCACAACCAGATAGCCGCAGTTGACACTTTGTGCTTTTTGGCACGATTTTCATCAGAATCTTTAAAATAGCATATCTCTGGTTCCACTGACTTGATTTTTGTTGTTTTGGTTTTGATTTATTTAATAAAAAGTACCTTCTTTTTCTAAGTTGGTGTGGGATCCTTTTTGTTTGGTGGTTTTTTTCCCTTTACTAACGTTTGAGGTGCTGCACAAAAACTTTACACATTGGCAAAAAGTTCAGCCTGACTACTCTGTGCAAAGCTACCATAGAGTTGAGCACAGGTCAATTTAGGGTTGGTTTGTGCCTCACCCTGACAAGGATTGTGGTCGCTACATGACCAGGGCTCACACCCCACATCAATCCTTCAAGGTGAGAAAGCTATTAGATCTTTGCCTAGCCATCTGCTAAGAGGCATGATTAAACACTCATGCCACTTGACCAGATGCGGTGTACAATCTTCACCCTCATAATTTCATAACTAAAACAGAATATTTAAATCTGAATATATATATGTTTTGAGCTCTGAAACAAATTGCACCAAAAGTTCAGACCTCTTACCTGTATTAATCACCAGCACATAGACAATAATTAAACACGGTACCATCTAATGAAGGGGCAGTGTGAGAAAGGGGAATATCAGTCTTCTATCTGTCACTCTAAGGCCAGGTGAGACAGGTGAGGCTATGGGGAAAGTATTGCTACTCCATATACCTCAATTGCAAGTGTAACCAGGCTTAGATGGCCGTTGGGTATTGGAGGCAGCATATAAGCTGTGCAGAAGCCTGCTCATCACAAGCAGCCGCTGTCATTAAAATTATAGCAGTAATTTCCTGAGATCTTTTAGCAAGTTGCCTCAAACCTATATAAAATTTTGTACAACTTTTACAGAAATATTTCTTCAGTATTGGCTTCCATGCAAGTGACACTGTCAATTTGTAATTTTAGTCTATGGGAATGTGAACATCTCATGTAAATATTGATTTTCTTGTAGGATTTTTAGAAGGACCTCGTGCCCAGTTAATTATGAGCCATGATTGGATGGCCTAAGCTGGTCTTTGCCATCAGTAACTGACTTTGGGGCAGATCAACAACAACCGGCGATCATTATCGCTGAGCGCACTAAGCGCTCGGATCATTATCGCCGGCTAGCGCCGATTTTTATCGCTGAGATAGCGTGCTATCAGCAACGCTTATCTCATCAGCGTTAAAAGTCCTAGCGCTAACTGGCTAATGTGAGATTATCGCTGGCAACCCAGCGATAATCTCACGTTAGCTAGTTGATAGGGACTCACAAACTTAGCCATGATATCCACTTTCCACAGGATATCATGGCTAAGTCAGTCCTGAAGCAGGTGTTAGGAAAGTAGCGATAACAGGTGTTATCTCTACTTTTCCTGATGCTATGCTTCATAGCGTAGGGCTTGATGATATTAGAAATGTCGCTTAGCGACATTTCTCCTATCATGTCAGGTCAGGAACGCCCACTTTGCATCTCATTAGAGATGCAAAGCTGGGCGTTAGACATCCCCACGCTAAAGCAAGGTTTTGCGAGTTAGCGTGGCCTTGCTAATATAGCGATAAAATTATTGCCGCTTTTTGGCCGAAAACGGCCG
Source organism: Triturus cristatus (assembly GCF_964204655.1). Classification (NCBI taxonomy): domain Eukaryota; kingdom Metazoa; phylum Chordata; class Amphibia; order Caudata; family Salamandridae; genus Triturus; species Triturus cristatus. Next base: position 386,372,316 of record NC_140589.1, on the reverse strand, counting down.
CTAAAGCGGCGATAATTTTTTATTGCCTCGTTGTAAATATGCCCACTAGGGCCTTATTTAAAGTGTGATACAGTGATATGCCCACCAAAAAGTGGTGCATGTTTTATGTGCATTATTTAGAGTTCCATTGACATCAATGCACTTTTAGTGGATGGAACATCTCCAAATTTTTGTTGGCGATCCCGAATTAGTCCAACTCTAAATTAGGCCCTTCAGCTACAGAACTATTTTCTTATGCATAGAAAAACTGCCTTCAGTAGGATGATGATGCAGACACGTTTAATCAGGCCTCCATAGCCTGGACAAACTTGCTAGATTCCTTGGTGAAGTAAAAAAAACTGGAAGAAGTGCATCCAGTCAAGGGAAGGTACCTTTAACCAAAAGACGAACAGTGCGAGGTAGCCAGATCAGACTAATGCCTTGTTATTGTCATTTGTTTTCTTGTGAATTCTCTGGAGCTTGCTGAAGCTTAGATATACGTAGCAGAAGAAACCCACGAGGGCTTTCCAGTCTTGAATCATTTGCCTGGAAGCTTTTCTAGCCACAAGATTTTTTTTATTTTTACAAGTACGATGAGTCATTTGATCTATCTAAGGCAATTTCATGTTTTGAGAATTTGTGCTAGTAGATAATCGATATTTCTCTGATAGTTCTCAAAACACAGATTGTGTTGAGACGAGTCCCCTTACCACTTAGATTTGGATCAGCCATCTTATAACGAAGAAATTGGGACCTCCGCTCTTTGCTTCACTGTTTCACACAAACTTGTGGTTTCTTTGTCTTTAGGACCACACAGCTTTCAGGCAGGCACACAGAACTAATGGAACCTGAAATATGAAAAACATATCCTATCAACATATCTGTGATTTCACAGATTGCTTTTTCTAGTCCTTTCTGAGTAATAGGTCGTCAGCTTAATAAGGTACTATGGATAATGAAGAATAGATATTCTTGATTTCTTAGCAGTGGAGTATGAAAGTCTTCTTTCTCCACAGCTTATAGACTTGCTAGTGGGCACAGCATGGCAATAAATAGGGAAAACATTCAACATCATTGTTGTAAACTTAAACCTAGCATTTGTGGAATAGCCCTGATATCAATCTGTCCCCTACTAATGCTACCAAAACACTGATTGATTGAATTAACTTCATCATGCTTTCACACTATTCAATGCAACTATTAAATGAAAATAAAATGACAGTAATTTACTATAAAATATTATCAAATAACATGATAAAGGTTATATACAATGCCGTCAACGTACTTGCGAAGGGCCAAAGGCCAAGCTTATTTCGCAAATAGTAAAAGGTTTATTTTTGTATTCTGTTGTAGACTTTCACAAACATTGGGCAGGAAAGGTATAGGCACTAATGCATTTGAATTTCAGCGGAAGCTTAAAATATATTTCTCTACTCTTTGACCCTTAATGCCATCATACTGTTGACCCCTTGGCCCATTATTAGCTCCTCAGCAGTGTCCCATTTGCTGCTAAGAGGCTAGGGGAAGGACACGGTGTGGAAACTATAAAATGCAGGCATGACTTCTGATGCTGCCTTCATTGCCCTTAGGTGATAGTACTCAGCTGCATAAGTAGCAAACGTATTATGCCTCACTTAAAATGAACTCTGGTCTTGTTATTATACGATTGAGTCTGCACAAAATAGAATGAAAAGCAATACCCATTGCTGCAAGAGACAAGTCAGAGGCCGCAGCTGCGATCCCTCTTGACCTCTATGACATCTGTGTACAGCTACACATTGATTCTCCATATTAGCTGTGGGTATACTCCACAGCTTTGATATCCATTAGCCAATCCAAACAGCTAATACACGCATTCAGCGAATTAAAGAAATGCCATGAGAATAAGTAAGCCCAAACCAGTTTTGAGATTGATCAGTTTACCAGCATCAGGGCTAGTCACTAGCTGTAACTCTGCAATTAATCTTTGCCAGTGTTTTAGATACGATTAGTGTTAAAAATGGAAGTCGCTAGTTGGCAGAGTGTTGAATTTAAGATGCTCCAGTGCCGGTAGGTTTCATTTGCGTTTATTGTATGTGGATAAGACAAGAACAGCACCAACATTACAGCCTCTCTCCCAGCCCACGAATGAATCATCCACCCCCGTACATTCTAAAGATGACCACATCACATTCTCAATGCGAGCAGGCCACAAGCAGGCCACAAGGTCTCAACACATCCCCCTCCCACAAAAGAAATTTTTAAAAAATTAACTACGACATAAAAATACAACATACCCAAACAACAGTAAGAGCAAGAGTAATCCCACCCAAAAATGAATGAGAGATAAAGAAGGAAGAAAAAAAAAACCCACCCAACAACAGTAATTAGAATATTACGAACAATACAAATTACTACTAAAATCACACATTAATGTAAAACAAAGTCTTTGAACCTGGCAGGCATATGCTTATCCCTGGGACTCCTAGTATTGACATTAGCCTCAGGCAACTGAGGTTTGGAATTAAAAGATGGCGAAGAACCCAATGATTTCTCCATAAACTTCACAAGTCAGGATATACTCCAGGTGGAACCTGAATCAACTCTCACTACATATTTTTTTATGGCAACTATAGTGAAAGGACCCAAGAAAGCAGACTTGCCTTTCTGAGTATTATTTAGCATTCTTGACCAAAACTTTATCACCAAGTTGCCATTTCTTTTGTCTCACACACACTCTTGAATCAAAACTCGACTTATATTTCTGTTGATAACTAGAAATCCTGGCACGTTTAGTCTCAACAGAAATACCATTATCTAAACAGACTGGCAACCAAGTAGATTTTAGTTTGGAGATAGCCTTTCTACCCCTCAGAGCTTCAAAAGGTGAGATGCGAGTAACAATATTGGGAGCAGTACGATGTGCCCACCAAGTATCTCTCAAGACACCGCTGAAAGAAACTTTACATTCAAGAGCACGCTGAGCACAACTTTTGACCACTCTATTCATTCTCTCAGTCAACCCATTACTTTGTGGTGAGTTCAGCGCAGTTTTTTGATGAATGATATTGTGATCTATTAAAAACTCACACATTTCGTGAGAGACAAATTGCACTCCATTATCCGTTACTAAAAACTTGGGCACCCCCTCCATGGTAAAAACGTCCTTGAGGAAATCAATCACAACCCTAGTGCACACAGAGGAAACACATTTGGTGACCACCCACTTCGAGGTGTAGTCCACCAACAAAATGACAAAATGTTCACTGGAAGGCAAAAGTTCAAATGGACCAGCAATATCCAATCCAAGCTTAGTCCACACAATTTCAGGAATTCCTACAGGTGAGAGCGGGGCAACATTAGTAACACGAGATTTATCATTTGCAGCACATGACATACAATTCTTAACAACATCCTCAGTCATATGATCCATATTAGGCCACCAATATCTTCCTCTCACCCTGGCCTTGGTAAGGCTTCTGCCTAAGTGTCCCTCAAGGGCAATGTTGATCAATCTGCTCCTGAAATTAAGGGGAGGAACCACTCTGTCACCTCTCATGACATTCCCATCATAAAATGATAACTCCTCCCTTACAGGCCAATAGGATTTCATTTCATGGTCCAACGTTTTATAGTCAGGCCACCCTTGACTTATCCACATCTTGAGGGAAGAAAGAACCTTATCCTTACTTACCCCATCTAACCATTCTTCACCAGACAAGGTTGGCTCAGACATCCAGCAAACACTCTCAGTTTCATTCTCACTCTGATCTCTGATCTCACTCTGATCATAGTCAATAGGTAACCGCGAGAGACAGTCAGCAGACTTATTCATGTTCCCAGGTATGTATTGTACACGGAAATTAAATTCCTGGAGACCTTCACTCCAGCGTTTCAACCTGGGTGTAAACTGTTCACTATGATGGCATGAGAATATTTGAACCAAGGGACGATGAACCGTTTTAACCAGAAAAAGGTATATCCCAAAGATAAAATTTAAAATGATGTACATTGGGAAGTTATATTTATTAAGATGTTATAAATTAACTCCCATTCTATCCTATGGGGCAAGATAGCCTTTCAATAGTGAAAAGCAAAATTGGCTGTATTTCAATACCAAGGACATGTCACACACCAGTACATGTCCTACCTTTCACATACACTGCACCCTTCCCCCGGGGGGGGGTACCTTGGGCCTACCATAGAGGTGTCTTGCATGTACAAAAAGGGAACGTTAAGTCCTGGTAAGTGGGTGCACTTGCCAAGTCGACGTGGCAGTTAACAACTGCGCACAGGCACAGCAGTGGCAGGCCTGAGTTACCTTTTCAGAGCTACTCGCGTGGGTGGCACAATCAATGCTGCAGGACCACTAGTAGCATTTGATTTTACAGGCCCTGGAACACTTCAGTGCGCTTTACTAGTGACTTACCAGTAAATCAAATATGCCAACAATGGATAACCAATCATGTTCACAATTTACACCTTAGCACTGATCAGCAGTGGTAAAGTGCCCAGAGCCCTAAAGCCAACAACAACAGGTCAAGAAAAAATAGGAGAAGAGACAAAAAGTTTGGGGATAACCCTGCATAAAGGGCCAGGTCTAACAATCAGGATCTGTACACCACATAAACGATCACACTCACTAATCTATTTTCAGTCAATAATGAGAGGTTGGTATGAGTTAAAGGGTTTTTATTCATCTGATCATTTTTTGAATTCATCTTTTTTAAGGTCCTTAGTTTATTCAAGGTAATCTCAATTATCAAATAAAAACAGAAATATATTGGTCAATAAGAATCACAATAAATGAATGAAAGAATCCCTACCCTAAGAATAGGGGAAATTGTGTCAATCAGAACCCATAAAAAGTTCTAGTTCAAGAGAGTGAAAGAAAAAGCATTAAGCTTCAGCATTAAAATTAACCCTGGGCGTAGGACAACGCTACGCTCGGGTAGTTTGCGTAGTTTGCGAAAGTACGCGCTACGCGAATTGCACGTAGCACAGTGCAAAAATGCATAGCGTAACAAGCATTTTTTGCTTGCTCGTGGCCCTCAACATCAAGTTGGCGACCGTGAGCGAGCAAAATAACATCCTAGCGAGACTTTTTCCTCGTTCGCGTTCAGCAACATCAAGTTGCTGATCGCAAGCGTGGAAAATATACCTCCCGGCGAGATTCTCAACACGGGGAGGTCAGGTTTCTCATTGCAAGTGGTCGCGTATGCTCACGACCGCTCGCGATGAGAAACTACCAGTCCGCATTGAGAAAGCTGCCGCTCGAGTACAAATCTACTCGAGCGGCAGAAACGACCGCTTGCACTGTGCAAGATGCCGTTTGCAATGATCGCACAGTGCGGACAAGCATCCGGCACTGTGCAATTAGTGCACTACGCAGTTCGCGCAGCTATGCGTAGCTTGCATAGTGTGAAGTGTACTTCACGTAGCTACGCGTAGAGCTACTATGCTAACTACGCCCAAGGTTAATTAAAGTCAGCTAAATTTATATCAAAATATCAATAAAGCAGAACCTCTTATAAATAGAGGTTCAAAAACTCAATAAAGTCTCAAGCCAATGTGAGCTTTGGGTATGGTAAATTGCATGGAAGAATGGTCTGGAAACGTGGCAACCTACTCCAGGAACATGCACTATTATAGACTGCACATTTCGTGAAGGTTTGAAACATGTTGCTACTTCTGACTCCAGTCAGCCAATCAGTTTTTGATGCTCTCATATGAGCAGGATCACTCCTTGTCTTCTCACACAAATACAATAGTCACCAGACAACAATGTCTAATTTGCAACTAAGTTATATCAATTATAAGTTTCATAATAGGTAATTCACCCTTTCAAGTATATTTTCCAACGTATGAACTACATTTCAAACCTTACACTATATCACACATATTCATGTTTTAACAATGGCCTATGTTGCAGTTAAAACATCAATATAATGAAAAGAAAAACATTTAGCACAGGAACCCTTTATTCTCTTTAAAGATGCTGCAGCTTCATATATATGAACTCATTACCCCATTTAACAGACTAATTTGTAATCATTTCTTAACTGTGGTATTTGTGCAAGCAGAAACAATTTGTGAAAATATCTCTGCAACTATTATTTATTCTGAAAACTATGTTTATGGAAAGGTCAAGAAACAAACAATTTTTGCATATTTAGCATTTCTAGTTAGGTCCGCTTATCAGGCAATGTTGATTCAGCCATTTGAGTCCTAGAACAAGTAAATATGGTTGCCTACTAATATTTTTGCATTTTTAACACACTTTATTTTTTCATCAGAACCTACATGTTGTTGCCGGGATTCTGCACATACACATAACTATGCGCAGGAAAACAGGCCCTCGGTGTATAGAGGCTGAACCTTCCTACCACCTTAGTACCCAAAATTTCAGAACCGACTAGCTATAGTGTCTCATTTGTTCTCCTACATAATCATGAAGCTACAAATGTTCAGACAACCCAGAACACAACTCTCCTGACTCTCTCAGGAATCGCGGTAGCAAGACATTCCCTTTTGCTCACTCACTCGTACTTGTCCCCAATAAGAATGGTCAGAGACACTGTTATAGTTCAAAATTTTATTTTAACTATCGTGCTCTATAATGCAGTATACGAGGCACTACCAGCAGCAAAATGCATAAACCTAAAACAGATAGCATTGTTACAATTCCGTAGAGTATAAAGGGGGAAGTCATCACATACAGACAATGGAACAAGTACTATAAGGCCTAACCACCCTCCTCTTGGTAAGGTTAAGTTTATGATATAAATGAAGAGCTCTGGGCTTTGTCAGCAGACCCCATATTTAGTGCCTAGGTAAAAGTTTTACATCATAGGAAGAGCATAGCTCTTCGCCCTGGAAAGATCCCTCTCCAAGTGTGTGTATTGAACAACATGCATCCCCATAATATTAAAGCATGAGTTTCCAGCAGCGCAGCTGTGTTAGCATGTTTTGTCTCGGTGCTAGGGACTGACCAGAAAAGAATAACAAGGGGCATTGTTTATTGACCTTGTACATCGTGTTCAGACTAAACTCCAGGAACAGGCAGAGAACGCAGAAAGCAGACGGTTCTCATGCGAAAGGCACAAACAGAGTCTTGCAAAATAAAGTCATTTAGTAACGTGCACAAAAGTAACATCATGGCAGCAGAGCTCAGGCTAACTTAGCAATGTCGACAATGGTCCTAATGGCCATATAACATTGTTAATTCTGCACATTTATTATAAACTATATTATTTTCTTTTTTTTAATAAAATGCTTCGCCACTTTCGCCCTCTTATGGTTATCTAACCATAACAAGTTCTCATAATCAATCAATTTTATTTTGATTTACTGTACGATAAAAGTGCATAATACAAGATAATAAATATACCCAAAAACATTGTAATACAACTCTCAACTCATTGCAGTATAAATATGTAAAAGAATCATACCACATTAATTGTCAGAAGGCTACCACAATACTCAGACAAAAGACCATGGAACAAACCTCAACAAATGTCCTTAAAAGTGAGCTTATTAGGGGCCAGCTCTGTCATACAAATTATCTGAGTTGGTACCTAGTGTGAGGAGCTCAGATATACTCAATGAGATGAATAATATAAAACTGTGCACTATGATAATGGCTAAAGTATAATTTCTACAGCATAAAACCTAAATATCATTTTTCTCAAGGATTTCTCCCAGCAGTCTTTGTCCTATTATTGGTAACTTTACTGTGTTCATTTCTTCATTTGATCCTTATTGCAGCTTTTAGAGACCATAAGAGTTCATTTGAACATTAAGAAGGCATGATCCAATTATATGCAAGTTAAGATCCACATGAAATTTAAAAACATTTGGAAATTAAAATACGGGGTCATAAAACATAATTTATTACTTTCTTGTCCCCCAGAACCTAATACCAAGTTACATAAGGCCTGAATTTCCATTCCTACTTCCAAAGTTCATGTAAGATCTCCATCCCTTATCCTAGAAGCCTTTTCCTAACACACCATATAGAGAAAAGAAATCTTGATACCACGAATAATATTGCATGAGGGAGACCATATTTCAGTATTCTTAGCGCCTCAAGACAATTAGGAATCCCTATGTTCCTACAAACCTGTACTATCCATGTTTGTCTTCCTCTTTTATAAACTAGACAAAAGAAAAAAGCGTGAGCCTCAGTTTCTTTTCCTGCTTCACAGGTGGGGCATTTACGGTCAATTTCCCCTGACCAGGCACTAGTAAAGGTGTGCAAGGGGAGCGAACCATGCCTGAATTGAAAATACAGCTTTCTGGTTAGTGCTGGCTGAATTTTATCCAGCACATTCTTGTATCTATAAACATCTTTCAACTGTATACAATTCCCAGTTAGGGTCCCTGCAGTTGAACTCATGATAAGAGATAACAGAAGAGATTGCTAAAGAGTCTTCCCATAGAGATGCCAAGAGGCCTTGAGATGGTATAAACAGGGTAGACTTTCAGCCCCTGGTATCTCCAAAAGTTCTTCTAATGCTTGCCTATATAGGGTCAACTCAGGGGTCGGTCTTAGGGCGATAACCTCCAAGATGGGAGTCAGCCCTAGATCGGAGCGTAGCCAGAGGAGTACTACTGATATGATGTCTTTAACAGTTTTATGTCCCCATAACTCTACCCCATAAATAATGGCTCCCAGGGATTGGGTTTTGTATATTTCCATTAAGGGGCTGTGAACCTTAAAGAAGATGATCTATAAACCTTAGCCAGTGCACCTGCGTTCTGTGCTAATTTCCACCTCTGTTTCCCTATGTGAAAGACCCAATCCACATGCTCATTGAGAGTGATCCCCAAGTACCTAAAGATGGCGATCCTCTCTCTCCAGTGGAATTCCATTCAACAGAAGGTTGTTCCTGGTGGAGTGTGCAGAATTAAAACCCAAACATTTTGTGTCTTAGCAATGTTAACCTTGACGCCCCACCCAATACAAAAGGTATTGAAGCCATCAAGAACCCTTTGGAACCCCATGGGGGATTTTGAGAGAAGGAGGGTACCATTGGTAAACATGAGGGCTGGTATTTTGGTTGAACAGATCTTAGGAGCATCATTGTCACTGGCCCCATTCAAGGTATCAACCAGGCCATTAATGTTCAGACAAAGGAGGGTAGGAGACAATACACAGCGCTGTCGGATACCCCTACTTACTGGAAATGGTTCAGAGAGCTCTCCCAGTTTCCCACATCGAACCTGTGCAAAGTTCTTCTCATGCGACCTCCTAAGAATGTTACAGAGGTCAGTGGGGACCACCATATTAGACATGACAGACCAGAGTTTAGACCTGGGAACTAGGTCAAAAGCAGATTTTAGATATACAAAGACTACCACCTTCAAACATCACTATTGTTGAGTAGGGAAGTAGAAGGCGGAATACCTGATCAATGGTGGAATTTCGGTTTCTAAAGCCTGAATGTAGGGCACTGAGGGCATCATGGGTTTCTATCCACTCTTGTAGCCAATCAAGGATAACCCTTGCAAAGACCTTCTGCATCACATCTATAAGGCTAATGCGCCTATATTTTCCCGGTAGGAGCGGTGACTCTTTCTTGTATACAGGGGTATTTTAGCACTGGCCCATGTCTGAGGGATGGACATACCACCCAGTACTGCATTACAGATAACTAGCAAGAAGGAGCCCCAAATTGAGACATATAAATCCCCAGGAATTTTGTCCATACCGGGCCCCTTGCTGGGGGCTATCTTAGAAATGGCTTTCCATACTTCCTCAGGGTATACAATAGGAAACTTCTCTTTATCCATTGTACCGCCCCAGTCCCAGTCTGATGTTTTCAGATCTCCATTTTTGTACATCGCTTCCTTTGGGCGATCCGGGGCATCATAGAGAGAGCAAAAGTGGCAATTCCACACTTCAGCCATGATATTTGGCTTTAAATTGTTTCCCCTTTCCTGGTTAGGTGACTATATTCCAAAATGCGCTAGGATCTTTGGATTTGGGTTCCCGTAAGAGAGACTCCCATTTGGCCATATCCCAATCTATTTTGGCCTGTTTAGTTGCATCCTTATACTTGGCTCCAGCACTAGAAATCTGGATTTTATCCTTAGATGTTATTGCCAGTACTAAGGTAGATTTAGCTTTTCTGCAATGCCCATTATATCAAGTAGGAATGTTCTGTTTATTCTCTCTAGATCTTACTTCACAGAGTGAATGAGTTACAGCCATTTTTTATGCCTGGTTTCTAGATTCAATATCCTCCATGCAGACACTCAAGTCTTCCATAGTGGTCACCATAATTTTATAAATGGTGGAAATAGATTTTGGGCACCCCTTTATTTTATCCCAGCGGATACCTCTCAGTGACATCAACAGGCGAAGCCTAGGGTCAAGTGGATCCCTATTCTTTTCATGTTTGTTCCCTACTTGGAATATCAGATATAATGCCAAGACATTATGATCGCTATCATGGCGTGTTAAAATGGCAAAGTCTAAAACCGAGGCCCACATTTCTGTATCCACAAGGACATAATCAATTATGGACTTAGAGCCGGCCCAATTGAACGTAGGGTGGCCATGTTTGTCTGATGGTGTACGCCCATTACAGGTCCGAACTGACTGGTTCAGTGTAAGAGCATAAATCTGTAGCACTATAGGGGACCCCTTTTTTAGTAGGGGGGTGATAGTGGCTGGTATTGCCCACTGCCTGTCTTCTGCTACCAAGCTATCACTCAAAATAAAGCCCAATTGCTCAAATTGGGCTAATAATAAGTGGGCCGGGCTGAGACCTAAGGGCATGGAATTGAGTTTGCCTGTGGATAGCTCTAATGGTAAAGTACCCATGTGACCAAACAGGTCCCCAGGTCAGTGGCACTGAACTGGTACATTCTACATATGCATCTGATTTCCTCCTTGCATTTGACCATTTCCGCTAAATCTATTTGTTTTCAATCTATACTACCTCTTCCAATGTCCGATTTTATTACAGAATTGACAAAGAGTTATTTTCTTCAGCATTTTAACATCTACACCAGAATTTGGATCAATCAGAACACCTCTACCTTTTACCATGTGTACCCCCACATTTTCCTTGAACACTTTGAGTCTGCACTTCAACACTTTGGATTCCTCCTTGATTTCCTGCAAATGACTGATTTTGAAAACCTTTCTGAGCAAACCTCATCTGGTCTAGCATGAACTTCTCCTTGAGCTTTTTTAGTTTAATCTCTTGCTTGTCACTGCAATACATTGCATAACTCTGACAGAAAATCCCACTCTGTGTGCATACTGATCTCTGGTCTTAACCCAAGAACAAACTGAGGGATAGAAAATCCCATATCACTCTGTCTGGGATATTCCCATCCACTGTGTTGTTGAAACACCTGAAGCAATCTCCCATAGTAATTATGCACTGTTTCCTTTTGCACTTTTGCACTTTTCTTTTAATCTTTACCTAATCAATATATTTTGGAGCAAGCTTGCTTTTCAGAAATGTAATGACTGCATCATATTTCTCTATAACCACAGGAGATGGTGCATTAGTGTGGACATCACTCGTTGGCTCAGCATGTGGCCATTGTATAGCAATTTTTCACTCAGCCTACAAATTACTTGGCATTACAATATCAAAGAACGTATCCACACACCTTCGAAATTTTAACACATCCGTCAACTTGAGTATACCACTGTACAGACTTCTCTATCAATTTTGGAATACTATTCATAAATGCTGCAAGATCTCCACTGCTCCAAGGTACATGAATATACTCTCCACCTAGTATTTCTCTCAACAGATAAGTTGAAGCTTCTTCTTAATCTGTCACTGTCTTATTATTTTCTTCTACTGCCTCTAATTGTTTCTTGTTCTTTTCATTTTTCTTTGCTCATTTGCTCTCTAATTTATCAAATTCCCTCAACCTACGAACGCATTATACTAATTCAGTGATGTGTAATTGCATTCCTGAAGAAAGCATTGTCTCAGTAGCTTCCTCATCCAATTGTACCTTAAAACTTTTCTGATATTGAACAATTTTTGAAATATCAACTTCATATTTTCTGGCTAATTCAGGTAATTTATCATGTGTAGTCGCTGCATGTTGAGTAATTTCTTTACTCAAATATATCAGCTCTTTTTCATGCTACTGGTTCACTTGCTCAAGACCTAAACATCTTCTGATTACTTCTTCTAGCTCTATTTTTAATCTTGGAACAATCAACAGTATCTCCGTCTCTGTCTGCTGTGTAGTGCAAACATGTTTTTCCGTCTTTTTATTCTCTGCCAATTCTTCAAACCATGGGGTAAAGATCCCATTTCCAAATAGGTTAGTCTCACCCTGTGTTACTGGTGTTGTAAAGACATTCATTCTCCTTTCTCTCAATGATTGAACTTTTTGAGGTGGTGTCTAGGCTACAATTTGTGAATTCTGTGATAAACCTTGTCACAGGTGCTCCTCCAAAAGCTGCTTGAACTACTGCATTTGGGACAACATTAATCGGAGTACTCATTTTGTGAGTCGCTAATGGTTGTTCTGAAACAATCCTATTAACAGGTGCTTGTAAAGTTATAATTGAAGCTGTATTAACTGGATGTATCACAGTAGGAACATTTTCAACTTGTGTAGGCACTACATTAGATATAACAGGTTAAACAATAGGCTGTGTAATCTGTAAAGGTCTTTCAACTTGAATCATTTTTGCGTCAACAGAGGCTGTAGCCAAGGTTACATTAGATGTTGAAGTACCCTCAGCATTTGTTAGAGGGGATCCATAAGGTGGTGGATGGGCGGCTAACAGTGCATCCAAAATGTCATCCCTGAATCTCTATTGGTAGCTGATTTCTTTGCAGCACCCTCCTCAACTTTTTCCATATTTTTCTTGGGTTTTTCAGTAGTAATAGCTGGATACAGTCTAGTCTCTTCACCCGCAGCTTTCCTACGTCTCTGTTGCTCCTCATTCCATATGCATCTGTATAATTACACACTGCTCTCTTAGTTTTATTCTGGTATTTCTCTCTCTCCATAGCATGTGCTGTTTTCTCCCAAAACTGTAATGCTTCGTATTGTGTGTGCCTATGTGGTGGCTTTATCTCATATAATACGCAGAACATGTTCATGGGAAGGCCAAGAAATAACCATTTTATGCACCTTTAGCATTTCTTGTTGCTTCAGCTACTTTAGGTCTAGTACAAATAAATATAGATGCCTACTACAATTTTTGCATTTAAACACGCTTTTTTTTTTCATCAAAGCCTACACGTTAATTCTGCAAATTAATGATAAACTATATTATGTTCTTAAAACGCTTTCCCAGGTTTATAATTTAAGGCACTGGATTCATTTACATGTGATCCAAATAGGGCCAGCAATCATATGACCTAATCTCACTGCTTGCTTGATGTAATAACCAGAAACCAGGTTCTGGCATTATAATATTTTGAGAGTTCACTTTATATCTGTAAACTATCCTAATAAATAATGGGATGCCCTCACTTTCATCCTCGGCTGCTTCTGTAAGGATTCCAGAGTCATTGGCTTTCAATCCTCTTTGAGCTCTTTCTTGTGGGTGTTTTGATCACTGGAGTCTTTTGAAGAGTGTTGCAACTCCACCGGCAACCTTCAGAAAATAGTGAACAAAAACTTCAGAACAACAAAACATGGACACTGCATTCTTTATCAAAGAATCTATCAAACAAGCAAGAGCATTACTTAGAGGCACAGGGTGTATGTATCTCTCCTTCCCTCATCCCTGCCCCACAAGCGATGGGATGGGTGCGATCTTGCAGGCCCCTTTTAGTTATTGGATTCCAATACATCCAAATAAGGAGAAGAGGAAATGTGAGATTCCTTTGGCATTAGGAAACCGTGCCATGCTGCTGCTTGCCAACTTGTTGCCCTGGATGCAATCTAGCAATGCAGTCAGCTTCCAACCCTATAATTAGATGAAGCAGCTTTCACAAATATAGTAAATATAGTGTTAAATGGTGGCAAGTTGACCATTCCCAATCTTGTTTACTCTGTAACAGAATGGGAAGGCTTCTGGTGCAGATATAGGTGCAGTTCTGCTTCTTTGTGTGGTGCTGATGGTGCTGCTCAATAAATCCTATTGAGTTTGATAATATTCGAAACCCTGCACATCTCCCTAGTCACTCACTCCTAATTATTTTTATGTACACATTCCTGAACACTTACGTGAAGGCTATGTCCACAAAACACTTGTAAAATTCAGCATCCAGTCACAGAATTTACTTGATTTATTTCATTGTCTCTAACTAATTACTTTTCTAGAGATAGTGCAACTCAAAACTCACTCCAGAGAGCTGGGAGGAGACTTAAAGGGAACGAAGTTCTAGAATCATGGTTAACAATTGTGTTTCAGACCAGAAGCTTTTCATACAAATATTTTTTTGAAGGGATTCTTAAAGTATATAAATGTATTGTCCAAGCAAAGGGATACAAAGAGAATTTCAAACAATGTAGTATTGTAAATAGAGTGTTCTGTCACCAAATATGTCTTACAAATTGCACAGTAGCTAGTATGGTGTGAGTGGCCAACCATAGGTGCTAGGTCCACCTGTACAGAACCAGTAGGTCTGCAAGGTAGCTGTCTAACCAAGAAAACCTTATACTTGAGCATTGGTTTTGTTGTTAGCCACTGGAGGCATATGATGGCTTATGAAATGTAGGGCCATATTATCAAGGACGGCGTTAAAATTATCGCCGATTTAGCAGCAGGAAACTGCCGCTAAAGCGGCGATAATGCGCTTGATAATATGCCCTTGTGAATTCCCATAGAAGCCCATGTTCACACTGGAACATGGGCTTCTATGGAAATTTACAAGGGCATATTATCAAGCCCATTATCGCCGCACTAGCGGCAGTTTCCTTCCGCTAAAGCAGTGATAATTTTAACTACGTCCTTGATAATATGGCCCGTAGTGAGTTAAATCTTCAAAGCACAAAGTGCATCACCAACTGTATAAAATCCACCTGTATGGTTTAATGTTGTAAGTTTAAGCAGGGTTTTAGAAAGTGAGAACTTGAGTGGGGTGTGTGTCCCTGAAAGAATTCAGTGACCACCCCAAACGTGTAGTGTAAGTGGATTTTCACAAACATTTTTCAGGTTGCCCCCCCCAAAAAAAATAATGCAAAATAACTAGCACAAAAGGCAGAAATCGTACAGGAATGGGACTATAAGGAAGGGAAGGGTCATACCTTAAGGGGAAGTAAAGGAAATATTTTTCCATAGGGAAATCATTTGAGCAATAAAATAATCCAAAGACAAACACCATTCATTCTTCCTCAATCTTGTACCAGATTCTTACTTATTCACCACAAGGACTATCTACTACTAGATATTTGCTGACTTATTTCTCAAAAACTCTTAAAAGTAGTTAACTTGTGCAGTGCACGTTATGTACCACAGGTAAACATCAACTGTGTTTGTGCACATTTACATTATGCATAGTGTGGTTGAATGTTCGCCACGCATAAAGTCCACTAGAAAGCACACGAAGGACCAACAGTATGGCTGGATTATTGCAGCTTCTTGTGCATACTCCTTTACGGAATGAGAATCTGCAAAAATGCCTAAATATGCAGTTGTAGCACTCCCAAAATAACCATGTTGGAGTTCAGTAGGTGAATGAGCAATAAACATACCTTTAAATTCGATTTTTATCTTGTCACAGTTTCTGTGGGTTCAAGGACAAAAGTCAGACTTCAGATGTCAGGCTACGTCTTCTGACGAATTGCTCCTTATTCTGTTTACATAGGGATTGGTATGTAGTGATGTATAAAGGATCAAGTATTCAGTCTGAGTGGTAGATAATCAGGTTTATTCCAGGTAAGTACATTAGACGAGAATGAATATGAAATAAATGGATAATTGAATAAATGAACCCCACCAGGAGCAGGGTCCTACGCGCTCAGCCTCAGGTCTCAACTGACTTCAGGGAGTCAGGGAACATTCTAATGCAGCATAACAATACGAACATTCTACAGGAACAAGTCAGAGGCTGTGAAGGATGCAGTAAAGACAATACATTGGTGTTTACTTTTCTTTCTCTGAAACGTTGCAGGATTTTATCAAGTGAACTATCTGACAATCTATCTTGGGTACAGTGAATGTGAAAGGAAAGGCTGCAGGATCTCAATTTTTTCTAACACACAAAAAATGGAAGTACCTGTGTAGTGTCATGTACGTAAAGAATGATGGAACTCTTTTGGTTCCTTCTGGACTCCGTAGACCTGTGACGTAAGCGGTGGAAGGTAATGAAGTGAATTCAGATTTACGTTGGGTTCTTGCTTACACACTGAAAAATAAAGACGTGTATAACTACTCATCGTGTTGCGTAGTCATTGGTGAGTGCCCGGGCTGAGTAGGATGCTACAACCTATACAGATATTATAAAATATATCAGCCCTCAGCAAAGCACTAATGAAGTACATTTTTTGTAATTCTAAATCGTAATGGATACATAGAAAGGATTAAAACGAATTAGGACTCTTTACTGGATGAGTTGAAAATGATAAATATTTTGATGAAAGCTAACATACATTATCATTTGTGCACTATATAATTTTATCAGTAAAACGTCATCTCACTGCAAATTCTGTGGCCATTTCAATGCTAAATTTGCTACACCACACCCTACTCAGATGAATGGATGTGGCTTTTTTGGTGTTCTTGCTCTTTGAGAAATTCACGATCTCTACGGCTTCAGTGATGTAATCTTATTAGCAGCACCCCACTCTGAACATTATTCCAGCACCACACCTTTAAGTAGGCTTCTGATGTAATAACTGATGGTATTATGGACGAATGAGTAGATATATTTAAATCTTGCTAATCAATTTTAAAAGCGAGGTGGACGAGAACGATTTGGATCAAGTGTAAGATCTCCGGTAAGTAATCAAGACATTCTCAAATGTACAAAACTTGTTCGCAAATAAAAATTACCAGACACACATTGATAGTTAGGCGGCGCTGCAACGTCATTTTGTTTTTAAATGACAAAAAGGTAGGTTATTAAAAAGAGATTAACATTTCTTTTTGGGATACTTACAGATGCTCCTAAATCTATATGGACTTGGCCTGACTCGTATTATAAAGCTGCTGTGTATTTTCCTGGAAATAAATTGTGGATGTGAACAATTTCGGCAAGAATAGCTCAGTTGCAGCTTACTTTTTGTTTCTTAAAGGGATGCTAAAACCAAGAAAGAGTGTTCGCCAGCTCAGTTCATGGCTTTCTTAAAGCGACCCCAACAAGAGAGCTGGGAAGCATCCAGGGCAGCTGAAATAATGGAAATTACAACACAATTGACGAGAGACAGAGCCATCTTCGAAAACAGACGATCTGGACAAGTCTTTGGTAAATATATGAAAAGTTGAAATATGCCTTCCTTTCTGCTTCAATTCTTTCTCATTGAACTACTCTCGGTTTTTCTAATGCAGCAACTTAATAGATGGATGACAACATTGAAAGCAGAGGACAGAGAGTCATAAATCATTGCAAATTCTTTCATATTTTAGGTCGGCGCTGGCTTTCAAATAGATACTTGAAGGCTGCGATGCAATATTAATACACAGCTGCTTTCAGACCATCTCGCATTCGGATCTGTAGTTATTCACTGAAGTGCACTGCTCATTTGTATGACCGGCGTGTCATACGTTGCTGGACGTGAAGCCCACCAGAATCATTCTAAACTAATTCTGTGCCTGCCAGTCAATTCACACGTTTCCAAAACTAATATATGTTGGCGCATTCCTAATTTCCTATTCATACCGCATAGCTGAATTGAATGTTATGTTATTCTTACATGTTGCTGTGTCACAAAATAATCATCTAATTTATTTTCACAATGTGTCGGTCCATATCAAACTTATCTCATGCAGTCGCTCCCAGTAAACAAGAAAGCTTTTGAGAGCTCGCCATCTGCTAGCGGGAGTGTGGGTCCATGCCCTTAGGCCAGTTTTGCCGGGAGTACATCAGTGTTTCATCCAAAGGTCACCACTGTCCTTTATAATAGAAGAAAGTGTCAATCACGGATTACTCAGGAAACCTCTGTGTACATCTGCAGTTCCTCTCTCACTCTCTTTGGGAAACAGTTTACAGAGTCGCGAGAAGCACTGGGTATCTTCTGGCAGGAACTGGGCAGAATTGGATGCCCCTCTGTGGAATGCCATCCTAGAAGCTTACCCCCAGTTATTGCTGGATTCAGTAGAGGCGACACTCCTTTAAAGACACTTGGCTCAGGTTCTCATTGGATAGTTTAATTCCTGTCTCCAAGAAGAAGCATCATTTAAAAAAAATGGCCGATGTACAGGTTAACTTTCGGCAGCAAGTCAGGTCAGCTGTACGTGCACCTCCTTTAATGGTTTCAGCCCTTAGATGTGTCATGCTTTTAGGGCTACCCTGAGATCTATAAATCAGTATTTTCATTGGATCCTTGTCCATTGCGGGGATGATTGATTTCGTGCAGGAAGGGACCTTTCCTGCACAAAACCAATCCATTCAGGCGCTTTCCTTTTTCTATGTGTGCTGCAGAATGCAGCACACATAGATAAATGAAAGCACAAGGAGAAATGTTTCCATTTCTCTTCGTTGCGCCCGCTAATGCCACCCCTGGGGTGACATTCGCTTTTGACGCATTCCCAGGTTTACCATGCCTCGTAAAGCTGGGATTGTGTCAGGTTCCATGGGTGTTGCATAGGAACACCCACAGCAACACCCATGAAACGCCCCTTTCACGCAGTTTTCTGTGTGAAAGGGGCACATATTTACAAGGCCTTGAAAAGCCACGTAAAGTTGCTTTGCGCGGCCTTATAAAAATGCTGTTGCACACTGCCCCGCCGGAATGTCAAAAAAGTGATGTTCCGGGGCACAAAAGTGCCGATAGGGCCTCATAAATGAGGCCTCCAATCTTGACCCACTCTTTTGTTTTAATTGTAGACATATATCTCTGCTACCTATTTGTGCAAAATAGTTAGAAGAACACATGATCCAACAACTTACCGTGTACACAGAACTCAATGGCCTTCTCCACCCCTTGCAATCCGGGTTTCAATCAGGCCATAGCAGCTAATCAGCTCTGCTGGGTGTCACTGATGTTTTAAGTCTTCAACTGGATAATGTAAGAGCCGCTCAACTGATTCTGCTAGACCTCAATGCAGCATTTGAGACTGTATATCATCACACGCTCCTTCAAAGATTAGACGGCCTGTGAAATAAAGATATGGCCCCTGTCCTGGCTAAAATTGTTTTACAGGGCCGCACCTTCCAGGTGCCCAATAATCAACAAAATCACCCCTTAGTGTAAAATGTGCCTCAGGAATCCAGTTTGAGTCCTTTGCTCTTCAACCTATATGTACAACCACTAGCTGAGATAGTGGAAAATTGTGGCCTCACTTTTTTTCATTGTTCACTAACATAATATCAACAGCAACAATAGCGTGATACAAAAATATCATGTCAAAAATATCAAACTCAAAAATATTGTTTTCCTATACTAATAATGTAAATGACCAAAATATAAAAAATAAATATCGCTGTTGCTAATATCATTGTCCAAAATATTGTTTTTATATATATGAATGTTAGAACTGGGGGTCTCTAGTTGGCTGAGGTAGGTACCTTAGTCCAAATAGGGACCCTTGCTTCTAGTCAGGGTAAGGAGGGACACTCCTTTGGATAACCCCAGCTCACCCCCTGGTAGCTTGGCACGAGCAGCCAGGCTTATCTCCAAGGCAATGTGTAAAGTATTTGCAACCACACGCCCAGTAACACAGTGATAACACCACAAATGGACACCACACTGGTTTCATAAAAATAGCAGTATCTTTATAAAAAGGAATACAATGAGACCAAATGATAGAAAACCAACATATGCGTATTCGTAATAATTCACTTGGCCGGTTACTAGGCCAGCAATCACTTGTAGGTTCTTGCGGTATTAATGAGCCATCTACGATCTCTAATGCAGTCCTAATACAATGCTATGCAGTTCGTAATGTAATAATAGGACAGTCCTTAATGCAAGAATCAGGCAGTTTGTAATGTAATAATAATGCGATTCGTAATGAATGAATAAGGCAGTTCATAATGCAATAATAATGAGGTTCGTGATGCAAGAATCAGGCAGTGTGTAATGCAATAATCATGCGATTCGCGATGCAAGAATCAGGCAGTTCGTAATGCAATAATAATGCAATTCGTAATGCAAAAATCAGGCAGAGGCACACAAGATGGTTTAAGACAAGAAACCAGCCACTTTTAAAAATGTGGTTTCTAAGCACACAATTTAACCCCTTGTGTGCCCATGACGAGCTGGACTCGTCATGGAGCACAGTCGTGTTGTGCCCATGACGAGTCCAGCTCGTCATGAGGCATTCCCTCACCCGCACCAGAGGGATTCCCTTTTAGTGCAAATAGCCTCGGGAGCTGGGGAAGAGCTTCCCCAGCTCCCGAGGCCCCCCCCTTTCACTGTAATGACGATCGGCGCGCACATCGCGTCGATGTCATTACAGTGAAAGTGAAACTGAAAGGAGCCAAGAGGCTCATTTCAGTTTCACTTTCTACGTGCTCAAGGGGCTATCTCAGCCCCCTGAGCACGTAGAAAGACGGGAGAGGTATCGTTGGAAAGGGGAGAATCTCCCCACTAGACACCAGGGAGGGGGGAGCGGCCCCTTGGGCAAGGGCCTTTGCTCCCCCAACTGACGTTGGCACTATTTAGTCTTTTTGCCCCCCTTGGGGGCCAGATGGGGCATCGGCCCCCAATCTGCCCCCCCGGGGGGGCAAAAAGCCCACTAGACACCAGGGAATAAAAAATAAAAAAATACATAGAGGTGGGGGCTGCCCAAAACGGGCAGGCCCATGCCCCCACCCCACCCCCCAATTACTACAACCTTTCTGCCCCCCCGGGGGGCAGATGGGACATTGGCCCCTAATCTGCCCCTTCGGGGAAGCAGAAAGCCTACTAAATACCAGGGATTAGTTTTTAGGTTTTTTTTAGGGTGGGGGCTCCCGCAACGGGCACGCCAATGCCCCCACCCTCCCGCCACCATTACAGCCTTTCTGCCCTCCCTGGGTGGCAGATGGGACATCGGCCCCCAATCTGCCCCCCCAGGGGGGGCAAAATGCCCACTAGACACCAGGGGAAAAAAAAAAAAATAGAGGTGGGGCCTGCCCAAAACGGGCAGGCCCATGCCCCCACCCCACCCCCCAATTACTACAGCCTTTCTGCCCCCCCGGGGGGCAGATCGGGCATTGGCCCCTAATCAGAAAGCCCACTAAATACCAGGGATTCGTTTTTAGTTTTTTTTTAGGGTGGGGGCTGCCCGAAACGGGCACGCCAATGCCCCCACCCACCCACCATCATTACAGCCTTTCTACCCCCCTGGGGGGGAGATGGGGCATTAGCCCCTAATCTGCCCCTTCGTGGGGGGCGGAAAGCCCACTAGACGCCAGGGATTTTTTTAGCGCAATTTTCTTTAGGGTGATGGATTTTATTTAGGGTGGAGGCTGCCCGAAATGGGCACGCCAATGCCCCCACTCCCCACCACCATTACAGCCTTTCTGCCCCCCCCCTGGGGGGCAGATGGGGCAGTATCCCCCAATCTGCCCCCCGAGGGGCAGAAAGCCCACTATCCATGAGATATTTTTTTTGCGCAATTGTTTTTAGGGTGTGGGCTGCCCGAAACGGGCACTCCAATGCCCCCACCCTCCCCCCCACAAAAATGACAGTCTTTCTGCCCCCCAGGAGGCAGATGGGAGCTGTAGCCCCCAGTCTGGCCCCCCCTGGGGGGCGCAGAAAGTCCACTAGAAACCATGGATTTTTTTGGTTTATTAGTGTAGGGGTAGGGGCTCCCCAAAATGGGCATGACATCACAATACCCCCACACCACCCCCAGAGAAACTCCAGTGTTTCTGCCCCCCTGGGAGGGTAGTTGGTGGCAGCGGCCCCTGATCTGCCCCCTGGGGGGGCAGAAAGCCCACTAGGCGCCCGCGAGTACACAGGCTTTTTTTATGCGTGGGGGTGGGGGCTGCCCAAAATGGTCATACCAATGCCCCCACCCCCACAAAAAATAGCCACAGTCTTTCTGCCCCTTTAGGGGCATATCGGGATGAAACCCCCTTCCCTGATTCCCCCCTAGGGCGGCAGAAAGCCCACTGGGCTCCGGCTTTTTTTTAGCAATGTGCATACCTGTGGATTTTGGGCCTAGCTGTAGTTTTTGAACCATAGCTCTGCCGGCACCTAGGCAAACCTAGCAAACCTGTACATTCTTTAAAACTAGACACCGAGGGGAATCCTGGATGGGGTGACTTGACTGGCTCTCACCAGGTTCTGTTACCCAGAATCCATTGCAAACCTAAAAATGTGTCCAAAATAACAAATTTTCCTCACATTTCTGCGGTGGAAAGTTCTGGAATCTGCGTGGGTCCACAAAATTCCACCCACTCCGCGTTCCCCAAAGTCTTCCGAGAAAAATGGTACCTCACTTGCGTGGGTAGGCCTACTGCCCGCATCAGGCAAGGGCCCAAAACCAATTGAGGAGACATCAAAATTACCGATCACAAAACAACCTGGTTTTGCAAAGGGGGTCCCATGAGTTTTTGGCACCGGGCTTGGCGGCTATCTAGGGAAACCTACCAAACCCACACATTTCTGAAAACTAGACACCCGGGGGATTCCAGGGAGGTATGGCTTCCGTGGATCCTCCAAAGTTTCCTTACCCAGAATGCCCTACAAACCTCAAATTTAGCTGTAAAAATCACCTTTTTCACAAATTTTTGTGTGGGAAAGTTGTGGCATCACCGGGCAGACCGTTTTTGACCCTTGCCCGTGGCGGGTCCTTAGGCCTCCCACACGACTGAGGAACCATTTTTATCGGGAGACCCGGGGGAACGCTGGAAGATAGGAAATTTGTGTCAGCCCAGTGATGCCACAACTTTCCCACACAAAAATGTGTGACAAAGGTGATTTTTTCAGCTAAATTTGAGGTTTGCAGGGCATTCTGGGTAAGGAAATGTTGGGGGATCCACGCAAGCCATACCTCCCTGGATTCCCCTGGGTGTCTAGTTTTCAAAAACCGTATAGGTTTGCTAGGTTTCCCTAGGTGCCGGCAGAGCTATGGTTCAAAAAGTACAGCTAGGCACTTTGCCAAAAAAGGGTCATTTTTCACAGCGAAATTGAGGTGTGGCCACGTTGCGTTTTGCGCCGTTTTCTGTCGCTGGCACTAGGCCGACCCACACAAGTGAGGTACCATTTTTCTCAGAAGACTTTGGGGAACGCGGGGTGGGTGGAAATTTGTGGATCCACGTAGATTCCAGAACTTTCCAACAGAGAAATGTGGGGAAAATGTGTTTTTTTGGGTAATTTTTGAGGTTTGCAAGGGATTCTGGGTAACATAACCTGGTGGGAGGCAGTCAAGTCACCCCATCCTGGATTCCCCTGGGTGTCTAGTTTTCAAAAATGTATAGGTTTGCTAGGTTTCCCTAGGTGCCGGCAGAGCTATGGTTCAAAAACTACAGCTAGGCACTTTGCCAAAAAAGAGTCATTTTTCGATACAAAATTGAGGTGTGTCCACGTTACGTTTTGCGCCGTTTCCTGTCGCGGGCACTAGGCTGACCCACACAAGTGAGGTACCATTTTTCTCGGAAGACTTTGGGGAACGCGGGGTGGGTGGAAATTTGTGGATCCACGCAGATTCCAGAACTTTCCACCAGAGAAATGTAGGGAAAATTCATTTTTTGGGCAATTTTTTAGGTTTGCAAGGGATTCTGTGTAACAGAACCTGGTGGGAGGCAGTCAAGTCACCCCATCCTGGATTCCCCTGGGTGTCTAGTTTTCAAAAATGTATAGGTTTGCTAGGTTTCCCTAGGTGCCGGCAGAGCTATGGTTCAAAAACTACAGCTAGGCACTTTGCCAAAAAAGGGTCATTTTCCGATACAAAATTGAGGTGTGTCTACGTTACGTTTTGCGCCGTTTCCTGTCGCGGACACTAGGCTGACCCACACAAGTAAGGTACCATTTTTTTCGGAAGACTTTGGGGAACACTGGGTGGGTGGAAATTTGGGGATCCAAGTAGATCCCAGAACTTTCCACCACAGAAATATGGGGAAAATATATTTTTTGGGCAATTTTTGAGGTTTGCAAGGGATTCTGGGTAACAGAACCTGGTGGGAGGCAGTCAAGTCACCCCATCCTGGATTCCCCTGGGTGTCTAGTTTTCAAAAATGTATAGATTTGCTAGGTTTCCCTAGGTGCCGGCAAAGCTATGGTTCAAAAACTACAGCTAGGCACTTTGCCAAAAAAGGGTCATTTTCCGATACAAAATTGAGGTGTGACCACGTTACGTTTTGCGCCGTTTCCTGTCGCGGACACTAGGCTGACCCACACAAGTGAGGTACCATTTTTCTCGGAAGACTTTGGGGAACGCGGGGTGGGTGGAAATTTGTGGATCCATGCAGATTCCAGAACTTTCCACCAGAGAAATATAGGGAAAATTCATTTTTTGGGCAATATTTTAGGTTTTGGTTTCAGCAAAAAATGTCGTATGTCATGGATAGGGGGAAACCCTTAGTTGGAACTAGGGCCAAGAGTAACATACGATGTCAGAGAGTGACCACCAAACTCTACACCCATTTTAAAACAATGCAACATCAGACAGACTCCATCAACTGGGTGGTCTTAGAAGCACATCCTCAGATCTCTCAAAATGCTTTGTTTAAACTTGAGCAAAGATGGGTTCTTAGACTGTCTTCGCATCTGACTGGGCTGAACGACGACATCCCTTGGTCCACACTCAGTGGGTAAGCATGCTCCCTAATAGGACCTGTGACCCTTCCTTAATACACGATGTATGCCTGTTACTCTTACGACCACCTTGGCCAATCCTGTTATCTTTCATGCGGACCTCACCTCCCTAGCAGTGTTGATAGTTGAAAATACACCATGAAGAGATCACAAACCACCTAGATCCCTTTTTTCACTGTAGTAAATAGATACACAATACTCGTATCTTATTTTATCTTTTTCTCTGCCTCCCTCTGTTCGTTTATATGTGTCTGTCTCCCGTGCGGATAGTTGCCGCGCTGTTTTTAGACCCCTATTCACGGGTTATACCCCCGTAGATTTTTTAGGTCATTGAAACTCCATCATGGCCCCCGCGACCGCCACCATTATCCCGGTTTTTTTTGGGGGGACTGTGCCTGGTCACTCACCTTTTGCCTTGCTTTAATCTATATCGCTAAGGCACCCTGCTCTTTGAGTACACCTACCAATGTAGTATCACTTCCTGACTCATACCAGATCCCGATAGCTATTCACTCTACCCGTTCCAACATGGCCGCCCCTCAATCTATTCCCCGACCAATGGGATTGAGACAACCATGGTCACGTGACGTAATTGGCGTCTCTCGATATCCTTATCTGGCCAAGACCGACACTGGACGGGACCCATCCCAGGTCCGGCGGCAGGGGTAGGTCTTTCATCCCACGCGTCGAACGACGCAGGTGAGTGCATCGTGTTCCGCCGCTCTATTTTCCATAAGGTGAGTTTGGCTGCATTGAGGGGGCTTTTTGGCGCCTCCATGACTTCAATGGCACCTCGAGCGAGAACGTCCTGCTCTGACCCATCCGCTATCAGTGGCTATGGCGGTCGCCCCCTGTTTGCTCACGAGCCTTCCGTAACAACCCAGTTATTGACCTCGCTGACCATTTGGGCGGCGACACACCTTGGCCCCTGAGCACGAGGGTTACCACGGCTGCACACCTTATCGCTCACGTTAGTACCTTTTGAAATATAAGGCTGCCTTCACCCTCCAACACTTTACTTACCGCTTGGATTGCCGGGACGATCATGCCACTGTGGATTTTGGTCCATGCTTGGTTTTTTATAATCGCTCTTCCCGGTTTTTTACCCTAGGACCCACGTTGGGAGTCCTTTTTACCCGCCGGAGACTGCTGCAAGATTGTCTTGCTAATACAAGAGGTGAGTTTTGCACCTCCCCTCTGTCTCCGCCCCGAGTCCTGTCTCTTGATCCGTCCTTTGTGACCTTTCAATACCCGCCCTGGGAACTTCTCCCCAGGAGACTCTTGATGATTTCAGCTCATTATGTTATGTGTGTATTATTTACCATGCAGTATGTTGTCATGTTTTTTCTGTCTCCAATCTCTTCATAGGTTACTCCTGAGCACCTCTCGGGTATGTAAAACACACATACCTTTGTTGTAGATAGTCTATGTTTTTTGATCCTGACGAATTGCCGTGACTACTTACTGGCTTTATAGGCAAGAAACATGTTGATCTTTTTGAGAGTAGGGCATACACAACTAGCGTCATAACCACTAGTAGCTATCCCCACCTCACTTTTCTCATTTCTTTTAATTAGGCTGTTTACCACTCCATTAAATACATTTTTTTGTGGACTAACAGTACCTATTTTATCCTTACACCACATCTACACATTCTAGGGCCCCTTACCCCCACAGCACCCTTCGGCAGGAACAGAAGATCCCCGCCAAAGAGCCCCATTATTGGGAGCCCGTCAGGAATTGCAGCGCCGACCTGACGAGGGGCAGGCTCAAATGATGAAGCATGACACCTAGCTTGCTGGGTGTGTGAGGGCCCTAGTTCCAACTAAGGGTTTCCCCCTATCCATGACATACGACATTTTTTGCTGAAACCATAACTTTTTCTTCTCTGACCTGAGGAACTTTGTACCCTTTTTGTCTCATCAGTCTTTTGGGTATGTACACTGGACCTCGTTAATCTTACCCACCTATCCCTCTCTTTGTTGACACAATATTTTAGGTTTGCAAGGGATTCTGTGTAACAGAACCTGGTGGGAGGCAGTCAAGTCACCCCTTCCTGGATTCCCCTGGGTGTCTAGTTTTCAAAAATTTATAGGTTTGCTAGGTTTCCCTAGGTGCCGGCAGAGCTATGATTCAAAAACTACAGCTAGGCACTTTGCCAAAAAAGGGCCATTTTTCACAGCGAAATTGAGGTGTGTCCACGTTGCGTTTTGCGCCGTTTCCTGTCGCGGGCACTAGGCCGACCCACACAAGTGAGGTACCATTTTTCTCGGAAGACTTTGGGGAACACTGGGTGGGTGGAAATTTGGGGATCCAAGTAGATTCCAGAACTTTCCACCACAGAAATATGGGGAAAATGTGTTTATTTTGGCAATTTTTGAGGTTTGCAAGGGATTCTGGGTAACAGAACCTGGTGGGAGGCAGTCAAGTCACCCCATCCTGGATTCCCCTGGGTGTCTAGTTTTCAAAAATGTATAGATTTGCTAGGTTTCCCTAGGTGCTGGCAGAGCTATGGTTCAAAAACTACAGCTAGGCACTTTGCCAAAAAAGGGTCATTTTTCGCTACAAAATTGAGGTGTGTCCATGTTACGTTTTGCGCCGTTTCCTGTCGCGGGAACTGGTCTTACCCACACAAGTGAGATACTATTTTTCTCGGAAGACTTTGGGGAATGCGGGGTGGGTGGAAATTTGTGGATCCACGCAGATTCCAGAACTTTCCACCAGATATATGTGTGGAAAAAGTGTTTTTTTGGCAATTTTTTAGGTTTGCAAGGGATTCTGGGTAACAGAACCTGGTGGGAGGCAGTCAAGTCACCCCATCTTAGATTTCCCTGGGTGTCTAGTTTTCAAAAATGTATAGGTTTGCTAGGTTTCCCTAGGTGCCGGCAGAGCTGGGGTTCAAAAACTACAGCTTGGCACTTTGCTAAAAAAGGGTAATTTTGCATTGTGAAAATGTGGTGTGTTCACGTTGGGTTTTGAGCCATTTCCTGTTGTGGGCACTATGCCTACCCCTACAAGTGAGGTACCATTTTTATCGGGAGACTTAGGGTAATTCAGATTTGTAAAGGAACTGTTATTACCTATTGACTTTCGATGCATTTCTGCCTTCCAAATGAAAGACATTGTGTAAAAAAGAAGTCATTCTAAAAAATGACTGATAATTCTCTTGCTAGTATGAGTATTCCCAATTTCGGAAATGTGCAAATATCTACTGTTTCTAAACTCTATATTTTGTTCCCATTTCAGAAATACATAGGTGTCTTTCATACCGATTTTTCCATGTACACATTTTTACAGAATAATTACTATATACCCGGTACATAATAAAAAACCATTGCAAGTTGCTGCTCAGTTTTTGGATCTGGGTTCGTCGGGTTCTTGGTGAACCTTCAAGTCCTATATATCCCCACAACCAGTAATGTCCAGCAGATGTAACGGTATATTTCTTTCAAAGAGCTGTCATAATTAGTAGAAGTAGAAGGAGAATGTTTTCCATTGAGGCAAGGTTCTGCTCAGGTTTCCAAATTGCGAAACCCACTTATTCAACATGGGCCACACACTGGAGATTCCTCAGGCCTCCCTTACTCTTGAGAGCAGTGATTAATTTGGGATGGTGGTTTCCGGTGGGGAGCACCAGCACTTATTTTTGGGGGCCTGCACTTATTTATCTGCACTAAACATTTACTGAGAGGAAGAGGAAACATTAAAAAAATGTAAGGATGGAGGAAGAGAAAGGCATAAACACAGTCACAAAGTGAGAAAGCAGGGACATACAGAGGTGAGATGAAGGTGAGTGGGGAGTCTTTTGGCAAGTTAAAGATGAATGAGGGGGGTTTAGGAATACACAGCCTTGGAAATCCGTGCGCGCAAATTTAATTGCACCAGCTGCATTTCAGAGCAGAGCTTTGACCACCGTCACTATTTCATTTACAAATCAAGCACAGCTTGAGAGCTGTAGGTGGATTAAGTTTTGACCAAGACCAAGTTCACCTATACGTTGTCTATCTTTAATAGTCAATATGCTACAGAAATGCATTTAATATCCCTTATTGTAAATAACAATATTTTTATTACCTATTTTGTTGGTTAGATATATACAGGAATTTAATAATTAGACATGCGCAACTGAAAGAAAAGGGAAAAAAAGTATTTATAACTGAGTTTGCCTTAAACAAATATATCAATATTTCGAATAATAATGCCTATTTGTATTTGTCTCATTTCCTTTTCTTGATGTAGGTGTCTTTGCTTTTTTATCACCTTTATTTTGTCATAAAATAGGCGTATGCTTATTGAATAAGACAAAGATGAGAGAAGAAGCATGCACATCCAGTAAATCATGCAAACATAGCAGTGTGCCTCAATTATTCCCAACAGAAGGTGGAATTTTATAGAGAGAATGATTATTGTCCTGTATATTCTATCAGTCAGAAAACGAATACTTCATTTACGTCAGTACTATAAATTTACACAAGACTTATAATAACGTCTCGGCTATAGGGAAGACTGAGTAATGTCTTCAATAACCGAACACAAATGCAAACATTACTTAAGAGATGGATTTCTTTTCTAGATCGGTTATCGGAGGAAATGCTTGCCATGATTGCCAATGTATCAGGATGTCTTCCTTACATGCTGCCACCAATATGTCCCAAAAAATGTCTAGCTACAAAATACAGACTCATCACCGGAGCATGCAATAACAGGTAAAAACATAAGATGGATGATATAGAGAAGTATGCTTCATACCAGGCTGCAAAATGTTTACTATACAAATTATAGTTCAAATTCACAATAAGGCAGTGGGGCAGGGGTTTGTCAATATCTGAGATTTTAATCTTAAGCCCCTCTCTTCAACTTTTCCTCTTGTTGCTTCTCACTGCAGGCAGCCTTGATGGGCCAAACTGTCACAATCAGGGGGTCCTCCCAAAGCCACAGGGGTTAGATTTCTACCTCCTTGGTGCAAGAATTCCGTTCAATGCACCAATACCAATTTGAAATCCAGTTGGACTGTCACCCATACACAAACTACTGAACGGTACTGTGCAGGTGGTGTTTTCTGGTCTTGATTAGTCCCACTAGATGAGTTCAGGAACACAGTGGAACTCCAAACCCTCTTTCATCAATGAATAACACATGCAAAACAACACTAAGGCCTGAATCTGGTGCCTCCTAATGGCATTTGCTCCATCCAAATTGGTCCGGGAATGTGTCTTTCTAACCGACTCTGAAAGGTTTCCAACCAACCGAGTATGATGTGAGTTAGGCGTTAGGAATATCCGACTCCAAACCCGATGGCATTTGGAATGACCAAGCCATACGGAGCAGAATTGTACATCTCTATGGGCCGTGTATCCTAACAACCGAGTACGATGCTGGATTTGGACAGCCTTTCGGAATCGTGCCATCCGACTCAAATTGGCAGTCGAAATCAGACTTTAGGGGCCCGTAGTGGGACCCCCTGCACCTGGAGCCTTCCCAATCAGGCTGGTGGGGGTACCCATGGGTCTTCCCTTACCAGCCATGCACAGTGTGTCAGGGGTGCCCGCCACAGGGTGTCCAATTTTTTCCAGCCACCCCTTTCTTCAATGGGAGCCTATGCATTTGGTCGGAACAAAGGCTCCCATTGAAGTCAATGGGAGTCCAACCAAATTGTATCTGGAAGCATCCGGATGCATCGTACTCGTTCGGTTGGACTCTCCCGATCTGATTTGGTTTGAAACCATTCCCAAACCCATCCGGTTGGGAAGCTTTCCAAACCGCATCATAATCGAGCCCTAAGAAAGAGGAGATATAATTTTAAATTCCCATTGCTTGGATTAGTGCAAGGTGCTACACTTACATAAGTGAGCACCATATACTAAGCCAGCTTCCTACACACCATTGGAAAGAACACACCAGTAAAAGAAGAACACGTTGTCCTGCAAATTAGATGAGTTCACAAGATCAATGGTGAAGAAACGAAGTGTAATCGCTTTCATAGCAGTCTCTTGAAAACATTGTTTTCTTAAGTAGCATGTCTCAGTGTTTCTGAAGGATGGCAGGTCCTGTCATAAGAGAAGTAAGGCCAATAAAATATGGATATTTAAGAAGGTGTAACCTCCAATAATTTCAGGCCTTTCATGACATGGTCCTGAATTTTTATAAAGGCATCCTTGGACATCAGAGAGAGGGAGGAGCTCCAGTGGTGGGAAATAAAGAAAAGAGTTGAAGCAGTTCCATCAGTGAAGATCCATACATCTTTATAAAGTCCTGCTTTCCTCAGTCCTTACGCTTAATAGCAACTCTTTCAGTTTAATGCAAATGATTCATGACTGGGAAGGGACATCTTATGCATTATTATATGATGTAGGTCTTGTTGCTTTTAGTCAATCGCTTTCATTGTGGTGGAATATTTGTAAGTGTTGCTTAGTATAATCTCCATCTGACCGAAGTCGATTGATACTTGCACCAGAAAATTAACAATCCTTCCTATAGTAATTTGTATAAATGATTGATAAATACATGTCCAAATGGTTTGTGTTCATACTCAAGTTTCCTAATAAATGGAAGATGGAAAAGAAGAAATAATACTTAGCAATTAAATTATATTGAAAATGATAATATTCAAAACTGTAGTGTGGTTTAAATAGTACAAAACAATATGATCAATTGAAATTAAGGAGTGAAGTCTGAAGCAGCATTTCCACTCGACTGAGAAAATGGAAGTTATAGCCCAGTGATAGCCGATATAAAAGTCAAGCCTAACTGCAATGACAAAAGTCTCAGGGTGATCATTTCTTTGTTCCCTGGGCTCCCCTGTATTTTTTGCAAATGTGGTACATTCCTCCTATCAAAGTAACCCAAGCAAACTGTGAATCAAGTGCTTCCTAAGGGCATCATTGGTGTTTACCAGAGCAGGAGAGACTCTAGATATGTTTCCACACTCTAATTCTGATCAGGTAATGCCCCTGTAGCCATTCCCAAGACTGCGTGTCTACATTATGTACCCGTTGAATGCACTTGATGCACGCAAGGGTGATGCATACTGGCTTCCTTCAAATTAAGTCCTGTCTCTTCCAGTAAATGTGGCCCTGTGGCAGGTTTGTATGATTTAGATTCATCATTCTCCCATGATCTAGGTTGTATTTGCAATGATTGTGAACTTGGAAACAAGGGTGGTTTATCATTGAATCACTTTTGTTTGAAGTGAAGAAAATGGACATAGATATTTCTGCCGCTCATCTTGGATGTTTTTGAAGGAGTGAGATGTTTAGAATCAGACAGAAACGTCAGAGAATTTCTTATTGTTGCAGGGAATAGAAAAGGGCCCTCACCATGAACAAGTGGAATCAATACGCACACAAAATTGGTATATTTAATAGTTTTTATTATATGTTGACCTTTTATAAATCATCTGAATAAGAATTGTCATTATAACAACAATACTTTACCTCACTGATAATGAATATTATTAGAGTGAATACAATATAGACCCCATGCAATTGTTCACCTCACATCCCTAACTAGGTTGCATACAACTCCTAATTTGCAGCATCATGTTTCTAACCAATTTGTGTTGAGTCATTTAATATCCATAGGTTTCTCAACAGACAGCTTGCCTCCCAGCAACTAGTTTCTCTTCTCATTCCTCCATAATTGGGTTCAATTTATATAGTTTTCTCTTCATATTGTTTCTTGCTTGCAACCTAGTGTTTTCAACACCAAGCTGTAAATAATATTTTCCATTGAAGCATGAAGGAAGTTCAGAAGAATTAGCTCTTTCTACTTTTTGAACTCTGTTAGCACAAAATAGAGGCATGCTTATGGAGAAGCTCCACTACCGCAGGCACCGTGAGAATGTAGTAAAATAACTGAAAACTCCCCTTAGCTGATGCAACATGGAAAAACCACCACATGACAATATCGGACATAAAACGATGTCAATTTTACAAATATAGCAAAAAAGCCCTGGTTTATTCTGCGGCTTAATTTTCAGACCTAGTGCACCTATAACAAGCGTGAAAACTTAATACAACACTCAGTGCAGAAGGACAGACCATGTCAACATACATCAAAGCCTCAAATACATATAAACATTGTCACAATACAAAACGGTAACTGCACATTACAGAATGGAACACAAATCAAGATTGCATTCTGTCCACATGCTTTTAGGGTTAACCCTTAGATGATCACAAACATCAGTGAATATAAATTGGAGCATGGCTACAGGCCCCAGGGAACAAATGAAACAGTCCATGACCCACTTTTTACTTCCACCTTCCTACTCACATCACACCGCAGTTCAGGAAGTTTTACTGGGTCCCTATTCACAAGCACAGCCAATTCAAACTTCTCACTCACACATACAAAGCCCTACACAACACAGGGCCAGAATGCATGAACAGCAGCATACACTTTCACCAACTCACTAGACAGCTACATCCGCAGAAGTAAAACTGGAGGTCGCTCATTCTCCTACTTCACACCCAACACATGGAACCACATACTTCAACACATCAGAGCCTTTTTGTCACTTCTTAAGTCCGCAAGAAGCTGAAGATTTGGCTCCTTGTATAAGCACCTTGGGGACCACACACCTACACACCTGCCCAAGTGTATGGATACCCGCTTGGGTGAATAATTTGCTATGCAAATCAATATAACATAACATAACTCAGGACCTGTGTGATGGAAATACATAAGGAAATAAATCAGAGCTGACTCCTTTAGAAGTCCCCACACTGGTGTCACACATACACAAAGGCCACAACATCATAAATGCATTTTGCAAGCAAGATATCTGTTGTTATTGTGTTGTTTTATTGATTTACCTTATTCAAATCTATTTAATTGGCCGTTGTTAGAAATTAGGTCTCTAGTTGGCAGTGGTTTGTACCCTGTCCAAGTAGGGACCCACAAGCCTGGGCAAGGTAGGTAAGTTATACACTAAGAATAACCCCTGCTCACCCCCTTGGTAGCTTGGCAAGCGCAGTCAGGCTTATCCCCAGAGGCAATGTGTAAAGTATTTGTGCAAACACACAAAATAACACAGTGGAAATACCACAAAGATACTCCATACCAGTTTAGCAAAATAGCCAATATTTCTCTGAGTAAAACAAGACCAAAATGACCAAAATCCAACATTTACAAGTCAAGATAAGTCGATCAAGCGAGAACAGGTGTCAGTAGTCATGCAGACCCCGGTACAATACCTTGTAGGCACTGGAAATCAAAGAAGAGGCAAGACTCAGGGGAGGTGAGGAGTCGGGGCGGCAAGTACAGCATTGTTCCCTTACTGCTAGGTAGGTCCTTGGCACATCTGCACTCGAGCATAGTGCATTGCACGAAAGAGGTGAGGCATCACTAAAGCAAGTGAGGCATTGATTCCAGGCGGCAGTGCAGAGTTGTGGAGTCACTGACACCGAGAATGTTGCAGGACGGAGAGGAGGTGATGCAGCAATTGCCAAGATGACCCTCGGTTCCTTACTGTTGTGCGGTGTTCATGTCGAACCGCTAGGCCACAGCTGTGATGTCAGAGAGGTGCATTACAGAAGTCCGTGGAGAGGTTCTTGAGACTCAAGCAGTGGCGATTCTTCAGAGGTGCTGCAGAGTCGTTGGAGCCTGCATTGTAAGTCACGGTTGTTGAGTCGAGCGGGGCCCATGTCTTCGGTGCAGGCCGCAGCATGGCATGAAAGTCGTAGACAGGCACCAGTACCAAAGTCACTTGACATCGTTTTTAGCTTTTAGCACATAAACTCACTTCCAAGGTCCCAAGAACTGTGTTGGCACCACTTGGCAGGTAGGGTTTTCAGCAAAGATACCTCGGTGCTGCAGGTGAAGTCTTTGATGGCCCGAGTCTTCCAACAAAAAGCAAACTCTACTCAAGCCTTTGAGAAACTTTAGAAAGCATGATGTAGAGAGCAAAGTCCTGTCCAGGACAGAAGCAGCAGGCCAACACTGCAAAGTGGCAGTCTCTTCTGGAAGCAAAACAGCTCTTCTTCCTGGCAGAACGTCCTCAGTCCAGAAGTGTTCTACATATATGGTGTCAGAGGTCCAGTACTTATACCTACTTTGGTCTTTGAAGAGAGGAGACTTCAAAGAAAGGTCTTTGTAAGTAAGCAAGTTTAATAAATAAAAACCTTAACAATTTTCACGTGAAAAGCATAACACAGCAGGTTTTTATAATCAAAAGATTTGAGAGCATGTCATATAAACATTAATTCCTTGTGTCAAGGTAGTTGGAACAATGTACAATGGTTGTTGTCAGGATAGTAGACAGACAAAGTCTTCAATCTTGAGATCGGACATAAAATATTTGTCTTGAGGTAAATAGATGTATAAAATTTCAGCTGTAATTAGCTAAATGTGTACAATGTAGGCAGTTTATTCAATGCGCAAAGAAAGCAACATGGATACTGGGATAAAACACTAAAACCCTAGGTGCATTGCTAGCTAAAGTTGTCAATCAATATTCAGTCTTGCATAGCAGCATAACAAATGCATCCTCTATGAGTTGGCTTGATGTGCAGGTAGTAGCAAGGTGAATACCAACTCCATTCTTGGCTCTAAATGTTTTTTGAAGAACTTGCTGTTGCTGGCACGTAAAGTGTCTAGTGCATTATAAGTGAAGATGAATGACTTTATTCACCTGATTTATTTAAAAGCCATAGCAAAGAGGTATCAAAATTTAAAGTTGCCTGGTTGCAAAAAACGGGGGGGGTGGAGGGATAGGGTACAGGGAAGCATGATTTGGTGGTTAAAAAGCCCAGGATTATATCTCTGTAGAGGTAGGAGACAGTTCTATACTCGATTGATCTATAGACAGCCGGGGTGGTGTTTTACTGTTGGGCGTTGTGCTGCAGCTTTTTGTGCCAGGTCCTGATCATTCTGCTATCCCAAGTGACTACATCAGAGCCGAAATATGAGGAGCATGAGGCTCAGAGGTCCCAAGCGACAGAGGGGAGAGTTTCCCGGTTTTAAAGGGGGTGTGTGTAGGGGACAAGACAAAAAGATGTGCTGCTCGCTGGTTGAGATTGAAGTGGGTGATGTTTGGCCTAAGTGCTTGAAATTCACTGAACAGCGACACCGTGGGGTTCTTTTGATTGCAGTGATAAAGGTTCCTAGCCGCTTTTTCTCCATATTTTTTCCCCTGCCGTCTCCATAAATCATACAAAATAACAAGACAAGTGTGCATCTCCACCTCCAAAACATGCCCTCACTGCTTGCCTGCAGGATCTTATCCCCTTGATTTTAAAAATGGGTTTCAGTAGCTGTCAGCCTTCAAATTGCAGTTACCCACAGATGCACAATAGGTGTAAGACAATCTCTTCCACTTTCCCACATAAGCAGCAGGTAGTTGGTGTCAGTGATCCAAGGAGGGAGGTGCAGCAGGGATGGTAGACTGCCCATTCAGAAGTGAAGGTATTTTTCTTTCATTCTCCTGTTGAATCCAGCACCTAAATAAGATTGTGGGGAGGGCTTGGTGTAGCTCTGTAGGACGAACCATCCGTGGGCCCTTTCTTTGAGAGCTGCCATGTCTTCCACTATAGACAGCCTTTTCCCTGTCTTGTTTACCAGTTGTTTGAAGCTATTGTGAGTTCCGGAGGCCGCCGAAAGGTCCACAAGGCCTAGATTATTTATTGATGCTGTCAAATAGAACATGGCTGCACATTCCTTCCTTAAGTGTATTTCATTCTATAGATCAGTGTTCAGTATTCCTAGTTCGACCTTTTTAATCCTGTGCCAGCACTTAACATAGGCACCTTTGCGAGTGATTTCTTGAGTCTGCAGGCCAAATTCCAGCCTGATTTGGGAGGGTGAGACATATTTGGGTAGGTTGAATATCATTCTTGCCGATCTTGAGACTGTGCTGTCCAGGATGTCCACATCTCTTCCCCTCAGGCACTTACTCCCATAAGTAATATTTGGGATGAGCTTTGCTTGTTAGACCTGTAGCAGTGGGGTGAGGTTTGGGCCGGCTGCTTTATGTTTGATGGATTTTAAAGCAACTGCAATTGAGTTACCTCTTCTCTTGATGGCTCCTTTTTGTGTTTTAAGTGTGCCTTTGTTGTCTATTATCACTCCCAACTACTTATATTATTCGACTGCTTCTATGGCCAAATGGCAGCGGTGACAGGATGTTATCTTTTTTGGGTTTAGGCGCATTACCTTCGATTTATCGAGATTGATAGTTAGATCGTTGTTAGCTGAATAACTGCTGGTTGCGTCTAGCAGGTGTTGGAGTCTGATAGGGGTTTGGCTGATCAAACCAAGGTTATCTGCGTACAGCAGATTGGAGAGTAGAAACCTTGGAGCATGCACTTTACAGATGTCCAATTCCATTGATAAGTCACCCATATACAAATTGAACAGCTTTGGGGGCCAGCACACACCCCTGTTTCAACCCCTTTGTGGTTGGTATTTTTCTGGACAGGAAGTTGCCATCTCCTAGCTTTACTTGAACCCACGTGTGAGTGTATAAGAGTATTACCTGGTTTCTTTTTCTCAAGTTTGGCCCAGAGTTTGTTCCTGTCTATGTTGTCAAAAGCTGATGATTAGTCAATGAAACTCAAAAAGAGTGGGAGTTTTGCTGTATTGGCGCCATCCATTAGCAGAGACAGGGCGAGTATGTTCTTTGCAGTTCCCATGCCTTTACAAAAGCCCGTCTGGTTGATGGGAATGATAGAATTTTCGATTGCCCAAGCTGTAAGGTCATCCAGTGGAAGGCCAGCCTATTTGGCCTCAATATCGATTAATACTACAAGCCGGTAGCTATTTGCTTTGTTCTTGTCGCCTTGCTTGTATATTGGGGTTATGACAGACCCCCTCCAGGAGTCCGGTAGGCTGTCTCCTCAGGAGATTTGCTCAAACAGCGTTAGTAGTGCAGCTGCCCAGTAATCTGGATTTTTTTTAATAGGAACGGAGGGATCCTGTTAGCGCACGGTGCACCATCCGGCTTGCCTTTAGCAATCCTGTTCTTGATCTTGATCTGGTGGGTTGTAAATCAAAGAAGATAATTTTCTGCTAGGTTAGTTTGGTCGTGGGGTGTTGCCTCAGAGATGTGGCTAGGGCTGTGCTTCACATCCTGTTCTGAGTTAAAGTGTTGCAGGAGGTGAGTGGCCCAGGCTTCTTCCGTTAGGTGTGAGTTAACTCTTTGAAAGTTAGGATTTTTAAGCTGTTTATTGTGCACCAGAACTTTGCTCTGTTGTTGGTCTTCGGGTCATACCATAGCCTGGCCCACAGTTTATTATCCGATTCCCATTTGCCAGATTCCCTTTTTCTTATTCGCTTTTAGTTGTGTTAGCTCCTTCAGAATAGTGGTGTTGTGTCCCATTTGCCAAAGCCTACGTAGTATTTTGTTTATTGCTTTCTTGAGCTCCCATAGGTTAAGGATTGTTGGACTTGGCCCTTTTTGCAGGGTCATCCCTAAACTTTTTGCCTTCCTCCTGTATTTTTTCTGACCTGTTGTTGGCTGTTTTATGACTCTGGGCACCTTACCACTGCTGACCAGTGCTAAGGTGCATATGCTCTCCCTATGGTAAAATGTATACATTGATTGGTGTCCATGTTTGGCTTATTCGGTTTACTATCAGCCCCTAGTAAAGTGCACCAGGAGTGCCAGGGCTTGTAAATGCGAATGCTGCTGGTGGGCCTGCAGCGCTGGTTGCGCCACCCACAGAAGCGGCCTTGTAAAATGTGTCTAGGGTCTGCCACCGCAGACCCTGCGTGCAGTCTGGGACTGTCACGCTGACTGCGCAAGTGCCCCCACTTGCCAGTCCCTAAACCTTCCCTTACCTACATATTAGCCACCCCTCTGGTAGGCCCAAGGGCAGGGTGCATTGTAGGCATAAGGTAGGACATGCCCTGATGTGTGTGGCATGTCTTAGTAGTGAATTACAGCCCTTGTCGTTTTTCACTATTGAAGGCTACCTGCTCTCCATAGGCCGGAATGGGCTGCTGGGATCACGCCAACGCTGTGACCCCAGTGGACTCAGAGAGCATGGTAGAATGTCAAGTTTAGTATGCCTGAACTCAGAATAATAAAATACTTCTTGTAGTCAAGTTTATTTTAATATCCTGGGTTTGTAAATACTACTTTTAGAAAGTTAGTATTTACTGATCTGACCATCTCAGTCCGCCTCTGCTGTGTGTGTGTGTTCTGCCTAGCAACAGTAAGGAGCAGGGTTGGGGAATCCCCAGAGACAGGTTGGCTGCCAGGTGGTGGGTAGAGAGGTGACCCCAGGATGGGTGGGAGGAGTACACCTTGACTCTTGAATAGACCTGTGCTCTGCCACCACAAAGCCGGCGCCGCCCCCTGTGGAGCGGCTGATGTCTCTGCCCTGCTGCTGAAAGGAAAGAGCAGAGTCACCATAACAAAGTGCTCCAGAACTGGACTGAGCCAGGCCTAGGCCCCCTGGCGCTAAAGAACAAAAGAATCATGGTATAAAAGTAGGAGCCTGGCTCCTAAGAAATCAGAATCCTGTTTACCACAAAGAACCTCTGCCCGACTAGAAGGAGAAGGAGACGCTGGAGGAGCTGGCCTGCTGCCTGCCTTGCTGAGAAAGGAGAGGAAGAGACTATTGAAGAGACTTTGCTACTTTGTGCTTGAACATTCTCCAAGGGCTTGATCTGAGCTTGCCCCCTGAACTGAACCCCAGGACCAGTGGGTTCTCTGTGCTTTTGCTCGTCCTGCAATTCGAGCCGTGTGTGCATCCCGCTGGAAAAGAGACTGCGCCCCTCATCGCCCCTCCTAGGGCCGTGACACCCAGAAGCTTGCCTGCCTCAAACCCGTGAGAGCCCCGCTCCGTCCAGAGCCGCTCTCTGTCCCCGGGCCAGGCCGCCTGCATCCCTGTCACCGCCTGCTACTGGAGCGCGCTGACCGCGCTATCACCCCTCCCGCCGGAAGCCGTCCGACGACTGTGATCTACGCCGGGTCATCCAGCTGCACTGACTGTGCCCTGTGACCCCGCTTCGCTATCCCCGGACATCTCGGGCCGCGCCGCCCCCGCTGTGGAGACCCTCCTGCACCGCCGTGCTAAAGGGTCGCTGGCCGCGCCTGCCTACGTGCCCACACCTGCTGATTGAGGACCCAAGAACACTTCCCAAGCTGAGAGTCGCACCGACCGGTGCCGACTCTCCACATCACGAAAGAAGTTCCAGTATCGGGCTCGGGGCCCGCAACGCCTTATTTCCCCGTTCGCAGGAGCCGATCTCTGTGAGTACTGGGAACCACAAGTAACATTTGCAAGAGACTACAAAGTATCCATTTGAAACTACGAACCAAGAACATTTGCCTGCTGTATAACCTGGTGGCCTAGCGAAAACGTTATTGGTCTTGTGATAAGTCTGCTGAGATATATATACCTATTTTTACATAAAGAAGCGTATTTTTATATATATCCAAGTCTGGTGTCCGTTTCTGGGGGGATTAATGTATTTACTGTGTGTACGATTGTAAGTGCTTAACCAACAACGCCTGAGGAATCGCCTTGGCTGCTCACGCCACGCACCTAGAGGGTGAGCAAGGGTCATTCGCAAGGGGTTATCCTGCGCCCTGACGTGGAGGAGAGGGTTCCTGCTTGACACAAGGGCAACCTTGCGCCAACCAGAGATCCCCGACTCTAACATTGTTGGCAGCGGTTGGGATTTCGGATTTGCACTTGTAATTTGCACACAGTGAATTATTAATCACCAGATAGTGAGAGCAGACCAAATAACGCAGCCACAGGTTTGTAATTGTTGAACTTTGTTGAGACATCTGCCATTACTGCAACCATGCCTGGCTCGCACTCCGCTGGAAGAGCACTCTCTGTGATTTCTGGAATAGATGAGGTGGATTGGGAGAGACTGGAAGGCTACTCGATGGAGCAATTGAAAGGCTACAGTGTAAAATTCCGAGTCCCCCATGCTGGATTCAAGAGGAGAACCCAGTACGCCAAGGCGCTGAGAGCCTGGAAGGAGTCACGAGACCCACGGAATGCGGGGGACATCGTTCCACCCGACAACCTTGAGGAGCCCAGCAGAGTCCGGTCGCCAGAGGAGCTGGCAGACAGGGCAGCCGACAGGGCGCATGCAATGGAGATGGCAAAGTTGGCCGGACAAATGGAAATGGAAAAGCAGAAGTTGGCCCTGGAGGCACAACAACGCCAAATGGATCATGACATAAGATTGAAGGAGTTGGAGCTGAAGGCGAAAAGTTTGGACACCGCTCCTTCTGGTGGCAGCACTCCACCAGCGCAGGTAGAGTCCAAGGTGTACATCCCCAAAGATGTAGTAAAGGAGTATTTCAGAAAGGATGACATAGGGCAGTGGTTTAGGGCCTACGAGGTGGCCATGTCCTCACACCGGGTCCCTGAGAAAGACTGGGGAGCGGGGTTGTGGGGAAGGTTCCTTGCTGAAGGGCGTGACACACTGTTAGATTTACCCTTAGATCTCCAAACCTCATACCCCCATATGAAGGAAGCTTTAATGACCAGGTATGGGTTAACTCCGGAGCTATATAGACAGCGGTTCAGGGAGACGAAGAAGATCCCTGAGAGTACGTATGTGGAATATGTGACCTTTTTCTGCAGAGCGCTGGATGGTTGGGTGAAGGGTGGCAAGCACCTGGGGCTACTGCCCCCCGCTCCCTGGCGCCACCGAGGATTGAGAGCCCTGAGAGGCATACGGCCTGGGTCTCATCCCTGACTACTGTCAGTGGCCACTGTAGCATTTTGCTGTCTGTCTGTTGGGACACACCTGTGGGCCAGTTAAGGTTAGGTGCTGCACAGGTGGTGTCCACAGGTGAGGAGAAGGGTTCCCCATGGATTGGCTTGGTGGGCCCTGAGAGTATGGACAGAGGGAGTCCGATAGGTTCAGATTGGCGTAGAAATGGAGTCTGCCCCTGCAGTTGTGGGCCAGGTCCTTGTTCTATCGCCCCAAGCAGGGAAGACCATCGCGGTGGTGATTGGTCTACCCTGCGTTTTGGCTGGAAGGGGGTTGTGTTGGACTTGGCCCTTTTTGCAGGGTCATCCCTAAACTTTTTGCCTTCCTCCTGTATTTTTTCTGACCTGTTGTTGGCTGTTTTATGACTCTGGGCACCTTACCACTGCTGACCAGTGCTAAGGTGCATATGCTCTCCCTATGGTAAAATGTATACATTGATTGGTGTCCATGTTTGGCTTATTCGGTTTACTATCAGCCCCTAGTAAAGTGCACCAGGAGTGCCAGGGCTTGTAAATGCGAATGCTGCTGGTGGGCCTGCAGCGCTGGTTGCGCCACCCACAGAAGCGGCCTTGTAAAATGTGTCTAGGGTCTGCCACCGCAGACCCTGCGTGCAGTCTGGGACTGTCACGCTGACTGCGCAAGTGCCCCCACTTGCCAGTCCCTAAACCTTCCCTTACCTACATATTAGCCACCCCTCTGGTAGGCCCAAGGGCAGGGTGCATTGTAGGCATAAGGTAGGACATGCCCTGATGTGTGTGGCATGTCTTAGTAGTGAATTACAGCCCTTGTCGTTTTTCACTATTGAAGGCTACCTGCTCTCCATAGGCCGGAATGGGCTGCTGGGATCACGCCAACGCTGTGACCCCAGTGGACTCAGAGAGCATGGTAGAATGTCAAGTTTAGTATGCCTGAACTCAGAATAATAAAATACTTCTTGTAGTCAAGTTTATTTTAATATCCTGGGTTTGTAAATACTACTTTTAGAAAGTTAGTATTTACTGATCTGACCATCTCAGTCCGCCTCTGCTGTGTGTGTGTGTTCTGCCTAGCAACAGTAAGGAGCAGGGTTGGGGAATCCCCAGAGACAGGTTGGCTGCCAGGTGGTGGGTAGAGAGGTGACCCCAGGATGGGTGGGAGGAGTACACCTTGACTCTTGAATAGACCTGTGCTCTGCCACCACAAAGCCGGCGCCGCCCCCTGTGGAGCGGCTGATGTCTCTGCCCTGCTGCTGAAAGGAAAGAGCAGAGTCACCATAACAAAGTGCTCCAGAACTGGACTGAGCCAGGCCTAGGCCCCCTGGCGCTAAAGAACAAAAGAATCATGGTATAAAAGTAGGAGCCTGGCTCCTAAGAAATCAGAATCCTGTTTACCACAAAGAACCTCTGCCCGACTAGAAGGAGAAGGAGACGCTGGAGGAGCTGGCCTGCTGCCTGCCTTGCTGAGAAAGGAGAGGAAGAGACTATTGAAGAGACTTTGCTACTTTGTGCTTGAACATTCTCCAAGGGCTTGATCTGAGCTTGCCCCCTGAACTGAACCCCAGGACCAGTGGGTTCTCTGTGCTTTTGCTCGTCCTGCAATTCGAGCCGTGTGTGCATCCCGCTGGAAAAGAGACTGCGCCCCTCATCGCCCCTCCTAGGGCCGTGACACCCAGAAGCTTGCCTGCCTCAAACCCGTGAGAGCCCCGCTCCGTCCAGAGCCGCTCTCTGTCCCCGGGCCAGGCCGCCTGCATCCCTGTCACCGCCTGCTACTGGAGCGCGCTGACCGCGCTATCACCCCTCCCGCCGGAAGCCGTCCGACGACTGTGATCTACGCCGGGTCATCCAGCTGCACTGACTGTGCCCTGTGACCCCGCTTCGCTATCCCCGGACATCTCGGGCCGCGCCGCCCCCGCTGTGGAGACCCTCCTGCACCGCCGTGCTAAAGGGTCGCTGGCCGCGCCTGCCTACGTGCCCACACCTGCTGATTGAGGACCCAAGAACACTTCCCAAGCTGAGAGTCGCACCGACCGGTGCCGACTCTCCACATCACGAAAGAAGTTCCAGTATCGGGCTCGGGGCCCGCAACGCCTTATTTCCCCGTTCGCAGGAGCCGATCTCTGTGAGTACTGGGAACCACAAGTAACATTTGCAAGAGACTACAAAGTATCCATTTGAAACTACGAACCAAGAACATTTGCCTGCTGTATAACCTGGTGGCCTAGCGAAAACGTTATTGGTCTTGTGATAAGTCTGCTGAGATATATATACCTATTTTTACATAAAGAAGCGTATTTTTATATATATCCAAGTCTGGTGTCCGTTTCTGGGGGGATTAATGTATTTACTGTGTGTACGATTGTAAGTGCTTAACCAACAACGCCTGAGGAATCGCCTTGGCTGCTCACGCCACGCACCTAGAGGGTGAGCAAGGGTCATTCGCAAGGGGTTATCCTGCGCCCTGACGTGGAGGAGAGGGTTCCTGCTTGACACAAGGGCAACCTTGCGCCAACCAGAGATCCCCGACTCTAACAAAGATCTTGGACGTAAAGAGATGATTCTTTTGGTTGTCTTATGATCAACGTGGAATCTGTTTTTGAAGAGTTTCCCTAGCTGTTGAGCCAGGACTGGCACTTGCTGTGTGCATTTCTCCTAATTTTCTGATGAAAAGTTCCCGGCGCGTAATCACGTTTGTGTCTGCCTCCTATAGGTTATCTCAAAGTACCTTTGCTGAAGCCTGCAATATTTCTGGTTGGTTGGTGTTGCATTTTATCCTCCTGACGTTCACAGTGTATA
The DNA here is from genome assembly GCF_964204655.1 of Triturus cristatus. NCBI lineage: Eukaryota > Metazoa > Chordata > Amphibia > Caudata > Salamandridae > Triturus > Triturus cristatus. Next base: position 386,328,097 of record NC_140589.1, on the reverse strand, counting down.
TGGGATCTGGATCCTCCACAGGCTAGGCTAGTATCGGACTGGAGGTGCTCATGGTGATTTCCTGTGGTAGATGATCGCCTTGGTCTTGTGTTCCTATCTGGAAGCCTGCAATCTTGCTTATAAGTGGTAAGGTTACGAAGGTGTAATCTATTAACGTACTGGCATCAGCATTGTGAAATGTTGCCGCCGGGTTTGTTCTCCCGGGAAATGCCTATTTAGTGTCACAAAGCTAAAATGTCCATATCCCTTATGAGGTTCCTGCAGAATCTTGATTGGTTTGTCCAGTTGCTCTCTTCCTAGCGGGGATGTTCCAGGCCTTAAATTGTTCCTCCAGTGGCTCATCTCTTTTTTGTTGCCCTAGTAGGTGCATATTAAAGTCATAAGTCAGCAGTATGTTGTACATTGATTCTTCTGAGAGCAATCTGGTTATTTCAGATCCCATCAATTCGACTCCTTTGATTTTGTCGCGTGAATGTATGTATAGGTTTAGCACTATTATTTGTTGTTTTATGTTGCCATCCCAAATATTCATTCTGAAAGCTTTAATTGCATTTGTGGGGGTTTTAATAGTGTCTACATCTTTGGTTGCCATTATGATCCTAATTGAGGAGTAAATTGCTAGTCCGCCGTTTAGGTGCCCGAATTTGGCACCTTTTACTTCTCGCAAGTGATGTGTTTTGAAGCCAAGTAGATGAATAGGTTCATCTAACCATGTCTCTTGTAGTAAGATGAGGTCAATGCCTTGGAAGTAATCCAGAAAATCTCTATCCGATGTTTTGTTTCCTGATGCGTTTATATTCCAAGAGCAGATTTGTATCTGTTGGTCGCCTGCTGGAAGTTGTTTTGTTCTGAGTCAAGTACTCTCGCCATGGTGATTTATTGTTCTGGCTAACCAGGTCCAGTCTTCTGGTATGGTTGCTAGGTTCAGTTTTTTTTTATTCTGTCAGCAGTGCTTCCATGCTGCGGACCCCTTTATGCACGGATTGTGGCTACGTGCCCAATGATGAGGTACATGGAGTTGCTTGCTCATGTCTATTTGAGATCAGGGGATCTGGGTAGCCTGCCTTTTGATAGAGGTGTGTTTTGATTCCCCAGACCTTTAGTTGGACCTCATCATCCAGAATTCTCCTCACTGTTTCCTATGAGAACCAGGTTGCCTTTGTTGCTTCTCGGCTTGAGAGTTTCTTAATGGTTTTGAACTCTCTTTTTTCAAAGGTCATGTGAGCTTATGTCCGCCAAGCTATTGATTGATAAAAATAATCCTAGAATGTTCCCTCTATTGAGAATATCCCCATGACATCTAGACTTGTATTCAGGAATGAACCGGATAGTACGGCTTTTAAGTTGTGGCTGATTGTTAGTTGGGAGTTTAGCCTGAGTGGCCTGGCCCTCCTGAAGGTGGAGATTAAGAGAGTCAGCTTGACCTCTGAAGTCTTCCATTTGCGGTGGGATTTGCTTTTGTTGAAGAGACTGGATGTGCGTGCCTATTATTAGTTGAAGTGTTCGGGTTGCTGCTACTTGCAGTCTTCATGCTATTGTCTGATGCTTTGTGAGATGGCTTGGGCAGTTCGTCCTCAGCCCTTTACAGCTCAGATTCAGGGCCCCCTTTAGTCAATGTGGCCAATTGGCTCAATTTGTTGCCCACTTTTAGAGACAGTAATTCTGATGTATTGCTGTCAGCTGGCCTGGCTTTCTCACATATATGGTCAGCTGGTGTGTTAGCTGAGCTTTTCAATATGGGGCTTGAGTGATTTAGGTATATTACATCATATCATATCATTTTGGGAATCCTTTGAGGGGCCTTTTCGCCATCCCTTGTTGATCATCACCTCTGTACCGCCGGATGATCCCTCTATCGGGCCATATACTTGGGCCTCCTGAGCCGTTGTGCTTGGAATGTTTGTCACTTACTTGATGTCTGCTAAAAGGTTCCATATCACCGCTGGGAGGGTTGAAAGTTTAACTACTATGGCGACATAGGTGCAGTGTGTTTGTATTAGTTGTGTATCTGCCTGAGCCCTTTTTCTCAAATTATTCATATCTGATAGTCTGTTATCGATGTTTGAGACATGAGTGGCCACCAAATTAAGGATAAATGGTTGAGTGTCCATCTTGTCAGAGTGATACTGCATTGACTTGATGGATAGCTGCATGGTGTCCAATAAAGATGACCAGAGCTTTTCTGTGTTCATTTGATTTGCTTCTTTGGTGTGGGTTTGATAGACGCGAATAGCCTCTGCCTACGTAGAGCCAGAGGAATGTAGAGGTTTGTGCCGCTCCTGTTCATATGGTGCGTGAGCAAGAATATTAGCTGTTTTGCTATTAAGCTTCTCCATACTTCCCATTTCTGAGTCCCTGTTGTAAACTGCTAGGCAGTTAGAGGATAAATAGAGTGCTGTGCCGAGAGCGCCAGAGCTAAAGCAATTGGTTGTAGCTGACTTGTCTCGCTGTGGTTCTCTGTTATCAGTGCTCCGTGGGTTCCTAGCCCCGCTTGAACTTGTTAAAGTGTCCAGGATTTCCTGATCTGTCACCGGACTAGAGTGGCATAAATCCTTTGACTCCAGTGCCTCCTGGAGCTGAGGAGCCTCGTAGATGGTTTGTTTTTGTTTCCCTTTAAGGGTAGCTTTGATGCGTGCTTACATAGAGCCATGTGCCGGGCTTACTAGCGACTATATGAGTACCTCATTGTAGATTATAGATGGGGAGGTTGAGGTGGAGGCGACCATTTGAGCTTTTTGATTTTTTGGGGGGATGGAACTTGTTCTTCTTGACAGAATTCTGATGGTTGGTTCGAGCTGTGGACCTATGTCAGACTCGGTCAGAGCAGAGAGTGATCTTGTTGTTGTTTTCAGGTTTGCCCAGGGTGCATCTGTGCTAGGGTATATTTTGGAGAATTGTGATGGGGTCTCCATTTGTTGAGTCCACGTTCATTTCCTTTAGGACTGTTCCTCATTGGTGGCCACCTGAGCATGGAGCGGTTTTAGCCCTGTTCATGTTCTCTTCCATTCCTAGCTAGGTCTTGTCTGCATTAAGACTTGGGTGGTCTGCTGCCACTGGGCATAGGGGGGAAGGGAGGCCATTGAGACTTTCATTGCTGGAGCAAAGTGCCACCGCCACATCCCTCATAAATGAGAATTTTGTGTAGATTTTGTGCTGGTAGGTGCTTTTTATAGTTCTAGCAGGCTGAGTGGGATTTAGGTCTATCAATATCCGGTGGTGGTGGTGGGTGCTCTCTTCCATCGTTAGGTTTTCCTTATTAGTGGTTTTGTTGTGGTACTTGTTCTTTTTTTCCTTTCACTAAGTATGGATGTGACCATCCATCTCTCTTTCCCAGATCTCATCTATTTGCACCCCTGAGGTTCCTGGCAGCCCATGTGTTTTAGATGGATAGTTTGATGTTTTGCTTGCTAATATTTTGCATGATATTTGGTCTTTTTTTCCTTCTTCCTTTGCTTTATTTGCTTTTGATTTGTCCTTGCATGTCTCCTGTATGCTAGCAGTACTGAGCTGTGCTTGTGTTGAGCCACTGCTGTTAGAGTGTCCTGTGATCAGCCTGCCTGATCCGGCTTTTGATTTGCTGATTTCCCTTTTTCCACTGTTCTTATGCTCTTGCTGTTTGTGCAGTCTCTCGCTGCCCCTTATTGCAATTTCTATGGGGTTTTCCTGGCTTCCTGGCTTTGAAGGGTTTGAAGGGTTGAGAGATTGGGGGTTTTGGGCGAGGGGTGTCATTCAGCTCTGTGGTTTATTGAAGTGTTGACTGCATGCTTTCAAAGAAACTGGGACAAATTCCAACCCCGTGTCCCTTGTTACCTGTGCAGATGTGGACCAGGCCCCCTGGCACCTTGGGTTTCCTGCAGTTCACTCGTGCCTCCTCAGAAATCACTGTCGCTGCCCATAGAAGAAATGAAGGGAGAGGCGGAGTCAGCAATCGGCACCAAGCCTTGAGATGCGGTCCTCCGATAAGTCAGCTCCGGTCACAACTATATTCAGGTGCAAGTGTCACCTCCTCCCACCCCTCTGGTTCAGGAAGGCTCATCAGCCTCATGATGGGCCACCAGGATATACAGGGCACACTTCAGCTCCCTTTGTGTGTGATTGTCTAGAGTGAATTCACAAAGCTCAGCTGTCAACCAACCCAGACATGTATACTAGGGACAGGCAGAGGCACAGAATAGTTAAGTAAGAAAATGCTAACTTTCTAAAAGTAGCATTTTCTGACCTGCAATTTAAAAAATAACTCTACAAAAAGATGTGTTTTTAAACTGTGAGTCCAGAGACACCTAGCACCAATTTTCTATCTACTCCCAATTGGAAGATACCGTTTTAAGATGTTGCATGGCACATCCAATGCTAACCCATAGGAGATATAGGTCTTGCTATACTGAAAAATTAATTTAGTAGTTTTCACTACCAGGACATGTAAAACTCACAAGTACATGTCCTACCTTATAAATACACTGCACCCTGCCCATCGGGCTAACTTAGGCCTACATTAGCTGTGCCTTACATGTACTAAAAGGAAAGGTTTGGGCCTGGCAAGTAAGTGAACATGCCAGGTCAACATGGCAGTGGTCTGTATGAACCTGTAAGTGTGTCTTAAATAAGAAGGGTCTTAGCTTCTTCAGTGCTCAGACATCAGCAAAAGAATCCCTCTCTATTGCACTCCACCTCTGTTCCCTGGGAAGTAACCTCCGACTAATGAAGGCTACAGGTTGATCTAGGCTCTCTTCACCATGCTCTGAAGCATCAGTCTGCACCATTCATTTCTTGGAGACGTCAAGAAACAGGAGCACGGGTGCCATGCACATGACCTCCTTCAGAGTGTCAAAGGCAGTCGGGCATGCCTCTGTCCAGATCACCTGAAGGGACTCCTTCTTGTAATTCAGCTCTGTCAAGGGGACAACAATGGTGCCGTATCCCTTCACAAACTGCCTGTAGTAATCAGTGAGACCACAAAAGGCTCTCACTTCTACCTGGGTCTTGGGGTGCCCAAGCCAGAATGGTGTCAATCTTTGTTTGTGGCAGCTGCACCTTGCTGCTCCCTACCTGGTGTCCAATGTTTACCACTGACCCTTATGCTCTGCAGGGCCTTCAACACCTCACTGAGGTGGTACACATGGCCCTTTCAAATGGATCTAAAGACCTCAATGTCATTAAGGTAGGTGGCACTGATGTTTTCAAACTCAGCTAGGACGTGGCTGACCATCCTCTGGAATGAGGCTGGGGCATTCCTCTTCTGGTGTTGAGAACATGGACCTCTCTTGTGCCCCCTCAGTAAAGGCAATCTGCCAGTACCCAGGCATTAGGTCAAACATGCTGAGGAATTTTGCAGTTCCAAGCCGATCAACAAACTCATCAGTCTTGGTGATGACATTGAGCCCATGGTAGTCAACACAGAACTGCATTTCAGGCACTGGGTGGGGCAGCCTTGGGGACCAAAGCCACTGGGCTGGACCAAGTAAGCATCTCAGAGACTTCCTAATTGATGCTGTTCCTCACTCTGTCAGACAACCTCTAAGACTTGGGCTTAACAGGAAGGCTGTCCCGAGTGTCAGTATTGTGGGTGCTATAGAATACAGTTGCACTCTCTTGGACTAAGAGCGTGTCTCCCTCTTGCACTCAAAAATTGGGTTCAATGGTTTTTATTGCAGTAAACGATTCTTCAAATGCTGTTTAGTTTGAATGTCTTTTTTTGTTATCATAAGGTTAATCCATAACCAATATTTTGATTATAACACACTTGTAAGTGCTTTGAATTGGTATTCATTCAAAGTGCCCGGTGCCCAATGCATTTCGGGCATGAGTGCCCTTCATCAGGGGTTAATGTGCTGTAAATAAGGAAACAGGATATCAGCAAATGTAAGAACTTGAAATTTGTGCAGAAAGGGGCGTGATGTTAGACAAGTTAATGCAACTGTGCACGGAATGTAGGTACGTGATATACTGATGCATGTAGTGCAATCAGTAGAACAGTAAACCAGAGTGGCTGTTAGTGCGGAAATCTAAAACCATCGGCGATTACCGCGTAGTATCATTCGGGGGTAACAGGAAAGATGCTGGAGTGAATAGCGTACGTGTTGTAAAACGAATTGCAATTCGGTTGGTGTAACGTGCAGGGGCGTGGTATGTGAGTACAATAAACCTCGGTGATTGGAAACTCCTGTGTTGTTTAAGGAAAAGCCGGTGATGAAAAGTGTGGCTGGTATCTAAGTAAACAGCCGTGATTAATGGAACGAGTGGAGAATGAACCGTACTTACAAAATGCGCATGGGTGACTGTCTTCTAGATCATCTTCATACTCAGGAGGACTTACCTGATTGCACCTCCAACCGGATTACCATACTCATCACCTTTATCCTACTGAGGAGTGCGTTACCCTGTTTATTTCACAGTATTGTGGGTGCACCATTGGGTGACACCAGGGATGCGTGAGAACAGACAGGCAAACTGCCCAAGCAGCTGGTGACAGTCCCTCTGATGGTCTAGTGTCAGAGTAGGAGAGAGGATCAAACCCTCTACTAACCCATCTTGCTCTTTGGAAGACAGGAGGTAGGGGAGGGGTTCACTCTCCTCTTTCATCTCATCATCAGTGACCAAGAGCATGGTTAAATCAGATCTCTCAAAATGTGGTTTGAAGCAGTTCAGGTGTAGGACCCTCAAAGGGTTCCCAGAAGTCTGCATGTCCATCAGGTAAGTGACATCACTCTTGCGCTCCTTCACCTCAAATAGCCCAGACCAACGTTCTTGTAGAGCATGGGGCAATACTGGCACATCACCCACAGCTTCTGACCAGGCTTAAACTTAAACAGAGTGGTATTCTGTTCATATCAACATTTCATTTCCTCCTGGCTAACTTCCAGATTCTCCTGGGCCAATTTTCGGAAGCAGACTCTCTGGTTTTGGATGGCCAGCATGCAATTCTTGCTTTTTTAAAGAAATCGATGATGGCACTTTGCATTCAAACTTAACATTGATGCGTGGTGTATAAACTATGCACACAGTTTTTTTCCTCTATGTGATGCTTTATGTGAACTTCATTTCTGGGGGCATATACGTTCGTACAAATTGATTCCAAGATGGCACCCATAGTAGCAATCTATTAATTCCAGTCTTCATTAGCTCGAACAATTTAAATCACTACACCCTCCCCTGATCCGCACTCCTACGTGAGACCCGGACCCTGTTGCTAAGATTTAATACGTCATGACTGGATCAGTAAGAACTTATTTTTTTGGGGTCTTTACCCTCTGTTCTTCTGAGCTATGGGACCACAATTTATTGAGCTTCATTTTCTTGATGCGCAGTTTTCGGCTACAATTGAGGCACCCACCTCATTCTTCAGGAACGTTCTAGCACAAGAGAGGGACATGTTTGAGACTCTTTTAAATGGTAATAGACTGACCTGTCTGTGAATGTTGTTAATCCCACGGGTCTTTTCGTTCCATTTCTTCAGATAGACTAATCTGTATGATGAGCAAGCAAGAACTCGCAGGTCTGCGGTGAGGGTTGCCAGCATCTTGGGGATCTTGGCACTATCGGCATGCGGTTTTTAATGTTGCATGTTAGATTCTCCTTTTTACGGAGGGTTAGTAGTTATGTTATTTGGCAGCAACAATGGCATTGATCTTTGTGAACACTTTGGTTTGGTTAGTAACCGAGAATCAATTTCACCACGGTGTCGATATTCTTCACTTGAAGGTGCGTTTAAACACATATGCTTTTATTCACTCTGACTCGCCATTTCACACCTTGCAGGAACATTTATAGCTACACATTATAATCAGTTTAGAACACACAAATGTATAAGCTGGCATGTGTTTTGTCCACTGCAAATCAACCATGTATGTACACTAGAACTCTCTATTTTGTTTTCATTACAGATTTTCCCTTGAAGAAGGGACTTGCATCCCGAAAGGCATTGGGCACACATTCTGAATGTAGTTTTGTAAAATTCATGGATCTTTATGATTTGTATTCTTTGTATATAGAGTGTTTGTATATTTGTATTGGATCATTGTTTATTGTAAAAACAAAGTGCACATACATAAATAATATGTGAAGTACATCAACTCAATGGCTAAAACTGCCAGGTTTCACATGAGCTACCTGAGGAAACTAAAACCTTTCTTGATACCTCAGACCTAAAAATGGCATTCCAGGCATTAGTTATCTCCAGAATCGAATACCGATGCTTAACCCTTTCAGGCCTGCCCAAGATCTCCATAGCCCCCCTAAAAGCTTGCCTCAACGCCGCCGCCAGACTCTTAACAGGCTCAAAAAATCCGACCACATCTCACAGCGTCTGAAGGCGCGGAACTGGCTTCCTCTTGAAGTCAGAATCCAACTCAAACTAGCATCTATCACCCACAAAGCACAACACACGAAATCCTCAGCATATCTCGCCCAGAAAGTCATGGTTTCTGGAGGAGCCAGAAACTCCAGGTCCACCAGATACTTTGTGCTCCAGCCACCCTGCTTCCGAATGGAAAAACTTACAATCGTGCTTTCTCTGGGGCCGCACCAAGAATCTGGAACTTGCTGTCATCTTTCATCAGAAAAATTCCCTCTCTGTCAATATTTAAAAAGGAAGCCAAAACCTTCCTAATAGGCAAGTTTCGTCTATTAACCATGCATTGCACACACCGCTCAGTGGCTTTGCTTATTTTTGTTGCAGCTAGAGTTTGGATTGACTGGCTGCTATACATCTTGTACTGACCTTGCACTCCCACAAATGTATTTGCTGGATTTCTCTGCATTATGATCTGAACATTGTATTCGCCCTGTTATTCCCCAAATGTTTCACCTCTTTCTACTCCTACTGATGTTTTTTTAAATAACTAAATACATTTAGAGAACTCCGTACTTTTATTTTTGTTCCTGCCCACCCTTGGCGTAGTCTCCCACATACAACTTCTTTTGGACCCTGATACTGAACCAGAGGTCTGCCTCGTTAACAATCTTCCTTGGGTCAGTCAGCTTACTATCAATCAAGTTCTGGTACAGCTCTGGAAAACATAGACTAAACATGTGCTCTTGTGCAATCAAATTGTACAGCCCCTGATAGTCTGTTACCTCACTGCCCTTCACCAAACCATCCTGTGCCCTGCAAAAGGAATCCACACATATCTGGGAACCAAATTTCTCACTTATTCTAAACTTCTTCCTGTATCTGTCTGAGGTTAGACCATGTCTCCTGGTTAGGGCTTCCTTGATCGTGGGGTACCTCATCTGGTCTACTTGCCCCAGGGCCAACAAGTGCCTCCCACCTCCACTGCAAAAGGCATCCTCAAGCCTACCCCCCAATATCTGTAAGGAACCCTGTGCATGTGTAAAGCTGCCTCATAGCTGTGAAACCACTGATCTATGTAATTTCCCACTTGATAATCAGCCACTAGACTCTTGGGTATGTGTACCTTTCCCTCAGAATACACTGCCACCATCTGTGCTGAACTTGGCTTTTAAATCAAGCCCCTCAAGCTCAGCTCCTGAGCTAGAAGCATCTTATTTTCCTCCATTGCCAGTGAATCTTTTTCCAAATCCATTTTGACTTTGGTCAGCTCCAACTTGAGCTTCCTTTTTTCCTGCCTGTCCCTCAACTCTACTGAGGACAGGCTTTTAGAGAAAACACTGCTCCCTGCCCTAGAGGGTGCCATTCCCCCAGGAAGAGCCTTATCTCAAGTAAATCCAAAAACCTACTCTTTTCCTCCATATTCCACAACCTCATTCCCATCTTCTTGGTGCCCAGCTACCTCTCTGACTGCCTACCAGGCACTCAGTATCTTGTGCAGCTCCTCCTTTCTAGTAAGGCCTTTAAGAAATCACTTGAAATCCCTGAAAAACTTTTCGAGCTGAAATATAGTATAGATTTCCAAACTCTCCTGCTCAAACTCCAAATCTGCAGGTATAGTTGATGCCTCTCCACACTGAGACATGATTTCCAAAACAAAAAAGAGTAGTATACACCAATCACAGAATGCAATGCAGAAATACAAGTCTGTGGTAATCTGTCAGGAAACGTCCACATCAGGTGCGAAATCCGTGTGAACTTTATTGGTAATACAGAGCTGCCCGCAGAGCAGGACACAAATTCACCACGTCTCAGCAACTGACACAAAATCTCCACACACAAAACTCTACATTCTTTCTGGTTCTGGCTACAGTCTTTTACCAGAACCAGAAACAAATGTCTAGAACACTACATTTTACTTTTCCCCTTAAACACAACAGAAGCATAAAACAGTCCAAGCCTACCCAAAAAAAAGACCCATCCTAAATAAAAAAAAACTAAAATTAAAACAAAAACAGTAATTGCAATAATGCCAAATATTCACGGTGATGCGCATTTCTTCTCCCAATTACATCAAAAGAAATAGAGAAGTAGACAGGCACATACTTACAATGTCATTGACAAACATATCAGTTTATTGCCTGAATCTCAAAGGAATGTGTATTAAAACGGTTGCTTCTGTGCACACCAGGTCCCTCAACTGCACTCTCGCAGGCTCCTCAGCCACTTTTTGTACCTGACGCTTGCATTTAACCCCATTTACTGCCTCCAAACCCATCCTTTACTAGAATGCTTCTCCTCAATTTCTCCATTCCCAAACCATGTGAGAATTTGACCACCTTGCTACATTCCACCAATTAGTACCGGAAACTCTCACTGCACTATCACAAACCTTATCTAACACAAAACGTCCATCTAACTTACGGCCACCCTTCTTATCACATCCCCCTTTTTAATAAACACACTATTATCAACACTCACCTTAATCATTCTGACCCGATTACGATTGTCAAAACTTTCTTTTTGTCTTAACTCGACTTCTTCCCCCTTCGTTCTTGCCCTTGCATCCCAAACATTCATGCCAAACTTTTTACATTTGTTCATCCAATTCGGCATATCTTGGTAGCCGGCTCCCTTCCTCTCAGCATTTCAAAAGGCGAGACTTGGGTAGTAGAATGTGGAGTCGTCCAGTAAAACGAAAACATAGGCCATACTGCATTAACCACTACACACCTGTTATTAACTGCCCACTGAACACAATGGACTAATAGTCGGTTCATGCGTTCTATCTGGTCATTAGTTTGTGGATGATATAAAGATGTCTTCAAGTGCTTGACATCACCAACTTTGAGAAACCTCCCAACCTCTTCATTAACAAATTGAACCCCATTGTCCTAAATCAAGAACCGAGGGTAACCTTCTCTGAGAAACATTTCCTTGAGGAAATCAATGACTGCTCTGGTCGAGTAGAAACTTAACCTCAATGACTGCATTGGGTCCAGGCACAAACTTAACCTCTGGCCACTTCAAGTATAAATCAACTGCTACCAATGCAAAACGATACTGCCCCGGCAGTTTATTGAACGAACCTACCAAGTCAACAACAATTTTTTCTCAGGCTCTCCCTGGAGATTCAATGGGTTGTAGAAAAGGTGTCCTCACAACCAACTACTTCTCTGAGGTTAGGCATACCGCACATTTTCCAAGAAAGATTTAACCTCCCTATCCATATAAGGCCACCACAAAGTTTACCTCATCCTTTTTTTGTGAACTTTGCTCACATGTGTCCCCCATGAGCAATCTGTATGAACTTAAACCTTAAACAATGGGCTGTACCAACTTATCACCCTGAGTAGGAGACCATCATGCACTGAAAGTTCATTGGAAACTTTCCAGAATGGCTGACACAAAATTGAAAATGACCTTTCACTAGGCCATCTCCTAGCAACACACCCCATAACTATTTTCATAACTTCTTCCCAATCCATTTCTTCTCTCTATTCACATTCCGTAATTGCATACATTCAATCCAGAGCCACTGAAGCAATAGAACAACTTTCCTCCATAGTCTCTACATCTTCCACACCATCTTCCTGAATTGTAAAACCAATGGCGTAGCTAGGGGGGGGCGGTGGGGGCGGTCCGCCCCAGGCGGCACTATTTTCGGGGCGGCCAGCGGCAGCTGCGTGGCACTGGTGCTGTCACTGAGCAGCCAGTACACCACACGTGTTACTGTACGTGCAAGCGCACCTGCTTGCACCCAAATGCCGCATCACACAAAATGCTGCTCCACCTAACTTGGTGGTGGTGCGGCGCCGGGCCCGGCTTACTGTTTATGTGGGTCCCAGGGCCGTCAATCTTGTAGCGAGCGTAAAGCGCTACCAATGACGGCCCTGGGAACAATTTGTGGCCAGCCCCGCGGTGTCTACTGCAAGCAAAGCTACATGCCTATCTTTCCCTTCTCCATAAACCCCCTCGTTTTAGACTCTTCCTGCTCCCAGCCTGACCAGTCCTCCCCAGTCCCTGCGGTGTGTTCGAAGGCAGAGTGAAGGTGAGGGTGAGTGTGTCTTCTCTGTTTATTTAAACTTTTCAGTATCGCGTGCACGAATTCAAAGCACATTTCACGAGAGTTTATTTTCCGCCACATTGAGAAGAGCTGTGAACTGGGAGACAGAAAGCATCGGTGGGGGTGGATAGAAGGTAATAGGGTTACAAGAGAAGCAGACACAAGGGGAGGCGGTGCAGGCAGAGGGGGAGATGGTGCACGCAGAGGGGGAGATGTGCAGGGGGTGAGATGGTGCAGCAGGCAGAGGGCGAGACAGGACAGGCAGAGGGGAAAATGGTGCAGGCAGAGGCTAGATTTGCAGAGGGTGAGATGGTGCAGGCAGAGGGAGAGATGGCGCAGACCGAGGGTTCAATGGTGCAGACAGAGGGGAAGATGTGCAGAGGGTGAGATGGTGCAGGCACAGGGGGGGTTGGTGCAGACAGATGGTGACACGGTGCCCTCAGAGGGCGAGATGGTGCAGGGAAGGGGGGCGTGGTGCAGGAAGAGGGTGAGATGGTGCCAGCAGAGGGAGAGATGGTACAGGCCAAGATTGAGATGATGCAGGCAGAGGGTAATGTAGCGCAGGCAAGCGGTAGATGCTGCCAGCAGAGGGGGAGATGGTGCAAGCAAAGGGGAGATGGTGCAGGCAGAGGGTGATGTGGCGCAGACAGAGGGTGATGTGGCGCAGACAGAGGGTGATGTGGCGCAGACAGAGGGAGAGATGGTGCAGGCAGAGGGTGAGATGGTGCAGGCAGAGGGTGAGATGGTGCAGGCAGAGGGTGAGATGGTGCAGGCAGAGGGAGAGATGGTGCAAGCAGGCAGAGGGAGAGATGGTGCAAGCAGGCAGAGGGAGAGATGGTGCAGGCAGAGGGAGAGATGGTGCAGGCAGAGAGTGAGATGGTGCAGGCAGAGAGTGAGATGGTGCAGGCAGAGAGTGAGATGGTGCAGGCAGAGGGGAGGTGGTGAAGGCAGAGGGGGAGATGGTGCAGGCAGAGGGTGCGATGAGATGATGCAGGCAGAGGGTGGGATGGTGCAGTCAGAGAGTTATATGGTGCTCTCAGAGGGCGAGATGGTGCAGGGAAGGGGGACGTGGTGCAGGAAGAGGGTGAGATGGTGCCAGCAGAGGGAGAGATGGTACAGGCCAAGAGTGAGATGATGCAGGCAGAGGGTAATGTAGCGCAGGCAAGCGGGAGATGCTGCCAGCAGAGGGGGAGATGGTGCAAGCAAAGGGGAGATGGTGCAGGCAGAGGGTGATGTGGCGCAGACAGAGGGTGATGTGGCGCAGACAGAGGGAGAGATGGTGCAGGCAGAGGGTGAGATGGTTCAGGCAGAGGGTGAGATGGTGCAGGCAGAGGGAGAGATGGTGCAGGCAGAGGGAGAGATGGTGCAGGCAGAGGGAGAGATGGTGCAGGCAGAGAGTGAGATGGTACAGGCAGAGAGTGAGATGGTGCAGGCAGAGAGTGAGATGGTGCAGGCAGAGGGGAGGTGGTGAAGGCAGAGGGGGAGATGGTGCAGGCAGAGGGTGCGATGAGATGATGCAGGCAGAGGGTGAGATGGTTCAGTCAGAGAGTTATATGGTGCAGGCAGAGGGGGAGATTTCTGCAGGCAAAGAGAGATGGTGCGGACAGGGGGTAAGATGGCGCAGGCAGAGGGTGAGATGGCGCAGGCAGAGGGTGAGATGGCGCAGGCAGAGGGTGAGATGGTGCAGACAGAGTTATATGGTGCAGGCAGAGGGCGAGATGGTGCAGGCAGAGGGCGAGATGGTGCAGGCAGAGGGGAAGAGGGTGCAGAAAAAGCCTGTAGCCGGAGGTAGGTGTTTTGGGGGTGCACGATCCCCAATAACAACACTTGGGTCTTGGTGATGGGCATGGGTTTCGATCCCTCACAATATCTTTTAATGAAAGACATAATATGGTGAGATTTAAAAGAATGTTGCACATTTTGAAGTATTTTTTAACTGTTATTATTCTATATTTACAACTGTTTGTAATAATATATTGGAAATGGCACATTTTAAAGCACAGTGAGCAAGGGACACTGCTACTTTCAGTAAATATGTGTTAAATGCTCTCCAATAAAACTGCTGAAAAGTAAACACACATGAATGTAATTAGACGTGGTATTGTGTGCTCCCCCTCAGCACTCCTTTGGGGAAAGCTGTGACAAAGGCAGCGTTTCTAGGTACATTTTGTAAACAACCATTGATAATAATTTAGGGCCTCGTTTATGAAAAGTGTGGCATCGCTGGTTAAAAACAGCGATGCAACACTTTTCATTGCGCCCTCCTTGCAACACAGTGGATGCGTCGTATTTACTGTATGGAGCTCCATGTCCCAGGTAGTCAACAGATACGTCAGGAATCCTGACGTATCTGTTGGCACAGTAATGACGCATTGCTGGAGTGTGCCAGAAACTTGAGGCAACTCTAGCAATGTGCCATTGACCATGGGCGAGTCCCACGTGAAAGGCCCTGCGTCAGTCCTTACGCCTGCTTGAAGCAGGCGGAAGGATTGTGATGCAGTCAAGTTGTAGAAGTGGCGCAGTGAAATCAGTGGCGTAGCACTATTTTCGTGGTGGCCAGCGGCAGCTGCGTGGCACTGGTGCTGTCGCTGAGCAGCCAGTACACCACACGTGTAACTGTAAGTACAAGCTCACCTGCTTGCACCCAAATGCCGCACCACACAAAATTCTGCACCACCTCCACCTAACTTGGTGGTGGTGCGGCGCCGGCGTACTGTTTATGTGGTCCCAGGGCCATCAATCTTGTAGCGAGCATCAAGCGCTACCAATGACGGCCCTGGGCATAATTTTTGGCCAGCCCCGCGCTGCAGCGGTGATGCACACTATCGCGCACGCCGCACACCACCACGTGCGCTCTCTTCTGAGTGGAGGAGTCTCGTGCCGGGAAATACAGATCTGCTGCAGACACTGTCTGCATTTCACACGGGTCGGATGTCCGGTCTGTTTCCTTTCCCTTAACCACAGTGTTACTGGGTAGGAAGTGCTTTCATTGGATGTCTGTTGAGCGCGCAGCTCTTCCACTGTATGTGAACAGCAGAGTGGGTGACTGCCTCGTCGCCAATGGCGTTCAAGCGTTTGAGCAACCAGGCGTTATAGCAGTCCATAGCACGCACAGGTTTTTGCATGTGGGGCATACTGAATTTTCTCTGATTTGCCTTGTTTGCGTAACAAGAAATGTAACCAATATATTTTCTCTCCTTCTTTCCTATAATTTTATAATCAGTTTTTGTTTTGTTATTTTGTGTTCTGTTTTTATTTCTGAAAAACCTTTGCATAAAATGATTTATGAACATAGGTTGCATCTTGGAATTTATTTGTTATCCCTTTTTACCCTGGTTCATCAGTTGACATAATATTGACACGAGCAACCCCCTTGAGCCATTCCCTTAAAAGCAAACAGCAAAACTTGTCCAAAAGAGCATTTGATCTGATCAATGTTTGCACGAATGCAGGCCATCTGCACATTATCTGAGTAAAATGCATCATTGCAGCGCGCTACAATTCTCTGCTCGACTGTATTATCAGCAGCTGATTAGTATTAATCACGTCGGGGTCCACACTATATTTACTTCTGGGTCGATAAATCGAGTTCCTTATTGACTAGTGCACTAATAACACTTGTTATGTACGGCGTTATAAATTTTAAATTATAAGAGTACAAATGTATATGTACCAACTAGTGCCTGTCATGTGCGACACCGCCAACCAGTTTTGGCTATTAAGATAATATTTTTGGCACATACTTTCAATGTTTAAAATGCAACTACAATTCCTAGAATGCGGCCAAAAAGGCAAGACAAGCTGGAAGTGTGGCCACATAGCATTTGACCATATCACTTGAACTTGTGCTTGGAATCATGGCAGTCGTAGTCATAATTTGAACATAGCCTGTAGGTGTTGCTCAAGTCACAGATTTAGCCAATGGCGATAACGGTGCGTACTTTTTGTGAGAAATCAAACCATTCTCCACTGAACGGATGGAGTGGAACGTAGAATGGCGGGAATACGCAAGGGCCTCTCCTTGTGGCGCGCGATACTCTTTTATCCTGGGTTAGAGGGGATTGTTTGCAAAAGTGTGTGGATGAAATTGTTTTTCGGCTCCATGTTTAGTCACCTTTTGGATGACCGCAAATGTTCTGTCGTCATATCGCGCACAAACAGAAAATTGTCCCAAGGCGCTTGAATGATAGTTACTTCTGCCCAGATTCAAACGATTTGCCCACCTTACCGGTATTTGAACCCATGACATGCGTGTTGCCGCACAGTGCTTCTTCCCAACAGGCCCTGTTACAGGAATTTTTATTCGGGTGGGCCAAGGATACATTCGGGTGGGCCACTGCACGCCCGATCGTTACTTATATGCCAGGCCTGCTTCAGGGCCCTCCTTTATCTCTCCTTAGTCTTACAAGGGCTCATTAATACACATTATTTTCTTTCCAAATCCCTTTCTAAATGTTATCGTTCTCAAAATAGAGTATATTTCTTTGTAATGTCTCTTTGATGGGAATTGGAGGTTTCTGAGGTGGGAGTATCATGCAAGTGACACTTCTTGGGCTCTCCCTCAGGACCTCCTCAGGATTTCCTCAGCTGAGAACAACCCATAGCTCTTTCAAAACGCTTATTGCAATTGTGAACTGAGCACTCAGTGAGCTGTGAACTGTTCACAGTTCTCTTTGTGCTCAGTTCAAAACTGCGAGCTGAGAATTGGGAGAGCAAACAGCAGCTGGCCGCTCTCCGAGAGCTCAGTTCACATTTGATGTTATGCTGCTATGGTTTATTAATACAAGCATGAATACCTTGGATTCCTGGCACTATAGAACAACTTAATAGGAAAAAACAGTGTAATAAAAACAAGGCAAATCATAGAGAATTATAGATCAAAATGATACAATACAGATTACATACAAGTCTTAAGTTTTTTTTATGCACAATAGGGGAAGGTCATTCTCTAGCCAATGCAAATTAGAAGGCCCTGTCCCAAAAGGAAGCTACTTTATTCCTGAGGACATTCAGCAAATGTTTATTTGTGGCGTGCAAAGTTAACATTGTGCTGTATTATTAAAGTGAATCCCTGATACAAAGAGGAGAGAAAGATTAGATAGAGCGGTGTACAATCAATGGGGTATTTTATGCCTCACAAGAAGCCAGCAGAGGATCTCACAATGAGTGTAACTTGTCCAGGAGTCTGAAAATGATACCGGGACAAGTTCAGCATATTTTTGTGTGGCCCAACTTCTTGGCAGGGTGGACGGCGTTCACCTTTAGAATAGTGGGTGGACGCACGCAGCAAACTCAGCTCCGACCTTTGCTTTCACCTGCAGTGGAGTAGAGAGTGGTGTCGTAACTTAAACCCTGCTAATCCACCCCCGCTGCTCGCCGTCCTTTTTCCCCAGCTCCGCCCGCCCCTTGCTACTGGCCATGGGCGGCAATCTGAGGGATAGCCCCGGGCGCCAGAAGCTCTAGCTACGCCACTGTGTAAAACTGAGACAAATAATCTGCCCGTACATTCTTGCCCCCCCCTTGATATGTACGATATCAAAGTGAAATTGTAACAGCTTGGACGATAATCTTGAGATTCTGACTGTTCGTTCTTTAATTAGCTCCCCAGACAAAATGGCGAACAGAGTTTTATGATCTGTTTTTACAGTAACTTTTGTACCCCAGAGATATGGTTTGAATTTTTGAATAACCCACCAACAAGCTAGCAACTCCTTTTCAATGGATGAATAATTTCTACTTCGCTCAATAACCAAGAAGCATAACTGATTGTGTTCTCTACCAACCCATTCTCCGTGGTCAAAATGGTACCTAAACCATTAATTTCAAACATCCAGAGTGATACAACATGCTAGCTTGGGTAAAAAGGTTTTGAAATTTTAGAACTGGCCAATTGTTTCTTTCTCCATTCTAACGATTCTTGACATGAACCATCCCAACTAAACTTGATATCCTTCTTTTGAAGTTTAGTTAATGGTATAATGTGAGCAGCATAATCTAGTATAACGCGAGAATAAAATTTGCACATTTCAATCAAAGTTTAAGGGTTGTTTTATCACTGGGAGCTTGTACTTCACTTCAATTATTGCATTAACCAACCCTGAAATAGGTTCAATGCCATCCTCCGAGTCCACATGACCCAAGTACTCAATTTAGTTTTTGCAAAACTCACACTTTTCACTCTTAAGAACTACACCCTTTTCCTGGTGGATAGAAAGAACACAATTCATAATGACCTCATGTTCTTCTTTAGTTTTAGCAAAAATTAATGTGTTGTCCTTGAAAGCCACTGCACTATCTACCTCTCTAAACAACTAGTACATGATCCTTTGAAAAACCGATGCCACTGAGGCTAACCCAAACGGCATCGTGCTAGATTGAAAAGTACCCATAGTAGAGACGAAAAAAGTATAATATCTGGACTCGGGTTCCAAAACCACCTGGTGGTAAGCAGAGACAACATGAAATCTGCTGAACCACTTTGCACCCAACACCACAGCTAACAAGTCCGAGATCTTCAGAAGTGGGTGCAAATTGATCCAAATTGCCCTGTCTAGGTTGCATAAATAAACACAAATCCTAACTTCACCATTCCTCTTGCAGGCTACTGCAAGAGGAGCTAACCATAGTGAAGATTCAACAGGTTCAATTACCCCATTGTCACAAAGCTTTACTAACCCCATTTCCAAATCCTCCCTGACAGAGAAAGGTAGATTCCAAAACTTGACAGGAATGAACACGTCCTTAAACTTGATTTTATGTTGAAACCCTTTTATAGTTCCTAAGCTATTCGAAGACACATTGGAGACACTTGCACGTCCATCATCTACCTTACCGCCACCCTCAGTACTAGCTTCACTTACACTCACAATGGAGATCTGGGGGCAGATTTATGAGCCCCTTGCGCCACTTTTGCGTCACTTTTCCCATGTTAAAAGTGACGCAAAAGTGGCGCAAGGGGCTCATAAATCTGCCCCCTGGTCTTATAATAACCCTGAACAAATCCTGGTGAAACCAACCCAGAATATACAACCTTTCAACAGCAAGATTCACTTTCCCAAAAATCTTTCTCCCTCTGAAAATTAACACATCTTCAAAAAAACCAGACAATTAAATACAACGCCATTCATAGGATACAGGAGCCCGGTCAGGCGGATCCAACACTCTTCTGTGTCACAGTTCGTTGAATAACTCCTGAGCTATCATAGTTATTCTTTCAGCATGGTCAACCAGCAATTTAACTAATCTGTGCCCAATTGAAACATCCACATATGGGTCCACACATGCAGATTGATCACTTTTCTACACCATGTCATCACTGACCACTAATACCAGGTCTTGGAGACCTTCTTGCACTCTGTCCAAATGGCTTTCAGAAACTTCATCCCCCAAATTAGCGACCAGAGGGTTGTTTCTACTTGCCTGTTTCCCTTGACTCTGTCACACTTTGGCAAAGTACTTTAACTTATTGCAAATTCTGCATGTTATATTCCTCGCCGGACTAGACTTTCCGCTCTTATTATTTGATGGATTGCTGCAACTAAAGCATACATTTGTTTGTTTAAAAAAAATCCTATCCACTTTTGTGCTTTCCCTTGGTTGAGCAATGTCTTTAACAGAATCTTTCCCCTTCTGCTTAACTACAGTCACAGTCTAAGTCTTCCGTTCCTCCAATTCCCTAATGGACATCTGTGATGTTTAAATGCTTTTGTCTATATGTAGCGTTTCCTCCAGATTAGTTAAAGACAACAACTTCTGTTGTATGGGTTTGTTAGAGCAATGACAACTAAACTGGTCACCTACTAACTGGTTGGCAAAAGATTCAATATGACAATCCCCCACCAGTCTCCTAAAAGCTTACACATACATATCAACATTTTCTCCTGTCATTTGCTTCCTCATCAGAAATTTGTGTTTTAGGACTTCTAGTCTGGTTTGGACAGCAAACCGTTTCTCCAATTCTTTTACGCACTTGTATAGTCATCCACCTGTTCCAAATTCTGAAACCTCTATGTTGGGTAAATGCTTAAAAATGGCACGCCCTTCAAACCCTAGAAAATGCAACAATAAAAACGTCTTTCTTTCAGGGTAGACACTTGAAGCCCTGTAGCCCATAAATATGTTTCAAAGACATCAAACCAATGTTTCCATCCTACAGTGCGTTCTCCAGGTGATTCCAAGAATGATGAAAGAGGATTCACAGACTGCATTGTACCCACCTATTTATATGAATTCAGTAATAAAGGTGGCAACACAATAGATAAAAAAAACTGTACAGTAGGAGATTCAACTGTGATGGCTGTCGGACTTGCAATGCATCTGAAACGCAGATGCGGAATGGCTGCGATGAACAGGATTTACCCAAGGAACAGTATCGGGGAAGCTGAACAAAGAGACTACTGTGAACTCCTGCCGAGCCTACAAACTGAAAAGAACAACACAGGTAGGTGAGTGAACCCAGAATAAAATAACTTGCGTTTAGCTCCCCGTCCTTTGAGAGCTACTCTGACACATGGGTCCTATGGCAGCTCTGCTGCTTGTCACCATTAAAAGTGTGGTAATCTGCCAGGAAACTTCTACACCAGGTCAGAAACCACTGGGAAGCCTATTGGTAATACAGAGCTGCACGCTAAGCAGGACCCACCATCACCATGTCTCAGCAACTTACATAGAATCTCCACACATATAATCCCACACAAAAATCAATATTCTTACGAGCTCTGGTTTGGCTGCAGTCTTTTGCCAGAAACAGAAACAAAGTCTAGGACAGTACAAAGTCGTATCCTCACTGCTGAACATCAATGTTAGAGATTGGGTCTCTACTTCGGCAGGGTGCAAACCACTGCCAACTAGAGACACCATTTATAAAAGGTGTTAATATAAATGTGTTTGTAATATTGGGTAAAATACACTGGGAGGTTTGGCGTGTGAACCGTTTTAGTTCCTATCCTCTATTCTCCTAATCTGTGTACACATTTTTAGACTCACTTCAGCTGCACACAATGAAATCAAGCAGACATAATCATAATGGAACATTTAGACCAAGGAAATGGTAGAATTTGCACATCTGTAAACACCAATGATGTGAGAAAAGTAAAATTGGGCCCTGATGACATGGGAGAGAATGGTAATGACATAAAGGAGAAGTAAGTGAATAAGGAATCTGTTTTTTCAAAGGCACATATCAAAAACGAGTATTCTATGCTACAATCAGACTCATCACATGTTTTCTAATTCTATGTGATGGCAGGAAAATAGCATAATATTACTTAACAAAAAAAAAATATTTACATTCTGAAGAATTGACTGATAGTTAATTTCAGGTGCAAAAGGTGGAAGTGAGAATGTAACCGGCTCTATTACAAGAAGCAGTAATTTGTGCATGTGTGCTGACACATAGGAAAACTGGTTTGGTTTGGCATTCATTATCAAAATTAAACATTTATTCATCCTCCTTTGTGCAGTAAGTAGGTTGGGAGCACTGGGTCTCCTGGCGCATAAAAGCATGGAGACATTGGCAGTCACTCTGACCTAAAGGTGGGAAAAATGCTCATGGGAAAAAGTCCGAGACATTCAGTCATGAAGAAAGGCATGCCAAAATGGGTGGCTAATGCGGTTGAAGTCTGTGTGTATTACTTTCCAACTGCTCCCTTGTGAGCAGGAAGCCTCATAGTCTTTGCCAATCTCAACCTTGTAGCACAGAATAATTGGAAACTCTGAGACACTGATTAATACTTTGCTGACAGACAGCCGATAAATTAGCAACACACAAGTTTGTGACTAAACCCCCATGTTTTCCTCTTTCACAGTCTTACAATTGCCACATTTCTGGACACTTCTATGTTTGGCATATTTGTTCCCGGAGAAGCAGATATTTTCGGTTGATTGCAAGTATGTGAGGCAAGAATGTCATATATGTGATAATTTCAGCTTATATGTATGCCTGGAATATATTAAATATAACTTTTTACGAAAATTATTGTACCTTTGGAAATCTGTGATAGTCAAGAGTGCTAAAATATTTTACTGTATCTTTATAGTGATATAAAACAAGAGTGGCTTCATGGACAAACCCCTTCTTCCACATTCCGATCAACTTTGATATTGTTACTTTCAAATTGCCACTCTGGAAACATATTTACTATTGCCTTTGCCAGGAGAATATTTTTATGTGTTTAGAGGAAGGACATTTTCTACAGAGGTTTGCTGCATAGCCATAAAAATGCAAATTTGGAGGTGCACCCACCCAGTAACACCTCTAAGAAATTGGGCTGTTAGTTGAGAGTGGTAATTACCCACCTCAAGAACCAAGCACAGTCCTGGTCAGGATGAACCATTAAAGTCACTAAATTCGCCGTATAGCTATGTGACAGAGCAGGCAAGCTTAACTTAGGGCAATGTGTAAAGTATTTTATGCAGTACCAAGCAGTTATAAAGTCAAAACACAACACAATCCGAATCAGAAAAATACAGTAAAGTTTAATAGATAGGATGATACCAAAATGACAGTAAACCAATATATATATAACTCGTTTCAAAAAGTGTTAAGCACCAACCATGGCCAACTGGTTGTGTAGACCAAGACCCAGTCACAATGTGAGGACAACCACGAAGGAGGGTGTGTTTGATACAGGGACCATATTTGACCTGGTCAGAGGATTTACCATGGAACATTTCTCAAAAATGTTAATCCAAAATCTACAGTGAGGCAAGGCAGGAGGCTGTAGCCCAAGAGGGCTCCATGAGGCCAGATACTGCCTTAAAAAAGTTCCAGCTGCAGATGATTTCCAGGCACAGGGTCAAGACTGATTTGCAAATGGCCAGGTCTAATCTGGGGTGTCATGGTGAGCAAAAGAATGATGGATTTAACCAAGGTCTCTTGAGTGGGGATGAATGTTTTGATTTGTTCTGCATTCCATCCATCAATTGTGTGTCATTTGCTTCCTCGCCCTAAGTGCGCCGGGTATGCCCAGACGTGGTTCTTGGGCTCACTGTGCCACTGAATTCAAGCTATCCTGGCAGGTGAGGGATGAAACCCCAAAACCAGTCCTAGGATGCTTGTTTCCAGTCCAGGGAGGACTTGGCTTGGCAGTTCGGGCTGGACTGTTCCCATGAGGCAGAGGGTCAAGACTGATTTGCATATGGCCAGGTCTAAACTGGGGTGGCATCGTGAGCAAAAGAAGGATGGATTTAACCCAGATCTCTTGACTGGGGATGAATGTTTTGACTTGTTCTGCATTCCGTTTATCAATTGTGTGTCTTTTGCTTCCTCGAACAAAGTGCTCCGGGTATACCCAGACGTGGGTCCCGGGCTCACTGTGCCACTGGATTCAAACTATCCTGGCTAATGAGGGGTGAATCACCGAAACCTGTCCTAGGATGCTTATTTCCTGTCCAGAGAGGACCTGGCTTGCCAGTTCGGGCTGGACTGTTCCCATGAGGCAGAGGGTCAAGACTGATTTGCATATGGCCAGGTCTAAACTGGGGTGGCATGGTGAGCAAAAGAATGATGGAATTAACCCAGATCTCTTGACTGGGGTGAATGTTTTACTTTGTTCTGCATTCTGTCCATCAATTGTGTGTCTTTTGCTTCCTCGCCCTAAGAGCCCAGATGTGGGTCCCGGGCTCACTGTGCCACTGGTTTCAAGCTATCCTGGCTGATGAGGGGTGAAACCCTGAAACTGATCCTAGGATGCTTGTTTACGGTCCAGGGAGGACCTGGCTTGGCAGTTCAGGGTGGACTGTTCCCATGAGGCACAGGTTTAAGACTGAGTTGCATATGGCCAGGTCTAAACTGGTGTTGCATAGTGAGCAAAAGAATGATGGATTTAACCCATATCTCTTGACTGGGGTGAATGTTTAGATTTGTTCTGCATTCCGTCCGTCAATTGTGTGTCTTTTGCTTCCTCACCCTAAGTGTGCCAGGTATGCCCAGACGTGGGTCTGGGCTCACTCTGCGACTGGATTCAAACTATCCTGGCTAATGAGGAGTGAAACTCCAAAACTGGTCATAGGATGCTTGTTTCCGGTTCCGGGAGGACCTGGCTTGGCAGTTTGGGCTGGACTGTTCCCATGAGGCACAGGGTCAAGACTGATTTGCATGTGGCCAGGTAAAACTGGGGTGGCATGGTGAGCAAAAGAATGATGGATTTAACCCACATCTCTTGACTGGGGTTGAATGTTTTGATTTGTTCTGCATTCCGTCCATCAATTGTGTGTCTTTTGCTTCCTCGCCCTAAGTGCGCCAGGTATGGCCAGACGTGGGTCCCGGGCTCACTCTGCCACTGGATTTAAACTATCCTGGCTAATCTACAGTGAGGCAAGGCAGGAGGCTGTAGTCCAAGAGGGCTTCATGAGGCCAGATACTGTCATAAAAAAGGTCCAGCTGCAGATGATTTCCAGGCACAGGGTCAAGACTCATTTGCAAATGGCCAGGTCTAATCTGGGGTGGCATGGTGAGCAAAAGAATGATGGATTTAACCAAGAGCTCTTGAGTGGGGGTGAATGTTTTGATTTGTTCCGCATTCCGTCCATCAATTGTGTGTCATTTGCTTCCTCGCCCTAAGTGCGCCAGGTATGCCCAGACATGGTTCTTGGGCTCACTGTGCCACTGAATTCAAGCTATCCTGGAAGGTGAGGGATGAAACCCCGACACCAGTCCTAGGATGCTTGTTTCTGGTCCAGGGAGGACTTGGCTTGGCATTTCGGGCAGGACTGTTCCCATGAGGCAGAGGGTCAAGACTGATTTGCATATGGCCAGGTCTAAACTGGGGTGGCATCCTGAGCAAAAGAATGATGGATTTAACCCAGATCTCTTGACTGGTGATCATTGTTTTGATTTGTTCTGCATTCCGTTTATCAATTGTGTGTCTTTTGCTTCCTCGCACTAAGTGCTCCGGGTATACCCAGACGTGGGTCCCGGGCTCACTGTGCCGCTGGATTCAAGCTATCCTGGCTGATGAGGTGTGAAACCCCAAAACCGGTCCTAGGATGCTTGTTTCCGGTCCAGGGAGGATCTGGCCTGGCAGTTTGGGCTGGACTATTCCCATGAGGCACAGGGTCAAGATTGATTTGCATATTGCTACGTCTAAATTGGGGTGGCATGGTGAGCAAAAGAATGATGGATTTAACCCCGATCTCCTGACTGGGAGTGAATGTTTTGATTTGTTCTGCATTCCGTCCATCAATTGTGTGACGGTTGCTTCCTCGCCCTAAGGGCATCGGTATGCCCAGACGGTGGACCCAGGCTCACTGTGCCACTGGATTCAAACTATCCTGGCTAATGAGGGGTGAATCCCCGAAACCTGTCCTAGGATGCTTATTTCCGGTCCAGAGAGGACCTGGCCTGGCAGTTCGGGCTGGACTGTTCCCATAAGGCAGAGGGTCAAGACCGATTTGCATATGGCCAGGTCTAAACTGGGGTGGCATGGTGAGCAAAATAATGATGGATTTAACCCAGATCTCTTGACTGGGGGTGAATGTTTTACTTTGTTCTGCATTCTGTCTATCAATTGTGTGTCTTTGCTTCCTTGCCCTACGTGCGCCTGGTATGCCCAGACGTGGGCTCACTCTGCCAATGAATTCAAGCTATCCTTGATGATGAGGGGTGAAACCCCGAAAGCGGTCCTAGGATGCTTGTGTCTAGTCCAGGCAGGACCTGGCTTGGCAGTTCGGCTGGACTGTTCTAATGAGGCACAGGGTCAAGACTGAATTGCATATGGCCACGTCTAAATTGGGGTGGCATGGTGAGCAAAATAATGATGGATTTAACCCAGATCTACTGACTGGGGGTGAATTTTTTGATTTGTTCTGCATTTCTTCCATCAATTTTGTGTTGGTTGCCTCCTCGCCCTAAGTGCCCCGGGCATGCCCAGATGTGGGTCCCGGGCTCACTGTGCCACGGGATTCAAGCTATCCTGGCTGATGAGGGGTGAAACCCTGAAACCAATCCTAGGATGCTTGTTTCCGGTCCAGGGAGGACCTGGCTTGGCAGTTCAGGGTGGACTGTTCCCATGAGGCACAGGTTTAAGACTGATTTGCATATGGCTAGGTCTAAACTGGGGTGGCATAGTGAGCAAAAGAGTGATGGATTTAACCCATATCTCTTGACTGGAGGTGAATGTTTTGATTTGTTCTGCATTCCGTCCGTCAATTGTGTGTCTTTTGCTTCCTCGTCCTAAGTGCGCCAGGTATGGCCAGACGTGGGTCTGGGCTCACTCTGCGACTGGATTCAAACTCTCCTGGCTAATGAGGAGTGAAACTCCGAAACTGGTCATAGGATGCTTGTTTCCGGTACCGGAAGGACCTGGCTTCTCAGTTTGGGCTGGACTGCTCCCATGAGGCACAGGGTCAAGACTGACTTGGATGTGGCCAGGTCTAAACTGGGGTGGCATGGTGAGCAATAGAATGATGGATTTGAACCAGATCTCTTGACTGAGGGTGAATGTTTTGATTTGTTCTGCATTCTGTCCATCAATTGTGTGTCTTTTGCTTCCTCGCGCTAAGTGCGCCAGGTATGGCCAGACGTGGGTCCCGGGCTCACTCTGCCACTGGATTCAAACTATCCTGGCTAATGATGGGTGAAACCCTGAAACTGGTCATAGGATGAGTGTTTCCGGTCTAGGCAGGACCTGGCTTGGCAGTTCAGGCTGGACTGTTCCCATGAGTCCATATGCATATGGCCAGGTCTAAACTGCAGTGGCATGGTGAGCAAAATAATGATGGATTTAACCCAGATCTCTCGACTGGGGGTGAATGTTTTACTTTGTTCTGCATTCTGCCCATCAATTTGTGTCTTTTGCTTCCTTCCCCTACGTGCGCCGGGTATGCCCAGACTTGGGTCCCGGGCTCAGTGTGCCAATGAATTCAAGCTATCCTTTCTGATGAGGGGTGAGACCCCGAAACCAGTTCTGGGTCAAGACTGATTTGCATATGGTCAGGTCCAAACTGGGGTGGCATGGTGAGCAAAATAATTATGGGTTTAACAAAGATATCTTGAGTGGGGGTAAATGTTTTGATTTGCATTCTATCCATCAATTGTGTGTCTTTTCCTTCCGCCCCCTAAGTGTGCCGTGTATACCCAGACATGAGTCCCAGGCTCACTGTGCCACTGGATTCAAGCTATCCTGGCTGATGAGGGGTGAAACCCCAAAACCGTTCCTAGGATACTTGTTTCTGGTCCAGGGAGGGCTTGGCTTGGCAGTTCGGGCTGGACTGTTCAAATGAGGCACAGGGTCAAGACTGATTTGCATATGGCCAGGTCTAAACTGGGGTGGCATGGTGATCAAAATAATGATGGATTTAACCCAGATCTCTTGACTGGGGGTGAATGTTTTACTTTGTTCTGCATTCTGCCCATCAATTTGTGTCTTTTGCTTCCTTCCCTTACGTGCGCCGGGTATGCCCAGACTTGGTCTGATTGAGCAGCAACTTGGTCCACCTATCACAGTCCACTTTATATCTGAGTTAAGACCCCATGCTAAGTCTGGGTTTCAAGACATTTGAATTCTCAAGTGCCGGAAGCTGAGGAGCCTTATAGGGAAACATCTTCATCTTCTTTGTTGCCATGCAGCCCAGTTAGTGATGATTTAGACCAGTTTACCTTTAACCCAGAAGAGGAGCCCGAAGGTGTCTAGACTCAAGAAGAGGCAGGGAACGGTCTCCACTGGACAGGCCATAAACAGGAGGATGTCATCTGCCTATAGTGCTTTTCTGTCCTCAAGGGTGAAAGCCCAGACATGGGTATCACACTGTAGCCACGCCACTAATGGTTCTATTGCCAGGGCTAAGAGCAGTGGTGACAGGTGACATTCCTACTTTGTGCCTCTTCTAAAAGGAAACCTGGGGGACGCTCTCTGTTCACCTTCACCTGTGCCTGCGGTCCAGCATACAGAACCCAAATGTAGGATTGGAATTGTGGGCCGAAGCCCAGTTTCATCAGGACTTCCTGCAGGACAGACCAGTCTAGTGAGTCGAAGGCTTTCAAGAAGTCAAGAAGCAGAAAAGCGGTGGCCCAGGTCCACGACCAAAAGTAGGCCAAGGCCAGATGAGCCCTCCTTGCAGTGCCTCTTGCACTGGTGGGGGAGAAAGCTGCATTGGTCTTGGCGGACCAGCCTGGTCAGGATGTGAGTGAGCCTGCTTGCCAGCAACTTGGCAGATAATTGAACCTCCATGTTAATGAGGGAGATGGGCTGGTAGGAGTCACATGGATCTGACAGCTTGCCAGGTTTCAACAACACCACAATGGTGACTAGGTCCATCTCTGCAGGGAATCACTTAATTTCAATAGCTTTTAGATACATGGCTTAGATAGGCTGTGTAATGATCGGATTGATTTTATGGTGGTATTACACAGGAGAACCCATCGGGTCCCAGAGGCTTACCAGCACTAAGCTCCATCAGGCCCTCGTTGACCTCTCCGATGGTCAAAGGCTGGTCCAGGGATTGACGTTCTAGGGGGGTGAGACAGGAGAGTGGAATGTCAGCAATGACCAGGGTGGACATCTCCTATTCTCAGCATAGAGAAGGACATGGTATTTTGCAAATTAGGAGGCTATTTCAGAGCCCGTTATGGCTCGAGTACCATCGTCCCTTACTACACTGGGCACCACCCTAGACTCTTTAGTCGCCAGTCAGTTGTCCGATTTATCCCCCCATTTACAGACTTGTCTGATCAATGTCTCCGAGTGTCTTCGGTCCTCATCTAAACACAGTTGGCGCAAGGTCTGCCTTTCCAAAGCCAAATACCAGCCAAGCAGTTCAGTCAGATTACCTCAATGCTTGCTCTCTAAGGTTAAAATGTCCCTTTCCAGTTAGGCCATTTGGTCTTAATCCTCACGGGCGCAGCCCTTAATAAACGATCATGTGTAACCACGCATGGTGACCTTACACATTCTCCACAATGTCCCCGGTGAATCCACTGTCCCCTGGTTGACATTATTTGATTTGTTCAATTGGCTCCGCAAGGAATGGATGATACTGGAGAAACCAGGCATTACGGGGCCAAATTTGACGCCCCCTCCCGCTGGTAGTCTGCTAACTGGAGGAGCACAAGTGAGTGTCCCGAAAGGTCTTGGGACCAGGATGTGATATCCCTGCGTATGCAGAAGCCCCAAAGCTGCCACCAGAAAAAAATCAGTGCAGGTTAGGGAGCCATGCACTATCAACGCATGAGTGTATGCCCTGGTATTTGGATTTCATATCCTTCTAGCATTGCATAAGCCAAGGCCCTGTGCCCAAGTACACAGCCACTTTCCCTCACTAGTTTCAATTCCCGGGGCATACAAATAATCCAGGGAACCTAGTATGTCATTGAAATCACCCCTATGGCTGTCCTGCCTAGGGGTAAGTTTAATAGGAAGTCCCTAAGCATTTTCAGTGTAGGTGTAGTTAGTTGTGGGGGGCCATAGACACGTAAAAAATTGTAACAGGCCCTGTTTAAAGAGCACTCTAAAAGCACATATCTCCCAAGAGTGCCAGAGAACACCCAGGAGAACACCAGCAAAAGAGACATGCAGATTTTGAACCCCACACTCTAGGAAACATGAGAGGGCCCCTGACACATCGGATACAGAGTGGCAGAATAAGGGCAAATACTCTCAAAACAATAAATAAAAACTGGCAACTCTATTACTTTAAAAGGATATACTTCTTACACATTTATATCACTTATAACGTATATGTTAAGCCTCAACACCCATGTTTAAATGCCTTTTGTACTCAACTTAAATTCATACTTGAAAGACACAACAGACCTTTTAAGACACCTACAGGAACTACCTTGGCAAACATCATACATGTTAATCACAATGGACGTGACATCGCTCTATACAAATATTGAAAATGATATTGGCTTATTGGCATGCAGCTATTTCCTCAAGGAAAGAGACATCAAATTTAAACATCATAACCAAATGCTGATGGATATGATCCACATATGCCTCACCCAAAATGTGTTCCTTTTCGGAGATGAAATCTACATTCAAACCAAGGGATGTGCAATGGGTTTCTCTTTCAGTCCAGGATATGCATGCCTCACCATGGGTTGGTGGGAGCAACAAGTGGCATGGCATCCAAACAACGAAAAATTTATCAACAAGATCATGAAGTGGCTAAGATTCATTGACGACCTCCTAATAGTGTGGGATGGATCGATGCAGGAATTCGAGGAATATTTCAAGATTCTGAATTCAACAGATGCCAACTTTAAAATTCACGTACAATATCAGCAGTGAAAGGATAATTTTCCTTGATACAGTGATCTATGTTGCCAATAACAAACTGGAAACAACATTACACAGGAAGGAAACCTCTACAAATTCAACCTTACACGCAAATAGCTTCCACAAAACATCAGTGAAGGATAATATCCCTTACGGGGAATTCCTGAGACTGCGAAGAATTTGTTCAGAACAACAGGAATGGTTGGAACACAGCAAAAACACAGCAAAAAGATTCAAACATTGTGGATACAAAAAAGGTATCATTCAAAAATGCTGGAAACGTGCCAATGAGAAAAAAAGAGAAATCATTTTGGATGCAAATTACAAAGGAGATAAGAGCAGAACAACCAACCAACAGATCCCGACAGTAAGACTAATCTTGGATCATTCCAAAGAAGCCAAACAAATAGGGGATGTCCTTCGTAAAAATTGGAAACTCTTACAACTGGACCCAATTGTAAGCGAAATCATGGGAAAACATCCCCAGATCACGTTCCGACGTGCTAAGAACCTACGAGACAAACTAGCCCATAGCCATCATCAAGATCATGATAGAAAAAAGGGAACACAATGGCTATCAACTAAGGGCTTCAAAAAGTGCTATGCATGCAAAGTTTGTCAAATTGCTAAAAACATCACTGAGGTTAATTTGCCGGATGACAGAAAATGGCAAATCAAAGATTTTATCACATGTAAAAGCCAATATGTGGTATATGTAATTGAATGTCCCTGCCTGAAGAAATATATTGGCAGTACCAAATGTGAACTGAAAAAAAGAATACTCGAACATGTACGAGCAACGGTCAACAAAGACAGGAGCAACGCGGTTGCCAAACATATGGAAATCCACCATGGAGGAGATTGGAAATCTCTACGCTTCTATGCTCTAGAGACAATTCCAGCACATGAAAGAGGAGGGGACCGAGAAAAAAACCTGAGACGCAGAGAATCGCGAAAAATCTTGAACTTCAGGACTTACATACCACGGGGTCTTAATGAAAGCGAAGAATTGTATATACACTTATAGGACCATGTGACGACATAAGAAAAATAGCTGCGAGAGATACCCCAAGAGAGGAAGTTGAGGAGGGAATTGATAAACAGTAACTACACACACATAACTACTTACAAGCCAGCCATCTGACCCAAAGATACCCATTTAATAAGGTAGGAACACCCTACAATTAGGACACTCCACACAGTTACACCCTGGTGACGTTAGGTTTGGGTAATTGACACAGCTTTGGGAAAATAACATCCCCACAGATACACACCATTGTACATCTGTTAATTTTAAGCCCACTGGAGGGCACTAAGTAATAATTTACGTTCATATATATATATACGTATATATATATATATATCCTATCATCCTGTGTCAACCTTGATACGAGGACTGAGTTAATACAATCCGGAGTCCTTTTTTTAAATTGAGGGGACCTATCTGAGCACAGTTGTAAATTTCGATTACTAACAGTAACGTTAATTGAGCGTTCCCTGAGGCCAATAATGCTGCAAACATAATGGGGCATGAAATACATAATTACCGGCGACCAACCTTTATAAGAAGGCTAAATCTGCTTCACATACAGATAGACATATACATTTAAAATAAGGGAATAACGAATTTCCACCATAAATATATATGTAAATGAACAGTTGTGAATACCGCTAACACAAAAGGGTGGACACACATAAAATGAGTCGAGGGATAGTGTATGCACTTCTTTGTGTATTATATCTATTTACCGCAAATGGCCTATCAAAAAAGTCTTAATGTTGGGGTTGATGAAATGGCTGTACAACATGTGAACTACAATGACCATAAGCCTTATGGCCAAGTAAGTGACATCACGAGTCACATGTTATGGCATCAAGATGTTTTTATTGGTTGTTTTTGAATGTGAAAAACTGACCGTGAACAAGCTATCTGCTGATAGCGAAACGCGTTGGTTATCTCCCGGTAATGTTTGGGATTTGATGGCTTAATAAAGAAGACTTTGAATATTAACAAAGGATCTGTGAGTGCGTTCCAATCTTCCTGGAAAGGAATTTGTTGGTGATATTGTGACGGCTTTGGCTCTGCTGGGGATCGCACCAAAAACAGAAGCGCCAGAGGTCCACAGAACGGAGCTAATCTCGAGCGGATATATATATATATATATTCAATGAAAAAACCATAGGTTTCACACATGTTATAGTTAGCTGGACATTTTACTCATAAAAAACCAATGAAATTCCCCCGTTATAGTTAGTGCAGGCAACTATAACTCACGCGACCGCAATCCTCTGCTGATGCTAATACTGTATTTAGACACTTATTTGCCCATGTCTTCTTCCATTAAATTTTAGCTATACATATATTACAAATATTTTTTTTCCATAAAGACACATATGTCATCAGCAGAGGATTGCGGTCGCGTGAGTTATAGTTGCCTGCACTAACTATAACGGGGGAATTTCATTGGTTTTTTATGAGTTGTCGGGCTGTAGCTGTGTCTAAAGGTCCTATGGAAAAATGCATGGGAAAAACGCGTTTTGGGACCCCCCTTTTTTCTCAGCCCCCGCTTGACGAATCCCCCCGAGACTTTCAGGGTAGGAGCGGAGCATAGCGCCCCATTAGTTTTGAAAATTTCGCGAGGATTCATCGACCGGCGCCAAAGTTATTCCAAATAGAATGTTGCGGTTTTCTTATGGAAACAGGGTCCTAACTATAACTACCTACTGGCGACCGCCAGTAGGTAATATATATATATATATGTATATATATATATATAGTAGAAACAAAGAGCTAAATAAGGGCGTCCTAGGGATGAGTTTAAAGACCAACACAGTATAAATCCCCAAATCAAATATCAATACACAAAAGAATACTGTGGGTCTCGAGTGTAGGATCAGAGCATGTAATAATAGAGCAAGAAAAAGAAAGAGAGTCTGAAAGTAACCGTGGCAGGTGTATAAACCTCCACTGAGGTTTTAAGTTCCCATCACCCACCGGTGGTGGTTCTTCATCATTTGGGAACTAAGGACGAACCCCGGAGTACCAATCACTATGTTAGTTGTGGTGGTACCCTGGTTGTCCCAGGCAACCGTGCCAAATTGTTACCAGCGGGTGATGATTGCAGTGCGAAAAAAGTGATGAAAAAAATGGTGAAGTTAAAAATGACTACCAAGACACTGTGTAATTTTATTCTGGCGCTATCCTGGTGTCAAGATTAAAACCAATATAGACAGCTCAAACAAATAACTGTCAGATTTCAGGTCTACATGTTTCGGCTGTTGGACAAGGGAGTCCAAGCTCTCGTCAGGACCATGTAAACGCTACTGCAAAAAGCGTGATGAAAATGAAATATAATAATAATAATAATGAACTGAATCGACGGTTGATACCCAATACAACCTGATCGAGTCCTGTGTGTCACATTGGAACAGTTACAGGCATTGTCTGGAGGTGGGCCTCTGGATGGAAACAAACAAACAGGTATGCTAAGAGGGACACTCAACTTAATCTGTTTGCACCATAGTATACATTGCTGATCCAAAAATAGTGTGTAGTTCAATGTAGTATACACTCCTCAATTCTTAACAGTTCTCAAAGATATGAAATTTTACAAAGAAGATACATGTTTATTAAAACAAAAATTGTTGTTGACACAAATTCTCGTTTGCACTTACCCGAGTCAATGTGGGTACGCACCTCGCCTCGCTTGGCATCCGCTCAGGACAGTGAGGCACCGCTCTAAAGAGGAAAAATTCCAGAAGGAGATATAATGTTAACACCGTGGGTCGAGAGGCACCTTCAGCCTACACGGGCAAAAACGGAATTCCCTCAACTTGTGTTTGTGAAGACTAAGCTAAAACCATGGCAGAAACAACGTGAACAGATTGGTAACCAAAGTGTGGAATAAAAAGCTAAAATGGTTGGCACACATAATATTGGAAAATCGTTCTAGT
This sequence comes from Triturus cristatus, assembly GCF_964204655.1. Lineage (NCBI taxonomy): Eukaryota > Metazoa > Chordata > Amphibia > Caudata > Salamandridae > Triturus > Triturus cristatus. The sequence goes on along the minus strand of NC_140589.1, from coordinate 386,293,572 downwards.
CGTGTGTCGTAGCCAAAGTGAAAGAGCGGTTGAAAATGACCGAAACAAACTCAAAGGGAGAGAAATAGGTCCCGTGAGCCTGCCGGTGTATCGTCATGTGCTCTTACGAGAAAATTTGGTGTTTCGTGAGCAAGGGATTTTCATCCCGAAACGCGTTGAGTCGGTCGTTTGGTAAATTGCTCCCAATAAAAGAACTGTGGTGAAGCTGAAGAGTGTTCGTGGTTGCCAAGTTTGTCCAGGTACGAAGTACGGAAGGATAACGGCGTTTTTGCAATATATATATATATATATATATATATATATATATATATATATATATATATATATATATATATATATATATATACCAAACTAGAGTTGCTCCTTTGAAGATTGTAGCCCTTCGAGGGGTCGCGCGATGCCGGCGGAGTGTGCCGGTATTCCAATATTTAATAGCGAACGAAGTTCCAATCTCACTCTCGGAGCCAAAATATCACCAAAACCAAGTTTCATCAAAAGGGGGGTTTATTAATTCATAAACCCGCCGTGATGCGTTTCACCCTCAAGGGGCTTATTCAGACAACGGTTACACAGTGAGTAAAGGCTTTATAAACATTTCCGCATAGAAAGCGGACTGCGGTCCATCAATGAAAACTTTATACATAACATTTTGCAAGCACTATTTTGGAGAGTGCACATTGACATGATCTATGTGGTCATGTCTATTTTGTGTTAAGTTCGTTTTATTGCCCATCTCTTTTCACAGTATTTATGTACATATATATATATTAAACACTCCTCTCCACAAGGACAAGAATTGGGGCGCACATTAATTTTTCTTCAATATTTCTTTAATTTGCTTTGATTCTTTTGAATATGTGGTAGTGAACCAAATTGTTTCCGGATCATCATTTTGCTCAGTGTTCTTGCTTTTAAAATTTCTTCTCTCTCCTTTAGGTCAGATTTTCCCCAAACTTTTTTATCAAATTCCCCGGATAGCCTCTTCATTTGAATCTATGTGCTGGCATTTTGCTATGTTTTTGCCATTTACTGGTTTCAGAGCAAATTTTTCGAACTCCTAAGAATTCACCATACGGAATATTTTGGATCACAGTTTGCTGATGGAAACTCTCTGCGTGTAGTGTCGCGTTAGTTGCCATTTCTTTTCGATATAATGTTGTGTGTATGGTTGTCCCGTATGTAAATTTCTGTATCCAAAAATGTTACCCTTGTTTGGCTGTTATTGTAAGTGAATTTAAAATGTACTGGTGTTGAGTTCAAGATATTAAAATATTCACTAAATTCCTCATACGATCCATTCCAAATAATCAGGAGGTCATCAATTAACCTGAGCCACATGATAGTTTTGTTCACAAATTTGTTATTATCCGGTTGCCAGGCCCACTTCTGCTCTGACCAGCCCATTGCTAAACAGGCATAGCTTGGACTAAAAGAAAAGCCCATTGCTGTGCCTTTTACCTTTTACTTGTTTCTAGATTTCATCACCAAAGAGGAAAACATTTTGGGTGAGACACATCTTGATAATTTCCAGTAATATAACATTATGTTGAGCCTAATGAATGTTTCTGTCCTTAAGGAAATACTCACAAGAAGAAATGCCAGTCGCATATTCAATAATTGTATAAAGTGACACCACATCCATCGTGATGTGTTTGCATGTCTCTTGCCATGGTGTCCCATTCAGATGTCTCAGTAGGTCACTGGTATCTTTTATATAAGAGCTGAGATTCGACACAAAAGATATAAAAAAATAGGCAACATAATTTGCCACTGGTTCAAATAATGATCCCTTTCCCAATATAATCGGGTGTCCAGGTGGTTTGGTTCGATGCTTAAGAATATTCGGCGGAAATACATAGTTGCAGTTATTGATATTGTGTAGTTAAATATTTTCATTCATTGTCATCAATAAGATTCATTGCTAACCAGTCTTGCAATTTTTTATCCAGGTCAACTTTCATACCAGGGGTTGGATTAGTTTGGAATCTTTTAGAATAATTGATATTTTTCAGTTGATCATGTGCCTCTTTTATGTAATCAGACTTATCCTAGATAATGATGTTACCTCCTTTGTCCGCAGTGTTTATTTCAGGTTGGTCATCTTGGGTTAAATATAGTAATGCTCTTCTCTCTTTCATTTTCAAACTATCAATATATCTTGTTTTCTTCAATCTATAAAGGGACAGGGACTTCGGAGCATGGCACTAGATACCTGGTAACAGTAGTTGGCTGAATTATACTTGAAAGATGACAGGATTGGGCCAAAGACAATAAGGTAATCTCCGATTTACAGTTTGGCTTCCGGGAGGGCCTAGGAACAACTGAACAAAGCCTAAATTTGACCATCATTATAGGGAAGTGTACCATTGTGAGGAAGGGTGGGATGTTCTTAGCATTTGTTGACATCACAGTAGACTTTGACTGTGTTAGGCATGACAAGATAGGGAGGATTCTTGAGGACCTAGGAGTGGAACTCCTAATTATTCACTTTTTGAGATGATTATATAGCGAGGGTGCGGTATGGGACCAGTGGAGAATGGACAAATCCGTTCCTAATAAGGAGAGGGGTAAGGCAAGGTTGTGTGCTGGCCCACTTTTAATTTAATCTGTATATAAACATACTAGGCCAAGTATTGGTTAATGATTGCCAGGACCTCCCACAAATTGGTGGATGGCCCATACCAGCCCTTATGTATGCGAATGACGTTGTTTTGAGGTTGTGCATTTAAGTGGGATTACAAAGGGTAAGAAACAGTTTTTCATCTTTCATGCACAACCTGGGTCTTAGAGTAGATACATCAAAAATCTTTGTTATGAGGTGTGGTACTGGCAGTCCAAAATGCAGTGACATGTATATTGATAAACAGAAGGTTGAGTTCACAAAAAGATTCTCATATCTGGGGATTCTCTTTAACCAAATTGGCTCCTGGACCCAGGCTGTGCAAGCCAGAAAATTGATATTTATGAAAGCCACAGCCGCCCTTGCTAATCTTGTGAGTACATTGGGTAGATGGCCGCCGACTGAGCTTTTACAGATTTATAAGGCCAAGTGTGACTCTACGGCTATGTATGGTGCTGGCGTTTAGGGGCATGTCGATCCGCACTCTTTGAAAATAGTGGAAAATGCATTTTTAAGATATATATTGGCAGTCCCAAGCCACGTATGTTTGTCATTCTGAATTGGATGTGCCATATATTGTAGATCTTATAAAATTGGAACTCATTCTATTATGGCATAGGATATGGCCATCAACTTAAACTGCGCTTAACCAGGATATTTTAAATGATAGTTTCAAATTGGACCGGGTATTAACTATTCCATGGCTAAGGCATGTCTGAAATTTCATGTGCGATCTGGGCCCTCCAGAGTCTTACACTAAGCCCAGTACCATGACCACCATAACAATAAAAGACTTTAAAAAAGAGGGACTAATTTTACTTGAATCACTTAGGCTATCTGTAGAAATAACACAGCCGACTGTACTGTCTAACCAAATGATTTTAACAACATTCAGCATTCAACCTTATCTCATTATTGTCCCTGGTGGTTATCATAGATTATTATTGACCAGATTCAGACCAGGGATTTTACACAGACTAAAAATCTTCCCAAGAATGAATGGCTCTTCAAGAGTTATGCATTTGTGTTCCTGCAACAATCATTCAGAACAATCAACACTTCCTGTCCTTTTATTCTGTTAAATTTATGATGTGCAAAGGAAAAATGGATAGTAACAATTTTAAAGTCATTTGGTCTTAGACAATGTCGCCCTGCTTTTATAGCATTACAGTTTTTAGAAAATGAACATGTAGTATGGAGACTATCAATGTTTTTCAAAAGTGTTTTTAAACTCAGGAATACTATCACAATGTGAATGCTTACTTTTTTTGAAAAATTAGACATCAATGAATTTGTATCTTAGAGGAGATTGGTAGCAGATCAAAATGGATTGATTTCACACTCTATGTCTCTTATTTTTATTTTTTACTGTGTGATAATGTATGATTTTATGTGTTTTTATGATTCTCTAAACAGAAATCGAATAAGCTTTGTTTGATTTCATTTGATAGTCCGTGAGTTGGTGTATTAGTGGCTGTATGGGTGACTGAGTGGATGTTTGTGTTGACCTATGAATCAGTGAGTGGTTGTGTAAGTACGGGAAGGGGTATGTCAATAGCTTTGAGATTGGTAGTGTGGAAGTTGGAGTGGGTGTATGAAAGGTAACATTGATGTGTGAGTGAGATTCTGTGATTGATGTCATCAGTGATGTCATCAGTGATGGCATTTGAGATGTCATCATTGATGTCACGAGTGATGTCACTGACCATGTGATGAGGGATGTAATATGTGAGGTCATAAGCAGTGCATTACGGGGGTGTGTGTTATAGCTAGCTCAGCTAACTATGACTGCTGAACTTTCAGGTTTTGTATGAGTAAAATGTCAGCCTGACTCTAACATCTTTGTAACCTTTGGTTTTTTCAATGAATTTCCAAGTTTTTTTATATCTTTTTCCTAACTATAATGTGTCTGTAACCTTTGGTTTTTTAGTGAATTTCTAAGGGTTTTTAAATGCTAGTTCCTAACTATAACGTTGCTGTAACCTTTGGTTTTTTCAGTGAAAGTCTATGGTTTTAAAAGTAGCAGTCTCTTTTTCAGAGTGGCGGTTTAAGGGGGTCATTTTTGGCCCCGGGGGCCCCATCCCCTGGTACCTGCCCTTTTCAAAAATAAATTTGTTTTAAAAAAGAACGGGGGCCACGCGGCCCCCCTCACTAGGCAGGTTTCAGCCACAGGGACCCCAGCCCCCAGGACCAGGCCTTTATTTATTTTTTCTAAAAGGAGAGGGGGCCAAGCGGCCCTTCTCCCCGGGCATATTTCGGCTAAAAGGACCCCATCCCCGGGGCCATGCCCTCATAATTTCTTTTTAAATGGGGAGGGTGGTAGACACGGCCCCCTCCCTGGGCTCATATCAATCCAGGGACACCATTCCCCCAGGGCATGGCACCTCGTTGGGGACCACAGAGGGAGCTTGAAGACCCCCACGGTCCCTTACAGCTCCCCTTATCCGGCGGGAGCCAGCATTGCTTTTGGGAAGATGGACCTGTTAACATGCAGCTCCCTCTGTCCAAAAGCAATTCTGCTCCGCTTAGTTCAAGAGAGAGCATTTTTGCTCTTGGTTGCACGAAGCGGAGCAAAGTTTGCTATGGCTTGGTGGGAGCAGGAGCACCATAGCAAACTGCCATGTTTCAGGGGTGGGCACCCCGGGACATTGCTGGAGCAGGACCTTGGTGGTGGCGGTCCACAGCACCATGTAGAGCTCCTAGAGGGACACCGCATAGCCCCCTTAATTATTGTATTTGTGCCCTGGGAGGTGGCGGTCACCGGGGTTGCGGGCCCCTGCATTCTTTTGTTAATAATGTATGTTCCCCAGGGAAGGTGGTGGTCCTTGGGACAGTGGGGTTCGTGAGGCCCCCATATTGTTTTAATTGGCCCCAGGGAGGTCACAGTCCCCAGGGCAGAAGGGTCCGTGAGGCCCCACACATAATTAGAAATAGCCCCACCCACATTCATAATGAAAAGTGCCCCTGGGAGGTGGCATTTCCTGGGGCTTTGATAGGTCCTAGGAAGGGGGCCCGGTGTGTCCCCCTCCTATATTTATTATATTCCCTGGGACCTGGCCCACCCAGTGGTTATTTAAAAGCAAGCGTGTGTATGAGAGCATCTGTCTGTCTGTATGACGGTGTGGGAGTGTCTGTAGGGGTGTGTGACTGGTGTAAGAGGGTATAGGTGTGTGAGTGGGTGTGAGAATGTCTATGGCTATGGGAGTGGGAGTAACAGTGGGTGTAAGAGTGTCTATATAGATATATGAGTGGGTTTGAGAGTGTGTACAGGTGTGTGATTGGGTGTGAGAGTGCATGTATGAATATTTTAGTGGGTCTCAGACTGTCCATATGGGTAGTGTGGCTGTGGCAGTCTGTGTATGGGTATTTGAGTGGTGTGAGAGTGTCTGTACAGGTGTAAGTGCGGGTTTAAAAGTGTCTGTATGAGTGTGTGAGTGGGTGTGAGAGAGTGTGTATAGGTGTAACTGTGGGTGAGAGAGTGTCTGTATATGTATATAAGTAGATGCAAGAGTATATGTATTGGTGTAAGAGTGGATGTGAGAGTGACTGCATGAGTTAGTTATAGTTACCTTAGGGCATGAGTTACAGTTACTTGAGATGAGTATAACTGCTGAATTTCTGTGTCTTTTTGTGTGTAAAATCTGGGCTATACCGTCCCTGTAACCTTTGTTTTTTTGAGAATTTGTATGTTTTTTAGATTTTGTATGTATTTTAGATTCTATTTCCTAACAATAATTTTCCTTTAACCTTTTTTTTCAGTAGGTTAGGATCAAAGTTTCCATAGGAAAAGTGAATTTGTTTTGCCAATAAATTTTGCTTTGTCTATTACAAATCTTCATGACATTTTCATAAAGTCCCATTTTGGTTCAGCTGCTGTGTTGAAAGTTTCGGGGTGATCCATCAAGCAGGGTCCGAGAAAAAAGGGGGGTCCCAAAATGTGTTTTCCCCATGTTACGTCTAAGGGGATTTTTCATTTTTTGAACACAACTACAGGTAGAACGGCTGAACGGAATTACACAAATTTGGCAGAAAGCTAGCTGTTGGTCAAGAGAGCATCCTTTGTGTGATTTGGTGTAAATCCGTTCAGCAGGGCTCATGGTCCCCCCTCTTAGGCTTTCAAGAAGCCCCGGGGACTGCCACCTCCCTGTGGCAATTGACAATAAGAAAACAGGGTGGACCACCCGACACCCCCACAACCCCAGGGACTGCCACCTTCCTGGGGCACTTGACAATAGGAATGCAGAGGGCCTGACAGGCTACCCCGCAGGCCCAGGAACTGACACAGTCCCGATGCACTTGGCAATAGGAATGCAGTTGGGCCACCAGACCCCCCACCTCCCCTGAAATTAAATAATATAATGCAGGGGGTCCATTGCAGACCTCAGGCCCTGGGGACCACCATCTTCTCGGGGTCATTCAGTTTGATGAAGGGAGCTGCACGGTACCCCTCCTGAAGTCATATATGTCCTTGGGTAGCACCAGCCCCAGGGCCGGCGCCAGCAAAGTCCCAGGGAGCCCAGGCTCAGGACATTGCAGTTTGCTCTGGCATGGCGGGAGCACCCCTCCCACTAAGACAAAGTAAACTGTGCTCTGCTTCTAGTAAGCGAAAGCAGAACGCGCTCTTGCTTACTGGAAGTGGAGCAGCATTGCTTTTGGACAGAGCGAGCAGCATGTTATCAGTTCTCTCTGTCCAAAAGCAATATTAGCTCTCTGAAGAGGTGGAGAGCTGGCAGGGACCATGGGGGAATTCAGGCTCCCCCAGTGTTCCCCAACTTGAAAAACTGGGTGCCCTGAGTGAGACCAGGGCATCCAGTATGGGGTCAGGTCCAGGGGATGGAGTCCCCAGGGCCAAATTCGGCCAGGAAAGAGGGCAGCACGGCCCCCTCCCATGTTTTATATCTGCCAAGGAATCAACAGGGACTTCGGATCAGGACACTGTGTGACGCATCGCCAAGCAGTGAAGAGGAGAGAAAATGTAACCTTCTTACACTTCTTTTTATCACACAAAGGAGGACATTACGCCAGTAAAAACAAATCCATTTTGATTGCTCAGCTTTATTTTTACATTTGAATACTTACCGCACAGCTTGAGATATTAGACTGCATTAAATGTATTATGACGAACTGGGTTGCTGGAAGCAAATGGAAAGTATTTCTTCCTTGCCAGTGCCTAATTAAAGCAATCATCCAGATTGATAAAAGCGGAAACGCCGAAACGCATCTCTGGAGTGTAATGCGACGTATAATAATGATCAAAGGTCACCTCACCGATGAGTGCAAGGTATCCTTTTCCTTTTTTTGTGAGGTGTAGTGGTTCTATATACTATCTATCTATCTATCTATCTATCTATCTATCTATCTATCTATCTATCTATCTATCTATCTATCTATCTATCTATCTATCTATAAATATATATGTGTATCTTTAAATAAATACGTATATATATATATATATATATATATATATTCAATGAAAAAACCAAAGGTTTCACACATGTTATAGTTAGCTGGACATTTCACTCGTAAAAAACCAATGAAATTCCCCCGTTATAGTTAGTTCAGCTAACTATAACTCGCGCGCCCGCAATGCACTGCTGATGACGTCACATATTACATCACTCATGACATGGTCAGTGACATCACTCATGACATCACTGATGACATCTCAAATGACATCACTGATGACATCACTGATGACATCATCCAGTGAATGGCTGTTTTTCTGAAAATTAAATATGTTTTATATATGTATATCTCAAGGTCGATGGAAGAATAAATGGGTATATAAGTGTCTAAATGGATGATTTGTTTTTGAAAAATTGATTGTGTAACTCACTGATTAAGTGTATCATAGTGAATACATGGCTTAGTGAGTAATGTTTAAATATGTAAATATCTGTATCAGTCTCTCACTTTGTGTATAAGTGGCTGCATGGGTTGGTGAGTAGCTACATGGGTGTCTACATAGGTTATTAGTTGGTTTTTTGAGTATCAGTCTGAGTGTCTGCATGGTTCGGTGGGGGGTATTACGTAGTGCATAGGTGCATGAATGAGTGACTCACTGTTTGTATGTGTTGAACACAGCATGTGTGCAGGACTGTATGGGTGGATGAGTGTGTGTATGGGTGTGTTAGTGAGTGAATGACTGTCTCAATAGTGTCTTTTTGAGTAACTACATATGTTTTAAACTAGTATATGTGACTATTGGTGTATATAAGTGAGTATATGTGAGAGTGAGATATTGAAAGAGTTCCTGTATGAATAAGTATGTGTTTCTATAAGTGATTGTTTAAAAGACTAAGTATGTGTAAGTTTCCGTAGAAGTAAGTGTGGTGGTGTGTGTATAACTGTATATGCAAGTAAATGTATGTTTGATTCTTTATTAGCATGAGTGACTATGTGGGTGAGTAACTCTATGGATGAGTGGCATTGTGTAACAGGATATATAGGTGTATGAGTACATATGATGAGTGAGTACATGTATGAGTGACTGTACATGACTGTTGGTGAATGAGTGGATGTGTATGTGGATCTTAGAATTACTGAAGAGGTTGTTGTAACTGGTATTGGTATGTCCATTGTTTTTAAAATTTTAATTTCTATTTTTGAATGTGTGTATCAAAGGTTATATTAGGGGCAGAGGTGGTCTGCCACTCTATCACTAGGATGATGTCATCAGTGATGTCATCAGTGATGTCATTTGAGATGTCATCAGCGATGTCATGAGTGATGTCACTGACCTTGTCATGAGTGATGTAATATGTGACGTCATCAGCAGTGCATTGCGGGCGCGCGAGTTATAGTTAGCTGAACTAACTATAACGGGGGAATTTCATTGGTTTTTTACGAGTGAAATGTCCAGCTAACTATAACATGTGTGAAACCTTTGGTTTTTTCATTGAATTTCTAAGGTTTTTTAAATGCTAATTCCTAACTATAACGTGTGTGAAACCCATGGTTTTTTCAGTGAATTTGCAAGGTTTTTTAAATGCTAATTCCTAACTATAACGTGTGTGAAACCCATGGTTTTTTCAGTGAATTTGCAAGGTTTTTTAAATGCTAATTCGTAACTATAACGTGTGTGAAACCCATGGTTTTTTCAGTGAATTTGCAAGGTTTTTTAAATGCTAATTTTTTTATTTTCTTCTATTTTTTAAACATATATTTTTTTTAATTTTCTATCCTTTTTTTAAGACTATGGTTAAATTTTTAAAATTCTATAATATGTTTTTTTTAAAAATATTTTATAAAATAAACAGGTAAAATTTATTAGCAATACATTTTTTCCTTTTTTTTTTATTTTTTTTTTAGTACGCGTACCGTAAGCTTACGGTAAGCGTACGGTTTACGCAATGCCCGTAATTTATCTACGCTGTTTGCGTATAGTTACGCAATTTGCGTAGCCGCGCGTACTCCGCGTGGGACGCGTACGCGTGTACGCTACACGCGCACGTTACGCGGAAGTGTCGGGTAGTGACTGTTATGCGCATGCGCGCTAGCGCGTGTCTTTTTTACGCGCATGCGTACTTTTGCCGTAAGCGCACCGTAAGCGCACCGTAAGCGTACGGTTGGTCATGTGATCATGAAACACAACTTTTGATTGGATGAAACTACTTTCAGTTCTAGAACTCTCCTACACCACACCCATTCCCCTCATTTCTGCTTGTGATCCCTTAGGAGAAGGAGCTGGGTTGTCTTTGTGATACGATGGCAGAACAGCAGAGCCCTTCTGAGAGTGAGGCTAGCACTAGCAGCACTACCTTGAGGCAGAGAGCGAGGAAACAAAAGACCTCTTATGTATGGGATTATTTTACTTTTCCTGAAGGCCAGCTAAAGGTAAATGCACCCTTAGTGACTTGCAAGCTGTGTCAGTGTGTACTTTCAAGAGGTAATCCTGACAGGAAGTATTCCTTTGGGAATCATACCATGATGAGGCACCTCAAGGATGTACACAAAAGGACACATGCTCGACTTTTTGGAGGTAACCCTTCAGTAAGTCAACCAAGCACATCCACAGCAGCTCAGCCTGGACCATCATCTGCAGGGCTGAGTCCTTCTTCTGCAGGTCAGGTGAGCCCTTCATCTGTGGGGGGAGCATCTCCTTTTGCTGGCCCTCAGGAAATTAACCCTCGATTTCTGAGGGTTGATATTCGATGCGCCTCTTGTCATGATCTAATTTGTCATAGGGAGACCAGTGTTTCCCTAGTGAACAACAAAATAGATCAGCACACTTGTCGCAGAGACTAATTTTCCCAATCTTTCTTTCCTCTGTCCCTGCATGAACACAACGGCTCTTTTAAGAGCCAACCTTATCTTTCATCTTTTTTTTATATATGTTTTTAAAAACTTTTTTTTTTTTTTTTTACCGTACGCGTACGGTGCGCGTAATGTTTTTTTTTTTTTTTTTAAAACACTAAAAATCAATTATCACATTACAAGGTCCTTGAGAGACTACAATTATTATTATTGACTTACCATACCCACTCAAAAAAATATTTATTCATTTGTTTTTTAAAAAAATTGCTTTAAAAATGGTTCTAGTTTTCGAAAATTTTCTATATCAATCTGAAAAAAAAGAAAAGAGTATTAATATTTTTAAAACATTTTATAATACAGTACACATATTTACATATTTATCAAAAAATATTTTTGCCTTATTTTTGCTGTTTTCAGAATATATTGCATTTCACTATAAATTGTGAAAGCAATTGCATTCATCATTTTACAGCGGGCAAAAAAAAATAACAATCTCAAAGATTGTATTAAAAAAGCCCAGAATCTCTTTTTACTTAAACTTAACATTATAGAAATGCATAATATTCTAAAAAAATATCATCTAATATCAATACTTATTTCTTTATTTCTAATGCAACTGTGAAATCACCAGAGCAATACGCAATAAATCTCTGCCTGTAATTTCTCTTTGCACACAGAGTCATGTTCTCACAATAGTCACAAAACGAAATTTCTTTGCCAATTTGAATGCACACTTACTGCTCTTTTTTTTGGCAAGTGATAAACACTTTTACAGACTGACACATTATGAATCCACTTTTCAGATTTTTTTAAATGCCCATGTCCAGACTGCTTTTTCAGACCACCACCATGTGTATCCTGGGTGACTGCCTACACTCCAGCAAGGGCAACCAGCCTTACTGATGCTGAATGTCTTTGCATTACAGACTGAAACCTCAAACCCCACTCGCTTGTAAATACTGTGCATGATTATACATGGAAAGGAGCTGGGTGTGTGCTAAGAGTCTGCTTCTGCACCAAAAAATTGCTCCCCCTTTTTCCTACTAATGCAACTGTGAAATCACCAGAGCAATACGCAATAAATCTCTGCCTGTAATTCCTATTTGCACACAGAGTCATGTTTTCACATTAGTCACAAAACGAAATTTCTTTGCCAATTTGAATGCACACTTACTGCTCTTTTTTTTTGGCAAGTGATAATCACTTTTACAGACTGACACATTATGAATCCACTTTTCAGATTTTTTTAAATGCCCATGTCCAGACTGCTTTTTCAGACCCCCACCATGTGTATCCTGGGTGACTGCCTACACTCCAGCAAGGGCAACCAGCCTTACTGATGCTGAATGTCTTTGCATTACAGACTGAAACCTCAAACCCCACTCGCTTGTAAATACTGTGCATGATTATACATGGAAAGGAGCTGGGTGTGTGCTAAGAGTCTGCTTCTGCACCAAAAAATCGCTCCCCCTTTTTCCTACTAATGCAACTGTGAAATCACCAGAGCAAAACGCAATAAATCTCTGCCTGTAATTCCTATTTGCACACAGAGTCATGTTTTCACATTAGTCACAAAACGAAATTTCTTTGCCAATTTGAATGCACACTTACTGCTCTTTTTTTGGCAAGTGATAAACACTTTTACAGACTGACACATTATGAATCCACTTTTCAGATTTTTTTAAATGCACATGTTCAAACTGCTTTTTCAGACCACCACCATGTGTATCCTGGGTGACTGCCTACACTCCAGCAAGGGCAACCAGCCTTAGTGATGCTGAATGTATTTGCATTACAGACTGAAACCTCAAACCCCACTCGCTTGTGAATACTGTGCATGATTATACATGGAAAGGAGATGGGTGTGTGCTAAGAGTCTGCTTCTGCACCAAAAAATCGCTCCCCCTTTTTCCTACTAATGCAAATATAAAATTACCAGAGTTGTACACAATAAATCTCTGCCTATATTTCCCAACATGTGTAACCTGGGTGACTGCCTACATTCCACCAAGGGCAACCAGCCTTAGTGATGCTGAATGTATTTGCATTACTGAGTCCAACCTCAAACCCTTAAACTATTAATTTTTTATACCAATACACCTTAATTTATCGTGAAAACATAGTCCATATTATTTTACATGTTCCTCACATTTAAATTTCTCCCAAAACAGAAAATAATAAACGCAACTTCAACAAAAAGAATTACATTTCTATTATTCATTTCTTAATTTACCATATACATCCCCTCTCAAACTCTAACCTCACCTTTAAAATTAGTTAGTTGTGAAAGAAATGTGGCACTCAAACAGCAGATTATCAGAGCCAGGATCTCTGTTCTCTACACCTCTCTCCTCTCAGCAGAACCAGATAATGGCAAAGTTTCCCTCTATTTTTCCACACATATACATGTAAGTTTCAAATCTCAGTGCTTCCCCCTTTTTTTCAAATGTAATCACACATTTCTATTGGTTGAAAACCAACCCTTTTCCAAAAGTACCCTGCCCCCAACTTGACTTCTGCCTAGTACCCTTCCCCCAACTTGACTTCTGCCTGCTACCATAGCAACAGCTCATGGAACACTGCTGTGTGGAGTCAGGTCAGAAGTTCGCCACACAATGTTTCAATTCCACAGAGCAAGAGTGCTTGACTTTTCAAACCTAACAGCAAATCCATAGTACTGTTCTTTGGTAACACATTTTTCTGTACCAATACAAAACATGCTTCTATTAATTTACACATACAGCCTAGTTTTTATTCTAGAATGGTATGAAACAGCCAATCAGTTCTTTTTGTTTTGAAAAAAATATGTATGCCTCCATTTCCAAACTGTCTTTCTTTTCATATTGCCATTCTACTGAAAGACACCTCCTAAATGCATCCAGTTCTCCTTTGAAGATGTTCACAGTGTGGATTGTAGGGCACAGCTATGTCTTCTGGAGTGAAAAGTTTGCAGAGAAAACAGGTATGGTGAGAGACCTTGTTTTGCCAAATGTAGACATTAAATGGATTGGTCAGAGAGGGATAAAGTGGCACCAATTGATGCCATTGGTGAAATCCTTCATGCAAATCCAACACCCTGACCTCATAATAGTGCACTGTGGTGGCAATGACCTAGGCACTTTGACTGGGGTAGGTCTGGAAATGCTTATGAAGGACACCTTTGCACAACTGTTTTCACTTTTCCCTAAAACTGCCTTTGTGTTTTCTAACATATGCCAAAGGCAAAAATGGAACTGGTCCAATCATTTCTGTCCGCAGATTGACAAAGCAAGAAAGCACGTCAACAAATCTGTTTCTGCTTTCCTCCGTGACTATGGTATGGGTTCCATTTACCACAACAACTTGCGTTACGACATGCAAGACATTTATAGAGGAGATGGTGTGCACTTCAATGATGAAGGGAACAGAGTCTTCCTCTTGAACCTTAGACTCTGCATCGGTACTTACTTGTAGGTACCACAAAAAAATCACTTAATAAACACAACGGCTCTTTTTAGAGCCCCCTAATATCTAAACACTTAAATCTGAATTTCATTTCTTTTTTGTATTTTTTTTTTACCGTACGCTTACCGTAAGCTTACCGTACGCGTACCCCGTGATTTTTTTTAAAATCAATAAATGTTTTCTTTGTACTTTTCTGTCCTTCTTTGACCCCCTTACAAATGTTAGGGGGTCTGTAACTCTCTCCCTTGCCCCCTTTTCAAGATATCACTCTTTTTTACCGGAGTGAAATACACAAAATGGCGGCCGTTGCTTCCTGGTTTCGGCCGATTCGAATGTTTGCTAAGATCTAACAGCCAATCAGAATCGCGCTCGCGCACGCCACCGTACGTGTACGGTAAGCTTACGGTAAGCGTACCGTAAGCTGGCTCAGATATATATATTGATTTAAAGGCTATTTTCTCAGAATCTACTGAACAGATTTACACCAAACCTACAAAAGGCACTTCCTTGACCTGAGGACTACCTCTCTGCCAAATTTCTAGTAATTCTGTTCAGCCGTTCGGGCTGTAGCCCTGTCTAAAGGTCCTATGGAAAAATGCATGGGAAAAACGCGTTTTGGGACCCCCCTTTTATCTCAGCCCCCGCTTGACGAATCCCCCCGAGACTTTCAGGGTAGGAGCGGTGCGTAGCGCCCCACCTATTTTGAGAAATTCGCGAGGATTCGTCAACCGGCGCCAAAGTTATTCAAAATAGAATGTTGCGGATTTCCTATGGAAACAGGGTCCTAACTATAACTACCTACTGGCGACCGCCAGTAGGTAATATATATATATATATATATATATATATATATATATATATATATATATATATATATATATATATATATATATATATATATATATATATATATAGGTAGTTATAGTTAGGACCTATTTTCCATAGGAAATCCGCAAAATTCTATTCCCAATAACTTTGGCGCCGATAGACGAATCTTCGTGAAATTGTCGAAACTTTTGGCCAGCTCCGGTCCGCTCCTAACCTGAAAGTCTCGGGATGATTCGTGTAGCGGTGGCCGAGAAAAAAGGGGGTCCCAAAATGTGTTTTCCCCATGCAATTTCCCATAGGACCTTTAGCCGCAGCTACTGCCTGAACTGCTGAACGGAATTACACCAAATTTGGCCAAAAGGTAGTCCTCAGTTCAGACTCGTGCCTTTTACTTAAATGGTATAAATCCGTTAAGTAGTACCTGAGAAAATCGAAAGTAAATACACATATATATCTGGGCGGAGCATAACCAAACATCTCATCGTGAGATCTGATTGGCTGTCAGCACTTCATCCAAGAAGTGTTGGCATCTTGGGACCAATATACATGATAGCACCTCATTAAAAAGCATTGCAGTTAATAGAAAGTTTTAAGACTTTAGTTACATTATAAATCATTTGTTGATGGTACCATACTCATTTTATCAATTGTGGTATGTTCTAAGGTGATTTTACCATGTGAAAAAGCCTTCTGCTGGGATATCATGAATCATGTTTGAGAGAAAACTATTTTCTCATGCTTTTCCCACAGAGGTTTGGGAGGTGATCTATAAGCTAAACTGAGAGCATATTTTCTGTAAATTCACATTATCTTTCTCAGTCATGTGAGAATGAAGTCTGACATTCGCAGTAAAACATGTACATCCAGCAAGGGCAGAGACTGTCAGTTGATTCCTTTGTGTTCTACTGCAGCTTCCCAGAGTGTTCCAAAGAACAACTAGTGCGCTAACAGTCCTACTTATGATAAACGTATGGCACACCTGAAGCCATCTTGATTGGAATAAAGTGGTAACTCTTAAAACATTTAATTTAAAAAGGAGCAACATGAGGGGGTTCATTTTGCCATAGAAAGTATGATTAGTGCTGCAGAAAGAAAAATTAGGGCATATTTTGAGTGACGTCTCAAATCCTCTTCTATTACATTAAAAAATTCTGACATGCAGACTGAAACATGCACTTTCAATACCAGCAGCAGACTTCCCTGGTGAGCAGTACCTTTACTACAGTGATCTAATGAGCAACTAGAGTGCTAAAATTCTGAATTTATGGCAAATGTGTGACATCTGAATGCCTTCTTGATGGAATCAAATTAGAAAACTGAAAGTATTACTACTGAGGAGACTGTAGTAAATGAGGAAATTAGGAAACTTCATAACAAATAAGAGTCCCAAGATGGCCACCAGAGACAACAGAGCCCAAATGTAGCACAAATATCACCCAGATGTAGCCCAAGTATAGCCCAATGACAGAATGTCCCAGAGTGTTCTAAAGAACAACTAGAGCACTAACAGTCTTACTTATGACAAAAGTATGGCACACCTGAAGCCATCTTGATTGGAATAAACTGGTAACACTTAAAACATTTAGTTTGCAAAGGAACAAAATGAGGGGGTTTATTTGGCCATAAGAATTATGATTAGTGCTACAGAAAGAAAAAATAGGGCACATTTTGACTTCTAAAATCATCTTCTATTTCATTAAAAGATTCTGACATGCAGACTGAAACTTGCACTTTGAATACCAGCAGCAGACTTCCCTGGTGAGCAGTAGCTTTACTACAGTGATCTAATGAGCAACTAGAGTGCTACCATTCAGAATTTATGGCAAATGTGTGACACATCTGAATGCCTTCTTGATGGAACCAAAGTAAACAAGCATTGAAAATGCAATAGGTCTCGCCCTCGTTTAAGTTAAAGCAATTCTGGTTGTAATTAGGTGGCTTTTTAGCTTTGCTTTTATTAGTGTTTTTGAAACTTTGATGTACATAACCTGCATATGCATGCATATATGTATATGTATATGTATATGTATGCATGCATTTATATTTGTATTTATATATAAATGCAGATTATATATATTTTATATATGTATGTACATATACACATACATATATATAAATGCATATGCATATATATGCATATATATGTGCATATGTGTACGTGTAGAGAGAGGAAGAGAGAGGTAGAGAGGCAGAGGGAGAGAGGTAGCGGTAGAGAGGTAGAGAGTAGTAGAGAGAGAGGCAGAGAGAGGTAGAGAGTAGAGGATGAGTAATAGAGAGTAGAGAGTATGTAGTAGAAAGTAGTAGAGAGTAGTAGAGAGAGTGAGTAGTAGAGAGTAGTAGAGTGAGTAGTAGAGAGTGAGTAGGAGAGAGTAGTAGAGAGTGGGTAGTAGAGAGTGAGTAGTAGAGAGTAGTAGAGAGTGAGTAGTAGATGAGTGAGTAGTAAAGAGTATTAGAGAGTAAGTATAATAGAGTAGTAGAGAGTGAGTAATAGAGAGTGAGTAGCAGAGAGTAGTAGAGAGTGAGTAGTAGAAAGTGAGTAGCAGAGAGAGAGTAATAGAGAGAAGTAGAGAGTGAGTAGTAGAGTGAGTAGTAGAGCGAGAGTAGTAGAGAATGAGTAGTAGAGTGAGTAGTAGAAAGTAGTAGAGTAGTAGAGAGAGAGTAGTAGATAGTGAGTAGTAGAGAGTGAGTAGTAGAGAGTGAGTAGTAGAGAGTAGTAGAGAGTGAGTAGTAGAGAGTAGTAGAGAGTGAGTAGTAGTGAGTGAGTAGTAGAGACAGAGTAGTAGCGAGTAGTAGAGTAGTAGAGAGTGAGTAGTAGAGAGGGAGTAGTAGAGAGTGTGTAGTAGAGAGTGAGTAGTAGAGAGTAGTAGAGTGTGAGTAGTAGAGAGAGTAGTAGAAAGTAGTAGAGTAGTAGAGAGAGAGTAGTAGATAGTGAGTAGTAGAGAGTGAGTAGTAGAGAGTGAGTAGTAGAGAGTAGTAGAGAGTGAGTAGTAGAGAGTAGTAGAGAGTGAGTAGTAGTGAGTGAGTAGTAGAGACAGAGTAGTAGAGTGAGTAGTAGAGAGTAGTAGAGAGCGAGTAGTAGAGAGCAAGTAGTAGAGAGTGTGTAGTAGAGAGTGAGTAGTAGAGAGTAGTAGAGTGTGAGTAGTAGAGAGAGTAGTAGAAAGTAGTAGAGTAGTAGAGAGTGAGTAGTAGAGTGAGTAGTAGAGAGTAGTTGAGAGCGAGTAGTAGATTGTGAGTAGTGGAGAGTGAGTAGTAGAGAGAAGTAGAGAGTGAGTAGTAGAGAGTGAGTGATGCAGCGTGGAATGTCAAATCCTCCCTTCGTTACAGACCAAATATCACACTAGCACATTCACTCAATACATTCATTGGTGGGGCCCTTAACATCAATACTCACACTATTCTGATCTGCTCTTACGGGAGGGATACGTCTTCCAAACGCTGACATGAAAGGAATACCCTTTGACCTAAAAGAACATATTTACATATACATACATTGAATACCTTTATTAAACTTTGAACCTCGAGATATTCCCTATTTTTAGTCGATGGATCAAATTAGTTGTTTTGGATAATTGGTAATTCAATTCTTCTATTTATATTTAATCTCAATCTAATCTCTTCAATAAACAGCCTAAAACATTTGTCTGTAGATCAATACTTTTTATATAATTAATTGCAAAATTTAATAAATCATTAGTCAAACCACGGAACTTCATATTTACCTAATCTGGCTATTAGTCGTCCTCTAAATCAATCAAGTCGTGAAAATCTTTAATTCATCAAAATCAGACAGCAATTCAGTCTGTCAAAGATTCAGAGAAACAGCTGTCCAGCAGTGTCACCGTCCTCTCCGTCAGCATAACGTCAGGAAAATAACCATCAGTTCGCACGTGTCTAAAGTCGAAGTCGAAGAAATCTCTCCGTCAGCGTCTCGACAGCGTCTCGTCAACGCTTTCTCAGCCCCCTCAACTCACTATTCTACCATCTTTCATAATAAATGTAATGTCAAGATGTAACAAAAATCAGTTTTAGGTTGTCCTGATTGGTGGGTTTGGGGTCATTCAGTGAAGTTCTCACATAGTCTATTTGGTTAGGTCATCACACTTGCTGGGTCCGGTTTAAAAGACAGTCCTTTGTTTAAAGTTCTGGCAATTCTCCCACTGTGACCTTGATGGGTACATCTTGCATGGGGTCAGGACGAGGCCACTGTTGCTCACGGTGGCGCAGGCGCATTTCACCCAAAAATACAAAACCCTTAGGACACAACAAAAAATAATAACATAGTGTTCTTCATATCAGGATTACAACAACATCAATTCTGAAAGAATTTTTTGATGCGAGACTTGTTCTTATTGGTTTTCTTCTATGTCCTCTTTAATAATACGAACTGTGATTCGGTAGATAAGCCAATGCCAAATGCCAACACATGTTTCGTCGCCTTCTCAATTTACATGCAACTTTTTCAAGGCTAAATAAGACATAATGAATCACAGTAAATACTCAATAACAATAGTCATAATAGTACTGGCGTAGGGTGGCCCCATCCCACCATTTTGACATCTCATTTCTTCGTAGCCTTTCCAATCGAAAGAATTTATCTCTTAGTACATTAAGGTGCAAAGAATCCCCAGAGGCTTACGTTCACAAGTTATTCCCACATATGACGATTTAGATGCTGATCTGCTGGTTACATGGGAACAAGAATTGACTAACAATCCTAATAAATTGATGGGCATACTCATTGAAAACTGTGACCGCAAAGCAGCAAGATTTCAAATTGAAATAGAAGCTTTAGAAGCAGAAATCAAATCACTCAATCTGCCAGAGGCCACAAAAAAAAACTATGTGATACTGAATGAGGTTTTGCAGCGACATCTAGCAGAAATTAAACTTAGGAAGACTAAAAAACTGAAGAGGGATGAATTTGACTACCTTAATGGTAGAATATTCACTTTGGCAAGAAAATATGATGACTTAGTGAACAAAGATAATCAGAACAAGTCAAAGGAAGATACCACACTGAGCTCCAGCCGTAGCTCACTAGACACACCAGGCACTAGTGGAGGAGAAGCAGAAAGAGATGAGGGCTCCACAGATACTGTTAATAGTGAGAACCATTTTTTAAAAGAAGTTCAACGCATCAAGCGGGGGAACAGAGAAATAAACAGACGCCCTACAACAGGCGTAAAACAAGGAGGGGAAATAAACTTAAGGAATTTATAAGACTCCTCAATGGAAATGAGTTTAACATTAAATTTACATTTGACATCAGTAAAGAAAAAATCTCCTTCCTTGACACCGAACTTTACATTAGAGAGAATAAAATTCATAGCCGATTATATCGGAAAACTACAGCATGTAATTCAATATTGCATGCCTCCAGTGCTCACCCCCTCATCAAATCAAAGCTATTCCCTATGGTGAGCTAATCAGAGCCAGGAAAAATTGCAGCTTTGATCCTGCATTTGAAGCTAGTGCTAATGACATGATGACACGCTTTAGCAGAAGAGGTTATGACACGCAAATATTAACTTCGGCTAGATCTCGCATTAGCAAAATCAAGAGACATGAAACCCTGAAAGAAAACACTAAACTTATCACAAATAACAAAGACGATAAGATTAGGATGGTGACTAACTACAGCGCACTATCTAAGGTACTTATCAAAAGCCTGAACAAACATTAGCACATCTTAAAGGGAGATATCTCCCTTAATGATTACATTAAATCAAGATCAGACATTACGTACAGAAGAGGTGTTTGCCTCAACATTCTGAGCCCGAGCTACAGAACTCCGGCCAAGAATAAGGACTGGCTCACCCTTGAAAGTGTGGGTTTCCACAAATGTTGACATTGTGTGGCGCGTAAATGGGCACACAGTGGTATGAAAGAATTCAAGGGACCAGGAGACAAACAGTACAAAATATGCAACAACATTATTTGCACCAGTACTTATGTTGTGTACGTTATAGAATGCAGATGCAACAGAAAATATGTGGGCAGCACCATCCGCACACTGAGAGAGAGAATGAGTGAACACATAAGAGCAGTTAAACAGTGTGACATCAGATACCCTATAGCGGCTCACATTGACCAATGCAGCTCACAGGGCAAAAACAAAGACTTCAGATTCTATGGAATTGAACAAACACCCAGAAACCCAAGGAGTTGTAATCGGAAACTACAGTTGCGACAGAATGAAGCAACTTGGATCCTCAGATTACGGACTACTGAGTTAGGTTTTAAAATTGACCAGGAGCTACATTATTTCCTAGGTACCAAATGAGATGTTATTAATAGACCTGTGACCTTTGAGTAGTGATAATTCATTTACGTAACTGTGGGAAATATTTATACTGAAGGGTAATCAATATGATATTCAGACTAAATAATATGCGCTGATTGTACAGTTTGTCAGCCTACATAGTATGTTTCAATTGTTTATGTATAGGACCGTTTATGCAATACAAAAATATATATGGAGGTAACTGTTTCTTTTTCTCCATTCATGGTCCAGATGTTTGTTGGTACTACTGTATTTCAGTTGACACATGAATATAGGTCATTGTTTTTTTAATTTGAGTCAATAATTAGCCATTTGGATATACAATGGCAATACACTCATAGGAGTATTAATCTCTATATTTCACAGTGTATGTTTTTAGGATGCGCGATACTCACTTCCATTTTGGCTTGTGAATTTCGGCCCCCTTTTTTACTTCGTCTCCAATAGTGATGTGCAGTGACAATAATGGTAGCAATTGATGCACCTTGTTTTAGACTCTTGACAGAATTTTACAGATGAGAACTACGGGTTACACTTCTAACCGATACTTTTCCTTTAATTCTTACTACTTATACACTTATAATATTAGACATTGGTTGATTGCCGGCTTTCTCGTATCAATATATGCGGTCTTTTACTGAATTAGGATATGAGGTGCGACTTTAATTCAGCTCACACACTAAGGTGCCGATTAGGATCCTGGAAAAAATTTCCCCAACCGAATTGAATCTGGACTTTTTTCCGTACAAATGGTAAAAGCGCCGTACAAACTGCCAATTACGATTCGTATGGGAAAAAGTCCATACAAATCGCATTGGGAAAATTCCCCCACACGTCCTCGGGTCGGGAAAAGTCTCCGACACGTCCCCGGACATTTTTACGTACAAATGGGAAAACTGAAGTCCCAATGCGCAATTACGATCCGTCCCATCCGTCCGATTGTACAACTGTATGGAAAAAAGACCGTCCGGAGCGAACTCCCATAGCAACCATGGAGATGTCCAAACAAGTGCCTGGTACGCGCCGTACCCCCCCCCGCCCCCTGTATGTTCGCGCCATACCCCCAGCCCCCCCCGCGGATGGGCGCGCCGTACCCCCAGCCCCCCGTATGTACGGAGCATACCCCCACCCCCATATGTACGGAGCGTAGCGCTGGGGGTCCGCACCGTACATACGGGGGTGGGGGTACGCTCCGTACATATGGGGGGCTGGGGGTACGGGGGTACGCTCTGTACATATGGGGGGCTGGGGGGTACGCTCCGTACATACGGGGGGCTGGGGGGTACGGGGGTACGCTCCGTACATACGGGGGGCTGGGGGGTATGGGGGTACGCTCCATACATATGGAGGGCTGGGGGGTACGGGGGTACGCTCCGTACATATGGGGGGCTGGGGGGTACGCTCCGTACATACGGGGGGCGGGGGGGTACGGTGGTACGCTCCGTACATATGGGGGGCTGGGGGGTATGCTCCGTACATACGGGGGGCTGGGGGGTACGGGGGTACGCTCCGTACATACGGGGGGGTGGGGGGGGTACGGCACGTACCGGGCCCCCTAATCAGCTCGCATCGCTGCGTACTTAGCTTTTCCGGCACTTTTTAGGTGCCGTAAAAATTTTCCCATCCGGACTGCAGTCGGTGCGAATCGTAATTGCTGGTACGTAAAAACATGCCTAACTCCGTCCGGACGTCACGTCCGCGGTGTCCCAGATCACATTTGTATGTATTTTTCTGTCGGTTGGTCTTTTTTCCGAATCGTACGGGAATGGTGTTTCCGAACGAATCGTAATTGCATGTTTGTAAAGTTTTACAACCCGGTACGAGTCGGACGGAGAAAAAGCTCTGACCCACGGTTTGTACCGGGTTTTTCCAGGATCGTAATCGGCCCCCAAATGATTATTTTGGTATTGCCTTATTTTGAGGTATGTTGAAATTTTATCTGGCTGACAGACCGAGTACACTATATACATCGATATATGGCGAGGAGTGGCGTTTGCTGCATTTTCATAAACCAGCTTGGATAGGAGTAACCCACTTTTTTGAGTAAACAAACATGTTCCAAGATGGCGCCGACATTGGATGTGTCCAGGCACCGGATATGTACAGACACGTGATGTCTTCACGTTGTTTTAAGAAAACAAGGTTACGGAAGAATCGGCCTCGTACTCGAGGTAATCGGCGTGAGACTGTTCCTTTTTTTCCAGATGAGGAGGCGGTAAGAACTTGGTGCATATACTTTTTGGAGTTAGAAACGTAATTAATCAGCAATAGATTCATTATTTGATCACCACACTAATTTATCCAGCTGAATAGTGCATTGTTACAGGGTTATATATGTACAATACAGAGGCGTCTTTGCCGATATGCATGCTCACTACTTCGCAATCCATGTAATATAACGCTAGTTGTTACCGTCCGATGTAGCTTCTCGGCGTTTGACACAGATAGTCAGTGATCTCTAAATTAATTAATGTGGGACCAGGCACGTCGTATTCTTTATATAGTATGCTTAGGGACATTTTCACTATTTTCTATGTGCTTCAGTGGGTACTGCGACTATTGCGTTTATCTGATTTCTATTTAAAAGGAGAGTTTTCTGATATATAGCTTAGCATACATAGACTCTCAATGGCTTTAGGTTTATTACTAGCACTGGATTGTATTCTCTTACAGTTACCTAAGCGATACATGACTGCATACTGTACTGATATTCAATTAAGCTTTACTACTCACGCGGCAGGATCGTGTGGGTCGGAATTAACACCACACGTTAAGTAAGTGTTTATTTGGTCATCCACTGAGACTTTTTCTATTGTGTTGATAGTATTTTTTGAATTTGAGCATGATTACTGATATAGTTTATGTTTGTTTACCCCACAGTTTTATGTATTGAAGCCAATACAGGTTGGTGGAAATTGGAGTTGTATACACGCGTGGGTGGCAGGGCACTCACGTGTGTCGGTGATATAGAGATTCTTGTTGCTATGATTGTCACCGCACAAATTTATAGAGGTGACTTTTAATAAATTTACACTTGGACCCACCTTTTGTCCACTCCTTTCAAGATTCTTTTCTTTTATGCTCAATTACTTATTCGTTTATTTTCTACGTAGCCAATCTCTTCACATTGGCAATACGGAATCAGAATGTACTTTTGCACTATTGTATTTGGACACGGTGAAGGAACTTTCGTACTTTTTACCTAAATACATGATTATGACTATTGTTATTGAGTATTTACTGTGATTCATTATGTCGACGAAACACGTGTTGGCATTTGGCATTGACTTATCTATCGAATCACAGTTCGTGTTATTAAAGAGGACCTAGAAGAAAACCAATAAGGACAAGTCTTGCATCAAAAAATTCTTTCATAATTGGTGTTGTTGTAATCCTGATATGAAGAACACTATGTTATTATTTTTTGTTGTGTGCTAAGGGTTTTGTATTTATGTGCTGACTGTAGCTTTTGCCACGGTCGTGTTGGAAGAGTTTGGTGGTTCTCCTCTCCCCTTTTAGCACCACACCCAACACTCATCCCTAATAGATATTTGGAGTGAAATTATCCAGGAGCGCTTTCCCTATTGTAATAAAATACCACTATCGTTGTAATTGTGCATTTCACCCGAAACCTCATGGAATGGTGACTAGTCCCGTCCAGTCAAAAGTCGGCCATCTTGACGTAGGCCCTATTTGGTCAACTTAAGTAAAACAAACACAAAAGTAATTAAAACACGGAAATAACGATTAAAATGTTTAACCCTCACTAATTCTCCTATGTGTATGTAATTATCTAGCATAATAGCAACATTCAAAGCGTTTATATTCACCCAACGATGTAATCTGGTGCGATTTACAATTACGTCACAAAAGCAACATATATCGTTCAATATTCTAATTTTCTAGCATTAGTATGCGTACATACATTAGTTTCCAAATTATTTTAGTCATGCAAATGCAAATCCCACGTGTAATTCTTTCATTAATACGATTGATTAAATATCACTTCAAACAGATTAATATTACTACAATTAATAGATTATTCATATTAATTTGAATCATGCAGAAATGGGGGGGGAGTATACAAAATGTTGTACTATCCACTCATTCAATCCCCCCTTTGGTGATTATATCACCACACCATTAAATTTTGTATCCCTTTTATGGAATTTCAAGGTGATTTCTTGCTTTTATTCATAATTCAGTATCCCCTGTCTCTTCTCTTTTTGCTGACTTATACATATTCTCCTTTACTTCTTCTAATTCTATTTCTTCAAATTCTCTCTCTTGTTTCTTATCTTTCCTCCTTAAATTTTCTCTTTTTAACTTTTTCTGATTTTTACTCTTTTTGCGACAGATACACCCTAATCTTATTATTAATACTATGAAAATCACACATGTTAATGGAAATAATATTTTACCGAAAAGGGTACTACCCAAGTTTACTAAAAAATCTTTAATAGCTGATAATTTCTTTCCAATCTTTTCCCAAACACTCTCAACCTCCAGTGGTGCAATTTCATCATGCAGTTCTGTTATATTTTTAATATAAATTTTCAAATCTTTACTTTCGTACAACAATGTTGAACTTTCAGCATTCCACAGACTCCAACCTCTTTTGCCAATAATATATCAAGGGCAAGTCGATTTTGCATTACCATGGCACGCATGGCAACCATTTCAGTGTTTACCAATAAAAATCCTCCAGCGGTGCTTGTTGACAAGCGATCCACTACTAAGAAAGCCTTCTAATTTTGTTTGCATTCAGAGATATTCTCACTGATGGTATCAATGCTTCAAAAATGTCACCTACTATTTCTGACCAAGATTCTCTCTTACTACGAGCTAAATAACTACCTAAACTATGTACATCATCTTCTTCTCTATCCATATGAAAAATCTTCGGGAAAACCAGGCCTACATAACACGTGCCATACCAATGGTCTGGCAAACGATAATACGCCCTATTCCCACAAATGAAATATAACCCAGGAAAAACTGGGTCTTTTCCACCTTTAAATCCCCATCCACCCATGATTCGGTATGTATCATGGCATTCGCTATTACCTACAAAATAATTTTCATATGCAGTTTGATTCCTTCTAATACACAATTTCCCTTTCTGAGGCCAATTTAAAGCTATAGTTGGACTAGCTTCTCCTTTCAAGTGCTTTTCCATTTCTCCATCCCAGACTGTCTTCTCCACCTTTCCTTCAGATGCCTTTCTTTGCATTTCCAGTCTTCTTTCTTCAACCATATCTAGAAATGTCTTTTCCTCTTTCTTTAGACTGCAAATCAAATTGTTTTTAAATATTTACTCTAATGTTAGTTCTTTAGTTTCTAAGAAAAATTCACCTAATACCTTTGCAGGTTTTACTTTGTTTAGCTTGTTAATTGATGGTACTTGTGAAAATATGCTATCTACATCTGAAAAATAATTTCCCTGTTTGATAAAATAAACTAGCTATTACACTACATCTTATTCCATAGGTTACTGGAAGGTGGTGATAAGTCACTCCCTCCGATACAGAGGCAGGTAACTGCATACAAACATAGCAGACCCTTACATCCATTGTCTTTACATATTCATTCAACAATTTTAAAAACATATTATTAGT
Source organism: Triturus cristatus (assembly GCF_964204655.1). Classification (NCBI taxonomy): domain Eukaryota; kingdom Metazoa; phylum Chordata; class Amphibia; order Caudata; family Salamandridae; genus Triturus; species Triturus cristatus. Next base: position 386,266,523 of record NC_140589.1, on the reverse strand, counting down.
AAAATCGGTTGTAGACCTATCTTTGTGTAAATAGTTTTTATCTATTCTGGTTGGAACTACCTTTTGAATCTTTTCTATATTAGTTTTATTTTCACTATGTCCTTCTATTGTATCTATAGTAACCTTAAATGAGATCAGAAGAGCAAGTACACTCCATAGAAGCATTAGTAATCCTGTACAACAACAACACATTTTACACCATCTTCTCAAGAATGTACATCTACTATTCTACTATATGTGTTTGCCATTTTTGCTAAAATGGACAGTGTCTTTTGACTTAGCCTCTTCTACTTGACAACTAGTTTTCTAACCCAAGGCTCTAAGCACCTACTTGGTTCTACCAGTTTTTGTCTTTTTCCGTATTTTATTGTCTTTCCATCAGTAATATTCTTATCCTATTCAGTTTGGCATTTCATCATCTTTCACCTTTCCTTCGAGATCTGAATACAGAATGTCCTGAACATCTGCTTCTTCTCCAATATCGGCCCAGATAACTCTCAGGATCTCTAAATCTTCGTCCTCCTCAACCACTTCTGGTACAACCACCTCTGGATTTCCTTGGCTATCCACCTCCTCTTTTACTTCAGGCAGGGCCACATACGTCCATTCTGGTGATTTATACTTCTGGTTAAGTTTTCTTGTTCTTTTGCTTTCTTTAATTGCAATGGTTTCTTCGTCTTTTGATTTCTCCTGACTCGTCACTTCATTCACCTGTTCAGCCCTTGGTGAATTTACTCATGTCAGTCGATATATTAATCTCTTTATTTTATTCGACCAAATGTCGTCCTTTGCAGTTCTTTTCAATTTACTTCCTTTATCGTTCTTTTCAGTTCTCCAAGCTCTCTTTCCTAGAACTCGACCTTCAGGTACTTCATCTTCGCTTTCCTCTGACTCTGTTTCAACTTGCTTTTTACTCTCAACAGATTCTTTTTCCACCACTTCTTCTGTTTTTCCTACTTCTGTCCCTCCTCGAATCTCCGACACGCAATCTTCCTGCTGACTACTTGTCCCTGCTTCTAACTGAATGTTGGAATTCCCTACACCTCCTCGGGGGTCTTCTGCAGTAATCTTTCCCTCTCTCTCTGTATCTAGCACCTGTCCATCTAAATGTGTTATTTCAGGTGGAATTTCTCTCAAACTTTCGTCTGGAACTTCTCTTTCATTAATTTCTTTTATTGTCTCTTCACTGTCTTTTTCTTTGTTCTTTCCTTGTTTTTTCCTAGAACATTTCACTCCTTGTTCAGTCTCCAAGTCTGAGCTGGTATCAGATATATGTAATCTTCTTCTCAGGGAAATGCTTCTGGGGACAAATGTTAGACTTTGTTCTGTTTCCCCCCTTTCAGGCTTTTCTTCTGTTTTTGGCTCTCCGTCATCCGACTCAGTACTGGATTCTGATTCATCAAAATACTCTTTTTCTGTGCTGTCCACTGGATTTGGAATTCTCAATGAATGGCTTGCATGGATCCAGTTTTTCAGTCCAGCACACTTTACAGCTGTTGTTGTGGTCAGGACGAATTGTCTTGGTTTTCCCCACCTTGGAACCAAACAGTTTCTTCTTCTGTGCACTTTTATCCTTACCCAGTCCCCTGGGCTTAGATCATGGGCTGGCTTCTTTTCAAGGGTGGTGGCATCCGCTCCAATCTGATGAAACACAGAATGGACTGCGTCAGCCAGGCTTTTACAGTATTCCAACACCATGTGATCAGTTATAGTCATCAGCTTGTTGATTGGTATAAACACGTGTCGCATGGCTTGTCCCATGATGATTTCATGAGGGCTTAACCCTGTACATCTGTCTGGAATTGATCTAATAGTCATGAGTACCAGAGGCAAGACATCAGGCCATTTCATACCTGTGGCTAAATACATTTTCCCTAACCTGTTTTTGATAGTACCATTCATCTATTCCACCACACCAGAAGCTTCTGGTCGGTAGGCACAATGAAATTTTTATTGTACATTCAGTGCTTCACAAATCAATTTTATGATCTCATTATGGAAATGTCCTCCTCGATCAGATTCAATAGTCACTGGGAACCCAAATCTAGGGATAAATTCCCTCAAAAGTAATTTTGCTACTGTCATCCCATCATTTCTTCTTGTTGGAAATGCCTCTTCCCATCTAGAAAACAAGCAGACCATAACCAAGACATACCTCAACCTGTTACAGGGAGGCATCTCAATGAAATCCACTTGCATTCTGGTAAAAGGCCCTCCTTCTCGTCCTATTGTTCCTAGACTCACTACTGTCTTTCTTCCTGGATTGTATTGCTGACATATTAGGCATCTCTGACAAAGACTTTCTGCTACAAGTCTGAATTTTGCATTGTACCAGGTTTGTTTCAATGACCTGATCATGGCATCTCTCCCTATGTGTCCCTGACCATGATACATCTGTGCCATGGCAGACATCATGCTATCAGGCATAACTGGTCTTCCATCCCGATAGACCCACACATGATCTTTCTCTCTGGGTGCACATCCTGCTTTTACCCACTGCTTCATTTCCTCTTCTCCTGTCTCTTCCTACAATTGTCTTACTTCTTCCCATGTTCCCACAGTGTTAGTAGACATCAAGGAGTATGAAATCACCTCTCTTTCCTTGGACCGATTAATGGAATTCTGATTTCGTGCCCAGTATTGTGCCATGTCATTTGCATATTTATTGCCAGTAGCAATCTAATCGCCACTTTGACTATGGGCCGCACACTTCACAACAGTCAATTGTCTAGGAAGCTGTATCGCCTCAAGAAATTTTCCAACCACTTCAGCATTCTTAATGGGAGTTCCACTTGATGTCAAAAAACCTCTCTGCAGCCTTATTTGACCAAAGTCGTGTACTACTCCGAAGCCATACTGGCTATCAGTTATCACAGTCACTCTCACACTTTTCCCAATCTTGCATGCTCTCGTCAAAGGAACAAGTTCAGCAACTTGGGCCGATTTAACTCCTTTCAGATAGGATGCTTCCATCACTGCTGCAACCGTGCATACTGCATATGCTGCATTTAACACTCCATCATCTGTTCTCAAACAAGACCCATCTACGAACATGACAAAATCACTTTCTGGTAAAGGTACATCTTTCATGTCAGGTCGTGGTTTTGTACAGAAATCAAGTATATCCAGGCAGTCATGATCTGCTTCATCTCTGACCTCCACATTCTCAGCATCAGGCAGCAATGTTGAAGGATTTATATTCAAACATCTCACAAGGCTTACATTCGTTGCACCTAGTATGACTTTCTCATATTTAGTCAGCCGACTATGTGTCATATACTGAGTGTGACTCCTTGTTAAAAGGATTCCCACGTCATGAGGTACAAACACTTTCACAGGATATCCCATCACAATTCCTTCACTTTGTTCCAAACTCCGACATGTAGCAGCTACTGCTTTCAAACACCCAGGTAGGGCTACAGCTACTGGGTCCAGCATTGATGAGAAATATGCAATTGGTCTCCTCAGTTTTCCATGCTTCTGTATTAGAACAGAGACTGCACACCCATTCCTCTCACTGCAGTACAACTCAAACTCTTGCTCATAATCAGGCATACCTAATGCAGGTGCTTCACACAACCCATTTCTCAATCGCTTAAAAGCTGCCAATTCTTCGTTGTTCAAATCAATGGGATCTCTCACATCACTTCTTGTCAGTCGTACCAAAGGTTTTGCGATCAATGAAAAATTGCTGATCCACTGACGACAATATCCAACCATTCTAAAAAACATTCTCACCTCTCTTTGGGTCATGGGTGCTCTCATTCCTTTTATGATCCTGATTCTGTCTATTGTTATCTTTCTCAGTCCCTTTTCAATGTTGTGTCCTAAATATTGTACTTCTTTCTTGCAAAATTGTAATTTTGATGGTGACACTTTAAGTCCTCCATCTGCCAAATGATTCAGTAAGGCTATAGTGTCTGGCTCACATGCTACACGGGTTTTCGACGCCACAAGAAGGTCGTCGATGTACTGAACTAACACTGAATTTTCGGGCATTTTTAAGCTTTCCAAAGACTTCTTCAATAGCTGATTAAATATTGAGGGGCTTTCTGTATACCCCTGTGGAATTTGGCACCACGCCAAAATACGCTCGCTGAAACGAAACACAAACATTTGCTGGCTGTCATGGTGCAATGGGATGGAAAAGAAAGCATGGCATAAATCAATCACTGTATACCATTCTGCATCATGGGGAATCTGATATAAAATCACAGATGGATTTGGTACAATGGGACAGCATGAAACAACAATTTTGTTTATCTTTCTCAGATCTTGTACTATCCTGAACTTCCCATTAGGCTTCTTCAGTCCTATTAATGGTGAATTACATGGACTACTCATTATTTCTCTCAAAATACCTTGTTTTATCTTTTTCTCAATCACAGGAGTTACTCTTTCAATTATTTCAGGTGTCAGTTTATATTGAGGAACATTTGGGTAGTTTACTCCTTCTTTCACTGTTATTTTTACTGGAACTACATTTCTCATTAATCCCACATCTTCTCCTGTAAAATCCCAAACTTCTGCTTTTACAAATTGTTCCAATTCTTTAGGTAATTCATCATGGTTAAATACAGCATAGGTTTCAATAACCTCATTTTCCCTGTTTGCCATTGTCATTTTATACAGCACATCCTCATCCTGGGTTTCAAATGCTATCCCATCCGGGGTACAAAATATAGTGCAGTTCATTTTACACAACAAATCTCTACCTAATAAATTCACAGGACTGGTATCGCACACGACAAAGTGGTGCACTTCAGAAAATTTCCCTATGCTGACTTTCACTGGTTCTGTAAGGTAAGTCTTAATTTGCCTGTTGGACACACCAACTACTTGGATCGTTTCATCCGAGAGAGGAAGGTTCTTAACATCAGCTGATCTGACAGTTGATCGAGTAGCACCAGTATCAACTAGGAAAGTAATACTTTCATTATTAATCTTTCCATCTACAAATGGGCCTGTCTGGTCTACTTCTAGAGTTGCGCCAAGTACGCACTCTTCCTCCTCCCTTCGGCACCGTCAATAACCCTCTTCTGAATCACTCTCATCTCGTTGTAGCCAATACTGGAAAACAGCGCTACCGCGTAGCAGCTTATTTCCCTGTTCTTCATTGTAGAATCCCATTTCGTGACTAAATTTCTGAGAGTTTTTGCTCTGTGGTAAAAGAGGTTTTGGCACCTGATTCTGTTGTGTTACAACCTGCTGCTGTCACTGCGGTTGACCACTCACCTCATTCTGCACCTGTGGATTCAATGATGCATTTTCATTGTTAGTACTTGGGGGAAATTTACACTCAGATTTCCAATGCCCGATTCTACCGCAATTATGGGAATTTCTTTTTAGCTTCCTCTATATTAAAATTTCCTTTACCTTTTCCAGGACTGAATTCTTGTCTTGGTCCCGTATTATTTGCTTGTTCCGCTAATTGAGCTTCTTGCCTTTCCGCTACCTTTACCTGTGCCCACATAGCCTTTTCTTTTAATTTTCACTGTTTTGCTTCAACCTCATCACTGAAATATTTGGCATGTCTCAATACTTCATCTATTTTCTTATTTTGCCAATCTACGGTATGTTGTTCTTATCATTTCACTAATTTCTGGACGTAGAGCATATACAAATCTGTATACAAAATGACTTAAATCCTTTTCACTCAGATTCTCATCTCCACTAAACTGTTTAAAAGCTAAGATCAGCCTTTCATAATATGCATGTACTGACTCTTTGCTTTCCTGATGTGTTCTGTCGATTTTCACCCAGTCTGTCTCTTTAGGCGGAACCTTGTTTTTCAGAAAGGCAATAACCTGTTCGTATTTCTTCATTATCTCGGGGTCTGGAGCCCCTGTTTTTGGATCCCTAGGGTATTCTTGAGTTGGCCAATTAATCATGAGCTTACACTCTGTCCATAAATCTGCTGGTACTATTATGTCAAATAAACTATTCAGGTCAATCCATAATACTTTAGACAATTTCACAAATCTATCTACCTGCCTATACCACTCGACAGGCTTTTTGCGTAGTCGAGGGAAATCATTTGTAAAGGACAATATATCCTGTCTTGTTCATGGGACATGCACATATCCTCCTCCAGGAATTTCTCTCATAGGGCATTCTGGTACTATCTTTTCTTTTTCTCTTACCGGGAATGCTGCAAATGTTTTATCTGAGGTATCATCTCGTTTTCGATACCATCTGCTTCTCCATTTATCCACATCTCCCCATTTTCTCAATAAGATAATTATTTCCTTAATCTGACTTATCCTTTCTGTGGTGTTCAAGTTATCAATATCTTTTTCAGTGAAATCTATTCGATATGGTTTTTGCAAAGCCTTTACCTTCTCAATATCTATACCCATTTCATTTGCTACTTCTTCTAATTGTTCATGCAGATTTTTCGCTCTCCATGTCACACTTTTGCATAAAGATAGTAATTTCTCATCCTGGTAAGTTTTTAATTTCTCTGTGGGGATAGTTCCTACTATTAACTCCTCCAGTACCATTCGTAATTTGGCCACATCTATTGATTGGGATTCTTTGTCTTTTCTCTGCAAGCTTCTCAACCATTCACTTAATTCTTCTGTAGATGGTCCTACTGGCTTCTCTACATTACCTTGTTCTGAATCCTTTTGTGTTTCTAACATTGACTCCACTGTCGCTATATGTTTTTCTGCACAATTTTGGCCTATACACGGGCTATTTGAAACATTTGGTTCGATCATACTTATTGTCTGTCTCCATGGATTTTCATGTTGGCTCAGTTTTGGCTGCTCAGCCTGTTTATTGCTTTTATAAGGAACCATTAAACAATGTTCGCTATCCTTCTGTTTATTAAAAATAGGCATCACTGGGCCTATCGTCATTGGAACTGTTACGGCTTCCAGACCTTTAGTCAATTCTCTTATCTTCTCAGTTAATTCTAAAGTTGTCTTTGCTAATTCTGCTGAATTTTCACCATTTATTTTATTTTCTGACTTCCATTCTACATCTCTAATGGAATTATTTTTCTCGAACTCTTGGGACACTGGTTCTGACTTAATGATTCGTAAAGTTTCTTTCATTGGGGCACTGTAATATTTCGGGTTCTGGTCGATACAGAGGTGGATTTTTATAAACCATGTCATCACGAACATCATCCTCTGATTCATTCATTCCATACCCTTTTGATTCCACATTATGTCTTTTTTCTGTGCATTTTTTTCCTCAATTTTATTCTGCAGTTCTTACAGGAAACAAACCTTCAGTCATACACGCATTGCGCCACCTTCTCATTCGATCATCATGATTCTCATGTCCGTATGGTCTACCAAACATGTACCTATACCTTCCGCCACTCCTCTGTCTCTCTCGGTCATGCATCTCCTCTTCCCATTCTGTCAACGCTTCAAATTGCGTTGGTCTAGGTCTCGGTTCTAGATTCATCATTTTCTCTCTTAAATTTTTAGAACTGCTAAATTAAATGAACCATGTTCTGAGAAAGCCAGAACTCCGTCATCTCTAGTGTACTTTACCCAATTGTCTAACCAAATACAAGTGTGATATCCATATTTCGCAACCATAAAGGATGCGGGGGTTTTCGGTGGAGGAAGTAATTGTCCTTCCCTAGTCACAATCAGTTTGTCCCTTTTAAACCACTTCTTAATTCTCCCAAACCAGGACTTTTTCTCCTTTTCTGGTGGATCGTAATACATCTTTTCTGTCTTTTCGTGTATCACTGGTCTCTCTTCTCGACTGGACCGCTTATTCTGACCAATCGTAGCGTGACTCACACTAACGCACCAATCCGGAGCGTCTATGTCACTTTTGCAATTCTCCAATCCCAGCGCGACTCACACTAATGAACTAATCAGGAGCGTCTATGTCACTTTTGCAATTCTCCAATCCCAGCGCGACTCACACTAATGCACTAATCAGGAGCGTCTACATCACCCTGTGATTCTTCACTCCTAGTGCGACTCACACTAACGCACCAATCGGGAGCGTTTACGTTTCTAACTGACTAGCCAATCCCAGCGTGGTCTTTCTGACGTCAGCAGGCACTGCCTCAGCTCCTTTACAAAATTCACTCGGTAAGTTTTGTTTCAAATTTACAAATCTGTTAGTAACAACACAAATACACCACCATTGTCCGCTTCGCTAACCAAGGAATAGCAAAAGACCTTTCTCACAAGAATTCCATCTTTCCCAAGAGCAGCGCTTACCTCTGCCCTACTACGGAATCGTTACTTCCGTTGATAAACTAGCACATCCCTCTCCCTTACCCTTCTAGCAAGCATTAGCTAACTGTTTCTCCAGAATTAAGACACTTGGTTGGAGACCCAGTGCTCCTGAGAAATATAACCAGAGTTTCGCAATTAACCCGAATGCCTTTTCATTCACGCACTTTCACACGGAAAATGTAGTACATTCACACAGAATTCTGTCTTTACCGAAAACAGCGAACAGTCTGCCCTACTACAGAATTATGACACTCGTTATCAAAGTAGCACTTACCTCTACTCTGTCCTTCTAACAAGCTTAGAGAACACCTGCTACCTTTCCAGTAATAAGCGTTATCAGAGTACCTTCTGGCCTCCTGGTACCTAAGACCAGAATTTCACAGGTAACCTTCGCTTTAATACACTTCTCTCATACAGAAACTGTCCCTAATGGCAACACACGACGATGTTACCGAATCGAACCCGGACAATGCGTCGTGCAACTCCAATCGTCACACGTTTTCCCCGTATACCTACAGGGTAACAACAATTCCGTCTTTCTTGAGAGCAGCACTTACCTCTGGTCTACTACGGAACCGTTACAAACTTCCGACTTCCTACATCCCAGAAGCCGTACAAACAACATAGAACTCAATGCAACTCAACATAGAGGTGCCGATTCCGATCCGTCAAAAATAATTTGCGTACGACCCGTATCAATATTTTTTTACGTACGAGTCGTACAAGGACCGTACAAATGGCCAAGTATGATTCGTATGTGAAAAATAACTACGAATAGCGTCGGGAAAAGTGTACAAGAGTGCGTCGGAAAGTTTTTACGTCCGAATATCATCGGGAAAAGTATAAGAGAGTGAGCCGGACATTTTTACGTGCAAATCGTAAAACACAAGTCCGAGCACGCAAGTACAATCCCGACCGTCCGTCCGAATACACAATCGCACGTAAAATGGCCCGTACAGAGCCAACGCAGTAGCACACATGTACACGGGTAAACTTATGCCCGTGTGCGAGCCGTACAGCCCCCCACCCCCAAATATGTCAGCACCGTACACCACCCTGTCCGCACTGTACCCCAGCCCCGCAACTGTACACGCCGCACCCCCCCATGTACGTGCCGTACCCCCATGTACGTGCCTTACCCCCCCTGTCTGCACTGTACCCCAGCCCCGCACCTGTACCCGCCATACCCCCCATGTACGCGCCTTCCCCACATGTACGTGACGTACCCCTGCATGTACGCACCGTACCTCCGCATGTACGCGCCGTACCCCCCACATGTACGCACCTTACCCCCCGCTGCATGTACGCGCCGTACCTCCGCATGTACGCGCCGTACCCCAGGCCCGCATGTGTACGCACCGTACCCCCGCCGCATGTACGCGCCTTACCCCCCCTGTACGCGCCGTACCTCCGCATGTATGCGCCGTACCCCAGGGCCGCACGTGTACGCACCGTACCCCCACCGCATGTATGCGCCGCACTCCAACACCGTACCCCAGCACCCTCACCCAGCATCGCGTATGTACAGATCATACCTACGCGAAAAATACTCTTACAGAACCAGGACACTGTAAAACAGCACAAGGAGGGTCAATTCGACTCGCACAACACCACAAAACACGTCCACATGACAAAATACATCTCAATGACTGACCTGGCACATCCAAACAGGCAAACAGAGGCCCTAAATCACAACCACCTCTTATAACACACCCACCAAAATTCAAACACAGCCACACACCTTCACACAACCTCCTTCACAAACATCCCCCTCTTCACATTCACACACACACCGTCACATTCACACCCACACACCCACAACCATCCACACCCACACCCACACACCGCACCATGCCCACAGACAAGAATGCAAAGTTCACATCGGCGGAGCTGGACCTCCTTGTCAACTAAGTCATCAGAGTCGGGCCACAGCTGTTTGGAACATTGGTCAGGCAGACCAGCATAGCTGAAAAATCTGCCATGTGGCATAGGATTGTCGATAAGGTGAATGCTGTTGCGCTCATCCGAAGGACCAGGCATGAATGCCAAGCCAGGTGGTACGATCTGCGCAGGGCGGTCAAGAAGAAAATGAACAAAGAATATGCCCAGAGTAACATCACTGGAGGTGGGCCGCCCCGCAGACCCGTACACTACCATCCCTGGGAGGAGAAGGTGATGGCCCTGCTACCGCCGGTGGGAGTACACGGAGTCGAAGGAGTCGCAGAGCCTGGTGAGTACACAAACAACTTACGTAACATGGGGGCAATGGGGTCCACACCACATATACACCAAATGCACGCAACTATCCCCAAGCACTCACCGCACACAACCACACTCAAAAACCACGCTCATGCCACTAACGTCTCCATGCACCCTTCACAAATCAAGGCAAGGCCATGTCCAAGGCTACAACAACCACAAACACAAGACTGGATGTCCAGGAGGGTGGGAGGGTGGGCCCCACACAACACATTGTGAAAATGAGACGCAGACACCAATTCCCTCAGCCCATATGGCATAGGTACATACCCATGCACAATGCACAGGGACTGGCAAAGTACTGACAAGGTAGCTGACACTTGGCCCTGCTGTATGCAGCACAAGGCCCTCCTGGGACCACTGTACACTCAAACACCAACTCCACAAGCACAGGTATCTAGCACAGGAACTCACACTCACTGTCATGGCAGCATGCACCATGAGGGGACAGACACATCAACTGGGAGACCCAATGACAACTCACACTACACACAACAGCAGGCCCGGTCACAACCACCCCCATAATACAAGCACACACCCCCGGGGCAGGCAACAGATTTACACACTCCCAAAAGCATCAGAGCCAACAATCTACAGGTCAAACACTCAGGAGAACATCCCAATCTGTCCCCCGCAACATACCCATCCCCAAGTGGACATTGAGAGGAATGCTAGGCACAACCAACTAACTGGAGGAACTGGGCCCGATTCACAGAACAAACTTAAGACAAAATCCTAAACTTAGTACCATTTGGTATTCACAGAATGCTCTTACTACTTCTGGTATTCACAGAATGAACTTAAAATCTCCACCTCTGGGGCGGAAGCTCCACCTCTGGCCCGGAAGCCCCGCCTCCGGGCCGGAAGCTCCGCCTCCGGGCTGGAAGCTCCACCTCCGGGCCGGAATTTCCGGCCCGAGTGCGGACGTAAAGTTAGTAGTCTTAAATCCATTCTGTGAATAGCAAAAGTAGTAAGTTTATTCTGTGAATCGCAAAAGTAGTAAGTTCATTCTGTGAATACCAGAAGTAGTAAGTGCATTCTGTGAACACCAAAATGGTACTAAGTTTAGGATTTTGTCTTAAGTTTGTTCTGTGAATCGGGCCCATCGTGTCAACTTGAATATGTATGAAACATAGATGTCGCTTGAAACACCATTAACATTGTCTCTCTCTCACACACAGGGCAACGTTGTCGATCTCCCCCCAGTGTGGGGGAAGAATCACAGTCCCAGGCTTCGCGTGAAGATGATCCCACCGGCAGCGACGACTCTCACCACTCCGTGGATGACCCCGACCAAACTGGACCCGCTGGTGCCCAAGCCCCTGGAGCACCTGCGTCAGGTACATCTGTGCCAACCACCCCCCCATTCCTGCCACATCCCAGGACACACCCAGGAGCCCTGCTCGCACTGAACAACAGAGCCACTCTGACCAGGAGTGACAAGGTTCTCCGGGCACCCAAGAGGAGGCAGGCAACCCTGCAAATGCCATCCCTCAGGGGTCCCGTAGACCCGATGTGCCCACAAGGGCAGGCCAGGCTCAAGTGGGCAGGGGTGGTGGGAGTGGAGGCAGGTGGAGGCGCGAACCTGACCAGCCAGCTCAGGACACCGGTATGTCACACATATGCAACATCCTGGACTCATACCGGCGTGACACCAGAGGCATCAACCAGGTCGTTTCGAGACTCTCAGAGATGCAGGGGACCCTCGATGAGATAAAGAACCTGCAGGTCGAGCATCATGCCAGTCATCAACAACACCAAGGACGGATGGAGGCAAGACTGGCTGAGCTCCTGTCGGTCCACAGGGACATGAGCCAATCACTCCGTCAGATCGCCCAAAGCATGGGCAACCCTCCCTGTGCCACCAGGCATAGACCAGCACCAGACACAGGGAGGGAGGAGGAGGATTCGCCTGATGGAGCGTCCCAAGCATCGTCAAGGCCTGCATCTGAGGGTCCCCGGAGGAAGGTGGGTCATCCACGGAAAAGACCGTGAGAGTCAGCGGACCATCCACATCTCCCAGGTCACCTGGCCTGGCACCTGGCCCTCTGGCGCAACAGCAGCACCTCATCCAATGACATTCTCTGCCACATGGACTTGCTGGTCACAGTCTGACTAATGATGACCAACACTGTGCCCTGGACTCTGATGACTTTCAATGCCAAGGATACCATCTCCCCCTGTGAACTTTGGATTCTATTCCCCCGGTAGAGCACCTAATTTCATCTACCAAAACACGTACCCCACCGCAAATAAATATAATACTTTGGTCATGAGACGTTCCTGTCATTTTGCATTATTCAACGACATATGTGTGTGGAAATGTCAAACTATGCCTGAGTGTTGAACTAACTCCAGCCATCCACACCCTGGGATCAGAGTCTGGTACAGGACACACATGGGTCACAAGGTATCATTCAATGTAGGCATGGAGCACGACACTCATCTGTGATGGCCTCTGGCTGCTGAGGGGGTGCTTGCTAAACTGTGCGCACAGACCTATTTGGGAGATTATCATCAAGGCGTAGAGGTCATGGCTCATGTGGAGGTTCCCAGGGAGGGAGTCCCAGGTATGTGTGGCCAGGTGGGAGAACAATGTCCTGTATGCTGGAGTACGGTGGATGTGAAGAACGGTGGCCAGGGCATGGTTGGATACACGGAGATGGCCCAACGGGATCTAGGATGACAGACGTACAAGGTTGGTTTGGGGTCGGGGTTGTGGACTGCCTCCTGAGTGTGGGTGGTGAATGTGGAGGTCATCCTGCAGCAGACAGTGATCCATAGCAGCTATCTATGGTGGACGGTGAGGTGGCTGGGGCGCAGGGTGTTGAAGCTGAGGTGTGCAGATGCACACTGGATGTGGACAAGTTACCTGGGTGTTTGGATGTACTTGCTCCATAGAGGGCAGGGCAGTATTTGACACGGATGTTGTCATGGACCTGGAGGAAGGTCTGTATTTTCTTGGAGTGGATCTATCTGTGGATCATGTGCATAATGCAGAGGGCGTTGCAGCATGAGGTACAGATGCTGTGGACTAGCATGGCAAATGTGAGCGAGCCAAACATGATGCACACCATCTTGTGTGTGTGGCCACTGGGTGCTTGTGCAGGGCTCTTGCGGGTGGGACACAAGCACTTGACCCAGCTGGAAGGGGACAATCCTCAGATGATCACCTCAGTCCTGTACAAGTCCAGCCTCAGGTGGCTCGTGTTCAGCCATTCATCAATGGATCTCATGCATACTTGAATGATGAAACTGCCAATGTCTGTGTCTTTGTTGAGGGTGAGGAGCACCTGGCTGTCAATGGCATACGAGCAGATGATGAGGTGCTGTGCGCATGTGATGGTGGAGAGGGGGGTCCTGGACACTCTGTAGATTGACATGCTGAGAGATGATACCTGTGCCATGTCCCAGATGATGACACCATACTACATGCTAAAGCCTTGAGTCCCACTCCCATGCCCTTGCTGGGCTACATAGCCAGTGGGGAGTATTAGGACGTGACCTGGTTGGTGTGACAGGGCCTGGAAGGTGGGGCAGTGCAGTGTAGGCAGTTGGAGTTGCACACTCAGCATGCAAAGGTGTTGTGTGTGTGCCCAGGGTATGTCTGACAGCAGGCGTTAGATGTGCGGATGGACATAGCTCGGAGTGTGGCTGCTACATCAGACTGCAGTGTGATGTGGGTTATGCAAGGACAGGATGGTGGTGCAATGTGCACCTTGCATGTGCTGATGGTCCAGCCTTTGGCACCGCGTGGCGGCAACAGTGGCATAGACAAGCTGAGGACAGCCAAATGAATGGGTGGAGGGAGGAAGTGAGGAGCATCTTGGAGGCGTGTGTGTTGCCAAATCTGGATACTCTGTGGGCCCTTGCTGCAGGGGCCGCAGCAGCAGGCGGCATCTCCTTGCAAAATGCCAGAATTTGCACACAAAGACTAGGATGTCAGAAGGACAACTGCAACAGGCGCGTGTGTAAAGTAAGGAGTGTCCAGTGTCACATGGCACACCCAGAGACAATGCATGCACAATCACCAAAGAAGCATGACACCGGATCAGGAAACTGAAGGCCAACCTGCGCACAGGAGACACACCCTCAGCAGCTGTTGATGGCCCGTTGTGTGGACCAACATGCCAAAAAACATACACGACCATGTACTCCATGCCCAATAGGAAACCTAATCCATGAGCAACTGCATGCATGTTGCTAAACTGCACATGGACTCCTATGCATAATCTTCCACAACTATGCCAGATATGCCGCATGCAAAGTGGCAAGAGACCTGCATTGACAGAGATGAGGCACCTTGGAGTGTGATGAACACCTTTATAACTCAGCCTCACACTAAGAGAAATGCATCAATTGGAACAGACTCACAGGTCATTTGGCTGACCATGTTTGACCTACACTGGACACCCCCTTCAACACACAGATGTGGTAAATCCTACTGAGCTGGCACACAAGTGAAGGGGTTGAGCCTAACACCCCTTGCTGCACACGGAGAGTCTGCAATTCCCCATTGAGCCTCATATGGGGATGTCCCATACTATGTCCACCATTAGCATCCCGTATGTTCCTGAGGGACGTTATACACACATTGATGCCTTCATCAGAATCCACAAACCATTACAGATGACTGTCAGGAAGGGTGACTATCAATTCATGGGAGCCATGCAACACGTCATGTGGCCCATGGTGAGTCGACATGTATGCATGGTAACACAACAGGCACAGGAGCAGTCCCCACATATCACAAACACGTACCACCCACAAAATGCCTTGCTGCACTCCTTACCCCAAATGACTTTTCACCATGTCTGTGCATGTAACTCTGATCCAGCACACGTTGCAATACTCATGAGGAATAGCAGGAGGGCAATGATGACATGAGCAGACGACAGCCGCAAGAACCTGGGGAGGACAGACACACAACAAGTCAGCGAAGAGCTAGTAATCCGCAGACATGTACATGTACTCTACAGGAATGATGTTGTCACCATGCTCTTAATAAATTTAGTGTCCCAGCTAAAATGTGTGGAATGACATCATCACTTGAATGACACATCAGAACACACCTCCAAGTCACTTAGCACACAGTCAGCTGGACACACACATTGCAACACATGCCACACAAGGCTCAAAGCGTGCACACTCAGACACAGGGACTCACAATCATGAGAAGAAGTTGCGGATAAGCTGACTCCGGATGTCCTCATCCTCACTTGCCCCGTGCCCAAGCCCTTCATCCTCCACGGGTGGATGATCCTGCTCATCCGGATCAAGGATGAGTGGCACAGCCTTCTCCACTGCCATGTTGTGCAGCATGCAGCACACAATAAAGATTTTGCAGACCTTCACCGGGGCATATGGGAGGGCGCCGCCGGTCTTGTGGAATGCAAAAACAACAATTGATGGACAGAATGCAGAACAATGTCATACATTCACCCTAGTACAGAGATCTGGGCCTAAATCCATCGTTTTTTTGCTCACCATGCCATTCCAGTTTGAACCCAGCCATATGCAAATCAGTCTTGACCCTGTGACCCATGGGAACAGTCCAGCCCGAACTGCCAAGCCAGGTCCTCCCTGGACTGGAAACAAGCATCCTAGGACCGGTTTCGGGCTTTCAGCCCTCGTCAGCCAGGATAGCTTGATTCCAGTGGCATGGAGAGCACGGGACTCACGTCTGAGCATACCCTTCCCACTCGGGGTGACAAATGCAAAACCAACAATTGATGGACAGAATGCAGAACAATGTCATACATTCACCCCAGTACAGAGATCTGGGCCTAAATCCATCGTTTTTTTGCTCACCATGCCATTCCAGTTTGAACCCAGCCATATGCAAATCAGTCTTGACCCTGTGCCCCCTGGGAACAGTCCAGCCCGAACTGGCACAGGGTCAGACTGATTTGCATGTGGCCATGTCTGAACTGGGGTGGCAGAGTGGGCTAAAGAACGGTGATGGATTAAACCCAGATCTGTTGACTGGGTGTGAGTGTTTGATTGGTTCTGATGCTCCGTCCATCACCACCCCCTTTTGTACTGCTTTGTTCGCCATAAGTTGGCAGGGTATGCTCAGACGTGAGTCCCTTGCTCACTTTGCCACTGGATTCAAGCAAGCCTGGCTGAAGACGGCTGAAATGCCAGAAACCGGTCCTAGGAAACTTGTTTCCGGTCCAGGGAAGGCATGGCTTGGCAGTTCGGGCTGGACTGTTCCCATGAGGCACAGGGTCAGACTGATTTGCATATGGCCATGTCTGAACTGGGGTGGCAGAGTGGGCTAAAGAACGGTGATGGATTAAACCCAGATCTGTTGACTGGGTGTGAGTGTTTGATTGGTTCTGATGCTCCGTCCATCACCACCCCCTTTTGTACCGCTTTGTTCGCCATAAGTTGGCAGGGTATGCTCAGACGTGAGTCCCTTGCTCACTTTACCACTGGATTCAAGCAAGCCTGGCTGAAGACGGCTGAAATGCCAGAAAACGGTCCTAGGAAGCTTGTTTCCGGTCCAGGGAAGCCATGGCTTGGCAGTTCGGGCTGGACTGTTCCCATGAGGCACAGGGTCAGACTGATTTGCATATGGCCATGTCTGAACTGGGGTGGCAGAGTGGGCTAAAGAACGGTGATGGATCAAACCCAGATCTGTTGACTGGGTGTGAGTGTTTGATTGGTTCTGATGCTCCGTCCATCACCACCCCCTTTTGTACCGCCGGTCTTGTGGAGGCACCGGAATCTGCTCTTCAGGGATCCAAACGTCCTCTCAATCACGCGCCTCGTCTGCCCATGTGTGTCGTTGTACAGGTGTTCTGCGGCTGTTCTGGAGTTGCCGAGAGGCGTCATCAGCCATGGCATGTTGGGATAGCCAGAGTCCCCTACATGGAAAATTCATGTGAAGAAGTGGGTCAGGAGATGCCGTAAGATACAAAGATAGCGCTAAACACAGGACTAACAGAGTATACCCACCAACAAGACATGCTCGTTCCACGTGCAGCTGCAGCATCATTTCTGGCACCCCGCCACGCCTCATGATGTATGCATTGTGTGCGGACCCTGGAAAACAGGAACAGACATGGGAAATCAGCATGTTAGAAAGACACACCACAAGGGCATTAATGGAGTGATAATATTTTCTGTTTCTATAGGCTACCTCCTGTGCCTGTGGTGGTACCAAAGCCACATGTGTCCCATCAATGGCCCCAATTACATGAGGCATCCCTCTCAGGGCATAGAACTCACCCTTGACACCTGTGGGAAAATGGATGAATTCATCCAGGTGCACCAACATGGCTTCTAAAACATCATGCAGGACACGGCTGAACATAGTCTGGGACATGCCACCAACATCAGCTATGGTCAATTAAAACGTGCCGGTGGCAAAAAAATGTAGGGCTGCCATCACCTTCATCTTGGGGGTCAGAGCTGTAGGATACCTGTGTTGTGGTTGGAGGTGTGGTGCAAGCCGGTGGGTCAAGTCCTCTATCAACTCTTGTGAGAAGCGGTATCTGCGTAAGCAGTCATGTTCACGCCTGGCATTCGTCTGGGGAGAGGCGGTGCCCTGCAGAGATTTGGAAGGAATAACGAAGAGTGAGTACATTACCACACCAATGTCACTGAGGTGAGCACATGTTCAACAGCTAATACACATCTGCTTAATACAGAGTCTGGGCTGTGCAATACATCCAGGACACGTAGGCTAGCCAGGTGATACTCCTACGAAGAGCCAGCCACAATAGTTGCATGGCAATGTTGACGTGACATGCCATTAAAATAGCTGTGGGCCAGTGTAAGTGACAAGCCAGACACATTACATGAGTGACAGACATCCACATATCAGCATTTGAATGATGTCATCTCATACAGACAGCTGGCGGGAGTCTAGACGCACAGGTCACATGTCATCTGAAAAAGGGCAGATAACATACATGTCCATGAAGGGGTACATGTCAAAAACTGATGACAAAGACATTGAGAGAACGCAGATATTGCCTCATGTCAGGAAGTCATCTTCGAACCATCATGACACATGTAACGTGTGAGTCCACATGTGGCATGGTGTGCGTATATGTGTGTCATGCACATATGCACACAGACACATGTTGGATGCTGCAACAGCAGATGGAGTTGACGGAACACCAACGGCAAGCTCATGGGAACACATGACACACACATGACATAGTCACATCGTGGCACGCTGGTAGTCACATGTCAGGTGTAATTATCCGTGTACCTGACATCAGGGGACAGTTGTGGGTGTTGCTGACTGTGCCATACCAGTGATGCAGTGCTTGACATGTGTGTCCTACATGCACACATGTGCAAAGTGTGAAGGGGAAGTGTGCCACGTAGTGCCCCATCACACATGACATGTGTAAACAACTCATCACACATCTATTGTGCCACAACATGAGGAGACATGTGCCACATCACTGCCTGACACACCTAGGCCCTTCACATGAAGGACTGTACTGACAATGACTTGATGTCCAGCCTTGTGCGAGTCTGACACCTCCATTCCTTTCGTGTGCGCCTCCTATCACCAGTGTAAGCTGTGAAATGCAGTACACACGCTCTGAGGGCGTGTGTACGTGCCCTACTCACGCGTGAGTACCTGCCGTACACGCGTGAGTACGTGCCTATCACTATAGTTGTGTTACTGTAGGTCCGAGTGATAGGCACGTACTCACGCGTGTACAGCCCGTACACGCGTGAGTACGTGCCGTATCACTAGGGCCTATGGTACCCCCAACTATAGTGATAGGCACATACTTACGCATGTACGGGCCGTACACGTGTGAATACATGCCGTATCACTAGGCCCTACGGTACCCCAACTATAGTGATAGGCACGTACTCACGCGTGTACGGGCCGTACACGCGTGAGTACGTGCCGTATCACGAGGGCCTACGGTACCCCCAACTATAGTGATAGGCACGTACTCACACGTGTACGGGCCGTACACGCGTGAGTACGTGCCGTATCACTAGGCCCTACGGTACCCTCAACTATAGTGATAGGCACATACTCACGCGTGTACGGGCCGTACACGCATGAGTACGTGCCGTATCACGAGGGCCTACGGTACCCCCAACTATAGTGATAGGCACGTACTCACACGTGTATGGGCCGTACACACGTGAGTATGTGCCGTATCACTAGGCCCTACGGTACCCTCAACTATAGTGATAGGCACGTACTCACGCATGTACGGGCCGTACATGCTTGAGTACGTGCCGTATCACTAGGGCCTACGGTACCCCCAACTATAGTGATAGGCACGTACTCACACGTGTACGGACCACACACGTGTGCGTACGTGCCGTATCACTAGGTCCTACGGTACCCCCAACTATAGTGATAGGCACGTACTCACGCGTATACGCGCCGTACACGCGTGAGTACGTGCCGTATCACTAGGGCCTACGGTACCCCCAACTATAGTGATAGGCACGTACTCACGCGTGTACGGGCCGTACACGCGTGAGTACGTGCCATATCACTAGGGCCTACGGTACCCCCAACTATAGTGATAGGCTCGTACTCACGCGTGTATGGCACGTACACACGTGAGTACGGCCCGTATCAGTGTAGTGATGGTGCCCTAGGGGTACGTGTGAAACGCGCCGTACCTGTGTGGGGATTTAAGAATTAGAAATGGGGACACATGAGGGACAAGTATTAGTGCCTAAATGCATGCTGGTTGCCATGGATACCGAGTTTCAAGTTCAAAATTTAACATCATGTGGTCTGGAAAAAGCAGTTGACCACATTATACATTGTTGCAAAGTGGTTGTTGACTTGACATGATGCTGCAAAATCGAAAGATGCTAAGGCTGTCACTGGTGTATGTTTAAAGGGATTGGAGGAAACGTAGGATGCAAATGAGTCTGACCAATCACTCTGTACTCCTGTAAATGAAATAGGCCAGCAAGGCAGATATAAGGCAGGCAGAACCCATGAGAGGGCACTTGCCTGCACAACATGTCAGTCGATACCACTGCTGCTGTATTGTCTCCCTCTGGCACCATGTCAAGGACTGTGGAGAGGGCCCAGCCTTTCACCCAGGAGGAGAACGAGGCCCTGCTGGATGTGATCCTCCCACGGTACCCATGCTGTATGGTTGACGAGGGGAGCAGGTGAGTGCTGACTCCACTACCTTTGCCTGTGCACCTTTATTGTGTCTGTCACTTCTGGCATTGTGTCCATGTGTGACAGACATGCAATGTTGGTTGGAGTGGGTCCCAGGGGGGGTGGATGGCTTATGTCTCTCATGCAGGGCTTGATGTAGTTCATGTGCGCACTCCTCACTTGCATTGTGCTTACTGTGACCTTCACTGCATAGTGCATGGCACATTCAGCCAGCCTAATCCTCTTGGGCATTCTTGTTCTATTGTCCTGCGGTGATTCAGTGGTCACCCCGGTGTGACAGGTGACTGCACCCACAGATGTGTGTGAGAGTTGAGTGGAGCTGTGGTGAGAGTGGTGGGAGTGGCCAAATGATGTGTATGCCCCCTGGACATTGATGTGTGTGAATGTTTCTTGTCATGTGTGTGAGTGTCTATGTGGAGTGTTGCACCACAGCTGCATGGAGGAGGCCGTGTTGTGTGTCTGACTTGCTGAGCTAGCCCCACACCTGTGACCCCCCTGGCAAGTGGCACATGTGCAGAGTGAGGTTTGCATCCGCTGTTGCCAATGGCAGGTGAGTGATATGTGCCTGTGTGTGTCTGTGTACTCTGCCGAGGTTTCGTCAGTGGCCTGGGGCATGTGACTGCTTTGCGGTGCTGTCCATCAGCCTTGTGTTGCTTGGGATGCACAGTGTGTGCCATGATCAGGGATTGTTTCGCACCCCTCATGCCACCTGTGTACTTACTATGCCATGTAGTGCATTGGTGCGTCCCCAGTGGAAAAAGTCCCTATGACTAAGGTGCTATTACTTGCCAGCATACTATGCCCTGTTCAACAAATCAAAGATGTTCAAATGTGTGTCTCTGTGACATGGTGCAGGTGTAGTGATGTTGTCCCACTTTGTCATCCACACAGGTAACCGCCTACCACAAGGGGAAGATCTGGAAAGATGCCGTCAAGGCCGTGCAATCGGTGGAGGGTGTCAGGGAAGCAAAAAACGTCGCTACCCTCAATTTGCATCAGAAAAGATCTCGAGTGACGGTTAAACCCTCCTGCTGTAACGTTTGGACAAATGCCTATTAGAGATTAAGCGCACCATTTCAAGATGGCTGCTTGACTCATCAGAACTATCTAAGTACTGTTTGACGCACGGGATCTCGCGAGATACGAGGTTTCGTGCGTCAGCGAAGAGCGTTCTAATGCGCACTTCAATTTAGTCCTTTGTGAGATAAGTTGTGTTTTGGGTGCACTCCGTAGAATTTGAGTAAATTCAAGTGTGCGTCACATGCTGTGGCGAATTCTTCCGTAAGCTGCGGAAGAGGGATTGTGAAGAGTGAAATTCCGAGTTCCAGTATTATGGGAATATTCCTTCACAGTCCGTCTGAGAGCCTTCAGTGAGAGAAGAGATAAATAATTTCCAGGAGTGAAAGAAGCAGTAATATTCCAAGAAGAACTTAGCAGCCTTCCTGCTCCGGTGGGAAATCGTCGAGTTTAGGGAGCTTAAGAATTTGTGTCCAGACTTCAAGAAACAAGTAAGATCAACCGTTAAAGACTAGAACTTCTTGTACTCATTTGCTGAATGTAAAGAGACCACGCTGCCTGGCGTATTCCCCCCCTTCGAATCTCCCCGCTTGCGTTCTTCCCTATTCTCTCCTTCCTGACTTTCCTTTTACTTACCTTTTTGCGCGCTTCCCGTTGAAAGCCAAGAATTGCCTGTGGATCACATCACCAGAAGCAGAACTATAGTCCATTAAGACTCTGTGGTCATCCCACCATTCACCAAGAGCAGTGCAGTCCTCGCTAGCAGTAGAACCCCCTTGATAATCATTCAGTCAGACTACACAAGGTAAGAGAATAGAAGGGGAGGCGAAGGAGTAAAGAGACCTGAGGAGAGAATAGGTAATCACCTGACTGAATAATATCTCTTTGTGCATTAGGTTGATAGAAACACATGCCAGAAGTAGTCAGCTGAATCCGAAGAGGAGCTCAAACTCCAGCAAACCTGGGTAGGGAAGGTAACAACAAGAGAGAACCGAAGCAGTCAGGTATTTAGAGTAAATAAGAGTTAAGTGATTTCTCCCTCTGTGCATTAGGTACTCCAGACAACAATATCAAGAATAGAAAAAGGAGTCCAGAAAAGCTCGAGTGTCTCTTCTTGTCCCATTCCCCTTTCCCCCTGCCTGGAGCCATTGTATTCTACGGTGCGTTCCGGGAGGTGGGCATTGGGAGCTAGCAGTGTTCTGCATCCGTGGGAATTCCGACACAGCTTCTGACAGATTGAAGTGCCGTTAATTTCCCCACTTGGGCAGAATGGCTGAAGGTTTTAGTTTGAAGGCATTAGGGGAAATGTTAGAGGGAATTCAGCGGGAATTAGGAGCCCTAAATGAAGAAAATAAGAATTTAAGACAGGAACTGCTAATTTCCCAACAGGAAACCACACAATTGTCCCAGAGAGTTAGTGAGATCTCCACTGGAACACTTCCAGCCTCGACCTTTTCTGGTAGTGCACAACCAGCTCAAGACCCACACACTGTAGCTCAAGTAATTCATTCGGTTTCCCCCTTGATTCCATTGGCCCCTCCCGAAAGATTTCATGGAGACCCTCAAAAGGCTCAACTCTTTCTAACCCAATGTTCTTTACATTTCATGTGTCGCTCCACCCTTTTCCCTGATGCTCAGTCACGGGTAGCCTTCATTTTACCCTATTTGGGGGGTGATGCAGCGAATTGGGCCATGCCTTTAGTTTCCAGAGATGACCCCTTCCTATATGATTTTGAACGTTTCAAGACAGAATTCCTTAGGATTTTTGATAGGCGCAGAATTTCACAGGCCACTGATAATGAGTTGTTAGAATTGCGTCAAGGGAACAGAGATCTTCTTACTTACCTAACTCAATTTAATAAATTATTGGTGGAAACCAAATGGCCCGAGGAGAAAAGATCAGCCCTATTCTATCGGGGTTTACGAGATGAGATTAAGGATACTCTGGCACAGATTCCTAATAGACCCACAGACTTCTCTGAGTTGGTAGATCTAGTTCTGGAAATTGACTTTCGAAGTTCGGAAAGAAGAGGAGAAAGGAAAACAAGAGAGTTTCGCTGGAACCTTCCCCGGTTTGACAGAGCAAAGTCGGATACGAGTAAGGGTTCGGGAGGAGCTGCAGAAAGTGAACCCATGCAGATAGGATCTGTTTGCGGGCCTTTAAGCAAGGAAGAAAAGGAACTAAGAAGACAAAAGAAATTATGCATGTATTGCGGGGGTCCTGGACACTTTGTGAAAGAATGTCCGAAAAGACCGAAGACAGTGAGTCAGGGAAACTCTCAAAACCATCTGTAGGCGGAGTCGCTCAGGTGGCGCAAATGGAAGATCAGACTCCAGAAGTTCATCAAGTCATGAATACCCTTCAGACCCTGACGCCACATTTAATTCTGCAAATGACTTTGAAGTTTCGAGATCAAGAATTTGGTGGTGTGGGCATTACGATTGATTCAGGGGCTACCGGCAATTTTTGTGACATCAAATATGCGAAAAGGATGGGAATTTTGGCTGTGCGCAAGGAACAAAAGGATTCTGTTCATGCAGTAGACGGGACCGATCTATCTTCAGGCCCAATCACGCATCACACTGAGTTGGTGGAACTGATCCAGGTAAATGATCATCATGAGATCCTTCAATTTAATTTGATTGACGCCCCTCAGTTCCAGATAATTTTGGGTCTTCCTTGGCTCACATTACATAATCCAACGATAGATTGGGAAAATCGGACAGTCAATATGGATTCGATCTTCTGCTCCGAACATTGTTTCGACTCCCCATCCAAGATTCCAGAACCATCCATGGCCACCTTGTTATCGTTTGGTGGAGAATCAATTGGGGTCATAGACACCTTAGACATTCCATCTGAATATACAGAATTCCAAGAAGTTTTCAGTGAAAAGGAAGCGGAACGACTTCCGCCACATCGTTCTTACGACTGCACCATTGAGTTGGAACCAGGAGCTGCGCTGCCCTGCAGTCGAATCTATGCGTTGACAGAAGCAGAGAATGGCTATCTCAAGGAGTACCTAGATCGCTATTTAGCCAACGGATTCATTAGACCGTCACAGTCTCCAGTATCCTCTCCACTCTTTTTCATTCCGAAGAAGGAAGGCTCCTTGAGGACATGCATCGATTATCGTGCTATCAATCGGGTCACTGTCAAGAACCGTTACCCGCTGCCACTGATTTCCGTTCTCCTCGACCAGATTAAAGATGCTCAAATATTCACTAAGTTGGATCTTTGAGGGGCATACCATTTAATTCGCATGAAGGAAGGGCACGAATGGAAATCCGCTTTTAGGACCAAATACGGGCTATTTGAATATCAGGTAATGCCCTTTGGCCTATGCAATGCCCCGGCAGCTTTTCAGCACTTTATTAATGACATTATGGGAGATCTGGTGGATAAGGTGGCAGTAATATATCTTGATGACATCTTGATATATTCCAAGAATACCGAAGAACATCCTGGGCACGTCAAGGCGGTTCTAGAAAGGCTTCGTCAGCATCAGCTCTATGTCAAACTAGAGAAGTGTGCTTTTAGTGTACAGACGGTGGAGTTCTTGGGATTCGTTTTATCCCCAGGAGGAATCTTGATGGATGCTAAGAAGGTTCAAGCGGTGGTGGACTGGCCATCGCCAAAAGATGTCAAAGAGATTCAGCGATTGTTAGGATTTGCTAACTTCTATCGTCGGTTTATCCAGGGATTCTCGCAAAAGATCATCCCCATCACCAAACTACTCAAGAAAGGAGTGAAGTTCAGTTGGACCACAGAGGCAGAACAAGCCTTCGAATATCTGAAGACCAGCTTTACCTCGGCACCCATCTTGCTGCATGCAGATCCTAGTGAACCCTTTTTTGTGGAAGCAGATGCCTCCGATCAAGCAATAGGTGGAGTCCTGTCTCAGCGGCACAAATCCACTGGACAACTGCACCCCGTGGCTTATCATTCCCGGAATTTAAATCCAGCTGAAATTAATTACACCATCGCAGAAAAAGAGCTGTTGGCGGTGAAGGATGCGTTCACGGAGTGGAGACACCATTTACTCGGGGCTCGACACACTATAACAGTGTTCACGGACCACAAGAACCTTCAATTTCTTAAGTCTGCAAAAACACTAACTCCACGTCAGTTGCGTTGGTCCCTTTATTTAGCAGATTTTGACTTTGTGATCACATACCGCCCAGGGAGTAGGAATGGGAAGGCGGATGCTTTGTCCAGAATCCAGACAGAAGGAACAGAACATGTGGTAACTCCCCAACCCATCATTCAAGACACTAAGATTGTGTGCACACTATCTTTTTCGAACTATAAGGAAGAGATCAGCAGACAGATGTCCGCAGAGGAAATGGCCGAATGGGCAAGTCAAGAGGAAGGAAGAGTCATCAAGGATTCCTTGCCTTATCGTCAGGGAGCTCTGTATTTGCCCACTGAAGAGCTTCAGGAACAAGTTTTAAGAGACTGTCACGATCAACCTTTAGCTGGCCATGAAGGAACTCTAAAGACAATTGATATAATCCGGCGCTATTTTTGGTGGCCAGACATGAGGTCTCGGATCAGGAGATATGTGGAGTCTTGTGGGCTCTGTGCCAGAGGGAAATCCAGTAGACAGGCTCCTCGGGGGTTCTTGCAACCGTTACCCACAGCAAGACATCCCTGGCATACGGTCACGTTAGACCTGATTGTAGATCTTCCTCAGAGTAAGGGTTATGATACCGTATTAGTAGTGGTAGACACTTTCACCAAGATGAGCCACTTTATCCCAGTAAAAGGAGTTCCGTCGGCCCCTGAGTTGGCTAAGCTTTTCAGGGAAAATGTTGTAAAGATTCATGGGGTTCCAAAGATCCAGATTTCAGACCGTGGCCCTCAATTTGTATTCCACTTTTGGAAGGCGTTTATGCGAGGGTTGGGTGTAGAAGTCCGACATTCTACCAGCTACCACCCAGAGACAGATGGCCAGACTGAAAGAGTGAACCAAGAGCTAGAACAGTATCTGCGTCTGTTTCTTCTGGATCGGGGTGGTGAATGGTCAGATTTTTTGTGGATGGCGGAATTTGCACACAACAATGCCAAGAACGTTTCAACAGGTTACTGACCATTCTTTTTAAATTTTGGGAGACATCCAAACCCCTTTTGTAATCAGGGAGATTTTGAAGTTCCTGCAGTTAGTAACTTGTTAATGGATTTGGCTTCTGCTCGTAAGGCTGCGGAAACTAATCTGTTGAAAGCAAAAGAAGGTTACAAGAAACAAGCCGATCGACATCGAAGAAAAGCCCCACATTATCAGAAGGGAGATTCTGTATGGTTATCTTCCCGACATCTTGGATTGAAGGGAAATCGAAAATTTCAGCCTCGATTTTTAGGCCCATTTCCTATCGAACAAGTTTTGGGTCCAGTTACCTGCAAACTCAAGCTACCCAAGCAGTTGCGGATTCACCCAGTTTTTCATGTGTCCCTCTTAAAAAAGACAGCTCCTAATCTCAGAGTAGACAGACCGCCACCCCCTTTGCAAATCAAAGAACACCTGGAATATGAGGTAAAGGGGGTATTAGACTGTAAGAGGGTAAGAGGCAAGTCAGTCTACTTAATTGACTGGAAGGGTTATGGGCCAGAAGAACGAACCTGGGTACCTGCTGAAGATGTGCATGCCCCAAGACTAATCAAACAATTTCATTTGCGTTACCCACTAAAGCCAGGACCGATAAATCGGTCTTTGAGAGGGGGTACTGTCAGGGAAGCAAAAACCGTCGCTACCCTCAATTTGCATCAGAAAAGATCTTGAGTGACGGTTAAACCCTCCTGCTGTAACGTTTGGACAAATGCCTATTAGAGATTAAGCGCACCATTTCAAGATGGCCGCTTGACTCATCAGAACTATCTAAGTACTGTTTGACGCACGGGATCTCGCGAGATACGAGGTTTCGTGCATCAGCGAAGAGCGTTCTAATGCGCACTTCAATTTAGTCCTTTGTGAGAGAAGTTGTGTTTTGGGTGCACTCCGTAGAATTTGAGTAAATTCAAGTGTGTGTCACATGCTGTGGCGAATTCTTCCGTAAGCTGCGGAAGAGGGATTGTGAAGAGTGAAATTCCGAGTTCCAGTATTATGGGAATATTCCTTCACAGTCCGTCTGAGAGCCTTCAGTGAGAGAAGAGATAAATAATTTCCAGGAGTGAAAGAAGCAGTAATATTCCAAGAAGAACTTAGCAGCCTTCCTGCTCCGGTGGGAAATCGTCGAGTTTAGGGAGCTTAAGAATTTGTGTCCAGACTTCAAGAAACAAGTAAGATCAACCGTTAAAGACTAGAACTTCTTGTACTCATTTGCTGAATGTAAAGAGACCACGCTGCCTGGCGTATTCCCCCCCTTCGAATCTCCCCGCTTGCGTTCTTCCCTATTCTCTCCTTCCTGACTTTCCTTTTACTTACCTTTTTGCGCGCTTCCCGTTGAAAGCCAAGAATTGCCTGTGGATCACATCACCAGAAGCAGAACTATAGTCCATTAAAACTCTGTGGTCATCCCACCATTCACCAAGAGCAGTGCAGTCCTCGCTAGCAGTAGAACCCCCTTGATAATCATTCAATCAGACTACACAAGGTAAGAGAATAGAAGGGGAGGCGAAGGAGTAAAGAGACCTGAGGAGAGAATAGGTAATCACCTGACTGAATAATATCTCTTTGTGCATTAGGTTGATAGAAACACATGCCAGAAGTAGTCAGCTGAATCCGAAGAGGAGCTCAAACTCCAGCAAACCTTGGTAGGGAAGGTAACAACAAGAGAGAACCGAAGCAGTCAGGTATTTAGAGTAAATAAGAGTTAAGTGATTTCTCCCTCTGTGCATTAGGTACTCCAGACAACAATATCAAGAATAGAAAAAGGAGTCCAGAAAAGCTCGAGTGTCTCTTCTTGTCCCATTCCCCTTTCCCCCTGCCTGGAGCCATTGTATTCTACGGTGCGTTCCGGGAGGTGGGCATTGGGAGCTAGCAGCGTTCTGCCTCCGTGGGAATTCCGACACAGCTTCTGACAGAGGGTCTCAGTCGGCGCCTGCCACAAGTGAGGAAGAGATGGCAGGACATCCGGTGCTGGACCCGGAGGATCGCCCGGGTAATGCTGAAGGAGGAGGCTCCTCGCAAGCATGGCGGGCACCGGCGCCTGACCCACCATATTCCTAGTCATGTGTGTCATCCAACACTGTGCACATTCACTGTGGGTTCAGCATGGCTCTGCCTCTGTGGCATTGTTCCCTGCCCTAGGTAGTATTTTTCACATGTGTGATACATTTGTCCACTGGACAGGGATACACCAGTTTTCTTGTGCATACTCACACTGGCCAGTGCCTGTGTGGCTGTTCACAACAATCTGTTGATGTTTGTTTGTGAGCAATATGTTTTGGCAGCCCTACAAGGTGATGTTGTGTTAATGAAGCTAGTTTTCAAGCACAGTTATTGTAACCCTGAATAAGAGGTGTCACTTCTTGATCGGTATCAGTCACATTGACTCAGGTATGGGTGGGTGTGTGCGGGAGGGGCGTACATGTTCAACCCTGATGTTTCATTGCCAGTTCTGACTTGTGTGTGATGATTCGCAGTACAGAAAGTCATCGTGCAGTGCCCCCGTGATGTTGGCCAGTGCTTAATGTCCGTGCTTCATAGCCTGTGTCAGTTTTTGACAATCATGTATCCTGCTTGTACATTTTTGGCACCTGTTTGTGGTTCAGATGCTACACAGTTGTGACTTTGTGTGCTGACATCTGTGGGTACATTCTGACTTGCCATGAGGGGGAACCCACAGTACAGCTAGGCTTTTTTGCTAAACAATTACAGGCCCATTAGCTTATGCATTGTCCTGGGTGTGGACATGTGTGCCACTCCAGATGACAGTCAGTAGGTCATATGTGTAGCCAACTGTGTGATCAGGTGACGGATAGCCATTTGACAAATGACATTATTCAAGTTGTTACTCAGAGAAAATGTCCATTGGCACTCACTACACCTGTCAACATGTCTCAATGTTTCATATGCTTGACCTTGTTGTTTTGTTGTGAAGGACAATGATGTGCCTGCATGACAGATGTCTCCCAAGGGAGTGCACAAGACACCACCTTTACACTTTCCAGGGACACGCTGGCACATTTTAAAGTAAGGCACTGTTTGAACAAAACTTGTTTAGAGTTCATATATATACATGTTCCCACAGTGTGGTAGCATTTGGGTTAGTCCTTGGTTGTTGCTGATACGAACTTACGAGTGTCAAGTCATCCAGACCACCATGCTGCCATGTATATGTACTTACTGATACGCCATTTCAGCCTAACAGTGGCTGATTTGAATGAGTCTGGCAGCTCAGACAATGACTGTGTACATATAGTTTGGTGTGCACCTCCTTGTGTGACTTCTGCTATACAGACATATGTGTGTTGTCTTCACAGAGTGCCACATTCACACATTCTAGACATGTCCATTGTTGTGATTCTCCAGGAGTCACAATGTATTTCTTTAGGGTGTCAAAAGTACTCACAGGTCTCTGAGCGTCGGGACACCTTCTGCATTGGCATGTGGTATTTGGCCTTGGGTGTGACAATTCTGTTTGGTTCACAGTGAACAAGAGGTGGCATGCCTTCATAGTCTTGCTGTGCTCAACTGATCCCAGACACTAGCTTCTCATGATCTTGTGATTTCAAGTTATTTGCTGTTGTGTCCTAATTTTCATTGTTTCCAAGTGGCATGGTGGGTCAACCAACTGGGGATTGCAGGGCTTACATATGTGGGGAGAATCCTAGATGTTACTCATGATGCCTTTCCTGATAAGCACTGTTGCCTATTTAGTTTGGACTCATGTGTCAGATGTATACAGGTGGCTGATTTTTTCCTGGCTCTTCACCTTGCCCACAGCATCATCGGAGGACACCGAGGGAGACACCGGCATGGACATGGAGGAGGGATCGAGCAGTGGTGCCACCACTGCTGAGGAGTCGGTGGAATCTAGTGGCATGGAGGGCGAGGAGAGTGAGGCGGAGGACCTGCCCAGTACCAACACTGACTACGAGGCAGACGGGTCCGAGGCTGAGCTCCCAGAGGGGGCAGAGGCTGCTCCCACAGCTGAAAGCAGCAGTACATCTCTCGCTGCCCCCTCCATTCCCATCACCACCCTCCCACTTGCTCGGGTCCCTTCTGTCCGTGCTAGGCCACACCGTGTCTCCTTCGTGCCAGGCACCGCACCCCCTGCCCCTGTCCCCCCTGCTGCCCTCACTGCCGAGTCTGGGGACATTCAGCGGCAGTTGCAAGTTGGGCAGACATCGATCCTGACTGTCCTCCATGGCCACCCCAGACTGCTGACCCAGATGGTGTCGTACATGGAGGGCATGTCATCAGCGATGTCTGACCAACGGATGTTGCTGAGGTCCCTGGACTCATCACTGACGGCAGTAGTGAGTCACCTGCAGCGCTGCCTCCCCCCCTACCCCTGCCCCATCCACAAGTCCCACACCCATGCCTGTCCCAAGCACACCAAGACATCCACACACACGCACCCCACCAGACACAAGCAGCACACCACCACGTAAGGGCAAGCGCACACCTCAGGGGAAGCAGGCACACCCACTGGGTCTGGGGCACACAGGCAGGCACGCAGCCACAGTCCTCATCCACATGACTCACTCCCCAGTCCCTCCGATGTCACTCCCCTTGGCTCCCCTGCCCCAGATTCGGAGAAGGAGGCCTACTTTGCTGGGCTGGGCCTCAGCCCCACTAGTTCACCTGGCCAGAAACGGTCAAGGCACTCCACGGGTAGGGGAGTTAAGTCCCCCAGCCTGTCCACCACCTCCCCCAGTTGTGCTGCAACCCATCCCTACAACCACCCCCCTCCTTGGGGCCTGTTGTTTCTCCGGGTGCAGGGGAGACGCTTGAAGAACTGGCAGAAGTGTGCAGCGCCGAGCTCACCTCCACCTTTGGCGCTGCCCCACCCCCTGTGGTGGAGTCGTCCGTCCCTGCACCCACCACACCTACCCTTCCCCCTCCTGTCCCTGCGGTGCCTGGTCCTTCCCCACATGATGCCCCCCCAGTCAGTGAACCAGAAGTTTAGTATGTGCAGGCAAGCTAGGGGAGACGCGTGGCCATGTGTCCCCCCCAAGGACTTCATATCTGGACTGGCCATTGGCCTTTGTACATAGTGTTCTTTACTACATCTTATTTTTTCATGCTGAATAAAGCATTTTGTTTTCCGTTTTGAAAAGTCTTGCATTTCATGTATTGATGTTGATCCTGAGGCTCCAGGAGTTGGGGTTGTGGGAATGTGTTATGTTTCATGGACATGTTGTAGTCTGCATCTCATGGGCAGAGACGTTTTAATGCATGGGCAAAGTGGGCTCTGGCCCAGGGCCCCAGCCTTTCAGGGGGCCCCCTGACAGTCAGCTCCATTCTCCAGAGTTTTGCCCTAATGACCTTGAATATTTCCTAAACAGTTTGTTTTAAATTCTGTTTTCCTTTCATTTATTTCTTATGTACCTGGTTTGTGTGAGAGTCTAGTACAGCCATTTTGCAGAGAAATTTTGTGTTTATGTTTCATGCAATATACATAAAAAATGTTTATTTTAGATCAAAACAAGGCCTAACATATAAGAAATGGAAGGGCGTCACAGAGATTATTTGCAGTAATATTTGTGAGCTGCTGCTGTGTTACAATATTGAAAACACACATAACTATCCCTGAATATTAGATGTAAACACATTCAGGTGAGAAGTGATGCATCGCTGTCTGAAAACAGGGATGCGTCACTTCTTAGTGCGCCCTCGTTGCGACATGATGGATGTGTCATATTTACTGTATGACGCATCATGTCGCAAGGAGTTACAGATATGTCAGTATTTCTGACGAATCTGTATGCGCAAAAGTGATGCATTGCTGGGGTGTGTCTGAAAATAGACGCAACTCCAGCAATGTGTCCTTTCACATGGGGCAAGCCCCATGTGAAAGGGCCTGCATCAGTCTTATGCCTGCTGTGTGGCAGGTGTAAGTTATTGACGCAATGGCGTCCTAGAAGTGGCGCATTGAGTTCTCATAGATTTCAATGCACCACTTCTACGAGGCATTTTGCGGGGCAACACCCACCCTGCATACATTATGCCGGGCGCAGGTATAATGCGGTGCAGGGGTTTACAAAGTGAAGCATCTGCCTAGATGCATCACTTTGTAAATAGGGCGTAACATTGCACATATTTTATGCTGCCGGTGCGTCACAAAAAGTGACGCACCAGCGGCATAAAAGTGAAGCTAAGCCTCATAAATAAGGCACTTAGAATTTGGATGAGTGTTCCTTTGCACTGTCGGGGACCTAATGAAATGAAATTGTGTATTTAATAAAGCGCAGCAGGTACTCAGACTAGAGTGTCCTGGCGCATGACAGTGGGAGGAAAACATGTGTAAAAGACCCATCAGTTATCAAAAAGCCAGGTTTTTAAGTTCTTTCTTGAAAGAGAGTAGGTCTGTCGTTAGTCTCAGAGACTCAGGGAGGCTATTCCACAATTTTGGGCCTAGAAAGCCGTGGGATCTGCCTCCAATGCGGGCACTGCATATTTTAGGCATGGTGGCCAGGTTGGCATTGGAAGAATTTAGGGGTCTAGCTGTTGTGTAGCGATTAACGCGCTTATTTATGTAGCCGGCTCCTAAGCCATGGAAAGCTTTAAAGAAGATGGTCATCGCTTTGAAG
Organism: Triturus cristatus; assembly: GCF_964204655.1. Lineage (NCBI taxonomy): Eukaryota > Metazoa > Chordata > Amphibia > Caudata > Salamandridae > Triturus > Triturus cristatus. The sequence goes on along the minus strand of NC_140589.1, from coordinate 386,233,183 downwards.
CCGATCCGTTCTTTTATGCGGAGAGACTTAAGAATAGGGGTCAAACTAGATCTGGGTTTAGGTCTCAGGATGGCTCTGGCACCGCGTATTGTACCACTTGTAGGCGCTGGATAAGGGATTTGGGAAGACAGAGGTACAAGCTGTTGACATAGTCAAGCTTTGATGTCACCAGAGTCTGCACCACAATTTTTCTGCTCTCAAGTGGTAACAGTAGCAGGAGGTTTTTTTAGCATCCAGAGTATGCCAAAGCAAGTGCCATTTAGATTTTGAATTTGAAAGCACATGGAGAGTGTCTTGTCTATGACAATTCCTACGTTTTTGACTTTCTCCTTTTCCACGGGCGGGGGCGGCAGATCTTTTGGCCACCAAGCGCTCCTGTCAGGCGTTTATGGATTACCAAAGAAAACAACTTCAGTTTTGTCAGGATTGCACTTCAGCTGATTGATCTTAAGCCAGTTAAAAACCTTTGTGAGGCAAGATCTAATCATTGCCCCGTCAAATTCGGTTCCTTTTTCACACGTAAAAATCAGCTGAGTGTCATCAGCATAGGAAACAATTTAGGCGCGCTCTTCCTCTACCAGAAATGCAAGGGGGATAGATATATATTAAAAAGGGTAGGACTGAGAATGGAGCCCTGAGGGACACCTACATTCATGGCCGGAACTGGGGATGAGAAAGGGGGGAGCCAGATATCCTGAGATCTATTTGCCAAGAAGGATGACATCCGTGTTAAGGCGGTCCCCCCCCAGACCGATGTTAGCAAGTCTCTCCAGGAGCCTCTCATGTGGGGCCATATCGAAGGCCGCGGACGTATCGAGCAGTATCAGAACAGTCTTGCCTCCCTAGTCCAGCTTACCCTTGAGAAATTCAGTCACTTCCAGCAGAGCGGACTCCATACTGTAGTTAGCCCTAAATCCGGATTGGGACTCATGAGGGAGCTTCCCATCTTCAATGTGTTTTTGGAGGGCCTTGTTTACATGCTTCTCTAGTACTCTGGAGAGGGTCGGAAGAAGGGAGATTGGCCTGTAGTTAGCAGGGTCCGTCAGTTTGGCATTAGCCTTTTTTATCAGTTGAAGAATCTTAGCATTCTTCCATAATTTCTGCATGTTGCCTGAGGAGAGAGAAGCATTAAAGAGCTGGTTTGCTGTGTGGTTATGGTGGGAGCTAATAGGTTCAAGATATTCCCTGGATATGGGTCAGTAGGAGAGCCAGACTTAATGCTTTGGAGAGGGTTCAGTGACTCTTCAAGCTGAAACTCAGGGAAAGCTAGTAAAGATGGAGGATCCAAGAGGTGAAATTTGCTATTAGAACTAAGATAGAAGGTCAGTTCTTCCTCTGAGATGTTAGTGAAGGCTTGTTGGATCATGGAGATCTTTTTGTGGAAGAATTCAACTATTTACTTAGACCATTCTTCAGTGCATGGCCCTTCCTTTGTGCTGGCTCTCAGGGCAGTAAAGGATTTAACTATGCTAAAGATTTCCTTACTCTTATTTTGGGCATTTTCCATCTTGGTTTGAAAGAGGTTTTTCTTGGCTGCCTTCACGAGAATGTAATGAGCTTTTAAGGTGTCTTTATACACCTTCCTGTCCTCAGGTAGATAGGATTTACGCCATTTCCATTCAATTGTTCCACAATTTCTGATGCGAGATCTAAGGGAATCGTTAAACCATGGAGCTGGTGGGGCTGACCTCTTTGAGGAGCAGGAAACAACCAGTACCACTGCATCAATGTTGGTTTGGAGCCATGAATCTATTGAGAGGGCGTCCGAGTCGGGCAGCCAGACAGCTCTGGTGAGGAACGACCGAGGGCGTCTGCTAACATCGGGATGGATATTTTATGGAACGTCCTGTAATTAGAGACCCTCTGCCCTGTGTTAGCTCAAGGGGCTGTGGCAGAGTTGGGAATGACAAATTTTAATAGGTGGTGGTCAGACCAGGTAATGGGAAGAGGTAGGCTTACTGATATTTCAAAGTTGTGAACGATTTGGTCTAGGGTATGGCCCTTCTCATGGGTGGCCAAATAACATTTCCAATAACACTGGGAGGTCTGTAAATCAGAAATCCAGCTATGCTATGATGGGGGGATAAGGTACAGCAGAAGCCTAAGCAGTCTAGTTTTTTATTGTAAATTATGGCAACACCTCCCTCCTTCCCATTCGATTGGTCCCTCCTAAGAATGTTATAACCCGTAGGGATGGCCGAGGTGATAGTAGGGTTGGAGGCTTCAGACAGCCAGGTCTCAGTGAGAAATAAAAGATCAGACTGTTAGTCTAAAAGTAGGCCATAAATGTATGGTTCATGCTTTTGTATTGAGCGACAATTTAAAAGGGTAGCCTTTAAGTCCTCTGTTTTCTTATTGTTTTTACACTTATTGTTGCGTGGGAGGATATTGGGTGAGAGTTTCCTGGGCTGGAGGAGAGTCCAGTTGCACTTATTGCATCGAAAGTCTACCTCCAACCTCGGATCAGCGGCTCTACAGTGACATAATGGTAGCCACCTAAGGCTAAGCAGTTTTTCCCTATTGCAATATAGTGGAAGAAACTCACCGGAGGGGAACTGGGCAGCTGGGCCAGCGCCGAACGCCTCCGGGCGCAGACAGGCTTACCATTGGCGCCAGCGGCGCGCCAGCTGTGCACGTCCACTTAGCGCGTCCGTTTGCATCGGGAATATATAGGCTAATGCCTATGATGCAAACTGGATCGCCAATGCATCTGAGGAAGCGGAAACTGCATAGGCATAAGTGAGGAGCCCGATAGTAGCCCCAGCCCTCCGCACATTCGGCGTATCAGCCGCGGCGGACCAGGACTGGAGGAAAAGCGAGATGCGAATCGAAGCAGCTAAGGAGGTGTAGGCAAGCAGAATCAAATAAAGTGCAAGTGCGCATAGGGAGGAGAAATTGTTAAAAAGCACAGAGTAATTCAGCCAGACATATACAATTTAAAAGTAATCAAAACCTAGTAGCAGGGCAGGAAACACTAAATCCTACAGCTATCAGCTGCGCTCATCCGTTTGCATCGGGAATAAATAGGCTGATGCCTATGATACAAACTGGATCGCTAGCACAGCTGAGGAAGTGGAAACTGCGTGGGCAGAAGTGAATAGCCCGATAGTAGCCCCAGCCCTCCACACAATCGGCGTATCAGCAGCAGCGCACCAGGACTGGAAGAAAACCGAAATGCGAATTGGAGCAGCTAAGGAGGTGTTGACAAGCAGAATCAAGTAAAGTGCAAGGGCGCATAGGTAGGAGAAATTGTTAAAAAGCACAGAGTAATTCAGCCACACATATACAATTTAAAAAGTATTAAAAACATAGTAGCAGGGCAGGAAACCCTGAATCCTACACCTGTAAGCTGCACATGTCCATTTACATTGGGAATATATAGGCTAATGCCTATGATGCAAACTGGATCGCTAGCGCACCTGAGGAAGCGGAAACTGCGTGGGAAACAGGGGCTCAAATTAGATCATAAATTCAAAGGTGTCCTGAACAGGGGCCCCCAAAATATGTTTGGCCCAGGGCCCCCCAAATCCTTAAGATGTCCCTGCTCATGGGGTGGAACCTGGTATCTGCGTGCCCTCACAAGGTCTCTGCAAAGAATCTTTGGTTGTGTCTGCTCTTTGTGTTTGGAGACATTGTCCCTAAGAGTGTTCCTTCCTCTGTGGCACCTGACATCTCCCCTGCAGAGGGTTGCATAATTGTTGTGTTGCCCTGTGTCTACATTTCCTTTGTTGGTGATGGATCCCTTCAACTCTGGCCATGCCTACTCAGCAATGTCTCCAGATGCATCGTCTGTGCCATCCTTGGTACTCACTGTACTTGTGTATAGAGTATTTTGCCATGCCTTCATGGGGAAATTGTCCCTTTTCCGCACAATGCATGTGTGTAATCCCATCCTAGTACACATATGGTACTGCTGGGTATTTGAACACCTGACTCACAATTGTGGCCATTGTATCTGTGGGAACTCCACCCTATTCCTTCCATGACAGACAACATCTTGGTGGCTGGCCCAGCACCTGAACATTCCTATCAGTCCTGGGATGTGCGTGACAGTGTGTGTTCTCTTTGGCTCTCTTAGTTTATTAGGCAGTGACATGACTATACAGTCTTGTGGCATGAGCTCAGTGTGTGTATTGTGCTGCATCTGCCAGGGGTGGGTATGCATTTGTTATTTGTCCAAACACCCACATGTGGTGTGTCATGCAGTGGGGGAAAGACATCCATCCTCCTGGGAGTGGGACACTGCTGTCAGTGATGTCTTGTTATGGCACTATCATCATTGTCCAAAGTTAGGGATACATACATACACCCATGGAGTTGTAGTCATCTGATAATGATGTACACCCCCCTATGTCTCTGTCCACTGCTGGTATTCCTCTGCACCCACCCCCATGTCTCTGTCCACTGCTGGGAGTCCTCTGCACCCACCCCCATGTCTCTGTCCACTGCTGGTATTCCTCTGCACCCACCCCCATGTCTATGTCTACTGCTGGGAGTCCTCTGCACCCACCCCCATGTCTCTGTCCACTGCTGGGAATCCTCTGCACCCCCCCCATGTCTCTGTCCACTGCTGGTATTCCTCTGCACCCACCCCATGTCTATGTCCACTGCTGGGAGTCCTCTGCACCCACCCCCATGTCTCTGTCCACTGCTGGTATTCCTCTGCACCCACCCCCATGTCTCTGTCCACTGCTGGGAGTCCTCTGCACCCACCCCCATGTCTCTGTCCACTGCTGGTATTCCTCTGCACCCACCCCCATGTCTATGTCCACTGCTGGGAGTCCTCTGCACCCACCGCCATGTCTCTGTCCACTGCTGGTATTCCTCTGCACCCACCCCATGTCTCTGTCCACTGCTGGGAGTCCGCTGCACCCACCCCCATGTCTCTGTCCACTGCTGGGAGTCCTCTGCACCCACCCCCATGTCTCTGTCCACTGGTGGAGTTGATATGCACCCACCCCCATGTCTCTGTCCACTGCTGGGAGTCCTCTGCACCCACCCCCATGTCTCTGTCCACTGCTGGGAGTCCACTGCACCCACCCCCATGTCTCTGTCCACTGCTGGTATTCCTCTGCACCCACCCCCATGTCTCTGTCCACTGCTGGTATTCCTCTGCACCCACCCCCATGTCTCTGTCCACTGCTGGTATTCCTCTGCACCCACCCCATGTCTCTGTCCACTGATGGGAGTGATGGGCACCCACCGCTCACATGTCCCTGTCCACTGCTGGCATTCCTCTGCACCCACCCCATGTCTCTGTCCACTGCTGGGAGTCCTCTGCACCCACCCCCATGTCTCTGTCCACTGCTGGGAGTCCTCTGCATCCACCCCCATGTCCCTGTCCACTGCTGGGAGTCCTCTGCACCCACCCACCCACCCACTTGCGCCCTTGCTGTAGTACACTGCTCTCCTGGGCATACACCACCCCCAATTTACAGATGATGTGCTGCACCAAGCCGTACACCTACATCCGTGGCGTGTGTACGCCTTGTATCCATCATGTAATGGGGCTGTAGGGGTACGGGTGGTATGGCCCGTACCCATGCTCTGGGGGCGTGGGTACGGGCCGTACCACCATAGTGGCGGTGACATAGGGGTATGCATGGTACGGGCCGTACCCATGCCCCCAGATCATGGGTACGGCCGTACCACCATTGTGGCAGTGACGTAGGGGTACGTGTGGCACGGCCCGTACCCACGCTCAGGGGGGCATGGGTATGGGCCGTACCACCATTGTGGCGGTGATGTAGGGGTACGCGTGGTATGGCCCATACCCACACTCTGGGGGGCGTGGGTACGGGCCGTACCACCATTGTGGCGTTGACGTAGGGGACGCGTGGTACGGCCCATACCCACGCTCTGGGGGCGTGGGTACAGGCCGTACCACCATTGTGGCGTTGACGTAGGGGTACGCATGGTACGGCCCGTACCCACGCTCTGGGGGGCGTGGGTACGGTCCGTACCACCATTGTAGTGGTGATGTAGGGGTACGCGTGTACAGACCGTACCCACGCTCTGGGGGCGTGGGTACGGTCCGTACATGCGTACCCCTACATCACCACTGAAATGGTGGTACGGACCGTACCCAAGGTCTGAGGGGCATGGGTACGTCCCATACCACCATTGTGGTGGTGACGGGTACGCGTCCACGTCCACTTTTGTTGTGGTGGGATGTGGGATTGGTGGCCCCCCCCCCGAAGTGACCAGACCATGGAGGTAATTAATGTGCAGGATATATTTGTTTTTGTGGGGTGTGGGTTATGTTTCCTGCCCCTTGCACCCCCCCTTTGCCTCTGGGGGTTGTTCTGACCTTCTGCGGCGTCTGCGTCTGTTTCTGAACACGAGGTCGTAGGCTATGAGGACCGGGATGACGCGTAGGTTGGGGTCCATCGCTGTCTGTCGCGTACCGGTGCTCCTTCGCGTCGTCCTCAATTTCAAGGCAGTTTTTGGCTCCCATAAAAAATGCTACGTGCGGAGTGACGTAGGCACGAATCGTACTTGCTGGTCCGTAAAACGCTGCCTGACTCCGTCTGGACGTCGCGTATGCGCCGTCCAGATTCAGATTTGTATGTGTTTTTTTGACGGTCGGTCTTTTGCACGACTCGTACAGAAATGGTATTTCTGTGCGAACCGTACTTGCGAGTTTGTAAGGTGTTTTTCCCGGGTACGAGTCGGACAGAGAAAACGCTCCTTACGACTATTTGTACCCGGGTTTTACAGGATCGGAATGGGCACCCGAGTGGTAATACATACCCTAATATCAATCAATAATCAATAAGCAATTTACAAGCAACAATCATCAAACCAAAACAATAACAACCATCATCCTGCTACCAGAAAAACTGATGCAGCGTGGAATGTCAAATCCTCCCTTCGTTACAGACCAAATATCACACTAGCACATTCACTCAATACATTCATTGGTGGGGCCCATAACACCAATACTCACACTATTCTGATCTGCTCTTATGGGAGGGATACGTCTTCCAAACGTTGACATGAAAGGAATACCCTTTGACATAAAAGAACATATTTACATATACATACATTGAATACCTTTATTAAACTTTGAACCTCAAGATATTCCCTATATTTAGTCGATGGATCAAATTAGTTGTTTTGGATAATTGGTAATTCAATTCTTCTATTTATATTTAATCTCAATCTAATCTCTTCAATAAACAGCCTAAAACATTTGTCTGTAGATCAATACTTTTTATATAATTAATTGCAAAATTTAATAAATCATTAGTCAAACCACGGAACTTCATATTTACCTAATCTGGCTATTAGTCGTCCTCTAAATCAATCAAGTCGTGAAAATCTTTAATTCATCAAAATCAGACAGCAATTCAGTCTGTCAAAGATTCAGAGAAACAGCTGTCCAGCAGTGTCACCGTCCTCTCCGTCAGCATAACGTCAGGAAAATAACCATCAGTTCGCACGTGTCTAAAGTCGAAGTCGAAGAAATCTCTCCGTCAGCGTCTCGACAGCATCTCGTCAAAGTTTTCTTAGCCCCCTCAACTCACTATTCTACCATCTTTTATAATAAATGTAATGTCAAGATGTAACAAAAATCAGTTTTAGGCAGTCCTGATTGGTGGGTTTGGGGCCGTTCGGTGAAGTTCTCACATAGTCTATTTGGTTAGGTCATCACACTTGCTGGTTCCGGTTTAAAAGATAGTCCTTTGTTTAAAGTTCTGGCAATTCTCCCATTGTGACCTTGATGTGTCCATCTTGCATGGGGTCAGGACGAGGCCACTGTTGCTCGCGGTGGCGCAGGCGCATTTCACCCGAAACCACGTGGAATGGTGACTAGTCCCGTCCAGTCAAAAGTCGGCCATCTTGACGTAGGCCCAATTCAGTCAACTTAAGTAAAACGAACACAAAAGTAATTAAAACATGGAAATAACGATTAAAATGTTTAACCCTCACTAATTCCCCTATGTGTATGTAATTATCTAGCATAATAGCAACATTCAAAGCATTTATATTCACCCAACGATGTCATCTGGTGCGACTTACAATTACGTCACAAAAGCAACATATATCATGCAATATTCTAATTTTCTAGCATTAGTATGTGTTCATATATTAGTTGACAAATTATTTTAGTCATACAAATGCAAATCCCACGTGTAATTCTTTCATTAATACGAATGATTAGATATCACTTCAAACAGATTAATATTATAACAATTAATAGATTATTCAGATTAATTTGAATCAAGCAGAAATGGGGGGTATACAAAATGTTGTATTATCTGCTCCATTATGAGTACTAGAGAGTGAGTAGTAGAGAGTGAGTAGTAGAGAGTGAGTAGTAGGGAGAGAGTAGTAGAGAGTGAGTAGTAGAGAGTAGTATAGTGAGTAGTAGAGAGTGAGTAGTAGAGAGAGAGTAGTAGAGAGTAGTAGAGAGTGAGTAGTAGAGAGAATAGTAGAGAGTAGTAGAGTAGTAGAGAGTGAGTAGTACAGAGTAGTAGAGAGTGAGTAGTATAGAGTGAGTAGTGGAGAGTGAGTAGTAGAGAGTAGTAGAGAGCGAGTAGTAGAGAGTGAGTAGTAGTGAGTGAGTAGTAGAGAGAGAGTAGTAGAGAGTGAGTAGTAGAGAGTAGTAGAGTGAGTAGTAGAGAGGGAGTAGTAGAGAGAGAGTAGTGGAGAGTAGTAGAGAGTGAGTAGTAGAGTAGTAGAGAGTGAGTATTAGAGAGTAGTAGTAGAGAGTAGTAGAGGGTAGTAGAGAGTGAGTAGTAGAGAGTAGTAGCAAGTGAGTAGTAGAGAGTAAGTAGTTTAATTTAAAAGGAACACAATGAGGGGGTTCATTTTGCCATAGAAATTATGATTACTGCTGAAAAAAGAAAAATTAGGGCACATTCTGAGTGACTTCTCAAATCCCCTTCTATTTCATTAAAATATTCTGACATGCAGACTGAAACATGCACTTTCAATACCAGCAGCAGACTTCCCTGGTGAGCAGTAGATTTACTACAGTGATGTAATAATAAGCAACTAGAGTGCTAACATTCCGAATTTATGGCAAATGTGTGACACATCTGAATGCCTTCTTGATGGAATCAAAGTAAAAAACCTGAAAGTATTTCATACTGAGGAGACTGTAGGAAATGAGGAAATTAGGAAACTTCATAACAAATAAGTCTCCCAAGATGGCCACCAGAGACAAAAGAGCCCAAATGTAGCACAAATATCACCCAGATGTAGCCCAAGTATAGCCCAATGACAGAATGTCCCAGAGTGTTCTAAAGAACAACTAGAGCGCTAACAGTCTTACTTATGACAAAAGTATGGCACACCTGAAGCCATCTTGATTGGAATAAAGTGGTAAAAGTTAAAACATTTAATTTGCAAAGGAACAAAATGAGGGGGTTCATTTTGCCATAGAAATTATGATTAGTGCTGCAGAAAGAAAAATTAGGGCACATTTTGACTTCTCAAATCCTCTTCTATTTCATTAAAAAATTCTGACATGCGGACTGAAACATGCATTTTGAATACCAGCAGCAGACTTCCCTGGTGAGCAGTAGCTTTACTACAGTGATCTAATGAGCAACTAGAGTGCTACCATTCAGAATTTATGGCAAATGTGTGACAAATCTGAATGCCTTGATGGAACCAAAGTAAACAAGCATTGAAAATGCAATAGGTCTCGCCCTCGTTTAAGTTAAAGCAATTCTGTTTGTAATCAGATGGCTTTTTAGCTTTGCTTGTATTAGTGTTTTTCAGACTTTCATGTACATAACATGCATATGTATGCATATATGTATATGTATATGTATGCATGCATTTATATTTGTATTTATATAGATATGTAGAGTATATATATGTTTATATATGTATACATATATATATATCTACACATACATATATATAAATGCATATGCATATATATGTATATATATATATGTGCATATGTGTGCGCGTAGAGATAGGTAGAGAGAGGTAGAGGTGTAGAGGTAGAGGTGTAGAGGTAGAGAGGTAGAGGTAGAGAGGTAGAGAGGTAGAAAGTAGTAGAGAGAGAGGTAGAGAGAGGTAGAGAGGTAGAGAGTAGATAGTGAGTAATAGAGAGCAGAGAGTGAGTAGTAGAGAGTAGTAGAGAGAGTAGCAGAGAGTGAGCAGTAGAGAGTAGTAGAGTGAGTAGTAGAGAGTGAGTAGAAGAGAGTAGTAGAGAGTGAGTATTAGAGAGTGAGTAGTAGAGAGTGAGTAGTAAAGAGTAGCAAAGAGTGAGTAGTAGAGTGAGTAGTAGAGAGTAATAGAGAGTGAGTAGTAGAGAGTAGTAGAGAGTGAGTAGTAGAGAGTAGTAGAGAGTGAGTAGCAGAGAAAGAGTATTAGAGAGTTTTAGAGAGTGAGTAGTAGAGTGAGTAGTAGAGAGTAGTAGAGAGAGAGTAGGAGAGAGTGAGTAGTAGAGAGTGAGTAGTAGAGAGTGAGTAGTAGAGAGTAGTAGCGAGTGAGTAGTAGAGAGTAGTAGAGAGTGAGTAGTAGAGAGTGAGTAGTAGCGAGTAGCAGAGTAGTAGAGAGTGAGTAGTAGAGAGAGAGAGTAGTAGAGAGTAGTAGAGAGTGAGTAGTAGACTAGAAGAGAGAGAGTGGTAGAGAGTAGTAGAGAGTAGTAGAGGGAGTAGTAGAGAGTAGTAGAGAGTGAATAGTAGAGAGTGAATAGTAGGGAGTAGTAGAGAGTAGTAGAGAGAGTAGCAGAGAGTGAGTATTAGAGAGTTTTAGAGAGTGAGTAGTAGAGTGAGTAGTAGAGAGTAGTAGAGAGAGAGTAGTAGAGAGTGAGTAGTAGAGAGTGAGTAGTAGAGAGTGAGTAGTAGAGAGTAGTAGCGAGTGAGTAGTAGAGAGTAGTAGAGAGTGAGTAGTAGAGAGAGAGTAGTAGAGAGTGAGAAGTAGAGAGTGAGTAGTAGCGAGTAGCAGAGTAGTAGAGAGTGAGTAGTAGAGAGAGAGAGTAGTAGAGAGTAGTAGAGAGTGAGTAGTAGACTAGAAGAGAGAGAGTGGGAGAGAGTAGTAGAGAGTAGTAGAGGGAGTAGTAGAGAGTAGTAGAGAGTGAATAGTAGAGAGTGAATAGTAGGGAGTAGTAGAGAGTAGTAGAGAGAGTAGCAGAGAGTGAGTAGTAGAGAGTAGTAGAGTGAGTAGTAGAGAGTGAGTAGAAGAGAGTAGTAGAGAGTGAGTATTAGGGAGAGAGTAGTAGTGAGTGAGTAGTAGAGAGTAGTAGAGTAGTAGAGAGTGAGTAGTAGAGAGTAGTAGAGAGTGAGAAGTAGAGAGTAGTAGAGAGTGGTGTAGAGTGAGTAGTAGAGAGTAGCAGAGAGTGAGTAGTAGAGAGTAGTAGAGAGTGAGTAGTAGAGAGAGAGTAGTAGAGAGTAGTAGAGAGTGAGTAGTAGACTAGTAGAGAGAGAGTAGTAGAGAGTAGTAGAGGGAGTAGTAGAGAGTAGTAGAGAGTGAATAGTAGAGAGTGAATAGTAGGGAATAGTAGAGAGTGAGTAGTAGAGAGAGAGTAGTAGAGAGTGAGTAGTAGAGAGTGAGCAGTAGAGTGAGTTGTAGAGAGTGAGTAGTAGAGAGTGAGTAGTAGAGAGTAGTAGAGAATGAGTAGGAGAGAGTGAGTAGTAGAGAGAGAGTAGTAGAGAGTAGTAGAGAGTGAGTAGTAGAGTAGTAGAGAGTAGTCAGTCAGTCAGTGTCAGTGTCAGTCAGTGTCAGTCAATCAGTGTCAGTCAGTGTCAGTCAATCAGTGTCCGTCAGTCAGTCAGTGTCAGTCAATCAGTGTCAGTCAGTGTCAGTCAGTCAGTCAGTGTCAGTCAGTCAGTGTCAGTCAATCAGTGTCAGTCATTGTCAGTCAGTCAGTTTCAGTCAATCAGTGTCAGTGTCAGTCAGTGTCAGTGTCAATCAGTGTCAGTGTCAGTCAATCACTGTCAATCAGTGTCAATCAGTCAGTGTCAGTCAGTCAGTGTCAGTCAGTCAGTGTCAGCTAGAGCAGCTCTGCTGACCTTGTTCTCTGGCTCTAAAGCAGCTCTGCTGACCTGGTTCTCTCCCTCTAAAGCAGCTCTCCTGACCTGGTTCTCTGGCTCTAGAGCAGCTCTGCTGACCTGGTTTTCTGGCTCTAAAGCAGTTCTGCTGACCTGGTTCTCTCCCTCTAAAGCAGCTCTGCTCACCTGGTTTCTCTGGCTCTACAGCAGCTCTGCTGACCTGGTTCTCTGCCTCTAGAGCAGCTCTGCTGACCTGGGTCTCTGGCTCTAGAGCAGCTCTGCTGACCTGGGTCTCTGGTTCTAGAGAAGCTCTGCTGACCCGCTTCTTAGGCTCTAGAGCAGCTCTGCTGACCTGGTTCTCTGGTTCTACAACGGCTCTGCTGACCTGGTTTCTCTGGCTCTACAGCAGCTCTGCTGATTTGGTTCTCTGCACTCACGATGCACGCACCCGACTTCGCGAAAATATATTTAAAAATAATATAAATTTATTATAAGTACAAATATATTATTTTGATGAATATCTTAGATAATCTCGTGCCCTAATATGTATATTAATTAAAGACACCTACATATCATTTTGGAACATAATTTTTGTTTGCGGGAGTCGCGCACACAGCGTACCGTAATGCGTATATGTCGCGAATGTGCGGGAGCAGGAGTCGCGGACTGGTCGCATACCAATCGCGCACATCACGTAATATTAAATGTATATGATGTGACTGAAAAACACGCAGCCGTCGCACACCGTACTCGGATCTTTCACGACTTTTTTAAAATGGCAGCTAGAATGCACGCACCCACCGTGATGTGTACGCTTTGAGTGTGTGGAATTTTTTTTAAAAGAAAATAATATAAATGTATTAAAATAAAAAATGAAAACAAGAAAATGAATCAATATTTCAGTTTGAATTTCTTTTACATTTTTTTTTTTTAATTTTCAGAAAAATATATAATGTTATTTAATGAATAAAAAAATTATACATAAACAGTTAAAAAAACTGTAGAAAATCAGTACAAAAAAATAGGTATAACTACTATCACACTTAAAAATTAGCATTTAAAAAACCTTTGAAATTCACTGAAAAAAAAATAGGTTTCAGAGATGTTATAGTTAGAAATTAGCATTTAAAAAAGCTTTGAAATTCACTGAAAAAACCATAGGTTTCAGAGACGTTATAGTTAGAAATTAGCATTTAAAAAACCTTAGAAATTCACAGAAAAAAACATAGGTTTCAGGGGTGTTATAGTTAGCTAGCCATTTCACTCATACAAAACCATAGAAATTCCTCTGTTATAGTTAGTTCTGCTAACTATAACTCGTGCACCCGCAATGCACTGCTGATGATGTCACATATTGCATCATTCATGACATCTCAAATGACATCACTGATGACATCATCCATGTGACAATCTGATACACCTCATCATACACTAGTATAACCTTTCATCACTCACTGTAAAATACATTGTACCATATTTGAAACCATTGACACACCAATACCAGTTACTACATACCGACTCACTGATTCCTAAGTCTACACACACAACTACCCATTCAGCAACAGAATCATTTATACATGCAGTCACTAATTAATAGAACACTATCAAATGCACTTATACACAAATATGGACATTGACACATCAGCAGTCATTTTAGTCGGTTGTGCAGTCATCCTACTCACTCATGAAAAAAATTAATCACAATTACATTTACTCACTTACACAATTATCCAACAACACCTAATTTATTCAAACACATAGTAACTCATAGTTAATGTGTTAAAAAATCACCATTACAATTATACACTCATTCATGTAGTTACTCTCACAATCACTGATTCTTACACATACTTATTTATATACACCAACTCTCACATACAATGCCTTTTATTTTTTTTACTTTATTGAAGATGTACAACTAAAATATATATTCACTCACCAACACACAAATAAATACACTCATTCACCCAAACAACTGTTTCCACATGCACTCTTAAACCTATACACCTAGTCAATCAACCATTCACACATCTATGCAGAGAGTTACACACACACCATCCAACCACACACAAACTCAGTGTCCCATACAAATACTCACCCAACTAATCAATAACTAATATACACACTCATGTAGTTAGTGACCAACTGATGCAGCATGTTACAACAACAGAGACAATGATGCACACATTCGCATAGTTTAGTTACTAATCCATGTATTAAGTGAGACACTTTTAATTACTCACTTAAACAGACAGTCAGACAGCTACTAAATCCTCCATCCAGACAGTTACATATCCACTCAATCTTCAATACAGATTGGTATATGTATAATACATATTTAAATTTCAAACTAAACCACATTCACTGGATGGTGTCATCAGTGATGTCATTTGAGATGTCATCAGTGATGTCATCAGTGATGTCACTGACCATGTCATGAATGATGCAATATGTGACATCATCAGCAGTGCATTGCGGGCGCGCGAGTTATAATTAGCAGAACTAACTATAACGGAGGAATTTCTATGGTTTTGTACGAGTGAAATGGCCAGCTAACTATAACACCCCTGAAACCTATGTTTTTTTCTGTGAATATATCTATATATATATATATATATGTGCTTAGTTTTTACCGAGGGCAACTACCACAATGTATTTTATCTTGTACATATATAGGAGACTATAGTGGATGAAGACTACATTCAGAACACTATTCTTGCAAAGGAGCACTATGCAATTATTTTTTTAAATCTATTGTGGATTATGAATATCCTATGTCTGTGGTATTTGATTTACGTAAATGTTTCAGAGTAAATGGCCCTTTAATTATTTGAGCACTGTGTCCGCATGAACCAATTAGAACACAAGTAACATGTGCCTATTTTGTTCTTCACTATATATTTGCACGGATAGGTCCTGCGCGTCATGTGACCAAGACTGCCGAGGGGCAGTCGAAACGCGTCAGGCTGGGCACTTGCTTGTAACAGCAACGTTTTTATCTGCAAACAATAAATGGAAAAACCTTTTTTCTCTCAGTGTGTGGTCCATACCTGTCTTCGCGCCCGTGACTGGGATTGTTTCAGGATTGTAGATCTCATATATATATATATATATATCCAGAGCACTCCTACGCCACCGCTTTGGAAAGCGCCCGCAGGTTCACAGAAAGAAGCACGGACCACAGTTTGATGCTCGTGATGATTGTTTATTTCATTCGAGGTAAGCCAGCCATATATATATATATGCCACAGGAGTCGTCTCACAGCTTGCAAATGTTCCTCACGCAAGAGACGAACACAGACCCAAAGATGAGTGCAAAAAAGTTTCTTTTATTCAGCTCAACATGAGCGCACCACCGCCATATATATATATATATACATATATATATATATAACCACAGCACTCTTGGAACCTCCTCTTAGCCGAACAGAGAGAAAGGACACCCGGATACATTTGGCAAGTTGTTTATTCTTCCTCACTCCTCTGTTGACGTGTTTCGAGCACCTAGTGCCCTTGATCACATACATATATGAAAAAATACATCCATGTTTTTTTTTAATAAAGGTTAGGCCCAGTGGAAGGGGTCCCGGGACAAAAATTGTCCCAGGGAAGGGGGGTCACGCAGCCCCCTCCCTTGTTTTACAAAATTTGTATTTAAAAAAAATATATGGCAAGCCCTGGGGGATGGGGTCCCAGGGGTCAAAATTGGATGGGTTCCTGGGGCTCTAATCGCAGTTGGGTGGCGGGCCACTTGGACCGCTTCTAAAAAAGCCTGCCCTGGGGGATTTGGTCCTTGAAGCCAAATATGGCCCCCTTTCATTATAATCAAAGAAAAAAGCAAAGAGAATGCACAATGCCAGAGGCCCTGACCCCTTTCTGAAGCACTCAGCAATCATGCTTCCTGGCACACTGCAGGTTGGGGGGTGAAGTCCCCTTTGCTGCTGAGGGTCCTTAGGTGCCAACAAGACCTCCTATCACCTTCAGTAAGTCTCACGTAGTGGGATTGCAGGAAGTGGTCAGAGGCCACACCCACTCTGAAAATGTACCTCTCAGCACACTGCTGGTGTGGGGATGACGTCCCATTGCCTCCTGAGTTCCTCAGGAAGAAAGTGGACTTTTTCCCCCAACCAGTTATGCTGTAGGAGGCGCATTTGAAGAGAGGTGGAAAAAGGGGGGGGCATGTCCTCTGATGACCTCTCAGCAATCCAGCTGTGTAGGTCTTACTGAAGGTAACAGGAGGGGAGACGTCCATTACAATGCAGGCATTACATCGTAATGCCTTTACAACGCAACTTTCACAGCGCAACTACAATTACATTGCATGCTATTGCAACGCATGTGCCTTTACTACGCATGCCCTTACTACACATACCAATACAACGCATGTCATTACAAAGCATTGTAACGTAAGTATTTTAGTTAAGTTGTTATTTGTTATTTTCCAACTTTGATTTTTTTATTAATATAAATTTTAGAGTATTTGTAATGGAATATTAATACTCAGTAATCTTTTTTTAATTTGGTTAATTGTGGATTTGGGTGTGGGTGTTTATTATTATTCAGGTAATTTTTTCACATAAGTATTTATTTGTAATTATTTAACTTATATTTTGTTTAAGCTTAATTTTAGAGTATTTGTAATGGAATATTAGTACTGAGGTATTTTTTAAAAAACTAGTACATTCTGGATTTGGGCGGGGGTGTTTAATAATACTCATGTAATATTTTTATTATTAGAGTATTATATGATAACAGATTTTAAAAAAATCAAAAGGTTATTAATTAAAAAAAACAATTAGATGTAGATTTTTTTTACATTTAAATTACAAATTAGGGGATGAGTTATTGTTTTTAAATACTCATCATTTAATGGATTAACACTCAGGTAATATAAAAATATTTAATACAGAGCTGACATTTTTTGTATGAGTATCAAATGATGTAATACATTTTTTTTTAATTGGTGGGATAGTAAATTAGTACTCAGGTAATAATTTTAAAAGTAGCGTATCTTTTAATATTATATTATAAACGTATTTTTTAAATTCATAAAATATCTAAAAAATATTTACATCAATTAAAAAAATTAAGTACTTATAATAAAAGGAAGTATTTAGAGAGAGGGGATCAAATCAAATTGCAATATATTAATATAATTATTTTAGAAAATGTTAAATAAAGAATTTAACAAAGATATTAATTACATTTAAATACAATTTAAAAATATACTAAATATAATTGAACTATATCAGCAAGGAAGAGTACATACACAAAATTAAAACATCTCAATATAATTTGTAAAATAAATACAGTAAAGAAATAACCAATACACAGATTAATGATGTAGTTTTATAAAATCTTAATTTTATTAACATTTAAAAGAATTATACAATTTTAAATAAATATGCAAATATTTTATTAATAATATTTTTAAAAAATATTTTAGAATTTTCAATGAACAGTAACATATATTTTTTTAATTCTTTGTAGGTTTTCCCACGGTTTACCATTGAAGTCAATAGGGAAAATTGTCCTTTTTCATTTTTACAGAAAGACATGACATTGCCGGGTATAAGTAACTTTTGTAATTTCGAGGATTGTCGCGCTATGGATCAGATGCAGGGGAGAGCTCCTTCAAGGTAAGCCGAATTTTAATTATTGAAAAAAAAATGTGGTAATCTTTTTTGAAAGGAGAAAGGAGGGAGGTAGTTAGAAATAGTAAATGTGTTTTGTGTTCATTTTGTTTGTATTAACTTAAAAATGTAACCAAAGTGTAATGAAAGTAATCATATATATATATTTTTTTAAGCAACTGTGTTCTTTGGGGAAAAAAAGTTAATGCGTCGTCACGGTTATAGGGATAGTTTGTAGGAGCTTTCAAAAAGACTTTGGGGTCTATTAGGATGGTAGTCGGAAAAGGACCCCGACCGCCATGGAAGTGTAAAACATACACCCGCAGGCACCATGGGAAAAACGGCGGCAAATTAGGATCAACCGCCAAAAAACACCGACCGCGGCGGAACGGGGCCAAGAAAAAACGGCCGTAGCGGGCGGTGATGGCCAAAATCCGTCTGCGGTGGTCGGATTTGTGGTGGAAAAACACCAACCCGACGCAAGTATAGCGGAGACACCACACGGGAAATTAGGATATCCCCAACGGTCCCGCGATACGTACCGCTGTCTCCGACCGCCGCGGTCGGACAATGGGATGAATGGGAGAGCCAGCAGAAGAGCTGAAGTACAGCCACCGCTGTGGACGATCCGTAATAAATATGGCGGACAAAGCAATAAACCCACAACAAGGCCAAAAAGTGCACAAAGAAAACCAGCTATGGCCCCCAAATTCACAAAACACACCCCAATGATACAACCAAATGTCAGAAAGAAACACACAAATCCCAGGACAACACACCTGACAGCAACAACCCAATTGGACACACCCACATAGCTGAGTATAAAACAAGCCCCTTCCCTGACCACAATCCCTTGCAATACTCCATGAGAGAAGGGACACATACCCCAGCTGACAGGAGAGACAAAGGACACATCATTAGCCACACCACACACAGCACCATTACCACTTCCACACCTGTACAACTAACCCCCTGCACAACACACACCATACACATCACAACCACAACCACCACTCACACTTCTGCACCCACAACCACTTTGCACACCTCACACCATGGCCACACAGAAAATGCCCAAATTCACAGAGAGTGAGTTGACAGTCATGGTAGATGAGATAGGCAGAGTGGAACCACAGCTTTTTGGTAGCCTGGTCCAACAGACACCATTAGGCACAAGGACACAAATGTGGGCAAGGATAGTCCAAAGGGTCAATGCAGTAGGGACAACCCCAAGATCAAAAAAGGAGATCATGATGCGATGGCATGATCTGAAGAGGGTGGTCAAGGAGAGGAGGAGCAAGAACTGTGAGCTGGCTCAGAGGACTGGTGGTGGCCCTCCCATTCCACAAAAACCATTCACACCATGGGAGGAGAAGGTGCTTGCCATACTGCATCCAGAGAGTCTCACAGGAGTAGCCGGGGGAGTGGAGTCTGGTAAGTACAAACAAATGACTACCACCTCTCTGCTATGTACTGTCTTGCATAACTACAAAACTACACCACCTAGGACAAATCCCATCCATCTGCACCACACACTCACAAAAACATGTCTCACAGATCCAACATTCACCCCAAACGTAGCTACCAACATTACCATGGGGTCATGTGTACAGGCAGACAGCACTACAACTCCCACCAGGCCCCCTTGTCCCACAGCATCAGCAAGATGGAGCCCTCCATCCACCCACCCCACCCAGAAGCATGTGTCAGCCATTATCTTACCCTCATCAAACTTACAGCCATCTTCACAGTGAGGGTGTCTGGGCATGGGAGGCCTGCACTACTACTCCCAACATTCCCTCTGTCCCACACCTGAGCAGGATGGATCACTCCCCCACCCAGAAGCAGTTGGAAGCCAGCACAGTTCACCAAACAAACTTGCAGGTAGGTAGCCATCTTCCCTGGGAGGGTGGCTGGGGGTGGGAGGCCTGCACTACTACTCCCACCATGCCCCCTGTCCCACAGCCTAGCAGGATGGATCCCTCCCCCACCCCACCCAGAAGCATGTGTCAGCCATTACATTACCCTCATCAAACTAACAGGTAGGTAGCCATCTTCACAGTGAGGGTGTTTGTGGGTGGGAGGTCTGTACCACTACTCCCACCATGCACCCTACCTCCCCCTCAGCAGGATGGAGCCCTCCCCCCTGAAGCAGTTGGAAGCCATTACATCACTCTCATCAAACTAACAGGTAGGTAGCCATCTTCCGGGTGAGGGTGTGTGGGTGAGGGAGGCCTGCACTACTATTACCAACATTCCCTATGTCCCACACCTGAGCAGGATGGAGCGCTCCCCCACCCAGAAGCAGTTGGAAGCCATTACATCACCCTCATCAAACTAACAGGTAGGTAGCCATCTTCAAAGTGAGGGTGGCTGGGTGTGGGAGGCCTGCACTGCTACTCTCAACATTCCCCCTGTCCCACACCTGAGCAGGATGGAGCACTCCCCCACCCAGAAGCAGTTGGAAGCCATTGCAGTACACCAAACATACGCACAGGTAGGTAGACATATGATTCTGGACCGTGACCCCACTGGGCAGGATGTAAGCCGCCACCACGCACACACACATGTGTGACATAACAAACCCACATGGGGGCACATTACAGGTAAGTAGCCAGGACGAGCACCCACAAATTAAATGGTGCCATATGACAACACCAACCCTCTCATTGCACAAAGAGGCATACCTACCCCATTGCCAAGCACAGTGTGCACACAGGTAAGCTAAGGAAACTGTCACAGTTACCAAAGTGTGACACACCAATGCACAAGTAGAAGAAAGTCAAGGCACAATCATGCACAGCACCTATTTACATGTGCATCGCCATGGGGCAAGTGCAACAAGGACCATTCGAAAAATATATAGCATGTGTGGTGGTACAAATCAAGATATGCACATGACAGGACAAAGGTATGCAGGAGATGACAATGGCCAGTCCGTGGCCAGATGTGATGTCTGCCAGGTCAGACAAATGCACAATGAGTTCTCAATTAAACACATGTTGTGCCAGGCCCTAGATGGCAACAAGTCCCTGTAATCCTTAATTGTGTACGGGTCGCATGGTATGCCTTGACATCTCACACTATGGACAAGTAATGCCTGTACCACTGCATCATGTCAGGAAGCACAGTAGTGCACATAGTAAACAATGTGATGATCTGTCAATTGTGCAGTGTACAAAAAGTGAATGACACACAGCTAACACAGAGCCAGTATCCCCCCACCCGGTAAATGGACTCTCGGATGTTGACTACCAGGATTCCATGTACGATGAGCTCGAAGCCGGCCCATCTGGTGTGCCAGGGAGCAACATGTCCCAGGACCCCATCGTCCCCCCCACCACATCTGTGCCAACAACAACTTCACAGCAGACCCCTGCTGTCATGGCCTGTGCGGCCACCGCCACCTACACCACCACCACCATTGCTGCCTGCAACACCCTCCCTGTCCCAGAGGATGACCAGCACACACCACCGACAAAGGAGGGCAGGGAGAGGATGCGGGTGCGGGCAACAGGTCCGTGGCAGCAGGGCAGGTGGGAGGGGCAGGGTCACCCTCAGACACCAGAAGGCTGGGACCAAATGCCTGGAACACATCAGCAGAGTCCTGGGCGCATATGAACAGTCCCAGGGACGAACAGGCTGGTCGGACGAACTGTTGCATGAGCTCATCCTGCTGATGAGGTCCATCGACACCCGCATGGGACAAATCGTGGACCTCTTGAGCCAGCAAGTGGTTGTACTGAGGAACAGGCATGCACCACAGACAACACCTCCACCTCCCTCTGGTGGGCCGCATGATGACAGTTCACCATCCTCCCCAGTGCCCACAGAGAGGGGTGAGTCCTCAGACCCCACTGGCCCATCAGCAGGCCCCACCTGCCAAATGACAAAGGGGCCATCCCAAGAAGACCCTGGGAGTATCTGGAGGCAAAGCACCTGCCAGATGCCAGTCACGGAGCCAGCCATGATGGCAACCCTCTCCACCACTGCATTGACTTTTTGGATTGTAATTCCCCACACTGTCTTGTGAATGGCATCTGTCTATTGGACTGGGTCACCACATCAATGTGGTGACTACTCGATTATCTCATCTACCACAACTGTCAACTCACTGCTCCACCCCACCCCCCAATGGAAATGTACACCCTTCGCATCACACCATTGCAAATAAAATATCCTGTAGCTCACACAAAGAAGGGTTAAAGGAAGGACAAGGCTACTTTCAACAAACTGTTGTCCTATATATCTTCCCAATTGAATAAATCTCACAAGTAATATAGGGTAGTACACTAAAAACTAGGAGCCAACCATTTATTTGGGCATATGCCAATTATGGACGAAAACCCTCACTCACCCGAGGGTGACATGCTTCATCATTGGGTTCCTCCAACACATGGGGACCGCAAGGTACCCCGTGTGGGCTACAACTTGACCCAAGAGGGAAGGAGCAGGAGTGCAAAAGCATGTGTTGGATCCACCAACTCGAAATGGTAAGGAGGGGCAAAGTGCAAAGTAATAAACTAAAAAAAGTGAAGGTTAAAAACTATCTACTAAGGGGCAACAATTTTATTCTTCCTGCCGAAGTGATAGTGATTAAAATGCAAGTGAGTGCAACTAGAGCAGACACACTTTAACATAATGAGACATGTACCACGTGATCAGTCACATTAATACATCCGCATTTCAGTAAGGAAAGAGATGTTGGTTTTAATAATATCCCGGTCAGACGCTTTTACACGAACAATAGATATTTATGTTACATGTGAATATAGTTAATGAGTTAGAATTACACATTGCTATATTCCCGGGTTTATTTTGTTACCATTACGGTCTATCCGTATATACGCAAACACGTTGAGCATGTCATCACGTGATTCAACTCCCAAAGGACTTCCGCATATAAACAACGTGCTGTACCCTACCAACGCGTCACTCCCTGCAGAGTCTCGGAAGCAGCACCACGCGCTGACTAAGTAAATCCAGATTAAGCATTAAGATGGCCTTTTGCTAATTCTTTCTTTCGTTCTGCTTGCAAAATTTTCATTTTGACGATCGCTTGTACGATCGGTCCCCTGGATATTGTTTCTGTTAGATGTAAGAGCTTTTGTCTGTACAATGGGAGCCATGATTGCGGTGGCATGATGCAAATTTGAAGATCACGATAAGCGTGCTCCACCACCGTGGAGGAGGTCATTGGATGCATTTGAAAGAGGCAGACCTGGACCACCAATTGCTGCAGCTTGGCACCTTTGAAACAACCCCAGGGGGCTATATATGTGTGGGAGTGAGCCTCACATTTCCACTGCTCCCAGAGCCTGCTGCCAGAGACCCCTCACCTGCTGCTGCCTCCAGGGGCTGCTGCCTGTGACCCCTCACCTGCTGCTGCCTTCAGGGACTGCTGCCTGAGACCCCTCACCTGCTGCTACCTCCATTGACTGCTGCGTGAGACCCCTCACCTGCTGATGCCTCTAGGGACTGCTGCCTGAGACCCCTCACCTGCTGTTGCCTTCAGGGACTGCTGCCTGAGACCCCTCACCACCCAATTCTGCCGCTGTTGTCTCATGTCCATAGTGATGGCAAGGACAGAGAAGATTGGTGCCAGTCCCCTCACGAGTGAGGAGCTCGAGGTCCTGGTGGACGAGGTGCTCACACAGTACCCACGGCTATATGGTGCACCAAATGTCGTGGTAAGTCTTCGACAGTGGCGGGGTAGGGCAGGGGGGCCACACATGTAGTTGGACTGATGCAGTATGTGCCTGGGAGTGTGGGGTAGTGTCATGCACTGCCTGACATGCTGTGCAGGGAGGGAAATGACACAGCTTTCCCTCCCTGCACATGTATGTATGAGTGACCTGTGTTGTGTTGTTAGCCATACAGTGACACAGGAGGTTGTTCATGCTGTATTCAGGACAGTAATTGCTTGGCTGGATGGCAGTGTGTGCCCCTGTAGTCCATCTCAGTGTGAGCCCCACTGGCCTGCACAGTCCCCGCCTACAAAGACAAAGACACCTCACTTAGCTTACAGAGTATGACATCAGTCTTTTCACATTGCACTCCAGCTATGGGCCATCTCAGTACTGTATTTTGCACACAACTGCCCTTGTGAATGGCATTTTGTATTTGTGAGATCATGTCCCTCAATGTGACCACCATGACACATTCATCTATTCACAGGATAGGGACATTGATGGCTACGCAGTCTTGGACACAGTGAGTCCACCCCCAAACACAGGTTGACATGTGATGTATGTGTTGCTCAAGCCAACAATGGACTGGAGATGTGGGCAGGCTACATAGATGTTTCAGTGCTGGCATCCTGCATGTGCGTGAGATGTGCAGGGACTGTGTTGTTCCCCCTCATACCTGCATGCTTTAAGATCAGCTTTTCCCATGCTGGTGTCCCATGTGAGCTGTACTATAGTCTCTAATTGACATATCGTTGGATATGTGATGATTTTGTATCTTGCTGCTATACTGATAGATGTCGGTACATGACACTGTGTCACTTATCGTTTCCCCCTCTTGTCTCCCATGCCTGCAGCTCAAGGTATACCAGCGTTAGAACGTGTGGAGGGCCATTGCAGTGAAGGTGCGAGCTCTTTTGTGGGCAATGGTGTCAATTTACAATGGATAGCAGTAGTCATTTACTTAATTAGTTCATGTTGGCTATATTGTACACATGTTAGGTTGGGGGGGCACCGCCAGCACAGAGTGGGTTTCTGCACACAGTATTTCAGGCAGGCTGGCCAGGGTCATCATTTATGGGTATTCTTCCTTTATGTGTGCCCAGTGGTGTATGTGTGTGGTCATCTTGTGATGGCCAGTCATCCTAGTCCCATTGCTTACTTTCCATGTGTGCTCTTGGATGGCCAGGTAGTGTGCAGTGTGATGGGGGTTAGTTTGTGGGGGGTGTTGAGGTGTACATGCCTCTGCACAGTCAAATGCACACATGTGTCACCCAGGAGTTATGTGTCTGTTGTTTTGATTGTTCATCCCTGTGGATGTGGTTGTATGCCCATGTGTGAGTTGTATGTTGTGCACTGTGCAGTGTGTTACTGTGCCCTTGCAGTTCTGTCTGACTCCTACTTGTTGTTTTTGTCACTTGTGA
Organism: Triturus cristatus; assembly: GCF_964204655.1. Classification (NCBI taxonomy): domain Eukaryota; kingdom Metazoa; phylum Chordata; class Amphibia; order Caudata; family Salamandridae; genus Triturus; species Triturus cristatus. The sequence continues at coordinate 386,208,479 of NC_140589.1, read as the reverse complement.
GTATGCAGACAGTGTTCCTGGCAAGTCAGTGTTGTGTTTTGTTGCACATCCATGTGTCTTGTTGCTGTTTGTGGAGACTGTGCAGACCTACTGCTCCACACTGCAATTGCGGTTGTGTTTCTCATGCATTGCTGTCACATGGTGCCTTCTTGCCTCCAGTGTGGCTGTTGTGTGTGTTGTCATTCCATCCCCTATCTGTGCTTCACCTGCCTATCCATTGTGGCTCTGCACTCCCTCTATTTGTGTATGGTACACTCCTGCCATGTCCCCTACTGACATGTAGTACACTTCACTTTGGCTTCTTGGTTTATATGTGTGTGTGCTTCCCCATGACTTCATTTGTGACACTGTGCTTTGTGGTGCAGTTCTTTGGCCAGGGTCAATGTGTCATTTGGCATTTCCCCAATGGGTCATGTGCGATGTTCTGGTACTGTTTGTCAGTCATGGTTGCTCCTATGCAGTTCAACTGTGTGTGCTGCCCAGTCATCTGGTCAAGTTGTTCCCACCTTTGTGTCCCAGACTTGTGCATCTGTTGGGTGTTGTGTTGGATGTATGTGTGTTGGCTGTGTTATTGCTTCACTTCCTGTGTGTGCTGTTGTCTTTGTGCTGTGCTGAATGGTGTTGTGTGGGTTGCTGTTCTGTCACTGATGTCGGTGTGTGGCTGGTATGCTTGCTGTGCACACACAGCTTGTTGTGCATGCAGTGCTGTGTGTGTATGTTGCATTGTGATTGCCTGGTGTGCATCCCCTGATGTCCTGCTGTGTTTGTTATGTGATTGTTCTGCCTGTGCATCTGTTGTTTGTTTGCTGTGGCTGTGTTGTTCTGTGATGGTGCACTTCTTGTGTATGTTGTGGTATGTTGTCTGTGCATTGTTCCTGTGTGATGAGGCTGTGCATTCCTGTTGTGTCTGTGCTCCAGTCCCATTGCCTTTCCCCAGTTTAGCTGCACAGGGCATGTCTGTTGTTGTTGTTGTGGCTCTGTGTGTGTTTCTGTTGGGTTATGTGTTTGTCTGTTGTATTTGTTTCAACATTTGTGGTGGCATCCCTGTGTGTGATGTTTGTGGCTGACCCCAGGGTATGTGGTTGTTTGTGTGTGTATTGACAGGCAAGTATTGCCATCCTTCAGTGTGTTTGGTACTGGTGTTGTGTGCTGCTGGTGTGAGGGTGTTGTTCTCTGTTCTTTGTGTTGATGTGATGTACACATGCTTGTTGTGTGTCTCCATGGCCTTCCATTTGTGTGCATCCCACTTTGGCTTTCCAATGTGTTGTCTCCATTGCTGTTGGCATGTGGGGTGTGTATGTGTCTGTGTGTCAGTCTGTGGTATGTATGTGGGACTGTGTAGGCTGTGTGTCCATTTGGATGTTAATTCCTTGTATGTGTTCATTTGGTGCTTGTCCTCATTTTTATTTCCCCAAGTGTGGTGTTGTGGTGGTGTGTGTGTTTTCCTGGCCCTGTGCTACTGTGATGTGTGTTATGTGTTCCTGTGCAGCCACTCCTGCAGTGTCTGTCTCCATGATTGTTTGTTGTGTGGTGCAGGGTGTGTATTGACCTGGCTTGTTGTTGTGCATGGGCTGCACAGGAGGGGCACATGGCATGTGCCTTCACGGGGTGTGCTAGTGTGCGGTGGGTGGAGGTGTGGCCCTGTGGTCTTTGTGCCCTGCTCATGCCTGGCGCTGGCCCTGCCTTCTGCATTGTGCGCATGTATTCCCTTGTGTTCACCGCTGCAGTGATGTGTCCGGGACATTGCTGCATGGTGGCGGTAGCTGTGTGTCCAGGATGCAGAGGGGTGACTTTGTGGCAGGTGGGTGATGTGTGGGTGCCCTTGTGTATGTGTCCCTGTCCCCCCTAGGGTGTCTGATGTGGATTTGGACCCTGTGTCTGCACGTGTGTTGTGTGTCGTGTTGTTGCGTACCTGCGGCGGCATCCAAGGTGGTCCATGAATTCCTGGTGATGTAGCAGGTACAGACATGTAGAGCTGGGTCCATGGCAGTCATGACCGGGACTCTAGTTTTGCGCTCCACTTTCGAGCTTCCGCCGTCTCTGGTTGGACGGTATCTCCGCTGCGGTGCATCTGCTTGTTTGAGTCATCCTAAGTTGTGGAGCCTGGCGGACGTCATTCTGCATGGCGGTGAGTCTCCATTGGCTCCCACTGCCGCGGTGGTGGGCACACTTTGATGGCGGTGCGCGTCGCACTGCAGCGGTCTGGAAATGAGCTATGTTTGGCCATACTAATATGGTGGACGTGAGGGTCGCTGCTAGCGGCTGGAAAATAGCTTTTTTCTGCACCGCCAGCACCGCAGTGGTGCCACCACCCGACATCCTAATGGGCCCCTTTGTGTTTTGAAAAATACATTTTGGCACATTTTTAAACCATTGCATATTGGATTTTGTTTTTTAGAAGGGATTGCAACGCTGGAGTTTTGGATGTGGATTTATTTTGGATTTGGATTTTGATTGAGATTGGATTGCATCGTTAGATTTCTTATGCGTTTTTTGCCCCACAATTTTTTTTCTGGACTGTTTTTTGGGGTATGATTTTTGGCAGTGTTAACAAAAATGTTTACAGTTTATTTATTAACGGTAACAATATGTTTTTGCAGAACTGTGCTCTTTTTTTAAAGTTTCATTCAGGTCATGGATTTCAACAAGGGTTATGGAATAGTTCCAATGGTTTAAATGAATACAAAGGACTCTTGGTGAAAAACTGAATTGAATGCAAGTCCAAGAGTTGAAAAAAAGAAGACATCAGAAGAGAAGAAAACCCAACTTTTTAACAACATTTTAGTATTGGTAGGAAAATGGCAATTGAATTAGGGGGTATTTTGGGTCAAAACAGGCAAGTAAGGAGTTATAGAAGATAGTGTAGATTAGAAATGGAGGATGTGTGCAATATTATCTAGGTAGTCTGAAGCCACCATCTACGAAAATTGTTGAATTGCACCCAATAGTCGGTCGGGCATTTCTTCAGTTCTTTTTGAAATTCATGGGTTCAGGCTACCAGTTAATGATTGCAACATTCTAATTTCTTGGAAACTTTGCTCCTGCCTCAAAATTTCCAAGAAATGATAGAAGTTAGGATGAGGTTTCCTAATTGATTTATTGAAGGAGTTGTGCCATCCCTCTATGGCATTGTTTGTTTTTGCTCCTCCCTCCAAGCACGTCGAGTAGCAGTTCCATCACTTCACACGTGGTTTCCTCCTGCGACCTGACCTGCTTAAATGGCAAATCCATTTTTTTTCAAAGGAATTTAGTAGGGTTGCCAATTTGTCTTCGTTTGCAGTAAAGTATTCAGATTCTGTAATAGAAGTGTGCGATTCGTCTACACTGTCAGGAGGAACAAAACAAAGTGCTGTTGTTTTTTTTAATTCAAATTGTAGTTTGCTGTCTGATATATAATCCTCAACTAAGGATGTTTTATACATTTTTCACCAATATGCCTGTGAAAGTGGAAAAAACATCCTTGTAGTTGGGTATCCGTGTACATTTTGGTAATTGTGTTAATTATTGGTAATTCAAAGTCAATTAACACTTTTCTAGGACTTTTGTTCATTGCTTCAGCTTTCATCACTGACAAAAATTCAGTGTATGTTGAGAGTGTTTAACTGTACACTAAGGGAACAACTGTATAGTTGATATAGGCATGAATAGTATATATTTGAGTGAATGGATGGGGTGCGGATTTAAACATCCCATCCATCATTCAAATATCACTACTCTTCAACTTAGCAAGATTATGGGGTGTGCTAAAGATTAGTATTTTTTATGAGGGTTTTGGTTGTCATGTAAAAGAAATGGTTCATTGGTAACTGTTATAGAAAGTTCAGGAGGAGTGTTAATGTCAGAAAAAGTTTGGGGTGTTTCTCCTAGAGGGTTACTTGATTTTTTGTTAAGCTGAATAATTCTGTGTAGGCTGGGTATTGTGAGCATACTATTTGCAACATGAGATGGAATGTGTTGAGATACCTCCCTCAAAACTGTGTCACAGGGTTCATTGAAGGTGGATGCAATTGCTTTTATTTCATTGATGTTTTCCCAAACTTCAATCTCCATTGCAGAGTGGTGATGCTCTGTGGTTCTTAAAACAGAGTCACCAAGAGTAACCGCTTTGCCTGTGCAATGGGAATAGTAATATTACACAATCCTCCAATGACACCTGGGCTCAGTTAGTCTCTCTTTACAATAAACATACCCGCTATGATTTAACAGATGGTTTCCTCTGCTGGATTTTTATGTATTTCGCTTCATTATTGGAAGTCATTATCTGTAAAGATTTTAAAACAAAAAATGATTGTTTAATTATTTGCAAGTGTTGGTGATTTCCTTTTTAAAAAAAAATGTTAATGAACATTTTATGAACAAATATTTGCAGCTTAAATATTAGGCACTATGAACTTTGATGTAGTTGTTTCACATTGTTGATTTTGCTTTTGAAGTGTTATGGTCTTAATTATTTACCTAGAAATGAATAATTGTTAGGTTGTTATAAAGAACAGTTATTGGTTTAGCTTACCTTTTTTATAGTTCTTTTTTTATGCTTCTGGATTTTTGGTTGTTCTGTGGTGGTTGTTTTCTGTTCTGTTGTTTTTTTTTCAAAGTTGCTTCCATTGTTAGTTTGTTGGGTCTGGAAAAAAAAATATTGGTTTAGCATTCTTTTTTGGTGTATTTTATATTTTCCATTACCCTGCACTGTAAAAGATTAGTGCTTTGAAATGGTTGTACAGTAAACATTTTGGCTTGTTTTTTTTGGGCTAGTTTGGTTCGATTTGTCTTATGTGTTTTTGTTGAGCTATTAAAAAGTTATTTTTAAAAACCTATAGCTAAATATTTACCTTGGAAAATTGTTTTTCTTCTGCTTTGATGTTTGAATTGTTTTTAATGTTTGTTTTATGAAAAGTCTGTAAAAAGTTGAAGATAGTTTTATTTTTTAAAGGGAATTTCATTGTTCTTTTGTAAAGTTACTCACATTTTGCTTCAAATTACTTGTGCTTTTATATATATAAAAAAGTAGAGTTTTATTACCTTGATTTCTTATTTTTTTCTATTAATTATTGTCTTTTATTTCTGATGGAGGGTGTGTCCTCCTCTCCTGGTGTTGTTGAATGTTTTTTCTGTGGAGAAAATTTAGGGGTTATTATGATGTTGAGCGGATCGCCACCACCCGCATGGCGGTGGCGATACGCCCCACATCAGTTCCCGCCCGCCTCCCATTTCTCCCCACCATATTATGATGGCAGGAGGTACTGCGGCAGACGGGAAGACCGTCCGCAACTTTTCCGCCCAGTCGACGAGTCGACCGGGCGGAAAAGTGTTGAATATGGTGGCGGTGTCTGCTAGACAGTGCCATCCATATTGCAATGGGAGCGGAAAGCATCCTTTCTGTGGCGGCGTTGCCACCACAGAAAGGCACGCGGATTCCTCAGTTGGGGGCCTGTTGCGAGACCCCAGGATGTTGGGGGGGTGAGGGGCCACCTGCATTTGTATGGACGACATGGCAGGCACCATGCGGTGCCTGCCACGTTGTGCATCCAAATGCACAAATGCCTTTTTTGAATTGCGGTTGGTGCTGCTGACAGCACCGCCTGCCGCAATGCAAAAAATGCAGAATGCGCCTGCCAGTGTGGCGGGCGCATCCAAATTGCACATGCAGGACTGCCGCACACATAGCGGGCGTTCCCATTTCCCGGGGCGATAACGGGCGGACTTTCGTAATAGGCCCCTTAATGTTTTGAAAATGTTTTATATTATTCATTACAAATATTTCATATATCCATGCTATTTTTACATTTTCAAACATTTTTGGGGAGATCTACAAACTTTGCTTTTATTTGTGGCTAAAATTTTCTCTGACACCACCATCCAGAAAATTCCTTGATCAAACACTGCTCAGAGTTGGTATAGTAAATTTGCACCCTTCACCATCCAGCACTTCTTTGGCAAACACTTTTTGGATTAGGAACAGTAAATTTGCCCCACCACCATCCAGCACTTTCCCTGAGGCAAACACTGGTCGGAGTAGGAATAGTAAATTTGCCCCATCACCATCCAGCAATTTTCCTCAGGCAAACACCTCTCAGAGCCGGAATCATAAATTTGCCCCACCACCAAACAGCACTTTCCCTGAGGCAAACAGTGCTCAGAGTAGGAATCGTAAATTTGCCCCACCACCATCCAGCACTTTCCCTGTAGCACACACTGGGTGGAGATGGAATAGTAAATTTGCCCCACCCCCATCCAGAACTTTCCCTGTGGCAAACACTGGTCGGTGCTTGAATAGTAAATTTGCCCCACCACCATCCAGCACTTTCTCTGAGGCAAACACTATTCGGAGTTGGATTAGTATATTTTCCCCCACCACCATCCAGCACTTTACCTGAGGCAAACACAGGTTTGAGTTGGAATATTAAATTTGCCCCCACCATCATCCAGCATTTTCTCTGAGGCAAACACAGCTTGGAGTTGGAATAGTACATTTTTACAGACCAACATTCTGCTCTTTCCCTGAGACAAACACAGGTTGGAATAGGAATAGTATATTTGCACCCTCCACCCAACATCCTACACGTTCCCTGAAGACAGCATGGTTCGGAGTAGGTATAATAAATTTGCTTCCCCCACCATCTTATACTTTAAGTGAGTGAAATACAGGTCAGATTTGGAACAGTAAATTTTTTGGGCCATCCCACATTTCGTGAGAGTCAAATAGAGCTCTGTTTATTCCTTTAAAATTTTACTTCACCATATATTATATTATTAAAACGTTAAATTATATTTATTTATTTTTAATTAATTCTTTGTTTTACTTACAGAGTTTGTGGATTTATTGGCTGTGTTGTAACTGGATAATATATATTGCTATTTTTCAAAATCAGCAAATGCTGTAAAACCTTTAAAATATTAAATGTAATTTTTTAGTTTTACGTGATAATATTGTATTTAAAACATAATTATTTTGTACACTTACTTCAGACTGTAGATGGCGCTATTTCTGTTCCTCAAATTTCAACTGTTGCCTGCCTTGAAAAACGTGTGTGGTCCTCGTGGAAGTCAGTTTACCACTGTTTTCGAAATGGTGGTCGGCTGCTTTGATACGTTTTTTTGATGTTGAACGATAATTTAAAAGAAAATGGGGCATATTCTCAAGAAAGTGTGATAACCATCGCCAAAGTTACTTAACGCAACCCTCAACATCGCAGTCCATAGCGGGAAATTTACGCCGTGTCAACCAGGTAGTCACAACAAGGCGGTGCCATGCGATAGTCACCAGACAACGTGTCAAATGGGCGCGTTAAAATCAACTCCATGCCGCCAAAATGCAAGACACGAACGCAAAAAAAGCTGCGATGAGGCCAATCGTGATACAAAAATCAGCAAAAACCAGCCACAGGCCTGCAATTCACACGCATCAGGCGGGAACAATCATCATAAAAGGTGAAAAGAAACAGAAAAACAAATGCCGAACTACAGCCAAGAACCATGGATGTTGCTGGAGCAAGTACGGAGGAGAACCAGAACCCTACAAGCCCCCCTTGAGGACCTGCCTGGGACCTCGGGGTCAGGGAAGGCCAAGGAGAAGAAGAGTAGGAAGAAGCGCTTCAGTAAGCAGGAGAACAGGATCCTGATAACGGAGGTGGTCGAACACCATTAACAACAGTTCTTCCCCTCCACTGTGTCATTGGCGACAAAAAATGGACTATGGCAGGCCATAGTGGACAAGGTAAATGCACTCAGAGTGCTTACGAGGAGAATGGACGAGGTCAAAAGGTGCTGGAATGATGTCAAGCACAAAACAAAGCTGAAACTCGCCAACAACCGGAAGGCTGCAAAGCAGACTGGAGGTGGCAGTTCTGCGTCACAGGAGGAGCTGGACGACATTGAGGAAATGGTGGCCACAGTCGTCAGTGGGGAGATGGTGGCAGGCGTTGAGGGACCGGACACTGCTCAACAGGACCGGACACAACAGCAAGAGGGTGAGTAACGACCAGGGATGGTGGGACGGGGGAGATGGGCACAATGGCACACATGCACAATTAAGTAGAGCACAGCTGTGGACAAATCATGCCCAAGACCCCAACTCCCACCAAGAGAACTATGTACCCAAGTATGCAACATTTCAGCACTGTATGATCACAGACATCAGAGGCACACTGCATGTAAGGGATAAGGGGCAGCCAAATCAGAGCTGCAGGGGCAACTCCCCCAAAATACGGTACACACACACACACATTACGTGCACAGCACATCAACATTGACAACTAAGAAGCACAAACCGCAACACGTTCACCACAGAACAGAGGACACAACTGGTGCCGACTGGGTGTAGACACTGACCAATCACAAGTGGCATTGCAGGGAAATCTGAGTTGATATGTACAAGTACAAACACACAGCTGTGATGTTGTCAAAATGTCCACAGTCCCGCAGCAAATGGGCAGCCCATCCTAAACAGCCACGATGTACACAGTCATGCAGTCTGTATGTAAACATGTACAATGCGACAACACACATGTGAACACATTGTTAAACTGCATCTTCCCTTCACATTGCAGAGGGACAATCACCACCTCCTGCAGAGCAGTCCCAACCTCTCTTATCTGATGATGAAGAGGACCACCACACCTTTGATTCCAACACCCTCAGAGAGTTCACTGACAGTCTGCAGCACACCTTCAGGAGCAGAGCAGCCCAGCTACAATGAGGAGATCCCACCCCCTGCACAGACCACACTGCAGGCAGCACCCACCACCACAGCTGCCTCCCAGGACCCCCAGGAAGAACACATGGCCTTCCAATGCCCTGTGTTGGCATGCCAGGAGAAGCTGGCTGAACAGGTGTGGGTGGGCTTCGACCACATGTCAGACAAACTAGATGCCATACATGGGTGTCTAAGTCCCATCAGGGACCACTCACAGTCCCTAACGGACACCCACAGTCCACTCTATGCTCTCCAACGAATTATGGCTGACATCGCTAGAGTCCTGACTGTGGCTCCACGGAGCTCGTACGGGAGTTAGGACTCATGCGAAGGCTCATGGAGAACATGGAGCATGCCAATGCAGAAGGAGCGGCTGCCACAGCTGCACACCGGCGAGAGGTAGCTGGGTTCCACAATTACCTCAAAACCATCCTCATGGCATTGCTGCCACAAGGCCTGGCGCAGAGGCATGCTGCTGCTACCACTACATCCACATCTCTGCCCCCTGAAGTGTCAGTGCCACACAGTGCAGCAGACATTCCACCTCCGGCCCCTGAGGTATCGTTGCCACACAGTGCTGGAGAAAGGCCAGCACCACCCACACGTGAGGCACATGAAACAGCAGAGGGACGAAGATGCGGATGAATCTGCCCTCATGCTCAGAAGGATGCGGTAGCCACCATCTCCGAATCATGGCCGGTGTCAGCTTGGTTCTGCCCTCTGCATCATCACCTTCCACTGTCCCCCGATACACTCTGTGACACTCACCTTGGGCTTCGACATGGATTGCCATAACCTGTTTGATCACCAATGACACTGCTATCAGACTGCGGACTGAACTCTTCCACTTCCTTTGGACTGGTCATTCTCTGAATGACTCTGGCTGGCCCTCCACAGGCCAACATTTGAAAGTGGGGTTTGCATGGCCCTGTACTGCTCCAGATGCAACACTCCACTGAATGTGCATTAAACATTCCGAATCACACAGATGTGTCGTCTCTATGGTCTTTCAAATGTGGCATGGATGAATGTGGGGTCAGTGAATTCCTCTTACATCCATGTGGCTCATGTCGTTGGACTTGGGTCACAGGGTGACACATTGTCGATTGCCGTCCGGGTGGCACTGACTCAACAACAGCGACACACACATTTGTTACTTCCTTGTCCAGTCCCGTACGGAACCACGCACAGACCCCCGGGATCATTGTTCAAACCCTTACGCTGGAGTGGCATATGCCAGGCCAGGCCACTACGCTTACGCTCTAGGGGGGAGACAACAATGCAACATGTGCCAGGACTCCCCTGTAGTGATCTGCTGCTCACAGGTCTAGTTGTCAGCAGGCTACGGCCACTCCCTCATGGCTGGTTTACACCCACACCACATCCATCCAGCACACGCTTCACAGCACATGGTACCCTGCCAATAAAAAGGGCCGGGTGCATGTGCACAATGCCATTTCCAACCTCTCTCGGGGTGTATCCGTGTGGTGTGCATGTAGGCATGGGTGCTGAGGGGCCTGCAACATCAGATTCCGAAGGCCCGGAGGGGACATGATGGTGTCCGCGCCACAAAACCCAATCATAGAGGGTCCATGGGCAGCGCGGGCCTACCGCCACGTGACATTGCCTCCTGGAACACAGAGTTAGTAGCCCCTATGAGGCTGAATGGGTGTGCAGCCTGCGATGAGGCTGGGTGCACTGGTATGTCCTCTGTCATGGAGTAATCAAGACCCAGCACCAAATGTGAGACCTGCTGGCTGCATGATGTGGAGGGTGCCATGTCTGCAGGTCCGGGGCTTGTGGCTTGCAGCGTCCCGTGGTAGGCCCTAATTTCTACACGCCGGTGGCGGAAGGTGAGCAGTGAGGCCTGGGTGCGCAGGGGCGGGTATGCACCGCTGGGTGTCGGAAGGGGCTGGGGTGCAGCTGCCTGGGTGCACAGGGGCGGTCAGGCGATGATGTCTTGTGCAATTGTATGTACTTTGCCATTCAGGTATCTGGACTCTGTTTCAGATGACGGGTCTGTCTCAGATGTGGGACCTGATGAGCCGCACTACATACTTGCACGTGGTTGGAGACACACCGGTGGCAGCAGGTGGGCAATGTGGCCTGGGTGCGCAGTGTTGGCACTCTCTCTCCCTGTCCCTCTCTTCTTTTCTCTAGCTCTCTCTCCCCTTATCTGTTCGTATATCCCTCTCTGTCCGTCTATCTCTCTCTGTCCATCTTTCTCTCGCTCCACCTCCCTGTATGTCTTTCTCTCGCTCCCACTCCTTTGCTCTCACTCTCATTTGCTCTCTCTCTCCTTCACTCTCTCTCTCCTTCGCTCTCTCTCTGTCCTTTGATGATTGCATCTGTTGTTCTTCAGGTGTGGCTCTGGTTTGGGCTCTCTTTTGCGGTGCAGGCTTCCATCCGACTTCGCACCAGGTCAGGGCAGGTGTTAGTTTCCTGGTGCTAACGCGTCGTATCGCATGTTTTGTGATCTTATCGCAGATCAGGCTGGTCATTGAGAATGTTGTGGTGTGATGTTGTCGCTGTTTTTTGCTCGGGAACGCCTACTCTGCATCTCAGTAGCAATAGTTGCCGGGGTCATCCTTGGTGATGTTTTTTGCGGCTGCTATCGCTGGAAAACTGGTGGTATGGGCTGTTTGCATCAGCTTGTGATTGGGGTGGCACGTTTATTGCAAATTTGGCTGTGTTAAGGTGCCGATAACTCGGCGATAGCTCCTTGAGAATATGGCCCAATATGTTTTGTGCACAGTTTTTTTGCGTGATTTAGAAGCTGATAAAAACTATAATTATAATAGTTATATCTTTTATTGTTGTAATGTCTGCCATTTTGGCGAGTTGCGGGTTAAGGTGCATTCATAGAAATTGTTGCTGGACTTTCGTTTTTGTGTTGTTGGAAATGGTGGCGTAATAATTGTGCTTTTGTTTATTTGTTTTCACTAAAAAATATATTATTCTTTTTTAAAGGATTCATTATATATTTTAAAATTAATTTGTGGGCATTAATTATTTTTGGGACATATTAAAATACACGGGTATTAATTTTAATAAATGAGTATTTATTTTTATACCCGTGTATTAATACACTGCCCTACCAAAACTCCTATTTTCCTTGCATCCTCCTATTTTAAAAAAATATTGGGAATTTTTAAGTGATTAAAGAGAATATTATGGGACATGTACACAAGTATTAATTTTATCACTTGAGTATTAATTGGAATATCACATTATTATTTTTTAATACCCGTGTATTAATACACTTCCCCACCCCAAACCCCTATTTCCCTTGCATCCCATCCCAGGGGCGAGTTGCGGGTTAAGGTGCATTCATAGAAATTGTTGCTGGACTTTCGTTTTTGTGTTGTTGGAAATGGTGGCGTAATAATTGTGCTTTTGTTTATTTGTTTTCACTAAAAAATATATTATTCTTTTTTAAAGGATTCATTATATATTTTAAAATTAATTTGTGGGCATTAATTATTTTTGGGACATATTAAAATACACGGGTATTAATTTTAATAAATGAGTATTTATTTTTATACCTGTGTATTAATACACTGCCCTACCAAAACTCCTCTTTCCCTTGCATCCTCCTATTTTAAAAAAATATTGGGAATTGTTAAGTGATTAAAGAGAATATTATGGGACATGTACACAAGTATTAATTTTATCACTTGAGTATTAATTGGAATATCACATTATTATTTTTTAATACCCGTGTATTAATACACTTCCCCACCCCAAACCCCTATTTCCCTTGCATCCCATCCCAGGGGTTAGTTATACTTTTAATTAAAATAATGTTTAAGAAAAAAAGCTAGTGATGGTATGCGTAGTAATAGTATGCATTGAAATGGTTTGCATTGTAATGGATGTTTTAGTGCATTCAAATGAAATTGCGTAAAAACATGCGATGTAATGATAGCTGCGTTGTAAAAGGATGCGTTGTAAGGGTTTGCGTTGTAACATCATATATTAAACTGGAGGGGTAGTTGGCCTTATGTCATGAGTGATGTAATATGTGAGGTCAGAAGCAGTACATTGCAAGGGCGCACGTTTTAGTTAGCTCAGCTAGTTAGTTAGTGAAATCTGAGCCTAATTATACCATCCCTGGAACTTGAGGCTTTTTTTAAACCAACTTTCTAAGGTTTTTTAAATGCTAATTTCTAATTATAACGTTCCTGTAACCTTCGTTTTTTTCAGTGAATTCCTAAGGTTTTATAAGTAGTAGTCACTTTTGCAAAATGGTGGAAAAAGGGGGCTGGACCTCCGACCAGCTCTCAGGAATCCATAAGCAGGGTAAAGACTTATGTTGTACAGGCAATGTGTTGTAAAGGCATTGCATGGTAAAGGATATATGGTAAAGGCATTCATTGTAATGGCATACAACCAATCTATTATACTCTTGCTGGACATTCTCACATTGATAAGCGTTTTGTACCGTGTGTTCTTAACATTAATAACACCTCCTCTGAGCAATCACTTGACTGCTCAAGAAAGCAGCACTTGAAGAGGGTTGAGAATTAGTAAGGAACACTTGCAATGTTATTTCTATATCTTCAGATTGTCCCTACTACTTGAAAGCCAAAAGGCCTTATCAAGTAAGTGTGTGTTCACACAGGGCACAGCAGTGTGGGTGTGTTTTTATATGATTACACTTTCTAAAACACTTACATTTAACATGCAATTTCCCAGAGTTAATGTACGTTTTGCAGACAGCATGGTTAGGAAAAACAGTTGTGTTGTCAGCAGTCCCTGTAATTGCAAGGAACATGCATGTAAAACTCGAATCACTTTAAAACAGCTGTGCCCTGCACAAATGCACACTGCCATGTGTGATTTGTCTTGGTACTCATGGCTGTGTATTAAAATATTGGTATTTATGTTTTGTTTTTCTTAGCCTGGGTGTCATGGTTCCTATTGCAAGCAAAGACAATGCTCCCCACCCCAGTTGGTAATAAAATGAAGATATAATTGGGGCTCAGTGAGCTAATCATGCCTATGGACCTCAGAGTCACTGCACCTGCTGCATGTATGGCAGCTACCCCCTGCTTACCTGTCTCAAAGTTACCCATTCAACCTAGCGTTCCTTATCTCCTCCCTAACTCATCACTCTCTCATACCCTTCCTCTCTTACCCATTCCTGTCTCTTTCATACCCCTCTTCTGTCGAATCTTACCCATCTTCTTGTCCCTGCCTCCCAACATCCATATTTATTACTCCTTTTGTTTTCTGCTTTTTTGCCTGTTTTGCTTCTACATACGTTGTTTCTTTCTCTCTGATCCTTAATTCTTTCCACCATTCTCCTACGTTTGCTCTCCTCCTAGACCTTTGGTTTTTCATCCTCTCATTTTCTTTCATCCCTTTCATCTCCATCATCTCTCCCTCATTTTCTACTCTCTCTCAACCCCTCTACCTGTCATGTCCTTCAGGATAGTCCTGTAATGGATACCCCATTTTACATACATTGTTCCAACCATACAACAATAACAATCCTGAACAGGTGACCATTTAGCTAGTAGCTTGCTCCTGTATCTTCAACACCAGGCTCTTAGAATCCTATCATAATCCCTGTACCTGATGTACGTAAACATGTCCTCAGGCGCAGAATAATTATTCTGTATAAGGGTCACCACTTTTTTCATCCTTGGCCAAAAGCCCACCATGCATGATCACATTTGTTTGGAAAAACATTTATGGTTGTTTTCAACACACCATTCTAGAAAAAACCCTGCAGTGATCACTCTAGTATATATATACCCTTATTTCCCCGTGTAAATTAGAGGAGAATTCCTTCCAAGCTGACATGGGGTCCTGCATGCTGAATCTTCGACACGCAGTGATCTGACACCCCTTGGGGGTGTCATCCTCGAAGCAGAGACGGGGTCCTTCGTTCTTAAGCAGCAGGTGAGGGGGATGGTTCTTCCCTGGGGGTTTCTTGGCTACATACATACATACATACATACATACATATACATGCTACACCTACAGATCTAGGCTATGTACATTTAGGCAAATTATTTAGGGCGTGCATTTTAGGAATATGCAAGTGCTATGGTTTTTATCTGAACTGCTTATGTTCATCTTATTAGCACTATGGTAGAAAATGTATCTAATACTTACTATATTGGTACTAGCGATCTCTTTCGCATGCTTCTGTCTCCTGATTGTCGCAGCCAATATGTTTTACACAAGACTGGCGCTGGACCAATAAGTGCTTATTGAAAACGTCCTAATCACCATCCTGTGTATTTTCTGATAATAAGTGAGCATGAGTGACTGAGTGAAAAGTACAATACTGTTTTCCACAATCCCTGAGAAATCAGGGTTCTCTTGTTCAGTAATTGTCAGAAACTACTTACACCACTGTAAGATACAGGGGGGTGGTAGTGGGCATGTAAAGCTAGCTGGTCTAATGGCTGACATATCTTGTGTGGTTGGGACGCCAAGCCCTCAGTTTAGGCCATCAAAAACGCTCAGGTCCTGGGGAGTCCTAGGACCTACAGCCCCCCACCAAAGCGTAAACACAAAGTTAAGCCCACGCATGATCTGTGTTTGAAAAAATCTTAAAGGGCGGCCTCTAATATGAATGCCGCTGGTGCTGGTCAGATTGGGCCCATCTTTACAACTGTGCCCCAGTGCCACTACTCAAGCTGCACTAGTGGTAACTATGCTCATGAATGCGTGTTCATTCGAAGTTGCAATGGGTGCTAAAATTGTTAATGTTTAACTGTGTTTGATTTTCTGACTTGGGAAGATATCTGTGCTGTGGAAGTGTGTGAATTTCCCAAAAATCTCAATAGCATTATTATCTATGTGGAAACTAAGGGGCCTCTTATCATGGTTGGCGGATCGCCACCGCCTAACTGGCGGCGGTGATCTGCCTGCCAAACCTCACCGCTGGATGGCCATTTACCTCCGCCACATTAGCATGGCTGGGGGTACCGCGGCGGAAGGAAAGACGGTCTGCCGCTTTTCCGCCTGCAGGCAATCGTCACGATTGCCTGCCGGGCGGAAAAGGCCCATAATATGGTGGCGGTGCCTTGCAGATTATGATGGGTGCGGTAGAATGCCTTTCCATGGCGGAGACACCGCCAT
This sequence comes from Triturus cristatus, assembly GCF_964204655.1. Lineage (NCBI taxonomy): Eukaryota > Metazoa > Chordata > Amphibia > Caudata > Salamandridae > Triturus > Triturus cristatus. Next base: position 386,192,686 of record NC_140589.1, on the reverse strand, counting down.
GAAAACGCATGCAGTCTTTGGTTTGGGGGGGGCCGTTGTGGGCCCCGGTGTGTTGGGGTGTTGGGGGTGCACATGGTGGGTACCCATGGTACCCCCTTCATTAGCATGCACAAGGTGGCAGGCACCGCGCGGTGCCTGTCACGTTGTGCATGCAAATGTACAACATGCCTTTTTTAACATAGTAAGGCAGGCCAGCTGATATATGAAGGCAACCAGGTCCCTCCCTGTATGACGTAAAACGTCAAAAAACGCCAAGACGGTTGCCACGCAACTCAGTCAGCGTCAATGGAAACCAAGCCCGCTAATAGAACGCGGTCGCTGTTCGACCGTGCCACTTTCTATACTGACGTCAAATGTATGGTCTTCTGATGACTAATGGGGAATGTGTCATGATGTTCGCTGGGTAACGGAATTTCCGCCGAAAGCCACACTAAGGAGACAGAACTCCCCATTTGAGTGCCCTCGTACTGCTGATGTACCTAATGATTCCCAATAAAAAGCGAACGTGAACGAAAATTCAGCTTTATCACGCTGTTATATGTGCCAAAACAGTTACAACGAATTTAAATAAATCATACAAAATTCTTTGCATTACAAATGAGACATACTCAACAGAAGACGAACGTGAACCAAGATTCAGCATTGTCACGCTGTTATGTGTGCTAAAACAGTTACACTGAATTAGAATAAATTACAAACAATTCTTTTCTTTACGAATAAGACATATTCAAATTTTTCATTTGGAAATTGAAAACAATTTGTTCTGTGAAACGTTGATGACATAACGTACAAAGCCCTGTGTACAGCAAACATCCGAAGACATCAATACAAACCCGAATAATTATGTCACATCGGGCCAACTATTAAAAACAGCGACACTATAATTTGTAAAGAAGTTATATGATCCAAAACAAATTTGAAAATTATATCTCGTCCCAAAAAGGGGCACACTGAACATTTTCATATAGATGTAAAACTAAAATTTCAAAGGGCATTGTGAGATGTCATACAGAGTACATCAGAATGGAAAACCTAATACGACCGTTGTGCATAGCAATTTGCGCATTAAACAAACCTGAACAGAATTTGGTCACGATAGCATTATGATTTGGAACCCATAACATTACAACATGGTCTCTCAGAAGGAGGTGCACGTTGCACCTTTTCAATTGGATGTAAAAAAGAGAGTTTCAATAAAGTTTCAAACAACATGACATATAAATCTAGGGATAAAGATTTAAATGGGATTAGGCAAGCGTTCACATCCACTACCTAACCTACTCTAGTAAAACCTGAGTTCAATGGCCAGCAGCCTTAAAATGATATCTGTGCAGTTAAAGAGAAAAGAAAGGAAACCATAGATTATAGTTGACCCATCTGTCTAGATGTTTCCTCAAACTCATTCAAACCCTGTTGTACTGTGTCAAGGGAATGTATCCATTTGCATTCTTTTCTCTTTAGATTAACTGTAATTGAACCCCCTCTTGGAGCCAAAGTCACCTTTTCCAGCACCCACCATTTGATATCCTCCGGCTGGTGGTTCTGTGCAAGACAGTGATCAACCATAGGGGCCCCTTGTGTCCTACATCTGATACGACTCATGTGTTGGAGTATCCTTACTTTTATCTTTTGCGTGGTTTGACCCACGTACAGAAGGCCACAAGGACAGATTATTGCATAGATTAAATTGCAACTGTTACAATTTGTGAAACTAAATGATTTGTATGTTCTGTTGTGATACGTGAAAGAGGAGCCCTCCACTGTCAAAGGACAGGCTTTACAATGGCCACATTTATAATGGCCCAGGAGGGGAGGTAAACCCAGGTGATCTCTGAGTCCAAGGGGTTTAGGTGGTTCCAGATATGCCTTAACAACATTATCTTTCACACTCCTGCCTCGTTTAAAAGCAAATAGAGGTTCCTCAGTGGTTGGAAGCTCACTGGCAACCAAGTTCCAATATTTTTTCATGATCTTCTTCATGTCATTACTTTTAGTATTGAATGTAGTGACACATACAATGCTCTCCTTTTTAGTTGTTCTCTCCTTCACTTGTAAGAGTTGGTCTCTCGGGCAGTACCAGGCGCGTTTCCGTGCGCGTTTCAATAGACCAGTAGGGTAACCCCTCTCCTTGAGGTGAGTGGTAAGGATGTCAGTTTCTTTAATGAAATCAGCTCGTCGTGTACAATTCCTTCTTAGTCTAAGGTATTGGTCGTATGGGAGGTTGTCCCTAAGACTGCGTGGGTGGTGGGATTACGCGGGTTTCCCACAGCAACGAAAGGTGGTACAGAAGCGGGAATCAAGACCGCTCGGAAGAACGTTTTTTGCTCTCACCGAAAGTAAGTTCACGATTAACGCGTTTAAGCATTGCCCTTCTCTGTTTGCCTTGCTATGGTTATAACTAAGCTTGCGCTTGTTATTTACCTTGTAGACGCAGTTAGAATCTTCCAATCACTCCTGTTTCAAATTGGATTTGACGGCTACCATTTGCTCCAATAAATATTGTAGCTTACAAGTCAGTTTTCAGGTGAGCGAATCGTCCATACCTAAAACTGGGAAAACTATGTTTAAGCGTATTCTACATAAATTTGAAACCTAAGGAATGAGCCTGTCACCATTAGCCCCCTGTTAGGGATGTCTCTTTAACAATTGCTTTCTGTTTCTGGACCAATTTTATGAGTGGTCTCTCATTTTAATTGGTCCTCATTAAATTGCCAATCTCATCCGGATAATTAGGTTATTAATATCTGAATCGATACGCACTTCCCTATTATGGTAAGAGCTTTTATTTAACCCCATGAGTTACCTCCAAATTGGCCCTGGGTTATAATTACGTTACCATTAACTGAATTTCCACCACGTTGAGATTCAATGATTGTGTTAGTCTCAAAATTCCCAGAATTGTAGGTGGAGCTCTTGAATTAATGGTGATGGGTTGATGATTGCACGTCATCCAATTACCATTTGTTTGAATTAATTTTTAGAAACTCCGCTGGATGAATGCATCGGACCCACTAAATATGAACACTAGGCCATCCTAGACCAACCGCTAGGTGAGTCATGGCCATTTCTGGCTTATTTGGGACCATACGCTTGTGACTATTCAGGACCAGCCTTTGACACGTACTTTACTTGCTTTTGTAGGTTGCCACTGCCAATATTTAAGTCCTGATGAAGACCCGCATGACGATTTAAGATCGCATATATAGGGTTGAAACGTCGACAGTACCTAGGACCAGTCCAAGACTCGTTTTCTTATAGAATCTGAATTTTCCGTGGAAACTGGGTCATTGTGCTCTTTCAAATACTGGCCGACTTTTATTCTGTACATAAAAACTTTTGTATTCACTTTGTATATATTGTACACTAATTGTGTCACCTGTGTCACTTTGTCACTGATTCACCAATTCACTTTAATCTTTATAACTTTGGTAGCCATACTTTGCAAAAAAAGAATGTTATGGGTGTTGATATAAATGAGGCAATTTATATATAAAGAACATTCTGCCACCCTACAAATCTGATTTTATTGTGATTTGTACATTGTCATTGCTTTATGTGGTCCTGTTAATGTAATTATTCTTAGAATTTTCTTCTATCTGATTAATGTACTTAGGTTCTCTTTTGATTCATTCATAACATAAAACAAAGCAATTGTTTGGTCATACCCGACAGAACCACAGTATTTCATATCATTTATACCCAGGTTCTGAGGGACACAGGGTCGCCCCATTGTTTACATAATATAATTTTTTTACATAGTGGCGGGTGCTGCTTACAGCACTGCCCGCTACAATGTTAAATATGCGGGATGCGACCGCCAGGGTGGCGGTCGCATCCTTATAGACACAGTAGGAATGCCGCGCCTCTGGTAGTCATTCCCGTTTACCATTACGGTGGCGGGCGGACCTTGTCTGCCCGCCATCGTAATGGGCCCCTATATTTCTCCATGCCCCAGTGCCACTGCTCGGGCTGCACAAGTGGTAACTATGCTCATCAATGCTTGTTCATTCAAAGTTTCAATGGGCATTTAAATTGTTAATTTTTAACTGTGTTTGATTTTCTGACATGGGAAGATATCTGTGCTGTGGAAGTGTGTCAATTCCTCAAAAATGTCAATAGCATTATGATCTATGTGGAAACTACATTTATCTTTGTATGTGCTTAAACGATGATTTAATGGAGTGACTTATTGATTTATTGGGTGATTGAATGATAGATGAATTGTGCAAACCATTTAGATTAAGCATGTGTCATCATAGTCTAGGAGTTGACTGCCGGGGTTGCTACTTCCGTTAAATTACTCTTCTTGCAATGAGGGTATCCTGCATTGTATTCTTATAGTAAATCATAAGGAAATGGGTCTCTGCTCACCAACAGTAAATATTAACACTGCTGTCTAGGGCATTGAGTTGACCGCCAGTTTTCGGTCCTAGCCATGCGTTAGTCTTTCAATGGCAGAGGAAAGCGACAAGACTACTGGTGTCGAGGAATCACCAACGCAAAGCTGAAGAGCACTACTGCTTTACTTGCTACCATTCAGGTCTTAGGGCAGCCCTGAGTGGCTTGCTGCTGGCAGCCAAATATCACGGATTCATTGCAGCCATATTTCCAATGCTGTCTGAGCTGCACACATGTCTACAGGAACATGGGTGCCATACTTCACGATGGTGAAGGCTGGCAAAGATGGGAAAATAACCACCTCTGTGAAGAGCAAAAATGTGCAATGTCACAAAATTATTTATTCACATACCGCTGGATGAAGAGCCGGCTTTAGTGGCGCCATCTGCAACAATCTTTTTTGCACCCCTCCCATGACCTATTTCTCCATGGTTTCCCTCACTACTACCCTCTAGTCCTCCCTGTCCCCATAGTCCCTCATAGGCATTTCATTTGTTTTATTGCACTACTCATATCAGTGTATCATATATGTAAATAAGGACATGAAAGACTCTGGAAAAATATAGCTTTCTTACCTATACCATGCAGTTTGCATGCAGCGCTTTGATGACAGCTTAGAGGTCACTGTGTTTTATTAGGGTTGTAACTTATGAACTGCAAGTAAAAAAATGATCTTTGTGACAAAAGCAATAACCCACTGAGCTATTCACATAAAATACAGTTCTGTGATCTGCATGTACACGTTATTTGCAGCTTGCATATTAACACCTCTGTGCTAATTTATGATGAGTCATAACTGCCACTAGGCAATAGTCTACCTCCCTCTAGGAGGAACATTAATCACCAGAGTTATCTTGACATTTTTTATCGTTGCCTGAAAACTACTACCACACACGGAACTCTGCAGCAGGTACTTTTAAACCCATACCTTATATCTAAACAAAGCGCTCCCTAAGCTCAGTGCCAGGTGCAGCTGCACCAGTCGTATTTCCCTAAAGCCGGCCATGGCTGGATGAAAGCAGACATGTGGCGTATTTAAAATATTAAAACCACTCTGCACTGAAATTATAATTTCAATCATTTTTTATATTTGTGACTCCTGCAGTTCATTAGAAAACAAAGATGACAAAGCTTGCCCTGCTGGCAATGGCAAAAAGGCATACAAAAAAAGATTGATTGAAGCTGAACAGTGATTCCAGGCACCTGTGATTTTATATTGTTCTGCAATTTATTTATAGCAACATCATTTTAAATTCGAGTCACAACAATACATTTAGAAATGGCTCTTGATGTCAGTGAACTGCAGGAATCTAGAAATTCAATTAACAGAAAGTTGAATAATATTTACAAGCATTGTGTACTGATTTTCAGAATGTACAAAAACCTCCACTTTACAAGAAGGCCTGGCGTGCAATATACCTATAAGTACTTGTTTACATTGTTTGTTCCCAATGTTAAAAATTATGTTTTGAAATGTACTTGTGGGGTCATGTTTATGCACAGCACGAAAAATAGCTAAATATAGAAATTATGAACGTATCTGATGGACGCAGACTTTCTTCCGTTTGACAGCAAGCCAAGTGCACCACCTATTGCATGCTGAGATGCAGCTACACGATAATAATGAAGGAACAAGAAATTAATATTTGGAATCAAACCTAAGGTTCTGCACATGGCTTAATCATGCATTCTTTATGAAAAAGACCATTTCGCCTAGTCTACAAGCGATTGACCAATGTCATACTGTAAATGGGGCCTAGAGTCAAGTACCTTAAAAAAGACACTACAGGGCGCATTCGCAAACCTATGCAAATCACATGATGTTTTTAGAGTCTGCAGAGTGAACAGGTGGTGGATTCTGAGCTAACACTAGCGAGAGCAGTACTTGAACTCAGCAATAGAGTTCCCCACACACTGCTACATTGAAATGGAAGGGCAATTGCCCTTCCATCCTCCCGCATCCATCTCAGCCGCAGCGGGGGCCGCTCTTTCTCCTACAGCGCCCCCAAGACCTGGAACGACCTCCATCTCAGAACAGCAACCTCCCTGGTGGATTTCTTAAAGTGATTCAAGACCTGGCTCTTTGAGGGCGACAAAGCAACCTCAATGCCCAGATACCCCTAGGGGTGATAATATTGTGCTCAGTCGCGGCTGCTACCTAGAAGCAGCAGTGGGGCGGGTGGGAGCAAAATTGGATAACAAAAAAATCACTTATCTCCCGACTGGCAAGCTGGCGGGCGCCACCGCTTCTCCTGTGTCCTGTCCTGTCCTCTTCCTGAGTTCTTGTTCGGAAGCAGGAAGCACCAGGGCTCCCAAGCTCCCCACAACCAATCACAACGCTGCAATGCAGTGTTGTTATTGGTCTGACCACCGTGACAAGGCATTAAGCCAGGGGCTGGAGGGGTGGGCTGTAATGCAGCCTGCTTGGAGAACTGGGAAACTGCGCATGACTGTTTTGGCGGCCCGAGAGGGCCAACCAAACAGTCACTGCACATTCAGGAGGGTTGTATCACTCATCCTTTGCTCTGCAGCCCTGCCCCCTCAGGCATGCTGCCGCAGCAGGAGGACAAATTAAAATGGTAATAACATTACATTATTATAATTTTATTTTTTTCTCGTTTTTGCTGCTTCATGGCAGTGGGGCAACGCTCCTCCGGCTTAGCAGAGGAACCACCACTGGTTGTGCTATATACATACTGATTGCTTAATTAGGTATCAATGATCCTATATTTATTTGCAAACTAAGGTTTTTCAACTAAGGTTCTTCAGAGCATTCGCACATGAGAATGCAATTTGAGATGCCATCTATTTACTAATAGGATAAACATCCATTGCAATGCAGGCATTACAAAGCAAAGTCTTTACAACGCAGTCAATACAAAGCAAGTTCCATTACAATGCTTGCCATTACAACGCATGCCATTAAAACGCATGTCCCTCACAGACCAGAACCTTCCCTAACGTAAGCACCCAGCGGTGTTAGAATAGTCATTTTCGTTGGCATGGAACATGCGTTGTAATGACTTGCATTGTAATGGCATGCGTTGTAATGGAGGTTGCGTTGTAAAAACCACATTGTAAAGGTATGCATTGTAATAGTTTGTGTTGTAATGTCATACATTCTACTAATAGGTACTAGTAGGTATCAATGCAAATTGTCCATCTGTGCAGGAATGCACTGTCTAATAATTTGAATTAGGCAGGTTGCAATTTTTGATTCCAATGTGAATTGTTACAAATTCGAAGATGGAGGCCGCATATGTACAATAGTCTCTTTGCCGTTTTTTCATTCAAGGTAGCGCAGTAACATTGGTTACTCGTTGCAAATTATACTAAGCGGATGAGTAAATAAGCAAGCTTGATTACCCCCAGCAGATTTGGAATTGGTCCCTGTTGGAAAAAAACATTTAAAAAATGGGGTCAAAAAGCACACTTTTCCAAGGAATAGTAAAAAAAAAGTCATATGATTGGCAGTCAGTTCAAAACAGCAGTCATGTCATTTTTCAGCACTTGATAATCTGCTAAATTAATGTGGGTCCTTGATAAGGGTGTCTGTGAGGATTCTCACCTGTATGAACATTTTGGTATCATGGTGCCAAACATAACCTATGACAGTAACATTTCCCAAAGAAACTAGTAAAAAAAACAGCTTCTTTGACATTTCTAAAGTTTCCCTCGTCACTTCATCATTCAATTTGCTTGCATATTCCATTGTGTCCATTTCAGATCAAATCTATGAGCCTGATGTACAAAGTACCATTTGCAATCCAGGATGTGTATAATTGCACACTGACTGCTTTACGAATCGGTGTGCAGTTTGCAATATGGCTTAATAGTTCACAGCGCAAATTGTCCATTCATAGGGGATTAAAAAACAACCTGCCTAATGAATGTGATTTAGGCAGCAAATGCAAGGATGGGTAACCTTAAGGGACACCAAGCATCTTCTTCTGCAATTAGGTTCCTAACATTTTTCAAGCAGCTGTTGGACTTGGCCCTTTCTGCATGATTACACCCAAGCTTTTTGCCTCAACACCTCCTGTTTTCTGAAATAGTTTTTGTTGGCATTAGGACTATGTAGACTGCCGAAAGGCTCCCCCGCGCACATGATCGGGGAGCTGCTTCATTCCCTCCTGAACCCCTGCGTGAACTCCTGGGTCCTGTGTCGCGATGTGGAACGCCGCTTTGCCGGATGGGTGACGCCGATGCGACGCGGCGTGGAGGATCTGACCGGAGGACACCGCAGATGCCACATCGATCAGTGGAAGGAAGGCCTGCTCCCTCGGAACGCACTGTCTTCGTGAGGCTCCACTCATCTTCATCGGAATTACTGCTGCTGTTTGTCCCACTGAGTCGCTGTGAGAGTCCTGAGGTGGCACCGGGAGGATCCTTTCTGCCAGCCGGTAAGCCTATGCAGTGGGTGCTCTCCCAATTACGCTGTGGGCCGCGGAGGGCCTAGTACACTGCCGACGCAACGTGAAACTTAAGCACGGGGGAAAAGCGGCATCGCCCTCTACCCCTTATCCTTCCTAGCATAGCGTCTGCTCTTTGGCACTCACACCCCGTTTCCACCCTCCGAAGGCCCGAACCTCAGTCACTGACTGGTCCCCTCCCCCACAGTCAGCATCACGCATTGGGGCAGCCCGCTCAGCGTAGGAACGCTGGCTTACAGTTTGAAGGGAATGTTCAGTGCAAGGGCCTCAGTATCTCAGTACAAGAGACAAGACAAACAGCTGAGTCACGGGGTTAAGCAGTCCCCCCTTAAGCATCACTCCTTACCTGGGACTTGCCTGACTCTAAAATGGCGCCCAGACTCAATTTCTTCTATGTCCCCATGAGTGGCCTATCTCTGTTGAAGTTCAGGCTTCTATTCTCTACACCTCATCACCTCCTGTTCCTCACTCTGGCGGAGCCTGAAACGCATACATGGCCGATTCCTGGTGGAGCTGCTCCGACAGTTATAGGGGAGATTGGCTCTGGCACACCGCTATGGTCATCACCTACCCAGCCGGACTTCGGACATTTGTCTCATTTTCTTCCCCACTGCTGTCTCCTTCCTATGGATTACTAGCTTTCCCTGGTCTTTCTGATTCTGATTTTCGTGTTCGTTAAATTACTCCTGTATTGTATATTTATTCATTCTGTAACTATTGTGAAACTTTAGCAACTTGTAACACGCTGTTTCCTCATGTAAAGCGCTCGGATACATCCGGGTATAGCCAGCGCTATATAAAACTCAAATAAACAAAAAAATATATATATGTACACATTACCACTGCTAACCAGTGCTAACGTTGTTGTGCTCTCTCCCTAAAACATGGTAAAATTGATCTACACCTGATTCAAACATTTAATATACTTATAAGTCCCTAGTATACAGTCCTACTTGTACCCAGAGCCAGTAACTTAAATCTACTGGTGGGCCTGCAGCACTTCTTGTGCCACCCACCAAAGTATCACTTTAGAACATGTCTTAGGCCTGCCATTGCAGCCTGAAGTGGAGCCTTAAACAGCAAATCCGAACTGGTAAAATAAACGTTGAGTGAAAATAATGATTACAGAGGTTTAAGTTTGAATATTGTTTGTGATACATTCTAACGCAGTGCTCGTGGGGTCCAAAGAAACATTATCTTTGGCAGTATAGACAGTTACAGTTTGTGTAGGTTGGACAACATACACACCCACTGAGGCATACACTTGTTGCTTTAAAAAACTAAATTACACAGAGCAACACAGAGTGCCCCATAACTCGAAAAAGTTAAAATAAACCTTTTGCCAGGTCTAAACCTTCCTTTCCAATACCTAAAAGCCACCCCCTAAGGGAGATCCTAGATAGTCAACAGTGTGGGCGAATTGTATTTAAAATGCGGAACATGTGTTTTTAAGTTTTGCATGTCCTGGTAGTGAAGAACTCCCAAATTTGTTTTTCACTACTGTAAGGCCTATCTGACCCATAACATAACATTGAGTTACTTTATCACATTTAATAAGTGCTAACTTTTCATTAGGAATACGTAGAAATGTCATGTTTGGCCTCAAATTGTAATATTGGATTTTAAGTCGCAATTCTGAAATAGCCACTTTTAGAGCGTTGGCATTTTCTTGTCCTAAATATTTGGTGCCTGCTGTCAATGTCCTGGGTCACATGGTCCTGCTGTTAGGCTTTGTATATTCCTCCCAGAGAATACATTTATTTATTAAAATGTACTTTATTTTTCTAAATTCTTTTTGGATTTTTCTTGTGTTGTGTTTTAACTTTATTTCTATTTGCATGCTGGATAAATTCTTTACACATTGCCTCTAAGTTAAGCCTGACTGCTTTTGTGCCAGGCTACCAGATGGTTAAGCACAGATTCATTTAGTGATTTTTGTGGCTCCCCTAACAAGGGTAGTGGTTCTTGCTTGAGTAGGGTTTCATCTTCCCATCCACTAACCCAATTTCGTACACACCCCATACTCATAAAGGGTTATATACTTAAAAAAATGATGTGTCCCATTCGAGAAGGCATAAGGGGAGCCGGCGATATTTTCCTAGACCATGACCTGCTTCCTCTGAGGTCACCAGATACAATTCAAATGGGGGCGCAGTCCTTTGAAGACCAGTCACCACGAACCAGTCGGTACCTGATTCATTGGTTTGTGACCACAGTTCAATTTACAAACCAATGGTACATAACTTTATGAGCTATAAATAGGAAGGACCAGCTTTATGCCAGCTTTATGGTAGTGCAGCTAATGCAGCAGCACTGGGCGCGGACCTGAAGGGGGGCACTGACCTACTGTGCTAGCAATAACTTAAGATTTAAAAAGGCATGGTGCAGCGTTTCTTGTGCATCCAGCTTTCATGCAGCAAGAAAAATGTCAAGATAACTCTCTTGATTGATGTTCCTGCTAGAGAGAGGTCAGAGTTCTGTCTAGGTTGACTCATCATAAAGTTGCACAGAGAGTTAATATGCCAGTTGCAAAGTACAGATCTGTATGTTATGTTGATAACTGAGTGGATTAGTGAAGCAAGCCTTTAGCAGGTCTTTATAACAAATTAAATGTATGTAACAGAGGGGCTATGGAGAGTTGAGGGGCACTTTTGCTGGGTGGAAGTGAGGGAATCAAAGGAGGAGGCCAAAACATATGGTCAGACTGGGCACCAGCAGTGCTAAAGCCGGCCCTGCCTGTTTCCTTCCATTTGTGATTTCGAAAGGAAAGCCCTTTTACAACATACAAAATTCCATCCTTTTTGCAATTGGAAATCCTGTGATTTGTCTACAAGAAGTGTTTGAACACCAGGCCCTACGTAACAAGCACAAGGATGAGCCAACTGTTAAGGTGCAGATGTTCAATAAAAAACTGCACTTGTCCAGTATTCGCTGGCTTAGCTGATTGGAACATTTTACAGAGAACTTACTACTTTATAAAGCAGGAAAAGGTATAACACTACACAGATTCAGAAAGCTTGGGTCTAACCACTGCTTAATTTATAAAAGAATAAGTGCCAGAGCTCTCGTCTGGAGGCCACTGCAGCTGTAGCTTGCACCACAAATTGCCTCTGCCATACTGCTAATGACAGTAACAACACAACAACTAACCATCACACTTCTATTAGTGTGACAATTCAAACTATTTTAAGTCCCCCAAAGCTATAAGATGGGTTGGGCAGCAGGTAATAGTCACTGCTAATGTATATTTGTTAGAAATGGGGGTCTCTAGTTGGCAAGGGTTTGCACTTTTGTCCAAGTAGGGACCCTTCCTTCTAGTCAGGATGAGGGAGTTACATTCCTAAAATAACCCCTGCTCACCACCTTAGTAGCTTGGCACAAGCATCAAGGCTTATCTTAGAGGCAGTGTGTAAAGCATTTGCACATAACCAACAGTAACACAGTGAAAGCACTGCAAAAAGACACCGCACCAGTTTAGAAACATATCCAATAATTTTATATACTCACACAAGACCAAAACGAAAAAAATCCACAATACAGTACTTTGAAATCTTCAGTCATCAAAATAGATTTGAAATATAGTTCCTTGAAGCCAATAGCTCCGTCTGGGGTTATCACTGCTTCGTAAACAACAAATCCAAACAGTTCTGGCTAGCCGCGGCGTCGTGGGCCAGCTACGGTGTTCGGTAGACCCGCAAAACAGTACCTTTAGAAATGCAGGGTGTTGGCGACCTCTCTAAGAGCCCCAAAAGGCCGGTGTCCACTGGCATCAGTTCCAGGTGTCAGTGCAGGTGTCATCAGACCCTTGAAGTCACACGTGTTGCAGATCGAACTCCTCACGGTTGAAGTCAGGAGCACCGGCATCTGCAGGTGTTGGGGCTGCGGTGCGAATTGAAGCGGTGCGGCATGCGGTGCCCTCAGGTCGTGGTGCAGGCAGTGGCTCAATGACAGTCATCTAGCAGCGTCAGTGAGACCAGGGCTGTGGTGCTCTTCGCTGTGCTGGCAGGTCACGGTGCAAGCAGTGGCGTTGTCATTGCTGAAGCGTTGTTGTCGGCTGACGAACTGGAGTCGATGGTGCCGGTGCCGGTAGGCCAAGGCTGCGGTGCGGGATGAGGATGGTGCATTGTGTAACTTACGAGTTGTGCCCTCGAACCACGGTGCAAGCAGCGGCATCGATGTTGCCATGCAGCGGCATCGTCGGGGATACCAGGGCGACAGCGTGAAGCAAAGTGGTGCGGAGTGCAGTGCCCACAGGTTGCTCTGCAAGCAGCGGCTCGGTGGCAGCATCAGGTGGCGGCGTCTGTGAAACCAGGGTTGTGGTGCAGCATTGTGGTGGTGCCCTCTGTGGTGCCTTCAGGACACGGAGTCAGCAGCGGCATCATAGACTTTTTGAACAGGGGGCAAGCTCTACCTCAAGCCCTTGGAGAAACTCACAAAAAGGAAGTTGTAGAAAGTTCAGTCCAGTCCTTTCACTGCCCAAGACAGATGCAGCCACTGCAGGCCAACACAGCAAAGCACACAGCAAAGTGGTAGCCTCTCCTCACAGCTTCTCCAGATCTTCTTCCTGGTAGTCTTCCTGGTTCTAAAAGAGTTCTAAAGTTTAGGGGTTTGGCCCCCACTTTTTATAGCCCAAAATCAATTTTTCTCTGGAGGCAGAGAGTGTCTGTGCCCAGCCAGAACCAGTCTGGTCCTCCCTGATGCAGCTTCCTGGCAGGAGGTGGAGACAGCATTGTCAGAGGCAGACCAGGCCCATTCAGGTTAAAGGAAATCTCCTACCCCCACAGCCCTGACCCATCTAGACTCTCTGGAGCCACAGCACAGCCCCAGCTCCTGTCACTCGAAAGCCAGACAGTCAATCCACAAACCCAGCAGAGGCACACTGGATGGCTAAGAAAGAAAATACCTACTTTCCAAAAGGGGTATTTTCAAACCCAGAATGTAAAAATCACCCTCACTAAAAGATGCATTATAACATTCTGAGTACAGGCATACCAAACGTTATTTCCCTACCTTGTTCCCAGGGGAAGTTATGTTAATAAGATGTTATAAGCAAACTCCCCATTCTATCCTATGGGAACAGGTAGCCTTGCAATAGTGAAAAACGAACTTGCCAATAGTTCACTATCAGGAAATGCCATACACACCACATACACTGCTCCCTGCCCACAGGGATACCTTGGGCCTACCTTAGCGGTGACTCACATGTAAGAAAAGGGAAGGTTAGGGCCTGGCAAGTGGGTGCACTTGCCAAGTCGACATGGCAGTACTAGACTGCACACATACACTGTGGTGGCAGATCTGAGATACCTTTGAAGGGCTGCTTGTGTGGGTGGCACAACCAGTGCTGCAAGCCCACTAGCCACATTTGATCTACAGACCGTGGGCACACACAGTGCACTGTACTAGGGTCTTACTAGTAAATCAAATAACCAATCGTGGAATCACCAATTCATAACAACAATTTACAACAGGAGCAAAGTGCGCACAGACACTAAGCCAGCTAAAGCAGAGCCAAAACAGAGAGGTGAGAAAGCAAAAAGACAGGGGAAACACGCCAAAATATGCCAAGTTTTACAATATTGAATAAATAATGAACTGTTGATGTGGTCACCTCTAGATGAGCCAGACAGCACCACCTTGTGGCAGGCTTTCACAAGCGCCTGTGTTGACAATTAGGTGCAGGTGCCAAGCACCAGAAACCAGAAGCTCAAATTAAGCACTGAGTCTAACAAAACAGAGCTATATGTAATGATAATAAAATATAGGGCATGTGGTAATTTTGTCACAAAGCATTGGTATGACATTGTTTGCAATTAGTTTTGCACTATCCTAAGTGCCATATTTTCATATCAGTCTAATCTTTTCTACAACAATGTCAGCTTGGCTTTTTCTATAAATCAAATACTTTTATCTGCAAGTACACAGCTTTTATCTTACACCAGATAAGTCATTCCACATGATGAGCCTACATTAATTTAGTCTCTTAAATACTGTTTTTTTGTTTTTTGTAAATTCACTATTTTTTTCATAAATATTAGCTTGGAGTATATTTGCTACCACTCAATATGGACCGATATTGCCTCATATGTGTAGGTAGAGACTTATGTGACCACATACCACCACATATGCCTGTGTAGCAGAAAAAACTTAATAGCACTCTGTACAGGCCAAAAGTCAACATTGTATCACCATATAAAACGGCAAAATAAATAAATATTCCAGATACAGCAACTATGCTGGTGCGGCCTTGTTTGCCCATCCACAGGCTTAAACCACCCAAGAGACCAAGCAGCAGCTTGTATCGTTCATGGGCTAAGTTATATGTTCTGTTTCAGCCTCATATACCTCACCCATTTGCCCAGGTTCAGCTTCCATTTCCTATACCCACATTTCAACTCAGTCTCACTGAATATGCCTACATTCAGTATTTGATGTCCATTGAATGACTCAAATGCACAAATTTAGTCTCAGACCTTTCTCCATCTTTTCCAAGTTTAGCCTCCATCACTCTGCCTTAAATACTAAGGGACAGTCCTCTAGTTCAAGAAACCCTTGATCAGCCTCAACAGCCAATGTAATTCTCAAAGTTCTGTTCAATCTATTTACACAGAGGGATGGCTTTTTTCCAATGGCTGAGTCCCTAAGGACTGAAGAATTTCTGTCAGAAGCTTGAGAGATACCTGTACCCTGAGAGACACCTCTGCTGCCTAAGTCTGCAACATCTGTATAGAAATAGAAAAATAGGTCTGCTGTAAGAGTTATGAACATGGAAGATCTGTGTAATCTGAGGTTTATCCGTGCTGTTTGATTCCTGAGTTAACAGAATCTTTGTAGCCTGAAAATTCATTCTGCCGTCCTAGTATAAGCCAGCATCCAAAGGTCTATGGGATAGCTTTGCTGCAAGATGATTGTAAGAAATTGAATTACTATTTGAAATAAGCAACTACCCAACTCAAGGAATAATCACAACTATTGTCAGGGTGGACCCTCATGGTCACCAAATCCACCTGAATTCAACCACGTGGTAGCTATGCACAGAGCAGACAGGCTTAATTTAGGGCAACATGTTAAGCAGTTATCAAGTACCAAGCAATACAAATCCTAAAAATAAATCAGGAAAATAGAGAAACATGCAATGAACTAAATGGCACCAAAACAACAGAAATCCAATGAAGATATCTTGAAAATTAATTTTTTTAAGATTTAAGTGAAAACAGTCCCAAAAAGTGCAAAGTGCCAATGGTAGTCAATGGTCGCTGTAGAGTGGGACCTAAGATCGATTTGAGGCTAACAGCGATGTAGCCCCGTTTGGATAAACTACGTGAATTGGAGCCAGTGAATGAAAGCCAAAAACTAAAAAAAGTCCTAATCAAAAAAGGGACTTTGTCATTTTTTTGAAGAAAAAGGTGTCTCCCTATGAGACAAAATTGAAATTGTAGTCAAAGCAGTGTAAGTGGTGATTGGGTACCTACTGCATATTGGTTCTCCATAAGGCTCTGAAGTTTTTGAGGTTTTTTTCTTGAAAAAGTCATAAGTCCCAAAATGGAAAGGGACTTTGCTGTTTTTTCAGAGTTGATGAACCCTTTATAGGGGGGGCAAATCTGAAATTAAATCCTTTGCCATGGAACTGACATCCAAGTACTTTTTGGGGCAGGTCCCCTTGACTCTATAGCAAACGTTTTCAAAAGATTTCAAACGTTCTCCTGGTGCCCAAGCCACCACAGGAGTACAATTCTAAGACCCAGGGCCTTTGGGAGTGCACCTGGAGACCCTCGGGATGCCAGGCAGAGGCCACAAGTAATGTTTCATCCAAGTTTCAATAGCAATTTGCCAGTTGCAAATTGTAGACAAAATACTTCTTGCAGCTTTTCCTGTTCCTGTGGCCACAGAGAAGGGTTGCCAACTGACCTTTGGAGTCCACGTCTTTTTTCTTGTACAAAGGGGAGCAGTTCCAGTCTTTCAGAGCTCCTCACAAGTCACACACAGACAGCAAGTCCAGTCCTCCTCTGCTCTTCCACAGGTCCCAACATAAAATCTGGAGTGACTACACAGAAAAAGTCGATTTCCTACAATGATTGACACTGAAAGAGCTCTGTAACCCTGAAAATAGGGCTGTTGTATGATTTATGTAACCTATAGGATAGGTTTGCTGGCATAAGTAAGAGAATTTAAGAGATGGTAACTGAAGGGTTGGTTCTAACAGAGACCTGAACCTATAATGGAAGTGTAGAATAAGGAAAGTTCAGTTATTTAAATCCTGTGAAATCCTTGTTAAGTAATACATTGTTCCTCTTTCCAAGATCTTAAGTTGCATATGTGATGTCTGTAACCAATGAAAAAAATTCCTTTCTACAGCCTAAAAGATCTGTTTAACTTGATGGGTAGATATATTTTATGAAGTATGAGGTTGTGTAATCCCAGTAAAGACAAGGACAGTTTAACACAAATCAGGACTTCTTAAACCAAGTGATTGCTGCCTAACTCCATAGTATATGAGTGATATAATCACATCTTTTCCAGCCAAAGTATGACACTGTAATATGATTTGTTTTCTTCATTATTTTGTGTGCAACTCTAGCCTTTATGAATTCAGTAAATTAAGAGATAGTTTTGTAAGAGGTCACACTGAGGAGTTTCTTGATCCCTAGTACTGATTTTTGTTCAAGAGCGAACACAATCATGCATGTGTGCCATAACAGTGTCCTGTCACATGTAAAGCAATCTTTTTAGACCAGGAGGGATGCAGCCAGCGCTATCCTCATAGAGGGAGCATGAGACTTTCCTTGCCAGGATTTCAGTTACACAAGTGCAATAGAGGCATTATACCCATTTTGGGTACAGTAACAATCAAAAGTTTGAACAAGTCTTTTATCTGTGCCGCTGGATTGGTAATTACCCGCCCTGTCATGTAAAGTTCCGCTGCTGTGCACTTCACTCACCATTGGCCGAAATGGAGAATGTATGGAGCACCATGCAATGAGAGATGCTTAAGAGTGTGTGCTAGGATGTCTGTGTGCCTGTGGATGGTACATGACTTGGAGTCCTGTGGGTTCTACTTTGGAAGCGTGGGCTTAGAAAAGCTAGAGAAGGTAAGGAGGCACCCAGCTGACAGAGATGTGGCTTATGGAATTTCTTAGGGCTGGGACACATTCACTGGAGAAAGGGGAATGAAGCATCCTCTGTGCATAGAAAAGGCCTCTTTCATTCCAGGAAGAGTTGCCTGCCAGTGAGACCTGGGCTCGGTGTAAAGTGAGGTGGTTGGTAGAAGATCACCAAGACTTCTAGCTGCTGGAACTAGGACGTGGGACTAAAGTCTGCTGGTCTCATTGGTGGGTGAGAAGCTGTCACCCAGGAAGTCTAACCCACTTCTACTGAGCCTCGAGCACCAGCCTTCTGCCTGCCTACCAAGATTAGTGCACCTTTTGAGGAGAAGGAGAGCACCTGGATCTACTATGGCCCTGCTGGGATCCTGGTGAGGGCATCCTGGCATGCAAATTGTAAGAAGCCCAGTTTCATTGGGGCCGCAGCTGTGAGAGTGCAGGACATCCATCTGTTTTTGTGAACTCAGCAACGTCTGTGTTGCAGAAGTTGGCTAACATGAAACTAGAGCAACCATCCTTGTGCCAGCTAAGTTAGTGACCCCATGTGCCAAAAGAGTGCCACTGTAAAACTAAGGACATCACCACTGCACAAGTGAAATCAGCGACCCTTGTGTGTCGGGGGGGGTGCACTGTGAAGGCAAGGACGCCACCCCGGATTGTCGTTCAAAGGCCACTATATAGAGCACTCACTGATTGCCGAAGGAGCTGCGGGGAAGATATATTTGGAATTCATTTTAAAGCACTTCCATACCCTTACGGGCGAATTAAGTGCAATGCAAAAGCAATAGCGGGAGATACTGCCGGCGCGGCAGCGACCGCTTAACTCACGACCGCCATGTTCTCCTCTCTCTCCCCGCTACTCAGCCAGAACTCAGTTATTGTGTGTTTAATAATTATTTCTGTCTTTTGATGCAATTACTTTAAATGGAAAAGCCATTTGTTATTAAACTAGGTTTTCTGAACTTCTGGGGTGACTTGAATATTGGGGTACGGTTTAAACTCCCGCACCACTGTCACATTCATGCTGATCATGAGGTTGAAGTGACCAGCGGAGCCCCTGAAGGATCGACCTGCTGCAGCATTCCAGCAATGCTACAGCCTCTGCATAGAAATAGAAAGAAAAACAGGACTATCAGTCAACCACTGACATCTCAAAGTGGATGTGCTTTCTTTTCACCATCCCTGGCCCCCATTTCACAGGCAAGCAAATCACATGGTACCACTTACTTGGGGACTTAATATAACCCTAAGCATATGATTGTTTCTGTGCAGGCCCATCGTCAACGTGCTCGCTAGCAGTAGCTGTTATAGACTAGAGACAGACAGTAGCAAAATCTCACCTTCTGCGACAGACTGCCAAAACCAATGGCAGTTTGAGACATTCCTTTAGGTTCTGAGACAGGGGTAGCCTGATCTATGCTGGGGTCAAGCTGGAGCTGAGTCGCTGCATAATACCTTCTGTGACGTATAAGACACATCATCAGCGAACCCATATGTTAGACCCGGAAGGTCCCAGGGACCACCGACTCCGACGCGGTAGCTTGGCGCGAGGCGGGAAGGCACTCCGGAAGCTATGTGTTAAGTAGTTGTGCAGCACACACTCACACTGACCCAGTAAAGCACACACAATAAATAGACACCACTTTAACCCCTTGCCTGCTCATGACGGAACCACTCCGTCATGAGCCACGGAGTGGTTCCGTCATGCTGCGGCCATTGCGGCCGCTCCGCCCACGCGGCACTGATTCCCCGCCTGTGCGGGCGAACAATGCAAGTGGGCGGAGTCGTGACGGAACCACTCCGTCATGAGCACAGCGCGCCCGTGGCTTATGACGGAGTGGTTCCGTCACAGGCATGGCGGCGCCGCGCTCACCCCAAACCCCCCCAGCACCGCGGCAAAATTCGTGCCAAAGCGAAGGGGTTAAGTTCTTTGACAAAAACAAGTATGTTTATCTATGTCTTGTCAGGATTAGCACTTCAAAGTCCACACAGGGTGCAGGGTAAACGGGTTCTGGTAACATCAGGTCAATGCAGGCAACAATTCTTAGGCAATTATTCAATACCAGAAACATCTCTAAGGCAGAGGCTCAATTTAGGCAACATTTCCCATGCAAATATTCAAGACATGCAACATTGCTTATGTGGTCATCTAATGCAGGTAATCATTTCTAGGCATATATTCCCTGCAGGTAAACTTAGTTAAACATCTATGGACTGCAGGTCATTAGGCTCACTTAGGCAGGAAGAACAGTTAACACTGCTATGGCAGGCCTATACAACACATGCAATAATCCCTAGGCAGAGATTCACTACGGGACATATTTCTTAGGCAGGTGTGTAATCAATATAGGCAACATAGGTAAACATCCTCTTGCAGAGCTTTAGCATTGGTAATCATTTGGGTGTTGAGCTTCACCTGGGGAAGCGCTCCTCTGGTAAAAGAATTCAACTTATGCAGTACCTTACAGCCGAAGGCTAACCACCCCCATGGTCTCCTGGGGCCGCCCTCCCTGCTGTAGGCTTGGCTCAGGCATCAACGTGACGGTGGCCCCAGCGCTCCCCTACTCCCCAGTCCAGGGAGAGTGGGGGCAATCCGGCATGCAGGCCGGTTTGCGCTGGGCCACTCCCCTGTCCGGGCGCTCCCCCCCTCGATTTAGCCGTGCCCCCAGTCAGCCCCCTCTACACTCCTATCAGGCCTTTACCTGGGGAACGGGCATCGCGGCAGACGGCAGGCTTCCTCGCCACAGGGGGGACCGGACCGGCAGGCTCAGAGCTCCTCTCTCTTAGGTCGGGGGGCTCCGGCGTTTTCTCTCTGACGCTGGGCCGAGGAGCCAATCGGACCACGGCTTCCTAGGGGCGCGGCTGATGACGTGGCCGGTGCCCCGGTTGCCTAGCAACGCTCTTCTCGCGCTCCCCCGGCCTAGCGCAGCCTTTTCGGTAACCGCAGCGGCCCTCCCTTCGGGGGCCACGGCGGTGTTCAGGGCCACGCAATCTTCCTCCTTGTCAGCGCCCGGGCTGCGATGGTGATTTTCGGCCACAGCATCACGCTCAGCAGGGCTCGCGGCCCGCTAAAGGCCCCGGGAGGCGGCGGTAAGTTCAGGCACAGTAGCGCTTCCTCTCTTCGCCATGCCGGGCTGCGGCGGTGATCTTGGGCAGAGGCGCTTAGCCTTCACTGCGAGTCGGGCTGGTCAGCGCTCAGCAGGCACAGCGCTCATGGATGATAGCGTATTCTTGTGGTATAGGGCTTAGCAAATGCAGGGCTCATGGACGATAGCGGATACTTGTGGCATAGCGCTTAGCAGACACAGCGCTCATGGACAATAGCAGGATTCTTGTGGCATAGCGCTAGCAGAAGGTGACAGATTTTGGCCATCCAGCGCTTGGGGGACTCAGCGCCTTACCTGGTGTTTCCCAGCTGCAGCAGCGCTCACAGGTTCCTCAGCGCTAGTTGGGGTGATCCAGATGTTAGGTAGCCAGCGCGGCTTCTCTCAGCATTGGCAGTAGGTGACAAACATTAGTGGCAGAAGTCAGCAGCAGAGGTTGGGCGAATGGAAGGCTTGAGCCGGCACATGGGTGTTGGCACCCCGGGTTCCCCCTCACACTGGGCAAGGTCAGCAGGCTGGCAGGATCACTCAGCTATCTTGGGGACAGCAGGGCCTCAGTAGTGTAGCTTCCCCCTGGCCCAGAAGCCTATACTCCAGTGGAGGGTCCCCCTGTCCAGTAGTGCTCCAATTGAACGTTAAGTTTTCCCTCCCTTACCTTTATACCCCTAGGTCAGGTGACCCTCAAAAAGGCAGCAAGTTCTGGCGCCAGCCTGGGTGGTGGGATGTTTCTAGAAGGCTCTGGGGACTCTGTGGTGGCTTCTCTGGTGACAAGAGGCAGGACGCTCAGGGTTACAGTAGCATTATGTCCCAGCCTGATCCCAACTACTAGCGCGCAGATATGACAGTGGCCACTCCGCAGTAGCAGGGGCCTATGGCAACCATATTGGTAGGAGAGAGCACCTGCACCTCAGCACTGTTCAGCAGCAGTAAGGCGCCCAGAGTCCAATGTCCAACAAAAGATGGTGGTAAAAATGGAGGCAGAAAGGGAAAAAATGCGGGGTTAGACCACCCTATGGCTGACAGGTCTAACACACGTCCCCCCCAGCCGAAAGTGGGGAGAGCTACCCAACCTCTAGGGAGTTCTCATCACTAAGGCGGAAGAATCGAGAGAAACCGCCAGCGTTGGCGTGGTCTACTCCGGGTCGGTGTTCCACCCTAAATTCCATACCCTGGAGGGAAATGGACCACCTCAGCAATTTTGGGTTTTCGCCCCTCATCTGGATGTGCCAGCGAAGGGGTCGGTGGTCGGTCTGAATCAGGAAGTGAGATATGGCCTCAGCTTCTTCAAGGTCCAAACCACAGCAAATGCTTCCCGTACGATTGTACTCCACCACTATTCCCGGGGGAGTAGCCTCCTTGATATGAAGGCCACAGGTTGGTCTAGGCCCTCCTCGTTAAGTTGTGAGAGTACTGCCCCAATGCTATGCTCAGAGGCGTCCGTTTGAACAATAAATTCCTTGCGGTAATCCGGAGCCCTAAGCACTGGAGCAGTGCACACAGCCTGCTTGAGGGTGTCAAATTGAGTTTTGGGGGGCTCCCAGGCCAGGATGGTCATGATTTTGGCCTGGAGGGGCTGCACCTTAACCCCCGCCCACCAGGTGCCCCAGGTAGACAACATATCCCTGTCCGATCTGGCATTTGCTGGCCTTGATGGTTAGGCCAGCCCACTGCAAGACCTGCAGCACCTCCTGGAGATACTCCAGATGGTCCGCCCAGCTGCTGCTGAAGACCGCTATGTCATCCAGGTAGGCAGCCAAGAAGGCCTCTAAGCCAGAAAGTACCTGGTTTACCAACCGCTGGAAAGTGGCAGGAGCATTTTTCAGCCCAAAAGGCATCACTCGAAATTGGAAGTGGCCCTCTGGGGTGGAGAATGCAGTCTTCTCCTTGGCTCCGTCCGTCATAGCGATCTGCCAGCAACCTGACGTAAGATCGAAAGTGCTTAAGTACCGAGCTGCCCCTAGCCGGTCAATGAGATCATCCGCTCTAGGGATCGGGTGAGCGTCCGTCTTAGTCACGGAGTTGAGACTTCGATAGTCCACACACATGTTGAAACTCTCAAGTGAACTGCTATTCACTGTATGGCGAATGACTCACTAGAGGCAATCCTGAAAAAACTCTCAGCACTCAAAGTTCAGTTACAGTTATCAAGGAGAACATAGCAGGGACTTCCTCAGAAGTATATTTTCTACATTCTGAAATGGCGTCCTTTACTACCCACCTCATGGTGATGGAGAAGCCTCGAGCCTGGTTTGCTCACAAGTAAATCATACTACCTGTTAGAAATAGGTTTTCTGGTTGGATATGATATACACCTAAGCCAAGCAGAACTCACCACTCCAGTCAGGGTAAGGGAGTTACAAACCAAATATAACCCCTGCTGACCCCCTTGCAATGGCAGTAAACCCAGCCCGTCTCTTACTGCCCCATGGTATAAGACTGACAGAAACACCTGAAGCAAACTTGGCTAATGCAAACATCATTAGCACTGACTCAAACACTACCACTGATACAAAGTTAAGTAAAGGGGACAACAATGGTCCACAAGCAAGCTCAATGGTGTCAGATGTTCAAAGCGTGGCAAGCTCTCTTGATTCCAGTATTAATGTCAGTGTCCATATTAACCAAAGGACAGGGTCAGAGCTTTTAAGGAACCAAGCACCAAACGTCACCAATATGTCTGCCTAATGTATTACTATTGAGCCTCGGTGCAGTAAGATCTAGGGTGCGACCCACATACACCCAATTTAGTGGTTAAGAACCACTGTTACCAAACTATACACTGATCCTGCACCCGAGAAATGTATATTTCATATTACAAAAACACAGTTATTAGGCTTCCCATGCATGCATTTGTCTAAAAATGACGTAAATCTTGATTGTAGCTTTTATTCCATTCTTTATTGAAGTTCAATTATCTTCCTTTAACACCAAAAAAATGATTGCTTTGCCAACGCGTTTCATCCCTCATGGGACTTCTTCAGGGCTAAAAAGCAATTTATAAAAACACTATTTACAAATCTAAATTTACAACTCTTATATACAATATTTATATGTTAAAAACATTAGCGTGGAGCTCTACGTAACACATGAACATCGATTTAATTCATTTTGTATGTCATAATCCTCTATAAATGACACAATTCATATTCATGAATAAAAATATATTCTCATTGCATGCTAAATAGACTGGGAATCAACTTTGTGTAATGCCTAGAATTTTAAAGCTTTAATGTACTAGAGAGGGAGCATCTCTACTCTGTGATACTTTAAAGTATTGCAGTGACTGTATTTACTCTATAGTCAGTGTATTCTCTACCTAGGAGACCCAGTTCAGTATGGCTATCTCATAATCGATAAGTAAAATCATAAATCATAAATTGAATCGCTCTTAGTTCTAAATTAAGTCAAGTTGTAGTTTATAATAATAAATTGCTCTAAGGCTGTTGTTCATACCTCATCAACGTGCTGTCTTTTTTATTGATGGTGAATATGGTGCCTGATCAATATTGTCTGCACCCAAAATGAGATTCTGTAAACCTATAGACAAAAACCAGTTATAGCTTTTAGCTTTGGCACATCCTATAATCATATTATAAACATATAATTCGATAGCTCTTAGGTTTTGACTCAACATGTATTTATATTATATGCATACATACAATCGCAAAGTATTCGTTGTATTAACCAAATGAAAGTTCATAATGTACAACACACCAACACACAATAAATTTGGAGCAATGATGCATTTAGGAATATGTGGGTTACAGCTCATTATTTATTAAAATGCATATATCTTGATATCACAATAAGGACTATATGTAATGGCCTTGTTTCTCATGTGCATAAAAATATATAGAGTCACTTACTGCTAGAGTCATGCGTAGTTGTTTACATAAATTCCTATGCGATCAATGAATATTTTCACTATGGGCTTCGCTTTTTGTATAAGAAATATGAATTCTTCTTCAGTATGAATCTGTAAGATAATGATCTGAGTATCAGGTATCACAAACCTATTTATGTCTCATTCAGTGGAAAAATACCCGACGTGTAGTTCATAAGACGCATGATTTAATGAACTTTAAAGTTCATTATTGCCAGTATACTGTAACTAGCTCAGTAAGACACGCTAGCTTTTTATCCCCAAATGATGTCATAAATTGCATCACAACGGATGTGCCATTTCCATGTATTAAATGTCAGGTCCTCTATCTACTGCTCCTTATTAGCCATAGTCATCTATTAATATGATTTATATATAGCGAGTGTATCGCGTTATCGCATCCTAAACGGAGAGATAACGAGATCACAAGGCTGAAGGCGCATGCGTGAGCGCCATCTTAACACTGAAAATTAGAGTAACATGGGCATTGCATGTAAAATATTCTTCGGCGCCATCTTATTATTAGAAAAAACATGTCTTAATTATTATGTGCAGTTGTCGGGGTTATCATACACCCTCATCATAACCCCATAAACAAAATTAAGCAGACGTCTGTACTTTCTTTCTTAATGTCAGTGTCCATAATGGAGGAAAGACTACAGGGACTCCAGATGGCGATAAATTCTACTCCCTGAAAGATGAATCAGAACTTACTAATAACAGCGGAAGCGAGAGAACGTGTCCCGAAGTCACAGGGGAGGATAGTGGCAACCCACCCTGAGGCCTGACACCCAAACCATTCATTTCGGGATTAAAACCGAGGAGGAAGGCTCGAATTATATTCAACTTGACGTTCCCAAATTCCTGATAGAATCCAAAGATAATACAGAATCTCCTCCTTCCATGGGGTTAATTTATTCTACACTCAAGCAAACCCAGATGGAAGATCGACACAAGCACAAGAGGGCCCACATGGAAACAAAGAAACATCAAGGGGCCATTCGCAAAGTAAATAAAGTGTGTTCAGAGATCTCGGAGAGTACTTCTGTCTTAGAGGAGTGTATTGTAGGGCTAGAGGCTGGGGCAGAGAACACAGGTAAACAAATTGTGGCAAATTAGTCCAGAATGACTGATATACTCTGGAAACTGGAGGATCTTGAAAACAGACAGCGAAGAAATAACCTGCGACTTCTAGGAACCGAAGAAAATGTGGAAAGGGAAGACATTTGTGTATTTTTTATAAGACTATTTAAGGGGGCCTTCCTGGAACTTGCTCAGTGGAACTGCGAAGCGGAGGTGCAGAGGGTGCACAGATTCCCTCCGATGAGGAAAAAGAGAGCAGGCCAAAGCGAGAAACCCAGAGCTATTCTTATATTTTGGGGGAATTTCCTCCTGCGACAGGCAATATTTGAGAAGGCTAGACCTGATGCAAGACGAGTAGCTGAGGGGCACTCTTTCTTTGTACGACCGGATTTTTGCCACAAGACGGAGGAGAGGAGATGGAGGCCCCGGCAGCTAATAACTCCCTTCTAGAAGATGGGCTGCGAGGTTTTTTTGATGAATCCTGCCCGACTCAAGGTTATTCATAAAGGAACAACAAGAGTATTTACCTCAGAGATACAAGCCCATGAGTACATGTAGGAACTGTCACCTGGTTAAGGGAACAATATAAGGACCGAACTCTTCCCTTATGCTTTTTTTCATCTAGGAGGTTTGGGGGACTTATGTTTCAATAGGATCAATAGGATTATTTCACTTTTTTAACTTAGGTCTTCTTTCTTTTTTTTGTCTCTTTTTTTCTGGTTGAAACCAGGCGGGGAGCAACTTGGGGCACAGCGAAATGCAGGAGGCATCACAAGGGTCTACGGACCTTTTTGCCTTTTTGAGTGGGTTTGGGAGGGAGGAGGGAAGGATCAAAAAGAAAATAAATGGGCAGGTTTACGAGATAGTGATGGGAGGCAGTTTTAAACTGGTTTAAGTTCGCCATATAGCAAATAAATGTCAATTATCTACCAATGGGTAAGCTCAGAATAGCTTCATTACATATTTGCGAACTAAATAACCCTCAAAAGAGATGGGGAGTCAGCTTGGACATCCAATACCTGAAGGCCGATATTATCTGCCTCCAGGAAATGCATATTGAAGGAAGTAGAAGGGAGGTTGTGAAGCTGACAGGATATCAATTGATTTCTAGCACTATGCAAAACACAAGGACAAGAGGGGTGGCAGTAATGTCCCGAAAGGGACTAGCCAGGTTTTCACGATCTAGCTCCGATACAATGGGAAGATGGGTAATAACTCAAAGTTGTATAGATAATAATGCGTTTACACAACGCTCGGTCTACAGTTCTGTCTTTGATGATCCAGCATTGTTTGAATGGTTGACTGTGCAATTAGTCGGGTGGCCCCAGCCACTTATCATCTGTGGGGATTTTAATATTGATATGAGCTGCCAAACCTCTAGCCAAATGGGGGATAGTTATCAAGGCCGCAAACTCAAAGTTTACAAATATTTGACACAGCTACGGCATCTTCATGGGCTGTCAGATGTTTGGGCAAAACAGGAAATTAACGACCCAGGCTTTACGTATTTCTCTGCACCGCATCAAATGCTTGCAAGATTGGATTACTTCTTTGTATCTCAAGAGCTGCTGCAGGGATGCAGAATATATACATTTCCGAGAGTTATGTCTGATCATAACCCTCTGGTGCTGGAACTGAATGTATGCTGGACATTCAATAGGCTTTTACTCAGCGAAGAAGGTTATTTACAGCGCATGAGGATATGGATACCTAGGTTTATTGAAGAGAACCAGGGGAGTACTAGTGAACATGTAATCTGGGATACACTGAAGGCTTGCGTCAGGGGGGAAACATCTAAATATGGCTGGGAGAGTCAGAAGAAAGAGAAGAATCTGTTACGAGAACTGTACGAGGAGCTGGGAAGGGCAGAACAACTCCTGATAGATGCTATTTCTAATGGTGGTGTTCCTGAAGAAGCTCAATCTGGTATTCTGCTTGCTAGATCGGCAATTACAGAGATTACAGAAAGCGGCAGGCAGGTATATGGCTTGGTGGAACAGGATATATGAGAGTAACGAAAGGGTAGGCCACATGCTTGCAGTCCGTACTAGAGAGAAGATGGTCCAAGTTAGAATCGCTGGAATCAGAGACCCTAACATGGGTGTGGTTACTGAGCCGTCAGCTATTCTATCTCTGTTCCAACAATTTTATCAGAAGCTATACACAGAAGACCTCCAGATAGAAGATAGTGAAATAAAAGAATATCTGAACAATTAAACCTCAAAACGACTTTTTCCAGCAGATAGAGAACCCTAGAAATACCGATAAACATTGAAGAGATGAGAAAGGCAATTGAATCTTTACCATCAGGTAAAGCGGTCAGTACTGACGCGATCCAGGTGGAATTCTATAAGACATTTACAGATCAGCTATTGGGACTTATGGAAGAGATATTTTTAAAGGCACAATTGGGCAAGGAGGCCCCCAATTCTTGCAAACTGGCTAACATAGTCGTGTTTCTGAAAAAAGACAAACCTATCACAGAATTAGGATCATATCATCCAATTACGTTGCTCAATAGCGACACAAAGATATATGCCAAAATCTGTGCCAATAGGCTGGCCAAAGTCATGAAGAAATTAGTCTCTCCCTACCAACACGGATTTGTCCCGGGTCGGGGCACAACAGATCATATTCATCGGACGATTGCCCTATTTGACTCTTCTAAGTTATGGAGCGAAAAGGGTTGGGCAAGGGGCTTATCAGAGCTATTCAGACTATGTATCGGGGGCCCACTGCCAGAATAGCTATGATGGGTTCTACTTCTGATATAATTAAGATCACATGAGGTACACAACAGGGCTGCCCCTGCTCGCCTCTACTGTTTGCCCTTTATGTTGATCCTCTATTTGGAAAAATAGAGAAAAATGAAAAGATCCAGGCTATACATACTAAATGAAAGGATACTAATATTTTAGCTTACGCGGATAACCTGGCAATAGTAACACCTAATCCGCGTGATGCCCTTAAAGAGATAGAAAGAGAGGCAAATTATTTTGGATATATCGCAGGGTACCATCTTAACGAAAGTAAATCAATCAATCAATCAACCATTTGTAAAGTGCACTACATACCCGTGAGGATCTCAAGGCAATGATTGTCAAGAACGATAAAAAAGAATTGGAGGATGCAAGATTGGTTCAGAATGCGAGATATTTGGGGGTCGAAATTTGCGCGAATGTTGATAACATCGTAAATATTAATCTGGAACCTCTATTGCAGAAATTCAAAACAGATTTTACTATGATTAATAATTTACATCTCACACTGCTAGGTAGGGGCAATAATATTAAAATGTTATTTTTTCCCAAAATGTATATTTGTTTAGAGCCATCCATGTAGAAATACACAAATCATGGTTTTTAACTTCAAACCAGCTGATCTCTAGATTTTTGTGGGCTGGGCAAAACCTGAGGAGAGCACTAAAATACATGGCTTTGC
The DNA here is from genome assembly GCF_964204655.1 of Triturus cristatus. Classification (NCBI taxonomy): domain Eukaryota; kingdom Metazoa; phylum Chordata; class Amphibia; order Caudata; family Salamandridae; genus Triturus; species Triturus cristatus. The sequence continues at coordinate 386,163,243 of NC_140589.1, read as the reverse complement.
CAAGAGATAGAGGAGGTTGGACAGTCCCTAATTTAAAATTGTATTATTGGGCTGCTGTTTTACAGCAAATGGCTGATCTGCTGGGTAGAGACAATTGCGAGACGAAGGAAAGTCCAAATATCTCTATATATGAATTAATATATGGGATAGAATCTAGAGGCTGTCTTATGCAGCATATTGATGTTGCTTACTTTAAAAGGGTCAAATGTAAGATATTGCTGGGAGCCTACAGGGTTTGGACCCGAGTCCGAAAGAAAATGAAGCTGGGTAGGGTCCACAGATATACTTCACTGGCTCATAATGTGTTACTTTCAGCTATATTTCATGATGGATATATGAGATATTGGGTTGAAAGAGGAGTGAGATATCTGGGGGATGTAATGGAAGATAGGCAGATCTGCCTATTCGACACAATCAAAGGGAAATATGGGATTGGGAAAAATCACTTTTTAAAATATCTACAGCTACGGGATTTCTTCACAAAGTAATCAGTTACTGCAAAGTACCTTTACTGTATACTCTACTGGGGGCTAGGCCAACGTTGTCAGCAATATATAAACTACTTAAGAAATGGGAGATGATTTATTAAAACATACAAATCGCTGGCAGGATCTCCTACAAGCAGGGATTGGTGAATGCAAGGACTCCCTCTTGTTGAGTCAGACAGCATTTATTACTGGCTAATCTGCAGGTACAATGCTTTAAAACCTGGCTTAATCTGTACATTATCACAGAATGGATTTTTAAATGGGTTGTGGTCCACAGTGTACACTGCTTGTGATGCAGAGTTTTAGCCTCGGATATTGTGCATATAATTGTCACATGTCCAAGACTCGTTTCTTTACAAAATTAGATTGGCGAGCGGCTCAGTAGCATGCTGGGATTTGGGCTGGATCTCACTTCCCAAGGGATTATCCTTGGAGTAAGCAGTCAAGAAATGGCTGGGCCAAACCAGACTTTTGTGTTCACAGCTATGGCTGTACTTAGGCTTTGTGTGGCCACTGCCTGGTTAGACCAGGACCCTCCTTCTGTACATTCCTGGCTTGCTAAATTGTTAGCAGTATACAAGTGGGAGATAGCTGTGTACAAACGGAGGGGTCATAGGGCAGCAAGGAAAGGAAATGAAATCTGGGCAACAGTGACTAGATGGATTAATGCGGACTTAGGTTAAATGGTAACTAGTTTAAGATAGTATAAGGGTTTTGGAAAGTCTTGTGGCAATAACTTTAGGTATTTTTTCATTTTTTCATTTATATGCAAATTGAAACTAAAGCTTAGTTGTGCTTCTAAGGAATGCTAAGTTTAATTACCTTTGGGATCCTGAGGGTGGGGGTTGGATCGGGGGGGCAGGAAGAGAGTGACCAGGGGAGGGGGGAAGGTTTAAAAAATGACATTTAATGTAATTTTCTGTTCTTTATGATCTTTCTTTTCCTTGCTCTGGATTATATGTCTATTATAAAAAAATAAAAAGTCAGGCAGAACACTCCAGTCAGGGTAATGGAGTTACAAACCGAATATAACCCCAGCTGACCCCTTGGTAGCATGGCCAGAGAAGTCAGGCTTATCCTAGAGGCAATGTGTAAAGCATTTGCACAACACACTCACATCAGGGACAGAATAAATACACCACAAAAGAGACTCTTCGCAATGTTATATTAAAATAAAAAAAACGTGTGAACATAGACCAAAACATCCAAAAACTGTGATTACTTTGCCAACTAGGCAATTGTCAAGAACATTAGAATGCATGCAATCAAAGAACGACTGTTATGTTGCAAGACATCATAAAAGCAAACATTACTGTGCACCTTATGAAGCCTCTAAAAAGAGATTTTTTGATTCTGTCAGTATATAACATGGCATACATAAATCTCGGAGGCTAAAAGGCTGCTTGTAATAAGTCATGGACAGGGATTACAAAATACCGCTCACAATTGTAGTCAACATATAGTCTTACATGTTATGCAGTAATGCAGTAAATTTTCACCAAACATAGGTAACAGAACCACCTGCCCAACCACAACATTGATTATGGTAACCCAATAACATGCAAAGGGCTCAGAGGCACTTGTGTGCCTGTCACACGGAATACCAAGATACAACTGCGCCTAGGGAAAACCTAGATTTGGGCCTCTGTGAGGACACACCCCATCCTACCTCTATTAAACCAACGTATGTTCCCCAAAGTCAAAGGCACACAATTGACCAGAGCAACTTTTATTGAAGAAACCCAGTCCAGGCTTTTCAAGTATGCCGCTCAGAACTACCTTCTGACGACATAAGGCACCAAGGCACCTGCGCACCTCTTAGATGGCATACAGTCATTTTTGGAACTGGTGATGAGAGACAGCCATTTCATATGGTTCGGTCTCTCCTAACTGCTCCATGCTATTCTTGGGGCTTCCACCTTGCCCTGTAGCTGAAAACAGCTCCCTCCAAATGCGGGTCACCTCTTCTGCAGCTGCTCGTGATGGAAGTGGCGCCTTCTTGTTGCCTTAGCAACACGCCGGGAGAAAGGCAACCTGCCGTTCAGGCCTGTGTCAGCAATGTTGGCATTTCCTAGGGTGGCCTCAAAGCGGTGCTGATTTCGGCGGTTCCTTGGTGTTGCCCAGACAATGAGGCAACTAGCCTTGCTTTTCCCCAGTACCCAGCACCGTTTTTCAGGCCCTTGATCCACTCCACTATTCTGGTGCTACAAATGGGCAAAACCGGCTGATTCTGGTTTACACAGTGCGCTGCATTGTTCTTCTGAATGGAGCAAAGGGGCGGGCTTTAAGTGCACTCAACATGCTCCAGGTCCTGGGGCTTCCCACTCAAGTTGATCAGGCTATGAGCCGTGCTCACTTTGAGATGATGTAACAGAGAACCGCTCACCATTCGCTTATCTCTAGAACTCAGGACCAGCCCTAGTGTAGGAAAATACCCTGTATGAAAACTTAAGGAAATCAGCACTTCAGCACAGCTCTCTCCATAATGAAAATAGACGTTATAGTGAAACAGGGAGGAGGCACACCACCCAGTTCTTGGAGAACAACTGGGGTGCACGAGAGCAGGGAACAAGCAGCAGGCCAGCCCATCAGGGTCCTTGTGCAAAGTGGCAGTCCTTCTAATAGCCCAGCAGACCACAGGTAAGCACACCAAGCAAGTCAGTCCAATGGTTATTCTTCCTGGCAGCATTACACTTTCTTCTGGTAATGCGCACTGTGTGAAGCCAGCAGCATCTGGTTACAAGTCCATGCAATGTCTAAAAACATGGGCCAGAGCCCCTGCATTTATACTCAAAATGTCTTTGATGTGGAGCTAACTTCAAAAGAATCTTAAAAGTGCACAACACCCCTTTTCAACCCAGCTCTGGCTCCAGATGTACAGTAGGGGGTAAACAAGCCCTTTATGTGCGAGGACAGGGAACAGCCTATAAAAATGTAACTCCGCCCAACTCCTTGTCTCCCACCCCAGGAAGCCCATTCAGTATGCAGATGTAACCCTTTCTGGGTGATGGCTGTCTGGAAAGTATGCACAAAGCCTATCTTTCACTCTGCTCTAGTCATTGATTGGAATTAGGCTCCAAACAGAAAGAGTCATAGTACATAGAAATGCCCACTTTCTAAAAGTTGTCTATCAAACATAGGGGTGATCCTGTTGAGGAAATAGGGGGTCCCTTAGTTTTGTCAATTTGTTCAATTTAGAAGCCAGGACAGAAGGCAGCAAAAAAATCTAAAGGATGGCAACAATTTACATATCGAATATGCAAATTTAGTGGTGGGTTTCAAGTTTCTAGAGGAACCGCATTATCGTCTTAACGAAAGAGGTTATCAGAGTAACTTGAAGAAGTATCCTGGGATTTCATTCTTGATTGAATAATGACCCAGACTGTGTCCATATAAAGCATAGATCCATCCATGAGGAAGAGCTTCAAGACAAAGAGAAGGCCCACTGTGAAGCTTAAAAAAGCGTCAGTGTATTATGTTTGTGGGGGGAGCATTTTCCAACAAATCAGGTTAAAAAAAGGAAAATTAGGGTGAATATTATTATCATCTATTATTCTTGCACATAGACACTTTCTCCTTTTTTCCCTGACCTCATAGGACCTTATGACCCCCAGGATTAAACGATTGAGGAACCATAAAAAATCGAATCCCTAATAATGTCCCTGCTTTAATTTTGCAGTTGGACGTGTACATTTGAATGTTATGCCTTTATATGTCTTATTTTCTTTGTTAGTGAGTACAATTTATGATTAAATTATGTTTTGATATATCCAATATTTATGGAATTGAGATGTCAGAAAATGTATGTTTAAACTGTATGTTGTGTTAAATGTATACACAATATATGTTTATGCATTTTTAAAGTGCATTTGGACCAAAAAATACAAAAAATATTAATCAATATTTGTCCTTAATGTGTTTATGTTTACATAGATGTTGGTTTAAGATGAGTGATATACACAGATAAAAAAAGGACAGAGAGGAAAGGAGAGGGAACACATTTAGACAGTAAACAGGGACATAAATTGCATGTCTGGATGTTTATAGGCTATACGGCCCACAAAGTAACATATACTTTTATGGTATAGGGGGTCTTATTGTTTTACAATCCCTTTCTAAAAAATCATTACTATTTTGAATACGCAGGATTTATCACCACTATTCCAAACATACCAAACATGGCAACGCTACTCGTTTCAGATCAGAAATTACCACTTGAAGACTTTTAAGGGAATTCCTAATGCTAGCCTATGAGAGAAACAGCAGTCGCTGTAATAACAAATGAAATATGGTGTTTGTCACTATCAGGACATGCCACACAATTTTACATGTCCTATCCTTTACCTACACATCATCCTGCCCATAGGGCTGCCTAGGACCTAACTTAGGGGTGACCTATATGTGATAAAAGGGGAGTTTCAGGCTTGCCAAGTAACATTAAATGCCAAGTCAATGTGGTAGTGAAATGTGCACGCAGGCCCTTCAGTGGCAGGCCTGAGACAGGTTTGAAAGGCTACTTCTGTGGATGGCACACACATCGTTGCAAGCCCAGAATAGCATTGAATTTACAGGCCCTGGTTATATGGGATACCACTGTACAAGGGACTTACATTTAAAATTAAATGTGCCAAACTGGGGTAGACCAATGATACAATGTTAAAAGGAGAGAGCACGTGCATGTTAGCACTGACTAGCTGTGGTAAAGTGCCCAGAGTTCTAAAGCCAACAGAATCAGGTCAAAAACAATACAGGAGGAAGGCAAATGTTTTTGAGGTTCACCCTTGTCCAACACTACCATGCAGATCTCATATTTCCCATGTTTCACCATTCTTCCCTTCTGTCTCCTACCCATGCCCGTTCTTCTACCTCTGGTGGGTAGTGAGATTTTCATAAGAATTTCCTCTGTCACCGCTTGTGACTCGAGCGTAGGGGGCCCTTCCAATCATTCCCTAGGACCTCCAGTTGTTTACCCAACTAAACACACACTTTCAGTACCATATCTCCCCCTCCCTTTGGGCCTTCTTACCTGAGGACCTTAGCTGAGTACAATAGCAAACTATACTATTATTGTGGTGTGGAACCAACAGTACCAGATGTACATACAGAAAAGTCTTTGCAGTTGGGACTATGCCCCCATCCCTAGTACTATAAGATATATTTATTCTTACTTAACTTTTTATCTGTATTATTCACTTAGATAATCTGTCAGACTACATGCCCTTCCCAACAATGGCCTTATGGTGGTATCCCTCAATATTAATGGGTTTACACACTATATTAAAAAGTCCTCTTGGAAGAAACCCATCTTACACTTATAGAGACAGATACATTATAAAGAGACAGAGTGGGTTAAGTATATTTGTCTTGCAAAATTCGCTCCTCTGCTGTCCCTGACACGATGCCAGGAATTAGAAGGAAAGGCGTAATAGCAATCCTCATCCACAAGGTCTTCTGATCAGTGTAACACAAAAATGGTCTGACCCTGACAGTCATCATAAGACGACCGGTAAAGCAACAAACCCTAGCCATACGATCAGTATATGCCAAATAGGAAACAAAAGGAAACTCTTTGAGTGGATAACCATGTTGCTCTTTTCTATGCTGTGCAATAAGTTCTTGGTGGAGGTGATTGGAACTTAGCGCCTGATCCCTGTTTGGACAAATCTCAACATCACACCATACACAATCCTAAGGACTGACACCTCTTTTGAGACTCGATACAGGACATCTCCCATACAGGCTCATGGTGCCTACAACATCACGCGGAGAGAGAATACATGTTAACCTAATGTGTCCATGGCACCTGTACGCATATTGACTTCTACTCGGTATCTCATACTCTTTTACCCAAAGTTATGCATGCTGACTTTGTACCCTGTGGAATATCTGACCACAACACTATAAGAACGTATATCTATCTTGGCACACACAAACCGCCCACTAGACTTGCAGACTCAATGGGCCCAATTCACAAAGGGACATCTGACTCATATGGGGGCGGAACCACTGCACTGTACACTGCAGAGAGTGTCTAAGGCCTGTGTGTTCAGTTTTAAACTGCCATTTGGACTTGCAAAATAAACCATTTGACAGGCCTAAACCTCCCTTTTTAATACATATTGTCACTAAGAGGAAAGGTCCTACACAGCCCATAAGTCAGGCTGCAGTGTATTTAAAACATTGAACATGTAATTTTCTGTTTTACATGTCGGTGAGACCTGTCTTTCCCATGTGATAAGGCTTAGTTATCTTTTAATATCTTTTAATAAGTAATAGCTTTCAATTGGGAGGTATAAAAAATTGGATTGTTTGTTGACTGAGGTGTGAGCCCTGGTCAATCGGCAACCACGATCCTTGTCAGAGTAAGGCACAAGCCAACCCTAAATCAACCTGTGCTTAACCATCTGGCAGCTTGGCACAGAACTGTCAGGCTTAACTTAGAGGCAATGTGTAAGGTATTTGTGCAATATTTCAAACAATAATAAAGTAAAACCACCACACAAAACGGATCCCACACCAGGTTAGAAAAATAGAACTTTCTATAATAAATAAAACAAAACCAAAATGACAAACACCCAATGAGTACACCCAGATATTTAAAACGTTTAGGATTTTAGTGAAAATAGTGCCAAAATGCACAAAGTTCCAACTGTGGATAACTGGTCGAGCTAGACCAGGACAAAGTCACAAGTTCAGGCCGACTTTGATGGAGCACACGCCGGCTACAGGAACTCAGCTAGGCCCGCTGAAAAAAGTACCTTAAATCCTGCTTTGCATAGCTTTGCGGGGATCCTTGTAAAAGATGCATTGCACATTCAAAGCAATGCATTGGTTACGAGATGCAGCGAAGTTGTGATGCAAGGGCCTGCTTCGTCATTGAGGATTGTATCAACAGTACTTGCGATGCGAAGTCAGGTGTTGAGGATGCGCTGCAGAGCCAGAGTAATGCATTGGATACAAAGAGGTGTGAGGCTGCAATGCATAGCTCAACGTTGTCGTCGAGGTTGTTGTCAACAAGGGATGGAAGATCTTGAGTCGAAGATGCATCACACTGTGGCAGTTCTTATGACGTTGTGGGTTCCAGAGGCAATGTGGGTCTTTGCGATGGATCCAATCCACTCACTAGAGAAGATGGGTTGGCTCTGCACGGGGTTGCACCATGCCACAGAGGAGACTTGTCGGTTCCACTGGTACCACAGAGACTGGCAAAGAACCTTAAGCTGACTTCCAAGGGTCCAGGACTTGGGTGGCACCACTTGGCTGGGTAGTCTCACAGATGGCAGAGACCAGGAGCAGACGCATGGTTGTTGGAAGCATGCTATGTCCCTAAGGCTTCAGATAGGAGGCCAGCCAACTAGCTCTTGGAGTCACTGTGGGTTCAATAGATGCAGGTCCAGGCCTTCTCACCTGGGCAAGAAGGCATCAGGTAAGCACCACAAGGCAACAATTCCTTCAGAGGAGCAATCCAATGGACTGGCAGTCTTTGTAGCAGCACAGCATTCCTTCTTGCTTGCAGAGTATCCACAGGTCTAGAAGTGAACTGAAGTGGTGGTGTCTGAGATCCAGTATTTATGCACAGTTGTGCCTTTGAAGTTGAGTGAAGTTTCTAGAGGCTTGCCTTTTTTGCTTTACTCTTTCCCCTCATGATAGGGTCCGGTGCTGGTGTTTGAAGCTCCGACATGTTGGGGAGTTTGGTTCTTTTCTGTGACACACCATATATTGTCTTTATGCAGATTAACTGGCTGTGTGCCTATCTGTGTATGAAATTTGAAGAGTTGCATGTAATTTTAGGGTCACCCACTATGTATATTTATTGCACAACCTTTATTAATCCAGATATTGGATCATCTGTTATAACTTCTCTGCGGTCCTCTGCACTTCACCCTTTACCATCGGACACCAATAGTGGGTGTAGACAATATTATTTTGTACACTTCTCATAGGTTATGTTATGTATCTTAATACCCACAGTCCTGAAGAAGTCGCGATGTTACCTACCTAATGAAAAAACACGTGTTGGCTGTAAAGCTCTATGTGGATGTAGACTTCTTTGTTGGCTGCATTACCGTTATCAATTTGGAATGTATACTGGCTGTAACAGTTTCCACTAGACCAATATGAAGAATTTGGATGATACCCTTTTGGCCTGGACTAAGGAAATGGAATAAAGACTGTGATCTATCGATTTTGGATTTTGGACTGATTTTCTAAACTTGTTGTGTGCTCGAATCTGCTTGCTTGCCTTTCAAGTGCACAGGTGCCCTACCTTCATCTCTCTGGCTACAGACTAACTACAGGGGGTATGCATCCCTTTGTTTGGAGACAGGACACAGCCTATTCAAGTGTAAGTGGGGCTGGTCCCAGCTCCTCCCTCCCATCCTGCCAGTGATTTGCTCATTCAGTCACACCTAAGCTTCCCATTGTGTGCGGCTATCTAGGCGGAATACACAAAGCCTAACTGTCATCTTCAATCAATCATGTGACCCAGGGACAGGATGTTGGCACCAAATGGCTAAGGCAAGAAAATACCAACTTTCTTAAAGTGGCTTTTTCAGAATTGCAATTCAAATTCTGACTTCTCCATATACAACCAAACATGAAGGAGTTACCTGTTCCTATTTGGAATTTACACTTATGAAATGTAATAAGATTTTCATCCTTTGGGAGAGGGAGGCCTTTCAGTAGTGAAAAAAGGCATTTAAGAGTTTCCCACTTCCCGGATATATAAAATTTAAAGTACTTTTTGAATACATCGCACCCAGCCCTTGGGCTGTCTAGCGCCTAACCTCAGGGTGACTAATATTAGAAAGGAAGGTTTGGGCCTCGCAGCGAGTTTACTTTGCCAGGTTGAAATGGCAGTTTAAACTCCAAATACAGGCTCTGCAATGGCAGGCCTGAGACATGTTTAGAGTGCTACATAAGTGGGTTGAACAATCAGTGTTACAGGCCCACGAGTAGCATTTTATTTACAGGCCCTGGACACAGGTACTGCCACTTTACTAGGGACTTACAAGTAAATTAAAGATGCCAATGGGGTATAAGTTAAGGGTACCACATTTTAGAGAAGAAACATAAGCACTTTAGTTCTGGTTAACAGTGGTAAAGTGTACAAAGTCCTAAGGCCAGCAAAAACAAAATCAGCAAAAACAGGAGGTCTAAAGGCAAAATGTTAGAGGAAAACCACGGCAAGGATGCCAGGTCGCAGGTAGGAATCTTGAGTTTGGTCTCTAAAGAATTGTAGTTTAAAGCCCTCTCTAATGGAAAAGTTGAATTTTAAGTCACAATTCTGAAAATGCCACTTTTAGAGAGCTGTAATATGAAGGGGGGTAAGTCCTGTATTGATAGCCAGATAGGGCCTAGTTGAAGTGGTACACAATAGAACCTGGCTACCACTTTTAATGCTGCTATTTTCTTAAACAGACTAAGGGCCAATATATGAGTTCTTTGGTCCTGTTTTTTTTATTTAACCATTACTTCATAGTTTCATTAGGTTATTTAGACAATTCATACAGTCTGAAAATAGAGAGTACACTATTTAGTGCAAACAAGTATAAACAATAAAATTATGCAAAAATGTGGACCAATCACTGGTTACATAAGAAACAGCATTCACAAATAGTGCAGTTACGTGATAAACAACAATCAAAAATAGTGCATACAACTAATTTGAATAATAGTGCAAAACAAACAATAAACATTACACTAGGTAGTGGTTTCTAGATTATTAAACAAAAAGCACTTTCATAACATGCGGTTCATAGTCACTTCGGAGAGATGCTATCCATTAGGAATGGGCCTAAGAACTGATGGGGTTAAATCAATGTTAAATATCCCTCAACAATGTCTTAGTTCAGTATGTGTCAATCCCTCAACAGTAAACAGAAAGAAAGTGCTGACACGTTTCAAATCCCAGTAGTATTCGTGGGATTATCCTCAACGATCCCAAACCAGGATTAAAGGTACTTTGTCCAGTGGCTTAATTTGTTTCCTGTTTCAAGCTCACGTTCCATTGCGGTCAGCCTGAACTTGTGACTTTGTATTGTTCTGGTGTGACCAGATAACCCAGTTTGTGCTTTGTGATCCTAAACACTGTTTTTCACTAAAATGTCTAAAATTGCATACCCCCAGTTCTACTAATTGAATTTTTGTCATTTTGATGTGAAATAATATATTAGACTTTACTCTATTTTGGACTTGTGCAGTTTGCATTTGATGATTTTTCTTAGGTTCCTGGAATGGGTGCTGGGTATGGGTCCAAGTTTGGTGGCCACCAGTTGGAGTCCCATGTTGAGGTGTTCTAGGCAAAGATCACTACTTCTGGCATTGAGCTTGAGACAGTTTGCTTACATCCAGTTAGCAACTTTGGTCATGTGGTCAGTGAACTTGACTCTTGTGATGGGGTCCTGTCTGAGAGGGAGGGTATGTGTTTTGTGTAGGAGAGGAAGTTGATGTCGTGGTCTTAGATGACCTTGGCCAGAGTAATCATGTATGCCATTGTATACAAATGAATCATTGGTCTGAGACCTACCACTGCTCACTGAAATTTCAATCATTACAGACAAAAGGAGTACAATAAATATGACAATAACAGACTTCATTCAGAAATAATAGATGGTTTGTGAAAGATACCAATGGAGGTCACTATAGGAACAATGCACAACATTTGATTCTCCCAATGACATTTCCATAAGCTTTATTTCAAAATGTGGATAAATGGGTATTTGAAGAGACCTAGTGGCATGACACAAGCATCACAAGACAGATACAAATGACTCAGCATAAAGTTGCGTTTAGCTCTCACTCTCTTTTTTAAATAAGATTGACTCCTGCAACACCTAGAACAAGGTGGTGAGTAATAACGTCTTAGAGACTTGGAAAGGCTAAGTTTTGTCTCTATTTGCAACAATGCAAACAAGCTTTGTGCTTAATCACCTCATAGCTTTTGAGAAATATACACTGTACCTGTGTACTTATGCAGATATTCTTTCGATTTAGCCTGCATGTGAAGTTTTTAATTCAACACAAGACGTTGGTGCTGCACTGCAACAATAGCAGCCATCTTGAAGAAAACAAAAATGTTTTCTATACTTTTCAGGAATAAGGAAAAATGTCCATGTAAGTATCAATGTAGCAGGAGAAACAGTGCTTAAATTGAGCCAGTGGATGCCGGCGGGGGCTACGGCACTCATTTTTGGGGATCTGCACTTATTTTTCCTCTTCATGACATTTCCCGAGAGCTAGACTCACAAAGGAGCAAGACGGAGAAAGACAAGGACAAAGAAAGTAAAAATAGGAGAAAACAGTGTGATGAAAGGAAAGGGGCTGTCTGGTAGTGGATTAAACAGTCATGAGGTGTATTGAATATTTGTATTGGTATTTGAAGTGCTTATGTTTAGTAGCTCCTACTGGGGGTTTCTGGGCAAATCTTTGGGCATCAGCACTCATTATTTTACAAACTAAGCACTGAGAAGAATAGTTATTTTTGTCATTACCCAGAGGTCTATTGCAGATACAAAAGATGCATCAAACACACTAAGAAATTTAGAAAGGAAATCATTTGTATAAGATAAAGTCAACAAATAGTTGAACAATCAACTATACTTATTAATATTTAGCTTTAAATTTGAGCTCAGTGTATATTGTGAACACACAATCAGTAGTGGCCCGAGAACATAATCACAAATATAATATCCAAACTATGGCGAAAAAGACTGTTAGTAAAGTGAGGACTATATTGGTTTTCAAAATTTCATTCACTTATTAAATGTCTCTTTCTAGTAGAATTACCAATGGTATTTTTATTTGTTGTTTGCATATTTGATTTGGCAATTACGTTTTCAGGCCACCACTCACTCTGTAGCACCGTTGCCACTATTTTTTTGACTGCACAACCCATAAGTTAAGGATCTCCCAGACAGATTTGTCTGTAACATTAAAACCACATTTTCTTTGTCTAGTGCTCTTATTTATCGGCCTCCATAATTTCCTAATTCTCTCACTGAACACAAATTGCCCCATATGCATTCAATGGTCTAGGGCCCGGATTTTCCAAACATTCACGAAACACAGCGCAGCAGCCAAAAATGCTGCACTGAGTTGCGTACCAGGGAGGGAGCAAGAGAGCACCATATCTACAGGGATATGGCACTCTCCTCCACTCTACATTGCACCGGCGCACATTTTAGCTGCTGTGCACCAGACACACACCTTTGTTCCATTGTGTAAGGGTGTGTCTGAGTCTACCATAGTTTTTATACTGGAGGGTACCCTTCCAGTACAAAATACTATGATTAGACACATTATAAAACTTTTCCTAAGTTGTGTGTGTGCTGCATTGTGCAGCACGTATGCTAAGTCAGAAAAGAAAGGAGAAATAAAAACATTTCTCCTTTTAACTCCTCCTTTCAAATGGCATTAACTTTTGGGGCCAACACCATGTCTACTATTGTTTGTAATTAGATTTTTGCATCAAAAGGCATGGGTGGTTGCATGGGAACATCCATGTACCACCCATGTAACGCCTCCTTGGTACTAAGTAACCTCAAAGCAGTGCTTCACGTTGCTTTGCTTTACTTTCGGGGTACATTTCAGTGCAAAACAAGTTTTGCACTGGAAAATAAATAAGGCAAAAAACATTTTGGGCTGGTAAGCATCCCTTTTTTGACACAAACCCATTGCTAAATGTTTGTAAATCTACACCTAGGTTTACTCTTCATGTAGAAGACACCGCTGTTCCCATTTCATGGTCTTTACTTGATGCCTCATCAGCCCTTAACATTAAACAGCTAGTCCATAATGCCACACCTACTGCAAGCCATATGATCAGACTGACTTTATTTCCAATTTCTCCACTTTTCAAGTTTCAACACCTTTACATTTAACCTGGTCCATTCATTCCTTGATTCAATTCAATTTTTCTGCCTAAACCCTTGTGTGTCTGGGGTAGGATCAAGTCCAGCAATCTCATACAAGCACTGGACTCATCAATACTATCCCCTACAGGCACTAGATCAGACAATGTCAGCCTAGTAAACAGCTGACTGCTTCCACCATTAACAAACGTACTACTCTGAAAGCGTATTATTTCCCACATCAGAGGCTGTCAGCCCCAGGGTTCTCCTCAGACTTGATTGCAGAAAAACATAAATGTAAAAACCTAGAAAGAAAATGGCAAAGGAACTCACTACCTACCCTTAGCCAAAGATACAATAAAGCAGTCATCAAAATGTACCAGGAAATTGATAAGATGAGTGCAGGACATTTTCTTTCCCAACAAATCAGACTTGGAACTAATGCCCCAGAAACTATTTTAAGATTGTTAAATCTTTCCTTTGTCCTTCAACTTTCAGTCAGCTATTACACTATCCATTTCTCTATGAAATAATCTCTCCATATTCTTCCATGAGGATTTCCTGGACCGACCTGAAATTCATACATTGACAGAACCATCTTTTCACCCTCCCTTCCCTCTCAGAACCTCCTTCAGTTAAATAACATCTCTTTAACCGTATCAGAACAAGCCATTGTCATCTCTAAGTCATGATCGCCTGAAGACCCCTGTCCACTGCGTATGCTGTCTATGGCTAGTCAGCCCATTAACATTGTGCTGAACTCTTTGTTTAGTTTGTCTCTAAATATGGCCTCAGTTCCTTTAAATCACAAAACATGCCCAAGTGGTCCCCTATTTGAAACAACCCTCTGTTGATCCAGCCATTCTGGCCAACTTGCAGCTTATTCGCTTCTTCCTGCAGTTTCTAAGATATTGGAAAAATAGTTAACACTCAACTTTTGAATTGCTCTATAATCCGTACATCTCAATCAGACTTCTGCCTCAATCACAGCACAGAATCAGCCCTTCTTGAAGTATCTAAATTCCTCAAAATTACCTTGTATCATGGCAGCCCAGCATTCCTGTCATTACATGTTTTAGCTGCAGCTTTTGACCTTGTTTTCCATAGTGTTTCTTTGCTATGTTATGTTATGTAATGGTATATTATGTTATGTAATGTGATTGAGATTTATACAGCCCACAGCTACTCAAAGAGTGTCTCAGCGCTAACCAGACATAATGGCACAAGCAGTGACTGACCTATAAAGATTGCCGAAGTGCCATGTCTTTTATTGTTTCTTAAAAGTAGGGATATCGACTGTAGTACATAGCTACGATGGGAGTTTATTCCATGTAACTGGCCCAAGATAGGAGAAGGATATGCTCCCTGTTAGGAACTCTAGCCAAACATTTAGAAGAGAAAGGTGAAGTTCTGGAAGGTACGTAGTCATGAATCTTTTCTGTCAAATAGCTGGCACCTGGGACATGCAAAGGTTTATGTACCAGGACCATGGATTTCAACAGAATCCTTTTTTTATGAGAAGACAAAGGAGGGCAATTAGATGAGAGGAAATATGTGTTCTCAGGGGAAGATTAAGAAGCACCCGGGCTGCCGAGTTCTGTACCACATGAAGTCTGCCTAGAAGGTAGATAGGGAGACCTAGATAAAGAGCATTCCCGTAATCCAATGTTGAAGTCCTGATTACAGTTCTCTTGGAACACTCTCACAAAAGGGGCAAGATTTTTTTCAGCAGACCAAAGCAGATACCTATCAGTGCCTAGATCTGTGGTTAAAAGGGGAGGGCAATATCAAATGTAATGCCGAAGTTCTTTACTGAGCGCTGTTGAGGATCTGGGAGGTGAGTGTCCTTTGGCTCAAAGGATCTCCATAGGTCTGGTGAAGATGAGCCGAAGACCATAATTTCAGTCTTTTATTTATTTATTTTTTAAATGTTTTTTGTCCTCATTTGCCTGCCCCACAGTCTCCATGAGAAGCGCCACTCCCCTTAGATGTCGTCTGGAAATAGATGTTATTCCATCCCCAACCCAGACATCCCAGACATCAAACAAGTGTAGACCGGCGAGAGACGTTCTCAGGATGATGTTGTGGGAGGAAAGGGAAAAATATGTGAGGGCTCACAACCCCTCGATACTCCATCTTAAACTTGAAAAGCCTTTCGAAAGAGACCACCAAGGCACCTGGAGTATGATGGCATAATCATCGGACCCGGGGAAAAAAACAAAAAAAAAAAAAACACCCCGGAGGCTCAACAGAACCAATTATTTCCACTGGACCAACAAGTTCCAAAAAGAGAGGTTACGTTGATGACACGCTCTGGCCATGTCCACATTTGATGTATCATATAAAGACTCTAGCCAGCCTGCGTGTGATGGTGCCTTCTGGTCTACCCAGAATTTACAAATCTGCCGTCTAGCCAGCAGAATTGCATAAAACAGAAAGCTCTTTGCCTGGCCTATGATATTGTCGTCCACCCCAAATATGATTAACGGCAGAGTAATAAGAGTAGGCTTCTTAAGGATAGAGTGCAAAGTGATCTTAACTTCCTCCCAAAAGGTGCTGATAAATGGACATTCCATAAACATGTGAACGTCGGAGGCTGCAGGAAGATTACACTTATTACATGATTTTCCGGGCTGATATTTAGATAGCCTTTGAGGGGATAGGTAAGCTCGATGGAGGGTAAACAGGTGATTCCGCCTCAACCAAGCCGACTTGACCAGTTTATACAGGAGAGTGAAAGATCTTATCCATATGTCCTCACACTGCATCCCCGTGAGCCCTCCCCATTGTACATCGGGTAGAGTGAAGTCCCCATCCACCTTCTCCAAGATGGCCCAGTACCAAAAGGCTACCTCTTTCCCCCCCACTTGTCTCTCTACCAACTGTTCTTCCAGGAGGCAACTCCTCCCCAAGTGTATCTTTTTCCTAATCAATTCCCGGGACCAGCTGGCTAGCTAGATGTATTTAAATCTGGATAGTGTTGGGCCGACCTTCTCATATAACTCCTCCCAACCCACCAATGCCCCCTCCACTAACAGCTGACCCCACCTTACTATCCCTGCCTCTCTAATAGGTGTTGCAAGACTATCCCTCAGACACGGAGGAAGCCCCAGCGAGTCCCAGATTGGGGCAAACCGAGAATAGTAAGGCAACCCCACCCTTTCTCTGATCGATTTCCACGCATGGGCCAAAGATAGTAAGATCTTTAACCTCACCTTCTTGAAGAATTTCCAGTCTCCAAATTTAAAAAGAAAACCGTCAGGTGGCAAATCAGCCCCATTCAGCATGGCCTTAAACATTTTACCAATCGGTGCACTTGATGGAGCCTTCAACAGCATCCTAGAGTATGATAACTGAAATGCCCAGACATAGTATTGTAGGTCTGGGAGTGTGAGCCCCCCCCTTCTCCCTCCTCCTTCTCAGTTTTTTCCAGGCTAGTCTAGTGGCTTTATAATTCCAAACGAAGGAATTTATGTCTTGTTGACATTTTTGAATTTGTTTCTGATCAAAAGCTAGAGGGATGGTATTAAAAATAAACGTGTACTTGGGAAGGATGGACATTTTTACTAGACTGACTCTCCCCAAAATTGTCAATGGAAGAAAGGCCCAGGCTTTTAATAATGCCCGACATTCTCGTGAAACCCGTTCCAAATTGGTGTAAGCAATTTTACCTATCTCCTTGGTGATCCTGATTCCCAGGTAGCTCATGGATGAAGTAACGGCCAACTTTGGGTTTTGGATGTTCCAGGTCATTACCTCAGTCTTTCCTTCATTGATTTCATATCCCAAAATCTGCCCGCATTCCTTAGCTCTCTTAATAATAACGGGGAGAGCCTGCACAGGGTCCGATGTATAGACTATTATATCATCCGCATAGAGTCCTATCCGCTTAGCCCAACCTCCAAACTCAAAAGAGGGAAGGTTGTTATCATCTCTCAAGATTTGAGCTAAGGGTTCTATATACATATTAAATAGGAGCGGAGAAAGCGGACAACCCTGTCTGGTACCCCTCGTGATTTTAAATTGTTCAATGTGAACTCCATTGACCAGAAGTCTGGCCCTTGAGTTGTTGTAAAGAAGCGAGATGGCACGACTGAAGTTATCGCCTAAATTAAATCTTTTCAGCACCGCGGCCAGGTAGGGCCAATTGACCCTATCAAAAGCTTTGGTGGCATCCAGGGTGAAGGTGGCCAATGGGAGACAGAATGAGGTGGCTATATCTATTGCTCCGACCAGGTCATGGGTAAGATCTGCTAGCTGTCACCCTCTTATAAATCCCTTCTGGTCCTGATGGATTATTGAACCAATCTCACTCCCCAACCTTCCCGCAAGAATGGCCGCAAAGATCTTATAATCATTGTTTAGGAGTGAGATTGGTCAATAGGACCCGCAAACGGCCGGGTCCTTGCCAGGTTTAGGGATCAGCACAATCGTAGCCTCATTCCATGATTCTGGCGGGGCCATGCCATCTAAGAATATAGCGTTAAAAAGGGCAGTCAAAGATGGAACTATAACTGAACCCAAAGCACTATACACCTCCCCTGGAATGCCGTCCGGGCCTGCGGCTTTCGCTCGCTTCAGATGTTTGTGGTAGATGGCTATTGGTAAAAGTGCAGTTGGAAGGGCTAGTGTATACCCTAGTGGGTTATTACGGCCCGAACCAAGATGACCCATCATTTCTGAATAAAATTCAGAATCACTTGATCTCATGCCAAGACCCCATTGTCTGGGTGGGAGATTTTAATATTGTCTTAAATCCCAAGCTGGACAAATCATTTAACTCAAGAGCAATAACTCCCTCTAAATCCAGGCAAACTCTTATATCTATTTTGTTGAATCTGGGGTTGGTGGATGAATGGAGGCAGAGAGCGGGCAATATTCTAGGGGTCTCCTTTCATAACTACAAGTACAAACACAAGTCAAGAATTGACTACCCCTTCTTCAGTTATAAGCTGAAGGATGATTTGAAGGATATAACATATATTCCCTCTCACCTCTCTGACCATTCTGCTACTGTCTTCACCCTGTCACACCATCAGCAGAGTAGGCAAAACTCTTGGTCCTTTGATCGGGCGATTCTGCTTGAAGAAGATGAAATCTGCTTCCTTGTTGCTGAGGCACGCATATTTTTGGACATCAATATAAACTTAGCTTCAATAGTCACTGTATGGGAAGCATTGAAAGCCTTCCTAAGAGGCTGCATAACAAACAGAGCTTCTTATAGGTGTAAAGCTTATAGAACAGCAGTCACCAACATAGAGCAGGAACTCAGTCAGATAGAGTTGAAATTCGGGTCACTCTCGGCAGAGGACCAGGAGAAGCGGGTAGCGCTGAAGGTAAAGCTTGAAAACCTACTTCAGGACAGGGTGGCCAAGAGATGGTAGGCATCTAAGCTTTCACATTTTGAATATGGAGAGGCGGCTGGTAAAATCTTGGCTTGGAAAATAAAAACAGACCAGGCCAAGAAATATATTAAGGAAATAAAAATGGTAGGGGAAGCCAGGGTCAGATCCACCACCACAGAAATAGGGATCGCCTTTCAGGAGTTCTTTCGAAACATCTACAAGGAGGATATTGTCGATGACCAAGTGGCTAGGGAGGCTAGGGAGGCATGGTTAGACCAGGCCCACCTCCCTACCTTTTCGTCAGACCAGCGTGACCACTTGGAGACCAAAATAACAGAGGCCGAAGTTAGTAACATAATTTCAGTCTTATCTGGGTTACATTTTAGCTGATAAATGACCAGCAAATGAAACACCTAAGAAAGGCACTTTTTAATATCCTCCCCAGCAAACTCTTCTGCCTTCCCACATAAGGAGAGAAGCTGTGTGTCATCTGCATAGGATTACCTAGGCTCCCAGAGACTCCGCTCATACTGCTAATGGTGTAAGGTAAACATTAAACAAGGCAGGGTTTAATGCCAGGCCCTAAAGTACTCCAACCACCAGTTCACACACTTTGATAGAAAAAGGAAACATTCAAACCTTTTGGCTTCTTTCATCCAAAAAGTAGGTCAGCTAATTCAGGACTATATTCTTCATGCTAATTGCGTGGAGGCGGTCAAGCAATCTTTGATGTGGGGACAGTATCGAAGACCACCGGTAAGTCCAATATGATCAAGATGGCCTTGCCTCCTGTATCTAGGGTGACCCTTAAATACTCAACAACTTCTAACAGAGCTGTTACAGTGCTGAAGTGGGGTCTAAAGCCTGACTGGCTATGGTGTAGGAGATTGTTCCTCTCTAAAAATTCTGAACGTTTTGAGTTGACAAATTTTACCGACACTTTTGAGAAAGCAGGGAGAGGGGAAATAGTTCTATAATTTGAAGGTATTTTGGCATCTGCTGTGGGTTTTTTAAAGTGATAGTAGTGTTATGGATAGCAAGGTTTGCCACCTTTAAAAGTTGGAGTTCTCCAGTCGTGTGGGGCTGCGGTGGCTCGTTGTACGATTTTTGCACTTTTCCAATGTGGGACTCATGCCTGATAGTAATGAGGTGTTCAGCAATCTATTTACCATTGGGTTAATGAGCTGGGCTACTTTGGCCAGTATTGAGGGAGACCAAAGGGTCCGAAAGAGATCCCGACTTCAGACTTTTGATAACAGTCAATAAGTCCTCTAGAGACATAGGATGGACATTGCAAAAATTAGCAACTTCAGGCATTTTGGATCTGCGCTACATTGGATCCATTCTTGTCTCTTAAACAGATGTCAAACTGTCTAGCTTCCCTCTTTATCATTCTCCACAATGGCTCTTAAACATTGAGTAGAGCAGGATTCATGCCTTAGCCCTACTCTTTACAACGTGAACTGGGAATCCTGCCCTACCTCATCATTTTCAAGAACGGCCTCAAAAGCTTCACCTCTAGTTTGGATACTCATCTAGATTGCCATTCCCCATTTTACAAAGTACAGTTTTATGATCTGTTCAAGCTAAGAAAAATCTCATAAGACACTAGCAAAATCACAACCATTCATTGTCTCAGAAGAGATAGTGCTAATTTGTCACAAGATTCAGACAACTCTGCACCGCAAATCTTTTGCATAAAAAAGGCATGCTAGTGCTCACTAAAACACAGCTATAGATATACCAAATAGGTAAAGCAGAGGGTGCAATGCAAAGTTAGAACAATTTTTCTTTTGCAGTATCATTGTACTGATGAACTATCATTCACCATCATTGCAACTAGTTTGTGACACTTAAAATGTCAAATTACTGGTTTTCATAGAAAACAAACAAGCTAAATATATGTGTTAAAATGTTTCTATGGAATTATTAGACCCTAACTTTCTATCCGTCTGCAAATAATATGTTTTTAATCTATTTCTATCAGAGATCACCCTAGATGGGGGGCTTCAAACACTGCGTTGGCTAGGTGGCTTCCACCAATGTATGAAGATGGAATCGCAGAACCAAAGGGCTGGAATTCTAATTTCCTGTACAATGGCTATCAGTTGCCATTGGTAAGTACGGCAGTAATATAATTAATGTAATGCTTATTTTCTCTGTTGTACCCAGGTTAGATGTCATCATGAAGCAGGCCAATTCAGAAGTAAAGTAGGTTTGCCTGGAAAACTATTTATTGTACCTAATTCCCATAAATATATTCTAAGGGTGCATTAGGTTCATGTGCAGTGTCCCTATTTGCACCATGGTACACATTTAACTAGGTGTGATAGGTGCAGATAGGGGCAGTGCGCCCTCATACAATCAATGTGCTGCCACCAGGGCAGTGACAAATGCAGGGGTACCCGGAGTGGCTCTTTGCAGCAGCAACCTTGCTTTTCACATTGTAGATCTCAAACAGCCTGCTTAACAAAGGGGGGGAGAGGTCCCTCTGAAGGTGATTGCACTGAGTAATTGCACCTCCCTGCAGAAGGATCTTGGGAGGAAGGTCCATTCCACTCCCTTTCCCCCCTTTCAGGGAGCAGCCTTGGGAGTGAACTAACTGTGCGGCAGCTCACTATGGCACACAGTCAGTGTATGTTCTGAGAGCATATTTGCCTTTGGGCTCACTTCCATATTATGGCACAGAGGCAAAGTGTTTCCCTCCTTTACATGGGACCTGGTCCCCCTTCACAAGGGAGAATACCCCATTACGATCATAATGGAGCTATATGTGCTCTGGCGCTATCTGTATTACAGAAGGGGTTCCACAAGCACTGGTGCCTTTTTTTGTAATACCATAATGTCATGGGCTGGAACCTAGCCTGCTTTACAAAGCGGGACAGAAAATGCCCTGCAGCTGGGTTTAGTAAATGATTGCACATGTGTAAATGGACCGACGCCCCTTTAGCATTGTTCTGGGGCTGGCGCTAACTGTATCACAGAAGTGACTCCTCAAGCCTTTGTGGAGCCTTCTGTGATACCAAAGTGCCTCAGGGTGCAGAAAGCACCCTTGTATTGAACTTCATACTGAGAGCAGGTCCTGGAATGCCTAGGAATCTCTTGACCTCATATTTCTACAGTGGTTATCTTTGCACCCCAGGCTTGCATATTGTTTGAGGTGAAGTCACTTCTTTCCATTGTTTCCTCTTTGTTAGTGGTAAACACTCCGATGGTATGGAGGATGCCCCCAAATGTGCTCTGATGAAAATCCTTCTCAAATGATTCTTTGGTGTCGAAACGTCGATAATCATGTTTGGATTGAGCTGCTAAGAAAATGCTGTTGAACAAGGAAACATATAGACTGATCTCATTATCATTAGTGATTCTCTCTGTGATTGGCAGCCAATCTTCTGGTTTTATCTAAAGCTGTTTATTTTCTGTCACTTGGTCACCACTTATGCACTGCACAATTTCAAGTTTTCATTTGAAGCACCACACATAGAGACATATTTTTTTAGGTGGCACAATAGGTCCCAGGATGCTTGTTTCTGGTCCAGGGAAGACCTGGTTTGGCAGTTCAGGCTAGACTGTTGCCATAAGGACTGATTTGCATATGGCTGGGTCTGAACTGAGGTAGCAAAGTGAGCTAAAAAACGATGATGGATTCAACCCAGATCTGTGACTGGGGGAGAGTGTCTGAAAAGTTTCAGTGCTTTGTCCATCATCTCCTTGTGTTTGCTTTGTTCACCTTAAGTTGGCAGGGAATGCCCATACCTGGGTCCCTTGCTCACTTTGCTTCTGGATTCAAGCTAGCCTGGCTGATGAGGGGTGTTACTCTGAAACCGGTCCAGGATGCTTGTTTCCGGTCCAGGGAAGACCCAGCTTGGCAGTTGAGACTGGACTGTTCCCGTGAGAAACAGGGTCAAGACTGATTTCCATATGACTGGGTCTGAACTGGGTGGTAAAGTGAGCTAAAGAACGATGATGGATTCAACCCAGATCTGTGATTGGGGAATGTGTATGTAAAGTTTCCGCACTCCGTCCATCCTTTACTTGTGTTTGCTTCTAGACAGTAACACAAAGGGGGCTTAGGTGTGGACAGGATGGGCCATCCCTGCAATATGACTGAGGATGAGCTGTACCCAGCTCCACTTGCATATTGCAGAGCTTTGCTGCCTACACACACAAGCAAACCTGACACCAAGTCTGAACTGTCTTTTGTACCCCCCCCCCCAGACAGTGTGGAGTCTTGATAGGTGAAGGGGAAGAACTTTCGAGACACAGATGTGGGGGTAGGACAGGAAGAGCACCCCACAAAAATGCTGGAACCATGTGTAAATATTGAGTATCCAGAGCCATGCTTCAGAACACTACCGGACTTGTGGAAGTTACAGAAGATGGACTGCCAAGCTTCCAGAGGACTGCCCTGCTGCTTGAAGGACTTCCCTGCTGTCTGAGAAGGAAGACTGGACCTGCATACTTTCATCTCAGGCTAACCAGAGTGATTTTAAGGCTCACCTCATTTGTGTGCTGCATGGAAACAACAAGGTTCAGAGGCCTCCCTGGAACTACCCAGCTAACCTTCTGCAATTGGACCTGCCTGGATCTGCTTATGGACCAGCTTAACTCGTGGCCTCTGCTGGAGTGTGTCCCTGAACCCCAAAAGGTGCCATCCTAAGTCCCAGACCCTTGGCTGGCCTCAGAGTGTATTCCTGAAGTAAAAGTGAAAATCCCGAATTTTAGGCTCCTTGTGACCATGAACGGTCCGTTTTTGCCAAAACTCTGTAAATTAGGTTACACAGGTGCCTTTTTTCCAGATTATAATTCCCATTACCTAACAATTCAAAATATTTAGACCAGAATCTTTTGCTTGAAATAGTAGATATGTGGGCTAGTAAAGTAAGCAGTAAACGAAGTTCAGTTATGTAATTTTGGAATTGAAATTTTAGCAATATAGTGTGCAGGTGCCTTATGTTAGCAAATGCGTCATTTTGTTTTAATTGATTTGTCTCTATTCCTTACCTTTCCAATACGAAAATAATACAAATAATAATGAACCTGGCTAATATGACGGTGGGCTACAGATATAAAACTATGGCCAAGATACAAGTGTAATAGAGGTTCTTTAATAAGCGTGTTTACTGGATATTTACGTAAAAAGGTTATTTCAATTACAATACACTAAACACATATAATGTTGTTCCATTCATTGTTCATTGTGATGTTTTAATGGCTATCTGTGTGAGATGTAATATGCAAATACCGTTTATATAACGTGATCTATTTCATGATATTTTTTTGTTTCATATACAATTGAAACATATATTTTAATTATACGTGATTAGTGTTCTCAATTTTCTTTAAAATATTTAATTATTTACAACAACATGTGCTTTCTTGCTCATTTTTACATCTGATGGGTGATCTGCATTACACGTAAAGAATGGAGCATCATTGCTGTCTTCTCGGGCCGTTTACAGCAGAAAATACTCCCTGCGGAAGGCTTTTACCACTGCTAATGGCCTACTCAGAGATAAAGAGCCCAACACCGTGTGTATATATTTTTTGCACCTACCGCAGTCCTCTCATTCGAAATAGACAAATAAATACATCCACTGCGCCCGCCTACTTCATTGCCACTAGAGCTAAAATACTGGCAAATCAGTTCAGTTTGTTTTAGCCTTCTAAATATTTTGATTGGCAGGGCCAATCTCAGGGTTTCACACAGTGTGCTAAGATTATGACAGATTCCTTCTAAAGGGAATATTTTGCCCTACTTGTGATGTGTGCTGAGGTATTGAAATAAGGTATTCTGTCGCTCAGCTTTTAATTGATTGATGGTTGCCAGGAAGCTTTCCTCTGAAACAAGTAGAGGATGCAGGTTTTAACAAGGCAAGAAACCCTTTCGGGTCCTGGCAATTTATTGCAAACGAATTTCGAATTCACGTGGGAAGAATTTGTCAGTGCATTATATTGGCGAAAGGGTTCAGATGTTGTTGGCATGTTTAGATAACAGTTTTTGTTATACAGTATAGCATTTTCAGACTGGTAATTCTGAATATGACATTCACATATATGATTTTGAAGAAGGATGCTTACTTTTGCATTCATCATACACTTTTAGACAGCGGATGATGGCACAGGGGTTTCTGTCTGAATGAGAATGCTACACAAACGTTGAACCGAACAACAATATACACTGATTGATGTCTTTTACCGATAACTTTTAGTAAAGAAACAAAAAAAGTGTTATCTATGAATCATTATATGCACATTGTAAGGGTACGTGACAGCCTGATATTTTGAAACATAAGACCGAGCTTAGTCCGAGAGAGTCCCATTCGCACACCACAGAAAACAACGGATAATGAGATTTTGCAATGTCAATCATTTATATGACTGAGGTGCAAAATAACCTCCTGACGAATGCGGTACACGAAAACAGTTCAGCAGCAAGCACTTGCAATGCAATCAGACTCACATTTGCGAAAGTTAGAGCTATTTGCGTTGTAGATGATTTTGTTTTCTACTTATGTTATTTTTTTGTAGTGGTGTGGATGTATTTTGTTTGTAGTGGAATTATGTGCTTTGAATTGGAATTGTTAGTTGTTGAATTGTGGGGTGTGGAATTGCGTGGTGTGTAGTGTATTTGTTTATTGGAAATATGTGGTACGGTGACTAGATAGGGGTGAGAGCTGTATGTAATAGATAGAAAGTAAGATTGAGAGTGATAGGTAGTTTGGGCCTTATTTATGAGACCTTGCGACAGTTTTGCGCTTCCGTTGTGTCACTTTTTGTGACGCATTGGCGGCGTAAAACATGCCTCCTGTTGCTCCCTATTTGCAAAGTGACGCATCTAAGCAGATACGTCACTTTGTAAACCCCTGTCACTTTGTAAACCCCTGCGCTACATTATTCCTGCGTCTTGTATAATGTATGCATGGTGGGCGTTCACACGTAAGTAAACCTCGTAGAAGTGACGCAGTGAAATCTAGGAGATTTCACTGCGCCACTTCTAGGGTGCAAATGCATCAAAATCTTACGCCTGCCTCACAGTAGGCGTAAGACTGACACAGGCCCTTTCACATGGGGCTTGCCCCATGTGAAAGGACACATTTCTGGAGTTGCGTCACTTTTTTGACACAATCCAGCAATGCGTCACTTTTGCGCCTACAGATGCGTCAGAAATAATGACGTATCTGTAACTCCTTGCGACATGATGCGTCATACAGTAAATATGACGCATCCATCATGCTGCAAGGAGGGCACACTGAGAAGTGACGCATCACTGCTTTCACGCAGCGATGCGTCACTTCTCATAAATGAGGACCTTTGTGTATGAAGTGGAGAATGAACTCTCGATAGAGTATTGTATTTTAATTCTAATTGCATTTATATAGCACTTACTACCCTTGACGAGGCGTCAAAGCGTTTTTTTGGGCGAGTAGCACGCTACTCCGGAACCCATAAAGGATTAATGGTGAAATTAGTATAGTGAAATATGATATTCATTTGAGCGGTGGATATGTTAGTCTACTATTTGGATTGAGAAGGATAGTGGAGGAATAAAGGAGGAAAAAGTTTTGCATTTATATAGCACTTGCCACACCAATGAGGCGTCAATGTGATTCTAGACGAGCAGCACGCTACTCCAGAACCAAAAAGGATTAGTGGTGAATTAGTCTGGGGCACTATGAAATACATTTGGGTGGTGGACATGTTAGTCTGTTATTTGGATTGAAAAGGATAGTGGCGGGATGGAAGAGGGAAGGGTTTGCGTTTAAGTAACGCTTGCTTCCCCTGAGAAGGTGTCGAAGTGCTTTTTGGTGGGATTCATGCTACTCCGGAACCCAAACAGGATTAGTGGGGAGTTAGTATGGGTAAATATGAAGTTAATTTGAGTGGTGGACATGTTAGTCTGTTATTTGGATTGAAAAGGAATAGTGGAGGAATAGAAGAGGGAAGGGTCTAGAAATTGGGTTTTGGGGAGAGTTTATAGCAGTAGGAGGGGGTTGGGATGAGTTAAGGGGTGGAGGGGGAAGAGTCAGAGGGGAGGGTTTATGAAGACTTGTTTGGGTGATCTGAATAGTAAAAAAGGTATGAGATGATGCACGGAGGGGTAGAGGAGGGAAGAGTCTAGAAAGGGTTATTTTGTGGTTCATAGTAGTGGTATGGGATGAATGAGAGAGTGGAGGTAGAGGATATATTGAGAGTGGTATATGGTGAGAAATAGGGTTATGCATTGGATATGCTGAATTTGAAGCAAAGTAATAAATAAAGAGATACATAAGTAGACAGAAGGTATATTATAAGTACATGAGAGGTGTATATGCATAAGGAAAGTAATATATGTAGATTCAAGTTTGATTTAATAAACACAGATTGTCAAGTGTTGTTAATGTATTTGCTTTCTATTTTTGTAATTCAATACTGAACAAATTGTAGATAAAGAGTTATGATAAAAGAGTCACTTATTTACGCATTCACTTATATTAAACATAGAAAAATGTAACTATAAGTAATGTGTACATTTTAAAGCAGACGTAATGAAGATCTATATCCTTAAAAATGTTATTATACATGATTATACAAATCAATACACATATGCAGGTACACACCTATAGTCCAAATAAATGCTAATATATGGAGGGAAATGCCGTATATTTATGTTTGAGTATGGTGGTTATGTGGGGAAAAGCAAATTCTTTAGTAGTCTTTTGAAGATAAGGTTATTTTGAGTGGATCTTATATTTGGAGGTAAAGAGTTCCATAGTTTGACTGCTTAAAGAGAGAAGGATGTACCGCCCATGGCTTTTTTCTTGTAAGGTGGGAATTTGAGGCACGGTGCCGGTGTAGAGTGGAGGTTCCTTGTTGAATGTGTTTTGTGATTTTTTTCCTGATGAAGAGCGGTCCCGTTACATGTATAGATTTGTGGGTGATACAAAGCAGCTTGAAAGTGGATCTTCTGGCAACCAGTGATCAGTGTAGGGCTTTCAAGGAAGCGGAGATGTGGGCTCGTGGTTTTATATGTATGAGTAGTCTAGCAGCCACGTTTTGAATCCGTTGTGGTCTTTTCATAGTTGTTAAAGGTGATCCATGGTGGAGGCTATTGGCGTAATCGAGTTTGGACAGAACAAGAGAGATGGTAGCCTGGACCTTGGATGGGAATTGCAGGTAGGGGAAGATGCGTCACAGAGTTTTTATAGTCAAAGCTTGATCTTTCTAATTTGTTCACTTAGACATTCATTGATAGTTTGGAGTCCATGGTCATTCCAAGGTTTCTTACTTCCTTCAATAGTTTAGGTGGTGTTCCCCGATCATCAGGCCATGTGGCAAGCGGGTCATAATTGTTCCAATCGCCACACATGAGTATTTCTATTTTGAAAACATTCAGTTTGAGATGGCTCCATGCCATCCATTGATCCACAGCTCTTGAATATTTAAAAATTGGTGATTTTTCAATGTCTTGGGGAATTCCAGAGTGACTGTGTTACTTCAAAACTTTGAATAGGAGGAGTTGTCCTATGCAGATTCTATTTATCTGATGGACAATGATTTAATGGAACACTTGGACAGAGTAGAATGTACAATTATAGGACTTGCTCACCTGGGCTACAAATTTTATTTAAAAAAATCCCAAAATGCCCCCTCAATGTCCTGTTTCTGGGATATAAGTTGTCAAGTGAAGGCAAAAGCCTGACGGCACATTTCTTACAGAAATGTGAATTGCTCCAACCTCCAACAACTCCGAAAAGACTATAATCCATTTTAGGGTTTTAAAATTTTGGCAGAACATACACTTTGGATTATGCAGAATGAGTAAAACCAGTCTACGATTTAATTAGACAATATTTTTCAAGCAACCATTAGACACAGCAACATACAAACATTGTACGCTCTGTACAAGCTGACTTGATAGCTTCCAAACATTTACACACACATGTAAATATGACTAACCTGGTGATCTGCATAGTTGCTGGACCAACTGGGTATACATACATCACGTTCAATGAAGGTGATACAGTACCAATTGCATACAAATCACATTTGTACACAAATGCTGAAATGCATTTTACACTGTCTAAAAACATTCTCACAACAGTACAGACTGCTGTAGTGAAAGAGAGAGCAAAAGCACAGGAGAAACGCATAATTGTTGTGACCCCGGTACTGACCTTAGAGGCCTTACCAAAGCGAGTGTTCCAAATGCCAAACCATTACATCCATGATGGATTCAATGGGCTAACTCTCTCACTGCAACAGATGTAGATTACAGATTTTTTTCTACATTACAAACTCAAGCATTCTTGCTGTGCGAACAAGAATATCCGCTGCAGAATGAAATAACGCCTCTAGATCGATATGATTACATCATCTACACTGATGGGTTTGCTCAGCCTGCAGTAGGGACAAGACACAAATATTCTGCGGCATGCGCAATCGTAAAGGGGCCCATGCATAACGAAAACTTCCATCCTGAAAAAGCACACATGCAATCCCTAGGGGACTGTACAGCACATACTTCAAAGCCCTGATACTGGCTCTACAAAATATGGATCATGGATTCCTCATACTTATAGAGTGTGATTCATAGTACTGTGTCCAGTCCTAAAATGAATATCTTCACTATTGGGGCCAGAATGGATTTCGAAATTCCAAGGGTTGCACAATCAAGTGCAAGCTGCTTTGGGAACAGGTGGTAAAGCTGAAAGAATGCTTGCCACAGGCTCATGGTATCCACACAGTCATCAAAATGTTGCCGTTCAATTTGCAGGGAATTCCATGGCTGCAATCACTCTTTCTAGTACTAGATTAGACAAAGACATCATGGATGCTGTCAATGCTGCTCTTAATGACATACACCTGCGAAAGGCTTTCCACTTAAATACTCCTACAATTTAGATTCATAAAACATTCTGTATGTTTGGATTCCAGGAGTGGGGGATAAAGGTATACCAAACACTGATTGCAGATTGGGTTTAATACTAGTCACACATGAGGGTCTGGGTTCAGCACACACTGGGGTTACTGCTACATTTTCATTATTGAAGCACTGCTATTGGTGGCCTAGTCTAACCAAACAGACCAAGAACTTCATCCTTAAATGTGACATTTGCCAGCAGATGAAGGGTTCAACCATAGCACGTCCTCCACAGACCCCTCTATTGATTTCAGACAAGCCTCTAGCAGTTGTTTATTTGGATCACTGCAGCTCCTTATACTCAGACAAGGCTTGCAAGTATATCTTGGTGGCAGTGGATTCATGCTCTAGATTCCTGTTATAAAGGATTTGTGAGCCTTTATCAGGACATACACAATTGGCACACTACATTCTGACCAGGGTCCGGCGTTTTGCTCTCAGGCTTACAAAGAAGTCATGGAAAGTTTGGTTGCGGCCTAGCGGTACTCCACCCCTTATCATCTGGAGGGAAATTCGATAGTTGAGAGGACAAACCTTGACTTAAATCAGTCATTAACAGCAAGGGTATTAGGCCATTGTCGCAGTTGGGTCAATCACCTATATGGGGTCCAGAGGGCACTCAATAACATGCCAAGAAAATCCATGGGTGGTCATACTCCATATGAAATCCTGTTTGGACTGAGAATGTGGGTCCCAGACCTCGATAAGGTCAGCTCAATGGTGGTGTAACCACCATTTGACATCAATGAACGTTTGGCTGTTTTACAGAAATTCAATTAATTCCAGGGTGCACAAAGCAACGTCCAAGTAAAATGCGCCGCCACTGAAGAAATGAAAGTTGTTCCAGCAAAGGCCTGGCTGATTCCCGAAGGCTGGGGATCTGGTCAGGGAAGATATTGTGTACAAGAAGGAATTTGGGCCATTTTACAGAGCGCCTGTACCTGTCATGTACCAAAACTGTACTTCTTCTTCCTCCTGCTGGCCGGAAAAACTAAAAGTTTGTCTCCATAGATCTGATCAATCGTACTATGTGGCTGATTCTCAACAGTAGGCTGCGTAGGGTAGCCGCCGCACTCCTCTCACTACCGTTCAGGAAGTTCAGATGGAAGCTTTATTATCTAAAGAAGATTCCTCTCTCCAAAGAGACACTGTAAACAACAATTAAGTGTTTCTTCTTTCTGTTGAAACAACTACAACTGTACAGTCAACTAATACAGAAACACAAATTTCAATCCGAAAAATTGATGACTTCTACGTGAATATGCCACAGATTGAGTCATCTCCCACTTCTACAAAACCTGCTGAGCTGCCAAAAATAGACCCAAAGGTGTCTGGCTACTTCATGGACTATGACAACTTCTCATCAGATTCAACTGAACATGAAATACCATCACCACTGCCTCTTCCTTTCAGGCTACAAATGCTTCCTCTCTATCTAGCTGAAAAATACATACTTTGTTACTCCTTGGCTACACCTCTGGGTTACCATTGTATGACTACTCCTGGTCCTTTAGTTATGTTTTGTGACTGTCTTTTTCCTGCTTCTGAATGGACACTATCTCCCAGAATGCTCTGCAGTATAACTTGTGAACTTGGTACTGAAACCACATGCATTATCGCACTGTGAGCAGGGGGACCTGTCCCTGGTGAACATTACAGCAGTTCCAGTTCTGGAAGGAATTGTGTGGGACAGGATATCATATGATGTGTATGGTCCTACTGAACTTTTACAAATACTGTGTTGGTTTAAAATTTCCTTAAATATTATCATCACCTCTAGTACTTTCTCTGATGATTGGGACATTGAGACAGTGCACAATTTGCTTGCAGATTTAGAACAATCAGCTGCATTTTCTTCTGATGAAGTGTATGATGGTCCATCTAATTTCAGTGATATGTACTGTTATCAATATTATGGTCACTATTTTTTACACAAAGCAAGTATTCCAAATGCTGTTTATAATTACACTCAATAGGAACGCTGCCCAACACCACGGAAAGGTGGTTCAAAAACATTTGCACACACTTTTGTTTATTTTTCAGGATTTGATCCAGACTCTTACAACTATAGGCTTGCACCTACACCTGCAAAGAAAAATATGCTGACAAACACTAAGCTGATATACTCTGCTTTCTTTCTATCCCCGCTGTCTATACAGGGTTTTGACTTTTGGAATGACACCATAGACACAAAATCTGTTTGAGGAACAAAAAGACTGACAGGTTCAGGGAACTGAGGCTTTGTTTAGAGAATGCCTCATTCCACATCATATTATTTTCCTGAATAAAACAGCGCAACAAACTTCCTGTCTTGGAATAGCCAAGATGAAGGATTTGAATACATCTTGTATTCCCGCATTCTCACGTTTTGAGAACTGACAGCATTTCACACAATACAGTGAGGTTACATTAGATGCCATGATACAAAATAGTTCTTATGATTCATCAGACCCCAATTGGAAGGGTTGGTTGGTTTGGCCTGTGGACACTAATGGGCGTCAGTCTAGATTCCTGGGAAATGCAGAGGGGTTTAAAATAAATAGGCCTGACCAGCGATATGTGGAATCAGAATAATTAGGGTGGTGACAGCATATAGTGTTAGGATGTTGTGTCTTGATTGGCTAAAAACCTCCACACTTTCTCAGGTGAAGGAACACTTGTCCCTGCTTTCTGGTTACATGGATCGCAGGAATTTCTTGTTAGGTACCCGGAACCCACATCTAAAGCTCTTGTTGTAAGCAATATACAATGAGGTATGGAAAGTTTCTCAACAGAAGGCTGCTGAGAGACAGAGCAAGATTAATAGGATTAACTTAGAAAAGGCTTTGGCTGTGGTTGACAATGGTATGACCACATTAACATCCCGGATATATTCACTGGGCAACTAGTATCTTCTGCAATTGACATAATACAGCAAGATATGTCCATCTTACTGCATGGACAATCTCAACTATGGCCCATTGTATTATTAAGCTGGATGTTGCAAACATTACATTCTGGCCATGTGCCGTGGCATTATAACAACAGCACAAGCCTGTTTTCTGCATACGAGCTGACTGAAAGACAGATATTAATGGCATGGAGAGATGCAAAGTATACCATGTTACACATAGAAAAGTTAGACCAATTGCCTTTCACTGGGGCTGAGACACCATCCACAGACTGCATAATCCATGGTTATCTCTCCCTACGGGTCACGACTTTCCAATTTTAATATTGTCTACAATACCACCAAGAAGGCAGTTGAAGCGCTAGGGGAAGGTTATGTGCATTAATACTCGGAATTAACATTTAGGTTTAGATGCAGATATGGGGACAAAGACTTTTTCCTTAGCAGTTCCAAAGGTGAGGATTCTTTGAGTGGGTCCTTAGTATGTAAGGACATTTCACATCATGGGGCAAGCAATGCTTCAGTTGCTTAATTTGTCCTGTTATCTGAAGGGTTGTCCAGCTGCCGTGATTCATCCGGTTATCAACCTACTCTTGGATGAGAGGTATTTGATGCTGAATTCAAGGTTGAAGTGGAATGGAACCAGGCATTGCTTATCTGGTAACGGTTAATTCCATAGTCACTTGTTTCACACAAAACCACCTGCCCGCACAGTTAGGATGGTAACGCTATGGCCTTCAATACATGTTTCCAACATACAATTTGATTCTCTGAGCAAACTGAAAGCCATGCTATTTCAAAAAGATGTGGCCTTAACATAAGCCAGAGCGATGTTTGATATCAAGGTTGCAAGGTCCCCATCTGAGATACAGACTCTACTCCATACTATCTTCCACTGCATTTTAGGAAGCTGGTCCACTGTACCTTTAATATATCTGATACAAAGGGAATAGCACACATTTTTTATGTGTTGGCTCTGGACTGATTAGCACCTTTCAGACGATTTCCAGAGTTAAACCATCTTTTATACACTCCGTGTTTGTAAAGTGTATTTGGAGGTCTCCCGCTTGTGTCGCTACATGTGACAGGAATTCAGAGTTTACTTTTTCTGCTCCGCAATAGACTTCGCAGCTTAACCCAGAATGGACACAGCACTGGCTGTGCTGTGATGCCGTGAGCGCATGATACACTGCTTTGCCACACCTTAGCTAGGAGAATGGAATGAGCACTGGTTCGTATCGTTCAGGCATGTTTGGCTCCATTGCGTACAACCTATATTCCGCTGGCTGTTTTGCAGCCATGAATACATATTGGATTTATGTCTTGGATCACAATCGGTTATGCCATTGGACATTGAAGTACTGATAGACTCCTTGAAGGCCCATGGGTATTCTTGTCCTGAGTGTACTCCATTGCTGATGAATGCATTCATCGAGCCACCCTGGGATGCTTTGGCTCCTAGTGAACTGGAGACCGGCTCTGCAATAAATGTATAGGATGCAGACCCTCTCTCAGCAGCTGCTGTTGAAACTGGATGGAACCACCTTTGCTCCATAAACCTGCTTCGAGGTGCACCTCTGGGAATGTTGTCTGCAGTTGCATGCAATGCCAATGTTGCGACTATCACTCAGACCACATAAACAATTGGCTTTTCCGTGTGGTGAGAAAGATTTGGCCTGTTTTTTAAACAAAATGAATCAAAACAGTTTTTTCTTTCTTTTTCTAGGCACCATGGCTTTGTGAGTGCTTGAGATTTCAAATAGTACACCTGAATTTGGAGTGGTGCACTACCCAGGTGGTCAATTCAATAAGTATGTTCACTTGTGAAGTTGTATCAAAAATTAGTTCTTTATTTTCAAAGTCATCCGACAAAACTCAGTTCCAGGCAATGCGTTTCGTTCATTACACAATTAACTTCTTCAGGGCTGAAAATTACAATACATGAAATAAATATACGTACAAAACATCTAGACATACTCAATTACGTACAAAATGCTACAACGGAAATGGGGGCAAAGGGGCATGTGGGGAACAGAAATGAAAAAGGAAGCAGGGGTAAATAAAGGTGGGAGCGGGGAAAGGAAGCAAATGGACATGAACATGTGGACATATACAGTATGGCTAAACCGTCCCTTTATTCTAATGTTGTTATAGACCCTGTGGCCTGAGACTGAAAAGACATAAGTATCTGGGTGACATGGTAATGGCAGTTCAGGGCGTGATCTAGGACAACTGTTGGGGCCCGACAAAGCAAGAAATAAGTTGAAGTTAATAACACTGAGGCATACCTGTGAATGAGCTTTTGCAGGACATCAATAGGTATATGTTAAGGCTGAACAGTCACTCTGTGCTGGTATAGGTGTGTCCCCTGTGGCCTAATGCGATGGAAGGCTGGCGACAAGTGTCTTGTGGTGGGAAATCAGGGCAATCAGAGTGTGATCAAGGGGTGGTGATGGCAGAAAGGGAACCACATACATGAATGTGTGTGTGTGGCAAAAACTCAAAAGGGAGAGAGAAGGGATTAAAGGGGGAGGGTGACTGGAGCAAGGTGCAAGAGGGCGAGATCTGTACATACCGATCGTTGTTCGGTGGGACAGCAGGAGAGAATTGTGCTTTCTGCAGCCGTGTCCTAGGGTCGCGTGGTGCGATTCCGCTCCGTTGAGCTCGTCTGGAATAGTTACAACCGGGCATCAGTGCCGCTGGTTGTCCGTGGTCGTGGATGGGTTATGGCCTCCTTGATAAGGGCCAAGGTCCGTGGGATCTGGCGGGGGCACAAAATGCAGGACTGAGAATGTGGGGAGAGAACAAAGAGGATGGTGGTACGTAGAGCAAAGGGCTGGGCTAGTGATAAGAAAGGGTGCATGTGCAGAAGTGGAGGAACCGCCGTGTAGGGTGCATGTCTGCCAGGGTAGGCAGCCAGAGGGGTGAACATGTTTTCCCTGCATGGGGCGAAGTCGGGAAAGATATGTAGCGGGTTGTGCCTAGGGTGTACGGCACAAGCGGGGTGGCAAGGTTCGTAAGGCCAGGGCAGGGAGTTACAATAACGGACAAGCCGGCAGCTGCATCTACCGGCATGGTGGGGGCTGAAACCGGCAGTGTAACCCCCGTATCCGCTGGGGAAAAGTGCGAGAAAGGGCGCATGTGTTAAAAACAGGGAGAAGATGGGGTGCATGTATTAAAACCGGGATAAAGAGGAACAAAAGGAAAGAAAAAAAAGAAAACATATAGTAAGGGATTCAGGACTCATTGTCAGGGAACCTGAATCGATGAATAGAGTGGGCACCGTGCAGTGGTCCTGAGCAGAGCGGGACCCCATTTATGCAGTGCGGCATAGCATTACAAGATGATACAAAAAGAGAGCAGTGAGTGAAACCAGGGAAGAAAAAGGGATTGGCGTGCGCATTGGGAAGCTGCGGGGGGATGTAGGTGAGAAGGAAACCAAACGGAAGGATGGATGCTCCTGTACAGCCTAGTGAGGTGTCACGTAGAGGATCAAGGGACCCCCTCGAAGCGCTGGATGTGCGTGCTGGCACACGGGCGGTCACGATGTATTATGGACCCATTACCACATGTACAGTGGTCTGTTGGGCAAAGATAGAAGTGCACAGTCTGGTGTGGGGAAGAGTAGGGGTCCTGTAGTTGCCTCCGGATGGTGAGGGCCCTGTGAATAGGAACCAGACGGTTGGGGAGTGTGCCGCGTAACTGGGAGATGCCATCAGGGAGCAGGGTTAGGATGGCAAGGGAACCGAGCAGTGGTCGCGGTGCCAGGGGCGAGGACAGGGTAGGAAATAAACACCTGATAGAGCAGTACACCTGGGTGAATCTCAATCCGGTCTGAGTCTGGCCAGGGTCGGCGTCTCTGTAATATATACCCTGGGAGAGCGGGAAGCCTGCAGGCAAAGGGACATGGTGGAAAGACTTGCAGGGCCTCCGGTAGATGACGGAATTGGTGATGTATCCATTAATCCATCGACAGGTCTGACCTGTGTCAGTGTCAGCACATGTCTACATTGGTGGTGAGAAGGGGTGAGAGGTAAAAACCGACAGGAACGTAAGTGAAGTAAAAGTGATAAGCCTGCAAGCTAGAGATGTGGCAGCATCAGCACCTGTTGCATTACCGGCAAGAACGTGTGTGTGGTGAAAGTCAGAAGCCTGTTGTAATACCAGAGGTGGGATAAGGAATGTACGATATGCAGGGATAGTCGAGATACCTGTGTGATATATTTAAAAAATATAAATAAAAAAGAGAGAAAGGGTGAGCCGAAGGGGTATGGTCAAACACTGAGGGTGGTGGGTGAGACGCAATAGGAAACATGGAATGTCCCAGGAAAATGGAGTGGTGTCATGGAAGGGGAGGGGGAGCGGGAGGGACATGGTTGAACCCTGAGGGTGAAGAACATGTCGACATTATCAACACGAGACTCACAGAGTGGAGGGAGAAAGGTCTATTGACTGAAAATTAGTACAGATACCTATATGTGGACAATACGCGCTACCCGTGCATGTATATTCTACCCAAGGTGCACTAGGGAGGGAAATTCCCACCAGGCAGACCCATCATCTCGGGGGTAGGGTCACCCACAGAACGGCTGTCACAGTTTGTAGACCTATCACTACAAAAACGTGTCACCAACCTACCAGCTTACTTGAAGGACAGCAAAGACATCCTAGTTAAACTAGAAGGATTCTTATGGTCCGATGCCCTCAGATTTGTTACCCTAGATGTGGTGGGACTTTACACTTGTATTTTTAAAACCTTTGGGATGTTAGCAGTCCGCCACTACCTAGACACGGAAGGGGCAGACCACTAAGCATACATCAACATGATCATGGACATGATTGAGCTGATCCTTACCAAAAATGTATTCAAACACAATGAAAGGGGGTACCATCAGCTACAGGGGACTGCCATGGGTTCCAGGTTTGCTCCTTCATATGCCAGGATCTTCATGGGCTGGTACGAGAAGGAGCATGCCTGGGACAGATGTGCCTCCCCATGGACCAAATAGATCGTCAATTGGGCGAGGTACATAGATGACAATATTTGCCTATGGTCAGGCTCAGAAGCTGCTTTGAATGAATATCTCACGTACCTCAACAGCAACCCCTTTAATGTCCAACTCACTATGCAGCACCACCATGAACACATTGAGTTCCTGGACATCCATTTTTTTAGTACACAGCACACTATATAGGAAAACAACATCCTGCAACAGCATACTGCACGCTGGAGTGCCCATGACAAATCAGTCATCTCAAATATACCCTACGGTGAAATGGTTTGAGCACGACGCACATGCAGTGAAGAGGAAGGGTTCCTAGAGAACCTAATTGACATCAAGGAACAGTTGAAACTAAGGGGTATGAGCACAAAATCCTCGACAGAGCCGAACAGAGGGCACTGAGCCTCCCCAGAGCAGACACACGTATAACTAGCTCAGTAGACATGATAGGTAAACATCACAACAGCAAACATCACAACTTTTTACCAACTACACAGCACGCAGTGACAAGATTTTCAGGGCTTTCAGAAAACACTGAATGCTGGACATCCCCACACTATGCCCACTCATCAATGACAAACCCTCATCGATCTACAGAAGAGGTCGCACACTGAGGAGATCCCAATGCACGAGCTGCATCACAAAAAACAAAGCAACCATCACCATGTGGTTGCCACAGACCCCCCAGGGTTTCTACACCAGCACCAACTGCAATATCTGCAGTTTGGGCAACAACAAATACAAGGAATTCTGTTATAACTCAGACTCCACTCACGCAATCAAACACCACATAAATTGCAATACACAGTATGTCATCTACATCATTGAATGTCCATGTCACAAGATCTACGTAGGCAGCACTGTGCGCAGTCTTAAAACCAGAATCCAGGAACACTGCCGGGCCCTCATCAATGGCAATGATAGATACCCCATGACAGAGCATTATCGCACAACACACACAGGGCCCATCAAATTCAGATTCTTTGGCATTGACCATATCCCGATGAATAACCGTGGTGGGGATAGGGAATTGACACTACGAAGGGCGGAGGCCAAATGGATCTGTAGACTACAGGCAATCAGCAAAGGACATAACTCTGACCATAAGTTTCACTACTTCCTGAGTTAATCGTCTTCTGACCAACAATCTGGCCTTTCTGACACAGGAGGGGATCGGACTTTCAGCCCTCCAGGGTGTAGTTCTCTCTTTGCTTTGCAGTTGGCACCCAAGAACAGCAGGTGCAGGAGTTGCATGTGCACACCAACCCGAAATACTTTTTGATCCACCACACAGGGAATACAACAGGGAAGTGCGGCTATCCCGGTCCACCATTGCTCACCTTGTTCCATTAGATTTCAAATAGTGTAATGGCTTTTATGAATATTTTAAAGGGATGCTTGCTTTTACAAGATTTTAAAAGTGATTTAAGACCTTTTTAGTCTTGATTTCATTATGGCCTGCTGGCTTTTAGATAGCTTTTATATATCGACCCTTAGTATGAGGAGTGGGCATTATGTTCATGGATAAGGCCCATATAGCAAAGCTGCTCATTTCTAACATTGTCCTATTTTTCACCCTAACATTTCTGCTGTGCCCTTTTGCAAATATTTGCCTGCATGACAATGGTGGATGTGTTTTTAAGAAACTACTTCCGTTCACACATCTGGATTTGCATCATATTATCCTGATGCCTCGAACACCAAGTACAAGGTCTTCACGCATGAATGCACAAATATCATTCTATCTTCACCTATGGGGCGACAGGGCTATATACAATATACATATCCATAATATTGCTAATCTATGCGTACATCGCAAGCATGCTTTTATTATAAATAATCATCATCTCATAGGATTAGCAAAGGAGGCACTCCAGCTGACACCAAGGGCCCCTGCATGCTGAGACCTCACCTCGCAGCGGTCTGGGGGTGAGGTCCAGTTTGTGACCAAGAGATGTGTTAGAAATGGGATTTCTGGTTGGCTAGGGCTTGCGCCTAAGCCAGGCAGAAACCACCGCTCTAGTCAGGGCAATGGAGTTCTACGCTGAAGATAACCCCTGCTCACCCCCTTGGTAGCTTGGCACGAGCAGTCAGGCTTACCCTAGAGGCAATGTGTAAAGCGTTTGCGCAACACACAAAAACATCAGCAACACACTAGGCACACCACAAAAGAAACTCCACACAAGGTTATATAAAAATAGCCTTTGTATTATCCAAAACACATTAGATCATAACCACACATATACACGGTGCCAACTGGCACTAGGCAATATTCACGGGCGCCTGACTTCCTGGTCGTGCTGAAGGAGAAGCTGACTGTGATCAAGCGCTGTGCCTACCTGGCGCTGTACTGCTGGAATTGTGCCCCCCTGGGAAGTAATTTGCTAGTGCTGCCCAGCGCTGTGCCTATAAACGCTGTAAACTTATCACCGCCACCGCCCGGGAGGGGGCTGAGATACCACCATGTCCCCGCATGAGACGACACTCCAGCGCTGTGCACCATAAGCGCGGCGGGCCCCTGATCACCGCAGCCTCCTGGGTGCACGTGGTTGAGCGCTGTGCTGGTGGGGGCGCTAACCACTGAAGTCGCCACCGTGGGCCCCTGCTTCGCTGAGTGAGAAGTGCTCACCTGCCGAGAATCACCGCCACGGCCCGGGCGCTGTAGATGCGGAGGTGCCGCCTGCGCCGCTGACGTGGGATCTGTGGTGGGGCGCCATTGCCGAGAGTGCCGAGGGCCTGAGAGTCACCGCCGCGGCCCTGGCGCCTGTTGTCTACAGCACCGCCCCGCATGAGAGTCGCCGCTGCAGCCCCTGAGTCCTGGTAGGGCCGCCGCGGCAGTGGGGAAGACCGCACTAGGCCTGGGCGTGACGTCGCCGGCCGCATCGCGAGGCGGGCACGGCCCCATTGGCTCTGGTGGTCGCGCCTACGGAGAGCTGCGACCCGATTGGCTCCCGCTGCCCAGCCCCTCGAAGGCCGGCTCCTGATTGGCTCCTGGGCCCCGGGCTGTAGGGAAAGCCCGGAGCCCTCTGAGAACCAGGACGGTGGAGCCGGAACACCGAGAAGGTCTCCGCCGGCCTGAAGTGTGCTCCTTCCCCTGGGTGAGGCCTCAAGTGAGGAGAGAGCCGGGCCGCCTAGGCGTTGGGGGAGGCGCGAGGTGATCGCTAGCGCCGAAGTACCAGGGACCTGCCCCACGAGCATGCAGCGTGACTGGTGAGTGAAAGGGGGGGGCTGGGGCCAACCCGGATTCACGTCCCCCCCTGTGGAAAGCGGCCCCCGGCCATGGGGCCAAGTGATAACAGCTGGGTCCATACCCCCTGAGGGGTGGTGCCTTCTTTTGCCTCCACCAGGAGAGTGGCGTGGTGAATCAGATGCGCTATGGTGGCTCGACTGAATTAACTGTACCTTGCAAGTACTGGCCATGGTTATCGGAATAAGTTAACTGTTACCTTGAAGTACCTGAACCTGTCAATTGAATGAATTAACC
Organism: Triturus cristatus; assembly: GCF_964204655.1. NCBI lineage: Eukaryota > Metazoa > Chordata > Amphibia > Caudata > Salamandridae > Triturus > Triturus cristatus. The sequence continues at coordinate 386,122,279 of NC_140589.1, read as the reverse complement.
GTTGTCATGAGACTCTTGGTGCTATTCACTTGATTCATACCTGTTTTGAGCTTAAAATGAATTGATTGTTGCTCTGAAGTGCCCTGATTAATTTAATGCCATGGATTAATTGTCCCTCGATCCTGCATTGCTTAAAGTAACTGAATGGACTGATTGTTATTGTTGACTTGAAGTGTACTCCTTCATCATTGGGATGAACTGATTGTTGCCCAGTGAATAACTGTTTCAGCTACTTCATTACGTGAATGAACTCGTTGATGCCTTGAAATTAACTGCATTATTCCTGAAATGAATTGAATCACCACTACTTGATCTAGATAAAGAATCTCATTTTTCATCAAAGCATTTGGTGTTGTGTCCTTCATTGTGTGCACATGGCTGAATCTGTGTGAGTGAGTGCTGCACTAGTGCTTTACACATTGCCTTCGGGTGCCTTCCTACCTCGCGCCAAGCTACAGTGTCGGAATTGGTGACCCCAATTCTAACAGTCCTCCAGCAGGGAGGCAGTCCCTCGTGGTGGTTCCTCCTGGGACCCAGCAGCAGCAAGTTTCCCCGTCACTAGGAAGCACACACACCAAACATGGGGTCACAGCCCCAGTACTTATACCAGATTTTCCTTTGTTCTGCCCTGGCACAGGGCTGGGGGAACCAGTCCCAACTGGTTCTGGTAGTAATTGGAGCACTCTGTTTACAGGGCTCCTCTTCCCCTTTGTCAGGTGGGGGCTCGGTCATCAGACAATCTACAGGGGTGGAGCCAGCATTCACCTAGGCAGGCACAGACCTATTCAGGGTCAGGGGTCTACTCCTGCCACTACTCCAAATGTTGATCCCCTATTCAGCCTAGAGCTGACTCACCCTGCCCTCCCTGGAGCCACGCACACCTCACCAGCCCCTGACACTCCAGAGCCAGACATGCAAAACACATCAGGCAGGCAGACACATAGCACACATAAATGCCAACTTCTAAAAGTGGCATTTCTAAAATAGTGATAATAAATCTGCGCACACCATTGCGCAGCTTTTATTATTAATATTCCGACCATACCAAATTTGACCACACTGCTCCTTTCATATCAGGAATTACCACTTAAACACTTATTAGGGAATCCCCAATGCACTCCTATGAGAGAGCAGCCTCGCAGCAGTGAGAAACCAAAATGCGGTTTGTCACTACCAGGACAAGTTATGCACTCAAGGTACATGTCCTACCTTTTACCTACAATGCACCCTGCCCAGAGGGCTAGCTAGGGGTGACTGAAATGCAGTAAAAGGGGGGTCACAGACATGGCACACACTTTAGCTGTCACGTCACAGCGGCAGTAACACTGTGTGAACAGGCCCTGCAATGGCAGAGGCCTGAGACAGGTTTGAAAGGCTACTTTGGTGGGTGGCGCAATCAGCGCTGCAAGCCCACCAGTAGTATTTAATTTACTGGCCCTGGATATCTGAGATACCACTTTACAAGGGACTGACAGGTAAATTAAATATGCCAAACAGGTGTAGACCAATCTTACCAGGGGAACAACCTTTACAACGCAACTTTTACAACGCACTACACTTACAACGCATTTTTTACAACGCAACATCCACTACAACGCATTCCATTACATAGCATGAAACTACAACGCATTTTTAAAAACTACTTTCACAACACATTCCATTACACCACATACTACCTTTACAACGCATACCATTACAACGCATAATATTACACTACACTATCCAACACTTACCCTACTGTTGCACCCCCTGGAGTTAGAATAGTAATTTTTACCCCTATACTATCCAACACTTACCCTACTGTTGCACCCCCTGGAGTTAGAATAGTAATTTTTACCCCTATACTATCCAACACTTACCCTACTGTTGCACCACCTGGAGTTAGAATAGTAATTTTTACCCCTATACTATCCAACACTTACCCTACTGTTGCACCCCCTGGAGTTAGAATAGTAATTTTTACCCCTATACTATCCAACACTTACCCTACTGTTGCACCCCCTGGAGTTAGAATAGTAATTTGTACCCCTATACTATCCAACACTTACCCTACTGTTGCCCCCCCTGGAGTAAGAATAGTAATTTTTACCCCTATACTATCCAACACTTTCCCTACTGTTGCACCCCCTGGAGTTAGAATAGTAATTTTTACCCCTATACTATCCAACACTTACCCTACTGTTGCACCCCCTGGAGTTAGAATAGCAATTTTTACCCCTATACTAGCCAACACTTACCCTACTGTTGCACCCCCTGGAGTTAGAATAGTAATTTTTACCCCTATACTATCCAACACTTACCCTACTGTTGCACCCCCTGGAGTTAGAATAGTAATTTTTACCCCTATACTATCCAACACTTACCCTACTGTTGCACCCCCTGGAGTTAGAATAGTAATGTTTACCCCTATACTATCCAACACTTACCCTACTGTTGCACCCCCTGGAGTTAGAATAGTAATTTTTACCCCTATACTATCCAATACTTACCTTAAATGCAATTTAATATTATGCGTTGTAATGCTATGCGTTGTAAAGGTAGTATGCGATGTAATGGAATGCGTTGTAAAGGTAGTTTTTAAAAATGCGTTGTAGTGTCATGCTATGTAATGGAATGCGTTGTAGTGGATGTTGCATTGTAAAAAATGCGTTGTAAGTGCATGCGTTGTAAAAGTGTGCGTTGTAACGACATACATCCTCTTACCATGTTTACCACAGAGAGCACACACACTTTACACTGGACAGCAGTGCTGAAGTGCACAGAGTCCTAGAACCACCAACACCATGTCAGAAAAAAGGCTAGGAGGAAGGCAAAAAGTTCAGGGAAGACCCTGCAAAAATGGCCAAACCCAACAACGGGATCCTACATTCTCTCCTGCCAGGTCATAAGGTTGCATCATCCCTTGGGGGCTTCTTGGCATTTCACCTACACACACTCTAGGCACACAGACAAGGTAGGATTCACATTGTAGGAGTATTCCTGATTACTAACTTGTTTTATATGCCTGCATATATATACACAGTTTTACCACCATGGTAGAACTATATCTAGTATTTACTCTTTTGGAGCTTGTAATCACTTTCATCTGCTTATGTCTATTGATTATCGCATCACATGTATTTTATACAAGAATAACTTTGGCTCAATAAATATATTGAAAATGTCTCACAGTGTATTTTCTGTATATTTTGCTGAGAACAAGAGAGCACAAGTGACTGAGCGAAAGGATCTGATCTGTTAACACGATCCCTGACGGTTCAAGGTTGTCATATTCAGTGGTCGCCAGAAACCATTCTCTACCTGGTAGGGTTAGCTGGGCTTATGGTGGCACTGTGAGCTAGCTGGTCTCTAGGCCAACATATCCTGCGTGGGTGCCCAGAATAAGTCTAGGCACCTCACCCAAATTTTATGTTGTCCAACAAACGTGCAGATCCTACGGATTAGTTGGAACTTCATGACAATGGGATTGTAAGCTAAAAGGCTGGGCTCAGGTGGGAAGATGGACGGTAAACTTCTGAAAACAAAACAATTGAAGCAAACACACAAATGAGATCTGAGAACTATAAAGAAGAACTTTTGGGGCCTTTCTCTGAAAGTCTCTCACACACATGAACCAATATGTGGAAATATGGCACTTGGAAGGGGATAAGAAAGTTTACAAATATGAACAGATCTTCTTGCAGGAGAGTGGCACTTCACCGTGCAAAGACAGCATTGCATTCATGAAATGGATCATTAGAAAAAATAACATGGAATCGTTGAAGTGTTTTCCCCACAAAACACCAATTGTGCATATCTGAAAGAATCATTTGATTACGTGAACAAAACATCTGCCATCTATGTTGTAACAAATAACTGCACAGATCAGTGTTTTTAGTATAATTAAAAAATATATCCTGCCATTCAGACAAGGTATAAAACCCTTATTTAAACAGAGCATGAAAGGAAAGAAAGGTCAGGAAAGCGACGAGTGAAAGAAGGAAGAAAGGCATCGAAACAGAGAGCAAACAGACTGCGAGTGAGAGAAAGAAAGGTGGGTGTGAAAGACTCAGAATGGATATGAGGGAAACATTGTGGTTGCGTGAAAGAGACTAAGATGGAGTGTGAATGGTTGTCAGGGACACCAAGGATAGTCTGTGTGATATGAGTGAGAAAGTGGGAGGGAAGAATGAGATGGTGTATAGGTGTCAGAGATTAAAAATTAGTAATAAAGAGTGTGAAAGAGAAAGATAAAAAGTGTGTGACAGGTTGAGTGGAAATGAAGAAAGTTTGTGAGAGATACAGTGAGACAGAAAACAACGGTGAAGGAGAGGTGTGTGTACGTAAAATGGAAAGCATGGTAGTGTAAGAGTGGAAATAAGCAAAAAGTGTATATGTGAGAGACCTAGTGTGCGCACGTAATAGCTGAACACACATGCTTCCCCCGTTGCCTCACTAAATACAGCTGCAGTACAACTGAACTACTGTTTGCGGGTTTTCCCTGGCCAGTGGTGGCATGAAAGTCAAATTCTTGGGTAGTTCCCTGCGCGCAGCCCTGGCCTCGCTTAAGCAATGCACAATAATTGCATGTGTCATGGTAGTCAGCCATAACATTTTCACAGTTTACTGCCAAACCCGATCAAACGCCTAATAACCATGCCCGCCCCTGCCCCCAGCGCAAGGAGCAGCTAGGACTATAATGTGTAAAATGTGCACCTCTGATACGAGAAAGCAGCCACCCGAGTCCTTCGCCTTCTATTGTTGTGAGGGCTGTAATACCGAACAGCCATGCTCCGCCCCTGCTCCCAGTGCACGAAGAAGCATAGAATAAAAATGTGTAAATTGTACACCTCTGTGACGATGAAGCAGCTGCCAGAGTCTGAGGCATGGAAGTACTTCATGAGCAGGAAACTAACAAAACAAGTAGCACGTGACACTAATCTATATGGCCCATTGTGAAATAATGGATGTACCATGGGCAGCCTGCAGGGAGTGACCAAACCAAGAAACGGCGGGACAAATGTAAACTATAAACCAATGAAAATAAAGAATTTATGAAAAGCAGATCAAGGAACCAATCAAAAGTGATGGTTGTGTTGAATGCCCATACACTGGATACAGCATGCCTAGCAGGGCAGCGCATGCGCTGCCTAGTCTCGACCAAAGATCGTGTTTGCTTATTTTGCCGCTGCATATGCTTTTGAAACTTCTTATTTTATATTTGCGTTGCTTTTCAAAGATGTTCAATATAAACATAGAATATTTGTCTGTTTAGTGGTCGAATCGTCTCTCGTGTGCCAAAGAGAGTTTACATGGAAAAACGCCGACTGCTTTCAAAAGGAGGTGGAAAAGCAAAAGGAACAATAAACATGTGGCTCATTATGGGATATTCATCATTTATCACATAGGTATGAGCAGGCAGGATTTCGACCTAGAACGTCTTGTGTCATAATACCAGTGATGGGAAGCTGGTGCCAGCCTCATTCGTGAAGGGTGTATATACTAATGGGGTAGAGAAGGGGACAGCGGATCAGGATTATGATTGTCGTGCAGTGCTGTATTATCATTGAAGGGAGCACGATGCAGTGAAAACACAGAAAGCAATAGGCAGTATATGCCTTGTGACCCGGAAAGTTAACATTAGTAAAAAAAAACTACAAGGGCTTCTAGGATACTTTATCTCACTGTGTATTCCGCTTTGAATCGTTAACACAGAATATCATACTAATACTTTCTGTTGTTTACCAGGTGCGAGAAGTAACACAAAAACTCATCCAAGTATCCAATGAAGCAGTTACTGAAGATAGTCTGTATTCACACCTTATAATTGATTGGGGTCAATATATTGATCATGACATCGCATTCACGCCCCAGAGTACCAGCAGAGTGTCGTTCCTTGCAGGAGAAGAATGCCATCTGTCATGTCAAAACCAAGAGCCATGCTATCCAATAAAGGTATTTCTGAAGTGATTGCTACTCATAATGTAGAAAGGGTTCATTCGTCTGTATATCTTAAAATAAGAAAATAATAATGTTTTAATTTTTGTTAAAAAAATACAATGTTATCTTTAATGCCAAATAATGTACTTTTAGAATAATTAGTAGCAAACTGACGTAACCCTCCTTAAGATCCAATATTTACTTGCGGACACCCGGTTCAAAGTATGTTTGGGAATATTGCATTCAATGTCTGAGGCTTCCTCATTAATTATGTTTTTGAACATGTTTATGATGATAATACTTTAATACTTTAAGGTTTTGCCTCAAGGGAAAGTCTTGTTTTGTTATGTGATGTTAATATGATTTGTGGAGCGCATGGCTGCCCCAGCAACTGGGCTTCCCAGCGCTGGACCCAGAAATCAAGTAGAAAGCAGCAGGAAGGGCAAAAGGCTAGCAAGAGACGAGAGTAGAAAGTTTTTTTCTGACACAAAGATGACTCGGGCAGACTTTAAAACATGAGGTATGCTGTTCCAAAGGACAGATGCCAGTACCCGAAAGGAGTGACCACCCAATTTCCCTCTCTTGAATCGGTGCCCACTTCCAGATTAAGATCTACAGAGCACAGAGCTCTGGTAGGAAGATAGGGCAGCATCAGATCTGAGAGGATAGGGGCTCCTAAGAAGTGCATTATCTTATGGGCAGTACTGGGTTCTTTAAACTGGATGCGATTGTGGAGCTTCAGAAGGAGTCCTGATAGGGAACAGAACTTAGGAAGGCCAAAAGTAGTCAGGCGCAGAAGTCTGGACCAACTGTAGTCTCTTCAGTATTGATTTCTTGGAACCCAAGTACAAGCTGTTACAATAATCAAAACATAACAGGATGAGGGATTGAATAATCACCTGTCGAATGTGGGGTTAAAAATAAACCCTATGTTAAGTTTGAGGCCTCTGAGGAGACCGAAAGAGGAGCTGCTATGCATTCTTACTTGGTACTTAAAGGAAAGTGAGTCAAGCCAAATTTCCAAGTATTTGATGGATGATTTGGGGATAGGAGGAAGCGCCTGAGCCTCCGGCCACCAGTAAACACCACACCTCTGGATATGCTTGCTGAACAGCAGAATCTCGGTTTTGTTTAAATTTAAGACAGTTGTCATTCATCCAGGTGGCCAATGCCAGCATACATTTTTTAAACTTAACAGAATCTTGAAAGGCATCAGCAGGGAAATAGACAAAAAGTTGAGTACCGTATGTATAAGATACTATAGAAATCACACAGGATTTCACAATCTCCGCCAAGACCTGAGATACGTGTTAAAGAGGGTAGGGCCGAATGAGGAGCCCTGTGGGACTCTGTGTTCCAATGGTCTCAGTGAGGAAGTGAAAGGAGGAGAAATAACCTGAAAGGAGTGGTTGTTCAAAAAAGAAGCAAACAAGGTAGAGCCTTGCCAAAGAAACCTATATCACAAAGGTACAGTAGGAGCACCTTCTTGGATACGGTGTCAAAAGTGGTACTCAGGTCTTAACAATGAGGGCTTCAGAACCGCCCTCATCAGCTACTCTTCTAAGAGATTCTGTAGCTGTCAGCAAGACCGATTGTGAATTGTGATTCGACCTAAAACAGTTTTGGGACATATCCAGAATGTGATTATTTTCTAGGAACTCCATTAGGATTTGATTGACAGGTTTATGCATGACTTTACCTAGGTAAGAGAGCAGGGAAACAGGACGATAATTTTCAGGTTTAACAGAGTAAAGAGACACTTTCTTCAGCATGGGTATCCCCTTCGCCTGCTTCCATGCCTGTAGAACAGAATCCATAGACAGGGAGAGATTGGCCACCTCAAGGAATGAGGGAAGGATGGCCTCATGAAATTTAAGGACAAAGTCTGGTTTAAGGGGGTCAACGGGGAGTACAGAGTGGAAAAAGAAGGTGGCTCAAGGGAGGATAGTTCATTAAGTTTTGCCCAGGCTGTGATTATTCTGAACGGACAGGACAGGCCTCAAGGTCAGTAGGGACCTTACACGAGACATGACAGTAAAGAGTGTTGATCTTTTCAACGAAAAAGTCAGCAATATTGTTGCAGTGTTCAGTTGAGGCCTCAACTGGCCCTCTCATGACAGGTTTCATAAAACTGTTCAAAATGGAAAAGATTTCTTTTGAGGGATTTTGCTATCTAAAATCATATTGGAGAAGAATAATGTTTGCGCTTTCCTTATTGCTTTGTTGTATACTTTGCACTCATATACGTTAGATTGGCTACTGCGTCATAAGACTTTCTCCAGGCTCGATTGAGCACTTTGCAATGCTTTTTCTCTTCCACCAACTCCTCATTAAACCAGGGAACGAGGGCTTACTTTTGGCCCGAGCTTGATGGGGGGAGAGGGAAACTTGTCAAGAGATGAGGAGAGCCAGGACTTTACCTTGGAATCAGAGTGATCCACATTGCTCTCCAACTCACGGATGGTGGCAGATATATAGCTGCTAAATTCTGTCAGATTTAAGTTGTGCCAGGACCTTTTCCTAATAGTTTTGCTGGGGAGAAAGTTGCTGATGTTCGATATTGTTAAGGTCATAGGGATCAGATAGTGATGTGACCAGTTCATAGGTCAGCGAAGTGCAACCTCTTAATTGGGAAGGTCAGAAAAAACTGGAGCAAGAAGATGTCAGGCAATGTGTGTGGGACCTCTTACTATTTGAACCAGCTAAAGTGCAACTAATTCATCCACCAGTTCTCAAGCACCAATATTGTTAGCCGGGTCCAAGTGAACGTTAAGACCACCAAAAATGTTACAATGTAAGGATTTAATAGGTAAGGGGTCACCTGGTTACTTAAAGCTGCACTGAAGGGTTTGGCAATTCAGAACTAAATAACCAAAGACCACCTAACAAGAAATGGATACAACACATATAATTTCACCTTCTCGCAACCTAATTTCAAAAACAGTGGTACACCTATTGCATGTTTCAATATTATCACATACATAGTTTCATTATATCCAGAAATGTAAATGAATGGGTAAGTTTGGTCATAATGTATCCTGTTCGGCATGAGACTGCTTGTGTCTTTAGGATCCTTACACAAAGCTTTGCTCAGGCACCCTTGGCAGTCATTTGCTCCCCAGCACAATAGGCAATAGACAATGATGTGTTCCAAGGCTTATTCTTGTGGGGCATAAGAGCGACAGCATTGTTGAAATTTCAGTACATTTGCCGAGCACCATTTATGATGCACTAAATGAAAGTGCACCAGTCTGTTTTTGAGAAACTGTCTCATTTCAACAGTAATTTCTAAGGATCGTACAAAAGTTCATGCGATCAAGAAAGGAGAACCTAGAGGTCCTATTCACAAACTGTATTTTGTTGTGTGTTTAGTAGTCCTAAAATAGTTATATCTATTCACTGACCTATGTGTGTAGATTTCCACCTCTCCTATCCGCCAATGTTGCATCTCATCTCGCCATAGCCACTCTCTCACATGCATTTCATTTGTTTTATAGTGCTACTCATACCAATGTATGGTGACAGAGCATTTTACATCACACACAGATTATACAGAGACAAAGATTTGTAAGTGTGCAAATCAGAGTAGAGCAAATTTTACAAACGACAATGAGGACTACAACATGTAGGAGTCACAAGTCATTCATACTGGCAGAAAGTATAGTTTAAGAATACTTGGTCTCGAGAAGCACAAACTCAAGATTTAACATGTACAGTGGTGTAGTTGGGGGTCCTTTCTGCCCTGGGCGGCACTTTATTTGAAGGCGGAGGCGAGCGTAGGGTAAGTTTTCTTTAAAAAAAAATGTAATCATCATCTATTGACTAACCCCCCTGCTCTTCCCTACAATAGCCATGCCGTCGCTGAGAGACAAACTCAGGGATCGCCCTGGGCGGCAAAAGCTCTAAGTATGCCACTGAACATGTATCACCGTTGTTTCAGTTAGCTTTTCTAATAAGATTTATTTATATCCCCACAAACCCTCTTTAGCAACCTTAAGCTAAGGAAAGACGGAAAAAATATGTTTCTAACCTATGTCTTGCAGTTTGCATCCAGCTCTTTGATGATTGTGTCATGTTAGGATTGTGACTTATGAACTGCAAGTAAGAAAAGAATCTCTGCGACAAAAATTAAACCACTCCTAAAGAATGGGGCCCTCCAGGGCCACGCAGGTTGTTTATAACCACCCGCTATGCCTTCCCAAAATGAAGAGCCGGTCAGAAAGTAGAGAATATACACTCACATGTTTATTGCCAATACTCTGCAGAGGAGTCCAATCAGACCTGCACCCTAGGATGTCTGCCGAGGGATTGACCCCCCAACAGTCTGCGATGGATAATCATTCATCTCGTGAGGCCCTCAGCCACGCCCATAATGGAAAACTACCAGCCTGAGCCGAACATGAAGAAAGAGGCACAGTAGGATGAGCTCACTCCTGCCAGTTGGGTACATGCTAACAGGACTTCAAGGCCACAACTGGGTCTCAACATCTCCTAACGTGGGAGCTGAAGCTACACATTCAGATAAGCATTGTCAGGGCAAAACATCCTATTCATTAGCAGGTTAGAAAACAGCCTTGAGCAACAGAGAAAAATAATAACGAAATACAGTGTTCAGCTGAGGCAAGCAATATGTGAAACGAAACCTAATTCGATCCCAGTCTAAGCAGCCTAATAGGAATTATGAAATACAAAATGGAGTCAAACTTGCTAACTGAAGCCGGCACATTACGAGGATAACTCAGCGGGTTATATAACGTGAATGCAAATCGTGTCTCTTTAGCCAAGTACTGCTAATCTAATATGGAATATAATGAAAGTGCATTGCTGGAATGGAAATTATACAAATCTAACATACCCTCCTTTTAGCAGAAGTGGTAAATGCTTTATTTGGCTATCTGGTAGGGTCTTTACAATTCTAAGGGACAAAAGAAAATGCTTAGGTACTCATATGACGAACATGCAACAATGGAAGGGAGCGACATAGTCAATCATCTAACCGATCTAATATTCAAAGATGCCTTCGTCTATGAGCATTAAATCCTGGATATCCTGCATCATCATAGTGGGGACTTTATTATCATGTCCTGCCAATCTAGGAGTAGGGGTAAGCTTAGTCACACAGTAAGTGCAGCATATCGGAAGGCAGTGAATACATAGGCAACAGGAAAAGATGACACCTGCAATAACTATTAAGACAATTAGTATCTTCCAACCCCATGATGTCAAGAGGCCCCAGAGCCATCCTGTGAGGGATCATGGCCCGTTGTCTTGGTGAATTTCTGAGGCAAGTCTGTGTAATTTCTGTATTGCGAAGTAGACAGTGGGGGTATATAAACACAGCAGCTGCTGACGATGACGCAACAGGCTCCACCGCTATCAGCCAAGATGACGTCTAGAAATATCCAATTTTGTAGAGCAACGAGCCTTGTAGCCTGAAGCTCGACTGTAGTATTGGTCGATATACCTGCTGTAGCATTATTAACTCCCTCAACTACTCTGACCAGACGTCTAATATTGCAGCTATTGAACATGGGACCCCAGAAAGGCGGAATGCCCTTCATTATATCGGTAAACTGCTGCAGGGAAGTATCTGTCTGATCAATATTGTCTGGATTGACAACCCTCTTAACTCGGGGAACTAGGACATCCCTACGCTGCAAGCAATGTGTTTTGTGGTAGTTGGAAGGAGCTATATAAACTGGGGGAAGGAGGTAAGAAAGGTAGCATGGCCCAGACTATCCCTCAGGGAGCCACACATAGCCAAAATAAACATTGGGTGGTGGGATCAATGGCGGACTTTTGGGCATTTTCAATATGGAAGTGGTGTTGCATCTACTGTCCCCCACCTCAATGCCCCCGTCCCTTGAACACAAAAGGGAGCCGGTACATCTACCACTGCCAGGGGTATGGGCTTATCTTCAGTGACATTGCGGGCTTGGAAGGATTGGTAATATTCAGACATATTGAACTGTGAGAACCTATCTCTATCCATCCCTGTTCTGTTTGACTTCCTACCTCGATCTGCTGCTCTGAGGCGAGAACTCAAGAATACTCGATCAAATCGCTCATCTCCAGGGGAAACACCAGATGGGGACTTATGCTGAGAATACATATTCATTGTCAGAGTTTGGGAACTGGCGCTCCTGTGTTCCAAAGAGTCAGGCTGGGAGAATGAGCAGATCAAACTAAGTAAGGTGAACCAACCCTCACAGCTATGAGCATAGGACAGGGGCATAGTTAGCAAATTCACACTTTGATGTGTGACAGAAGGTAACAGCCCACACACCCAACATTGCATTGTGTCATAAACAGCATGTGTTTGAGGCATAAAAATATTGTCCTTATAGAACTTCCGGTGTTCTTCTTTATGAGGAGCCAAGGTGCCAATAATATGCTCAGGAGGTGTAGGCTTTGTACTTATCCAAACATGCACAGGATATTTTTCTTCTAGGAAGAACAGTACCCCAAATACAAATAGCAAAGAAAGCAAAATTATTACCACAAACACTATTTTAGTCTTGGGGGACCAAGAAGACCAAACAGGACCATGTGGAGTGGGGCGCGGAGCCGCAAAGGGCTGCTCCTCATCAGGAAAAGGGCGACCAAAGGGATACATTTTAGACAAACTTCAAAAGCAATTTATAGATGACACAAGGGAGAGAACAATTCACAGGCTAGAGCCACTATTGCAACAACAGCACCAGGAGGGCACAATTCACTCAGCATGCTTTTAGAGCCTCGCTGGTAGACTCATATTGCTCAGTAACGACGATGCTATGAAGTACTCCCAAAGACGGACTGCACAATCGCAACCCTTGCATAAAAGCAAATCATTCTTCATTCAGGATAGGGCAACCTCCCTCCTGGCAAATACCCTAAACTATCCTGTCCAGTGTCTAGGGCAGTGCACCAGTGTTGTTCACCCTAGTCTAATACAGGCACCTTAGGCACAGCACCTGTGCCCTAAGCTCAAGTCCTTCCCTAACTCCTAGACTGTTCGGCTGGTGCAACACCATTTTTCTGGGGCCTCAAGTTGTATTTCATCACTCCAGGCCCTGCTTCATTAACAAAAAGGGGCAGAAACTCAGAATCAGGTGGGCATCGCGACTCAGAGTCAGGTGTATTAGACACAGAGTGATCCGAGACAGCCCTTATCTCTGACAGAGCAGCATCACTCTCCTCATCCCCCTGTGCCCACCTCAATCGGGCATCAGAGAAGGGTACAAAATGTGGCACCCTTCCACACTCCTGGTCCTGCCGTCTTTAACCCAGCTGTCATACGGGAGCAGGAGAGGCACCCGCTTCACGTGGGAGGTATGGATCCAATGTTTTCTGCCGTCCACCATTACAGCCATTCTAGTGACTAGTAGAACGATTACAGGCCCTATCCATCTTGGCTCCAGGCTGAGCACGAAATCACCGGGCTGTATGCAATGCCCGGGCCCCTCTGGTCCTGGCTGCAAAGCGGCATGCACTTGTTGGTGAAGAGAACAGAGATCTTTAGACAACTAGTACAAATAGTGTACAACCAGGGGATATTCTATCTTGGAAAAGTGCTTGGGTCTCAGGATGCTCCAGACATTGGCAGGGTGTCCAAAGACCACCTCATACAGTGACAACCCTGTTCTAGAATACGTTGTTGCTCTGGTAGATAGTAAAGCCAGGGGTAACGCATCTGGCAATCTCAATCCTGTGCTCTCTTGAATCTTGGCCAATTTTAGTTTGAGAGTACCATTGTACTTCTCAACTAGGCCTCCTGACTGGGGGTGGTTCGCTGTATGAAACTTATGCCTAATATGTAAACCTGTGCACACAAATTCAATGACTCGTGCATTGAAGTGACTTCCGTTGTCATGTGTGGCGATCCATTGCGCTGGAAGTACTCTTTTAGAAGTGCCTTCGCCGTCGCCATGGCTATATTCTCTTTTGAGGGGTAAGCCTCAATCCATTTGCTAAATGCGCAAATCACTACTAGCACATATTTTAGGTTGCATACACTTTCCATTTCAATGAAATCTATTTGGAGAACTTTGAAAGGGAAGGAAGGCGGGGCAAAGTTACCAGCAGGTCTAGAAGTACCTTTCCCAGGGTTGTGCTTCAGACAAATGATGCAGTGTTAGGTGCGTGGCGACGTTAGCAATATTATCATTCTGCCATACTGGGTGCAGTAGCTTTCATATTCCTTGGCACTACTGTGCGCTGGACTTTGGGCCATAGTGACAACAGGGAGTACAAATGCATTAGGAGCAACCATCGCTGTTTCCCAGACAAATCAGTCCAACACCCATCCTCGTCCAAATGAACTGTTTTCTCCTCCCACATGGCCAACTCATCCACAGTTGCCTCAGCCTGAATTTCCCTGACATTGTCCAATGTATCCTCAAACCTCCCATTGTCTAGGACCCACCTAGCGGGACCTGGCACCAACATCTTTTCCATTTTCGATTGAGCTGTTTCCTTAGCTGTCTGGTCTGCAAAAGCATTGCCCCTCCCCATATCATCTGTAATGGCTTTATGAGCGCTGCATTTCACTATTGCTAACTTAGTGGGAAGTCTCAATGCGGACAGAAATCTATGTATCAGTGGGCCGTTCTGTATTCGCTGTCCGTGCGAGGTGAAGAACCCTCTCTCCACCCAGAGTCGCCCAAAATTATAGGCCACCCCAAAGGCGTACTGGCTGTCGGTGTGAACATTAACAGTCAGCCTCTCACTCAACTCACAAGCCCTAAGGAGGGCAACCAACTCTGCAGCTTGGGCCGATTGGTGTGGGATATGGGAGGTCTCAACTACAGTATGCAATGTTGTGATTGCATAGGCTGCAGTGGTGGTGCCATCTGGTAATTTGAAACAAGAGCCATCGACATATAGTTCCCCTTGGGGATCAGATAAGGGAACATCAGTCAGGTCTACCCGTCCTTTTGTTTCTTCCTCAGTCTGAAATAAACAAACGTGGACATCATTGTCCTTTTCTTCCAAAGGGAGGGGTAGTAACGTGGCTGGGTTCAGAGTAGCACACCTTTTGATGGTAATGTGCGGAGCAAACAGGGTCAGTTCGTAGCCAGTTAGACGTGCACTTGTATGGTGCTGTGTCTTTGTCTTGTTCAATAACGTATCCACTGCATGGGGTACCATTACTGTGAGATTAGTATCAAGGACGAGCCCTGCCGATTGGCTTATAGAAACCGCAACTGCCACGGCGACTCTCAAACAGATTGGGAGAGCTCTGGTGACATTTCAAGCATGGCAGAGAAGTAGGCGCAGGGTCTTTGCTTACCACCGAAACCCTGTGTTAGGACAGAAAGTGCAAAACCATCCGCCTCATGCACATAGAGCACAAAAGGCTTCAGGTAATCAGGAGTACCAAGCACAGGAACAGAGCAAAGCGCAACCTTTAATTACTCAAAAGCTTGCTGGCATGCAGGTGTCCAAGGCAAAGGTTCATGCACATCTTTAGTGGTCAGGTAAAGAAGGGGATTTGTTAGTAAGTAGTAGTTGGGGATCCAGTGCCGACAATAAGAAGTTATCCCAATAAGGGGTCTAGGAAACAGGCATATTAGTAATAGCAGCTATGTGTTCAGGTGTTAGTCTGTGACCCTCCTTCAACAGTAAGTGACCTAAATAGGTGACCTCCAGTCGACAATATTGGAATTTGGGAAGGGACACTTTATGTTTGTTATGTGCCAAATGCAATAATAATTTAACTGTGGCCTCTTTGCAACCATCCTCATCATCCGAAGCCACAGGGAGGTTGTCAACATACTGTAACAGCACATTACCAGGGTGAAGCTCCAAAGAATCCAATTGAACTTTCAATCCTGAGGCTAAAGATACTGGGACTTCCAGTATAGCCTTGTGGAGCATGACAGAATCTAAAGCTCCAACTGGCTATTGCAAATCCAAACAGATATCTACTATCTGTATGGATCGGTATGCTGAAGAAAGCATTCTTTAAGTCTATCATAGAAAATAATTTTGCTGATAGGGGAATCATCGTCAGTATCGTGGTTATGTCTGGGACCACAGGGTACTGGGAACCACAATCTTATTGACCTCCCAGAGGTCAATCACAAAACGGTAAATGTCAGGGTGGGCATCAGGAGAATCCAAGGGTGTTTTTTTAAGAATTGGAAGAATAGGGCTATTAAACACATTTGCCACAGTCTCTTCAACCACAGCAGACTTAATCAAATCCTGTATTATCTGCAATAGGGCCTTCCCACCTGCATGGGATATCTTATATTGGGGAAACCGGGCATTGTCTTTCATCTGTATAGATACTGGAGGGATTTGGAGTAATCCCACATCCGTGTCTCCTGTAGCCCATAACATGGGCGGCACATCTTTGAACTCTGCGGAAAGGGGGGCATAATTTGCGAAGCATTGTTTAGCACGAGCTACCTGCGGGCCAACAGTCATGTAAACACCATCTGGAGAACAATAAAGAGTTGCATGAAATCTTTTCAACAGATCCAGTCCTAGCAAATTCTCCCAACAATTAGACGTCAGCAAAAATGGTGAGTCAACCGTAAAGGGACCAAGTGTAAGGATCTTACCAGGAATGGGTTCTGCAGGAGCGTCGTGGAGATCCGGTGAGGTTGTTGCTAGACCCCTACCTTCCACCACCACCTAATGCCTCTATCAGACCCTAGAGAGCACTGGTAATAGGGGAAAGCAGGGAAACAAAACAAGGAAGGAGGGGACGAAATCTCTGAGGCTACTGCCAGCTGCCTTTTCTGAATAATGGAACGTAGATTGTGTCCCGAGTCTGCGGTGCTTTCTGGCCACTGGAGATAGTGTATCTGGAAGAATAGCAGAATAGGGTGAGAGGGCTGAGGATAGGAGAGACGAGGCACAGAGGTATTCAAGAAAGAAAAGAGGCGCATAATATACCTAGCGTCTACTTGAAGATGACAGAGACTTTATGTGAGCCAGCTTTGGAGGATTCCTTCTCTTCTACAATATATAACTCCTAAACATAGAAAACATACATGAGTGATATTACCTTCTAATCACCTCCCCCCGGCCCAGTCTACATCCCCATACCCCGTTACCGGCTCTGCAAACAGGAAGAAGATCCACTGTTCAGATGTAGCACGGGAGTAGCCACAGTCTGGTGCAACGAACCTCCAGGAGCTTGTGTGAGGAGGCGGTGAAGGTTCATCCACTTTTTTATTCAGTGATGATTGTCTGGCAATCTTGGAAACACACGCCAGCCTGGTCGGAGGAGCGCACACGAAATGGAGCACCAAAGGGGTATTAGGAGTGGAGTGGGGAAAAGGCCAATGACAGGGTAAAAGCACCTCGAGACACCTGGCCGGCCCTCGGGAACAAACTCCGGAAAGGCGGGCGGAGCGCTGAGTATGCGTCTTGTCCTCAAACGACAGTGTAAGCGGGAACGGGAATGCCAGAGGAGAGGCGGGCGGAGCACGCAAGATGCCCGGCCGACCTCGGGACTATCTAATCCGGCACGCGGAGCTATGGGTAGAGGCCTGGATAAGTGAAGGGATAGGAAATAACACTGGAAATCCTAAATGAACAGGGCTCTAAAACAAGGAACTATGAGTAAGCTAAGGAGCAAGTCCCAACACGAGAGAACGCCGACAGGCGTCGAAGGTACTGAAACCGGAAACAGGAAACAGGAAACACGGGGCAAAGCTTCTGAGAAACACTAGCACGCGAAGCCCTGGGCTATCGCGTCTCAGGCTTTTCTACAGTCGGGCCTCTATCGCGCATGCACAATAGCAAGTCACCGATCTCGGCGTCCTGCGCGCGGCAATCCTGACAGTACACTCCCCCAGAACACCCCCCACTGGTTTGGGCTTGTGAGGGTTTCTCCTATGAAACTGACGTACTAATCGAGGAGAGTGTACTTGACTTGCGGGTTCCCAGGAGCGTTCTTCCACCCCGTAACCCTTCCAATGTATGAGATACTGCAGACGGCGTCTGCTCCTTCTGGAGTCCACAATGGCTTCCACCTCGTACTCATCGTCTCCATTCCCCGAGATTGGTGTGGGTGTTGGAGGGAGGCGTGTGCCGGGTTCCACTGGTTTCAACAGGGATACATGAAAAACAGGGTGCACCTTCACCGTCTCTGGGAGTCTAAGTTCCATTGCTACTGGGTTAATTACTCTCGTAATTTCGTATGGACCCAAGAACCTGGGTTTGAATTTACAAGGACCCCGTAGGGGTATGTATTTAGAGGATAACCACACCTCGTCTCCTGGTTTATATGGTGGTTCTGCTTGTCTATGGAGATCAGCCCCTCTCTTGTAGTTAGCCTTAGCCTGATTCAAATTGGGTTGTGTGAGTCGATGTATGGTCTGAATGTCTTGAATGAACTCACTGACTGCCGGAGAGGCGCACTCAGATGAAGAGACAGAAAGGAAAGCTTTCGGATGGAAACCATGAGAACAGAAAAATGGAGTGTATTTGGTAGATGTGTGTTGGCTGTTATTGTACGCAAATTCTGCCATCCACACCAGGTTATCCCATTCTGAACTAGAGCTTATTGTTTGGGTTCTTATATACTGTTCAAAGCATTGGTTTACTCTTTCTGTCTGACCATCAGTCTGTGGGTGGTGGCTAGATGACAGTCTCACGTCTATTTGCAACAGATTACATAGCTTTCTCCAGAACCGAGAAACAAACTGGGCCCCCCTGTCTGAAATCACCACCGCGGGAAATCCATGTAACTTTACCACTTGGTGGAGAACAACTGTGGCGAGTGTGGCCGCCATAGGGAGGCCTTTTAGTGGGATGAAATGGGCAGTCTTTGTAAACAGGTCTACCACTACCAGCAGAGTGTT
This sequence comes from Triturus cristatus, assembly GCF_964204655.1. Classification (NCBI taxonomy): domain Eukaryota; kingdom Metazoa; phylum Chordata; class Amphibia; order Caudata; family Salamandridae; genus Triturus; species Triturus cristatus. Next base: position 386,103,554 of record NC_140589.1, on the reverse strand, counting down.
ATGTCCCTAAGAGGTCAGAGGTAATTCAACAATAAAATCAAGCGACATCGTGTGCCAGGGAAGAGGAGGTGTAGGCAAAGGTTGAAGCAACCCCGTGGGCTTGTGATGCGGACTCTTGCTTTGAGCAAACACATAACATGTCTTTACGAAGTGCTCAGCATCCTTTCTTAAGGTAGGCCACCAAAACCACCTCATTAACAGATCAATGGTCTTTTTAATCCCCGGATGTCCCGCCAAAGGGTGAGCATGACACCATTCTAACGCTTGTTCTTGTAGTTCTGGGGTTGTTAGAACTATACCCCCTTGGACATAAGCAAGCCCATCTTTCACACAGTGTTCCACTGACTCTATCAATTCTTGTCCCTCCACAGTTTGTTGTTCATTCTTAGACTTTGTAAGAAACTCCTCTTCCGACGTCCCTCCTATAATCTTGTGTTGAGGGATAAAAAAAGGAGGTTCTATCTGTTCTTCAGGAAGGTCATATCCCAATCTGGACAATGCGTCTGCCTTGCCATTCTTTCTTCCTTCCCGGTACTGAATTGTGAACTCATATTCACTGAAGAATTGGGCCCAACGTAATTGTCTCATAGACAACGCCTTAGCAGACTTTAAGAACTGCAAATTACGGTGGTCTGTATAAACAGTTACGATGTGTCTTGCTCCTAACAAATACTGCCTCCACTCCTCGAATGCCTTTTTTATCGCTAATAGTTCCTTATCCCCTATAGCGTAATTGACTTCGGCGGGTGTCAGTTTGTGGGAGTAATAGGCCACCGGGTGTAATTCCCCCGTGAGTTTGTCTGCTTGCGATAACACCCCGCCCACCGCAGCGTTTGATGCGTCTGCTTCCAACACAAACGGAGAACCCGGGTCTGGATGTTGTAGTACCGGGGCTTGAGTGAATGCCTTCTTTAGTTCCTGGAATGCCTGATCCGCTTCTTCTGTCCACATAAAGGGAATTCCCTTCCTTAGTAGTCTTGTGATAGGCGTCACCAATCTTGAAAAGCCCTTAATGAAGCGCCTGTAGAAGTTGGCGAAGCCTATGAAACTCTGTATGTCCTTCACTTTCTGGGGAGCTGGCCAACGATGAATGGCGTCTACCTTTTGAGGATCCATGGTTAATCCCCAAGACGAAACAATAAAACCCAAGAAGGGGATTGTTTGGACATGAAAAGTACATTTCTCCAATTTGCAGTACAACTGGTTGTCCTGCAGTTGCTCCAACACCTGTCTCACATGTAATATGTGTTCTTGTACAGATGAGGAGTAGATTAACAAATCATCAATATAAGCTATGACGAATTTGTCTAGCATGTCCTTTAACACTTCATTAATAAAGAATTGAAATGCAGAAGGGGCATTGCAAAGCCCAAAGGGCATTACAAGATATTCGAAAAGCCCATATTTCGTACAAAATGCTGTCTTCCACTCATCTCCCTCAGCAACCCGAACCAGGTGGTATGCCCCACGCAAATCCAATTTAGTAAAGATCTGGGCATCTCTTACTCTATCCAGAAGAGAGGAGATGAGTGGGAGAGGGTACCTGTTCTTGATGGTAATCTTGTTTATAGCTCTGTAGTCTATGCAACAGCGTAGACCACCCTCACGTTTAGGTATAAAAAACAAGGAAGAAGAAACAGGTGATTTGGAAGGCCGAATAAAACCCAATTCCAACATGTTGTCCAGGTACTCCCATAAGTAGAGGTTTTCTTTCTCAGTTAGGGAGTACACTCTACTGTAAGGTAATTTAGCTCCGGCTTGTAGATCTATTCGACAATCGAATGGTCTGTGAGGGGGTAATGAAGTGGCTTCCTTTGGGTCGAAGATGCTTCTAAGGTCGTGATAAACCTTAGGCAATTCCTCTGTATCCCCGGTGTCTGTTTCCTTTGAGACCTGACTGGAAGCTAGAATATGTGTCTTGCAGCACTCGGGTCGAAACAGTAACGTTGCCTGATGCCAGTCGATGATGGGATTATGGAAACGTAACCAAGGTAGGCCCAATATGACAGGAAACTGAGGGGACTGAATCAAATCGAATTCCACCTGCTCTATGTGATTCGGTTCCAAGAGAACAGTAACAGGTTCTGTCTTATGCGTAATAGGCCCAGATTTCAAAACACTCCCATCAATTGTGGTTACGGTTTCCCCGTACCCTTTCTCTTGAGTTTGGACTAGCTGTACCTGAGCCCAGGCCCTATCCATGAAATTTCCGGAGGCGCCTGAATCGATCATAATGGGAACCGTAATTCTTCCCGCTACCCAGGACAGGTCGGCTGAAACGAAGAAATGACCCGAAGATGCCTTGTGATCAGAAGAGGAGACACTCAAACCAGAATAACCCGAAGTCCTTGTCTCACAGGGCTCCAGGTTTGTTAGTTTTCCGGCTTTTTTGTCTGAATAGGCTTGATTGGGCAGGTCTTAAGAAAATGTCCCGCTTTCCCACAATATAGGCATAACCTATTGTCACGTCTGCGTCTTCTTTCTTCGGGCGTTAACGGCCCCCTCAGGGTACCTATCTGCATGGGTTCCCCTTCCTCTCTACCAAGGACGGGGTCAGGCTTCCTCTCTCTCACCGTAACCACCCTAACGTCTGTTTTGCCTCTTTCCCTCTTGCGTTCTTGCATACGATGATCGATTCTGACCACTAATTCGATAAGTTCTTTACATGAACTGGGAAGATCCACAATTTGGGATAAGGCATCTTTAACTTCCTCTCTAAGCCCTCTATAGAACAGAGTGCCCCGCTTCTCCTCTGGCCATCCAGCCTCCACCACTAGTCTTTGAAAAGAGGTGATGTAAGAAGTAAGATCTGTGGTTTCCTGTTTAAGAGAGAGTAACTCAGTGTCTGCAGACTGGGTATAAGTATGTCTATCGAATAACTTCTTGAATTCTTCTTTAAAGGCCATATAGTTCTGCAATAAAGCATCGTCTCTTTCGATTAATGGGATCGCCCAATTGGCTGCGGATCCCCCCATATATGAAATCACGAAAGCCACCTTTGCTTGGTCAGTGGGACAACAGTGGGCTTTACATGTGAAATGCAACTGGCACTGACTAATGAAGGCTGCGAATCTAGAAGAATCGCCTACAAACCTTTCGGGTGGAGCAAAGGGAATGGTAGGTGGTGTGGTAACATGAATGACTTGCGTAGGATCCCTGGAACTACTCTCTCCTTGTCTGTCCCTCTGTATGGAATTAACCCGAGTAGCCAAGGCCTGAGTCTCCACCTGGAGATTCCCAATCATGTTCGCTAGGTCAGCCAAAGTCACCTGTTGTATGTCCATGGCGCTCGGGCAGAACAACCACGTGGGCTTCGCGTTCTGTAAGGATCTTACCAGCAATGGGTTCTGCAGGAGCGTCGTGGAGATACGGTGAGGTTGTTGCTAGACCCCTACCTTCCACCACCACCTAATGCCTCTATCAGACCCTAGAGAGCACTGGTAATAGGGGAAAGCAGGGAAACAAAACAAGGAAGGAGGGGAAGAAATCTCTGAGGCTACTGCCAGCTGCCTTTTCTGAATAATGGAACGTAGATTGTGTCCCGAGTCTACGGTGCTTTCTGGCCACTGGAGATAGTGTATCTGGAAGAATAGCAGAATAGGGTGAGAGGGCTGAGGATAGGAGAGACGAGGCACAGAGGTATTCAAGAAAGAAAAGAGGCGCATAATATACCTAGCGTCTACTTGAAGATGACAGAGACTTTATGTGAGCCAGCTTTGGAGGATTCCTTCTCTTCTCTTCTACAATATATAACTCCTAAACATAGAAAACATACATGAGTGATATTACCTTCTAATCACCTCCCCCCGGCCCAGTCTACATCCCCATACCCCGTTACCGGCTCTGCAAACAGGAAGAAGATCCACTGTTCAGAGGTAGCACGGGAGTAGCCACAGTCTGGTGCAACGAACCTCCAGGAGCTTGTGTGAGGAGGCGGTGAAGGTTCATCCACGTTTTTATTCAGTGATGATTGTCTGGCAATCTTGGAAACACACTCCAGCCTGGTCGGAGGAGCGCAAACGAAATGGAGCACCAAAGGGGTATTAGGAGTGGAGTGGGGAAAAGGCCAATGACAGGGTAAAAGCACCTCGAGACACCCGGCCGGCCCTCGGGAACAAACTCCGGAAAGGCGGGCGGAGCGCTGAGTATGCGTCTTGTCCTCAAACGACAGTGTAAGCGGGAACCGGAATGCCAGAGGCGAGGCGGGCGGAGCACGCAAGATGCCTGGCCGACCTCGGGACTATCTAATCCGGCACGCGGAGCTATGGGTAGAGGCCTGGATAAGTGAAGGGATAGGAAATAACACTGGAAATCCTAAATGAACAGGGCTCTAAAACAAGGAACTATGAGTAAGCTAAGGAGCAAGTCCCTACACGAGAGAACGCCGACAGGTGTCGAAGGTACTGAAACCGGAAACAGGAAACAGGAAACACGGGGCAAAGCTTCTGAGAAACACTCGAACGCAAAGCCCTGGGCTATCGCGTCTCAGGCTTTTCTACAGTCGGGCCTCTATCGCGCATGCGCGATAGCAAGTCACCGATCTCGGCGTCCTGCGCGCGGCAATCCTGAAACCAAGAGTCAAAGCAAGAGGCTTGGAAATGGGGCTAATCACCGGTACGCCTGAAAAACCCACTGAAACATTGTTTTGGCCAGATAGAGCTGCCCCGGGACCAGTGATTGGGAAACAGAGCTATTCATAGCCCCTGGGCCACGCTGATCTATGGGCACTGGAACAGGTCCCTCGCCCTGCCCTTGGCTGTCCTAGCTGTGAGACAACCCTGTCACTTCATCCATGTCATAATCATTATGATAGTACTGCCTATTGTGTGATGCGTCCTCCGACTGCATCCCTCCTCTACCCCCTCTCGGGGCGTCACCTTTCTGCAACAACTCTGGACACTCATTACGCCAATGTCCCTCCTGCTTACAGTACACACATTGGTTAAGCCCGAGGGGCACACTCGAAGCACCGCCCCTGCCGGACTGGGGCAACCGTTGGACCGGTCCTGAACCTCTACCTCGTCCACCTCTCCTTACAACTTGCTGCAGCAATACCCTCGTCTTCAAATCCTTTTACTTTTTCTCTACCCTTTCCTTGTCCTCATTCTCTCTATGTTCGAAATACTGTGCCATACTCAATATCACAGAAGGGGGCAAAGTCGTCCAAGTACTTTCCGAAAACTGCAACCGACTGTGTTGCGATCTCAGGGAGCAAGTTAGTGACAATTCTGTTAACAAAAAGTTGAGCACTACCCTCCTGTGACAGGTCCTGACCACTAAAGTCTAAGAACACTCCTTCAAATCTGGTGAAGAAATCCAATACACTTTCATCCTTCTTATGACGACACGCAGTTAACTTATCCTAGTCCACTTTCTTCGGTGGGATAAGTGAGTGCATATCAGTGATAATACACCCTGAGAGAGCTAGGAGCTCTGCTTTCGGCTTATCACCAGGCTTGTGCTCCTTATCCCATGCTCTGATCTCATCCCAGGTGCCCCCAACTCTACTACATGGTCCTGCATATGGACTTGCCTCCATATATCCACTGGTACCAACAAGCCGAAAAACAACTCTAGCTTCATTACTGTGGAGGAGCCCGCCTCCCTCAATTCTTTGTAATACGCTGTGGGGTTTTTCCGGGGGTCTGTCAGCTGGCTCTTCAGAGATAGGACCTCACTCCTTTTCCACGGAGTATAGATCCACTGCTCCTGAAACCGAGCATCGACTCGTGGCCTTATTACAGTATTTGTAGAGTCGCGCAGTTCTGGTATCTCAGGGTGGTAAATGGGATGGACTTCCCTCATGGGATGCTGTGTGCTAACGTTGGAACCTTCTGGAGTAATCTGCCTCGGAAACCCACTAGTGTTGTTATATTGCTAAAAACCTCATTAGGAGCCATCCCTTCAGCATACACTTGGTCCGTATATCATAGATTATTTGCAGTGCAACACCTTGAAAACACTGTTCACATAAACCTATCAGCATGGCCGACATGTGCTTAAGGGCATGCTGCTGTATAAACGGCTCATAATCCTTCATCACACTCCACACATTTTCCACACTGTAGACCTTGTTCTGAGCCCACTGATCTGCCTGATCCGCCACCATTTGCTTTTCCTCATTACCCATTGCAGATCTCACCAACACCTTATCCATTCGGTCTCGCCCTGCTGCCAAATTTGCTTCATGAGCCCCACGCACAGGAGTTTTGGTATTCAACAGTGATTGGGGAATCACACTCATGGGGGAAAGAGCAGATGCAGAGACAGGTACCATCATGTAGGGGGACAGGATGGTAGGAGTGAAAAGGGGAATAGCAGTTGATACAGAGCTAACGTATTTTACAGGGGCGCTAACAGCACTCGCCCCGGTGTCTGGTACGAATAGGGGTGAAGCAAGAGTAGCCGGGTCGGAGGCAGTGGCACTAGAAACAGGAACACTGGAAGGGGCAGTACCAGATGATGGGCTCTGGGATGTCGGGACTGCCAGATATATCCATTCAGGGACGTAAGGAGGAGGGGGTGAGTATCCAGTAGTTCCTCAACAAAATTGTTACCTTCCTCTCTACTAACATAAACTTTGTCTATAAGTAACTGAAACTTTCTATCTGCGCACTCTATGCTCTTCTCTATCTTCTCTCTTTCATAGGCTACTGCTTTCTGGGTTATAGTTTGTTTCTGTCTCTTCCGTGCCTCTTTCTCCGCCCTCAGGCGCCGCTGTTTTGCTTCTTTATGCCACACTCTCAGAGAATCAAACATCGACTGCCTGCTCTTTTTGACAAACAATTTATCCTGTAAGTAATTCAATTTTTGCTCATCGAACGAACCTGTAAGTGGCCACTGCAGCTCAGTATTGTCACTCGTATATTTATGCCACAATGTGCTGAACATAATAGGGCCAATGCTGTGTTTGATGTATATGTAAAAATTTGGAGAACCCTCCGGAGGCGCAGGCTGACTCTCTTCCAATCGAGTATCAGTCGAGCAACATCGATACCCAAAACAGCCCAATTCGCTTAAACAAGGCATCCTAATATAAGACAAATGCACTGTCCCTCATGAACAAGTATAACACCAGCAATGGTAAATAAAGGAAAGGAACAAAATAACAGATATATTTCAGAAATCAACCCGAACGATCCAGAGATCACTCCCTACAGTCCGAGGACTGTACCAAATTCACAAAGGCAGACTTCAGTCCCGGACCTTTTCAAACAATTGCCAGATTACCAGTTGATCTGGCAGATTGTTCGCGAACATTCCCAGACCTTTTCAAGCGCAGGCCGAATTTCCAGTTGGTCCGGTAGACTGCTCGCAAACACTCTGGGCCCGATTCACAGAGTTAACTTAAGACAAAATCCTAAACTTACTACTTTTGGTATTCACAGAATGCACTTACTACTTTTGGTATTCACAGAATGCACTTACTACTTTTGGTATTCACAGAATGCACTTACTACTTTTGGTATTCACAGAATGGATTTACGACTACTAACTTTACGTCCGCACTCGGGCCGGTAATTCCGGCCCGGAGGTGGGGATTCCGGCCAGTGGCAGAGATTTAGGCATGGCCAAAATCTCCACCTCTGGGCCAGAAGCCCCGCCTCCAGGCCGGAAGCTCCGCCTCCGGGACGGAATTTCCGGCCCGAGTGCGGACGTAAAGTTAGTAGTCGTAAATCCATTCTGTGAATACCAAAAGTAGTAAGTGCATTCTGTGAATATCAAAAGCAGTAAGTGCATTCTGTGAATACCAAAATGGTAGTAAGTCACTCACCTGGTGCACACAGGTCGAGTCAAGTTATTCTCCACTGCCGACTCTTCAGACCAGACGGTCAACTCCAAGGTTTCGCCTTCTCAAGACCCCAGCAGGTGACCACTAGACGAGGAACTGTACGATCACTAGGGCGGGGCAGCTGCGAGAACCAAGCTCGGTCTTGTATGGGGATCCCCGATCCATCCGACCGACCGGACAGCACCCTGATCCTGCAACCCGATTACGGGTGAGAGGATCACCTTGCGGGGTCCCTGTTTGGGCGCCAACTTAAGGACGGGCCCTCTAGGGCCACGCGGGTTGCTAACAACCACCTGCTATGCCTTCCCAAAATGAAGAGTCGGTCAGACAGTAGAAAATATACACTTACATGTTTATTGCCAATACTCTGCAGAGGAGTCCAATCAGACCTGCACCCTAGGATGTCTGGCGAGGGACTGATGCCCAACAGTCTGCAATGGATAATCATTCCTCTTGTGAGGCCCTCAGCCATGCCAATAATGGAAAACTACCGGCCTGAGCCGAACATTAAGAAAGATGCACAGTAGGATGAGCTCACACCTGCCAGCTACACATTCAGATAAGCATTGTCAGGGCAAAACAGCCTATTCATTAGCAGGGTAGAAAACAGCCTTGAGCAACTGAGAAAAATAATAACGAAATAGTGTTCTGCTGAGGCAAGCAATATGGGAAACAAGGCCTAACTCAGGGCCAGTCTAAGCAGCCAAATAGGAATTACGAAATACAAAATGGAGTCACACTTGCTAACTGAAGCCTGCACATTACAAGGATAACTCGGCGGGTTATATAACGTGAATGCAAATGGCGTCTATTTAGCCACCCACTGCTAATCTAATATGGCATATAACTAGTGCATTGCTAGAATGGGAATTTCAAATCTAACACTCTATACATAAAAAATATGGAGATCTGCATGGTACACATGCATTGCAGAAGGCACATTAACCCTCTACACTACTTTATGGTGAGTGAGACAAACCACCATCTCTCTCCAATAGATACATTAATCACTACAGTTATCTTTATGTGTTTATTATTGACTGGGCACACAAGCAACTCTGCAACAGGTGCCTTTAACTCCATCAGAGGCTTCAAAATACAGCATCCCCTGAGCTTGGCACCCGGTGCGGTGGCACTGGTCGCACCGCCGTAAAGTCGCTCCTGACTAAAATAAAAAAAGTTTCTGTTATTGCCCCTCGAGCATAGATAGTCACATCTCAATTTTGTTATACATAAGGAGAGTAACTAAACCTTCATAGTGGTAATTCTGCTGTAAATGCAGCTGTTGCATGTTGTCTGTCCTTTCTACAGTTTAGTGAGCATATAACAAAGAAAGCATTATATTTACTTATTTAGAGGGACAGAAACAGGATATAAGTGCATCTTTCTGCGCATAAGCTTTCAGATTTCTAATTCTAAATCAATTGTCAATTCCTTCTCCTATTTATTGAGAACCTCTGCTTAAAGCATTTACAGGCAGCAACACATGAATTTTTGCTTCGTACTTTCTTTTACTTTTGAAATCTGCCCATATTGCATCTCTTGTGCTTTATTTGAGTGCCCCAAATGCTTCGGTATCGATTTCCATGATTCTTGACTCCAAATTTACAATGACCTCTTAAATAACCTTGTGATCTTGACGGCATGCAAATCTGGATCACTTTGACTTACCCTGTGCATGCCAGCGGCTTGAACCGGGTGTAGTCTCTATATGAACTTTGGTGCTCCCCGATTGGACTCGTCTTTATCTCCTTGTGAGACTCAACAATGAATTAGAACTAGGACATTCTCAATAAGAATGACAGACATGGGTCAAAGTTTCAAGGCTTTATGTAAAAAAGTATTAGACAAATTATGTGATCTATCCTTTATTAGGTTAGCAGCAAGAATACAGATCATAAGTACAAGAACTCAGTAAAATTCAATAGTAAATCCAGTTTAGATTCCCCTTCTATGATTTGGAAAATGGGGGTTCCATGCATGTGGAAAATGCAGGTACTTTTATGGGACTTTAGACAAAGTGTTAAACTCATTGCACATGATATGCACCAGTGAGGAACAGGCAACAAGAAACATTTTACTACAGAATACATTCAAATATTCTTTCATAATACTATTACATTGGATTCAGAGGCTCCTAGAACTGATACAGGTGACATGAAATGTAATGTTATATAGAGAGTGGCTGGGACAGCTAAGTTGTCCTTGGTTATGTACATTTTAATCCCATAGAGTGGGAAAGCACACAGTTCTCCGTTAGAGCATAGCCAATGACAACAACAATGATCACGTTGTGTACCGATGCGTAATTTCAAAAAAGGACACAGTACGCTTTTGGCTATGTAGCGCAAGCTCAGTTTCATCCACAGTGAAAACATAGAAAAGGTAAAACAATTTTCACAACCCTCCTGAGGATTTCTATTTCGATTCTCCTAAATGCTTCATAGTATTGTAGACTGAACTTTCAACATTTACATCAATTCTCTTCCTCTTTGCTAACAGCTTCTAATACCCACATTTAAACCCATTACCTGATTAAGTTCTTTTGCAAAATGGTAGGGGAAAGAGCACACATGCAACATACATTAGAATAATCAAGAGAGGAGTTAAAAGCAATTAAAGTATTCCTCCACCTAGGATCATAAACCAATAACCTATCTTTGGAAATTATCTTATAATAGTTATCTATTTTTGGAATGTATGCACAACATTCCCTTGCATGGATGGATTACCATGCAGACTCAACCTTCCTTTGCGAGCAGCAAATTGAACACTTGGGAAGATGCAGCTAGTGGGTTGTCTCAAGACTCTGAGCACGAATAATTAACAGCCACAGACAAACTGAAAAAGGAGAAAATGAAGGAATATGCAGACCGACGGACGAAAGCTACACAGCCATCCATACAGGAAGGGGACTGGGTATTGGTGCGACAAGCTCTTGAACTGGCCTTCTTCCATAAATGCCTAAGAGATTTCAAACCTAGGTGGTCTCGAGAAGTTAGTGGACACTGGATCCAGTTCTTCCTCTTCTTTACTCACCCTTTTGGAGTGGGAGGTGTGTATCCAATTCCACAGATGTGCACACTTTAAGGCACACTTTAAGGCAGTGTTGGTGACCATGATTACCTGGTACAGGCCTCTCCAACGATCTTCCAGGCACGATTTGCAGACATGTTTCTTCACGTGCACCCAATCGCTGGGATTCAATTCATGACCTGGAGACTCTCGCCCAGCTGGAGTAGCAGCACCAACCTGATGAGAGATTGAATGCGCCACATCAGCTCGAAAACCAGATCATCTTTGATATTCACAAGGGCAGCAACTGGAAAGGAATGGAATAGCATGGCTCTTCCCATCAACACCTTGTGAGGAGACACTCCTATCCATCTATAGGTCATGCTTTAAATTCTCATCAATACAAGAGGAATTGCATTGGGCCATTTAATTGATATGGGGATGCTCAGGCTTTGGCCACCTTTGCCTTGATAGTTCGATTCAGTCTCTCAACAATAACTGAAGCATCTGGTCTATAACTGCTATGGAAGCTGTAAATGGAAACTGCATTACCTCATTTTGTAAGTGACTTCCTTGTTTCTATTCAAGATCAACTGGCATTCCAAAACATTGAATTAATTCCTGCAATAGTACTTTGGCAACTGTCAAACTGTTACACCTCCTGGTGGGATATGTCTCCACCCAACAGAAAAATAAGCATACAATCACAAGGATATACCTTAGCTGATTACATTAGGGCATCTCCACAAAATTGATCTGGAGATGTTTGAAGGGACCATCAGACTTCCCTATATAGCTCATGGTTACTACAACCTTTTTGCCCACATTTTGCTTCTGACAGATTACACAGAGCTGGCAAAAGTGTGGATTATGCCAAAATTGCCTAAAGGTTGACACCGTCTCATTTCTCCACATGTGTTGGTCCATGAATGTCTACACTACTAAAGAGGGCCACTGTTCCTATAAGAAAGGGGTAGGAGGAGTTGTTTTAAAAAGAGGAGAAGTCAAAGTGACTTTGCTTGATGCCTTCACACACCCCTAAGGATGTCATGCTTCATCATAGGGAGGTGCTCCTTATCGGGCAGGTGCTGCAGTGCCCTATGTGTTCCCAGAATGATTACTTTTGCTGGAGATCTTTTTAGTTTTCATGCCGTATGATGTGTGCGGGATAGTACTAGTTCTGTGATAGGTGAGTTAAAAAATGACTAGAGGGTGTCTAAAATGAGAATGAAAGGTATCCTTCTGTCATGGTTAAAAAACCGAAAGGTTAAATGCTGCTGAAGGGTAATTATGGCCCTCAGTAGCTTAGGGATATTGTGCATTTGTAAAAGTGAAATGCCTTAGGTCAACATATTTCACGCTCTTAATGGTCTCAGAAGGAGATCCCTAGCGCCTCTTCAGGACCAAAAGGAAGTGTAAAACAGTGAATAAGTGTATATGGGGTGGCCTCATCAATTGAATCACTGTCACCAAATGAACGCGTTAAAACCAACACGACGCCGCAAAAATGCGAAACACGAACACAAAAAAAGCTGCGATGAGGCCAATCACAACACAAAAATCAGCGATAATCAGCGAGAGGCCTACAATTCCCACGTGTCATGCGGGAAAAGGCACCATAAAAGCAGAGTACAAAAACTGTGAGATGATAATTTACGAGCACAGCCCCACTTCCGTGACGTAGAACAAATGACCATTGTCCCGCATCACATAGGCATCTCCTCACAGTCACAATGTACATTGACAGCCCCTCTGCACAGGGGTGTCACACACACCAGCCAAGAACACATTATAAAATCGTCATCAACACATGTCGCACTCACACCTGTCTGAGTGATGTGCCCAAACAGATGAGTGACATGCACTTAGGGAATGTTACTTTGGAGTGCATTTATTTGCACATGCTATGCCCGTGGTTATCCTGTACTGTCCCATGATTGCCAAGGACTGTCACAATGTGATGTGTTCATCAGAAGAAATTTGCAATGATGGTGTCCCTGCTGGCTATTCCTGCTGCGGCTGCAGTGGGGTGTGGTCCACCTGCCTCATCTTCATCCTCACCGTCCGGTGCCTCTAGGACTGGTATCCATGGTGCCGTGCTGCGTACACATATTTTGTGCAACACACAACATGCATCGATCATCTTGCACACGATGTCAGGGCTGTACAGGAGCCTTCCACCTGTGACGTCCAGGCACCTGAAACAATGTGACTTCAACACACCAAATGTGCGTTTCACGATGCCCCTGGTGCGTTTATGGGCCGCATTGTACTGCCTCTGGCCCTGTGTGTCCGAGGCTCGGAGGGGTGTCACCATCCAAGCGCATAGTGCATATCCTTGGTCACCTGTGACAGTGCAGAGAGAGTCAATAGTTGGTTCTGCATGATGTGTTGGCAGGCTCACTGGTTCATTGGTGTGTGATATGTGTGGCCTTGTGATACCTGTATGATATGTACTGCTTGTTGCAAATGAGCGGCATCAATGCGTATTACGTAGCCTCACTGCTGCTCCTCCCTCCCCTGAGCACATTCACTAGAGGGCACAGCGGGGTTGCACCACGTGCACCCCTACGGCACACAATTGTCATGCCCGACTGTGCATATCCACAAGCCTCACAACGACACAGTGATGTTGTGACCTGAAGGTGGGCGGCCAAATGTGTGTAGGCCCATGGTAAAGACAGGGCGGACACAGATGTAGAGGTGATGCCTGCTTGAACTCGCCCTGCAGTAGAGGGTAGACCTTTGGCTAATGCTGTGGAAATTACCACACACACAACAGTTGGCATGTATGATCCTGGACCGGACCCCGGGCGGGCTTACTCACCCTTATGTACCCCTCGGCCGAGGCCACAATCTGTGGGCATGCTACATGGCAACATTGCGCATTGCGTGACGGCTGGAGCAGACACTACACCAGAGACACATGCATCAGTTACCTCCTTTTCAAGGCCTAAACTCAACCACGCCCAGAGCCATGTGTCGAATGACCACACCCCTACGCCATACTGCAATATGCCGGCCCACTCCCTTACGCTCACAGGGGGGTCCGGCACAGCTACATGTCCCAGGTGTACACCACTGCCTGAGGTGACAAGGTTGCGCATGCTGTACACAGCACAATGGGATGTGGTATGGCCCGGGCCCCTCATGCATACATAATGACCAAGCGGAAAAACGGAAAGAATCTGTGGAACTGGCTATGGTCACGTGCGCCCGGCTCCTTTTATTGCCAGGGTCACACGTCCAGTGATGCCTGTGCTGGATGGGTGTTGGGTAGTGCAAGCAACACCTCAGGGGTTGGTTGGTGCTGGCAACAACTACAACAGTGATCAGACAATCAGAAGTTCAGAGTGCAAACAGCAAGGGTCCATGACATGAGCTGCACAGAGTTAGCGGTCCCGGATGCCCTGCGGTCAGCACAGGCACACCCGCAAGGGATGGTGACTTGTGGTGCACTGAGATAGGGCCACGAGTGCTGAGCGGGTCCACGTTGATGTCCAAGGAGAATGTCGCGGAGTGTTACGGGGGCAGTGGAAGGTGACCATCCAGGGCATGATGCAGAGGGCAGAAGCAAGCAGAAACAGGCAATTGGGAGGAGTTGAATGCTACAGTCTCCTTTTTTCCCAACATGTCAGTATCAGCTACATGATGAAGACAACCCCCAGGCCATAGACTCAGACGCCTACAAAGTTCAAAGGCAGAGTGCCCATGACTCCCGTGGCACAGAGTCAGTGGCACCAGAGCTAGGAAGGGATGCAGTCTGCGATGAGGCCTGTACAATGATATTAACTCTGCAATTAACAAATCAAAACTCAGTTCTAATTGTGTGTCCTACTCGACCGCAGTGTGTGCCGGAGGCAGCCGTCAGCTTGGGGCAACCGCTGTGTAGGCAGCTCCTCCTGGATCTCTAACACACGGCGTTGGAATGGCATGTGGAGAAGATTCCTGGTTGACGGAGGTGGGGGCACCAGAGCTGAGCGGGTGTGCACCCTGCGACGATGCCTTGTCCTGCCTGGGATGGACTGAATTTTATTTGTCTAAGGCCTGCTGGACCAGTGTGTAGGCCAAAGGCAAAAGTCCCAAGGGGCCCACAGACACGTGTTGTCGGAATGCTCTGCACAGAGTTGCTGGCACCACATCGAAAGGAGTATAGGGATTCAAACAATGCCTTGAACATGTACTCTTCCATTGTGTGAACAAGACTCAGTTCCAAATGTGTGACCTATGTGTCCGCTGTGTATGCTGGTGGAGTACGTCGATGAGAAAGGAGTATTGCAGGGCTTGCTCGCGGAGGCCGTGATGGTCTGAGGAGGCTGCCAAGGTCGCTGGCCTTGGAGCTTGCACCGGCACGTGGTGGGCACTTTTGGAGACACACTGATGTCGGCAGGTGAGCAGTGAGGCCTGGAATACACAGGGACGGACGAGACTGGTCCTAGGAGCAGCGGCCCGGGCTTCGGCAGGCACCCAGGAACGCAGGTACGGCCGCACATGGCATCGGCCTCGTGGTGGGGTGAGAAGCGCCACCCTGGCAGACACGTTGGGCATTCCGGAAGAGAACCGCACCCCGAGATACGTGCTTTTTATTCACAGCCCTACACTGGCCTGGCATACGCAGGGCCAGCCCACTCTGCCCACGCTTACAGGGGGACGTAACAAGCTACATTTCCGTGATCTTCCCCACTGGCTAGGGTGACATGGTTGTGTCCACTGTCCACAACACTACCAACACCAGCATTATATGTCGACATGGATATGTCTGTGGTCTGCATGCTGCAGTCTGTCCAGCACATCGACGCCACACTTGGCATTGTGTACATTCTCATTCATGGTTCAGTTGCCTCCTTCACACATGCCTGCCTCCCACCTCTCCCCACATTCTGCTATTGTGTGGCTAAGGTGCCATGCCGTTAATGGCTCATGTACATGACAAGGCCAGGTTGCCACGGTAAGTTGTGCTGTTTTGTCTAGTGGGTGAGCATGTTGTTTGGCATGTTGTATGTGGGTTTGTTACGTGTGTGTTGCCTGAGGTGTGGGTTGCATGATTGTGGATTGGAGGTGTGTTCATTTGGTACTTACCAACGAGCACTGCGTTTCCGTAGGTGCCATCCTGGAAGCACCGGTTGATGATGGACTGTCGGAAGATGTATGAGTCATGCACACTGCCTGGGTAGTTGGCGACGACATTGGTGAATAGTCCCCAGTGGTCCACTATCGCCTGCACATTGATGGAATGTGTGTGCTTTCTGTTGCGGCAATTGTGTGCAGTGGCAGCAGGAGGCACAAGTAGGACATGTTGTTGATGGTGACCTCAGCTAGGCCTACCAGTGCAAGGGGTTCGCCCTTCTCTGCACAGAGTCCTCAGACCAATAGGAAGAAGTTGGCACAGAATCTGGAATAGAAAATACAAAGTTTAATAAACCTCATGAGGTGGAACTACATTCACACAGCACCCTTCGGTGTTGAGTGAAGTAGCACACTGAACAGAAGAAGCATGGTCCTTTTATACCCACACAGGGGCTGAAAAAGGTGGTACAAGTACACATGAGAAGAGTTATGCACATAGATGGTCATACAGAAACTGCACAGTCAACAAGTAGGAGGAGTAATATGTTGCTGACATCAGTTAGAACAGCCTGACAGTTCTATACTAGGAACAGGTGCACTCTACTAGCTAAGCACATCTGTGCATGTGCAAGACTCTGGGAGAGGGAAACAGCAAATGTCCAGCACATAGCTAACTAAAATGGCTGCCAAGTACAAAATGGCTTTCAGCTCATGCTTAGAGATTAATGCAATCTTCAACAGATGGTCCTTTTAGCATGAGCTAAAGCCATTCCCATTATCCAGTAGGAATACGCATATTAATTTTTTTCCATAAATTTATCAATATCCTAATTCATTGCTTGGTGGGCATTACTCATTCTAAATATTGTTAAGCTGGTATGTATAAGGTATAAGCAGGATTACAAAGGGAACAGAGCATTGGGTCATACAGATAGCAGGAGGGAGTAATTACTATTATCAGGAACAGAACTATTAGCTTTCTAGTCCTAAGCAAATCCTAGAACCATCCAGTAAAAACATTTGCAAGACTCCTATGCATTTCAGTGACCATCAATTTCAACTTCAAAATAGCCAACAGCACATATCTAATAAAAACATTTTCACTAGACTTTTCCAGTGTTTCCTTTATGAGGGCTAGAGTATCCATCAAGGAAAGGGTAAAGTAACATTTGTCAATTGCTCAGATGAACTTTTCTCTCGCAGAATAAACATTATTCCTAATACAATTATGAAAGCAGTCAGACATATTCTTACAAAAATGATCCTGGATCCAGAGGACCAGGAGGACCACACAGGACCATGAGAATTAGGACGAAGAGCTGCAAAGGGTTGCTCCTCCTCAAAAATGGGATGACCAATGGGGTACATTTTCAACAAAAAAGAAAAAGAAGTCCTTGGGAAATTAAAGCTGCTGTACAACCAACCAGAGGGGAGTCTTCTCCCTGTGTCCGTTTGAGCCTCACAGGCAGACTCTTGTTGTTCCCACGGTGGAGCTGCACAACTCGCAATTCAGGAATCACGGCCCAGTTTCAAGGGAAAAGTGTCTTCTTTCAGGATAGGGCAATCACCCACCAGGGCAAATGCTCTCAGCGATCCTGTCCAGTGTCTCAGGCAGTGCACCAATTTTCTTCATTTCAATCTAACAGGCACTAGAGACACAGCACCTGTACCCACTCAAGTCCTTCCCTAATTCCTGTATTGCTCTGCTGGCACACTGCTCTTTCGTTGGGGCCATAGATTGCATTCAGTGTGCCCAGGTATCTCTTGACCAACAAAGGTGAAAACTTTACAGCCACTTTGGGACCAGGATTCAGAGGCCTGATGCTAGGATCTCTGAAGCAACCCTTGTTTCAAAGGGGGTTACCTCAAGCAAAAACTTTCTCGCCTTCCTGGTCGGACTGTGACTCTCGGCTGGGCATCAAAAACTTGATCCATGATTTCTCCTTTCTGATTTGTGACCCCGTCTTTTGCCCATGACAGTGGCAGGGGTACACACTTCACATCCCAGTGCTTCCGGCCTTCTACCTTCACTGAGGTCCTGGTTGCCAGCAATGCCTGTGCTGGTTACCTTCACTTTGACTTCAAGCTGGACTGGTGCTGACTCTCCAAGCTGGATCTGATGTCTGCGCCCCTCTGGCAATGGTTGTAAGGCAGCAAATATCTATTGGTGGACAGAACAAAAGGTCTTTAGACAAGGCACAGAAATAATCTATCAACAGAGAGGATAGTCTCAGAATACTTCCTAGTCTAGGGACGCCCCATATATTAGCAAGGCACCCAAGAACCACTTTCATCTATGTGAGAGTAAAAAAAAACAACAGCCTCGACCTATTGGCAAGTATAAAAGGAACTCTTTGGTGAACTGACAAGAGTAATACGTCACCCAATCCCAAGCAGCCAAGGAAGTCTGTGTTCATTTACTAAATTCTGAGGAAAAGAGAAAAACAATACAGACATACTCCAAATCCTTACATCTGTATATTCCTATCTTAATCATCTAAAGACCCTCAAGAAAAAAGGAAATGTTCTACACTTTTACTCATAGACTTTGCATTACTTGTACAGGACTGCAGACACTTCTAAAATGATTTCTCTTAATACAAGCACCTACATTGTATGCTTAGGACCGTGCTATCATGTTATAGGAGCAACAGGGAGAGAGGTTTTCCCCAGTTACTTTTAGGTCCAAGAGGGGGGAAAAGGAACAAATATGTGAGGTTACTGCCTCTTAACCGACCTTTCACTCTTTTTTTCCAGTAAGTAGTCTCAATAGTTCAAATATCAGTACATCAGTAATTCCCCATAAATTCAATGTCTACACACAAAATTTTTTATTTTTTTCATCTTTGATTTTTTATTTTTTATCAAAAAGAGAGTTTTTTTTTATATATATCAAAAATATGTTAATATTCCATTTTTGTATTTTCTTTTGTGATTTACAAATATTCTTGAAACAATTGTGTACAAACAATCAGTGAAGTGAACATCAAATACATTGGTTTCAAATCACAATATTCGAGCAAATAGAAAATCCCCCTCGACAGACAACATAAATATCTCCATTATATTCTCGCATACTATTCTTACATCCCAACAAGCACACCACACAAGGGAAAAATGAAAAGAAAGAAACTTTAAAAGACACTCAACTGGACAGATCAACTACAATGTGATTTTAAATAGTTTGTCAGAGTTTGCTGTAGTGATTATAATAAAAAATTTTGCTTCTTCTTTTGTTTAGTTTAAGTTGATCCGTATAGAGTTTGTTGTCCAGTTGTGAAGTAGGGAAAATCTAAAACTGCTACTTTAACAGGGATTCCTATTACATAAAGAACTAAAAACTTCAACATAATGGGTACGTTTTCTCCAGCAGAACATCTTGTGACAAACAGACTCCTATAAAACAATATTTTCCTCAAAAATGTTTGCTAAGGATCACATGGGCATCTTCTCTGCATTCTATTTTTCACAATCCAAACTATGCAACATCAGCTCTAGTAAGGACTGTCAGTTTATTTACACAGACTAGCTAATAAAAACTAGCAATGCCCTTTAAAAACGGTATGTAGCATGAGAATAACAAACAATAGTGGTGTTATCACCTGAGAATTTTAGAACAAAAACTACCCGCAGCTAGTTCCCCTTAAAGATCAAATAAGGAAACCACAATATAGACTACTCATCCTTTCATAATTTCATCAGACAGGATGGGCAGTAACATAGCAAATTCATTTATTCATTTTATTAATGCTAATAATGTTTAAAACAGTATTACTGAATAGCCAATTAAATGTCTCATGGCTATTTCACAGACAGTTTAGACAGGCTCAAAAGAAATTAGGAAAAAGAGAGAGAAAACATAAATTTGCCTACCCTTAATTTGTAGAGGAGCTAGCCTCCTCCCCCCATTTTTGACAGTAGGAAACCTGTAACAGGTTTCATTATGTGAACACTATCAACCCCAATTTGTAGCAACTGGGCATAAACAAACTCTGAGGAGCTAAATAGGACATTGAGCTAGCTAAAGAACATATTCCTTTAGCAAATGTACAAGTGTGACACGAGGGCACATGAATTCACACTAAATCCCATTGCTTCATTAATTCAGCCCTGAAAACATTAGTGCTATACATATGACAGAGCCATTGTCTTAATAAAAGCTGACATATACCATTATTATTCAATCTGTTCATATGAGTGAACAAAAACTTGCTTTTGCAAAAAAAAGCAAGCAAAACCTCTTTCTGTCCCTGCCCTGCCATTTCGTCTTTCAAATGTCGAAATGTCAAAGCAAATGTTGTGCTGAGCCCTGCTTCTAAATGTAGAACTTCGACCTTTAACCTATTCGCAGTTGTTCCATCTTGAGTGCAAGGTTTTCATGCAGTTTTACAAATTCAAAGTGACCCTGGAGACTGAGAGCTCAACAGCAAAACCCACTCCATTCCTGTCTACCAGCAATTCAGAGGTAAGCTTAATAACTTCTGCCAGTTTTTTTGTTCATATTTATATTTGTAAGCAGTGTGCCGAATGATTGTCTAGCAGTATAGATGTTAGCTATTCATTCTATGCTTACATATGTGCATTTACTGTAGCCTCAGGCAGTTTAAAAGCTGGAATAACCTCATTTACATAGTGAATTTTACTCAATTTCGACTTTGCTGTTTGGGGCACTTAAAAATGAATATCCTACAATGTCTTTGCATAATAGTCATCCCCAGAATGTCCCCTACATATCCCAGAGATGTGGCATCAGAAATGTATAATGTATACCCTTATAAAAATGAGTTTTGTACACCTGGGTAAAGTGACATTGCACATGTAAGTGACCCCCTATTGCTGTATAGCATGGCATACATTCAATTTGGATGCTAGGAGGTCACAGCATCATTATTTGGCATTATAAATATTAAAAAACGAATTCAATGCACCTATTTTAAATAACATTTTTTATATAATCAAAATATATATATTTTTTTAAATAAATCCAATCATTTTGATGAGTCCACATATGAAAAGCAAGCTGCATCCCTTGCCTAACATATTTAAACACATTCATTCATAGCCCTAAGAACAGAAACCGAACTTGAAAGTCTGTGCCACTTTTAAATGAAGGACAGTCATTATTATTTAACATCAAAAACCACTTTTATCCATATTTAGAAAGGCATTAAGAAAATAAATCCCTACTGTCAATCTGTCCTCTGTTTATCAAAAATAATGAAACTATATTTCTAACTTTTAAAACAGCAGTCTGAAATGCAGGATTTTACACCGTGTTTGACTTCAGCTGTTCTCTGTGGCCGGAGTCAGAAATACCCACGTGCTGACACAGCTGCTTGACACGTAAAGGCGTCGAATTCACACGCCTTTCAAGTCAGCCTTTCCACAAATCTGTCGTTCTGTAATGTATTCAGGTCTGCAACAACCAACTCACTCAGATAATGTGAATGCCTGTTAATACCTAATACAGAAGGATAAATGCTGTGACATTTTGTATCTTAATTTATCTATTGCAAAACGCACAATTTCGTTTTTTGAAGCTTTTTTTATTCCTATTAATTGTGGATTCTAATTTTATCTTTAACATTGTGGCAATTTGCACACATGTATAGTGTCTTACTCTGTCAATTTAATGATAGCGTGCAGCTATTTAGCATACATTATATATTTCATTGCTGGATTCTTTTAAAATGTATTTTATTTTAATGATATTTGGCATAACAGAATGATGACAAAAAAAAACATTGAGCTCATTCCAGACATTTTCAAAACGGTGCCATACACATAATACAGGGCACTTAAGGCTAGCCATTCTTGCACCAAGAGCGCAATCGCTACTTACAAGTACCACTAATGACAAACCACAGACATTTAAACACACATTTAACCCACAGATCAACACTTAGGGCAGAAACAAAAGACAGCCCACAGACTGTACTTAAACCAAACCATTTGTAAATACTAGTTGTAAGTCATATTCACTAGATTTGGCTGGCAGAACACCAAGAAAAAAAACACTCTGCATATCACCACTTATGAATGTTACTAACTGCACAGACCAGAATCCTTTCTATGTACATATTTAGTTCCTCGGGGTACTAGTCACCAAAGAAGAAATACTTTTTTATACCTAAACCTAGTTAAGTATCCCCTCTAGGGGAGCCGGCTAATTATATACAAGTTTAAAAATGGTACATCCAAGAAAGCAACACATTCATAAATTCACCTGGGGGAAAACAAAAAGACCATCACGCATTTGCTTACAATTAACTGCTTTGTTCTTCAGCTCTAATGCTTTCACATAAATGTTCTTTCGCTGTTCTTTTTCAATTAAGGCTTGCTCACGCTTCATTCGTTCATGCACTTCTTTCTCCCACATTCGTACACAATCAAACATCTTTTGCCTAGTCTTTCGCTTAAACATACATTGTTCCACATACTCAATCTTTCGTAAATCAAATGACCCATACATAGGCCAACGCAACTCAGGATCCTTACGAGTGTATTTATTCCATAATGCGCTGTACATTATATAAGAAAGACCATACTTAATATATATATCCCTATTAGGCGTCCCCTCCGGGGGGGCGGTTGTGCTTCATCTAGTCTCAAATTGGTACCACTACAAAAGCAACACATCCCATGAAGTGTGCTAAAAACAGGCATGCCAAAAATAGTGCAGAATATGCAGTATTATAATCAAAGTAGCACTTAAGGTACCTTTAGTACGATGTGCCGTTCAAATCAATTCAAATAGAGAAAATTCTCCTCATTACCTGCCTATATAGATTGCAATCCATATATAAATCTCATAACAAACCAAGTTGGCCAACACCAACTCCAAAATCCAAAATCCAAAAGCCACAGTAAGTGTTACTAAACTACCTTATCAATCCCAGGCATCAAAATCAACAGCAAGCGCCACAGAAGGACACTTACCAATCACTTGGTGTCCAGGTTCCAACTGCCAAGTTCTAAAATCGACCAAATGGTCACTGCACGGCGAATCAACAGAAGAGATCTCAGTTGAGGACCGGCACCACCTGGATGGTCAGATCAGAAAGAAAGGAAAAAGGCCGTGGTTGCCAAGACTCGGGTCTCATCGGGCAGCGATCGCGTCCAGAGCGAGATTCCAATCCTTCGTCGCGACCAATCCTGTGGGCATCCGAGTCACCGATGAGCCCCAGTAGTTGGGCGCCAATTTGTTGATGTGTGCAGTCAATTGCCCCCAACACGTGCGGGAATGATTCTTTGACCGGGGAGGGGGTGGCGGTCCTGGGGGTGATGGAGGTGGGTGTTCCGAGCTGAATGATGAGTAGCTCCATGGCATCTGTTGTTCTTCAGGTGTGGTTGTGGTCTGGGATCCCTTTTCTGGTGCCGGTTGTGGTCCGACTTTACACCAAGTCAGAGCAGGTGTTAATTTCCTGGTGCTACTGCTAACGCGCCTTATTGCCTGTTTTGTGATCTTATCTCAGATCAGGCTGGTCATTGAGAATGTTGAGGTGTGGTGTTGTGCTAATTTTTCCTCGGGAACGCCTACTCTGCATCTCATTATCGTTAGTTGCCGGCGTCATCTATGGCGATGATTTTTGAGGATGCTATCGCCGGAAAACTGGTGATATGGGCTGTTTGCGCCAGCTTGTGAATGGGGCGATAAATTTATTGCCAATTTGGCTGCGATAAAGTGCCAATAACTTGGCAATAGCTCCTTGAGAATATGCCCCAAGGAGTAATATACTTGTCCCTATGCCAATCCTTCAAAGGAAGAATGGATATAATCTGAGGTGGGATAAAATAGACCCAAATAAGTTAATCACTGAGATAACTTTGAATAAGAGAAACAATATTTCCATATGTTTATATCCCCAAACCAATGAGCAACAAAAAATTGAATCTTTTGTAAATGTTTTGAAGTGTGTAAGATCCAAATTAACTGCCTCATCCCCACAAAAATGTGCCCTAGAATATGATGGTTTGATAAGAAGTGTTCGCAAGCCACTGCTAAACTCAAGGAAGTATTAAATCAGAAACCAAGAAATAAAGAACAAAATAAGTAAAATGGAGTACAAATTAGCGAGGGAGAATAGAAATAACCACCTTAGAGCAGAAGTATGACAAAAGTTATGACATGCTGCATACTCTAGGGACAGCAAACCTTTTTGGGAGGTAGTTAATTCCCCCTCCTTACAAGATAAGGGTGGCCCAACTTTGAATACACACATTGAGGAGGAAACCTGGGTTACCTGATTCCAGTCCATATTCCAAAACAGGGGAAGTACCAAGGTGGATGTTAATGAGGCAGGCAAAAAAGACCCTTTTTTTTTTAAAGATCGATCTCAAGGAAATAGAGTTAGCTCTTTCCAGGCCGGATGGAGTCCCAGTTGATTTATTTCTCTCACAAAAACTACTCTGGGTACCCCTACTGACAATTGTATTTAATACAGTGATGAAAACAGGCTCAATGGCCTCTTGGAAGAGATCTGTGATTATCCTAGTACATAAGAAGGGAGATGGTACAAACCCACTAAATTATAGCCCCATTTAGCTAATTGACAACTCAGCAAAAAGAAATGTTTGTGTAAATGGTCAAATTTTCACCTTGTTTTGTTTGATGTATCTCATTTGTTGTTAAAAAAAGGGAACAATTAAAAAATAATGTATAAATTGTTCCAATTGGAATTGTAGTTGGTATGTGTAAAAATGCAAACAAGTTAATATGAGGGTACTATGTATTGAAGAGTAGGATTTAATTTGTATGTGTCCTACTGAAAATTGTATTGTATTGATTCCTCCGCATCACTCCCTTTGCATGTAGTTAGATTTTGCCCAGATGTGGGAAGAGGATTAGGGTAAACCCTGTTGCTGTTTAAATACATAAAAATGAATGGGCAGACTTCTTAATCGGCTGGAAGACAGGGTGGAAGAAAATAAGATCTTACCAGATGCACAATATAGGTTTAGAGAGAGCAGGGGGACTCTTGATCAATGTTTAAATTTATTACTATTAGTATCAAAATATACTTTAGCAAAAACAGGTCAACTTTATATGGCCTTCGTGGACCTCTCGGTGGCATTTGATTGTGTGGCCCACAGTAAACTGCGGCCCACAATGGAGGACATGAGAGTGGAGGAAGGGATAATTGAATTCATTAGACAAATGTATGTGGAGGCAAAGGGAGTGTACGAAATCTTTTAAAATTGAGAAAGGGGTGAGACAGGGCTGCGTCCTTGCCCTATTTCTATTCTCCTTGTACACTAACGACCTAAATACTGTTTATTTATTTATTTAGTGTTTTATATAGTGCGAACAAGACCCAGAAAAGGGTATCAGAGCACTTCACATATACATAGAAATGTTGCATTAAACAGTATCATAGCGGATCAAATATATATATATATATATATTTATATATATATATATATATATATAAAGCATTGACATTTTAAACAGTGCAATAGACACCTATAGATGTAGTTACCTCTATGAACATGTGAGGCGAGGTGAAAAAAAAAGAAATAAATTGAAAAAAACATTTGTACAATCAGTAATAAAATTAGCGTAGCCTACGATAGAGCTTATCATACATTTGGGCTGGAACTGTTATGACTTAAAATAACGTGGACGTTCCTTACGCCGCCGCAATCCCTCTCCCAATCTTACTATATGCGGATGATGCGGTCCTGATGGCTAGAACCCCTAAAGCCCTTCCAAAATCTATGTTGGTTTGCATTGATTTTATGGCAAGACTGGATCTGCATGTAAATACAACAAAGACCTTTACCTTGGCAATGGACGGGGCTAAGAAAAGACTGAAGAGGCTCTATATAGAGGACAATAGCATGGGCAGACTTCTTAATCGACTGGAAGACAGGGTGGAAGAAAATAAGATCTTACCAGATGCACAATATAGGTTTAGAGAGAGCAGGGGGACTCTTGATCAATGTTTAAATTTATTACTATTAGTATCAAAATATACTTTAGCAAAAACAGGTCAACTTTATATGGCCTTCGTGGACCTCTCGGTGGCATTTGATTGTGTGGCCCACAGTAAACTGCGGCCCACAATGGAGGACATGAGAGTGGAGGAAGGGATAATTGAATTCATTAGACAAATGTATGTGGAGGCAAAGGGAGTGTACGAAATCTTTTAAAATTGAGAAAGGGGTGAGACAGGGCTGCGTCCTTGCCCTATTTCTATTCTCCTTGTACACTAACGACCTAAATACTGTTTATTTATTTATTTAGTGTTTTATATAGTGCGAACAAGACCCAGAAAAGGGTATTAGAGCACTTCACATATACATAGAAATGTTGCATTAAACAGTATCATAGCGGATCAAATATATATATATATATTTATATATATACATATATATAAAGCATTGACATTTTAAACAGTGCAATAGACACCTATAGATGTAGTTACCTCTATGAACATGTGAGGCGAGGTGAAAAAAAAAAAAAAAAATTGAAAAAAACATTTGTACAATCAGTAATAAAATTAGCGTAGCCTACGATAGAGCTTATCATACATTTGGGCTGGAACTGTTATGACTTAAAATAACGTGGACGTTCCTTACGCCGCCGCAATCCCTCTCCCAATCTTACTATATGCGGATGATGCGGTCCTGACGGCTAGAACCCCTAAAGCCCTTCCAAAATCTATGTTGGTTTGCATTGATTTTATGGCAAGACTGGATCTGCATGTAAATGCAACAAAGACCTTTACCTTGGCAATGGACGGGGCTAAGAAAAGACTGAAGAGGCTCTATATATAGGACAATAGCATAGAGTGGGTTGACAAATTTACTTATCCAGGCATCTTGTTTGACTCGAAGCTGACAAGGAAAGAAATGTTAATGAACAGAGCTAACCACAAGTCAAAGAGTATAGCTGCACTTTTCAAATTTTCAAAAAACCTAGGCAATAAACCAATTCAGGAGATGATTAAAATCTATCTAGCAAAACCTGTTCCCATAGCCACCTATGGGGCAGAAGTATGGGGAACAGTACAAATGGAACAACTGCAAAAAATAGAAGATAAGTTTGCTAAAAGATAACTATCAATGCCTGAATAATGTTCCAACTTCATCGTACACAAAGAGTTAGGTTTGCCATATATCACTGACACCATTAAGATAGCATCATTAGTCCTGTGGTTATCTATTTGGAAAAGCCAGGAGGTTTAAGTTAATCAACACATTATAAGGGACATTTTAAAACTTGATCATGGTGTAATAATCCCAAGGCTTACCTATGTGAAACAATCTTTTGTTTCCATTGTTCTTTAAGCTCATTTCGAAACCCCTCTTAGCTGTGCAGCTTTACCTAAATCAAGATTAAAAGATCTTTCTTGGCAAAGACAAACCAGGTGAGATGGGAGAGGAATACATCAAAATGTACAGTAACTTTATATCAAGCTTTAGCACCTGTGTTGTGCAGGTCATCTTCTTATCTGTTCTTTGTGACAAACTACTACCATCAATATTTATTGGTTAGCTTTCAGTTAGGTTATATCCCTTTAATCCTCTGTTATCCACCAAACACTTACTCACTAAACCAACGTTCTGGCTGCCCATGTAACGCTACAGTGATTCAATCAACTATGCATATTTTTTCTTTGTACATCTTATCAAACAGAGCGGAGAAAGTACATTGTACCATCATTGCCTAAGTTTAGTTTAACTGATTATGTTATAGCTCTTTCAATTAGAGACAGCATTTGTATGCTTTGCAATGGCAGCATTTCTGCAAGCAGTAATAAAAACTAGAAGGGCATCGGTTTTATAAAAATAAAAAACAAAACATAGCATAGCAGATATGGTAGTATTTGAACAATCAATGTGACAGTGCTGTATCTTATAAACCTTTTATTGGATTTTATATGAGATCACATTTTACTCTAAGGCTAAAAGGAGGAATTACTGTATATAAAATTGTATACTATGACTTTTATGTACTTTTATGCATTTTTATATATGCGAATAAAGTCTAATGATGATGATGTGGTGCAGTATCTCTTCTTAAGACATTACCAGTGGGTTTCTGGAAGGTTTTTGAAGATGCTCCTGTGTGAGGCCTTCAATTTCTTTAATGTCTGTGTCTGGGCTGGAGCGGGGCTTTGAATCCACTCACGCCAACTTCAAACTGCTTTTCATTGACTTCGGGCACCCTTGACATGCACAAGCAGTTTACTGTACCATTCCAAACTCTCAAGGAAAGAAGTCTTGTTCCTTCAGTGCACGTGTCCCCTACTCATCGCCAGATGTAGCAACCCCCAATCCTAGGAGCATGCGAATAAATATGCCACAAACAGAGTTCTGTAACAGATGTCTTTATTCATCAGCATACAATCACACAAACTACAATGGTCCTATTGCACATACCCTCACAACACAATATTCTTCTTGAAAAACCAGTCCAGAATTGAAGATATAATTTAAGTTCTTCACTTTAAGATGGCCCCGCGCAATTCAGGGAAAGCAAAAGCAGAAGCTTTGTCACCAAACCCCGAGTAGGTGGACATTTGTAGCAATTCACCATAGAAAATCAAAAACAGCTATATGGACAATCCCCTCCATTTAAATACAAATACAGCTTGCTGTTCACAAAGCAAAAAAGACCCTTAAAATACACAATGTAGCTAAATTCTAAAAGCCCAATAGACGGAAACTGAATTGAAAGTAGACGTCTGTGGAAAGTGAAAGATAAGACAGTTGTAAACCCTACACATACTCAAAATAGCTGTACTTAGAAATGAAGACACACATTCTGAGATGGCTACCAAAACGAACCTGGAGTGGAGGGGATCCTGACAGAAACAAATAAAACACTGCCAGTCAGCTCTCTCACTAGATAAACTCAGGGTTCTTTTATGTGACCCAAACAAGAATGCAAGTTTTAGTTTAAATCTGTAATTTCTTTTATTTCAAGTTCTTTTTATTGATTTTCCAAAAAGAATGATACAAAATGAAATCACAGTAAAGTAACATACGTAACAAAAATATTGACATATGAAAAATCATTTCTGATCACTATTTCTCGTAACAAAGGATCTGGGAAATATCGAAAATCACAGATGTAAAGCAAGCATCATATACTTTAATAAAATTAAATATGCAAACAGAAGTGGAATAGAGTGCCAACATCTCATAGAATTCTCCTAGTCAATTCAACAAAATATTTTCATACAAAAGTTACTATTCGTGGAAGGCAAAAATCAAGTGAACACATTCTCAACAGTGAAACTCTGAGATTTGATTTAGCAAATACTTTTGACATTGGTAGCGCACAAATGGTGGCCTACCTCACAGAAATGTTTTGAACCTCACCAAAGACTTACCATTCAACTCTAATATTCAATTCTCCAAGAGCATTGGTAAGGAAGCTTGGTGAATCTCTATGTACGTTCAATTGAACAAACAAATATATTGCAATTGTTTAAAATGACCCAATTGCAAAACGGTATAGCTAATGCAGCAACATTTTTGAAATCTGGAATTTGATCACTTGGGTCTGGATGAACCATCATGGCCACCCTGTCAAGTTTAATGGAGTCACCCACAAATAACACTTAGCTTTTGTCTACCTGTAAATGGTGGTGAATCATGTGGTTCTTAGGAGTTACATATAAACTAAAGAAACTGATAGAAACTTCTTCTTAGTACAGAACCAACCATTAGGATAGCAAGGATCAGAATTAATTGGTCTCCCTCAGCAACATAATAGCACACCTTGCAGGGCTTCTGGAAACATTGCCTATAAGTAAACATTTGCACACATCATCACAATAGTTGCAGATATCATCAAAAAAGCCGAGCAATTGTATTTTAACTGTATTTTGATAATTTAATTATCACTAACCCCTTTGGAAAACTAAACCATGATGATGGATCTCTAATTTTGCCATTTGAAAAATGACATTTAGTCTTTTGTTTGAGTGACTAGTTTAAGTAATTAATTGTGAATGTTTTTATATCTTTTATATCTGACTATGATTGTAGATACCTGCTGAAGACACCAGATCCCCAGAACTAGGGTGTTTGCCTTTTTACCGTTCATCTCCAACTTGTGGAACCGGAAATCAAGGAATGCTGTTTGGCAATCTTTCTGGAGGGAACCCAAGAGAACAACTCAATGGTCTGACATCATTTCTTGATGCTTCAACAGTATATGGAAGCACTACAGCATTGGAGCAAAAGCTGAGAAATCTTACAAGTGCAGAAGGCCTTCTAAGAGTAAATGAGCAATATTCAGATGAGGGCCGTGACTACTTGCCCTTTGTGAATCAAGTGCCATCCCCCTGCGCACAAGACCCTAGTGCAAATGCATCTGAGAGAATAGAGTGCTTTTTTGCTGGGGACAGCAGATCTAGCGAAGTCATTTCATTGACAGCTGTACATACACTATGGCTACGAGAACATAACCGCCTGGCCAAAAAGCTGAAAATCCTGAATCCACATTGGAGTTCCGAGACTGTTTACCAAGAAGCTCGCAAAATTGTGGGTGCATTACATCAGGTCTGTTGGCTTTTGCTTAAACTCACACATTGTTTTCTAAATGGATTTTTATGCTACTTACATTCAGCCAGCCTGCATAAGAGGCCAGAAATGTCCCATATTGATGTAAATCGTAATGTAATAAGAAACTTGGCACCGTAAAAAGGTTCTCAATTGAACAAACATCCAATAAGAACAATGGGAAGTCTTTCGCGACGTAGCTGTGTCTTGCGCCTTTCTTTTTGGTATAAATCACCCCTGAAATTCCAGGCCTCATTCACCAACGATTTTCTGTTAGCAATTGATTCTTATTCCAGATTGAAGACTGACTTGGTACTCTCCAAGAGTAAAACATGTTTACTCACATAAAAAACTCTGTCTGCCAAAAATCGTTTTTTTCCCCTCAAAGTAACCATCTCTTTTTTCCGGAAATTCTTGAGAAAGTTACACCTAAGCCTGAAAGAAGTCAAAGCTAATCATAGAAAACGCTTAGGGGAGCAGACGTGCTCGTTCATAGATAAAGGATATTTCTGAAAAATGTGAGAAAGCATTTCTTAATTCAACAATTTAGGAATAACTCCCACTCAAGCCTGAAGTAAAATGCAACTGCTCTCAGAAAATGCTTTGTGAATCAGGCCTGGAAGTTCTAGAGTAATGTAAAAAAAATAGGAGGAAGACAAAATACCACAAAAAAGTTGTAAATCACGTCAGATATGTATTTATTTACTTATGCAATTTGAATAGCAAAGGCCAGGGCTTTATTAAATCAATGTTATGCAGCTGTCTAAGGGAGCTCTAACTAAAGGTGTGGGATATTACAAAGAGAGGCCTCCAGGCCTCCAATATGGTATATTTACCAAGGGAGGGAAAGTCCAAAACAATAAAATTCAGTTTTGCTTGGGGCTTCAAGAAGCAATGGCGTGTCATGAAGAACCCTGCTGACAGAGCCGCTCACAAAACGGCCCTGGACAACTTTCACTGGCACATAAAGGAAGCCAAGAAAGCAGCCATAACTGCCTGCATCGACTCCACAGCCAACCACACTATGGAACTCCTCAAAATAGTCAAGGAATTCTCCAACCCAACAGTCACAGAGAACACTATCCACTCCTCTCAACAGTGCTGCAATGCCCCCTCAGACTACTTTCACAGGAATATTGCTACCATCTACAACAACTTCGATCTACAACTCACCAACCTCAACTTCAGCAACCTCATTCAACCAGCAAACACCAGAACAATCACCACTTGGTGTCTGCTCACTGTCTGGACCACCAAAGCCATAATTTCTTCCACCCACTCTGGGATGCCCTCTAACCACTGCCCCACCACCTTTTCAACCTTGGAACAAACCCCATCAGCACAGCCCCCCCCCACATCCTCAAAACCTACATCTCCACAGAACCTTCCTCGACAGCTGGAAACACGCAGATGTCAGACCCCTCCTAAAGAAACCCTCCACTGATCCCAGTGATCTAAAAATGTGTCAATCTAGGGAATTGAGAAAGCCATCAACCAACAGCTGATGAGGGGTGTTACACTGGAACTGGTTCCATGATACTTGCTTCTGGTCCAGGAAGGACCTGACTTGGCAGTTTTGGGCTAAACTGTTCCCATGAGGAGTAGGGTCTAGACTGATTTGCATATGGCTAGGTCTGAACAGGGGTGGGGAAGTGAGCAAAAGAACAATGATGTATCAATCCAGATCTAATAGTGACTGGGGGTGAGTGTCTGAAAAGTTTCAGCGCTCTGTCCATCATCTTATTGTATTAGCATTGTTCGCCCTAAGTTGGCAGGGTATGCCCAGACCTAAGTCCCTTGCTCACCTTGCCACTGAATTCAAGTTAGCCTTACAGATAACGGGTGTTACTACGAAACCAGTTCCAGGATGCTTGCTTCCGGTCTAGGGAGGACCAGGCTTAGCAGTTTAAACTGGACTGTTCCCATGAGAAGGAGGGTCAAGACTGTCTTGCAAATGGCTGGGTCTGAAATGGGGTGGCAAAGCGAGCAAAAGAAGGATGGCGGATTCAACCTAGATCTAATAGTGACTGGGTGTGAGTGTCTTAAAAGTTTCAGCGCTCCGTCCATCATCTTATTGTGTTTGCTTTGTTCGTCCCATGTTGGATGGGGATGCCCAGACGTGGTTCCCTTGCTCACTTTGGCACTGGATTCAAGCTAGCCTGGCTGATGAGGGATGTTACCTCGGAACCGGTCCCAGGATGCTTGTTTCTGGTCCAGGGAGGGCCTCGCTTGGCAGTTTGAGCGGGACTGTTCCTGGACTGGGAGTTAGTGTCTGAAAAGTTTCAGCTCTCCGTCCATCATTTTATTGTGGTTGCCTAGACAATTTTTAGACAGTAAAATTGGATCCGGTGTTCCTTCTCTCATAAAATCTGGATGATGTAGCATCCGTCCTCTTGTGATTAGATGGAGAGGTAATCAACCCTAGGATACCACAGTGTTTTGCGCACAATCAGGCTATTGTTGTACTTCTGTAACTTCTCTATAAAATGCAGAAGATTTTGAACAAGGTTGTTACTTGCAAAGTCAGCAACTGTAATTTGTTTAGGGGTTGGGGAGCAAGGTCAGATGTATTCATATTGGTGTCTATTTGTATTTTACTTTATTTTTGCAATTTTACATAGTGTGGACATTGCCCAAAGGAATCAGAGCGCTTTACAAAAGTAGCATGATACAAGGGTATAGCAAGTTACAGTTATAATTATTACATTCAGACATATCGCATTGGTAGCTGCGACCAGGACAAAAACAGCCATATGACAGGGACGTACATGGTTCAAGCATTGATTAAGACATACAATGAAGGTAGTTTGTCTCCTGGATAGAGTACTTAGGGGGTGATTACATTGGCAGAGGGACTGAAGTCTGTCCGCCATCGTGTCAGGGAGTGGGACTGCCGCCTATAAGGTGGCGGTCCCACCGTTGATATTACGATGCCACCGTGGTGCTTGCATCCACCATCTTTAACATTGTGGCGGGTGCTGCTAGCTGCAGCACCTGCCGCAATGTTGAAGATTCACAGTTTACATTTCCCTACACTATGTGGCAGGCACCACGTGGTGCCTGCCACTTAGTGCAGGGAAATGTAGGGGGTACCATGGGTACCACCCAGTGCACCCCCCACCATAACCCCAGGGGGGCCCGCAACGGACCCCCAAATGCAATCCCGCCAGCCTGTGAATGGCGGTTCCACCACCATACACCGGCTGGCAGGGATGCAGCATTGTAATTTGGCGGATGGTGCCTCTTAGGCACCGCCACCATTTTACGGATGCTGACTGCTCCGCCAGGCAATCGGACCAATTGCCGGTGGCAGATCCGTGGTGAGCGGCCTTTGTGCCTGCCACGGTTGTGGTCGAATTTCCCCCACCATCCTAATTTGGCAGGGGGGGGGGAATCACAGTCAGATGGCGGAAGGCGGGTCTTCCACCATCATAATCAGCCCCTTAGATATGATTGAGTGTGATTAACCCAGGTGTCTGTTAAGTAGGAAGAGGTTGAGGTCCTTTTTGAAGGTAACTATGCATGTTGTGGTTCACTGACACAATATCGCTGTAAAAAATATTGATGTAAAATATTTAGACAACAAAATAATTGAATACTATACTTAAACAAGTAAGTACAAAAATATTGACTAAAAAATATCAGTGTAAAACTATAGATGTATAAAATATTGACTCTTATATAAATTTAAAATAAAATAATACATATTAAATACATTAGTGGCCGATTCCGATCCTGTATTTTTTTTTCCTGTCCGACTCGTATCGGTACATTTTTCCATACAAATTGTACAAGTCCCGTCCGACCCGTGAAGTACGATTCGTACGGAAAAAATACAACTTTTCCCGATCCGATTTGTACGGATCGGCCCGATCCTTACAAATCGGATCGGGAAAAGTTGTACCAGACGGACCCGGACACTTTTCCGTACAAATTGTAAATATGCAGTCCAACCGTACTAGTACGATCTGGACCGGCTTTCCGATTTACGATTTGTACGGAAAACGTCCCGTACATGGGGAATGCCATTACCCGCTACGAAGCGAACTTTGTACGACTCGTATCCCGGGAAAAGTTGTTCCCGGGGTGCGAGTCGCACAGGGGTATGAGTCGTACAGGCATACACCCCCGTGCATTGTGTATGTACAGTGCGTACCCCAACATCGCGTATGTACTGTGTGTACCCCAACATCGCATACCCCAACATCGCATACCCCAACATAACGTACCCCAACATCGTGTACCCCAACATCGCATACCCCAACATCGTGTATGTACGGTGTGTACCCCAACATCACGTACCCCAACATTGCATACTCCAACATCGCATACCCCAACATCGCATATGTACGGTGCGTACATATGCGATATTGGGGTACGCAATGTTGGGGTACGCGATGTTGGGGTACGCGATGTTGGGTACGCACAGTACATACACAACGCACGGGGTGTATGCCTGTATGACTCGTGCCCCTGGGGACCCTGCTTTTACAGCTGTTTTTGGCTCCCGTAAGAAAAGAGCCGTACGGAGTGCCGTAGGAACGAATCGTACTTGCTGGGCTGGAAACCGCTGCTTAAATACATACAGACGTCGCGTGCAAGCTGTTCCGGATCAGAATCGTTGGGTTATTTTAGTTGTATGGTCTTTTGTAGGATTTGTATGGAAAGAGGCTTTCTATACGAATCGTACTTCCTAGGTTGTAAGAAAAGATTACCGGGTACAAGTTGTACGGGAAAAACGCTCCATACAACGATTTGTACAGCCTTTTTCCAGGATTGGAATCGGCCCCTTAATATAATTAATTTACTTCCCACCCTTTTCCCCTATAAACCTACAACCCGCTACAGAATTAAAAACCCAAAATTCGAATGAAAAAAAAATTAATAACTACTACAAATTTACATATATATTAAAAATACAAACAACTCTTATACAAAAAACATACATCACATACATATAAAATATATAATAAAATACATAACATTAATAAAAAAACAATATTTTTAACAACTTTTCCTTAAGTCGATATTCTTGACCAGGATATTCTTGCTGTCGATATTTCTGAACCACGATATCAATGACTCAATATTTGTGCAACTCGATATCATGTTGTTAGGCGAAGGAATGGAGGTAAGGAGTTTCAGATTCTTGTGGCTCCACCAGAGAATTACTGGCTCATGTACAGTTCTCGACTGAAGGTTGGGGGGATGGAGGAGCAGGGATGTGGCATTTCTGGAAACCCCATTTGCTCCAGAGATTTTCAGTTTATCACTTAGAAAGGACCGTAAAGAGGAAGTCAGCAATCTGTCGGTAATGCAGGCTGCTTTATGTGGGCAGGAGCTTCAATGGAAAGCCATTTGAGGGTTAGCAGGGCAGGAAAATCTGGTCACATTTCTTGAGACCTAGTACGAGGTGCGCTGCTGCATATAGAGTTGCTCGCAGTGGGTCTAGATGAACTATGGGAATGCCTGAGAGAAGGGCAATTCAGTGGTCTGGTCAGTTGTCTGTCACCATATAGCTGCCTAAATTTGTGTTGTGCACTTTTGGCCATGGCTGACATGTGGTTGTGGAGATTTAGATGATTGTTAAGGGTGATACCAAGGGATCTAGCACTCTAGACAATAGCAGGGCAGCCACCCAGTACAGGAAGGTTGGCCATCCATTCCTAAATTAGGGTTTTTGCTTTCGGAGGTGAGATAAAAAACAATTCTGTTTTAGTTGGGTTGGGATTTAGGTGATGGTTAGACATCAAGTCCTGAATCTTTAGAACGTGATTGAAAGGAGGGCAAGGTCTTCAGAGGAAGTGATTTTCATGCATATTTGAGTGTCCTCAGCGTTGAGGATCAAGCCTTGAGGGACCCCTTGATGTCCATCGACTGGTCTTGAGAACGCGTTGTCTATTTTCACAATTCGGGAGTGTTTGGTAAGGTAAGAGGAGAACCAATTGAGGACTGTGCCTCCACAGCCCATTCATTATTCAAGAGTGTAAAGAGGGTCCAGATTTTTGACAGTTTCGAATTCAGCGGACAGGACCAGGAGACAGGAGTTACCGGAGTTGAGGATTCTAAGGGAGTAGACGACTATTTCTAGGATTGCAGTTTCTGTACTGTGGCCCTGGAGGAAACCAGATTGAAGTGAGTCTAGGAGGTTGTTTGCTCAAATGTCTGAAGTGAGCTGGGAAGCAACACAAATTTCAACCACTTTGTAAGTGTGGAGACTTGGCAGTAGTTGTTCATGTTTTCTGGGTCAAGAGATTGTTTTTTCAACGGAGGAGAGATTTGACCCACTTTTAGTCTTTCTGGAAATAAGCCCTGTTGAAGAGAGGAGTTGACCATGTTGGTCCATAGGGGGAGTAAGAGTGTGGCAAGAGATTTGCTGATAGACCCTTGAATGGCAACCTGAAGGTGGTTCGAGGGTTTAACTTTGCAGACTGTTCGCCGTATGTTCGTTCAGAAATGGGGGAGAAAGAGGACCACAGTTGGATTCCCTTGTGCAGTATAGCTTCAGTTTCTGGAGGTTCATTAGTGTGTAACGAGGTATGTATGTCTCTGGATTTTCTGTCACAGAAATCCATGAAATTGTAGCAACGAGTCCTTGATGGCTCAAGACCTGAAGTGGTGGAGGGGTTTGTAGCTTGTGTTTGAATTTCAAACAGGCTCTTTGATCTGTTCTTTGCAGAATTCACAAGGGCTGATCTCCTTTCTTTCTCACTCTTTCTGATAAGCTTTCTTTCTTCGTGGAGTTTCTTTGAGAATTTGGGGTTGGAGGGTTTTGGTGTAGGTAACTTGCCCTTCAGGGGTGCAAATGTGTCATTCAGGGAGTCCATGCAGGATTTGTATTTGTCAGTGGCCTCATTAAGGCGAACAACCATCTCAACGCATGCGTTACAAAGCATGCGTTTACGTCGCGTGCCGTCACAACACATGCAACGTTAAGACGTGTGCGTTCACTACGCACGCCATTACATCGCATGCGACATTAGAACGCGTGCTTTTACACCGACAGGTCGTGCACTGGGACGGGCTCCGGGAAGGTCGTGCGCCGGGACGGGGAGACAACGCTGGAACCACAACGAGAGACAGGTAAAGACGACGCTGGACTCGTGGTGTTTTAGGGTAGTTGATAGGGAGTGTAGTGGAGGGTAGTATTTTAGGCTTTAGGGCTTAGGGTTGAGGAAGTAGTACATGGTAGTGTTTTAGGCTTTAGGCATTAGGGCTTAGGGATTAGGGTTGAGGAAGTATATGGTAGTGTTTTAGGCTTTAGGGCTTAGGGTTAAGAGTCGTGTAGGGTACTGTTTTTGGCTTTATGGGTTAGGGCTTAGGCCTTAGGGTTAAGAGTACTGTAGGGTACTGTTTTTGGCTTTAGGGCTTAGGGCTTATGGTTAATAGTAGTGTAGGATACTGTTTTTTGCTTTATGGGTTAGGGCTTAGGGCTTAGGGTTGAGCTCGTAGTGTAGGGTCGTTTTATAGGCTTTAGTGTTTAGGGATTAAGGCTTAGGGTTAAGGGTAGTGTCAAGGGGGGGTCGTACTGTGTTTAATAGGTTCATATATTAGTGTTTGAGGGGCCGTTAGGAAGAATTTTACTATGTAATTTAATGCGTGGTATTTGTGTGCGTTGAAAAGGGATTTTGCATGCATGGGAAGGGGAATGCGATGTCATGTTTTGCTTGGTAAATGCATGCGATGTAACAGTGGATGTGATGTAAAAAATGCGATGTAATGCCATTCGTTGTTTTTGTTTTACGTTCTATTGTCATACATCCTTCATCAATATATCAAGGTGGGGTGTAATTGAGATTAGGGTAGGAGGGGTCATGGTGGCTATGGCTTCAGTGTCCAGGTTGGATGTGTCCCTGAACCATATTTTCTCTTTCTTGGGTTGCCCAGCAGTTTTGGTGTAAGAGCCGGAGAAGGAAAAAGGGCTCTGCATGTGGTCTGACAGTTGACTTGAATGGGGTTGTGTGATTGTAGATTGGGGGAATTGTCACACTGTTGAGTGAAGTTTTCCTTTGAGAGGGGCTAGATTAGCTGTCCAAGAGCATTTACTCTGTGTGGTTGTGACAAGCCGAGGACCTGACATCCCATACAGAAATCCTTTGTTAGAATGGATAGTGTTAAGAGGGTTATTGTGTAAAAGTCTAAATGTTTCAGCTTTTAGACATAACGTAATCAATTAACAATGCATCACAAGCAAATTCATACACAAATCTGACCAGCAGCATAACAATGATGGTTAACATACACTGATATCTCATATTAAAAAAAGAAGAAAAAAATTCATTTCAGTTCTTTCCTCAAAATATAACAAGCAGATCATACCGGCTGTCTGCATAAATGATCTCATTCACATTTTCTAACATGCAAAACGCTCTTGCCAATGTCACCAACTCTGCCACTTGTTCTGAAGTTACATACAGCAGAAACTATGCTTTCAAGGTCTCTGACATGGTCCCCACTGATTGCAGTCAGCTCTCAGGAAGCCAAATTCATCTATCAAACAAGAACCACCAACAAATAATGTCAGATAAACCATTTCTAAGGGAGATCTTGGTTGTATGCGTTACTCTGTCACCTTCAAACGATAATGTTCAGGTTCATTTTCCACATCATCAAGTTCCCGGTCTTCACAATCCCTGTCTCAAATAGGAAGCGCTATTACTGGATTCAAAGTATAACACCTCTTAATCAAGATGGTGTTGAAGTTGTGCGTGACTTTAGCCAACTTTAGTACAAAAAATTATGATATCTTCTAGAGCACCAATAAAAGTAGCGCCTACATATTCTGTTTGTAGAAAGCCATACAACAGCCAAATGAGGTTGCTGTAGTAAAATGTGTTGACCATTAAGCTGGAATGGAATTGGTCACACTTGAAAAAAGTACTTGGACCAGATGGCAAGATATCGTGCATGACAGGATCAAACAGTGATGCAGGAGAGAGAAGATGATGACTTGAGAATAAATAGTGCACAAAATGCAGAAAATGTCAACTGTTTCTTTGTGAGTTCGATCTTAACTTGTCAAGGTGAGCTGGGAGATCTACAGGAAGATGCACCTGATGATGAGAAAAACAGATGGGAAAAACTAGATTAAAAGAAAAATTAGCAGTATTTGTATGTAAATGCTGATAGCGAATATGTCCTGTTCGATTCTATGCTGTATCTTATGTAGAAATACTTCCAAAATAAATGGCAAGCAAGGAGAGATAGACTAGTGCCAGCAGTTAAAAAATATTGGGAACATAAAAAATTTGAAATGTTGATGAGGATGCTGGTATGGCTTGTCAGTTGAATAACCAGGGTAGGAAACTCATGTGTTCGTGAATCACATTGACAAGTCAGAGGGCCCATTTACAAGAATTTAGGAAACCTTTTTTGAGATGCCAAATTACAATGGATTAAAGTACATTGTATTAATTGTCAGCCTGTTCTGAAAATGGGTTTAAGCTTACCCCACTCAAAGATCAGATAGACTTATAGCTGTCAAATTGTTGTTGAGGGAATTGATTCTGAAATTTGGCTTCCCCACTTCTATTTAAACAGATTGTGGTTCACACTTTAAAAATGAGTGTAGAAAGCTGGCTGTGTGTATAATGTACTAAATAAAGTACACTGTGCAGCAAGTCCAGAGAATCCCCAAATGGTACACAGAGGTAAAAGCATATAATTCTAATGCTCTTTTTGTGATAGTGTGGGTGAGCGGTTAGGCTTATCAGAAGGCAGTGCTAAGCATTTGTTCTACTCCACAGAGGCAATAAATGAGACCTACACACAAGAATACATTCAAGACCAATTTATAAAAATAATATCAATTTTTATGTAATTGTTCAGACTAAGAACACATTTCTATGGTTAGTACTTTCTGAGTTACAATTTTGAAAAGTTCAGAAAATATATCACTTTTGTGCACAATTACGTACAATAGGAACCAATGGGGAAAAAGTAGAAAAATGCATGTGCAATCAGGCAATGCTTTCACAAAGTTCACCTTCTCGTTTTAAGTCCTTGTTGGAACCAGGTCCAAAGTTCTAGCAGGTTACGTTCGGGAGCATCCTGGATCAGCTGGGAATTAAGTGCTAAGAGTCTTGGAAGCTGGTGTGCAAAGACGAAGGGGGCCATTTGAAAGTACACTGCACAGGAGGGCTTTACAGATAAGTCCAACGGGTCTCCTTTGAGGAAGGAGGTCACAAGGGCTTAGGGACCATGGGATGATAGCTGGTTAGTTGGTGCCAGAGCCGGTGGGGCCCAGTGCAGAGTGAACAGGTTAGCCGTGGATCATGCGTCTTTAGGTCCTCGCGGTCAGGAGCAGACATCCTGGAGAGGCGGGCCACTCAGGAAGTGCATCTCAGGTTTCTCAATGTGCTTGCTTCTGGTGCTGTGGAAGTCCAGTGTGGCCTCTTCTTCTTGGTGTTTGCCGTTGGGGGTCCGGTACCCCGTGTTATGCTACATTGTGGCTCCGATATGTCCTGGTTTCTCCAAACTTGGTGAGGAGACAGATCTGACCATCTGAAGCTGTTGTACATTTTCTTTCTTTGGTGCTGCATCAAGTATATCGGAGAGCAGCAAGTCAACAAACCAGACTTCATAGGAATGGTGCCTACGAAGTGTAGGAGAGTGATACCTTCACTCCAAGGGAGCTTCTTGGTGATTTATTGAAAACTGGGGTGCTCCTGGGTTCTTAGAGTCCTTTAAGGTTTAGGACAACATTCCAAGCAGCGATTGTCAAGTCCATCGAGCAGAAGGCAGTGTTTAGCACCTTTTTCTTCTGTATCACGGGCATCAGTTCTCGTGCAGTGGGTCTTCTTTGTCCTGGACTTCGCTTGTCCATTGAATCAGATGTTCAGGTCTTGGGGTGCCACCTAAATACTGAATTTAGGGATGTTACAGGGGGAGACAGGTAGTAGCCAATGGGTTCCCTGCCTTTAGGGTGTCTACACTCTGTTAGTGACCACTTCTATTGGGTAGGGGCACTACCCTAGCCCTGCTTGGTTAGTTCTCTACTATCCCAAGATGGTGGACTTTCAGGAGAGGGGTTCACATTGCCTTCCCCACTCCTAATCTAACTAATATCCCACCTTTCCTCCCACCAAAGGTAGAGCAGGAAAGGGGGTTTGGCTTTCCCCACTATTTGGAGACTCCTGGGTTGGATTTTAAAGGAGGCATCGCCTTTGAAGCTTCCCGCCCAGGAATGCCATCCTGTGTGTGAAGCACCTTCTCCCAGAGAAGGCTTTGACTCTGTCCTCTGAGAGCACTGGCTCTCACCCCATGAGGTCAGAAACACATCTGGTAGTGGCAGGCTGGTGAAAACAAGTCAGAGAGCATATGAGTGCTTGATAGGTTTTCAGTGGACCATTTCAAAGGGTTTCCTGTGTGAGTCTTTTAATAAATACAACGCCGGCATCAGGGTGGATTTACTAAGACAAGTTGTTTTGTGCCAAATATCTTCAAAATCAGTGAAGCCATGATGGAGCTTGGAAACTCATGTTGACATGTATTAAGCCTCTGTACCCTTTATGGCTTCCTTGTGCACTTACAATATCTCAGAACAAACTGGACATTGTAGGGGCATATCTGCTCATTCTGTAATGCCCTTACATTGAATATAATGCACCCTGTCTTAGGGCTAAAGGTCTGCAATAGGGATGGCTTACCTATATCTTATGCAGTGTATGGGCGGCATGGCAAGTAGGACTGTGTGCCATGACGACTCTTCGAATTTCTCTGCACCAAGACATGCAGCCTGCAATGGCAGAGTGCATAGCCTTGGTGTGGGGTCGCTGGGGTGGCCCAACTCGTGCTGCAGTCCCAAAGGACCCTCTTCAGTACCCATGCCCTAGATACCAAGGGTACCATTTACTAGGGACTAACAGGGGTAGCTGAAGTGGTGCCTATCATTTTACATTGTTTGGGAAAGAGATATGGCCCTTGGAACCTCGTTAGGAGGGACACAGTGCATTTACAGTTTGAAATCACGTCAGGCAAAAAGTGGGGGCTAAACATGCAAAAAAAAGGGACTCTCCCACAATGAGGTATTGCAAATCATATTTACTGCAGTTGCAATTAAACAGTAGTTCCAATGTAATTATTGGCACAATCTTCGGGAGTGGTGGAAAGGGCGAATGGGACTCTCAAGAATATACTGGCACAAGTCTGTGCTTTAACTGGTATGAGATGGGCAGATTCACGTCCTCTTGTTTTGATGAGCATGAGAAGTGCACCTGACATAAAGACTGGTTTGTCACCCCATGAAATCATTATGGGGAGAACAATGAGGCTTGCACATGTTCCATCAGCTACACTAGTTTCAATAGCTGATGACACTGTGCTGGATTACTGCAAATGTCTGGCTGGTAGGGCAAAATCTATCTCTCATCAGGTGAATGTGGCAACAGAAGAAAATAAAGACATTCCATGTCACAACTTAAATCCAGGTGATTATATTGGGGTCCATAAACACATAAGGAAAAGCTGCCTGGAGGAAAAGTGGATGGGTCTCCCACATGTGATTTTTAAGGATGAACACTGTAGGAAAGTGTGCTAGAGTGCCACAGTGGATCCACACTGTTCACATGCAGAGAGTGAAAGTGTCAGAAGCTGAAGAAGTGGTAGACTCTACCAT
Organism: Triturus cristatus; assembly: GCF_964204655.1. Taxonomy (NCBI): domain Eukaryota; kingdom Metazoa; phylum Chordata; class Amphibia; order Caudata; family Salamandridae; genus Triturus; species Triturus cristatus. The sequence goes on along the minus strand of NC_140589.1, from coordinate 386,060,544 downwards.
TGGAACAGGCAAAGGCACACAGTCAAGTGGAAAGTCAAACAGGTGATGCTCAAAGCCAAGCTTAGGTTTGCAGTGTGGATCAAGAGGGGGTTGGCAATAATGCAACTGGTGAAGATGCAAGCAATGAAAGAAATGAAGTAAGAAAGTTTAAGATTCAAGTGAGTGAGCATTTTGATGAAGAACCTGAAACTCCTTATGTCCTGTTTGAAAGCAAGGATCAGAGTGACGAGCTGTTGCATGCAAATGTCAAAAGGATGTGGGGTAGCAAGAAGTATTCTCTGATCGAATCTGAGAAAGTGAAGTTGAAAATTCAAGTTACAAAGACCTCCAAAGGAAGAAAGAGGTTTACAGTGAACCAAGTAGACAAAGCTGTTTAAAAAATGTAGTTAAAGATCTAGCTCAAATTCATCTTTAAGTTCCTTGGAGAATAGAGAGACTCCGATAAAGACAGTTGGGGACCAGAGAAAAACTGAAGATATTCCAATGAAAAGAACTTGTAAGGGAAAGAACTGTCACTCTGCTACTAAAAATGCAGACTCCGAGTACCTTAAAAGCTCCCCCCATTTTTTTGCTTTCAGTACCAACCAAGATTCTTGAAATGTTTGTTAACTGGGACCTTATGAAATTCACTGAGGCATACAACATCCTCGATCCCTCGCACTAAGGAGCGGCCACAGCACAGAATCTGCTCTCATTGTGGCTGCTGACAGCATCTTCCATCAAATAAATTTGGGGATGGGGGGCAGCAATTCTAGTGATGCTCGATTTTTAGGCCACATTCATTATCATTGTGATTCAACCGCTGCAGAAAATCGGTGTTGATGAGGCTGCTCTTCAGCTTCTCTGCTCTTTCCTTCACATCAGGCTACAAACAGTTAGTTGTGGAGGATTCAAGGTAGAAGCTTTTAGTCTTCCTTGTGGAGTTCTTCAGGGCTTGTACCCGAGTCCAGCACTTTTTAACATATGTGTTGCTCTGTTGAGTGAATTGATGACACCCAGATCATCCTGTCCACATCCAACAACCAGTCTTCTGTAGCTGAGAAGTTCAATCACTGCATGTCTAGCATTACTTGATGTATGAGAAAAAACACCCATAACTTAATGCTGACAAAACAGAGGTATTGGCCTTTGCCATGCAGGAGTCTAGGGGGAGAAGAGTAAGGGGTAGGAGATGGATGCTATCCACAGTGGGAGGACCAGAGGGCCTGGGGTTACTGGCTATGACAGGAGATCACCTCAAGACTGGCACTGCTGAGGCCACTTCTGGCCTGCAGATGCTGCTTACACTGTCAAAAAAACAAGAGGTAGGAGGCTTGGACTAGAGAGACCCCTACAAGGCACATACAGAGTGTCACCCTTGAGGGGGATTGTGTCTACCCTAGAAGCCTTTATCTGCCACGCACATGCTCTGTCTCAGACTAAAGACCTTGAGATGGCAGGAGTGAGAATGGAGGGAGGATGTCTCAACCTGAGGATGTGGCATCCCACTCTGAGAAATCTAAGAGGTCTAGGGGACCTTATGAGCAGGTAGGCACCTCCTGACTAGCACAACTACAAGAAGTGAGTCCTACTTAAGTCACCAAATTGGAGAATTCATTTGTCAGTGGACAACTGTAGGCCTGGTTCCTGACACTGACAGCTGTCAGTGGTCTTTGGTGGTTTCTTGCCATCAGGGTAGAGCGTAACCTAAGTTGGGGACAAACACCTGACCTTGGTGGCAAGGATGAGCTGCATCAACCTGTTTGTCGTGGTGGTATTATTTACCTGCTGATGGGATGCTTCTGTGGGTAGGCTATGGTTAGCTCTATCCAAAGTGAGATATGTAGATGGGAAGGGATACCAATGACCAAGTTAATGGCTGTGGCTGAGATTGACAGAGTGTCAGGACAGTCAAAGGTTGAACGTGTGGGTAGGCTCAAAGTTATTGTGGTTTTCCAACTTCCCATAGGGTGCTCACCGCAGTAGAATGTGAGACTGGAACTGATCCTGGCAACAGAGATAGCCTTTCCACATCATTTCTGATTAAAACACAACTGCCAAAAAATATTTCTTGTTCCTTCCCTTCTTTTGCCAGAAGTGTCTGTTCTGAAAAAATGCCCCTTTCTGTGTGATTACCTCCCCACTTTTTGCTGAATTTTGTTGCTATTTTCAAGACTCTGCAGACGGGGGCACTACTGTCCGGTGTCAAGTGTATATGCAGTGACCACTAAAACACATAAAAAGTGGCTCATCCCGGATTGGCATATTTAACTCTTCTGTAAGGCCAGATTATGGTGTAGAAACTACACCCATGGCATGGAAAGTTGAATGTCAGCTGTGTACTGCATCACATGTTGTGCCATCTACTAGGGTGACAAGGAGACCGTGGCTTCAGCTCTGCCAATAAACCATTTAACAAGGGAACAACCTAACTTTTAAATAGTAACGAGCCACCCCTATATAGCATTTAAAACTGAGTCCCTGCAGTGAAAAGCCTCAAAATCTATTTTCACATTGGATGTCTGGGCATCCTATTAGATAACTATACTACAAATTAAAATATTAATTCTTCTATCTTGGGTTTGGGACCACTTAGAATCGTAGTTCAGGTACTATTTTTAATATTTAATAAAAGCTCAATTCAATGGTGAACTTGGATGTTACTAAATATTTATAAAATGTAATTTTAACAACATTGCCTTTTCCCTGTCAGAAGCACCAAGATGCTAGTTTGCATTTAGTCTCTAGCGGGCGCCCAGTCTATGATCGACCTTGTTAGGTGTAAAAACTGTTCTGTAACCAGGAACAATGGCCTCTGCATGAGAGGTATTTTCACTCCAATTGAAGGAAGATCAGTTGCAGTGGACCCAGAAATGTTATTACCTTGTACAGGGGACTACCATTTCACAAGTAAATATAAGGTGAGACCTGGAGAAAGGAACCCTTTGTTTCTGCAGCCAGGTGGGCACCAACCCTAGTGGGAGGGGAGCTACCACTAGAACCACTTTTGAGTGACTACAAAAGAAGAGACTGATCCATTCCAGAGTATTCTGAGCTCAGGAAAAGAGAATGAGTCAGAATGTGGGAATATTGCCCTGGCAAAGGCCATCAACTTCCCTGGGTGCCAAAAATTAGAATGTTCCCAAAAGCTTCAGTGTGACTATGTCAAATGACTTTTCAACTTCAAGAGGACTTTCTCGGACACAGCATGCAACCTTATCCCGCTGAAGGCTTTTGACTTCCATTTCAGAGACTAATCCCGAAGATAACATATCCAGCTAGGATGAACCTGGCTGCTCTATCTGACCTGTGCTCCATCGCAGAATGCCTGAAATCATGCCCAGTTCATGGGCAACAGCTACTATATTCTATCATTGGAGATTAGTGCTTTTAGGTGCTATTTTTCCTTAAATATTCTAAAAGTCATACCTTTGGTTCCCCTTATTGTTTTTTTGTCATTTTTGTTTATTAACATTTACTTTTATTTTTCTAAATTGCATTCGATTTGTATTGCATTGTGTTCTTCACTTTTTATTTCAAATATTGTATTCAGTATTTTTAGAGCTATAAAGACAGACTGCAATAACATGAAACATCAGTGCAAGCATGGCAGGTCCAAAGCACCCTTGTAAAGCCTAGGAATAGGTTCCTAGTATACAGAATTACATGTAACTAGGGTCTATAAATTAAATGCTACTAGTATGTCTGCAGCACTCATTGTGCCACCCACTAAAATAGCACTCAAAAATATGTCTCAGGCCTGCCATTGCAGCATGCAATGCAATTTTAAACTGCCAATTCGACCTGGTAAAAGAAACCTTTTACCAGGCCTAAAACCTCATTTTAATACTTACAAGTCACCCCTAAGGTATGCCCTAACAGGCCATACAGCAGGGTGCATTATATGCATGTCCTGGTAGTGAAAAACTCTTAAATTAATTTATCACTACTGTAAGGCTTATCTCTCCTATTGGCAAACATTGTGTTACCTTATCACATTTAAAATATGCTAACTTTTGATTGGAAACAGGTAGAAACTTCATGTTTGGACTCAAATGAATTGTAATTTTAAATCATCTTCACTGGTAAAGTAATATTTAAAGTAGGGGCAGACCGAACTCGCAGAGTATCAGTCCACGGCATTATGCGGAGTTAGATGAAAATGAGTCGAAGTAGTCACGTCGCACTGCTCACGTGGATTTTCAGTGTCAGAAGCTTGTTCTGCACTGAAAAATCTGCAAAAAAAGCATCACGCTATGCTCCAAAGGGCGCTGTTTCTTGAGTTGGTTTTGCAACCGCTTAAGTAGATTTTCTACTCAAGCATCAGCTTTCTCACCACAAACAGCCACGACCACCCAGGACCGCCCGCGATAGGGAAATCTTGCTGGGTACCCTCCAAGTGACTGAAAATCACACTATGGGACAGCAACTTTTGCGCACCAACCTACTGTTGGTGAACCACATGTGAGAAAAAACTCTGCCATGCAGTGGTTGGCAGAATATGCCCAGTACTCTGTGTTACGTGCCTAAAATATCACTTTTAACATTAACTTGTCTTAACCATTTGATGCCTGCAGCCGGAGCCCTAGGTGAAAAGACAGTAAATAGCTTAGTAGTTGTTTTTTCCCTCTCAGAGAGTGAGACAAATGGGGATTAGGTTTTGTCAGGGTAAGCAATTCTGCCAGAATGGTTGAAGGTGGAGCTGTTCTCTGCCCACTTACATTTCAATGGGGTGCTTCCAGCACACACACAAAGAAACATGATACTATCCTTTTGTCACTCCAGATGTCTTAGACCCTTGCCATGGGAAGGAAGGAACTTTCATAAACCTGATTTGGGGGTAGCCTAGACTATTCTTCCACTCCAAACCTTGGCATTAGGTATGAATATTGATCCCTCAGGACCCTTTGCCCATATACTTCTGGATCTGTAAAGCACTCCAGAAGGACTGCCTTGTTCCCCATAGGACTGCCAGCTGCTGAAGGTCTGCCTGGACTAGTAGAGGACTGTCCTGCTGCTTAAGACCTCTCTTGCTAAAGGAGAACTGGACCATGTCATTGTTCACAGGAAGGGCCGAGTGACTCTAAGGGTCAGTTGGCTTACGTCCTGTTCTGAGCCACAGAGTCATAGCAGGCTCCAGCGAACTCCCAGCAACTTCCCCACTTACCTGCTGCAACTGGACCTGTCTGGACCTGCAACAGGACCTTTTTAGAGCCCTGATGGCTTCTGTTAGAGTGAGTCACTGATCCCCAAGAGGTGCCTCCACAGAGCATGGACCCTTGGCTGGCATCATAGTGCACTCTTCTGGAAGAAAAGGAGAAATCCTGAAGTTTTGAGTTTTCACATCTGAGAATAGACCTATTTCACTGCAAGACTCTGCCACCCACAATGACCGGCAATGCAAAGGTCCAGTGAACCTGACTCTTTATGCTACAGTGACTACCGGCAACTCGAGAACTGCACTTCACACTACAGCAAAGGCAACCCATAGTGACCGCCAATGCAAAGCTCCAGGAATGACCATCTGTGATGCCCAAGCGCTACTGTGAACTGCATCCGTGATGCCAGGGCTGTTCTTCACACTAAGGAAATGACCATCTGCAGCACTCTCCCTGCTCCTGGCAGTGTCCGTTACTGTAAACTCGGCTCGTTTTCCTCAGAGAACTGCCCGGCTGCTACCAGAGAACTGCCCTGCTGCTTAAGACTTGCCTTGTTCCCTTGCTGTTTGAGGACTGCTTTGTTCCCAAGAGGACTGTTCAGCTGCTTGAGACCTGCCTTGCTCTGTGAGAAGGAAGGCTGGACCCGCTCCCTTCATTTCAGGCTCACCTTGAGTGATTCTAGGGGGTCAATAGGCTGACCTCCTGTTCTGAGCTTCAAGCTTCAGAGGCCTTCCTGTAACTGCCCAGCTGACATGCTGCAACTCGCCCTGCCTGGACCTGCAACTGGATGCTCCTGGACTTGCAACTGGACCTGCCAGAGCCCTGCTGGCCTCTGCTGAAGTGAGTTTCCCATCCCCAAGAGGTGCCTTCCCAGGTCTGGACCCTTGTCTGGCATCAGTTGAGCTCCTATTGTGAAATCCTGGAGTTTTGAAATCTTTGATCCAGACTTTTAGAATGCAACTCTTTCATTGGGACTAACCTTGCTCCTGTATCCAGACCATACTCCATTGCAGTTGGCCTAAACTTGTGAGTTTCACCTTGCCTAGCACAACCCCATGACCACAAGTGGAGTTTTGTGCTTTTGGGTGCTATATGTACCTAAAACTTTGAAATCCAGTATCTCCGTATCTATTGAACAGATTTTGTCATTTTAATTATTATTATTCACAACATGACATCTCCACCCTGGGTATTAGTTTGAAACATATCAGGAGCAGCCAAGCAGCTTACTGCCCTTTTTTGGGAACAGAGGGAACCCCTTCTGATAGCATCATGGTTTAAAAAGCTATGACTATCCATTGCAATGGAACAAATACATTGTAAACCTTCCTCTTCTGAAAATAAATGTACAGCCCAATGGCAGCCACTAATGGACTATTTATCTAAATTAGAATTCCTCTGTTTTACCCCACTCTAGACCGAGAGCGCTCTGTCTCTTCAATTAAATGGGGGTGCAAGAAATTGGGGTATTGGTTGAGGGGGGCAAACCACAATCCTTTTCAGGGTGAACCACGAAAGTCACTAAATTAACCTGTGCTTAACCCTTTGGTAGCTTCTCACAAAAGCAGTCAGGTTTAAGTAAAAGGCATTGTTTGAAGTATTTATGCAGCACACAAACAGTAACAAAGTGAACACACAACACAAGAAAAATCCCACACCATTTATGAAAAATAGAGAACATTTTAATAATTAGAATTACACCAAAATAATCTTAATCTAATTAGTTGAACCAGAGTTATACATTTTACAAGTTTTAGTGTAAAATTGCTCCTCAAAGATTAAAGCACTAACAGAGTCATAGCAGGCTCCAGAGAACTCCCAGCAACTTCCCCACTTACCTGCTGCAACTGGACCTGTCTGGACCTGCAACAGGACCTTTTTAGAGCCCTGATGGCTTCTGTTAGAGTGAGTCACTGATCCCCAAGAGGTGCCTCCACAGAGCATGGACCCTTGGCTGGCATCATAGTGCACTCTTCTGGAAGAAAAGGAGAAATCCTGAAGTTTTGAGTTTTCACATCTGAGAATAGACCTATTTCACTGCAAGACTCTGCCACCCACAATGACCGGCAATGCAAAGGTCCAGTGAACCTGACTCTTTATGCTACAGTGACTACCGGCAACTCGAGAACTGCACTTCACACTACAGCAAAGGCAACCCATAGTGACCGCCAATGCAAAGCTCCAGGAATGACCATCTGTGATGCCCAAGCGCTACTGTGAACTGCATCCGTGATGCCAGGGCTGTTCTTCACACTAAGGCAATGACCATCTGCAGCTCTCTCCCTGTTCCTGGCAGTGTCCGTTACTGTAAACTCGGCTCCTTTTCCTCAGAGAACTGCCCGGCTGCTACCAGAGAACTGCCCTGCTGCTTAAGACTTGCCTTGTTCCCCTGCTGTTTGAGGACTGCTTTGTTCCCAAGAGGACTGTTCTGCTGCTTGAGACCTGCCTTGCTCTGTGAGAAGGAAGGCTGGACCCGCTCCCTTCATTTCAGGCTCACCTTGAGTGATTCTAGGGGGTCAATAGGCTGACCTCCTGTTCTGAGCTTCAAGCTTCAGAGGCCTTCCTGTAACTGCCCAGCTGACATGCTGCAACTCGCCCTGCCTGGACCTGCAACTGGATGCTCCTGGACTTGCAACTGGACCTGCCAGAGCCCTGCTTGCCTCTGCTGAAGTGAGTTTCCCATCCCCAAGAGGTGCCTTCCCAGGTCTGGACCCTTGTCTGGCATCAGTTGAGCTCCTATTGTGCAATCGTGGAGTTTTGAAATCTTTGATCCAGACTTTTAGAATGCAACTCTTTCATTGGGACTAACCTTGCTACTGTATCCAGACCATACTCCATTGCAGTTGGCCTAAACTTGTGAGTTTCACCTTGCCTAGCACAACCCCATGACCACAAGTGGAGTTTTGTGCTTTTGGGTGCTATATGTACCTAAAACTTTGAAATCCAGTATCTCCGTATCTATTGAACAGATTTTGTCATTTTAATTATTATTATTCACAACATGACATCTCCACCCTGGGTATTAGTTTGAAACATATCAGGAGCAGCCAAGCAGCTTACTGCCCTTTTTTGGGAACAGAGGGAACCCCTTCTGATAGCATCATGGTTTAAAAAGCTATGACTATCCATTGCAATGGAACAAATACATTGTAAACCTTCCTCTTCTGAAAATAAATGTACAGCCCAATGGCAGCCACTAATGGACTATTTATCTAAATTAGAATTCCTCTGTTTTACCCCACTCTAGACCGAGAGCGCTCTGTCTCTTTTTCTGGTTGAGGGGGGCAAACCACAATCCTTTTCAGGGTGAACCACGAAAGTCACTAAATTAACCTGTGCTTAACCCTTTGGTAGCTTCTCACAAAAGCAGTCAGGCTTAAGTAAAAGGCATTGTTTGAAGTATTTATGCAGCACACAAACAGTAATAAAGTGAACACACAACACAAGAAAAATCCCACACCATTTATGAAAAATAGAGAACAGTTAATAATTAGAATTACACCAAAATAATCTTAATCTAATTAGTTGAACCAGAGTTATACATTTTACAAGTTTTAGTGTAAAATTGCTCCTCAAAGATTAAAGCACTAACAGCCAGTATCTGGTCACGCAAGACCGGCGGAAAGTCAAGAGTTAAGGTCAGCTACACAGGTTGATTGGGACCAATATTGACTTATCTTTGGATTTAAAACTAATTTTAAAGCAAAGTTACTGAGGAGGTAATACAGCAGGGCAATGCTGCTAGCATTGTCCGAGAAGGAGGAGTTGTCGTCAGGGAGCTGCTGAAAGGAGTTGTGGTCATGATTTCTTCCTTAGGACGTTGTCACTTTTTTAAAAGTTTGAAAGACCCAGCTGCAGATTGTAAGCAACGAGGGCACCATGTAACCAGATACCTTTGCTGAGAAGACTAGCTGAACAGGATTTTGTTTCTGCAGAGAAGAAAGCAATAGGAGCTACTGCAAATTCAGGCTGACCGGCGATGCACCTCTGGTGGATCGGCAGACAGGTAGGTCCTGTCTTCTGTCAGTTCTCAGCCCAATTTTCTGTGAAACATTTTCCAAGTCACAAGGTTTAGGGTAGTCAGAAGAAGCACCTTTAACACCACTTATAAGGGTCCATGACTATAGGGGCATCACTTGGGGCGTCAGTAATCACTGCAGTAGAGTCCAGATGCAGGGCTCAAGGTCCCTGTAGCTCAAACAAGGAACCAGCCAACTATCCCTTGAACTCACTTTGGTAGTCCCGGCTTCAATGACCAAGGCAGGCCTTAAGGAGCAGGGCAGTCCTCTAGGGGGCAAGCAAGCCTTAAGTAGAAGAGCAGTCTTCTGGGCATCCAAGGCAGTACTTCTGATGTCCTCCGCTGGTCCAGGAGTGTACTAAATTGTTGGTTTGAGGGTCCAATATATATAGCTGGCGCCAGCCTCTGAAGTGGGGGGAACATTTAGGCTATCCCCAAATCTGGTTCCTTCCTTCCCCTGCAAGACACCAAGAAGTCTAGGGTGACAAAAGACTTGTATTAGGTTTCTTCATATTTGTGCAGGAGGCGGCCCCTATTGAAGTACAAGTGGTGCAGGGAACAGCTCAGCCCCCACCCATCCTGTCAACATGGCCCATCCTGCCCACACTTCAGCCCTATTTTCTCACTGTCTGGGAGAAATAAACAAAGCTCACAAGCAGGGTCATGTGACCCATGGAACTGGCAGCAGCCACCAAATGCTTCGGTCAAGAAAATTCCAACTTTCTAAAAGTGTAATCTTTTAGAATTGTGATTTAAAATCTAGCTTTACCATTCCAGAGGATTAAAAAAAAAAAACACTTGAGGCCAAATATGATATTCCGACCTGTTTCCAATCATAAAGCTGACCACCTGTTCAGGCTACAGTCACACAACAAGCTACAAGATGCCTTTCCAACAACTGCCCAGCTGACCAGTTCCAACTGATAAAACCAACGTCAACTGGAGTTCCCTGGCAAGAGCTTCTACTGACCTTGGTTTGGTATTTTCCTGTCATGAGCACTAGGCCCACAAGAAGCATAGCATTTTTATCAGCACAAGTGGGGCAAAGCTGGGTGGTAGTTGTGTGGCTCCCCACAGATTCCATGACTTTCCATTACAGAAATGTGAGACAAATCTGTTATTTTAGTCAATTCTTAAGGTGTACAATGGATTCTGAGTAAAACAACCTGGTGAGAGCCTCCCAAGTCACCTTACCCTGATTTCCCCTGTGTGTCTAGTATTTAAAAATGTACAGGTTTGCTAGGTTTCCCTAGGTGCCTGGTGAGCTAGAGCCCAAAATCCACAGCCAGCCACATTGCAAAAATGGGTCAGTTCTCAGTAGAAAAATGTGATGTATCCGTGTTGCATTTTGGGCCATTTCCTGTTGCAGGCACTAAGCCTATGTACAAGTGAAGTAACATTTCTATCAGACGACATGTGGGAGCATAGAATAGCAGGATATTTGTTATGACCAATTGGATTTTGCCACATTTGTGCCTTCCAATTGTAAGCCAGTGTGTAAGAAAGAAGATATTTTGAAGAATACCCTCTGAATCATATGTTCGAATGGGTACCCCCAAATTCAGAGATGAACAAATAACCACTGCTCCACATCTTGTGCCCTTTTCAGAAATACATAGGTTATCTAGAAACCTATTTTTCATTCTACTTATTTCACCATATGAATTGGTCTATAGTCAGTACACAATGAAAAACCTTTGTACGGTGCAGCTCGTTTTTTGGCTCTGGGTTCCTCGGGTTCTTGGATACCCTATGTATGCCCACTACCAAAATGGTCTAGTGAACATTATGGCAAATTGCTTTTGGAAATTGGCCATTGTGACAAAAGTTACAGTGCAAATATTGTCACAAATGGCTGTTTTTTCTACTCCTTCTCAATAAACCCTTGCTGAATTCAGAATTATGTTTACTTCTCACAAATATATAGCTTTCCTCGATCACCCATGGGTTTAACACTGGTTTCCACCACAACTGAAAGAAGTTTGAAAGTACAAACAATAGTAAAAATGGGCTACCACTTAGAAAAAAGCCAAAGCTTCGGTAAAAGATTAAGGGCATCAAACAATCCCCAGAGGCATTTTCCCCATTCTATGTCTGCTATCGAATGCAGCACATAGAGAAATAGGAAAAACTAGAAGATCTGAAAACATTTCTCCTCATTATGCCTGCTCTAGGTAGGCGTAAGGTTTTGATGATGTTCCAGGTTTATGTGATTTTGTAAATCTGGGGCAGGGTCAAAACACATAGGTGTTTCATGGAAACACCCACTGCAACACCCATTGTATGCGCTGCCTTGCTCCATACCTATGAGGCCATGCAAAGACATGAAGGGTTACTTTGTGTCACCTCGTTGATATGATTGAGTGGCCTGCACACCGGAGTGTCAAAAAAAGTGATGCTCTGACAGTGCAGGCCCCTTGTAAACGAGCCCCCCTCACCCCCTGTTTTTTATTAAGCTCTGCATTTTTCCTAAAGGTGGGAAGATGGTGACTTTAGCACAGCAAACCAAGCTATCACTACATTTTGGCTATTTTCTCACTTCCGTCTTAGGGAATCCACAAATACTGTACACCTTTAGAATTTCCAGGATGTTGGAAAATATTTACTCAAATTTGGCGTGGCTAACCTATGTGTACAAAAAGTTATGGAGTTATGAACTACCCCAAATAGCCAAAAAAGGTCTCAGCACTGGGATGGAGGTGATGCCCAGAAGTTAAGGGGTTAGGTTTGTAACAAAGTGGAAAAGGAATGGAGCTTGGTGCATCATGACTGAAATGGTTTTCAGAATTCAGAATACCAGGAGAACATGTAGCTTTTTGCCTTCCTGTTCCTCAATTTACTTATTTCCTATCTGACACTGGCACTGCTATCTACCATGCTTGCTCTAATGGAAGGGTTAATCCTTCCTTCAGGTGTGCCAGAGATGACTTTCTTGTAAAACCAAGAAAAATGTATTGATGGGATGTGAGTGGGGAGTAGGTTCCAGTACAGTATTCACAGGGGCACATCAGTGAAGGCATTTGTTGAGGCATGTTCTTGGTAGTGCATTGGCTTCATACTGTATTCTCTACCCCAGCTTCATAGTCCTTGGAGACTTCAATCTCCATGCTGACATTCTGGCGGAGTCTCAGGCATGAGCTCTCTTGGACACCTTCATAGCACTCAACTTAACACAATTAGTTCACCAGTGTGCACATGAGAAGGATCACACACTTGACTTTGCTGCTGCAAACAATTTATCACTGCACGTCCACCAACCAATTCCTATGGTTTGAACAGACCATTTTGTTATATTTATACATTGGGCGGGCTTCATGTGTTGCGATCTCTCCTTTCCTCTCATGCCTAGTTACATACATAAGTGGGGTCAGGCTAAGAACCATAAACTAGTCTAATGTGGTTCTTGCACTTAGAGTTGACATGGAATCTGACAATAATACAGAGTCAGTGGTTTCAGATGGCCGTCAATATACTAGCTCCGGAATCCCATCAAGCCCCAAGTAAGCCGAGGAACACTGCTCCCTGGTTTTCACCACCTTTAGCTGAGGAAAAACGAAAATGCAAATTTTTTAAATGTAAGTGGCACAAGTACTATCTATCTGCAGTTTAAGTAAATTATAAGCAATCTTTAAAAAGCTACCGGAAATCTATTAAATCGGCTCAATCTGCTTTTTTTGCCTGAGGTATTGACTCAGCCGTCAATAAGTCACGCACATTTTTTTAAATTGCCAAGCTCTTCCTGCAGCCCAACACTTGTAATCCAGCAACTATTCCCTCTATCAAATTACGTACCAATCTTTGAAATTTAGTTTTTTATCACAAAAATAGGAATATCCAAAAGGAACTCAGCCCGATTGCTCAGTATTTCACTTCTGAAGCTCTCCCTCCTTGGCTCTCGACATCCTCTTCCAATTCCTCACTTTAAAAGTATGAACCTATCACTCTCTAACAATCTAAACCTTCTTTAATTTGCTGTGAATCATGGTCCCCATTGTACCATTGCCCTCCGAGTGTGATGGCGAAAGTGATCAGTCATTACTCCAGTGATAAATAAACTACTAAATGTATTTTGATTTCAGCGTCTGTCCCAGCTATCTAGAAACAAGCAAGGATAATGAATGTTAGACCTGGAATCCTCGGCATGGTTTACCCCTGTATTTTTGGCTCTGCCATCTATATTTTTGCTGTGTGCTGAATTGCGTTTTTGCTGGTGTAGATGCTTTGGGCACTTTGCCATTGCTGATCAGTTCCAAAGTGCAAGTGGTCCTTCTGTAAGTTGTCAATGTGGATTGGTTTTTCCATGATTGGCTTAATTTACTTACTGCCTAGTCCCTAGTACAGTGCACTGTGTGTGCCCAGGGCCTGTAAGACAAATGCTGCAAGTGAGCCTGCAGCACTGATTGTGCCACCCACACAAGCAGTCTTTTGTCTGTGCGCAGTTTGAATTGCCATGTTGACCTGGCAAGTGCACCCACTTGCCAGGCCTTAATCTTCCCTTTTCTTACATGTGATTCACCCCTAAGATAGGCCCATGGTACCCCTGTGGGCAGGGTGCAGTGTATGGGATAGGTAGGACAAATATTGACGTGTGTAACATGTCCTGATAGTGAACCACAGTGATTTTCGTTTTCACTATTGAAAGGCTATTTGTCCAATAGAATGGAATGTCGGTTTATTTATAACATCTAATAAATATAACTTCTCATTGGTTGGAAGGTAAAGTTTAGTATGCCTGAACTCAGAATATAAAGATTCATCTTTTAAAGATGAGTTTTACATCTGTGTTTGAAAATGGCACTTTCAGAAAGTGGGCATTTTCTTGCTTAACCGTCCCTCTGCTGGATTGTGTATTGACTGGCTGGCTTTGGAGTGACAGGGGCTGGGGATGTGCAATCACTGTAGACACCCATTGGTTGAGTTGTGTCCTGCCTTTCCTGGATGAGTCAGGGCTGAGCTAAATAGAACTTGGCTGAATTTAGAGTAGGGGGAGGAGATTTCCTGTCACCTGAATGGGCCTCGTCTGCCTTCCACAATGCTGTCTCCGCCTCCTGCCGGGAAGCTGGACCAGAGAGGACATAACTGGTTTTGACTGATCACAGAGCCTTTCTGCCTCAAGAGAACAAAGAAAAATTGAACATAAATAGTGGGGCCCTGACTCCAGACCTTTAGAATACTTCTGGACTCAAGAGGAACCTCTGCCAAGGAGAAGAGTTGGGAAAGCTGAAGGAGAAGCACTACCCCTTTGCTGTGTGCTGTTTGGGGTTGGCATGCAGTGGCTGTTTCTGCCAAGAAAAGGACAAATACTTTGCTGTGTTCTGTGTATCATGCTTGAAGAAGATCTCCAAGGGCTTGAAGTAGAGCTTGCCTCCTGTTCTGAAGTCTCAGGGACACAAATACTTCACCACCAGATACCCTGAACTTCCTTGCTGGGAGTGCTGACTTACCAAGAGGTTGCTAAGTTGGGCCTGTAGAGATTGTTCCTGCTGTTGGGAGTTGGAAAAGAAACGCAACTACAAGAAGCGCGATGCATCCGCACCTGTTTCGGATGCATTGCATCTGTTCGGCCGAAGAAACCGATGCAGAGCCTGCCCAAGGCGGAGAAATCGCCTCATGACGAATCCTGTGCACCGATCTCCAAAGCCCGAGATCACCGCACCGTCTCCGACGCAGGCTCTCCTGTGCGGCTGCAAGAACCAACACATTGTGGGACCGTGGCTGGATGGACCAACGCAGCACCGTTGCATCATGAAACCGACACATCCGCGATCCCCACACATCGCATCGGGGCACCAAACCTACAAGGACACCGGGCCACAGGCAGAATCCGACGCATCACCGCCCCCCACAGTAAGGAATCAACACATCAACCTCCGTTCAGTAAGGAACCGATGCATCACATCCCCTGCGTGGCAGTAAGGAACAGACGCATCACCTCCCCTGAAGTAAGGAACTGATGCATCACCTTACCTGCGCGTAAGGAACCGACACATCACCTTCCCTGTAGCTGTCTGTGTTTATGATGGTGATGCATCCAAGGTACTTTGTGTTGAAAGTGTTGCAACTGTTTTTACCTTCTAAGAATCACATTTTGATTATTGTATGTTGGATTTTTGTTGTTTTGGTCTTGTTTGTTTTAGATAAAGATTACTTATTTTTCTAAACTGGTGTTGTGTCCATTTGTAGTGTTTTTACTGGATTACTGTATGTGTGCACAAATGCTTTACACACAGTCTGTCTGCTCATGCCAAGCTACCAAGGGGGTGAGCAGCAGTTATTTTAGAAGTGCATTCCCCTTACCCTGACTAGGAAGAAGGGTCCTTACTTGGACAAATGTGCAAACCATTGCCAATGAGAGACCCCCATTTCTAACAATGGCTCTTTTGAAAAAGCCTTCAGCTAATCCAGAAAGTCTATCAAACTATCACCCCATCTCTGCTGTTGCCAAGTCCTTAGATAAACTGGTCAATGCCCAACTATACCTGGAATGAGAATGTCTTCTGCATGCCTCACAGTTGGGCTGCAGGCCACTTCACAACACTGAATCGGCTTTGTTCTAAATTTCCAATCACATCCAAATCGCCCTCCATAAGGGGAGAGGGCACCCCTCATTCGTTAAGATTGATCAGCTGCTTTCAACACTGTTTCCCTTCCTCTACTTCTTCAACACATGTCTCGGTTAGGTATTTGCGGCCCTGCACCCAGATGGATGCAGTCTTTTATGTTGGACAGACAGCAATTGGTCAGATAAGCAAATGTTTCTTCATCTAATAAACTTATTGTTTGCTGCATCCTCCAAGGGTTCTTTAATGAGCCCCACCCTGCTCAATGTTTACTTGTCACCACTCACGGCAATGATTGAATCTTTTGGGATCAAGATAATTTCACATGATGATGATGCCCAGTTGATTTTCTCACTGGGCTGCTCCACTAATGTCTCATATCTCAAATCATGCCTGTGGGACTTGGCCCTTTTTGCAGGGTCATCCCTGAACTTTTTTTTGCCTTCCTCCTAGCCTTTTTTCTGACATGGTGTTGGTGGTTCTAGGACTCTGGGCACTTTAGCACTGCTGTCCAGTGTAAAGTGCGTGTGCTCTCTGTGGTAAACATTGTAAGATTGGTTTACACCTGTTTGGCATATTTAATTTACCTGTCAGTCCCTGGTAAAGTGGTATCTCAGATACGCAGGGCCGGTAAATTAAATGCTACTGGTGGGCTTGCAGCGCTGATTGTGCTACCCACCAAAGTAGCCTTTCAAACCTGTCTGAGGCCTCTGCCATTGCAGGGCCGGTGCGCGCAGTGTTACTGCTGCTGTGATGTGGCACCTAAAGTGTGTGCCATGTCTGTGACCCCCCTTTTACTGCATGTCAGTCACCTCTAAGGTAGGCCCTAGCTAGCCCGATAGGCAAGGTTCCTTGTAGGTAAAAGGTAGGACATGTACCTTAAGTGTGTGACATGTCCTGGTAGTATCAAACAGCCATTTTGGTTTCTCACTGCTGTGAGGCTGCCCTCTCATAGGAATGCATCCCTGATAAATGGGCCACCTTCCATGCCCATGGACCACTCCGGGCGAACTCGGCGGCAGGAAGTCAGGCGCCGCATGACTGTTTGTAGGCGGAGCACCCATGTACTGGTGGGATCCCCGCGAGTCATATCCTGCCAGAGTGCGGCCACCAGAAGAGACCGGGGAAGTGAAGAGAAGCCCTGGGAGCAGAAGTCTGCCGAGACACATTGTCGGTGCCTGGAGCCAGCCGCGATCTGTCCAGCTGAGCTGGGGCAGAGCGGAGCAGTGTTGACGCTCCTGGAGGCACCGTGGTGCCTGTGCCGAATTCCTCTTTGGGCCCTTTTGGATCTTAGAAGCCCTGGAGTGGGGCTTCCGTGGCATTGGTGGAGACAGTGCCTGTTTGCCTCAGCGATCCCGCAGGAGAGCAAGACGCTGCAACATGGGGGCAAGTTTGTTGTAGGGGCCCCACATTGAGGCTTCCCAGGCACAGTGGTGCCAAAACCAATTTCCTACAGCTGCCCTGCCGGACCTCGGGCAGCTGCAACAAAGGGGGCATTTTGGTTTTCATGAAGAGGAGGGGGTGAGTTACACTCCCCAGCACATTGCGCACCTTGGTTGCCCTGACATTTGGGACCAAGGACCTTTGGGCCCCAGTGAAAGGCCAGTTAGACTGGGGTCATTTTTATGATGAGGCCCAATGAGATGTTATAATGTGTTTATGCCTAATCTGACGATTGCATAATGTGTTTTATGCCTGATGTGATTTAATGCTGAGGTCATTATTGTACCAGCAGTTACTGGTTGTGATATTTACTTCTTGTGCTTCTAATGGTTTCTGACCGTGGTCCGATTGGCATGGTCTTGTATATAATCCCCCTGTAAATTATTACCTGGTGCCAGTTGGCACAGTGTATATGTGTGATTATGATTCTAACGTGTTTGAGATAATACAATGGCTATTTTTTATATAACTTTGTGTGGAGTCTCTTTTGTAGCATGCTTAGTGTGTTGCTGCTGTGTGTGTGTGTGTGTTGCGCAAACGCTTTACACATTGCCTCTGGGATAAGCCTGACTGCTCGTGCCAAGCTACCAAGGAGGTGAGCAGGGGTTATCTTTGGTTTGTAACTCCCTTGCCCTGAATAGAGTGGTGGTTTCTGCCTTGCTGAGACGCTTGCCCTAGCCAACCAGGAATCCCATTTCTAACAATGCCTCACAAAATAATGCCAGTGGATGCATAGCAGCATGCCTAAATTGCAACTCTAATAAAATGGAGATACTCTTTGGTCACAGAGAATTGTTCCAATTTCTCAGTCACTGTTTGGTAGCCTGAAACTTTGCCTACTCCACCTGCTCTGGTTTCCACTGCCAGAAACCTGGGTTTTAAGTTTGGCAATGAGCAGACTTTTTGTTCCCCAATACTAGCAGTCACTAGGTCATGTTCTTCTATCATAAAAGCCCTAAAAAGCTTCCTGGTTAGTCTTCTGTTGCAGTCGTGCAAGTCAGTGGTACATGATTTAATTACCTTGAGACTTGATTATGCTAACATCTTATACTTAGATCTTTTGAACGTCTTGAAAAAATGATTTTAGGTCACCTAAATCACAGCAGCACATCTTGGTCTTGAATCACCCAAGCGCTGCTCTGTATCGCATCATCTGAAACATTTGCAGTGTCTACCAATATTAAACCATATTCAGTGTAAGGCTCTGGTCTTGGCTCTGAGAGCCTTTAACTGTACTGGCTCTATCTACCTCCAAGAGAGACTTTCCCATGCACTCCATGAAGTCTTCTAAGATTAAGCAAGGCAAGGCGCTATTACTTAAAGTTCCAAACAACAAAGAAAGGGAAGAAGATCTTTCACCATCCTAGTGGCTAAAGCATGGAATAAACTGGCCACTGCCATTTTATTCATCAAGTCAGAGTACCAATTTATGAAGCTTCAGAAGACCTCGTTGTTCACAACTGTTTCATTGCCTTGCTCCCAATATGTCATAAGCGATCTACTTAGCGCTGGGAAACCATTAGGGGCAGCTGTCTGTGCCTTAAAAATCAGCTCATTCAGTCTGATGCAGGAGAATGGTTTTTAATTGAGTCAGGTGCCAGGAGGCAAAACATTGCCTCTTTAAAGAGTTGAAAGTACCAGAGCCTGCATGACTGTTCTAAAGACTGCTTCAATTTGAAAGGCTTAACTCTGTGTAGTACTTTCCATTGGTGCCAGAAAGACTTTGCCTTGAGCACTGTGTGAGCACTGAAACTGAATCAATCTAGGTGCTTAGCGATTTAATGATGTCAGCAAGTAGAGAATCCACCATATTTCAACTCAGAGAGCAAGCCTTGTGGCCACTGTTTTTGAAGTTACTGCCACTTAGCACAGATTCTGTCTTGACTTGGAGTACTTTCAGGTAGAGATTGAGCTTGAGGCAGGGATTAATGAAAGCACTCCTTTATGAACTGATATTGTTGGTAAATGAGATTCCAGATATAGGTATAGGTCATCTAACTGCTGGACATCAGACATTGTGGTTGGATTAGTTAGGTAGAAGTAGAAGGTGTCTAGATGAATACCATCAGCCCATCTAATGTAAATGGTGACCACCAAAACACACACACTCACACACACAGCACAAAAGAAGAAATAACAAACTACTTTAATTCATCATACATTTAAAGGGTAGAGTTGAATCACCTCAGCTACTCTACCAAGCCACTTGCATTGCTATAATACAAAGTGATGAGGTCCACACCATATATAGTAAATTAGTGGAGCATATGGATTCCTCATAGTAGCTAATATGTGTCCATCGCCCCCAGCATGCAGCTTTTATTCTATATTTGCCCTCCTCCTCTTAAAAGGCAATGAGGAGGCATATGCACTATATAAATCAATTATACATCAAAAATGCTATATGAATTATACTCAGCCAGATTAGATCCCACAGTCACAGTTGGACATCTGCATATTTAACAAAGCATATATCCCTTATGTATCTGAGCCCTTAGTAGATAATGCTTGATCTCCAAATCATTTAGGTGTGCATCAAGTTCTTGACCATGTAGCAATTTCCTCCTGTTGTCTGAAAATATAATTTGCTGTGACAATTCCCTGGCTTGCATTACATTTTTCTGCTGTCACAGATGAGCCTTAATAATGGCATTCTAAGGTTTGACCTTTTGAATGCTTTATGATTGTCAATGGCAGAATGTAATAGCTGCTCCTTGACACATTACTTGACCGTCCCAAAGTAAGGGTAATTCTTTCCTTTAAACGCAGTGTCCTGAATAACTATTAAAAAAGCATGGAAGAAGTAGATGTTCACTTAGAAGGCCCAAACAACAGAAAAAACTGCTGATGCAAGGATGAAGACTGTAGACTAGTTTAGAAGATAAGTGTGAGAAATTGGGATGTTGTACATGAAGGTGTGAGCCCTTCTCAGGTAACTCGTGTCAGGGTGAACCACAAAAGTCTCCAAATTATCTTATGCTTAATCCTCTGGTAGCTTGGCAAAAATACAGTAGGGTTAAATTTAGAAGCAATGAGTAAATGTTTTTATGCAGCACACAAACAGTAGTAAAGTGAAAACACAGCACAAGAAAAATCCCATACCAATCCAGATAAATAGTGTAAATGTTATTAAATTATTTGCGACTATAATGACAAAAATCTAGTCTGTAGCACTGGAGTTTTTAAATTTTTTGAAGTTTAAAGTGAAAACTAGCACCTAAAAGATCAAAGCATCAACCGCGGATATCTAATCATGCGAGACCAAGGCAAACCCAAAAGTTATGGCAAACCGCAATGGAGAGCAGTTCTATTTTACTAGGTCGATTGGGCCCGGTCTCTGCTTTTCTTCGGACTCAGAAGAAGGTTCAAGGAAATAATGTTTGAGAAGATAAAGTTTAGCGGGGCAAGACATCTGACAGTGTCCATAAAGGAGGCTGTAGCCATGGAATGCTCGCTTAAAATTACATACTGCAATTGCAGATATGGGACAGAATTTATGGGCTACCTAAGTAGATGGAACAATACTTGATTCAGGCCCACTAGTAGCAATTACTTTATAAGCCCTGTGTATATGGTATACCACTTTACTAAGAACTTATAAGTAAAGAAATTATGTTAATCAGTTGTAAGACAATTTGACCATGTTTTTGGAAGTGAGCACACACACTTTAGCACTGGTTAGCAGTGTAAGAGTGCACAGAGTCTTAAGGACAACAAAAACAAATTCATAAAAATAGGAGGGGTGAAGCAAAAAGTTTGAGGGAAGACCACGCTAAGGCTGACAGGTCTAAAATTGAGAGACTTTTTTTTAGAGAAACAGAAAAGCCATGGTGGCAGAGCTAGATCGGAACAAGGCAGAACAGTCAAAGTCCACACAACTGAAGAATAGAGTGAAAATCAATGGACAAAAATAGAAGAGAGGGCAATAACCCCGCCGAAAAATACTGTGATTGCATTGCAGTCATGCAGATGAAGAATCCATGAGGAATTATAAAGTGATTGATTAGAAATGAAAGAAGACCGGACCTGGAAATAACACACAGGTAGTGTGGAGTCTATCTTGAATTGGAAAACTTCTGTCAGGCCCTACGTTTCCAAACAAATGCTCTCACTGTAAATTTTGCTAGAGTACTATAACAATTTTACTTTACAGCAATGAACATCACTGTCTACTTACTTTGCTCTTAATGTATATGTTGTTTTCTTTTTTGTAATTTAAAAAAACAGATAGGGCCAAGAAACTCACAGGTGAAGGTGTATTATGTAATGCTATGCTATCCTATGTTATGTTATATTATTCTATGCTTCTAGTGTAGCGATTGAATAATTGTAATGAGATAATTATATAGGTACCAGCAACAATATTCTTTTTGTTATTTGTTCTAGATTATTACTCTAAGGGATTACATTCCAAAAATTATTGGATCCTCTGCATTCAGTCAGTATGTTGGTGACTATCATGGATATAATCATACTGTGAACCCCACCGTTTCAAATGTTTTTTCAACAGCAGCATTTCGCTTCGGTCACGCAACAATCCCACCAATAATAAAGAGATTCGATAATGAATTTCAAGAGCACCAGATTTTCCGTACCCTTCCTCTACATGAAACTTTCTTTAGCCCCTGGAGACTTATCAAAGAAGGTAACATTTCTATATAATTTTCAAATAAGCAGGTGTCATTACTAAATGATAAATATTTATTCACTGTGATGAACAATAGAAACCTTTTAAACGTATTACTCAATAATACATATAATTATCATATGAAGATGTTCTGGTAAAATACTTCAGTAGGTACATAATGAAGAAAATAGAATGAACTAAGGGGCATATTTACATGCCCATATAGCCACAGGAACATCACATTTTGTGATGTTCCTGTGGAGATAGGGGCTTCGCCTTATTTACAAGGCAGCGTTAACATGGCGCTTAACATGGCAGTTAACATGGCTTAACGCAGCCTGGTATATAATGCCCCCTATCACCAGAAAAAACCTGGTCTTAACAAATAGCAATCATTTAAAAAATGATGATTTGCAACTTCTATGTGTGCTGCACATATGCAGCACACATA
Organism: Triturus cristatus; assembly: GCF_964204655.1. NCBI lineage: Eukaryota > Metazoa > Chordata > Amphibia > Caudata > Salamandridae > Triturus > Triturus cristatus. Next base: position 386,038,307 of record NC_140589.1, on the reverse strand, counting down.
GGAGTTGCTAATAGCCATTCTGGATTGTTTTTGTGCAGGAAGGGACATCTCCCTGCACATAAACAATCATTCCCTCAATGCAGACACATTTGCACTATGGTGCAAGGGTGCATGCGTTGGCGCTAGGCAGGTGAATTTAGCGCCAGCACAGAAGGAAATGCAGGGGTGTGCCGTATTATTGTACATACGGCGCGTCCCTGCATTTTCAAAGTGACAGAGTCCAGCGTTAGCAATTTTAGGGATTACCTGCGCTCCGCAACTTTCTTGTAAATTTGCCCCATACATATTTTGGTCAATTATACACTTTTCCTTTTTACCGAGTATACATGAACCATGTTCTATCGCACCAATGTATTCAGCAGGTTCGTTCATTAATGCAAGCGTTTGTATCTGGCAAAAGTTATTTTGAATATCTAGCACTGGGCACTCATATAGGTATTAAGGTAAGTTACTTTTTGTTCTCGATTCTGTCACTGACCTCGGTAGGTTGACTGCTTCTATTTCCTCCCAGAATTTGGCGACTAACCTAGCAACTTTATTACTAATACAATTGAAAAGGGTCTCCTAAGACTAGTGCCAAACAAGGACTCCGACAGAATGAGAAAACATTTTTTTCTAAAGAGTTTATTGGGTTTTAGATCTGTACAATGAAACATACTGGCACAAACTGTCTTTGTCAGGTGCTTAAGAATATTACAGCGCCGTCATAATACCTATGAGTAAGTCATTTTATTATGCATGATTAATTAAAACCATTGCATTCAGAACATTATAGGTTGATATTAAAAGAAGTTACATTAAATAAAACAATTAAAATATAAGTACAAGATTAAAAAGAGCCTTTGTATTAGAATTAAAAGACATAAGACTGTTCCGATTATAGTAGCATTGCTGTCACAGGATTGCAGGCCCATTTGAAGACATTGTATGAACTGCGTGATTTTTGAAACCAGTTTAGCGGACGAGTTCAGAGTCTGCTGTAGTCATTAATAGGTCTCTACTGATGGCAGCAAGAGCTTTTCAGTCTCTGTGCTGTCAGGTCAAAGAATTTTCTAAGGCGACAGTTTAGCTGCACTAAGGAGGGATTAAAACTCATCACTGCCTGTCTGCAGGACCTTACTCTGTGCTGCTTAAATAGTGGTTTTAACAGACTTTTCCATATGTCGTCTAGCTACTTGCATGTGCATATAATATGAATCAAAGTCTCAGTGTCATTCGCACACAAACGGCACAAGTGATCGGCCTCTCTTCTTTCCCACGGTGGCATGGACGGGTTGATCGGACCGACTCCCGCCAGTAGCTTTAGAAATTTTTCATTGGTCTCAAGGTTGGGTCCGACCTTGAGGTAGGGCTGAGGTTTTAGAACATCGTAGTTGTTAAGAACGGCCCAGCCGTGAGCTCTCTTGGTTACCGATTTCTCTATAGCCGATATGAGCCTTGTCGATTTTGCTACTATTTTTCTAAAAACCAAATGGCCCATTGGAGTGTTTCAGGCGTCTGCCAGGCCGAGGGCCTGCAGAAATTTCTGTAGGTAGACGTTAACTGGTAATTTTCCAGTGCAGGACTGCTCTAGCCAAAGTTGGTTGTTCAAGGTCCCTCTCTCACCAGCTCTGATTTTGTGCCAACTCTTTAAGAAAGCTCCCTGCCTTTCTATTTCCTGTTTCTGGATTCCAAATTCCAGCCTTATTTGGGCTGGTGAAACATATTTAGGGAGCTGGAATATCGCCCGGTAGGAGGTTGCGATTATACAGTCAAGGGTAGCAGCATCTCTTCCTGTCATGGATTCGCTCCCATAGGTGATTACTGGTTGTAGTTTTGCTCGTAGAACCTTTAAGAGGGGGTCAAGTGTTAAGTCCGGCAGCAATTTCTAAAGGGGCTTTAATGCCAAGCAAGTCATTACTCCCTTCCTTCGTAAAGATTCAAGTTGTGGTTTGAAGGAGTTGTTTTTATCTAGGAGTACGCCCAAATATTTATAGATAGTTACTTGGTCCAGGCATTTGCCTTCCATGTACCAACTGGGATTTGACTTCTTTCGGTGGTTTACGCTAATAACTTTTGATTTTTTTAAATTTATTTTTAATGCGTTCCGATGTGAGAAATTGTGGGTGGCATCTAAAAGGTGCTGAAGTCCTATCAGAGTTCTACTGATCAGCACTAGCTCGTCAGCATAAAGTAAATTTGTCAATACCATGGCTCCCAGCTTCGGGGAGTGTGAGGAGCAAGCATCCAGTTCTGCCGACAGGTTAACTCTTCCATTCTTCTCCTTATGATCTTTGCTTGGTAGCTGCATCTGTCTTTAGTAGTGGCATTGGCTACCAATTCATTGAAAATGCAGGATACTTCAATTGTCTGTCATAGAGTACCTTTGGCAGCATTAAATAAACAGTACTGGGTTAAGATGCTGTTAGAAATTAGGTTTCTGGTTGGCAAAGATATGTACCCTATCCAAGCAGGAACCACAATACTAGCCAGGTAAGTCAAATACACACAATAAATTCACCTGTGCTCACCCTCTAGTACCTCGGCACAGAGCAGGCAGACTTAACTTAAGAGGCAATGTGTAAAGTATTTGTGCAGCACTTCAAACAGTTAAACAGTGAAAACACCATACAAAGGTGCCGATTACGATCCGGTAAAAACCGGGTACGAACCGTCGGTCGGAGCGTATTCTCCGTCCGACTCGTACCCGGTTGTAAAACATTACAAACATGGAATTACGATTCGCACGGAAACACCATTTCCGTACGAATCGTAAAAAACACCGACCGACGAAAATATGCATACGAATGTGATCCGGGAATGCTGCGACGTGACATCGGGACGCTTCTAGGCAGCGTTTCACGACCCAGGAATTACGATTCGAACCGACAGCAGTCCGGACGGCAATATTTTCACGGCACCCAAAAAGTGCCGCAAATGCGAAGTACGGCGCGAAACGACCAGAGTAGGTGGCCCGGTAAGCGCCGTACCCCCCCCCAGCCCCCGCATGTACGCGCCGTACCCCCCCCCAGCCCCCGCATGTACGCGCCGTACCCCCCCCAGCCCCCGCATGTATGCGCCTTACCCCCCCCCTGCCCCCGCATGTATGCACCGTACCCCCCCCAGCCCCCGCATGTACATGTCGAACCCCCCGTGTATGTACACCCGAGTACGTGTCGAACCCCCCGTGTATGTACACCCGAGTACGTTCGAGTCGTACCCCCACCCGTGTATGTACACCCGAGTACGTGTCGAACCCCCCCGTGTATGTACACCCGAGTACGTGTCGAACCCCCCGTGTCTGTACACCCGAGTACGTGTCGAACCCCCCCGTGTATGTACACCCGAGTACGTGTCGAACCCCCCCATGTATGTACACCCGAGTACGTGTCGAACCCCCCCGTGTATGTACACCCGAGTACGTTCGAGTCGTACCCCCACCCGTGTATGTACGGTGCGTACCCCCAGCGCGTAGCGCTGGGGGTACGCACCATACATACACGGGTGGGGGTACGACTCAAACGTACTCGGGTGTACATACACGGGGGGTTCGACACGTACTCGGGTGTACATACACGGGTGGGGGTACGACTCGAACGTACTCGGGTGTACATACACGGGGGGTTCGACACGTACTCGGGTGTACATACACGGGTGGGGGTACGACTCGAACGTACTCTGGTGTACATACACGGGGGGTTCGACACGTACTCGGGTGTACATACACGGGTGGGGGTACGACTCGAACGTACTCGGGTGTACATACACGGGGGGTTCGACACGTACATGCGGGGGCTGGGGGGGGGTACGGTGCGTACATGCGGGGGCAGGGGGGGTACGGCGCATACATGCGGGGGCTGGGGGGGGTACGGCACGTACCGGGCACCTGTTTGGACGTCTCCATGGTTGTTATAGGAGTTCGGTGCGGACGGTCTTTTAACCATACGGTTGTACATTCGGACGCCCGGGACGGATCGTGATTCCCCGGTCGGACTTCGTTTTTCACGTTTGTACGGTAAATCGTACGAGGACGTGTTGGACACTTTTTCCGACCCGAGGACGTGTGGGGAATTATTCCCAATGCGATTCGTATGGTCTTTTTCCCATGCGAATCATGATTGCCAGTTCGTACGGCACTTGTACGATTCGTACGGTAAAAAGACCGGATACGAGTCGCACGGGGAATTTTTTTACCGGATCGTGATCGGCACCAAAGACTTCAAACCACCTTAGAAAAATAGATAATGATTCATAATTAAAATAAGACCAACAATGACAAATTTTTAATATGTAGAAGTCAAGATATGAATTTTAAAAGAATACAACTGAAAAATAGCAATTAGACACAATAGGCACTTATGGGGTTATCTGGTTTTGCTGGACTGGACACAGTCAAGAGTTGAGGCTGAGCACGATCCAGCGCGGGCCACATTCTGGAGCCATAAAAAATAATAATAAAAAATAAAAAAACAGAAGAGGGACCCTGAGAACAACACAAGTTTTGGGGGGGGGGGCAAGTACAATACAAAACGGGTAATAACTCCAAATATATTTATATCACCGATAGAGTATATCATTTTTCAATTATTTATTCTCCAAAGTATACAATTTTTTTTTCTTTTTTATATGTATATATATTATTTTACATTGGTGTAAATAAACAATAAGTTATAAAAGACACACTTTTACATATAATAAATAATCACAAAATAGTGTATACAGTTTAAACAGAGGGAGCCCTGGGTCAGTGCAAAGCAAACAACGACTATGTATATATATATATATATCTACAAATGACAAACTTATTAAAAATGTGCAATGGAACAAAACAATAAAATACACAAAAAACAACAACATCTACAATGAACAATTACAGAAAACAGGAAAAAAATGAATTTAAGAAAAACACATTAAATATGAACTAAATACAACAAACAGAAAGACAAAGTGAATGCGCCGACACGCGTTTCGGAAGTGCCAATTTGTTATAACTCCTTCATCAGGGCCCAGAGTTCATCAATCTAAATAGTGGTCACACAGGGCCATCAATATTCATGGTACATGAGCAAAAATGAAGAAACAGGGCTCTAGTAAAAGATGAGTCAGTGGGGACAAGCAAACAATGAGTCAAATACACTATAGAAAAAAATAAAAAATTGCCAATCGATAGGAGCAAGCTCACAGAGTTAGGTATGCCATATCCGATAGGGGTGTCGAAAGGGTTCCAAGTACCAAAACCACCAGATGTATGGAATGCACCCAAAAAGAGTGTATAGTACATCACCTAAAAATACTGAGAAAGGTAAAAACAGGACACAAATAGAAAAAGTAAAAGTAAGGATCAAAGCGGAAAATGAAAGACCAATATTTACATAATGTTCAGACTGGTGCTGAGTCAGGGTGAAACTAGATGGCTGTAGATAAACAGGAAGCGTAGGATAAAAATGGAACATGGGTCGATAAGCAGTTTTAGTATGTCTATGCAGGGTAAGTTAGATTCCTAAAGAAAACACCAAAGGCAAATAACATCTGTATCAACAAGGTACTGTTACTCAGGTATGTCTAAATAAAGCTACGAATTAAGGATACATACTTCTGGAACGACAATATCCAGGTGATTATGTGAAGTCGAGAGCCGAAGGCCTGAATCCCAGACCACACGTAAAAACAGGCAGTAGAACACAATTGGGGTCCAACCGAATTAGCGTAACTGAGAACAATGATGAGAAATTGAAATTGAAATAGGGCTGCTAATTAGAATAAAGAAATATAGAAAATAACGACCATATGGTCGTCTCTCAACTTCACTTAATCACCTGGATATTGTCATTCCAGAATTATGTATCCTTAATTCGTAGCTTTATTTAGGTCTTTGATTTTCCGCTTTGATTCTTACTTTTACTTTTTCTATTTGTGTTCTGTTTTTACCTTTTTCAGCATTTTTAGCCGAAGTACTATACACTGTATCAGGTGAATTCTGTACATCTGGTGGTTTTGGTACTTAGAACCCTTTCAACACCCCTATCGGATATGGCATACCTAACTCTGTGAGCTTGCTCCTATCGATTGGCAATTTGTTATTTTTTTCTATAGTGTATTTGACTCATTGTTTGCTTGTCCCCACAGACTCATCTTTTACTAGAGCCCTGTTTCTTCTTTTTTTCTCATGTAGCATGAAATTGATGGCCCTGTGTGACCACTATCTAGATTGATGAACTCTGCGCCCTGATGAAGAAGTTATAACAAATTGGAACTTCGGAAACGTGCGTCTGTGCATTCACTTTGTCTTTCTGGTTGTTGAATTTGGTTCATATTTAATGTGTTTTTCTTAAATTACATTTTTTCCTGTTTTCTGTAATTGCTCATTGTAGATGTTGTTGTTTTTGTGCATTTTATTTTATTGTTCCATTGCACATGTTTAATAAGTTTGTCATTTGTATATATGTACATAGTCGTTGTCTGCTTTGCACTGACCCAGGGCTCCCTCTGTTTAAGCTGTATACACTTTTTTTGTGATTATTATATGTAAAAGTGTGTCTTTTATAACTTATTATTTATTTAAAACAATGCACAATAATATATATATATATATATATATAAAAGAATTTATTTTTGTACACTTTGGAGAAAAAATACTCTGTGGGTGATACATACATATTTGGAGTTATTACCCGTTTACATGAATATTGAGTGGGGGATTCCTCTCATGTTTTGTATTGCACATTCTGGAGCCACACAAGGCCCGCAGAACAAAATTACCTTGATCCTGGTTGCAACAGCGAAATATGGGGTGCAACCGAGCAATGCACAGGTGTTGATCCCACAGTCGAGGTGATGTGTTGATTTTCTCCATGCAATGATGGCGATGTGCCACTTTGTGAAGACGAAGCACCGGTTCTGAGATGAGTTTGTTCTGAAGCCAATGTGCCGGTTTTCTCCACGCAGTCGAGGGGCTATGTCAATAGTCTCATACTCAATCAATCAATAACTTGTAGAGCGCACTACATACCCGCAAGGGTTTCAAGGCGCTTAGGGTGGGGAGAAGGGGGGTGCTGTTGCTACTGGTCGAACAGCCAGGTCTTGAGTTGTCTCCTGAAGGCTAGAAGGTCTTCGGTTTGTCGTAGGATGAGGGGGAGGGTGTTCCAGGTCTTGGCGGCGCGGTGGGAGAAGGAGTTGACTCCGGCTGTGGTTCTACGGATGCGTGGGACGGTAGCCAGGGAGAGGTCTGCGGAGCAGAGTTTCCTGTTGGGTACATAGAAGGAGAGTCGACTGTTGAGATAAGCTGGGCCGGCCTTGTGGAGTGCCTTGTGTGCGTGGATCAGGAGTTGGAAGGAGATTCTTTTGTCAACAGGGAGTCAGTGCAGGTTCCTCAGGTGGGGGTGATGTGGTCACGGTGCGGGATGTCGAGGATCAGGCGTGAGGAGGCATTCTGGATTCTTTGCAGTCTGTTTTTGAGCTTGGTCGGGGCTCCGGCGTAGGGGGCGTTTCCGTAGTCGAGTCTGCTGCTGACTAGGGCCTGGGTGACTGTTTTCCTTGTGTCTGTCGGGATCCATCTGTAGATCTTGCGGAGCCTACGGAGGGTGTTGAAGCAGGTGGAGGAGACAGCGTTGACTTGTTTGGTCATGGTGAGTTTCAAGTCGGGGATGACTCCCATGTTGCGTGCGTGGTTGGTGGGTGCGGGGGGTGTCCCCAGCGATGCGGGCCACCAGCAGTCATCCCGTGCTGAGGTGTTGGGCCCGAGGATGAGGATCTCCATCTTGTCTGTGTTAAGCTTAAGGCGGCTATCCTCCATCCAGTCAGCGACGGCCTTCATTCCCTGGTGGAGGTTGGATTTGGCAGTGAGGGGGTCCTTGGTGAGGGAGAGGATCAGTTGCTTGTCGTCAGCGTAGGAGATTATGTTGAGGTCGTGGTGTCGGGCGATGAGTGCAAGAGGCGCCATGTAGACGTTGAACAGCTTCGAGCTGAGGGAGGATCCCTGCGGGACGCCGCAGATGATCTCGGAGGCTTTGGATCGGAACGGGGGAGGTGGACTATCTGGGTTCTGCCGGAGAGGAAGGAGGAGGTCCAGTCCAGGGCCTTGTCTCGGATCCCTGCGTCGTGGAGTCGTGTGCGTAGTGTGTGCGGTGGCAGACGGTGTCAAAGGCGGCGGAGAGGTCCAGAAGGATGAGGGCCGCCGTGTCGCCGTTATCCAGTAGGATCCTGATGTCGTCTGTGGTGGCGATGAGGGCGGTCTCGGTGCTGTGGTTGCTGCGGAATCCTGACTGGGGGGGTCCAGGATGCTGTTGTCTTCGAGGTAGCGGGTGAGCTGGATGTTGACTATCTTCTCGAGATGGCTGCAAAGCCAGGGTTCCGATACATTAGTACAGATGGAGATTTACTAGTTCTAAGTGCAATGCACTGGTTTTGTTCCGATAACAGTGGCGATGCATCAGTTCTGCTTCATGCAACAGTTGATGCATCGGCTCCACTGGACCAAGCACCTGGATCTACTTCCAATGCACCTGACACAGGAGTAGGGAGGAACACTTTGATATCCCTGAGTCTTAAAACAAGAGGCACGCCAGCAGGCCCTTATAGATCATTCTTGGTTCGCGTCAAAGAGTCCAGTTCTTCCTCAGCAGGGCAGAGTGTAGCAGGCTACAGGGCAGCACAGCACAGCAGAAAAGCAATTCCTCCAGAGCAACAGTCCAGCAGAGAGGTACTCCTTGTGGCAGCACAGCAGTCCTTCTCTTTTAGCAGAGATTTTTCACAGGTCCAGTAGTGTCTCATTTGGTGAGGTCAGAGACCCAGTACTAATACCCAGTTGTGCTTCTGAAGTGGAGGTGAATTCAAAGAAGGGCTTTGAAGTACACATAGGTCCTCCCTCCCAGCTCTGGATCTAGACACAATTCAGGGGGAATCCAGCCCTTTGTTTGGGGACAGGACACTGCCAATTCAGGTTTACATGTCAGCTCCTCCCTCCTAAACTGGCCAAGATGACCCATCAGGATGTGGATGGCCACTCAGTCACACCTAACCTTCCTTTGTGTGTGGCTGTCTAGAGGGAATGCACAAAGCCTAGCTGTCACCCACCCCAAACATGTATTTTAGACAGGCTGCAGGCATGCCGAGCTAAGAGCAGAGAAATGCCTTCTTTCTAAAAGTGGCATTTCCAAAATAGTAATGATAAATTCAGCTTTGCCAGCAAAGAGGATTTATTGCTACTATTTCAATGATATGAAGCGTAAGAGAACTAATCCTTCTCAATCAGTAATTTCAGTTTATAAGTGTAATAAGAAATCCCCCATGTTAACTTATGAAAGGGGTAGGCCGCCCTGTAGTAAAAAAATCAATTTAGATGCTTTCATTGCTAATACATGCAAAATTTAAAAGTACATGTTTTACCATTTAATTACACAGCAACCTGCCCTATGGGTTACTAGGGCCTACATTAGAGGTGACTTATATGTAATAAAAGGTGAGTTTAAGGCTTGGCTAGGGGTTTTAAATGCCAAGTCAACATGGCAATGTAAACTGCACACACAGGTTCTGCAGTGGCAGGTCTGACACATGTTTTAAAGTGTTACTTGTGTGGGTAGAACAATCAGTGCTGCAGACCGAGTAGCATTTGATTTACAGACTCTAGGCAGATATAGCACGCTCTACTAGGGACTTATAGATAAATTAAACATGCCAAATGTGGATAAGTCACTCAAACCATGTTTAGGGGAGAAGCACATGCACTTTAGCACTGGTTGGCAATAGTAAAGTGCTCAGAGTCTTCAGGTCAACAAACACAATTAGCAAAATTGGAGGTAAGCAAGTAATATGCCTGGGGGAAGACCATCAAAAGGCTGTCAGGTCTAGTAGATGAATTGGTCAGTGAGTGTAAGATTAACAAAATGTTAGCAGGCAGAAAGGTTGCAATGCAGGGAGTAGTGAGTACAAGTTCCAGTGTGGCCAGGTGCGGTTAAGTGACAGTTATGGTAGGCACCACTACTGCCACACCTAATGGAATAGCAGTGGTGAACGAAAGCAGTAGGCGGTAAAGTATGCCACTTTAAAAGTTAGCGGCGGGTGCATTCGAGAGACGGGATGAGATGCCCCACACAGTTTATACACTGGTTGCCTCCACTACTTTGCTGTGCCAGAATAATATTGAATCCACCTACCAGTCTTGGAAAACACAGCTAAGAGGCCAAGAAATGGGAGGCCAGCTCTGGAGCTAGTCAGAGAATGCAGCTCCATTAATGAGTCATGAGTCACAATGCTACATGAGTGGGCGGTGAACGGTTATGTGGAGAGGAGCACTGAGCGTGGCATCCCTGAGGCTGAAAATATCTTCACATTACATAAGGACCATTACAGTGAGAGTTATGAGGCTGTCAAATCCTGTGACGGTGTTTCCTCCCTACTTGACGAACTGAAACTGTAGCTATTGGGCACAGACTCCACAAAGCTCCACCATCTTGCTCACCGTGCATCACTCCTCACCAAGCAGCAAGGCGGCAAATGGGAAAAGTATCCTTGGCTATGACTCCAGTTGGCTCACTCACTCTGTCCCGTTCCAGTGGGCAGTTCAAAACCGGTCTTAGGATGCTTGTTTCCAGTCCAGGGAGGACCTGGCCTGGCAGTTTGGGCTGGATTGTAACCATTGGGTGCATGGTCAAGACTGATTTGCATATGGCTGGGTACTGCGGTGGATGTATGACATTGTTCTGCATTCTGTCCATTAATTGTTCTTTTTGCATTTGTCACCCCAATAGGGACGGATATGCCCAGACGTGGGTCCCATTCTCTCCATGCCACTGGAGTCAAGCTAATCTGGCTGATGAGGGGTGAAACCCCGTAACCGGTCCCAGGATGCTTGTTTCCAGTCCAGGGAAGACCTGACCTGGCAGTTCGGGTTGGACTGTTTATATTGGGTGCAGGGTCAAGATTGATTTGCATATGGCTGGGTACAATCTGGAATGGCATGGGGAGCAAAAAAAGAAGGATTTAGGCCCAGATGTCTGTACTGGGGTAAATGTTTGACATTGTTCTGCATTCTGTCCATCAATTGTTGCATTCATCACCAATCTAGCCCATGAACTCAGGCCCAAATTGGCCACTGGCAGATGCATGTGGTGCAGCAAGATGCAAAGGGCTCGTGGCAGCTCTGTAGAGAGCACCATCTTGCACAAACTCTAGCCACGCCCCCATATGCAAACTAATATTAACTCTTGTGGATTATCTTTTTGCTTCCAAACATTAGTTGGGAAGACCGTTTTCAACTCAGCAGAGGGTTACTCCCTGGTTCTTAAGGCTACATTTTGACTTGTTCCAGCCAACAATTAAACTCGACCATAGCAGGTTTTTAGACAAGAAGGTAATTTCAACAGTCTTAAAATGAGGATGGTAAACCCACTTCTAAAAAAATGCAATGCAGATATTTTTACCAATTAATTGCTGTTCATGACTTTGGAATTGTTTTTAAAATTGTGGGAAATGTATTGGAAAGCAACTATATAGTGTTACTGCTCCTTACCAAGTAGCTGACTTCTGTTCTATTTTTGTTCTTAGTCTGGCAATGGATTGGAAATTGACACATTTGATTTTGAAATATTAGTCCAAATCCTGGAAACCATACAATAGAGGCCAAGTGCTAGCTATCTGAAATGCAACACCGGATATGTTATTTTTTTTAAATAAATTATGTGTTCTGTTCAGTTTACAGAACTCTTTGTCATGAATGTAATTGGTCCTGTCAATAATAGGGAGAAAAATCTTGGCTATATACAAATGAAATTCAATATCTACATATTAACTTGAAGCTGCAAAACCTCCACTGCAATTATGAGCTGCATTACCACTGTTTGCCACTTGCACAAATGACAAGACTACTGTATTAAAGTGGTTTATTGGTTGAGGGGGTGAAAACCTACTGAAGCAACAACCACAATCCCTATCATGGTGAACCACAAAAACCAGTAAATTACCCTGTGCTTAAACCCCTGGTAGCATGGCACAAAAGCAGGCTGGCTTAAATTATCAGCACTGTGTAAAGTGTGTATGCAGCACACAAACAGTAGTAAAGTGAAAACACAACACAAGTAAAATGCCAAACTAATTTAGAAAAATAGAAAAACATTTAATAAATAAAATTACACAAAGCCGAATCAGTAGAACTGTTAAAGAATTTTACAGTTTTTGTGTGAAATCTAGCACCGAAAAGAACAAAGCGAAAAGAAAAAGCCAACTGTGAGGGCCGACCACAATGGAACATGTGTCGGATACAAGGGTTGGTTTGGGCCAGGTCTCAGTGTACCTTCAGACTTGGTACATTTCTTAAAGAAACATCCAGGAGACGGTAGAGTTCAAAGGAGCAAGGCAGCAGGCTGTGTCTGAGGAGGCATCGTTGTCACCAGGTATCCGCTAAAGGACGTCTCAGTGAAGCAGGAAAACTTTCTGAGCGAGTAAAGCTGTTTTTTTTATGACAAGGAGGTCATTGTGGTCAATGGGGAGGCAGTCGCTGTCGAGCCCTGTGAAGATTTTTACCTTCAGACTTAGACAACGTTTTGGAAGTCGTAGGTGGATCGGCTTTGAGGTAGGTCCTGGTCTTCTGTCAGTTCTCCAGGTACATTTTGGTGACAATTTTTCCAAGTCCCAAGTTTTAGGGTTAGGCAGTAGCAGCGCCTCTAAAAACACTTCCAAAGGTCCAGGACCTGGGGCACCACTTTGGGGGTTAGGACACACCCAATAAAGGCCAGGTGCAGTGTTCAATGTCTCTAGAGCTGGTTACGGCCCTATAGGTCAAATAGGAGGCCAGTCAACAAGCCATTGGATTCACTTCTGGGGGTCCTGGGTTCAAGGAGCTGATCCAGTTCTCCTTCAAGCAGGAAGGCAGTCCTTCAAGCAGCCCAGCAAGGCAGGCCTTCAAGCAGCAAGGCAGGCCTACAGGTAGCAGGGTAGTTCTCTGGGGATCAAGGCAGTCCTTCTGAAGAGTTCCTCTGGACCAGGACTATACTGAAGAGGTTTTCTAAGGGTTCCCTATTTATACCTCATTTCAGCCATTGAAGTGGGAAATTACCTATACTACACCCACATCTTGTTCTCAAGAATTCTTCCCCTCCCCTGCCAAGGCTCCAAGAAGTCTGGTCCGACAAAGACTAGTGCCAGGTTCCATTGTGTGTGCATGAGGCAAGCCCTTTGAATTTTAAATGGGACAGGAAAGAGCTCCACCCCCAGAAATTCAGGCAGAATGGCTCATCCTGACAACTCATAGCCCACTTTGGTTTATTTTTCAAGGAGGCATACATAACGCCAATATGAAAGCTATTTATAGTCATGTGACTCAGGGCACTAGCAGCAGGTACCAAATATTTGGGACAATAAAATGTAAACTTTCTAAAAGTGGTATTTTCAGAATTGTGACTTAAAATCAGATTTTACCATTAAGGTGGATTTTATATTAAGTCCAAGCTTGACATCCCTATCTGCTCCGAATCAAAAGTTAGCACTTATGAAATGTAACGAGGTAACCCAATGTTATTCAATGGGAGAAACAGGCCTTTTTCACTACCAGGACATGTGAAACTTAGGGAAACATGTTCTATTCTTTCAATACAAAATACCCATTCATATGGGCCTTTGGGGCCTACCTTAGGGGTGACATGTGTATTAAAAAGAAAGGTTTAGGCCTAGCAAAAGGTTTATTTTGGTAGGTTGAAATTGACAGTTTAAAACTACACTATAGGCTGCAATGGCAGACCTGAGAAATGTTCTAAAAGGCTACTTTAGTGGGTGGCACATTGAGTGCGGGAGGCCCACTAGTAGCATTTAATTTACAGACCCAACGTACAGGTAGCACCATATACTAGGGACGTGTAAGTAAATTAAATGTGCAAATCAGGTGCAGGCCAATTCTACCATGTTTTAAGGAAAGTATAAGCACTTTACCACTGTTTAGCAGTTGCAAAGTTCACAGAGTCCTAATGCCAACAAAGATTAAATCAGATAACATGAGAGGTAAAGGCAAAACTGTTGGGTGAAGACCACACCAAGGATGTTAGGTCTATTAACAACTATCAATCACACATAAATCTACGTGGTGTAGTCTGTAGTCAAAGAAAGTATTGATTACTTTAATGCACTCTTTTGAGCTCTCTAAATCTCTGTTTGTAAAATATAGAGGGCAGGGAATGCCATAGTCAGAGGTGAATTGCAGCTGAAAAAGATATCACATGTTGCACAAAACATTGTTGCTTTATTTACTAGAAACACTGAACCCTTGTCAATCATACAAATGCCTGAAACTGATTGGTGAGAATGCTCTAATCATTCCAAAATTCCAACTGAATTGGGGGGGAGGAAGGTATTTATATGGTCAGGGCATCAAAACCTGTAACTCCATTGCCATTAAGAATATATTTGCGTGTGAACTTTCAGAAGTAGCTTAAGAGTTGATTGAAAGAAGGTTGAATGTGCAGTTTAGCATCCATATCCAGGCACCAAGCATTGGAATTGCATGCTATTAAAATTAGGTAAATTACGCCTTTAATCATGGCAGTGGTGTTGGAACAATTTCCAGAGTTGTGGTTACATCGATGTTAAATCACTGAAGTGATAGGGATTGTGAAAAATCCAAGTGTCATACAAGGAATAAGCATAGTAAACAGGTTGTTTAGCCCATTTAGCAGGAGAGTGGTAAGAGTGTGGAATCTAGTCTGTGGTGCATTTTGGAGAATACTGTTGCAAATACGTTTATAAAGCATGGTGTGGTAGAGCCTTTTCATTTACTGATAGCGCATTTTCCATTGAAATGGCCAGAAAATTTACACTGACATGCCATTTTAATGACAAAACTGTAGCTCATAGAAAATATCCATGGAAAATAATGATTCAGCAAATATTTATCATTTGCACATCAAGTACACATCTCAAAATCATTAAATATTAATCATTTGCACATCAAATACACATCACTAAGTAATGTGTCTTGATTTGTTTTGATCTTATGAAAATCTTTGGGCCCCAGTTTTATGTTGGTGGTGTGTATAGGCCATTGCAATGGTGACAGAGTATAAATATCACCAACATGAATGTTGGTCTATCCAGTTTAAATGCAGGCAGACGTTCGTTTTGTCTGCCGTAATGAATACTCCACTACCGTAGTGAATACTCCACTCCGGAGTAAGTCCCTGACCTCCTTTCTGGGCTAACTCTCTCCCCCACAGCTCCGCAGTCAAGCCACCTCGCCGCAGTGCTCAGCCCTCCAACTGGTGAAGGTTGGCGCCTGCTGCCTCCAGCAGTCCGCCCTCCAGCCTCTTCGCTGACCCGTGTTCCCGCCCCCTCTCCTACTTAATGGTGACCGCGGGGTCATTCTGCTGCCGCACCGAAGGCGCGCCTAAGGCAAGCCCGTCTGCTCCCGTCCATGACCCGAATGCGGCCAGCGTCAGGAACCCTGGATCTCCGGCCATCCATCGCTATGACACCACCACCCTCCACACACTCAACCCCGTAAGACTCCGAGACTGCCAACAGGCCTCACCAGACATAACCCATGGCCAGTTCTCCTGCCTCCAGTGTCACCACACCTTTACCACCACCCCAACCTCCAAAACCACTGACGTCAGCAGCCGTGACTCCCTAAGATGCATCCTCCTCAATGTTCGCTCCGTACACAAACACGCCATAGAAATCTGGAACCTACTCGACTCTCTCTCGTCCGACATCACCTTCTTCCCCGAGACCTGGACCAACTCCTCCTCCGCCCCCGACATCAACACTGCCATCCCGGATGGATACAGGATCCAGAGGAAGGACCGCCCTAACCACCCAGGAGGGGGCCTCGCCATCGCCCACAAGAGCACCCTCCACCTCACCACCTCCAGCAAAACCTTCCCCTTCACTGAACACCTGCACTTCCAGATCCGGACCGGCCCCAACATCACACTCTGAGGAACCCTCATCTACAGACACCCCAGCCCCCGGACACCCTTCACCACCACCATCACTGGCTTCATCGCCCCCCACGCCATCGCCTCAATGAACTACATACTCATTGGAGACCTCAACTTCCACCTCAACAACCCCAGCGACCCCAACACCACCATCCTTTGTGACAACCTCACAAACATCGGACTCAAACAACTCATCACCTCACCGACGCACAGAGCAGGACACACCCTCGACCCCATCTTCGGGTCAGGGAACAGCATCCACTTCAGCCACACAACGCAACCACCATGGACTGACCACCACTGCATACACTTCGCCATCGACAACCCCAAGACACCCAAACAAGCCCCACGCCCACCATGAAGGAACTGGAGCAAGGTTACCGATGAACAACTTAACTCCACCCTCACCGAAACAACCACACCTGGGCATCCAACGCAATTATCACAGCCAGAGAACTCCACACTTGGATCTCCAACTGCGCAGACGAGGTTGCCCCGCTACGGAACCCTGACAAACAGCGCCCCATAAAAGACGCCTGGTTCACCACCAATCTCCAAGAAGTCAGGTGCAACTGCAGAAGCCTGGAGAAGAACTGGAGAAACACCAAGACAAACGAAAACTACTCCACCTACATGGACGCCATGACGGACTACCACAAGCAAATCAGAACCACCAAGAGGAGCTTCATCCACAACAAAATCCTCACCAACTCCACCAACTCCAAGGAACTCTTCACCGTCACCAACATCACCTTCAAAACAGGCACTTACCCAGATGACTGGAAGTGCGCAGAAGTCAGGCCCCTGCTCAAGAAACCCATAGTTGACCCCACCAACCTCAAGAACTACTGGCCCATCTCGCTCCTCCCCTTCGCAGCCAAAGTTGCAGAGAAAACAGTCAACAGGGAACTGACTCGATTCATTGAAGAGAACGCCGTCCTCGACCCATCCCAATCCGCATTCCAAAGCAACCACAGCACCGACACTGCCCTGCTCGCTGCCACAGACGACATCTGCACCCTCCTGGACCAAGGCCACTACGTAGGCCCTCATCCTACTCAACCTATTAGCGGCTTTCGACACCATCTCCCATCGCACACTAGTAGCCAGACTACATGACACCAGCATACATGGAACAGCCCTGGACTGGATCCGATCATTCCTCACAAGAAGAAGCCAAAGGATCAGAGTTCCACCCTTCCTCTCCGATCCCACAAAACTCACCTGCGGAGTCCCACAGGGGTCATCACTGAGCCCAACCCTCATCTACATTGCCCCCCTCGCAGCCATCATACGACAGCATGGCCTCAACATCATATTCTATGCCGACAACACCCAGCTCATCCTCTCCCTCACCAAAGACCCCACCACCAACAAACTCAACTTCCAGAAAGGAATGCAAGGCGTTGCGGTCTGGATGACCAACAGACCCTCCGCATCCTCTGTAAGACCTAGCAATGGAGCACCCCTGAGTCAAGGAAGACAGTCACCCACACAATCATCACCAGCAGACTGGACCATGGAACGCTCTCAACGCCGGCATCAACAAGTCCCTACTCCACAAACTCCAGACAACACAGAACACCATCGCCAGACTTGTCCTCGGCATCCCCCAGCACGAACATATCAGCCAACACCTACGAAGACTCCATTGGCTCCCCGTGAAGAAAAGAATCACCTTCAGAATCCTCACTCACGCCTACAAATGCCTTCAGAATCCTCACTCGGGACCCAAATACCTCAACGACAGAATCAACTTCCACGTACCCAAAAGAAACCTCCGATCTTCCGACCTCGCACTGGCCGAAACCCCGCACATCCACAGAGATCCTTCTCTCACATTGCAGCCAAGACCTGGAACGAATTGCCGGCAGACATCAGAAGCGCCCCCTCCCTGAACACCTTCAGGAAGGCCCTCAAGGCCTGGCTCTTTGGCTAAACAGATCTGCAGACCCCCCCAGCGCCTTGAGACCCTCACGGGTGACTAGCGCACTTACAATTCCCCTGATTGATTGATTAACCACCATAGCCAAACCTCTCTCATGGCCCGACGGAGTAAGGGCCGTGAAAGATATAGCTACATATCTGCCTACCCAATTTAGGACCATATTCACAAGGAGCTATCACTGAATTAACTGCACTTTATCTCAGCCAAAGTCATGATAAATGTACCTCCCCATTCACAAGCTGGTGCTAACAGCACCAGTTTACCCGCAAAAAACATTGCCACAGAGGATCCATGCAACTATCGCTAATGAGATGCAGAGTAGACATTCCCGTGCAAAAAGCCGCGGCAACACCACTCCTCAACATTCTCAGCGACCAGCCAGATCAGCGATAAAAACACAAAACCAGCAATAAGGCACGTTAGCACCAGGCAATCTACACCTGCACTGACCTGGTGTTAAGTTGGATGGCAGCCAGCACCACAAAAAGGAGACCAGCCCAGGGCCACATCGAAAGAGCAACAGATGCCATGGAGCAACCCATCATGCGGCCCGGACACCCTAGAGGGCCACAACACCCACCCACACCACACCCAGGCCTGCAACACCCTCCCCCCATGACCACCCCCAACCCCAGACAAAGAAACTGCACACCAACACCACGAATCCCAATACATACATTTTGCCTGATGTTGCACAAGCAGGAAATTCAAGAGACCTGCATGGCCAGAAAATGGAGACTCAGTCAAACAGCAATGCAATCACCAACACAAAACACCGTGCAAAAAAAAGCCGAGACAACCCGTAGGATGAGTCCTAGTGGCTCCTCACTGGACAATCCATAGCACACAGCCTGGAAGACCAAATGCAAGAGAAGAAGGTGCGCCATGTGCCCACCAAAGGAAAGTGAGGGAGAGAGCGAGCGAGGGAGAGAGACGGAGTGAGATTGCACAAGCAGCGCAAAGCCTCTCGGCCGCCTAGCTCCACATGCCAACATGTGTGTGTGTATCACCATACGTACACCATGAGCCCAAGGCCGGGTCCCAATCTCAGTGCCAAAGCCACAACACATCCCTAAGACGCAAGTAGCAGTCAGACAAACATCAGGGATGAAAGCTCAATTTTTCCAATGCAGAAGGCGGGAGGACACCTGCACCTCTGACCTTGGCCCAGAACGCACCTGGAACACCCTGAGAGAGATGCCATGGCAGATGGGGACGACTCCCACACCACGCATTCTGCAAATGAACTATCTGACTCATCCACACCCCACACACAGAAGCCCCTGCCTGTGGAACCCACGCATGGGATGCCCTTGACACACACGGAATCAGAAAGCCAACCTTCCCAACGTTGCACACACATTTGAATCATTGCTCAGAGCTGTGGAATATGCTCCACACAACTGCCGCAGTTCAGAAGAGTGCCGGTTCCACAAGACGCACCAACGCAATGGCAGGGCACATGCACAACCCCTGAAGAACCAGGGCCTTATGGGCCTGGCGGCGCAGGGTACGCCTTAATCTCCTGAGTTCACCTGCTTTGTTGAACAGAGACACAGGACATTCTGTTGAGCGTAGAAGATCAGGTTTATTAGCTGCAGCTAAGTACAGTTGTCCCAGAAGTACACTCAGTATGTTCTTAGGAGACTGCCACTTTACTCCGTGGCGCACAATCTTTTATAGCACATAGATTCACCAAGAACACTCCCAATGCATACATGGTTAGCCAATGAGAAGAGTTTGAAAACAAGATATAACCAATGAGAAAAGTTTGAAAACAAGATATCAAGTAACCCAAATAAACCTCTCTTCCAACTGTTTTTGTCACCCCTCCCCACAAGTTAATCAGCGGTAGTGTCTACAACTCAACTTGCAGATGGCAGGACATATTTGTATGCTTTGGAGGACAGTTGTGAAATGAGAGAATACAAGTAGAGAATAGCGAAGGCCAGAAGATAAGATAAAGTCAGGAAAGAATGGTGTGAACCGACAGACAGTTGAGACAGGGTTTAGTCAAACCAGACCAGGATTAGTGGACTCAGCCAGTCCCTGACATCAGTCTCGTAAACAGAGGCAGAAGGTTATTTGACACGTCGCAGTACAAAGGGCAAAAACACTCGGTTTACCAAGCTGCCTGAGTGAGGGCAACAAAATGGCGACAGAATAAAAAATGGAGCTAAAACTGAATTACTTCAGACCCTCCTTTTGCCATTACTCAGGCAAATCCTAATTCATTGCTAGGTGAGCATTTTCCATTCTACACATTTCATTTAAGCAGTTATATGTAAGCTATCAACAGGGATACAAAGAGAACAAAGCATCGGGTCAAAATTAACATTCAGATAGCAGAAGAAAGTAATGACCATTATTACAAACAGGATTATCATTTTTTCACAACCCTAGGCAAAAACAAATCCTAAAATTATTTAGTGAACCTTTTCAGGGCTCTTATGCATTTCAGTGACTATTGTATACTCAGGTGAAACAGTGGCGATCCTTATCAATGCTTTCAGGTGAAATGGAGATACTCTTCAACAGACGATAGACTTCATTCTGCTTTTACTAAACAGAATACTACTCTAAAACAATGCCAGCAAAACAATAAGAATCAGTCTCCTAACACCCATTCTATGCAATTGCACGGGAACCACTTGTGCAACCATAACTATGCCAAAGTCCGTTCTAAGCCTCTCTGGTAGGCTTCTATCGTCCATCAAATCTGCTTCTGTTGTTTTCTTCCGCATTGGGCCTCTTCATTCAGGCCTTTCATAAAAATAGTGCTTCTCAGTATCCGTTGGAGTGCCCTCCTGGCAAACACTCACACCTCACTCAAAAGTCTCAATGTCTCAAGGCAGTGCACCAATATATTTCCTCTGCGGCAGGCACTACAGATATTGTGCTCTTCGTTGGTCATGGGCACAGATCATCTCCTGAAGACCCAAGTACTATTAATCTAGTGACGTAGGAAATGTGACACAGTTGTTAGTTTCCCTCAGTTTAGTATAAAAACAGTTCATTGTATTTAACAATAGGACTGCAGGCAGGTGGCCTGCAATCTTCAAGGGAGTGGGCAGAAGCCATGGGACAACTCTGGTTTTAGAATGCACTGTCACTCTCATAAGATGCAAAGGCAAAGGCAGTACTTCTAGTCCAGGGGTCTCCAACGAGTAGCTCGGGAGCCACTGGTAGCTCGCCAGTACCTTCAAAGTAGCTCTCTGAGGTGAAGTTAAGCCCAGAATCAATTTCAGAGTAGGTGCCTATTAAAGAAGGCAGCGCTGATCATCTCAAGACCCTAAGTGTGACAGCCAGCCAAACGTATCATAGTAACTCATATTAACACTCAAACACACAGTGTGCCAGCCTATAGGATCTGCTACATGACAGTCTGTATCCAATCTCAATATAATTAAGCCACAAGGAGATTGACCATGTTGCAGTCTCTCCTTTATCAGTCACAACATGTGTGTGAACAGTGCACCATCAAAAAGGTATGGCAGCAGTAGCCTGAGCTGTAATCAGTGCTGACCCACCAAAATGTGGGACTGCAGGAGTCAGAGTGAAAATGTGTCAGTTAGATGCATGATCAGCTCAAAACCTGAGGAGAACAGGGTATGATACAGACCAGAGAAAACTAAGAGACTTTTAGAACAGATCACCATATTAAATGCTCCTAATAGAGAAAGAGGTTGCTCCAAGGGGAGTGTGAAAAAAGAAAGTGTTCATGAGGTAGGACAGATATAAAGGAGGGGAATCCAAAAGGCAAATTCAATAACGAATCAAATAAACATTCTGATATCATTAGTAAAACTGGACGTGGTTCATAGTGGCACCAGTTTTACACATAGGCCAGTCCCTTATGGATTTACAAATATTTATTTCATGATTTTCTAATGGGATAAACATCTCTTAAATTACTACATCTGTGTGTTCCTACATTCCTTATCTAGAACACCTCAAAAGGGGAAACGCATGATACAAATTATCAGGGGCATGCAGATACCTCCCATTAATCATTGTGCAGCAAGTGCACCATGCAATACACAGGCTAAACAATATCTCCTCATGATCACTGAGAATACCTGTCACCCTAGTCTAATAATTCTCAGGTCTCTGGTGTCTGATCTACAATTTTTCCTTTCCCTAGTCACCTGTCCGGAGGGGCACTATACCCACTTAAAATCACAATCCTGCTACTCAGGACAGCAAATAAGAAACTCTTGGTGTCTCTTATGACTACATGTAGAAGTGCAATAGCATAAGGAAAGTTAGGTCACCTTTAGCAAGAGCCACAGATTTATAGTTCATCCTTAGGGTCTAATCAGGGAACATCAATCTAGGCTGCTCGTCCCTTAAAAGAAGGAGCAGTAACATGACTAACTGCAGGTGACACACTTTTAATCCTGTATATCTCTTTTGTTTATTTTTTTCAATACCATTATAGCCAAATAGACATGCACTGGTGAAGTGTTGTCTGTCATATTCACAGCATGAAATATCATATCTGTGAAATTTAGTAACCAGAACAAGTCCAGCCAACTGTTGCTTAGCGATGGGCATCGTCATGACCATCCCCTCACAACACAGGGGAGCTTGTAACAGTATTAAAAGCAAAAGCGTAAACAACGCAAAAACAAAAAACGTGCATAAACTAAAAACACACATGCCAAGCCATCAGGTATACTTGCTGTATACCAAGCACAGAAAGCATAGACAAATTTCAATATCATATGTAAATAAACGGTGATGCACAACAGTATGTCATGCACTTTATGCACAATGAACCTGCAACCCAACAACTAATATTCTGGCCTGCTTAATTTGTCAGGCTCAAAAATAATATTCCATTTCCTTACTCCCCTCTTTTGACAGCTGGTAACCAAAGTGGTGACCGGCTGTCAAAACAACTGACTGTGTCACTTCTGACACACAGGACCAGCAGGAACAATTCATAGAAAGACAAAATGCACAAAAATAAACACAAACATTTCTTTCCAAAGAAGTTATGCAAAAACACATCTGTTTCAACACACAGCTGACAGCACCCTCCTTTTTGCAATTTGCACATTGATTAGGTCCCACAAGGACATATGGAACACTCGTTCCACCACCTCATGATATGGACCATCGCTGTTTCGTTGGCTGTTAACCCCTGCTTTTTCATTACTCCTCTTCACCTACTGTAACATTCTCAGTCCTTTCTAGTCTTCTCTCACCCTGATTTCCTGCCTATAGCCATTCAGGGCGCTCATTTCACCATTATTCCTTCACAACTGACATCTTTGTCAAACCAACTCACATGTCCAACTGTAGTATTGTCAGCCCTCGAACCACCCAGAACAATCCATGAATGATCTGTGGGCAGAAGCAACACACAAAAGAAAAACACTTCACATAACACACAAAAATATCAACTATAACTTTTAATCAGGAGACAAAACATAACACACATTAATAAAACACAAAAAATAAAATATACAAACCTAGTGGTACTTAACTGTAACCATCTTGTCAACTTTGCAATGACTAAAACATGTAAGCCTGTTAAGCCACCTTAATTTTAACTGTCTAAAAGGAAAACATTTTCACAGACATTCTGTGTTCCCTTGCGCCACAATTCCTCCTGTGAAAAATGAATCTTAATTTGCTGATCGTTTTTACCTAGGCATGTAGCCCACAAAATTCTAAGAAAGAGCTTCATCTTACTTTTTGTCTGAGGCTAATGCCACATTTGTTAAATGAAGGCAACTACGTGGACATTATTTTTCAAAAGCAGAAATACCAATGTATCATTTTCTTCTCAGCACCCCTTTTTTTAATTTTGTCTTGAACAATATGGGAACAAACAGGGCTCTGTAACGATTCTCGGCTGTCCTATCTTATCAGAAAAGCTAAAAATAGCACCTCAGCGCAGAACCAGCCACTGCGAGCACTCCTGGCCCCCACCTCTTTCCAAGGCTCTCCTGCTGCAAGCATTACACATTTTCATGTCAGAGAAGCTTTCTAAGCAGTGATTTCACCTCCTGGTTTACTCGCTCCTATTTCTAGCACCCATCTTACAGGCTTCAAGGTCAAAATCTGCCTTCAATTTCTGCATCGCATTCTGCGCTCTTTAGCCCTGTCTCTCTCCTCACCCTGAAGCTTGTCACAGACAAAAAACCTTCCTAACTCTTCCTAACCTGCAATAATTAACCCTTTTTAAAAACACATGTTATATATATTACTTCTTTTAGGGGCTACAATTTATTTCTATTTTTAAATTATTAAAACATTTACTGTGAATAACTCACAAAACATAATAACATAACATACTAGCTTTAGAACAAATGTTTGTTACTACCCTATGCAACGGTACTTAGTAGGTCTAGCTAGAGTTATAACCTTCAGTCTTGATATTAAACCCAAACCTCTGCACTGGGCACATTGGCTCACTGAGACATTAAAAGCAACCCCAAATGGGAACAACCTGCAAATTTGTATTATACCTAAATATATGCATTTACTGAAGCCTAAGGCACTTTAAAGCTATTGTAAAGGGCAAGAATGCTGTTAAATAGTCTATTTTACCCAATTTCGACTTTGATATTTGGGGCACTTAAAAATAAATATCCTATAATTGTGCTACATATTAATAATCCTCAGAATGTTCTTTACAGATTGCAGATATTGGACATTAGACATATGTCTTGCAAATCCTTTAGAAAAATGAGTCTTTTTAAGCCTGCGCCAAGTGAAATTCCATATACAAATGTCCTCACTATGCAGTACAACACAACTTAAATTAAATTATAATACTAGGATGTCACAGTATGAGTATTAAGCTTTATAAATAGTAATAAAATGAATTTAGAAGCACTTATTTTTAATAATTACTTTTTCATAATTAATAACAAAAATTGATAAACCCAATACTTTTTGATAATTTCACATATAAAAGCAAGCTGCATCCCTTGCCTATCATTTTAGATGCATTCATTAAGCACAGAAGCCTAATTTAAAACACAACACATTTTTGCGCCACTTGTTTTTTTTTTTTTTTTAACAGAACAATTATTTTAACATTAGAACCAAGAATATTCTTATAAAAATGCTTAAAAAGAGGAAACCCTTAATTGAAATGTCTTCCTGTAATACAAATTAATGAACCTTAGTTTTGGAACCTTTTCAAAACAACATTTTGAAATGCAAAGTTTCACCCGTGTTCAACTGAGGGCGAAGTCCTGGCTGAGTAAACATTCCTGTCTATTAGAGCTGCTTGCTTAGCGACAATAAAAGCTTGTCTCTCAGTGTTGTAACATGAGCACGGTGGCAGTCTTTTTCAAACTAAGACATATCAATGCGTGTTGCGTTTGAGTTCAGCAAAAATGTACTTCAGCTGAAGTGTTTGCCTGTTAATATCTAATACAATGTATGTAAGTGAAAAAAATACTATAAATTTATTTTTCTACAAAACACACATTTTCGTTTTTGAGGCCATTGTATTCCTAGTGAATGTAAACTTTAATTTTTTTTTAAGCATTTAACAGATTGTACATGTGCATAGTTGCTTACTCTATAAATTATATAGCAACATATAGCTATTTAGCATATCACATGGTTCATTTCTGGATTTTTATTTAATTTCTACTTAATATTAATTAACTGACATTTTGCTTAACACACTGAAAACATCAAGAAAAACCACAAACACACATTGAGCTCATTTCAGACATAAACAGAAAGGGGTCAAACACTCAGGACACATATATTTAACCCACAGAAACACACATTTTAACCCACAGATCAACACGTAGGACAGAAACAAAGGACAGCCCACAGACTGTAATTAAACCAAACCATTTGTAAATACTAGTTACAAGTCATATTTACAAGAAACGCTTCTTAATAGTGTTCCAAAAGACTGCAAAAAAACCAGCCCAACAGACTACTATATGTCCTGCCATACGATGTTGTCTATCTAAAACCTCAATTGTATAATCATTCTCATTATCTTTAAACTGCTGGGCAGCCTGTATAACAGTCATGCCCTTTTCCTTCCTATCTCTTTTTGCTTGTCTTATTTCTTTCTGTTTGGCTTCCTTGCGCCAAAGGCGGAAAGAGTCAAACATTGCCGGCCGGGCTTTTCTTTTAAACAAAATTGCTTCCAAATTATCTAATATGTCAGGCTCAAAGCTACCATTCTGTGGCCACTGCAGAACTCCATCGTTCTTCATGTATCGGATCCATGCCTCATTAAAGGCAATGGGGCCAACACCATGTTTAGAATAAAGCTCATAAGTGGGAGTTCCAAATGGAGGAATTGGACAAGAGTCCTCCAGCCGGGAATCCCTATCACAACCAAAACAACAAAACTTTCTAAACTTACTCAGACCAGGCATCGTTATTTCACTGGACTGTTCACAAACATCAAGGGGTTAAATCAAATAATATAGCACAAACGTACTCACCCCTTGGCTTCGGCTTGTGCAATAGCCGAATCAAAGACCCAAATCAAAACAAAATAGTGGGAGCTACCCACCAATACTTAACTAAGTGTCTTCTTACGCCAACAGAGGCCAGTCTAACGTCTCGCGATACCATACATCACCAAAAAGGGCCAAAGCAAGGCGGCAGTTAGGGCAGCAGTCGTCAGCAGCCGTCAGGAAGGAGAAACCGCGCTGAAAAAGACCTTCGGACCACTTCGACATACAGGGGTCACTTGACGTGGTTCGCGATTCCTCCAGAATTTTCTTGCGTGGTTCCTCACGACCTTCAGGCAAAACCGCTACCTCTGAAGCCGCCTCACAGAGGGCACCAATTGAAGAACCAGGGCCTTATGGGCCTGGCGGCGCAGAGCACGCCTTAATCTCCTGAGTTCACCTGCTTTGTTGAACAGAGACACAACACATTCTGTTGAGCGTAGAAGATCAGGTTTATTAGCTGCAGCTAAGTACAGTTGTCCCAGAAGTACACTCAGTATGTTCTTAGGAGACTGCCACTTTACTCCGTGGCGCACAATCTTTTATAGCACATAGATTCACCAAGAACACTCCCAATGCATACATGGTTAGCCAATGAGAAGAGTTTGAAAACAAGATATAACCAATTAGAAAAGTTTGAAAACAAGATATCAAGTAACCCAAATAAACCTCTCTTCCAACTGTTTTTGTCACCCCTCCCCACAAGTTAATCAGTGGTAGTGTCTACAACTCAACTTGCAGATGGCAGGACATATTTGTATGCTTTGGAGGACAGTTGTGAAATGAGAGAATGCAAGTGGAGAATAGCGAAGGCCAGAAGATAAGATAAAGCCAGGAAAGAATGGTGTGAACCGACAGACAGTTGAGACAGGGTTTAGTCAAACCAGACGAGGATTAGTGGACTCAGCCAGTCCCTGACATCAGTCTCGTAAACAGAGGCAGAAGGTTATTTGACACGTCGCAGTACAAAGGGCAAAAACACTCGGTTTACCAAGCTGCCTGTGAGTGAGGGCAACAAAATGGCGACAGAATACAAAATGGAGTTAAAACTGAATTACCTCACCCCCGTAATGTGGAACAGTATCGTACACGTATGCTACATTTACTGGGCACAGTGCCACTGGAAGTGCTGCGGGTCAGTTACCGGCTCAGCTTCTGCCTTGCCTCCGTCACCTGCGTCCATCCCTGGTTCCACTGCCGAACATGCACATTTGAATGTCCCATGGATGTCTGCCTATCCAACACAACTGTTGATGAATTGGACTATGACCTGTGTCTGCGCCCCCTGTTTGATCACGAACAGGAGTGTAACCGAGACAGCAGTGCATGGGATGCCCTGACATACTGCGTATGTAATGGTAGTTGTGCATGGGAGATTGCACAATTCCTCGTGTGCAGTGAACACATCGAGGCACTAACCTATTGGGCTGTGGATTGGGGAAACGGCGTGGGCTGAGCACACCTGCCCAGACCACTTAATGGATTGGCTCACCCTGGGGTTTCTTGAACACGACAATGACATACTATTGGAACACATTGCATATGAAGCTGCACGGGCATTCATGGACGAGTAACTACGTTCCTGCAGCCACATCTGATTGTCACCCACAGCACATGTCCCAACAACTTGTTGCATCATGGGAATTGCTCACATATCCCACCACAACATGGAAAACGTCTGCCTTCATCCGGGCTCTGGATGCATGTGCGTGGTACAACGCCTGTGTATACACACCTGTGCAAGGTGAAGCAGGTCCATGCTTGGTGCAACACAGCGTCATTTGGCAAAGCTGCCAATTCGTACACACTGCTGGGGAAGAGCACACATATGGCAATGTAGCACGACATGTGAACCTGTTGGACCCTCACACCTGATCACCGTCAGCAGAGCAGACAATTGGCACACTCCAGAGGGAGAGCACCATGCAGATCCCATGGGCAGTGAGTCGTGCCCCCTCATATGGGGCAATGGGCAGACGCCAAACAAAACATGACTCATCCAGCAAGGCAAGGTGGACTGAGAGCGTTGCCATCCGTGATGAATGTTGCCCATTTTAGCCCCAGCTTTTCCTGAACCTCGACATGCACCCATGCTGCTTGTGTCTCAAGCATGTCCATGCCTGTTGTGGCCATTGCCTCATCCATACTGACACGCACATGCCAATAAAGTCAATGCAACTCCACTGGTGTCTAACTGTGAGGTGTGCCACAATGAGCATCATCCCTACAGAGGGAGGAACTGACTGATGCTTGTGCAATGGGGGGGTTTCCCTTTGGCAAGCTCTACCTCTGTGAGCCAGACAGTGTTTTTGGATTGGTGCTGGACGTCATGTGCACTTACGTGACTACAGCATTGTGAGTATGGTGTCCAACCTCTGACCATGTGGAGCAATGTCATATATCACAACCGAATGTGTCCACACAGCTGTGTGTGAGTAGGTATGCAACGTGAACTTCTGGTGTCACATGGGGTGTAGGACACCGCTCCTGGCCTGCTTTTGTTTGGGTCAGTCCCACACACAGCCCTATTCAGTACATGGACGTGTGCCTAGGTTGGGGGTTGGGAGATTGTTATTTTTTTTGCTGACTTATATAAAGCGCGAACTTGACCTGAATCCAATCGGGTATCAGAGCGCTTTACATAGCACCAGTTACGTTACATGAGGACACACATTCATTTTTTTGTTAGGCACGAGGAGATTAAGTGATTTGCCCAGAATCACAGGATGATCAGCGTCATTACCGAGACTCGAACCCAGTTCCCTAGGTCTGATGTCGAGCGCCCTAGCCGTAAGACCAACTGCTCTCCTAAACTCCTCTCTCTGCCTCAGGGATACACATGCGCATAGATGTCAGTTACCAGGGTGTACCTCCATGTGCAAACATTGTTCCTACGTCCAGCCATAACTCCATACGTGAGTGAACATAGTGATGACACATCTCTGTGATTTAGAATGTTTTATTCACATTCAGGTGATTGACGGAGCTGGGACTGTACATGGCCTTCCAAACCCACATCACATGGAAGATGCAGGTTAACATAGTTTCACATGTATGTTGTTGAGTTTCAGATGTTTACATTCAGACTGCATGCCAATGTACATTGTGACTGTTTGGGAGTAGCTGGATACTTGATGGCACTCAGTGTGTTTTCTCAATACATGACGGATGTGTGGTAGTACCCGTTCATTATCATCACACTGTGTCAGGCAATGCCAGATGTGAGTGGACAATTAGTACGCACAAGCGGAACCTGTTGTGTGCTCTGTCCTGTGGTGCTGGTGTTGCACATTGTACCACATTGCTGTTGTTGCTGATGTCCTGTGATTGCTATGTGTGGGTGCTGCATTGTGGGGGAGTTGCCCCAGCAGCTTTGTTTTCATGTGGCCTTCTCCCTTTGTGGCAGAGTGCCTTAGAATTGTGCGCTTATCGGGGCCTGATTTGCTTTTGACTTGGTTCATATGTGCTATCGGACAGATTTTGTGGGCTGGTGCATTGTTCGTCTGCTGCGTGTTTCATAGGGCATGGGTTGTGGGTGCAAGTCGACGTGTCAGAGTGTGACCTGCTCCTTTACGGATGTGATCCGCACTGGGCTACCTCCATGTCGATTCATGGGCCATGTCATTTTTTGGGCTGCTGCCATGCTATCGGACATGCAGTGTTACTTACATAGTCAGTGTGGGTCACAGAGCCACTGCTTTGCTGGATTCTGCACATATGCATGGGTCGGTTGTGATGTTGGTGATGGGAGGGCCCTCTGTGTACATTGTGGGTGGGAGCCTACTTGGAATTTCTATGTGTACTGCAGTGTGACAGGCCAATCAGGGACATGTTCCACGCTCATTGTGGGTGTGCAGTGTGCTAGACTTGATTGTGCATGTGTGCCATTGTGCCCATCTCCCCCGTCCCCCGCCGTCACTGGTTGTTACTCACCCTATAGCTGTTGTGTCAGGTCGTATCGCTGTGTCCAGGCCCCCCAACCATGCCACCGTCTCCTCACTGCTGACTGTGGCCACCATTTGCTCCAGCTCATCCAGCTCCTCCTGTGTCGCAGGAGGCCCACCTCCAGTTGCCGTTGCTGCCACCCTTTTGTCGGCGAGCTTATGTTTGGTCTGCCTTTTCAGGTCATGCCAGCGCCTCTGGACGTCCTCCAGTGACCTCCTCGATACTCCGACTGCATTGACATTGGTGACGATGGCCTGCCATATTTCTGTTTCGGTTGCCAGTGCTGCAGTGGAGGTGCCGAACAGTTGTTGATGGTTTTGGGTCACCTCCGTGACGATGATCCGGTCTTCCTGCGGACTGAACCCCGTCTTCCTCTTCCTCTTGTCCTTGCCCTTCCACGGACGTAGGGTTCCTGACTGGTCTGCCGTGGAGCTTGTGGTGTTCGGCTTGTCCTCTGCACTCGGTCCGGTTGCTTCCATGTTGCTACGCAGTTTGAATTGCTTTGTGGCTTTTTTTTCTTGCTTTTATAGTGTATTGTTCCGTCAGACGAGTGGGATTTGCAGGCCTGTGGCTGGTCTTTGCTCATTTCTGTACCGCAATTGGCCTCACAGCATGTTTTTTCACGTTTCGCATTTTTGCGGCATGGCGTTGATTTTGACGCTGACATTGTCCGTGTTATCTGGTGACTATCGCATGCTACCGCCTTGTTGTGTATCCCATGTTGATACGGGGCTATTTTCCCGCGATGGGCTGGAATATTGAAAGTTGCATTACACTACTCTTGCGGTAGTTATCACAAGTTCTTGTGAATATACCTCTTAGATGGGTGGACATGAAGTCATTTTTTTTTACTGTCCTTCATCGCCAAGTAAACCCTTGTGATGAGGGACAGCAAAATGCTAATAATGCTTCCCCCTGGTCATGGGAGATTACTCCCTTGGCAAAGGGAGCTTTACTTTTTTTGTTTTCTGTCCATTTCAGCAGTTCCTGGAAATGCTTTATAAATGACCATATGATTCTGACCGGTGGTCCCTCCATCAGTGCGATGGAGTAATTTATTACATCACACTGGGCTGTCTGCCAGAGTATAAATTGGGCCCTTTGTTTTCTTCACTCTTTAGAATTACCAAAAAATGTGCTTCATTTGTGTTTTAGAAGCTGCTGATATATTTAGAAATATTTGTAGAGTTTATTTACATGTATTTAAATGTTGTTGTGTGTTAGGAAAAAATTATAGACTACAGCCTTTCCTTTCAGACACCCTCTACCCCTAGCAAGATTGTCAGATAGCTCACTTTTCAAAATGTTCCAACTCTGAAGTTAGAGAAAGAAAAGTAAACACTAATCGCAATTTTAAAAGAATAAACAATAATGTGTCAGACGACATAGCCTGGCTTTCAGCCTCAGTCTTTGAATGCACCACAAAAGTGTCAAGATCAAATACAAATTTAAAGCATCTTTATTGCTCATTCACCTTTGAAACTCAAACATATTTTGCAGTAACCTCTGCATCACTTATTCCAGTGCCTATGAATCATGGACAGATCATGAACTGATGACAATGTAAGTACACAAGCGGGCGTCTTCAATATACAAGCAGTAGGAGAGATCAGAGAAGGGGAGGGGGTGCCATCCACGGAAATAAGCATAAATAAGACTGACAACGTGAAGAAAAACAAGAAATGCCAGGGGAAAAAACAAAGGAAAATACGCAGATCCCCATATCACAAACAAAAGAACAACAATGGTAAAACGGTTTAAACAAAGAACTGAAAGTGGGACAGAGATTAAGAAAAATGATCACATCAAGATAAAAGTGGCTGTCCTGAGAATGATAAATGAGGCATGAAACATAAGAACTCTCCCTCTAGGAAGCAAAAGAGGAGAGGTGAAATAAGGCAAAGGGTGATGAAAACGATGGGGGCAGAATTAAATTAAGGAATGTTACAATAAAAGTGGAAATGACGCCAGAACAGACATATGGGGCGGTATCATGCTGGGCTCCGCTGGCTGTAGAGCAAAGCGCCTCGCATGTTTTTATGCTTCTGTATTCTATAAAGTTAATTAATGTAACCCAATATTTCTTTGAGTTAGTCGTTCATTTTATAAAACATCGCTCAGAGACAAACCTTGCTCACTTTTCTGGAGCTATACTGTTTAAAAAATGAGCTCTCACGAGGAGAAATATTGAATTAAATGAATTGCGTTCACACGCTGCAGGTGCATAACTCGACTGTGCGCTGAGGCAGGAGCTTATCATGATATAGCCCCTGTATTAGGAAACATGATTTAGAAAATCTTTAAATAAGCGAATTGCATTGCTAAGTGACAAATATTCAAGCACTATGATGCTGAAGAAAACATTACCAATGTAGAAATGCAATGCAACTTCAATATTAATGCATCACCAGACAAGGGTGAAAGGGAGAAGTTTCAGTGCACAACACTATACATAAAACAGAATGACATTGTGATTAAAAGGATGAAAACAACAAGAACTGCCTTGGGAAGAAGACGAAGGAGATTACAAAGACTGGGTGGAGTTCGCTGAGTTCCGCTATGCAGAACTCCGTGAAGTGACAAAAAACACTCCACCAAGCGTTGCAGAGTTCCGCGAGTGGCGGATTGGGTTACCTCGCACCATTGGCACTGATTTTTTGTGCCGGGTGTTTGTCCCGCCTTGTAAAATCAAGGTGAACTGTATCTCGCACAGTGCAAGAGGGTGCTGCTTCTTTCTGCTGCTCGGGTAGAAGTTTTACTCAATCGGCGGCCACATTAATTACAGTGGAAACTTGCGCTTGTGAGAAAACATAGGGCAGATTTATGAGCCCCTTGCGCCACTTTTGCGTCACTTTTCCCATGTTAAAAGTGACGCAAAAGTGGCGCAAGGGGCTCATAAATCTGCCCCATAGTCTCTTTTAAGGTAATATTGGTGCAGAAGAGGAAATATTGGCAACCCCAGACAAGCATTGCAGTGTGTGTGGAAATAAATATTCAAGTGTGTAGACAAAGGATAATATGGAATCTGTGACATACTGTTATACCAGTATTTCGGATCTATGTGAGACTGCAATCACACAATAAAATGGTTGGACAGCTCTAGCTTTTATCATGTGGGTGTTTAAATTATGTCGAGAAAAAGTTGTAATGTACATATGCGAGAAAAATGCATAATTCACTAAAATGTCATGCAAATCTGGAGGTATATTCCATGCTTCCATACTATGTATAACATATGATTACATAACGGGCTGCTGGCTTCATGTTGGTTTTTCATAGTGGATATTTACTGTGAGGGTGTGGAGTCCGAGAAGTTGACAACAGCATGCTGTGCAAATCAGATTACAAGTGCTCCCTTAAGCGACTACGTTGGTCAGTTGCCTGGCAGTGTAGAGTGGATTCGGGAGAAGAAAACGGATATATAGGTTTAACACCATCTCAAAAATATATTCAAACATGGTTATTAGGGCACACAATGTACAAGTTAATGATGCATTTTCCACATGGTTTCCCTAAATATTGGTCTATTAGTTAGTAAGAATATTTCTAATGAATGTCGATAATTTATTTATTGTTCAGTTAGTTAAAACCATAACAATGTTACATACACATAGTTACTAAGAATATTGGGTAAAGAAAGGATTAGACTTTATCCTTGTAGGGCAATGCTTGTTGCTAATCTGCAATGGCCTTGGCAATTTTTTTGTCCTGATTACTTCATTCGAAAGGCTCAGAAAGCCAGAATTGCAGTATAAGAAATCAATGCAAAATCTCAATGAAGTTCGTCTTTCGCAAACAGCATAAAACAAACACACTAACATGCTTAATGAGGTTGTGCAAGTGCATTAGCAACAATGAAATGTGATGTAACATATGAGTTGCCGCAGTTATGCGTTTAGTGGTTATATGAGCTCTTGCCCGACAGCTGGCTGAAGCTGTCCGTAGGTGAGAACTGAAAACTGGATTAAATAAAAAA
This sequence comes from Triturus cristatus, assembly GCF_964204655.1. Lineage (NCBI taxonomy): Eukaryota > Metazoa > Chordata > Amphibia > Caudata > Salamandridae > Triturus > Triturus cristatus. The sequence goes on along the minus strand of NC_140589.1, from coordinate 386,004,083 downwards.
GTGAAAGTGTGACTGAGATTAAGATTATTATACAAATCAAGATACAAATATGCTTAGAAAATGTTGAATGAACAATAACACATAAGAACTAACCATATAGGATTTGCAATGAGCCAAATGTCATTGACAATAGTGGATGGAGAATTAAATTATCGAATGACAATAACAAAATAATAACAACAGAAGAAACACATGGCAGGTCTGGCAATGGGGTACGAGAAAAGCCTTGGGAAGGTAAGGACAAGACAGTGAATCCTCAAAGAAAGGAGTCCTCTGTTGCTCCCTTCACAGGTTCAATAATTGGGATTTAAATCTCACTACATAAAGAAATTCAACACCTTGTTTGTTTGTGGCTGCGGGGGACTACCTGTCCCAGAAACCTGTGCCCTGCCGTGCCCTCCCTGGAGGGAGGAGCTTGCCTGCTTCAAACGCACTAAAAAGCGCGAGTCACCACTGCGGCACGGGACGCGCACGGGCTGCGCCCGGGCAATGCCCGGGCCAAGGGCGGGCTCGTCCTTGCCCATCATCGCCAGGAAGAGGCAGGGCAGGACTAACCCTCTAACATCTGCCACAGTTCACGATTGTCTGGAAGGACTGGAACGAACTCAAGGTACTGTTTCTAGTGTCTCAGGGCCAAGGAAGGCATTAGCACAAGGGGCTTCATTTCCAGAGTGTTAGTGTGTATACGGGTTAAAGCGCAGCCATCAAGCACAAGAGTACGAACTAAAGCACTATATTGACTGTGGTGGGTATCGTTAGCTGTGAGGAATCAACATAACGTCAACAGTCGGTCCATCTTTGTAGTGATGATTTCAAACTGTCATTAGCTTTGTGTATTATTTAATCATTCTCCGCCTTGTAAAACTGACTGTGTTTGTTTCTGAAGCATGGGTAAAAGGAAGCCAGAGGAAGTACCAGGAGGTGGAGAAACTGGCAAGGGCAAGAAACCAAAGAAATCGGCCACACGCCCCAAGCATGCAACAAACAATTGTGTCATGAATCGCATTGATGCAATTATCAGCGATTGTGAGGGGATATTAACTACTCCCTTGGGTATTGGAAGTGGGACTCACGCTGCAAACCTAACTGCTTATACAGACCGGCCATCATCCCCAGAGCCCGCAAAATGTATTCCAGATATGTTCAAAAGAGGATCGCAAAAAGTGTTCCCTCCATTGAACAAGGGCACAGTATTGCCCACTGAGAAAAATGCCCCTCCCCCCAGCGTACAACCACACAAATCCACACAGTTAGTGAGTTGGAGTGTAGTAGCAGATTTGCGCCTCTGACGGACATATCTGAGGCCAATTTGCCCCCTTATCCGATCATTCCCAAAGAGCATACAGGGATTGTCGGGTCTACCAAAACTCCAACACCTGAAGAAATATGCAAATGTTTTTGCCCAGGTTATCCAACTGAGAATATAGGGTCCCAGTTAAATCTGTTCCTTGAACTTATTACCACTCTCAAGGCGTTGGTTGAGGAATTGACAGATACCCTCAACTTGCCAACACACGGCAGTGCAGTGGATCCTGGTAGACCGGCACCGACTAGGAATCTAATAGTCAGTCCCTCCAACAAGACAACAACGGGTAGACTGGGCAAAAACACTGAGGAATGTCCTATCTCCACAGCAGGCTTCCAATCAATTACTAATGGTAGGTACCAGCAAAATTATGAAAGATCGAACCCCAAAACCAACCCAAACAATATCATCCAGAACAGTCTCAGGCAGCAGCAAAAGTTAACTGGCTGTCTGGCAAATCCATCCACTATTTTGCCCAGAAATCTAGGTCCACCCACACACAAGGACCACCAATTTACAAATTTCTCGTTGGTAGGCCCCAGGGGTGCACTCATGTTTTTGACTAATGTACCTAGAACATCTTCTAACTCCCATGAGGAAGATGAACAATCCTTGATAAATAAGAGCATCCATTGGATACGCCACACGAGGAAGTGTAGATATGTAGTTAGAGAAGACATATTGACAGCTAAAAGATGTGTGACTCCAGGCCTTAATACTTATCATGTATGTCTAATATTGAAATCCAAGAATCTTGCAGATAATTGGTGTCATTTGATCTAAGAACATCCCATCTGACCCCATCTAACATCAGGATCAAATACAATCCTCCCGCACTTTCTAGCAGTAATAACCACCCCAAAATATTGTTAAGAAGTGAAATGGGCTCAACCTTAGATAATATAGATTGATCTCTACAGACAGCTCCCCCACAGCAGCCATTTGAGGTTGCGGTATTTAAGGGGAGGGAACATAGCAGCATGTCAATCAATAAGGGAATAGAAACCCAAGAAGATTTCCACATAACAAGTTCTGAATTGTCGATCTCAACACTGGCTATTGCTTCTTGGAACATAGCGGGTCTTCAAACAAAGACAGTGTCAGACGAATGGTCTATGTTCATAGAGGACCAAGGTATATGGGCTTTTCAAGAAACATGGTCCGAGTGCCTTATTTTTTGTCCAGGGGATCTCAATTTGACCAAACTTGCTACTATCAGTGGCAAAGGGTGGCCCTCTGGTGGGATTACCCTATGGGTACGGCAACATTCTGGTTATGGGGTTGAAGAGCTATCAATGGATAGTCCCGATATCTTGGCCATTGTTCTAAGGTTTAAACAAGGCAGAGACACTAGATGGATCAATGTATATGCCAGAGGGATGGTGGGTGGGAAGCTCTCTAACACAGTTTACCCTATTGGAAGCTTTAATAGAGAAATACAGGGGTAGACACAATTTTGACATCGCGGGTGATTTTAATTGCACCTTCGAACCCCTTGACCATGAAGATGGTGGCCTAAGTAGTGAACAGGACTCACAATGGGGCATTCCATCTCTCTCTCTAACCCCGATAAAAAAATGGACAGAGGCAGCCCTTCAACTAAAGAGCCTGTACCTAGAAAGGGGCGTTAGGGCTGTAAACCGGAGGTCAACATCAGATAGCAAGGGTCTGCACACATATAACAATGGTATAAGAAGCATTAGAATTGATTATTTTTTAATCAATCTGGAGTTATGGTCTTGCCTCGTCGATATGATAGTCCAAGAGAGAAGTGAGAGCGACCACAACCCATTACTGCTAACATTGCAGATGCAGGGGCTATCAACATTACAGCCACAATCTCTTGAGAGGGTGACCGGAGACATAATCCCAACAAATGACTTGCGTACAGTGAAGTGGGCGATGTTAATTGAAAAAGAGAACATCCTAGAACAAATGAAGGCAGAGGTGGAGAATACTCTAACAGGAAAATAAAAATGGTGTAATCACACAGGCTCATGAAGATTTGTTCATTAAATTTAAAAGCTTTTTTATCAAGACTAATAATACTGGTAGCAGGAAGAACCCCAAGTCAGTTAATTGGTATAACAAGGACTGCAGAACAGCATACAAGAAATTGTCCCAAGCAATACGTACCAAATCAATGGAGGAAATCAAACTAGCTCGGAAATTGTATAAAAAGACTTAAAACATAGCTAAAAAGGAGTCAGATGAAAAATGTTGGAATGATCTTCTGCTTGCGAGTAACGATAAAAGCATGCAGAAATTCTGGAGAAGAGCAAAATGGGGTAGTGGCGAACTAAGTCAAGCATTGTACAATTACGTAGCACCAGATCAGTGGGTTTCGTTGTTTGAGGCTCAATTTGCAGCCTCATCGGACAGTTTAAACTACCAACCCTTAATTGAATCAGACACCATCGTGAATTTTGGGATAGGAGAGGTTGAAACAGTCTTGGACGTGATTCCTAAGGGTAGAGCTCCCGGTCCAGACTGCATCCCGGCTGACCTATTTAGGCATGATAGAGCAACCTTGATCAATTATATTCATATAATAGTAAATGCAATAGCCAAGGTGGCTCCTATCCCAGATTCCTGGTGAGGTGCAGAAATTATAGCTATATACAAAAAGGGGCCTATGAGCCTAATAGATTTGATCCCAAAAATCTTTTTCAGGCTTATGCTGAGCCAAATCCAAACATGGATATCCAAATTTGATATTCTATCAACTCTTCAGGCTGGATTCCGCTCACACGTCAGCACTATTGATCAGGTTTTTAGATTTATGCTGCTTTACTGGCGTACTGTAGTCATTGACAGGGGTACCTTGTATGCTGCATTTATCGATCTAAAATCTGCGTTCAACCTGGTCCCCTGCAATAAGTTATGGGAAGCTCTGAAGGAATCAGGGATGCCTCCAGAACTTCTTGCCCTAATTGTCAAACTGCACGAGTCGGACTATGCTCAGGTACGCTGGGTGTCCAAGGGAATGATTACAGACAGGTTCCCCGTAACAAGAGGGGTCCGCCAAGGGTGCGTCCCGGCATCTACCCTTTTTACATTATTTATTAATAGGGTAGTTAAATATTATTCTACATATCCCACAGATGCACCCTCACTCGCCGGTTTGAAGGTACCCCTTCTAATGTTCGCCGACGATACCCTTATTTTATATAAAACACAGAAAGGCCTGCAGCGAGCGTTAGATAGATTCAAGGTCTTCTGTAGTGATCATGAGCTTGTAGTTAATGTAGACAAAACAACATTTATGGTGCTGCACAAACGTAAAGTGGTGAAAGGGAGAGTCTACATGAAAGATGCACAGTTGGAGCAAACTGACATTTTTACTTACCTGGGGGTAACCTTGGAAAAGAGGCTCAAGTGGAAACCCCAGATAGACATACTAGCCCTAAGGCATGCTCAACTTGCTGGCGTCCTATTAAAAGAGTACCGGCTCTCGCATACAAAGCCGGTTGGCCCCGCGCCAACGATCTACAATGCCAAAGTGAGGGCCTCGATCTTATATGGCGCCGAGCTCTGGGGTTTTGAAAACATAACACCTCTAACAATAGCACAGAACAAGTTCCTGAGAGTCATAAAAGGTCTCCCCCAATCTACCCCCCTTAAACCCTTATACATAGACCTGGACTGCTGTGAAATAGAGGCACTAGTTCGGTTTAGGCCAATAGCGTATTGGAGAAGGCTGTGGACCACACTGGAGCTGTTATCTTATGCGAATGCATTAAATCATGTAAGAGAAGCTGACACATCTTGCAAAATCACATGGCTACATGGAATTAAGGGCACATTGGTAGATATGGGGTATAGTCACCTGTGGGTGGACCCAGCAGGCAGTAAATATCCTTCTAAAAAAGACTATAAGGAAGCCTACAGGAATATGGCTAAAACAAAGTGGATGTTATCTGTCCAGAATTTATCCCTTAATGGTAAATTCATGGAGCACAAGCACAATACCCAGTCTGAGGCTTACTGGAACTTTATAACCAAACCCAGCGACAGAAAATTGTACCATCAGTTTAGGGTTGGATCACTTCCGATAAAATCACTCACCGTCAAATGGCATAATACAACAGACTCCATTTGTCCGTCATGTCAAACCACTGACGAGTCAATCCCTCACATTCTGTTTGCATGTCCAACAAATAAATGCCCCAGAAACAGATGGCTTAAGCCGATCTGCCAAAATCTGGGCACCAGATCTAGCCAACATGCACTTCACATTTTTAAGACCAATACACACAAACATTTAGTAATAGCTATAGCTAAGTTTCTGAGCTGGTCGTGGGGTATTAGATCAAATAATTTGAAGAAACAATGTGCACTGAGCGGTATTTCTACATAATAGATATGCTCAATTTCATAACTTCATTATTTATTTGGTCATCAGTTGACATGTAAATAGGTACGTCTTCCAGCTTTATCCCATTGTGTAAATGAGACCATGGAAATGTGCATTACCCAGGCCATTTAAAACATATCACTGGAAAAAGCCTGAGTAATAAAATTATATTCCCAAAAATCTTAACCAACGTTATGCTACTGATTTTTAACATTTTATCTTTTTATGTATTTTATAAGATTTTTTAGCATCTTTTGTAACTATGTATCAACAATTTGTATAGGTTTGTACAGCACTGTTTTGTTGTGTCTTTAATGATTGCAATAATCAAAATAAAGACTATATTGGATTGGAAATTCAACATGTGGCTGTCATAAGGCATAACACAAGTTACTCCCAGATAAAATTCCATAAAGCATTCATGATGAAATTTGTAAAATCACAGTTTTCCCTTCAAAACCATCCTTACAAGAACAAATCAGACAAGTAGACTTCATTCTTTGTGTTCCATTTCCAGAGGATGTGACATTGTTATATTTTCCAAGTGCCCCTGCCACGGGAAGTGACATAACTGCATTTCCCAGCTTCAAGCTTGTCATGATGTGACTTACATTTCTACTTTATCTCTACTTGAGTCAAGTCCTCAGGGCATGCCACAGCATCTCCAGCAAAATGTAGAATCAGACAAGGGCATAGTTTTTCTGGCCTGTTAAAGCCAGTAAGGGCACAGAGCCTGAATCCTCGTCCACTGAAACCTACAAGGTAAGATATACATTTGTGCCTCTCTCAGGACCCCAACTGACAATCCTGGTAATCACACTCAGACCACATAAACACTCACACAAAACCATCAAATCCTTCAAAGAGTTCTCCATTAACAACAAAACACTTCAACACGTCTCTCATCCTGCTAACTCCAGGTCTATTATCATCAACCTTCTGATCAACTTTGACACTTTTCTGAAAAGCCATGTAAACACCCATGCTTCACTGAAACACACAAGTCAAATCTGAAACCCCAGCACTTTGTTAATCCAAAGACCTTAGCAAAGTACTGTAGCAACACCATTAACAAAACTGCCAATGGAAGCGGAAAGCCCTTCAAGATAAACACCTCATCAACTGCCTGACAATCCTATTCTACGCTTCATAGACAAGTGTAATTCCTCTCTGAGGAAACTCTCACATCTACTCACTGCTGTCAATACTTCTCTCACTTAAACCATTATTCCAGAAGCTCTCACTACAGACCAGATCACCTATTCTGAAAAAGAAACCTACACTAGACCCTGATAATTTTGCCAACTACAGACCCATATTTCACATCGTTTTTATCAGCAAGATAATTGAAAAAGCAGTTTACGCCCAACTCCTACTTCACATCAATGTTAGTTATGTCATGCATGCCCAATAATTTGGCTTCAGATCATACCACAATGTTACACATCATAGGCAATGCCCTCCTGATCACATACAAAGATGTCTCCTGATATTATTGAACCTCTTTGCTGCCTTTAAAACTATCCCACACTCATGATGAAGTCTCAAATGAGATTAATCAGCAGCATCCTTCAATGGTTCTTGTTGGGAATGGCCCTTTTTGCAGGGTTATCCCCAAACTTATTTGCTTCTTCCTCCTACTTTTACCTGACCTGTGGTTGTTAGCTATAGGAATCTGGGTACTTTACCACTGCTAAGCAGTGCTAAAGTGCATATGCTCTCTGTGTAAATTATTATTGTGATTGGTTACCCATGACTGGCATATTTGTTTTACCAGTAGGTCCGTAGTAAAGTGCACTGAGTGTGCCAGGGCTGGTATTTCAAATGCTACTAGTAGGTTTGCAGCACTGATTGTGCCACCCACATGAATAGCCATAAAAGAAGTCTCAGGGTGCCACTGCAGTGCCTGTGCGCAGTTTGTTAACTGCCATGTTGACCTGGCCAGTTTGCCCACTTGCCAGGCCTCACCCTGCCCTTTTTCCTACACATAGGGCACCCTAATGGTAGGCACAAGGTACCCCCCTGGGCAGGGTGCAGTGTATGTGAAAGGTAGGACATGGACCAGTGTGTGAAACATGTCCTGATAGTGAAATACTGCCAATTTCGTTTTTCACTATTGGAAGGCTATCTAGCCCATAGGACAGAATGGGGAATGCTGTGTGTTGTGTTTACCTGCATATCTTCCCATAGGAGCAAAATGGGAATGTGGAATCTGGTATCCCTGAACTCAAAATTTAATAACACATCTTGTAGGAAGGATGGTTTTTAAATTCTGTGTTTGAAAATAGCACTTTTAGAAAGTGGATATTTTCTTGTTCAACCTTTCTGTGTGCCCCTGCCTGTTTTTAGATTGACTGTCTGGTTTGAGACTGACTGAGACTGGGGTGGCTCCAGGAGTCTGGGTGAGTCAGCACTAGGCTTAATAGACCTATCTGCATTTGGAGTGGTGGGAGGAGCAGCACCTGGGCCTGAACAGGGCTGTGCCTGCCCTCCATAATGCTGGCTTCACCTCCTGCGGTATGTCTGATGGCCCTGGCCCACACTCACAAAGGAAGAAGATGTACACTGGCATAGTGCCCCCAAAACTGGTATGGACTGGGTCCAGGACCCCTCTCACATAGAGTACAAAGACTTTTGGGGTATAAATATGAGAGCTGAAACCCCTCAAAGTTAGACTACTTTAGAATCAAGGAGGAACCTTTGCTGAGGAGAAAGCTGAAGAGCTGAAGGAGAAGTACTGCCCAGGTGTGTCTAGGGTTGGCCTGCAGTTGCTATTTCTGCCAAAGGAAGGAGAAGGACTATCCTGTGTGCTGTGTCCCCTCTGATTGAAGATAGGACTTTGCTGTGTACTCTGTTCTGAAAAGGAAGTCTCCAAGGGCCTGAGAAGAGCTGTTGTGGAAACACAGGGATATAAAAGTTTCCAATACTACTTTGTGATCAAGAGGAATTGCTGCCAAAGAAGACCAGCTGAAGAGACTGAGTTGAAGTACTGCCCTTGCTGTGTGTCTGGGGTTGGCCTGCAGTTTGCTGTTTCTATTGAGGAGAGCACCAAGAGACTTTGCTGTGTGCTGTGTCCCCTGCTTGAAGAAGGACTTTGCTCTGTGCTGTATCCATCTGAAGAAATGTCTCCAAGGGCCTGAGAAGAGCTGGCCTCCTGTTTCTGAAGTCACAGGAACAAAAGGACTTCACTCCCAGCTTCCCTGAACTTCCTTGCTGGGAGTTCCAGTCGGCCAGGAGGGCCTGTAACTGTGTGTGAGGTCTTTTTGCTGTCGGGAGCTGGAACCGCAATACAACAAGAGAGAAGCATGATGCCGCCGCAGCAGCTGCAGTCGCATTATCGAGGAAGCATGTCACCGCTGCTGCTGATCGCCGCCGCAATACTCTGGAGAAGCATGTCGCAGTCGCCGAGGGTGGCAGAGGGTTTCACCGCATCACCGGGGAAGTGTGTCGCAGGGCCTGTCGCAGCTCAGAAAACCACTAAGTTCGCCGCACTGCCGTCGGGCGTGCACGCATTGCCTCCACGTTGTCGCATCGCAACAGAGATGCCATTTTGTTGCATCGCACCGGATCGTCGCAATGCATCGAGGCACCACCTTGTCGCATCGGAACCGGAGCACGGAAAGAATCGTCGCATCACCTTCTCTGTGCCCCTTCTGTTTGTTTCGCGTTACGCATCCCAGGTACTTTGAGACTAAAGTGTCGCATTTGTCATGTACAAGTTTATTTTTGGAACAACCATTTTTAAAGACATTCAAACTGAGTCTCCGTATGTTGGATTTTTGTCGTTTTTGGTCTTGTTTAGTTTAGATAAAGATATTTTATTTTTCTAAACTGGTGTGGTGTGGTTGGTACAACTACTTTACACATTACCTTTGGGATGAGCCTGTCTGCTCGTGCCAAGCTACCAAGGGGGTATGCAGGGGTTATCTAAAGTGTGTATACCCCTTACCCTGACTAGAAGCAAGGGTCCCTATTTGGTCAAAGGTACCTACCTCTGCCAACTAGAGACCCCAGTTCTAACAGTTATCCTTATACCTTTCCTGTCATCACAAGGTCATTCACATGGGCACTTTCAGAAGATCCCTTTCACCTGAGAAGACTGTCAGAGTTTCACACTGTGACCTGTCATCATCAACAAGGAGCACTTTGGGGCTTTGCTCACTGATAAAATCATCAACATTCACCAAATACAGATAATACACAACTCTATTTGACAGTGTTCTCCTCGCAATCATCCATTGCCTGAAACATTCCTGCACTTCTGTCAGACCTGAATGTCCAGCAACTACTTGAAGTGGAGCCACACCTAGAGAAAATTTCTGTAGTTACCAAGATGAACAATCTAAAAATAGAACAATCTTGACTCGATCACATGAACCATAATGTCATCGAAGCCCAACTCTCATCTAGTCCCAAGTCATTTCATTCACCCTGAACAAAAACCTCACCATCGAGATACTCATTCCCAAGAAACAAATATGGCCTGGTTCTAGATAGCTCTACTGAAAAGCATAAAACCATTCCTCCCAGAAAATGACCTTAAAAGTGCTGTTCAAAGTCTTCTTATCTTACATCTGAGTAGTGGGAACACCCTTCTCCATTGACTCCCAAGCACCACACTGGCCCCCATTAAATGTATCCTACAAATAGCAGCACATCTCATCCAGGGCCCGAATAAATATCATCACATCACCCCCATCCTCATGGAACTCTACTGGCTCAGTACATCATGATACAGTAAGAGTCTGCAAACGATCTTCCTCTCCAAACATTTGTTGACTGTAGTCTTTTCTTTGACCCGATATAGTGCTCTGCTGCCTTTCCTAGGTTTCACAAAACAGATAACATACATAGCTATATAGAGAGCACAGAAACACATAATTAATCTTATTAATAAGATTAGTTGGGATAATTCTTCTTCTATTCTTCTAATGTCATATTATAAACGAGCAACTTTCAAAATGAATTCCATTACCTGATGGTGTACCTGCAACTCCATTCAGACAGTACAGTTAGTAACATGATGGACATATAGAATTATTCAAATATCAGTTTACATGCAAGGGATAGAAAGAAGTGGGTGGATTTCAGGTAGTGAAATTATTCAGTGTGCCAATAAAGAAGGTATCTAAAAACCATACCACTTGTTAAAATCTAAGAGGCTGACAGAGTTAACCAACCAACTAGATAGCTTTTTCTGAAATAGATTCACATTCTTATTAAATGTAGGAGGATGACATTCCTTGAGACAGCACTTTGTGATAAACATTTTAGAAAAAATACTATTTGAAAATCCATTAACAACATCAACGTTATAAAATACTTGGGTGCCGATCACAATCCGGTAAAAACCGGGTACGAACCGTCGGACGGAGCATATTCTCCGTCCGACGCGTACCCGGTCGTCAAAATATACAAACATGGAATTACGATTCGCACGGGTACACCATTACCGTACGAATCGTAAAAAAGACCGACCGAACAAAAAACACCTACCAATGCGATCCGGGAAAGCGCCGACCTGACGTCGGGACGCACGCAGCCAGCCATTCACGACCCAGGAATCACGATTCGCACCGACGTCACCCCGCACGGTGAATATTTTGCGGCACCCAAAAACTGCCGGAAAATCAGGACGACGCGAACAAGGACCACCAGTACGCGACGGACAGACGGCGACGCGAACAAGGAGGACCAGTACGTGACGGACACACAGGACGACGCCACCAAGGAGGACCCGTACGCGACAGGACGACGCGATCAAGGAGGACCCGTACGCGACAGGACGACGCGAGCAAGGAGTACCAGTACGCGACGGACAGACATGGACCCGAACCTACGAGTCATCCCTGCCCTCATAGCAGTACACCTCCTCTACAGGTTACGACGCAGACGCCGCAGAAGGTCAGAATAACTAAGGGAGGGGGGAAAGTGGGGTGGGGTGGGGGTGGCACTACCAGGGCAGGCCACAAAACAACCACATGAGTGACACACTACACATGGCCTGGACATACCTGACTCCCATGCCCTGGTCACCACGAGGGGGTGGGGGCGTGTCCTGATAATCCAGCGACCGCCACAACGGAAGTCCGTCACCACGCGAACCGGCAACACAACCAGACAGGTACGTCCCGTACCCACGCCTGAAGAGCGTGGGTACGAGTCGGACCACGCCCACACACGTCACCCCAACAATGGCGGGACGGATCGCACCCACGTGGCAAAGGCCTGGGTACGGGCCGCACAAACATCACATAGCGTGGGGACGGATATGTACGGACCCTACCCCCACCCCGTATGCAAGGAGCGTACCCCCCAGCCCAACAGTGCAAGTACGACCCGTACCCCCACCCGCGGACGTACGGAGCGTACCCCCCATGCCAACAGTGTAAGTACGACTCGAACCCCCACCCACGAATGCAAGGAGCGTACCCCCAGCCCAACAGTGTAAGTACGACCCGTACCCCCACCCGCGGCCGTACGGAGCGTACCCCCAGCCCAACAGTGTAAGTACGACCCGTACCCCCACCCGCGAATGCAAGGAGCATACCCCCCTGCCCAACAGTGTAAGTACGACCCGTACCCCCACCCGCGTATGCATGGAGCGTACCCCCCATGCCAACAGTGTAAGTACGACTCGAACCCCCACCCACGAATGCAAGGAGCGTACCCCCCTGCCCAACAGTGTAAGTACGACCCGTACCCACACCCGCGGACGTACGGAGCGTACCCCCAGCCCAACAGTTTAAGTACGACCCGTACCCCCACCCGCGGACGTACGGAGCGTACCCCCAGCCCAACAGTGTAAGTACGACCCGTACCCCCACCCGCGGACGTACGGAGCGTACCCCCAGCCCAACAGTGTAAGTACGACCCGTACCCCCACCCGCGGACGCACGGAGCGTACCCCCAGCCCAACAGTGTAAGTACGACCCGTACCCCCACCCGCGGACGTACGGAGCGTACCCCCAGCCCAACAGTGTAAGTACGACCCGTACCCCCACCCGCGAATGCAAGGAGCGTACCCCCCTGCCCAACAGTGTAAGTACGACCCGTACCCCCACCCGCGTATGCATGGAGCGTACCCCCATGCCAACAGTGTAAGTACGACTCGAACCCCCACCCACGAATGCAAGGAGCGTACCCCCCTGCCCAACAGTGTAAGTACGACCCGTACCCACACCCGCGGACGTACGGAGCGTACCCCCAGCCCAACAGTGTAAGTACGACCCGTACCCCCACCCGCGAATGCAAGGAGCGTACCCCCCTGCCCAACAGTGTAAGTACGACCCGTACCCCCACCCGCGTATGCATGGAGCGTACCCCCCATGCCAACAGTGTAAGTACGACTCGAACCCCCACCCACGAATGCAAGGAGCGTACCCCCCTGCCCAACAGTGTAAGTACGACCCGTACCCACACCCGCGGACGTACGGAGCGTACCCCCAGCCCAACAGTTTAAGTACGACCCGTACCCCCACCCGCGGACGTACGGAGCGTACCCCCAGCCCAACAGTGTAAGTACGACTCGAATCCCCACCCACGAATGCAAGGAGCGTACCCCCCTGCCCAACAGTGTAAGTACGACCCGTACCCACACCCGCGGACGTACGGAGCGTACCCCCAGCCCAACAGTTTAAGTACGACCCGTACCCCCACCCGCGGACGTACGGAGCGTACCCCCAGCCCAACAGTGTAAGTACGACCCGTACCCCCACCCGCGGACGTACGGAGCGTACCCCCAGCCCAACAGTGTAAGTACGACCCGTACCCCCACCCGCGGACGCACGGAGCGTACCCCCAGCCCAACAGTGTAAGTACGACCCGTACCCCCACCCGCGGCCGTACGGAGCGTACCCCCAGCCCAACAGTGTAAGTACGACCCGTACCCCCACCCGCGAATGCAAGGAGCGTACCCCCCTGCCCAACAGTGTAAGTACGACCCGTACCCCCACCCGCGTATGCATGGAGCGTACCCCCCATGCCAACAGTGTAAGTACGACTCGAACCCCCACCCACGAATGCAAGGAGCGTACCCCCCTGCCCAACAGTGTAAGTACGACCCGTACCCACACCCGCGGACGTACGGAGCGTACCCCCACCACACCAGTGTCAGTAGACACGTACCCTCACCTCTAATGCAGTGTGCGTAACCCCACCGTGTATGTGCCAAGCGCACATATCCAGAAATCGGAGGTGTGTGTGCAGAGTCCACCCAGCAGTGCCCTGAGACAGGAGGGGTGGGTGCAGAGTCCTCCCAGCAGTGTCCAGACCCAGGAGGGGTGGGTGGTGAGTCCTCCCAGCAGTGCCCAGAGACAGGAGGGGTGGGTGCAGAGACCTCCCAGCAGTGCCCTGAGACAGGAGGGGTGTGTGCAGAGTCCTCCCAGCAGTGTCCAGACCCAGGAGGGGTGTGTGCAGAGTCCTCCCAGCAGTGTCCAGACCCAGGAGGGGTGGGTGCAGAGTCCCCCCAGCAGTGCCCAGAGACAGGAGGGGTGTGTGCAGAGTCCTCCCAGCAGTGTCCAGACCCAGGAGGGGTGGGTGCAGAGTCCTCCCAGCAGTGTCCACACCCAGGAGGGGTGTAACACATGTGTGTGATGCCACAATTACCCACATCCATACTGCCTACAAGGGAACATGTCCCCATGAACTCATGTCAACTGACTCCACACACAAGTACAGTGATCACCAAGGATGCCACGATTGTTGCAGGTGGAGACATGGCCATGCATGCATGGCCAAAGTAGAAGGGCTCCGTCACACACACAGCTCATGTACACACAGCTCTGCGCTAAACATTGGGAACACCCTGCAGGGAAGAAACTGGGTACACAGAGGAAGGAATACACCCTGGGACAATTGAACCATGCAGTAACTGCTGACATGACCTAAGGAAGTTAGCCAACACCTTGTGATGGCACACAGATCCTAGGGTGGCCCCAAAGAGCAGAACACTACTACAAATCCCACACACCCAAAGCCTTAAACACCACCCAAAACAATGTAGCAGCCCCACCAACACCAATACCACCATAGCAGGAGTGTGATAATGAAAACAAAATTAAGCTTTAATCAGCATGAGCACAATGTCCGTGGATCAACGGCAGTTCAAAGTCAACAAAGGCCATAGGGCAGTCAATTATTCCCAGCTGCATGGGGGACACAGTGGGATGTGTGTCCCCTACCTTGCCTGCACAGTCAAATGCCATCGTCTTCCATACTGGTGAGGGCATCAGGGGGGGGGGAAGCAACAGGCACCGCAGGGACATCAGGGCAAACGGGGCGGCGTTGTGGGTGCAGGGATGGAGGACTCAACCACAGGGGGTGTGTCATGGCCAAAGGCGGAGGCCAGGATGGCACTACACACCTTAGCAAGGTCCTCCAGGGACTCCCCTGCACCCGAAGTGACCTCAGGCCCCAAGGAGGGGGGGGGTTCAGAGGGATGGGTTGCAGCGCCACCGGGGGAGGGTGGAGACAGGGGGGGAGACTCAACCACCCTGACCGAGGACTTCCTTGACCGCTTGCGTGGTGGCGTAACTGTGGGGCTCAGGGACAGAGCGGCCATGAAGGAGTCCTTGGGGGAGATGTGGCCAGGAGAGCTGAGGGGAGGGGATTTGGAGGGAGTGGATTGTGTGGAATGCGGACTCCCACTCTGGCTGCGTGTCACACGTTTGCCCCCCAACCCAGTGGGTGTGCCTATCTCACCCTGTGTGTGCGTGTCAGGAGGAGTGCGGTGGACCTTCCCTGCTGGTGTGGTGCCTGTGTCTGTTGTGGTGGGTGCATGCCGACGTCTGGGTGTACGTGGGACAGGCATGGAAGTGGGAAGTGTGGATGGGGCAGGGGTAGGTGGGGGGAGGTCGCGCTGCAGGAGACCCACTGCTGCAGTCAGTGTGGAGTCTAGGGACCTCAGCAAGTTGCGTTGGTCAGCCTGCAAAGAATGAATGCCCTCCAAGAATGCCTCGATGTTGCTGAGGGTTTTCCCGTGGGAATGGAGGACATTCAGGATCGCAGCCTGACCAACCTGCATTTGCCGCTGGATGTCCATAGACTCAGCATTGGCGGCAGCAGTGGAGACAGGGGCAGGGGGTGCGGTGCCTGGCAGGAAGGAGACATGCGGTGACCGGGCACGCTGGGAAGGGACACGAGCAAGTGGGAGGCGGTTGGTGGGAACTGAGGGGGCGGTGGCAGGTGTTGTTCCACTGTCAGCTGCTGGTGCAGCCTCCGCCAACTCTGAGACATCCTCCTCGGACCTGTCAGCTTCGTAGTCTGATGTGCCAGTCGACAGGTCCTCGGCCACACTATCCTCCGCCCCTGTCCCACTCGATGTGCCAGCCCCGATGTCACGGCTGCCACTGGTGCTCGGTCCCTCCGCCTGGTCCGTGTCCATGTCTCCCTCTGTGTCCCCCGACGATGCTGTGGGCAGGGTGGAGAGACAGAAATTAATCAGACACCTGTACACATCTGTCACATGAGTCCAATCTACATAGTCAACATTGCATAGCCTGAAGAGGCAGATCCCTAACATCTGCAAAACAAGGTACCGATGTAGGGCATGAAACACAGTTGGTTGAGCCACCATGCCACTGAAATACCATGGAGAGCATGAGACAATAGCTGATGACAGGAAACGGAGTCTGACATAGCACCCAGGCCCTGGGGACAATCCTGCACTGCCTCTGCACCACACAGCGTATGTGAAAATACCTATGACCAGGGACAATATCCATGAACTTGAGACACATGCTGCATAGGTAATGCTGCAAACATGCCCAACATAACTCGGTCACTGCACCTTGCGTGTGTGTCCAGTAACATCACACACTGGCCAGACCCAGCAATTAGGAATCAGGATTTGACACATAGGCATTGCCCGCCCCAAGCAACCCCCACACGATGCTAATTGCTGAGACACAGGTGGCACCAACATCTCATAGTCTGGGTGATAAACACAGTGGCAGGCAAAAGGCAAGATTGGACGCAAAACAGCAAAGGTGCGCCTGTACAAATAATGAGGTACCAGTGCCCATCCTCAGATGAGTATAACAAGACACACAGGCACTGGCAACTGTGAGTATGAAGAAGGACAATCAGGTCAGGCTGCACAGTGGACACCTGTACATAATAGCACGTCTATATACATGGTGACAGGGGACAATGGCACAGAGCACAACCTACGCTGTAGACAGTGAGAGTGTCCACGTTGATGATGACACAAACAACACTGAGGATAAGGTGCCCCAGGGGACAGTATTGGGCACGCAACTACATGCTACTGAATGGGAATGACTGCTACACACGTCACCATCCCTGCACTATGCGTAGCGCACACTCATGCACATCATGTCACAGGCCACTACATAGGACATGCGCGCTGTAAGGCATGACACATGAGAGACCAACTCCCATGTCTGGAGCCAGCATCAGTGCCAACTGACATGGAACCCACATGCAGTGAACTTGACAGTTCACAGGCAAGGTCCCACAACCTGTTACCCACCACCACCACCCATGATGCTACAGTCATTGTTCTCGTGGACAAAGCGCCAGCCTACATTACCTTGTGAAGGAGTGACTACACACAGACCAGGGAACACATTGCAAGGAGGGGAAGGGTGGCAGGGGCGCAGCGCCACACAGGGGCAAACTGGATGGGCACAGCACCTTTAAACCCTGCCAGTGAATTAATGCCACTGTGCCCTCACAAATGCCGGTGACACACAACAAACGCACATGTACCTACCCCCTTCCGCCTGCTGCATCGCCTGTAAGCGCCTCTCCAGGTCTGGAAAGACCACCGGCAGCACACGCCTGTGGAGGTGGGTCAGACGGCGGCGGCCGCGGTTCTTGTGGCTCTCAGGTGAGTCCCCCAGCAGGAGCCGTGCAATCCTCCGCGTCCAGCACCGGATATCCTGCCAGCGTTTCCTCACCTGGGACAGGCTCCGCCTCCGACCATCCACACGCCTCACGGCACTGACGGCGGTCAGCCAGATCTGCTCCTTGGCAGTGGCGCCTACCTGTGAGGAAGAACAAGTGACACCACATCAATACACCAGCCACATGTCACAGAGGGACATATGTGAACATAATAGCTGGTTACTACATGGCATGTAATGCAGCCAACGCATTGCACCTCTGTCATAGGGACATCATCCTCTGGTGAGGGAAAAGGCAGTACGTGCCATAGTGGGTACTCAGGTGGAATGATGGCAATGTCACAATCAATGATCAAGGATCACACTGTGCATCACAACCACCCCTCCTGTGTCAGGGCACTGCTGTGAGGACTCCACACCCACCCCTCCTGTCTCAGGGCACTGCTGTTAGTGATAGGCCCCCACCCCTCCTGTCTCAGGGCACTGCTGGGAGGACTCTGCACACACACCTCCTGTCTCAGGGCACTGCTGGGAGGACTCCACACCCACCCCTCCTGTCTCAGGGCACTGCTGGGAGGAATCTGCACACACCCCTCCTGTCTCAGGGCACTGCTGGGAGGACTCCACACCCACCCCTCCTGTGTCAGGGCACTGCTGGGAGGACTCCACACCCACCCCTCCTGTCTCAGGGCACTGCTGGGAGGAATCTGCACACACCCCTCCTGTCTCAGGGCACTGCTGGGAGGACTCCACACCCACCCCTCCTGTGTCAGGGCACTGCTGGGAGGACTCCACACCCACCCCTCCTGTCTCAGGGCACTGCTGGGAGGACTCTGCACACACACCTCCTGTCTCAGGGCACTGCTGGGAGGACTCCACACCCACCCCTCCTGTCTCAGGGCACTGCTGGGAGGAATCTGCACACACCCCTCCTGTCTCAGGGCACTGCTGGGAGGACTCCACACCCACCCCTCCTGTGTCAGGGCACTGCTGTGAGGACTCCACACCCACCCCTCCTGTCTCAGGGCACTGCTGTTAGTGATAGGCCCCCACCCCTCCTGTCTCAGGGCACTGCTGGGAGGACTCTGCACACACCCCTCCTGTCTCAGGGCACTGCTGGGAGGACTCCACACCCACCCCTCCTGTGTCAGGGCACTGCTGTGAGGACTCCACACCCACCCCTCCTGTCTCAGGGCACTGCTGTTAGTGATAGGCCCCCGCCCCTCCTGTCTCAGGGCACTGCTGGGAGGACTCTGCACACACCCCTCCTGTCTCAGGGCACTGCTGGGAGGACTCCACACCCACCCCTCCTGTGTCAGGGCACTGCTGGGAGGACTCCACACCCACCCCTCCTGTCTCAGGGCACTGCTGTTAGTGATAGGCCCCCACCCCTCCTGTCTCAGGGCACTGCTGGGAGGACTCTGCACACACACCTCCTGTCTCAGGGCACTGCTGGGAGGACTCCACACCCACCCCTCCTGTCTCAGGGCACTGCTGGGAGGAATCTGCACACACCCCTCCTGTCTCAGGGCACTGCTGGGAGACATCAGGCACCCCCCCCCTGGTACCCCCCCGACAGTACATGGCATGTGTGTCACACCGGGTCACAATGCCTGAAGACACAGTCACAACATAGGGACAGTCTGTGGCAGTGGCCTATGCACTCACCTGATACCCTGGTCGCCCATACAGCATGGGGTACTGTGGGAGGATCACATCCAGCAGAGCCATGTTCTCCTCCAGGGTGAATGGCTGTGTCCTCTCCACAGCCCTTGACATGGTTCCAGGGAATCAGTAGCAGCAGCTTGGTCGACAAATGCAAAGATGTGCAGGCAAGTAATCCCTCATGGGACCTGGCTGCCTTATATGTGGCCTTCTGCCCAGTCTCATGCACAGGAGTACAGAGTGATTGGTCACTCACATTTGCATCCTATGTTTCCACCAATCCCTTCAAACCTAGCAGTCTGTGGGTTCTCTATCGGTTTCATTCTCCTGCATGATGTCAGCCCCACAAACACATTGCAACAAAGTAGAAGAATTCCAACTGACTTCTGCTGTGCACCTTCCAGAACAAAATCGAAATTTGAACCTGGTCGCCATGACAACCAGCATGCATGTAGGCCTTAATACTTGTCCCCTATGTAATTAGGAGAATCACACACAGGTACGGTGCGTTTCCGGGCCCCAGGGCACCCCAAATGCATGGCAACGGCCCGTACATGCATGCCTACGTTCAAAATCACTATGGGTCTGCACGCGTATGCGTACACGTAGTGGTACGGACCGTACACACGCATGTACGCTCACTATCACTATGGGTCTGCACGCGTATGCGTACACGTAGTGGTACAGACCGTACAAATGCCTGTACGCTCACTATCACTATGGTTCTGCACGCGTATGCGTACTCGTCGTGGTACGGACCGTACAAATGCCTGTACGCTCACTATCACTATGGGTCTGTGTACCCGTAGTGATAGTGAGCGTACATGCGAGTGTACGGTCCGTACCACTACGTGTACGCATACGCGTGCAGAACCATAGTGATAGTGAGCGTAGATGCGAGTGTACGGTCCGTACCACTACGTGTACGCATACGCGTGCAGAACCATAGTGATAGTGAGCGTAGATGCGAGTGTACGGTCCGTACCACTACGTGTACGCATACGCGTGCAGAACCATAGTGATAGTGAGCGTACAGGCATTTGTACGGTCCGTACCACTACGTGTACGCATACGCGTGCAGACCCATAGTGATAGTGAGCGTAGATGCGAGTGTACGGTCCGTACCACTACGTGTACGCATACGCGTGCAGAACCATAGTGATAGTGAGCGTACAGGCATTTGTACGGTCCGTACCACAACGAGTACGCATACGCGTGCAGACCCATAGTGATAGTGAGCGTACAGGCATTTGTACGGTCCGTACCACTACGTGTACGCATACGCGTGCAGACCCATAGTGATAGTGAGCGTAGATGCGAGTGTACGGTCCGTACCACTACGTGTACGCATACGCGTGCAGACCCATAGTGATAGTGAGCGTAGATGCGAGTGTACGGTCCGTACCACAACGAGTACGCATACGCGTGCAGAACCATAGTGAGAGGGCCGTACACTCGCATGTACGCTCACTATCACTATGGGTCTGCACGCGTATGCGTACTCGTTGTGGTACGGACCGTACAAATGCCTGTACGCTCGCCATCACGATGGGTACACATACGGCAGCACTCCCACAGTGATTGGGGAACATACACAGGCCCTCTTAGCAGCAGTACGCCGGTTTGTACACATCACTGTGGTGATAGTCGACACACAGGTAGGAATAGGGCGGACATACTTGTCCATGGATGGACATACTTGTCCAGGAATGGACATCAAGGCATCGTCTGTGCATTACTACATGTGTGGGGCACAGGTGTGACAGGCTGTGATGTGGAACATGCCTCCTGAGTGGAGGAGGCACCAGATGTATGATGAGATGTGTACAGGTGTACTGTGTGAGGGTGCAATGTGTGCCAGGCATGCCCTTGACTCCTTTGACATGTGTGCATGTCGTACTGCGCACTTGGGGTGAGCGTCACTGGCATGGCACGGACACCAACACACGGAAGTGTCCCATGATGCCCGGTACAGGGGTCATGACACCTGACTTGTCACTACCCACAGTGCACAATGTGACTATGTCATTTATGTGTCCGGGATTTACATCAGGTTGATGTTGTAGCACCCTCAAAAGCTGCAGCCGTTGCAGCAACCAACATGTGTCTGTGTGTAGATTGTCATTGCACACTGTTCCGCACACCATGCCACATGTGGTATCTGATGTGAGGTGCACATGTATGCATGGGACACGGAGTAGCGTGACAAGGCCATGTCAGCATCCTCACAAGGAATGTGTGGTGAGTCATGACATGTGCACCTTCATGGCAAGGTGTGTGGGCAGGCCTAGTGTAATGTCATGTGACCTGTGGCTCCGGTGTTCCGCTACCAGTCTCTACAATCGGCATCCTACTTCTGCTGATGTGTGGGTGTATGTCACTTCTGTCTTGCGTCGGGCTGTTCACTTGCACTGGGACACAGCTATTCCCATGGCGTGGCATGGGGAGGTTCTCAATCACCGTGTGTAGCTGGGTCTTGGAAGGAGTGTCACCTTGCATCCATACGTGTCCTGGGCATGTAGCACATGCCTGACTCCCTATGTGGCATGTGTGTATTGGCAGATTTACATGTGCTCAGTAGACATGAGTTGTTCTCGTAGTGCACTCACTCTTCCTTGTCACTTCCAAATTACTGCAGAGCGCCTCCTGTTGCCCGAAGAATTCCAGACTTGGCCACCATGCAGGAGAATGACAGGATCAGGCTCTACCGCTTCACCCAACCGTTGATTCTGGAGCTGACGGCGAGACTGGCACCACACCTGCAACCGCAGCACAGGTATCCTACGGCACTGACACCCCAGCTGAAGGTAATGGCTGCCCTACATTTCCTTGCCACGGGTACCTTCCAATATACCATAGCTCATGTTGGTGGCATGTCCCAGAGCATGTTCAGCGGTGTGCTGCATGATTTCTTGGAGGCCATGTTGATTCACCTGGATGACTTCATCAAGTTCCCAACCCCTGAACAGATGACTGAGGTCAAACGTGGTTTCTATGCCCTGGGAGGGATGCCCCATGTCATTGGGTCCATAGATGGGACACATGTAGGTTTGGTACCACCACACGCACGGGAGGTGGCGTACCGCAATCGGAAGCACTACCACTCCATCAATGCCCTTGTGGTGTGTCTGTCCAACATGGTGATTTCACATGTCTGTGCTCGTTTTCCAGGATCAGCACACGATGCCTACATCATGAGGCGTAGCGGGATGCCTGATATGATGATGCAGCTGCGCAACGAACGTGCATGTGTTGTTGGTGGGTACAGTCTGTCTGTCCTGTATTCTGTTTGGCCGAGCAGCACTACCGCTTCGCCTGTTCTAACGATATCCATGTGCTTTCCATTTAGGGGACGCTGGCTATCCCAACATGCCTTGGCTGCTGACACCTCTCCGCAACCCCATCACGCCGGCCCAGCTCCGCTACAACACCGCCCATGGCCGGACACGGCGAGTGATAGAGAGGACGTTTGCCATGCTGAAGAGCCGATTCCGGTGCCTCCACAAGACCGGCGGCGCACTCCCATATGCCCCGGCGAAGGTCTGCAAGATCTTCATGGTCTGCTGCATGCTGCACAACATGGCAGTTGAAAGAGCTGTGCCCCTCATCCTGGATCAAGATGACGAGGACCATCCACCCGTGGAGGACGAAGGGCTTGGCAATGGGGCTAGTGATGTGGAGGATGTGGAGCCTCAAGAGGACATCCGGACTCGGCTCATACGCGACTTCTTTGCTTAGTGGTGAGTACCAGGGTCTGAGTGTGCACGCATTGGTCCACGTGTGGCATGCGTTGTGATGTGTGTCTCCACCTGCATGTATGGCACGTGGGTCAGAGGTGTGTGTGGGTGTGTCACTGGAGTGATGGTGGCAGTGATGGTAGTATTTCCCCAGACATAATTGTGACCTAGCATGTTGTCATACATACATGTGTCGAGTACATGCACATGCAAGTGGCTGTGCTTCTTGTGGCTGACTTCTTGTGTGTCTCTCTTCCCCAGGTACCTGCGCATGCCGTTTGCTGGTTGCATTGTTGTGGCACTGCTATTCCTCATGGACATGGCATCGTGGGCTGACTCAGCGTTACAGGCACGGACACGTTTGGAAGTCTCCATGGGGTAAGGGATGCATCTGGGGTGTATTGGGTGTGGCAGTTGTTCACGATGTGTGCACACTGCCCCGGTCGGGGTTTGGGTCCTCTGCAGACATGTGGCATCCCCATGGGACACGACATGCAGCTGGGTACACCTGAATAGATGGGCTGCCTGGTTGTCAGTCATCAGTGATGGGATGGTGGATTGTGATGAAGGCATCAATGTGTGTGACACTGCCCTCGGACACATACGGTTAACATTGTCTTGACATGGCGTGGGACTTCCACATCAGCGGATGTATGGTGTATGGCAGGCTCTCCGTGAGCAGCTGTGGGTATTTAGCTATTATCCGACACTTGTGTGCCAGTTCCATGGCTATCACGCATTTGTGCTGCAGAGTGGGGTGCCAGTGTTGGAGCCACATGTTACTCCACATGATGTGTTCATGTGTACTTCAAGTTGCCTCTGCAATCCCAAACACATGACTATTAAAGATGTCCCTATGCCTCCAAGGTGCCTCTTCTCAGTCAATGCTGGTGTGTTGGCACGGTGCATCCTGCATGTCTGGCATGGTATTCCCTGATTGTGGCTATGTGTCAATGTGTCGAGTGGCAAGATGCAAGCTGTGTGTGTGTGCTGAGACTGTGTAATGGGCATGATGTCCATGACTGTGTGGGTATTGTGACATGTGCCATCCCCATGCATCCAACGTTGTCCATGACCCCATTCTCTGCATCCACCGGACTCAAGCTTGCAGGACATGGTTCTGCCACCTGTCTACACGTACCTGGGTGCCCCCCAGGACACGGGCCAGGATCCCTGACCTCTGCGCATGACTGTTGCTGTACTCAATGTGTCTGTCAGCACGGTTGTTCGGCCACCCCCTCAGCTGGTTCTGACCATCACGGGTGTGTATGGTGCTCCATGTCTGTCTTGCCTAGAAAACTGTGACCCATGTGTCCTGTGCCAGACTCAGGCCCCAGGGTGTGGATGGTTGAAGTGAACAGATGACTCAGGCATGTTTAGACTGTACAAGACACATGTTAGGTAATAATGCTACCAGCAGGCATCTACTCTTAATAGTGTGATTTATTATTGGGGGGGGGGGGCCAAGTGAGGGCCTTTCCGGGATTAGGGAATCCAAAGTTCAGTAGGGGAGTTGGTGTCCTTGCCATTGGGAATCCTCAGAGTCCATGCCACAGTCTTTGTCAACATTGGTCAGCCAGTGACCAGCAGGGCCATGTGGCAGAGAATGTCTCTTGATGCTGTGATGCTGTTGCTCCAGTGGGCCAGGTGCCAGGCCAGGTGTCCTGGGAGATGGTGATGTAGCAGCCACCCTCACGGTCCTTTCCGTGGACGACCCGGCTTCCTGCGGGGAACCTCGGCAGCAGCCCGTGACGACGTCTGGGATGCTCCGTCGGATGTTTCCTCCTCCTCCTCATGATCCCTCCCTGTGGGTGGTGATGTTCTCCGCCTTCTGGCACAGGGAGGGTCGGCCATGGTGTCGGCCATCCGACGGAGTTCAGCGTGAATCCCCTGGGACGCCGTCACTTGCTCAGCCTGTCTGTCCTCCATCCTCCGTTGGTGTAGCTGTAGACAGGCTATTAGCTCCGCATGTTGCTGGGCCTGCTGGACCTTGATCCCCTCGAGGACGGACACAACCTGGGCCATGCCCGTGGTGTCCTGCCGGTATGAGTCCAGGATGTTACGGACATGGGAAAATACCGGATCCCCAGCCAACTGGTCAGGCTCGCGCCTCCGCCGCTCTCCACTCCCACCACCCCTGCCCACTTGCGTCTGGCCTGCACTTGTGGGCACATGGGGTCTCCGGGACCCCTGAGGGGTGGCATTGGCGTTGTCGCCTGCCTCCTCCTGGGTGCCCGGGACACCGTGTCCCTCCTGGCGAGCCTGGCTGCATTGTGGTGTTGGGGCAGGGATCCTGGGTGTCTCCTGGGATGTGGCAGGAGTGGGGGTGGTGGTTGGCACGGTTGTACCTGACGCAGGTGCTGCAGGTGGTTGGACACCAGAGGGGCCAGGTCGGTCGGGGTCGTCCGCAGAGTGGTGAGAGTGGTCGCTGCCGGTGGGATCGGTCTCCTGCAGATCCGGGTCCTGTGAGTGTTCCCCCCCAGTGTTGGGGGGTGCAGCACGACGTTGACCTGTGTGTGAGAGAGACAATGTTACTTTTGATCCATGCAACATCCATGTTTCATCCGTTACAAAGTTGGCACATTTCCTCTTGGAATTAGGATCTGTCTTGCATTCCACTCACAGTGCACTTGTGCATGTGTGTGTCCCTTGGGCACCAATTTGGCCCCTTTAACTATGTGTGGCACAGTCTTACTTGCTGCGTCAAGTGTGACTGCAGTCAGCAGTGGAGTGTGCATGTGTGCCGAGCTATGCGTTTGCGCCTTCCTTGTAGCACTGTACATGTGCACATGGAGTGGATCCACACACTCATATGATGCAGGTGGCTGTCCTTGTGCTCGTGTACAGGTTGTGACATGGCCCTGCGTTTTGCCATGATGAAGAGGGGGGGTTCTGGCACTGGGCACCCTTGTCTACATGCACGCAGTCCACCTGCTGACGAGCAGACATTCCCACACACCAAAGGACTGATTTGCTCTCCCTGTGTCTCCCTCCTTCTCTGTCCCCCTCTCCCTCCCTCTCTGTCCCCCTCTCCCTCCCTCTGTGTCCCCCTCTCCCTCCCTCTGTGTCCCCCTCTCCCTCCCTCTGTGTCCCCCTCTCCCTCCCTCTGTGTCCCCCTCTCCCTCCCTCTGTGTGTCAGCCTCCTCCCTCTGTCCATCTTCCTGTGTCTCCCTCCTTCTCTGTCCCCCTCTCCCTCCCTCTCTGTCCCCCTCTCCCTCCCTCTGTGTCCCCCTCTCCCTCCCTCTCTGTCCCCCTCTCCCTCCCTCTGTGTCCCCCTCTCCCTCCCTCTGTGTCCCCCTCTCCCTCCCTCTGTGTGTCAGCCTCCTCCCTCTGTCCATCTTCCTGTGTCTCCCTCCCTCTGTGTCCCCCTCTCCCTCCCTCTGTGTGTCAGCCTCCTCCCTCTGTCCATCTTCCTGTGTCTCCCTCCCTCTCTGTCCCCCTCTCCCTCCCTCTCTGTCCCCCTCTCCCTCCCTCTCTGTCCCCCTCTCCCTCCCTCTGTGTGTCAGCCTCCTCCCTCTGTCCATCTTCCTGTGTCCCCCTCCCTCTGTGTCCCCCTCTCCCTCCCTCTGTGTGTCAGCCTCCTCCCTCTGTCCATCTTCCTGTGTCTCCCTCCCTCTCTGTCCCCCTCTCCCTCCCTCTCTGTCCCCCTCTCCCTCCCTCTCTGTCCCCCTCTCCCTCCCTCTGTGTGTCAGCCTCCTCCCTCTGTCCATCTTCCTGTGTCCCCCTCCCTCTCTGTCCCCCTCTCCCTCCCTCTCTGTCCCCCTCTCCCTCCCTCTGTGTGTCAGCCTCCTCCCTCTGTCCATCTTCCTGTGTCTCCCTCCCTCTCAGTCCCCCTCTCCCTCCCTCTGTGTCCCCCTCTCCCTCCCTCCGTGTGTCACCCTCTGTCACCTTGGCCCAGCTTCCTGGGCACACACTGTTAGCAGATCTTTGAGTGGCCCTTGGCCTGTTGATGTGAGTTTGTTTCTGATCTCCAGGCACCCATTTTGTCTGCTGTGTGTCTGTGCGCTGCTGCTGTGGTGGTGTGTGCTGCCACTCTTTCACACTGTTGGCTGTTCATTAGCTGCTGGCATGTGCAAAACAGTGCCTTCACCCCCATGTGTTGATGCAAGGCATCCGCCATTTGCTGGCAAGTCATTCCTGTGTTGGGACACAGTGTTTGTCTGGCTGTGACCTAGGCCATATGGGCAGAGGGCATTGTTGTCTGCTTTGGAGTCGCACTATGTGATTCTTGGTGCCCACACTCCCGCCATCCGGGTTACCGTGTCATGTGTTGTTGTCTTCTGTGGCCTGTGACTTGACATTGTCCAGCTGGGTGCATGGGGCATGGTGGCAGCAGTGGCATGTGCCTGCTCATGGAGTGTGGTTGAGTAATGCGATGGCTTGTGGTGTTTGCGTGCCTGTTATTAATTTTGGTTGTGGTTGCAGTTCCCCCCATGTGAGGTGCGTTGTTTGTGTACTCACCCGGGTCTCGGAGTCCTTCTACTCCTTCAACTGCCTCCACCGGCAGTATGGCCATCACCCTCTCCTCCCAGGGATGGTACTGTACGGGTCTGTGGGAGGGCCCTCCTCCGGTGGCGTTGGCCTGGTCGTGTTCCTCCTGTCTCTTGGCTCTGACCCTCCTCCGCAGATCGTACCACCTGTTCTGGCAATCCTGCTTGGTCCTCCTGGTGTCCGCAACAGCATTCACAGCATCGACGATGGTCTGCCACATGGCTGTTTTGGCTGCCTGGCTGGTGCTTCTGACCAATGTTCCAAAGATCTGTGGCTCGACTCTGAGGATTTGATCAACAAGGACCTCCAACTCTCGGTGACTGAACTTTGGATTCTTGGTAGTGGGCATGGTGAGGGGTGTGGGTGGGGATGGTGTGGGTGTGGGGGGTGTGTGGATGTTGGGGGGGGTGTGGATGGTTTTGTGTGTGTGTGAATGTGATGAGAGGGTGTTTGTGAGGGTGGTCGTGTGAAGGTGTGCAAGTGTAAGATGTGGTGTCGCTTGTAGTCTGGTTCTGTGGTGTCTGGCAGCAGTGGGTCTGTTGCAAAGGCTCATGGTTTGTGTGTGTGGGCCCTTTTTATTGGTCCATGGGTGGGTGTGGCAGTGTTTGAATTTTGGGTGGGTGTGTTATAAGGAGTGGTGGTGTATTGGGCCTCTGTTTGTTTTTGACAGTTGCAGGTCAGTGATTGTGTTATTTTAGTGGTTGTTGGCCATGTTTAGTGGCTGTGTGCCTTGCGAATGGTGTATTGTTGAGTTGTTTTGTTTTGTCCTTGTTGTGTACGTGCGTTTTGAGC
The DNA here is from genome assembly GCF_964204655.1 of Triturus cristatus. Taxonomy (NCBI): domain Eukaryota; kingdom Metazoa; phylum Chordata; class Amphibia; order Caudata; family Salamandridae; genus Triturus; species Triturus cristatus. The sequence continues at coordinate 385,975,865 of NC_140589.1, read as the reverse complement.
GTGTGTACGGTGTGTACATGGGCCATTTGGTTGTACGATTTGGTCCTTGTGTGTGGCTTTGTACGACTCGTACATGCGGTTGTGATGTTGGGGCATGGGGTGCGCTCCGTACTTAGAAGGTTGTGTTGGGGGTGCGCCAGGAACGTACTGGGGTGGGGGTACGACTGGAACGTACTGGGGTGTTCATAGACGGTGGTACGACACGTACAGGGGTGGGGGGGTGTACATAGACGGTGGTACGACACGTACAGGGGTGGGGGTACGACTGGAACGTACTGGGGTGTACATGGATGGTGGTACGACACGTACAGGGGTGGGGGGGTGTACATAGACGGTGGTACGACACGTACAGGGGTGGGGGGGTGTACATTGACGGTGGTACGACACGTACTGGGGTGGGGGTACGACTGGAACGTACTGGGGTGTACATTGACGGTGGTACGACACGTACTGGGGTGGGGGTACGACTGGAACGTACTGGGGTGTACATGGACGGTGGTACGACACGTACAGGGGTGGGGGGGTGTACATAGACGGTGGTACGACACGTACAGGGGTGGGGGGGTGTACATTGACGGTGGTACCACACGTACTGGGGTGGGGGTACGACTGGAACGTACTGGGGTGTACATGGACGGTGGTACGACACATACAGGGGTGGGGGGGTGTACATAGACGGTGGTACGACACGTACAGGGGTGGGGGGGTGTACATTGACGGTGGTACGACACGTACTGGGGTGGGGGTACGACTGGAACGTACTGGGGTGTACATTGACGGTGGTACGACACGTACTGGGGTGGGGTTACGACTGGAACGTACTGGGGTGTACATGGACGGTGGTACGACACGTACAGGGGTGGGGGGGTGTACATAGACGGTGGTACGACACGTACAGGGGTGGGGGGGTGTACATTGACGGTGGTACCACACGTACTGGGGTGGGGGTACGACTGGAACGTACTGGGGTGTACATGGACGGTGGTACGACACGTACAGGGGTGGGGGGGTGTACATAGACGGTGGTACGACACGTACAGGGGTGGGGGGGTGTACATAGACGGTGGTACGACACGTACAGGGGTGGGGGTACGACTGGAACGTACTGGGGTGTACATGGACGGTGGTACGACACGTACAGGGGTGGGGGGGTGTACATAGACGGTGGTACGACACGTACAGGGGTGGGGGGGTGTACATTGACGGTGGTACGACACGTACTGGGGTGGGGGTACGACTGGAACGTACTGGGGTGTACATGGACGGTGGTACGACACGTACAGGGGTGGGGGGGTGTACATAGACGGTGGTACGACACGTACAGGGGTGGGGGGGTGTACATAGACGGTGGTACGACACGTACAGGGGTGGGGGTACGACTGGAACGTACTGGGGTGTACATGGACGGTGGTACGACACGTACAGGGGTGGGGGGGTGTACATAGACGGTGGTACGACACGTACAGGGGTGGGGGGGTGTACATAGACGGTGGTACGACACGTACAGGGGTGGGGGGGTGTACATTGACGGTGGTACGACACGTACTGGGGTGGGGGTACGACAGGAACGTACTGGGGTGTACATAGACGGGTGGGGGTATACATATACGGGGGGTACGTGTCGGACGTACGGGGGCTGGGGGGAGTGTTGGGCGCGTATGCGGGCACATGTCTCCATGGTTGCTATTGGTGTTCGGTGCGGACGGTGTTTTTTCCATACGGTTGTAGGCTCGGACGCACGGGATGGATCGTGATTCCTCGGTCGGACTTGGATTTTTACGTTTGTAAGGTAAATCGTCCGAGGACGTGTCGGACACATTTTCCGACCCGAGGACGTGTGGGGAATGATTCCCGGTGCGGGTCGTATGGACTTTTTACCATGCGAATCGTGATTGCCAGTTCGTACGGCACTTGGACGATTCGTACGGTAAAAAGACCCGATACGAGTCGCACGGGGGAATTTTTTACCGGATCGTGATCGGCACCTTAAAGCCTAATCTGGATGTCGGTCTGCAAGCTTCCGACCGCTCATCGAAGTCTTACTGATCGATATGGTAGGTTTAGAATCCAACCCCCAAATAATAATTTCGGTGGTCGGAGTGTAAACCAGCTGGTCAATCCAACTCAGTTCCAACAGCTCAAGGAGCCTGTCGGCCAGTCGGAAACCGCCCATAATCTCTTAAGGACAGCCTTTCCATGTCAGCCTTTCCAACATGGAAAGGCTAGCTATCGGAAAGTGACTTTGGGGACCGCTAGCAGGGCCTTCATACCTCCACACTCTATGGTTGTGCACATGGGGGGGCTCCCATGGTGCTCCCCTCTGAAAATCCCTGCACAAGCTCCAGCCATCCACCGCACAAGCTCCTATTTTTGAAATGGAAATTTGCGACTGCACCCTGAGTGGTCGCATCGTTATACGGTGTGCAGAACCACCGACCTATGGTTGATCGGTTCTCACACAGAAATGGTGTTGTCTGCCTGACATCATAATGAGTGCCTTATTTGTTTTAGAACTTAACTTTGGTTTCTTTAAAATTCATGATGTACAAATGCTGTTCCAGACAGCAAAGGTCACATATCAAGTTTGAATTACAAATTACATAATTTGCTCAATTATGTCCTTGGTTACACATGGTTAATCTTCTCCAATTTTGGTTCTGTCACTGTGGTAATGTACTCCATATAAAGTTAAAATATCATGGAATGGAAAGTAACAGCTCATATGTTCCTTACTTAATGTAATAAAGTCAATGAAGTGTTACTGGATTTCTTTATTATGACCAATAATACTGTTGAATACATTATCAGGTGATCTCTCATTAACATTGTAAATCTGACAACCATACTCTACAAAAAAATGCTGCAGTTTGAATGCCTCCTAGTCAGACAATATCTATCCAGGAGATTCATCGCAACTACATGGGATTGGTCTCATTACACTATTAACCCACACATCACTACCCCTTTTTCTCACAAGAGCTGCCTTCTAATAAACAACTATAATTTACACCTAGCTCACAGAATGTGCAGCACTGGGGAAAATGCTGCTGGAGAAGACAACATTAGAATAATTTACTTTACTGTGCAAAAGGCTAAATATGAAAATGGTTCTAATCTGGGCTACAAATTTGTGAAATAAATTAGTTCCCAAAAACATTCTGTTCACTTTGTTGTAGTATATTTTTAAAGCATTCCATGTCTTGTGTAGTCCATGAGTGTTTTACTAAGTTTTTAAAATGCAGCCCTAATGTTCTGCCTCAATTACAATGTACTTATTTAAAAATATTCAAATAATTAGCTTTGAATGTAGTCATTTACAAGGTATACAGTGCAACATTTTTATAGTCAATACATGCATACATATTTGACATCTATTTTTATTATTTTCTTATATTTAATTCACAAACAAAATGGACACCACTGCACGCACTTGCAGGGAGATGCTCCTACAGACAAAAGTACGGCGGGAAAAGTAAAAAGTAATATTAAATCTCCACTCAGCAACTCATTTAAAAAATCAAAAATCATATCAGTAGTTACTAAAACTCTATGCCTGATCTTGCATATTTTTAACCAGCTAGTTTCATATCTGTATTCATCTGTATCAGGCTCATTTACTTTAGCCTGCTCCACAGGAAGAGCTTTTAGTTGAACATCTCTCATTCAGCAGCAAGGTGTCCATTTTGTTCATGAATGTAAATATTTGTACTCAAGTTGTTCATTAGAAATCTGTGGTGAACATTCAGCAGAACACCGGGGAATCATTTTACAGACTGCTGCTGTTGTTGACAGTATATGTTTCACTCAGCCTTCCAGACATATTTCTGACATGGATGAAGAAGATATTTGAGAATATATAGTCATACTTTTATCTATGACAAGTTAAAACCCATTGTTTGGGTAATTTACTGCAATCTCCGCTGTTGGTGAATATTTCAGTTCTACATCTCCTATTCCAGCAAGTGACGTTGACATGTGCCACGCATTTGTCATGAATTCAGCATGTTAGCTCTGTAGCTGTTCATTGTAACTCTGTGTTAAAGCTACAGTAGAATACACAGGAATCAATGGACAGACTTCTACTGATGCTGATAGTGTATGTTTTACCCAGTATATCAGACATTTTCCTCTCCTGGCTGAGAAAGATATATGTGAATACATAGAAAAGGCACCAATATTTTAGCTTCTGGAGCACTTACCATCCATTTCATGAGAGAATCATGTGAGAAAGCCATTTTCTCTCAAATATGGTTACTCAAATTCTAACAGGGGGTCAACATTTTTCAAATGGTGAAAACACCATAAAACTCACTACTTATCTTCAAATTAGCATGTCACCAGCAACAAATGATTTATATTGTGACTAAAATCTGATATCATCAGTTCTATATCTGCCTTTTGTAAGCCCCAAAAGCAGCATTATCTGCAGTGGTTTTTCAATAAGGCAAAAATTGGGGATTATTAAAAGTCCAACAGACGTGCTTCTTGAAATCTTCCACCTAAATAGTCCCTTGAAAAACATACCTTTTAACAAACAGCTTTTTTAATTTCACCCCAAATATACAGTGTCTAATTTTCAATAGCAATATTATAAATGAGCCCAAGCTAAGATTGGGAGGGAATTTATCTGATCTGATTTGATCTGTGTATGATGCAACATGATTGGTGGGCAGAGTTTTGCTGATTGAATTTGACTGTCTAGAAAGGACTTTAGCCTGATCCTCTATCTCCTTTCAGGTTCTTATCATGCTTTCCTCAGCCCATTATTTTTCACCTAATTTTGTTCACACTACACAAAAGTACCATGTGGGTCTACTTACTGGCTAGGTTATGGCTGAGGTAATCCCAGCAAGAACAATTCTTCTCTGTGGACAGATATGGTATATAAATTACTCACAGGAATACGAATATATGCTGTTGGCACCACACAATGCTCCTCTAAATCCAGAAAAACATCCTTCAGTCTTCCTCATATAGAAATATCTCAATCCATGCCATATGGAGTCGGCATGGACCTGTGATTGCTTGTCTACAGACCACAGTGCTAATTCTGTTATTTAGGGCCTGTTTGCAGGTTGGTTGCCTGAGGCTGATCACTAGAAGCCATTTGCACCATGTCCTCTGTCTTCAGGCAGCTCTTTTTAATAATTTACTATCCCTGTATCTCCCATGGGTGTCTCCTACTGGTGTCATGAGTGAACTTAGTTCAGTGCCTCAGCGATTGAATGTAAAAAACAGGTTGTTGTAGCCCCAAATAGCTTCACTCAATACAGAATCCATGCTTTCGAGGTTGCCAACAATCGCTAAATAGCGATTCAGGGTCGTAGCGGTAATTTGAAAGCCAAATTTCGTTCTTCACAATATCACACACAAGTACTGCACTAAGAAAAGACACTTTAGGATTAAAAATATTTATTTCAGTAGGCGCCTTCTGTAGCCTTGTATAAAGGAGAAAAAAGCTCTAGCAGGATAGCTGAAAGCAATTTTCACAGAGATAACTTATCTTTCGGAAAGCAAACATATCTATCTGTTATATAAACCTTTTTATATCTAAGAATATTTATGTCTAATCAACAAGGCACCAGTGTTGTGTCGAAAAGAGAGGCAGCTGGCATATGTGTAGACAAAGAAATAATGTTACTTTTTTCAAGAGTTTATGCAAAAACAATACAAAATCTAATACATGAGAATTTTTTCTGCAGACAAAATCAATTTCAAATTAACATGTTGTAATACAATTACACGTACGAGTATCGAAGACACACCTTGCGAGACATAAATTTACAAAAAATGACAGACAAACCAATATTTGTAAATAAAGTACCAACACCAGGTAGGATGCCTAAAATGAGGACCACCTATTGGAGTGAAAAATCAGTTGTCTCTAGTAAATTAGAGCACTAGTCTTTGGCAAGTTGAAATCTTGTTTTGTCATTCTTGTGAGGCAAGAGTCCTGGAATGGATGGTCATTCATTTCTTTTCACCCTTGTGATTCTAGGCCTCTTTAGGACAATGCAAGGGTGTGCACCACATCCGCTGGGGAGGTCATACATGTATTACAGAGATGCTTAATGATGAGAAATAAGTCACTAGCTATTTTGCAAGAAACGCCAAAACCGATGCTGCAAGCTGCAACTCAGAGAAGTGAAACCACGGGTCGCATTTGCGATCCACAAGGAAGGCCTGTCTGGGCCATGGATGGGTCCAAGTCAGGTCGCAGCGCGCGGGCCGGGGGGAAGCCTCTCCGTGTAATAAACTGTGCTGCATGTGCAAGAAGGAACTGCATCATCCTGTTGCCTAGCACAAGTAAAATAGCCGCACAGAATATTATTAAAACAGCACTAATACATGCTGTGAACAACTAGAATAAAATGGCAATTTCTACCACAGTGAAAATGTCATCTAGCAACTCAACACCGTAAACCCTATTTCTGTGCCTGTTTACAGGAAAACACTGTAGTTATAACTAGCCGGGAGAGAGTGTTTTCTCAAAAGGAAACCACACATCCGCAATAGCTCCTCTCCTCCTGAACTTGGCTCTCTATCAGTTTCCAGCACAGAACAGGATCCTGTGGCATTACAGCAGTCTGGCAGCCTCTTTCAAGATCTAGACTTAAGAGAGCCTTTTATACTGTGGCTTATCTAAAATTGGAATTTCTGACATAACCGAAGGAATGTCTGACATAACCTGTGTGTACGAATATGCTAGTATAAGATGCATTATTATAAACAAATGAAGTTAAAACATGTCCATTCAGACTACACTGATTATGTTATTATTATGATCTGCCCTTGATATAGAGGTAACAAGTAACTTGTCTCATGATGTTGTATCAGAAGTTCTTATTAATGTCATTGTCTGAATGACTTGACACTTTCACACATTCTTGAAAAGATAAGGACAGACAGCATCAGAGTTAAAGGCAGACATGCCGATGATTATGCAAAAATAGAGTTGAGTCTGGCCTTATGGAGTTTAAGTCACTGTATTGGAGTTCTTCCTTTTTTCCAATGTGTGCATTATATTTCCTATTGTTATTGTCAACTAGGCAACCATATCATACATCACCTTCACATAATTGTTTTTTTTCAGCAGTATAATAATGATTTGTGTGTGTGATTTCTGTTTTTAAGACAGCCAAGAAACAAGAGCCCGAGTAATCTTTACCTAAGTCAGTTTCCTCTCCTTAGAAATATGATGACAAGAATCATTGAATGTTTGGATTATGACCCAATTTGTGTTTCTAACTTTGGTGTAATACTCAAGGTGGATTGGATCCTTTATTAAGAGGTCTTCTGCTAGTACCGGCAAAATTACAAAAGCAAGATCAAATGATGAATGAAGAATTAACTGACAAGCTGTTTGTGCTGTCCAATAATGGCTCGATGGATTTGGCATCATTGAATCTGCAGCGTGGACGTGATCATGCTCTTCCAGGTCGGTGTCTATGCTCTCCTTTTGATATATTTTAGAACGGTTTGAAATTAAATAAATAGAAAACCCACATTACCAGGTATTTAATAAGGTGACACCACACACAGAATACCATTTTGATACGTTTATATGCTCAGATTTATGCAAGTAAACATACTGTAAACTTTTATGCAAATATTTAACGAGTAAAGACCAATATTGATTTCCAAAATCATTTGAGTGGGTTTGAATTACATTAAAGTAGTAGCGATTAGTTTATACACAGTGCTACAGCACATAGTCAAAGTTCACGGGAAAAAGATGTGTGTGTTGCTATTTGCTTTTGTCACAGTGATGTAATATTTTAGTCAAAGAAGAAGCAAAGTGTTTCTTTCATACGAGAAACAGTGCAAACTATAATCTGGAGCAAAACATGCATCACTTTTTAGGTCTCTTCTAGCGACCTGGACCACGTCACGCTGTCAATGGAACCATTTCATTATTATTCCTAACATCATATGATGTCAGCACTTTAACATCATTTGGCAGATATTGGTAACATTAAATAATAGGTGCCTACAAAGTGAAGAAGAATACGATTTCCCAATTTTATAGCTGTACCACCGGGGACTAAACATTTCAGCACAACATCTCCCTGCCATTATGTAGGATTCTCCAAATCAGACAGGTGTCGTCTTTAAATGTTCTAACAAGTATTTATTAAAATTCCACCCTTCTACATGCATTTAATCTCACTGTTTGCACAGTATCTAGTCGTATTTTAATATAAACGCTATACCTTCACACAATTAACCAAGATTGCTTTGATGCTGCATGAATGCAACATTACATCTTCCACATATACATTTAGTGGCAGAGGTCTTCTAGTACAGTTCTTAAATGAGACAGCTTCTAATGACAGACACTCTTTAATAAGAGGAATAAGTAGGGAGACTCTGGGGCTTTGCCTTATTACAAGGCAGTGTTAAGCCACTTAACGAGGCTTTACGCTGGCTTGTAAATAAGGCCCCCTTTTACGCTACACAATTAGCATGAAAAGGGAGGGCAATGGGTGGTGCGGTGGGCGTTCGACTGCAACACCAATTGATTTTCACGCTGCCCCCTATTTACAAGGGTGGCGTAAATAGGAGGCCAGGAAAAACCTGGTCTTAAACAGGCAAAATTAGGAAAATGCTTTATTTCTCCTCATTTTTGTTGTTTCCATGTGTGCTGCATTGTGCAGCACACATCGAAACAGCAAAACACCATTGATTGTTTATGTGCAGGAAGGGACACCTTCTTGTCCATAAAAAATAATTGAAAAAAAATGATGTTTTGCACCTTTTATGTGTGCTGCATTAAGAAGCACACATAGATGTTACAAAGCTCCATTATTGATTGTTTATATGCAGGAAGGGACACCTTCCTGCACATAAACAATCACTCCCCTCAACGCAGGCACCCTTGCACAATGGTTCAAGGGGGCCTGCGTTGGCGCTAGGAAGCTGAATTAGCGCCAGCACAAGGGGAAATGCAGGGCTGCACCATATTCTTGTAAATACTGTGCAGACCTGCATTTCAAAAGTGTCAAAGCGTGGCGTTAAGCCAAGGAGGCTAACACCACTTCTTTTGTAAATATGTCACTCTGACTGTTTCCCTGCTATGTTTTCACTCCTTTGTCCTTTTTACCAAGCAATATTAGTACTGAAAAAGCTCTGCTATACAGTTCCATGACTGACCTCGTAAACTTGGTTTGGATGCCATAAAAACCTAATAAGTCCTCAAGATGTCAACAGCTTATCAAAAGGTATTGCTTTTTCATGAAAGGTAATGACACAAGGGTTTGTCTCAGTCTTTACATTTCTTCTCAAAAGCCTGCCTCATCCAGGAAGGACCAGCATCAATCACTGCCTGATAGGCTTGTCTGACCGATGGGTTAATTTTTTGGGGCCTGTTTTATAGCCAGGTGGGCCACTTTTTACTGTTTTTACTGTTGATTTTCCTATTTTTAAACATTGCCTGCAGCACACACAAAGGTGTGCAGTCTCCCACACCTTGCAGAAAACTGGCCTGATTTGTAAATGTGGAACACATTTTTAGCTAGCTGGTTCGCTAATGGGGGGCCAGTTTTTTTCGGTGCCCGAGCATATTTTTGTCCCAGTCTAATAACAGTAGACTATGCTTCAAATTGCTTTATCCAAATGACTTACAAAACTTTGAGGTTTGAGTGGCTGTATGAGTAAGTGACTGGTTATGTGAGCAGGTGTATGGTTGAGTGAATGGTTGTATGAGTAGCTGTACGAGTGAGTGAGTGGGTGATGGAGTGGCTCTATGAACAAGCGAGTACTGGAATGGGTCTGTGAATGGGTATGTGAGTGGTTGTTTTGGTGAGTAAGTGGGCATACAAAAGGTTGTATGGGGTATGAGGGGTTTGTGAGTGGTTCTGTGCATAATGACATTAGTGAAGCCATCAGTGATGCCTTTTGAGATGTCATCAGTGATGTCATCAGTGATGTCACTGACCTTGTCATGAGTAATGAGTAATGTAATATTTGAGGTCATAACCAGTGCATTGTGTGGGTGTAATTTATACTACAACTGCTAAATGTCACTAGTTTTGAACAAGTGAAATCTGAGCCTAACTATAACATCCCTGTAACCTTTGGCTTTTTCAGTGAATGTCGAATGTTTTTTCAATTTCTTTTCCAAACGATATGGATCCTGTAGCGTTTAGTTTTTTAAGTGAACTTCTAAGGTTTTACAAATTCTATTTCCTAACTATAATGTCCCTATAACCTGTGGTATTTTCAGTGAATTGCTATGTTTTTTTTAACTAGTAGTCACATGTGCAGAGTGGTGTAGAAAAGGGGTGGGCCTCCGACCAGTTCTCAGGCATCCTGCCATGCCGGACTTGCTGGAGATAACATGAGGGCTTCTGGGCTTCCAAGAACCCTCAGCATCCAAGACGACTTCATCCCCAACCAGCAGTGTGTCAGGAGGCATGTTTGGAGACTGGTGAAGAAATGGGGCATGGCCTCTGAAGTCTTCTCCAAAATCACGCTCTTGGTGACTTACTGGAGGAAACAGGAGGGATTTTTGCCCCCTAAGGACACTCAGCATCCAAGGGGACTTCATCTCCCAACCTGCAAGGCATCAGGAGGCACGTTTGCAGTGTGGTGAAGAAAGGAGTCATGCCCTCCGAAGACCTCCCAGCAATCCTGCTGTGTGGGACTTAATGGAGGCAAGAGGAGGGCTTGTTGGTCTCCAATGATCCTTTGTATCCAAGGGGACTTCATCCCCCAACCAGCAGTGCACCAGGATGTGTGTTTGCAAAGTAGTGGTAAATTTAAATTTGCTGGAGGCCCCACCAAATTTAATTTTTGTGGGCAGGGACCAATGTGCCCCCCATTTTCTGGGGTAATTTCAGCCCGAGGACCTCATCTTTCAGGGCCATGCCTTTTTTGAAAGGGGAGGGCACATTGCTCCACTCCCTGGGCTGATTTTGACCCTGGGGACCCAGGCCTTTTTTTGTAAATAAAGGGAGGCGGCTGAGCACCCCTCTCCAGGGCCGATTTCAGCCCTGGGGACCCTATCCCCGGGGCCCGGACTTTTTTTTATAAATTAAAGAGAGGGGTGCCATGCGGCCCCCTTCATGCGCTGACCCCATCCTCTGGGGCCCAGCCTCTCTTATGGGTTTCCTGGTCCCACCCAGGGCACCCACTTATACTGTTGGGGACTCTGGGGGGAGCCTGAAGGCTCCTGCCATCCCTGCCAGCTCCCCACCTCCCGTTGGAGCCTGCATTGCTTTGATAGAGAGGTAGCTACTGAACATTTAGCTTTCTCTCTCTGAAAGCTATTGTGCCCCACTTCCAGGAAGCAAGAGCCTTCTTAATGCTCTTGCTTGCTGGAAGTGGAGTTCTGTTTGCTAGGGCTTGGCAGGAGTGGTAAAGCTCCTGCCAAGCCATAGCAAACATCTATGCCTGGGGGTGGCACCCCAGGACATAGCAGAAGCTGTCCCTGTGGGTGGCAGTCCCCAGGGCCATCTATGGCTCCAGGAGGGGAGATGCATGGCCCCCCATCTTTCTTGAATTTTGCCCCGGAGAGTTAGTAGTCCCCAGCGCTGTGGGAGGGCCCCCTGCATTCACATTAGAAAAAGCCCCAGGGAGGTGGTGATTCCCGGGGAGCAGGGAGGTCTGTGCCTGCATTAATCAAAATGAAAGCTCTGAGGAGATGGCAGCTTCCGGGATGGCAGGGGCTCTGAATGGCCCCCTGCATTGTTTAAAGACAAAGCCCTGGGGAGGTGGCAGTCCCTGGGGCTGGGGTGGTCCAAGAGGCCCCCCATTCATAAATAAATAATCCCCTGTGAGGTGGTGGTCTCTGGGGCAGCAGGGGAAGCTGTTCGGTCCTCCCCCACATTTATTTGTAAACAAGCCCTGGGGAGCTGGTGGTACCCGGGGCATCAATAAGTCCCAGCAGGGAGGAGCGTGCACCCCTCCTTTATTATTAAAAAGCCCCCGAGACCTGGCCCACCCAGGGGCGAATAAGTAATGAAGCAGAGGTTCCCGCAGTTCCTTTTTGTAAAAAAAAAAGTTTTGAGGGATCCGTGGATCTTGCCAAAATGTTTTTTGAAAAATATTTTTGGGGTCCCCCAAGACGGCTAAGGGATCAGGGTATTTATACCCTGCCCCCTTTTCTTTTTTTAAACATTTTTACTGGGAGTCTACTCAAGCCGAGTACCATGATGGCTACTGAACTCTGGTTTGAAGTGTTGGCAGCCACTCAGATCTAAGCACGAGATGGGGAGGATTTGCAGATTCTCTGCATCACTATATATCCAGGTGGAATTTTCTTTAAATTACTCCACAACTACTGATCGGATTTGCATCAATTTACAAAAGGGCACTTTCTTGACCAACAGCTAGCTTTCTGCCAAATTTGGTGTCTAAATTTCCTATGGAAATTAACATTGGGATGCATTTTTAGACCCCCGCCATTTTCTCGCCCCTGCTTGATGGATCACCCCAAAACATTCCAGCCAGCAGCTGAAGTGAACATCAAACTAGTTTTGAAAAGTTCGCAAGGATTTGTCAAACAATATCAAAAGATTGACAAATGAAAAAATTGTCTTCCTATGGAAACTACAACCAATCTGAAGATGCAGAAGACATGGAATAGAACAACAAAGTGGGCATAGTTGGGCTTCCAGAAGGCCTAAATGGCCCAACTCTTTGGACAATAAAACAAATGGCTGAAGACAGTTGTGACTCCCTATGGTCTGTCACCATTACACATAGTAAAAAGGGCTCACATGGTGCCATTCTGATGCCCTCCTCTAGGATCCCTTCCTCATACTAGTTGTGCAAAGCTTCAGAATTAGGGGGATCCTGGTGTGGTTCTGCAAAGAACTGGCACATTTTAATATAGAAGACAGTAGGGTCATGATCTTCCCTGATTATACCACAATCATTCTGCACCACAGTTCCTCCTCCTGATAATGAAATGAAAACTTAGAGTTGTGGGCCATAAATAATCTATACTCCTACCAGCCAAGCTTAAGATGATCCATGGCCTGAGATGTATTTGATTCCAGGAGTGTTTTTTACTGAAGAAGCCTGGGGCTGTGCTGAATAATGTAGAGCATTAACAGCAAACCCCAGGGACCAGAGGAATTTGTTCTGTTCCTCCCACTCAAGTTTGCCAGAAGAGGTAAAGTCACCCTGCAATCGGGAATGTCATTATAATTAACACGTGTACAGGCAAGTAGCATTAGTAGCTGAAAGGGCCCTTTGAGCGTAGAATAACTTACACAGTTGTTAACACATATTTATCATTACGCTAGTGATATAATGGCATGAACACTCTCCCCACCTTCACCATATGAACATTGAGTTGCCTGCTCTGAATGCCCAATGCAATTATGCAAAAAAGTATAATAATTATGATACTTTTACTGAATATAGACCTATATGAAGATCTCTGACCTCCTGGTCAGTTACGTGCTCTCTCCTCCCTGCTGCTCCGCAATGAAGTACCACTGCCCTGGGCACTGCTGATAATACACCTACAAAAATGCCATGACGGAATACCACCAACACATTAGATCCACCAAAAGGACCTTCATCCAAAACAAGATCCTTGCCAAAGCCGGCAACTCCAAGCAACTCTTCAGCATCATCCAGGAGTTCACCAAGGCCCCCACCGAAACCACAGACATCACCCCTTCCCAGGACCTCTGTGACAAGCTTGGATCCTTCTTCCATCTGATAATCAAGGCACTCTAAGACAACTTCAACTAGACACCAAACTCCCAATTCACTTCCTGTTCCAGCAATGCCAGCCAGCCCAGAAACCTCCTCAACCATGAAAGGCATCCACTCAGAGGCCCCCATGGATCCCTGCCCCTGCATATTTTCTACAGAACCACCACCGCCATTGCGCCTGAACTATGACACATCATCAACACCACCTTCAAGACAATCACCTATCCCAACGACTGGAAACGTGCAGAAGTCAGACCCCTGCTCAAGAAGCCCTCAGCAGACCCCACCAACCTCAAGAACTACCGACCCATCTCCCTCCTCCCCTTCATGGCCAAAGCCACAGAAAAGACCATCAATACACAACTAACCAAATTCATCGAAGCAAACTCCATCCTGGACCCCTCCCAATCCGGATTTTGCAGCAACCATAGCACCGACCAGTCCTACTCGCAGCCACAGATGACATCCGTACCCTCCTCGACCAAGGACACACCTCGGCCCTGATCCTACTTGACCCCTCTGCAGCATTCAACACCATCTCCTACCCCACACTCACCGGCAGATTCCGCGACGCCGGCATACAAGGAGCCGCCCTCGACTGGATCCACTCATTCCTCACCGGCAGATTCCAAAGAGTCAGACTACCACCCTTCCTCTCTGAACCCACTGAAATCAACTGCTGAGTGCCCCAAGGATCATCGCTCAGTCCCAGGCTCTTCAACATCTACATGGCTACGTCGCAGCCAAGACCTGGAACGAGGTCCCGCTCAACATCAGACGTTCCCCCTCTCTGAACATCTTCAGGAAGACATTCAAGACCTGGCTCTTCGACTGAACGGAGCTGCTTACACCCCCCAGCACCTTGAGACCCTCACGGGTGAGTAGCGTGCTTATAATTCCCCTGATTGATTGATTGAAATTGTTTGCTACATTAGATGCAGTAGATTTCAATATGTTACCATACTTATTGCAAGAGCGCACACACAATCCTAATTATTTTAGCAGATGGAAATACTATTGCCATCCTAGTACACATGTAACTTCCCTTTACTTATTTCAGGTCAGCAATGCCCACCGACAAGATTAATTTTGCATAACAGTTCTAGTTTATTGAGGCTTGGAAACAAGCTCTTAATGATTCAATACCTATTTTAGGCCCAGAACCTAGCCAAACAAACAATAACATTTCACAGTGGATTACATTAATTCTTGATCAAGTTATCCCAGTAACAACTTATATCAGAAGAGTGAAAAATAAATCTGCACCCTGGTATACCCCTAACGTCCGCAAACTCAAACAAGATTGTAAAATAGTTTGCTTCCTATTATGGCCCAAATGAGGACAATCCGGATCCACTAAATAAATTGGAATCAGGACTATTGGCATCGAATGCCCCATCATACTTGGAGGTGATCTTAATATGGTCCTAAGTAAGGAGCTGGATAGAACCTCCAAAGTCAAATATGTTACCCCATCAAAAACAACAGCGGTACTTCAGACTTTAATCAATGAATTACATTTAGTTGACATCTGAAGACTTAAGATGGGAGACAAGAGGGATTTTACCTTTTTTAGCAAAAAATATGGTCATCACTCACGTATTGACTACTTTTTATTAGATCGTGAGCTGTTATCGGGGATGGACATGATCAAGCATGTACCTGCTATACTATCAAACCACTCTGCCGTACTCTTTTCGTTAAAACTTCAAGACAAGAGGGGTATAGCAAGATGGACCTTAGAAAGGACAACCTTACTAGACGAAAGGGTCCTGTCTAAGATGAAGGATGATGTAGCAGCCTTTTTTGACACAAATAATGGGTCAGCTAAAATCCAAATCATATGGGACGCGTTTAAGGCCTTTCTAAGATCTAGCGGGACTGCAATTATCGTGGGCAAAAAACGTAGTATGAGGCTTCAAGAGGAACTGTCCCTACAAGCCATAAAAAGTAAAGAGCAGGAGTTACAAAAGGCCTCATTAGAGAACCCAAGTATGGTGCCCTCACTCACTAAGCAACTAGAACAGTTGCAAGCAGAGTATCAAGGAGCCCTTTCAAGATACTCTCAGACAGATGGAAGGTTAGTAAGTTGCAGCACTTTTCATATGGAGAGGAGAGTGTCTGAAGGATTCACTTAGCCTCCCACTGAAGAATGCGGGAGTCTCTTGCTTGGGAGATCTCCAGTTGGGAACTGATTTAGTCAGGTGGGAGTTGTTGAGTCTGCTTTCAGGGGGCCAACTAACCAGATTCAAGTATTTCCAGCTTTCTGCTTGGTGGGCAACTCAAGATTGGAATGAGGTGGAGTATGATTCGTGGATGGACCAAGCAATTAAAGCTGGTATGGTTAAGAAAGAGGTTGCTCTATGGTATCACACCTTGGTAAACGCAGAAGATGATCTGAATAAAGACATTCAAAAACTTTGGGAAAATGAAAATATTAATATAAATATGAGTGAAATCTGGCTGGGTTCCTTTGCGATGTTAAGAGAGACAGTTAAACCATCATATCTGAAACGCAATCATCTCTTCACTGCCTATAGGGTATATTGGTACCTAGCGAGATTAGAAAAATTCTCAGGAACACACTATGCATGCCCACGATGTGGAGATCTCTCAGCTGATGACGTTCACATGTTTCTAAATTGCCCTAAGATTACTACGTTTAGGTTGGAGGTCTGTGAATTTTTAACGGTAGTTACAGGCTTTACGGTGAGGGTAAGTCCCCTCCTCGTATTTTTGGGTATTTGCCCAGATAATGTTACCAATGTTAGTAGGCTGGATGCAAGATTTATTTTTTATGTAATTCTTCTAGGAACACGGGAAATTTGTAAATCATGGAAATCGAGCATTCCACCACCTTTTCAGGAGTGTAAAAAGAGCGTTCTACATATAAGCTTACAGGACCTGGCATGTCACCCTAGCAGTCGAGGGAGAGTATGGATTAAGTTGGTGGACTGGATGCAAAACCTGGGGTCCAATGATTAAGCCAGTGAACAGCTGTCGGTCCTATTTCCCTTCTGTGTTACGCCAGTGAAGGGTGGAAGTGGAGACAGCTTTACTCTTGAGTGGAATGACTCCAACACGGCCTGGTATACCAGAGAGAGGATGGGAGTGTTGCCAACATGTAAATTGGCAAAATGAGGACAAAAAAAAAATAAAAATTGTGAAATAGCTGAAAGGGCCTGGAGAAGAGACTATGGGGAGGCCAGCAAACAAAAAAACAGAGAAACTATTAGAGTCTACCATGCTGAAATAAAAAAAACCTAAGCATCATACTTTGTGGAACAAATAAATTGTGCTGCCAATTCCTCGTGCGAAATATTCCAGATAGCCAAAACTGTATCAGAATCTTCCTCTACTGGCCCTCCTCCAGAACCCTTTTCATCTCAGTGTAATGACTTCGTAAGGTTCTTTCAGAAAAAATCCTTAAAGTTTACAGGGAGTTCCAACCACCCACGGTTCCCAGTAACGTGAGTCTCATGAAAGCCATGGGCACAAACCTGCCTATGCTCAGTGCATTCCCTCCTCTTAATCCTTCCCCTAAAGACCCAGCTCCTCCACAGATTCCAGCCAAAAAAGCTGACCAGATACTCCCTAACTTGTTGGAAATGGCTAACCTATCCTTGCTGGTAGGAACAGTCCCGGTAGCCTGGAAACATGCCATGGTCAAAGCATTATTAAAGAACCCTAATTTGGACCGCCTTGACTTTGGTAATTATCAACCAGTTTTCCTGCTTCCTGGGAAAAGTAAAACCCTAGAAAAACATGTCAATCTTGCGTAATCAGAATATTTAGAAAGTAACAATATTTTGCCCCTGACACAGACCGGTTTTCGAAGTTACCTCAGCACAGACGTAAGTATTGATGTTAGTAGAAGAAACTAAAACTGCTTGATCAAGGAGGCTCAGCAGCCATGATCCTCCTAGTTCTCAGTTCAGCATTCGATACGATCGACTATAACATCCATGCTGAAAGATTAAAGACAGCTGGTTTCTCACTAGTCTTTTCTTGGCTGAAGTCCTTTCTTGAAAGCAAGTTTTGCTAGGTCTTTGATGGAGATGGTACATCAGAGATGTTTCCTCTAGAATGCAGAGTACTTCAGAGCTTGTATTTGAGCCGTACTCTATTCAATGTTTACATGAGGTCACTTGCAGAGATCGTTCATCCATTTGCGACATCAGTAGTGTATTACGCACTTGACACTCAACTGGTCTTCACTCTCACTCAAAGCCAGAATACCCAACCTCCCTTTGCACTAGGCTCTTGCCTGGAAAAAGTTGCAAGTTGGATAAACAGCTCCTGCCTTAAATTGACTGGAGGAAAAACAGAGCTCATGTTGCTATGCAAAACGTGTGGCCCTCATTTATATTGAAATGGCCAAGTTGTCTAGGCCCCCCCCTCCTACCACAAAAACTGCTATAAAGAGCCTTGGTATATGGCTGGACAAATCCCTGAACATTAACACCAAAGCAGTAAAGCTGTCAACCATCTGTTTTGACCTACTAAGGATGCTTCAAGAAATTGTTCCCCTCCTTCCTCCCATTGTGAAGAGGCTGGTGGTCCAGGCTATTATTCTTTCTCGCCTGGACTATGACAACTCTTTATACTTGAGTTCCCCAAAGACCAGATTAGAAAACTGCAGGTGATCCAGAACTCAGCTGCCTGTCTGCTGTGCAATCTACCCAGACAACAATCTGCCTGACAAGCCCTGGCTTCTTTTCATTGGCTCCCAGTGGTAGAGAGGATCAAGTTTAAATCACTTTGTATTGCCCACAGAGTACTCCTCAACAGAGGGCTCATGATCTCCTGTACTTTAGCAGCCCCCTACCTTCCCAAAAGAACTTTGAGGCATATCATCAAGGACTGGCAATAACTATCATTAAGCGCGCTTAGCGCTAGGATAATTATCGCTGGGTCACGTGGAATTGTATCGCGTGCTATTAGCAAGGCTTATCTCAAAAGCGATAAAATTCCAAGCGCTAACTGCCAAATGTGGAAATCCAGCGATAATCTCACAAAGTTTGGCGATAGCTTGCTGATAGGGCAAGGCATACTTAGCCATGATATCCACCTTACATAGGATATCATGGCTAAATCAGTCTTGAAGCAAGCGTAAGGAAAGTAGCGATAACAGAGGTTGTCGCTACTTTGCTTGTCGCTCTGTAGGTTAGCGTGCCCATTGATTATTGGAGAAATGTCGCTTAGCGACATTTCTCCAGTTATGTCAGGGCAGGAATGCCCACTTTGCATCAAATTAGAGATGCAAAGTGGGGCGTTCAGTAAACAGGCGCTAATGCAAGGATTCACGCAA
Organism: Triturus cristatus; assembly: GCF_964204655.1. NCBI lineage: Eukaryota > Metazoa > Chordata > Amphibia > Caudata > Salamandridae > Triturus > Triturus cristatus. The sequence continues at coordinate 385,956,880 of NC_140589.1, read as the reverse complement.
TAGCGTGACCTTGCTGATAAGGCGATAAAGTTATCGCCGCTTTTTGTCCAAAAACGGACGCAAAAGCGGCGATAATTTTATATCACCTCCTTGATGATATGCCCCGTAGTACTTCTCCTTGGCCCATCTAGCCATAGTTCCTAGGATCATATTGACAACATTTGGAGGGCGTTCTTTTTCCTATAACACGGCTAAACTTTGCAATTGTCTTCCGCTTTCTCTTAGATCAGCTAAAATGAAAATTCCCTTACAAAAATCTATTAAGACCTGGCTGTTCCAGTCCAGATCCCTCTAACCCGCTCTAACTCGGTTATGCTGCACTAGCAGCGCTGGGAAGCCTAAGGGTCGCCATGAGCTATGTAAGTGCAATATAGAATAGAAAAGAATTGTTTACAGTTTGGGTATTGGGTCATTTGTCCTTTTCCCTGAGGTAGAGAGTTCTGATTAATTTTTAGACAGTTTGAGTCCTACAGTAAACCTCTGAGTATGCATGATGCACACTTGGTCCTATGTGGGCCAAATTGCATCATGCATGCGTTCATGAGTAGGTGAGGCCACTTACTTTCACTACTTACATCAATAATCATGAGTCCCCAGATTAAAATAACAGTTGCGACCTGGAATGTCTGAAGACTAACACAATTGTTAAAAGGTTCAGTGCCAATGCATTCCTGAGATGCAGGCGGGGAGGTAATATAGCGTATCTGCCAGAAACCCACTTGTCAGCACCAGGGGCTAAACTACAAAAGAGATGGAGAGCCATGGTTTTTCACACGACATACCATGAGTACCCCAGAAGGCCACTAATTTGAATAAGGCAAAGGGACTCCCTTCTTGTTAGAAAGCAGTATATAAGATTCCAAAGGAAGACATGTCGTTGTGGAACACAAGCTAGATAGTGTTTCAAGTATCCTGGTGGGTACTTATGCCAGTAACATCGATGAGGCTCCTACCTGACCACACACTCCACCAGACTATCAAGGTGGGCGCACGTACCTTGGATACTGGGGGGCAATTTTGAATCTGTGCTTAATGTCACTCTTAGCAGATCATAGCTGCCTGTGCCACGTTCCATCACAGTACAAAACTTCAAAGCTTTAGCAAACTGAACACACCATTGGTCACTGATTGACAACTGGTGACATAGAAATGCAAATGTGCAAGAACACTGCTTTTATTCTCCACTTCATGATCTTCATATCAGGTTAAATGGCATTTTGTGTTCAGAAACAATGACACCAATGATAACACACTTAACAAGAGGGTAAAACAGTGTTGGACCATATTCCACCGTTTACAGGGTGTTCACGGAGCAGCGCTCGCTCTACCCTCATTGAGAATGAAGTTAATGATTTTGAAAGGGACTTTTTTCAGGTTGGCCATGTTCAAAATATTGATACATATTTTACTCAAAAAGCGGAAACGGCATCATCATCAAATTTTGAATGAGACTCATTCAAAGTTAAAATCAGGGGATTATGCATAAAAGGTGCAGGGGGCTTGCCACACCATTGAGAGGTAGGAGAACATTTGAGAATTTCCAAGTACACTGGGAAACAGCCAATATGCAGAATGAGGTGCATAAGTGATTAGTCATGGAAGCAAAGAAAATATGTAATACTGCTCAAATGATTAAGAAGTATGGACATAGCTAACACACATAGGACACATGTGGAAGGGGTCAGGGGAGACGATAGGCAGATTGCTCACTTGCTTGGTCAGGAAAGAAAACACAAGATCCCACATAGCAGCAATTACGTCAATACCCACTCATACAGTTTACAGTGAGACAGAAATACATGCTGCCTTCACTATCATAAGTGGAACTACCTAGAACTACCCCTGAACACAGAGAGGTACTAAACAGCCCGATCAGTAAATTGGAATTAAAGGAAGAGAGCTTGCACTTTGCAAGACTCCATGGCCTGTATTGATGTTATTTTATTTCCGCTCACACAGCGTGCAGTTACACGGAGCTGTAGGGGCTCTAAAGTGAGAATAAAACACAGAACAAAAGAGCTGAATAGTTGAATAATGTTGTAGTTAAAGCAGACTCAGGATTGAGCCAAAAGGGTGTTTGCGGCTGAGCGAAAACTTCAAAGATTAAGTTCAGTATGGATTGTAAGGCACGAATAGGTGTCTCGGGTCCTTTACATGACTTATGCGAAATGTTTGGCCTGCAAACTTAACTCACTATACGAGATGCATATGTAGATTGGGGAACTGCCTCCCACAATCAGAGAAACCCAAATAGCACCACTGTCTAAACCCAGTACAGGCCTCCCTGAACTATGATTTTACAGACCTCTTCCCATCCTGCATTTGCACTACAATATACTGATTGCCATTTAGCCTCTGCCAGGCCTGCCATCTTTGATGCACACAGATCAGTGCAGCTTAATGCTGGGCGAAAGTGTCTTCTTTACTTCTTCACAAACTTATTTTTGTCACCATAATTCATAATGTGTGCTCTACGTCATATTGGCGAATATGACATGGATTACTGGCAGGTGCAAAGTCTCCTGGGTTAACTCAAACTACCTATAGACAGGGTCGGGCTAGGTGCCTCTAGCTTTACGGATTACGACCTAGCAGCCTAGGTGGATTTGCTGTTGGTTAGCTGGGCATGAACTGGACAGGTAACCCACCACCAGCTTCCCAAATTAACAAAATGCAGGAATTTCTCGTTACTGGTGCTCCATACCCATGAGCAGCCCTAGACTGCTGCGAGTGGCTCTTGACTGGTATAAGAGAAGCCTCAAGCTCACAGTGAACGTGGCTTCCTGCGCTCAGGTGATTCCCTTATGCAGAATTCCCAAGAACTTCTCTTGGAAGATCTGGAATGTTTGAAGCAGGTCCTGTTTGAAGGAGGGTCCCAAGCAACATCTGACACAGTAGAGGAGCAGTCAGAGTAACACAGAGAACAATTTGTAATGCTCAGAAGAATTGTTCTGTACTTGAGGGTTATGTGAGACATATAGGACACAGAACCACCTACACGTTCAGATGCTCTCTGTTATGGGCAACAGCATTTAATATCATGGCTCTACTGGGATCTCAGACTGGAGCTGACTAACACAAACTGAAAGTGGACTGGCAACTGACGTAGGCAGGAATCTTTTTTGACTCAGAGTGGAACAGGATTCTTGCTTATTCCATGAAAGCTCAGTGCTAATGTTACACTTAGTAGACTAAACAGAAGTTCCCAGCCTCTAACTCTGGGTACCCTATATGTCACATTGTAGCAGCAGGGATCAAACACGGTATGTGACTGCCCCCAATTAAGGGATTACTGAATGTGGGCGACAGACATTTTGACTGACACAACAGACAGGTTAGGTTTGCTGTCCATGCAGAATTGCATACTCGGGCACCTGACTTGATCGAAAACATGTTAAGTGATAACGAAGTTCCTCAACCTGCCTTCAATATCAGAAAAGAGAGTTGAATACTATGAAGTGGAAGGCTAGCTCCTCTCAGATCGTATAGAACGGGCTGACCTGCATCCTTCTCTGGTCTGTGGCAGTGGGCGCTGAAGACGAAAGAGACCGTATAACATTCCCAAGAACGCACCAATGGAACCAATTAATTCAGTCCATGAATTTGAGCATGTGAGGATACAAACCCCCCTCAGACAAATACTAGTGAATCACACACATTGGTCAGATACACTTACCACACATGATAGATGCACTAAGCCTTACTTATTGATACATATCCCCTCTGCAAGAGATGACATGATCTGGGGCAAAACAGAGGCCATCGTAGCCCCCCCCCCCCCCCCAGTGCGTGGGGGCTCCACGTTTCCCTACACTTGAAAGGACCCCTCTGCCCACACTGAAGTGAATGCTGAAGCGCAGGATAAATAGGCCTGAGAAATACACCACTGCCCCCTGTTTAGCTTCAGCCTTTATTTGGGCAAGTAGCAGTGTTGTGAAGATCTCGTGCACAAAAAAGAAACAGTTGCAATTTACAGCTTTTGTTTCACGCACGTGTAGAGAGGCCTGGATGATGAAAGGCACCCCTGCGTTTATCTGTGAAACTCAGCACTGGGTGTGCAGAAAGAAACAGTCCAGAGAACGGCGACCAGGAGAAGGTCAAAAGGCAGAGAAAGAGAAGCAATACAGAGAGACTTCAGAGAGAGAGAGAGAGAGAGAGAGAGAGAGAGAGATGATAGAACTCTATGTGTGGGTGTGTGTGTATGTGTGTGAACGCAGAGGGGCACAACACAACCCAAACATCCCCCCACCACCATGGTGCAAGAGGCCCCCTGGGACCCATCAGCGACGCAGCTTACTTTTCCTGACAGTGCGATAGGTTGACACTGGTCTGCTGAAATGTAATAAGTTATTGTGACATTTTAGGAAGCCACTGATTCTACAGGAAGCCAGGCCAGCGTCTTTAAAATTGCAGAAGTGGGCGAAAGGCTCTTGCTGAAGACGTGGATGGATGACTAAGGCAGGATTCATTATTTGACTGTGGACTCTCCCACATTCAGCCTACACCCTGAGTAAGATGCCAGTATCTCAGTCAGACTAAAGAGGCGGCAAGCAGCAAAGAGCTGCATTTGGGCTTCATGCATCCCGGTCTTGCAGCAGCCTTCTCCCATGCCCTATTAGCACCGATCAGCTGCTGAAGGGCTGTGATTTGTAGAGATTAAAGAAGTAGTGAGGCTAGTGCTGCACCAGTTGGTGTCCCCAACAGCTGAGTCCACCAACAGACTTTATATTTCCAGCTTGAGGATGCATAGAGTTACTTGCAGGCCCTAGTGGTATTGGGACCATACCACAGATCCATTCATTATGCCTCACAACCTCTAGCAGTCCCACAGTGCGGGGCAGGGGCATTGTTCACTGGGGTCCCTTCAAGTACTGAACAAGGCAACTGTTTTAACAATGCATAACAGCTGATGGATTCAGGGTACGAGTTGCTCCTTTTATTGCTCAGTCTTGCTTTTCAGAGGTGGGTTTTGCCGCCCCCCCAACCTAGAAGTAACATCTGACCACATAAATGCACCTACATTACCACCAGAACACAGCGAGTTAAGAATTTCCTAACTCAGACAGAAGTACATTTACCAAAGATGTGTATTGAACATGTTGCTCTGGTCTGAGAATGGGGAGAAGAACCAAGCAAGTTCAGATCCTTTGAGTATGTGAGTGGTGCTTTCAGCTCGGACTATCAGTCCATAGGTATTGTAGCAGTGTGGCCCTGTGGCTCAGAGCCCTGACTTGCAGCCCTATCCCAATTATTCTCTGAATAGTGGACATTGCTCTTTTTAAATGTAAGTTTTTCCTCCATAATTAATGAAAACTGGGGGAGAAAGATGGGACAGCTTTTCCATTTTTCAAACTGCGCTACAAATGAGAGCACCACACTTCTTTACAATATATGCTTTTCTTCTTGTAGGAAACCACTGAAAACTCTTGTGAAAGCTCTCAGAGCAGAGCTCATCTACTCGAAATAAAGCATACATTTAAAAGACCATAGTAACACTGCTTCACACTGCATTCAGTGTACTTATTCCAAGTGTCTTCCCATCACCTTGTAAATCACTACTCTCAACACAACATCCTTCTTTTTCCTTGTTGATTGCCCTACTTTTCATTCTGTGGGCTGCTCCTCCATCATCTCTCAACATGTAGGTTCCATCCTGCTTTCTTTGCTCCTGTTAGAAATGGGATTTCTGGTTGGCTAGGGCTTGCGCCAAAGCCAGGCAGAAACCACCACTCTAAGTCAGGGCTGGGGAGTTACACGCCAAACCTAACCCCTGCTCACCACCTTGGTATCTTGGCACGAGCAGTCAGGCTTATCCCGGAGGCAATGTGTAAAGCGTTTGCGCACACACCCAGCAACAACACCCAAGGCCCACCACAAAAGAAACTCCACACAAGGTTATATATAAAAATAGCCTTTGTATCATAATAAACACATTAGATAATATTCACACAATTTACACTGTGCCAACTGGCACTGGGCGGAATTTACAGGGGACTATTTACACAAGACAGGGCCACATGGACCACTGTCAGAATCATCACAAATCACCAAATTGTAGATGTAGAACAAATAATAACTGTAGCGCACAACCAGTAACCACTGGTAGAAGGTTATTACACCCTACGCAATCCTAGACAACTTAGGCATAGATCACGCAGGGCACCATGAACACACTAGCATAACCTATACTAGGAAAAACCCTCCCCTACGCGTAGGCACAGTTAGAAATAAAAAATAGCATCAAAGCAATACACATGGTGCAAAAGTACACATGTAGGAATAATCATGTACCCTAGGTGAGGGCACAACACAGAAAACTGTCCCCAGGCCAACTTGGCCTTTCAGGGGCTCAAACACCCTTTGTCCACAGAGTCAGGGCTGGGCTGCCAACACAGCGTAAGCAACAGGGCACAGGGCCACAACCTAAACGTTGCAGCTGCCCACTAAGTGCTGGGCAGCTGGGGAGATGAGCCTGGGCACCACTGTGCCTTTTAAATCAAATATGCAGCACTGGAGCCACCTAGGCTTTGGAAGTAACTATGCCCCAAATGCTGGAGCGCACTGGCGCTCTAGATTAGCAAAAAGAAATATGCCCCCTTCGTTGGAGCGCACTGGCGCTCTAGATTGATAATGCCCCCTTCGTTGGAGCGCTCTGCTGCCAGGTGGGGCCGCTCATGGACTTAGGCACCGGCAGGGTGCCCTTTATGCCGTCCCTCTTGGGGGGGGGGGGGCTCCTTGAGGGAAGTTCTCACCTGTTGAAGCATGGGAGACCCGCACCGTGCTCGCGCCTGGCTTCACCCGGTCCCCCTCCTCGGGACCGGGACTCGGTTCGGCGTTTGCCTCCCCCCTCTCTTCCAGCTATGGAGGAAGGCGGACAGGGAGCTTGCGAGGCTCCGGGCAAGCTGCGCGCCTCAATGCCCCGCCCACCACCAGGCGGGACTTCTTTTTGCATCCGGGTCGCCGCAGGCAGCGCGGCGGCCCAGGGTTCTCGGCGACAGCGGCGATACGGGGTGGGCTCCCGTCACAACTATGTCATACGCGGGGTGGGCACCCGCCAACGGCACCGCAATGCGGGGTGGTTACCCGCTTTAGAAATAAGTCTGGTACACAAAACGGCATAGATGCAGGGTGGGCTCCCGCTCGGTTTCCTTCGCGCCGAGAGGCAGGGTGGGCACCTGCCTTTAGAAATAATCCTTGAAGGTGGCAATAACGTGGGGTGGGCTCCCGTTTGATAAAGGGCAGTTGCGGGGGAATCCCACATGGTGCAGCTTTGTGCTGCTGCTGAAATTGAAAGCGCTGCTCCTCAGGACGGACAGGCGCTCCTCAGGCAATCAAAATAAAGCCCTCCTTGGTAAGGGAAGACAAGGCGCTCCTCCCCATATGGCAAGGTCCAGGGAAAGTCTTGGGGTGCAAGGGGGGGCAAAGGCTGGGCCCAGGGGCCAGCTCACAGGGCCCTCCAGCAGGGAGGCAGTCCCCAGTGGCGGTCTCTCCTGGCGCCCAGCAGCAGCAGGCTCCCCTCGAGTTAGGATCAGAAGAACACTTTACATGGGGTCACAGCCCCTTTTTATACACAGGTTACCTTTGTTTCAAGGTGCAGGGATGGGGCGAACCAGATGCAACTGGTTCTTGAGCACTTTGTTTTGCTCAGCCCCTCTCCCTATTCACAGAACAGGCCAGGGTCATCAGTCACACCACAGGGGGCGGAGCCAGCATTGTGTGGGGAAAGCCCAGCCCTATTCAGGTCCCAGGTGTACTCCTCCCACTCATCATCATGCACACCAGCCAATCACACGCCAGACAGTCACTGCACATTTATGCCAGTGTCTAGAAGGGGCACTTCTACACTAGCTACAGTAACGCCACACACATCATCGCGCAGCATTCACTCTCACGAGTTCGCACATACCAAACTCGTCCCTGCACTCCCCACGCATCAGGAACTACCAGGGACACACACATTCCCCATGCATTCCTATGGGAGGGCAGGTCAGTCTCATTCAATGTAACCCAGAGCGCACGCACTTTACACTGGGACACAGTGTAAAAGCGCCTAGAGGCCTAAAAGCACTCACAAAACATAGGGAAAAAGCTAAGATAATCGCAAAAAGTTTAGGGGTGACTCTGCCTGAAGGAAGTGACTGTAAATGAGGAAAGTGACTGTAGAGAATGTTTATGCATGTCTATGCCTGACACCTGTCATACAGTTGCATGCACACACCTATCCCTTTTGTTTGAGTATTTCATGAAGAAGATTAAACCTAGTGTGTTGATAAATTGTTTGGATGAGGTCAACATGCAGCACATTTGAGACGGGGTCATAAAAACTGTCTGGATGTTTGTCTCATAAGTTTGAGTTCCATTTTTCTATTATATCAAGAGGGGGCAATGGTCATATGATGGTAATGGAAAATGTATCTTTGCCAGCAGTGACAAAAACCCTGTGCTTGGTCTGTCTTTTAGTCTCTTAAGATACCGTAGTGCCATCTAATCATGTCACACACAGAGCCCACGCTAGTATACTACCTATTAAATCGTCTGCAGGTGGTTCAAAATGCAGCAGCGAGGGCAGTTCTTGCTGTTGGACCTAGAGCCCATATGTCCTCCCATCTGAATACTTAGCATTGGCTACCAGTAAGACAGAGGATTTGTTTCAAATCCCTGGTTTTAACTTTCAAAGCCTTGAATAATATTGGAGCCCCATATATCAGAAATAAAATCCAACCTTATAAACCCTTCAGAACACTGCGCTCATCATCCCAACAACTAATAATTGTGCCCAAATTCCACCGTTCTCATAAAGGCGGCTGCTCTTTTCAAGTGGTCGCAGCCAGATTATGGAATATCCTCCCTCTTATCCTGTGGCAAGAATGTGACCTCCTCAACTTTAGAAGAGGCTTAAAGACCTGGCTTTTCCAGAAATAGTGTGGCTGTATCCACGTTTGCTTTTTTGTTCTGGGGTCAGGCTAGCGCCGGGACACTCTGTGGAGTAGCCGCGCGCTTAAGAAATACCCTATAACATAACATAACATAAAATATATAAACACTTCTAGCCTACATTCTCTTATCCTCACTGCTTTCTCTTATTAAGAGTTACTAAAGCTGACATACTTGTCAGTATACTTCTGCAGCTTCCCTTCTCTTCCATCGGATTCCTCTAACCCATTGTCTCTCCATGAAGCTCCTTGTGTGTATGAGTGTGTATGAGTGTGAAACTCATTGTGTATGTCCGCCCATGTAGGCTAAAAATGTGTTAAAGTGTGAAGAAAAGTGTTTGTGAGAAACCGTGTTGGATATTATTAGTAAGCATGTGTATGTAAATGTTTGCGTTGATAAGTAGACATGCATGTTTGTGTGAGTGCTAGGATATGTGAAGTGCATCTAAGAGAAACTGTGAGACAGAGCTTGCAAGAGGCAGTTCAAGACCGGCTATTCATAACGTGCTAGAGTCTACTTTGGTTATGGTAGCAGGAAACATTTAATTTACAGAGAGATGTGCAGAACTGCCGTCCCTCATCACCACTATGTCGCTTTTTAACTTGACTGCTCTGCACCAAAATGCTCTATTTTGCACAGTTTTTAAAAGGACTCTTGACTGAGACCTCTTCAAAACTTCCTATGAAGGTCATATTTAGGACTAATCAGGCTATTGTCAGTTTTGCTGTGCTAATGTACCTTGAGATACACAATATGTAACCTATTTTTCCAAAATTTTCCTTTGAGTGAGCACCTTAGCCTATCTCTAAATATAGTCTTTAGATTTCGCCAATTTCAAAGTGCTTTTACTTTTTAAAATCATGTCTGCCAAATCCTAATGAAAAACAGAATTTATATGTTGCAAACTTCATTGTCAGATGAGGATTAGTTAGTCTTTTTAAAACAAAGTAGGCCGTGGAGACATGCTAACATTCAGCATTTGAACTGCATGAATTTCAGAAGTCCTTCACTATATCCTTCAGGGATGGCCATCACCCTCCGTTCCACCACTGCAAGCAACACAATCGAGACAGTATGCCTCTTCTGTTAAGTGATGCTCCATCTATAGTTGCATAATGGAGAAGCCACCAATTGCATAAAGGGTATGAATGCTCATGTATTAATGCACACAGACCCATATTCAAAAATATTATTTACATTAACATGAAAGGTTATAGGGGCAGGAGACACAGTGAGTTACAATACACAGAGAGCTAATCTGTCAAAATATTTCACTCTCTCTTCATGTTCGGGATATATTCAGGATTCCTCCTGAAACTTGATGATTTCCAGGAAGCTTGTTAGACACTCGTTTTGGAGTCTTTGGCATGGTAACAGCAGGGGATAGGATGTCATATGAAAAAGGTAACTGCCAGTTTGAGAAGAGAAGGTGGTGATTCTGTATATAACACACAGCTTAAAATCCTTGAAGGATAATTCAGTGTTTTAATGTGGCAGCAACAGCAACCTTTGTATAACTGCATTTGTGGTAGATAATGGACCTGAGGGATGGGGAGAAGAGGTGGTTTGCCCAGGATCACACAATTTGTTTGTGAGTGGGAGCTAGGGTCATATACCTATGACAGCAATGTCTGGGCCTTTGTCTTTGGTTCGAGTTCAAATGGAAACCTGCCTTTTCTGTTGTAATGAAATTTATGATATTCAGCGTATTCCCTTAGACTGTATTGACCAATAAGTGGAAAGGTAGAATGATAGAAGACCATTATGTTCAGTATGAAATCAAATTATATTCAAATTATATTCAAATGGTATATTGCCTCTAAACTTGCCTTATGTTTGAAATCAGAAAATAATCTTATTAATTTCAAATGAAGTATGCTATAGTTCAATCTTGCCTGCCTTTATACCTGAAAACAAAATTAAATGCTTATAGAACATGAAATAGATTTTGTGTTTGAAAGTTTCTTAAATGTACATGCCAGTAAAAATAAATGTGGTCCAATACCACATGTTATTTGAAGCAGTTTGACTGAGATATCCGCATTCGCCCATTTATCACCTTCGTTGATGAGAAAGCATTTTTTGGCCTTCGTGTCTTTTTAAGGCAGGGGCATGCTATCAGCCTCATAATTTGTAAATCAATCTCATAATATTAACTTAATTTATATGCAGTGCTTCATGCCACTGTAAATATCACATAAATCATTATTTTCTGAAGGCAAAAGGGGGCGGAACATGGTGAGGGGGCCCCATCAGCATATCTTGCTGGGGGTCCCTTCACGTTTTGTTACTCCACTGGCCATGATGTACCCCATTTGACAGACATCATACTTATTACATCATCCCAACTATACAAATACGCACTGAGATGTGAATGAGCACCTCTCTGTCTTAGACACTGCGTGATTATGCGCATGCAGGTCACTCCTAATACAAACTGTGCAAATTACGGAAATGCATCTATAACAAACACACCGTGGATTTGTTTGATTGTTACATTTTGTTTCTCTCTTTTATTTACTTCTCTTCTTTACACATACTTTTATAATTGTGGTACCGACAATGTTTAAATCACACACTGCAATTATATGTACACATTGAAAGTAAATTCAAATTACATTGTCTTCTATCATTCTTAAAAGATGATTATAAAAAAGGATTCATTTAATCAGTGGTAACTAGTGGAAATATTATTTTGAAACAGGATCTAATCTCACTCAGACAATTTTACCTACATAACATAAAGTTCACCTTGTTGAAAACTTAGGGCAACATGACTATACCGGTTGGCCTCGTGTCCGACCGGCACCGTAGTGGAAGCAGGACTGCCCGACAAGGAGTCGGTGGTCCCACTGCTCTTATTACAATGTGACTGCCTTTGCGGTGGTCGCAAAGTGTATATTTTCCATTGAGGCTTGTGCTTCAGCACACGCCTCAATAGAAAATGTACACTTTGAAAACATCCCTGCACCATGTGGCAGGCACAATGAGGTGCCTGCCACATGGTGCAGGGATATTTAGGCCTCATAACAATTGAAGTGAAGAGCTTTGTGCGTCAGAACAGCAATCTTTAACTGAATACGAGCTTCGAAGGGCAGCCATTTGAGAGATTTTAGGACTGGGGTTATGTGCTCATTTCGCTTTGAGCCTGTAACCAGTCTAGCCGCAGAGTTCAGCGATACTCTTAGAGGAGCCAGAATGTATTTGGGTAGGCCGCAGAGGGTTGCTCTGCCATAGTCAAGCCTCGGCAGGACAAGCACTTGGACCACCTGCTTGAAATCGTTTTGTGGAAGAAATGGTTTGATCTTCCTGAGTGTCCTCATCAAGTGATTTGCTCCCTTGCGGACCTTACTGATGTGATTTTTCATGTTCAGGTGCTTGTCCAGGGTGACTCTGAGTGATTTGGCTGAGTCAATGATAAGAGGAGTGCAGTTGAAGGCAGTGAGGTGATTCAACCAAAGGTCAAGGTTGGGGGTGTGGCTTGGAGGGGAGATGACCAAGAAGTCCGTTTTGGAGGTGTTGAGCAGGAGATGGTTCTCAGTTAATCAGTTTTGAGTAGAGGATAGGGTCGTGTTGAGAGAGATTAAATTTTCCGGGGAAGAGATTTTCACATAGATTTGCGTATCGTCTGCATACATATGAAAGAGAGTGTCTGTGGAGTTTAAAGAGTTAGCTAATGGTTCCAAGAACAGGTTGAAGAGGATAGGAGATAGGGCGGACCTTTGGGGAACCCCCATGTGAACTGGAGAGGGCTGGGGGAGAGAGTGGTTTGCCTTGGCCCTTTGAAATCTGTGGTGGAGGAAGGACGAGAACCACTGTAGCACCTGACCAGAAAAACACATCCTGTTTTCCAGAATGGAAAGGAGGTTATCATGATTAACCGTGTCGAATGCTGAGGAAAGGTCCAGGAGGATCAGGAGGCAGGATTCGTTTTGGTCAAGCATTTTAAAAATGTCATCCATAACGTGAATGAGCGCCGATTCGGTGCTGTGCTCCCTCCGAAAGCCAGATTGATGCTGGTCAAGGAGTTGGTACTCCTCTATGTGAGCACAAAGTTGGGATTGAACGCATTTTTCAATGAGTTTCGCTAGGGTGGGAATGTTGGAGATAGGACGGAAGTTATTGAGATCAGCTCTGTCTGGGTTGTTTTTTTTTTTAGTATAGGTGAAACTTGAGCTGCCTTTAGGCAATCGGGGATCGTGCCTTGAGAGAGTGAAGCGTTTACAATCCTTGTCCAGGTGGGAATGAGAACATTCTTGATTTCTTTGAAGATGGCTGGGGGCAACGGATCATTGAAGTGGTTGGATGGGTTTATGTTATGAAGGATCTTGGTGATGTCTTTTTCACTAAATTGGGTAAAGGTGCTCCAGGACGCATTGTTCTTGATGTTCAGGTTAGTAGAACTGCGTTTTTCACAGAGCTCAAGTCGTGATCTGTCACTGGAGGAAGACAATAGAGCCTTCTTAGAGGTGAGGTCAATGGTGATGAGTCTTGCTTTCTCAGTGCAGAAAGCAGCAAGTTTTTCGCAGGAGGGAGAGCTGCCACCAGGATAATAATTTGTTTGTTGTAAAGGCTCCTAGCCTCTCTACGGAGTTTTAGTTGGTCCGCAGAGAGATTGGATCGCCAGGAACGTTCAAATGATCTCAGGTTGCGGCATTCCATGTTTAAATTGTCATTATACCAGGGCTTAGATAATTTTGTTGAGGCATTTTTTTGTTGGATTGGAGCGAAGTCATCCATGATGTTGGAGATGGTCGAATTGTTGGAGCCAGTGACTGACTGCACTTCGACCACATCAGCTAGGGAGGAGAGGGCCGATTTACAGTGGAAAGCTATATCATCTGAGTTTATTGATCTGAGGTCCCTTTTCCAGATCTTTACTTTTGTAGGTTGAGCCTTCCTCAACGACATCTCCCTGTTGATAAAAGAGGATGCAGTGGTGGTCGGACCAGTCACAAGGGATAATGGAATCCAAGGTGATGGACTGTTCATTTGAGATAATGAGGTCTAAGGTTTCTCCTTTTATATGGGTTGGTTGGTCACAGTGCTGAGTCAGGTCTTGCTCATTTAGGAACGATTTTAGGCAGGATACAACGGTGTCATCGGGGTTCGACGAGTGGAGGTTGAAATCACCAAGGAAGATTTGGGCCACAGTTGAATCAACATTGATGGAGATGATTTCCATTAGTTGCTCAATAAAGGAGAGCTTGTCTCCCGGGGGGTGATAGAAGGTGTGAAGTTTACAAATCGGTAGGTTCTTGCTTGAGATGCTGAGACAAAGGTATTCACAGGAGGAAGGCATAGAGGACTCACATTGAGAGATCGAGATTGTGTTTCTGTGAATGCAGGCTAGGCCACCGCCCAACTTAATCTAAATGCAAATGTTCCATGACACCATTATAAATGTGGTGATAAAAATTATACTGTCTTCTTTGCTGGTACAGAAGATACGCAGATAAGACATCACTTTGTTGGAGAAAGAAAATCCTCTGCCTTTTGCATAAAATGCCAAATGTTCCAGTGGATTCTATTCTAGAGACTTGCTCCACAGATTCAAGGATTTTTCTCTCCAACGCAGAAAATATCAGACCTTCATGTCTTCATAATGAATGGCTTGTGTATCCTGATGATACCAGTAAAGGATGCCCCGGGGGAACACCACCTATTCTGCATTTTAACCTGTCACATTGACTTCTGAAAGCAGGTGAAATATCTGGGTAAAGCTCTACATAAAAGATCAGAAAAAACATATGGGGATCACAACTTGTTTTGGGAACATTCTTCACCTTTCATACATGATCCTCTTAATCTCTGATCAAGGAAATTGTTGTCGTTGGACAATGTCTACCTATTTACACATCTGCTGTGCATAATATTGACTCATAAAAAATATACAGAAAAGAAACTGATGTCGTGTTGCTTGTTGCTTTTTTTGTCATTCTTCTATAAATGCTAATTCACAGAGGGTCACTAAATTCAATTGGTTTAAACACACAATTTTCTTTCTTTAGGTTACAACGACTGGAGGGAATATTGTGGTTTACCAGCATTGGTGACGAAACAAGATTTGAGCACCGTGGTTTCAGATACTAAATTGGTTGAAAAAATAATTGAGTTATATGGGCATATTAATAATGTTGATGTCTGGGTCGGTGGTCTAGTGGAAAACATTATGCCAGGTGCGAGAACTGGGCCACTGTTTGCATGCTTAATTGGTAAGCAAATGCAAGCACTGCGAGATGGCGACAGGTGAGCATATAATGTCTCACAAATGTGTATGTTAATGTGAAAATGCAAGCTTAGTTCAGGGGTATAGGAATGAAAGAGTACCCTTAAAATAGATTTTTACCATTGTTGGAGTTGCAGCCATCCCATTGGATTTTATTCCTACTCAATATTACCCGAAGGAACCATTCAAAAATGTCTATGTTGCTGTACGTTGCAGTAAAATACAACTTTGTCAGTGAAATGCATGTTGGCCTGATTAAGACTATGATGGACAGTACAGCGTCACAAACCGCCTTGTTGGCAAAACAGAATATCTTCAACAAAAATATTATGAGACCAGAATATTATGAACAGTGTCAACAAAAATATTGAATTTAAACATAGGGAGCCCATTCGTCACTATAATTATTTCTAACAAATGACACAGCACTATAATGAAGCATGACACCTGGGATGGTGATAAAGTATTTGGACCCATCACACAGGTGATGAGGTAGGAATAGTCTGAAGCTAACTTATTTCAATGGATCCAATACATCATCCGTATTCAGTTCTATACTCTGGTGGGTCTGATAGTCCCATGTAGAGGCTTCATTAGAATTAAATGTTTGTACATTTTTCCTGAGTTGTACGGGATGTGAATACATTCACTAAAATAGTGAAAGACATTTTTCATCTTCTCCTTTTATTTTTTGGGGTAATAAGTTACTTTTTCATGATTTTTGATATCATGGGCCAGATTTACAAAGAATTAATTCACGAAAAGGGGTCCCAAATTGTGCACTGACTTTTTGTTTTTCAAGTCGGATTTTGTAAACCACCCTATCTACCTTTAGGTCAGTTCACAATCGGAGTGGGTCTCAATTCAACCCAACTCATTATTATTCATGAGGTAGGATACAAATTGCCACTCATTTCGATTAGATGCCATCAAAGGTATGGTCGACTGCTGGGGTCAGCTGACCACCATTCCTGGGCTTGCCTTTAAATATAGTAAATTATTAAAGTGCAGCCTAATTTGTTTTAAAGACATATTTTACATTAACAAATGGAAAGCAGGTTACATGCGGTCCCCTTCTTTGTCCTCAACCTATTAACGGTTTGATACTGAATTTGCAGTTGCAACCCATTGATTCTTTCCAAAACACCCTTCCCAATAGTGATTAGTTCCCTGTCTAAACCCATTTTGCAATTCGGTAACCTGTTACCAAATCACAAAATAGAGTTTAGGGCATAACAAAAAAGCAATTTAGCGGTCACAAGCAACCTTGTGAGTAAGCAAATCCTAGGGGTTTTGACTGCTTTGTACACATGGTCACTTTGTATTTATTTATGAATGCATCATTGTCAGGCAGGGCTTGGTCACCTGCAAAATCGTTGCACCACTGCTCAGAAGCACTGGAAACAGTCAGCCTTCTAGAGGCAACAATCCTTCTTTAAGACCTGAGAGTTGCTGTGCTGCTGATGGTGTGATGTGGAGTCAATAGTGACATAATTCTACTGATACCCATTTGCAAGTGTTTACTGTTTTCATGACAGCATTAATTTTTTGAATGTGCACATGCCAACCACCCCTCCTGGAGTGCTGTAGTATCTGTTCAAATGCACTTTCATTACAAACTGCATGCTTCTGACGCTGGAAACTGCACCATATTACTCCTGTTTTTTTAATCTCTTTGAAGACAAATGAATGCAAGACTGACATTCTCAGAGGCACTGGTGAGAGAGAAAAGTCTCAGAATGAACCTGATAATGCCAACATGTGTGAAACATCAATAGAAATGATTTTGAAGGAGATTTCTGCTATCTGACTCTCTGTTTTATTCCTAGTAATAAAGATGGGGAGCTATCCGAAGAGCTCAAATTCATTAGATATAATGTGACTAGCTTTCTTGAACATCTCGGCAATATGGAAAAGAGACTAACCAGGGAGTCTTGATTTTTCCATGTTTGGGATAATGAACTGAGATTTCTGCATGCCAAGTTGGCTGACCTGGAAGATAGATCCTGCAGGGACAATAACAATTGTGTGGTGTGCCTCAAACCTCATTCACCAAGGCCAATAATTATTTCCTTCGCTGACACATCCAGGCCAGGCCAAAGATCAGGGCTGCCAAGAAATATAGAACATTCTCATTTGATAGTTGACATAAATAAATTCTATGTTTCAGCTGGCCTCCCCTTTGAAACAAAGATGAAGAGCAACTATTCTTAACATTTTGCCATGACTCAGAAAGCAGAGCAATTAATACGTTTTAACCAGCAATAATTATGATCATGGTAAAACCAAGGAAAATTCAGTCCCTGAAGCATTAGAACTCTTTTTGGATTCATTCGACTCCACGGACATAGAGAACTCAACCCTCATGGCAATGGATGCAAGGAAATCTGTTGTTGAGATTCAGGACCACACTTTTATAATTTTTCCAAGCAACGCAGCAAACCATTCGCTGTGAAGCACTGTGTGAAAGGGCAGGAATGCATCGTATTTAACATTATATGACGCATTCCTGTCCTTTCCTAGCACAGGTGCACTTTTGGCTGCCCACGCCAATGCAGGCTCCCTTGCATCATGGGGCAGGGTCCCTGCTATGTAGGCAGGATTGTTTGTGTGTAGAAAGGGACATCTTCCTGCACAAAACAATCCTCAGAGGCATTTTATCTCAGAATGCAGTACACATAGAAAGAGGGAAAAACAAGGAAAAATAAAGATATTTCTCCTTATACTCCTGGGGAAGCATAGCATGTTGATACATTCCCAGCTTCACCACTAATGGTAAATCTGGGAATGCACCAAAATCTATTGATGGGTGCATGGGAAAACCCAGGCCCCACCCATGAAATGCCTTCCTGAGGCAGAGTAACACATGGCAGCGATTTGTGGTTCCTTTAGTCACTCCAGAGTTATCAAGCCATGCAGGGTGACGCAAGGTAGACTTGCATTGCTTGATAAATCTCACTTATGTTTTGCATTGCCCTTGCACCCCCTTCTGAGGCGCCAGGATTACGCAATACCTTGATAAATCTGGCCCTCGCTGTGGTTGTCAGGACAGCTCCCCCACAGAGTGCTTGTATTTTTGCAAAGGTCCTGCTTGCCTTTGAAGGATAACTGCTTCTCCACTTTGATTTACTTATTTTATGAGTATAAATGATTGGGCTAGTTTTGAGCATGCTTTTGTATATCACTCTTCTCCCACAGTAGCCATAACCTCTCCTCCAGTCATTGGTGAGCAGACTGATAGAAGGCATTGATTGCACCACCTCTGTTTAATGATATTGCTGACTCACAACCCTTCTTCTGAGGGTGAGGGGGAACCCTTTTGTTTGCTGAAGAAGTAGCTTGCCTATCAAGGCTGATAGAAGGCCCCCACCGAGCAACCTTATCACCTCCAACTTCCCTTTCCATCAGGAATAGGTTATTGCCAGACTTTTTAGCCATTTTTAAAGCCACTGTCTTCAAATGTTAATGGTCTCTATCACTATATTACATGAAAAAATATGTCATATGTCATCTAAATCCTGCAACATCACTGTCATCTGGGAAATACACCTATTAACTTTTGAATCCCTGAAACGTAAGCAAGAGTGAGTGTGAAAAAATGGTGAACAGTACAGATTCTCATGGCAGTCTGAGATGAGGTATAGGATGTCATCTGTATGGTCTACCAAGAAATGTGGCATTGCTATATTGCTCAAGTGATCTCTTCTTTGCTGGATTAGTAAAACAAGGACTTCTTTGGAAGGAAGGTGCTCTTTTAAAAGTAATAAAATGGGCACAGACAGACTGTCATACCTACTGACAGAATTTGGTTTCACCCTAATAATCTTTGGGGGCAGCAGGAACTTAGCTCTGGAAATGTACCTAGACCAGACTGTTCCACTGGACAAGTTAAATGCCAATAACAGAGTGATACATTGTACTATCATGGATAACAATTGTCTTTGAGGATCTTGGTGAATTGCCAACCCCAAAACAAAGAAATAAGTCCATGTTTTATGTATTTACAGTTCTTGAGAAAAATAGACTACTTTATACATTTGAGCATAGTACTGTCAGACATTTCATGGTGCATTATCACGGGACAAAGGGTCTTGGATCACTCGTCAATATTAATGAGGCTATTCCTAGGCCATGTTGTATTCGCTTCAATGAGGTGGAGAATGTACCATTTTTAAACAAAATATCCCTACAGACACAGGCTTGAAAAGAATTTATCAACATTTCTAGAAATTGTTAGGGATTCTATGTCTAGTACTCAAACTCTCTAGGTATCATGAAAAGTGAAGCTGGGAGGGTAAATGATAATACATTTTCATTGGCCAAGCATAAACCCAAACAAGACTAGGAAAGAATAGTGTGGGAAATGTTTGAGATGGCTGAGCTTTACAACAGAAAGCCGACACACAATCTTTAGTGATTGTTGTAAAAGAAAATATTTGACCTGGCTACATTGAATACCTCAAGGACAGAATATGCACTATCACATCCAAAATGGAGACACTATGAGCAGGATAAGGCAGGTGCCTTCTTGCTGCCTAGTTAAAGAAAGAGTAGAAAGGTGTACCAATCGATGTCATCAATTTGTAAGGGTAAGGAGATCCCCTCACACATCCTGTTACTATTAGTAGCACTTTTGCCTCTTATTTTCAGAAGTTGTATCATATGCTCTGATTGTAGAACAAATGTTCTTTGATAATTTGACTGCAGAGTGAAGGGGTCTGTAAGAAAGGAAGATTTTTGTTTGTGACATATCTGAGGTGGTAACGTCTATGCTATTCTGTACAAAGTATCCTCTTCAGAACACAGTAACCCAGTTTAAAACTGTAACATCAACAAGGCACAATGCTGCATGGGATTTTCAAAGGGGTTCAGTCCATATGGATACCATGCCCAGTATGTAACAATTCCTCATCCCTTAGCCTGGCAAAGAACACGCCAAATGTTGAAACTACCATAGAATATCCCTCCTGAAAACAGATTGTAATATTCCTTCAAAGGTTGTGGCAAACCCCCTCATGTGAATCCATAGTCTTATTCATAACTCTTCTGTTGGTTTTGTTCCTCACTTCGTATCCTGGAACCACTCCTATGCACTCTTCAATGTGCTATTGGAAGTATAAGATGATCTGGTGGAAGCATGACTATATTTTTGGATTCTGGAAAGGACTGTGATCGTACCATTGGAGGTTTTGTTTTAGGATCATGGAAAGAGCTGTACCAGGGCAAATCTTCATTGCTAAAGTTAGGTGGGTATATTTTGACCCCATGGCATCAAATGATCGAAGATATTTTGTGGCTGAAGCTTTCAAGATCCACAGAGGCAGCCACTTACATCACTCTTATTCCTACTGACATTGAAGCCGCTCTCAATGGCTATTAGGCAGAATTGCAATACAACGATCATGCTTGAAACATTTCTTTCTGCCAATGGTATATTGTTCACTTTAACAGATCCCAAACCCTCACTTCCCCTACACACATTTGTGTGGGGTTTCAAATCACTTGCCAGAAAGAAATAGTCCTTCTCCTCCTATTTTGAATATAAAATCAACTGGGGAAACATCGAGGGGTTACCAATGTCCAGAGGGACCAATCAGGTGGAAATGACCAGATAAAATGTATTATAGCTCTCAAGCAACCTTTGATACCTGGGGGTACTGATCAACAGGGAATTAATGCAAATGGTTGAGGATAACCGTGAAACCCAATAGCTAAGACAGTGAATAATTATGCCAGGTAATCAACTCTACAAGTTACCTGTGGGGCAGAGTGCAGCTGGTGAACATTTTAGTGACCGACTGTACACTAAAACTCACAACCTTTGCTTTGGCAAAACTACTGGTAAGGAAAATGGAAGATACCATCACTTAAACCACTAACTCTTACAACTAGTGCATCTAGGCTACTTGGATGAACTCCCATGATCCCGGCAAAAGCAGCAAGGCTCCGCCTAACAGGAAACACAAACCTAGTTATCTTATAAAGCAGGGAGACTTTCTTCAAAAAAGCACTCTTCCCTACAATATCTGCAATGCGTTTATCAGGGGGCGTGGTGGACAATAAACTTAAATCAATACATTCATGCACAGAGGTGTGCTCATCAGGCATAATACAGGTTTGAATATTGGACTGAGTGGTCATCTAGGGCATCAGAAAGGTGGATAATTTATTGAGAGTGGAGTCTTGAAAGCCAACAACATTCCATGCCTACCACATGCACACAAGACTAATATTATAGATATCTCACGCTGTGCATCAAGAGTATTCTGGATAGGCACTGATCATTTCCCAAATCCCTCACCTATAAAAACATGTGTAGAAGAGGAGGAAGTTTGAAAGAATAATAATGGGCTTGTATAATGCACAACTGGCTACTCTCTTTTTAAAATCTGCGGAGGATAAATTACACCTAAAATTAATCTTGCTGCTGATGCAATATTACTCAGAAGATTAATGTTCCTTCTTGCTAACTCTTCACGACTAAGGCATAAGAGAAGCAAGGCTCCAATACACATATTCTAAGATATTGCATTATTGGTAGTGGTGCAAAGATAAAGAAAGGAAGCCTTTTACAAAAAGCCTGTGGATGGAGATGGCAATCCCTAGACTGTTCTTAACTGCACATCCAGTGGTTCTGCCCTAAGGTAAACACTTACTCATCTAAGATCTGGAAAACCTTATCAACTGCAAGTGGCCCTATGCTTTACCCCACATCTAAACTTTTCCTGTTACATGATACCGATGGCACTTGGAAGATAGCAACTTCATTATTAATGACCTGTGTTTATGTACTGCATCAATGGCGTTCTAAAATGTTGCTCACGATCAGTGAATGGATATCAGAATTGTTTCAGTGGCCTCATCTAAACGAAATACACATAGACCACAAGAATGAATACCTATTTTTAAATTAATCTTAGGGACATTTCTTTCTATCTGTCAATTGTAGTGTTTCTTTCTGACAAGTGAATCAAAACCACAACTGCAAGTCTGCTTGTATTAATGACATGCTGATTCATTTAAGAAAGTGATGATGTATTAGCATGGAACTGTGAGGATTTTAGTGTAATACACTTGAAAAACTGCCTTGGGTCCAGTCAGGCTCATTTGTAAAACCTTTAGCTCAACCCTGGGTAGCTGTGGCTCGAGGAGTGAGGCTTAAACAAAGGGTGTAGTGTAAACCATTTAAAAGCACCAAACAGCGAAATAAGAAAGGCACGCAACACAAAAAATCTATAACCAATTTATACAAATAGGTTATATTTTTATGAGTTTTTGACACCAAGATGAGCAACATCTACCAGAGGGTTCCAGAGATATGGATTTTTAATTAAATCTCAGCTATGTAGTCCTATGTGCAAACAAGCATTGGCAAGAGTCAAGTTTAGAAACTTTTGAAAAGTTTGAAAGAGTTGTGTTTGGATACACCAGCCAAAGTGGGGGAAACAATTCCAACAGGGACAAGGGTAGGGGAATAATGAGTATTTGGACAGTTACCTGGTCACCAAAGAAGGCTGGGGATGCTGAGGGTGCTGAAAGATGCTCTTGGTGCTGTGTGGTCAACTGGGGTGTCCTTGCGGTTATTCCTCGGTCCATGAGTAAGGTGGGGTGACTTTGGCCACAGGGGTTGGTTTCTCTCTAAGTCCTCTTTGATCCAGTTAAAGGCCAGCTGCGGCTGGACCACTGATCTCCCTACAAAGCAGTATACTTTGGTATATGCTGGTGTCCCTCTTTGGTGACCAATCTTGACTCTGACAACAGTCCTGGGTCTGGCAGACTCGAGTGTAACTTTTGGCTGTTCCAGAGGGTTCCAGAGATATGGATTTTTAATTAAATCTAAGCTATTTAGTCCTATGTTCAAACAAGCATTGGCAACAGTAAAGTTTAGAAACTTTTGAAAAGTTTGAAAGAGTTGTGTTCGGCTACGCCAGCCAAAGTGGGAGGGGGAATCCAACAGTGACAAGGGTAGGGGAAGGAGTATTTTGACGGTTACCTGGTCACCAAAGCAGTCTGGGGATGCTGAGGATGCTGAAAGATGCTCTTGGTGCTGTTTGGTCAACTGGGGTGTTCTTGCGCTTATTCCTCGGTCCATGGGTAAGCTGGGGTGACTTAGGCCACAGGGGTTGGTTTCTCTCTAAGTCCTCTTTGATCCAGTTAAAGGCCAGCTGCGGCTGGACCACTGATCTCCCTACAAAGCAGTATACTTTGGTAAAGGCTGGTGTCCCTCTTTGGTGACCAATCTTGACTCTGATAACAATCCTGGGTCTGGCAGACTAGAGTGTAACTTTTGGCTGTTGACGATTGGTTTCAGGGGTCTCCCAGCGGCGATCAATGGGGATTTTGAGAATGCAGCTGCTGACTTGCCAGATTGGGCTTCTTCAGCTTTCATGGCCCTGGTGCTGATTTCAGAGGATACACAATCAACGAGAGTCACTGTTCCTATCAGAAGAAGAAAGGGTAAGGGGTGAAGAGCTCTTGTCGTCCTACTACTCTGTATGTGGGGGACAGTGTGTCCTAGTCTTGATGCCCTCACACACCCCAAAGGATGTCATGCTTCATCATTGAGCTATTGCTCCTCGTTGGGCCGGCGCTGAAATGCACTACTGGTCCCCCGAAGGGTCAAATTGTCAGAGATGTTTTCGATGAAGCTGTCGGGGTGAGTGGCAGTGATGTCCTAATGTGAAGTTAAAAAATGACTGGAGAGGTGATTGGAGAATTTATTGAAAAATGGGAGTCCCACTGTCATTACTTAAAACCAAGAAGGTGATGCTGTTGTGAGGGTATAACGGCCCTCTGTAGCTAGATACATAATATACTCCTAGGTAATAAGTCTGTTAAGTCGACATGTTTAGCACTATATCACGGTCTCAGGAGGAGATCCCAGTGTGCTGCCTCAGGACCAGTAAAGGGATTAGTGAACAGTAAGAGAGATAGTGTGTGGCCTATAATAATCTAGTGCCACTAGGAGAGTGTGGGAGTAGTACTCTGGAACAACAAAAGTAAAACAACGTAAAAGATAGTAAATTGCAACAAACACTAATGTATGTATTAATACATCGAAAAGAAAGGGACCTGGGTCCCCCATTGGTGGGCCAAGTGCTTGTGGTCATATTCCTCGAAATTTAGCATACATCATGTGCAGCTAAAAGTGAACTATGGAGGAAAAATAAAAAATAAATTTACAAAACAGGACAAACAAGCATACAGGTTTGTGAGCATTTCTTATAAAGCCATGGCGAGGATGTCAAATTCATAATATGGTGGGACAAACAAAAACACATAGAACTCAGTGCCACTTGTCAGGACTGCCATGGTCGGTAGGTATGCTACAAGTGCGTATAACATATAGAGTAAAATCCCATCATTGATAGCAAACCTCATATCACTGTGTGAGTATGATAATAGGTAAGTATCTCAATTTGGTGTGCTTACCCCAGAAAAGCAGGAAAAGTTCCCCATGAGAATTGGTCCTTGGGTAACACAAGACCAATTGTAATTATAAAATGAAGCAGTGACGGTGTAAGTAGTGAAAAGTAGATTGCTGCCATTAATCAGGCGGTTCTGGCAGACAGGGAGTAGAATTGTACTCACAGTTCCTCGTAGGGAAAGGTGCCGCTACACCTACCCAACCTCATGCCATCTCCGCTGGTACTGGGAATGAGCCAGTGCTGTGTATTTTTAAGTGCTCTTGAGTCGGCGCGGAGAAGTGGCAGTTCTGGGTCACGTGAGAGGCTGCCAAGCAGGAGATGCTCTTAGCCGTCACTCACGCCAGTGTGGGGGCCATCTTGGAAAGGGAAAACAGGTGTATAGACGGCAGTGTGGGAATCAGTATTCTCACATCTGCCTAAATAAAAACATTAGCCAAAATGGCTGTTTTGGTGCAGATTATTGAACTATAGCGAGCGGCTGACAGGCAGGAGATGCGCTTGGTCATCGTTCATGTTAGCATAGAGACCATTTTGAAAGAGAGGACAAGAGAGTCGATGGCGGTGTGGGAACCAGTTTCTTGCAACTGCCACAACTGAGATTTACAAAAACGGCTATTCTGGCACAAATATTGTACTCAAGTCAGTGATAAGAAAAATAAAAAATAATAAGGGAACTAATGAATGACAGCCATGTCTGATGGCTATAAGTATCAGAGGATTGTTCATTGTTCAATAAATACATCTGGGGGTACCTTATGGAGGTGGTAGAACCACGGCATTGTTACAGATAGGAAAGGCTGTCCATATGATAATTACCTACTACTTGGCCCACCAATGGGGGACCCAGGTCCCTTCCTTTTCAGTGTATTAATACATACATTGGAGTTTGTTGCAATTTATTATCTTTTATGTTATTTTACTTTTGTCGTCCCAGAGTTTTACTCCCACACTCTTCTAGTGGAACTAGATTATCATAGGCCACACACTATCTCTCTTACTGTTCACTAATACCTTTACTGGTCCTAAAGAAGCGCACTGGAATCTCCTCCTGAGACCGTGATATAGCACAAAACATATAGAGGGCCATTATATCCCTCACCGCTGCACCACCTTCTTGGTTTTTAGTAATGACAGAGGGACTCCCTTTTTTCAATAAATTCTCCAATCACCCCTCCAGTCAGTTTTTACCTTCACATTAGAACATCACTGCTACTCACCCCCATGCACCCATACAGCTTTTAAGAAAAGATCTCCGACAAAGTGACCCTTCGGGGGACCCGTAGGGCATCGCAGCACCAGCCCGATGATGAGCAATAGCCCAATGATGAAGCATGACATCCTCTTGGGGTGTGTGAGGGCATCAAGACTAGGAAACACTGTCCCCCACGAAAAGAGAAGTAGGACGACAAGAGCTCTTCACCCCTTACCTTTATTCTTCTGATAGGAACAGTAACTCTCTTTGGTTGTATAGTCTTCCTTGGGTGCACGGGTCACTGGACCTTTATCTAGCTCCCTACGTCCCCCTCTTTGTGATTTTTTGTTGGTTTCAGAGGGTCAGCCGACTGACCCTTGTAGTCACTTGTTTGGTCTGGGGCTCAGAAGCAACTTTTCCATGAGCCTAGAGCCACAAACATAGTCCTCTCTTTGCTATCCCAAGTTGCAGCAGGTGTAGACCAGCAGTCAGTGCAGCCTCTTGTTCTGAGTTTTGTGGTCAACAGGACAGTCCTTCTTTGGTCTGTTGCCTAGTACAGTCCTGATCTGAGGTTCAGGGTGCCACATGTGAGATATTTATGCCCAGAAAATGCCCTGGGAGGATGATGCAATCACTAGCCAATGGGCTACCAGGAACCCTCCTGCTCTGCTACAACTTCTGTTTATATGTGCACTCTAGCAATCACAGGCTGCACTATTCTGCCCACTCTCAATATGTCTGAACCCTTCCTTGGCTGGAAGGACCTTGGTTTCCACCCTATAGGTGTGTCAACCTGTGGGTTACACACCCACGGGAAAACAGGTTTGGGCACTGGTATCCCTTCTCTGTTCCTGTCGCCTGCCTTTCTAACTGAACAAAGGGGCAACACTCCAAGAGTGTGCTCGCCATCTGCCCACTAAAAGCAGCTTTGCCTTTGAAGCTCACCTTCTGGGTCAACACCCAGAGAGGCTTCCTGCAAGGCAGAGGTAACACCTCTTCCTGTTGCAAGCTTCTATTGTTCTCGAGTCTGGGAGTTGTTCACACTACTCCCCAGGATGGCAGAATGCTGCCTGGTGGCCAATAACTGTGCGATGCCACTGGACAAACTGGGCATCAGAGTGGCAACTTTCTAAAAGTTGCCCTTCCTTAAAAGTGACATTAATTTCTACTTGGGCATCCAGTCAGATTTAATGCCACAATTAATTTCATACCTTGAAATATCCATTTTAATTGTATCATTCAGAAGTTATCAGGACTGAGAGGTCAGTCGGTAAGTCTGTATTAGCCAGTGGTGCTACAAATGTGTCCTCAGCAAAAACGACACTTTGGAAGTTTGGCTATAATGACCTATGAAAAGTATATGTCCCACATAATAATATACAGAGTCCTGCATTAGTATCCACAGGCCTTCCTTAGGGGAGGCTGGTATATATTGTTAAGGGATGTGAGGATTTTGCTTTTGGTTTAACTGGCAAAGTCATACTAGCAGGTTAAAACTGCTCTTCCAGGCTGCAGTGGCAATCTGGGAGCCATTTTGTACTTTGTTGCAAACAGGGTGGCACAGCCAGTGCTGCAGCCCTGGGGGGACACTCTGCCTTACATGCCTGTGTATCCTTGGTACGATATACTAGGGGCTTAAAAGTGAGTCAGCTTATGCCAATTGGGGGTGGCCAATTCAACATTTATTTTGTAAGGTGTTAGACCTCTGGCATTGGGGTCTGGTTGGCAGGCCTCATTATACTCTGTGTTGAAAAACCAGCAGTATCAGTCCAAAACATTGGGGGGTGATCCTGCAAATAGAGGCATTTCCTTAAAAGGACCCCTCTCCGCCCGTACCCTGAGTAATGAGGGACTGAATACCTATCTACATTCCCTATCTGTAGTGGGTGTTTGGACAAAATATCGAGTTGAGAATATCGGGACACACAAATATCAGAAACAAATATCATAACACAAAAATGTTGTGATGCCAAAATATTGTTTTAAAAAATATCATTGTTTTTAAAATCCCTTTTAATAATATAGTGATAAATATTATCATTTTTAATTATGTTAATGTACTTTAGTTCATATATTAATCTTATGCATTACTATTGTTTTTGTGATTGTTATTAATTTATTTTAATATAGTTTGTAATTTTAAGTGAGTTAGAATTAATAATCTAATTGTTAATAGCAATCTATTCTGTCATAGAGGGCTTTGGGTTTGTGGCGGCATAGGGGAAGTTAATTAAGCAAAAACTAATAATATATTAAACAATAATTTTTAGCTAGTCATGAGTTTGATATTAATTATATAAAATATGTAATTCTAATTTATTTTAGTTATCTGTTAGGTGCAAGTTGGAAGCTCTGTAGAAGTTTACGGCAGGAAGTTAATTAAGAAATAATTAACTATTTTTTATTTTTTATTATTTAATTGATTATTAATTGTGTAAATTGTGTAACAATTACATGTTTTTGTTATGTTTTATCTGCAGGCTGCTGGGTGTGTTGGGGCATTGGATGGAAGTTAATTAAGCAATTGTTAATTATCAATTATTGATTGTTAATCAATTATTTAATTGATTATTTATTATGTAAATTGTGCTGTACTTGTTCATTTTAGATATATTATAAGTGCAGGTTGCTAGGTTTGTAGGGGTATGGGTTGGGAAATTAATTAAGACATATTTAATTACAAATTATTTATTAATTTATTGATAATTATTTAATTGATTATTATTAATGTAAATTATGGAATAATGATATATTTTAGTTATGTTTAAAGAAATTATTAGTGAACAATTAATTGTTAATTGTCAAAAAACGATTTAATTAATTTTCAATTTAGTAAAATGTCTTATACTTATTCATTTTAGTTATATGTTAGATGCAGGTTGCTAGGTTGGCAGGGTTATAGGTGGGAAGTTATTTAAGTATTAATTAATTAACAATTAATGATTAATTTATTTATAACTATTGAATTAATAATTAATTACCTGAATTGTGAAATAATGATATTTTTTTGTAATGGTTTGGGTGCAGGCTGCTAAGTTTTTAGGGGAAGTTAAGGACTTAATTAACAGCTAATTTGATTGCCAATTAATTATTTAATTGTTTATTGATTATGTAAATAGAGCTATATATATCTATTTTAGTTATATTTTAGGTGTGGGCTTTTAGATTTGAATGTGTCCTCATGTAACACAACTGGTGCTATGTAAAGGCAGGGGATGCTGTAAGTAGCTAATGCAAGACCGGTAGAATGAGTTAATTGCAGTATCGATTATGAGGATCGGCAGGGTGACAAATCATTCAAAAAGTCTTTCAACCCTTTCTCTTACCTGTGGCTTCAGTTATTTTCTTCTTTTTTAAACTGCTTATTCGATGCATGTGGCACTAATAAGTAGTTAACTGGATAGTCATTGAGTCACTATATGAAGAAAAAAAAAGAAAATCTTTTGAATGTGGCCCAAAAGGGCTTAAAGACCGGCAGCATAAAGACAGTAGGGAAATTATGTTGGATTAAAATTCAGATCCTTGCAGGCCATAAAACTAAACTTTTCAACCTGACTTTGAGAGGCATGAAGAAACACATCAAGTAAACAATAGCAGAATGTAAACATTTCTGAGACAAACTCTTTTAAAGTTAAATCATGTTTTTTCCACCGTGGCTGCAGTTAAACTGTGTGTATTAAGCACTAATGTACCGAAAACAACTTCAACAAACAGAACTTTGTCATCTAAATTCAGTAAATGGTTTAATGCTACTAGGCAGTAGAAAATAAAATAAGGCAAATGATACACGTCTAAAGCCCAGAGTCATCAATGCAGAGACTGTGTCTTCCTAATGGAAAATGTATTTTGCATAAACGAAGAAATTAGTTAAAAAAAATGTGATTCAAAAGCTGCCAGCTCATATGGGTGTTGTTCATTATTTTAGGCTTTACAAGCACGAGAGAAATAGTTCCCGGCAGGACTATTGAAGGGCCTTTAAGTTCTGCCCTATCTACATGGAAGATCATAGCGAAAGGCATAGATGGGACAAAGGTTCAAAACTCTTTCATGATCCTTGTTGGTCAGAAATAAGAGCTTTCTGCCTCAGATATCACACTTCTTTTGCCTCAAGAAGGTTGAGAATCTGGCTAGTGTCTTTTCTGACCATTCAGCAGTAACAATTGAACTAGTCATAGAAGAGTTGGATTCAATTCACTCTAAGTGGTGTTTCGCTAAATCTATATTACATACCAATACTTGGCTGGACAATATGCATCTTACTTTAGAGGAATTTCTGTTGTGTAATATAGGTACGGCCTCTTCCTTCCCTGTTTGGGGTGCTTTAAAGGCGTTTATTAGAGGCAAGGTAATCTCCTTCAAAGCGAAGCAGACTCAACAAGAGGAGGCGAAGTTTAAGCAATTAAAATCTCATTAAATCTGGCAACTCAAGCTTTTAATACACAGAAAATCACCAGTAACAAAGCTAAAGCTAGGCCAAGCAAGACAGAACTGAAACGATCATTTTATGTGGGCAAAATAGTAAACCGAAATACATATTTACAAAAAAGTTACAAGGAAAGTGAACACAGCCTGGTCGGTAAGACAAAAACATATTCAAAACACAATCAAATCTATTCTCAATTCAGACACTAGCAGTCGGCCGAATGTAATCACAATAGTTTTTTTGAAACATTACAAAAAACTGTATTCAGAACCGCAAATACGCACCCCTGGCTCTATTCATAGCTGGATGGAAGGCAATACCCTAAAAGCCTTGCCTAATGATCAGCAAGCAAGCATTGCTGCACCAATTACATTAGCCAAAGTGGAAAATGCAATCAATTCCTCTTCTAATGCAAAAGCCTGCAGAACTGATGGCTTGCCAGTTGAGGTCCATACAATGTTTCAGCACCAATTACGTAAGTTCTTAGTTACTTTGTGTAATGAAATCCTTACAGGCAATGATAATCATAGCGTATTCACTGAGGCTGTTATAGTTCGTTTTCTGAAGAAAGAGAAGCCATCTGAGAATAAGAATCCTTATCGACTGATAAACTTACTTAAAAGTGACTATGATTTTTTAACAAAAATGTTTGCAAACAGATTGGTCCCACTAGCCCAAGCTCTGATCCATGAAGACCAAAATAGATTCTTACCAGGTAGATGGATTTCTATTAGCACCAATTACCTGTTACAAGCAATCGATTTTCATTCGTCTAACAACATCAAGCTTGCAATTATTATGCTCAGTGCTGAAAAAGCCTTTGATCTGGTCCAGTGAGAAGTGCTATTTGCAATAATTGCCAGACTTAAGTTTCCAATGAGCCTGGTGAAACTATTGATAAAACTAAATAAAAATGCTGAAGTAAAATTCATTATTATTTAAAACAAGCTGGATGAATTGTCACGAGTTGAGGGACTTGACTGGGCTGCCCTCTGTCTCATATACTCTTTTCCTTATTTATCGAACCTGGAGCTACAAAACTGAAATTGTTAGTGAACTACATGATACTCTATCTGGCCGTGGAGGAAAGGAATTTAAAAAACGCGGTCTTCTGAATAGATGAATTCACTTGTATAAGGGGGCAGTGCAAAATCAATCATACAAAGTTGGAGGACTTTTTATTTAATAATAACTGGAAGGTCCCATCTATACAAACATGAGCCCATTCCTAAGCTATTGTTCCTGTCAGATACCTTGGTACCTTTGTTGCAACAGATTTTTTGCCTGATCTAGGTCCCCCTACTAGTGAAAGTGAGTAGACTATTGAACAAATGGTAGATGCTGCTATTAACTACTATCAGTCAGTTAACACTGATCAAAATGAATATCCTTCCCTTGTTTCTCCTTGTCTTTTGTAATGTCATTATTAAAGCGTAGCAATCTTTTTTTGATTAAATAAATGAAATATTACAACAGTTTATATGGCAGGCAAACAAACCACCGATCAATTTACAGACATTGCTATTAAATCAGGAAGAAGGAGGGCTGGCACTTCCCAGAATTAAAATGTATTATCAGGTAGTCCTTTTGGATATGTTAACCCAAACTTCTACCACCAACAATGCTCACAAGAATTTCTACTTAGATAGGATGATTAGAGAAGCAGGATCCAAGCTTTTCACATTTTTAAAAATACCCCAAATCATGAAAATGTCTAGATATAGGTTGCCACATGTAATAACCAATAGATTTGAAATGATTGGACAAGAATATAACATTCCCAGATTCTATTTATCTTTACATTTATAAGGGCTACAGTTCAATTTGCATACTTTTTGCTAATGGGATAGTGTTGTATGTTGTACATGTGAGGATTTTTTTCAAGCTGGCTCTTTTATTCAATGGCATCAACTGATCGGTAGCTATCCCCATATAAGTTTCAATTTACGGTTTAGTTTTATTCAAATTAGAAATGTTTTGAAGCGCGTCTAAATAGTTTGGTTCGTATCCGAAACTATGGGCCCAATTATAATGGTGCTTGGACGTGCCTCAGACTGCTATCGTCGTCCGACAATGAGTCGGCTGTCCTGCATGCCCATTACGATCCGACTGCCATGCAGGTGGCTGTAAAATGCCTTTTTCTGCTGCGGCTTGTGCTGTGGCCCTTTTCCAGGCCGCATCAGACGCCACAGAAGAAAATTGCTTTTCAAACATCCATGCACCGTGTGGTCCCTGGCACATTGTGCATGGTTGTTTGGGGGGCACCACATGGCCCCCCAAGCTACTTAGCTGTAGCCCACAGAGGATGAGGGCCTTGCATGGGCCGCCCAAAGACTCTTTTCCTCTGCCTTTTTATGGAGGTGGAACCATAAAGGGACATCCTAATCCCTAGAGTGGTGCCTGTGCAGGCACTGCCTCCATTGTATGGATTAAGGTCTGACCGCCAACCCTGATGAGCACCTTGAACCTGTATGAGGCGGTGGTCTTCGCCCCGACATAATTACTCCAATGCCTGTATTATAATCCAGCATCGGACCAATGCCCTGGTTGTCAGGCAGACTGCCACCGACAGCCTATCAGTGGGGGTCCAGCCCACATCAAAATGAGGGCCTATATGAGGAAGTGGTACCCCCTTTTTTTAAGCAAAATCTCATCCACAACCAGCTGTAAGATCGATGCAACCCAATTGAGGTTTTGTAATAACCAATTGAGTTCCAAAGCTATTCAAGCTGTAAATTATAAGATAATGTCTAATTTCAGCAGATTGATGTGGTATTGCACACCACAGTTTATCCATAAAAAGCATGCTACAGTTTCATCAGCATGATTTAGATGCAGAGATGAAAAGGGAGATTGGCTCCATATTTGCTTTACTTTAGTCAAAATTTTTACTTAATGCCCGATATCTACAGAGCCCTGTTTAGCATAATCTTTCACCACCAAGAGATTCCCGTTGGGCAGTAACAGTTTTTATTTATAGCCACACTTATTGCTAGATAATTGATATCACTTAATTGGAAATTCGCTGATGTTGCTACTTTCAGTCAATGGCTCTCAAAAATGTTTGAAAATTTGTATCCGGTAAAAGTTGAATTCTTAAAAAGATTTTTACATTTTTGCAAAGCTAGGATGAGTGACATCAATTTGTTTTTTCTATAATGAATTGTTTTGTCTGTTACAATTACGTTTTTCATTTACTTGAACCATGATTGTATTTTGTATTTGAGATAATGTCTTTTCTACATCAATAAAAAAATAATAAACAATGATAACTATATCATTTATAAATCATAATGCTTGCCACAAATGCTTTCAGGTTTTGGTGGGAGAACAATGGAATTTTTACACAAGATCAACAAAATCAGCTAAAAAAGCATTCCCTTTCCCGTATAATCTGTGATAATGCAGGACTTTACCAGGTACCCATTGATGCATTTCTACTGGGGACATACCCCCACGACTTTGTTTCATGTAGTCAAATCCCTGGAATGGATTTAGCAGCTTGGAAGGAAACTCCTAATCGAGGTAAGTTGAAATTGAGCGCTTAAAAACATGCTATTTTGTTATTTGTTTTTATGCCCTAATTAATATTGAATTATAGGCAATATCTTGCTACGAAAGGTGTTTTTTACTCGACTTTTTGACTACAAGATCATTCTTGATTACTGGCTGTAAAAACATGGATTGAGAGAATTCGTAACATGCAGATCTCACACCATGATTGAGCTTTTCTACACATAGATGTAGGAACTGAGTACTGCACATTTTGCTATGACAGAGACGTGATTTGTATATAGAGGTATGCTTTTTTCCAAGTCAAAGAATAGTAGAAGTGAAAGAAATAAATGATAAAGAATTGTTTGAGATGTGTTGTATTATTTTACACACTTTAGGATTGATTCAGAAATGCATTAAAATAGGATTCCCTTCATCGAAAAGGCACCGTTCCTTTCCATGTGTGATTGCAATGCTTTAAACTGCAGCCCAGCCTGACCACAGTAGTGCCACTGGTAGACAAACATTTTTTATCATATATGTGGATGTTGTAAATACACATTGCTGTACATTATTGACATTTAATTTAAATTTCATGCTCTGATTAGCCCTTGGCATAATTTGCATTAGGCCGGAGTACCCAGAGTAATTTTGGTAATTTTGTTTTACTCTTTTGACTAAGCCTGGGCGGAGTTTGCGGCCTTCTGCTACATGGAACTCCGCGAAGTGCAAAACAAAATCAGCCGCGCTACTAGGAGATCCGCAAGCGGCAGAGTGCATTGGAGAAATGCTGTTTGCGGTTATTTTCAGTGCCAGGTGCTTGTCTGCACTTTGCAATCATTGCAAATGGCACCATGCACAGCGCAAGTAGGCAATGCTTCCTTTCTGCAGCTCGAGTAGATTTTTACTTGAGCGGCAGCGGGAGTGTGGAAAATCAACCTCCCGGTGAGCTTTCTCAATGCGATCGGACAGTTTCTCAACGTGAGCAGTCGTTAGCATATGCGACCACTATCAATGAGAAATTTGACCGCCTGCATTGAGAAATCTCGCCGGGAGGTTGATTTTCCACACTCCCGCTCACCAACTTGATGTTGATGATCGCGAATGAGGAAAAAATCTCTGCTCCGCTATGCAGAGCGGAGTTTTTCGGAACTCTGCTAGCTCCGTGTAACTCTGAGTTCGGAAATCTCCGCAAACTCCGCGAGGGTAGCAGAGTTCACCGCCTAGACTTACTTTTGATACAAAATGACCCAAAAATTATACTATCACAGCCATTTACGCAAATGTGAGTAACTTTCCACAGAACTCCTGCCAAAAGAGTGCAGGAACAATTAACATAGTGAGTGGGTACTGGCTGCTGCCATTCACGTTCTGTTTCCTAGTGCAAAATGCAACTCCAGGTCCATTTTGGACTCGAGGGTTCATTTTGCGCTACGAAAATAGCACTAAATGCTGTGTTATGCTCCTTGCGTAATTCTACATAATTTTGCATAATTATACTACAGCAACATTACTCAATTTATGCCCACCCATACCCCTGATGCATTTTCTGTGCTCTTTACCATTTACCATGGAAAGGTCAGTAGATCAAATAGGTGAAACTAACATTTTAGGGGCTGAACAGACACTTTGGTGTCACTGTGCAGAGTCCTAATGCCAGCATAAATAAGGGAAAGAAAATTTTACAAACCTAGGGGTACCATGTAAAAAGGCAACCAGCAATTGTTCTATTGATTATCACGTTGACCAGTATGAACCCATACTGGGCCATTTGTTCACTTCTGTTTCATATATGCAAGTTTTAAAAATATAAATCCAATTTCTGCCAAATACATGCTTTTCTTACGTATATATTTGGATGTTATCTGAATCAGTCAGTCCCAGATACCCATAATAACATGCCACAAAACACAAACAAACTAGATTCCTGTGGCTTTTGTTACCTGGAATGTTCCTTATGAAATCCCCATTTTAATCTTTCTACTATTCTGAAACCCTCCACAAACTTCTTGGGCATTAGGAAATACAGCACTGTGTTTACATCTTATTATTTTAATGAAGACATAAACCTGCATATGGAATTTCTGTATTGGATTTTGAACTGTACACTTTATTATATTTTAGCAAGTGAAATTGGTCTCAAATTCTGGTCTCCATTTGTAAAGTAAAACTCCGACAAATGAATTTGGCCTTTAAGAGATGTGTCTGGTAAAACTGTTTAAATCACACTTTTAATAGTGCAGCTATACTTTAATTTACCTCAAAATCACAAACAGCATGGCAAACAAGTAACATAGGCAAATATTGGTTCCATAGAAGTTCCAGTTTCGATTCACATAGGTATTTGCACACCTTTGTTTCACCTAGATGTGCAGATTTCTCCATTCAAATCCTCATTTCAATTTTATGTTTAAAGCATTTTTTCTAATTGCAAACAGGCCGATTCGCCAAATGCTTTTTGGGATGTACAAAGTCTAAATTGCGATTTGGTAACATGTTACTGAATCGCAATTTGGGTTTTGGATTTAGTATTTAGAAGGGGTGTCTTCACATTAGTATTTATGAATGTTTTGGAACTGAAATGCGGTCGCAAAATATTTGCACATTACCATCAACTCAAAGTTGGTGGGGTAACCCACTCGAAAATGTGGAGGGGTTCCCAAGCAAACCCTTCCCCTTTGAGATGGCTGGTAAAATATTTTTTAAGAGTAGGCAGTGGTTCCACAGATCACTGCTTACTCCTAAAAGTGGAACTTGAAAGTTTCATTTTTTTCTTTTCAAATGCATCTCCTTTTCCTTTAAGGAAAACGGCCAGTGTATAAAAAGAAAAGATTGCTTAATTGAAAAAAAATTATAGACAGCTGACCCCAGCTTGCCACCATGCCTGTGATGGCAGCAAATCATAGAGGGTCACAAATTGCAACCTGCCTCAATAATATTCACGAGGTGGGTCTATTTGTGTCCCACTATCAAATTCTAATGAAACTCAAAAGAGTTTCCTACATTAGAAATAGTGATTCCCTATTAGCAATTTGCAAAAAATTGCAATTAGGAAATCATTATTCCATTTTTTGTACATGAAGCCATAGAAATGGAGTGAATTCACAAACAGAATTTGCCAAACAGACATTTCCAGTGTAGTTATGTTCCTGAGAGCAAGTCGGCCGTCAAGGGTGGGTATGTGGGTGTTCCAGGGTGGGTTCAGCTTGCAAGGTTAGGGAACAATCACATGCTAGAAAATGTATGTTTAGTCACCAAATCTTTGAGAGTTGTTTTCCACACTGAAACAGCCATATACTCACTATTTGCAAGGACATGTGAAAATGTGGTTTTAAGTTTGGGAATGGAGGCGGAACACAACCAAAGTAGTTCACTGTGAGCTAAAAGCAGCCCAGAAAAATATGTTTATTACAGCCCCTAGTGGAGCAAATGTGTCCAACCAACTCCAAGATGATTCGACAAGGCAAGTTATATATACGTCTACAAAAACTTGGTGCGTTCTTTCATGGCTGTTCGCCATGCTAGATAGCTAAAGATCACTCTTTTTAACTGCACGTTACCAGTGGTATTGTCAGTGAATTCCTGAGGTTTTTTAAAATCTACATTTAGATGTTAGAAAAATAATTTCCCTTTAACCTTATTTATTTCGGTGAAAAAACATACATATGCCTGAAATTCACAGAAGAAACTCATAATTAAAGTGCAGTTAGGGTTACAACCCACATCCTAAAACCATTGTACTTTGCATGTCATGGTTCATTAAACTAACCCCAACTTGCAACTGTGCCAATCAACACTTATGGCCTCACATACTACATT
The DNA here is from genome assembly GCF_964204655.1 of Triturus cristatus. NCBI lineage: Eukaryota > Metazoa > Chordata > Amphibia > Caudata > Salamandridae > Triturus > Triturus cristatus. The sequence goes on along the minus strand of NC_140589.1, from coordinate 385,919,360 downwards.
CCTCATGATTCGTTTAATTACTTTATTTAGGACATCACTGATAACATTTCGAATTACATTGCTGATGGCATCACCCATGGCACTACTATTAATGTTATTTTGATTTTGTAAATGATGTAAATGACAAATGTAGATATTTATATTATATTTACTACAATTCTAAAGTAGTGAGTTCCATTCTTTATGGTTCAGAACTCTGGGGTTTTGAGAATCTGATACCTCTAACTATAGCAGAGAACACATTTTATCAAACAATCAATGGCACCAACAAAGAAATGGCTCAAACAGACATGTAGGAAAATGGGCACTAGAGGTTGCAGTGTTGTTTTGAGATTGCTGCACTCAGATCCATCCTTGCAGTATGGTATCTCTGTTGCTAAGTTTGTAGGATGGATGTGGATTATAAGATCAAAGAATAATGCATTGTCCTTTTCATCATTAGGAACCTGAAATGGAATTTACCAGGCCCTACTGTGAATTATAGAGTTATTTTTGTTATGTCAGGGCATAATTCATATGTATATATGTTTTTTTATGAACTTGTATACTTTTACACTTTTGAATATTTATATTTTAGATTGCTTTTATGATATGTAATGTCAAAATAAAGCTTTTGATGATGATGTAATAGGAGTAAAAACTAAGCTCATAATACATTATTTTGGATTTACTGTTTCTAAGACAGTGTAATCTGAATGCAACAAAAGAGATTTTTGTTGGCTAAATATATTATTTTGCAGCATATTGCTGTGTCTCTACTTCTGTATTAATGGTGGAATGTTTGCCAAATAGTTACCTAGGTGTATGGTGTGTGTTGCACTCTGATAATATACTACATTTCTGTTTGCATATGTATATCTTAATATATGTTACATGCAAATGGTGTGTATATAATGCTATGTGTTGCTACATGTGGTCTCTAGCTCTAGCTGGCCTATTCACTGCACTAGTAGTTTGTTTAGTAGTACTAAAATAGTAACTCAGTCACTACAAAATGCTTTTTACAAGCCTATGTGTGGAGACTTCTGCCTCTTGAATCTTTTTAGGTGAAATTCTACGCCCTGGTTGTGGAGGTCTCCGCACATGTAGGTACACATTTAGGGGCTCATTATGATGTTGGGCGGAATCACTTTCGCCCAACACCGACTCGGTCATGAGACCAAACGACACATGGTCGGCGGTCCCAACTGCCACATTAGGATTTTACTATGGGAGCATGCATTACATCCTTAAACTGGCCATAATACATGCTCCCATAGTGAAATGGGAATTGCGGTTCATTCCTGCCCCCCTTGCCCGAAGGTGCAGGGATCAACTGTGGGGCACCCTAAGTGGAATCCTGCTGGGGGCTCCAAAACACGCTTCCAACATGGTTTTAATGTCAGACAGACTGGTATGGAAACCATGTCTGAAAGCATGATTGTAATCTCCATTGCAGAAAGACCCCCCCCCCATTGAGATTACATGCCCGCTTCCGACTGGCAGACGGGATCTCCGAGCTCATCGGAAGCCAGCCGGAATGACGGTTAGGTGTCCTTGCTGACTGCCTCTAACATAATGAGGTGGTCAGAAAGAAGACCGACTGGCTCATGACGATGTGGCCCCAAGTGCTCCGACCAAAGATCGGAGCCTTTAAGGGCAGTATCGTAATCGCCCCCCTTAGTAGTAAATGTGGGAGGAACCTTGTGGAGTGTCTGTAAAATGGCCAATGCTTACTACTAAATGGGAGGGAATGTGCAAATAGTTGTTGGGCTTAGGAAGGGGCAAGGAGGGGCTTAGGGGGGGACATACAAATTCAAACATTCAACCAAAAAAGAGTAAGCCCATTGCTATTCAAAAAGTGCACTTCCAAAGTAATTACAGACAAAAGTGACCCAAAACAGTCATAAATGTACCCCATTCCAGCCTTGGAGGCTTAATATAGCATCCCATAGGAAATAACGTTAACTAAAATAAAAATTATTCTGAATTTTGAATTATATAAATATATTTTTCTGTTTTGAAAATTACATTTATTTTCTTTAAAATAATCTAAATTAATATTTACATTTTGGTAAAACATAATTAAATTACTTTCAATTAAAGATTACCATTAATTAAAGTTACATAAACAAATATGTTTTGATACTATTTATTGAGAATGGTAGTGAATGAAGGATAAAAAAAGTTTAAAATAATAATTACAAATGTAATGAATACATTTTATTTATTTAATTATTTATTCAACATATATTTTGTTGGGTTAATGAACTGTAACATTTAATTACCTTAATTCTAGGTTAGTAATGATTGTTTTAAATTAATTTACATTTTCATTATAAACTATTAAAATATTTATATATATAATTATTAAAAGCTATTATTTTCATGATACTTTACCTTACAGAGATCTCTGCTCCAGTGGTGCAGAACTCTGCGTATTTTTAAAAGGTTACTACTGGTTAACTTCTACTGATAAATTCTTGTAGGCTCCACCTCCAGAATTGAAGCGATGGAGAAATGCAAATATGCAACTAGTGGTAAATTGGCATAAGTATAAAGTTACTGCAGGTTGCAGTGAGTATATCAACATGTAAATCCACCTTTGTAAATAGGTCCAAAGGTTTTAATTGTGTTTGTCAGTGAATATGTGGTTAGACATCAATTAAATGTTTATATTACATGGAATGTGTGTTGTAGTATGATATTGGGTGTTTGTTTGACAGTAAATATGTGCTTTTTGTGGTGTTTACATTTTTGAGATGATGAATGTGCGCTGCTGATGTAGAAAGTGTGTTTTTTTCATTTTGTTTGTATTATTGTAATTTCTTTTTAACCTACAATGTGGATTGCAATATGTATCCCTCATAAGTAGTCCAAGATGGGGGTGCAAGTTGTAGTTAGATTATTGAACCATAACTTGCTAATTTCAGTACTCATTAAGTTTTGTTTCCAAACCCCAACTGCACTTTAACAGTGCTTTTTCAGTGACTTCAAAGGTTAAACATAGGTTATGGTGTTATGAGCAAACTTAACCTTAACTGTACTTTAAGCTTTGGATTTTTTTCAGTGCATATTCCACATGGAATTGTTTTTTGTGACCTCAGTCACTGTTTATGGCTAACCATCACTGTGGACAGACTTAGGCTGTGCACAGTAGGGAATTGCTGTAGGCCTCTGCACAACCTATAGTAGGCAGCTTACCTAAACAGCGCATGATGATCTAGCCATGTGAAGCAAGGTTTGGTTGCAGATCATGACTTATGAGAATGCTCTATAACCTGCCTGTTCCAGGGTTTGAGTAGCCAGGCCCAGTCCCTAAGCCACGCAGGTGACTCAACTCTACTACAAGTGGCCTTAGAAAATGCACAGAGAGAAGAGTGGTTCAAAGGACCTGGCAACTGGACAGACCCTGCACCCTGTTTTCTGACTAGGCCCTCTACCGCATCCTCTGCAGACATCTGACCCCAAATTGATAAGATATACAAGACACTTCTGTAATTCAGTTATAGCAGTGCAACACATACATATCTGCAAAATATATGAACTTGTCAATATACTTCAAAGGGGCCGATTACGATCTTATTAGGAAGGGCTCCGAATGGCATTCGGAATTCCAGAATCCAATTGGGAACCCTTGTTCCTGACTGAATCGAACAGATTTCCCAACGACCGATTACGAAGCCTGTAAACCGTTCGAGCAGTCCGAATCTGTCCCAAAGGCATTGGGACAGTCTGAGTCTTTCGGAGCTGAATTGTGCAGCTCTATGGGCACAGTTTCCGGACGAGCGATTACGATGACCGATTTAGACAGCAGTTACAAATCAGGCCCCCCTTCACCCGGAGGCATATGGATGTAGCCCATGGGAGTACCCATGGGACCCCTCTTCCCAACCATGCAGAATGTGGCAGGCACCTTGGGGTGCCCACCATAGTGTGCAAGGTTTCCTCAAACACACCTTTTTTCAGTGGGAGCCTGTGTTCTCTTTCAGAACACAGGCTCCCATTGAAGTCAATGCGAGTCAAACCGAACGATGTTGGGAAGCATCGTAATCTGTCAGACGGACTTGCAGGACTTGATTCGTTTGGAAACTAGTCAAGACCCAATTTGGTCGGAACAGTTTCCAAACGACATCATAATCGGGCCCTAAATGTGCTGTTTGTTCTTGTAATCAAATATTTAAAGTAACATCATCCTAAACTGTTCAGATTAGCCTGAAAAAGGGGTACATCCCAATACCTAAATCAATGCTAACTTTGATTTCTTTATCATTTAGCTGGACCTTGTGGCTTTCCAGGGAAGATTCCTAATGGAGATTTTGTATTGTGTTCAGAATCCAAAGACTCACTTGTAGTTTACTCATGCCATCATGGTTATCACTTGGAGGGAAAGGAAGAAATAACCTGCCTAGACAACCACTGGACATCTCCGCCTCCAGTCTGCAAAGGTAAACTTTTGGTAAATGTTCACTTCACATATTTACCTAGATACACATCGAGGTCTAATGATTAAATGTTTGTCAATTTTAGCATGCACATTCTTTTTAAAACGATGCTCATCTAGTTCAGAATGCTAAGTTAGCATGTTGTCCTGACAAGTGCAACCACTTGTCAGGCCTGACTTTCCCTTTTACATACACATTGGGCACCCCGGTGGTAGATCCCAGGTAACCCCTGGGCAGGGTGCAGTTTAGGTAAAAGGCATAACATATACTGAGGTGTGTGCTATGTTTTGACAGTGAAAAACTGTCCATTTCGTTTTTCACTGCTGAAAGGCCATTCTGCCCATAGGACAGAATGGGGGAGGCTGAAACACCCTGCTGCATAGTATATTTGTTGTGTTCAATACTCCCTTCTGGCATCAGTGGGGGCTACCCAGAATACAGGCCCCAGAGACGCCTGCTTCCAAGCGTCACTGACACTCGCCCGGAGGCACCATCAAGTACTGGTCGGGCTCCCACTGTGCCAAGAGCAGGCCCATCTGCACCCATCAGCGCCCGACCGAGGCTGGGCCAGGCCCACTCCCTTGGCTGGAGTAGGCTGGAATCGGCCCCTGGGATGACCTGCATCTTCTTTGTTTGGATGGCAGTAAGAAAAGTATTTTGCCTTTGGAGAAGTGCGTTCACACGGTGACACAGTGAGTATATATTGCCACCCGCCTCCAAATCAGTGGCCTGATCCCTGTACTTTTCCATACTTGCAAATTCCAGTATACCTCCCCCTGGACTTCCTGGTACTGCTGGCAATGATGGCAGGGCGACACCAGTAGCCAAATAAGGATTGGCACCAAGGGGCTCTCCAGCTATAAAGAGGCTTTGAAGAACTAAGAAGCAAAGTGAGCCCCAAGGAAGAGGGGGGGAACATGTAATAACAAATAGCTGGTCAGATACAGGGGACTTTTGGGATTCTTCAAAAAATTACAGAGGTGTTGATGGGTTTGATGTCTCAGTGGTGGGACAAATTGAACAAGGCATTGTCTGACTCCTGAGATACCCTTGTGAGAATGGAAGGAATATTGAACACCATCAATAAAATCCCCCCCATTCAAGACCCCTCGGCATATGGAGGACAATCTGGAATGCATTTGTTTTCCAATTTAAAATGTGCACAATTACCTAGTAGACAGAGGGGGGGGGGGGTATCAGTTACAAGTTAGGTGTGAGAATAGGGATTGTGGTGAATGGCACACTGCGCCAAGGGTGCCTGTGACACCCATGGAAAGTTCATCTATTAAAAATAGCCCTTGATTACCAATCATTGATCTTATCCCTGCTTGCTGCCCCTATTCTGTGGTTTTGACTGAGGTCCGTGGGTTAGGAACTCACAGTGAGGAACCCACAAATAAATAATTAACAAGGTGGCGCATTGGCTAAGTAAATATCGCAGATTCTATGTGTCAGATCACAGCCAAATGTTGATGGCAAGGAGGATATCCTGGGTTGGCTGTTCTAAGAAAACATTTGAGGGAGACTGTGTGATCATCTCACTTAGATCTCCAGAATTGGCACGCAACATCCTGAGACATTCTGCCCAGTTTTCTTTTTATGCTACTGGTATTAAGCCATTTTCACTGGGATTTGTTATGTAGACCTCCAGCCTATGTTGTAAATAATAGCCTGTTTTAGCCCTGGGACTGTCTGTGCTGAGGGGGGGGGCTAGACGCCACATCTAATCCCTTTACCCTCTTGTTGGATCTTAACGGTTTAGACTGACATAAGGTGGGCGATTGCAATACCATAGAGCAGGTTACGCCTGCTAAATTACCAACACGTGAAAGCAAGTCCAGTGAGCAACGGTTAGGCGCAAAGGAAGGACAACTTGATAGCTGCTCTAACCCCATTAGTACACCAAGGGCCTCATGTAGGTAGCATACCAGTTACCACTTCTAAAATACCGAACGATACCGAATCGGTATTTTAGAAGTGGTAACTCGTATGTAGGTAATGAGTCGGTATTTTTTACTGATTCGTTACAATTCGGTAATTACCGAATCGGTATTTACCGATTCGGTAATGAGGCATACCTTCTCATTGATGGGAAGGTATGCCTTATTACCGAATCGGTAAATACCGATTCGGTAATGGGGGGAACACATGAAAGGGTGGCAGGGTGTCACATTGACACCCTGTTGCACCCCTGATTCGGCCATGTGTGCACATGTGGCACACATACATGCCCTAAGGGCATGTATGTATGCCACATTGCACACTGCTACGCGCGTAAAAATGCTTAAACACATACATTAATTATTTACCACCAACTATAAGTTGGTGGTAAATACCGACTCTTAAACACACCCACACACTCCCCCTACATCTCGATTTTGGTTTCGGAATTTACCGAATCGGTAAAATTACCGATTCGGAAAAGTTACCGATACGGTAACATTACCGATTCGGTATTATTACCTAATCGGTAATTTTACCGATTCGGTAAATTCCGAAACCAAAACTTGTCCCCCTACATACCAATAGCCAATATACCGGTCGGTAACGGTATAATTACCGAAAATCGGCCGTTACCGACCGGTATTTGGCTACCTACATGAGGCCCCAAATCCCCAGGTGGAAGCCACCACATGTCATACACCCTGTGAGCAGGAGAAAGAGGGAGACCTAAATGGTATCTCCTGAAAAGTGGCAGGCTTAGCCTCCAAATTTGAAGATTCTGGGTGGATCCAATTTATTTTAACATTTAATATTATCTGCATCCAGGAGACATGGGAAGTGGTTAATAAATTCTTCATTGAAGAAAATGAGACAATTCTCCTTCCTGCAGTGAGCTCCACGTCAGGCAAAACAAGGGGAGAATTAGCAGTTTTTATAGCCCTTAGGCTTGGGGGGTCTGTGAAGCTGGTGAACTGGGATTCTAAAGTGGCACAAGGTCTCAAATTAGTGGTAAGGAGAGCGATGAGGCTAACAGTAATTTATTTTTATAATGCCAAAAGAAACAAGCAGTACCGCTCTAGTCTGATGGAGTTAAGTGGCCTTATGGAAACGCTACTGGGAGGTGGTCTCCCCAGGAGAATATTATGTTGTTAGGAGATTTTAATTGCCACTTATGTCCTAATATGGGTCAGTCTTTGCGAGAATCCCACATATGCAGGGAAATTGAAGGACTGCACATGGAGCACTCTTCAGATGGTCACGAACTAAATGCGATCTTAGATACCTTTGGGCTAATATCCACAATTGATAAGGCGCCTAAACCCCCAAACTGCATTCAACCGTCATCTTTAAAAGGGAGAGGCTGTGCAACAACTATTGATTTTTTTATTGTTTCTGCATTCTTGGAATGCTGCATATCTTCTTTTAATATTGTATGTAGCCCTTTTAGTGACCACAACCTGCTGGTCTTGTCACTTGTGACGCAGGGTATTCAGGTAGCGCCAGATGGCAGGAACATGGGTACACTAGCAGTCACAGATCAGGGAAGGCACTTATGTTGGTCACTGGTGGATATTAATGTGTTTAACCATTCACTTTTTAAATTACGGCAACAGTAATAAAGTGTTTAAACATGTCATCCTCAGAAGAAGAAATAGTTAGCTCATTTATTGGTATTGATCAGTTGGTGGCAAGTTTGTTAACCGCTCCAGGAGCGTCTAATTGTTTGGATAAGCCAAGAGGGTTTGACAGTGAGTGTTGCAGGTGTACAGGAACCTCAAACTAGCCCTGAAACAGTCTCTTCGTAATAGACCCTGGGTGGTCAGTTGTAAGCAGAAGTATAAAAGGAACAGAATAGACAGAGATAGCGCACTCGTGCTGTGTAACAAGGTAATCCTGAGTTAATTAAACTCGTGGGTGCAAGCGTGTAACTCCCCCTGAGTAGGGATGAAGTCTGGTTAAAGCACGTTCTGGATGAGAGCGCGTTACTTGTGTTGCAGAAGTATAAAAGGGCCACCAACGAACAGAGGAGAAAGTTACAAAAACAAGCTTGGGAGGAGTTGCTACAAGCTAGCGATTTAAAAGAGAGCATTTTTTTCTGGAAGGTCATTAACAGTCCCTGTTTTTCCGAACCAGATATGCCGAACTTACGTCATCATATTAATCCTGACCAATGGAAGGCTCACTTCCAGACTGTTTACAATTTTGGTCATGCAGAGGGAGCTATTAATGACTCACAGCGCCTGCCCTGTAATGTCCCTATTAAGTTCCTTCTTGATGATGCTAGGTTAGGCATAGAGGGACTGTCTCGGAATAAGGTCCCAGGACTGGACGGGATCCCACCAAACCTGTTCCTGAACAATATTGAGGTGTGGGCCCCTGTTCTGACAAGGGTATTAAATGCTGCAGTTTCGGCAGCTATGCCACTTTCATGGACCACTGCCACTATTGTGCTGATTTTTAAAAAGAAAGGTAGCGACAACCTGTATTGTTATTTGACAATCTCTCTTATTGACTCGATGGTGAAGGTTCTGGGAATGGTGTTAATAAATAGGCTTGCTGAGTGGGTAGATAATAATCACATTTTACCTGAGGTACAATATGGCTTTCGTACAGGTAAATCTACAGTAGACCAGTGTCCCTTGCTATTTAGACTTTTTTTAAATGATGCAGCAGATTATTTGATGCAATAGCCCATAGAAATCCCCACTGTAACTGGGAAGCAGCTTCCAATATTATTATACACTGATGACGCGCTACTGATGGCATGAACAGAAAATGCCACCCATAGGTTATTAACGCGCTTTGTGAAGTACTGCAACAAGAGGTCTTTGACCACTAATGGTAGAGTATGGTATTGAGGCAAATGCCTTCTGTTGAAGATATACTATACTGTATTATACTATTTGAGAATCTGATTCTCAGAGAATTTGCGATAGGGCATTCGAATTCAGAAGGCTATGCACGTTTTGAGACAATTGGCTGGAGGAGTACTAAGATTTAGGCATTAGGCTGGTGCCAGAAGTATCAGTGTTATTTTGCAAATATATAAACAAATGGTAGTGGCGGCTGCACTGTATGGTGCAGAACTATGGGGGTTTGTGAACGTTTGCCCACTCCAAGTAGTTGAAAATAATTTCCTCCAAACATTCCTGGGGCTTGGACCAGGTAACCCTCTGGCGGCTTTGTATGTGGAGCTCAATTTTACCCCAATATCAGAAATCATCGCACTCAGGCCAATTCTTTATTGGGTTAGACTAGTAAGAAACCTTAAGGCCGCAGTTTACTTAGAAACCCTAGAAGAAGTCACAGCCAGCTGCACTTGTCGGGGCCATACATGGTCATGGGGAGAAGTTGTTGCCTAATGGTCTAGGGCGGTCGATCTCAAATCTAGGGAACCATGTCACAGCAATGATGTTCAACATTCTGTGATTCTGGGCAAATCCCTTAATGACGATGTGTGTAACAATAATTAATGTGTCCTTGTGTAATGTAACTGGTGCTCATGTAAAGCGCTCTGATAGCTGATACCATCGGGTCAAGTTTGCGCAAAAAAACAACTCTGGAAAAATAAAAAAATAACATGTTCGAAAATTATAAAGGAGCTACAGTTGGAGTCCTTGTGGGAAGCTTCCAGTCGAATTAGACAGGCTACTGCAGATTTGATTAAAGAACAGTATGATGAATGCACACAGATAAAAAAACGTCAGGAGTTGAAACCAAGGTCTTTCATGAGCAATTATTTCAGTAACCTCTCGTGTCAAGAATATCTGGACATGTGGTACCCTGAATTGAAGTAAACACTGTACCTAAAATTCTGGCTGGTTATCCTCTCGACCAGGGATTTTTTTATATGTATACATATACTCAATGGTAGATACGACCGCTGTTATTGTAGCTTTGGTATTCTGGACAATCTAACCCATTTTATTCTGTTTTGTACAAAATATGTAGCCGGACAGGAGAGGTCGCTCCACCCCCTTTCTAAATACTATGTGGTCAGATGTGCTAAACCAGCAATGGCGTTTTGTATTAAACCAGATGATATGTACATGGTCACCTCCATAGCGTCATATTTATGGTTTACGTGGCTTTGCCTGAGAGAGTTGCCTTCCACTCTAGGTACATGTTTAAGTAGGTAGGCTCTGCAAACTCGGTTGTTTCCCATGATGGAACACACTGCTATCATTTGTAAAAATGGCACAATTTTGTACCATTTTTATGCACTGCACTTCTTCTCCCTAGGTGGGTTGGCAGATTGTCTACATGTGGAAAGAAAATAATTCCCAAATGATCTTATGCTTTTTAACTGACAGTGATGCATACATATTTCTCTCACTTAGGATGCTGCCTCTGATGGTAATGCACACCTTTTCACTGCACTGCACTGGTACTTTACTGTATCCGAAGAATTTATATGTTTTTTTAGATTGAATGCCTTTGATGGAACAGCATATTTTTAGCATCTCATTGTACTTGCAATGAATTTATTGATAGATTGCCGTGCACATGCTTTTATTGTGTTGTTTTTATATTGCATGTTTTTAAAGTATTGTAAGACTGTAAGCTGAAACAATGAGTAAATAAATATACATAGATTTGGTAAAGGGTTGCATGAGTTCTGGTTTGAAGGGGGGCTCCTCTGGTAGTTCGGAATGAGCTGTTCCCATGAAGTGCAGGGTCAATACTGATTTACATAAGGTGATCTTCATCCTAAAGTGGTATTGGTGGATGAAAAACGAAGGGTTGGAATGCTTACCAGAGTGATTAATGGTGGTTTAGACAATTTATGAGCATTCCTATCATCTTTTGTGTGCTAGATAATATCACTACCCACATTTATTGGATCTAATTTTAGCTGCAATAGGACTGGAAATGCAGAATTGCATGTGCTATTACCTATTGAATTTCCCTATATGTTTGGCTTCCTACTGTAAACCGGTGTCCACAAAAGCATTGATCGGGATTATTTAGCATTATGGATAATTCAGAGTTGCTGTAGTGAAGCATTTTCCCCCAATTTTTTTTTATCCATCTCTAATTTAAATTCATTGAAGCTGTCATTATCAGTTGATGTATGATCATTACAAAGTGAAAATCATAACAAACCACAGCTAAATTGTTTGTTCAAGTTATCACATGCTTTAGAAAACACTATGAACATTATACATGTCTGTGAGTGACAGAGCAAAATGGATTGATGATATATTAATATTTTTGTGAATCAGACTTCTGTGCAAAAAGTTAGGGAGTAACTGTGGTTAGACATTTTTTACCCGTCACTATTTTTTAATCTGAGTGATTAGTTTTCTCTGGAAACTATTTTGCAATCTACATAATTTTCCTCTAGATGAATTAGGAATGTTGTCTACTTTTCAGCTATTTACACCTCGGGTGTGATGTTCCATGAGTTTCACACCTAATTTCTCCACCAATTGAAAGTTAGGATGAAGCACACAAATTTCAAATTCTGATGGTTTTCTTAGCCTACCTAGTAATTCAGATAGCAACTGGCTTCTTCCTTGGGAACTGGGACAAAGAGGCTCATTAGGATGGCGTAACGACCGCCAGCGCCGGGCCGGCAGTAGCGATCGTTACGCCATCCTTTAATGAAATACCCCTACCATATTATGATGGTGGTGGGTATTGTGGCAGACGCAAAGTCCGTCCGCTGCTTTTCTGCCGGTCGGAAATTGCTACGATTGCCAGCCGGGCGGAGCTGGGCCGGTAATATGGTGGCGATGCCTAGAAGGCACCGCCAGCCATATTATGATGTGGGTTGTTTAAAGGCCTTTCCATGGCAGCGATGCCGCCATGGAAAGGCGGGCAGGGATTGGCTTTGGGGGCCCGTTGCGGGCCCCCATGGGTGGGTGCACTTGGGGGGCACCCATGGTACCCCCCTGCAGTTCCCTGCACCAAGTGGCAGGCACCGCATGGTGCCTGCCACGTGGTGCAGGGAAATGCTGTACATGCCCTTTTACCATTGCGGACGGTCATGCAGCCAGCTGCACCATCCGCAATGGTAAGATGCCAGTATGTGCCCGCCAGCATGGCGAGCACATCCTAATTGGCCCGGTGGGACCACTGCACGTCTGGCGGTCGGTCCCATCACTGTTATGATGGCGGGTGGACTGATGTCCGCCCACCATCATAATGAGCCCCAAAGTTCCTTCCTTTCACTTAACATTTTTAAAGCTTTGCAAGGTTTGTGTTTTGTGAAGCTTGAAACTTTGCAAATAACAAAAAAAAGGGGCTGCAGCATTAGTGGCCCTGATGGGTAACAGGCAACAAGAAGCATGTAGAAATCACACTCTCTATGGTGTGGGACCGCCAGCATTGGGCAACTACCAGTGTGAGGCTGCTTAGCAACAGTTATTTATTTACTGCCCTTAATGGTAACAATGACTGGAAGTAGGAAAACGGTTACTGTCCAGCAGTCAGCATGTCCCCTTGGTACACAACTATTATGATGCAGTAAATTATTCTTCATCGTTAGAAGTCCTGGATTTCTTGCCTGCAACATTTAGCTGAAGGAAATTACCTATCGTGGAGATTTGGATCTGCAGTATACCATCCGATGTTTACATTTTGACTGACAGCCTGCCACTGTCATGAAGATCAAAGTTGCCTGAATTTACAGGAAAATCTTTAAAGTAGCTCATCCCAGTCTTGATATCAATGAAATAAGATGAAAAACATTTGTAGTAGAATTATCCTGGCATTAAAATGTTTGCTATCATATTGTTTTAGTGGTCAGATCCTCCCACTCCCATAGAAACCTGCTCTAGATCCTGATGACCTCGCCAACTACTGGCCCATAACTTGCCTACCATTTATCGGCAAGATCATTGAAAAAGCAGGCTATGCTCAACTCCAAGATCACATCAACGCTAACCATCCCATGCATGCCTACCAGTTTGACTCTTGATCACAGGTGAAGATGACCCCTGCCCCCTGATATTGCACATCCTCTCAGGTGCCTCTGATGCAGTCAAATATCCCATGCTTATATACAGTCTCAAGGCACACAAATGGGCATTCACTGACAATGTCCTTCACTAGTTCTCCTCCTGCTTTTCTAACTGATACCAGTTGTGTTACATGGGCACCTCACCCCTCAAAATCCCTAGCACATGCTGAGTCCCCCAGTGGTCTTTACTGTTTCCCATCATCTTCAACATTTACATGAAGCCACTTGGTGCTCTACTCACAGATAACATCATCAAGATTCACCAATAGGCTGATGATACACAGATTTACTTGAAAGTGTCTTCTTCTTCAGACATTCAGAGCCTGTAACACAGTGTGCACATCATCCAGACCTGGATGTCCAGAATGTACCTGAAGCTCAACCAAATCTAGACAAAATTCCTTTTATTTGCCTGGACAAATATATAAGATCCATTACAAATCTTGGTCTGTGACATGAACCTTGACAATTTCCAACCCTAACATTCAACAAATGCCAGTTCACTTTGATCTACCCTGAACACCCACCTTACCCCCAAGAAACATGTTGCCAAAAAAACAAAGACAGCCTGGTACCAGCTCTCTCTTCTAAAAAAAAGTCAAATCATTTCTTCCAAAAAGCAACTTTAGAACTGCCATTTAAGCCCTGGAACTCTGGCATCTGGATGGTGGTAACGTCCTACTTAATGGCCTTCCAGACTCTACACTGAATCCTGCTTCCTAAAGAAGGGAGCGCTTCCACGTATTGAAGGAAGATGATCACATCACTCCCAACCTGATAGAACTCCATTTCCTCCTCTTACCAGCCTGCATCATCTTAAAAATTATCTGCATAATTTACAAAGCTAGCACAACTGGCACACCCTATCCTCTTAAAGACAAACGCACCATCTCAGATGTTTCTCGGCACACTGGTAGACACAACACCGTTAGACTGCAGACTAAGAAGTGTAACAAGAGAAAACAAGACAGCAGGCCTTTTCCATCTATGCATGCAGCCAGGATCTGGAAAAACATCCCTGTATCCATCAAAACCCAATGCTGCTCCAATCTACAAAAGTGGTTAAGGTTCACTTCTGTAAAGAACACGACATTACAATGCATTAACTGTCCACAACTCAGCTAGCCTCTGCTATTACTCACCAAGTATAGGCTTGCATTTGACCATGTACAGGGCTGGGCTGCCTTTTGACTATGTTTGCACTATAGAAATACAAATATACATACATGTGTTAGCCCCTTTGCCCCCAGAATGTTTTTTAAAGTAATTCTACATCTATAAGGGGATCTCTAACCCTGACAGAGGTTTTCCCTGTTTTCAAAGCACCAAAGGAATTGGAGCTTTTGCTCATAAGCTCTGGAGTGCAGGGACATATGTTGCTTGATTATAAAGCTGCAGTTGTAGATAGTAAAAGTAAAAGAATGATTCTGCTACGTTGTTCAAGACAATGCTTTATTGATCATGGTGACAATGTCAGGTTTGTACAGTACAAGGAATACGTTTGAATGTTACTCCCCCCTTTGACCTCCCTGGTGGGTTAAAGCTTGTGTCACTTATTGGTACCATGCCGATTAATTTTAATGGTGCTGCAATGGTGAATATAAAATATTGCTGCTTTTACTAATGTGGTGACAACCTAACAAAGCCAGTAGGTCTGCATTATTGATAACGACCCCCTTTATGTTTTGATAGTGCATCTAGTAAAGGTGGTGAGATATTGTGGTCATGAGGTTGAGGACCCACTAGGGGTTTAACGTGATATGAGGTTATCATCAAAGGTATTCCCATCTTCCTGATTGTATACATTGGGAATTAGGGCATAGTATTTATGAGTCTATGTGAAATAAAGGTACCTTTCCTTTTTATAAGAAAAGGCACTGCCTGGACAATGATTTGTTTATTGTTGTTGTTGTGTTCCAGTGAGCTAGAGTTAGAAGCCCACACCACCTCCGCTGACTGTGCCTTGAACTGCTCTGGTTTGCTACCCTGAAAGTGTCAATCGCTACAATGGGATATTTGGTTCCCAGTAAAGAGCAATTTGTGAATTTATTTCTTGAGGAGGACTCACATCATTCTCAACTAATAACCCACTTTCTTACACTACTATTTTGCTTCATCATTTCTAAAGGGATCTCTATAAGTCTATACCCCTTTGCCCACAAAGTTACAAAGCAGAAGGTGGTTGAAACAGTGTCAGAAAAATTGAGTTTGTAAACTAAAAACCATACAATATATCACATATTTGTTAGCATTACCATTCAAACAGTTGGTTTGCTTTTCTAAGCCCTATGCCTATTCCACACATGCTATTGTAATAAAGGCAGTCATGTTTACGTACAATTAGACCTGCCTTGCATGTAATTTGCATCATCATATGAAAGCTCTGTGACACATGACAGAGGGGAAGAATACTGAAGAACTTTGCTACTGCTCAAATGGATATTTTTAAGAACAATGGTCCCTAGAGAAACAAGAGTAAAATGAGGGGAAATTAATATAGACCCAGTTAGTACTATATTTGTATAACTTGTCCAGCCAGACAGATGTCAGATATTTAATATTTTAAATTCGAATAGGAACAATACAGGCAAGACAATTTGTAAGTGGGACACAAGCCTGCATCCAACTAAACCTAGAGGGACAAACAATGAAGAACACAATAGGCTCAATGAAAGCTGTAGGTTTGTTAAACACACAATTTTCAATGTAACAAACAAATTGCAAGAGAACACCTTTACACATTAAATGTCAATTTAGAGCAGTGTATAAGGTGTATCAGTTGTCGACTGCGTTTCGATCTATACATACAATAAATGGTTCATCATGGAACTGAGGGCATGAATGGTGAACAGCCAGACCTGAAGGAGGAAAAATAGAGGAGCTGTAGTAAGGGGGGAAGAGGTAGTTAAAATAGATGCCAGAGAATGATCAAGCAGGTGCTTATCGAGAAAAATACAATCAGAGGTGTAGGGGAACTGGACCGCTTAGAGCGTCAAACGTAATGGCGCAGTTTTAGTGAGACCTGTACAAACAAGAATAATAAGGAAAAAGTAAGGAGCGTAAAGAGTAATCGTTCTGAAATAGAAATTTGTGAGTGAAGGAAAAGAGGGCTTACCATCCAGTGATGGGAAGGGGAAGACGCGATGGCTTGAGTATCCCAATGGGGGAGGGAGCTGCAGCCGCGTGCTCCTAATTCCAGATATAGTGTTGTGCTGTAAGGAAAGAATGAGGTCAGGTCTGAAGAATGGTATCTTCAAGCATAGTGGTAGGATTTGGGAGGGAGATAGCGCTTACCTAGGTCCATGTTCCTGGGTTGCAGACAGTAAGTGCCGGCTTCCGAGATGCGGGAAAGAGAGCCCTTAGCCAGCTGGGTTTTTATGGTGTGTGTAGGATTTAGGAGTGAGAGAGCGCTTACCTAGGTCCGTGTTCCTGGGTTGCAGACAGTAAGTGCCGGCTTCCGAGATGTAGGAAAGAGAGCCCTTAGCCAGGTGGGTTTTTATGGTGTGTGGTGAAGCACGATTGGGTAGAAATGATCATGTGGTCTCTGGATAGAGATGAAAGAGGGACAAGGGTTTTGTGGTTGTGTGCTGAGGCGCTATTGGGTAAAAATGGTCATGTGGTCTCTGGATAGAGATGAACAAGGGACAAGGGAAAGTAAGAATGGTGTCAGTCATCTTAAGCTGGTAAGGAAGTGTCAGAGTGGTAGAGTGTTGAATGCAACTCTGAGAGCGAGAGCATGTAGAAAAAATAGATCACGGAGGTGAGAATAAAAGAGAAAGAAAAGTGAAAAACGGGGAGCCAATTTGGTGAAATTCTATACAGTTTCCAGTGTATGGCGCTTACATAACAAAAAGGTCAGAGCCAAGTACAATCGTCCAATGGCAGGTAGAACGATGCCAATGCCTCCAGTTAAATCCATAAATTCCGAATGGATTAAAAAAAGGACAGTAGAGGGTAGGTGGGACAAAAACATGTAAGCAATAAATGAGCATGACCACAGTGCTATGTATACATTGGTGTGAAGATGGTAATACTTGCATCAAAGGTTCCAGATAATGTACAATTAAACCACAATTACAGTATACTTTATATACGTGTGGTCCAATCTTCAAGCCGGTTCAGACTTGTGTGTATGCTGGTAGTCTTCAGCATCCATTTTAATTCTTCCTTGTTGAGTAGTTTGGAAATGTCCCAACCTCTCGGTTTAACCACACTGATGACAGTCCAGCATATGTCTTTGTCAGTGTGTCCGGTTTCCTCAAAATTTTCAACGAGGGGAGCATTTTGTGTCTTACAACGTACTCTGCGACGGTGTTGGCAGATCCTGATGTGTATCTTTTGGGTGGTTTGCCCTATGTAGATTTTATTACATGGACATAAAATAGCATAAACAACATTGTATGAATTGCAATTAGAGACCAATTTTAGTTTGATTTTAGTATTTTCAAAAACAAATTCTTTACATTCCATAGTGAAGTCGCATACACTGCAGTTACCACACTTAGCGTGCCCAGTAAGGGATGCAAGCCCCCAGTAATCATTGAGGGTGCTCGAGGATTTGGCATTGGGGAAGGCTGCATGTACGTGATGGTCTTTAATATTTTTGTTCTTTTTGAAAGTGAACATCGGACGTTCAAGATTAAGTGTGCCAGCATTCAAGACCCCCCAATTCTTAATGATGGTTTTGCGTATGATGTTAGAGACCAGGGAAAAGGTTGTGACGCAGACTAGGTGATTTTGGGAGGGTTCAAGAAGGACGTCTCAAGGACAATACCAGTCTCTTTTCATGGCATTGCGGACTTGCCTACGTGGATACCCTCTACTTGTTAGTTTGCTATTCAGCACCATAGCCTCATGGAAATAATCTTCTTTGAGTGAGCAGTTCCTCATAATCCGGAGGAACTGAGAGTAAGGTAAAGAGTCTCTGAGTGTGAGGGGATGGTGGCTGTCATATCTTAATAAAGTGTTGCGCTCAGTAGGTTTGCGGAAACGGCTGGTGATTAGTACCCCTACTTTATGGAGGATATTGAGATCAAGGAATGGAATGGAAGCTTTGTCGTACGTCAATGTAAATTTGAGGCCCTCACAATTAGCTCAACTAACTATAACAGGCTAATTTCTATGGTTTTATATGAGTCCAATGTCCAAGTAACTATAACGTCCCTGAAACCTATGGTTTTTTCAGAGAATTTCCAAGGTTTTTTAAATGCTAATTTCTAACTATAACGTGCCTGAAACCTATGGTTTTTTCAGTGAATTTCTAAGGTTTTTTAAATGCTAATTTCTAATTATAATGTTCATAAAACCTATGTTTTTCTCAGTAATTTTGAAAAATTGTTTTTATATTTTTTTATTTATTATTTAATGTCTTCTTGTTTTTAAAATATTAAACAACTACATACAGTATGAAAGGGAGCCCAGCCCAGAGCCACATCTGAAGACCAACACATGTCATAGACCTACTGATGAAGCAGCTCTGACACCCAAGAACGCCACAACACCCACCACCACCCTCAAGACCCACCCCCTACCACCGAGGCAGCACAGAACACGACAGCAAACTTTCCAAAAACGGCATGGCCCCTCAGCCACACAATAGCTGAATATTGGGACAAGTGTGAACAAACTATATGTGAAGGAAGAAATTCACCCATGAATAACAATGCACACAACGCAAAGTGTAGCGGTGATGTGCTGGACACATCTCAGTAAGCAGAACACACACCTCTCCATGTGCACAAATACTACTGATGCTTGTAGTGTTGTGGACAGTGGACCCAACCATGTTACACTAGGGACGATCTCAGTCATGTAGCTGTTTTGTCCCCCCTGTAAGCATAAGGGTAACCAGAGTGGGCTGGTCCGACGTATGCCACTTCAGCGTAGGAGTGTGAATAAATAGGCCGGGGCACTGGGCGTGGTTCACTTGTGAACTATGAAGACCAACGACTGTGCCAGAGCGGCGGGCCTCACCCTGCCACGAGGCTGCCGCCATGACCGCGGCTCTCCTCAACACAGGCCCCCTGTGAACCCATCGGCACAGCACCGCAGACTTATGTCTGTACAGGCTACTGTCTTCGATCTACACTGCGGACAGCAGGCCTCACAATTCAGATGGAGTAGCGATTACAGATTACGCAGCGCAGTATGCAAGATACATTGCTCCCAGTGCGGCCCTCTAAGACCAAGTATCATCGCAGGGTGCGCCCACGCTGAGTACTTCAGATGCTACTAACTCAGTGCACCACAAGTCATCACCATGTGGCCTTACTGGGGCAGAATTCAATAGACAAAAGACATTGGTCCGAGTGCGGCCCCCCCGGCCCCCCGGACATCATCGCAGGGTACGTACACTCTGAGCGCCAAAGGTACGTTGCCTTACTGAGGCAGAATTCAATAGACAAAAGACATTGCTCCGAATGCAGCCATCCCGGACAATGCATCATCGCAGGGTACGTACATGCATAAGTCATCGCAAGGAAGAGTGAAGAGTTTTATGTCAGCAGTGAGGCATACTATCACTCGAAATTCACCCAAAAATACATATAATATAAAAAGAACAGAAGAATCAAACTACATTAATGATTACAATCCAGTAATTTTGAAGATGTGGAATACAAATATGGACATACAATATGTTGCAGATAACTCAATTCCTGTTCCTCGCATACTATCCAAATAGAAGTCCATACCCGGAAAACATATGTCTATATGAAATATTGCAACATTATAGGTTCTTACAGAGAAAATAAATTAAGTGAAATATGCTGTAATTGGATCTGATGGATGTTTCTTAAAGAATGCCAAAGGAAATTTGATTAATCACAGGAAATTAAGTTGTGTTACTCCAGATAAGAGAGAGTTTTTCTATTTAGCTCTTCTCCAACTCTTCAAACCTTGGAGTACGGAAATGGAATTACTTGGAGATTTTGACTGCTATGAAGATTCTTTCAAAGCATGTAAAGACATTGCTACCAGTGAGGCCCGCCCAGACCACGCATCATCGCAGGGTGTGCACACGCTGAGTGCTTCAGGTGCCACTAACTCACTTCACAACAAATCATCGCCACGTGGACTTATTCAGGCAGAATTCAACGCAAGCCGCAACACATGGTGCCACTAACCCTGTTCAACACAAGCCGGTGACACGTGGTACCACTAACCCTGTTCAACACAAGCCGAACAATCCCACATGTGTAACTGTGTCCTGAGTCCTGAATGGCAGTGACCCCAAGTCTGTGGCAGCGACCACAGCAGCATACTCACTTTGCTCACTTAGGCATATTTCCATTTGCAAGGCCGGCGGCACGTGGTGCCACTAACCCTGTTCAACACAAGCCGATCCCACAGGTGTAACTGTGTCCTGAGTCCTAAATGGCACTGATCCCAAGTCTGTGGCAGTGACCACAGCAGCATACTCCCTTCGATCAGTTAGGCATATTTCCATATGCAAGGCCAGCGGCACGTGGTGCCACTAACCCTGTTCAACACAAGCCGAACAATCCCACATGTGTAACTGTGTCCTGAGTCCTGAATGGCAGTGACCCCAAGTCTGTGGCAGCGACCACAGCAGCATACTCACTTTGCTCACTTAGGCATATTTCCATTTGCAAGGCCGGCGGCACGTGGTGCCACTAACCCTGTTCAACACAAGCCGATCCCACAGGTGTAACTGTGTCCTGAGTCCTAAATGGCACTGATCCCAAGTCTGTGGCAGTGACCACAGCAGCATACTCCCTTCGATCAGTTAGGCATATTTCCATATGCAAGGCCAGCGGCACGTGGTGCCACTAACCCTGTTCAACACAAGCCGATCCCACATGTGTAACTGCGTCCTGACTCCTGAATGGCAGTGACCCCAAGTCCGTGGCATCAACCACAGAAGCATACTCCCTTTGCTCAGTTAGGCATATTTCCACATGCAAGGCCGGCGACACGTGGTGCCACTTACCCTATTCAACACAAGCCGATCCCACATGTGTAACTGTGTCCTGAATCCTAAATGGCACTGACACCAAGTCTGTGGCAGCGACCACAGCAGCATACTCCCTTTGATCAGTTAGGCATATTTCCATATGCAAGGCCAACGGCACGTGGTGCCACTAACCCAGATCAACACAAGCCGATCCCACATGTGTAACTGTGTCCTGAGTCCTGAATGGCAGTGACCCCAAGTCCATGGCAGCAATCACAGCACTAGACTCCCTCTGATTAGTTAGGCATATTTCCATATGCAAGGCCGGCGACACGTGGTGCCACTAGCCCTGTTCAACACAAGCCTATCCCACATGTGTAACTGTGTCCTGAGTCCTGAATGGCAGTGACCCCAAGACCGTGGCAGCGACCACAGCAGCATACTCCCTTTGCTCACTTAGGCATATTTCCATATGCAAGGCCGTCGACCCGTGGGGCTACTAACCCTGTTCAACACAAGCCGATCCCTCATGTGTAACTTTGTCCTGAGTCCTGAATGGCACTGATTCCAAGTCCGTGGCAGCGACCACAGCAGCATACTCCCTTTGATCAGTTAGGCATATTTCCATATGCAAGGCCAGCGGCACATGGTGCCACTAACCCTGTTCAACACAAGCCGATCCCACATGTGTAACTGTGTCCTGAGTAGGGGTGGGCGGAATTTGTGTAATCGCGTTACGCAAATCTCCGCGAACATGCAGAAATTCCGCGAACACACAGAATTGCTTGTTCGCGATGCTTTTTTCCTGTTCACAGTTGCTGTTTGCGTGCTCGGGGAGAAATATCTCGCGAACACGCATTTTGAGAACGCGAACAAGAAAAAAATTTGCAAAGTCGCGGAAAGCAGAATTTTGGGCAGTTTCGCGTTCTCCGCGGAACGCGAAATTACTGAAATTCCGCAAATTCCGCAAGCGGAACGGAATTTACCGCCCAGGCCTAGTCCTGAGTCCTGAATGGCAGTGACCCGAAGTCCGTGGCAGCGACCACAGCAGCATACTTCCTTTGATCAGTTAGGCATATTTCCATATGCAAGGCCAGTGGCACGTGGTACCACTAACCTTGTTTAACACAAGCCGATCCCACACGTGTAACTGTGTCCTGAGTCCTAAATGGCACTGACCCCAAGTCTGTGGCAGCGACCACAGCAGCATACTTCCTTTGATCAGTTAGGCATATTTCCATATGCAAGGCCAGCGGCCCGTGGTGCCACTAACCCTGATCAACACAAGCCGATCCCACATGTGTAACTGTGTCCTGAGTCCTGAATGGCAGTGACCCCAAGTCCGTGGCAGCAACCACAGCAGCATACTCCCTTTGCTCAGTTAGGCATATTTCCATATGCAAGACTGGCGACACGTAGTGCCACTAACCCTGTTCAACACAAGCCGATTCCACATGTGTAACTATGTCCTGACTCCTGAATGGCAGTGACCCCGAATCCGTGGCAGCAACCACAGCAGCATACTCCCTTTGATCAGTGAGGCATATTTCCATATGCAAGGCCGGCGACACGTGGTGCCACTAACCCTGTTCAACACAAGCCGATCCCACATGTGTAACTGCGTCCTGAGTACTGAATAGCAGTGAGCCCAAGTACGTGGCAGCGACCACAGCAGCATACTCCCTTTGATTAGTTACACGTATTTCCACATGCAAGTCCGGTGACACGTGGTGCCACTAAACCTGTTCAACACAAGCCGATCCCACATGTGTAACTGTGTCCTTAATCCTGAATGACAGTGACCCCAAGTCCGTGGCAGCGTCCACCAACCTATGCATGTGGCTGTGGGCCCTTGCTCACCGCTACCTCTAGCCTACACTGCGGTCAGGAGGACTCACAATTCAGATACAGTCACGATTGCAGATGACGCAGTAGGCAAGAGACATAGCTCCCACTGCGTTCCATCCGCACCAAGCAGCATCACAGGCTCATACACTTGGATAGCTTATTCTATACATATTTCATCTTTTCATGATAAGCCTACACTGCGGTCAGTAGGGCTCACAATTAAAATTAAATCTTGATTAGTTAATTACAGAGTCCACTAGGCAAGTAACAATCACAGGCCTAAAACCTACATAATATCTTTTTAGTATCCTTGCTTCAAGAACTTTTTTTATATCAGTTATACCTTTAGTACAATCAACAAATTCATCTTCAAGTGCAAACAAACACTCAACAACAGTCTACACTGTGAGCAACAGAGCTCGCGATTTGAAATTTTGATACGTGGTGCCACTAACCCTGTTCAACACAAGCCGCGACACGTGGTTCCACTAACCCTGTTCAACACAAGCCGATCCCACATGTGCAACTGTGTCGTCAGTCCTGAATGGCAGTGACCCCAAGTCTGTGGCAGCGACCACAGCACCAGACTCCCTTCGATCTGTTTGGCATATTTCCATATGCAAGGCTGGTGACACAAGGTGCCACTAACCCTATTTAGCACAAGCCAGCGACACGTGGTGCCACTAACCCTCTTCAACACAAGCCAATCTCACATGTGGAACTGTGTCCTGAGTCCTGAATGGCAGTGTCCCCTACTTCGTGGCAGCGACCACAGCACGAGACTGCCTTTAGTTTTATTTGTTGTTGCTGTCTTTAAATAAAATGTTTCATATGTAAACCTATACAAGACTAAGATTTTTATTTGTCCAACCGCACAGGGACACTTCTGGGCCCAAGAAGGTTGCTGGGGGTATGTTGGTAATGTGGGAAGAGGGTGCGTTACCTGCTGATGAGGGGAGAGGCAGCGTGAAAGGGGTATCTCTCACAGAAAGAACTCCGATATGTTTTCAGAAATGCCTCAGACAGATGCCAGCTGACGGACTGATTCACAAAATGGTTTTTCAATGCTTATGTAGTGTGAGTTATGAACAGTTCGCACCCAAACTCACAGAGGGACAACTGCGGCCCGTCCGCTCGACTCACAGACGCAGTACTACGAGCCGTCCGCTCCCAAAGGAACAGCACCGTGGTAGTTCGCAGAGGTACAGGCACAGTAGCGTACTAGCTCCCAAAGTTAGAGAGTTACGAGCCGACGGACTGGCTTTTAACAGCATAGATGCGAAGTGATGATGTTGGGCAGAGGCAGCGTGAAAGAGTTATCTTGCAGAAACAGAGCTCCGGTATATTAATTTGCCCCTGAGACCTTTCTTTTATATTTTCACTCAATGCGAGAAAGCCCGCTTTCTGGACCAAGACCTTGCTCCCTGCCAAATTTGGCGTAATTCTGTTCAGCAGTTTGACCTGTAGCCTTGTCTAAAGTTTCCTATTGAAATTCCATTGAGAAAACACGTTTTCACACCCCCACATACGATTTGATTTGATTTGATTGATTTGATTAAGAACTTATAAAGCGCACGTGTGCCCATGGGCGTCTTGGCGCTGAACAGAGATAGTGACTACCTGAAGAAGATGTCAGTGGCCTAGTTTACATGGACGAGAACATCCATGTTTTTACCTCTTTCCTGAATGACAGAATGGAGGGGCTGTTTTTAATTGCGATAGGAAGGAGATTCCAAGCCCTTGCTGCATGTAATAGGAAGCTTCTCCCTCCCCATCTAACCTGCTTGTATCTGACTGTTTGAATCAATTTTGATTGACTTGAGCGCAGGGTCCTAATGGGCTCGTATAGTTGCAGGTGGTCTCTCAGAAACTTAGATCCGACCCCTTGCAAGGCCTTGTAAGTTAGGCAGACAGATTTAAACTTTATTCTTTTCTCTATTGGTAGCCAATGTAAGGATCTCAGTTTATGTGTGATTGGCTCTGATCTGGGAACATCAAGGATCAATCTTGCTGCAGCGTTTTGTAGACGCTGCAGTTTGGCTAGATGTTGGGCCTGGATTCCAGCAAATAGGGCATTTCCATAATCGAGCCTTGATAGAGCAAGTGAGGTTACCACCGTTTTGCGGGCAGACATGGGGATGAAAGGCAAGAGTTTCCTAATTATTTTTAGGATATACCACATGGTGGATGCAAGTTTATTGGTATGTGCGTCAAAAGTCAACTTATTGTCCAGTATAAAGCCAAGATTTTTCACTTTGTTTACTGGACTTGGGCAATGGCCTAAGTTGTTCGGCCACCATTCCGGGGACCAGATTTCCATGTCTGTACCTAGCAACATAATTTCACTTTTGTCTCCGTTCAGCTTTAGACAGTTCCTCTGCATCCATTGATTAACTTGTTTCATACAGTCTTTGAATTTAACTGCTGTTTCCCTGGTGTCATTTTTAATTGACACCACTATTTGGGTGTCATCGGCGTACGAAACTGGCAGAAATCCACAGTTTCTAATGATGGCAGCTAGGGGCTTAACATAGAGATTAAAAAGAGTGGGGCTCAGAGAAGATCCCTGAGGCACTCCACATGGAGAGCTAAAAGATTGTGATTTTGCTTCCCCCAGCTCAACTGTGAATGTTCTGTTAGACAGATAGGAAGCAAGTAATGTTTTAGCTGATGAATGTATTCCGGCTTCTGTTAGGCGGGTGAGAAGAATGTCGTGATTGACCGTGTCGAAGGCCGCAGAGAGATCGAGTAGGATCAAGGCGGCCTTCCCTCCGGCATCTAGAATGTATCTGAGTTCTTCAACTGCCGTAATCAGTGCTGTTTCGGTTCCATGACCCTCTCGGAAGCCGAATTGCGAGTGGTCTAGGGCCTGAGTATCTGCAAGGAACGTAGACAGTTGTTTATTTAATAACTTTTCAAGAATTTTGGCTGAGAAAGGAATTCTTGCGATGGGTCTATAGTTTGCTGGAACTTGTGGGTCCAAATTAGGTTTTTTCAGGAGAGGCAGTACTGAGGTAGTTTTCCAGAGATCAGGGTATTGGCAGGATGTTATTATATGTGAGAATAGACTACCTAATTGCTCACTTATAAGCTCTGGGAAAAGATGCATGACCCTGGGAGGGCAGGGGTCCGTTAAAGTCCCTGATTTTATATTCTTGACGGTTTGAAGAATTTGTTCCACTGATGGTGGTGTGAAATGAAAGTGGATGTTATGATTTGAAGGTTGTGGGGACTTCTCGAAAGTGGTGTGCCGTTGTAGTGGTGTGTCCTTATCTGATAGTTTGAAGGATTCATAGACTGTAGTTACTTTGTCCACAAAGAATTGGCCCAAGGTATTACTAAATTCAGTGCTTATTACTGCCTGTTTATCATTATCAATATTTGTTAGTTTTTTCACAGTGGCAAAGAGTTCTTTGCTGCAGTTCTTTGCTTCGTTAATTTTAGTGACAAAATATTTGCTCTTTTCAGCAAGAATTAATTTTTTATAGGAGGCCAGGGAGGTTTTATAAATATCTTTCAGCAGTGGGTCATAATTGGTCCTCCATCTTCTCTCCGCCCTTCTACATAGTTGTTTTTGTGTTTTGAGGGCGTCTGAGAACCAAGGTTGGGAAGGGGTTTTTCGTCTGGATGTGATTTTTTTCTGAGGTACTAGATCATGAATTGCTGTCTTTATCCAGCTGGATATTTGATGTGTTGCGATATTGCTATCTGGTTCTAATTTTGGAATGGATAGTGTAAGCTGTTCATTTAGTTTTGTGGCATCTAGTTTGCTCCAATCAAGATAGGATGATCTGTTAGAGACAATGGCCGCTGTGTTACCAGAGTCTCCCGCGTTTATAGAGAAGATTACGACCTGACGCAGGCGTACTCGCTGTTGATGTGCAGGTCAGTGCTCTAGTTGTCAACATGTCACGGCCACTCCCTGAGGGCAGTTTTGCACACACACCACACCCATCTGGCACATGTGTCACAGGCCATGTGACCACGCAAATATAATGCATCAACAACGTCACATCCTTTATTGCCGGTGGTGACTGGATGGTGGACGCTCCATAGGTCTGAATGATAAAGAGTCCATGAAGAGTTGCGCAGAAGGTTAGTCGCACCCTGAGCTGCATTGCCGTCAGGGGCCTACTACCACGTGGCGTGGACTTGACTTGTACAGGGTTAGTGCCACCCGAAGCTGATGTGGCCATCAGGGGCCTACCACCACGTGGCGACAACTTGAGTTGCACAGGGTTAGTCGCACCCTAAGTTGTATGCCCGTCAGCAGCCTACCACCACGTGGTGCTGACTTGCGTTGCACAGGGTTAGCGGCCCCAAAAGCTGATGTGGTCTCCGCCATTGAGGACTCAGGACTCAGCGACATGTGGGAGATCTGCCGGGCCGCTGAGAAGCTGATGTGGTCTCCGCCATTCATGACTCAGGACTCAGCGACACCTGTGCGATCGGCTGGGCCGCGGAGCTTTGACGGGCACGTGGAGTGCCCACTGGTAGACACTCTGGTGGCAGCAGGTAATTATTTGGTCATGGCTGCGCAGGGGTGACTTGCGTTGCACAGGGTTAGCGGCCCCAAAAGCTGATGTGGTCTCCACCATTGAGGACTCAGGACTCAGCGGCATGTGTGAGATCTGCCGGGCTGATGTGGTCTCTGCCATTCATGACTCAGGACTCAGCGACACCTGTGCGATCGGCCGGGCCGCGGAGCTTTGACGGGCACGTGGAGTGCCCACTGGTAGACACTCCGGTGGCAGCAGGTAATTATTTGGTCATGGCTGCGCAGGGGTGGCAGTGTCTCTCTCTCTCTCTCTCTCTCACTTCCCTCTCTTCACTCTCTCTCTCACTCTCTTCCTTCCTTTCCTTCTATCTCTCTCTCTCTCTCTCTCTCTCTCTCTCTCTCCCTTCTCCCTTTCTCACTCCCTTTCTTTCCTTCACTCTCTTTTACTCTCTGGCTTTTTTTCCTTCTCTCTTTCTCTGTGTCTCACTCCTCTGATATGCGCATTGCACACATCCTTATTTTGTGCTTTATTTTCCAGGCTGTGTCGTCGAAATTGATGGACCCAACCGGAGTCTTCCGCCTTGTTGTGTTGAGTTTTTTAAAATTTCAATAACGTTTTTGTTTGTTACTTAAGTGCTGTGTCACTCTTTCTCATTCTTATTACTGTTATTTGGTGGTGTCCACCATGGTGTTAACTTTTGGGGCAGTTAACGTGGGAATACTGGTGATGTCTGCAGTTTGCACCAGCTTCTGACTAGTGTGTTAGATTTATCTCAACTTTAGTTGCATTAAAGTGCTGATAATTAGATGCAGAGTAGGCGTTCCCATGCAAAAACACACAAGGTGCACCTTTGCGATCTATTCTGATTACTAAAATCCTGTATTGAATTCCACTGGGTACATTTACAGTGTACACACAAAACCAATAAAGAAATCTCATTGTATTTATATTGATTGGGAATAGTGGGTCAGGTGCTGGATCCTGACAGGATACACTGCCCAGTTTGTTTATTTTTCTTTACACATCACAACTTTCACAACGAAAGCCAAAACGTACGAAGCAAAACAAATTCCGGCGATAAGCCGCGTTAGCACCAGAGACTTCACACCTTCTTTCTGCTGGTGTTAAGCAGGATGACTGCCTGCAGCATGAAAAGGAACACTGCCAAGAGCTGCACCTGAACACCCACAGGTGCCATAGAGTCAATGAGCATGATACACTGATACCCATGAGGGCCATAACACTCCTCGCAACAACCCCAGGACCGCCAACGCCCCCCGAACTCACATCTGAGCAAGTATGTCCGTGTGGTCATTGGGTTAACATGATAGGCACCGGCCCTGCAACATCACTGTTTGCTGTCTTCTGCGGATGTCACCATGTCACCTCAGCGTTGGCAGTGAGCCCGGAGATGTAGCTACGCACGCATCCTCCTGCATGCACAAGCAGCAAAGGGAACGGGGTGTCTCATACATGTCCGTGTGCAAGAAGTGTGGTACGTGTGTCTCTGTGTTCTGCTGTGGCCACCACAAGGGCTGCAGCAGTCGTTGGTGTAAAGTGGCATGCACCACCTCCAAACGGCAGTGTCACGGTGTGATTGAAATGCCGCAGGACATGCGCCAATAGCCATTACAAAGGTGTGCCGTAGGAGTGCATGGGAAACAACAGCGCAGCACACAAAAGTGTGGGGGCTCGTTGGAGGGAGGAGCAGCTCTTTGCCACACAGTGAACCCCCTCATGTGCCACATGCTGGGCATCTCATCCATGATGACCAGGGTCGCAGACATCCCACAACACCCATGACTGGCCTTTGTACACATCCTGTATGAATGTACCTGGAGAAGTTATTGTAAGGAAGAAAGGTTCTTTGTCTGAGCTATCTTTCACTAACACATATGCCGCTCCGAGAAGGAACTTGCAAGTAGCCAGCCCCCCCAACAGAAACGATAATATTTGCATCCATCTTCCACACTACTCACTGCCCGATTTGAGAACAACGAGTGGACATCCCACACTCAAAAGTCCTTTGTTGTAGTTAGCGTGCGTGAAATGGCCTTCACACGTACTCCCACCACAACCCTGCCCTGCACCAATTGCACACAGACCCGGCTCATTGCACCAAGCTGTACCATTTTATCTACAAGACTGGCACACGGCAAGCCACTGCCGCTACAAGCAGAGCCACTGAGGCATAGCAGGGCATCCTGAACACATGGTCGACTCCATTCACGTCCACCTATACCTTGCATGTCTGCTGCATGTCCTGGGTGCACTGCCTTTGCAAGTGCTGTAGATCACTTACCAGCACCATATACAAGTTACCGTGTTCCAAACAAAACTTCCTCCTACTACGTATAAAATATTGATAACACTACTTGGACATGTGTGGCACAACGCCCAGAGCACATGACTTCACAGCATAGGACACACAGTTTGGGCTCACAGTATCATCCTCGAGTCCAGCAGCAGCTCAATTTAGCAGCATCACATTCTACGCAATACCTCCCTTAATTTCCGTACCCCGCACTTTCAGACTGGTAGGGGACAGTAGTTCAGCGCCTTTATCCCCGAATCCGGCAGCAGCTCAGCTTATGCCCCCAGCGCCATCAGACCCATACGAGTGAGTAGTTTGCACTTTCCAAATACCAAATTGATTTGATACGTGTGAATTTACCTTCGCACTTACTGTACTGACCATGTCATCAGTGATGTCATGAGTGATGTCACTGACCATGTCATGATTGATGTAATATGTGACGTCATCAGCAGTGCATTGCGGGCGCGCGAGTTATAGTTAGCTGAACTAACCATAATGGGGGAATTTCAATGGTTTTGTACGAGTGAAAAGTCCAGCTAACTCTAATGCCCCTGAAACCTATGGTTTTTTCAGTGAATTTCTAAGGTTTTTTAAATGTTAATTCCTAACTATAACGTGCCTGAAACCTATGGTTTTTCAGTGAATTTCAAAGGTTTTTTAAATGCTAATTTCTAACTATGCCTACAGAGATAGGACATGTGAAGAAAGAAGAAAAAACGCACAGAAAGAAAAAAACGAAAAGCAGAAAGAAGCAACAGAAGTCCTCAAAGACGAAGAAAAGTGCAGGAAGAAGGATAACGTGCAGAAAGAACAAACAGAAGAGCAGCAAGAAGCCTTGTTGCAAAATCATCCTGTACCCTCAACTTTTTCAGATGGATACTGGTGGTAACTGAGTCTGACTAACCAGTCCTAGAGCCAGTGCTATGTTAAAAGACACTCAGAATACAGTGAAACCACCTACATACACTAGGGAACACTATGCGTTGGGATCACCGTGTGATCAGCATGACCTCCTCTGTAAGCCCCTAGTATATAATAGGGCACGGGATTAAAACTACCTCTTAAAACGCGCCATAGGGCGTGTTTGCACACGTCACCTCAGGCCCGTCCCCTCACTTCCCCACTGTGTAAACACGCCCTGTGGCTGTTTTAAGTTGGGAGATTAAGTCCCCTTGAATCCTGAGGGTCCCTAGGGTCCAATTAGACCACTAGGTACCTCCAATAAGCACCACAGAGCTGCGTTGCAGAGAGATGTAAAAAGGGGCACGGCCTAGACCACCTCTCTGCAACGCAGCGCAGTGGCGCTTACTGGAAGCACCTGGTGGGCTAGTTGGCCCCCAGGGTCCCTCAGGATTGAAAGGGAATTATTTCCCCAACTTAAAACGCGCCACAGGGCGTGTTTGCACACGTCACCTCAGGCCCCGTCCCCTCCCTTCACCACTGTGTAAACGCGCCCTGTGGCCGTTCTAAGTTGAGAGATTAAGTCCCCTTAAATTCTAAGGATCCCTAGGGTCAAATTAGCCCACTAGGTACCTCCAGTAAGCGCCACAGAGCTGCGTTGCATAGAGGTGTAAAAAGGGGCGTGGCCTCAGAACACCTGTCTGCAACGCAGCTCCCTGGCGCATACTGGAGATACCTGTTGGGCTAGTTGGCCCTCAGGGACCATCAGTATTGAAGGGTAATTAATTTCCCAACTTACAACTGGCCAGGGGGCGTGTTTGCAGAGTGCTGCAAGGAGGGGGCGTGGCCTGCGGCGCGATGCCGGTCTTTTATTTATTTTATTTTTTAAGAAGGAGGGCTGTGTGGCCCCCCTTCTTTTTCTAATTTACTGGCCCTGGGGACCCCATCCCCCAGGGTCTGCACCCTAATTTTTTTGGTTGAAAAAAATTAATTTGGCCCTTTCAAAGTCTTAATCGGCCCCGGGGACCCCAACCCCCGGGTCATGGCCTTTTTTTTTTTTAATTCTTTAGGAGGGGGCTGCGTGGCCCCCCTCCTCAGGCCACTTATGGCCCCGGGGACCCCATCCCCCGGGGCCGGCCTTTGTTTTTTATTATTTAAAAAAACATATATTTTTATAGAAACACCTAGGACATGCTGGACAAACTGTATGTACCTATCACCATGGCGATTTGCGTGATATTCATTAAAAGGCGACTATGCATAGAATGAATCCACGTGGAATGTATTTACACCGCTAGTGAAGCTCTGACGTGTCTGACGACCCACAGTGCCTAATCCCGGCGTCCCCGCCAGTGGGTACTCTCCAAGTAGACACCCTTTTCATTTATTTATACAAACATGAATAGCTATTGACGGGCACATTTAATATACACACACACCAAGCCATTCAAAGGGGATTCGACAAAAATTTGACCAAACTATGCAAGAAACCCCCCTCACGGTTAATAAAATACACATCCACCACCGGATGTGTAATACTTTTTATTTTACTCTCTGGAAAGGAGATGAATCTCACTTGAGAGTCACAGCGTGCTCCGAGCTGAGCCCAATGCTGTGTTACACCCACCAGTGCCCGCCGAGTGCCACACACCTCTGTGTTGTATTCCACCAGCTAGTGCGTATGCTATGACACTCTCTAGCCCATGTGCACTGTAACACCACCCCGTGAATATGTCATGCCACACTTGCCTTTGCACGGGTTATATTGCCCCATCTAACATGCCTTCCTCGATGCCTATGTTATAAGGCACAGCACTATGCCATACATATTACAATCTGGGATCCATATCTTTGTCACAGTGCATATGCAACGTTACACTCCCCAGCACATATTTTATATTACAACTTTAGAGACTAGTTAGGTTACACAACACTGCCCTGTGCATATTACACTCCAAGGTGCATATTGCATAGCACACGCTAGTGCCTGTGCCTTCTCGCACTCTTCAATGAATCTGTCATTGCACACAATGTATTGCATATTATATTTCAAGCCCCGGTTCATCTTATATCACACTTTTTGGTGCATAGTTTATACCATATACTATATCTAGTTTTCATTTTCAATCATGCTCTCAGGACTATGTTCTATATAACACTGCGTCCACCTACCCTTTTCACGGGCATTACATTTTGCGATGGGGGGTGGAGGGTCAGGGGGTGTTTCTGTCAAGTGAGCCCGGAGTCACAGTCACAGTCACAAACGTCCTCTTCTTCCTGAATAAAAGTGAGATTATGCTGCATAGTTGTTCATATTTTAAGTAGTTCGCACAGACACACATTTTAAAAACAATAAAGTTCCTAATACCCATCTTCTCTGAATGGGTAGCTTGCTGCCCCATCCACCTCCTCCCTATCCTCTGTTGTCTGAATCCATGGACTAGCCTCCTCCCTCCTGCCATGCATGGTCTGATGTGCTGCCACTGCCCTCCATTTAGCATGATGTACCAGTCCACTCCACCTGCCTTCCATTGCCCAATTCTATGGCCCATCATTGACCTCCTGCTTAGCCTCTGTGCTTAGCTTGCTGCCCCTATTCTCCTTCCCCCTGCCCTCCGATGTCTTTGTGCATGCCCCTGCTCCATCCTTTTTGCCCACCATGTACCATGGACCTGCCACTCCTATCTACTCTGAGTGTTCTGTTGAGCTGCCACTCCCCTCCCACCTGCCTAGCATTGTCAGATGACTGTAACTTGTCCCTGCCACCTCCACCCTGCCTGTCCACATGCCATGCCCCTATCCCCTTCCTCCTGTCCTCCAAGGTCCATTTTACTGCCACACCCTTCTGCCCTCCCTGGTCTGTTGTGCTGCAACTGCTCCTCCTGCCTTCCCCACGCGGTCTGTTGAGAAGCCCCATCCCCTGAACTCTCTTGTCTGTGCCAGGTCCTGACCCTCCCTTCTATCCTCCATGGTCCTTTGTGCATGTCCCTGCACCCTCCTTCCTGCCCATCATAGCCGTTGTGCTGCCACTAACCCTCCCGCTTGCCATGCATGGTCTTCTGTGCTGCCATGGCCCCTCCCACCTTCCCTGTGTGGTCAGCTAGCTGCCCCTGACCCCCTCCCACCTTCCCTCCATGGTCTGTGTGTATGCCATCATAGTCTCATTGTTGCTCTCCATGGTGTGTCTTGTTTCTAGTGCCCATCCTGCCTGACCTCCATGGTCATCTTGCTGCTCCTGCCCTGCCTCCTTGCCCCCAGCCCTCTGTTTCCATGTGCAGACCCCTATTCCCTCCCTCCTGGCTTGTCTGTTCCATTGTAATGCCCCTGATCCATCCCTCTGCCATTTATGGTCTGTTATGCTGCAGCTTTCTCTCCTGTCTGTCCATTATGGTCAGCTAGCTACCATTGCCTCTTTCCACTCTGTTCTCTGTTGTCCATGTGCGTGGTCCTGTCCCCTCCCTATTGCTTTCTATGGATTGTTGTGCTGCACTCCCGTCCCGCATGCGCTGTGTGGTTTATTGTGCTGCTGCAAACCCCGATGCATGCCCTGTAGGGTCAGTTTGGTGCACCCCTCCATGTCCCTCCTGTCCTCTGTTATCCGAGTCCATGTCCCTACCCCAACTCCTCCTGCCTACCATGATCCAATGTACTATACTTGCGAACATTTTGAACTTGGTAAAAAAACTGGGGTATTGATTTTCCCCTTTGAGTTACATTGAAAAAGAGGAGATTGTAGACAGGAGACAGATCAAATAAAGACCATTTGAGCTTAAAAACATTGGACGTTTCCTGGCTGAAACGGGTCTGTTGGCATGTATGGTTGTATTACCACTGCCTCTTCCTTCTGCCCACAATGGTCTATTATATTGCCACAGCCTCTCTTGCCAGTCCTGTATTGTTGGTTTTATTGCCCCTGCCCCCCTTTCCACTGTCCTCCATAGTCTGTTGTGCTGCCACTGCCTTTCCTGCCTGCCCAGTGTGGTAAAATTGTTGCCTCTGCACTCTCCTACCTGCCTTCAATTTTCAGAGTCCGTGCCCCTGGCCTCTGCCTCTCAACAGTATCCCAATGAACAACTAGATTGCTAACATTCTATATTTATTACAAAAGTGTGGAACGCCTGACGTCATCTTGATGTAATAAAAACTGTAATACCTAGAGTATTTCCTTTAGAAATTACATATATGAGAGGGTCTTATTTGCATCAAAATTATGGTTAGTGCTCTAAAAAACTAAAATGAGGACATATTTTCTGAGTTTTCAAATAGCGACAAAGAACTTTTAAATTAATCGTAATCTTTATGTTTTTTTATCCAGTTGACCACTTGATTAAATGTTGCACCTAGGGGAGAGGATGTGGTGTTACTTCCAGAGCTGCAGACTTTGCAACTGGGGAACCAGGTTGGAGTTTCTACTTCAGCTCAACATTCTGTGATTCTGGTCAAATCACTTGATCTCCCCATGTCTACATTCAAAATGAATTTGATCTTGTGTGATGTAACCAATGCTCATGTAAAGCACTCCAATACCTGACAAGTCTGCACTATATAAAACTGCAAATACACAAAAAATAAGTGTTTTGCACACGTCTGTCATTGGGCTTCATGTGGGCTCCATCTGGGTGATATTTGTGCTGCATTTGGGCTCTTTTGTCTCTGGTGGCCATCTTGGGAGATTTCTTTGTTATGAAGTTTTAAGTGTTACCAGTTTATTCTAATCAAGATGGCTCCAGGTGCGCCATACTTTTGTCATAAGTAAGACAGTTAGCGCTCTAGTTGTTCTTAAGAACACTCTGGGACATTCTGTCATCAGGCTATACTTGGGCTACATCTGGGTGATATTTGGGCTACATTTGGGCTCTTTTGTCTCTGGTGGCCATCTTGGGAGATTTATTTGTTATGAAGTTTCCTAATTTCCTCATTTACTGCAGTCTCCTCAGTGGGAATACTTTCAGTTTTTTATTTTGGTTCCATCAAGAAGGCATTCAGCTGTGTCACACATTTGCCATAAATTCTGAATGTTAGCACTCTAGTTGCTCATTAGATCACTGTAGTAAAACTACTGCTCACCAGGGAAGTCTGCTGCTGGTATTCAAAGTGCATGTGTCAGTCTGCATGTCAGAATTTGTTTATGAAATAGAAGAGGATTTTTTGAGAAGTCAAAATGTGCCCTTATTTTTTTTTTTGCAGAACTAATCATAATTTCTATGGCAAAATGAACCCCCTCATTTTGTTCCTTTGTAAATTAAATGTTTTAAGTGTTACCACTTTATTGCAATCAAGATGGCTTCAGGTGCGCCATGCTTTTGTCATAAGTAAGACTGTTAGCGCTCCAGTTGTTCGTTAGAGCACTCTTGGACATTCTATCATTGGGCTATACTTGGGCTACATCTGGGTGATAGTTGGGCTACATTTGGGCTCTTTTGTCTCTG
Source organism: Triturus cristatus (assembly GCF_964204655.1). NCBI lineage: Eukaryota > Metazoa > Chordata > Amphibia > Caudata > Salamandridae > Triturus > Triturus cristatus. The sequence goes on along the minus strand of NC_140589.1, from coordinate 385,883,117 downwards.
GTGGCCATTTTGGGAGACCTATTTGTTATGATGTTTCCTAATTCTCTCATTTACTACAGTCTCCTCAGTAGGAAATACTTTCAGTTTTTTACTTTGGTTCCATCAAGAAGGCATTCAGATGTGTCACACATTTGCCATAAATTCTGAATGTTAGCACTCTAGTTGCTCATTAGATCACTGTAGTAAAGATACTGCTCACCAGGGAAGTCTGCTGCTGGTATTCAAAGTGCATGTTTCAGTCTTCATGTCAGAATTTTTTTATGAAATAGAAGAGGATTTGAGAAGTCAAAATGTGCCCTAATTTTTCTTTCTGCCGCACTAATCATAATTTCTATGGCAAAATGAACCCCCTAATTCTGTTCCTTTGTAAATTAAATGTTTTAAGTGTTACCACTTTATTCCAATCAAGATGGCTTCAGGTGTGCCATACTTTTGTCATAAGTAAGACTGTTAGCGCTCTAGTTGTTTGTTAGAACACTCTGGAATATTCTGTCATTGGGCTATACTTGGGCTACATCTTGGTGAAATTTGGGCTACATTTGGGCTCTTTTGTCTCTGGTGGCCATTTTGGGAGACTTATTTGTTATGATGTTTCCTAATTTCCTCATTTACTACAGTCTCCTCAGTAGGAAAAACTTTCAGTTTTTTACTTTGATTCCATTAAGAAGGTATTCAGGTGTGTCACACATTTGCCATAAATTCAGAATGTTAGCACACTAGTTGCTTATTAGATCACTGTAGTAAAGCTACTGCTCACCAGGGAAGTCTGCTGCTGGTATTGAAAGTGCATGTTTCAGTCTGCATGTCAGAATTTTTTAATGAAATAGAAGAGGATTTGAGAAGTCACTCAAAATGTGCCCTAATTTTTCTTTCTGCAGCACTAATCATACTTTCTATGGCAAAATGAACCCCCTCATTTTGTTCCTTTTTAAATTAAATGTTTTAAGAGTTACCACTTTATTCCAACCAAGATGGCTTCAGTTGTGCCATACGTTTGTCATAAGTAGGACTGTTAGCGCTCTAGTTGTTCTTTAGAACACTCTGGGAAGCTGCAGTAGAACACAAAGGAATCAACTGACAGTCTCTGCCCTTGTTGGATGTACATGTTTTATTGAGAATGTCAGACTTCATTCTCACGTGACTGAGAAAGATAATGTGAATTTACAGAAAATATGCTCTCAGTTTAGCTTATAGATCACCTTCCAAACCTCTGTGGGAAAAGCATGAGAAAATAGTTTTCTCTCAAACATGATTCATGATATCACAGCAGAAGGCTTTTTCACATGGTAAAATCACCTTAGAACACACCACAATACCTAAAATGAGTATGGTACCATCAACAAATGATTTATAATGTAACTAAAGTCTTAAAACCTTCTATTAACTGCAATGCTTTTTAATGAGGTGCTATCATGTATATTGGTCCCAAGATGGCTGCCAACACTTCTTGGATGAAGTGCTGACAGCCAATCAGATCTCACGATGAGATGTGTAGTTAGGCTCCGCCCAGATATATATGTGATTTTACTTTTGACTGAACAGATTGACACCATATATGCAAAAGGCACATGCTTGACCTGAGGACTACCTCTTTGCCAAATTTCAAGTAATTCTGTTCAGCTGTTCGGGCTGTACCTTCGACTAAAGGTCCTATGGGAAAATGCATGGGGAAAACGCGTTTTGGGACCCCCCTTTTTTCTCAGCCCCCGCTTGACAAATCACCCCGAGCCTTTCAGGGTAGGAGCTGAGTGGAGCGCCCCATTAGTTTTGAAAATTTCACGAAGATAAGTCAAACGGCGCCAAAGTTATTCAAAATAGAATTTTCAGATTTCCTATGGGAACTCGGTCCTAACTATAACTATCTACTGGCGACCGCCAGTAGATAATATATATATATTACCGACTGGCGGTCGCCAGTAAGTACATATAGTTAGGACCTATTTTCCATAGGAAATCTGCAACATTCTATTTGGAATAACTTTGGCGCTGATTGACGAATCTTCGCAACATTTTCCAAACTTTTGCCCAGCTCCGGTCCGCACCTATCCTAAAAGTTTCACGGCAATTCGTCAATCGGGGGCCGAGAAAAAAGGGGGGTCCCAAAACACGTTTTACCCATGCATTTTCCCATAGGACCTTTAGCCGCCGCTACAGCCCGAACTGCTGAACGGAATTACACCAAATTTGGCAAAGAGGTAGTCCTCATTTCAGACTCGTGCCTTTTGCTTAAATGGTGTAAATCCGTTCAGTAGTTTCTGAGAACATTAGAGTTAAAAGTACATATATATCTATGGCCTCGGAGGATCCGCGCACCCTCCCGATCACAAGCTGAATTTTAATTGGCTGCAAACACTCTGAATCAGGAAGTGTTGGCAGCCATCTTGTGCCTCGGTAAGAAACCCCCCAAAAAACATCGCAAAATGCAAAAAGGGGGCAGGGTAGAAACACCCTGACCCCCTAGGCCTGCTCAGGGGGTCCCACAAATGGGAGGATGTGCGCTGGATGCATGCATCCTGTTTATAGAAAAAAAAAATCAGCGCGGGCTCCCGCAAATCCCGGGGGCATAATGAAAATATAGTGTGGGGGGTCCCAATCCCCCCCCACACTGCCCCCAGGACCGCCACACCCGGGGCACTAACATAAAATAGGCGGGGGGCTCACAACCCCCCCGCAGCCCCGGGGACCGCCACCCCCAGGGCTTCTTTAAATTGGGTGGGAAGGCTCTCAGGCCCCCCCAGCCCCAGGGACCGCCACCCCCGAGGCTTCTTTAAAATGTGTGGGGGGCTCTCAGGCCCCCCAGCCCCGGGGACCGCCACCCCCCGGGGCAACTTTAAAATGAGGGAGGGGGCCGCGTGGCCCCCCTCCTGGAGCCTTGTACAGGCCCTGGGGACTGCCACCCCCCAGGGCCGGCTCCTGCAGTGTCCCGGGGTGCCAACCCCCCGGGACACTGCTGTTTGCAATGGCAGGGCGGGAGCCTCACGGCTCCCACCATGCCATTGCAAACTGCTTTGCTTCATTGAAGCGAGAGCAGGGAAACCTGCTCTCACTTCAATGAAGCAAAGCAGATTGCTTTTCCACATGGGAAGCAGCATGTTAGCTGCTCCCCATGTGGAAAAGCAATGCTGGCTCCCGCAGGAGGCAGGGAGCTGGCTGGGACCATGGGGGGATTGGGGACCCCCCCATGGTCCCCAACATGAGCCAGGCCCCGGGGGATAGGGTCCCCGGGGCCATAAGTGGCCCGGGAGGGGGACAACGCGGCCCCCCTCCCCATTAAACAATAAATTAATAAATCAATGGCCGGCCTTGTGGCGCTTACTGGAGGTACCTGGTGGGCTAGTTGGATCCCAGGGACCCTCAGTATTCAAAGGGACTTAATCTCCCAACTTAAAACGCACCACGGGTCGCGTTTGCACAATGGTGAAGGTAGGGGGTGGGGCCTGAGGTGATATGTGTGCAAACACGCCCTGTGGCGCGTTTTACATTGGGGAATAAATTCCTCTTCAATCCTGTGGTCACCTGGGGGCCAACTAGCCCACCAGGTACCTCCAGTAAGTGCCACGGAGCTGCGTTGCAGAGTGTTGTAAAAAGGGGCGTGGCCTCTGAACACCTCTCTGCAACCCAGCTCCCTGGCGGATACTGGAGGTACCTGGTGGACTAGTTGGCCCCCAGGGGACCTCAGGATTGAGGAGGAATTAATTACCGAACTTAAAACGCACCACAGGGCGTGTTTGCACACATATCACCTCAGGCCCCGCCCCCTTCCTTCACCATTGTACAAATATTCCTCTAAAATCAGCCAAACTACGAATTCCGATTTACTCACCTGTTATCAGGAGAGAACCCAGTGCTGCATCTTTCAGCCCAGCATTGACCCTGAAAAGTAATTCTAAGCGTACTTACCAGTAATTTGTATTTCCTTCCATAGGAATCCATTGTGTGGTTTTCAGCAGAAAAGTTTTTAAGTGTCCATTTTTGAAACGTACAAATATTCCTCTAAAATCAGCCGAACTACGAATTCCGATTTACTCACCTGTTATCAGGAGAGAACCCAGTGCTGCATCTTTTAGACCGGCACTGACCCTGAAACGTAATTCTAAGCGTAATTACCAGTAACTTGTATTTCCTTCCATAGGAATCCATTGTGTGGTTTTAAGCAGAAAAGGTTGTGTCTATTTTCACAAACTAACAATATTCCTAAAAAATCGTTTGTATGACTTAAGCACATTCTTTCAACTGTTTACAGGAAATTCACCAGTTCTGGATCCAGGATCCACCAATGAGTAAGAAAAAGTAACGATAACACTACTTACCTGCCAAGTGAATTTTCTGCCATAGGATAACATTGGTGATTCTATGTGAAAAAATTTGTCAACTTTTAAAATACAATAATATTCCTAAAAAATTACTACTGTAACCAAAATGCTTTTACTCAACTGTTTACAGGAGATGTCCAAGGACTGAATCTAGGATCCAGTCCTGTGCTTAGAATAGTAATCCATAAAGAAACTAATTGCATTTGACTAGAAATTCACATTGAGCTCAATGTTGCATTGTGCTTGAAATTGTGTTGCCCATTGCAACAACTGTAACTACTGCACTTAAAAGTCTATTGCCTATTTGCAAAGTATTTAAACTAAAGTAATTCATTCTGAGAAAGTATTTTTTGTATTGTAATGTATAATGTAATTATAATGTAATTTAAAAAATAAAATATCTAAAAATAAATAGTTTAAAAAATGTAGTAAATCAGTATCAAAAAAATTAGTATAACAATTAATACATACAAAATTGTCATTTACAAATCCTTTGAAATTCACTGAAAAAACCATAGGTTTCAGGCCTGATATAGTTAGGAATTAGCATTTAAAAAACCTTTGAAATTCACTGAAACAACCATAGGTTTCAGGCCTGATATAGTTAGGAATTAGCATTTAAAAAAGCTTTGAAATTCACTGAAAATACCATAGGTTTTAGGGGTGTTATAGTTAGCTGGACATTTCGCTCGAACAAAACCATTGAAATTCCTCCGATATAGTTAGTTGCACTAACTACATCTTGCGCGCCCACAATCCACTGCTGATGATGTCACATATTACATCATTCATGACATGGTCAGTGACATCATAGTATCAATTACATAATATTGAAGATAAGTGGGATTGCTATCGTGTTTTAGCTCAAAGTGCCTAGCGACTGGGTACGTCTGATCTTTGCAGTTAATTGCTCTTATGTGCTGGAGTATCCTCTTGTAGTCCGGAAGTTTGGTACTTCCGATGTATTTGAGCCCACAAGGACACTCCAGCACATGAACCGCAAATTCGGTCTTACAAGTCAACCTCTTATTGATCATAATGGGATCTTGCTTGAATGGACTGGAATAATGGGTTTTGTTGCAGCCAAAGTGGCATGCTTTGCACGTTGGACATTTTCTAAAGCCCTTGCACTGTGCCAACCAAATGTTGGGGGCTACTGGGCTGTTTCTTACCAGGGAGCTGCTCATTGACGGTGCTTTTTTAAATGTCAATGCAGGTTTTGCTGGAACTAACTTACCAATAACTGGATCCCCTTGTATCAGATTCCAGTTTCGGTAAAAGATTTTCCTAAGTTCCTGATGCTGGTTGTTAAATGTCAAAATAACCCTGGGTTGCAATGAAGTATCTGTTAAGTTGCTCACTGACATCTTAGGTTTGGAGGTAAGTGCCTCTCTTCTAGATAGATTTTTTTACTTTTCTGATGGCACTGTCAATGATCTTGTTCGCATAGGCCCTAGCTAAAAATCTCTGCCTGCAAGCTTCCTGTGCACTCTCACATTCCAGGTCTGTGCTGCAGATTCATCTAATACGCAGCATCTCACCATATGGGATGCTGCGTATTAGATGATGCGGATGGTGGCTAGTTGCATGCAGGATCGTGTTGCCTGCTGTCGGCTTTCTAAATAATCTAGTGGCCAAATTTCCTCCATCTCCATAGACCTCTACATCTAAGAAACAAACCGACATGGTGCTAATGGTTGATGTAAACTGGAGATTGAAACAGTTATCATTCACAGAATCTACAAAGTCTTTGGCACTCAACTCAGTACCCCTCCAAATCAGAAATAGATCGTCCATGATTTCTCTATTCTCTCCCCAGAGGACCTGCTCCTCCCACAGCCCCATATGTAAGCAGGCATAGCTGGGGGAGAAGCAGGCCCCCATCGCGACTCCTCTAATCTGCTGATAAATCTGATTATTAAACAGAAAGAAATTTTGTTCCAAGCATCCCTGTATCATAGCGATAATCATCTTGTTATGCAAAGAGTAGTTCATTGGACGTAGATTCAAGTAATGTTCCACAGCTTTGAGGCCATCAAGGTGCCTAATGGAAGTATACAGTGATGTTACATCTAAGGTGATTAGGAACTTCTCAGGACCCCATATCACATGTTCAATTTTCCGTTGGAAATCCGAGGTGTCCTGAACGTAGGATGCCAAGCCCTTGACCCAATCTTGTAAAAAGAAGTCTACGTATTTGGACGTATTTTCCATTATACTGCCAATGGCAGAAATAATGGGTCTTCCGGGTGGATTATCACTATGTTTATGGAGTTTCGGTATTAAATAGAGGGTAGGAATAACCGGATGTTCTTTTTTTAAAAATCGATATTCATCGTTGGTTATTAGTCCTGCACTTTTCCAAGCCAATAGTTTATGATAGTGTTCATTCCAAGCCGTTCTGACAACATGGACATTGCTTTTTCTATAACACGCCAGATCCGCCAACTGCTGTGTAGCTTCTTCCATATAGAGTTGTCTTGGCCATAGAACTACATTTCCGCCCTTATCTGCCTGCCTCACAATGATGTTGTTGTCGGACTGTAGTTTCTTCATTAGCTGTTTGTAACAAACATTTTGCTTGTCTATACTATGGCAAGCTCGGTTAGTTGTAAAATATAGCTTTTTCAGATCTTTGATGACTAGTTCATGATAGGTATCTAAATTATCAAGTAACATGGTCGGCTGAAAAACAGATTTGGCTTTAAAGGGAGTAGTACAGGACCCTCTATTGATCAAAGGTTCTTGGTCCATGGTGGATGTTTCCTGTTCGCCAGTAGATAGTTATAGTTAGGACCGAGTTTCCATAGGAAATCTGAAAATTCTATTTTGAATAACTTTGGCGCCGGTTGACGAATACTCACGAAATTTTCAAAACTAATGGGGTGCTCTGCTCAGCTCCTACCCTGAAAGTCTCGAGGTGATTCGTCAAGCGGGGGCCGACAAAAAAGGGGGGTCCTAAAATGCGTTTTCCCCATGCATTTTCCCATTGGACCTTTAGTCGAAGGTACAGCCCGAACGGCTGAACAGAATTACTTGAAATTTGGCAAAGAGGTAGTCCTCAGGTCAGGCATGTGCCTTTTGGTGTCAATCTGTTGAGTAGTTCCTGAGAAAATTGCAGTTAAAAGTACATAAATATCTATATGCGCGCACTGTGCGCGTACCGTGAGCGCACGGTGCCGTGCGCGAGCGTAATTCTGATTGGTGGTTAGATGTCAGTCAACATTCGAATCGGTCGAAATCAGGAAGTGTCGGACGCCATTTTCTGTGTCGCAGTGAAAAAGAAAGGTGGAGAACGTGAAAAGGGGGCAGGGTAGAGAGTTCCTGACCCCTTAGCCTTTGTCAGGGGGTCCCTGAAGGACCCCGAAGGGTGAAAAAAACATTTTTTTTTTTTTCAAAAAATCGCAGGGTGCGCGCACGGTGCGTGCACGGTGCGCGCACAGTGACAAAAAATTAATTAAAAAAATTACAACACAGTATATTAGGAATATAGCTCTTCTTGGAGAAGTGAAGTGAGTTCTGAAAAGAACTGTTGTTTTTTGTCGAGCAGCAAAAAAAAAAAATGCAGCAAAAAAAAAAAAAATGAAAAACTGTTCACCAGGAACAAAAAAAAAAAAGCAAAAAAATTAGGGGGTGGAGCATGTGTGCTGCTGTATCTTGTTCTCTATTAGGTTAATGCTGCTCTCACCATAACAGAGAACAGCATTGCACACATTGCACCGTATATGCACCTTGTTGAACAGAGGGTGCATATCCAGAGGTCTAGAAGCAGGTGAAGCTGCGGCTGCAGATGATGTGCTCGGCTAAGCTGCGGCTGCAGATGATGTGCCTGGCTGAGCTGCTGGAGGGTTGTCTCTTGCAGCCCGAGCATAAGCCACAGGATGCACTGCTTTAAAGTGCCTTATCATGGAGTAAATACTAAAGGAGTATTTTTTTTAGGGTCTCCTCTAGATAAGACCACTCCACAAACAGTGCAGGTGACTTTAGGAGCATTCACCTTCTTCTGACCCTCTGGAAAAGTAAAAAATTGCCAAATAAATGAGTCCTTTTGCTTTCTCTGCCTTGGGGGCACAAAGGTCTCCTCCTCACTCCCTGAAGAAGTCTCCTGTTCTGCCATTTTCAGGTGCAGGAAAAGCTGTTCAGCTACTTCTCCAAGGAAATAAGAAGTATTAATGAGGGGAGTGGGTTTGGTGTTGGAAGATTCTGGAACTGAAACTACTTTGAACCAATGAAAAGTGTTGTTTTGTAATCACATGACTTGCCGTGCGCGCACGGAGTACACGCGCATGCGCGCATGGTCCACGCGTGCATGCGCGTACGGAGCACGCGCACTGAGCACGCACAGAGCACGCACGTAGCACGTACGCATGCGCACACGGAGCACGCACGCATGCGCACACGGAGGCGGTGGGCGCACGGTGCACGCACCGTGAAAAACTTAAAAAAAAATACTGTTTATAAGTTTATGGAAGTTATAGGTTTCACACTTAGGAATTAGCATTTTAAAACCCTTGCAAATTCGCTGAAAAAACCATAGGTTTTACACACGTTATAGTTAGGAATTAGCATTTTAAAACCCTTGCAAATTCACTGAAAAAACCATAGGTTTCACACATGTTATAGTTAGCTGGACATTTCACTCGTAAAAAACCATTGAAATTCCCCCGTTATAGTTAGTTCAGCTAACTATAGCTCGCGCGACCGCAATCCACTGCTGATGATGTCACATAGTTAGAAATTAGCATTTAAAAAACCTTTGAAATTCACAGAAAAAAACATAGGTTTCAGGCAGTGTATTGTTAGCAATTAGCATTTAAAAAACCTTAGAAATTCACTGAAAAAACCAGGGGCGTTCTAGTTAGCTGGACTTTTCACTCGTACAAAACCATTGAAACCCCCGTTATAGTTATAGTCATTGGAGATGTCATCAGTGATGTAATATGTGACGTCATCAGCAGTGGATTGCGGTCGCGCGAGTTATAGTTAACTGAACTAACTATAACGGGGGAATTTCAATTTCAACTAAGCGCAACTGTAGTGAACATGAAGTCAGGGAGATGGAATTAACAAACCTGCAATCCCGCTTCAAATCTCGAGGTTATGGGGATGAATCTATTGATGCAGCTATTCACAAAGTTAAGAACAAAACGAGGGAAGATATTCTGTTTAAAATCACAAGGCCCAACAAGAAAGTTAAGAACAGGGAAATTGTATCAAATGATTGTAGAATGATAACAACCTACAATAAACAGCATGGCCAAGTAAGGAATAAATTGTCAAGGCATTGGCATCTAATTCGCAATCACCCTATTCTGAATAAAATAGTATCGGCCAGACCTTTAATAACTTTCCGTAGGGCCAGATCATTTAAGCAAATGTTGGTTAGTAACATGGCACCCAAACCCATTGTTATATCTTCCAAAGCTGCTTGGTTGCAACGCAAAAATGGTTTTATTAAATGCACTAAGTGCAAAGCGTGTCATCATGGTAAGAACACCTCAAAATATGTAACGGGCTGCTCGAAAAAAGAAAAGAACATCAAAGGGCAATATGATTGTAAAACTGCTTTTGCCATTTATGTACTTAACTGTCCATGCAACTTATCTTATGTGGGCAGTACTATTTTACCTGTTCACAAAAGAATTTTGCAGCATCTCCGAGCTATCAAGAATGGGGACAAGACGTACCCTGTGGCTCGTCATTTTGCAAAATACCATGAAAATAATGTTCTAGGCCTTACGTACTTTGTCATTGAAGTGATTGCTCCCAATATTAGAGGGGGCAATAGGGAAAAAGATCTAAGAAAATTGGAGTCCCGCTATATTTTAGAGGTAAATAGCAGAGCCCCGACAGGCCTCAATATGGAAGAGGACCTGTTTACACATCTATAAAGACCTGAGACTCAAGCTATCAGCATTATGTTACTACTGCTCTCTTTCTGCAATCTCTTTTTATGTCAATTTTATTGTAAGTGTGTGTAATTGTATGTTTTGTTAGTTTACACTGGGTAGCACTTTATTAGATACAATAAGAAAAGTCATGATGTGCTCTTAAGAGGTTGAAAAATCATGTAGTGCATGCCCACTTGGGCACAATCAGTTAGACACCAGCAAGAATCATTACGTACGCCCACTAGGGCTCTATTTAAGGTTTGGCGTGTGTATTATACATGACAAGCAGTACAGTATCCTTGTGCGTATTTACGCTGTAAAAGTTGTGGTACCAGTTGAATTTCAATTGAGAGTAATTCCGCAATGTCTGCTCTTGTTTTGAAGTAGAACCTAAATGAACTACGAGTCTGTCTTTCAATGCACTTTATTTGTAGTTTATCATGTGACTGATCATGTGCACAGCTTTAAAATTGTGTTTTTTTGACAAAACTTTGTTGGTGAACAAGCCTGCTGGTTCAGGTGAAACGCGTCCGACATTGCCGTTGATTAAAATCTGATCCATATTGTCAAGACATGGCGTCGTCATTCCTGTTGTGAGAGGAGTATTTATTCATATTTCGGACCTGGTTTGCGAGGTCTGCTCGACGACGCACCTGCTGATCAGGAGTGCGGCGGCTGTTCACAAACGTTGTGGAAATATATATATATATATATATCCATAGAAAAACCAAGTTCCACCTTGCATGGAGACGCCATCACAGTTGGACATATCACCTCATTTATTGTGGGCAGCAAGGAAAACAGGTAGCACTCCACCACAGAAAATCGCCAAACATGTTTCGGGCTCCATGCCCTTGCTCACTGGCTGCAACAACAGAGTCCCAACAGCTGTGAGGACTATAAATCATTAACCCCGCCCAAGTGGGACGTCACTCTGCCAAATTGCATTATGGGGTAAGTAGTCCTTCATTTACCATAGTGGATGCTGTCAGCGCTTCGTGTTGAAAATTATTCCCAAGTGGGTCCTAAGGCAGGGAACCACCGCGTTGCCTGCTGATAAGATAACCCCACAATACCGGCATGTCCATCTCCTCAAAGTGCTTCGATTTCCATGCACCAAGGTCCGCTAAATAGCGCGGCAGGGCGTCTCCGCGGCGAGGCGCGCCGCTATTAATGTCCATAGAAAAACCAAGTTCCACCTTGCATGGAGACGCCATCACAGTTGGACATATCACCTCATTTATTGTGGGCAGCGAGGAAAACAGGTAGCACTCCACCACAGAAAATCGCCAAACATGTTTCGGGCTCCATGCCCTTGCTCACTGGCTGCAACAACAGAGTCCCAACAGCTGTGAGGACTATAAATCATTAACCCCGCCCAAGTGGGACGTCACTCTGCCAAATTGCATTATGGGGTAAGTAGTCCTTCATTTACCATAGTGGATGCTGTCAGCGCTTCGTGTTGAAAATTATTCCCAAGTGGGTCCTAAGGCAGGGAACCACCTCTTTGCCTGCTGATACGATAACCCCACAATACCGGCATGTCCATCTCCTCAAAGTGCTTCGATTTCCATGCACCAAGGTCCGCTAAATAGCGCGGCAGGGCGTCTCCGCGGCGAGGCGCGCCGCTATTAATGTCCATAGAAAAACCAAGTTCCACCTTGCATGGAGACGCCATCACAGTTGGACATATCACCTCATTTATTGTGGGCAGCGAGGAAAACAGGTAGCACTCCACCACAGAAAATCGCCAAACATGTTTCGGGCTCCATGCCCTTGCTCACTGGCTGCAACAACAGAGTCCCAACAGCTGTGAGGACTATAAATCATTAACCCCGCCCAAGTGGGACGTCACTCTGCCAAATTGCATTATGGGGTAAGTAGTCCTTCATTTACCATAGTGGATGCTGTCAGCGCTTCGTGTTGAAAATTATTCCCAAGTGGGTCCTAAGGCAGGGAACCACCGCGTTGCCTGCTGATACGATAACCCCACAATACCGGCATGTCCATCTCCTCAAAGTGCTTCGATTTCCATGCACCAAGGTCCGCTAAATAGCGCGGCAGGGCGTCTCCGCGGTGAGGCGCGCCGCTATTGATGTCCATAGAAAAACCAAGTTCCACCTTGCATGGAGACGCCATCACAGTTGGACATATCACCTCATTTATTGTGGGCAGCGAGGAAAACAGGTAGCACTCCACCACAGAAAATCGACAAACATGTTTCGGGCTCCATGCCCCATAATGCAATTTGGCAGAGTGACGTCCCACTTGGGCGGGGTTAATGATTTATAGTCCTCACAGCTGTTGGGACTCTGTTGTTGCAACCAGTGAGCAAGGGCATGGAGCCCGAAACATGTTTGGCGATTTTCTGTGGTGGAGTGCTACCTGTTTTCCTCGCTGCCCACAATAAATGAGGTGATATGTCCAACTGTGATGGCGTCTCCATGCAAGGTGGAACTTGGTTTTTCTATGGATATATATATATATATATATATATATATATATATATATATATATATATATATATATGTCCACGAACCCTCCAGCAGACCTGTAGGAAGAGGCCACACGGGAAACTCAGGAAAAAAGCCTTTAATGGACACGCAGGTAAAGCATAATGCATTTCGACATTGTAGTCTTCCTCAGATGCCACTGCTGCACTGAGAAACAGCCCCACGCCTCCACTTTTGAATCCATCTGCAGACCTCCCACTCTTTAAAGGAAGCACCTCCCCTGCTGTGTGATCGCTCACCTCCTGTAGTGCTGTCAGTCCTACAGCTCCCAGAATGCATCATCTCTGGGTAGGTGCTGCAAGGGGAATGAATGGTTAAAGTCCATGTGGCATTGGTGCACTGCAGAGCGGGGCGCACTGTTGCTGGTGCAAATTAAGTCCTCGGGCTTCCCTGGGTCCCCGCATACGTCATAACTGCCACAGCACAAGTCCACCAAGTCATAGGCCGGTATAATATCCAAACCTTTCTGTGAAAACATGAGCTGCCGGCTGGCAGCAAACCCTACTTGACTCATGCTGGAGAGGTGGGCTGGAGCAATCCAATCACTCGGGTGCAAAGAAAAATTGCTCACGCAGACGCCAGTAATGCCACAGCCACTTGACAGTTGGGGCCTCTTGAAGCATCTCTGGCTGACGCTATAAATGTCCACGAACCCTCCAGCAGAGCTGTAGGAAGAGGGCACACGGGAAACTCAGGAAAAAAGCCTTTAATGGACACGCAGGTAAGGCATAATGCATTTCGACATTGTAGTTTTCCTTAGATGCCACTGCTGCACTGAGAAACAGCCCCACGCCTCCACTTTTGAATCCATCTGCAGACCTCCCCCTCTTGAAAGGAAGCACCTCCCCTACCGTGTGATCGCTCACCTGCTGTAGTGCTGTCAGTCCTTCAGCTCCCAGAATGCATCATCTCTGGGTCGGTGCTGCAAGGGGAATGGATGGTTAAAGTCCATGTGGCATTGGTGCACTGCAGAGCGGGGCACACTGTTGCTGGTGCAAATTAAGTCCTCGGGCTTCCCTGGGTCCCCGCATACGTCATAACCGCCCCAGCACAAGTCCGCCGTGTCATAGGCCGGTAAATTATCCAAACCTTTCCGTGAAGTCACGAGCTGCCGGCTGGCAGCAAACCCTGCTTTGCTCATGCTGGACAGGTGGGCTGGAGCAATCCAATACCTCAGGTGCAAAGAAAAACTGCTCATGCAGACGCCAGTAATGCCACAGCCACTTGACAGACGGGGCCTCTTGAAGCGTCTCTGGCTGACGCTGTAAATGTCCACGAACCCTCCAGAAGAACTGTAGGAAGATATATATATCCAAAAGCAAATGGTCCATAATCAGTGCGCACTTTACTTCGCTGGTGCTCGTGTCGAGGTCAGACCATACCTCGCTGTAATTTACTCCATTAATTAATCCACTGCACTCCAGAAGTCGTGTAGTTTGAAAAGGCTTTTATTAAAGCATAATTACCATGACCATTACCACAACCAAACATTTCGACCAAGAGATGGTCTTTGTCACGGTTATGAGAGTCCTTTATCGCTTTCACCCTTTATAGTGTCAGTCTGTGTGCCCAGTGAGATTGCATTCTGGGACTTGTATTTTCAAATTCATCACAGCTTCCTTAAATGTAGGGATTACACTTAATTTATTCCTTGCCCTTGTATATAGGCGGTGGATTATAGTACAGTGGATTATGGAGTATATATATATATATATTGATGGAGTATATATATCTATATATATATTCACTGAAAAAACCATAGGTTTCAGGCACGTTATAATTAGGAATTAGCATTTAAAAAACCTAAGAAATTCACTGAAAAAACCATAGGTTTCAGGGGCGTTATAGTTAGCTGGACTTTTCACTCGTACAAAACCATTGAAATTCCCCCGTTATAGTTAGTTCAGCTAACTATAACTCGCGCGCCCGCAATGCACTGCTGATGGCGTCACATATTACATCACTCATGACATGGTCAGTGACATCACTCATGACATCACTGATGACATCTCAAATGACATCACTGATGACATCATCCAGTGAATGTGTGTTTTTCTGAAAATTACATATGTTTTATATATGTATATCGCAAGGTCGATGGAAGAATAAATGGGTATATAAGTGTCTAAATGGATGATTTGTTTTTGAAAAATTGATTGTATAACGGACTGATTAAGTGTATCTTAGTGAATACATGGCTTAGGGCCATATGTAGGTAGCATACAAGTTACCACTTCTTAAATACCGAACTTTACCGATTCGGTATTTAAGAAGTGGTAACTCGTATGTAGGTAATCATTCGGTAAATATTACCGAATCGGAGAAATTCGGTAATTACCGAATCGGCATTTAGTGCCTTCTGTGAATACCAAATGAGTAAGTGCCTTCTGTGAATACCAAAATGGTAGTAAGTTTAGGATTTTGTCTTAAGTTAGTTCTGTGAATCGGGCCCTTAATGTGTAAATATCTGTATCAGTCTCTCACTTTGGGCCTCATGTAGGTAAATAAATTTTACCGGTTCCTAAATACCGAGCCGTACCGAATCGGTAAATAAGAATCGGTAAGTTACATGTAGGTAAAAATTCGGTAACAGTTACCGAATCGGTAACATTCGGTAATTAAGAATCGGAAATGACCGAATCGGTAAATACCGAGGTGGTATATACCGAATCGGAAAATACCGAGGTGGTATATACCGACTCGGAAAATACCGAGGTGGTATATACCGAATCGGAAAATACCGATTCGGCATGTACGGATTCGGTAAAGAAAATCACATGACTTGACGAAACAGCTAATCAAGTGCAACGACAGCCCACCCAACAAGGAACAGGCCACACCCAGGCAGGTGTACAAAATTAGCCGAAGTGGCCACACCCAGGCAGGTGTACATAATCAGCCGACCCAGGAGAGGCTTGGAGTGCAGAGGAGAGGCAAGGAGCCGTTGCATGTGCGAGCGGGTAAACGAACAGCATGTCCAGCCAGAGAACACAGAAAGACGGAGGGGAAAGGAGGAGGAAGCTGAAATTTAGCCCCAAGGAACTCCAGGTGCTGGTGGAGGAGGTGGTGAAGCAGCACCACAAGCTGTTCGGAAGGCAATCCCTGCAAGTGCCTGAGGTGGAAAAGCGCAACATATGGCTGGCCATCCAGGCGCAGGTCAATGCTGTGGGAGTGACCCACAGGGACATTGAGGTACTCAAAAAGCGCTGGTATGACCTCCGGATTGTAACCAAGAGGAAGATGGGCGACATCCAGAAGGAGGCCAGCCAGACCGGAGGTGGAACCAACAGGGCACCTGCCCTCACCGAACTGGAGGAGCTGGTGGCGGCCACAATCGAGCAAGAGAGCGTCGTGGGACTTGGGGACGCCGACAGCTCTGCCAGAGCCGCAACACACCAAGGTAAGATGAAAGCACAGCAATGTAGCCCCCCCAACCCCTATCCCACATCCCCCAATTGTGAATCGAGAATCACACTGCAGTCCACACGTGTCAGTGCAGACAGGCAATGCATTCCGGGAGATGTAGTCAGGGCAACACTAACCATGACGTAAATGTTACAGGGCAACAAGGCATGTCACGCACTCGAGGCACAAGGAGACAGGGGACATATTGGAATGTTGAATGATTTATTGTGACGCATGCAATGCAGCCCTTCGGGGACACTGAGCCAATGTTGTATTTCTGTCCACAGATGTGACACCATGCAGGACAGGGCATGCTGCAGGAGAGACGGCACACCGGCCACATATATCGCCGCAAGCCAGCACATGTTCAGACCAGGGAGCAGGCCCACTGGCAGCCGCACCACCTACACAGCCAGCCTCGCCGCACACAGAGCCAGCATCACCTCACCCAGAGCCAGCATCACCACCACCAGAGCCAGCATCGCCACTCATGTTCGAATCACCGGCCACATCCCCGCTTGCAGGCGTGAGAATGAGGAGGCGTCCAGCAGCCAGGCTACGAGCCTTAGACACCTTGTCAGACGACAGCATGGGACCAGAAGACCGCACCGGGCCCCAGGAAGGGAGCCATGCCACTGTGCCCCACACCTCACAGGCAGCACAGACGGAAGCAAGAGGGCGCCGCAGGTCGCGTGTCCAGAGTCCACCAGCACCCACTGACGGCCATGGTGTCTTCTTGGGGCTCGAGGGCCAAATGTTAAAGCAACAGCGCCTGCAATCAAAGGCAGTCATGTCAGTCCAGAGGCACATGCGGGTGATGACGACAACATTAGTCAACATGGACACTAACATTAGCGGCATGGCTGCGGGCATTCGGGACATGTCCCAGTCTATCCAGCAGTTGTGCAGCAAACTAGATGCTGACATCGAAGCACGGCGCCGGGAACGCCAGAGAAGGGACACCACCAGCAGGGCACTCAACCGTCTGGCAACTGCGACTTCTCTACTGTGCCGGCGCTCTGTGACGATGCAGGAGGGCCTCACACAGTGCTGCAGCGACCTGTCTCGGGGGATGGTGCAGGTGACAAGTGCACTAGGGGTGCTATTGCCTAGTCAGGCGTCGACAACTGCTGCAGGGGATGCTGCGGAGAGCATCGACACCAGCAGCAGCATCACACCCCCCGTCCCAGAAGCACGCAGGAGCAGCAGGCGGCTTGGGGTTGGCTCTAGTGAGGATGCACAGGCCGTGCAACCCACCACTGCAGCGCGTATGCGCAAACATTGATGTTGCCCTGCTTTGCCACTTCCCATTGGGTGACGTAACCCTGGACATACTACTTGTATAGATGGTATATTGCCAGATTGGCCTGTTCATGTGTTCATGGCGTGGTGCCACATTAAAACTACGTCAGGACTTCTCACAACTCGCTGTGTCCCCTTACTTACTCAGAAATAGTTGGCTGTGATCTCTGCCCGTCTCTCTCTCCCATCGATTGCAGTTGGCACTCTAGCTGCGTTGCCCTCTGGCTGGCCTGACTCATCCTCGTTGTCCTCATAATATGTTAGTTCCACATCTGTCCCTTTTTTCGTGGCAAGGTTGTGCAGCATTGCACAAGTGGCAATAATCTTGCAGCAGGTGATGGGTTTGTACTGGCGTGCGCCTCCGCTCTTGTGCAGGCAGCGGAACCTGCTCTTCAGTAGTCCAAACGTGCGCTCCACCACATTGCGTGTTGTTTTGTGTGCCACGTTGTATCGTCTCTCACTCTGGGTTGCTGGGTGTAGGTAGGGAGTCAGGATGAATGACCGGCATGCATATGCACTGTCGCCTGGATGAGTGAAAGGGAACCATCAGTAACATGCCTCATGACACTATGATTTGCAGGTTTCAAGGGGCGTCACTGTTACTTACCTAGCAGGTATCCCTCTCCAAATTCTCCGGCACTCAGTCGTGTGTATATCCCACTATTCTGGAAGATGTAAGAGTCGTGGGTGCTCCCAGGAAACTTTGCAACAATATCTGTGATGATGTTCCCTGCATCACAGATCACCTGCACATTGATGGAGTGGGTGGACTTCCTGTTCCTGTAGATGTGCTCTGTATCAGCTGGTGGACAGATTGGGATGTGTGTACCATCAATACAGCCGATGACATGGGGGAACTGTGCCATGTGATAAAAGTCTGTTTTTGTTTTCTGCAGTGCAGCCTGTGTGTTGGGGAAGCTGATGTAGTGGTGCATTCTCTGCATCATGGCATCCAGAAACTTCCTGAAGAAACGTGACAGGCAACTCTGGGATACCCCACCCACCGCAGCTATCACCACCTGATAACTGCCGGATGCCAGCAGATGTAGGCTGCAGAGCACCTGCACATGTGGGGGTATGGCGTGCGCCCTTCTTATTGGCTGGTCCAGGCGTGGGTGTAGGTCCCTGATTAAGTCCATGATGGTTTCGGGGTCTAGCCTGTACCTCTCATGTATCTCTGCATCAGTCAGCTGGAATAGTGTGATGTGCTGTCTGTAGATTTGTTCCTCCCGTCGCCACACCCTCAGTCCTGCTGCCTGTAGACGTAGGCGCCTTGCAATGACGTACATAGCGGCCATGTTGTCCACGCTGTAGCATTTTGGGTTTGCATTTATCCATTGTTGATGGTTACCACCTGCTTTTCATCCGTGTTAATTACCGACTCTTATTTAACGAATTTACAGGATTTCTTAATTACCGAGTGCTCCTACATGTCATTTTAAAATTTTACCACTTCATATTTACCACTTCATGTTTACCGATTCGTTAATTTTGTATTCGGTAAATTTGAATCGGTATTTTAGAATTCGGAATATATGAATCGGTATTTACCGCCTCATATTTACCGAAAAGTGGTTTTTGGACTCCTACATCTCACTTGTCTGAATACCGGTCGGTAACGGCATATTTACCGAAAATCGGCCGTTACCGACCGGTATTTGGCTACCTACATGAGGCCCTTTGTGTATAAGTGGCTGCATGGGTTGGTGAGTAGCTACATGAGTGTCTATATAGGTTATTAGTTGTTTTTTTGAGTATCAGTATGAGTGTCTGTATGGTTCGGTGGGGGGTATTACGTAGTGCATTGGTGCATGAATGAGTGACTCACTGTTTGTATGTGTTGAAGACAGCATGTGTGCAGGACTGTATGGGAGGATGAGTGTGTGCATGGGTGTGTTAGTGAGTGATAGACTGTCTCAATAGTGTCTTTATGAGTAACTACATATGTTTTAAACTAGTATATGTGACTATTGGTGTATATAAGTGAGTATATGTGAGAGTGAGAGATTGAAAGAGTTCCTGTATGAATAAGTATGTGTTTCTAAAAGTGATTGTTTAAAAGACTAGGGGCCTCATGTAGGTAGCGAAATACCGGTCGGTAACGGCCGATTTTCGGTAAATATGCCGTTACCGACCGGTATTCAGACAAGTGAGATGTAGGAGTCCAAAAACCACTGTTCGGTAAATATGAGGCGGTAAATACCGATTCATAGTTACCGAATTCCAAAATACCGATTCATGTTTACCGAATACATAATTAACGAATCGGTAAATATGAAGTGGTAAATATGAAGTGGTAAAAATTTAAAATGACATGTAGGAGCAGGCGGTAATTAAGAAATCCAGGAAAATCGGTAAATAAGAGTCGGTAATTAACACGGATTGAAAGCAGGTGGTAACCATCAACAATGCACATAAGCAATCCCAAAATGCAACAGCGTGGACAACATGGCCGCCATGTACGTCATTGCAAGGCGCCTACGTCTACAGGCAGCAGGACTGAGGGTGTGGCGACGGGAGGAACAAATCTACAGACAGCGCATCACACTATTACAGCTGACTGATGCAGAGATACATGAGAGGTACAGGCTACACCCCGAAACCATCATGGACCTGATAAGGGACCTGCACCCTCTCCTGGACCAGCCAACAAGAAGGGCGCACGCCATACCACCACATGTGCAGGTGCTCTGCAGCCTACATCTACTGGCATCCGGCAGTTATCAGGTGGTGATAGCTGCGGTGGGTGGTGTATCCCAGAGTTGCCTGTCCCGTTTCTTCAGGAAGTTCCTGGATGCCATGATGCAGAGAATGCACCACTACATAAGCTTCCCAAACACACAGGCTGCACTGCAGAAAACAAAAACAGACTTTTATCACATGGCACAGTTCCCCCATGTCATCGGCTGTATTGATGGTACACACATCCCAATCTGTCCACCAGCTGATACAGAGCACATCTACAGGAACAGGAAGTCCACCCACTCCATCAATGTGCAGGTGATCTGTGATGCAGGGAACATCATCACAGATATTGTTGCAAAGTTTCCTGGGAGCACCCACGACTCATACATCTTCCAGAATAGTGGGATCTACACACGACTGAGTGCCGGCGAATTCGGAGAGGGATACCTGCTGGGTAAGTAACAGTGACGCCCCTTGAAACCTGCAAATCAGAGTGTATAGAGGCATGTAACTGATGGTTCCCTCTTACTCATCCAGGCGACAGTGCATATGCATGCCGTTCATTCATCCTCACTCCCTACCTACACCCAGCAACCCAGAGTGAGAGACGATACAACGTGGCCCACAAAACAACACGCAATGTGGTGGAGCGCACGTTTGGACTACTGAAGAGCAGGTTCCGCTGCCTCCACAAGAGCGGAGGCGCACGCCAGTACAAACCCATCACCTGCTGCAAGATTATTGCCACTTGTGCAATGCTGCACAACCTTGCCACGAAAAAAGGTACAGATGTGGAACTAACATATGTTGAGGACAACGAGGATGAGTCAGGCCAGCCAGAGGGCAGCGCAGCTAGAGTGCCAACTGCAATCGATGGGAGAGAGAGACGGGCAGAGATCACATGCAACTATTTCTGAGTAAGTGAGGGGACACAGCGAGTTGTGAGAAGTCATGACGTAGTTTAATGTGGCACCACGCCATGAACACATGAACAGGCCAATCTGGCAATATGCCATCTATACAAGGAGTATGTCCAGGGTTACGTCACCCAATGGGAAGTGGCTAAGCAGGGCCACATCAATGTTTGCGCATACGCGCTGCAGTGGTGGATTGCACGGCCTGTGCATCCTCACTAGAGCCAACCCCAAGCCGCCTGCTGCTCCTGCGTGCTTCTGGGACGGGGGGTGTGATGCTGCTGCTGGTGTCGATGCGCTCCGCAGCATCCCCTGCAGCAGTTGTCGACGCCTGACTAGTCAATAGCACCCCTAGTGCACTTGTCACCTGCACCATCCCCCGAGACAGGTCGCTGCAGCACTGTGTTAGGCCCTCCTGCATCGTCACAGAGCGCCGGCAAAGTAGGGAAGTCGCAGTTGCCAGACGGTTGAGTGCCCTGCTGGTAGTGTCCCTTCTCTGGCGTTCCCGGCGCCGTGCTTCGATGTCAGCATCTAATTTGCTGCACAACTGCTGGATTGACTGGGACATGTCCCGAATGCCCGCAGCCATGCCGCCAATGTTTGTGTCCATGTTGACTAAGCTTGTCTTCATCACCCGCATGTGCCTCTGGACTGACATAACTGCCTTTGATTGCAGGCGCTGTTGCTTCAACATTTGGCCCTCGAGCCCCAAGAAGACACCATGGCCGTCAGTGGGTGCTGGTGGACTCTGGACACGCGACCTGCGGCGCCCTCTTGCTCCCGTCTGTGCTGCCTGTGAGGTGTGGGGCACAGTGGGATGGCTCCCTTCCTGGTGCCCGGTGCGGTCTTCTGGGCCCATGCTGTCGTCTGACGAGGTGTCGAAGGCTCGTAGCCTGGCTGCTGGACGCCTCCTCATTCTCACACCTGCAAGCGGAGATGTGGCCGGTGATTCGAACATGAGTGGCGATGCTGGCTGTGGTTGTGGTGATGCTGGCTCTCGGTGAGGTGATGCTGGCTCTGTGTGCGGCGAGGCTGGCTGTGTTGGTGGTGCGGCTGCCAGTGGGCCTGCTCCCTGGTCTGAACTCGTGCTGGCTAGAGGTGATTTTTGTGGCAGGTGTGCCGTCTCCCCTGCAGCATGCCCTGTACTGCATGATGTTACAACAAACATGCCACTGGAATCAGGCTATCCTGGCTGACGAGGGCTGAAAGCCCGAAACCGGTCCTAGGATGCTTGTTTCCAGTCCAGGGAGGACCTGGCTTGGCAGTTCGGGCTGGACTGTTCCCATGGGGCACAGGGTCAAGACTGATTTGCATATGGCTGGGTTCAAACTGGAATGGCATGGTGAGCAAAAAAACGATGGATTTAGGCCCAGATCTCTGTACTGGGGTGAATGTATGACAATGTTCTGCATTCTGTCCATCAATTGTTGTTTTTGCATTTGTCACCCCGAGTGGGAAGGGTATGCTCAGACGTGAGTCCCTTGCTCTCCATGCCACTGGAATCAGGCTATCCTGGCTGACGAGGGCTGAAAGCCCGAAACCGGTCCTAGGATGCTTGTTTCCAGTCCAGGGAGGACCTGGCTTGGCAGTTCGGGCTGGACTGTTCCCATGGGGCACAGGGTCAAGACTGATTTGCATATGGCTGGGTTCAAACTGGAATGGCATGGTGAGCAAAAAAACGATGGATTTAGGCCCAGATCTCTGTACTGGGGTGAATGTATGACATTGTTCTGCATTCTGTCCATCAATTGTTGTTTTTGCATTTGTCACCCCGAGTGGGAAGGGTATGCTCAGACGTGAGTCCCTTGCTCTCCATGCCACTGGAATCAGGCTATCCTGGCTGACGAGGGCTGAAAGCCCGAAACCGGTCCTAGGATGCTTGTTTCCAGTCCAGGGAGGACCTGGCTTGGCAGTTCGGGCTGGACTGTTCCCATGGGGCACAGGGTCAAGACTGATTTGCATATGGCTGGGTTCAAACTGGAATGGCATGGTGAGCAAAAAAACGATGGATTTAGGCCCAGATCTCTGTACTGGGGTGAATGTATGACATTGTTCTGCATTCTGTCCATCAATTGTTGTTTTTGCATTTGTCACCCCGAGTGGGAAGGGTATGCTCAGACGTGAGTCCCTTGCTCTCCATGCCACTGGAATCAGGCTATCCTGGCTGACGAGGGCTGAAAGCCCGAAACCGGTCCTAGGATGCTTGTTTCCAGTCCAGGGAGGACCTGGCTTGGCAGTTCGGGCTGGACTGTTCCCATGGGGCACAGGGTCAAGACTGATTTGCATATGGCTGGGTTCAAACTGGAATGGCATGGTGAGCAAAAAAACGATGGATTTAGGCCCAGATCTCTGTACTGGGGTGAATGTATGACATTGTTCTGCATTCTGTCCATCAATTGTTGTTTTTGCATTTGTCACCCCGAGTGGGAAGGGTATGCTCAGACGTGAGTCCCTTGCTCTCCATGCCACTGGAATCAGGCTATCCTGGCTGACGAGGGCTGAAAGCCCGAAACCGGTCCTAGGATGCTTGTTTCCAGTCCAGGGAGGACCTGGCTTGGCAGTTCGGGCTGGACTGTTCCCATGGGGCACAGGGTCAAGACTGATTTGCATATGGCTGGGTTCAAACTGGAATGGCATGGTGAGCAAAAAAACGATGGATTTAGGCCCAGATCTCTGTACTGGGGTGAATGTATGACATTGTTCTGCATTCTGTCCATCAATTGTTGTTTTTGCATTTGTCACCCCGAGTGGGAAGGGTATGCTCAGACGTGAGTCCCTTGCTCTCCATGCCACTGGAATCAGGCTATCCTGGCTGACGAGGGCTGAAAGCCCGAAACCGGTCCTAGGATGCTTGTTTCCAGTCCAGGGAGGACCTGGCTTGGCAGTTCGGGCTGGACTGTTCCCATGGGGCACAGGGTCAAGACTGATTTGCATATGGCTGGGTTCAAACTGGAATGGCATGGTGAGCAAAAAAACGATGGATTTAGGCCCAGATCTCTGTACTGGGGTGAATGTATGACATTGTTCTGCATTCTGTCCATCAATTGTTGTTTTTGCATTTGTCACCCCGAGTGGGAAGGGTATGCTCAGACGTGAGTCCCTTGCTCTCCATGCCACTGGAATCAGGCTATCCTGGCTGACGAGGGCTGAAAGCCCGAAACCGGTCCTAGGATGCTTGTTTCCAGTCCAGGGAGGACCTGGCTTGGCAGTTCGGGCTGGACTGTTCCCATGGGGCACAGGGTCAAGACTGATTTGCATATGGCTGGGTTCAAACTGGAATGGCATGGTGAGCAAAAAAACGATGGATTTAGGCCCAGATCTCTGTACTGGGGTGAATGTATGACATTGTTCTGCATTCTGTCCATCAATTGTTGTTTTTGCATTTGTCACCCCGAGTGGGAAGGGTATGCTCAGACGTGAGTCCCTTGCTCTCCATGCCACTGGAATCAGGCTATCCTGGCTGACGAGGGCTGAAAGCCCGAAACCGGTCCTAGGATGCTTGTTTCCAGTCCAGGGAGGACCTGGCTTGGCAGTTCGGGCTGGACTGTTCCCATGGGGCACAGGGTCAAGACTGATTTGCATATGGCTGGGTTCAAACTGGAATGGCATGGTGAGCAAAAAAACGATGGATTTAGGCCCAGATCTCTGTACTGGGGTGAATGTATGACATTGTTCTGCATTCTGTCCATCAATTGTTGTTTTTGCATCTGTACTGCATGATGTCACATCTGTGGACAGAAAAACAACATTGGCTCAGTGTCCCCGAAGGGCTG
Organism: Triturus cristatus; assembly: GCF_964204655.1. Taxonomy (NCBI): domain Eukaryota; kingdom Metazoa; phylum Chordata; class Amphibia; order Caudata; family Salamandridae; genus Triturus; species Triturus cristatus. The sequence continues at coordinate 385,858,321 of NC_140589.1, read as the reverse complement.
CATTGCAAGCGTCACAATAAATCATTTCACATTCCAATCTGTCCTCTGTCTCCTTGTGCCTCGAGTGCGTGACATGCCCTGTTGCCCTGTGACATTTACGTCATGGTTAGTGTTGCCCTGACTACATCTCCCGGAATGCATTGCCTGTCTGCACTGACACGTGTGGACTGCAGTGTGATTCTCGTTTCACAATGGGGGATGTGGGATAGGGGTAGGGGGGGCTACATTGCTGTGCTTTCGTCTTACCTTGGTGTGTTGCGGCTCTGGCAGAGCTGTCGGCGTCCCCAAGACCCACGACGCTCTCTTGCTCGATTGTGGCCGCCACCAGCTCCTCCAGTTCGGTGAGGGCAGGTGCCCTGTTGGTTCCACCTCCGGTCTGGCTGGCCTCCTTCTGGATGTCGCCCATCTTCCTCTTGGTCACAATCCTCAGGTCATACCAGCGCTTTTTGAGGACCTCAATGTCCCTGTGGGTCACTCCCACAGCATTGACCTGCGCCTGGATGGCCAGCCATATGTTGCGCTTTTCGGCCTCAGGCACTTGCAGGGATTGCCTCCCAAACAGCTTCTGGTGCTGCTTCACCACCTCCTCCACCAGCACCTGGAGTTCCTTGGGGCTGAATTTGAGCTTCCTCCTCCTTTCCCCTCCGTCTTTCTGTGTTCTCTGGCTGGACATGCTGTTCGTTTCCCGCTCGCACATGCAACTGCTCCCTGCCTCTCCTCTGCACTCCAAGCCTCTCCAGGGTCGGCTAATTATGTACACCTGCCTGGGTGTGGCCACGTCGGCTAATTGTGTACACCTGCCTGGGTGTGGGCAGTTCCTGGTTGGGTGGGCTGTCGTTGCACAGGATTAGCTGTTTCGTCAAGTCATGTGATGTTATTTACCGAATCCGTACATACCGATTCGGTATTTTCCAATTCGGTGGATACCACCTCGGTATTTTCCGAATCGGTAGATACCACCTCGGTATTTTCCGATTCGGTAATTATCACCTCGGTATTTACCGATTCGGTGAATTCCGATTCGTATTTACCGAATGTTACCGAATCGGTAACTGTTACCGAATTTTTACCTACATATAACTTACCGATTCTAATTTACCGATTCGGTACGGCTCGGTATTTAAGAACCGGTAAAATTTATTTACCTACATGAGGCCCATAGTATGTGTAAGTTTCTGTAGAAGTAAGTGTGGTGGTGTGTGTATAACTGTATGCAAGTAAATGGATGTTTGATACTTTATTAGCATGAGTGACTATGTGTGTGAGTAACTCTATGGATGAGTGGCGTTGTGTAACAGGATGTATAGGTGTATGAGTACATATGATGAGTGAGTACATGTATGAGTGACTGTATAGGACTGTTGGTGAATGAGTGGATGTGTATGTGGATCTTAGAATTACTGAATAGGTTGTTGTAACTGGTATTGGTATGTCCATTGTTTTGAACATTGTAGTTTCTATTTTTGAATGTGTGTATCAAAGGTTATATTAGGGGAAGAGGAGGTCTGCCAATCTATCACATTGATGTCATGAGTGATGTCATCAGTGATGTCATTTGAGATGTCATCAGTGATGTCATGAGTGATGTCACTGACCATGTCATGAGTGATGTAATATGTGACGTCATCAGCAGTGCATTGCGGGCGCGCGAGTTATAGTTAGCTGAACTAACTATAATGGGGAAATTTCAATGGTTTTGTACGAGTGAAAAGTCCAGCTAACTCTAATGCCCCTGAAACCTATGGTTTTTTCAGTGAATTTCTATGGTTTTTTAAATGTTAATTCCTAACTATAACGTGCCTGAAACCTATGGTTTTTTCAGTGAATTTCAAAGGTTTTTTAAATCCTAATTTCTAACTATGCCTACAGAGATAGGACATGTGAAGAAAGAAGAAAAAACGCACAGAAAGAAAAAAAAGAAATGCAGAAAGAAGCAACAGAAGTCCTCAAAGACGAAGAAAAGTGCAGGAAGAAGGATAACGTGCAGAAAGAACAAACAGAGGAGTAGAAAGAAGCCTTGTTGCAAAATCATCCTGTACCCTCAACTTTTTCAAACGGATACTGGTGGTAACTGAGTCTGACTAACCAGTCCTAGAGCCAGTGCTATGTTAAAAGACACTCAGAATACAGTGAAAACACCTACATACACTAGGGAACACTATGCGTTGGGGTCCCCCTGTGATCAGCATGACCTCCTCTGTAAGCCCCTAGTATATAATAGGGCAGGGGATTAAAACTACCTCTTAAAACGCGCCACAGGGCGTGTTTGCACACGTCACCTCAGGCCCCGTCCCCTCACTTCCCCACTGTGTAAACACGCCCTGTGGCCATTTTAAGTTGGGAGATTAAGTCCCCTTGAATCCTGAGGGTCCCTAGGGTCCAACTAGACCACTAGTACCTCCAGTAAGCGCCACAGAGCTGCGTTGCAGAGAGATGTAAAAAGGGGCACGGCCTAGACCACCTCTCTGCAACGCAGCGAAGTGGTGCTTACTGGAAGCACCTGGTGGGCTAGTTGGCCCCCAGGGTCCCTCAGGATTGAAGGGGAATTATTTCCCCAACTTAAAACGCGCCACAGGGCTTGTTTGCACACGTTAACTCAGGCCCCGTCCCCACCCTTCACCACTGTGTAAACAAGCCCTGTGGCCGTTTTTAGTTGGGAGATTAAGTTAATTTGAATCCTGAGGGTCCCTAGGGTCCAACTAGCCCACTAGGTACCTCCAGTATGCGCCACAGAGCTGCGTTGCAGAGAGGTGTAAAAAGTGGCACGGCCTGGACCACCTCTCTGCAACGCAGCTCAGTGGCGCTTACTGGAAGCACCTGGTGGGCTAGTTAGCCCCCAGGGGCCCTCAGTATTGGAAGGGAATTATTTCCCCAACTTAAAACGCGCCATAGGGCATGTTTGCACACGTCACCTCAGGCCCGGTCCCCTTCCTTCCCCACTGTGTAAACATGCCCTGTGGCCGTGTTTTAAGTTGGGAGATTAAGTCCCCTTGAATCCTGAGGATCCCTAGGGGCAAAATAGCACACTAGGTACGTCCAGTAAGCGCCATTGCAGAGAGGTGTAAAAAGGGGCACGGCCTGCACCACCTCTCTGCAACGCAGAGCAGTGGCACTTACTGGAAGCACCTGGTGGGCTAGTTCGCCCCCAGGGTCCTTCAGGTTTGAAAGGGAATTATTTCCCCAACTTGAAACGCGCCACAGGGCGTGTTTGCACACGTCACCTCATGCCCCGTCCCCTCCCTTCACCACTGTGTAAACGCGCCCTGTGGTCGTTCTGAGTTGAGAGATTACGTCTCCTTGAATCCTAAGCGTCCCTAGGGTCAAACTAGCCCACTAGGTACCTCCAGTAAGCGCCACAGAATTGCGTTGCATAGAGGTGTAAAAAGGGGCGTGGCCTCAGAACACCTGTCTGCAACACAGCTCCCTGGCGCACACTGAAGATACCTGTTGGGCTAGTTGGCCCTCAGGGACCCTCAGTATTGAAGGGGAATTAATTTCCCAACTTACAACTGGCCAGGGGGCGCGTTTGCAGAGTGCTGCAAGGAGGGGGCGTGGCCTCCAGCGCGATGCCGGTCTTTTATTTATTTTATTTTTTTAAGAAGGAGGGCTGTGTGGCCCCCCTTCTTTTTCTAATTTACTGGCCCTGGGGACCCCATTCCCCAGGGCCTGCACCCTAATATTTTTGGTGAAAAAAATAAATGTGGCCCTCCCAAGGACTTAATCGGCCCCGGGGACCCCAACCCCCGGGTCATGGCCTTTTTGTTATTTAAATTCTTTAGGAGGGGGCAGCGTTGCCCCCCTCCTCAGGCCACTAATTGCTCCGGGGACCCCATCCCCCGGGGCCGGCCTTTGTTTTTTATTATTTTAAAAATATATATATTTATAGAAACACCTAGGACATTCTGGACAAACCGTATGTACCTATCACCATGACGATTTGCGTGATATTCATTAAAAGGCGACTATGCATAGAATGAATCCACATGGAATGTGTTTACACCGCTAGTGAAGCTCTGACGTATCTGATGCCCTACCGTGCCTAATCCCGGCGCCCCCGCCGGTGGGTACTCTCCAAGTAGACACCCTTGTCGTTTATTTATACAAACATGGGTAGCTATTGATGGGCACATTTAATATACACACACACCAAGCCATTCAAAGGGGATTCGACAAAAATTCGACCAAACTATGCAAGAAACCCCCCTCACGGTTAATAAAAAACACATCCACTGCCGGATGTGTAAAAGTTTTTATTTTACTCTCTGGAAAGGAGATGAACCTCACTTGAGAGTCAAAGCGTGCTCCTGGCTGAGCCCAATGCTGTGTTACACTCACCAGTGCCTGCCGATTGCCTCACACCTCTGTGTTGTATTCCACCAGCTAGTGCGTATGCTATGACACTCTCTAGCCCATGTGCACTGTAACACCACCCCGTGAATATGTCATGCAACACTTGCCTTCGCACGGGTTATATTGCCCCATCTAACGTGCCTTCCTCGATGTGTATGTTATAACGCACAGCGCTATGCCATACATATTACAATCTGGGATCCATATCTTTGTCACAGTGCATATGCAACATTACACTCCATAGCACATATTTTATATTACAACTTTAGAGACTAGTTATGTTACACAACACTGCCCTGTGCATATTACACTCCAAGGCGCATATCGCATAGCACGCGCTAGTGCCTGTGCTATCTCGCGCTCTCCAATGAATCTGTCATTGCACACAATGTATTGCATATTATATTTCACGCCCCGGTTCATCTTATTTCACACTTTTTGGTGCATAATTTATATCATATACTACATCTAGTTTTCATTTTCAATCGTGCTCTCAGGACTATGTTCTATATAACACTGCGTCCACCTACCCTTTTCACGGGCATTACATTTTGCGATGGGGGTGGAGGGTCAGGGGGTGTTTCTGCCAAGTGAGCCAGGAGTCACAGTCACAAACGTCCTCTTCTTCCTGAATAAAAGTGAGATTATGCTGCATACTTGTTCATATTTTAAGTAGTTCGCACAGACACACATTTTAAAAACAATAAAGTTCCTAATGCCCACCTTCCCTGAACAGTTAGCTTGCTGCCCCATCCACCTCCTCCCTATCCTCTGTTGTCTGAATCCATGGACTAGCCTCCTCCCTCCTGCCATGCATGGTCTGATGTACTGCCACTGCCCTCCATTTAGCATGATGTACCAGTCCACTCCTCCTGCCCTCCATTGCCCAATTCTATGGCCCATCATTGACCTCCTGCTTAGCCTCTGTGCTTAGCTTGCTGCCCCTATTCTCCTTCCCCCTGCCCTCCAATGTCTTTGTGCATGCCCCTGCTCCATCCTTTTTGCCCACTATGTTCCATGGACCTGCCACTCCTATCTACTCTGAGTGTTCTGTTGAGCTGCCACTCCCCTCCCACCTGCCTAGCATTGTCAGATGACTGTAACCTGTCCCTGCCACCTCCACCCTGCCTGTCCACATGCCATGCCCCTATTCCCTTCCTCCTGTCCTCCATGGTCCATTTTACTGCCACACCCTTCTGCCCTCCCTGATCTGTTGTGCTGCAACTGCTCCTCCTGCCTGCCCCGCGCGGTCTGTTGTGAGGCCCCTTCCCCTGAACTCTCTTGTCTGTGTCCAGGTCCTGACCCTCCCTTCTATCCTCCATGGTCCTTTGTGCATGCCCCTGCACCCTCCTTCTTGCCCATCATAGCCATTGTGCTGCCACTAACCCTCCCGCTTGCCATGGATGGTCTTCTGTGCTGCCATGGCCCCTCCCACCTTCCCTGTGTGGTCAGCTAGCTTGCCTTGACCCCCTCCCACCTTCCCTCCATGGTCTGTGTGTATGCCACCATAGTCTCATTGTTGCTCTCCATGGTGTGTCTTGTTTCTAGTGTCCATCCTGCCTGACCTCCATGGTCATCTTGCTGCTCCTGCCCTGCCACCTTGCCCCCGGCCCTCTGTTTCCATGTGCAGACCCCCTATTCCTCCCTCCTGGCTTGTCTGTTCCACTGTAATGCCCCTGATCCGTCCCTCCTGCCCTTTATGGTCTGTTATGCTGCAGCTTTCTCCCCTGTCTATCCATTATGGTCAGCTAGCTACCATTGCCTCTTTCCCATCTATTCTCTGTTGTCCATGTGCATGGTCCTGTCCCCTCCCTATTGCTTTCTATGGATTGTTGCGCTGTGTGTTGTATTGTGCTGCTGCAAACCCTGATGCCTGCCCTGTAGGGTCAGTTTGGTGCACCTCTCCATGTCCCTCCTGTCCTCTGTTATCCGAGTCCATGTCCCTGCCCCAATTCCTCATGCCTACCATGATTCAATGTACCATACTTGCGAACATTTTGAACTTGGTAAGAGGGAGATTTTGAAAAAAAACTGGGGTATTGATTTTCCCCTTTGAGTTACATTGAAAAAGAGGAGATTGTGGACAGGAGACAGATCAAATAAAGCCCATTTGAGCTTAAATAGCGACAAAGAACTTTTAAATTATTTGTAATCTTTATGTTTTTTTATCCAGTTGACCACTTGATTAAATGTTGCACCTTGGCGAGAGGATGTGGTGTTACTTCCAGAGCTGCAGACTTTGCAACTGGGGAACCAGATTGGAGTTTCTGCTTCAGCTCAACATTCTGTCATTGTGGTCAAATCACTTAATCTCCCCATGTCTACAACCAAAATGAATTTGATCTTGTGTGATGTAACCAATGCTCATGTAAAGCATTCCAATACCTGACAAGTCTGCACTATATAAAACTGTGAATACACAAAAAATAAGTGTTATGCACACTTCTGCCATTGGGCTACATGTGGGCTACATCTGGGTGATATTTGTGCTGCATTTAGGCTCTTTTGTGTCTGGTGGCCATCTTGGGAGATTTATTTGTTATGAAGTTTCCTAATTTCCTCATTTACTGCAGTCTCCTCAGTAGGAAATGCTTTCAGTTTTTTACTTTGATTCCATCAAGAAGGTATTCAGATATGTCACACATTTGCCATAAATTCTGAATGTCAGCACTCTAGTTGCTCATTAGATCACTGTAGTAAAGCTACTGCTCACCACAGAAGTCTGCTGCTGGTATTAAAAGTGCATGTTTCAGTCTGCATATCAGAATATTTTAATGAAATAGAAGAGGATTTGAGAAGTCACTCAAAATGTGCCCTAATTTTTCTTTCTGCAGAACTAATCATAATTTCTATGGCAAAATGAACCCCCTAATTTTGTTCCTTTGTAAATTAAATGTTTTAAGTGTTACCACTTTAATCCAATCAAGATGGCTTCACTTGTGCCATACTTTTGTCATAAGTAAGACTGTTAGCGCTCTAGTTGTTCGTTAGAACACTCTGGGACATTCTGTCATTGGGCTATACTTGGGCTACATCTGGGTGATATTTGGGCTACATTTGGGCTCTTTTGTCTCTGGTGGCCATCTTGGGAGATTTATTTGTTATGAAGTTTCCTAATTTCCTCATTTACTGCAGTCTCCTCAGTAGGAAATACTTTCAGTTTTTTACTTGGTTCCATTAAGAAGGCATTCAGATGTGTCACACATTTGCCATAAATTCTGAATGTTAGCACTCTAGTTGCTCATTAGATCACTGTAGTAAAGCTACTGCTCACCAGGGAAGTCTGCTGCTGGTATTCAAAGTGCATGTTTCAGTCTGCATGTCAGAATTTTTTTATGACATAGAAGAGAATTTGAGAAGTCAAAATATGCCCTAATTTTTCTTTCTGCACCACTAATCATAATTTCTATGGCAAAATGAACCCCCTAATTTTGTTCCTTTGTAAAGTAAATGTTTTAAGTGTAACCACTTTATTCCAATCAAGATGGCTTCAGGTGTGCCCTACGTTTGTCATAAGTAGGACTGTTAGCGCTCTAGTTGTCCTTTAGAACGCTCTGGGAAGCTGCAGTAGACCACAAAGGAATCAACTGACAGTCTCTGCCCTTGTTGGATGTACATGTTTTACTGAGAATGTCAGACTTCATTCTCACATGACTGAGAAAGATAATGTGAATTTACAGAAAATATGCTCTCAGCTTATAGATCACCTTCCAAACCTCTGTGGGAAAAGCATGAGAAAATAGTTTTTTCTCAAACATGATTCATGATATCACAGCAGAAGGCTTTTTCACATGGTAAAATCACCTTAGAACACACCACAATTCCTAAAATGAGTATAGTACCATCAACAAATGATTTATAATGTAACTAAAGTCTTAAAACCTTCTATTAACTGCAATGCTTTTTAATGAGGTGCTATCATGTATATTGGTCCCAAGATTGCTACCAGCACTTCTTGGATGAAGTTCTGACAGCCAATCAGATCTCACGATGAGATGTGTGGTTAGGCTCCGCCCAGATATGTATGTGATTTTACTTTTGATTTTCTCAGGAACTACTGAACGGATTTACACCATTTAAGCAAAAGGCACATGCCTGACCTGAGGACTACCTCTTTGCCAAATTTCAAGTAATTCTGTTCAGCCGTTCGGGCTGTACCTTCGACTAAAGGTCCTACGGGAAAATGCATTGGGAAAACGCGTTTTGGGACCCCTCTTTTTTCTCAGCCCCCGCTTGACGAATCACCCCGAGACTTTCAGGGTAGGAGCTGAGCGGAGCGCCCAATTAGTTTTGAAAATTTCACAAAGATAATCAACCGGCGCCAAAGTTATTCAAAATAGAATTTTCAGATTTCCTATGGGAACTCGGTCCTAACTATAACTATCTATATATATATTCACTGAAAAAACCATAGGTTTCACACACGTTATAGTTAGGAATTAGCATTTAAAAAACCTTGCAAATTCACTTAAAAAACAATAGGTTTCACACATGTTATAGTTAGCTGTACATTTCACTCATAAAAAACCAATGAAATTCCACGTTATAGTTAGATCAGTTAACTATAACTTGCGCGCCCACAATAAACTGCTGATGACGTCACATATTACATCACTCATGACATGGTCAGTGACATCACTCTTCACATCAATGATGACATCTGAAATGACACATTGTGGATTGCGGTCGCGCAAGTTATAGTTACCTGATCTAACTATAACGTGGAATTTCATTGTTTTTTTACGAGTGAAATGTACAGCTAACTATATCATGTGTGAAACCTATGGTTTTTTAAGTGAATTTGCAAGGTTTTTTAAATGCTAATTCCTAACTATAACGTGTGTGAAACCTATGGTTTTTTCAGTTAATTTGTACGGTTTTTTAAATGCTAAGTTATGTATTTATTTTTTATTTATTTTTCTGGTTTTTCACCGTGCGCACACCCTGCGCGCACGGTGCGCTTCGCGCACCGTGCGCGCGCTGTGGGCACTCGGTGCGCTTCACACACCGAGCGCCCACATTACGCAGTCCATACCGTGCGCGCCTCGCCTTTTTTTACACAGTAACAATTTTTTTTTCTCCCTTGCGGGTCCTTCCATTTATTTAATAAATGTGATTGTTATTTCTTTTTTTTTTTTCTTTTTTTTTTTGCCGTGCGCGTACGGTAAGATTACCGTACGCGCACTCGGCGATTTTTTTTTAAAATTAATAAATGTATTTTTCGTACTTTTGTGTCCTTCTTTAACCCCCTTTCAAATGTTATGGGGTCTATAACTCTCTTCCTTGCCCCCTTTTCACGTTATCTCCCTTTTTTTTCTGTGTGAAACACACAAAATGGCGGCCGACACTTCCTGATTTCGTCCGATTCGAATGTTTACAGTCATGTGACAACCAATCAGATTTGAGCTCGCGCACGGCACCGTACGCGTACGGTAAGCTTACTGTAAGCGCACGGAGCGCGCTTACAGATATATATATTGCTTTAAATGCTTTTTTCTCAGGAACTACTGAAAAACTTTACACCAGACCTACAAAAGGCACTTCCTTGACCTTATGGCTACCTCTCTGCCAAATTTCAAGTAATTCTGTTCAGCCGTTCGGGCTGTAGCTGTGTCTAAAGGTCCTATGGAAAAATGCATAGGGAAAACGCGTTTTGGGACCCCCCTTTTTTCTCGGCCCCCGCTTGACGAATCACCCCGAGACTTTCAGGGTAGGAGCTGAACGGAGCGCCCCATTAGTTTTGAAAATTTCGCGAGGATTCGTCAACCGGCGCCAAAGTTATTCAAAATAGAATTTTGAGATTTCCTATGGAAACACGGTCCTAACTATAACTATCTACTGGCGACTGCCAGTAGATTATATATATATATATATATATATATATATATATATATATATATATATATATAGATTCACTGAAAAAACCATAGGTTTCACACATGTTATAGTTAGCTGGACATTTTACTGATAAAAAAACCAATGAAATTCCCCCGTTATAGTTACTGTAGGCAACTATAACTCACGCGACCGCAATCCTCTGCTGATGCTAATACTGTATTTAGATACTTATTTGCCCATGTCTTCTTCCATTAAATTTTAGCTATACATATATTACAAATATTTTTTTTTCATAAAGACACATATGTCATCAGCAGAGGATTACGGTCGCGTGAGTTATAGTTGCCTACAGTAACTATAACGGGGGAATTTCATTGGTTTTTTATCAGTAAAATGTCCAGCTAACTATAACATGTGTGAAACCTATGGTTTTTTCAGTGAATTTGCAAGGTTTTTTAAATGCTAATTCCTAACTATAACGTGTGTGAAACCTATGGTTTTTTCAGTGAATTTGTACGGTTTTTTAAATGCTAAGTTACTTTACGCCATTCGTGGCGTGCGCGCCCACTTAACGCAGTTCGCTCCGTGGGCGCACGGTGCGCTTCGCGCACCGTGCGCGCACAGTGAGCACTTTACGCAGTTAGTGCCGTGGATGGGCCATGTACGCACGATGCGCTTCGCGCACCGTGCGCACATGGAGGACATATTATGCGCTTCGCTGTGAAAGGTAATTTTTTACATTTACAAATACAGTAATATGCCATGCACAAATGGCGACCTTCGGGCACGATTTGCACACGGGGTGGGGAGAGTTTGGATATTTTTTTTTTTTTTTTTACCGTACGCGTACGGTAAGCGTAATCGGCGATTTTTCGTAAAAAAAATAATATTAATTTTTGACCTTGGGGTAATTGTGGGGACCCATTAGTCATGGCTAGATGGTAAAGAGCTGTCTAAACAGTCCCTTTACATGTTTTTTGCCTTTGTTTTTCCTCTCCGCTTAAGAGTGCGAGAGAGAAAATGGCGGCCGCCGCTTCCTGGTTTCGGACGATTCGAATGTTTACTAAGAACTAACAGCCAATCAGAATCGCGCTCGCGCACGTCACCGTACGCGTACGGTAAGCGCACCGTAAGCTGGCTCAGATATATATATTGATTTAAAGGCTATTTTTTCAGAATCTACTGAACAGATTTACACCAAACCTACAAAAGGCACTTCCTTGACCTGAGGACTACCTCTCTGCCAAATTTCAAGTAACTCTGTTCAGCCGTTCGGGCTGTAGCTGTGTCTAAAGGTCCTATGGAAAAATGCATGGGAAAAACGCGTTTTGGGACCCCCCTTTTATCTCAGCCCCCGCTTGACGAATCCCCCCGAGACTTTCAGGGTAGGAGCGGAGCACAGCGCCCCACCTATTTTGAAAATTTGGCGAGGATTCGTTGACCAGCGCCAAAGTTATTCAAAATAGAATGTTGCGGATTTCCTATGGAAACAGGGTCCTAACTATAACTACCTACTGGCGACCGCCAGTAGGTAATATAGATATATATAGATATAGATATATATATATATATATGAGGACACAGCGGGGATTACAGGGCAGCCATTTATTCACAGTGCTCGGCATGATGCATTTCGGCGTTGGCCTTCCTCTGATGCCACTTGCACTGGTTAACACTCGTTTCCTCCATTTGAATATTCCACAGCTCTCCCATTGGTGGGAGTACAGTAGGCTCCACCTCTGATTGCTATCAGCTGCAGTCTGTCATCGGAAGACTACAGATCCCATGATACATTTCAACGGTGTGTGTTGATCGCGGAGTCAGTACGTGCTTCAGTGAGCACTGTTGTGCCTTGTGGAGAGAGGGAGGGGGCTTTGTAAAAGCTGAATGTGTCCCGAAATAACAGTGTCCATAGCTACCTTGGGTCACCAACGCCTCAGCCCCAAATCCAGGTTCCAAACCGGGCCGTGACGCGTAGATTCAGTAATCACGGGTCCCCGTGCAGTCACGGACTGCTGTTAGCAGCGGCTGTTTGCTTGGTCTGTTTCCGAGGCGGGCTCGCAGTATCCAATCCCTTGGAGAAAAATTGCCACGTTGCCAATATTGCCGCGAGCCACTCTTTAAGACGGATCATCTTACACGCGCTACTGGCTGGCGCGTGAAAACATCCAACAAAGATCACTTCTTTCAAATGACCAGAGGACACAGCGGGGATTACAGGGCAGCCATTTATTCACAGTGCTCGGCATGATGCATTTCAGCGTTGGCCTTCTTCTGATGCCACTTGCACTGGTTCACGCTTGTTTCCTCCATTTGAATATTCCACAGCTCTCCCATTGGTGGGAATACAGTAGGCTCCACCTCTGATTGCTATCAGCTGCAGTCTGTCATCGGAAGACTACAGATCCCAGCATACATTTCAACGGTGTGTGTTGATCGCGGAGTCATTACGTGCTTCAGTGAGCACTGTTGTGCCTTGTGGAGTGAGGGAGGGGGCTTTGTAAAAGCTGAATGTGTCCCGAAATAACAGTGTCCATAGCTACCTTGGGTCCCCAACGCCTCAGCCACAAATCCAGGTTCCAAACCGGGCCATGACGTGTAGATTCAGTAATCACGGGTCCCCGTGCAGTCACGGACTGCTGTTAGCAGCGGCTGTTTGCTTGGTTTGTTTCCGAGGCGGGCTCGCAGTATCCAATCCCTTGGAGAAAAATTGCCACGTTGCCAATATTGCCGCGAGCCACTCTTTAAGACGGGTCCTCTTACACGCGCTACTGGCTGGCGCGTGAAAACAGCCAACAAAGATCACTTCTTTCAAATGACCAGAGGAAACAGCGGGGATTACAGGGCAGCCATTTATTCACAGTGCTCCGCATGATGCATTTCGGCGTTGGCCTTCTTCTGATGCCACTTGCACTGGTTCACACTCGTTTCCTCCATTTGAATATTCCACAGCTCTCCCATTGCTGGGAGTGCAGTAGGCTCCACCTCTGATTGCTATCAGCTGCAGTCTGTCATCGGAAGACTACAGATCCCAGCATACATTTCAACGGTGTGTGTTGATCGCGGAGTCAGTACGTGCTTCAGTGAGCACTGTTGTGCCTTGTGGAGAGAGGGAGGGGGCTTTGTAAAAGCTGAATGTGTCCCGAAATAACAGTGTCCATAGCTACCTTGGGTCCCCAACGCCTCAGCCCCAAATCCAGGTTCCAAACCGGGCCGTGACGCGTAGATTCAGTAATCACGGGTCCCCGTGCAGTCACGGACTGCTGTTAGCAGCGGCTGTTTGCTTGGTCTGTTTCCGAGGTGGGCTCGCAGTATCCAATCCCTTGGAGAAAAATTGCCACGTTGCCAATATTGCCGCGAGCCACTCTTTAAGACGGATCATCTTACACGCGCTACTGGCTGGCGCGTGAAAACATCCAACAAAGATCACTTCTTTCAAATGACCAGAGGACACAGCGGGGATTACAGGGCAGCCATTTATTCACAGTGCTCAGCATGATGCATTTCAGCGTTGGCCTTCTTCTGATGCCACTTGCACTGGTTCACGCTTGTTTCCTCCATTTGAATATTCCACAGCTCTCCCATTGGTGGGAATACAGTAGGCTCCACCTCTGATTGCTATCAGCTGCAGTCTGTCATCGGAAGACTACAGATCCCAGCATACATTTCAACGGTGTGTGTTGATCGCGGAGTCAGTACGTGCTTCAGTGAGCACTGTTGTGCCTTGTGGAGTGAGGGAGGGGGCTTTGTAAAAGCTGAATGTGTCCCGAAATAACAGTGTCCATAGCTACCTTGGGTCCCCAACGCCTCAGCCACAAATCCAGGTTCCAAACCGGGCCATGACGTGTAGATTCAGTAATCACGGGTCCCGTGCAGTCACGGACTGCTGTTAGCAGCGGCTGTTTGCTTGGTTTGTTTCCGAGGCGGGCTCGCAGTATCCAATCCCTTGGAGAAAAATTGCCACGTTGCCAATATTGCCGCGAGCCACTCTTTAAGACGGGTCCTCTTACACGCGCTACTGGCTGGCGCGTGAAAACAGCCAACAAAGATCACTTCTTTCAAATGACCAGAGGACACAGCGGGGATTACAGGGCAGCCATTTATTCACAGTGCTCGGCATGATGCATTTCAGCGTTGGCCTTCTTCTGATGCCACTTGCACTGGTTCACGCTTGTTTCCTCCATTTGAATATTCCACAGCTCTCCCATTGGTGGGAATACAGTAGGCTCCACCTCTGATTGCTATCAGCTGCAGTCTGTCATCGGAAGACTACAGATCCCAGCATACATTTCAACGGTGTGTGTTGATCGCGGAGTCAGTACGTGCTTCAGTGAGCACTGTTGTGCCTTGTGGAGTGAGGGAGGGGGCTTTGTAAAAGCTGAATGTGTCCCGAAATAACAGTGTCCATAGCTACCTTGGGTCCCCAACGCCTCAGCCACAAATCCAGGTTCCAAACCGGGCCATGACGTGTAGATTCAGTAATCACGGGTCCCCGTGCAGTCACGGACTGCTGTTAGCAGCGGCTGTTTGCTTGGTTTGTTTCCGAGGCGGGCTCGCAGTATCCAATCCCTTGGAGAAAAATTGCCACGTTGCCAATATTGCCGCGAGCCACTCTTTAAGACGGGTCCTCTTACACGCGCTACTGGCTGGCGCGTGAAAACAGCCAACAAAGATCACTTCTTTCAAATGACCAGAGGAAACAGCGGGGATTACAGGGCAGCCATTTATTCACAGTGCTCCGCATGATGCATTTCGGCGTTGGCCTTCTTCTGATGCCACTTGCACTGGTTCACACTTGTTTCCTCCATTTGAATATTCCACAGCTCTCCCATTGCTGGGAGTGCAGTAGGCTCCACCTCTGATTGCTATCAGCTGCAGTCTGTCATCGGAAGACTACAGATCCCAGCATACATTTCAACGGTGTGTGTTGATCGCGGAGTCAGTACGTGCTTCAGTGAGCACTGTTGTGCCTTGTGGAGAGAGGGAGGGGGCTTTGTAAAAGCTGAATGTGTCCCGAAATAACAGTGTCCATAGCTACCTTGGGTCCCCAACGCCTCAGCCCCAAATCCAGGTTCCAAACCGGGCCGTGACGCGTAGATTCAGTAATCACGGGTCCCCGTGCAGTCACGGGCTGCTGTTAGCAGCGGCTGTTTGCTTGGTCTGTTTCCGAGGCGGGCTCGCAGTATCCAATCCCTTGGAGAAAAATTGCCACGTTGCCAATATTGCCGCGAGCCACTCTTTAAGACGGATCATCTTACACGCGCTACTGGCTGGCGCGTGAAAACATCCAACAAAGATCACTTCTTTCAAATGACCAGAGGACACAGCGGGGATTACAGGGCAGCCATTTATTCACAGTGCTCGGCATGATGCATTTCAGCGTTGGCCTTCTTCTGATGCCACTTGCACTGGTTCACGCTTGTTTCCTCCATTTGAATATTCCACAGCTCTCCCATTGGTGGGAATACAGTAGGCTCCACCTCTGATTGCTATCAGCTGCAGTCTGTCATCGGAAGACTACAGATCCCAGCATACATTTCAACGGTGTGTGTTGATCGCGGAGTCAGTACATGCTTCAGTGAGCACTGTTGTGCCTTGTGGAGTGAGGGAGGGGGCTTTGTAAAAGCTGAATGTGTCCCGAAATAACAGTGTCCATAGCTACCTTGGGTCCCCAACGCCTCAGCCACAAATCCAGGTTCCAAACCGGGCCATGACGTGTAGATTCAGTAATCACGGGTCCCCGTGCAGTCACGGACTGCTGTTAGCAGCGGCTGTTTGCTTGGTTTGTTTCCGAGGCGGGCTCGCAGTATCCAATCCCTTGGAGAAAAATTGCCACGTTGCCAATATTGCCGCGAGCCACTCTTTAAGACGGGTCCTCTTACACGCGCTACTGGCTGGCGCGTGAAAACAGCCAACAAAGATCACTTCTTTCAAATGACCAGAGGAAACAGCGGGGATTACAGGGCAGCCATTTATTCACAGTGCTCCGCATGATGCATTTCGGCGTTGGCCTTCTTCTGATGCCACTTGCACTGGTTCACACTCGTTTCCTCCATTTAAATATTCCACAGCTCGCCCATTGCTGGGAGTGCAGTAGGCTCCACCTCTGATTGCTATCAGCTGCAGTCTGTCATCGGAAGACTACAGATCCCAGCATACATTTCAACGGTGTGTGTAGATCGCAGAGTCAGTACCTGCTTCAGTGAGCACTGTTGTGCCTTGTGGAGAGAGGGAGGGGGCTTTGTAAAAGCTGAATGTGTCCCGAAATAACAGTGTCCATAGTTACCTTGGGTCCCCAACGCCTCAGCCCCAAATCCAGGTTCCAAACCGGGCCGTGATGCGTAGATTCAGTAATCACGGGTCCCCGTGCAGTCACGGACTGCTGTTAGCAGCGGCTGTTTGCTTGGTCTGTTTCCGAGGCGGGCTCGCAGTATCCAATCCCTTGGAGAAAAATTGCCACGTTGCCAATATTGCCGAGAGCCACTCTTTAAGACGGGTCCTCTTACACGCGCTACTGGCTGGCGCGTGAAAACATCCAACAAAGATAACTTCTTTCAAATGACCAGAGGACACAGCGGGGATTACAGGGCAGCCATTTACTCACAGTGCTCGGCATGATGCATTTCGGCGTTGGCCTTCTTCTGATGCCACTTGCACTGGTTCACACTTGTTTCCTCCATTTGAATATTCCACAGCTCTCCCATTGGTGGGAGTACAGTAGGCTCCACCTCTGATTGCTATCAGCTGCAGTCTGTCATCGGAAGACTACAGATCCCAGCATACATTTCAACGGTGTGTGTTGATCATGGAGTCAGTACGTGCTTCAGTGAGCACTGTTGTGCCTTGTGGAGAGAGGGAGGGGGCTTTGTAAAAGCTGAATGTGTCCCGAAATAACAGTGTCCATAGCTACCTTGGGTCCCCAACGCCTCAGCCCCAAATCCAGGTTCCAAACCGGGCCGTGACGCGTAGATTCAGTAATCACGGGTCCCCGTGCAGTCACGGACTGCTGTTAGCTGCGGCTGTTTGCTTGGTCTGTTTCCGAGGCGGGCTCGCAGTATCCAATCCCTTGGAGAAAAATTGCCACGTTGCCAATATTGCCGTGAGCTACTCTTTAAGACGGGTCCTCTAACACGCGCTACTGGCTGGCGCGTGAAAACATCCAACAAAGATCACTTCTTTCAAATGACCAGAGGACACAGCGGGGATTACAGGGCAGCCATTTATTCACAGTGCTCGGCATGATGCATTTCGGTGTTGGCCTTCTTCTGATGCCACTTGCACTGGTTCACACTCGTTTCCTCCATTTGAATATTCCACAGCTCTCCCATTGGTGGGAGTACAGTAGGCTCCACCTCTGATTGCTATCAGCTGCAGTCTGTCATCGGAAGACTACAGATCCCAGCATACATTTCAACGGTGTGTGTTGATCGCGGAGTCAACAACCAAAAGGTGCCTGGTATGGAGGAAGCCCACAACAGGTAAGTTTCTGCCACACAATCTTTACTTGGAGGGAACAGCAAGGATTCAAGTTCACAAGCACAGGAGTAATGTCCAAGCCGCCTGACGCGTTTCGTGTCTATCCACTTCTTCAGAGGCGATGGATCAATGAAATGCGAGGCACGGCATTTTCAGGCACTTAAATACTGACTTCGTACGCCGCCTCCGTGGGCGTGACCACACACCGTGGCATGATGGTACTTGCAGTGCCATATTCCTTTTATAGTGAGCTGTCGTTGCCCCATAAAACCACAGTGTGTTGTGCCGCAGAGCTCACTTCCTCGCTGACACACAGTATCTCCAAACAAAAGGCACCCGTCCCTTCAACAGCGGCGTCGATTGGCGTCGCTGCAGGGGTGCTGTGAGGCACTGGGGCTACCTCCGTGGCTCAGGCGGGGCCGCTTAACATCAACAACCAAAAGGTGCCTGGTATGGAGGAAGCCCACAACAGGTAAGTTTCTGCCACACAATCTTTACTTGGAGGGAACAGCAAGGATTCAAGTTCACAAGCACAGGAGTAATGTCCAAGCCGTCGACGCGTTTCGTGTCTATCCACTTCTTCAGAGGCGATGGATTAATGAAATGCGAGGCACGGCATTTTCAGGCACTTAAATACTGACTTCGTACCTCGCCTCCGTGGGCGTGGCCACACACCGTGGCATGTTGGTACTTGCAGTGCCATATTCCTTCTACAGTGAGCTGTCGTTGCCCCACATTCACAATGTTAATAATAAAACCACAGTGGGTAGTGCCGCAGAGCTCGCTTCCTCACTGACACACAGTATCTCCAAACAAAAGGCACCCGTCCCTTCAACAGCGGCGTCGATTGGCATCACTGCGGGGGTGCTGTGAGGCACCGGGCCTCCCTCCGTGGCTCAGGTGGGGCCGCTTAACATCAACAACCAAAAGGTGCCTGGTATGGAGGAAGCCCACAACAGGTAAGTTTCTGCCACACAATCTTTACTTGGAGGGAACAGCAAGAATTCAAGTTCACAAGCACAGGAGTAATGTCCAAGCCGCCTGACGCGTTTCGTGTCTATCCACTTCTTCAGAGGTGATGGATTAATGAAATGCGAGGCACGGCATTTTCAGGCACTTAAATACTGACTTCGTATGTCACCTCCGTGGGCGTGGCCACACACCATGGCATGATGGTACTTGCAGTGCCATATTCCTTCTACAGTGAGCAATCTTTGCCCCACATTCACAATGTTAATAATAAAACCACAGTGGGTAGTGCTGCAGAGCTCGCTTCCTCGCTGACACACAGTATCTCCAAACAAAAGGCACCCGTCCCTTCAACAGCGGCGTCGATTGGCGTCGCTGCAGGGGTGCTGTGAGGCACCGGGCCTCCCTCCGCGGCTCAGACGGTGAAAACAGGCGATATTGCCAGTTTTCCAGCAATAGCTTCCGCATTTTTTTTTGCCACAAACGATAGCAACAACTAACGCAAATAATATGCAGAGTTGGCATTCCTGTACAAAAATAACATAAAAACACCACTTCCCGATATTTTCAACGAGCAGCCAAATCTGCGGTGTGATCTAAAAACAGGCTGTAAGCTGCGTTAGCAGTAGGAATGTAACATCTGCTTTTTACTGATATAAAGTAGGAAGAATACCTACAGTGTGAAAGAGAGCCAAGCCCAGAATCACATCTGAAGACCAACACATGTCATTGAGCTACTGATCATGCACCTCCGACACCCAAGAAGGCCACAAAACCCACTGCCACCACCCTCAGGACCTCCCCCCGGATCACCCCCCTACTACCACCGAGGCAGCGCACAACAGGAGAGTGGATCTTACAAAAACAGCATGGCCCCTCAGCTACACAATAGCTGAATGCTGCAAGATGTGGCAGCCAAACATATGTGAAGGACGCAAGTCACCCACCAATAATAATTCCCACAATATCAAGTGTAGTGGTGATGTGCTGGACAGACCTCACTATGCAGAGCACAAACCTCTCCATGTGTACATATACTGCTGGTGCTTGTAGTGTTGTGGACAGTGGATGCAACCATATTCCATATTACCTCAGGCAGTGGGGAAGATCTCGGTCTTGTACCTGTATCGTCGTCCCCTGTAAGCGGAAGCGCAGTGGGCTGGTCCAACATATGCCACACCACCGTAGAAGTGTGAATAAATAGGCCAGGACTCTGGGCGTGGTTCACTTGTGTGAAAGCCAACGCGTCTGCCAAAGCAGCGGCCCTCACCCTGCCATGTTGCTGCCCCCATATCCGCTGGCCACCTCGACACACGCCCCTGCAAACACAGTGGCACAGCACCGCAGACTTATGTCTGTACAGACTACTGCCTTCAAACTACACTGCGGACAGCAGGGCTCACAATTCCGATGGAGTGGCGATTGCAGATGACACAGTCCAGTAAGTAAGACACATTCCTCCCAGTGCGACCCGCCCGGACCACGCATCATCGCAGGCTGTCTACATGCTGAGCGCCAGAGGTACCACTAACTCAGTGCACCACAACTCAACGCCACATGGCCATATTAAGGCAAAAATCATTAGACAAAAGACATTGCTACCAGTGCGGCCTGCCCAGACCACGCATTATCGCAGGGTGCGCACACGCTGAGTGATTCAGGTGCCACTAACTCAGTGTACCACAAGTCACCCCCACGTGGCCTTACTGAGGCAGAATTCATTAGACAAAAGACATTGCTACCAGTGCGGCCCGCCCAGACCACACATTATCGCAGGATGCACAAAAGCTGATTGCTTCAGGTGCCACTAACTTACTGCACCACAAGTCATCGCCATGTGGACTTATTAGGCAGAATTCAGTAGGCAAAAGACATTTCTCCCAGTGCAGCCCGCTCGGACGACGCATCATCGCAGGGTGCACACACGCTGGTTGCTTCAGGTGCCACTAACTCAGTGCACCACTTACCATTGCTGGCTGCACACACGCTGAATTGCCAACAACTGTGCAGCTCTACTGAACGCCATGTGGCTGTGGGCCCTTGCTGACCGCTGCCTCTGGCCTACACTGCGGTCAGCACTGCTCACAATTAAAATGAAGTGTTTATTCATTAATTACTGAGTCCAGTAGTCAACTAACTACAACGTCTTCGAAACCTAAATAATATCCTTTTAGTATCCTTGCTTCAAGAACTTTTTTGATATCAATTATAGCTTTTAGTACAATCACGAAATTCATCTTGCAAGTCCAAAGGAACACTGAATGGCAGTCTACACTGCGGCCAGCAGAACTCACGGTTCGAATTCAGTCTTGATTCATGAATTTCAGAGTCCAGTAGGCAACTAACTATAATGTCCCCGAAACTTACACATTTCGACAATGTATTCCATACATATTTCATCTTTTGTTACCTACACTGCGGTCAGCAGAGCTCACAATTTACATTGAGACATGATTTATTAATTGCAGACAGAATTGTACTCTAAGTCCTTGAATTTTGTCAAGAGGAAGAGACAAAAAGCATTCCTCG
This sequence comes from Triturus cristatus, assembly GCF_964204655.1. Lineage (NCBI taxonomy): Eukaryota > Metazoa > Chordata > Amphibia > Caudata > Salamandridae > Triturus > Triturus cristatus. Next base: position 385,837,159 of record NC_140589.1, on the reverse strand, counting down.
ATGTCTGTGCTGACTACTGCCTTCCATCTACATTGCGGATAGCATGGCTCACAATTCACATCGAGTCGTAATTGCAGATGACGCAGTCCAGTAGGCAAGAGACATTGCTCCCAGTGCAGCCCGCCCGGACCACGCATCATCGCAGGCTGCGCACATGCTGAATGCTTCTAATGCCCCTATCTCAGGGCAGCACAACTCATGGACCCTTTATGATATAATATTTTGTGTATAGTTTCACATTTGGTGCCCCTACCTCAGTGTACCACAAGTAATGGACCCTTTACAATAGAATCTTTTGTGTATTATTTCACATCTGGTGCCCTTACCTTAGCGCAGCACAAATCATTGACCCTTTATGCTTGAATCTCTGTCTGATCCAATGATTACTGTTCTACTTGTTGCCAGCACGAACCATTCCCGGAGGGCTGGCTTACACTCACCCCACACGCATCCAGCACAGACGTCACTGGACATGTGACCCTGGTAATAAAAAGGAGTCGATCACCCGTGCTCGTACCCAGTTCCACTATCTATCTGTGTCCGTGTGTTCATTATGTATGCAACATGCTGCCCCTGGGCCCTACCACATTACATTGTGCTCTGGACAGCGTATGCAAGCAACTTGCCTTTGACAGTGGGAGAAAACTTTGGTTATGTAACTTTGTGTCGGTCATTGTACAAGTACGTACGTAGAGACTGGATGATTAGAGTACTGCAAGGAGAGTGTATAGTGAATTTTTAAGTGCGTGGGGATTGGCGGAATGTTTGTATAAGTACAAATGTTGGTGCAGCCTAACTGCGACAACGAGCTTGTCTCTAATTGGCTGCCCTCCATGTCCCAAAAACTGAATTTTGGACTTTGCATGGCCCAGTATTGCTACAGCTGCAATACTCCACTGAATGTGCAATAAACATTCACATCCACACAGATGTGTCATGTCCACCATCTTTCTTGTGTGGAACTATGGATGAATGTAGGGTCAGTGATTCCCCGTACCTTTCATATTAGCCATGTTGTGGGACTTGGCTCTCAGAGTGACACATTGATGCTTGCGACCTGGGTGACGGCAGCACTACAACAAGAACACCCGCATGCTAGTGTTGCAGATTTTTTAAGCATTCTCTCGACCAAAGACAACCAAAAAGTAGCCCAAAGTAGCCCAATATTGCTAATTTAAGGAAGGAGGGGCAGGGACATTGTCAAGCAGGCGGTGAATGAATTGGAATTGATGTTGCAGCTGGCTGCCAAGTAAATATTTGTCTAATAAAGCGCTTTAACATACCAGTTTGCTGGAGCGCTGTTTATATATATATAATCTGGCAACTAGCACAAACCAAAATTTTACCACACAACTGGGAAAAACATAGCCCAATTGTGCGTGATCTAGCCCAATTTGGCAAAAGAGCGGCGCATCAGTTGATTTCTCATACAGCGCACAATGGAGCCACGCCCATAGCTCCAGAGTCATTCTTCACAGCCTCACGCAGGACTGGCATACACCAGGCCAGCCCAATCTGCTTACGCTTACTGGGAAGGGCAACAACGCTACATGGTCCAGATTTTAATTGTAGTGATCAGCTGATCACAGGTCTAGTTGTCAGTATGCCACTCCTCATGGCTGGTATACACCCACACCACACCCATCCAGCACAGGCGTCACAGGACACGTGACCCTTCCAATAAAAATGACCGGGCACACCTGCTCTACGCCATTTTAGAGTTGTTCCTATCGCATGCACTGAGATGGCCCGTCACCGTGGTCCAGACACCTTATGCAGGCCTGAGCCACCGAATAGGGAGGCCTACCGCCACGTGCATGGCCTCACTGGTCACTGGGAGCAAGACCACTGACTCATTGTTAGTGAAATTGCTCTCCCTCCCTCGCAGCTCCACCATTAAGTGAGGCCTTCCCCCAAGCCCCTGCACTCTCGAGTGTTGGTGTTCAAGGCCCTCCTCCACCCGCAGGTTTCACCTGTGCCTCATCCCTGGTGGTCCAGTGGACCTCTGTCTCCATTCTCTTGCTCTGCTTTTTCTCTCCTTTTCACTTGATTTTTCCCTCACTTCTATCTCCCCCCTTCACTCTCCTTCTGGGTGTTTATTCAATTTTCTGCCGTTTTCCCCTTATTTTAAGCTCCCCCTTCTGTGTCTTTCCTCCATTTTTCACTCGTCTTTTAGCTCATCTCAATCTCCCCCTTTCACTCTCCAGTGTCTTCTGTGTCTTTCCTCCACTCTTTCTTGCACTTTTTATGTTGTTTTCCCCTCATTTCAAGCTCCCCCTTCACTCTCCTTTTGTGTCCTTCCTCTGTTTTCCACTTATTTTTTACCCTCATCTCAATCTCCCCCCTTTCACTCTCCTGTGTCCTCTGTGTCTTTCCTCGACTCCTTCCTGCACTTTTGCTGCCTTATTTGCACTTGTCTCTCTCTTTTTTGCCTTTTTCCTTTTGCCTTTTTCAGACCATTTTTCCCCGCAGCTGCTGCCCCCACGGCCCCTCCCCCCAAGCACGACCAGTGCGACCGGCCTAATCCAGCTCCCCTCCCTGTCTCCCAGCTGTCCAACCCTCCCCGACCCCTACTTAATGGCAGCCGCTGCGGGGACAGGCGAGCAAGACCATTGACTCATTGTCAGTGAAATTGCTCTCCCTCCCTCGCAGCTCCACCATTAAGTGAGGCCTTCTCCCAAGCCCCTGCACTCTCGAGTGTTGGTGTTTGAGGCCCTCCTCCACCCGCAGGTTTCACCTGCACCTCATCCCTGGTGGTCCAGTGGACCTCTGTCTCCATTCTCCTGCTCCGCTTTTTCTCTCCTTTTCACTTGTTTTTTCCCACACTTCTATCTCTCCCCTTCACCCTCCTTCTGGGTCTTTCCTCCATTTTCTATTGTTTTCCCCTCATTTCAAGCTCCCCCTTCACTCTCCTTCTGTGTCTTTCCTCCGTTTTTCACTCGTTTTTTTAAGCTCATCTCAATCTCCCCCTTTCACTCTCCTGTGTCCTCTGTGTCTTTCCTCCACTTTTGCTTGCACTTTTTCTGTTGTTTTCCCCTCATTTCAAGCTCCCCATTCACTCTCCTTCTGTGTCTTTCCTGCGTTTTTCCACTCATTTTTTAACCTCATCTCAAACTCCCCCTTTCACTCTCCTGTGTCCTCTGTTATTTTCCTCCACTCTTTCCTGCACTTTTTCTGTTGTTTTCCCCTCATTTCAAGCTCCCCCTTCACTCTCCTTCTGTGTCTGTCCTCCATTTTACACTTGTTTTTAACCCTCATCTCAATCTCCCCCTTTCATTCTCACATCCTCTGTGTCTTTCCTCCACTCTTTCTTGCACTTTTGCTGCCTTATTTGCACTTTTCTCTCTCTTTTTGCCTTTTTCCTTTTGCCTTTTTCAGACTGTTTTTACGCGCCGCTGCTGCCCCCGCAGCCCCTCCCCCCAGCATGACCAGTGCGACCAGCTCAATCCAGCTCCCCTCCCCGCCTCCCAGCTGTCCAGCCCTCCTCGACCCCTACTTAATGGCGGTCGCTGCATCTCTGCACCGTCAACGCTACGACCCAGCGGCACTCCATGCTCTCAACCCAGGCTGCAACAACAACTGCAAGCTAGCATCACCAGCCGACACCCATGAACCATTCAGCTGTCACCGCTGCCGGCACACCTGCAGCACTGCCAAGGCCACTGACCCAGCGCAATCCGCCCGCAAGAACACAACCGAACCGAAGACCCTGCAATGCATCCTCCTCAACGTCCGATCCCTCCACAAACACGCCACTGAAATCTGGGACCTCCTCGACATCACTACCCCGGACATAGCATTCTTTACCAAAACCTGGACCAACACCACCTCGGGACCGGACATCGCCTTTGCCATTCCCCAAGGATACAAGTTCTCCCAGAAGGACCGCCCCATCCGCCCGGGAGGAGGAATCGCCATTGTCCACAGATCCACCCTCCACAACAACACCCACGCCAAGACAGCTAGATGGTTCACTATCGAACTTCGAAAGTCCAGACGCACTTGCCACTGCCTCGAAAAGGCCTGGAGGAATACCAAATCCACAGAAGCCCACAACAACTTCAGAGCCACCACCAATGCCCACCACCAACTCATCAGAAAAACGAGGAAAAAAGCGATTGAAGACAGAATCTCCACTCATGCACACAACAGCAAAGAACTCTTCAACATCATCAAGGAGTTCGCCCAACCCACCAGCGTGTTCACTGACATCTCTCCCTCACAAGACCTTTGCGACAAACTCAGCACCCTTTTCCACCACAAAATCAAGAGCATCTACGACAACTTCGATAAATACAACCAACACACTGAACCCTCACCAACCACCGACACCCTGAAGCCAGCAATCGACAACTGTACAGCCCTCACCACTGAAGACTCACTGAAGACGATTAAGTCAATCTACTCCGGGGCCCCCACGGACCACTGCCCCCACCACATTTTCAACAGAGCCACCAACACCATCACACCCTTGCTTTGCCACACCATCAAATGCTCCCTGGCAACTGCCTCGTTCCCTGACGACTGGAAACACGATGAGATCAACCCCCTCCAGAAGAAACCCTAGGCGGACCCCACCAACCTCAAAAACTACAGACCCCTCTCCCTGCTCCCGTTCCCAGCGAAAGTCATTGAGAAAGCCATCAACAGCCAACTCGCCACATTCATCGAAGAGCACAACATCCTCAACTCCTCCCGGCTTCAGAAAAAAACACATTACGGAAACTGCCCTCCTCGCCGCAACAGACGACATCCATACCTTACTGGACAAAGGAGAAACAGCAGCCCTCATCCTCCTCGACCTCTCAGCGGTGTTCGACACAGTGTCTCACCGCACCCTAATATGCAGACTCCACGATGCAGGGATCCAAGACAAGGCCCTCGACTGGATCCGCTCCTTCCTCTCTGGCAGAACGCAGTGGGTCAGACTCCCCCCTTTCCTCTTGGACCCTACACCTATCACCTGCGGAGTCCCCAAGGGGTCCTCCCTCAGCCCTACGCTCTTCAACGTCTTCATGGCTCCGCTCGCCCCCATCGTCAGAACCTATGGACTCAACATTGTGTAATATGCAGACGACAACCAACTCATCCTCTCCCTATACAACGAACCCAACACCGCCAGACACAACTTTCAAGAAGGCATGGAAGCCGTCACCGAATAGATGAAAAACAGCTGCATACAACTAAACACCAAACGGAAGTACTCATCATGGGCTCAAAACACCAGAAAGACCAGATTGGGAGGCCACTCCTTCTTTTCCACGCGGCCAGAGCCTGGAACGACCTTCGGCTCCAACTCAGACAGATAACATCGCTCCCCATCTTTGCAAGAAACCTCAAAAGCTGGCTCTTCGACAAACCCCCTCCTTGATGGACTGGAACATGCAAGCCCACCACACACTCCCCAGCGCCTTGAGACCCTTACGGATCGCGCTGAACAAACACCTGATTTGACTGAGTTAGTGGCACCGCAAGGACTGAGGGGTGTGCAACCTGCGATGATAATAGGTGCACTAGTATGTCCTCTGCCATGGCAAAATCATGATGCAGCACCATATGTATGACCTGTTGGACTGCGGAGTGGGACTGCATGATGTGGAGGGTGCCCTCTCCGTGAAAAGGTGAGCAGTGAGGCCTGGGTGCACAGCGGTGGGCAAATACATCTGGGCGGCAGGAGTGGATGGGGTGCAGCAGCCTGGGTGCACAGCGGCATGCAGTCACCTCTGGGCAGTGGGAGTGCATGGGGTGCAGCAGCCTGGGTGCGCAGTGGCTGTCATACACCTCTGGGCAGTGGGAATGGATGGGGTGCAGCAGCCTGGGTGTTCAGCAGCGAGTAGACACCTCTGGGCAGTGGAAGTGGATGGGGTACACTAGCCTGGATACACAAAGGCGGGACAGCGATTTAGGCATGCGCAGTTGTATGTACTCATCCATTACAGATTCCATACTATGTTTCAGATGACTAAGCTTGAGGGCTGCCCTATTTCCCGGCACATGGTTGGAGACACACCGTTGGCAGAAAGGTGAGCTGTGGGGATTTTCTCCACAGTGTCAACACTCACTCTCCCTCTCCATCTCTTCCTTTCTGTCACTCACAATCTTTCTCTCTCTCTTACTCTCTATAGCTTCCTTTCTCTCACTCACTCTCTATCCCTCTTTCTCTGTCTCTTCCTCTTTCTCTCATTCATTCTTTCTCTCTCTTCCTCTCTCTCACTCTTTCTCTCTCTCTTCCTCTCTCTCACTCTGTTTCTCTCTTTCTCTCTTCCTTGTATCTCACTCTTTTTGTCTCTCACTCTTTCTTTTTCTCTGTCTTCCCCTCTCTCTCACTCTTTCTTCCTCTCTCTCTCACTCTTTCTTTCTTTCTCTCTCTCACTCTTTCTCTCTTTCTCTCTCTCTCTCTTTTGCTGGACGCATGACGCACCATCTTATCTTTCTTTTTGTCTTGCAGGCTGTGATTCACAAATTGTGCACTTGTATGTACTCATCCATTACTGATTCCATACTATGTTTCAGATGACTAAGCTTGAGGACTGCCCTATATCCCGGCACATGGTTGGAGACACAACTTCTCTCTCTTCCTCTCTCTCACACTGCTTCCCTCTCTCTTCCTCTCTCTCACACAGTTTTTCTCTTTCTCTCTTCCTTGTATCTCACTCTTTCTCTCTTTCTCTGTCTTCCTCTCTCTCACTTTTTCTCTCTCTCTCTTCCTCACTCTCACTCTTTCTCTCTCTCTCTTCCTTTCTCTTACTCTTTCTCTCTCTCTTCCTCTCTCTCACTCTTCCCCTCTCTCTCTTTCTCTCTCTCACTCTTTCTCTCTCTCTTTGTCTCTCTCACTCTTTCTGTTTGTCTTCCTCTCACTCTTTCTTTTTCTCTCTCTCTTCCTCTCACTCTTACTCTCACTGTTTCTCTCTTTCTCTCTGTATTCCTCTCACTCTTTCTTTCTTTTTCTCTCTGTCTTCCTCTCACTCTTTCTTTCTCTCTCTATCTCTCTTTCTCTCTCCTTTGATGGACGCATGACGCACAATCTTATCTTGCTTTTTGTCTTTCAGGCCTGCGATGATGCGTGGCCATCCTGCAATCAACACTCAACCTGAATTGTGAGCTCTGCTTCGCCACGTGTACACAACGGGTGAGGAGGTTTCTTCGGCACGTGGTGGACCCTCTTCGACACACACCGGTGGTGTAAGGTGAGCAGAGCGGCTTGTTTGCGCAGTAGCAGGCAGTAACCTCCAGGCAGTGGGAGTCGATGGGGTGCAGCAGCCTGTGTGCGCAGCGGCACGAAGTCACCTCCGGGCAGTTCTTTCTCTCTCATCCTCTCTCTCACTCTTTCTCTCTCTCTCTCTCTCTCTCTCTCTCTCTTGCTCTCTCTCACACTGTTTCTCTCTTTCTCTCTTCTTTGTATCTCACTCTTTCTCTCTTTCTCTCTCTCACTCTTTTTCTCTTTCTCTGTCTTCCTCTGTCTTCCTCTCTCTCCCACTCTTTCTTTCTTTCTCTCTCTCTTCCTCTATCTCATTCTTTCTCTCCTTTGCTGGACGCACGCTTTCCTTTTGTCTTGCAGGCTGTGATTCACAAATTGTGCACTTGTATGTACTCATCCATTACTGATTCCATACTATGTTTCAGATGACTAAGCTTGAGGGCTGCCCTATATCCCGGCAAGTGGTTGGAGACACACCGTTGGCAGAAAGGTGAGCTGTGAGGATCTTCTCCACAGTGTCAACACTTCCTCTCCCTCTTCATCTCTTCCTTTCTGTCACGCACACTCTTTCTCTCTCTCTCTCTTACTCTCTATCTCTTCCTTTCTCTCCCTCACACTCTTTCTCTGTCTATTCCTCTCTCTATCTTTCTTTCTTTGTCTCTCTTCCTTTCTCTCACTCTTTCTCTCTCTCTTCCTCTCTCTCACACTCTCTTTTCCTTGTATCTTACTCGTACTCTTTCTCTCTCTCACTCTTTCTCTGTCTTCCACTCTCACTCTTTCTCTCTCTCTCTTCCTCTCTCACACTGTTTCTCTCTTTCTCTCTTCCTTGTATCTCACTCTTTCTCTCTCTCTCACTCTGTCTCTTTCTCTCTTTCTTTCTTTGTCTTCCTCTCTCTCACACTTTCTTTGTTTCTCTCTTTCTCCCTCACTCTTTCTCTCTTTCTCTTTTTCTGGACGCTTTTTTTCTTGCAGGCTGTGATTCACAAATGGTCCAGCGATGACACGACATGGCTATACATAGTTGTATTTGTTGTTATTTTGTTTTAATAATGTTTTTTATATGTAAATCCATACATGACTAAGATTCTTATTTGTCCAACCTCACAAGCATCTTCATATTAACATTTTTAGAACATTACCCAATTTGTGGGGGGTGGGGGTGATGGAGGATGGCGGACAAGGGGCAGCCGGCGGAGGGTGTCGGAGCAGTGTTGGGTGTCCGACTTGCATGATCGTTGGCTCCATTGCATCTGTTGTCAGAGACTTGCGAGCCGGTGGGCTGGCTCGTAGATGAAGAGCTGTGAGCCGACTGGCTGGCTCGTAGAGGGAGAGCTGCCACCCGTCGGTTCGCAGAGGGAGAGCTGCGGGCCGGCTCGCAGAGGAACAGCTGTAGGCCGACTGGTATAGGGAAAGGTGCGGGCCATCGGCTTGCAAAGGGATAGCTACGGAACAGTGATGTGGGGAGAGGGAGCGTGAAGAGCGTATCTCGCAGAGAGAGACCTGCGGTATATTTCCAGTCTTGGCTTCACAGATACAACTGCGGGCCCGAGAACTCGCACCCGAAGAGCTGTGAGCCGACTAGCTGTTCGCAGAGGAAGACTTGCGGGCCCAAGAATGATGTTGGAGGTATGCTGTTGATGGTGGAAAAGGGTGCGTTACCTGCTGATGTAGGGAGACGCAGCTTGAAAGCGGTATCTCGCACAGACAGAGCTCCGGTATATTAAATTGCCCCTGGGACCTTTCTTTTATATTTTCGCTCGATGCGAGGCACAAGATGGCTGCTAACACTTCCTGGTTTGAAGTGTTAGCAGCCAATCAGAGGCAAGCTCGTGCTCAGGAGTTAGGCACCGTCCAGATATATATATATTTTTTCCTTTAATATCTCAAAAACTACTGAACGGATTTACACCATTTCAACAAAAGCACGCTTTCTGGACCAAGACCTTTCTCCCTGCCAAATTTGGCGTAATTCTGTTCAGCAGTTTGACCTGTAGCATTGTCTAAAGTTTCCTATGGAAAATGCATTGCGAAAACACTTTTTCGGACCCCTAAACTTTCAAGATACGAGCAGATCAAAAAAGAGAAACTTTCTGGAAAAGTTTGTAAAGATTCCTCAAACGATGCCAAAGTTATAAGCACATGGAGGGCTCTACGAGGGTGTCTGCGCAACCCCACTCCCAACATGAGTGAAGTCCTGGGTCTGTGGGGACCCCAGCGAGCCCCCGCAGCCCCACCAAGCCCCCCTATTATTTTTTAAGAAATGCCCCGGGACCTAGCCCACCCCGGGGTCTCATTAAAATAAAATGTGGAAACCCGTGACCCGAGCGTGAATTGCACCAATATATATATTTTTTTTAATGCTTTCTTTGGCCTGAGGGTCTTTCTGGGACCCCCTGAGCAGGCCTAGGGGGTCAGGGTGTTTCTACCCTGCCCCCTTCTCTTGTTTTATACCTTTGTTTCTCTGTTTTCTGGTGACTCGCTTCTACCGAGTCACAAGATGGCTGCCAACACTTCCTGGTTTGGAGTGTTGACAGCCAATCACAGTAAAGCTCGTGCACGGGACTTAGGCTCATACCAGATATCAAAACTTTTATTTTTTCTAATTTCTCAGCAACTACTGAACAGATATGCACCATTTAAAAAAAAAGGTTGCTTTCTGATCCAAGCACTACCTTTTTGCCAAATTTGGGGTATTTCAGTTCAGTAGTTTCGGCTCTAGCCTTGCACAAAGTTTCCTATGGGAAATTGATTTCTTGGCTCTTATTCTTTGAATTTCTCAAAAACTACTGAACGGATTTACACCATTTTAAAAAAAAGTCGCTTTCTGAAGCAAGCTCTACCTTTCTGGCAAATTTGGGGTAAATCCGTACAGCAGTTCGGTCTGTAGCTCATCGCAAAATTTCCTATGGAAATTAACATTGAGAAACTTCATTTTGGGACCCCCTTTTTTCGCAGCTCCCGCTTGACAAATCACTCCCAAACTTTCAGGATAGGAGCTGACCTGGATAGGCTTTTTCTTTGGAAAATTTGGCAAAGGTTCGTCAAATGACGCCAAAGTTATTAGCAAATCAAAAAATGTTTTTCCTATGAAAACTAGGTTGTGACTATAACTACCTACTGGCGACCACCAGTAGGTAGTATATTGCTTTATTAAAAAGCAATCACAAAACAATGGTCTGCTAACCCAAGCAGGTCACCGTGCTTTTGATGGTGGCATTTTTGTAGTGGGTCACAAATTGTTTTGTACATTAGGCACAGCGATTTCCTAATTGTGATTCTAATATAATTGTAATTAGGAAAACCTTGTTCCTAATTTTAGTACATCTGGCCCATTGTTTCAGCTCCTGTGTGCATAGATCTATGAAGCCCTGGATGGATGAAGCTGCCTTCTTTTCTTTTTTATACTTCTTAGACTTCAGTCTGATAGTGTCCTGAGATTCACCAGTGATGGCAAGCTTATCTGCAAGCTAAGGGGTGAAGGGTAATTGTTGTGATAGTTTGTAAATGATGCAGATGGGTTTGAAGAGGATTGGTCTGGCAAGGGGAGCATATGGAGCTCCATCAGGATGGCGGGGTGATGTGATCATATTTCTCATGGCCTTTGATGGGATGTGCTGCAGCAAATAGGATGGTCCTAAGGGGTAGCAGTTCTAAAGCAGCTTTCTGGAAGAAATGTTTTGACTTTCATTAGAAGAGAGAGCTGGAGCCAAGCCATATTGTTTTTTGGGCAATGTGTTCCTTGAGGGTGAGGTTGGATTTCAGAGTAAATGCAAGTGGCCTGACATTGGGTTAAAGTTGGGGTTCACAGTGTTCAATGTTCAAACCTTATTGTGCATAATCAAACTAAATTATCTTATCAGAAGAATACTATGTACTTTTTACAATGTGCAAAATACATTCAGTTTTCATTCTGATGGTGCATTTAAAAGCGGCATATTGAAAACAATTGTGAACTTATCTCATATTTGTGTACAAGGTCATTCGGTCCATTTCCTTACACATAAATTCAAAATGTAAGTTTGCTAAAATAGCCAATTTATGTGTATCATTTTGAAATAATAAAAATGTTCGTTATTTGTTATAGTCTAAATTTGAAAGTGCAACTGTGATCTGTAAAGTGTATCATGTTTAAGATCGACTTTTTCGAATGTATGATGCATTGCAACCTTCAGATTCAAGAGCCCACAATATATGTATTAAAAGATCATGGTATTTGTGACAGTTTGACAACCAGTAATGTTTTTGGATGTAATTGGAATACCATTATTATTTTATAGGCATGAACAAAGGCAAAGTCTGTGTAAGCTTGTACAATTGCATGCTAACTTGACCAATCAAATCAACAAAAAAGTATGATGGACAGCCTTAATGATTGAATGACATACAGATAAAAGCAAAATAGTAAATTAAATTTCATAGAAAAAGTAACTCCAGTGCAAGGCAAATATATTTTTAGTTTTCTGAACATAATACAGTTAGGAATATTTGTGATTTTAGGGGGTAAAATTACCAGCAACAGTTATGACCGCTGAGGTAGCAGGTAGGCCACCTCATTTTGATTTTACAGATCTAAATTCCATCGGCAAAAATAATCCACAGTGAATGATTTGTTAGTGACTTGCACAGATTCATGAGATGCTTCCTCTCAGGTTCTGCTATTGCCAAGTGATCTGCCTTGGCCTTCCTCAAAACTGGATATAGACATAGATATTTTTTCTTCTTTAACTCACAAGTCCATAGTTTGGCTGCATTACAAGATTTCTACTGGATCCTATGTGGGCATAACACCATATTCCTTATGTATATGAACATTAAAGAGCATGTTTCATTTTTTTAAACTATGAGAAAAGTCAACATCTTAGTTCATGAAACAACAAGGTACTTAATGTATGCCATTGAAGGAAATGTAAAGGGACATTGGAAATAGAATTCCAAGGCCAGTGAGGAATTTATTAGGAGTCTATTGCATGGTTTTCCCGTTGAGATCTTTGGCTTTCTGTCACATCTTGTTTCGCCACCACAAAAAAATTTAGATATGGGCCAGTGTCCTTCAGCCATTTAAAAAAAAAGTGCAACTGATATTTTGAAACAGCTCACAGAAGAGGCAATCTACCAAAAAACAGCTTTAGCTGCGTGACAAACCTCAGGTCATCAACACAAAAATATTAAGATAGGGACTCAGTATAATTCCCTTTAAGTTATTAATGTGTCTGTGTCAGGCTCCTTCAACCAATATTCTCAATATGGCACTAAATATTTTATTTTGCACTGAAAATGAGATACCACACTCCTGAGGATTTTCGACCTAAATGTGTTTGTGTAGCTAATTGAGACTGAATGAATTTCGCTCCTCGAAGTGTCTACCTACTACTGCCTATTGTCTACCTAAATGTTTCATAGACCTAAAGTGGTTCCCACACTCCTTGTATAAGCCACTTAGTTAGGACAACCAGTGATGCTCCTTGGCCGGTTAGATGAGCAGGTGGCTCCCAGTCTTCCCTCGGTTCTCAAACCAGTTTTTAGTCAAGTTTTGGACTTTGGCTATTTGGGCACCCTTAGCACCACCACTAATGGTCCAGGACTGAAGTTACACCCTTTGGGGGGCTGGGTCCAGGTGTGGCTTCAAGATGGAGGGAGCCCCTTCTGTCCTTGTAGCTCTGAACAGAAAGCCAACACACTAGCCTTTGGAGTCACTCTGGTAGTCCTGGATGCAGTTGATGGAATGAGGCTCAGGCAGCAGGGTAGGCCTATGAGGGTTCAAGGTAGGCTCCAGGCAACAAAGCAGTCCTTCAATGTGCAGTAAAGCAGTCCTGTGGGGTACACAACAGACGACAGCAGCAGGAGGTCCTCTGAGAGTCCTTCCGCAGGTCCAGAATGTGAATTCAAGAGTTGGTCTGAGAGTTCCCTGTTTCTACATGGGGACTTATTTCAAGTAGGAGAGGTTTCTAGACAATTCCTTTTGAAGTAATTGAAGTTTCCTTACTCCCCTGCCCAGGCTGCAAGCTGGCTACATGAAGAATGCAGGACTGACAAGTCCTTTGTGTGAAGGTAGAGCACAGTTTTTTCAGTTGCAAGTGGGGCTCTGCCTAGCTCCACCACCCATCTTGCCAGCTGATGGCCCATCCAGGCACTCCTAATCCCAGTCATGTGACCCAAGGTAGGCAACATGCACCAAAATGTTTAGAGCAGAAAAATGTGCATTTTCGAAACTTTTGGGGGGAAAAGCAAGGAACCAGTGTATAAGGTACTTTTAGGAAACAATGATTCTTTTTAGTGATACCGTTATTTTAACCCCTTGTATGCCCATGACGAGCTGGACTCGTCATGGAGCACAGTCGCGCTGTGCCCATGACGAGTCCAGCTCGTCACGAGGCATACCCTAGGGAATCCCTCGGGCACCAGAGGGATTCCCTTTCTGCCAAAATAGCCTCGGGAGCCGGGGAAGAGCTTCCCCAGCTCCCGAGGCCCCCCCCCCCCCCTTTCACTGTAATGACGATCGGCGCGCACGCCGCGCCGACGTCATTACAGTGAAAGGCTCATTTCAGTTTCACTATTCTACGTGCTCAGGGGGCTATCTCAGCCCCCTGAGCACGTAGAAAGACGGGAGAGGTATCATTGGAAAGGGGAGAATCTCCCCTTTCCAATGGTACCCTGCTTGGGGATCGCCACAGGAGGGCGATCCCCAAGCAGGGATCCACCCACTAGACACCAGGGAGGGGGGGAGCGGCCCCTTGGGCAAGGGCCTTTGCTCCCCCCAAAGAATTTTGGCCAAATGTAGTCTTTTTGCCCCCCCTGGGGGGCAGAAGGGGGCAGTAGCCCCCAATCTGCCCCCCCGGGGGGGCAAAAAGCCCTCTAGACACCAGGGAAATATAAGAAAACAAAAATAGGGGTAGAGGCTGCCCAAAACGGGCAGGCCCATGCCCCCACCCCACCCCCAATTACTACAGTCTTTCTGCCCCCCCCGGGGGGCAGATGGGGCATTGGCCCCTAATCTGCCCCTTTGGGGGGGCAGAAAGCCCACTAAAAACCAGGGATTAGTTTTTAGGTTTTATTTAGGGTGGGGGCTGCCCGCAACGGGCACATCAATGCACACACCCACCCACCACCATTACAGCCTTTCTGCCCCCCCCTGGGGGGCAGATGGGGCATTGGCCCCAATATGCCCCCCCGGGGGGCAGAAAGCCCTCTAGACACCAGGGAAATAATAAAAAAAAACAATAGGGGTGGGGGCTGCTCAAAACGGGCAGGCGCATGCCCCCACCCCCCAATTACTACATTCTTTCTGCCCCACCCGGGGGGCAGATGGGGCATTGGCCCCTAATCTGCCCCTTCGAGGGGGGCAGAAAGCCCACTAAAAACCAGGGATTAGTTTTTAGTTTTATTTAGGGTGGGGTCTGCCCGCAACGGGCACGCCAATGCCCCCACCCTCCCCCCCACAAAAATGACAGTCTTTCTGCCCCCCAGGAGGCAGATGGGAGCTGTAGCCCCCAATCTGACCCCCCTGGGGGGCGCAGAATGCCCACTAGAAGCCATGGATTTTTTTGTTTTATTAGTGTAGGGGTAGGGGATCCCCAAAATGGGCATGACAATACCCCACCCCACCCCCAGAGAAATTCCAATCTTTCTGCCCCCCCCCCGGAGGGCAGATGGTGGCCCCTGATCTGCCCCCTGGGGGGGCAGAAAGCCCACTAGGCGCCAGCGAGTACGCCGGCTTTTTTATGCATGGGGTGGGGGCTGCCCAAAATGGTCATACCAATGCCCCCACCCCCACAAAAAATAGCCACAGTCTTTCTGCCCCTTTAGGGGCATATCGGGATGAAACCCCCTTCCCCGATTCCCCCCCAGGGCGGCAGAAAGCCCACTGGGCTCCGATTTGTTTTTAGCAATGTGCATACCTGTGGATTTTGGGCCCTAGCGCAGTTGGCACGTAGGCAAACCTAGCAAACCTGTACATTTTTGAAAACTAGACACCGAGGGGAATCCAGGATGGGGTGACTTCACTGGCTCTCACCAGGTTCTGTTACCCAGAATCCATTGCAAACCTAAAAATGTGTCCAAAATAACATATTTTCCTCACATTTCGGTGGTGGAAAGATCTGGAATCTGCGTGGGTCCACAAAACTCCACCCAACCTGCATTCCCCAAAGTCTTCAGAGAAAAATGGTACCTCACTTGCGTGGGTAGGCCTAGTGCCCGTGTCAGGCAAGGGCCCAAAACCTATTGAGGAGACATCAAAATTACCTATCACAAAACAACCTGGTTTTGCACAGGGGGTCCCATGAGTTTTTGGCCCCTGGCTTGGTGGCCATCTAGGGAAACCTACCAAACCCACACATTTCTGAAAACTAGACACCCGGGGGACTCCAGGGAGGTATGGCTTGCATGGATCCCCCAAAGTTTCCTTACCCAGAATGCCCTGCAAACCTCAAATTTAGCTGAAAAAATCACCTTTTTCACACATTTTTGTGGGGGAAAGTTGTGGCATCACCGGGCTGACACAAATTTTCTACCACCCAGCATTCCCCCGGGTCTCCTGATAAAAATGGTGCCTCAGTCGTGTGGGAAGCCCAAGTACCCGCGACAGGCAATGGCCCAAAACGTAGAGAGGCGACATGGAATTTGCCTAACTCAAAACGACCTGGTTTTGCAAGGGGGGTCACTTGGGTTTTTGGCCCGGTGCTCGGCGGCCACCTAGGGAAACCTACCAAACCCACACATTTCTGAAAACTAGACACCCGGGGGATTCCAGGGAGGTATGGCTTGCATGGATCCCCCAACTTTTCCTTACCCAGAATGCCCTGCAAACCTCAAATTTAGCTGAAAAAATCACCTTTTTCACACATTTTTGTGTGGGAAAGTTGTGGCATCACCGGGCTGACACAAATTTCCTACCACCCAGCGTTCCCCCGGGTCTCCCGATAAAAATGGTGCCTCACTCGTGTGGGAGGCCCAAGTACCCGCGACAGGCAAGGGCCCAAAACATATTGAGGCGACATGAAAATTGCCTACATCAAAATAACCTGGTTTTGCAAGGGGGGTCACCTGGGTTTTTTGCCGGTGCTCGGTGGCCACCTAGGGGAACCTACCAAACCCACACATTTCTGAAAACTAGACACCCTAGGGACTGCAGGGAGGTATGGCTTGCGTGGATCCCCCAACGTTTCCTTACCCAGAATGCCCTGCAAACCTCAAATTTAGCTGAAAAAATCACCTTTTTCACACATTTTTGGGATTCTGGGTAACAGACCCTGGTGGGAGGCAGTCAAATCACCCCATCCTGGATTCCCCTGGGTGTCTTGTTTTCAAAAATGTATAGGTTTTCTAGGTTTCCCAAGGTGCCCGCAGAGCTAGGGTTCAAAAACTACAGCTAGACATTTTGCCAAAAAAGGGTCATTTTTCACTGCGAAATTGAGGTGTGACCACGTTGCGTTTTACGCCGTTTCCTGTCGCGGGCACTAGGCCGACCCACACAAGTGAGGTACCGTTTTTCTCGTAAGACTTTGGGGAATGCGGGGTGGGTGGAAATTTGTGGATCCACGCAGATTCCGGAACTTTCCACCACAGAAATGTGGGGAAAATTTGTTTTTTTTTACAAGTTTTTAGGTTTGCAAGGGATTCTGGGTAACAGACCCTGGTGGGAGGCAGTCAAGTCACCCCATCCTAGATTCCCCTCGGTGTCTAGTTTTCAAAAATGTATAGGTTTGCTAGGTTTCCCAAGGTGCCCGCAGAGCGAAGGTTCAAAAACTACAGCTAGACATTTTGCCAAAAAAGGGTCATTTTTCACTGCGAAATTGAGGTGTGACCACGTTGCGTTTTGTGCCGTTTCCTGTCGCGGGCACTAGGCCGACCCACACAAGTGAGGTACCGTTTTTCTCGTAAGACTTTGGGGAACGCAGGGTGGGTGGAAATTTGTGGATCCACGCAGATTCTGGAACTTTCCACCACAGAAATGTGGGGAAAATGTGTTGTTTTTGACAATTTTTTAGGTTTGCAAGGGATTCTGGGTAACAGACCCTGGTGGGAGGCAGTCAAGTTACCCCATCCTGGATTCCCCTGGGTATCTAGTTTTCAAAAATGTATAGGTTTGCTAGGTTTCCCAAGGTGCCCGCAGAGCTAGGGTTCAAAAACTACAGCTAGACATTTTGCCAAAAAAGGGTCATTTTTCACTGCGAAATTGAGGTGTGACCACGTTGCGTTTTGCGCCGTTTCCTGACGCGGGCACTAGGCCGACCCACACAAGTGAGGTACCGTTTTTCTCGTAAGACTTTGGGGAACGAGGGGTGGGTGGAAATTTGTGGATCCACGCAGATTACGGAACTTTCCACCACAGAAATATAGGGAAAATGTGTTTTTTTTTGTCAATTTTTTAGGTTTGCAAGGGATTCTGGGTAACAGACCCTGGTGGGAGGCAGTCAAATCACCCCATCCTGGATTCCCCTGGGTGTCTAGTTTTCAAAAATGTATAGGTTTGCTAGGTTTCCCAAGGTGCCCGCAGAGCTAGGGTTCAAAAACTACAGCTAGAAATTTTGCCAAAAAAGGGTCATTTTTTACTGCGAAATTGAGGTGTGACCACGTTGCGTTTTGCGCCGTTTCCTATCGCGGGCACTAGGCCGACCAACACAAGTGAGGTACCGTTTTTCTTGTAAGACTTTGGGGAACGCGGGATGGGTGGAAATTTGTGGATCCACGCAGATTCCGGATCGTTCCACCACAGAAATGTGTGGAAAATGTGTTTTTTTTGTCAATTTTTTAGGTTTGCAAGAGATTCTGGGTAACAGACCCTGGTGGGAGGCAGTCAAGTCACCCCATCCTGGATTCCCCTGGGTGTCTAGTTTTCAAAAATGTATAGGTTTGCTAGGTTTTCCAAGGTGCCCGCAGAGCTAGGGTTCAAAAACTAGAGCTAGGCACTTTGCCAAAAAAGGGTACATTTTCACAGCGATATTGAGTCGTGACCACGTTGCATTTTGCGCCGTTTCCTGTCGCGGGCACTATGCCTACCCACACAAGTGAGGTACCATTTTTATCGGGAGACTTAGGGTAATTCAGATTTGTAAAGGAACTGTTATTATCTATTGACTCTCGATGCATTTCTGCCTTCCAAATGAAAGATATTGTGTAAAAAAGAAGTCATTCTAAAAAATGACTGATAATTCTCATGCTAGTATAAGTATTCCCAATTTCAGAAATGTGCAAATATCTACTGTTTCTAAAGTCTATATTTTGTTCCCATTTCAGAAATACATAGGTGTCTTTCATACCGATTTTTCCATGTACACATTTTTACAGAATAATTACTATATACCCGGTACATAATAAAAAACCATTGCAAGTTGCTGCTCAGTTTTTGGCTCTGGGTTCGTCGGGTTCTTGGTGAACCTACAAGTCCTATATATCCCCACAACCAGTCCAGTGGATGTAATGGTATATTGCTTTCAAAGAGCTGTCATAATTAGAAGAAGTTACAGGTGAAAACGTTGACACAAAAGGCAGTTTTTTTCAACTAATGTTTAATTTATCCTATATTTAACTGTTAGTTTCTATAAAAAAACCTTGATGGATCTACACAAATGACCCCTTGCTGAATTCAGAAGTTTGTCTTCTTCTTGAAAATGTATAGCTTTCCAGGATCCATTATTGCTTTTGTACCCATTTCTGCCATTAACTGGAAGGAGGTCAAAAGCACAAAAAATAGCAAAAATAGGCTATGTCCCAGAAAAATGCCAAAACTGTGTACAAAATGTTGGGTTTCTGACAAAAGTCTGGTATCCCCGAAAAGCTGGGAAAATGGGGATTTCAACCCCACAAACCCTTTTTTGATAACATTTGCAGGGAAAAACTCAGATGCTTTCATTTGCAGCCCGTTTTTCCCATTTTTCCGAAAAAAAACTAAATGTTGCTGTATTTTGGCTCATTTCTGTGACCCCTCTAGGAGAATCAACAAACCCTGAGTACCTTTAGAATCCCCATAATGTTGGAAGAAAAGAACGCAAATTTGGCGTGGATACCTTATGTGGTCAAAAAGTTACAGGGGCCTCAGCGAGCACTACCCCAAATAGCCAAAAAAGGGCGTGGCACAGGAGGGGAAAAGGCCTGGCAGCGAAGGAGTTAAGGATAACAAAAAGCAACAATGGCTGTAAGTAGGTGTACTGTTTACAGCATAAATTACAAAGAGAGAGTAGTGAAAAAGGTATACATCATTTATTATTTTTCATATTTCTCATGTGCAATGTGTCCATTGTGGAAAAGGCGGACCCAAACAAAACTACAATAATAATACACAATACATACATATAGCCAGAAAGCAGAATAAACGTATCAGTTCCATAGAACAACAGCCAACCATATGAAGATCCATATGGAACAGGAATTATAGTAAATCCATAACCTTATTTCAGTTAAGGACATGGACATGTGTGCTGTTGTAAGCATGCACAGTGATGCAATTACATTTAACTGCTTCTTCTGATGTTTCAGGAAGACGCAAACATTAATCAGGAATATGACTGCTGCAGAAGCCTCAATGAATATGAGTCACATGCCCCGTGCAGGCCCATTGTCGTTTTGCCTATGTTAGCATGGGCACATTGCAAACTGCCCTCTGCTTTGTGCACGTTACTATATAAACTTGTTTTGCTTTGTGCCACACTGTACTTTCATACAGAACCTACTTTTCTTTTGCATTCTGTACTTTCCTGGGTCTTAGTCTGAACATCATAGACAAGGTCTAACAACAATACCCATTGTTATTTTGTTCTGGTTAGGCCCTAGCACCTAGACAAAACATGCAAATGCAGCCGTTGTTTGGGAACACAAACTTTTGTCTTATAGTAATGCACAGATAGGCAACAACACACTTGGTGAGGGGTCTTTCCAGGGAAAAGATCGTGACAGCACCCGAGATGTAGAGCTTACATCTGTGCATGCTAAGGTATGGGGTCTGCTGTCAACACACGGAGATCTTCTGATATATATTCACTTTCCTTCGGTAGAAGGGGAGGGGGTTAGGAAACTCTGTCTTATATAATAACAGCTCCTTTTATGATTTATGGACTACTTAATATGCTGACCGTATTTGTGCTAGGCATTTTCTTACTTATTGTGGCACGTTTACTGCATACTACAGCACGATAGTTGCAAATAAACATTTTAAACTTACCTTGTGTGTCTGTCAGATCTTATTGTGGACTAGTATGAGTGTAAAAGCAAAAGGGTGCGTCCTCTAATCGTGATTTCTGAGCGAATCGGGAGTGTTGTGTTCTCGGGAGTCTAATCACTTGCTCCTCTGTGAGTGAGTAGGAGGGCAAGTGAGACACTAGGTAATTGGTCACGGGCTCATGGGTACCAAGGTGATAGGATTACTCAGTACCTGCCTACGAAGGTCCTTTGCTCCCAGGCATACTTCTGCACCTACGCAAGATCCCTGCAACAGTCTTGTCAAAGGATAAGCACTGTAATATAATAAAACAATAGCAGGAGACAATATCTGCTCTGCATGAGCAAATCTTGGCCATGGGCGTCAAACTCGCACCTCCCTTACTTTCTGAGTGAAGACGCGGATGTGCTCTCTCTCAAGACACTGATGGAGCTAAAAGTAAGGGATGGAATGCATGCATTCCAGGCCTACAGAGACAGTGGAATTTCAAAAGGTTGGGGGGCAGTGCAGCCATATCGGGAGATCACACCCACTCTTCTGAGATTAAATGAATGAGAGTGTACCAATAAAGCACTTATGCTTGAAAGAGGGGAGCATGCATACAGGGATTTTAAGCTGCAGCATTAAAAGAAGGCTTTTAATGGATGAATAAATGAAGGAAAAAGTGTAAATAGAACAAGGGCGTGCCGAAAATGCAAAGCAAACATTTTTAAGTAAGTAAAGATATAAGGTAAAGGAATTGAGAAAACAATCAAGGGGTGAACCAGAAGAGTAGGGGATTTGCTGCTAGATTTGAATTGGCAAAGTTGACCGGAAAATCAGGAATCATGCTCCAAAACAGGCGTGCATGCAGTAATGCCTAGAGGCAGAGAGAAAAAAAGGCTACCATCATCAAGGTTATAGCAAAGTTGAATGGAAAATCAAGAATCACCCTCCAGAATGGGGAAGCATGCAGCAGAGTCAAGGATCAGAGAGAATAAAAGGATGACATCAATATGGTTATGGGGCAATAAAGCATTGTAAGTAATGAGGCAATAAAGCAAAATATGCAATGTGTTTTAGATGGCGTCACAAGATAGTTGCTGATGTTCACGGTGGTGAAAAATGCTTTATACTTATAGTAATGCTGCAAGAGTTAATGGGGTGTACACAAAATATGCCACACAGAGAGAGTAGGAGGATGACAATAAAGGAGATTACATAAATAATTTGATGCAATGAAATGTACAATAATTACAGTTAAAAGGTGGGTGTCATTACAATATAGGCGCCATGCAGTCATTTTTGTTTGTTTTTTCATTTATTTCCTAGGTGTCCCCTTATTTGTTGATCCTGATGAGACCCAATAAGGTCATGGATTTACTATATTTACTGTTCCATATGGATATTCATATGGTTGTTTGTTGTTCTATTGAACACATATGTTTATGTGTCTTTCTTGTTATATGTATGTAGTGTGTATTATTAGTATTCTAGTTTTGCTTGGTTCCCCCTTTTTCACATGTGACACTATACACATGAGAAATATAAATGATAATAAATGTTGAATACCTTTTTGACTACTCTCTCTCCCATTAATTTATGGTGTGAACAGTACACCTACTTACAGCCTTTCTTGCTTTTTGTTATCTTTAAAATGACTGTATCACTAATAAAAGCCATTGTTTCAAAAAAAAAAATTCTAAAAGCGGCATTTTCAAAATTGTAACTTAAAAACTGTCTTTACCATTAAAGAGGATTTTTTATTACAATTTCTCAAACACCAACCTATTCCCAATCAACTGTTGGCAATTATTAAATGTAAAAAGGCAACTCAATGTTATGCTATAGAAGAGGTAGGCCTCACAGTAGTGAAAAACACATTGCAATGTACCCTGCCCTAATGGCTACCTAGGGTCTACTGTGGGGTGACGTATTCAATGAAAGCGGAGTTTAAAGCTTGGAAAGAGGATTCATTTGCCAAGTCAAATTGGCAATTTAAAACTGCATTCAGACTGAAAAGGCAGACCTGGAACAGGTTTTCAGGGACCTCTTAAGTGGGTTGCACAATAAGTGCTACAGCTCCTAGTAGCATTTAATTTTCATGTCTTGGTTATGCGGTATACTACTTTATTAGCTACGTATAAGTAAATTAAATATGCCAATCAGGTGGAAGCTAATTTTAACATGTTTATGGGAGAGAGCACAAGTGCCATATGACTAGTTAGCAGTGGTCCTAAGGCCAACAAAACAAATTTCAGCAAAAAGCTGTGGCGTGGAGGCAAACCTTTTGGTGGAAGACAATCATAAGGCTGACAGGTATAACACTCCCACACCCTCACACTTTGTAGTCAGGCTTTTCTGATTATGGTGATACCAGACAAAAGTGGACTTTCTGTGAGTTGAATGTCCACACCGGAGATAAACTGAATGTAGTGGGAAATTTGGAAGACAAAATACTGGTTCATGTTACCTTGCTTTTGGTCACAACTGTATGGAAATGTACAACTATATATTTTAAAACCTAAAAATTATAAAGCTTCTTTTGGTGAGTACCAACCCTCCTACAAGCCGATTGCCTGGTCATAACAAAATTGAACATGATGTGTGTTAGACTTTCAGCAATTTTCTTTCCTTAAACATGATAATCAATTCTATTCAGTCTTACACATGAAGAAAGATATCCCTGGCAAGGCTTAACCTGCCTCTGTGTTCCCATCAGCATCCTGAAGATGAAAGTAACAAACATGCTTTCTATCCTATAGATTTTTATAAAATATAGAGACCCCGGGGAAACCAGGGTGTTGTGGCTTGTAATAGTCATGGCACCTCTGATTAGGCAGAATGTCCTGCAAATGTCGAAATATAAGTAAAAAAACTAACTTTTTCACTCTACTATGACAAAAAACCTAAGAATCTTTGTCAAATAGGAAATGTCCTACCATCCAGTGTTTCCATACCTCTTCTGTAACAAATGGTACGGCAAATGTTCAGGTGGGCCAACTGCACAGGACAGGAAGAGGCCAAAACATTGGATGTGTAAAGACCACATTGACGGTACAATGACTTCACACGCTGACAGTTTTCGCCTGTTCCTGTCATGAAGATAGGCCCACTCACACATGTGATGTACTGTTTTTATTAGGAAAAGTGTGGAAACACTGTGTGGTGGCATTTTCACTGTTCTTAATAAATTAAGGATCCATAATAAACATGTGAGGGAATCTTGCTATTTGAACCAGGGTTTGCAGTTTGTATAGCATTGTGTGCAACTGTGAGGGAGAGACACGATCAGAACCTTGACCCCTACCTGGTACTGTTTTCCTTAGAGCCGGCGCAGAGCGAGGGCATGAAAAGAAAAGGGGAAGTGACCAAAGGGTTAAACCTTTGACCTTCACCGTACAGGTTGACGGCTAGTCCACCTCGCTGGGGAACAATTCAGCTGAGGCAGGCAGCCTTGAAGAGGAGGATCTTGTTGAGGAAGAGGCGCAGTTCGGGAACAAGGAGCAGAAGCAGGAAGTCAGAGAGGACACCGAGAAACAGCGTGAAGATGGGGACAAGACGCCGAAAGCTGAGGAGAAGAACTCCATATGACGTTTCCATGGCCGGTAAGATCTAGAGGATCCAGTAGACGACGTAGCGGAGAGCTGGTCCTAAGAGTGGTGGACCACTAAGTAGGGGCGATACAGCACTGCCACAACTCAGGAGAGTTGCAGCTATCGCAGTGAGAGATCGGACGGGAGAGGAGGGTGGAAATGGTAACTGACTCTCTCTCCCTCCTTCGCAATGTTAAATGGACCCTACCAGACCTGACTAAATTACCGCTATAACAAGGGCTAAAGACAAAGCAACATTTTTTTAAATTGTATTATTTATTTTTCTTCTTTTTTTATTTGTCCCTCTAACTTTATTGTTTACATAAAGCCCCCCCCATCTGAATACATAAAAGATACTAAGACTCGAAACCGTGTACCCTGGCTCAATAAAGAAAAAAGAGAGGAGGGGAACCTGGTGTGTGTGCGTGTGCACATTATGTTATTTTTTTCCCAACACAACCTTTCCTCACCTTAGTAAAGCACTATAGTTTCTATAGTTTATGGGCACACATTCTTGGTTTGGTGGCAGTCTTTCCTATTACAAGGAATCCAAAAAAAACCTTGATACTCACCGCCTTCTCTCCTGTTTTCCTCCGAGCCTCCTGGGGTGTGTCCGCCTTGGGCACCTGTGAAGAAAGGAGATGAGAAGAGACATTAAGTGAACATTAAATGAACAACCAAGCCAAGTAGTAGCAGAACACAAAAACAGGACAGAAGTGCTCAGAAAACTGCCAAAAACCTCTGAGAACATAAGAAGAAAAAAAAAGAAAAGGAAAAGAAGAGAAAGAAAGAAGGACTGTAAATCAATTGCGAATTCTTTTTTTATTCATTTATTTTTGTATGAATCAATAGAAAAGTCAAAATTGAGCCCCTATTCCGGCCTCCTAGATTTTGTTTCCGACCATCCCCCCGACAGTAACAAAAGTGGTGGCATCCATATAGGCCACATCATCCAGAATTCTCTGGGTATATAGTTGTTGGAAGTGCCTGGGATTGTTACGTTTCCCTAGGTGCCAGCCAATCTCAGTTCCAAAATCCACGAGACCCACGAGACCCACATCCCAAAACTCAACTGAATTCCAAACTTCATTCCTCGGTTTTTCATGGTTATAATTGTTTGACATTTCCTGTTCCAGATATCCTAAATGGCTAAGGGTATGCCCAGAGATGGATCCCTTGCTCGCAGTGCCACAGTATCTAAGCTACATATCACTGATGAGGCCTAACAAGGCTGAAACCTGTCAGGGTTTCTTTTCTGCTTTCTGGAGCAGGTCTCACCTGGCAGTTTGGGCTGCTTCCATGAGGATCAGGATCAGAACTGAGGGGCATATGCACAGGGAGTTAACACCGCCGGAGCGTCAATTTTTGGGACTTTATGGTGGCTTTTTTTTCTCACAGTATTTACAAGTTGCCGCTACACGCAGTTAGCGGTAGTTTTTCGGATTGCCAGTTCTGTTAGCTTAGTGAAAATGAGATGCAAGGTAGGCATTCCCATGCAAAAACAGCCGCTAAACCCACTTCGCGATATTTACAAAGATTTCCTTGTATGGTGCAAAACCAATAAAACTGCCTCTAACTCCAGTTAGAGGCCATTTTTTGAGACCAGAAAATAGCTGGTCCTAAAAATGGTTCAAACACTTGGGGCCTCATTTCAGAAAGTTGTGGTGCTGGACAGCTCTGCAAGGAATGTTGCTGTGCTGCCCTGCGACAAAACTACCGGGCAGGAATGCCCACCATCAATAAGATAGGGTGCATTCCTGAGACTCATTCACGAAAAACAGCGTTGCACCACTTTTCACTACGCCCTTCTTGCGACACCATGGATGCACTGTATTTACTGAACAGCGCTCCATGTCGCAATTAATTACTGGAATCCTGAAGTATCTGTCAGCGCAAAAGTAACGCATTACTGCAGTTGTGTCACAAGCATGATGCAACTTCAGCAATGCATGGGGACAGCCTATCCCTGTGACACTGCATAACCCTTATGCCTGCCATGAGGCAGGTGAGGCAGGCGTAAGGTACTGATGCAGTGGCGTCCTACAATTGTTTTGTTAGTGTTGACGGAGTGGTGGTGCTAAGGGAGTTGACGAGAAGTTCTTTGGTGGCCTTGATTGACCTGCGATGGGGGCGCAATGATGGCGATGGCGTACAGATGGTTGGTACAGGAGAGTCCTGTGGTGTGGTTGTAGTTGAAGTTACCATGGTGGAGAAGACGGGCTCGAGCGTGTGTCAGGCTATATGGTTGGTGAATTGACTAGCTGGTTGAGTCCAATGTTGACGAGGTTCCCCAGGAGGGGGGTGAAATTCTGGTCACTGGGGTTGTCCAGGTGGAACTTGAGGTCTCCGAGTAGGATGTAGTTGGTGGATGGAAGAGCCTGGGGTACGATGAGGTCTACAATGGCATCGGTGACTGGGGGTTTATGGCCCCGGGGGCCTGTAGATGAGGGTGCCACGGATGGTGGTGTTGGGGTTGGTACTGATCTGGAAGTGGTGGTGTTCCATGGTTACCGTCAGGTTCATTAGAGTGCATGGTCAGTCGGAGTGTGCCTTTTCCAGACAATGGCAATGCCTTCTTCTGGCTGCTCAGGGTGGTCCGTGCGAGTGAATTTGTAGCCGTCATGGATGGTGATGGCGATGTCCAGTCTGGAGCAGAGGTTGGTCCAGGTTTCCATGAAAAAGGTGATGTCTGAAGAGGTGGTGTAGAGGAGGTCCCAGATTTCTGTTGCGTGTTTGTTAAGGCACCGTACCTTGAGGATGATGCAGTCAGCTTCACTGTTGTTCGGCTGGGGGGCAGGGGGTGCTGGTGTACTGATGTCGCAGAAAGTGCGTTTCCAGTTTTGACAGGCGCAGGGTGCAAACAAATTCCACAGTGTTGCTAGATGGCAGGCGGTGTGGTGTTCAGGGTTGATGGCAAGGAGTGTTCTGGCGTCGTAGCGGTGAACTGTCTGAGAGAAAGGGTCTTTGGAGCTGGGCGTGGTCTAGGGGTGGACAGACTCAGACGATCTTGCCTTTGGCACACTAGTGGTATGCCTGCTGTCCATAGCCGCACACCGGCTGCCATTATGTGGTGCTGGGGACTGGACAGTTGGGAGGCGGGGAATGCAGGAAAGGACCCTGGATGGGGCAGGAATGCCGGGGCAGCGGGGATTGTAAATATATATATTTTTAATTCTTACCTGGAGGCTGGGTCCTGCGTCGTCGGTGCTCCTGCTCTCCTGAGTCTGCTCCCAGGAACAAGAAGCAGGCAGCCAGGCTCCCTCCCCTAAGCCAATCAAAACACTGCAATGTAGCGTTGTGATTGTACTTGAGCACCGTCACAAGGTGTTCAGCTAGTGGCTGGAGTGGTGGGCATGTTCTCCATGCAAGCTGTAATGCAGCCTTCATTGCAAACAGTGATGTGCGCATAACTGCGTTGGACGGCCTGAGAGGGCCAACCAGTCAGTGCACACTTGAGTGGGCATAGCACTCCGCCAATGCCCTGCTCCGTGGGTAGTGCAGCCCCACCCACCCTCCTGGGAAAGGAAACATAGCATGAGTACATCAGTAAATTATCATCATGTTATGTTTCCTCTTCTTGCACTGTTTGAAAGCAGTGGGGTGATGCTCTTCCACCACAGCAGATGAGCCACCACTGGGGGTGCACCACCCACAGGTGCTAGGCCTTGGCCCGACTCAAACCCCAGGTCTCCACCGCTATGCATCCCACCTTCTCCTCACCTGTGCATTGACACCGTGAGAAAATCAGCCGCACTAACTCCAAATCTGTGACTCAGCCAGCAGGAACCTCTGCCAGGCAGGATTTCACAAGCCAGGGTATAGCAGCCGATGCCAAGTCTGCCGCGGAACCTCCGGATGCAGGTGATGCAACAGGGCCACCATAGGCGTTAAGTTGCAGCGCTCCGACCACACACGTTTGGCGAAGCTCAGGGGCCTCACCCTCAACAGCGTCCAGTCAGCACAACATTTTCCGGACCATGAGGAAGAGAGGCGTGGCCTACCATTGGTTATCTCCTCCATGCACTCAGGTGTAGTGGTGGTGCTTGGTATGCGATGCAGACCTCCCAACGTTGGTGTGCAGGAGCACCTATACTGTTCACAGCTCCAAGGGGCACCAGTCACACAGGTCAGCAACGTTTCTCCATGCGACCTGGCAGATTTCACCACTAGGTAAGGGTGATGGCCAACGCCTCAATATCTACCACCACGTGCCAGAAATTCCACAACACCCCCGCATCCCACTTCGGGACCAAATGCAGGCCAAGGGAGGCCTTTGGGCCCCGGGGACTGTCTTGCTTTTAAGGTTTTGGATGTCATGATGTTGCTAGGGGTGCACAATGATAAGTGATGCATCACTGGTTTTGCCCAGCGATGCGCCTCTTTTCATGATTGTAGCCCTGAATTTCCTCTTTCCCTGGGACTCTGGCCAGTCATCCTGGCTGTTGGTGGCTTGGTGGGGGTTGTTGATCTATGCTGCACTTGGCCCTGGCTTCTCCAATCTGCATTCCATTGGTTTTGGTTTCTATTTGCTTCCTATTTTTCATTGGGGGTGGACTTATAGGCTATCTTTGCCTCTAGAGGCAAAAAACTCATGTTGGGCAAACTAACATAAATTTTTTGTCCGCAAATTGACCTTTCATCAGTTTTCGCCCTCTAACCCCAGAATTTGTTTCACTCTCACGCTAGTGTTAATGGCAGTTTTCACCGCAGCTACCTGGAACTATCATCATGTATCGACGTATAGTAAATACATCGCTAACAGGGCGATAGTTTTTAGTGATAGGCCGAGTTAAGAAAACTGCTGCTTCCTAGCGTTAGCGTTAGTTAGCTGCAGTTCTTGTACATATCCCCCTAAAGTCTTTAAAGCAGGCCTCTTTCTGTAGTGGTACAGTGGATGAAAAACTATATGTTGGAATGCCACACAGGGAAACTGTCAGTGGTTTAGATTATTTGGAAGCATTCGTTCCATTAACTTTTGTGTATTTAATGATAGGGTTAAGTGGCCAATGTGGGACCATTGTTCGCTGTGCTACAGTATTGGAGCATTGGGCCTAATTTAGATTTTGGCAGGTGTCCCGTTTCTCCGTCAGGAAGATGGAGAAATTTACTCCATCACCCTGAAGGGATTGCAGCCTGCCAAATTGAGAAATGACCACCAAGCAGATAGTCATTTTTTTTCAAGCATTGGCATAAACCGGCGTTGCGGAGATTCCTGTCAATGCATTTTGAAGTTATATAAAAAAATAAAATGCTCTCTTCAGCATGGGAATCCTCTCCCATGGCGAGGGTAGCATTTAGTGCAGTTTTGACTGGCCCTTACTGCCAGAAAAACCCCGTCTGGAGGCGACGGGCACAGAAAACTGACCTCTAAGTCTGTCCATCTAAATCAGGTGGGAAACATGAGAGGTGTGCCAAAGGTCCTCCAACGGCTGCCTGCAGGGTAATGGGAGCGGTTTATTTACAGCAAAGAAGGAGTATGCTCTGCCGTGATTAAACCTATGGTCTGCCCACTTTTAAATTGGATAAATATTCCCATCAACCTTTGTATTCATGATTTCATTCTTAAATGGCCAATGATGTGGCAATATACGTCTGTAACCTAGAGATCCTAATGGATGAATTGATATACTGGTGAACATTTTGTTAGTCTTTTTTCCAAATATCACTATTTTTTTATATCTCATTCATTCGTTTTCACTGGAAAATAGTTTGCAAGCTACATAATTACCTATTGTTGATTTTTGAATTTTGTCTACTTTTGAGCAATTTACAGCTTGCTTATAATGTTCCATCAGATTCATATCTATTACCAAACCAATTGAAAGTTAATTTGAAGCAAAAAATAGGAATCGCTGTTGGTTTTCTCAGTCTAATTAAAAATTCTGTAGCAACTGTTTTCTTCCTTGGCCACAGGGACACGATTGCCTCCTCTCACTTAACATTGTTAAAACTTTGCAAAAAAGAAAACAGAAAGGGGCAGCGTTAGTGGCCCTGTTTAGCAGCAGGAACATATTCTGGCTTACGCTCAGGTCACGAGATGCTGTCATAAACTGCAGTTCCATGCTATGTTGTGGGACCATTATGGGTGGGGAACCACCAGTGTGCTTCTGCTCAGCAGGAATAATTTACTCACTGCCCTTAAAGATAACATTGGACGGTAGTAGGAAAATGTTTACTGTATAGCAGCCGGCAATTCCCTTGGTACACAGCTATTAGGATGCAGTAAACGATACTCTGTAGTTAGACGTCCTGACCAGTCATCTTGGCTGTTTAGCTGCATGAAATTGCCTGGCATGTAACTATGGATCTGCAGTATTTAATTCAAGTTTACATTTTGACTGACATCAAGTCATGAACGCCTACAGTGTCATGAAGATCGGGGTTTACCGACTGTAATTGAATTTGCAGGAAACCCTTTAAATTAGTCCCTGGTTTGATTGCTATTATTTTAAGAAGATGAAAAAAGGTTGTAGAACAAGAGCCCTGGCTCAAAGATGTGCTATCCTATTGGTTTGATTTGTGTCATGTTATAATGTTTTCATTCTTTGAATTTCCATCTTTAAAAATAGCTTGGAGTAGATCGTTTCTTGGAATTGTTACTATCCTCTCTGTGACAGGGCAAGTCATGCATGGCACGATTGTTTACTGTTCAGTCATATTTGTATTTGTGCCATCCTTGTTACAAACATATCGGATACTGTGTGTTTTCTTCATTTTACAAAACATTTTGCTATGCTATTAATCATTCTGCTCTTTAACAACGCAAGTTGCGAGGATTTTTAAAAAGTTCTTACGGTAAAATGATGCCCTGAACCATTTATTATTATTATTAATAATATTATTATTACTATTATTATTATTAGATTGTACTACTGAAAATCAACATCAACAATATCATGGTATACTAATATCAAGGACAGAATATTGAGCAGTGGCGGCTCCTCCACTATGGAGGAGGAATGTCGCTACACTGCTTTTGAGCAGTGTAAAGTAAAGAAATTATAAAATGATATTAACTTTGAGTTATCAAATGATATTAACTTTGAGTTATTATCACTTTATGTTTCCTTTGCAGGGGGCTGCTCTGCTCTCGGAGCAGGGCAAGGGAAGAGTAGCTTGCCCACTCCTAAGTGCGCAGTGACTGTTTGGTGCGCCCTCTCGGGCCGCACAAACCACTCATGTGCTCTTTGCACGTTCTCCATCCAGGTGGCATTAGAGCCTGTATGGAGAACATGCCCAGGCCCCCATTCCCTCGAAACAGGACACTCAAAACCAATCACAACACTGTTTTTCCTGGCTTCCTGTTCAAGTCCCATGTGGAGAGCAGGAGCAAGAAGCAGAGATGCGGAACCTGGCAGCTAGGTAAGTATATATATATATTTTTTTGTTTTCATTGTGCAAAACCGCACCCCCATAACCCATCGCCCGCATCGGCCCCCACGCTGCCACCATCGAGCAATGCCAGGCGCCACTGATATTGAGAGACAAAATATCGAAAGGAAAGTGGTTATAGAGAAATATAGATGTACTATTCCTAATTCCACACCAATACCTCTAAACTATATATACATATATATATAACGTGGGTACATATGTGTGGAGTTATGTTTAATAAATCTAGACGTACTTACCTGTCGATATTTTATTTTCAGTATTCTGTCCTTGATATTCAGTCCCATCAATGTTCTTGATTTGCTATTCATAGAGCCTTATTGATGAGGGTTATGCTAATTATCATTATTATTATTATATGTTGAAATGTCATTACATTGACTACTCATTTACATGATGTGTTGAATTATTTTACACAGATATAAATGAATGCGAAAATAAAATTAATCCACCATGTCATCGCTCTTCAGTGTGTAAGAATACATTAGGAAGCTACCAGTGTTTATGTACGGAACCTTACACACTTGCAGATGATGAAAGAACGTGCATAGGTAAGTCTATCAACCCTTTATGCCCAATTGCGTAACCTCTACAGATTTGTCCTTTTGCAAAATATCATCTGCTACGTATATTGATAATATGTTTGTTGCTTGGTGTCAGACATCCACAAATCACAAATGTTGCTCTAATGCCATTTTTTTCTACTTCTTCTCTTTGTACTTTGAAGCATATGTTTATTATGAAGCAGCTGATTGGGTTCAAGAGTTTTCACATTTCACTCTTCCAAAACAAGCCACAAGTCATATTAGAGTAAATGCATATGCCTTGCACTTTGTTTATTCATGTATTTCGCTGTAGCTAGTATCCACTCTACTGAAGTTATCTGGCAATATAATTCTTATAGCAAACACAAGGAGATGATGGACGGAGCACTGAAACTTCTCAGACAGTTATCCCTAGTCACAGATCTGGGTTGAATCCATCATTATTCTTTAGCTCACTTCGCCACCTCAGTTCAAACCCAGCTATATGCAAATCAGTCTTGACTCTGTGCCTCATTGGAACAGTCCAGCCCGAACTGCCAAGTCAGGTCTTCCCTGAACCGGAAACAAGCATCGTGGGATCGGTTTCTGGGTAACACCCTTCATCAGCCAGGCTAGCTTGTGTCCAGTGGTAAAGAGAGCAAGGGACTGGGGACTGTATATTATTTGTATAACAAAATCAAGACCAAAACGACAGAAATCCAATTAGTAGAACCGGAGTTAAGAATTTTTAAAGAATAAACCAGAAATGGTACTTAGAAGTCAAAAACGCTAAAAGCTTACTCAAGGAAACGCTAGACTGGGGTAAATCCAAATCGGCTGACCACGATGGAGGGCAGGCTAGCTAGAGGACTCAAACAGGCCCCACTGGCAAAGTACCTTGGAAGGAGCAAAGAGTCGTCGCTGTGGGTCTTATGCATCAGTTGTGATTCACGAAGTGGCGTCAATGCGTCAAAGTCAAGCCTAGCAGCTGGGACCTCGGATCCACGCTGGTTCATAGTCATACCTCACAGTCAGGTCCTGCATCGTCGCCTGGCACGCAGGGATTTCTCCAGACCATTACTATGCCTCGAAGGGCACTGCATTGATTCTGATTGGTGCACTGGTGAAATGCACCTATATTGTAGTAAATCAGCCACAGAACCCACTTCTGAGTCCTAGGAGTGGAGTGGGCACCTCAGGCAAAGGCAGGATTCAAAGATGGTAGAGTTCAGCAGCACCAGCAGAATCGCAAGACATATTTTGCCTCCCTGAGACCTCAGAAAACAGTAGGCAAGCCAGCAATCCCTTGGAATCACTCTGGGTTCGAGTGAGATGGGTCCTCAGCAAAGGCAGCTCAGCAGTGAAGCAGTTCCTTGGAACAGTCAATCAAGCAGAATAGCAGCCCTTGTGGAACAGCAGTCCTTAATGCTGGCACAGTTCTTCCCAGGTCCAGTAGTGGACTGATTTGATAGGGTCGGTGCCCTTTATACCAAAATGAGCCTTAGAAGTGGGGGCGACTTCAAAGCTGCTTCTTGAGGTGCACAGGTCTCCATTTATCCCACACCTCTGCCACGCTAACTGTGGCAGGTAATCAGTCCTTTGTGTGGGGATCAGACACTACCTATTCAGATGCAAGTGTCAGCTCCCTTTTCACCTTCCTGCCCAGGATTGCTATCCGAATGCAGATGAATTCAGATGGGTCCTCTGTCACACCCACCCTTTCTGTGTTTGCGGCTGTCTAGAGGGAATGCACAAAGTGTAGCTGTCTCCCAGTCCAGATGTGTATTGGAGAAAGGCTGCAGGCAAACAGGGCAAAGGTAAGAGCAGAAAAATGTATACTTTCTAAAAGTGGCATTTCTAAAATAGTAAGGTTAAATCGAAATTTACCAATAAAGAGGAATTATCACCACCATTCCAAAGATTTGAAATATGATGCAGTTAATCCTTTCTAATCAGGAATTACAACTTTAAAGTGTTTTAAGGAATTCCCAGTGCTAGCCAATAAGAGGAGTAGGCCTCACACGAGTGAAAAACAAATTCAGCTGTTTGTCACTACCAGGCAGGGCCGGAATAGCCGTGGCGGGCACCGGGCATTTCCCCAATGGGCCGCTAGGGTGGGGGCCGGTTTTGGGCCCCTGGGGGACGTTTTTGTTACAGGGGGCTGGCAATATCAGCCCCCGGTAACAAAATCGTCCGAAACCGGTCCTAGAAAACAGCTCGGCCGCACCCCCCCTTCCCTATAGCAGGGGCTGGCTGAGCAGTTTGCCAGCGCTGGTTTCGGTTCCCAGTGCGGCCCTGCTACCAGGACATGTAAAACTTAAAAGTACATGTCCTACCTTTCAGTCACACAACACTCCTACCTACGCCCTACCTTAGATGTGACCTATGTGTAATATAAGGGGAGTTTAAGGCTTGACAATTGGTTTGAAAGGCCAAGTCGAAGTGACAGCAAACTGCACACACAGGCCCTTCCAAAGCAGGCCTGAGACAGATTTGAAAGGTTACTTGAGTGGGTGGCACAGTCAGTGATGCAGGCACATTATTAGCATTTAGATTACAGCCCCTGGGTATATACTATACCCCTTTACAAGACACATAAACTAAATATGACAATCAGGTATACACCAAGGTCACCATGTTTAGGGGAGAATCACATGTACTTTAGCAGTGGTCACGAGTGGTAAAGTGTTCAGAGTCCTATGGCCAACAAAAAGATACAGCAAAAAGTGGAGAGAAACGGGCAAATCGCTGAGGGAAGATCATCCTAAGGATTATAGGTCTAACAGTGTAAAATCTGTAATACTCGATGTAAACCCTATGAGCTTTATTGGGTAACATAAAAGGTGCATTCAATAACATAGTTTTTTCTATTTCAATATATTTAATTTTATGTTATCAGTAACTTGCTTGTTAAACACACAAGTGCTTACTTTTTCAACATTGTCAACAATACTTACATTCCTTCAGATGCCTGGTTCTTCAGGAGGATCTATATAAACTAGTAACATTGAGCATTTTGTGAAAATAGAAACTCGTTCTGGCACTGCTCTCATCAATGCTGAATTTTCAGTTGATCTTAGAGGACTATGTGAGTGTTGAGTTCTTCCAATCTTTCGTGTAATGCAAATTAAATTAAATAAAAAACAGAATTCATTAATTATAGTAGCAAGACAATTACTATAGTAATTACAATTTTAGGGAGCTTTGGTAAGATTCAATATAATAGAGGTGAAAAACAATGATCTGGCATCATTTGAGAGAGGAAATGCAACAGTAATTCTAGGGTCTAGCACAAAGACCAATCTGTTTAAAATTGCTGACAAATATGAGAGATTTGAAAACCATATTGTCACAATC
The DNA here is from genome assembly GCF_964204655.1 of Triturus cristatus. NCBI lineage: Eukaryota > Metazoa > Chordata > Amphibia > Caudata > Salamandridae > Triturus > Triturus cristatus. The sequence continues at coordinate 385,801,960 of NC_140589.1, read as the reverse complement.
TTCCTGACCTAATAAAGGGGTATGACTAAACTGGCCCATAGCCCTCGGGGTATTAAATCGCCATAAATTGGTTGACAGATTACTAGATACTAACTGATTTAATAGCTATTTTGTCAGTGTCAGTTTGTGCAACTTTTCCGCAGATTTTCTGCATAGATTCAAACAAAGAGGACGAGGCTATCAAATGTTTTTGAGTACGGATTTTGCTACAAACTGTGTGTTAGAAATTGGGTTATTAGTTGTGAATAATGTGAGTCCCTCCCATGTAAAATATCCTGTTGTAGCACTTGCATCTCTCCATATAGTAAAGCTGGAACGCAACAACAATACTCAAAATTAAATACACTTTGTAGATTACAAATATTTACAATCAGGTAAATGGAATTACATTTGATGACACCTTCATATCATATTACATCCCTCGAGAGTCCTGAACCGTATAACAAAATATGCCTAACGTACACAACTTCACAATATAAGGGGGTGTCATTATCATCAAGACAAGTCTACTGGCTCTGTCAGGGTGTCACCACATCAGTAAAAACAGCCACATGTTATAATTCAACAACACAAGACCATTGTAGTCAATAGAGACAGTACATGTTATCACCCTTCATTGAAGTCAATGGAGGTAATACCAATATTCAAAAGTATTCATTGTACTGTCGAACCGTGCCTTGTCAATCACCAACATAGTTAGAAAATCATTGTGATTTGAAGCATGTACTGGTTAGCCTCTCTTTTGTTCTTATCAAACTGCTACTGCAGTCATAGGACCAACCAACAGGTATCCCTGCCCTACAAAGCACAAAGTCTAAAGCTCAGGCACAGAGAGAGCTTTGAATGTAGCTAAACCTCTCTCAGGATTATGAACACAACCCTTAGGAGACATGGGGGAAAACATAATGGAGCAACTTCTGGAGCGCTTCTAGAATCCATGCACCCCCAAGTGCATTTTCAGAACGTTTGAGGTGCCACTGTGTGCTAAGGGTCACCACAAAAGAAGCACAATTTGAAAATTAGGCCCTAGCAGGATCTTATGGGGTGCGCCCACCACCCGGGTCATGAATATTTGATGAGTGGCACTTTTTCTCCTTTTTTTGCTCCCAGAGCGATGTTTTTTAGTGGAGGAGGCAGAGGAGCCCCAAGGCCCCCAGGATCCGAGCTAGCTCCTTGCAAATGCACAGCACTTCTGTGTGGCAGGTGGGTGCTGGCACTTCTCTTGTGGTTCTCCTGCCTGCTGGGTCTACTGCTGCAGGAGTTGTGTGCATCCACCCCCAGGCATGGGAACATAGAGTGACTCTGCACCCAGCTAATGTGTCCCTGAGCCAGGAGACAGGGTCTCCGGGACAGAAGCTTAAATGCACTGGCCCCTAGGTAAATGGGGGCCTCCAGGGGTAAAACTGTTGCATGTCCCCCCTCGTTAAAAATAAATCCACACACAGTGGAGGAGCACAGTTCTGGTGCAGGGAGCGAGAAGCCCGCTCCCACAAACAGAGAAGAATTTCCTATCTGTCACTCTACAGGTCCCACAGCCTCCTGGCTGCTTTTATCTGTGGGGTCAAGTGTCAGTCCACAGACATTTCCAGGACCATTTTTGATTTCCCGGTAGCTACATCCCCCATCTGTTCCTAGGAGGAACTGGCCCTGGAGAGAATCATCTAGCCTTAGGTGTCACCTAGAGCCTAAGTCCCAAAGTACATCCTCGCAAGTGCAGCAGGTGGCTTCTCCTTGCAGCTGGCCACTCTTTTGTCATCATCACTTCTAAGTTCTGTGTCTTGTCAGCTGTCTCTCACTTGTACAGGGATTTCTAAGGGGGGTGGAAAGTTCTAGATGCTAGACACCCCCTGTCAATCCCAGGGTGCCACATCATCATTACACCTTTGTCCCAATTCTCCTAAAATCCGTCTGGAACAATGCTATATGGCAACTTCAAATTGTCTGTGGAAAGAGCTTCTGTGAGAGCCTTCTCTTCATTCCTAGTTCGTACAGTTGCCTGATCCATTCCCACAGAAACTTCAAAGATAAGCCCCTCCTTTGTTGGCTCTTTTGTTCTAGTGAGCCTGGGCTTTCCCAATCGATGTGCAGTAGAACAAGCTAATTAACAGATATAGATTTCACACACACTTCTTATTTTCCAAGGAAGTAGGTCAAGCCTAATTGCTTTATTGTGTGTGAGGGCTTCAGTCCATCTGCTGGAGAGCAGATTAATTAACTTAGCCCAGAATGGGGGGGGGGGGGGCTTGGAATCTGACTATAAGCTGAGACAGGGAAAAATAAAAAAAGCCTCAAGTGTCACAAGGAGTATAGTTTTGAAGATAGTCATTACCCCTCGATTGATAACTCGCTGGACCTTGCAGGCCTAAATAGAGTAAAACTATACTTTAGTGCAGATTTAATTTATAATGTGAAATACGATGTAAGCACCACATATCTTCAGTAAACACTACAGACCTACACTGTGAATATGAATTCATATTATATGGCAAACCACAGGTCAGTATAAATCCTTTAAGTTCCCATTTTGTGACAGGCTACCAGTGCAAAAATGCCAGGCTCTGCAACATGCTAGTCTCACATGTGCAGTCAGCACACAGGTACACAAACATGTGCTCACATGTTTCTGTGTAACTAGCCCAGAACATCTTACCCTAGCTGTGCAGCTGTGGCCTTATCTTAAAAGGCAGATACTGGCAGTTAGCACTCTCAGTCCATTTACCTTGAATTTGCTGTAAGACTCAGGTGGTGAGTCTCGGCCACAGTAAAAATCAAAAGCCAGGGAGTCCACTGCAAAAAACTCCAGGGAGACTAACTGGACAGAACCCATTCTGTGACATAATAACCTTGATTGGGATTACAAGTACTAATATTCTAAAGCATGTCCCACGCATAAGTTCTGCTGGTAAAACTTTAGCCTGTGGTTGTGTTACGTGCTACCTTGTCTCTGCGCCAGGACGCTCCTTGGCTGGAGTATCTGTGCGCACAATAAATAGTCGTAACATAACATAACATAACATAACATAATTGCTACAGAGAAAATAGTCCACATTTGGAGTTTGCATCTTGGAACATGTGAAAATATAGAGATTGCTCAATTATGATAATATCGACATGCTGGCATTATCCTGCTACATCAAGGTTGGGGATGCAGAACTGTCATATTGCAAGTTTCTACTTGATAAAAACAGGAAGCCAGATATTGACAGGCTAAAAAAACAGAGTCACAAAAAGTAAACCAGAAGAACATGCTTTTCAGTAAATAAGGCTAGATACAGTTGGTTCATACTGTGTTGATGGAACGGCAAGGAATGTATTATATTATTTTACATTATTTTTAAGTGTATAATGTTTTATGGTCAGGCGGAGTATATTTGTCATTAAACATTGTAAACTAACTAGGCTGGCTAATTGATACATTGGCATGAACCTGTAAATGATTTGATGAACAGATTTGGATACTAACATATATTGTTTTTGTTTTCCTTGTTGTAGATTCAGGAAGACTCTCTAAATCATCATTAACATCCATCATTTTAGCTGTTATCATGCTTAGTTTTTGTTCAATACTTGGCTGGGTGGTAATATGTAGAGGGTAAGTGTTACTTTTATCAAGTTTCATATTTCAATGGAAAATACAAGATTATACATGTATGGCATGTCAGTCAAATAATAATTAAATATTACCATACATTTTGTTGTAACTACACCAGCTAAGCACAGTATCAAGCTTGTTAAAACATACCAAATTTCAAAGCTACATTAAAGAATCAGTTTTGCTACACTCAAATCATAATACATTATTGAATTGGCCAAGAACCATCAAAGTATACATACACAATATACTAACAATCTATGTAAAAATATAAAACAGCACATTCTGCTTCAGTTTATAGTTGTTAAAACTCTCTATTCAACCATAAAATTCATAATAAATATGAATTTTGACTTTATAATAGATTAAAAAATGCAAACTTAAGAAGATCCATGCAAAAACTTTGCTTACAGCAAAAACAATTAAGGGAGAGAAGTGTCACTTTTTAAAATTCTTCGGCTACAAGATATCTGGTCAGTCCCAAGTTTTGGCAGATTGGGCAAATCAATTTGCGGCGAGACCCAATGTACTCTGGGCAAGAAAACATAATATGTGCCTTGGTCTCATAATCCAGGCTGCAAGCTGGACAAAGGCTCTAGACTGATTCCTTTTTTCATTTGTTTGTAAATGTTTTTAATGGGAGAATACCTAGCTGAAAGTGAACATACAAACTTTTGGCTAGAGGAGGAGAAACTGAATCTTGAACTGGCTCAAAGCACGGATATAACTTGAACTCCAAATAAATATTGGATATAAGGCCCTTTATCCCACTGTTTGTATATCGTTCATGGGTATATGCCCCGTAACGTGATTTCAAACCATTAAACTCAGCTTTACAAAGAGGATTCGGCTCATCCCATAGCCTTTGAAGGCCCAACCTACTGAACCAATCAGACACAAATTTAACCCAGGGGACTGACGTAGCACTAGCAACAGCAATATACAGCAGTAATGTACAAGGGGATCATGTGCTGCCAAGTCAGTAATCCTCTTAAGTCTTAGATCAAATTATAAGGGAATGAGAGGGGTAATGGTTGGTATAGAAACTAACTTTCGCATGAAATTAGTTTCTGTGATAGTTAGTGGATGGACATCAGTGCATCCACAAATCTCGGCACCATAGAGCACGGCACCTTGTACTTTGGCCCGGCACACCTCTAGGGCCAGTGATAGAGAGCGTGAGCTCGTTTTCATATTTTGTCTGATGGTAGCATTCGATCTATGCTCAATTAACATAATTCTCTTAGTAAGTTGTCCTACCATTTGAATTTTTCCATTAATATAACTCATAAGTAATCAAAACTGTGTACCATCTCTATTACTTCACTACCAACACAGATGAGAGAGTTTTTAACCACTCTCTTCCCAAACACCATATATTTAGTCTTATTCACATTGAGCTCCAAACCCCTGGCTGTACAGAACCCCAGGAGTTGGAGACCCATAGGTGTTTTGGATATAAGGAGAGAATAATCTGCAAAACAAAAGAATGGGAACCTTCCTATTGTTCAATGCAGGTGATTAATTTCTACAATCCAACAGTATTTCGACTGTTTCATTCACATCAAGGGTAAATAATGTTGGAGCAAGAATACACCCTTGGCCCACACCGTGCTCAATAGAAATGCGTTCTGTTAGTTCTCCCCTGCTACCACAGTGAACTTTGGCAAAGTTCTTAGTGTGAAGTTTTAGCATGAGCTGGATCAAGTTCTCAGGGACCCCCATGTGTGACAAGACTTACCACAGGTTGTTACATGGGATAAGAATGAAGGCAGCTCTAAGATCTGCCAAATGGTTAGCTAATAGGGCATATTTCCAGCATAACGTGGCGAATCCAAAGATCTGATCAGTGGTACTAGTCTTTGGGCAGAACCCAGCTTAGAGTGGGGACGTGATTTTTTTAGAGTCCACCCAATCTAATAATCTATTCTAAACTTGCCTTGCAATGATCTTTTATAGGTTGTCAATGAGACTGAAAGGCCTGTAGTTGAAGGGGGCACAGTCATCTCCCTTCTTATAAATCCTGATGATTTTGGCCCCTCTCCAAGAATCAGGGATCTCACCACATGTAGATATTGCATTAGATAGTAAGTCTATATAACATATCCAAATTAATTGTTATGTTTTGTACAGGTCTCTGGGTATTTTATCAGGACAGGGGGGCCTTAGCCTATTTTAGGAGATCAATTGCTCTAGCTGTATCTTTGGAGCTAAAGATTACTGGGTCAACGATCTCTGTGCTGACTATATACGGCATCTCGACAACAGTCACCTAATCGTAGTACAATGGTGGTTCACTAAGATCTTTTGCCGCATATAGCTTGTAAAATTGGGATAACCATCTATCAGGTTGGATATGATAGTGGTAGGTTTTCGTGTTTTCTAATCGATACTGAGCTACTGTATGCCAGAAGGACTGATCCTCATTTGTTTTAGCAGCAGCGAGCACACCTTGCCAAACGTTTTATCCCAATTCTTTTTAGCCACACTCAAGGAAGAATTGTAGTTACTCCTAGCTTCAGTTTTTGAGGTTCTAACACCCCCATGACAGCTAGTCTCAGAGAAAGCTTTGCCTGTTTACACAAGTTATCCTACCACTTAACCTCCTTGGCTAGGTTGGATTTCATGTGACCAACCTCTTTGTTAAAAACCTTCTGCATCTCATTAAAGAGTAAGTTATCTATATTAAGTATAGGAATATCTGCACATTTTAACCCCAGAAAAAGATGACTGGCTAAAATTGTTTCCAGTACTATAGTGTGGCAGGCTTTCTTTGTCTTTTTCATGGCATCGCCAGATAATGTTAGGATCAAAGAATTGTGATCACTGTCTGAGTGCAAGTCTAGTGGGTCCCCTCACTGGGTGTGGGAGAGTGCGTCCATTACATGCTCTGAATTATCTACCAACCATTGCAGTGGCATAGAAATTATTCCAAGGCTTTCCTACCAATGAAGGAATGCCCCATATTCCATCCTCCGCATCTGGTACCTCAATAATATATGAAGAAAGTTCATAGGGGGGGTTGAAGTCTCCTGCGAGTACCATTTTTGTATTCAGATATAAGGTTTCTAGGACCTCTTCCAGGAGAGGTAAAGTAGACTATTCATTATTAGCCATGGTTGATCTCACATAGACATTTGTGCCAATCGGATGCCTGAGGAAAGCGTAACAATAATCTCCATCAAATCAGGACAATCAATCTGCAATAAGGTATTGGGACAAAAATGGTAATTCGTAAATAAAATGAATAGACCACCAATTGCTCTGCCTGATTTCTCTGGGGGTTTCGCTTCCACACTTAATGTAGTGAAACCAGTTATATACAGTTTCTCAGTGGCCCATGTCTCTTGGAACATGCAAATGTCACAACCACCAATGTATGACACCCATTCAGAATCTACAGTTTTAACTTTATACAGGCCACATTCCAGGATAGTGGATTAATACTGGAATGGGGATCCCTACCAACCATAAGATCATCTGTACTTGGAGGACAGAAGGCTTTCTCTGGCAGTGTGCTAATAGTACCATCCTCTCTGCCCTGTACATTTACCCTATGGCTATCACAGGTTTAGATTTTAACAAAGCCACAATAGGAGGGAGAAATATATTATCTGTGACATAACTATTTGCTCTGCTCCCTCTGGGGTCAGCTATATTTGCAGAGTGGAAGTCTTCTTCTAGCAACATGGCAGCAAGGCTGTCAGTCGTACCTATCAAATTGGAGCTGCAGCTAATGCAGTTAAATGTTTTAGCAACAACACTAGTAGTAGTAGAAGATATTTTTTCTGTAGCAGAGCACAAGCCTGTTGCATCGTGAAAGCTCAGTCAGTTGACTGTATTTAGATTGAAATCGTCATTAAGCATAGAAGTAACATTACCATGTTTAGCTAGATTAGGAGGATTCATGGTTGATCCCACAGTTCTACTAGAAGGCAGATGCATGGCCGATCCCATAGTTGTACTAGCAGATGGAGGGATGTCTTTAGCCTTATTACCAACTTGTTACCCCCTTAAAGGTAGCAGGTATGCCATTCAAAATGTATCAGTTATTCAGCCAACTAACTTGAGCACAACAAGATCAGAATATAATCATGGGCAGATAAATCAGATACACCTTCTTACATAGACAATATTAGATCTGATCACAGAGAGACAATTTTGCTTCATCCTAAGCCAATGAATCGCTCTATTTGTTAGTGCATCATGGTCTTCAAATGATCCTGGATTTAATCTAGGTACCCAAGTCATATAACTTTTTCTTCTAGAATTAGAATTGTCTTTGCAATTTAATGGCAGGAAAAGCAATGATGTGTTCAAAGGACAGTTATTCACCAATTGATATGTTGGTGCTCTTGGGTTGGCCTACAAACGTATGTTCCTCCTGCTAGCTAGCTCCCTCTGCCCCATATTATAATAGGAAGCTGGTGTGGTAAAAGTTTGAGATGGTAGATGGGGCTGAGTGTCATTCAATTGTCCATTGGGTTTGCTACTTGATGAGTGCTGAAAATGGGCCGTCAAAGGGAATATCAAATCAAGGGTTCTTTAAGAGAGTTTGTCTTTCTCCTCCAATCATACTAGATGCTTAGTGATCACCGAGTACGGCCTCAGATTCATGTACTTTATGTTTGGTTAGGAAAGTTTCCTTATATTGGAGTTTAGACTTATATGGTCCTTTTAATGAATTCCTTATCGCCATGTACTACACACACATCTACAACAGCAATATTTGGTTGCAGAGTGGTAACCTGGTCGATTAAAGAAGTAAACAGCTTCCTAAGAAGATCCAGCTTACAATTGAGTACTTGTAAGCCATTTACTCCCCCAGACTCTTGAAGGGAAGCATTATCAGTTTGCACATAATTAAAAATGTGAGAATTTTCCATGTGAGTGAGTTGCTCCCCATTATCTCCGATAGTTGCTAGTGAGGCAAATCTGTTATGGCATGGAACATAAGAAACAATAGTAATTACAGGAGATAAGGGATGTGGCATTGGTTTGGGTTGTCTCAATAAGTGATGCCGCACAGATCTAGGTTGAAACAGGGTCTATAGTCTCAGGATAAACAGGGGCGTCAAGAGGAGCAGTTGCTGGAATGCTTGAAACTTTAGTACCTGCATCAAGAACTGATTCTGGTTTGGATTTCTTGTACATATCTAGCATCCATGTCAATTTCTCTTTGGGTTTAGGGGCTTTAGTATTCAAAAGTGACTCCACTGCCTCAATTAATGAATCAATGTCGGCAAGTGTGTTACTGTCAGTCATCGGGAGCTCAGATTTGTTTTTGGAGGCTTCTATGGTTTTTTTGCCTCAGATTTTGCAGGATCTCCAGCTTTCTGTTTCCCCAATGACCACATGAGGTTTAAAATGCCAGATAACAAAAATGGCATTTTAAAAAGGAAAAAAAGGCTTACTTGGTCCAGGTCCAAATGGGACAGCCAATTGAGTTCAATTACGGCACGGCCTCCTCCGGCCAATGACATGCGAAGACAAGCCTGTCTTTGCCCTGTCTTGGACTGTGCGCATCCTGCACTGCGTTACTGCTCTGGTGCCTTTGCTCGCTTTGGACTTCTCCTGGTCCCTCCTTCCTGGCCCATGGTGTACTCAGGGACCTAGCCCTACCCTCAGCTCCAGAGCATGATGGCAGAACAGCAGTGAATGTGATTAGGAGTCACGCACCGAGAGACTGCTTCGGTGCCTTAGTTCGTGTGGGGATCTCCTGGCCCCTGCTTCCTGCCCTGAAGTGCACTGGGGGACCGAGTTCCACGCCCACTACTGGGCCTTATGGCAGAACAGCAGTAAAAATGGTTATACCTGGCTTAAGCCTGCACACAATCTAGAACATCAGTGTTGTATGGCCAGGAACAACGCCCATCACAGCCACTAGAAATAGAGGTGACAACCACGATTGATACAGCGTCCGGATCAAAAAACAAAAATGTTTCATGTATTAGGTTCCCCAAGACACAGCTTGGTTTCATTTAAGAAGCACAAACACATCTTTAAAATAGTAGCAATGATCCAAGGCAGGGGAATCATATCTGCACTACCTTGGAATCACTGTCTTTACAGGTTTCCATATAGTGTGAGATTTTGTTAGCACTGCAGTATCCAAGCTCAGCCTGAGTTCTACATAAACCGTTTGATGAATCATCACCTAGCATGTAATTATCAATTGTCTTATAATATGCAAGTGTGAGAAGTTTTAATAATTTGTAGTCTCAGATAGGAGTTATTGAAGAGCAAACCAGGGCACAGGGGGTCAAGACCTGTGAGAGCTCCAACATGTTGGACTGTATCTCCTGGACACAGGATATTATGGCAGGTACCTTCCCTTCCATTCCTAGGTCTTTTGAGACACTCACAGATCTAAGGACCCAACTGTAGGTAAAGGACAGACCCAGATCAAACAGGCTTGCATGGGCTCCAAAGCAATCATAATGAGCATCTGATGTTAGTCTCTTTCTTCAAGTTGTACTCACCAGAAGGTCTGTCTAGAGCTTTAGCCCATTTTAGTATTATAGAGCTCGAATATTTTAAATATAGCTTCTAAGGATGTGATATTTTGAAAATCATGTCAACATGGACCAGCGCAATCTAAATTCCACCCTTGCACGTCACAGAAATTAAATTATATACATGCATTTGACAGTATATTTACTGTGTGCCTTAACTATATTAACCTGTGTAAAGCACTTAAATTGCTGAAATGTATAGACAGGAGAAACTGGAGATGTATATATGTGTGCACTCATGTTCAGTTTCAACATGAACAATGTATTCTTTGTTCCAGTTTTTACACTTGCACTTCAAATTATATTTACGTATGTGAACATGTACTCTTTTACTCACATTTTACATTTGAGTTTCAAGTTACATGTGTGCATTTATGATACTATTTTCGAAGTACACATTAAATGCTCACTTAAAGTCAGCCTGACTACAGACCTCATTTTTCTTGCTAGTATGTTTTTCTTTTCTTGCAGGTATAATATTTTGCCTGTTAGAGGATGGTTTGCCTGTATTAGACTGCTATATATAACACTCCAAAAAGGCCTGAGGAGGTTTAATGACCTGCAGGGGGGAACTCCCCTTGTAACAAATGTGGCAACACGAACAAGCCATCCTGGGTTAGACTAGTAACAGCGGAGTGCAAGGGGGTCCCTTTTTAAAGGACGAATTCCCTCACCCACCCATAGGAGGCATGCTTCATCATCCGGAATCTCCTCGCACTGTGATCCAAATCACAGCGCGGGCTACAACCCCCTCAATGTGAGGGAGGAGCTCAGGGATGTTTTTGTTTGTGATGGTAAGGAGGTATACTAAAACCTTCAGATGAGCTGGACGAGGAGGTATTGTGTGAAGAGAGTGACAGTGCAAATAAAACTGACTACCTAGTGTGTTAAAGATTACTTTTAATAGGGCTCCTCGGGGTCAGGATTAAAAACTCTAAATGTGGGCCATGGCAGGAAAATTGCCCCAAACATGGTCCCAAAGTGGTCAATTGGTCGACATGTTGCAGCCTCAGTGCCCTCCGTAGATGTGCTGTGGCTTTCTTCAGGACCAGGTGAAATGTAAGACAGTATGCGTGTAAATCTAGCCACCAATCCAAGTGTGGTGGTAGGGAAAAGGATACAACCAACTAATGGGTGGGTGCATCAATCGAAGGGTTCTGCTTTTCAGTGTCATCTATGTAAAGAGACAAGTGTTATAAAAAAAGATTTAGTACACGTGTTTACATGCACTCCTCAGAAATTGTGCCACATGTAATTATAGTCTTGTATCACTGTGGCAATTAAGGTTGATAAATAGATCATCATTTAGGTCCTTACCCGTATTGTCGGGAGCCCAAATGGCTTACTCACCCTTGGTGCATGCATTCGAGGTGGCTTCCAAACCTACGCAAAAAGGGGGGGAGACAGAGAAGGGGGAAGTAGACTATGATGTATAGTCTTACAAAAACAAATCAAACAGTTGACTTAGAATGTTATAGGTGGGTTACTGGTGTCTGTTGTAGAGGTTTGTAAACAAGTACCAGTCACGAACAAGTGGAGTTAAATGGCTAGTGTATAATCTGCGCTTCACCATAAAATAAGGTCTGAGTTTTTGACCATGAGAATGGCAGTAATCAAGGACATTGATAACTGTCAAATAGACCATGTGGACAGGTCTATTACAAGTATGGGAATGCCCAGTGACAAAGAGTGGTGTAATGTCCTTTGACATGGAATTTCCCAAAGGATAAGCGAAGAAACATTTAGTTACAGTAAATTGGAAAGGTGTCAGGGATTATACACATGCCCCCAGGTGAAGCACGGTTAAAGGGTACTCAGTATCCCATGAGAAAATGAAATAATGAAATGGAGAATCGTCAGGAGGGTGCCCAAGTGGCATCTCTGCCCACTAACAGAAGCATCGAGGGAATGGCTAGGCAGTGCATCTTAAACCAGGTTGGAGAGGATCACAAGCTGCGCCTACAGTGCTGTCCCTTGTGGGGTGCACAGCAAAACATGGAGGTTGATCCTGGTTCATGAGGATGGTGAACTAGAGAGCAGTCCAGTCGTGTGAAGGGGTATCTGGTGGTCTATTATTAGACTGCTGACAGATAGGCCTGTAGGAAGACTTGGCAGTGAACATGGAGAAACAATTTGCCAGGATGAAAAGATGTTCAAGGCTGAGCACCGCAGTCTCAGTTTGATGAGTTGGGAATTCAGAGTAATGTTGCAGATGCACTCAAGTAATGTTCTGAATGGTCCCTGGTGGTGTGAAAGGAAATAAGAATGTTGCTGCATCTTCTGTTACTTTTAAGTTAGTGTTTACAGAGTCACAGCAAATTCTCTTTAAACTTTGAGGGTACATACCTCTCTGCTGTCCTTATTCTTGAAAGTGTGAAGCTTTATGCTAAACACTTATTTCCTTTCTCTATGGAATTCTACTGAATTCTGTTCATGCTGACACTTTCTCCTATGCTCCCAAATTAGAGGCCCTTGATAGATGAACCTATTTCTGACTTATGTTAGAATAGAGAAAGGAAGTGTTTTTTATGGAACACCTGTTCACTTTTTGTACTGTATTATTGTGGCTATTACATTTCTGTATGACATTCTATTGCGTCTCAATCTACTGAGATATTTCACTTTGCTTATCCTGAAATCCAAACAAAACCCTTTAATCCTTTTCAATTATTCCTGGTCCTTATGCTTGTCAAATTGTTTGCTACTAAAGCAAAGGGAGTTAGGGGATACAATGTAGAAATTCTAGACTTGCCCAAACTCAGCCGTAGCCTTAAAGCCCATGTATTTATTCATCGGATCAATGGAATTCCAGTGGCTCAGAAAAGAGTTGTAACAGCGGAAGAGTGAGTATTCACAGGGTCGCATCTTGTAATTGTTAATGTCAAGCTTGTGTTGTTTTGCTGAGCCTGCATGCTGAGCTGTGATGATGTTCTACTTGTGTACAGGCTCTGGGCAAAGTCTGAGATCCATGGATATATAAGTGTGGTGCTAGTCGTGAGGTACCATTGGCTGCACAATTGAGATAGGGGCACACATCTGTGGGCAAGAGTAATGTGTGGTTGGTTTAGTGGGTCCTGCTGTGCAACGGATAATCTGCACTGATCTGTGTGATTCTCGCTGGTAGAGGTTTTACTCGCGTATGTGACTAAGTAAGTCGCAAAGTGTCTCTCCAGACCATTTTTGGTGTGATTGAACACTTTGATTTCTTTAGTTGATCATACAACTTATTTGTTTAAATCACTTTGAGTTTTGTTTATATTTGCTTAGTGTTGAGAAAGGGTGCATTCATGAAAATTGTAAAGGAGGGTTAGCCGCTGTGAGAAGTGAGAAATACGTTCTAGTGTGCCGCACTGAGATTGGACGGTTAGCATTTGTGCCACACTTTTATTGGTTGTTGATGCTGAATGAGAATTTTGGCAAAAGAAATGATGTCTTGATTTGAAATGAGAATTCTACATGTGATTGTTGAGAAATGACATTTTTCAAGGCTATACAAGATCTGATTTGGGGAGATGTGAGAGTCCCTATTAGAGGAGGATATGAGGTGCCCCCAGAAGACACAGAGAGTCATTATGTGGCTATAAATATGGGACTCAACACATACATTTGGTTAAGTCAGTGGCATATGATCACTGAAAAAGAAGGTGCTTTGAGGTTTCCATGCTATGGCACATTTAATTTGAGATATATTGAAAATCTGAGCAGAGTATTGTACGAGATGAAGCCACTTCCTAGACATGCACATTACAAACCACTTAATGCATGGGAGCATGTAGCTCATGTAAAAGAGAATGAGAAATATCAGGGTAGAGTCAGAAAGGCAGTATGTAACTGTGCAGAAGCTAGATGGGTTGCAGAATAACAAAAATGGAGAACTGACATGATTCAGGGAGCTAGGTTATACCCTGCATTAACAAGTGAAGAACTGCAGAAAGAGAAAAGGAAAAAGGAGGATAAAGTGGAGAATGCAGAGGGATCAGGTGAATAGTGATAGAGTACACCTCCTTATAATGTGATTCAACCTGAGGGAATGAGTGGTGTTGTTATCGGTGGAAGCTCAGAGGGAGACACCACTCCAGTGAATACAAGTCAGAACCTTATGGGAGAGAGTTCAGGGATTCATGCTTCGATTCACTCAACTGTTTCTAATAACCCAGATGATTTAACTGCTATAGTTACTATTGGTCCTACAGTTCCTTTGTATGAGTCATCAGGGACCATGACATGTGCTTTAATGGTTCGTAGTGGAGTAAATATGTCAACTATTGTTCCTGCTGCTCCCAGATGTGGAGGCATGGGAAGAACCCCTTTGGTCCTGAATATGGTGAGTTCGCAATATGTCACTCCTGTGTCATCAGTAAACAATCATACAGGACATACCCCTGTAAAGGAACCAGCTCAGAAGTCAAACATTGTCATTCTTATAGATTGAGAAGGTGCTTCAACTTTCCAATTGAGAGAGCACATTCTAAACACACTTCTAAGATATGCTGTAGGTATGCCATAAAGGATGCTTTTTTTGTGCTCAAGACATTGACAGATGTCCTTTTGAGTTGAATACGTTACTTCTGCACTTGCAGGTCTATATGCCAAGTACTACATAGAGTATGTCACCCCTAAAACAATTGACATAGATGTTCACAAAAGCATAGAGCCTCTCTTTCAGTTACATTAACAGCTACAGACACATTCACCAGAAACTATTTATGCAAGCAGCAGACTCAAAGGGGGTTGCAGTGATACCTACTTAGCTCTCTAATGCCTAAAACACACACTGAAGTATTTCTGCAGCCACTTACACATACATTTAGGCACCCATAGAGGTATCATAGTCGGCAGTTACATACCAGCACATTTAATTAAACATCTCACAGCACTGACAGAGGTGTACTCCTACACCCTCTGTGATATGTGGGTGATTCTGACATAACACTCTCAACCATGTACAGAAACAGTTCTTAAAAATGTGGGTGATGGCTACTAGTGCACTTATGTCACTGACCACATCATGAGTGATGTAATATGTGAGGTCATAAGCAGTGCATTGCGGGGGCACAAGTTATAGTTAGCTCAGGTAACTATAAATACGGAATTTCACTGGTTGTATATGAGTTGAATGTAAGCCTAACTATAACATCCCTGTAACCTTTGTTTTTTTCATCGCATTTCTAAGGTATTTTTATTCTACTTTCTAACTACAACATCCCTGTAACCTTTAGTTTTTTAATGAATTTTAAAGTTTTTTTTTCAAATTGCCATTCTTAACTGTAATCTGTAACCTTTGAGAGTGGGTGTTTGAGTGGCTGTATAAGTCAATGAGTGGGTGTGTGAGAGGCTGTGTGGGTATGTGAATGGGTGTATGAGTGGTTTTGTTGGTGTGTGAGTTGGGGTGTGAGTGGCTGTATGGGTCAGTTAGTGAGTGTGTGAATAGGTGTATGGTTCTGTGAGTGGGTGTGTGAATGGTTTTGTGGGTGTGAGAGTGTTTGTATGGGTGTCAAAGTGGATGTGGGAGTGTCTGTCTGAGTGTCACAGAGGGTGTAATAGCATCTGTCTGGGTGTGTAATTATGTGTGGGAGTGTCTATCTGCGTGACTAGGTGTGAGAGAGTCTGTGTGAGCATCAGAATTGGTGTAATACTATCTGTCTGGGTGTATGAGAGGGTATCAGAGTATCTATATGGGTGTCAGAGTGGGTGTAACAGTGTTTGTGGGTGTGGGTGGGCATGAGAGTGTTTTTATGAGCATCAGAGTAGGTGTTGAAATATCTGTATGGGTGTGTAGTGGGTATGAGAGTGTATAGATGGATATCAGAGTAGGTGTGAAAGTATATGGGTATGTGAGTGGGTGTGAAAGTGTCTATAGGCATCATGGTGTGAGACTGTGTGTGTGAGTGGGTGTGCAACTGCTTGTTCGAGTATCAGACTGTGTGTGAGAGTGTCTATATGGGGATGTGAGAGGGTATTAGAGTGTCTGTCTGGATGTCAGAGTGGGTGTGGGAGTGTATGTATAGGTGTATGAGTAGATGCAAGGATGTCTGTCTATGTGTGTATGAGTGGGAGTGAGTATGGGTGTCAGAGTAGGAGTGACAGTGTCTGTGTGTTAGACTGGGTGTGATAGTGTCTCTGTGTGTGTGAGAGTGGGTGTCAGAGTTTTTATATGAGCATCAGAGTGGGTCTGTCTGGCAAAGTGAGAGGGTATGAGAGAGTATGTGTTGGTTTGGGAGTGTCTGTATAAGTGTGTGAGTGGGTGTGAGAGTGTCTATGTGCCTGAATGGGTGTGAGAGTGTTTGTATGAGCATCAGGTTGGGTGTGAGAACATCTATCAGTGTATGTGAGTAGGTGTGAACGTGCCTGTCTGTGCATCACAGTGGATGTGATAGTGTCTGTGTGTGTGACTGGGTGTAATAGTGTCTGTGCATGAGAGTGGGTGTGAGAGTATTTATATTAGCATCAGATGGGTGTGACAGTGTCTGTCTGTATGTGTGACTAGGTTTGAGAGTGCCTGTGTGTGTGTGAGTGTGGGTTTGAGAGTGTTTGTATGAGCATCAAAGTGCGTGTGAGTATGTCCGTCTGGGCATTTGAGAGGGTATGAGAGTGTCAATAAGATGTCACAGTGGGTATGGGAGTGTCTGTATATCTGTGTGAGTGAGTGTGAGAATATATAAGCATCACACTGGGCGTGAGACTGTCTGTCTGTAAGTGAGTGTGTGTAACATTGTACGAACATAAGAGTAGGTGTATATCTGGGTGTGTTAGACGGTATCATAGTGTCTTTATGGGTAGCAGAGTAGATGTGAGACTGTCTGTATAGTTGTCAAAGTGGGTGTGAGAGTATATATATTTTTTTGATTCGCTTTGAAGACCCTGTGTGGCCAAAATGCCTCAATTTTGTGTTAAAACCCCATATTTTCATAGAAGTGCCTGTTTTTCTCACTCAGTGGAGGAGAGGAGAATCTGTTATATATATATATATGTATATATACACACACACACATATATATATGTGTGGTGTGTATATGTGCATGTCTATTGATTATAATATATAATATATATTATAATATAATATATATATAATATATATACATATATATATATATATATATTTATATATATATATATATATATATATATATATATATATATCCACAACTGCCCACTCCGGAAAGAAGAGGTAGAGGCCACTCAGGGGAGACGTCGGAAGATCTTTATTGAATACAGCGTGTGCATAATGCATTTCAGCCTAACGGCCTTCCTCAGATGCCGCCATATGCAAAGACTAGCTCCACCCCCACCTTTAAGTGTCCAGTGTCTCTCTCATTGGCGGAAATCCGCTGACCCATGGCCATGTGATACCAACTCAGCTGTAGTTCTGCCACAACTACAGCTCCCAGAATGCTGTGTATCCAGGTAAGTGTTGCATGGGAGAGACAAATTCCTGGAAAGGTGCGAAGTGTTCAAATGCAGAGTCTTTACTAAAAATAACGGTCTCCCTTGGGTCCCCTTTGGCGCTCCAGCCTCCTTGTACGCGTGCCTGCAAGGTAGTGAGACAGAATAGCAATGTATCTGCCTCCTCGTCAATGACGATCTGCACCACGCAGCGATCCCATACTAGGCATGTACTCAGAGGCGGGCCGGAGTCAAATCAATACCTTGATACTTGAAGAAGCTGCAAGCAGCGGGGAGCCAGTGATACTCCAGCCTCTTGACGGAACGGGGCCTCCAAACGCGCCTCTGGCAAGCGCGAACACATCCACAACTGCCCACTCCGGAAAGAAGAGGTAGAGGCCACTCAGGGGAGACGTCGGAAGATCTTTATTGAATACAGCGTGTGCATAATGCATTTCAGCCTAACGGCCTTCCTCAGATGCCGCCATATGCAAAGACTAGCTCCACCCCCACCTTTAAGTGTCCAGTGTCTCTCTCATTGGCGGAAATCCGCTGACCCATGGCCATGTGATACCAACTCAGCTGTAGTTCTGCCACAACTACAGCTCCCAGAATGCTGTGTATCCAGGTAAGTGTTGCATGGGAGAGACAAATTCCTGGAAAGGTGCGAAGTGTTCAAATGCAGAGTCTTTACTAAAAATAACGGTCTCCCTTGGGTCCCCTTTGGCGCTCCAGCCTCCTTGTACGCGTGCCTGCAAGGTAGTGAGACAGAGTCAAAGTGGATGTGGGAGTGTCTGTCTGAGTGTCACAGAGGGTGTAATAGCATCTGTCTGGGTGTGTAATTATGTGTGGGAGTGTCTATCTGCGTGACTAGGTGTGAGAGAGTCTGTGTGAGCATCAGAATTGGTGTAATACTATCTGTCTGGGTGTATGAGAGGGTATCAGAGTATCTATATGGGTGTCAGAGTGGGTGTAACAGTGTTTGTGGGTGTGGGTGGGCGTGAGAGTGTTTTTATGAGCATCAGAGTAGGTGTTGAAATATCTGTATGGGTGTGTAGTGGGTATGAGAGTGTCTAGATGGATATCAGAGTAGGTGTGAAAGTATATGGGTATGTGAGTGGGTGTGAAAGTGTCTATAGGCATCATGGTGTGAGACTGTGTGTGTGAGTGGGTGTGCAACTGCTTGTTCGAGTATCAGACTGTGTGTGAGAGTGTCTATATGGGGATGTGAGAGGGTATTAGAGTGTCTGTCTGGATGTCAGAGTGGGTGTGGGAGTGTATGTATAGGTGTATGAGTAGATGCAAGGATGTCTGTCTATGTGTGTATGAGTGGGAGTGAGTATGGGTGTCAGAGTAGGAGTGACAGTGTCTGTGTGTTAGACTGGGTGTGATAGTGTCTCTGTGTGTGTGAGAGTGGGTGTCAGAGTTTTTATATGAGCATCAGAGTGGGTCTGTCTGGCAAAGTGAGAGGGTATGAGAGAGTATGTGTTGGTTTGGGAGTGTCTGTATAAGTGTGTGAGTGGGTGTGAGAGTGTCTATGTGCCTGAATGGGTGTGAGAGTGTTTGTATGAGCATCAGGTTGGGTGTGAGAACATCTATCAGTGTATGTGAGTAGGTGTGAACGTGCCTGTCTGTGCATCACAGTGGATGTGATAGTGTCTGTGTGTGTGACTGGGTGTAATAGTGTCTGTGCATGAGAGTGGGTGTGAGAGTATTTATATTAGCATCAGATGGGTGTGACAGTGTCTGTCTGTATGTGTGACTAGGTTTGAGAGTGCCTGTGTGTGTGTGAGTGTGGGTGTGAGAGTGTTTGTATGAGCATCAAAGTGCGTGTGAGTATGTCCGTCTGGGCATTTGAGAGGGTATGAGAGTGTCAATAAGATGTCACAGTGGGTATGGGAGTGTCTGTATATCTGTGTGAGTGAGTGTGAGAATATATAAGCATCACACTGGGCGTGAGACTGTCTGTCTGTAAGTGAGTGTGTGTAACATTGTACGAACATAAGAGTAGGTGTATATCTGGGTGTGTTAGACGGTATCATAGTGTCTTTATGGGTAGCAGAGTAGATGTGAGAGTGTCTGTATAGTTGTCAAAGTGGGTGTGAGAGTATATATATTTTTTTGATTCGCTTTGAAGACCCTGTGTGGCCAAAATGCCTCAATTTTGTGTTAAAACCCCATATTTTCATAGAAGTGCCTGTTTTTCTCACTCAGTGGAGGAGAGGAGAATCTGTTATATATATATATATGTATATATACACACACACACATATATATATGTGTGGTGTGTATATGTGCATGTCTATTGATTATAATATATAATATATATTATAATATAATATATATATAATATATACATATATATATATATATTTATATATATATATATATATATATATATATATATATATATATATATATATATATATATATATATATATATTACCTACTGGCGGTCGCCAGTAGGTAGTTATAGTTAGGACCCTCTTACCATAGGAAATCCGCAACATTCTATTTTGAATAACTTTTGCGCCGGTCGACGAATCCTCGCGAATTTTTCAAAATAGGTGGGGCGCTACGCTCCGCTCCTACCCTGAAAGTCTCAGGGGGATTCGTCAAGCGGGGGCTGAGATAAAAGGGGGGTCCCAAAACGCGTTTTTCCCATGCATTTTTCCATAGGACCTTTAGACACAGCTACAGCCCGAATGGCTGAACAGAATTACTTGAAATTTGGCAGAGAGGTAGTCCTCAGGTCAAGGAAGTGCCTTTTGTAGGTTTGGTGTAAATCTGTTCAGTAGATTCTGAGAAAATAGCCTTTAAATCAATATATATATCTGAGCCAGCTTACGGTGCGCTTACGGTGCGCTTACCGTACGCGTACGGTGACGTGCGCGAGCGCGATTCTGATTGGCTCTTAGATCTTAGTAAACATTCGAATTGGTCGAAACCAGGAAGCGGCGGACGCCATTTCGTGTGTTTCAGTCAGAAAAAAAAAGGGAGATAACTTGAAAAGGGGGCAAGGAAGAGAGATACAGACCCCCTAACATTTGAAAGGGGGTCAAAGAAGGACAGAAAAGTACAAAAAAAACATTTATTAATTTTTAAAAAGATCGCGGGGTACGCGTACGGTAAGCTCACCGTACGCGTACGGTAGAAAAAAAAAATAAAAAAAGAAATGAAATGCAGATTTAAGTGTTTAGATATTAGGGGGCTCTAAAAAGAGCCGTTGTGTTTATTAAGTGTTTTTTTAGTGGTACCTACAAGTAAGTACTGATGCAGAGTCTAAGGTTCAAGAGAAAGACTCTGTTCCCTTCATCAGTGAAGTGTACACCATCTCCTCTATAAATGTCTTGCATGTCGTAACGCAAGTTGTTGTGGTAAATGGAACCCATACCATAGTCACGGAGGAAAGCAGAAACAGATTTGTTGACGTGCTTTCTTGCTTTGTCAATCTGTGGACAAAAATGATTGGACCAGTTCCATTTTTGCCATTGGCATATGTTAGAAAACACAAAGGCAGTTTTAGGGAAAAGTGAAAACAGTTGTGCAAAGGTGTCCTTCATAAGCATTTCCAGACCTACCCCAGTCAAAGTGCCTAGGTCATTGCCACCACAGTGCACTATTATGAGGTCAGGGTGTTGGATTTGCATGAAGGATTTCACCAATGGCATCAATTGGTGCCACTTTAACCCTCTCTGACCAATCCATTTAATGTCTACATTTGGCAAAGCAAGGTCTCTCACCATATCTGTTTTCTCTGCATACTTTTCACTCCAGAAGATATAGCTGTGCCCTACAATCCACACTGTGAACATCTTCAAAGGAGAACTGGATGCACTCAGGAGGTGTAATTCAGTAGAATGGTAAAAAGAAATGAAAGACAGTTTGGAAATGGAGGCATACATATTTTTTTTATAAAAAAAAAGAACTGATTGGCTGTTTCATACCATTCTAGAATAAAAACTAGGCTGTATGTGTAAATTTATAGAAGCATGTTTTGTATTGGTACAGAAAAATGTGTTACCAAAGAACAGTACTATGGATTTGCTGTTAGGTTTGAAAAGTCAAGCACTCCTGCTCTTTGGAAATGAAACATTGTGTGGCGAACTTCTGACCTAACTCCACACAGCAGTGTTCCATGAGCTGTTGCTATGGTAGCAGGCAGAAGTCAAGTTGGGGGAAGGGTACTAGGCAGAAGTCAAGTTGGGGGAAGGGTACTTTTGGAAAAGGGTTGGTTTTCAACCAATAGAAATGTGTGATTACATTTGAAAAAAAGGGGGAAGCACTGAGATTTGAAATTAACATGTATATGTGTGGAAAAAGAGAGGGAAAGTTTGCCATTATCTGGTTCTGCTGAAAGGAGAGAGGTGTACAGAACAGAGATCCTGGCTCTGATAATCTGCTGTTTGAGTGCCACATTTCTTTTACAATTAACTAATTTTAAAGGTGAGTTTAGAGTTTGAGAGGGGATGTATATGGTAAATTAAGAAATGAATAATAGAATTGGAATTCCTTTTGTTGAAGTTGTGTTTATTATTTTCTGTTTTGGGAGAAATTTAAATGTGAGGAACATGTAAAATAATATGGACTATGTTTTCACGATAAATTAAGGTGTACTGGTAAAAATAAGGAATACTTTAAGGGTTTGAGGTTGCACTCAGTAATGCAAATACATTCAGCATCAGTAAGGCTGGTTGCCCTTGCTGGAGTGTAGTGAGTCACCCAGGTTACACATGTTGCTGGTCTCAGAAAGCTGTTTGGTATTGATCTGGTGATTTTACATTTGCATTAGATGGAAAGGGGGAGGTATTTTTTTATGCAGAAGCAGACTCTTAGCACACAGCCAGCTGGTTATCCTGTG
Source organism: Triturus cristatus (assembly GCF_964204655.1). Taxonomy (NCBI): domain Eukaryota; kingdom Metazoa; phylum Chordata; class Amphibia; order Caudata; family Salamandridae; genus Triturus; species Triturus cristatus. Next base: position 385,779,609 of record NC_140589.1, on the reverse strand, counting down.
GAATCATGGATAGTATTCACAACCGAGTGGGGTTTGAGGTTTCAGTTAGTAATGCAAATACACTCAGCATCACTAAGGCTGGTTGCCCTTGCTGGAGTGTAGTCAGTCACCCAGGTTACACATGGTGCTGGTTTCAAAAAGCAGTTTGGACATGTGCTGTTTTCAGAATCTGAAAAGTGGATTCAAAATGTGTCAGTCTGTAAAAGTGTTTATCACTTGCCAAAAAAAAGAGTAGTAAGTGTGCTTTCAAATTGGCAAAGAAATTTTGTTTTGTGACTAATATGAAAACATGACTCTGTGTGCAAATAGGAATTACAGGCAGAGATTTATTGCGTATTGCTCTGGTGATTTTACATTTGCATTAGATGTAAAGGGGGAGCCATTTTTTTGTATGCAGAAGCAGACTCTTAGCACACAGCCAGCTGCTTATCCTGTGGAATCATGCATAGTATTCACAACCGAGTGGGGTTTGAGGTTTCAGTCAGTAATGCAAATACATTCAGCATCACTAAGGCTGGTTGCCCTTGCTGGAGTGTAGTCAGTCACCCAGGTTACACATGGTGCTGTTCTCAAAAAGCAGTCTGGACATGTGCTTTTATCAGAATCTGAAAAGTGGATTCATAATGTGTCAGTCTGTAAAAGTACTTATCACTTGCCAAAAAAAAGAGTAGTAAGTGTGCTTTCAAATTGGCAAAGAAATTTCGTTTTGTGACTAATGTGAAAACATGACTCTGTGTGTAAATAGGAATTACAGGCAGAGATTTATTGCGTATTGCTCTGGTGATTTTACATTTGTATTAGATGGAAAGGGGGAGGTATTTTTTTATGCAGAAGCAGACTCTTAGTACACAGCCAGCTGCTTATCCTGTGGAATCATGCATAGTATTCACAACCGAGTGGGGTTTGAGGTTTCAGTCAGTAATGCAAATACATTCAGCATCACTAAGGCTGGTTGCCCTTGCTGGAGTGTAGTCAGTCACCCAGGTTACACATGGTGCTGGTCTGAAAAAGCAGTTTGGACATGTGCTTTTATCAGAATCTGAAAAGTGGATTCATAATGTGTCAGTCTGTAAAAGTGTTTATCACTTGCCAAAAAAAAGAGTAGAAAGTGTGCTTTCAAATTGGCAAAGAAATTTCGTTTTGTGACTAATGTGAAAACATGACTCTGTGTGTAAATAGGAATTACAGGCAGAGATTTATTGCGTATTGCTCTGGTGATTTTACATTTGCATTAGATGGAAAGGGGGAGCCATTTTTTTGTGCAGAAGCAGACTCTTAGCACACACCCAGCTGCTTATCCTGTGGAATCATGCACAGTATTCACAACCGAGTGGGGTTTGAGGTTTCAGTCAGTAATGCAAATACATTCAGCATCACTAAGGCTGGTTGCCCTTGCTGGAGTGTAGTCAGTCACCCAGGTTACACATGGTGCTGGTCTGAAAAAGCAGTTTGGACATGTGCTTTTTTAAGAATCTGAAAAGTGGATTCAAAATGTGTCAGTCTGTAAAAGTGTTTATCACTTGCCAAAAAAAAGAGTAGTAAGTGTGCTTTCAAATTGGCAAAGAAATTTCGTTTTGTGACTAATATGAAAACATGACTCTGTGTGCAAATAGGAATTACAGGCAGAGATTTATTGCGTATTGCTTTGGTGAATTTACATTTGCATTAGATGTAAAGGGGGAGCCATTTTTTGTGTGCAGAAGCAGACTCTTAGCACACAGCCAGCTGCTTATCCTGTGGAATCATGCATAGTAATGACAACCGAGTGGGGTTTGAGGTTTCAGTCAGTAATGCAAATACATTCAGCATCAGTAAGGCTGGTTGCCCTTGCTGGAGTGTAGTCAGTCACCCAGGTTACACATGTTGCTGGTCTCAGAAAGGTGTTTGGTATTGCTCTGGTGATTTTACATTTGCATTAGATGGAAAGGGGGAGCCATTTTTTTGTGCAGAAGCAGACTCTTAGCACACACCCAGCTGCTTATCCTGTGGAATCATGCACAGTATTCACAACCGAGTGGGGTTTGAGGTTTCAGTCAGTAATGCAAATACATTCAGCATCACTAAGGCTGGTTGCCCTTGCTGGAGTGTAGTCAGTCACCCAGGTTACACATGGTGCTGGTCTGAAAAAGCAGTTTGGACATGTGCTTTTTTAAGAATCTGAAAAGTGGATTCAAAATGTGTCAGTCTGTAAAAGTGTTTATCACTTGCCAAAAAAAAGAGTAGTAAGTGTGCTTTCAAATTGGCAAAGAAATTTCGTTTTGTGACTAATATGAAATCATGACTCTGTGTGCAAATAGGAATTACAGGCAGAGATTTATTGCGTATTGCTTTGGTGAATTTACATTTGCATTAGATGTAAAGGGGGAGCCATTTTTTTGTGTGCAGAAGCAGACTCTTAGCACACAGCCAGCTGCTTATCCTGTGGAATCATGCACAGTATTCACAACCGAGTGAGGTTTGAGGTTTCAGTCAGTAATGCAAATACATTCAGCATCACTAAGGCTGGTTGCCCTTGCTGGAGTGTAGTCAGTCACCCAGGTTACACATGGTGCTGGTCTGAAAAAGCAGTTTGGACATGTGCTTTTTTAAGAATCTGAAAAGTGGATTCAAAATGTGTCAGTCTGTAAAAGTGTTTATCACTTGCCAAAAAAAAGAGTAGTAAGTGTGCTTTCAAATTGGCAAAGAAATTTCGTTTTGTGACTAATATGAAAACATGACTCTGTGTGCAAATAGGAATTACAGGCAGAGGTTTATTGCGTATTGCTTTGGTGAATTTACATTTGCATTAGATGTAAAGGGGGAGCCATTTTTTTGTGTGCAGAAGCAGACTCTTAGCACACAGCCAGCTGCTTATCCTGTGGAATCATGCATAGTAATGACAACCGAGTGGGGTTTGAGGTTTCAGTCAGTAATGCAAATACATTCAGCATCACTAAGGCTGGTTGCCCTTGCTGGAGTGTAGTCAGTCACCCAGGTTACACATGTTGCTGGTCTGAAAAAGCTGTTTGGACATGTGCTGTTTTCAGAATCTGAAAAGTGGATTCAAAATGTGTCAGACTGTAAAAGTACTTATCACTTGCCAAAAAAGTAGTAGAAAGTATGCTTTGCAATTGGCAAAGAAATTTCGTTTTCTGCCTAATTTCAAAGCATGACTCTGTGTGCATACAGGAATTGTTTTTAGATATTAAATTTTTTAAGGTGTTATTGTGATTTTCATTTATAGGAAAGGGGTTTATAGTATTTTAAGATTTCAAAAGATCATAAAAAATGTAGTAATATATTTAAATAAAATAAAGGAATTTTTTTTAGTTTTTTTCAGGTATTGCTGAAGAGCAGTGAACAAAATTTAAGATGCCTACAAAATCCAGACTAAAGAAAGACCACAAAAAAAACCTATATTTGAAGACAACTGGAGGACCTAAGTTAGTTGGAGATGCTCATGTTGGGAAAAAGAAAAAATCTTCTGGTAAGCAGACAAAAGATTTTTTAAAGAACATCTTCAAAAAAAGGAAAAATGTACAAAATGTCTGTACTGGAAAGAATGTTTTCAATAGAAAAAAACAGGAAAAAATTGAGAATTTAGTTAATGCAAATATTCCTTCTGCAACAATAAAGATTAACTTAAACAGAAAAACAGCGTTTAAAGAGATTCGTAGAAAAATGTTTCAGAGAAGAGTTATGTCCAATTTGATAAAGGATGTGAAGAAATATAAGAAAAAGGCAAAATATTACAAGAGAAAAAAAGAAATTGAAGCCATTGCAGCAAAAGCATTAGAATTAAAAAGGAAACTATTCATTTTAATTTTGAATAGGATGCGTACATTAGATAAAATGGTTAATGTACTGAAATCACAAAGCAAAAGGAAAAGAGTAGTGAACAGAACAAACTTTTGTAAAGTGTTTTTAGGAAAATGGATGCATAGTTCAAGTAGTGAACCTTTTTTTAATGAAGAGAGTTATTTTCAAAGTAATAGTTTGCTGCATGCAGTTGACACCAGAGGTCGTGCTTATGAAGTGAAAAATGGTTGCATAATGGAGAAGGAGATAATGGTTCCAAGAGATGAGGTACAAGTGATGGCGGATGAGGCTATGGGGAGACGTCCTAAAGCCCCAGTGTACACTTGGAATTGTAGTAGTATTTGCACTGTGCGTCAGGAATCTATTGATAAATTTCGTGAGTTTCTAAGAGAATATAGTAAAAAAAGTGTAAAACAGAAGATTAAGGTGCTTCAAAGTCTAGATCCATGCAGAGTGAGAGAGAATACTGGTTTGCAGGGTCATTCTCTGGCTTGTCTATCTAGAAAAGTGTGTAATAGTGTTTTGCATCATTTTAGGATGCTGGCTGTTCATCATACTGAAATGAGAAAGTTTGTGAGACGGTTGTATTTTGCTAAAAGTCCAGCAATAAAGTTAGATGAATTGAATAGGGCTCTGTTCCGTGGATCGGTATCAGATGTAGAGAAGGTTGTTGATGAAATTCAGTTTTGTTACTTTGGTCCTGAACAAAACAGTGCAGAAAAGGACACAGTAAATGAGGAAGAAGTGGAAGAGAATGTAGAACCCTCTGTAAGTAAGACATTTAATGATCACATAACAAAATTTGCAATAATCTCTAATGAAAGACCAAATATTACTTGTATTTGTTGCCGCAGAACTCATTATAGAAAACAAACTAGGAATGTTGATCTCTACAGAAAGAGTGAAAATGAAGATAATTATAAGTGGAAGGATTTTGCCACATATATATTTCTAGAAAATTGTTTTGAATTGGGTGAAGATCAGCGTATTTGTAAATACTGTTACAACAAGTTAGAGGAAAATAGAATGCCGACCAGAGCTGTACATAATAATTTAGAATTGGATGCTATTCCTGCTGAACTTTCTGAATTAAATACATATGAGTCTATACTTATTCAATGTGTTAATCCGTTCCAGACTGTTAGACCTGGCATCATTGGCATGAGTCTCTCCTCCATTTTTTTCTGTTTGCCTCCTCTGTTTACGATGTTTTTGCTGGATTATTGCTTTGGGCACTGTGCCACTGCTGATCAGTGCCACAGTGCAAGTGCTCCCTATGTTAAATTGTTACATTGATTGGTGTTACCATGATTGGCTTGGTTGACTTACTGTTCAGACCCTAGTCTAGTGCACTGCGTGTGCCAAGGGCGTGTAAGTTAACTGCTGCTGGTGGGCTTGCAGCACGGGTTGTGCCACCCACAGAAGCAGCGTGTAAAATGTGTCTCAGGCCTGCCACCGCAGCGCCTACGTGCAGTCCCTGACTGCCATGTCGACTTGGTAAGGAAACCTACTTACCAGTCTCTAAACCTTCACTTTGCCACATTTCAGACACCTCTATGGTAGGCCCTAGGGCAGGGTGCATTGTTGGTAAAAGGTAGGTCATGCCCTGATGTGTGTGGCATGACCTAATAGTGAATTACAGCCATTTTCGTTTTTCACTATTGAAGGGCTACCTGCCTCCAATAGGCCAGACTGGGCAGACTGATTATTAACTCCATTATAATCTATCTGACTCAGGGAGCATGGTAGCATGTCGAGTTTAGTATCCCTGAACTCAGAATTTAATAACACACCCTTTAGGATGGATGGTTTTTAAATTCTATGTTTGAAAATAGCACTTTTAGAAAGTGGCTATTTTCTTGTCCAACTATCTACCGGTCTCTGCTGGTTTGGTGTGTGTGTCAGGGGCTGGGTGGCCCCAGAGGTCTGGGTGAGTCAGTGTGGGGTGAATGGGGCGTTTACACGTAGAGTGAGGGAAGAGTAGCCTGCCCTGCCTGACACAATACTGGCTCCGCCTCCTGCTGGGCGACTGATAGCCCGGCTCCTGCCAGTGACAATACTGGCTCCGCCTCCTGCTGGGCGGCTGAGGACTCTGCCCTGCTCAGTGAATAGGCCAGGTGCCTCTGCCTGGCAACACCCACAACAAACCTGAGATGGTGGGAATCTCCCTGCTTGGACAAAGGGAACAAAGGGAAAAAGGGGTATAAGAGAAGGACCCCTGAACCAAGAACTCAGATCACTTCTGACAAGGAAACCTGTACCAAGGACAAGAAGCCTGCTGATCTAAGGACTTGCCTCCCCTTTCTGCCAGAGTGCTGTTTTGCTGTGGAGGAACCTGAAAGCTGCTTCTTTATTTTTGCCAAGGAACAAGGAGAGAGGAACTTGGTGTGTACTCTCTGAACACTTGCTAGGAAATCTCCAAGGACTGGAAGAGTGCCAGTCTCCTGTTGAAGTCACAGGGCCAAAGGACTTCACCATCTACTGAATTGCTGAATTGCTGGAAAGTGTTGTTTCCAGTACACAAGGGAAAATCTGCAGTCCCGACGCCAGCAGCAACGCCAGTGAGCAGTGGGTATCGGCCCCGGCTCCAAGTGACCCCGTCTCGACGCCGGTATCGACGCCAGTGGGGAGTGAGTATCGGCTCCACCTCCAAGCGACCCCGTCCCGACGCCGCTGCTGATCGCATCGACTCGACGCCCTTCTCGACGCCGTGAGCGCTGCTCCGGCCCGACATCCCTCGACACCGCTGCGGATTGACCCGACTCCGAGGCACGATCGACGCCGACCTCGACGCCGACATCTCGACGCCGTGGATCATCGTTTTCTTCGTTTCTCAAGGTACTGTACTTGTGGGGTCTGTTGCGACTCCTGGCTCGACGTAGCGCTCCTCGCGGTCGACGCCGAACCTTGGGAATCTTGTAGATTCGACGTCGTGTGACTCCTGTGGGGGTTGCATTGTTGCCAAAGAACTGTGCTCAGAAGAATACTTTGCTAAAAAACTATTTGCCAAGAAGAAACCTTACTTGAACTATTATTTTTCCTTCCAAAGAGTATTTATTAAGACTGTGGTATATTTTTGTCGTTATTTGGTCTTGTGCTAAGCCTTATATAAAAATACTATTTTTATAATAACTTCTGTGTCGTGTCCATCTGTAGTGTATTCACTTTATTACTGTATGTGGTCATAAATGCTTAACACACTGCCTCTGAGATAAGCCTGTCTGCTCTGCCAAGCTACCAAGGGGGTAGCAGGGGTTATCTGAGTGTGTAATCCCCTTTCCCTGACTAGAGTTGGTAGGTCCCTATTTGTCAGAAGTGTATACCTCTGCCAACTAGAGACCGCCGGTTCTAACATTGGTGGTCAGCGGTGAGGATTTGAACTTTGCATTTATGACTCATGTGCAGTGATTAGTGTACGCTACATAGTGAAAGCAGACCATAACGCAGCCACAGTCTGTTTGGTAGGATATTCTATTTTTGTTCTCCGCTTTCCTGGAGCTTATTTTTTCAACACTGCCAGTTTTGACCATGGAGAATGCCGGAGCTGCTACACCTGTGGAGAATGTTGTGGGGGAATTCGATAAGGAGAAGATAGATTCCTACACGCTAAAAGATCTAAAAGGATTTTGCAAGCAGTTTAAAGTTCCTACCACAGGTGTCTCAAAGAAAGAGGGCTTCCTCAAAGCGCTGAAGGCCTGGTTAGAGGCCAGAAATCCCTCTGATCCGGTGGTGGTACCGGAAGAGGAAGAAGAAGAGGAAGAGGAAGAGGAAGAGCCCACAGGTGGGCCAGTGTCATCCCCAGGCAGTAGTGCGTCCTCTAGGAGCCTTTCCCCCGAAGAATTAGAAGACAGGGAGAAGGAGAGGGGGTACAAGTTGGAAATGGCAAAACTTAAATTAGGAGGGCAGTTGGAATTAGAGAATGCAAGAAGCAAGAGAGAAGCTGAAATGGAGAGCAAAAGATTAGATTTTGAGAGAGAGAAATTAGCGTTTGAACGTGAGAAGATGGTGAGGGAGATGGAGCTTAAAACTAAGAGTTTAGAGTTGAATCCCTCTGGTGGCAGCACTCCATCTGTGCCTGCAGAAAGTAGGTTTTATTTTCCTAAAGATGTGATCAAAGATTACAGTAAGAATGAAGATATTAGCCAATGGTTTAAAGCATATGAGTTAGCGTTATTGGCCCACCGGGTCCCTGAGAAGGATTGGGGAACGGGGTTGTGGAGCCGCTTTACAAACGAGGGGAGAGATACCTTGTTGAGCCTTCCTGCTGAGGATAGGATGTCTTATACTCATATGAAAGATGCTTTAATGCTGAGATATGGCTTAACTCCAGAAAAGTACAGACAAACCTTTAGAGAATGTAAGAAGTTGCCTGGTACTACGTGGGTTGAATATGTGTCTTTTTTCTGCAGAACCATGGATGGTTGGATAAAGGGTAGCAAGGTTGATATTTATGATGCTCTTTATGATTTGTTTGCTTGGGAGCACTTGTCTAATAACTGTTTTCCAGAGCTACGCCAGCACCTTGTTGATAGCAAGCTATCTAACCCTAGAAAACTTGCTGAGGAGGCGGACCGCTGGGTCAGTACCAGGGTCCACAAGGGTCCAGTGGGAGACTCAGCCAAAGGTGGGCAGGGTCCCCAGCAGAAGAGTGGGGGGGACAGGGGTAAACAGAGTGAGTTTCAGAAAGGGCCCCAAAGTAGTCCCCAAGGGAACCAAGGGAAGGGTTCCCAGCCTCCCCCTGTAAAGAAGCCAGAGGCCCCGACAGGTAAACCTGTTAACAAGGGCCCCATGACCTGCTATGCCTGTAAGCAGGTGGGACACCGCTATTATGATCCCCAGTGTCCCATGAAGGATTCGAATGCACCGCCGCGTGCACCCCCTCGTCAGGTAGCGAGTGTAGCCCTGGGAGGGGATGAGATGGGTGCCCCCGGTGGGTGGGGTCCCGCAGAAATGTCCCTGGTCTCTTTAGGAGACGTGGAAATGGTCCCTCCAACCCCTCTGCCTAGTAACACTAAGAAATATAGGCAGTGGGTGACCATTAATGGCCATAGGGTGGAAGCTCTCAGAGACACCGGAGCGAGTGTGACAGCTGTCAAGTGTCACTTGGTGTCCAGAGAGCAGGTGGTCCCTCATGCATTCTACCCCGTTGTAGCTGCTGACAACTCACAGAGTCAGTGTGAGGTAGCTCAAGTTCCCCTTGAGTGGGGGGGGGGGTCTCAGGTACTCTTCAGGTTGCTGTGAGGCCCGCCATGCCTGTTGATTGTCTCTTGGGCAATGATTTGGAGGACTCCCCTTGGGCTAAGGTGGAGAGAAAAGCGCATCTGGAAATGCTGGGTCTGCCTGAGTGGGTGTGTGCGACCACCCGGTCCATGTCAGTCAGTAAGGGTGTTGATGGGGGCCCGGAGCCTGAAAGTATGGCCCAGGTCCCAACCGTGAAGAGAAGAGGCAGGGGGCGCGGGAAACCGTCCCCCATCGTTCCCGCGGTCCAGGAGGGAGCAGACCCTGAGGGGGATGCCCTGGAACCGACAGGAGAACAAGTGGCCGAACTGGGAGACCTGCCCGAGCTGACCCATTGGCAGCAGGATGGTGGTCCCTCCAGGGAGGAATTTTGTGCTGAGCAGAAAGTGTGCCCTTCTCTTGTGGGTATGAGGCAGCAGGCCTCAGCCCAAACGACAGGTGATCAGTCAGGATCACATTGGGTCTACTGGGAGAACGACCTCCTGTATAGCGAGCCTAAGGCTGCTGAACCTGGGTCAGCCCGTGTGCTGGTGGTACCCCAGCGCTTCAGAGCCTTCCTACTGGGGTTGGCTCATGACGTTCCGTTAGCTGGACATCTGGGGCAGGACAAGACCTATGACAGGCTTGTCACCCATTTTTATTGGCCTCAGATGAGAAGGGATTCAGATATCCATTGTAGGACCTGTCAAACTTGCCAGGCAAGTGGGAAAAGCGGGCGGAAGCAGAAGGCTCCCCTCCAACCTTTTCCCGTCGTCAGTACCCCCTTTGAGCGAGTGGGAATTGACATTGTGGGGCCACTGGACCCCAAGACAGCCATGGGCAACAGGTTTATCCTGGTCTTGGTGGACCATGCCACCCGGTACCCGGAAGCCATCCCTCTCCGAACAGTGACGGCCCCCGTGGTGGGACGGGCACTGATGGGTGTTTTCTCCCGCATGGGGTTCCCCAGAGAGGTGGTGTCAGACCGGGGCACCAACTTCATTTCGAATTATATGAAGTCTCTGTGGAAGGAGTGTGGGGTAACCTACAAGTTTACCACTCCTTACCACCCTCAAGGTAATGGGCTGGTTGAGAGATTCAACCGGACCCTAAAAGGCATGATCATGGGTCTTGAAGAACCAATGAGGCGTAAATGGGACGTCCTCTTGCCATGCCTGCTGTTTGCTTACCGTGAGGTGCCACAGAAGTCTCTAGGGTTCAGCCCCTTTGAGCTTTTGTATGGTCACCCGGTAAGAGGACCTTTGAGTCTGGTTAAAGAAGGCTGGGAGCAATCTCCCAGGAAACCTCCCCAGGATGTATATAGTTACATGCTGGCCTTTAGGAACCAGACTCGGCGCTTCAGAGATCTTGCTCAGGCAAATCTGGAGGCCAGCCAGGAAGAGATGAAGCGGTGGTACGATCAGAATGCCACTCTGGTTGAGCTTCAACCTGGTCAGAAAGTTTGGGTCATGGCCCCTGTGGAACCTTGTGCGCTCAAGGACAGGTGGACCGGACCATTTGAGGTTGTGGAGAAAAAGAGCGATGTCACCTACTTGGTGGACTTGAAGTCTCCCAGGAACCCCTTAAGGGTCCTGCATGTCAACCGGTTAAAGCCCCACTTAGACAGGTCCGAAGTGGGCATGCTCCTTGCCACAGATGCTGGTATGGAGGAGGAGAGTGAGCCTCTTCCTGACCTCCTGTGTGCAAAAGAAAAAGATGGGTCAGTGGATGGTGTTGTCCTCTCTGACACACTGACCCCCGAGCAGCAGCAAGATTGTCGCCATCTGTTGGTACAATTCCCTGATCTGTTCTCCTTAATCCCTGGTGTCACTCAGTGGTGTGTCCACGATGTGGACACTGGGGACAGCACTCCTGTGAGGCACAAGGCCTACAGGGTGACTGAAAAGGTCAGAGCATATATCAAGGAGGAGGTCTCCAAGATGTTTGCCTTAGGGGTGGTTGAGTCCTCTAGCAGTCCTTGGGCCAGCCCAGTGGTCTTGGTCCCAAAGGCTGCCGCGCCTGGTGCTTCACCAGAACTTCGGTTCTGTGTGGATTACCGAGGACTCAATTCGGTCACCAAGACTGACGCGCACCCCATCCCCAGAGCTGATGAGCTCATCGATCGGTTGGGGGCTGCCCGGTACCTTAGTACGTTTGATCTAACGTCTGGGTACTGGCAGATCGCCTTGACTGATGGGGCAAAAGAGAGGTCTGCATTCTCCACACCAGATGGGCACTACCAGTTCCGTGTGATGCCCTTTGGGATGAAGAATGCCCCAGCCACATTCCAGAGGTTGGTTAACCAGGTATTGGCCGGGCTGGAAGATTTCAGCGCCGCCTACCTGGACGATATAGCAGTGTTCAGCGCCAGCTGGGAGGAACACTTGCGCCACCTCCAGGAAGTGTTGTTGGCCCTGCGCAGAGCAGGCCTCACAATCAAGGCTAGTAAGTGCCAGATTGGGCAGGGTTCAGTGGTGTACTTGGGGCACCAAGTAGGGAGCGGCAAGGTGGCCCCCCTGCAACCCAAGATAGATACCATCCTGGCTTGGGAACCGCCCAAAACCCAGACTCAGGTGAGAGCCTTCTTGGGTCTCACGGGTTACTACAGGAGGTTTGTCAAGGGGTATGGCAACATTGTGCACCCCTTGACCTCGCTGACTTCCAGAAAGCAGCCGAGACTTGTGATCTGGACTGACGCCTGTCAGAACGCCTTTGACACCCTGAAAACTGCAATGTGTACAGCACCGGTCCTCCAGGCACCCGACTTTTCAAAAGAATTCATTGTCCAGACAGACGCTTCAGAGCATGGTGTGGGGGCTGTTCTAGCACAGATGAATGAGGAGGGCCGAGACTTACCTGTAGCCTTCATCAGCCGGAGGTTGCTTCCCAGGGAACAAAGGTGGAGTGCGATAGAGCGTGAGGCATTTGCTGTGGTCTGGGCGCTGAAGAAGCTAAGACCCTACCTGTTTGGGACTCACTTCCGGGTTCAGACAGACCACAGGCCCCTCAGATGGTTAATGCAGATGAGGGGTGAGAACCCAAAGCTGTTGAGGTGGTCCATTTCCCTACAGGACATGGACTTTACGGTGGAACACCGCCCTGGTACAGATCACGCCAATGCTGATGGTCTGTCCAGATTTTTCCGCCTTAGTGATGAGGACTCCCTGGGTGAAGGGTAGTTCTCCCCACATTTCAGCTGGAGGGGACACGTGTTAGACCTGGCATCATTGGCATGAGTCTCTCCTCCATTTTTTTCTGTTTGCCTCCTCTGTTTACGATGTTTTTGCTGGATTATTGCTTTGGGCACTGTGCCACTGCTGATCAGTGCCACAGTGCAAGTGCTCCCTATGTTAAATTGTTACATTGATTGGTGTTACCATGATTGGCTTGGTTGACTTACTGTTCAGACCCTAGTCTAGTGCACTGCGTGTGCCAAGGGCGTGTAAGTTAACTGCTGCTGGTGGGCTTGCAGCACGGGTTGTGCCACCCACAGAAGCAGCGTGTAAAATGTGTCTCAGGCCTGCCACCGCAGCGCCTACGTGCAGTCCCTGACTGCCATGTCGACTTGGTAAGGAAACCTACTTACCAGTCTCTAAACCTTCACTTTGCCACATTTCAGACACCTCTATGGTAGGCCCTAGGGCAGGGTGCATTGTTGGTAAAAGGTAGGTCATGCCCTGATGTGTGTGGCATGACCTAATAGTGAATTACAGCCATTTTCGTTTTTCACTATTGAAGGGCTACCTGCCTCCAATAGGCCAGACTGGGCAGACTGATTATTAACTCCATTATAATCTATCTGACTCAGGGAGCATGGTAGCATGTCGAGTTTAGTATCCCTGAACTCAGAATTTAATAACACACCCTTTAGGATGGATGGTTTTTAAATTCTATGTTTGAAAATAGCACTTTTAGAAAGTGGCTATTTTCTTGTCCAACTATCTACCGGTCTCTGCTGGTTTGGTGTGTGTGTCAGGGGCTGGGTGGCCCCAGAGGTCTGGGTGAGTCAGTGTGGGGTGAATGGGGCGTTTACACGTAGAGTGAGGGAAGAGTAGCCTGCCCTGCCTGACACAATACTGGCTCCGCCTCCTGCTGGGCGACTGATAGCCCTGCTCCTGCCAGTGACAATACTGGCTCCGCCTCCTGCTGGGCGGCTGAGGACTCTGCCCTGCTCAGTGAATAGGCCAGGTGCCTCTGCCTGGCAACACCCACAACAAACCTGAGATGGTGGGAATCTCCCTGCTTGGACAAAGGGAACAAAGGGAAAAAGGTGTATAAGAGAAGGACCCCTGAACCAAGAACTCAGATCACTTCTGACAAGGAAACCTGTACCAAGGACAAGAAGCCTGCTGATCTAAGGACTTGCCTCCCCTTTCTGCCAGAGTGCTGTTTTGCTGTGGAGGAACCTGAAAGCTGCTTCTTTATTTTTGCCAAAGAACAAGGAGAGAGGAACTTGGTGTGTACTCTCTGAACACTTGCTAGGAAATCTCCAAGGACTGGAAGAGTGCCAGTCTCCTGTTGAAGTCACAGGGCCAAAGGACTTCACCATCTACTGAATTGCTGAATTGCTGGAAAGTGTTGTTTCCAGTACACAAGGGAAAATCTGCAGTCCCGACGCCAGCAGCAACGCCAGTGAGCAGTGGGTATCGGCCCCGGCTCCAAGTGACCCCGTCTCGACGCCGGTATCGACGCCAGTGGGGAGTGAGTATCGGCTCCACCTCCAAGCGACCCCGTCCCGACGCCGCTGCTGATCGCATCGACTCGACGCCCTTCTCGACGCCGTGAGCGCTGCTCCGGCCCGACATCCCTCGACACCGCTGCGGATTGACCCGACTCCGAGGCACGATCGACGCCGACCTCGACGCCGACATCTCGACGCCGTGGATCATCGTTTTCTTAGTTTCTCAAGGTACTGTACTTGTGGGGTCTGTTGCGACTCCTGGCTCGACGTAGCGCTCCTCGCGGTCGACGCCGAACCTTGGGAATCTTGTAGATTCGACGTCGTGTGACTCCTGTGGGGGTTGCATTGTTGCCAAAGAACTGTGCTCAGAAGAATACTTTGCTAAAAAACTATTTGCCAAGAAGAAACCTTACTTGAACTATTATTTTTCCTTCCAAAGAGTATTTATTAAGACTGTGGTATATTTTTGTCGTTATTTGGTCTTGTGCTAAGCCTTATATAAAAATACTATTTTTATAATAACTTCTGTGTCGTGTCCATCTGTAGTGTATTCACTTTATTACTGTATGTGGTCATAAATGCTTAACACACTGCCTCTGAGATAAGCCTGTCTGCTCTGCCAAGCTACCAAGGGGGTAGCAGGGGTTATCTGAGTGTGTAATCCCCTTTCCCTGACTAGAGTTGGTTGGTCCCTATTTGTCAGAAGTGTATACCTCTGCCAACTAGAGACCGCCGGTTCTAACACAGACCATAGTACGTATGGAGCCCAAAACTGGTAAATTACCTCCTTCAGATTTACTGAGAGGTTTAAAAGGTAGAGTGGTGTATTTGCCCTTGGATTTGAAAAAAAATATGGAAACTATTGATGCGGATACTTTGGAAACAGAACCATTAGTTATTCTGGTTAATGGTGTACCTACAAAGAATAAGAAGATTTGGCAGGAGCTGGTAGATGTACGGAAAGTACAAAGAGCAAATTTGTATTTGAAAAGGAATAACAAATGGTATGAATCAATTTATATAGAAGAAGAAGAAGAAGATTTACAAGAAGACTCAGAAACACCAACTGGACAAATTGAAAAAGTGGACAAGTCAAAGGAAGAAGAAATTTATGAACATTTTAGCATACATCCTCTTCATTCAAAAGAAGTTATGGGAGACAATATTGATCTGTTTCAGATGAAGAAAGCAAAAGGAACTCCCGTGAGTGTATGGGAGGAAAGCTTGGAAGCTCGATGTTTTCCCCAGCTGTTTCCTAAAGGAAAAGGAGGACGATACGATGAACGTCCAGAACAGATTCCAGCTTCTGAGTATCGGACTACAAGACTATATGCTGAAGATCCCAGATTTCGACAAAGTATTCCTTATTTGTTCCATCTTTTATTTGAAAGCGACTTGTCTGCACTATCTTATGCAGTAAATCACATTTTAAAAAGTGGAGTACATTTACAAAATGTGTCTGCTAAGGATTTTATGGAGAAAGTGCAGCACCGAGATGATCATTTGGAAACACAACTGATCAATCTGATGGCTTGTCAGCGTGGGACAAATGCATATTGGTACCGACGCCATGGTGAATTAAAATGCATGTTACGTAATTTAGGAACACCAACATGGTTCCTTACCCTAAGCTGTGCTGAGTACGCTTGGGGTGATTTACTGGATTTTCTACGAGAGGCAAATTCAAACATTAAAAACATCGAATACAAGACAGCAGGAGAACTGTGCTCATTGGATCCGGTTAATGTTTGCAGATATTTCAATCATAGATTTGAGGCTATGATGTCCTTCATCTGCAATAAAAAAAATCCACCTCTAGGAGAAGTAGTGGATTTCTTTTGGAGAAAAGAGTACCAGGCAAGAGGTGCTCCTCATATTCATATGCTGTTGTGGATCAAGGATGCCCCAAAGTTTGGAACAGATACTGATGAAGCAGTGTTATCTTACATTGAAGAATATGCAACATGTGCTATAACAAAAAGCACAGAAGAGAAAAAGTTAAAGGAGCAAGTTTTACGTTTCCAAAGTCATCGGTGTGGAAAATACTGTCGACGGAAATACAAGAGCAAAGATAAATACTACACTAAGGGCCTCATGTAGGTAAATAAATTTTACCGGTTCTTAAATACCGAGCCGTACCGAATCGGTAAATTAGAATCGGTAAGTTATATGTAGGTAAAAATTCGGTAACAGTTACCGATTCGGTAACATTCGGTAAATACGAATCGGAATTCACCGATTCGGTAAATACCGAGGTGATAATTACCGATTCGGAAAATACCGAGGTGGTATCTACCGAATCGGAAAATACCGAGGTGGTATCTACCGATTCGGAAAATACCGTATCGGTACGTACGGATTCGGTAAATAACATCACATGACTTGACGAAACAGCTAATCCTGTGCAACGACAGCCCACCCAACCAGGAACTGCCCACACCCAGGCAGGTGTACACAATTAGCCGAAGTGGCCACACCCAGGCAGGTGTACATAATTAGCCGACCCTGGAGAGGCCTGGAGTGCAGAGGAGAGGCAGGGAGCAGTTGCATGTGCGAGCGGGAAACGAACAGCATGTCCAGCCAGAGAACACAGAAAGACGGAGGGGAAAGGAGGAGGAAGCTCAAATTCAGCCCCAAGGAACTCCAGGTGCTGGTGGAGGAGGTGGTGAAGCAGCACCAGAAGCTGTTTGGGAGGCAATCCCTGCAAGTGCCTGAGGCCGAAAAGCGCAACATATGGCTGGCCATCCAGGCGCAGGTCAATGCTGTGGGAGTGACCCACAGGGACATTGAGGTCCTCAAAAAGCGCTGGTATGACCTGAGGATTGTGACCAAGAGGAAGATGGGCGACATCCAGAAGGAGGCCAGCCAGACCGGAGGTGGAACCAACAGGGCACCTGCCCTCACCGAACTGGAGGAGCTGGTGGCGGCCACACTCGAGCAAGAGAGCGTCGTGGGTCTTGGGGACGCCGACAGCTCTGCCAGAGCCGCAACACACCAAGGTAAGACGAAAGCACAGCAATGTAGCCTCCCCTACCCCTATCCCACATCCCCCATTGTGAAACGAGAATCACACTGCAGTCCACACGTGTCAGTGCAGACAGGCAATGCATTCCGGGAGATGTAGTCAGGGCAACACTAACCATGACGTAAATGTCACAGGGCGACAAGGCATGTCACGCACTCGAGGCACAAGGAGACAGAGGACAGATTGGAATGTGAAATGATTTATTGTGACGCTTGCAATGCAGCCCTTCGGGGACACTGAGCCAATGTTGTTTTTCTGTCCACAGATGTGACATCATGCAGTACAGGGCATGCTGCAGGGGAGACGGCACACCGGCCACAAAAATCACCTCTAGCCAGCACGAGTTCAGACCAGGGAGCAGGCCCACTTGCAGCCGCACCACCTACGCAGCCAGCCTCGCCGCACACAGAGCCAGCATCACCTCACCGAGAGCCAGCATCACCACCACCAGAGCCAGCATCGCCACTCATGTTAGATTCACCGGCCACATCTCCGCTTGCAGGTGTGAGAATGAGGAGGCGTCCAGCAGCCAGGCTACGAGCCTTAGACACCTCGTCAGACGACAGCATGGGCCCAGAAGACCGCACCGGGCCCCAGGAAGGGAGCCATCCCACTGTGCCCCACACCTCACAGGCAGCACAGACGGGAGCAAGAGGGCGCCGCAGGTCGCGTGTCCAGAGTCCACCAGCACCCACTGACGGCCATGGTGTCTTCTTGGGGCTCGAGGGCCAAATGTTGAAGCAACAGCGCCTGCAATCAAAGGCAGTTATGTCAGTCCAGAGGCACATGCGGGTGATGAAGACAAGCTTAGTCAACATGGACACAAACATTGGCGGCATGGCTGCGGGCATTCGGGACATGTCCCAGTCAATCCAGCAGTTGTGCAGCAAATTAGATGCTGACATCGAAGCACGGCGCCGGGAACGCCAGCGAAGGGACACTACCAGCAGGGCACTCAACCGTCTGGCAACTGCGACTTCCCTACTTTGCCGGCGCTCTGTGACGATGCAGGAGGGCCTAACACAGTGCTGCAGCGACCTGTCTCGGGGGATGGTGCAGGTGACAAGTGCACTAGGGGTGCTATTGAGTAGTCAGGCGTCGACAACTGCTGCAGGGGATGCTGCGGAGAGCATCGACACCAGCAGCAGCATCACACCCCCCGTCCCCGAAGCACGCAGGAGCAGCAGGCGGCTTGGGGTTGGCTCTAGTGAGGATGCACAGGCCGTGCAATCCACCACTGCAGCGCGTATGCGCAAACATTGATGTGGCCCTGCTCATCCACTTGCCATTGGGTGACGTAACCCTGGGCATACTCATTGTATAGATGGCATATTGCCAGATTGGCCTGTTCATGTGTTCATGGCGTGGTGCCACATTAAACTACGTCATGACTTCTCACAACTCGCTGTGTCCCCTTACTTACTCAGAAATAGTTGCATGTGATCTCTGCCCGTCTCTCTCTCCCATCGACTGCAGTTGGCACTCTAGCTGCGCTGCCCTCTGGCTGGCCTGACTCATCCTCGTTGTCCTCAAAATATGTTAGTTCCACATCTGTACCTTTTTTCGTGGCAAGGTTGTGCAGCATTGCACAAGTGGCAATTATCTTGCAGCAGGTGATGGGTTTGTACTGGCGTGCGCCTCCGCTCTTGTGGAGGCAGCGGAACCTGCTCTTCAGTAGTCCAAACGTGCGCTCCACCACATTGCGTGTAGATTTGTGGGCCACGTTGTATCGTCTCTCACTCTGGGTTGCTGGGTGTAGGTAGGGAGTGAGGATGAATGACCGGCATGCATATGCACTGTCGCCTGGATGAGTAAAAGGGAACCATCAGTTACATGCCTCTATACACTCTGATTTGCAGGTTTCAAGGGGCGTCACTGTTACTTACCCAGCAGGTATCCCTCTCCGAATTCTCCGGCACTCAGTCGTGTGTAGATCCCACTATTCTGGAAGATGTAAGAGTCGTGGGTGCTCCCAGGAAACTTT
Source organism: Triturus cristatus (assembly GCF_964204655.1). Classification (NCBI taxonomy): domain Eukaryota; kingdom Metazoa; phylum Chordata; class Amphibia; order Caudata; family Salamandridae; genus Triturus; species Triturus cristatus. The sequence continues at coordinate 385,760,904 of NC_140589.1, read as the reverse complement.
GCAACAATATCTGTGATGATGTTCCCTGCATCACAGATCACCTGCACATTGATGGAGTGGGTGGACTTCCTGTTCCTGTAGATGTGCTCTGTATCAGCTGGTGGACAGATTGGGATGTGTGTACCATCAATACAGCCGATGACATGGGGGAACTGTGCCATGTGATAAAAGTCTGTTTTTGTTTTCTGCAGTGCAGCCTGTGTGTTTGGGAAGCTTATGTAGTGGTGCATTCTCTGCATCATGGCATCCAGGAACTTCCTGAAGAAACGGGACAGGCAACTCTGGGATACACCACCCACCGCAGCTGTCACCACCTGATAACTGCCGGATGCCAGTAGATGTAGGCTGCAGAGCACCTGCACATGTGGTGGTATGGCGTGCGCCCTTCTTGTTGGCTGGTCCAGGAGTGGGTGCAGGTCCCTTATCAGGTCCATGATGGTTTCGGGGTGTAGCCTGTACCTCTCATGTATCTCTGCATCAGTCAGCTGGAATAGTGTGATGCGCTGTCTGTAGATTTGTTCCTCCCGTCGCCACACCCTCAGTCCTGCTGCCTGTAGACGTAGGCGCCTTGCAATGACGTACATGGCGGCCATGTTGTCCACGCTGTTGCATTTTGGGATTGCTTATGTGCATTGTTGATGGTTACCACCTGCTTTCCATCCGTGTTAATTACCGACTCTTATTTACCGATTTTCCTGGATTTCTTAATTACCGACTGCTCCTACATGTCATTTTAAATTTTTACCACTTCATATTTACCACTTCATATTTACCGATTCGTTAATTATGTATTCGGTAAATATGAATCGGTATTTTAGAATTCGGTAACTATGAATCGGTATTTACCGCCTCATATTTACCGAAAAGTGGTTTTTGGACTCCTACATCTCACTTGTCTGAATACCGGTCGGTAACGGCATATTTACCGAAAATCGGCCGTTACCGACCGGTATTTCGCTACCTACATGAGGCCCTAAATGTCGATTTGGATTTCCTAGACGTTCTTTCAAATGGAAGAGTAAACAGTTTTATGTCATCTGTGAGACATACTATCACAAGAAAATCACCTAAGAATACCTACAAACTAAAAAGAAAAGAAGAATCAAAAAATATAAATGACTACAACCCAGTCATTTTATCCATGTGGAATGCTAACATGGATATACAGTATGTAGCTGACAATTCCATTGCTGTTGCTCGATATGTAACGTCTTACATTACTAAATCTGAAAAAACTGAATTGAAAGAAATGTGGGAAGAGATTTCTCACGAGAAGACTGTCAGTAAGAAGCTGTACAGTTTCAGTTTAAAGATGTTATCGCATCGAGAAATTGGATCCTACGAATGTTCAGATAGGTTATCTTCTGCAAGTCTCTACTCGAAATCAAGAAGAATAATTTGGGCAAGTTTAGGCCTTGCAGCAATGAGAAATCGGGTACTGAAATCTGTTGGAGAAATTGAATATTTGGCCGAGAATGACCCAGAAAGTACAGATATTTTGAAATCAAACATGTTGGACACATATTATCCCAAGATAAGTCAACATCTGGAGAACATGTGTCTCTATGAAGTGCTGCAGAACTACATTTATTCACGGAAAGCCGCAGAAGACATAAAAAATGGAAAATATAAAGTCATTGGTGAGGAAGGATGTTTGGTGAAGCAAACAAAAGGAAGTTTGATAAATCACAGGAAGCTGAGTTGCGACACTACTGACAAAAAGGAATTTTACTACTTGGCTCTTTTACAGCTGTTTAAACCATGGCGTACAGAGGATGAACTACTGGGAGAATTTCAAAGCTATGAAGATTCTTTTAATGCTTGCAAAGACAGCATACAATGCAGTACATTCTCAACTTATCTGCAAATGTTAAATGAAGAAATTGAACAGGAAACTACAATTGCAGCTGAAGTAGCTAGAGACAGTTCTCAAGACAGCCAAAGTTCAGGAACACTCAGTCAAGATCCCCTAGGACAACCAATCGTTGAAAATGAAGCATCAATAGCCATGAATGAAGTGGAAACGGCTATGAATCAAGCTCAAGAAGAATTTATAGACTTACAAAATTTGGAAAGACAACTGAATGAAGAGCAGCAACAAATTTATGAAGAGATCAGAAACAAAATTGATCACGGATTTCTACATGAAAAAAAAGAGTGCTCATGCACATCATTTCATCCAATCAGGATGTATGTAAGCGGACAAGCTGGAACTGGAAAAAGTTTCCTAATAAAAGTCATCAGAAGCTACCTACAGCAAAAAACGGATTCTACTTTGTCTTGTGTGGTTACTGCTCCAACTGGGTTAGCAGCATATAACATAAAAGGAATCACCTTACATCGTTTGCTAATGTTACCAGTGGCGTTACAACAAACAAATGATGGACGGAATGCTGACAATGCATACATTCTCCCCCAGTCAAGAGATCTGGGTTAAATCCATCGTTCTTTTGCCCACTACACCACCCCAGTTTAGACATGGCCATATGCAAATCAGTCTTGACCCTGTGCCTCATGGGAACAGTCCAGCCCGAACTGCCAAGCCATGGCTTCCCTGGACCGGAATCAAGCATCCTAGGACCGGTTTCTGGCTATCAGCCGTCATCAGCCAGGATAGCTCGACTCCAGTGGCGTAGTGAGCACGGGTCCCACGTCTGGGAATACTCATCCCACTTAGGGCGAAAAGCGTTACAACAAACAAATGATGGACGGAATGCTGACAATGCATACATTCTCCCCCAGTCAAGAGATCTGGGTTAAATCCATCGTTCTTTTGCCCACTACACCACCCCAGTTTAGACATGGCCATATGCAAATCAGTCTTGACCCTGTGCCTCATGGGAACAGTCCAGCCCGAACTGCCAAGCCATGTCTTCCCTGGACCGGAATCAAGCATCCTAGGACCGGTTTCTGGCTATCAGCCGTCATCAGCCAGGATAGCTCGACTCCAGTGGCGTAGTGAGCACGGGTCCCACGTCTGGGAATACCCATCCCACTTAGGGCGAAAAGCGTTACAACAAACAAATGATGGACGGAATGCTGACAATGCATACATTCTCCCCCAGTCAAGAGATCTGGGTTAAATCCATCGTTCTTTTGCCCACTACACCACCCCAGTTTAGACATGGCCATATGCAAATCAGTCTTGACCCTGTGCCTCATGGGAACAGTCCAGCCCAAACTGCCAAGCCATGTCTTCCCTGGACCGGAATCAAGCATCCTAGGACCGGTTTCTGGCTATCAGCCGTCATCAGCCAGGATAGCTCGACTCCAGTGGCGTAGTGAGCACGGGTCCCACGTCTGGGAATACCCATCCCACTTAGGGCGAAAAGCGTTACAACAAACAAATGATGGACGGAATGCTGACAATGCATACATTCTCCCCCAGTCAAGAGATCTGGGTTAAATCCATTGTTCTTTTGCCCACTACACCACCCCAGTTTAGACATGGCCATATGCAAATCAGTCTTGACCCTGTGCCTCATGGGAACAGTCCAGCCCGAACTGCCAAGCCATTTCTTCCCTGGACCGGAATCAAGCATCCTAGGACCGGTTTCTGGCTATCAGCCGTCATCAGCCAGGATAGCTCGACTCCAGTGGCGTAGTGAGCACGGGTCCCACGTCTGGGAATACCCATCCCACTTAGGGCGAAAAGCGTTACAACATTGCTGACAATGCATACATTCTCCCCCAGTCAAGAGATCTGGGTTAAATCCATCGTTCTTTTGCCCACTACACCACCCCAGTTTAGACATGGCCATATGCAAATCAGTCTTGACCCTGTGCCCGAAACCGGTCCTAGGATGCTTGTTTCCAGTCCAGGGAGGACCTGGCTTGGCAGTTCGGGCTGGACTGTTCCCATGGGGCACAGGGTCAAGACTGATTTGCATATGGCTGGGTTCAAACTGGAATGGCATGGTGAGCAAAAAAACGATGGATTTAGGCCCAGATCTCTGTACTGGGGTGAATGTATGACATTGTTCTGCATTCTGTCCATCAATTGTTGATTTTGCATTTGTCACCCCGAGTGGGAAGGGTATGCTCAGACGTGAGTCCCTTGCTCTCCATGCCACTGGAATCAAGCTATCCTGGCTGACGAGGGCTGAAAGCCCGAAACCGGTCCTAGGATGCTTGTTTCCAGTCCAGGGAGGACCTGGCTTGGCAGTTCGGGCTGGACTGTTCCCATGGGGCACAGGGTCAAGACTGATTTGCATATGGCTGGGTTCAAACTGGAATGGCATGGTGAGCAAAAAAACGATGGATTTAGGCCCAGATCTCTGTACTGGGGTGAATGTATGACATTGTTCTGCATTCTGTCCATCAATTGTTGATTTTGCATTTGTCACCCCGAGTGGGAAGGGTATGCTCAGACGTGAGTCCCTTGCTCTCCATGCCACTGGAATCAAGCTATCCTGGCTGACGAGGGCTGAAAGCCCGAAACCGGTCCTAGGATTCTTGTTTCCAGTCCAGGGAGGACCTGGCTTGGCAGTTCGGGCTGGACTGTTCCCATGGGGCACAGGGTCAAGACTGATTTGCATATGGCTGGGTTCAAACTGGAATGGCATGGTGAGCAAAAAAACGATGGATTTAGGCCCAGATCTCTGTACTGGGGTGAATGTATGACATTGTTCTGCATTCTGTCCATCAATTGTTGATTTTGCATTTGTCACCCCGAGTGGGAAGGGTATGCTCAGACGTGAGTCCCTTGCTCTCCATGCCACTGGAATCAAGCTATCCTGGCTGACGAGGGCTGAAAGCCCGAAATCGGTCCTAGGATGCTTGTTTCCAGTCCAGGGAGGACCTGGCTTGGCAGTTCGGGCTGGACTGTTCCCATGGGGCACAGGGTCAAGACTGATTTGCATATGGCTGGGTTCAAACTGGAATGGCATGGTGAGCAAAAAAACGATGGATTTAGGCCCAGATCTCTGTACTGGGGTGAATGTATGACATTGTTCTGCATTCTGTCCATCAATTGTTGATTTTGCATTTGTCACCCCGAGTGGGAAGGGTATGCTCAGACGTGAGTCCCTTGCTCTCCATGCCACTGGAATCAAGCTATCCTGGCTGACGAGGGCTGAAAGCCCGAAACCGGTCCTAGGATGCTTGTTTCCAGTCCAGGGAGGACCTGGCTTGGCAGTTCGGGCTGGACTGTTCCCATGGGGCACAGGGTCAAGACTGATTTGCATATGGCTGGGTTCAAACTGGAATGGCATGGTGAGCAAAAAAACAATGGATTTAGGCCCAGATCTCTGTACTGGGGTGAATGTATGACATTGTTCTGCATTCTGTCCATCAATTGTTGATTTTGCATTTGTCACCCCGACTCGGAAGGGTATGCTCAGACGTGAGTCCCTTGCTCTCCATGCCACTGGAATCAAGCTATCCTGGCTGACGAGGGCTGAAAGCCCGAAACCGGTCCTAGGATGCTTGTTTCCAGTCCAGGGAGGACCTGGCTTGGCAGTTCGGGCAGGACTGTTCCCATGGGGCACAGGGTCAAGACTGATTTGCATATGGCTGGGTTCAAACTGGAATGGCATGGTGAGCAAAAAAACGATGGATTTAGGCCCAGATCTCTGTACTGGGGTGAATGTATGACATTGTTCTGCATTCTGTCCATCAATTGTTGATTTTGCAAATGTTACCAGTGGAGCATGAGAACAAAATACAATACAACAAGCTAACTGGAGAAGCATGCTTGGAAGTTTCAAGAGTATTGAAGAAGATGCAAGTTCTCATTATTGATGAGGTGAGCATGGTATCAATCTTAATGCTTGCCTTTGTGCATTTAAGAATGCAGCAAATTCTAAGGACAGACTATGACGTGTTATTTGGTGGAAAACATGTCATAGTTTTTGGGGATCTTCTACAGCTTACTCCAGTTAAAGGACAACCAGTGTTTAATACTGTGACACATGAAGACACAAAGAAGTCATTGGGAAGCATTGGTAATGCAAATATTTGGTCCTTCTTTGAGTACAAGGAACTTACTACTAATATGAGGCAAGCAAACGATGAAGAATATGGAAGTATTCTGAAAGATATCAGAATTGGACTACTCACAGAAGTTGGCAAAAAAGCATTACAGAGTCGGCTGCTACATAATTTCTTTCCAAAGGAAGAAATAGTTGCAGAGAAGATATACAAGAACATTGCAGAAAAGAAAAGTGTCATCTGCTTAATGCCAACTCTACGTGAATGCTCAATATTCAATGAGGAGCTTTTAAAATTGGAAAAGGAAGATATCAGGAAATTGGAAGCAGTGGACAAAATTGAGGATGGAAGAATTACTATCACATTAACAGGCACACTGAAAAATAAATTGGATTCACTAGAGAAGAACATTTCCAAAACAGCTGGATTAGAAAAAAATCTATATGTTTGCATGAACTGTAGAGTATTTTTAAGGAGAAATTTGGATGTTGAAAAAGGTTTAGTTAATGGAGCTATGGGAAGAGTTGTGGGTTTTATTAATTATCAGAAAAAAGATGGAATTGAATGTTTAAAAATAAAATTTGATCAGATAGAAGAAGTTAAAGATATTTGTCGTTGTTCAGTTCGTTTCATGCTTGTGAAAGACTTATATGTACGTAGGAAGCAGTTTCCGTTTTCTCTAGCATATGCTGTAACTATTCACAAGTCTCAAGGATTGACTGTAGATTGTGCTTTTGTGAACATTGGTTCAACTGTGTTCAAAGAAGGTATGGCTTATGTAGCTTTGTCACGAGTGAAAACATTATCTGGTTTATTCATGATAGACTTTGATGACTCAAAAGTTAGTGCTGATACAAATTGTGTAAAGGAGTATAATAGATTAAGAAGAACCTATGCTCCTCATTTAGGTCAGTATCCTGTGTTGGAGAAACGTGTAGTTTCTCGTAAAAGGAGAAATGAGAATATCTGTAATGAAGATGTAGAGAGGAGGAAAAAAAAGAGGAGTGATGTAATTGCAAGCAAAAAGAAAAAGGAAAATGAAGAAGAGGTTGTAGGATGTCATTTTGAAAATAGCTCTGGTGTCAACTGCTACGCTAATGTAGTGCTGAATGTTGCATTTTATCTGGAAAGTGTGCAAGAGCAGATAATAGTAAATCAGGGAAAAAGATTCTGTTCTGAGTTGAGTGTCCTTTTTCAAAAGCTGAGTAATGATAAAACTCAAATAGAAAGTGCTACTGAAATTAGAAAACTTTTAGATGTATGTTCAGGACGAACACAGTTTTCTCAAAATGCACGCACAGGAATTCTTGATGTTTTTTCTTCAGGTACTGGAAGAAGAAGGGGTTCCCATTGAAAATTTGTTTGGTCTCTCTTATAAATGGGAACATAGTTGTGAAAACTGTTACAATATATGTGGCTCTAATGTTGATTCTGAAAGGTTTATTTATTTAACATTGCCAGAAAGTAAAACAGTCACTTTTGCTAAATTAGTTAAAGATGCTAATCATAGCATGGAATGCAGTGAGTGTAAATCTGAAATGTTTTCAACGTTAATTTTAAAGGAATACGGACAATATGTAATTTTAATGATGCAACGATGTAAAGCTGATGGGTCAAAATTAGATACTTTAATAAAGAAGTTTACAGGACAGCAATTATCAATTTCAGGAAAAACTTTTGTAACAGTTGCAATAATTTTCCATGAAGGACCTACTGTTACTTCTGGACATTACATAGTTTATCTTAAATGTGAAAAAGGCTGGACACTGTGTAATGATTCAAAATTGATTTTCAAGCAACGTTTGCCTTTTGATTTAGCAAATTCCTATCTAATCTTCCTGAAACCAAAATTTTAGAGAGACTTGGCAAGATCTGTACAAAACAATTTTACCATTTTATTGGATTACCATTGGAATATTAAAAAAAAATGATTTTACAAATTATCATTTGGCCTAATGGAAAGGTAACCAATTGTAATGTGGACTTTTTAAATTTTTAATGAAACTTTGGAAAACCAAAAATTTAGACAAAATCGGTAACATCTGCACAATTTAAATTTTGGAATGTTATTGGATTGCCATTGGAAATTTATTCAAAAAAGATTTTTAAAATTACTATTTGGCCATGAGGAAAGGTAAACAATTGTATTGTGGACTTATTTAATTATTAATTAATCTTTCGGAAACCAAAATGTTACAGACAATCGGTGAGATCTGTACAATTTAAATTTTGGAATTTTATTGGATTAACATTGGAAATTTAATCAAAAAAGAATTTTAAAATTACTATTTGGCCTAAAGGAAATGGAACCACATGTATTGTGGAGTTATTTGAGATATAATATTTTTGGGATTATACTTCTGAAACAAAATTGTCAGACGGTATTTTAAAGAAATAAGTATTGATATTAGATGATATTTTTAACAAATATTATGCATTTCTATAAAGTTATGTTTATGCAAAAAGAGATTCTGGGCTTTTTTAAAACAATCTTTGAGATTGTAATTTTTTTTTTGCCCGCTGTTAAATGATGAATGCAATTGCTTTCACAATTTATAGTGAAATGCAATATATTCTGAAAACAGCAAAAAAAAGGCAAAAAAATTTTGGGGAAAATATGTAAAATATGTGTACTGTATTATAAAATGTTTTATTAAATATTAATACTTTTTTCTTTTTTTTCAGATTGAGATAGAAAATTTTCGAAAACTTGAACCATTTTTAAAGCAATTAAAATTAAATTTAAATTAATAAATAATTTTTTGAGTGTGTATGGTAAGTCAAAAATGTCATGGTCCCTTTTTTCCACTTCTCCACAATCACATTTTCAGTTTTTCATTGTAGTCTCTCAAGGACCTTGTAATGTGAAAATTGATTTTTAGTGTTTTTAAAAAAAAAAATAATAATTACACGTACCGTACGCGTACGGTAAAAAAAAAAAAAAAAGTTTAAAAAAATATATAAAAAAAAGTTGAAAGGTAAGGTTGGCTCTTAAAAGAGCCGTTGTGTTCATGCAGGGACAGAGGAAAGAAAGAGTGGGAATATTAGTCTCTACGACAAATGTGCTGATCTATTAAATTGTTCACTAGGGCAAGACTGGTCTCCCTATGACAAATTAGATCATGACAAGTGGCGCACCAAACTAAAACCCTCGAAAACCGATGGTTGATTTCCAGAGGACGAGAAAAAGGAGATGCTCCCCCCACAGATGAAGGGCTCAGCTGACCTGCCGAAGATGGACTCGGCCCTGCAGATGATGGACCAGGCTGAGCTGCTGTGGATGTGCTTGGTTGACTTACTGAAGGGTTACCTTCAGTATGTCGAGCATATGTCCTACCGTGTACATCATGAAGGTGTCTCAACATGGTGTGATTCCCGAAGGAATACTTCTTGTTGGGATTCCCTCTTGAAAGTACACGGCCACAAAGCTTACAAGTCACTAAGGGTGCATTTACCTTTTGCTGGCCCTCTGGAAAAGAAAAATACTCCCATATGAAAGAGCTCTTTTGTTTCCTCCTTCTCTGCCTCAAGGTAGTGCTGCTAGCCTCACTCTCAGAAGAGGTCTGCTGTTCTGCCATCGTATCACAAAGACAACTCAGCTCCTTCTCCTAAGGGATCACAAGCAGAAATGAGGGGAATGGGTGTGGTGTAGGAGAGTTCTAGAACTGAAAGTACTTTAAACCAATCAAAAGTTTTGTTTCTTGATCACATGACCTACCGTGAGCGTACGTTACGCTTACGGTGCGCTTACGGAGCGCTTACGGCAAAAGTGCGCATGCGCGTAAAAAAGACACGCGCACGCACGCATGCGCAAAACAGGCACGCCCCTTCACTTCCGCGTAACATGCGCGTGCAGCGTACGCGTTACGCACTGCGCGCGTGTGACGTACGTCTACGCAAATTGTGTAACTGAACGCAAACAGCGTAGAAATCTAACGTTATAAAAGCAAGACGTGCGCTTACCGTACGCGCACGTTAAAAAAATAGAAAAAAAAAAAAAAGGGGAAAAAAAAAACACTGTTATACTAATAAATCTTACCTGTTTAGTTTAAAAAAATGGTAAAAATAAAAAATATATTGTAGAATTTTTAAAATTTAACCATAGTCTTTAAAAAAGGATAGAAAATTAAAATAAAAATATGTTAAAAAAATTGAAAAAAAAAAAGGTAAATAAAAGAATTAGCATTTAAAAAACCTTGCAAATTCACTGAAAAAACCATGGGTTTCACACACGTTATAGTTAGGAATTAGCATTTAAAAAACCTTAGAAATTCAATGAAAAAACCAAAGGTTTCACACACGTTATAGTTAGGAATTAGCATTTAAAAAACCTTGCAAATTCAGTGAAAAAACCATAGGTTTCACACATGTTATAGTTAGCTGGACATTTCACTCGTAAAAAAACAATGAAATTCCCCCGTTATAGTTAGTTCAGCTAACTATAACTCGCGCGCCCGCAATGCACTACTGATGACGTCACATATTACATCACTCATGACATGGTCACTGACATCACTCATGACATCACTGATGACATCTCAAATGACATCACTGATGACATCACTGATGACATCATCCTTGTGATAGAGTGGCAGACCTCCTCTTCCCCTAATATAACCTTTGATACACACATTCAAAAATAGAGACTGAAATTTTCAAAAAAATGGACATACCAATACCAGTTACAACAACCTCTTCAGTAATTCTAAGATCCATATACACATCCACTCATTCACCAACAGTCCTATACAGTCACTCATACATGTACTCACTCATCATATGTACTCATACACCTATACATCCTGTTACACAATGCCACTCATCCATAGAGTAACTCACACATAGTCACTCATGCCAATAAAGAAACAAACATACATTTATTTGCATATACAGTTATACACACACCACCACACTTACTTCTACGGAAACTTACACATACTTAGTCTTATAAACAGTCACTTATAGAAACACATACTTATTCATACAGGAACTCTTTCAATCTCTCACTCTCACATATACTCACTTATATACACCAATAGTCACATATACTAGTTTAATAGATATGTAGTTACTCATAAAGACACTATTGAGACAGTCATTCACTCACTAACACACCCATACACACACTCATCCACCCATACAGTCCTGCACACATGCTGTCTTCAACACATACAAAGAGTGAATCACTCATTCATGCACCTATGCACTACGTAATACCCCCCACCGAACCATGCAGACACTCAGACTGATACTCAAAAAAACAACTAATAACCTATATAGACACTCATGTAGCTACTCACCAACCCATGCAGCCACTTATACACAAAGTGAGAGACTGATACAGATATTTTCATATTTAAACATTACTCAGTAAGCCATGTATTCACTATGATACACTTAATCAGTCAGTTACACAATCAATTTTTCAAAAACAAAGCATCCATTTAGACACTTATATACCCATTTATTCTTCCATCGACCTTGAGATATACATATATAAAACATATTTAATTTTCAGAAAAACACACATTCACTGGATGATGTCATCAGTGATGTCATCAGTGATGTCATTTGAGATGTCATCAGTGATGTCATGAGTGATGTCAGTGACCATGTCATGAGTGATGTAATATGTGACGTCATCAGTAGTGCATTGCGGGCGCGCGAGTTATAGTTAGCTGAACTAACTATAACGGGGGAATTTCATTGGTTTTTTACGAGTGAAATGTCCAGCTAACTATAACATGTGTGAAACCTATGGTTTTTTCACTGAATATATATATATATATATATATATATATATATATATATATATATATATATATATATTTCCAAATGTGCTCCCCACGAAACCCCGGGAAGCATTAGGTGGCACGCCCAAACTGGAAAACATCTCCTTTAATAATTTCAGCAGCAAGAAACATGAATTGCCTCCCAACGCGTTTCGACAATAAGTCTTGTTCACGGGCATGGCAGAGTCAACGGCTACTGTGCATCTCACAGGTGAATTCACTTTAATATGTTGCAAAGAATTAAGTAATCACGAAATGCATCCTGGTCACAGTAGTTCCTGAAAAACAATCAAAAAGGCAAACGTACATTATTTTACCTAATGGTGGGTTTTGATTGTTTTTAGGAACTACTGTGACCAGGATGCATTGCTTGATTACTTAATTCTTTGCAACATATTAAAGTGAAGTCACCTGTGAGATGCACAGTAGCCGTTGACTCTGCCATGCCCGTGAACAAGACTTATTGTCGAAACGCGTTGGGAGGCAATTCATGTTTCTTGCTGCTGAAATTATTAAAGGAGATGTTTTCCAGTTTGGGCGTGCCACCTAATGCTTCCTGGGGTTTCGTGGGGAGCACATTTGGAAATATATTACACGGCACAGCCCAGTGCCGGCAGAGAAGCGCACCACCCGTAAAAGGACTTCGGGCTGCCTACGGAATTGTCTAATGGGTGGTCCGAGTCTCCGCGGATTTCCGCGTTTGGGGCCTGTCCGAGCCATTGGTGATTGTGGGCTTGAGACGGGACAAACTGGACTCTTTGATTGTTTTTATTCAGGGCATCAAACGTACATTATTCTACCTAATGGTGGGTTTTGATTGTTTTTCAGGAACTACTGTGACCAGGATGCATTGAGTGATTACTTAATTCTTTGCAACATATTAAAGTGAAGTCACCTGTGAGATGCACAGTAGCCGTTGACTCTGCCATGCCCGTGAACAAGACTTATTGTCGAGACGCATTGGGAGGCAATTCATGTGTCTTGCTGCTGAAATTATTAAAAGAGATGTTTTCCAGTTTGGGCGTGCCACCTAATGCTTTCCGGGGTTTCGTGGGGAGCACATTTGGAAATATATTACATGGCACAGCCCAGTGCCGGCAGAGGAGCGCACCACCCGTAAAAGGACTTCGGGCTGCCTACGGAATTCTCTAATGGGTGGTCCGAGTCACCGCGGATTTCCGCGTTTGGGGCCTGTCCGAGCCATTGGTGATTGTGGACTTGAGACGGGACAAACTGGACTCTTTGATTGTTTTTATTCAGGGCATCAAACGTACATTATTTTACCTAATGGTGGGTTTTGATTGTTTTTCAGGAACTACTGTGACCAGGATGCATTGCGTGATTGCTTAATTCTTTGCAACATATTAAAGTGAAGTCACCTGTGAGATGCACAGTAGCCATTGACTCTGCCATGCCCGTGAACAACACTTATTGTCGAATCGCTTTGGGAGGCAATTCATGTTTCTTGCTGCTGAAATTATTAAAGGAGATATTTTCCAGTTTGGGCGTGCCACCCAATGCTTCCCGGGGTTTCGTGGGGAGCACATTTGGAAATATATATATATGTATATATATATATTCACTGAAAAAACCATAGGTTTCACACACGTTATAGTTAGGAATTAGCATTTAAAAAACCTTGCTAATTCACTGAAAAAACCATAGGTTTCACACATGTTATAGTTAGCTGGACATTTTACTGATAAAAAACCAATGAAATTCCCCCGTTATAGTTACTGTAGGCAACTATAACTCACGCGACCGCAATCCTCTGCTGATGCTAATACTGTATTTAGACACTTATTTGCCCATGTCTTCCATTAAATTTTAGCTATACATATATTACAAATATTTTTTTTTCATAAAGACACATATGTCATCAGCAGAGGATTACGGTCGCGTGAGTTATAGTTGCCTACAGTAACTATAACGGGGGAATTTCATTGGTTTTTTATCAGTAAAATGTCCAGCTAACTATAACATGTGTGAAACCTATGTTTTTTTCAGTGAATTAGCAAGGTTTTTTAAATGCTAATTCCTAACTATAACGTGTGTGAAACCTATGGTTTTTTCAGTGAATTTGTACGGTTTTTTAAATGCTAATTTATTTATGTATTATTTTTTATATATTTATTTTACAATAAACTACGTATTAAAAATTATTATTATTTTTTTGTTTGGTTTTCACCCTGCGAATTATTTTTTTTTTTTGGCAAAAAAAAAAATTTTTTTTTTGTGTTTTTCAGGGTGCGCGCACTGTGCGCGCACCCCCGCGATTTTAAAAAAAAAAATTTTTTTTTTTTGCCTTCGGGGTCCTTCAGGGACCCCCTAACAAAGGCTAGGGGGTCAGGAACTCTCTACCCTGCCCCCTTTTCACGTTCGCCACCTTCCTTTTTCACTCTCGCACTGAAAACAAACAAAATGGCGGCCGACACTTCCTGATTTCGACCGATTCGAACGTTGACTAACATGTAACCACCAATCAGAATTACGCTCGCGCACGTTAGGGTGCTCGCACGGTGCTCGCACGGTGCGCGCACCCTGCGCGCATATATATATATATATGCTTTTAAATGCTATTTTCTCCGGAAATACTGAACAGATTTACACCAGACCTACAAAAGGCACTTCCTTGACCTAGGGACTACCTCTCTGCCAAATTTTGAGTAATTCTGTTCAGCCGTTCGGGCTGTAGCTCGTTCTAAAGGTCCTATGGAAAAATGCATGGGAAAAACGCGTTTTGGGACCCCCCTTTTATCTCAGCCCCCGCTTGACGGATCCCCCCGAGACTTTCAGGGTAGGAGCGGAGCGTAGCGCCCCACCTATTTTGAGAAATTCGCGAGGATTCGTCGACCGGCGCCAAAGTTATTCAAAATAGAATGTTGAGGTTTTCCTATGGAAACGTGGTCCTAACTATAACTACCTACTGGCGACCGCCAGTAGGTAATATATATATGTATATATATATATATATATATATATATATATATATATATATATATATATATATATATATATATATGTATATATATAATCCACAGGTGGATGGGAACACCCGTTGCCTCCAGAACAAAGGGCGCGTCGAAGAAGAGACCTCCCAAACGCGGTCACAAATATTCTCCAAACTTTAGAAAAGCAATCGACGCCGTGTCATTGTGGTTGAAGGAACATTGTGAAACTCAATAGATCTGAAATTTAAATAACATTCAGCGTATTTAACGAAATGATATTACCATAATGGTGCTATCTTATTACTCGTTAATCGTATCAAACCAAATAAGTATGTGGTTGACAAGGGTGGCAAAATGCATTAATAAGCTGTACGTTGTTTGATCTGACTGTTTATTATTTTTGGCATATTCGCCGAAATCATATCCAGAGCATCTGATCACTAGATCAAATTATTAATGCATTTTGCCACCCTTGTCAACCACGTACTTATTTGGTTTGATACGATTAACGAGTAATAAGATAGCACCATTATGGTAATATAATTTTGTTAAATACGCTGAATGTTATTTAAATTTCAGATCTATTGAGTTTCACAATGTTCCTTCAACCACAATGAATTGTTTTGTATAACTTGTGGCACTTGCCTGGAATTCATATGTATATTACCGCAGTCCGTTGAACTACGAGTCTGTCGTTTATTTCAGTACTTGTAGTCCATCATGTGACTTGATCGTCATTCACTGTTTTAAATTGCCATGAAAACTTTACCAAATCGCTAGTGAACAAGCCTGCAGGTCAGGCGAAACGCGTCTAGCTTTTTCAGCTGGCAATAAAGAACTTTCTGCACAGACACGGCGTCGATTGCTTTTCTAAAGTTTGGAGAATATATATATATATATATTACCTACTGGCGATAGCCAGTAGGTAGTTATAGTTAGGACCACGTTTCCATAGGAAAACCTCAACATTCTATTTTGAATACCTTTGGCGCCGGTCGACGAATCCTCGCGAATTTCTCAAAATAGGTGGGGCGCTACGCTCCGCTCCTACCCTGAAAGTCTCGGGGGGATTCGTCAAGCGGGGGCTGAGATAAAAGGGGGGTCCCAAAACGCGTTTTTCCCATGCATTTTTCCATAGGACCTTTAGAACGAGCTACAGCCCGAATGGCTGAACAGAATTACTCAAAATTTGGCAGAGAGGTAGTCCCTAGGTCAAGGAAGTGCCTTTTGTAGGTTTGGTGTAAATCTGTTCAGTAGATTCTGAGAAAATAGCCTTTAAATCAATATATATATCTGAGCCAGCTTACGGTACGCTTACCGTACGCTTACGGTAAGCGTACGGTGGCGTGCGCGAGCGCGATTCTGATTGGCTCTTAGATCTTAGCAAACATTCGAATCGCCCGAAACCAGGAAGCGGCGGCCGCCATTTTGTCTCTCGCACTGAGAGAGATTTTTAAAATCGGAAGCCCAAAAACATGTAAAGGGGCTGTTTTGACAACTCCCTCCCACATAGTCATGTGGAGGGAGTCCCCAAACATCCCCCAAGTGCAAAAACGGTTTTATTTTTTTTTCGGCAATTTCGCGGGGTACGCTTACCGTACGCTTACGGTAAGCGTACGGTAAAAAAATAAAAATAAAAAAAACACTATCCACACTTACCCCACCCCCTGTGCTTTTGGTGGCCGAAGGCCACCAAATGTGCTGGGCTTATTACAATGGAAAAAAACACTATCCACACTTACCCCACCCCCTGTGCTTTTGGTGGCCGTAGGCCACCAAATGTACAGGGCTTATTATAAGGGAAAAAAACTTAGCATTTAAAAAACCGTACTAATTCACTGAAAAAACCATAGGTTTCACACACGTTATAGTTAGGAATTAGCATTTAAAAAACCTTGCAAATTCACTGAAAAAACCATAGGTTTCACACATGTTATAGTTAGTGGAAATTTTACTGATAAAAAACCAATGAAATTGCCCCGTTATAGTTAGCGCAGGCAACTATAACTCACGCGACCGCAATCCTCTGCTGATGACATATGTGTCTTTATGAAAAAAAAATATTTGTAATATATGTATAGCTAAAAATGTATGGAAGAAGACATGGGCAAATAAGTGTCTAAATACAGTATTAGCATCAGCAGAGGATTGCGGTCGCGTGAGTTATAGTTGCCTGCGCTAACTATAACGGGGCAATTTCATTGGTTTTTTATCAGTAAAATTTCCACTAACTATAACATGTGTGAAACCTATGGTTTTTTCAGTGAATATATATATACATATATTTTATCTACTGGCGGTCGCCAGTAGATAGTTATAGTTAGGACCGTGTTTCCATAGGAAATCCGCAACATTCTATTTTGAATAACTTTGGCGCCGATTGACGAATCCTCGCGAAATTTTCAAAATAGGTGGGGCGCTCTGCTCCGCTCCTACCCTGAAAGTCTTGGGGGGATTCGTCAAGCGGGGGCTGAGAAAAAGGGGGGATCCCAAAACATGTTTTCCCCATGCATTTTTCCATAGGACCTTTAGTCCAAGCTACAGCCCGAACGGCTGAACAGAATTACTTGAAATTTGGCAGAGAGGTAGTCCTCAGGTCAGGGATGTGCCTTTTGCAGGTCTGGTGTAAATCTGTTCAGTATTTCCTGAGAAAATAGCATTTAAATCAATATATATATCTATAAGCGCGCTCCGAGCGCGTACGGTAAGCTTACCGTACGCGCACGCTGCCGTGCGCGAGCTTAATTCTGATTGGTGGTTACATGACTGTAAACATTCGAATCGGTCGAAATCAGGAAGTGTCGGACGCCATTTTGTGTGTCTCACACTGATAAACAAAGGTGGAGAACTTGAAAAGGGGGCAACGAAGAGAGTTGCAGACCCCCTAGCGTTTGTCAGGGGGTCCAAGAAGGTCCCAAAAGTATGAAAAATACATTAAAAAAAAAAAATTTAAATCGCGGGGTGCGCGTACGGTACGCTTACCGTACGCGCACGGCAGAAAACAAACAATAAAAAAATAGAAGTAAAAATCAAATTTAAGTGTTTAGATATTAGGGGGCTCTAAAAAGAGCCGTTGTGTTCATGAAGTGTTTTTTTTGTGGTACCTACAAGCAAGTACCGATGCAGAGTCTAAAGTTTAAGAGGAAGACTCTGTTGCCTTCATCAGTGAAATGTACACCGTCTCCTCTATAAATGCATTGCATGTTGTAACGCAAGTTGTTGTGGTATATAGAACCCATACCATAGTCTCTGAGGAAAGCAGAAATAGATTTGTTGACGTGCTTTCTTGCTTTGTCAATCTGTGGTCAAAATTGGTTGGACCAGTTCCACTTTTGCCTTTGGCATATATTAGAATATACAAAGGCAGATTGAGGAAAAAGCGACATCAATTGCACAAAGGTGTCCTTAACAAGCATTTCCAGACCTACCCCAGTTAAAGTGACTAGGTCATTTCCACCACAGTGCACAATAATAAGGTTAGGTTGTGGGAGATGTAGAAAGGTTTTCACCAAAGGCATTAATTGGTGCCACTTTAACCCTCTCTGACCAATCCATTTAATGTCTACATTTGGCAAAGCAAGGTCTCTCACCATACTTCTTTTTTCTGCATACTTTTCACTCCAGAAGACATAGCTGTGACCTACAATCCACACTGTGAACATCTTTCAAGGAGATCTGGATGCACTCAGGAGGTGTCTTTCAGTAGAATGGCAATATGAAATGAAAGACAGTTGTAAAATGGAGGCATACATATTTTTTTTAAATAAAAATAACTCATTGGCTGATTCAAACCATTTTACAGTTAAAACTAGGCTGTATGTTTACATTTTTAAAAGCATGTTTTGTATTGGTTCAGAAAATTGTGTTCCCACAGAAGATTAATTTGGATTTGCTGTTAGGTTTGACAGGTGAAGAACTCTTGCTCTTTGGAATAGAAACATTGTGTGCTGAACTTCTGACCTCTCTGCTCACACCAGTGTTCCATGAGCTGTTGCTATGGTAGCAGGCAGAAGTCAAGTTGGGGGAAGGGTTCATTTGGAAAAGGGTTGAAGTTTTCAACCACTAGAAATGTGTGATTTCATTTGAAAAAATGTGGGAAGCACTGAGATTTGTAATTAATATGTATATGTGTAAAAAAAGTGAGGGAAACATTGCCATTTACTGGTTCTGGTGGGAGGAGAGAGGTGTACAGCTCTGAGATTCTGACTCTGATAATCTGCTGTGTTCTCCTCTCTCTGCTTTTCTCATTTCCGTTGTACTCCCTCAAGGACCTTGTAGGGTGAAAAAATAAAATAAAAATGCGTGTACGGTAAAAAAATTTTTTTTTAAATTACTTTAAAAAATTTAAAAAAAGTTGTGAGGTAAGGTTGGCTCTTAAAAGAGCCGTTGTGTTAATACAGGGACAGAGAAAAGAAAGAATGGGAATATTAACAAGGACCACAGATGTGCTGGTCTATCTTATTGTTTATTAGGGAAATACTGGTCTCCCCATGAACAATTAGACCATAACATCTGGTGCTCCTCATTTGTACCCTCTGAAATCGAGGGTTCGTTTCCAGAGGAGCAGAAGAGGGTGATGCTCCCACCGCAGAGGAAGTGCTCGGCTGAGCTGCCGAAGATGTACTCGGCTGAGCTTCTGCGGGTGTGCTCGGGTGACTTACTGAAGGGTTTGCGTGCGCGTATGAAGCATGCGCTTACGCGTCGCGTAGGAAGTACGGACGCGTACGCAAATTGCGTAAGCATGCGCACACGGAGTATAAATATTACGTACGCTCACCGTACATAAAGCGAAGCGTGCGCTTACGGTAAGCTTACCGTACGCGCACGGTAAAAAAATAAAAAAAATAAAAAAAAGATAAAGGTTTGTTGAAGATATTAACTATGTTATACAACTATATCTAACCATTTATTTAAAAAAGGTGAATCTTTCTATATTGAAGAATGCATTAAAACCATGAATATATACATAGGTAGAATAGTGTTTGAAGGAAAAAATAAAAAGAAAAAAAATGATGTAAAAAAACAAACAAATTCAATGAAAAAACCATAGGTTTCACACACATTATAGTTAGGAATTAGAATTCAAAAAACCATGCAAAAACACAGAAAAACCATAGGTTTCACACACGTTATATTTACAAATTAGCTTTTAAAAAACCTTGCAAATTCACTGAAAAAACCATAGGTTTCACACACTTTATAGTGAGGAATTAGCATTTAAAAAACCTTGCAAATTCACTGAAAAAACCATAGGTTTCACACACGTTATAGTTAGCTGGACATGTCTCTCATAAAAAACCATTGAAATTCCCCCGTTATAGTTAGTTCAGCTAACTATAACTCGCGCACCCGCAATCCACTGCTGATGACGTCACATATTACATCACTCATGACATGGTCAGTGACATCACTCATAACATCACTGAGGCAGAAGTGTCAGGTATAGCAGTGTTGGAAGGTTGCTTTGTTGCATCAGTTGTATTAGGAATGAGCTTCTTGTTTGCTTTAACACTGTCGTATTTTTTGGCAAATGTGAAAATTTGACCGTGCTCATAGTCTAAGCGGTCTCGCTGAAATTTGTACGTCTTCCTCTTCTTTATCACATCCTCCTCTTGGCGCAGACGTATTGCCATTTCCTCCCGATACTTTGCTACAAGGGAGGTATCAGGTAATTTTTCAATTTCGATATTTAACGTGTCGATTTGTCTCTGCCAACACTGCTATACCTGACACTTCTGCCTCCGAACTAAGTTCCAATGTGGACAGTGAATCTGACAATGATCAACAAAGGGCGCAGAGATTGGGGTTTCGCAAATTCACGCTGACACAAGAACTGCAGTGCATGCGTCAAGATCGCAAACAGACCTTGCGCTTGATTATTCGAAATGCCGACACCGACAAAATGTCAACAGGAAACGGAGCGCAAGGAGGAGATGCAACAAATTGCACAAACGTGAACATAAAGAAACCTTACAAGAAAACCCGCAAGCAGTGTCAACGCAGGTAAATACATTGTGCAATATGAGTGATCCTTTGACTGTCATAAATCTTACCGATACTGTACTAAGTGAACAAGAAAATAATATTTTGGCATTAGGACTAACTTTTAGTGCCAAAAGCAATTTCGATTATGCCAATACCAAAATCGATGTGTTCAGATTTGTTCGTAAATTGAAATTGCGAAAGTTTTTCTCAACTCACAAGTCTACCAAAACAACGATACCTGCACAACCTAATTTAAGTCCCACTCTATTAACAGCGGGGGACGCTGAGCTTCTACAGGACCTACTGCATATGCAGGATGATACCGCAACACATTCAGCTAATCTAGGTTTGGGACATGGAGGAACAATAGTACCCACCCCATTTAAACCTAAATCAACATTCTGTCCCCTGATGTTGAAAGATAACATTGATATGTTTCAAGACAAAGTATCACAAGAATTAAAGAATCTGCACCTAAAACAAGCAAATACAAATAAGAAACATCGGTATCGTGACTTTGCATATCACCAGCTCGTCAAGAAGTTGCAGAACAACGTTAATATTGTTATTCGTCAGTCGGATAAGGGCGGAAACGTGGTACTATGGCCAAGAGACATGTATATGGAGGAGGCGTTGGGCCAACTGAATGACAGACAATGTTACAAAAGATCCTCAATGACTGAGGTTAAACAGGCGTGGAATGTATTCCATACAAAGCTTATGGGTTGGAGAAGTATGGGTCTAATAACAATGGAGGAGTTCATATTCCTGAAGAATGACCATCCGGTGATGCCGATAATTTACTTTATTCCTAAAATTCACAAGAATAGCGTGAAACCACCTGGCCGTCCCATCATTTCCGCCTGTAACAACATCATGGAAAACACTAGTAAATATGTCGATTTTTTTCTGCAGGAATTTGTAAAAAGACTTCCATCGTACATTCTAGATACTGGTGATCTATTGAAGAAAATAGAGGGTTTAGTGTGGCAACCAGGGTACCTTCTTATCTCATTAGATGTATCCTCCCTATATACCAGTATTCATCACAGGGATGGAATGAAAGCCATAGAATACTACCTTAATCTGAGACTCATCCATTTTCATGAACATAACAGAATGTTTCTATCAATGATCAACATGTGTCTTGAGAACAACTTTTTCCTGTTTTCTAACCAAGTATTCCAGCAGGTGAGGGACGTGGCTATGGGGGCATGTTTCTCCCCTAGCTATGCTTACCTACATTTGGGGTACTGGGAGGAACATGTCCTCATACCCACGTACTCCAAAATCATGTCTGAAAACATTGTAAAGTGGTATAGGTATATTGATGACCTTTTAATAATTTGGAATGGACCAGAAAGTGAAGCTAAACAATTTATAGACAATCTAAATAACAATGAATTGAACCTTGGCTTCTCCGGGCAAATCAGTGATACATCTATTTGTTTCTTGGATGTTGAAATTCGGGTTTGTTCCAATGCACTTCAGACTAGACTGTTTAGAAAACCCACGGCGGGTAACGCTATATTACACACCACTAGTCATCACCCGGCACATGTGATTAGAAGTATTCCATACGGGGAAATGCTTCGTATAAGAAGAATTTGTAGTAATGACATGGACTGTAGTATTGCACAAAGAGAGTGTAAGACTAGGTTTTTGAGTAGAGGTTACCCTATGGAACTCATTAATAAGGCCATATGCAAAGCCAATGAACCAGGCAGGGCACTTGCACTCTCAGGCAGAAAGAAATTGGTTTCTGATGAGCACAAAGAGTCAAGATTGATTCTGACGTATAATAGCCAACATCAGACTATCCGTAAGATCATAAAGAAAAAACTGGGCATTGATTGTGAATGATCCGGTATTGGGGAGCCAATTACCGTGATCCCCTAGTATCACATATAGGAGGGCAAGGTCTTTAAGCAATTGCCTAGTATCTAGTAGCCCAGAAATCAGAACCAATAGTTCCTGGCTTAATAGCAGTACAGGTTTCTTTAAATGCTCAGTATGTAAAGCCTGTAAGAATGGGGTAAATAAAACAGAATACATTACTCCCCTGAGTACAAGTCCTGTCCCTATACAGCACAAACTGACTTGTAAGACTGAGTATGCGGTGTATGTGCTGGAGTGTCCGTGTGGCCTGCGCTACGTGAGTAGTACCAAGCTGCAGGTGCACAAGCGGATACTCCAGCACCTACGAGCCATTACCATAGAGTCTGGTATTAAAAGAAGAACAGTTTGAAAGTGTGTTGGAAGGCTGTAGGAGAATGTGTTAAAAAAGTGTGCCAGACCTTGAGTGTGACATGTGTTGAAAATTGTGTAACAAATCACAAAGTGTAATTGGTGGTTCGTATTTAAAAGGGAGTGTATTTTATTTGAAGTTCGTGGTATCTGAAGTCGATTAATTTCTTTTGCAGAAGTGAGGGAGACTTCTGTTCTGAACAAAGGTGCTTTTAGTTTGGTTTGTTTCTTGAAATGTGTTTTCACTAGGAATTGAAGACCAAGTTGAAGTTTGGGAGTTAGTATGTGTGAGTGGGAATAGATATTTCCACAGGAAGTTACTGTGTTTGAAACAGTAAGGACATGCAGTATGCCAGCTCATATTCCGTAGGAGTGTATGTTATTGAGAAGCAGATAACTGTCATTAGAAAGCTGTGTGAATGTTGGTGTGATTGTGGGAGTTGGCGTCCTTTTAAGAAAGGATGCAAGATTGATGGCTGTAAGCTTAGAAGCGCCGTGTAGTTGGACATTCTTGGATAGTAATGAATGACTGCCATTGTGGTCGCACTATTCACCTGTGAGAAAAACTTTTGTATGCTCTTTAAGACAGCGATATGTAAATGGAATAAGCCACTGCTCGTGAATAAATGCGCTACCTTATATAATGACATTCAACATGACAAACAACATGTGCACATAACAGACTCAATGACACTATATACTGTTGGAACCATGGCTAGCCATGTTTACAAACTAAACATGGCATGGCACCTCTGCCTCACTATGCAGAATGCAAGGAGAGATGAGAGCAAAGTATGTGCGAAGTTGGCAAGTAATTCTCGATTATAAAAGTATACAAGGCAAAGTCTTGAGTATGCAGAGCACAGACATGTACATGTCAACATACACTGATTGTCTATTGAGTGAAGTGGACAGTGGACGCAACCGCGATAGTACAGTCAGTAAGGAAGATTACGGAATGGTAGCGCGTACGTGCCTCCCCCCAAATGTATGGGGAAGTGGGCTGGCTCACCGTACGCAAGGCTAGCGTAGGGGTATGAATAAGAGGCATGTTTCTTTGGGTGTGGTTCTCTTCCGGATTGGCGAATGTGTCTGCCAGGTCTGCGCAGCTTACACCGCCACAAGGCTGACGCTGTGAGCGAAGGTGGCTGCTGGAATAATGCTCTCAGCCTGCTGGTACTCAGAAACCGCCATAGCCGCTGTGACGCATATATGCCCCACAGTTCACCTTTCAACACCGTTGTATGTGAAAGAGGGGTGACCACGTGCCGGTGGAAGGTCCTGGGCAGAGGTCTGTGAGCTCGGAAGGCTCCTGAGATTAACGCTGACTACCGCCACACAGGCACATAGAGCTCAGCCTGAGGCCCAGGAGCGTGGAGTGCTCTGTATAATAGTAACACAGAAGTCCAACAGGTACCGACAGTGGAACTGTGTTTTGATAACATAGTGGACGATGTTAGAACTGTATCTGAGAGTGGAGATGAAGGTACTCCCTTCTGGGTCCCAACAGTGGAACGGTGTCTTGAGCCCATAATGGATGATGTCCGATAATACCTGCTGCTTGCTTTTCACAGAACTCCCTCCGTTGAGGTGCACTACACGCTGTGCTTCTATAGCTAACTGCTGTACAGGATTATTGGGCTTTGTTGACTGTAGTTGCTGGACTATAGCGCGGTACAGCAATTCCGAACAATGAAACGGGGTCTTGATTCTATGATTGAGGATGTCAGAAGTTAAAGTCTGTGATGATTTCGGTGTACCCCCTCCGATCAGGTGCAACCAACTCTAGGTCCGAACAGTAGAACGGTGTCTTGATCCCACAATGGACGATGTTAGAACTGCATCTGCGATTGGAGATGGAGGTACTTCCTTTGACCAGTTGCAACTAACACTGGGTCCCAACAGTGGAATGGCATCTTGATGCCATAATGGATGATGTTAGAACTGCATCTGAGAGTGGAGATGAAGGTAATCCCTTTGACCAGGTGGAACCAACTCTAGGTTGCAACAGTGGAACGTTGTCTTGATTCCACAATGGAAGATGTTCCATATTACATTCTGCTTAATCTTTACAGAACTCCTTCCGTTGAGGTGGATTAGACTCTGTGCTTCTGTATTTAACTGCTGCACATGATTATTAGGCATGGTTTAGTGCAGTTGCTGGAGTACACAGCACTACAGCATGTTCGAACAGTGAAACAAGGACTTAATTCTATGATTGAGGATGTCAGAAGTTAAAGTGTGTGATGATTTTTGTGTAGAGCTTCTGATGAGGTGCAACCAACTCTAGGTACCAACAGTGAAATGGTGTCTTGATCACACAATGGACGATGTCCGATATTACCTGTTGCTGGTTTTTCACAGAACTCTGTCTGTTGAGGTGCATCAGATTCTGTGCTTCTGTAGTTAAGTGCTGCACATGGTTATTGGGCGTAGTTGACTGGTATTGCTGGAATAGACTGCGGTAGAGCAGGTCCAAACAGTGAAATGGGGTCTTAATTATATGATTGAGGATGTTAGAAGTTACAGTTTGTGATGATGTCTGTGTACCCCCTCCGATGAGATGCAATCAACTGTAGGTCCCAACAGTGGAATGGTGTGTTGATCCCACAATGGATGATGTTAGAACTGTATCTGAGAGTGGAGATGGAGGTATTCCCTTCCATCAGCTGCAACCAACTCTAGGTTCCAAAAGTAGAACGGTGTGTTGACTCCACAATGGACGATTTTAGAACTGCATTTGAGAGTGGAGATGAAGGTACTCTCTTCGATCAGGTTCATCCAACTTTAGGTCCCAACTGTGGAACAGTGTCTTGATCCCACAATGGATGATGTCCAATATTACCTGCTGCTTCCTTTTTTCAGAATTTCGTGTGTTGAGGTGCATCACAGTCTGTGATTCCTTAGCTAACTGCTGCACATGATTATTGAGCTTAGTTGACAGTAGTCGGTGGAGTATACTGTGGTACAGCAGGTGCAAACAGTGAAATGGGGTCTTGATTCTATGATTGAGGATGTCAGAAGTTAAAGTGTGTGATGATTTTTGTGTATAGCTTCTGATGAGGTGCAACCAACTCTAGGTACCAACAGTGAAATGGTGTCTTGATCACACAATGGACGATGTCCGATATTACCTGTTGCTGGTTTTTCACAGAACTCCGTCTGTTGAGGTGCATCAGATTTTGTGCTTCTGTAGTTAAGTGCTGCACATGGTTATTGGGCAGAGTTGACTGGTATTGCTGGAATAGACTGCGGTAGAGCAGGTCCAAACAGTGAAATGGGGTCTTAATTATATGATTGAGGATGTTAGAAGTTACAGTTTGTGATGATTTCTGTGTACCCCCTCCGATGAGGTGCAATCAACTGTAGGTCCCAACAGTGGAATGGTGTGTTGATCCCACAATGGATGATGTTAGAACTGTATCTGAGAGTGGAGATGGAGGTATTCCCTTCCACCAGCTGCAACCAACTCTAGGTTCCAAAAGTAGAACGGTGTGTTGACTCCACAATGGACGATTTTAGAACTGCATTTGAGAGTGGAGATGAAGGTACTCTCTTCGATCAGGTTCATCCAACTTTAAGTCCCAACTGTGGAACAGTGTCTTGATCCCACAATGGATGATGTCCAATATTACCTGCTGCTTCCTTTTTTCAGAATTTTGTGTGTTGAGGTGCATCACAGTCTGTGATTCCTTAGCTAACTGCTGCACATGATTATTGAGATTAGTTGACAGTAGTCGGTGGAGTATACTGTGGTACAGCAGTTGCAAACAGTGAAATGGGGTCTTGATTCCATGATTGAGGATCTCGGAAGTTAAAGTCTGTGATGATTTTTGTGTACCCCCTCTGATCAGGTGCAACCAACTCCGTGCTTTCGAATCCAACGGTATGTGGCTGTGAGTTGTGAATGACCACAGGATTTGGTGTAGACTGCAGTTCGCAGGGTTCACAATTTAGATTGCGTGGTGATTGTTTAATTACAGAATCCATACACAATATTGTTTTAGTATACTTGCTTCAAGACGTTTTTTTATATCAGTTATAGGCTTAGTGAAATGACCAAATTTATCTTGGAAGTCCAAGTGAATAGTGTAGACTGTGGAAAGATGAAATCCCAATTCGAATTGTTTTGATTTATTCATTGTAGAGTTCTCTGTAATTTATGTTGTTTTATTTTGTAAAGAGGAAGTGAGAAAAAGTATTGATGGTTGTGTGTGTGAGTACTGCTTTTAATTAACAATGCAGACAGTAGTGTTCACAATTCAGATCAAGTTGCTATTGTAGATGATGCAGTCCTGTAAGAAAAGAGATTGCTGTAGTGTGCTCTGTCTGCACCACTCATACGCATCATTGCAGGCTCCGCACACGTTTTCTTTGCTTCGTGTATTGCAAACTGTAGAGCTCAAGTCAATGCTACGTGACTGTGGGCCCTTGCTGAACGCTCTCTCTGGCCTATACTGCAGACTTCAGTGTTCACATTTGACATTGAGTCGGTATTGTAGATGATGCAGTCCTGTAGGAAAAGACATTGCTCCAGTGTGCTCTGTCTGCACAACTCATACGCATCATTGCGGGCTCTGCACACGTTTTTTAAGCTTCGTGTATTGCAAACAGGAGAGCTTAAGTCAATGCCACATGGCTGGGGGCCCTTGCTGAACGCTCTCTCTGGCCTATACTGCAGACTTCTGTGTCCACATTTGAAATTTAGTCAGTATTGTAGATGATGCAGCCCTGTAGGAAAAAATATTGCTCCAGTGCGCTCTGTCTGCACCACTCATATGCATAATTGCAGGCTCTGCACATGTTTTTTTTAGTTTGTGTATTGCAAACAGTAGAGCTCAAGTGAATGCCATGTGGCTGTGGGCCCTTGTGACCGCTCACTCTGGCCTACACTGCAGAGAGCAGTGTTCACAATTGAGATTGAGTCTCTATTGTAGATGAGGTAGTCCTGTAGGAAAAGACATTGCTCCAGTGTGTACTGTCTGCACCATGCATATGTATCATTGCAGGCTTTCCACACTCTTTTTTGTTGCTTCGCTGATGACAAACTGGGTAGGTGAAGTCACTTTACGTATCTGTGGGTCCTTTGTGACCGCTCTCTATGGCCTACACTGCAGACAGCAGTGTTCATTATTCAGATTGAGTCGGTATTGCAGATGATGCAGTGTTGATGGCAATAGATATTGCTCCTAGTACGGCCTGTCTACAGCACGCATTATCGGTGGCTGTGCACATGCTGAATGCTTTTGATGTGGTTATGTGAGTGCACTAGAACTGATGGAGCGTTTATGATATAATCTTTTTGTGTATTATTTCAGATCTATTGATTGTGTGTCAGTATACCACAAGTTGTTGTTCTTTTATGATGGAATTATTTCTGTATTATTTCACATCTACTGTCCCCACCTTACTACAGCATAAATTATTGATTCTTTTATTATTGAATCTCTGTGTGTGATCCAATGATTACAGTTGTAGTTGATGCTAGCAGCAACCATTGTCTGAAGGCTGCTTTAGACTTACCGCAGACACATCCAGCACAGACGTTACTGGATATGTCACAATGGTAATAAAAAGGAGTCGAGCGTACGTGCCTGTATCCACTTCCACTATCTATCTGTGTATGTGTGTTCATTATCTATACATGATACTGTCTCTGGGCCGTACTATATTACGTTATGTTGTGGACAGCATATGTAACCATGTTACCTGTGGTATTGGAGGAAATTTCGGTAATGTAACTTTTAGGTGTATGGGTATCATAGGTGAAAGGCTACTTTACAGAGCATGAATATTGATGAAAATTATGGTTGCATGTTGTGTGTAGTGTAAGATATGTGTATATTGCAAAAAGGTTTGACCAAAGCTCTCTAAGCAGAAGAGGTGTGTCTCATAAAATGCAGTACAGATATTGACTAAAATGGGTGGCGTTTTCAAACTATTACAATGGGAAATGTTATGAACTAATGAAATGCTTTTTTTATGGTTATATGGCAATTGCGCAGCCAGTGTGCAATGAGACTGCACCCGATGTGATTTTGAGAAAATATATTTATTATAATATAAGTTTATTAGAGAAAGAAATATATCTGTTTAAAATAGTTTTAATTATCGCTTGCTCGCATATACACTTTAAAGTTTTTTAGATATAGTTTTGAGACAAAAAAAAGGAGGGAATGGCGTATGTGGCGCTACATCGTACGTCTATGACGTAACACAGACGCATACGCAACACGCAGCGGGTGCGACCCTATACGTACATGACGTAACGCGCGGCTTGGTAGTTCATACCCGTCTCATACTAAAGTTGTTATGCGGGACTCGGTGCCACAAACCCGTCGGATACGAATTGCGCATCATTTAAATGTGGCGGATAGGATTCGCGTGTTGATCAAGCTTGGTAGACTAGCGGTACGGGACTGTAGTTTTCTGAAAAAAAAAAAAAGATATACATATTTTGTGGGGAAGATATAAAAGATTACATAATTTGTAAAGTTTATAAAAAGGATGATAGCATTGCAAAATATTAAAAAACAATTTGAAAAAATATCGTTTTTATAAATATGAAAATATGAAATTAACATTTAAAAAACCTTTGAAATTCACTGAAAAAAACATAGATTTTACAGATGCTATAGTTAGGAATTAGCATTTAAAAAACCTTAGAAATTCACTGAAAAAACGATAGGTTTCAGGGACGTTATCATTAAATGGACATTTGACTCATATAAAACCATAGAAATTCCCCCGTTATAGTTAGTTCAGCTAACTATAACTCGCACGCCCGCAATGCACTGCTGATGACGTCACATATTGCATCACTCATGACATGGTCAGTGACATCACTCATGACATCACTGATGACATCTCAAATTACATCACTGATGACATCACTGATGACATCATCCAGTGAATGTGTGTTTTTCTGAAAATTACATATGTTTTATATATGTATATATCAAGGTCGATGGAAGAATAAATGGGTATATAAGTGTCTAAATGGATGATTTGTTTTTGAAAAATTGATTGTATAACTGACTGATTAAGTGTATCTTAGTGAATACATGGCTTAGTGAGTAATGTTTAAATATGTAAATATCTGTAACAGTCTCTCACTTTGTGTATAAGTGGCTGCTTGGGTGTCTATATAGGTTATTAGTTGGTTTTTTGAGTATCAGTATAAGTGTCTGATGTCTGTATGGTTCGGTGGGGGGTATTACGTAGTGCATAGGTGCACTCACTGTTTGTATGTGTTGAAGACAGCATGTGTGCAGGACTGTATGGGTGGATGAGTGTGTGCATGGGTGTGTTAGTGAGTGAATGACTGTCTCAATAGTGTCTCTATGAGTAACTACATATGTTTTAAACTAGTATATGTGACTATTGGTGTATATAAGTGAGTATATGTGAGAGTGAGAGATTGAAAGAGTTCCTGTATGAATAAGTATGTGTTTCTATAAGTGATTGTTAAAAAGACTAAGTATGTGTAAGTTTCTGTAGAAGTAAGTGTGGTGGTGTGTGTATAAATGTATATGCAAGTAAACTGATGTTTGATTCTTTATTAGCATGAGTGACTATCTGTGTGAGTAACTTTATGGATGAGTGGCGTTGTGTAACAGGATGTATAGGTGTATGAGTACATATGATGAGTGAGTACATGTATGAGTGACTGTATAGGACTGTTGGTGAATGAGTGGATGTGGATGTGGATCTTACAATTACTGAATAGGTTGTTGTAACTGGTATTGGTATGTCCATTGTTTTGAAATTTTTAATTTCTATTTTTGAATGTGTGTATCAAAGGTTATATTAGGGGGAGAGGAGGTCTGCCACTCTATCACAAGGATGATGTCATCAGTGATGTCATCAGTGATGTCATGAGTGATGTCACTGACCATGTCATGAGTGATGTAATATGTGACGTCATCAGCAGTGCATTGCGGGCGCGCGAGTTATAGTTAGCTGAACTAACTATTAACGGGGGAATTTCTATGGTTTTGTATGAGTGAAAAGTCCAGCTAACTATAACGCCCCTGAAACCTATGGTTTTTTCAGTGAATTTCAAAGGTTTTTTAAATGCTAATTTCTAGCTATGCCTACAGAGATAGGACATGTGAAGAAAGAAGGAAAAACGCACAGAAAGAAAAAAAGAAATGCAGAAAGAAGCAACAGAAGTCCTCAAAGACGAAGAAAAGTGCAGGAAGAAGTATAACGTGCAGAAAGAACAAACAGAAGAGCAGAAACAAGCCTTGTTGCAAAATCATCCTGTACCCTCAACTTTTTCAGACGGATACTGGTGGTAACTGAGTCTGACTAACCAGTCCTAGAGCCAGTGCTATGTTAAAAGACACTCAGAATACAGTGAAAACACCTACATACACTAGGGCACACTATGTGTTGGGGTCCCCCTGTGATTAGCATGACCTCCTCTGTAAGCCCCTAGTATATAATAGGGCAGGGGATTAAAACTACATCTTAAAACGCACCACAGGGCGTGTTTGAACACGTCACCTCATGCCCCGTCCCCTCCCTTCCCCACTGTGTAAACATGCCATGTAGCCATTTTAAATTGGGAGATTAAGTCCCCTTGAATCCTGAGGGTCCCTAGGGTCCAACTAGACCACTAGGTACCTCCAGTAAGTGCCACAGATCTGCGTTGCAGAGAGGTGTAAAAAGTGGCACGGCCTGCACCACCTCTCTGCAACGCAGAGCAGTGGTGATTACTGGAAGCACCTGGTGGGCTAGTTGGACCCCAGGGTCCCTCAGGATTGAAAGGGAATTATTTCCCCAACTTAAAAACGTGCCACAGGGCCTGTGGGCATTCTGAGTTGAGAGATTAAGTCCCCTTGAATCCTAAGGGTCCCTAGGGTCAAACTAGCCCACTAGGTACCTCCAGTAAGCGCCACAGAGCTGCGTTGCATGGAGGTGTAAAAAGGGGCGTGGCCTCAGAACACCTGTCTGCAACGCAGCTCCCTGGCGCATACTGGAGATACCTGTTGGGCTAGTTGGCCCTCAGGGACCCTCAGTATTGAAGGGGAATTAATTCCTCAACTTACAACTGGCCAGGGGGCGCATTTGCAGAGTGCTGCAAGGAGGGGGCGTGGCCTCCGGCACGATGCCGGTCTTTTATTTATTTATTTTTAAGAAGGAGAGCTGTGTGGCCCCCTTTCTTTTTCTAATTTATTAGCCCTGGGGACCCCATCCCCCAGGGCCTGCACCCTCATTTTTTTTGATGAAAAAAATTAATTTGGCCCTCCCAAGGCCTTAATCGGCCCCGGGGACCCCAACCCCCAGGTCATGGCCTTTTTTTTTTTTTTTTTTTTATTCTTTAGGAGGGGGGCTGTGTTGCCCCCCTCCTCAGGCCACTTATGGCCCCGGGGACCCCATCCCCCGGGGCCGGCCTTTGTTTTTTATTTAAAAAAAATATATATATATTTATAGAAACACCTAGGACATGCTGGACAAAGCGTATGTACCTATCACCATGACGATTTGCGTGATATTCATTAAAAGGCGACTATGCATACACTAAATCCACGTAGAATGTATTCACACCACTAGTGAAGCTCTGACATGTCTGACACCCTACCGTGCCTAATACCGGCGCCCCCGCTGGTGGGTACTCTCCAAGTAGACACCCTTGTCGTTTATTTATACAAACATGGGTAGCTATTGACGGGCACATTTAATACACATGCACACCAAGCCATTCAAAGGGGATTCAACAAAAATTCGACCAAACTATGCAAGAAACCCCCTTACGGTTAATAAAACACACATCCACCGCCGGATGTGTAATACTTTTTATTTTACTCTCTGGAAAGGAGACAAACCTCACTTGAGAGTCACAGCGTGCTCCTGGCTGAGCCCAATGCTGTGTTACACCCACCAGTGCCCGCCGAGTGCCACACACCTCTGTGTTGTATTCCACCAGCTAGTGCGTATGCTATGACACTCTCTAGCCCATGTGCACTGTAACACCACCCCGTGAATATGTCATGCCACACTTGCCTTCGCACAGGTTATATTGCCACATCTAACGTGCCTTCCTCGATGCCTATGTTATAAAGCACAGAGCTATGCCATACATATTACAATCTGGGATCCATATCTTTGTCACAGTGTATATGCAATGTTACACTACCCAGCACATATTTTATATTACAACTTTAGAGACTACTTAGGTTACACAACACTGCCCTGTGCATATTACACTCCAAGGCGCATATCACATAGCAAGCGCTAGTGCCTGTGCTATCTCGCGCTCTCCAATGAATCTGTCATTGCGCACAATGTATTGCATATTATATTTCACGCCCCGGTTCATCTTATATCACACTTTTTGGTGCATAGTTTATACCATATACTATATCTAGTTTTCATTTTCAATCGTGCTCTCAGGACTATGTTCTATATAACACTGCGTCCACCTACCCTTTTCACGGGCATTACATTTTGCGATGGGGGGTGGAGGGTCAGGGATGTTTCTGCCAAGTGAGCCCGGAGTCACAGTCCCAAACGTCCTCTTCTTCCTGAATAAAAGTGAGATTATGCTGCATACTTGTTCATATTTTAAGTAGTTTGCACAGACACACATTTTAAAAACAATAAAGTTCCTAATACCCACCTTCTATGAACAGTTAGCTTGCTGCCCCATCCACCTTCTCCCTATCCTCTGTTGTCTGAATCCATGGACGAGCCTCCTCCCTCCTGCCATGCATGGTCTGATGTGCTGCCACTGCCCTGCATTTAGCATGATGTACCAGTCCACTCATCCTGCCCTCCATTGCCCAATTCTATGGCCCATCATTGACCTCCTGCTTAGCCTCTGTGCTTTGCGTGCTGCCCCTATTCTCCTTCCCCCTGCCCTCCGATGTCTTTGTGCATGCCCCTGCTCCATCCTTTTTGACCACCATGTTCCATGGACCTGCCACTCCTATCTACTCTGAGTGTTCTGTTGAGCTGCCACTCCCCTACCACCTGCCTAGCATTGTCAGATGACTGTAACCTGTCCCTGCCACCTCCACCCTACCTGTCCACATGCCATGCCCCTATCCCCTTCCTCCTGTCCTCCATGGTCCATTTTACTGCCACACCCTTCTGCCCTCCCTGGTCTGTTGTGCTGCAACTGCTCCTCCTGCCTGCCCAGCACGGTCTGTTGTGAGGCCCCTTCCCCTGAACTCTCTTGTCTGTGCCTAGGTCCTGACCCTCCCTTCTATCCTGCATGGTCATTTGTGCATGCCCCTGCACCCTCCTTCATGCCCATCATAGCCATTGTGCTGCCACTAACCCACCCGCTTGCCATGCATGGTCTTCTGTGCTGTCATGGCCCCTCCCACCTTCCCTGTGTGGTCAGCTAGCTGCTCCTGACCCCCTCCCACCTTCCCTCCATGGTATGTGTGTATGCCATCATAGTCTCACTGTTGCTCTCCATGGTGTGTCTTGTTTCTAGTGCCCATCCTGCCTGACCTCCATGGTCATCTTGCTGCTCCTGCCCGGCCCCCTTGCCCCCAGCCCTCTGTTTCCATGTGCAGACCCCTATTCCCTCCCTCCTGGCTTGTCGGTTCCATTGTAATGCCCCTGATCCGTCCCTCCTGCCCTTTATGGTCTGTTATGCTGCAGCTTTCTCTCCTGTCTGTCCATTATGGTCAGCTAGCTACCATTGCCTCTTTCCCCTATGTTGTCTGTTGTCCATGTGCATGGTCCTGTCCCCTCCCTATTGATTTCTATGGATTGTTGTGCTGCACTCCTGTCCCGCATGCCCTGTGTGGTGTATTGTGCTGCTGCAAACCCTGATGCCTGCCCTGTAGGGTCAGTTTGGTGCACCTCTCAATGTCCTTCCTGTCCTCTGTTATCCGAGTCCATGTCCCTACCCCAATTCCTCCTGCCTACCATGATCCAATGTACCATACTTGCGAACATTTTGAACTTGGTAAGAGGGAGATTTTGAAATAAAACTGGGGTATTGATTTTCCCCTTTGAGTTACATTGAAAAAGAGAAGATTGTAGACAGGAAACAGATCAAGTAAAGCCCATTTGAGTTTAAAAACATTGGACGTTTCCAGGCTGAAACGGGTCTGTTGGCATGTATGGTTGTATGACCACTGCCTCTTCCTTCTGCTCACAATAGTCTATTATATTGCCACAGCCTCTCTTGCCAGTCCTGTATTGTTGGTTTGGTGCCCCTGCCCCCCTTTCCACTGCCCTCCATAGTCTGTTGTGCTGCCACTGCCCTTCCTGCCTGCCTAGTGTGGTCAAATTGTTGCCTCTGCACTCTCCTACCTGCCTTCAATTTTCAGAGTCCGTGCCCCTGGCCTCTGCCTCTCAACAGTATCCCAATGAACAACTAGATTGCTAACATTCTATATTTATTACAAAAGTGTGGAATGCCTGACGTCATCTTGATGTAATCAAAACTGTAAAGCCTAGAGCATTTCCTTTAGAAATTACATATATGAGAGGGTCTTATTTGCATCAAAATTATGGTTAGTGCTCTAAAAAACTAAAATGAGGACATATTTTCTGACTTTTCAAATAGCGACAAAGAACTTTTAAATTATTTGTAATCTTAGTTTTTTTATCCAGTTGACCACTTGATTAAATGTTGCATCCAACGGGAGAGGGTGTGGTGTTACTTCCAGAGCGGCAGACTTTGCAACTGGGGAACCAGGTTGGAGTTTCTGCTTCAGCTCAACATTCTGTGATTCTGGTCAAATCACTTAATCTCCCCATGTCTACAACCAAAATGAATTTGATCTTGTGTGATGTAACCAGTGTTCATGTAAAGCACTCCAATACCTGACAAGTCTGCACTATATAAAACTGCAAATACACAAAAAATAAGTGTTTTGCACACTTCTGTCATTGGGCTACATTTGGGCTACATCTGGGTGATATTTGGGCTACATTTGGGCTCTTTTGTCTCTGGTGGCCATTTTAGGTGATTTATTTGTTATGAAGTTTCCTAATTTCCTCATTTACTGCAGTCTCCTCAGTAGGAAATGCTTTCAGTTTTTTACTTTGATTCCATCAAGAAGGTATTCAGATATGTCACACATTTGCCATAAATTCTGAATGTTAGCACTCTAGTTGCTCATTAGATCACTGTAGTAAAGCTACTGCTCACCACGGAAGTCTGCTGCTAGTATTAGAAGTGCATGTTTCAGTCTACATATCAGAATTTTGTAATGAAATAGAAGAGGATTTGAGAAGTCACTCAAAATGTGCCCTAATTTTTCTTTCTTCAGCACTAATCATAATTTCTATGGCAAAATGAACCCCCTCATTGTGTTCCTTTTTAAATTAAATGTTTTAAGTGTTACCAGTTTATTCCAATCAAGATGGCTTCAGGTGTGCCATACTTTTGTCATAAGTAAGACAGTAAGCACTCTAGTTGTTCTTAAGAACACTCTGGGACATTCTGTCATTGGGCTATACTTGGGCTACATCTGGGTGATATTTGGGCTACATTTGGGCTCTTTTGTCTCTGTTGGCCATCTTGGGAGATTTATTTGTTATGAAGTTTCCTAATTTCCTCATTTACTGCAGTCTCCTCAGTAGGAAATACTTTCAGTGTTTTACTTTGATTCCATCAAGAAGGCATTCAGATGTGTCACACATTTTCAATAAATTCTGAATGTTAGCACTCTAGTTGCTCATTAGATCACTGTAGTAAAGCTACTGCTCACCAGGCAAGTCTGCTGCTGGTATTCAAAGTGCATGTTTCAGTCTGCATGTCAGAATGTTTTTATGAAATAAAAGAGGATTTCAGAAGTCAAAATGTGCCCTAGTTTTTCTTTCTGCAGCACAAATCATAATTTATATGGCAAAATGAACCCCCTCATTTTGTTCCTTTGTAAATTAAATGTTTTAAGTGTTACCACTTTATTCCAATCAAGATGTCTTCAGGTGTGCCATACTTTTGTCATAAGTAAGACTGTTAGCGCTCTAGTTGTTCTTTAGAGCACTCTGGGAAGCTGCAGTAGAACACAAAGGAATCAACTGACAGTCTCTGCCCTTGTTGGATGTACATGTTTTACTGAGAATGTCAGACTTCATTCTTACATGACTGAGAAAGATAATGTGAATTTACAGAAAATATGCTCTCAGTTTAGCTTATAGATCACCTTCTAAACCTCTGTGGGAAAAGCATGAGATGATACCTAAAATGAGTATGGTACCATCAACAAATGATTTATAATGTAACTAAAGTCTTAAAACCTTCTATTAACTGCAATGCTTTTTAATGAGGTGCTATCATGTATATTGGTCTCAAGATGGCTGCCAACACTTCTTGGATGAAGTACTGACAGCCAATCATATCTCACGATGAGATGTGTGGTTAGGCTCCGCCCAGATATGTATGTGATTTTACTTTTGATTTTCTCAGGAACTACTGAACAGATTGACACCATATATTGCTCCCTCAACAAGGCCAGTGCATTGTGGATTGTAAAGCGCTGTGTGTCTTTGTTTGGGCAATTTCATCTCCAATGACGTAAGCTGGGTCCTATTGTCCGTAATGAGAATCCTGGGAAAACCTTCCTCCATGAAAACCATTTACAACACAGCAATGGTACTCCTAGTACACCCTTCTTTCGTGAACTCTACCAGTGGCCACTTGGAATAAACATCCATCATTACCAAAGCCTAGCTTAATTCATCCCTCAAAATCTGCATTGGTCCAATAAAGTACATCCATACACTGCACCGAGGTGTTCCCGAATCTCTATCTGCCCCCTTCGCATTATACTCCAGCTTTTTGTCTTGTCTTGCTTTCCTTGCAACCCTGACATCTAACCACCCAATCAATTATTTCCTCATCCATTCCCGGCCACAGAAAACTCTCTTGTACATTTTTCTTAGTCAACGTCTGGCCAAGGTAACCTTCATGAGCCAATTATATGATGCTTTTCTCCACCATATCAGTGGTACAAATTAGTTCAATCTCATAACCACCTTCTGATCGCACAAAGATAACTCCTCCATCACCCTAATATAAGGCCTGACACATGTGGGCACAGTAAGAACATCATCATCCACCACCTCCCTTTCCCACTCCTCCATGGTTAAGGCACCTCTGCTGGCCTGTCCAATGTCCTCCAGCCAAACTACTGATCCTTCTTGTTCGGTCCTCAAAACCGTTTTCTGGCCAACCTCTTCCCAATCCAAAGAGAGCCTAGACAAGCAATCTGCTTGGGTATTTTTCCAACCTGGAATGAATTCTAAAACAGTACTCCTGTAGCCTAGCCGCCAGCCTTGATAATCTAGCAGAACCTTTGTCAGCCCCTCCAGGTGTTAAAACCTCTACCGAAGGTTTATGGTCAGTGCAGAGTAAATATATTGTACCGTAAATAC
Source organism: Triturus cristatus (assembly GCF_964204655.1). Lineage (NCBI taxonomy): Eukaryota > Metazoa > Chordata > Amphibia > Caudata > Salamandridae > Triturus > Triturus cristatus. The sequence continues at coordinate 385,722,641 of NC_140589.1, read as the reverse complement.
GTTCGTGCTGCAGCCTGAGCTTCCCGCTCTATTGCAGAATAATTCAGTTTTGTGTCTGTTAAAGACCAGAAAACAAAGGTTACTGTCCTTTCCATACCATTGTGCATGTGGAACAGCATGGCCCCAAGGTCTGTGGCACCGCCATCCACCGTCAACATGATTCTGCACTTGAATGCCCATCACTCAGATCTCTAGCTTGATGGAATAAAAAGTATATTGCTGTTCCTCGCCCCAAACAAAAGTACAGCCTTTCTTTAACAACACACGCAATTTCTCTGTTTTCCTTGCAAACCCCTCCACAAATTTTGAATAGTACTCAATCAGACCCATAAAGGATCACAACTGGTCCTTTTCTCGAGGGATGGGGGCTTTCCTTATAGCATTGGGGAGGTCATATTTTGGCCTGATCCTGTCACAAGTTATGGTGTGGCACAAATACTCTACCTCTTGAGTCAGGTATTTGCACTTTTTTCAATGTGAGGCCTGCCTCCAATAATCGCCTCAAGGCATGTTGGAGAGTACAATTGAGTTCTTCCTCAGATTTACAAAACACAAGAACATCATCCTGATAGTATTTAATGCTCTTCATTCCCGAAACACGTCTGTCATAATGTGTTGGAAAGCGCTGGCTTCAGATGAAAGGCCAAACAGTTTTCTTGTAAATTAAAATGTCCCCTCCATACTGATGAAGATAGTGACTATTCTAGACTTCTAGTGAAGATGAACCTGATGACAGGCACTTTTTAGGTCCAACTTTGAGAAAAAACTTTACCCCATTCAATGACAAGATCATCTTGTTGATATTAGGCAAAGGAAAACTGTCCATCACAATTTCTTGATTCACGCTTTGCAAGTCGACACAAAAGCAGAGATGCCCGCCTGCCTTTTCAGTGAAAATCACTGGAGACATCCACCTAGTGGCTTCCACTGGCTCAATTATTCCCGAAACAAAGCATTTCTTCCAGGATTTTCTCCACTGCACTTCTAATCACTATGAGCACCCTCCCAACTATGTGTTTTACGGGTATTGCCCCTTTTTAAAGCACAATCTCATGGACATACCCCTTCAAGAGATCTAACATTTCCCTAAATACATCTTTGGCTTCCTACGAAATCCTATCAAAACCCACCTCCTCTACCACCATCACATGATTGGGTGCTTTGTGGTTGATGATAATGTGTACATCATATTGATGAACCCACCCCAAAATTAGCAGACCATCTTCTGCCAAGTAAATCTTCCCTTGCACTTCCCTGCACTCAAATTTCATTCAAGCTGAAAAATAACCCAGAATATCAATGGTTTTGCCCTGAAAACCCATGGGTTGAAATACTTGGAACACAGCTTTACCTCTGGCCAGGTCTCTCAAAAAATTATTTTGAGAATAATGGCAAACATGAACCTGAATCCACCATCATTTTTACCTTGTTGCCCAAAATATCAAACAACGCTGCAGGGTGAGATTTCCTGCCCATTTGATTTTCAATGTCCTACTTCACACACAAAACACAATTTTCACTGAAGTTAATGGGTAAGTCAGCAACTTCTATCACCACAACCCTAGACTTACTGCTGCCCTTGCACACCCTGGCATAGTGCCCTTTCCATCCACACTTCAGAAACTCGTTATTGATTGCAAAACACAATTTAGAGTCTCACAAATGGTAATTAATTCCAAACCTATAACACATCTTCTCAACCTTCTCCATCGGTGTTTGCCCATTACAAATTTTTCCCATAGCTCTTCAATGCTCCAACCAGTTCATGTTCTCCTTCCTCTTTATCAATAGTCGACGCTCCCAGCCCGCCTTCTCCTGTATCTTTTTAAATCATTTCGTACATACAGAACTCAGATTCCTCAACCAACTTGGCAGTATGAATAGCATGCCTCAAAGAAGGATTTTTGTTGCTGTCCAAACCACTCCTCAATATGTTTACTTGATCCCTTATAAGTTCAACGGTCATCTGTCCAAACTAGCATTTAGTAGATAACTCCCTCAATTTAGAAACAAATTCATCTATGGATTCCTCTGGCCTTTGACAATGAGTATAAAAATTGTATCTGGTTATGACGATATTCATTTCCTTGGCAAATCTCTTTTCCAGTCGCAATTTTGCTTCCTTATTACAATCTTGCATGGGCCTATTACCATCATCAAGGACAACAGGCAAGAATTTGAAAATGTGTTGACCTTCTTTCCCCAAAACACTAAGCAGCATGGCTCTCTTCCTCTCCACTTAAAACATTTCACCATCCAGAGCTACAATATAATTTTCAAAACTGCCGGTGTCACTGAAGAGAAAAAAATAGAGGTGGTAACAGAACTGAGTTAGATGTCATTGTTCAAGGTTGGGCAAGGTAAGTGTTGATATATTGACACATTGGGAATAGGATGTATAGTCACTAAGAGCTCTGCTTTGGGGTCATTACTGGTACAAGTAAAATGAAATGTTGCTTGGATTCTCTAGTACACCATGTGTATATTATGATATGCTATGCTATGTAATGTTATGTTATGTTTACTTGTAGAGTGCACAATTCAACCATAAGGGTATCCAGTCACTGGAAAGAAGGGTATAGATGGCGTAGCCAGGTGCTTAGTTTCTTGTGGAAATCAAAGACTGAGTGGCAGCTCTCATGCCCAGTAGGAGCAAGATACGCGAAAGCGCCCCTGCTGCACCTAGCTCTGCAGTGGGAGACTGAAGGCCTGATTCACAAAGGGCCTCTGCACTTTTGGTAGGGAGCCATCACTCATGAGTGTGTGCCTGCTGCCACAGCTGCGGGCCCCGGTACATGACTGTGGGGTATCCTCCACGAGTGTGGAGGCTCTTTGTTAATCGGGCCCTGATTGTGAGCCTTGCTGCTGTGACGACCTATAGTTTTGTTGTGACCTTGTTGTTGATGCTGATATAGAGTGCATTGCTATAGTCCAGGTTGCTGGTGATAATAGCCTCAGTGGCAATTGATGCTTTTCTTAAACTAAAGCCATTTGAAGATTGCTCTTCTGCTCTTGAGGTTGTGGAAGCTCAAAGAGGTGACTGAATTTCCAAGTGAAAGTTGAAATGAGTGGAGGCCGACCCTCTGGTCACATAATGGCTACTGGCCGATGTGAGGGGTTTGAGAGAGAGCGCTGAGAGTGGCGACCCCTTCATTGGAGACCGTGCCGGGACTGACCACCCGCTACAGGTCTTCCTGGGTAAATGGTTGGCGTCCCCTACAAAATTGCCTCTGTATATTGGGGATAATTCATGTATATGTTAACTAATAATTGCTACCTGATCAGATGCCCCGCTTCATAGCACTGTAGTCTTGCAACTCAATGAGAAGCAGGTCACTCCGGGGGATGGGGGAATTGGATTCCAGAATTAATTTGAGACTGTTTATATGACTCAAGAAAGTATAAATTGTATCACCACTGCCAATTGCTGCCAGAGTTGTTTGATTTTGCATCCCGTTTCCTTTTTTTTGTTATTCTAACACTGGATTATTGCATGGGATTTGTGTAATACACCTGGCACGGAGAAATGTACTTTAGGGTGTTGACCACAAACCTAGTCTCAGGTTATTCTTGGAACCGTTGCAGACACCGGAAGGCCACTCGGATGCATATAGCGCATTTTTTTTATATCAATCTTGCACATAGTAACCACATGCAACTTGATGTACACAGAGGACTGCACAATTCTGTAATAAAAACAAACTGGGAAAAAAAGGTAATATGAGTATAACCAGTGTTAATTTGAAGGTTGTTGTTCGCAGCCCAGTGAGGTCTGTCATGGGTGTAAGATGATGTTGGTGAGGAGAGAGAGAAGATCTTAAAGAATGCTTCATGTCCTTAGGCATAGTAACGATTTAAATGACATTTCTTTGACTTGTTGGCTCTGACCAGGGAACAATGATTGAACTGCCTGTAAAGCTGATCCAGTGAAACTTGCCCAAAGTTCAAGCCTTTCCTGTAGCGTTGTGTGGTTGACAATACTATAGGACATAGATAGGTCAAGCACAACTAGTGATTTTGTTTTGATTTTTTTTTAAATCGTGTTTTTTTGTCCTCATAAAAAGAGATGAGAAGCTATCCCCCCATGTTGGCAAAGTGGTTTTGCTGCCCTTTGCCTGTCAGATTTCTCATTACTTCCCTTTCCATGGCTTTGAGAGGATACAAACTTTGAGAACAGGCCAGTAGTAGGCTAGGCTGTCGATGAAGCGAGAAAACCTCCAATCCCTGCAAAAGTTCTGACAGACACTGTGGAAATCTGTACAGTTAAAGTGTCAGGTACCCCACAAGACTTACCTCTGCTTGTGAAGCGATTCCGCAGAGACGACAAGAGCGCCCGCCCCTGTACCCACCTGACCCTCGTGGACAGTAGGACCCAGCAGGGATGAGATGGATGCAGGGAAGGGAGCCAGAAAGAAGGTAGTGGGTTGGTGTGTAGGGTATCTCGGAATCAACTGGAAAACAGGAAAGACCCAGTTCAGTAAAGGACCCCAACTCCCACTCTTTATAAAACCCATAATACACACACAGAATACCCTTGTCCCCAATTCTGGAGACTCACCAGTGCTCTGCAGACCACGGGATGCAGTATTACGTGTAGCTCAGTTGAAGTAGTATCCAGGCGAGGTGCTGCTATGCAAGCTCCTCAGCAAACCAAAGGAAAGTGCTCCTGCGCGTAATGTATAACCAAAAATGCACGACTACAACAGTGGCACCCCTGGAAGGCAAATGTCCTGATGAACGCTGCTCCAACCCTGTGGAACTCTATTCAGCGCGCATGCGCGATGGGACACTGCACTATATTGTGATAACTCCAAAGTAAGGCACTCCTGTGTTTGACACCCGGTATCCCTTGTGCGTGCCTGCGTGGCAAGGGTACCGTAACCGGAAGTCAAAGCTGCCCTGGAATCGCGCTCCAGCGCTCAGAAACCAAGTAGAAACTAACAAGCGCACATGCGCTGTGTAACTCAAGAGAACGCCCAAGCGCTCCTGCGCGGTTGAACCAAAATAACCATAAAGCGCTCCTGCGCGGTTGAACCAAAATAACCATAAAGCGCTCCTGCAGAGAGTGTTTCCGCTCGCGTCCGACGCTTCTCGGCTCCAGGACAATCCTCACGACTCGGGGAACTTCTAAAGGAATTCGAAGCACAGAACCGGCGGGAAACGCGATGTTTATGCGTTTCCCCAGGAAGTGCTTCCATGACCTTTCGTCCTCAGTCAAAAGACTAGACCGGGACTCAACCTCCACCCGGAAGTGAGTCTCCCGGTCGTTTCTGTGTGTGTGTTAGCGGGGGCACCGGCAAGCGCCGTGAACACGACATAAAGAAATTTCTAGTTTAATAGCTTTTGCCTTGGATTGGGCTTAATGAAGGGTTGTCCTCCCTGAATTTATTAGGAAGCCTAAAACTCCATTTGTTTGGAAGGAATTAAAATTGACTTTACTTTGTTGATAATGAAACCCTAATCCGGTAAAAGAGAGCATGTTAATCTAGCTTTGGGAGTGTAAGGACTGGAGATTTTGACCCATAAAAAGGATGTCCTCTAGACAAATAATCAATCAGATACTTTGAGATCTACATTGAGCTACCTCCAGTTCAAGACCTTTGTGAAGCACCAAGGTGCTGAAGACAGACTGAACAGAAGGGAGGAAAACTGATAAGTTCTTCTCTTCTATTAACCCCTTCGCTGCTTGGCCAGATTTTAGGGAATGACAGACTTTTGTCAGAAAACCAACATTTTTTAAACAGTTTTGGCATTTTTTGCTATTTTTTGTGCTTTCAACCTCCTTCCAGTTAATGGTAGAAATGGGTGTGAAAGCAATAATGGATCCTGGAAAAGCTATACATTCTTGAAAAGTAGACAAAATTCTGAATTCAGCGCGGGATCATTTGTGTAGATCTATCAAGGTTTCTTTATAGAAACTAACAGTTAAATCTAGGAAAAATTAAAAATCAGTTGAAAAAAACAGCCTTTTGTGTCGACGTTTTCACCTGTAACTTCTTCTAATTATGACATCTTTGTGAAAGCAATATACCGTTACATCCGCTGGACCTTCTTGGTTGTGGGGATATATAGGACTTGTAGGTTCACCAATAACCCAACGAACCCAGAGTCAAAAACTGAGCAGCAATTTGCAAAGGTTTTTTATTATGTTCCGGGTATATAGAAATTATTATGGGAAAATGTATACATGGAAAAATCAGTATGAAAGACACCTATGTATTTCTGAAATGGGAACAAATTATAGAGTTTAGAAACAGTACATATTTGCACATTTTCGAAATTGGGAATACTCATACTAGCATGAGAATTATCAGTCATTTTTCAAAATGACTTTTTTTTTACACAATGTCTTTCATTTGGAAGGCGGAAATGCATAAAAAATCAATAGGTAATAACAGTTGCTTTACAAATCTGAATTACCCTAAGTCTCCCGATAAAAATGGTCCCTCACTTGTGTGGGTAGGCATAGTGCCGATGACAGGAAATGGCTCAAAACCCAACGTGAACACACCACATTTTCACAATGAAAATTTACCCTTTTTTTGCGAAGTGTCTAGCTGTAGTTTTTGAACCCTAGCTCTGCCGGCACCTAGGGAAACCTACCAAACCTATACATTTTTGAAAACTAGACACCCTGGGGAATCTAGGATGTGGTGACTTGACTACTGCCTCCCACCTGGTTCTGTTACCCACAATCCCTTGCAAACCTAAAAAATTATGAAAAAAACACATTTTCCCCACCTTTCTGTGGTGGAAAGTTCTGGAATCTGCGTGGATCCACTAATTTCCACCCATTCCACGTTCCTCAAAGTCTTCAGAGAAAAATGGTACCTCACTTGTGTGGGTCGGCCTAGTGCCCACGACAGGAAACGGTGCAAAACGCAACGTGGTCACACCTCAATTTCGCAGGGAAACATGACCCTTTTTTGGCAAAGTGCCTAGCTGAAGTTTTTTAACCTTAGCTCTGCCGGCACCTAGGGAAACCTAGCAAGCCTATACATTTTTTTAAACTAGACACCCAGTGGAATCCAGGATGGGGAGACTTGACTGCCTCCCACCAGGTTTTGTTACCCAGAATCCCTTGCAAACCTAAGAAATTGTAAAAAAAAAACACATTTTCCCCACATTTCTGTGGTGGAAAGTTCTGGAATCTGCGTGGAGCCACAATTTTCCACCCACCCCACGTTCCCCAAAGTCTTCCGAGAAAAATGGTACCTCACTTGTGTGGGTCAGCCTAGTGCATGCAACAGGAAATGGCACAAAAGGCAACGTGGTCACACCTCAATTTCGCAGTGAAAAATGACCCTTTTTTGGCAAAGTGCCTAGCTGTAGTTTTTTAACCCTAGCTCTGCCGGCAACTTGGGAAACCTAGAAAACCTATACATTTTTGAAAACTAGACACCCAGAGTAATCCAGGATGGGGTGACTTGACTGCCTCCCACCAGGGTCTGTTACCCAGAATCCCTTGCAAACCTAAACAACTGTAAAAAAAAAAAACATTTTCCCCACATTTCTGTGGTGGAAAGTTCTGGAATCTGCGTGGATCCACAAATTTCCACCCACCCCGCGTTCCCCAAAGTCTTAGAGAAAAATGTTACCTCACTTGTGTGGGTCGGACTAGTGCCCACGACAGGAAACGGCGCAAAACGCAATGTGACGTGGTCACACCTCAATTTCGCAGTGAAAAATGACCCTTTTTTGGCAAAGTGCCTAGCTGTAGTTTTTAAACCCTATCTCTGCCAGCACCTTGGGAAACCTAGCAAACCTATACATTTCTGAAAACTAGACACCCAGGGGAATCCGGGATGGGGTGACTTGACTGCCTCCCACCAGGTTCTGTTACCCAGAATCCCTTGCAAACCTAAAAAATTGTCCCAAAAAAACATTTTCCCCAAATTTCTGTGGTGGAAAGTTCTGGAATCTGCGTGGATCCACAAATTTCCACCCAGCCCGCATTGCCCAAAGTCTTACGAGAAAAATGGTACCTCACTTGTGCGGGTCGGCCTAGTGCCCGCGACAGGAAACGGCACAAAACGCAACATGGTCACACCTCAATTTCGCAGTGAAAAATGACCCTTTTTTGGCAAAGTGCCTAGCTGTAGTTTTTGAACCCTAGCTCTGCCGGCACCTTGGGAAACCTAGCAAACCTATACATTTTTGAAAACTAGACACCCAGGGGAATCCAGGATGCGGTGACTTGACTGCCTCCCACCAGGGTCTGTTACCCAGAATCCCTTGCAAACCTAAACATTTGTAAAAAAAACACATTTTCCCCACATTTCTGTGGTGGAAAGTTCTGGAATCTGCGTGGATCCACAAATTTCCACCCACCCCACGTTCCCCAAAGTCTTACAAGAAAGATGGTACATCACTTGTGTGGGTCGGCCTAGTACCCGCGACAGGAAACGGTGCAAAACGCAACGTGGTCACACCTCAATATCGCAGTGAAAAATGACCCTTTTTTGGCAAAGTGCCTAGCTGTCGTTTTCTAACCCTAGCTCTGCCGGCACCTAGGGAAACCTAGCAAACCTATACATTTTTGGAAACTAGACACCCAGGGGAATCCAAGATCGGGTGACTTGACTGCCTCCCACCAGGTTCTGTTACCCAGAATCCCTTGCAAACCTAAAAAATTGTCAAAAAAAACACATTTTCCCCACATTTCTGTGGTGGAAAGTTCTGGAATCTGCGAGGATCCACAAATTTCCACCCACCCCGCGTTCCCCATAGTCTTACAAGAAAAATGGTACCTCACCTGTGTGGGTTGGCCTAGTGTCCGCGACAGGAAACGGCGCAAATCGCAATGTGGTCACATCTCAATTTCCCAGTAAAAAATGACCCTTTTTTGGCAAAGTGCCTAGCTGTAGTTTGTGAACCATAGCTCTGCCGGCACCTAGGGAAACCTACCAAACCCACACATATCTAAAAACTAGACTAGGCTTCCATGGAGGCATGGCTTGCGTGGATCCCCCAACGTTTCCTTACCCAGAATCCTCGCAAGCCCCAATTTGAACTGAAAAAATCACTTTTTTCACACATTTTTGTGTGGGAAAGTTGTGGTATCACCGGGCTCACACAAATTTCCCACCACCCAGCGTTCCCCCAGGTCTCCCGATAAAAATGGTGCCTCACTTGTGTGGGAGGCCCAAGTACCCGCGACAGGCAAGGGCCCAAAACGTAGTGAGGCGACATCAAAATTGCCTATCTCAAAACCACCTGGCTGATGCCCCCATCTGCCCCCCAGGGGAGGCAGAAAGTCCACTAGAAGCCAGGGAGTTTTTGGGGCAAATTTTAATTAGGGTGGGGGCTGCCCAAAACGGGCATGCCAATGCCTCCACCCTAATTAAAATTTGCCCCAAAAAATCCATGGCGTCTAGTGGGTGTTTTGCCCCCAAGGGGGGCAGATTGGGGGCTGCTTCCCCATCTGCCCCCGAGGGGGGCAGAAAGGCTGTAATTTTTGCGGGGGTGGGGGCATGGGCATGCCCATTATGGGACCCCCCACCCTAATACAAATTTGCCCCCCAAAAAACCCTGGCATCTAGTGGGCTTTTTGCCCCCCCCGGCGGGGCATATTGGCAGCTAAAGACCCCATCTGCCCCCCAGGGGGGGCAGAAAGTCCATTAGATGCCAGGGAGTTTTTTTGGCAAATTTTTATTAGGGTGGGGGCTGCCAAAAATGGGCATGCCAATGTCCCCACCCTAATTAAAATTTGCCCAAAAAGTCCCTGGCGTCTAGTGGGCTTTTTGCTCCTCCGGGGGGGGCAGAAAGGCTGTTATTTTTGCAGGCGGGGGTGGGGGCATGGGAATGCCCATTTTGGAAACCCCCACCCTAATTCATATTTGCCCCCAAAAAATCCCTGGCGTCTAGTGGGCTTTTTACCACCCCGGCAGGGCAGATTGGGGGCTAATGCCCCCATCTGCCCCCCAGGGGGGGCAGAAAGTCCACTAGACACCAAGGAGTTTTTGGGCAAATTTTAATTAGGGTGGGGGCTGCCCAAAACGGGCATGCCAATGCCCCCATCCTAATTAAAAATAGCCCAAAAAATCCCTGGCGTCTAGTGGGCGTTTTGCCCCTCCGGGGGGCAGATTGGGGGCTACTGCCCCATCTTCCCCTCAGGGGGGGCAGGAAGGCTGTTTTTGCGGGTGGGGTGGGGGCATGGTCATGCCCGTTTTGGAAGCCCCCACCCTAATTCAAATTTGCCCCCAAAAAGTCCCTGGCGTCTATTGGGCTTTTTGCCCCCCCTGCGGGACAAATTGGGGGCTAATGCCCCCATCTGCCCCCCAGGGGGGCAGAAAGTCCACTAGACGCCAAGCAGCTTTTGGGCAAATTTTAATTAGGGTGGGGGCTGCCCAAAACTGCCATGCCAATGCCCCCACAATAATTAAAATTGGCAAAAAAAATCCCTGCATCTAGGGGGGGGACAGGAAGGCTGTTATGTTTGTGGGCGGGGGTGGGGGCGTGGGCATGCCCGTTTTGGGAGCCCCCACCCTAATTCAAATTTGCCCCCAATAAAATCCCTGGTGTCTTGTGGGATTTTTGAAGCTCTTCCCCAGCTCTTCCCCAGCTCCCAAGGTCAAAGGAATTAATTAGAAATCCCTCTGCTGGATGTGAGGGGCAAGATGGCCGCTGGTGGTTTGCAGTGAGAAGTCGCATCTCACTCCTCCTCCTGATTACAGAAGGAAAATGGTATAAATTCCTCCCAATACAACACGGTAATGAGAGTTGGCGTCTGGCTACGAGGAATTGCTCTTAAGAATATTTTGGCTGTCTTGAAAAATTATGCTTTGGGCGGATTACCCTGGAAGATAACTCGATTGATTCAAGGGAAAGCTGCAAGGTATACTATACCGCCAGTCATTGAGTGCTATAAGATGCCTCCTCGTATTGTCAAAGGGTCTGATGCGAGCAAAGACAGCATGATGAAAGAGCAGCCTACCCGGGACAAAACCGATCCAAAATCAGCAACTGGGGCAGCGCCGCAAGCTAACGGTACACTTACTGTAAGGGAACCACCGGGGAAAAAGACAGGAGAGCCGCAAGGCAATGGCGAGCTGCAAGGGAATACCTATGGGTCGACTGCTTCTAGCGATCCTCGCGACCTGAGGAATCTGCGATCTGCCAAAGCGGCGAAAAAGGAATCGCTACTGAGGCAACCCTCGGTAACAGAGAGTTTCCCGCTAAAATGTACGGGGCGCCTGGATTGGGGGAACGCCAGTAAGCGGGATAAACGGAGCGGTGCTGAACCGCATAATCCCCGAGAGGACATAGAGGTATCCAGGCAACCAGATCAGGCGTCCGGGTTGGAGCCCGTGCTGGAGTCGACATGCGCGGTTGTGGGCGGCTGCCGAGGAGCAGGAGCAGGCAGAGGGTGAATCCTCGGGAGAAACAAAGGAAAAGCTTGCCTCAGATTTTGATTGTAGCTTGAGAATTGAAGCAGGGGTGAAAGTTCTATCTATGGAAAATAATGCTAATATGAGCCAACACCCAGAGGCCATGGAGATCTCTATACCTCAAACACTTGGTGAGTTGGGGGACCTACAAAACATAAGACAGGAAGCAAGCAATGAACTCGAGGTCTCTATAAATCAACAGCTGTTGGCTGAAGATAATACAGCAGACTTACTGAATAGGGGGCCAGTTGGGGGGGCTGTCTCGCCGGACTATTTTTTTTCAGTAAATGAGGACTCAGAGCCAATAACCCCAAGTGATGATAGTTTGGATGAATCCTCTGCCTCAGGAAGCAGCTCGGTGCCCCAAAAGTGTACTTTAAAGAAACGTAGATCACGAAAGAAGCCGAATTCATTAGGAAGTCCACCTGACCCTACTAAAAAGTTATCATGGGATTATTCTGCTACCTCACAGACATACCATGATGCCGCCAACATGGCGTTACCTGGGGGGGAGGGACCACCTCAATCAAACCCCCAAGCAACTTCTTTGGACTTACTATTTAGCCCTCTTAAATCTATGAAAAGTGAGGCAAGGGCTGAAGCTCGGAGGTCAAGACAGGGGCTGAACAAATTTCATAATTCATTAAGGAAGATGAATAAGTTGTATGAGGAGGTTGCTGAAAGAGTCACACAGGTGGAAGAGAGAACAGGGAGGCTGGAAGATGATTTGAGTGATATACGGAGCTTTAAGCAAGAGCAAAGTAAAGTTTCCGAGGATATGCAGTGGAAGTTGGAAGATTATGAAAATCGGCAGCGCCGTAATAATATAAGACTCTTGGGGGTGGAGGAAGGGATTGAAGGGCAAGATGTCAGGATGTTTGTGGTGAACATGCTAAAGGGTGCATTCCCAGAGCTATCTGCCTGGCACTGGGAAACCGAAATTCAGAGAGCTCATCGATTCCCTCTAGTGGCTAGGAGAGAGCAGAATCCACGACAAGACACTAGACCTAGAGCTATTCTTTTGTTTGTAGGTAATTTATTGCTGAGACAACAGATATTGGAGAAAGCAAAGCCAGAATCCAAACGTACATTCAATGGTGTGTTTTTTTTCGCTAGGCCTGACTTCTGTCATGTTACTGTAGAGTGAAGGTGGAGGCTGAGACAGCTGATTGCACAAATACAGGCCTTAGGGTCAGAAGCTTATCTACTCTACCCCGCCAAACTAAAGATAGTTACAAAAGGCCAGGTGAAAATGCTATTCTCCGAAATAAATGTGAAAGAGTATATGGTAGATGTGCTGGGCTACAAGGAGAGGGGAGGTCATTAAAAAAAAAAAAAAAAAAAAAGGAATCTAGTTAGATTGGGAGGACAAGGTTACTGACACCGGGACACTGGGAGGAGGAGGCGACAACTGCTTTCTCAAGCGATCACACATAGGTCATGATTGACCTGTTTGCCTGTAGGGGGGGTAGGGAGGAGGAGGGAGGGGGGTAGGAAGAGGGGGATCACACAGAAAATACAGCATATTTGGCATTTTCAGCACAGCACAGGTTGGTTTTTGTTGGTTTTGAGTATTACATTAGTGGTTAATATAAGATCAATGCACGGGGTTTTCTAATGACATGCAAATTAGCCTCAATTAACATTTGTGGCCTTAACGATGTTCACAAATGATTACGAGTATCGGCTCTACTGAAAACAATGAATCTGGACTTAATCTGTCTCCAGGAGACACATATAGAGGGTGGTAGGGGGTTTTTGCTGGAGCAGCTGGGATTTTCTCTATTGGCTAATACAAAACAGGGGTCTAAAACTAGGGGGGTTGCGGTGTTGGGTAAAAATAGGGATATAGTAGTAAGCAGGAAGAGAGAAGATCAATGGGGTAGATGGGTGATATTGGAAATTATATTTAGGGGGGAGAGGTTCACGTTGGTTTCAGTCTACGGCTCCACTGAGGATGATCCTGAAATGTTTCAGTTTTTAGATGCAGAGTTAGCTTTGTGGCCTGAACAGATTATTTTCTGTGGCGATTTTAATATCCATTGTCCAGCTGGGGTATCTTTAACTGCAGGGAGGGGTTATGCCGGTAGGAAAAGAAAAACATTCAGGGCATTAAAGGACTTGGCAAATCATAATTCATTGATAGACATTTGGGCCACTGTTTATCCCCTCAAGGACGGAAGTACATTCTTCTCAGCACCACATAGGGTTTTGGTCAGATTAGACTACTTTTGGATATCTAATTCCCTGGTCAGTAGATCTCAAATAGAAAAGCACCGTCGGATTGTATCTGACTATAGCCCCCTGACTCTAACTGCCAAAATGGGTCAGCGGCGGTTAATGGGTACCTTTTGGACGTATGAAAGAGCCCTGTTATAGGAGGAGGCATATATTAAACACATGAAATCTTGGATCAGGAATTTTTGGGAAATAAACAGGGGGACTGCAGATTCTGGAATGGAGTGGGACACTTTTTAAGGCAGGTATACGAGGAGAAACGTTGAGTTATTCGTTATATAAACAGAAAAGGGAAAAAGCAAGATTTAATGAAGTAGTTATAGAGCTAGCTAAAGCAGAGGAAGACTTATACTTAGCAGTACAGCTTCAACAGTCTGTGGAACAATTGGGCTTAAAGATAGTTAGTCTTAAAGCAAAGGCAGTAGAGAGCATTGCCAGTAAGGCTGCTGCCAGATATCTAACAAAGAGAGAGGAGGCCTATGAGTTGAGCGAGAGAGTGGGGCATATATTGGCTATTCGCTCCAGACAAAAAGTTTCGTCAGCAGAGATTAAAAAGATCATGGATGTTCAGAGTAATGTGGTCACAGAACCTGTTGCGGTAAGGGAAGTGTTTAGGCAGTTTTATGAGGCCCTGTATGGCTTAGACAAGGATCTAGATTCAGGGGACATTCCAGACTATGTTAATAATATCAGGCCAACACTTCTTCCTGAGGAAGACAGGGGTCTGCTAGATGCATCGATTAAGCTGGAAGAAGTGATGGTAGCACTGGATAGCCTTCCTGCTGGCAAAGCCACGGGTCCAGATATGATCCCAGTAGAATTCTATAAAGTTTTTAAAGAGGTATTAGACGCTGAGCTCTTCCGCACTCTGCTACAGGCACAAAGAGGGGAATCTATTCCTAACTCGTGGGGAGGGGCCGATATTGTTGTCATTTTGAAAAAAGGTAAAAGTCCACTGGCACCATCTTCATATAGGCCCATTACCCTAATGAATGCAGACGTTAAAGTCTATTCTAAAATACTCGCGAAGAGATTGGCCGATGTAATTGAGACTCTGGTTAGTCCTATACAACATGGTTTTATACCTGGCAAGGGCACGACACAACACATTAGACAGATATTTACACTCTTCGATGCCGTAGAGGTCCCAGGAGATCCTATGGCGGTATTGTTACTGGACGCCAAAAAAGCGTTCAATAGGGTCTCCTGGGAATTCTTATGGTCAGTATTGAGATGGTATGGATTCGGCGAGAAATACATCAGAGCTATTCAGACTTTATATAACAAGCCATCAGCTAGAATTAGGGTTAATAAAGGACACTCAGCCGCAGTGCAAATAGAAAGAGGGACTAGACAGGGGTGTCCGTCTTTCCCCCTCTTGTTTGCGCTTTATATGGATCCATTTTTGCGTAGATTAGAAACTAATGTTAACATTCCACCAATAATAATTAATTATATGGAAATTAAGACGCAGGCATATGCGGACCACGTGGCAATTATTACATCTAACCCAACTCTTGCTATTAGTGCAATAGAATTGGAAGCACAACATTTTGGTCAGGTGGCAGGCTACAGTCTTAATAAGACAAAAACACAGATTGTAAGGAACTCACATGTGTCATGTGATGATAACAGAGTAGTTAATTGGGCAATATACCTGGGAATCGGAATATCAGCAGACCTTGAGAGAGTGGTTGAGCAGAACATGACCCCCTAATGGCAAAAGTAAAATTAAATTTAGACAGAATGAATAACCTCCATCTCTCTTTAGTGGGCTGCACGAATGTCATCAAAATGGTAATTTTGCCCAAATTTCTCTATTTATTTAGAGCAATACCATTATTTTTTGGGGCAAAATGGTTTCAGGCGTTGGAGCTGATGCTAAATAGATTTATTTGGGCACATGGAAAGACTAGGAGGGCGTATAGATTTATTACCCTTCCAAGGGAAAGAGGGGGGTGGGGGGCCCCTGACTTTAGTCTATATTATTTGGCCAAAGCACTGCAATATATGCAGGGTTTGATTGGTGGAGGGGCACATCCTAGAATTTCTAGAATGTCCACGGCGGTGTATGCAATAGTTTTGGGGGTGGACGCCGAGAATTGTTTTTTAAATTGTACGTATTTCTCCTACTTCAAAAGAACAAGGTTAAAGACAGTTATCGCCGCTGGTAATATCTGGATGACCTTCCTGAAAAAATCTGGGTTGGGTAGGTATAACAGGTACACCCGAATGTTTAAGAATAAATCCTTACCAGGGGAGATTTTTGCAGATTCGGTCTTTGCAACTTGGGAACATAAGGGGATTAGGAGGATAGGGGATATTATTGATCCAGAAGGGATTGTGCCGTTTGCTGACTGAATAACTAAACATCAAATAGACAGTAGGGGCTTTTTCAAATATCTGCAGGTTAGAAGTTTTTTAAATACTAAGCGAGGAGGGACCATAGGGTTTAATAATAATGAAATTCTAGATAAGATTGAGAAGGGGGAAGATTGCAAGATACGCTTTCTATGCAAGTTTATTAGCTGAAAAAACAGATGATCTTGCTAAATATAGCGATAAATGGGCTATGAAATTGGGTATTGAGAATGTCGGTTTTCAGGAATCGTTGGATTTGGGACGTATAGTGCTTTGTTCAGCACCGTTACAATCACAGCATTATAAAACTCTATATTGCTTGTATCATACACCGACTAGAATAGCACAATGGGGTGGTACTTTAGGGATTCATTGTCCACGTTGTAATCAATTACAGGCAGATTTAGTCCACATTTTCGCTACCTGCCCCCAACTCTCTACGCTGATTAAGGAGGTGGAGGGATTCATGGGAATGTACCTCGGGATCCAAATTACAATTACACCTACTGTGATCTTACTGGGAATAATTTTAGATAGGGATGCTATCAATCGAGACTTTATTTTTGTAGCTATGGCAGTATTTCGACTTGTCATAGCAAGAGCATGGTTGGATAAAACACCTCCCATAAGGAATCAATGGCTGTCCAATCTTTTGGCAGCCTATAATTTAGAAAAAGGGATCTATGAGCGTAAAGGTAGAAAGGGGAGGCAGCTGGGTTTGAGAATCTGGGATCCAATACAGAGATGGAAAGAGCAAATGGAGTAAAAATGTAGCCATGTTGTTTACATTACCGTATTTGAAAGAAAGATTAATGAATTATCATACAAGTTATTTTCTATTATAATTGATGGATAGGGTTTCTGTTTTGTTTCCTTGTTTTTCTGTATAGTCACTAATGGATGTATTCTATGCTGTGCTGTATTGTAATATATGGTATATGAAGGTTTTTAATAAAAATAATTTTTAAAAAAAAGAAATCCCTCTACTGTCTGAGCACAGGGGCACCGATGCTCATGACGGAACCATTCCGTCATGAGCATCGAAGGGGTTAAAATTGGGGTTAAAATTCTGAAACTTGAATATATTGAATGGTTTGATACACATCATGTGAATCTAAGCAGACCATCCAGTCTTTCTGTAATAAGGAATCTCGAAGATGAATAATAGTTTCCATCTTTAAATGGTGATACCCAACACATTGAAAGCCTTTAAATTTATCACAGGTCTAATTTTTTTGTTTTTCTTATGAACAAGAAAGAGAGAGCTCAGAAAGCCTGTAAGATGCAAAACGCTCTTCTGGATTGCTTGTTTGTCTAAGCTATTTTAATTTTCTTCAGTCACCAGGGCCTCCATTGTGGTTGAAAATTTCATTTGAACAGGAGGATGAATATGAAAAGGAATTGCATAAAGTTCTATGAATAACCCTTGACATTGTCCAATACCTAAGGATCTATCGTTATGGAATGCCATTGTTGAGGAAACATTTTAATTCCCCCTACAACGTGAAGGCCAGAAGATTGACTTACCTGTTGGGTTTCTACCTCTGTGAGCTCTTGTACCACGGCAGCAGAAGCATCTCTCTCTCTGGGAAGAGAACAGTGGACAAAAATCTTGGTAGGCGTAATTGGAGGAGCCTCTGAAATTTTTGTACTTGTAGGTACGGTCAGCAAAGTGGTTCTGCCTCTGCCTGCCGTGGCAAATACTCGTTGTCCGAAAGCCTTTTGTAGGGATTGTTTGGCTTTGTCCAAAACAGCAAAAGTGGTATCATACTTTATTATTCTCTTAGAAAAGAATCACCAAGTAATAAACCTTTTGATTTAATCCCATGACTCATTGTTGCCAAGTAAGCTTACTTAGAATCTAACTTTAAAATTAGTCCTTTACTTGTCTCATGGGTAATAGCAGAATTTGCATACCCCAATGAGCAAAAAGCCCACAGAGTCCACATGGACAACTTGTTGGCATCAATTGAAATATTCTCCAATCATGTTGATTCTGCTAAATCTAAAATGCGGGCAAGAAGACCTACCATGCCCAACATTTTATCTTGACAATTTCACCACACTTTATCAACCCCTTGTCTTTGATCTTTGCCAAAGTTCGAAAAGAATTTTAACATATTTGAATCAATAGAGGGTGTTGAAGTGATATTGGATGGTAAAGATGGTCTAGGACATTTTGATATCAATTTAGCCCTGGTTTGTTTATCTAAGGGTAAATGTGAGCTATTGGAAAAGTTTTCCCCTACATGATCAGACATTCAATAGAATTATGATGATGGATCAGCTGTGGATCAAACATAGGGTGACCAGCAGAGTCTAAACAATTTTTAAACTATATGGAACAACATGGGCAGCAAAAGCTGTTATTTTCTTCCTTTTAGGACCTAGTCGTCCGACATGGAGCGGTTGTATGCTCCCATTTGTCTATGGAAGCTTGTACCGCGGCCGTAAACGAGCAATAGCACTATTGCCCATAGAGAAATGGGAGAATCTGTTCATCCCTGTACCGCATGCTTAGGGTGCCTGCAACACCGTGCATCGATTACCAGGGGGGCTTCATAGGTGCCCCCGCACCCTCCAACCAGAGGCTACAGGGTGATGGGCACTGCTAGAGGTCCCCAGTGTCACTTTTTAACAGGTTTTCCATATCGGAAAGCCAGACATGGAAAGCCTGTCAGAAACCGACATTGTAATCCCTGTGGCAGAAACGATGTCTGTAGGTATGACGGGCAGGTGTCCAAATGGCGGACAGGCTCCTTGAGCCTGTAGAAAGCCACCAAGAATGATCGTCCAGTTTCACTTTCAATCCCCTACATTGTAATGCAGCAGTCAAAACCGCAATGAGACTGGGGAAGCCTTTGACATGCGGTTGAAGGCTTACCGACTCTCATCGTATTTAGGCTCTTAATGTATAAGCTAAAACAAGTGCTTTTAGAATATATTTTCTAGTAACTTTCAGACTATTCCTAGCGCAAACATTTTTATAAGTCAATCAATCAATCAATCAAAGCATTTATATAGCGCACTACTCACCCAGAGGGTCTCAAGGCGCTAGGGGAGGGGGGTCCGCTACTGCTCGAACAGCCAGGTCTTGAGTTGCTTCCTGAAGGCGAGGTGGTCCTGGGTCAGGCGGAGGTGGGTCGGGAGGGAGTTCCACGTCCTGGCGGCGAGGAAGGAGAAGGACCGTCCCCCTGTGGTGGCTCTTCGGATGCGGGGGACGGTGGCGAGGGCGTGGCCGGTCGATCGAAGCTGGCGTTTGGGAGCGTAGAAGTTGAGGCGGCTGTTGAGGTATCCTGGGCCTTGGTTGTGTAGGGCTTTGTGTGCGTGGGTGAGGAGACGGAAGGTGATTCTCTTGGTGACCGGGATCCAGTGCAGGTCTCTCAGGTGTCCGGAGATGTGGCTGCGACGGGGGATGTCCAGGATGAGTCGTGCTGAGGCATTCTGGATCCGCTGAAGTCTTTTCTGGAGTTTGGCGGTGGTTCCGGCGTAGAGGGAGTTGCCGTAGTCCAGACGGCTGGTGACGAGGGCCTGGGTGACCGTCTTCCTGGTCCCGGTGGGGATCCACCGGAAGATCTTTCGTAGCATGCACAGGATGTTGAAGCACGACGAGGAGACGGCGTTGACTTGTCTGGTCATGGAGAGGGTGGAGTCCAGGATGAAGCCCAGGTTGCGTGCGTGGTCTGTTGGTTTCGGTGCGCTGCCTAGGGCGGGGGGCCACCAGGAGTCATCCCAGGCGGAGGGTGAGGATCCCAGGATGAGGACTTCCGTCTTGTCCGAGTTCAGTTTCATGCGGCTGTTCTTCATCCATTCGTGGAGGTTGGCTCTGGCGGTGGCGGGGTCGTTGGTGAGGGAGAGAATCAGCTGGGTGTCGTCGGCGTAGGAGATGATGTTGAGTTTGTGCTGGCGTGCGATGTCTGCGAGGGGGCTCATGTACACGTTGAAGAGGGTTGGACTGAGCGAGGAGCCTTGAGGAATGCCGCAGATGACTTCGGTGGCTTCAGATCTGAACGGGGGGAGGCGGACTCTCTGTGTCCTTCCGGCGAGGAAGGAGATGATCCACTCCAGTGCCTTCTCCTGGATTCCGACGTTGCTGAGTCGCTGCACTAGTGTACGGTGGCAGACAGTGTCGAAGGCCGCGGAGAGGTCTAGGAGGATGAGGGCCGCTGTTTCTCCGTTGTCAAGCAGAGCTCGGATGTCATCGGTGGCTGCGATCAGGGCGGTCTCGGTGCTGTGGTTGGCCCGGAAGCCAGACTGCGAGAGGTCGAGGGATCCGTTCGTCTCGAGGAAGGCGGCCAGCTGCTTGTTGACGGTCTTCTCGATGACTTTTGCAGGAAACGGGAGCAGCGAGATGGGGCGGTAGTTCTTGAGGTCGGTGGGGTCGGCTGATGGCTTCTTAGTAGAGCGCTGAGTTTGGCGTGCTTCCAGCTCTCCGGGAAGGTAGCGGTGTCGAAGGAGGTGTTGATGATGTCCCGCAGGTGGGGTGCGATGACAGCGTCGGCCTTGTTGAAGATGTGGTGAGGGCAGGGGTCGGTAGGAGATCCGGAGTGGATGGAGTTCATCGTGCGGACGGTGTCTTCGGTGCTGATCGGGGTCCAGGCGCGGAGGGTGGTGGTGGGGGGCGGTGGTTCGGTCGTGGCGTGCGTCGGTTGAGTGCTGAAGCTGTTGTGTATGTCCGCGATCTTGTTGTGGAAGTAGGAGGCGAGGGAGTTGCAGAGGTCTTGTGAAGGTGTGATGTCGTTGTTACCGGCGTTGGGGTTGGAGAGCTCTTTGACGATGTTGAAGAGTTCCTTGCTGTTGTGTGCGTTGTTGTCCAGTCGTTCCTTGAATGCGGTTTTCTTGGTGGCGTGGATCAGTTGGTGGTGTTTTCGGGTGGCGAGCTTGAGGGCAGTCATGTTGTCCGGTGTTGGGTCTCTGCGCCAGGTTCTCTCGAGGGCTCGGCAGTTCTTCTTGGAGCTCTTGAGTTCGTCGGTGAACCATGGGGCTTTCTTGCTACTGGGTCTGCTAGTCGGGGTCTTCAGAGGGGCGAGGTCGTCTGCGCAGTCGCTGATCAACTTCGTGAGGTTGGTGGCCGCTTGGCTGGGGTTCGTTGCGCTGGTGGGTGGGTTCTTGCTCAGGGCGGTCGCGACCTGGTCGGCTGTGATCTTGTTCCAGCTTCTGCGTGCAACCTGTTGCTGGTGGTGGTGGATCGTGGTCCTTCTGAAGCTGAAGTGGACTCAGCTGTGGTCCGTCCAGTGGAGTCCGGTGGCGTGGCTGAAGGCGATGTCCTTGCTGGATGAGAAGACGGGGTCGAGTGTGTGTCCGGCGTAGTGGGTGGGGGTGGTGACCAGCTGCTTGAGTCCGAGGTTGGCGAGGTTGTCCAGCAGGGTGGTGGTGTTGCGGTCGTTGTTGTTCTCCAGGTGGAAGTTGAGGTCCCCGAGGAGGATGTAGTCAGCGGAGGGGAGGGCGTGCGGGCTGATGAAGTCGGCGATGTCTTCGCTGAATTGTGTGCGTGGTCCCGGGGGTCTGTAGATGAGGGTGCCTCTGAGGGTGGTCTTGGGGTTGATGTGGACCTGGAAGCGCAGGTGCTCGGCGGGTGCGAGGGTGTCGTCGGTGTTGGTCGTGATGCGGATGGTGTTCCTGTGGATGATGGCGATGCCTCCTCCGGTGTGGTTGATGCGGTCCCTTCGGATGATCTTGTAGCCGTCTGGGATGGCGATGGCAATGTCGGGCGTTTAGGAGGCGTTCATCCAGGTTTCCGTGAGGAAGGCGACGTCTGGGGCTGTGGTGTCAAGCAGGTTCCAGAGCTCGACGGCGTGTCTGTGGACGGAGCGGGTGTTGAGCAGGATGCATTTCAGGTGGCTGCTGCTGTTGCTCGTCTTGGTCTTGGTTGGTGCTGGAGTAGTGCAGGTCCGGATGCAGGTGAACTTGCAGGAGTTGCAGCAGAAGGGTCCGTGGGTGCGTCTCGGGGTGGCTCGGTAGCATCCTGGGCTTCGGCCGGCGTTGAGTGCGTTGAGGGTGGCGGCGTCGTACGTCCGGCGGGTGGGCTGGGGTCTGCGGGGGCCAGGGGTCCTGGCGCTGGGCGCGGTCCAGGCGCGGACGGGCGTAGACGGGCTTACCTTTGGCACACCTTCGGCACTCAATCGGTGCTCCCGCTGCGCGCGTCCGCTGCGCGGTCGCTCTGGGGACGTCATAAGAAGGGAGCCGGTCGGGAGGGTCTGCGGGGAGGCGGGAGGGCGGGCCAATCGGCTGGCGGGGGGCGGGCCACGGGCTGGGGCGGCGGGAAAGTTGGAGCGGGCTTGGCGGCCCTCGGGTGGCTGGGGCTGCGGGAGGCTGGTGTGGGCTCGACGGCCCTCGGGTGGCTGGGGCTGCGGGAGCAGGCACAGGCACAGGAGCGTGGGGGTGACCAGGCCGGAAGGCGCAGTGGTCACTCCCTGGTTCTGGTCAGGCTCCCCTTAAGAAGGGAGCCGGTCGGGAGGGTCTGCGGGAGGGGTTTAGAGTGGCCTCTATACCCCTTAGTATACTATTACTTTATACAGTAATACTTTAATATGTGTCAGAGAAAAAGTAAAACTCAACTTTAAAAAAACAGTTGTGGTGGCACTGGGTGACACAAATGCTAAAGCCGGCCCCATCCTAAACCCATTGCTCATGTTCACCTCCAGGCCACAGGATTTCGGAAGAAAGTGTGCTGTCCGCTAAAGAGAAATATCCAAACTGATACAAAGTCCAAAATAAGCTCTCCAGTTATTCAATTGATCAATTTAGCTTAACCCAACCTCTACGTACTGCTTTGGTGTGTCCTCTGTCCCATGAACACTGCATAAAGTAGAAATAATAGATGATAGTAATAACATGCAAATCAGTCTTAAGACGCACTGATTATGACAATGCTCAAAGGTTAAATTCCTTTTAAATGCTGAATTCGTCTCACTGTATTTCAAAATTCTTTAACAGTAAATTCATAATCACCCATTAAAAACCATAAATTCATGTCCATCCGCACTGCCTCGTAGCATGTCCATTAAATTAAATAATTTGGGGGCATATTAACAAGCCAGGAGATAAAATAATCGCCGCTTTAGCGGCAGAAAACTGCCGCTAAAACGGCGATAATGGGCTTGTTAATATGCTCTATGGAATTCCAATTGAAACCCATGTTAGATGTGAAGGGCGTCTAACATGTGCTTCAACTGGAATTCAATAGAGCATATTATCAAGCCCATTATCGCCGTTTTAGCGGCAGTTTTCTGCCGCTAATGCGGCGATAATTTTATCGCCTGGCTTGTTAATATGCCCCTAAGTAGTTCCATGATTTTCGATATTCTTTTAACGGACAAATTCCAAAATCCCAATGCATTTCGGGTCACAAAGACCCTTCACCAGGGCCATGCTTTGCACTTGGAATATTCAGCTCCTTGGTTCTCAGCATGGAATGTGGATTCATGCAACTAGCGGGTGCGGATGCATAGAAATATGTATGGATGTCAACTGATAGTTACAACTTTTGCATTAGAGAATTTTGAAATACAGTGAGACAAATTCAGCATTGAAATGTTTAAAAGGGATTTATCCTTCGGGTATCATGGTACACAGTGCGTCTTAGCATGTTCTTGCTATCAGCTTTTCTGTCTAGCTAGAGAGAAACAAACACATTTGGGGTACCCTTTGGCTTCACCCCTTTTACTGTTGATGTTCTTATTGCCAACCCCATATCAGGTTAATCAATTCACCTGTGCTTGGATAGTGAAATTAGAGGAAAGCCTCCTACAGTGCAATGCAGCTTCCATGCAGCACTTCTTCATTGCTACCCTTTTGCTCATTTAAGTACATTCCATTCTTGCCTTTCTTCCACCGTGCATTTCATTCCATGCAGCAGTTATTTGTGTGCTCGCGTACAGTGATATGTAATCTCCATACCACTCTTCACTCCATAACCACAGCGTGCACTGTTTTTTCCTTTAACTAGAAAGCACCAGTTATTCCAGTTTACAGAATGTATCCATCTGTAGTGTATATCTTCAAATGCAAGAATATATATATTTTTTAAATCCTAGCAGTTTGCAGTCCGTGTAGACGGGATCTGTGAATGTCAGTTCTTAATATCGTATTTCTTGCCACCTACTTGATTTGTATTCAGTTAATGTAGAAACCTTGAACACCTGTCTGAGAATGCTGTCTTCAACATGTCATCCCTAGGCTCTGAATATAGACAACGGCTTCATGGAAGGCCGTAAATTGGATGCTGCTAGGAGTAAAGATACAATACAACACAGCTGCTTCATGAATGGCAATCAGAGGATGACAGATCATCTCTCCAAACATTACGTCAGTAACTTAGAGTCCTCGTGTTCTGTGTATGCCCTGCATGGCCTTTGCAGCTGCATGAGACGGTTTTCAAAAAATGTTAACGATTTGCCAGTGGTAGATAAAAAATAGCAAATTATTATGACTGTGTGGAATGATACTGCTGTTGTGAAAAATCTGCTTCAGTAATACATGGCATTGTCAGAACCCCATTCAAAGCGTCATGGGGCATGCAGGGGCTACTGGGCCAACTGTCTGAGGTCCTGGGACCCCACCTACAATGGATCCTGAGCAAGGTTAGTGAACACGACTCATAAATCAAAGTGCACTCTGCAATGTCAATAAATCAACGTCAAGTCAAATACTTGATTTTGTATGAAAAATAAGTATTTTATTTCTATTTCTATACATTCTGTTCAAAGAGATAACAATATCCGCAAGCAACAACACAATCCCCTTGAGGTCGGGGCTCTAGTGTCGTGTAGTTCCTAGGAATCCCCAGGGTCTGCATGTTTTGGATGACCTAAACTGAGGGCTTGGTGTCCAAACTGCTTCCGAACACCCCCACAGGATATGTCAGCCGTTAGATCAGCTAGCTTTACAGTGCCACTACCACACCCCTGTATTTTACAGTGATGTAGGAAGTTTCTGGCAACCACTGAACATGATAACCTTGATTCATCAGGGATCGTAGAAGAAGTACTGCACTTTTCGCTCAGTTCCTCGTGCTTGCTTATTCTCAAAAAATACACAGGATGGCGATTAGGACCAATATAGTAAACAGTAGATACATTTCTACCATAGTGCTAAGAAGATGAACATTTACAGTTCAGATAAAACAGTAGCACTTGCATCCTCCTAAAATGCGCGCCCTACGTAATTTGCCTAAATGTACCTAGCCTAGATATGTAGGTGTAGCATGTATATGTGTATGGATATATTTGTATACAGCCAAGAATCCCTTAGGGCAGAACCAGCCCCATCACCTGATGGTAGAGAGTGAAGGACCCTGTCTTTGCTCCGAGGATGACACCCCGCAAGGGATGTCAGATCTGTGTGTGTTGAAGATTCAGCATGCAGGACCCCGTGTCAGTGTGGAAGGAATACTCCTCTATATTACAGGGGGGAATAAGGGTCTTATATACTAGAGTGGTCACTTCAGGGTTTCTTTTAGAATCGATATGTCTTGAAAACAATCATAAATGTTTTGAAAACAATCATAAATGTTTTTCCAAACAAATGCGATCATGCACAGAGAGCCTGTTGGCCAAGAATGAAAAAAGTGATGACCTTTATACAGAATAATTATGCAGTGCCTAAGGACACGTTTATGTACGTCAGGTACAGTGATTATTATAGTATACTAAGAGCCTGGTGTCGAAGAGACAGGGGCAAGCTACTAGATAAAAGGTCACTTGTTCAGAACCATTATTGTCGTGTGGATGAAACAATGTATGTAAAAAGGGGACTACATGACAGGACTAGCCTAAAGGACATGATACTAGTTTTTGTCTGGCAAATTCCTGTCCCACCCTCTTGCTTCAAATGTGGTCAGGGTTATTCCCAATTCACTGGTGGCCGCATTTAGAGAATAGTCACTTATAGGCCTTACTCAAGACTTCCTCTTTGGCTTTTAGGAATTGGTCAAAAGAGTCTATGGTGCTGCAGCAACTTCAGCAGGGAGTCTCCCTGTGCCCCATAGGCCTGATTCAAGTCTTACCTGCTCCTGCAACACAAAAGCATTCAGTAGGTGCTCTGACCACTGGCACTTGCAAGCTCTTATCCTGTTTGGAGAAGTCGAGCTGCTCATGGTACACGTGACAACACCCACCAGGCGCAGGCTCTCTCTCGAGTGACACTGTCGACTTCCTTAGTGATCAGAGATGTTCCTAGCTTCTGTAGGCATGGTAAGTCTGTTTTTACCCTGGGATGGGGTTTATCTTCAGGTTCCCAACTGGATCCCAGTAATGGTGTGATTTCCTCTTTGGGATTTTTCAAAGTCCTCGAGGTCAGTCAGGGGCAGATCAGGATGCATAAGCTTAACCCAACTTTTGGTTCCTCAGGCAATGACCTGAACTTTTGGCAAAACTCAGTACCAACAGTCCTTCCTGGGCACAGCATGTATTCCTCCCATGCAATCACCCACACCACAGCAGCCCTTCTTCGCATACGGGGTCCCCGTTAAAGAATACATGAGTCTGGGTGCGCTTGTTGGCACAGTCACTTCAATTGTGCCTCCCGCTGGCTTATGAGGTCACAACAATGAGGTGGTATGGGCTTGCTGCTGCCTGCATGGCGATCAATGCATGGTTCAGCCAATGGCAGCCCTCTCCAGGCATCCTGGGGTTGACAATTCCCTCCTGTGCATGGACAACGACCAGATCAGTTCACAGCCGTCTCCTCACACCTCACACAGGGAGTCCTCACTGTAGAGCTTCCCAATAAACCTCGCTCCCTCCAAGGCTCTCCTCTTCCTCACAGGGCACACTGATCTTGGCAAGCAGGCATACACTGGTGCTCCAGGGCAGGTAGTCTTGGTTTCCCTGGGTGTAGTCCCCTCACTCAGCAAGGAGACTAGCAGGTCTTGGCCCCCAGTCCTGGTCCCATGAAAAAGTTTTGCAGAGCTTCCTCTCCTTACACAGCCTTTCTTGATGCTTGGCAGGTGACAAAGTCTGGGGTCTCAACCTCCCCTTCTTATATTCCCTATACAGAAACCAAATGTGAATTGTGGTCTGGATCTTTGAAATTTTATGTTGGGGTTTTGCTTCTTTTAAAGTGCACACTTTTCTCTCCCTTCTCCTTCTCCTTCCTCTTGAAAGGCTGTCTGTCACAGCGGGAGAGACGTAGAAGCGGATAGTCTCACAACACAGGCCACAGGAGTGACTAGATTTCACACCTGGAAACCAGCCGCAGTGATATGCGCATCAACAAGTAAATTCCAGGCTTCCAGCCCTACTCTTTATGATTCCCATATCAGTCCCATCTCCCTTCCCGAGATTTGTCCAGGCCCCTTCCTTGTGATTTTATACAAAGACCACCTGTTGGACATGGCCTTATTAGAGGAAATTACCCTCAAAATGTAGTTTTTTCCTCCTAGTCTTTAGCCACTCTCTCAGCATAACCTTAGAGATTTGGGCACCTTCCCCCGTACTGTGGCGGATAGGTGTGTGCTCCCACCTCATCTGTATTGGGCTGGGGGTGCGTACACATTGGATTTAGGTGTCTAACCTCAGTGTCCCCTATAAACAGGTCCACCACATACAGCACTGGATAGTAGACGGAGGTAGCATTGAGTGTGCTACCCCCGGATAGCTATCAACCCTATATCGGGTCTGCACTGACAAGCCTGGGGGGTGCCATGGGACCCCTGCCTAGGTTGGCATCACCCATGCCTCAGACAACTCTGAGTAGGTCGTCCCATATGATGCCGGCACAAACCCCCAGGGAAGCCCTGATCCACACCGGAGGTAGTAGGCTGAAAGCTGGGCATGTACATATGTATGTTCACTGCCTAGGTAGTCTGATACCCCCCAAATGGGGCTTCCCCTGCCTTTGAGTTCAGCTCTTCCCATGGACACTCCTGGGGGTTGCTGATTTTCTGGAGTGGCCACAGTACCCTGCACATGTCCTTACTGTCAAAGCCATGTAGAAGTGCGTGAGCTTTCCTACCTAGATTAGGAAGAGGTTCTGACACACTGTTCCAGAACATGGGCTGGAATAACAACGCAGACCGGGTGTGCGGACCGGCCCTGAGGCTGTTTCGAATACACATCTTGCCTTCTGTGGCAGGCTGGAGGTTGCACCCTGGCACCTATAGCACTTTGGATAAATGCCCGGCTGCCATTGCGGGCTGATGAGGGTATACCTGCATCCCTAGTATTCTAACCTCTGGGTCAGACCTGCCGGTGCAGGACTGGTCTGCGCGCTTGCATCCACCGTGCTAGTGGCAAGGTTCTGGATCCGTCATTGCTGGCCGAGAGTGTGCAATTGCGCCTCTAATGGGGTCAACCCATGTCCAGCTGGTCTGAGCAGGGTGGTGTGTGCGCACTTGCACCAAAGGTGCTAAGGCCTGGGTGAGCCATATGCCAGGCCTTTCCTTGCCATGCAAAAGTGTACGCGGGATTACTATCTGCGTTTGAAAGTAGCACTGATTCAATGTTCTGAAACACTAGCTGATCTATCATTGCAGACCAGTGGGTGCGCACTGGCCTCTATCATGAGTAAACTCATGAGCAGATTGCTATTGTAGGCCACTGTAAATGCAAACCCACACCAATGATGCCCGTGATTGCATGGACTGCCTGCCAATGCATTTACAAAAAATAATGGGGTGACCCGGTGTCCATCAGAACATGGGTATACGTATTATATAGATACAATGGTTCTGTCGGGGAATTTTCAATAGCTTTAGAGTGTTCACAGTATATATACATTACATGTAACACATATCCATAAATTAGGAAAAAGGGAAGGAAAATAAAACACACTCAAGCGAAATTTCAATCGGTATTTTTTTTTTTAAGTAGGAATAACGAATAAACTAGGCTACAGTGATACAATTGAAAGACTTGTGAAGAAGGAGTGACATGTAGTGGTAAATACAGATGATACACTTAGTATATGACAAATAGAGAAATTAAAAAAGATTTTTTGTGAGGATACAATTTGTGATTATGTCCATATGATTGTTCACATACGCTTCATGATCCTGTATAAGTTAATTTGTGAACTGAGACGTTGTGTAGACTCATAGTATGCGTCGACGTTTCAACCCTGTGTAAAGCACAATATTTAATAAGCGTCACGGCGGGTCTTCCTCGGGACAGTGGGGTAGGTATGTAGCCCTGCGCAGAAGGTCAAGAATCACTGCGCATGCGTTGGGCTTCTTAGTCCAGCAGAAATAGATATGATTTGACCTCAAAAGAGGGCAGAATGGGAAAGATTGAAGATAAAGGTTTTAACACTTAGCCTCTAGGGCCTGGATCATGGCCCCACTATAGAATAAGATCAGTATTCCACAGCCCCATGACTACAATTTAGGGGTGATTGGTGGTTCAAAGGGAAAACCCCCTAAACCACTCTGAACTTGAAAGACATACTACAGTATAACTACAAGTGCCATCCTTCAGTAAAGGCTGAGATACACTTGTGAGGACATGAGACCAGAGAACCCAGACTGTGTGGTGCACATTGTCAGAGGACTTTGTTGTGCAAATGGAGGATAACTGTCCGAATAGTGGCCGGCCTGTGCTGAGGAACTGTTGAAGTGTGTGCTCTCCAGGGCCAGACTATGGGACCCCTGTTCTCCTGGAGATCTCAGGGACATCAAAGATCTCCCCTGAGGGACCTACACCATCTACCTGTGACATCTGGAAAGCAGTTCCCTCTCAAGTGTACCCCTCGACTACTGAATCCCAACTGGTAGAGTGTCATGAGCGCGGTCGTGTCTGGAGACCGGATTGTCTAGTGCATAGCCCCAGAAACCTCACCCACATTTAATGTGTGTGGTTCCTGTACTGTGTGGACCTGACCCTCATAGAGGGTCTAGTGATGGAGAGCAGATTCTCCAGTCGCGGGACCTGGTGTGGCCTGTTTCATCGATCGTACTGCACATTTCTCATGCAACACAGCAACTGCATGTTCATTGCATGTGGTTTATCTGGTTTTGGCCAGTGGCTAACAGGCTTTCCCATTAGCACAGTTATCATCCAATGTCATTTCACAAATGTAAAAACCCTTAAAAAGTGGTGTTTATTTTTTAACTGGTGGTACCCAACGTTCTCTTTAGCTGCTCCCTTTTTTTACACACCCTCCTTCTGTTGTTCTCTAAGGATCCCCCGTCTATCCTGCACCAGTGTCATCCTGCCATCCTAGACTCACATTTTACAAAAAATTAATCAAAAGGGCGACTGCAAAACACCACAGGGCTGGTTGTTTCATTTTTCCAGCACACTTAACTTTTCAATTTAAATGTACTGTCCCAACATAGAAATCTGGTATGTGGCATTGGTAAAGTAAAATAATGGCTGACCACACATCACTAACTATGCATGTGCCTATATTGTGACACATACATGCATGAGCCATGATGTGCTTGTAGCCATTCTGCAAATTTTTGTTTACAGTTCCAAACATGACAGAAATGTAAAAAGGGATGTGCACTTGCCTACTACATACAAGACATTGCCAAGTTTGTTTGCAAGTGTTAATTATTGCTTGGGGATTCTGTATTAAAATCACTGTGCCTCACTCAAGATCATGCACTGTTTTCTAAGCACAACATGTGGTGCACATTCTTTAATAATACTTTTTTAGGCTTCCCTGTTTTCTGTTTCGATTTTTAGTAAATTCTGGTGGGGTTTCTTCAGTTTTTTCAATACCTTAAAAAACAGTGTTTATCAGTGGTTACACATTTTTGCGGCATTAAAAATAACAGAAACAGCGTTTGTCCTGTGTTTATGCAATTTTATTTTTATTTTAATTTTTGCTTTAATTCTGCACTAATACATTTTTACTGCATCAGAATGGACTACAAAGTCAATATCATTCTTCATTAACTCTGAAGATTGTAAAGATGCTTTCAGCATACCATCTAGCAAGTGACAAGGATCTCTTACAGGGATGCACCTCAGCTCAGGTATTGATTTTGACAGGCCATCATACAACTTTTTCATATATATAACTAAATTACTGAAAATATAAACAATATCAGTCATCATGGAACTTGGTAGGAACTTTTTTAAGCAGCATTCCAAGTGACACTGCGTTCCAGGTTTACCAAACGCCTGGTGTCATGTTTTCACCACTATCTCATAACATTAACCTTCACATGCAAACACACATCAACCTGTTAGCTAAAAATGCACGCTTTCACCTCAGCTATTTCAGGAAAATGAAACCTTTCATCGATAACCAGGACCTCAAAACCGCAGTTCAATCCTTAGTCATCTCAAGGCTGGAGTACGTATGAACCACCCTCGCGGGACTTCTCAAAATCTCAACCGCCCCATTAAAAGCCTGTCTCAACGCCGCAGCAAGACTCCTAACAGGATCCAGTAAATTTGACCACATATCGCCACACCTGAAAGCGCTCAACTGGCTTCCTTTTGAAGCTCGAATCCACCTAAAAATGGCATGCATCACTCACAAAGCGCTTCACCACAATACTCCCCATTACCTATCCCAAAAACTGACCTTATCTGGAGGAATCAGACATTCAAGGAGAGCTGATAATTTACTCCTGAAACCCTCACGCTTTGGAAAGAAAAAAACAGAGCATTCTCCGGAGCTGCACCAAGAATATGGAACTCGCTTCCTCCCTACATCAGAAAAATCTCCTCTACTCTTCTGTTAAAAAAAGAAGCAAAATCATTCCTTATGTGCAAATTACTCCCGTAAACTATCACATGGACCAATCCAGATGTACACCCTAAACTTGCCCCTGCTATCCCGCGAAAGACACCTTCGCTGCTCTCGACCCGTTGCTTAGAAATACTCTCACGTCTGCGACCTTACAAACTTTGCAAATAAGTTGATCTTATATATGCTATTCTTTTTTTGCAAATTGTTTTATTCATATTGTGCCCTCAGTGTAAAGCACTCTGATACCCTTCCCTGGGTCTGGTCCACACTATAGAAAACTCTAAAAATAAAATGACAAATTAAAAAATCTCAGATGCTTGGTGACAACATTCTTTTCACATATACCTGCCACTACATCTTGCATTGAATGGTTAAAGACTGGGGTGTTTGGCAATTCACTTACAATCAATACTGACTCACTAGAAAAGGGGGCTGATGTATCAAAGGATTTCACCCATTCTTTGTCTGTGGGTAAATGTGATGGTACATATTGGGGAAGATTCTTATGAAACCAGCCATTTTACCTATCGGTAAAATCAAATGTAGCCAAAATTTCAAATATGATTTTGATATTTCCAGATTCTCTACAGTTTATAAAATAACTAAATAAGACCTAAAACATGCTTCTAAACAATGCATCTTTATACCAAAGACCACAAAAATGAAAAAAGCAGAAGGAAGAAGAGACAATGTTTAGTGACGTCCCTAAACAACAAAACTCGAGCAGAATGTTAGCCCAGTCTTTCTTGATGCTAGCTTGTATAACAAAGTTGCATTGTATTGGCCCCTTCAGGAAGAAATAAAAATTACTCTTTCACTCATCTTTTGCTTTCTATGAATGGCACTTAGTTTGTGGTTGCAAAGGTGTTTTTTCAGGGT
The DNA here is from genome assembly GCF_964204655.1 of Triturus cristatus. NCBI lineage: Eukaryota > Metazoa > Chordata > Amphibia > Caudata > Salamandridae > Triturus > Triturus cristatus. Next base: position 385,690,125 of record NC_140589.1, on the reverse strand, counting down.
TTATATGTTTACACCAGTGATAGCTGTTTTCCTTTTGGTGGGGTTTTATCAGTTATAATAGGTTTAAACCTAAAACCAGATAGCCTATACATTTTATTAATGTTTGCTCTGGTGAAAAAATGTTTCTGTCATATGGACTGTAAGACATTCTGTTTATTCCTTTCCATATAATAGAGCAGCAAATAATGTTAAAATGTATTTGCCCTATTTTGTGGTTATCTGGTTGCGCAAGACCGGGTCAAAGTCACATGCTCAGGTCAACCTCGATGGAGCATAGGCCAGCTCCAGGGACCCAGTCAGGCCAGCTGAACAAGAGTACCATACATTTTGTTTGTGGAGTGGTGCAAAGCTCTTGCTTTGAGTTGCGCTGGCCGGTGTTCAGGAACAATGTGGAGCTTGTGATGCAATGTCCTGCACTGACAGGTATCACAAGATAAAGTCAAAGTTTGTGATGTGAGGTCCTGTATTGTTAATGAGGAAGTCACTTGGAATTGCAAAGACTTGCGTAGGGAACGCACCAATTTTAAGGTCGAGATGCATTGTGCTGGGCCGGTGCTGGCGAGGCTACTGGGGCTTGCAAGGACTTGCATCGAGATGTGCCATACTGCCTTGAGCTAGGCCAGTTGTCAGTGTTGAGATGCGTTGTGCTGGGTCAGACTTGCGGAGTCGCTGACATGATATGCAGTCCTGAGTCGAACCTGCAAGACACTGGGACATTTATCAATGTGGAGATGCATCTTGCTGGATCTCTGTCCTGCGGAGCTTTTGAGGCAATGCATGGTCATGCATCAAAGAAGCGTGGCGCATAGAAGCCTGTTGTGTTAATTGTGCTTTAGAACAGGAAGTCAGTTGACTGACCCTTTGAGATCCTGGAGTTCTAGAACATACAGGCAGGCTTGGGAAACCAGGTAGACTCACAGCAGAAGAGTCCTGGTGCAGCAACAACAGTCCTTGGGCGGTAGGAGAAACTTCCAGAAATTTCCATTCCCAGAAGCACTTGAAATTTCCTGCCTCCCTGCTCTAGCCTAAGATTGTCTGGGGTCACAATTGACTAGTGTCAAACCACTTTGTGAGAGTTTCAGGCAGAGCATTTTTAATGTGCAAGTGTAGTAGGTGACAGCAGCTCCCACTCGTTAACTCTGAGTAGCCGATCCGGCCAACACCTAGCTTTCATTTGTCTCACTGTCTGGGAGCAATACACAAAGACCAATTGCTAGTTGCACCTCGTCATGTGACCCAGGATACAGGCAGGAGATGGCAAATGGTTTGGCAGGAAACTACCAGTTTTCTAAAAGTGGCATTTTCAGAATTCTGTATGCACCAAATTTCACCGCATACCGTTGAGCAGATACATAAAAGACAGCACATTAATAAATATCACACACACATATATAAAATAATTATTATATCCACAAAACACAAATGTAGGTAAAGGAAATAGTCATGTATACTTTTGATAAAGTGCAACAGTGCTACATTTAACAGTCTGCCATTACTTATTCAAAGTGCAATTCATCGAATTTCTGTCTTGATCTTCTTTTGTTTTTTTTAAATAAACTCTTCCTAATAACTATGGGCCCGATTCACAGAATTAACTTAAGACAAAATCCTAAACTTACTACTTTTGGTATTCACAGAATGCACTTACTCCTTTTGGTATTCACAGAATGCACTTACTACTTTTGGTATTCACAGAATGGATTTCTGACTACTAACTTTACATCCGCACTCGGGCCGGAAATTCCGGCCCGGAGGCGGAGCTTCCGGCCCAGAGGCGGAGATTCCGGCCCGGAGGTGGGGATTCCGGCCGGTGGCGGAGATTTAAATCTCCACCTCTGGGCCGGAAGCTCCGCCTCTGGGCCAGAAGCTCCGCCCCCGGGCCGTAAGCTCTGCCTCCAGGCCGGAATTTCCGGCCCGAGTGCGGACGTAAAGTTAGTAGTCGGAAATCCGTTCTGTGAATACCAAAAGTAGTAAGTGCATTCTGTGAATACCAAAAGTAGTAAGTGCATTCTGTGAATACCAAAAGTAGTAAGTTTAGGATTTTGTCTTACGTAAATTCTGTGAATCGGGCCCAATACGTTCCTTACGTTAGTACGTCATATTAATAATAAATTTCATTTCATCAATATTATATGCACAAAGTGCAAATGTGCATAAAGGAGATAGTCCGGTATACTTTAAAAAAAGTGCAATCCTGCTAAATGTGACAGTATGCCATTTCTATTCAAGATGCAGTTGCCAGTATTAAAAATATTAAAATTCAACTGTGCTGGGTTTAGTTTAGCAATCAATTACTGCTAAAAAAAACAATTTTTTTAAAGTAGACCTTCCACATGTGTAAGATATTTTTCTTGATATTTTTCACCACTATATCATTATGCCTCTAGTATGAATATTTCAATGTATCCATATACTTATGTATCTATGTACTATGTTTATCATGAACTCAAAACAAATTTCAGAATAGGTTTTTCAAAAATCTTAGCCTGTTTCATTTTCAATCCCTTCCATAACTATGCAAGAGGCATTATATCTTTTGATACCAACCCTATTAGCATATGCCTCTTTGAATTTCTTAATGCGGCACATCTTATTATACCACTCCAGATAGTTTGGGACTCTATTTGTCCTCCAATTCTGCAAACTCAGAACCCCCCTTTCTCGATGCTTGATTTTGCCTCTGTCTAGACAGTCCAAAAAGTGTCACTCCTGCCTCAGGTTCAATCCTTCTGTGCAATCCCCTACTTAAGGTATCAAACAGTTGTTCCCAGAACCAAACTATCTTTGGAAAGGTAAAAAACATATGTAACCAGTCAGCCCCCACCCCTAATTGTTTACAACAAAGACAACGATCTTCCAATTCCGGAAACATTTTCTGGAAGAATTTAAGAGCATAGTTTGCCATTCAACATGCTAGAAAAGACATTCTCTTAAACTTGGCAGCTCTTAAGGCCTTTTTTCCTAATTCTGAGATCGTCTGCTACTCAGCCTCAGAAGCAGTGCGCTGCATTGCCAATGTAATCTTTTCTAAGAACCTTTTCACCAGATGGCCCTCCCCTTGACTCAGTAATAGCATATACCAATTTCCTGGGACCCTCATTTCAGTCCTAAATAGAGCAGTCATTATAGGTGAGAATTTGAGTAAACACAGTATTCTTTTAGGAAGTGTATAATCTTGAGGTAGCCAAAATAGAACAGCCTGCAGCGATCTCCACACCTGGCTTGGAGTTGCTGCCAAGTTACGTTACTCCCTCTAACCAAACAATGTCCCAGTTTTTTAAATCCATTTGTATTCCAGTACCTTATATGGCTATTTGGTATTTAAAGGCCCAGCACTTTACATTCACTTAGCTGCAAGTACCCATCCCTTGCAAATTGATTCTTTGAATAAAATGCTCAGAGTCTCCAACCATACTTCTGAAGTGTTTTATACCTTGTCTTTTTGGAGAGTTTTGTCGTCTTTATAAATATTGGCAACTGGGATCCCACCTCCTGGACCATCTTGTCAACAAAAAAAATATCCTTGAATCCCTTGGCATCAGTACATCGCACCATCGTATCTAAAAGAGAGGCTTCTTAATATGCATACATGTATGGTAATGCTAATCCCTCCTGACTAACTTCTAACTGAAGCATCGGTATTCTTGAAGCCTTTTTATTCCAAATAAAGCATCTAAAAAGTGTGTCTAATTCCCTTAGTATGCTCTATTAATTTTAATAGGAATATTAGTAAAGAAAAAATCAATAAAGGTAAAATAGTCATTTTTATCAGCGAAACAAGCCCTATTAGCTTAAGAGGAAGGAGTGTCGATCTATCCAACAAATCTTTAATCTTTTTCATCATCGTTTCATAATTTAATCTATAAAGTTCTGTATATTGACTAGTTAATATTATTCCCAAATAACACATTGGTTCATGATTAGAAAACTGCTGCTAAAGACTAGAAGGAATAATATTGCGAGGGGCATTAAATAACAGCAATTCTGTTTTACTGTGGTTAATTTTATACCCCGCAATGGCTTGGAACTGCTCAAATTCTGTCAGCATTGTTTTAATACTTTGTTCTTCTCGGCTGTGATAGAGTATTATATCGTCCTCAAATAGTTTAAGCTTGGAAATTCCGGCTATCAGTGCCTCCATATCCATGTTGACCCTTATGCTAACAGCCAATGGTTCGATAAAACAAGTAAATAATACAGGTGGCAGCCCTGGCGAGTTTCCCTGTTAATTTTGCCAACTCCTGCTAGATTCAAATTTATAAAAATCTTTGCCTGTGCACCTTGATATATTCAGCAAAGCATATTAATAAACTGTAGAGGGAAGCCAAACCCCTCTAAGCCAAAGAACAGAGCATTTCAGTTAACCAGGTTGAATGCTTTTTCCGCATCTACCATCATTATATTGCTGGTGTCTGATTAACATTCATAAAGTCAAGTGCTTGTAATAAAAAGTCTGTATTAGATGACATCAACCTGTCTGCCACAAATCCTGTCTGATCCCTATGGAGCTTCTGAGCTATTGAAGTAACATGAATAGCCCAATTTTTCATTAAAATTTATGATCAGTATTAAGTAGGCTTATGAGCCTATATGAATGTATGTCTCTTGGGTACTTTCCTTTCTTGACAAACCTAATATTTGTAGTTTTCTTAAAATATTATGAACTCTCCCCAACTTTTTTCATAAAATTAAAAAAACTCAACTAAGAAGGGAATCAGTTTTATAAAATTCTGTAGGGAAGCCATCATTGCCACAGGCCTTGCCACAAGGCATTGTGGACAGGACATGTTGGATTTCTAGCACTGTAATAGCTACAACAAATTCTTCTGATTCTATGTTTGTCAGCTGTGGGAATTGTATCGACTGAAAATAGTGACCCATGGTCGCAAGTGAGGCCATATGTTTAGTTGCATATGAGTTATTATTATGCTGTAGAATCATCGTAGCTATCATATCCTTTTCACAGACTAGAGCCCCCGTCTCTGGTTCAACTAGTTCCATAATCATTGCCCCTTCTTGCTTAACCCTGGTTGACCAAGTAAGGAACTTTCCTACCATCTGACTTTCCTCATACACCTGATGCTGATATAACCACGTACTCAGAATTTCCTCTAGAATAATGAATTCCCTCAACACCAGCTTCACTTTTGTTAATTGCCTATTTACTAAATCTTGTGTCCCCAGATGACTGTTTCTGTTCTGTAAAGCATTGTCAACTGCAGTTTGAATTACCTCTATACGTTTAACCTGTTATTTTGCTTGTGAGGCCATAAAACTGACAATCTGCCCCTGGAAAGTTGCCTTAAAGGTACCCCAGACTGAAAAAACTGATGCAGTGCCCTTGTTTATCTGACATGATTCCTCTATTAACTTTCTCTTTTTTACTATCTATTTCTGGTTAGAAAGGAGGCGACAATTCATCAGCCACCCTGGCCTCTCCCTATTTATAGTTTCAATCTCCAGATCGATACTAACCAATGAATGATCAGAGAAAGCGATGGCCCATATTTCAGAGCCAACACAGATGAGAGAATGAGAAATTTAAAAAAAAGTCAATACAAGAAGCTGATTTAAATTGCTGTAGAAAACTGGTATATTGAGAGAACTCTGGATGAGCTTTACGCCACGGGTCTACCATTTGAAACTCCTGTTTCATTATATCTATTAATTTCTTAGTATACAGCTTTAGCTGTTTCTTGGTTTTATTTGAAGTATAACGTATCTTGTGTATGATTAAAATCTCCTTTTATAATTATTGGGCCTTTCTGCTACCATAGTCACCTGACTTATTGTCAGTGAAATTGCTCTACCACCCTCGAAGTTCCACCATCAAGTGAGGCCCTCCTGAGACCTGCACTCTCGAGTGTTGCTGTTCAATGCCCTCCTCCACCCGCAGGCTATAACTGCGCCTCATCCCTGGTGGTCCAGTAGACCTCTCACTCTTTCTCTTGCTCCATTTTTCTGCTTGCTTTTTCCTTTCACCTCTTACCTTTCACCTTTGTTTTTCACCCTTTTACTGACACTCTCTTTCTATCACTTTCCATCCTCCTTTTCACTTTTAACCTGTTTTCACTCTACTCTTTATTCTGTGCACCGCTCTTCCGTTTTTTTCCTGCCGCTGCTGCCCCCGTGGCCCCTCCCCCCAGCGCAACCAGTCCAAGCCAGTTTCCCCTCCCCGCTCCCGCCTCCCAGCTGTCCAACCCTCCCTGACCCCTACTTAATGGTGGCAGCTGTTGGGACAGGCGAGCAAGACCACTGACTTATTGTCAGTGAAATTGCTCTACCACCCTCGCAGCTCCACCATCAAGTGAGGCCCTCCTGAGCCCCTGCACTCTCGAGTGTTGGTGTTCGAGGTCCTCCTCCAACGGCAGGCTATACCTGCACCTCATCCCTGGTGGTCCAGTGGACCTCTCACTCTTTCTCTCGCTCTATTTTTCTGCTTGCTTTTTCCTTTCACCTTTGTTTGTCACCCTTTTACTGTCAATCTCTTTCTATCACTTTCCATCCTCCTTTTCACTTTTACTCTGTTTTCACTCTTCTCTTTATTCTGTGCACCTCTCTCCCATTTTTTCCTTGTTGCTGCTGCCCCCAAAGCCCCTTCCACCCAGCGCAACCAGCCCAAGCCAGTTTCCCCTCCCAGCTACCCGCCACCCAGCTGTCCAGCCCTCCCTGACCCCTACTTAATTGCGGCCACTGTGAGGACAGGTGAGCAAGACCACGGACTTATTGTCAGTGAAATTGCTCTCTAACCCTCTCAGCTCCAACATCAAGTGAGGCCCTCCTGAGCCCCTGCACTCTCGAGTGTTGGTGTTCGAGGGCCTCCTCCACCCGCAGGCTATACCTGCGCCTCATCCCTGGTGGTCCAGTGGACCTCTCACTCTTTCTCACTCCATTTTTCTGCTTGCTTTTTCCTTTCACCTTCGTTTTTCACCCTTTTACTGTCACTCTCTTTCTATCACTTTCCATCCTCCTTTTCACTTTTACTCTGGTTTCACTCTACTCTTTATTCTGTGCACCTCTCTCCTGTTTTTTGCAGCCGCTGCTGCCCACGTGGCCCCTTCCCCCAGCGCAACCATCCCAAGCCAGTTTCCCCTCCCCGCTCCCGCCTCCCAGTTGTACAACGCTCCCCGACACCTACCTAATAGCGGCCACTGGCACGCCGAAGGCGTGCCAAAGGCAAGCCCATCTGTGACCGTCCGTGACCCATCCGCAACCAGCGCCAGGAACCCTGAACCTCCGGAACCACCAACGCTACAACCCAGCAGCACTCTGCGCACTCAACCCAGGGCACAACAACAACTGCAAGTGAGCATCACCAGTCAACACCCACGGACCCTTCAGCTGTCACCGCTGCCGCCACTCCTGCAGGATCACCAAGAGCATAGATCCAGCACAACCCACCCGCAACAATGCGACCACACCAAAGACTGTAATTCATCCTCCTCAACTTCCAATCCCTCCACAAACATGCCACCGAAAGCTGGAACCTCCTCGACAGCACTACCCCGGATGTCGCATCCTTTACTGAAACCTGGACCAAAACCACCTCGGGACCTGACATCGCCATCGCCATTCCCCAAGGATACAAGATCTCCCGGAAGGACCGCCCCACCCGCCCTGGGGGGGGGGGAATCGCCATTGTCCACAAATCCACCCTCCAACTGAGCACACTTTCCGATGAGCCTACAGACCTGACGGAACACCTACACTTCAAGATACAGGCCAGCCCTACAATCACTCTCCGTGGAGCCCTCATCTACCGATCCCCTGGACCCTGCAGACCATTCACAATCTCCATCACGGACAGCATCACTCCGCAGGCCAGAACGTCCATCAACTACACCTTGCTGGGAGACCTCAACTTCCACCTCGACAACCCACAAGACCCCAACACTACTTCCCTCCTGGACAACCTCCACAATAAAGGATCATGACTGAGCCCACTAACTCAGCAGGACACACCCTCGACCCCATCTTCACCATAGGAAACTCTATCACTTTCAGCCACATCACTGAACTCCCATGGACAGACCATCGCTGCATCCATTTCACTTTCAGAACACTTCCCATCCACAGAACCCAGCACCTGCTCCCATGCATAAGTTGGACTAAAATCGTCGATGACCAGCTCACCACCTCACTCAGCAACTTCACCCCAACCATAGCGGACAACGTCAACCTCAACACCGCAGCCCGAACCTTGCACAGATGGATCTCCGACTGCGCCAACACCATAGCCCCCCTCAAGACAAACAACTACACACATGCCAGGAAAGCCAGTTGGTTCACCACCGAACTCCGAGAGTCCAGACGCACATGCTGCCACCTCGAAAAGGCCTGGAGGAACTCCAAATCTACGGAAGCCCACAACAACTTCAGAGGTACCACCAACGTCCACCACCAACTCATCAGAAATACAAGAAAGAAAGCGATCAAAGACAGAATCTCCACGCACACGTAAAACAGCAAAGAACTCTTCAGCATTATCAAGGAGTTCACCCAACCCGTCAGCGAGTCTACTGACAGCCCTACTTCATATGAAATCCGTGAACAACTCAGCACCTTCTTCCACCACAAAATCAAGAACATTTACGACAATTTCGACGAAGACAGCCAACACACAGAACCCTCACCAACCATTCTGACAACCTTGAAGCCAACGAATGACAGCTGGACAGCCCTCAACACCGAAGACACACTGAAGACAATGAAGTCAATCCACTCCGGGGCCCCCACGGACCCCTGACCCCACCACAACCTAAACAGAGCCGCCGACACCATCGCCCCCATGCTTAGCCACACCATCAACAGCTCCCTTGCAAACAACTCCTTCCCCTATGACTGGACCCACGCTGAGATCAACCCCCTCCTGAAGAAACCCTCGGCAAACCCCACCGACCTCAAGAACTTCATACCCATCTCGATGCTCCTGTTCCCAACGAAAGTCATTGAGAAAGCCATCAACAGCCAACTCACCACCTTCATCGAAGGGCACAACATCCTCAACTTTTCCCAATCCGGCTTCAGAAAGACCCACAGCACGGAAACCGCCCTCCTCACTGCAACAGACGACATCCGCTCCCTCCTGGACAGAGGAAAGACAGTCGCCCCCATCCTCCTCAACCTTTCAGTGGCCTTCGACACAGTCTCTCACCGCACCCGAACACGCAGACGTTATGACGCAGGGATCAGGGACAAGGCCCTCGACTGGTTCCGCTCATTCCTCTCCGGCAGAACGCAGCGGGTCAGACTCCCTCCCTTCCTCTCGGACCCCACATCAACCACCTGTGAAGTCCCCCAAGGATCCTCCCTCAACCCCACGTTGTTCAACATCTACATGGCTCCGCATGCCCCCATCATCAGAACCCATGGACTCAACATTGTTTCATATGCAGACGACACCCAACTCATTCTCTCCCTATCCAACGGACCCAACGCAGCCAAACACAACTTTAAAGAAGGCATGGAAGCAATTGCCAAATGGATGAAGAGCAGCTCTCTGAAACTCAACACGGACAAAACAGAAGTACTCATCATGGGCCCACAGCCCGAATCCTGGAACGACACCTGGTGGCCCCCCACCCTCTGAAGCCTGCCCACCCTCATAGACCACTCACACAACCTCGGAATCATCCTGGACTCTGAACTCAAAATGGACCACCAGATCAACTCTGTTGCGTCCTCCTGCTTCCACACCCTCACTTCTTACGCAAGACCTTTGAATGGATCCCCCTCGAACACAGAAAGACTGTCACACATGCTCTCGTCACCAGTAGACTTGACTATGGCAACGCACTCCACACTGGAATCAACAAAAACCTCAAACTTCAATACATCCAGAACGCCGCCACCAGGCTAATCGTCAACCTGCCACAACACTGCCACATCACCCAGCACTTGCGCACACGCCACTGGCTCCCCATCGAGGCAAGAATCACCTTCAAGATTCTCACCCACGCTCGCAAAGCCCTCCAAAACACCGGACCAGCCTACCTGAATAGCCGACTCACATTCCACACACCCCAAAGGACCCTACGATCAGCCCAGCTCTCCCATGCCATGGTCCCTCGCACCAAGAAGTCCAGATCAGGAGACCGCTCCTTCTCCTTCCTCATGGCCAGAACCTGGAATGCCCTCTGGCTCCACCTCAGACAGACGACACCACTCCCCAACTTCACGAGGGACCTCAAAACATGGCTCTTCGATAGGCTTCCTCCTTGATTGACAGGACCCTCGCCTCCCCTCCAGCACCTTGAGACCCTTACGGGTGAATGGAATGGTCGCGCTCAACAAACCCACGATTGATTGATTGACCTCATTGATGTGCATAATTGTTTTAGGGTCGTCAATTATCGGTGCATAATAGCTCACTAAGTTAATAGTATTCCAATTTAGCCGGGCTGTAATCCAAATCCATCTACCACCCGGACCTCTTCGGACTTGTACATCCCCAAATCAAACCCTTGACCAAGATACACCACTACCCCCTCACTGCCAGCCCAGCTAAATCAAAGTATGTTTTATGATAATATTTAGGGATACAAAGCTTTTGATGTTGGTTTTAAGATGAGTCTCCTGAAGCAGTAAAATGTGTGGGGATAATGAAGTTAAACACTTGATTAACCCTCCATACTTTTGTTTCTTAGGTATACCATTAACATTTCATGATAGTATTTGAATTTTAAGATTCATCTTTAGAGCTAGAAAACCTTTCCTCTATAGCCATTATCCATTAGAAACATTTTTTTGCTGTCTCCTCAGATTCTTATTTTTTTCCTCTACATATGTTTCCCGACACCCATACTACCTCCAAAAAACTCCCTGTGCTACCAAATATCCCCCAAAACCCAAACACCCACACCACCACTTGCTACCCTCCCAACCCTGGGAGAAGGAGAATTGCCCACCCACAATACCCCTCTCCAACGTACTTTGAGTGGCACCTCCATGGACGCCTGTGCTGGGTGCCATGTTGATGCACTCATAGTGAGGACCTCAACCCCCCCCCCCCCTGACAGATCTAAATACTTGATTTTCTCTTCTACTTCTTCCTAACTAAGTAGAAATTATTTGCAGCAATTCTTGGGCTTCTTCCAGATTGGAAAAACATGTGAAACCTCCCTTTCACTAATACTCTAAGTTTGGAATGTTGTGCTATTGCTGTCTGCGTACCCTGAGCTTTGAATAAATATAAACACTTGACAAACTCTTTTCAACATCATGCAGCTGCTGCAGACATATCAGAGAAGATTTGACAGCAAGGTACTTCATGGGTAGCAAAATATTTCTTCTAGATGGCCTTGGACATAATCTGTGAAGTTCACCAGAATAGTTCTCTCCAATTTTGAGTTTGGATATGGATGGCCCGGCACTCTGTGTGATCAAGTAATTGAAAAATCATCAGAGACTTCCGGTGAAACATTATTTTTAATGTATGGCTCAACCCATTAGAACGTTTGAGTCCCTTCGCTGCCTTCTAATACATCTGCTAATCGAAGGTTGGTGCATCTCAAGTGGTTTTACAATTTGTCAATCTTATTCTTCAGTGAGGATTTCTCTTTCCTTACAAGATCCACTTGCTGCTGCATTCTATTCATCTGATCCTCGCCCTGCGAAATCCTGGACTCTGACTCCTGCATTCTTACATATTTATGAGTGAATTTAGTTCTAATGGACGTTACTGAATAGCAATTTCTTTCGAGAGGGACACCTAAACTGAGATGGGAGCATTTGACTGAAGACCGGAAAGTAGCCCAGGTTGAATACTGGAAGACCCCGGCAGTATGGTTGTAGTAGCTTTAGTTTTGAAGAACAGTGGATACTCTTTCTCCTGCCCTAAAGTTGAAGTTGCGGTCTCTTCATTTGTTGTCATTAGAAGGCAAGCTTCCATTTTCCCTTCTGCGGTAAACTCGCTTGACTGTGCCTCTTTATCGTCCTCTGCCTCTTGTTCAAGCTAGAGGAGTATGAAGGTGCGTTGTTTAAAGCAGGGTTCAGCTCCGGTCCTTCTTGCTCCTTTAGTCCCGCCTGTTGAGTGTTCAACATATCTGGCCTGTTAATCCTGGCCTCCCTTCCATGGTACAAAAATCTCTTCCTCAGAACTCAATGGGCTTGATACTGCAGCAGATCCAAGCTGTGATTTTAAACTGCTGTCTGCCTTTGTGACCGCTGATGCAGTTTTAGCTTGAACAAAAGGTGCTTTGGATTTCAGGCCGGCAGCAGAGTCCGTATTCATCATCATATTGGGAATTATTAGATGCTTTCCTATTGTATTAGGTTGGAGTATTTACTCTTTAAACGTTGGAGTAAGCTTAATTGAGGAATCCATTCAGTGACCCATTCCCAGAGCGCCTTTATTGAGACAGACCCTAGGAAGCCTGCTGTGAAACTTGGTGATCTCCTCGATGCTGGGTAGGGGTTCCATGTCCCATTCACAAAAGTCCTGAAATGAAGTGTAACATTACCCCAACTTGTGAAATGGGCTTCCCACGAAGTAGTAGACACAAAAAATCTCAAACCGAAGAGTAGGTCTCAGTTCATAAAGTTCATGGAGAACAGATGCTAAAAAAGAAAAGGAAAATTGTGCAGGAAAGTGCTCAAATATCCCTCAAAGGTTTATTGCATTTGGCTCGTGGTTCAAAATCTGAAGAAGTGCTGCGTCTTCCATCCTTGAGTTTTTAATCTTTTTCCTTTGCTTTTTTGTCCTACATGGGCATTCCATATAACTCCATGGTGGTTTGCCACAAGGAACAGCTGAGCAGCCACGAGGATCCCAATGGACCAATGATCGAGTGGCGTGCCTCCGGGTGGCCACACCTTGTAGCAGGCAGAGCCGTAACCAGACCGACGGGCGATCAGCTAGTCTGGGTCCGTATTACCCGAGTAGAAACCCAGCCACTACAGTTGGACACTGTTGGAGTGTCCCCCAGCAGCTTGAACACCAGCAGCTGCAGCGGCGGTGGTGACTTCCATGTACTAGAAGAGGAACTCCCAGTACAGAGATTGGTGGGAAATGGGGTGGTGGCCAGCTCACTCAGCTGCAGCGCATGTGGGATTACCTGCCGCCTCACCAGATAAATGATGTTAATTGAAAGCTATCACTAAATAAATGTAATAAGGTTGCTCAATGTTAGCCTTTGGGAGAGGTAAGCCTTGCAATAGTGGGAAACATATTTTAGAGTTTTTCACTACCAGGACAAGTAAAACGTATAAGTACATGTCCACATTTTTTAATGCATTTCACCCTGCCCTCTGGACTGTTCATTGCCTGGACTAGGAGCGATTATTATGCATTGAAAAGGCAGGATTTTGCCAGAATTAAATGGCAGTTTAAAACTGCACACACAGGCTGCAATGGCAGTGCTGAGGCATGTTTAAATGGCTACATGAGTGGGTGGCACAATCAGTGTTGCAGGCCCACTAGTAGCATTTAATTTACAAGCCTTAGGCACATGTAGTACCAATTTACTAGGGACTTACAAGTAAATTAAATATGTCAATTGGATGTAATCCAATTCTGCCATGTTTAGAGCAGAGAGCATGAGCACTTTGGCACTGATTAGCAGTGGTTAAGTGCACAGATACCTAAAAGCCACCAAAAGCAGGTTCAGAGAGCGGCAGCGTGGAGGCAAAAAGTTTGGGGATGACCCTACAGAGAGCGCCAAGTCCAACACAAAACACATATTGGGATAAAACAATGACTTCCTTAACCTCATATCACTACCTTAATGCAATATGTGCAGCAGGAGAGATTACAAAGGCTTTTAATGAGATGGGGATCTCTCCCATTCCTCGGGTAGATAAGCTAAGATGTGCAAAAGAAAATATAATTTGGTACTTTAATAATGATATCTCCGAAAGAATACTAGGGTTTGGCTCCACAATATGATTCAGTTCCTAAGAATATTTCTCTGTTTTCAGTTCAGACTTCAGTTGCTTTAAAACCGTTAATCTACAATGTTTCCAAATTTTCTAACAACAAAGTCCAGGCCGCAACAAAAACATATCTCGATTGCTTAAATAGGATGGTCTGGACCACAAGCAGCTTATACTCGAGATTTAAAAAAATTCTGCCTCCATTTTCAAGTATCATGAGAGTTCTGAACTTTATGGAAAATGCAGCATTCTCGTTTATACTCAGAAAGCTTGAATAGTACATCTTTTGAAGATTTGTAGCTGCCAGGAGGCTAGGAGGCTGAGTTAGGGACAAGACTAGATTACTGGGTGATGTGTTCTCTGAAGGAAAGGGGGTTCCCATAGAAGAGATAAACACATACAATTAAATGCCTGAATACTGTAAAGGAAGGAAAGAAAGAGGCAGAGAATTTGAGCAGGTTGTGATCAGAAAACCGAAACTTGCAAGGGGAAACTATATGATAACACAAGAACTACGGCAAAGGAATATGAGCGAAAAGATAGTCAAAGTATCATAAATGATATCTTGTGCACTCATTGGATTGTGATCACTCTGTGAGGTGAAAAGATCTTACAGCAACGTAAGGAGTAAATATGTCCCACAGAGTTTGGGGAGACAACCAACAGCTACTATGGAGAAAGTATGCTGGGTTGTTCTTTATGCCCGAAGTCTCAGAATCTAACTGGCACCCCTAGTAGAAATGACAATCAAAATGATAATATAAACAACACACAAGAAAACATAGAAAAGCAGTGAAGGGAACACAGAACATAGAACACAGAACCAGGAGAGGGGCTTAGGGAAATGCAGGTTTGGAATCAAGGTCAGGTTTAGGGCAGGAATACACTGCACTTAACGCAAGGAGTTAACAGGACAGATTAGGAAGAGTGTAGACAAGACTAGGAACTAAGGGGCTCATTACGATGGTGGAGGGACTGCCACCGCCAGCTGTGCGGTGGCGGGCCCTCCGCCATCTGAAAGCAGTATTCCCCCCACGGGGGAATCCTCAGGGAAGGGTGGCGGATGCAAAGACCGTCTTCCACAGTTTCACAAGGCGGTCCTTTTCCACCCGCCTTGCAGGACCAAAACAAAGGACAGAATTGTGGTGGTTCCTTGCAGGCACCGCCTTTGGGATTACAATATCCCTGTCTTTAAGCGACAGTCATCCCACCGTTAAAAGACAGGAGGAAACGGATTTGGGGGCCCATAGCAGGCCCCCCTTTGTGTTGGGGAGAGGGAGCTGTGCACTGGGGGGTACCCATGGTACCCCCCTATATTTCCCTGCACTGCGTGGCAGGCACCGCGTGGTGTCTGCCACTTAGTGCAGGGAAATGCACAGCATGACATTTTTACATTGCGTACGGTGCTGCAGCCAGCAACACCGTCCGTAATGTTAAATGCCATGGATGCGCCCGCCAATATGGCGGGCATATCGTAATTGCTGTGGCGGGACCGCTGCATGTCTGGCAGGTGGTCCCACACACCGCAATGATGGCAGGCAGACTCAGGTCCGCCCGCCCTTGTAATGAGCCCCTAAGTCTATAACAGAAACAGAGAGGCATGATAGGAAGAAATAGAAACAAAATCAAAAGCAAGTCTGTAAAAACAGCAACAAGGACACAACAAAGCATGAAAAGACTCAACAAACCACTGCATTCTGGGTTCACATGGCTGAAGTAGCTGGAGACTTGGTGGAATAGCACAGATGTAGGAACAGAGCAAACTGCAAGGAATAAGACAGGTGCAAGAAATAAGGGAACCACTAATGAAGGGAAGTCTGAATTTGGACTTGGAAAGAGGAAGACCAGCAAAACCAGGTGGTAGCAAACAGGAAACTCAAGTTCACAGTATCGATCAGAGCCAAGAAAAGGAAAGGTCCAGAATGCACGTATAAATGGGTTAGAATAATTGTACAATTGATGCTTTGCTCAAAAACAGAACTTAACTTTGTGAGCTTTCTCAACGTTGAAATTAATATGTAGGAATTCTATTTAGTACATAACAGTTCACAACAGGCAATCAAAAAGAAGAAACAAATGGAACATTCAAATTAGCTGGACTGGTACCTAAAGAATATAAAGAATAACAAAAGAATTAAACTTGTGTAAGCAACTCCGAAAACAGAAAAACAAAGAGGAAACTTTTGGGTCCGGGAGAGGGAGATCTAAACAGCTGTCTTATCAACCAAAGGCTGGCAACAAACTTTTTATTAAAGATCAAGTGATTTGGCACTGACAAGAGTCATATCACATTTAAACTGTTTTAATGAACCTCAGTGGTGGACCACCTCTTTGCCCTAGGAAAGGACCTTAACCAGTGGTGCAATGCTAAACAATGTTGCCACCCTGCACAATGTGATGAGTGGACCTGAGTCTAACTTTCTCACAGGTATTATTAGGCTTTAGGCTGAATAGGGCCTCACTGAAGGTGTGGTGACCCCTGCTGGATTGGGGGCACCCCTGTGCTTTAGGGTCTACAGGAGCCTGCATTGTTCCCTGATACTAACTTGCACACAATTCATTGCATAGAACCCAGGTGCACATCTGTCTGGGACAGTGGCTTTGAATTGCTGATTTTTTTTAAAGGCTGAATCGAACCATTCCCACCAATGCGTATGCATATAAAATTTCTGTCTCTGACCATTTCCAGAAGCTGGCAATGCTTCCGATATTGGATTGTGTATAGCCAGTGAAAGGTCTCTCTCTATACTGCAGCCCACTAACAAAGATCTCCCTAGTACGGTATCCCTCAGAAAACACTGGTTGACTCTTGGGCAAAGTTGGTGCTCTCATGACTGAGACTATGCAATCATAGTATCAATTTGTTTTCTTAGAATGTAGCATATTATTGACAAATAATCGGGATGAAAATGGAGAGCAGACACCTGTTCCACTTGTTATCTCCCAACACATGCACCTCAAGTGACCAGACAATCACATCATGGTGAAAGGGGCCCAAATCACGCACAGCTTAAAGATTGTAATCTTAAATAAAAAAAGATACTTGGGAAAGGAGAGATGGGGAGGTTCCTACTTCCACGGTCCAATCTAGGAGTGAACACAACGCCTGGAGCGTTCCTACTTGCCTCGGCTAAGTATAAACAAGCATTGGCAGTGCCAATAGGTCTCGCTGTATATTGGAGTTTAGTATATAAAAAGTATTACAGAGCAGTGAAAGTATTAAAGAGCAGTGGTAGCAAAACGGAAAACAAACCCCGACAACATCAACAGAAAAGGAAAAAAAAATGATCTACCATATTTCTTAATAACACGCAATGCTTAATATTAGTAAAATAAAATGCCTGTGTTTTTTTATATTATTTTTAAGTTTGACTGTTTGGTATAGTTGTATTAATCACACCAACAGACACAGCTTTAATTGGGCTGGGTCCTGCCGGTGCTCACCATTGTTAGCTCTAAAAAGCTGGTGCCGAAATGACTGCATATGCACTGCGATTTACTTCCAGCCACACCTTACCTGACTCGGGTATCTCTGCCCATGTCCACTGGCAAAACGGGAAACAAACCCCGACAACATGAACAGAAAAAGGAAAAAAATCATCTAAAGTATTTTTTAATAACACGCAATGCTTAATATTACTAAAATATAATGTTACGTGGTTTTTAAGTTTGACTATTTGATATAGTTGTATTAATGAGCCCAAGAGAACCAGCTTTAATTGGCCCAGGTCTTGCCAGTGCTCACCATCGTTAGCTCTTAAAAGCTGGTGCCAAAACAAGTGCATATGCTCTGCAATTTACTTCCAGCCACACCTTACAGGACTCCAGCATCTCTGCCCATGTCCGCTGGAAAAACAGAAAACAAACCCCGACAACGTCAACAGAAAAGGAAACTAAAAATGCTGTAACATATTTTTTAATAACACCAGCTATAATTGGCCCAGATCCTGCCGGTGCTCACCATAGTTAGCTCTAAAAAGCTGGAGCCGAAACAAGTGCATATGCACTGCAATTTACTTCCAGCCACACCTTACATGACTCCAGCATTTCTGCCCATGTCCGCTGGCAAAACGGAAAAAAACAACCAACAACTTCAACAGAAAAGGAAACTAAAAACGCTCTACCCTATTATTTCATTAATACCACGCAATGTTTAATATTAGTAAAATAAAATGCTCCGTGGTTTTTTAATATCATTTTTAAGTTGGACTGTTGGAATAAAAGTCATACTGCAGTTACGATCACAATGATTCATAACAGATGTATGTTAAAACATAAACAAAGGCACAGGGCTTTTCTAGGTCGGAATTGAAGTGAAATTGCAGTTAAGATAAGGATAATTGCTAACAGATGCACGCTGAAACAGAAACAAAGTCACAAAGGTTCTTTAGGCAGAATGGAAGTCAGACTGAAGTTACGATAAGGATAATTGCTAACAGATGCACGTCTCTGTAAACAGGGGCCATCACACGCTACACAGTGTGATGGCCAAACTAAATAATCACTAAGTGAAATCGCCAGAAGGAGAGAAGGGAGAGACTTTTACAACCAACACCAATACAAAGGCTACATTTTTGAATGGCACAGCCAACAGCCAATAGAAAGCAGTTAATTTTTTAATATACATTGAATACAATACAACATGTCTTGCAGACAGCGCACGCGCTGTCTAGGCTCGACCTAATCAAACAATATTTACAAGGCGATAAGAGTGTGGTAAGAACTGCCTGCATAATATGTATTGATTGCCATATACACTAATTCACAGAAATAAGCACCAAGAATGAATGCGTATAAGACACCTTCTGCAAAACTACAGTCACGGTGAAAATGATATTTCCTATGAATATGTAATCATGAAAGTTTAAAAGCTGAAACAATTTGTGCGAATAGTTAAGATGCATGCACAGCCTGTTCATAAAGGCCAAAGGTACAGGCACCCTGTATAAAATATGGGATCATGGTAATGCAGTTAAAAATGCCATTATATGTATGAAGATAGGCATTAAATGATGGAATACCTACATAAGATGAACATTTAGCTGATCATTGTTTACTCACCTTGTGTGCATTTTTCTATCATTAGAGCCAAGACTGCAAATGCATCTTCTGAACTTAACCTATTAAAGGAAGATGCACAGACATTTGCAGAAATGAACAGCTCCACTTGGCATGAGATAAATGCTCCTCTGCCAAGTATACCATGTGGAAAGGAAGATAAGGTAAGACAGTTATTACATCTCTCCTAATATTTCAATTGAAGAGGGAAGTTATTTTTCAAGCAATTATTCCAAAAAAAATACAAGGAATGTGTGGTGATGCAACATTAATTACTTTTTAGTTTGCAAGTGATTTGATTATAATTCACCCTAATATCCAATACCATGTTCATTTATCAATTAGCTTTGTGAGAAAAATAGTTCAATGCACATAGGACATGACATGACTAGGAGTACCTTGTAGAGTGCCCAGAGACTGAGCTTTGCTGGAGGTTCCTCAAAGCACACCCAACAGCAGCCATCTGCCTGGGGACACCCCAGGGCACCTCCCCATAGTGCATTTTGAGGACCATTGCGTGCAGGACTTGCCTGTTGTGTGCAGTCTGGTAGAGCACTTCTTCATTGCTTATGATTGGGCCATCCATCTTGCAGTGCCTTTCTTGTTGTACTCAATGGTCCAGCAATGTGCACACTCCAGCAGAATAGGGGTTTATAGTGTCACATTTCTTAGGTGCATGCCCTGATTTTTCCCTGGACAACTATTTCTTCAGCACGTAAACCACCGACCTATTGTTTACTCTTGACTCAGTACACCCTTCCCCAATTGGCAGTGGACAAGTTAGTAGAAAAATGCCTTTTACTCTCACCAATATATCTCAAAGTACATCCAATATTTCCATTTGCACCATTCCCAAAGATAGACCTATGAATAGGCCTGGAACAATGGAGATGTTTAGCCATGAAACCACTGGACCGTTTGAGCGGTTACCTTGTTACCAACAGTAAGGGCCGCTGGGGAACCACAGGAGGACTTGTAGTGGCTCTATGGTATTAGCCAGCATTTAAATAAAAAAACAGAAAAGTATATGTTAGAACTCCTGCAGCTTTCAGTTTTGGACCATGTTTGTTTATAGGACTGAAGTACATACTGCCTATCCTGCTTGAACGCAGAGCCGAACTAGCTGTAGCGGGCATTGGGCGTTTCCCCGATGGGACGCCAGGGTGGGGGTTGGTTTTGGGCCCCTGTGGGCCATTTTTGTTACCGGGGGCCTGCAATATCGTCCCCTGTAACAAAATCAGCTGAAACCCGCCGTAGCACACAGCTCGTTGGCAAACCCCCTCCCTCCTCCCCTTCCCAGTAACGCACAAACCTGAACAGTAAGGCAATAAAATCAAAGTGATTATGTATTGTAACTAGTAAGTGCATAATAAACCGCAATTACATCCAAAATCTAAGGGGCTCATTATGATGGCGGAAGGACTGCCACCGCCAGGGCGACGGTGGCGGTCCTTTCGCCATCATACTGAAAATTCCCACCGCCAAATTAGGATGGCGGTGGGAATCACAATGGCTCCACGGCGGACGGAAACTCCATCCGCCATGGTTCCGCAAGGTGGTCCTTTTCTGCCCGCCTTACGGAACCCAGAACCAGGGCAACATTGCGGTGGTGCAGTGCACGCACAGCCGTAGTGATTAGGGTATGCCCTTCCGCCTGTCTTTTTGGTGCGGATATCCTGCTGCAAAAAGACAGGCAGAGACTTGCTTTGGGGGCCCGTTGCCCCTCTGTGTGGGGGGCACTGGGGGGTACCCATGGTACCCCCATGCAGTTACGTGCACCAAGTGGCAGGCACCGCATGGTGCCTGCCACGTGGTGCAGGGAGATGCTGTGCATGCTCTTTTGACATTGTAGATGGTGCTGCAGCCAGCAGCACTGTCCTTAATGTTACAAGACCAGGAAGCGCCCACCAGTATGGCGGGCGCATCCTAATTGCACTGGTGGGACCACTGCAGGGCTGGCGGGCGGTCCCAACTCTGTTATGATGGCGGGCGGACTGATCTCACCCATTAGTTCTCTTGGAAGATGAGGCATATCCGCAGATATATTTTGATCATGAGTAATAGGGGAATACCGGATGCTGAGGACCTAGATTGTGGGTAGTTCTCTTGCTCTTTATAACCGAGGCAGAGTCTGTAGAACCCTCAGTGATCTGGTAGAAGCTTCAGAGATTGAGGGCAACAAGCCATGGTTTTCAAGGTGGAGCCATAATTAATATGGTAAGAAAATAGAGGATCTTTTACCGAATGCTAGAACATATGATTCTTTGAAATGTGGATATGAAAACGCCAAGTCCGAGCAGTAAAGGGGACGTGGGATGGAATGGAAGCACTAGGTTTCAGAAATTCATACCTTAGTTTTGTGAATTTGGAGCCATTTGGGTAAGAACATCATTAAACCAAAGATGTGCTTAATTATTGAAAATTGTTCAAGCAAAGTACATATTTATATGATGTGTTTTAGAATACATTTGCCACCTTTCAAACTTTAGTTGTCTCAACAGAGCATCAAAGCTGAAAATGTGCAATATCTTTAAAAAACAACTCAAGCTAGATAAATAATGAGACAGAGAAAGAAAAGGAGGTAATATATTAATGATTGTCTGCTGCTTCTTTCATGAACAAACACGTGTGATGGAAAACTGCTATAGTGGAACAGTAGGTGAGCCAAAGGTTTCATAATGACTATTGTCTTTCAGTTCAGTTCCTTGTCCACTCTTATCCATTGCTATGGCACTTCAAACTCGTCATCCTCAGAGTGCTGAAGATTAATAGTGCATCTCACTTCTCAAATTAGTAGAGTTGTCACTAATTTGATAATAGACAGAATGCCCGCCATCTTATGTAAGAAGTGCACCCTTGTTTAACTGCAAAAGGACATTAATCAGGATACAGAACCATCTAAGAAGTATGGAAATTAAAAAGCAATTGCTGGAGGCATGGGAGAACTATGAGGTACTATACCCCTATGTGTGTGGATAGCTCCTCTTGCCTATTTTCGATATCTTCAGCCCACACACACGTCGCTCGGATGCCTAGCAAATGTTTACTTAACTTATATGATTAACATCGGATTGTATCACTTTGTCCTAATATCCTAGGATATGGTATGTATCATGTAGAATGCAGCGTCCATACATCAGTAATTTATGTATGTCAGCCTATTATCTCACATGTTGCCACATTGAAGTATTGTATATTTCTTGTCCGGTGAATATAATGGTGTTTAATACACAATAGGCATATATTTCTGGAGAACACATATTCTGGCCTTTAATTTACTGCCCGGAATATGGTGTCTTTGCATCATGCACTATAGGGTGCTAGATGCGTGCTTAGAACAATTTGGCTTCTGATTGGTGACATTGGTAGCCGTCATTTATTTTAATGACCCAGCCAACTGTTTCGACATTGTCAGTTGCAGATAATATGATAAAATGAGTCATGTTGATTTCATTCTGAGCTCAGTGTGATATAAATTGTTCTACTAATGAATTGTTTCAATGGACATAAGGCCCTAATTTATTACAATATACGTGGATGTGTATATATTCACTTTGATACAATTAACACCAAAGTGGTTGTGGGGCAACATGTTTGTTATTATAACATGATTTTTCACTCTTTCTTATATCATGATGCATTCAATGATTGCTTTTCCTTCTTACACATTTTTGGTATATTGGAAGTCCAACGTGCGATCTGCGGGTTAAGAGTCTAGGAGTAAGGTCTCTCCTCTCTGTTTATGGAAGGCTCCTACGAGCGCCGATATTGCGCTGTGGGAGTAACCTTTTCTTTATGTGATTACATGCTGAAATTGCCTGTGATTAATTATTGAAGTGTATAATCAATGTAAGGCTTATACACGGACAGTAATTTATGTTTTGTGATCACAAGTACATATTGCAGAACGCAGGATTTTTTCCATCTCTATGTTTACGTATGTGGCATTTAATGGCATCGATGACGAGTGTTTGGCAACTCGAAAAAGGCCGTTCTGGCAGAAACGCGTTGTTCTTACTCCAATAAATATACCAGTGGTGCAATTGGTGTGCCGCCTTCTTCCCAATTGTGATCCGGACTCTATTGATTGATATATATAAATACATTATCTACTGGCGGGCGCCAGTAGATAGTTATAGTTAGGACCGTGTTTCCATAGGAAATCTGAAAATTCTATTTTGAATAACTTTGGCGCTGGTTGACGGATCCTCGTGAAATTTTCAAAACTAATGGGGCGCTCCGCTCAGCTCCAACCCTGGAAGTCTCGGGGTGATTCGTCAAGCGGGGGCTGAGAAAAAAGGGGGGTCCCAAAACGCATTTTCCCCATGCATTTTCCCATAGGACCTTTAGTCGAAGGTACAGCCCGAACGGCTGAACAGAATTACTTGAAATTTGGCAAAGACGTAGTCCTCAGGTCAGGTATGTGCCTTTTGCATATATGGTGTCAATCTGTTCAGTAGTTCCTGAGAAAATTGCAGTTAAAAGTACATAAATATCTATATGCGTGCCGTGCGCGAGCGTAATTCTGATTGGTGGTTACATGTCAGTCAACATTCGAATCGGTCGAAATCAGGAAGTGTTGTCCGCCATTTTGTGTGTGACAGTGAAAAAGAAAGGTGGAGAACATGAAAAGGAGGCAGGGTACAGAGTTCCTGACCCCCTAGCTTTTGTCAGGGGGTCCCTGAAGGACCCCGAAGGGTGAAAAAAACATTTTATTTTTTTTTCAAAAAATCGCGAGGTGCGCGCACCGTGCGCGCACCATCGCGAGGTGCACGCACGGCGGAAAAAAATCATAAAAAAATAGAATTAAAAATCAGATTTAAGTGTTTAGATGTTAGGTTGCTCTAAAAAGAGCCGTTGTGTTAATTGAGGAACAGAGGAACAACAAAATGAAAAAAATTATGGGGTGTCGCATGTGTGTTGCTGTATCTTGCTCTCTATTAGGGGAATGCTGGTGTCCCCATAAGAGAGAAGAGCATTGCATGCATTGCACCGTATATGCACCCTCTTGAACAGAGGGTGTATATCCAGAGGAACAGAGGCAGGTGAAGCTGCCGCCGCAGATGAAGTGCTCGGCTGAGCTTCCGATGATGTGCTCGGCTGAGCTGCTGCGGATGTGCTCGGCTGAGCTGCTGGAGGGTTGTCTCTTGCAGCTCGAGCAAAAGCCACAGGATGTACTCCTTTAACGTGCCTGATCATAGTGAAAATACTAAAAGAGTTTTTCTTTTTAGGATCTCCTCTTGATAAGACAACACCACAAATATTGCAGGTGACTTTTGGAGCATTCACCTTCTTCAGCCCCTCTGGAAATGTAAAAAATTGCCATACAAAAGAGTCTTTCTGTTTCCTCTGTCTCTGTCTCACAAGGGTCTCCTGCTCCCAGAAGAAGACTGCTGCTCTGCCATTCTCAAGTACTGGAGTACTGGAAAAGCTGCTCAGCTCCTTCTCCCAGGGAATCAGAAGAAATAATGAGGGGAGTGGGTGTGGTGTTGGAAGTTTCTGGAACTGAAACTACTATAAACCAATGAAAAGTGTTGTTTCTTAATCACATGACCTGAAACTACTATAAACCAATGAAAAGTGTTGTTTCTAAATCACATGACTTGCCGTGTGCGCACCGTGCGCACACAGAGCACGCACGCATGTGCGTACGGAGCACACACGCATGCGCGTACGGAGCACGCGCGTACGGAGCAGGCGCGTACGGAGCACATGTGCGCGTACGGAGAACTTGCACATGCGCGTACGGAGCACGCACGACGTACGCATGCGCACGTGGAGCACGTACGCATGCGCACACGGAGCGTGTACGCATGCGTGCACCGTGCGCGCACCGTGCACGCACCGTGCGCGCACAGTCAAAAACCCTTAAAAAAAAAAAAATGTAAGTGTTTATAAGTTTATAGAAGATATTAACTATGCTGTTCAACTTTATCCAAATAAAAAAAAAAAGAGTTGAGCCATTCCTTATTACAGGATAAAGTCAATCTATAACTATATACATAGGTAGCTTATTGTAAAATAAATATTTATAAAATATAATAATACATTCATAAATTAGCAATTAAAAAACCTTGCAAATTCACTTAAAAAAGCAAAGGTTTCACACATGTTATAGTTAGGAATTAGCATATAAAAAACCTTGCAAATTCACTGAAATAACCATAGGTTTCACATACGTTATAGTTAGGAATTAGCATTTAAAAAACCTTGCAAATTCACTGAAAAAACCATAGGTTTCACACATGTTATAGTTAGCTGGACATTTCACTCATAAAAAACCATTGAAATTCCCCTGTTATAGTTAGTTCAGCTAACTATAGCTCGCGCGCCCGCAATCCACTGCTGATGACGTCACATATTACATCACTCATGACATGGTCAGTGATATCACTCATGACATCACTGATGACATCTCAAATGACATCACTGATGACATCACTGATGACGTCATCCATGTGATAAATTACCACATCTTCTCACACCTTAATATAACCTTTGATACACCGACTCAAAATTTCAGAGTTCCATTCTCAAAACCCTAAATACTCCAATACAAATAACTACATACCCACTTATTAACTCT
This sequence comes from Triturus cristatus, assembly GCF_964204655.1. Classification (NCBI taxonomy): domain Eukaryota; kingdom Metazoa; phylum Chordata; class Amphibia; order Caudata; family Salamandridae; genus Triturus; species Triturus cristatus. The sequence goes on along the minus strand of NC_140589.1, from coordinate 385,664,609 downwards.
TAGGTCTACATACACCTCCACTCATTCACCTGTACAGTCACTCATACTTACAGTCACTCCATACAAGACTATCATATGAATTTATACACCTATATAGACACTCACACACCACCAATAATCCATAGAGGTACTCTCACACCTAGTCAGTCATGCAAATAATCACACTCCCATTTACTCACCTATGCGGTTATACACACTCAAGTTCACTTACTCATAAAAATAGTACCACATTCTTACGCTCTTATAGAATCATTGATACAAGCACACACTCATCCATATAGTCACTCTCACAATCACACACTCTCACATCTATCCACTTATATACTCTTACACGCATTTATACTGCCTTTCACATATGTAGTTAGTCACAAATGTACCACTGAGATATACATTCAATCCCTAACACACCCATAAATACACTCACTCAACCATACAGTCCATCACAGATGCACTCTTAAAACCATGCACCCATAGAATCACCCACTCACACATCTATGCATAGAGTCACACACACCGTACCCACACAAACACTCAGGAACCCATACAGATAATGAGACAAGCAATCAATAACTCATATAGACACTCATATAGCTATTCACAAAACCATGCAGCCACTTATACACCAACATACAGACACATACAGACATTTACACAGTTTAGTCACTAGTCTGCAGTAAGATACATTTAATGACTCACTTATACAATCAGTTACGCATCACAGAAAATTATCCATTTACACACTTGTACACCCACTTATTCTTCAACAAGCCTTTCCCAATATATATTAAACATATTAAAATTGTTCAGAAACACATACTCAATGGATGATGTCATCAGTGATGTCATCAGTGATGTCATTTGAGATGTCATCAGTGATGTCATGAGTGATGTCACTCACCATGTCATGAGTGATGTAATATGTGACGTCATCAGCAGTGGATTGCGGGCACGCGAGTTATAGTTAGCTGAACTAACTATAACGGGGGAATTTCAATGGTTTTGTACGAGTGAAATGTCCAGCTAACTATAACATGTGTGAAACCTATGTTTTTTTCAGTGAAAATATATATATATATATATATATATATTATCTACTGGCGGTCGCCAGTAGATAGTTATAGTTAGGACCATGTTTCCATAGGAAATCTGAAAATTCTATTTTGAATAACTTTGGCGCCGGTTGACGAATCCTCGCGAAATTTTCAAAACTAATGGGGCGCTCCGTTCAGCTCCTACCCTGAAAGTCTCGGGGTGAATCGTCAAGCGGGGGCCGAGAAAAAAGGGGGGTCCCAAAACGCGTTTTCCCCATGCATTTTCCCATAGAAACTTTAGACACAGCTACAGCCCGAACGGCTGAACAGAATTACTTGAAATTTGGCCGAGAGGTAGCCATAAGCTCAAGGAAGTGCCTTTTGCAGGTCTGGTGTAAATCTGTTCAGTATTTCTTGAGAAAATAGCATTTAAAAGCATATCAATATCTATACGCGCGTACCGTGCGCGCACTGAGCAAGCCCTGTGCACGCACCCTGCCGTGCGCGAGCGTCATTCTGATTGGTTGTTAGATGTCAGTAAACATTCGAATGGGTCGAAATCAGGAAGTGTCGGCCGCCATTTTGTCTGTCGCACTAAAAAGGAAAGGTGGAGACCGTGAAGAGGGGGCAGGGTAGGAAGTTGTAGACCCCCTAGTCATTGTCAGGGGGGCACAGTAGGAACACGAAGGGCAAAAAAAACATTTAAGTTTTTTAAAAAACATCGCGAGGTGCGCGCACTCTACGCGTACCCGAAAAAACCTAAAAAACATCACGAGGTGCGCTCACCCAGCGCACACCCGAAAAAAAACAGTATAAAAAAAAAGTAATAAAAATCACTTTTAAGTGTTTCGATATTAGGTGGCTCTAAAAAGAGCCCTTGTGTTCATTGAGTGTTTTTCGGTACCTACAAGTAAGTACCGATGCAGAGTCTAAAGTTCAAGAGGAAGACTCTGTTCCCTTCATCATTGAAATGTACACCATCTCCTCTATAAATGTCTTGCATGTTGTAACGCAAGTTGTTGTGGTATATAGAACCCATACCATAGTCTCTGAGGAAAGCAGAAACAGACTTATTGACATGCTTTCTTGCTTTGTCAATCTGTGGACAAAATTGGTTGGACCAGTTCCACTTTTGCCTTTGGCATATGTTAGAATATACAAAGGCAGATTGAGGAAAAAGCGACATCAATTGCACAAAGGTGTCCTTAATAAGCATTTCCAGACCTACCCCAGTTAAAGTGCCTAGGTCATTTCCACCACAGTGCACAATAATAAGGTTAGGCTGTGGGAGATGTAGAAAGGTTTTCACCAAAGGCATTAATTGGTGCCACTTTAACCCTCTCTGACCAATCCATTTAATGTCTACATTTGGCAAAGCAAGGTCTCTCACCATACCTCTTTTTTCTGCAAATTTTTCACTCCAGAAGATATAGCTATGACCTACAATCCACACTGTGAACATGTTTCAAGGAGATCTGGATGCACTCAGAAGGTGTCTTTCAGTAGAATGGCAATATGAAAAGAAACACAGTTGGAAAATGGAGGCAAACATACTTTATTTTGATAAAAAGAACTCATTGGCTGATTTAAACCATTTTACAGTTAAAACTAGGCTGTATGTTTAAATTTTTAAAAGCATGTTTTGGATTGGTACAGAAAAATGTGTTCCCACTGAACATTACTTTGGATTTGCTGTTAGGTTTGAAAAGTCAAGCACTCTTGCTGTTTTGATTTGAAACAATGTCTGCTGAACTTCTGACCTCTGTGCTCATGCCAGTGTTCCATGAGCTGTTGCTATGGTAGCAGGCAGAAGTCATGTTGGGGGAAGGGATGATTTGCAAAGGGGTTGAAAGTTGCAACCAATAGAAATGTGTGATTCCATTTGAAAAAATGTGGGAAGGACTGTGATTTTACATTAACATGTATATGTGGGAAAAAAGAGAGGGAAAAATTGCCATTTACTGGTTCTGCAGAGAGGAGAGAGGTGTAGAGCTCTGAGATTCTGGCTCTGATAATCTGCTGTTTGAGTCCCACATTTATTTCTCAGCTAATTAATTTTAAAGGTGAGTTATGAGTTTGAGAGAGGAAGTATGTGGTGTATTTTGAGATAAATAATAGAATTCTCATTCTTGTTTTTAAGTTGTGTTTTACATTTTGTGATTTAGGAGAAATTTAACTGTCTAGAACTAGTAAGATATTATGGAGTATTTCTTCACTGTAAGTTAAGGTGTAGTGGTATTAGTGAGGAATATTGTTTTGTGACTAGAATTACATCATGAGTCTGTCTGCACACAGGATTTTTTTACAGAGATTTAATTTGTGTTGCTTTTGTTCTGTTAGCCTTGCACTCGCAGAAAAGGGGTAGTTTGTTATGTTAAAGTGTGATGGTTAGCATTCAGCAGAAATCATTTACTGATCAGTGAGAGGCAAATGCAAACACATTTGAAAATAGTATGGTACATTTTCCTACCACTTTAAAAGTTGTGTTTAACATTTTATGTAAAGGAAGATATTTAAGTGGCTTGAACATGTTATATATTATGGAGTATGACTTCATTATAAGTTAATAGGTACTGGTATCACTCAGGAATACTGTTTTCTACCTAGAATCATACCATGAGACAGTGAGCACATAGGAAATGTAAAGAGAGTTTTCATTCCGGTTGGTCTTGCTCTATTACCCTTGCACTCGCAGGAAAGGGGCAGCTTGTTTTTTTGTAACACTCTAGTCTAATCAGTCACCCTGTAACACATGGTCATGGTCTCAAGGAGCTGTTAGGACATGTGCTCCTTTCTGCCTGTCTAAACTAGAAGGAACATGTGTCAGTCTGTTACAGTAATTATCACTTGCTCTACCCCAGTAGTAAATGTGCTTTCAAATTGCCAAAGGAAATATTGCTTTCTGCCTAGAATGAGAGCATGAGTCTGTATGCATACAGGAATTGTTGTTAGCGTTTTAATTTGTGTTGCTGTTGTTCTGTAAAACTTGCACATTCAGGAAAGGCTCAGCTTGTTTTCTTCCAATGTGTTGGTTAGCAATCAGCAGAAAGCAGTATCTCAAAAATGTGATGCAAATGCAAACACGTTTGAAAATAGCATGGTAGATTATTCATCAATTCTTGCAATGGCTGAGGTGGTTCCTACATGTTGAAAACTCCAATTAACCCTTACCACACATGTACTCTTACACACATGTCTGTACTCTTCATGCAGTTGTGGGAGTCTCTATGCAGATGTCTGTTGCAGCTGACAATACACAGTCTCCACAAACACACTCTTTGCACACACGCAGCAGCTTCTGCTACACTCCCATGTGTATTAGTCAGCTCTGTGTGCTGTTTCAGATAGCAGTGTGTAACGCAAACAGATTCAAAATCACCAAGGCTCGTTTCCTTTGCTCTAGTCTAATCAGTCACCCTGTAACACATGGTCATGGTCTCAAGGAGCTGTTAGGACATGTGCTCCTTTCTGCCTGTCTAAACTAGAAGGAACATGTGTCAGTCTGTTACAGAAATTATCACTTGCTCTACCCCAGTAGTAAATGTGCTTTCAAATTGCCAAAGGAAATATCGCTTTCTGCATAGAATCAGACCATGAGTCTGTGTGGACACAGGAATTGTTGTCAGAGATTTAATTCATGTTTCTTCTATTTTGTAAGAGTTTGACTCGTAGCAAAGGATCAGCTCATGTGATAGGATTTGAAAAGTTTTTTTTTTAAAAATGTAATGAATTTAAATTACATAAAGGTATTTTTTTTTAGTTTTTTGCAGGTATTGGTGAGCAACAGTGAAAAAATATAAAGATGCCTATAAAGTCAAGAAAAACAAAAGAAAAGAAACAACAACTATATTTGAAGGCCACTGATAAAAAAAAAATAGGAGGCGAAGCACGTGTTGGAAAACAGAAAAAGTCTTCTGGTAAGCAAACTAAAGATTTTTTTAAAAATATCTTCAAAAAAAAAAAAATGATCGGAAGATACATTCAAACAGTGTTTCAAGTACAAAACAACAACAGAGTCGACAGCAAAAACAAAATGCTAATATAGACTCAGAAGTTAGGAAGAGTGACTTAACACGGAAAATAGATTTTAAAAACATTCGTCGAAAAATGTTTCAGAGAAGAGTGATGTTAAATTTGCTGAAGGATATGAAAAAATATAAGAAAAAAACAAAATTTTATAAGAAAAATAAATTAATTGAAAATATTGTTACCAAGGCATTAGAAATAAAAAAAACTATTCATTTTAATTTTGAACAGGATGCGTAGATTAGATAAATTAGTCAATGCAATGAAGTCACAAAGCAAAAGGAAAAGAGAAGTAAAAAAAAAAAACTTTTGTAAAGTGTTCTTAGGAGAATGGAAGCATAGTTCAAGTACTGAACCATTTTTTAATGAAGAGAGTTATCTTCAAAGTAATAGTTTGTTGCATGCAGTTGACACCAATGGTAGAGCATATGAAGTTAAGGATGGGTGTGTAATGGAAAAGGAGAAAATGGTTCCAAGAAATGAGGAACAAGTGATGGCTGATGAGGTTATGGGAAGACGTCCTAAAGCCCCAGTGTACACTTGGAATTGTAGTAGTATTTGTACTGTGCGTCAGGAATCTATTGATAAATTACGTGACTTTCTAAGAGAATATAGTAAAAAGAGTGTTAAACAGAAGATTAAGGTGCTTCAAAGACTATATCCATGCAGAGTGAGAGAGAATACTGGTTTGCAAGGACATTCTCTGGCTTGTCTATCTCGGAAAGTGTGTCAAAGTGTTTTTTACCATTTTAGGATGCTGGCAGTTCATCATACTGAAATGAGAAAGTTTGTGAGAACATTGTATTTTGCTAAAAGTCCAGCACTAAAGTTAAATGAGTTGAATAATGCTCTGTTCCGTGGATCTGTATCAGATGTAGTGAAGGTTACTGATGAAATTCAGTTTTGTTACTTTGGTCCAGAACAAGAAAGTGCAGAAAATGATACAGTTATTGATGAAAATGTGGAAGAGAATGTAGAACTCACTGTTAGTAAAAATTTTGATGATGAAATGACAAAATTTGCTATCATCTCTAATGAAAGACCAAATATTACTTGTATATGTTGCCGGAGAAGCCATTACAAAAATCAAACAAGGAATGTTGATCTGTATAAAAAAAGTGAAAATGAAGATAATTATAAGTGGAAAGATTTTGCAACATATATATTTCTGGAAAATTGTTTTGATTTGGGTGAAGATCAGCGTATTTGTAAATACTGTTATAACAAGTTAGAAGAAAATAGAATGCCAGCTAGAGCTGTACATAATAATTTAGAATTGGTTGATATTCCTCCAGAACTTTCTGATTTAAATACGTATGAGTCTATACTCATTCAATGTGTCCATCCGTTTCAGACCATAGTGCGTATGGAGACAAAAACTGGTAAATTACCTCCTTCGGATTTACAGAGAGGTTTAAAAGGAAGAGTTGTCTATTTGCCATTAGATTTGAAAAAAAATATGGAAACAATTGATGCAGATACTTTGGAAACTGAACCATTAGTTATTCTGGTTAATGGTGTACCTACAAAGAATAAGAAAATTTGGCAGGAGCTGGTGGATGTACGAAAAGTACAAAGAGCAAATTTGTATTTGAAAAAAAATAATAAATGGTATGAAGCCATTTATATGGATGAAGAAGAAATACTAGAAGACACAGGAATACCAACTGGGCAACTTGAAAAAGTGTATAAGTCAAAAGAAGAAGAAATTTATGAACATTTCAGCATACATCCTCTACATTCTAAAGAAGTTATGGGAAACGCTATTGATCTGTTTCAGAGGAAGAAAGCACAAGGAACTCCTGTGAGTGTATGGGAAGAGAGCTTGGAAGCTCGTTGTTTTCCCCAGCTGTTTCCTACAGGAGAAGGAGGACGATATGATGAACGTCCAGTACAGATTCCTGCTTCTGAGTATCGGACTACAAGACTATATGCTGAAGATCCGAGATTTCGTCAAAGTATTCCTTATTTGTTCCATCTTTTTATTTGAAAGTGACTTGTCAGCACTATCTTATGCAGTAAATCACATTTTGAAAACTGGAGTACATCTATGTAATGTGACTGCAAAGGATTTTATGAACAAAGTGCAACAGCGAGATGATCATTTGGAATCTCAATTGATCAATTTGATGGCTTGTCAGCGTGGGACGAATGAATATTGGTACCGACGCCATGGAGAATTGAAATGTATGTTACGGAATTTAGGAACTCCTACATGGTTCCTTACCCTAAGCTGTGCTGAGTACGCTTGGGATGATCTTCTGGATTTTCTTCGAGAGGCAAATTCAAATATTGAAAACATCCAATACAAGACAGCAGGAGAATTGTGCTCATTGGATCCGGTTAATGTTTGCAGATATTTCAATCATAGATTTGAGGCTATGAGGTCCTTCATCTGCAATAACAAAAATCCACCTCTTGGAGAAGTAGTGGATTTCTTTTGGAGAAAAGAGTACCAAGCCAGAGGTGCTCCTCATATTCATATTCTGTTGTGGATCAAGGATGCTCCAAAATTTGGAACAGATCCTGATGATGCAGTTTTAAGTTTCATCGAAGGACATGCAACATGTGCTATACCTAAAAGCACAGAAGAGAAAAATTTAAAAGAGCAAGTTTTACGATTCCAAAGTCATCGGTGTGGAAAATACTGTCGACGGAAGTACAAGAGTAAAGATAAATTCTACACAAAATGTCGATTTGGATTTCCACGACCTGTTCTTTCAAAAGGAAGAGTAAACAGTTTTATGTCAGCTGTGCGACATACTATTACAAGAAAATTGCCTAAGAATACCTACAACCTAAGAAGAAAAGAAGAGTCAAAATATATAAATTACTACAACCCAGTCATTTTATCCATGTGGAATGCTAACATGGATATACAGTATGTGGCTGACAATTCTATTGCTGTTGCTCGCTATGTCACATCTTACATCACTAAATCTGAGAAAACGGAATTGAAGGAAATGTGGGAAGAGATTTCTCACGAGAAGACTGTCAGTAAGAAGCTATACAGTTTCAGTTTAAAGATGTTATCGCATCGAGAAATTGGATCCTACGAATGCTCAGATAGGTTATCATCTGCAAGTCTGTACTCGAAATCCAGAAGAATAATTTGGGCAAGTTTAGGCCTTGCAGGAATGCGAAATCGGGTTCTGAAATCTATTCGCGAAATTGAATATATAGCAGAGTTCGAACCAGAAAGTACAGACATTTTAAGAACAAACATGTTGGACACATATTACCCACAAAGAAGTCATCACCTTGAGAACATGTGTCTCTCTGAAGTGCTGCAGAACTTTATTTTTAAACGGAATGTCACAGAAGATATCAACAATGGAAAATATAAAGTCATTGGTGAGGAAGGATGTTTGGTGAAGCAAACAAAAGGAAGTTTGATAAATCACCGGAAGCTGACTTGCGACACTCCTGATAAAAAGGAATTTTACTACTTGGCACTTTTGCAGCTGTTTAAACCATGGCGTACAGAGGAGGAACTACTTGGAGAATTTCAGAGCTATGAAGATTCCTTCAATGCTAACAAAGACAACGTTGAATGCAGTACTTTCACAACTTATGTTCAAATGTTAAATGAAGAAATTAAACAAGAAGCAACAATTGCAGCTGAAGTAGCTAGAGACAGTTCTCAAGACAGTCAAAGTTCTGGGACATTCAGTCAAGATCCTCTAGGACAACCGATCATCGAAAATGAAGCAGCAATAGCCATGAACGAAGTGGAAACAGCTATGAATCAAGCTCAGGAAGATTTTGTAGACTTAACATATTTGGAGGAGCAACTGAATGAAGAACAAAAACAAATTTATGAAGAAGTCAGACAAAAAATTGATCACGGATTACTACATGAAAATAAAGAGTGCTCATGCACATCTTTTGAACCAATGAGAATGTATGTAAGTGGACAAGCAGGAACTGGAAAAAGTTTCTTAATTAATCTAATTAGAAGCTACCTACAGAAGAAAATGGATTACATTTTGTCTTGTGTTGTTACTGCTCCAACTGGGTTAGCAGCGTATAACATCAAAGGAGTTACATTACATTGTTTGCTAATGTTACCAGTAGAGCATGAGAACAAAATACAGTACCACAAACTAGCAGGAGAAGCATGCTTGGAAGTTTCAAGAGTATTGAAGAAAATGAAAGTACTCATTATTGATGAGGTAAGCATGGTATCAAACTTAATGCTTGCCTTTGTGCATTTAAGAATCCAGCAAATTCTGAAGACAGACTTTGACGTCCTATTTGGAGGAAAACATGTCATAGTTTTTGGAGATCTTTTGCAACTTACTCCAGTTAAAGGACAACCGGTATTCCATACACTTACACATGAAGACACAAAAAAGTCATTAGGAAGTATAGGCAATGTAAATATTTGGACATATTTTGAGTATAAGGAACTCATTACCAATATGAGGCAAGCCAATGATGAGGACTATGCAAGTATTCTGAAAGATATAAGAATTGGACTACTCACAGAACATGGCAGAAAAGCATTACAGAGTCGATTGCTGAGTAATTTGTTTCCAACAGAACAAATAGTTCCAGACAAAATATACAAGAAAATTGCAGAAAAAAATACTGTAATCTGCTTAATGCCAACACTACATGAATGTTCTGTATTCAATCAAGAACTTTTGAAATTGGAAAATGAAGAGATTATAAAACTGGAAGCTGTGGATAAAATAGAACATGAAGGAATAACTGTTATATTGACAGGCAAATTGGGTACTAAATTGGATTCTCTGGAGAAAAACATTTCAAAAACAGCAGGTTTGGAAAAGAATCTTTATGTGTGTATGAACTGTAGAGTAATTTTAAGACGGAATTTGGATGTAGAGAAAGGTTTAGTGAATGGAGCTATGGGAAGAGTTGTGGGTTTTATTAATTACCAGAAAAAAGTTGGAATTGAATGTTTAAAAATAAAATTTGATCAGATACAAGAGGTTAAAGACATTTGTCGTCGTTCAGTTCGTTTCTTGCTTGTGAAAGACTTATATGTGCGTAGGAAGCAGTTTCCGTTTTCTCTAGCATATGCTGTAACTATTCACAAGTCTCAAGGATTAACTGTTGATAGTGCTTTTGTAAACATTGGATCTAGTGTGTTTAAAGAAGATATGGCATATGTTGCTTTATCACGCGTGAAAAAAATATCTGGTTTATTCATGATAGACTTTCATGACTCAAAAGTAAGTGCTGATGCAAACTGTGTAAAGGAGTATAATAGATTAAGAAGAAGCTATGCACATCATTTAGGTCAGTATCCTGTGTTTGAAAAAACGTGTTGTTTGTCGGAAAAGGAGATTTGAGGATATCTGTAATGAGGGTGTACAGAAGAGAAAACAAAAAGATAGTGATGTGACTGCAAGCAAAAAGAAAAAGGACAATGCTGAAGAGGTTGTTGGTTGTCATTTTGAAAATAGCTCTGGTGTCAACTGCTACGCTAATGTAGTGCTGAATGTTGTATTTTATCTTGAAAGTTTGCAAGAGCAGATAATACTAAATCAAGAAAAAAGATTCTGTTCTTTGCTGAGTCTCCTCTAGGAGAAGCTGAGTAATGATAAAACTAAAATAGAAAGTACTTCTGATGTTAGAAATCTTTTAGATGTATGTTCTGGACGTACACAGTTTACACAAAATGTCCAGCAAGATGCACAGGAATTCTTGATGTATATCCTGATGGTACTGGAAGATGAAGGGGTAGAAGTAGAAAATGTATTTGGTGTCTCTTATAAATGGGAACATTGTTGTGATAACTGTATGGACACAAGCAGTAGTAATGTTGATTCTGAAATGTTCATATATTTACCATTACCAGAGAGTAAAACAGTGACTTTTAGTAAATTAGTTAAAGATGCTAATCACAACATGGAATGTTCTCAATGTAAATCAGACATGTTATCAACGTTATTTTTAAAGAAATATGGACAGTATGTAATTTTAATGATGCAACGTTGTAGAGCTGATGGAACAAAACTGGATACTTTAATAAAGAAGTTTACAGGACAACAATTATCAATATATGGAAAAACGTTTGTTGCAGTTGCAATAATTTTTCATGATGGACCTTCCATAACTTCTGGTCATTACACAGTTTGTCTTAAATGTGAAAAAGGATGGACACTGTGTAATGATTCTCAATTGATTTTCAAGCAACGTTTGCCTTATGATTTACCCAATTGTTACCTAATTTTTCTGAAACCCAAATTTTAAATACTAACATCATCATTGGAAGAAAGCATTTTTAAAATTTAAAAGGATTAAAATTGGATATTTCACTCAAAAGGGATTTTAAACTTATCATTTGGCCGTAAGGAAAGGTAAAACAAACAATTGTGGGCTTCTTTGACAGATATTATTTTGGAAAATGTTCTTTTGCAACAAGGTTTACAGATGTTATTTTTTAGAAATTGTTATTCTTCTTAAAAGGTATTTTAAACATTTCGATTAAGGTATGTTTTAGTGAGGATACATTTGGGGCTTTTTTAAACAATCTTTCAGATTGGTTTTTTTTTTTGCCCGCTGTTAAATGATGAATACAATTGATTTCACTATTTTCAGTGAAAATCAAAACATTCTGAAAACAGCAAAAAAAGGGCAAAAAATTGCTTTGCTAAATATGAAAAAACATGTACTGTTTAATAAAGTGTATTGTTGAATATTAATACTTTTTTTTCTTTTTTACAGAACTAGAAAGAAAATTTAGAAGATGTTATTCAGTTATCTTTGCAATTAAATAAAAACATTTAATTCTAAACTATTTATTTTGATGGTTAGGTAAGTTTAACATATCTGTATGTGTCACTGGTTTCGTTTCATGCTTCCTTTTCTTCACCTGTCCTTACTCTACTTTTCTCATTTATCTTCTCACTCTCTCTTCCTGCTTTACTACTCTTTTGTAACTTCCTCACTCCTTCTATACTACTCCCCTACCTTTACTACCTCTAAAACTAATTTTTCATCCATGTTTCTTTTTCTGTATTCATATGTCTTAGTCTTTTTAACTGCCTTACTCCTTGTCAGTTGTTTGCTCTCTGTGTCTGTATCTGTCACTCTTGATTTGTCTGTTTCACCCTTAATTTCCTTTACATCTCTGGGGCACATTTACAAGCCACCTGCGCTACCACTACGTCAATTTTTTTGACGTACTAGTGGCGCAGGGTGCTCCTCCATATTTACAAGGAGAGGATAAGCCTCTCTGTGTGTCTTTTCCTCTCCTTGTAAATACAGCAAATTCAAATGCAGCACTAAAATGAGCTATTATGTTTTTTGGGTTCCGATACATAAATACTGATGCAGAGTTTAAAGTTTAATAGGAAAACTGTCTTACGTTCATCTGTGAAATGTACACCATCTCTTTTTTAACTACTTAGCCACTCCCCTCTCTTTCTCAAGGAGTTCCGGAAGGTTTAGTAAAGGTGAAAAAAAATGTTAGAGAGAGAAATAGATTCTAAAAAACAAGTTTTTGTGTTTGGATTTTAGGTGGTTCTAAAAAGAGCTCTTGAGTTAATGTAGGGACAGAGGAAGAGAAAAACGAAAAAAAAAAAATGAAAACTATGGCCTAGTGCAAGGGTGCTCCTCAAATTTCCTCTGAATGAGATCAATACTGCTCTCACCCATAGTAATGAGAGTACCACAATCCATGCACCGTGTACTCATCCTCCCAAAACAAGGACGAATATCCAGAGGTGTGGTAGAAGGTGAAGGCACCACTGCAGAAGAAGTGCTTGCCTGAGCTGCCGAAGATGTGCTCGGCTGAGCTGCTGCAGATGTCGTCGGCTGAGCAGGTGGAGGGTTTGCTCCAGAAGCTCGACGAAAACTCACTGGATGCATTTTCTCAACGTGTCTCGACATAGTATGAATACTAAAAGAATACTTCTTGTTAGGATTCCCACGTGACAAGACGCACTGACAAAGTTTGCAGGTGACCTTTGGTGCATTCACCTTCTTTTGTCCCTCAGGAAAAGTGAAAAACATCCATATAAAGGAGTCTTTCTGCTTCCTCTGCCTCTGTCTCTCAAGAGTGTCCTGCTCACTCTCATAAGGAGGCTGCTGCTCTGCCATTGTATCTCAACACACAGATTAGCTCTTTCTCCTAGGGAATCAGAACTAACAATGAGGGGGGTGGGTGTGATTTTGGAAGAATCTGGAACTGAAAGTACTTTGAACCAATGAAAAGTGATGTTTCTGGATCACATGACTTGCCATGAGGAGATTGGGTGTGGTGTTGAAACAATCTGAAACTGAAAGTAATGAAAACCAATTAGAAGTGTTGTTTTATTCATCACATATCCCGACGTGCGCGCACCGAGCAAGCTCCCTGCGCGCACGGTACAATTACGCATGCGCGAACGCATATGCGCGCATGCGCTTACGTACTATGCGCGTACGTAACGCGCATACGCAGCACGCGCGTATGCGTAAACGTCAGCGCGCGTACTCTACACGTATACGGAAGTATACCGCGTGGAGTACGTACGACGTACGTAAGCGTGCGCACGTACGCATGCGTACTAGGTGCGCGCTCCGAGCGCGCAGTAATACGTATGTATGCGTACGTAAATAACGTACGCCGGAATTCATGAAAAATGTACGCAAACTTACGAGGTGCGCGCTCTGAGCGCGCACCCCAAGAATTTATATAAAAAAAAAGAGGACATAACTTAATAGAAGATATTAACTATGCTGTTCAACTTTAAATAAAAAAAACTTTTAAAAAAAGCCACACCAAATTAAAGGATACAGATAATATATAAATGTATACATAGGGAAGTTTTTAAAAAAGAAATATTTCAAAAATATGAAAAAACAAATAAAAAAATTAGCATTTAAAAAACCATTGAAATTCACTGAAAAAACCATAGGTTTCACACACGTTATAGTTAGGAATTAGCATTTAAAAAACCATGCAAATTCTCTTAAAAAACCATAGGTTTCACACATGTTATAGTTAGCTGGACATTTCACTCGTAAAAAACCAATGAAATTCCCCCGTTATAGTTAGTTCAGCTAACTATAACTCGCGCGCCCGCAATCCACTGCTGATGACGTCACATATTACATCACTCATGACATGGTCAGTGACATCACTGATGACATCACTGATGACATCTCAAATGACATCACTGATGACATCACTGATGACATCATCTAGTGAGTATGTGTTTTAGAAAAATTTGAATATGTTTAATATATATAGGGAAAGGCCTGTTTAAGAATGAGTGGGTGTACAAGTGTGTAAATGGATGATTTTCTGTGGTGCATAACATGATTCTTTAAGTTAGTCATTATTATTGAAAATGAATAAATGAAATACCAATTATTTTACAGATTTATTGAAAAAAACACCTACACTAAAACATTTGTATTTGTTTATTATTTATTCAAAATACTAAAAGTTATATGTAGATTTAATTAAAATTACTTAAAGTTTTTCAAACGAAAAAGACAAATTAAAATGTTTTATAATAAAATAATGTTTTTTATTTATATGTAATTTCTTTAACACTAAATCATGTATATATGTATGTATATATATAAAATATGTGTGTATATATATATATATATATATTCACTGAAAAAAACATAGGTTTCAGGGGCATTATAGTTAGGAATTAGCATTTATCCGTCTGTCTGCTGGTGTGTAAGCAGCTGTATGGGTTTCAAATTGCTACATGATTGTCTATATGGGTTATAGATTGGTTGTCTGAGTATCGGTATGGGTGCCTGAGTGTTTGTGTGGGTGGGGTGTGTGTGACTGTGCATAGATATGTGAGTGGGTGATTCACTGGGTGCATGGTTTCAAGACTAGGGTGCCAATTCCGATCCGGTAAAAAAATTCCCCGTCCGACTCGTATCCGGATTTTATTCCGTCCGAATCGTCAAAGTAGCGTACAAACTGCCAAGTACGATTCGAACGGAAAAAAGTCCATACGAATCGCATTGGGAAGATTTCCCCACACGTCCTCGGGTCGGGAAAAGTCACCGACACGTCCCCGGGCGAGAAACCCACCGTGCGGAAAAATAAAGTCCGACTGCGCAAGTACGATCCCTCCCGTCCTCCCCATTTCACAACCGTACGCAAAAAACACCGTCCGAACCGAACTCCCATAGCAACCATGGAGACATGTGCCCGCATACGCGCCGAACACCCCACCACCCCCCGCCCGCGTATGTACGCCCCGAACCCCCACCCGTGTATGTACGCACCAAACACCCACCCGTGTATGTACGCCCCCGAACCCCCCCCAGCCGTGTATGTACGCACCGAACCACCAGCCGTGTATGTACGCCCCCGAACCCCCCCCAGCCGTGTATGTACGCACCGAACCACCAGCCGTGTATGTACGCACCTAACACCCACCCCAGCCGTGTATGTACGCACCGAACCACCAGCCGTGTATGTACGCACCAAACACCCACCCGTGTATGTACGCCCCCGAACCCCCCCCCAGCCGTGTATGTACGCACCGAACCACCAGCCGTGTATGTACGCCCCCGAACCCCCCCCAGCCGTGTATGTACGGACCGAACCACCAGCCGTGTATGTACGCACCAAACACCCACCCGTGTATGTACGCCCCCGAACCCCCCCCAGCCGTGTATGTACGCACCGAACCACCAGCCGTGTATGTACGCACCAAACACCCACCCGTGTATGTACGCCCCCGAACCCCCCCCCAGCCGTGTATGTACGCACCGAACCACCAGCCGTGTATGTACGCCCCCGAACCCCCCCCCAGCCGTGTATGTACGCACCGAACCACCAGCCGTGTATGTACGCACCAAACCCCCACCCCAGCCGTGTATGTACGCACCGAACCACCAGCCGTGTATGTACGCACCAAACACCCACCCGTGTATGTACGCCCCCGAATCCCCCCCCCAGCCGTGTATGTACGCACCGAACCACCAGCCGTGTATGTACGCACCAAACACCCACCCGTGTATGTACGCCCCCGAACCCCCCCCAGCCGTGTATGTACGCACCGAACCACCAGCCGTGTATGTACGCCCCCGAACCCCCCCCCAGCCGTGTATGTACGCACCGAACCACCAGCCGTGTATGTACGCACCAAACACCCACCCGTGTATGTACGCCCCCGAACCCCCCCCCAGCCGTGTATGTACGCACCGAACCACCAGCCGTGTATGTACGCCCCCGAACCCCCCCCAGCCGTGTATGTACGGACCGAACCACCAGCCGTGTATGTACGCCCCCGAACCCCCCCCAGCCGTGTATGTACGGACCGAACCACCAGCCGTGTATGTACGCACCAAACACCCACCCGTGTATGTACGCCCCCGAACCCCCCCCAGCCGTGTATGTACGCACCGAACCACCAGCCGTGTATGTACGCACCAAACACCCACCCGTGTATGTACGCCCCCGAACCCCCCCCCAGCCGTGTATGTACGCACCGAACCACCAGCCGTGTATGTACGCCCCCGAACCCCCCCCCAGCCGTGTATGTACGCACCGAACCACCAGCCGTGTATGTACGCACCAAACCCCCACCCCAGCCGTGTATGTACGCACCGAACCACCAGCCGTGTATGTACGCACCAAACACCCACCCGTGTATGTACGCCCCCGAATCCCCCCCCCAGCCGTGTATGTACGCACCGAACCACCAGCCGTGTATGTACGCACCAAACACCCACCCGTGTATGTACGCCCCCGAACCCCCCCCAGCCGTGTATGTACGCACCGAACCACCAGCCGTGTATGTACGCCCCCGAACCCCCCCCCAGCCGTGTATGTACGCACCGAACCACCAGCCGTGTATGTACGCACCAAACACCCACCCCAGCCGTGTATGTACGCACCGAACCACCAGCCGTGTATGTACGCACCAAACACCCACCCGTGTATGTACGCCCCCGAATCCCCCCCCCAGCCGTGTATGTACGCACCGAACCACCAGCCGTGTATGTACGCCCCCGAACCCCCCCCCAGCCGTGTATGTACGCACCGAACCACCAGCCGTGTATGTACGCACCAAACCCCCACCCCAGCCGTGTATGTACGCACCGAACCACCAGCCGTGTATGTACGCACCAAACACCCACCCGTGTATGTACGCCCCCGAACCCCCCCCAGCCGTGTATGTACGCACCGAACCACCAGCCGTGTATGTACGCACCAAACCCCCACCCCAGCCGTGTATGTACGCACCGAACCACCAGCCGTGTATGTACGCACCAAACACCCACCCGTGTATGTACGCCCCCGAACCCCCCCCCAGCCGTGTATGTACGCACCGAACCACCAGCCGTGTATGTACGCCCCCGAACCCCCCCCCAGCCGTGTATGTACGCACCGAACCACCAGCCGTGTATGTACGCACCAAACCCCCACCCCAGCCGTGTATGTACGCACCGAACCACCAGCCGTGTATGTACGCACCAAACACCCACCCGTGTATGTACGCCCCCGAATCCCCCCCCCAGCCGTGTATGTACGCACCGAACCACCAGCCGTGTATGTACGCACCAAACACCCACCCGTGTATGTACGCCCCCGAACCCCCCCCAGCCGTGTATGTACGCACCGAACCACCAGCCGTGTATGTACGCCCCCGAACCCCCCCCCAGCCGTGTATGTACGCACCGAACCACCAGCCGTGTATGTACGCACCAAACACCCACCCGTGTATGTACGCCCCCGAACCCCCCCCCAGCCGTGTATGTACGCACCGAACCACCAGCCGTGTATGTACGCCCCCGAACCCCCCCCAGCCGTGTATGTACGGACCGAACCACCAGCCGTGTATGTACGCCCCCGAACCCCCCCCAGCCGTGTATGTACGGACCGAACCACCAGCCGTGTATGTACGCACCAAACACCCACCCGTGTATGTACGCCCCCGAACCCCCCCCAGCCGTGTATGTACGCACCGAACCACCAGCCGTGTATGTACGCACCAAACACCCACCCGTGTATGTACGCCCCCGAACCCCCCCCCAGCCGTGTATGTACGCACCGAACCACCAGCCGTGTATGTACGCCCCCGAACCCCCCCCCAGCCGTGTATGTACGCACCGAACCACCAGCCGTGTATGTACGCACCAAACCCCCACCCCAGCCGTGTATGTACGCACCGAACCACCAGCCGTGTATGTACGCACCAAACACCCACCCGTGTATGTACGCCCCCGAATCCCCCCCCCAGCCGTGTATGTACGCACCGAACCACCAGCCGTGTATGTACGCACCAAACACCCACCCGTGTATGTACGCCCCCGAACCCCCCCCAGCCGTGTATGTACGCACCGAACCACCAGCCGTGTATGTACGCCCCCGAACCCCCCCCCAGCCGTGTATGTACGCACCGAACCACCAGCCGTGTATGTACGCACCAAACACCCACCCCAGCCGTGTATGTACGCACCGAACCACCAGCCGTGTATGTACGCACCAAACACCCACCCGTGTATGTACGCCCCCGAATCCCCCCCCCAGCCGTGTATGTACGCACCGAACCACCAGCCGTGTATGTACGCCCCCGAACCCCCCCCCAGCCGTGTATGTACGCACCGAACCACCAGCCGTGTATGTACGCACCAAACCCCCACCCCAGCCGTGTATGTACGCACCGAACCACCAGCCGTGTATGTACGCACCAAACACCCACCCGTGTATGTACGCCCCCGAACCCCCCCCAGCCGTGTATGTACGCACCAAACACCCACCCGTGTATGTACGCCCCCGAACCCCCCCCCAGCCGTGTATGTACGCACCGAACCACCAGCCGTGTATGTACGCACCGAACCACCAGCCGTGTATGTACGCCCCCGAACCCCCCCCAGCCGTGTATGTACGCACCGAACCACCAGCCGTGTATGTACGCACCAAACCCCCACCCCAGCCGTGTATTTACGCACCTAACCACCACCCCACCAGGGAATGTACGGACCGCACCCCCACCAGTGCATGTACGGACCGTACTGACGCCAAAAAAACACGTACTGAACCCGGACAAACCATATTTACACAAGGAGAGTCAAGTAGAGTTTCCCCACACCACCAAACAGGCCCAACAACCCCACAAACATCACATACACTCACCTGCAACTGCCAAACTGCCAAACAGAGGCCCAAAACTCAATCACTCCTCATAACACACCCACACAAATTTCAAACACAGCCACACCCACAAATGGACCAATAAAAATGGACCACACACACAAACCATGAGCCTTTGCAACAGACCCACTGCTGCCAGAGCCCACAGACGACCCACACCACCATACTTGAACCTCACACTTGCATACCTTCACACAACCACCTACACAAACACCCCCTCATCACATTCACACACACACCTCCACTACCACACCCACACACCCACAGCCATCCACACCCACACCCCCACAACCACACCCCACGCCATGTCCACCACCAAGAATCCAAAGTTCACAAAGGAGGAGCTGGAGATCCTTGTCGACGAAATCCTCAGAGTCGAGCCACAGCTCTTTGGGACATTGGTCAGACAGACCAGCATATCCGAAAAAACCGCCATGTGGCAGAGGATCGTCGATTCTGTGAATGCTGTTGGGACAACCAGAAGGACCAGGCACGAGTGCCAATCCAGGTGGTACGATCTGCGGAGGACGGTCAAGAGGAAGATGACTGACAATCACAACCAGGGGAACATCACTGGAGGAGGGCCGCCCCCCAGACCGGTACTATACCATCCCTGGGAGGAGAAGGTGATGTCCACGCTGGCGGTGGAGGGACTACACGGACTGCCAGGACTCCCAGACCCTGGTGAGTACACAAACAACTCACCTCACATGGGGGGGATGCCATACACAATCAATCATGCATGCCACCCCCCCCAAGCCACCACCGGACACAACAACACTCCACAAACACACACATGCCACTGGCACCTCCATGCCCCATGCATCAATCAGGGCCATGCCAAGTCACAGGCCACACAAAACACCAACACAACACAGGATGTGGTCGATGCTGGGAGTGGGGGCAGCAAAACTAACATTGAGCAACTCACAAGCACACAACAATGCCCTCAGCCCATATGGCCCAGGGCACAGCCATACAAACTGTGTGTACCCACACAGTACTGTCTTGCCTGCAAATGATGGCTGCCATGCAGGATGCCATGGGTCTGAAGGCACAATTTGCACATAACAGCAGACAATGAAGATGCATCGCTCTGATAGAGTCTCAGCACACACCGCCACAGCAGCAGCCTACACTCAGACACACTGCCCAATGGGTGCCCGGAGAACAGGGACTAACTCACATGAACAAGCCAATGGCCATTCAAAGACCGGCTAACTGTGTGTGCCCAGGAAGCTGGCCTGAGGTGACAGAGAGTGACAAAGAGAGGGAGGGAGAGGGGGAATGAGAGGGAAGGAGACAGAGGGGGGACACAGGGAGACAGACAGAGGGAGGGAGTAGGGTGACAGAGGGAGACCGACAGAGGGAGGGAGGAGGGTGACAGAGGGAGGGAGGAAGGGAGACACAGGGAGACTAAATCACCCTTGGGTGGTGTGGCCATGTCCACTCGTCAGCCGGTGGACTGTGTGCATGCAGACCAGGTCTGGCAGTGCCTCAACCCCCCCTTCCGTAGATGAAGACCGGTCCATGTGTCAATCTGTGCACGAGTCCATCCGTGCTGCAGGCACAGACCTAACCACACACCCAGTATACCCACCCACCGTGTCGGTAAGAACCCTGTCACAAATGCTTCAGTCCCCTACCTGCAACATCAAATTGCCTTGCCAAAACACCATTTGGCCACGTACAGTGCAACACGTAAGGCGCCTCTGCATGGCTCGCTACGCCCGCACACCACACTGCTGACTGTGTACCCAAATAGATGCATCAACTAAGATTGTGTCTCACACATGCGTAAAGCCCTGACAGCTGTGGCCAAGGGACATAGCCATGCACAAGTGCACTGTGAGAGGAATGCAGGACAGATCCAACTACCCAGAGGAAGAGTGCCAAATCAGAAATGCATGCAACATGGATGCCACATGTGACACTGTTAACATTGTCTCTCTCACACACAGGTCAACGTCGACGAACACCCCCCAACACTGGGGGGGAAGTCACACAGGACCAGGCTCCGCGGGATGATGACCCCACCGCCAGCGATGACTCTCACCACTCCGTGGATGACCCAGACCAACCTGGCCCCTCTGGTGTCCAACCACCTGCAGCACCTGCGTCAGGTACAACTGTGCCAACCACCACCCCCATTCCTGCCACATCCCAGGAGACGTCCAGGAGCCCTGCCCGCACACGACCACCCAGCCAGTCTGCCCAGGAGGGACACGGTCCTCCGGGCACCCAGGAGGAGGCAGGCGGCAACGCAGATGCCATCCCTCAGGGGTCCCGGAGACCCGATGCACCCACAACGGCAGGCCAGGTGCACGTGGGCAGGGGTGGCGGGAGTGGAGGACGGCGGAGGCGCGAACCTGACCAGGCAGCTCAGGACCCGGTAGTGTCCCAGGTCAGCAACATCCTGGATACATACCGGCGTGACACCAGGGGCATGGACCAGATTGCGTCCACCCTCAATGACATCAAGGGGACCCTCCAGGAGATGAAGACCCTGCAGTCCCAGCAACATGCCTGTCAACTGCAACACCAAGGAAGGATGGAGGATAGACAGGCTGAGCTCGTGGCGGTGCAAACCCAAATGACCGGTGTACTCCGTCGGATTGCCGACAACATGGGCAACCCTCCCTGTGGCACCAGGCGAAGGCCATTACCAGACACAGGGAGGGATCAGGAGGAGGAGGATTCATCCGACGGAGCGTCACAGACATCGTCACGGACTGCTTCCGAGGGTCCCCGCAGGAAGGTGGGTCGTCCACGAAAAAGACTGTGAGAGTCAGCAGAACATCACCATCTCCCAGGTCACCTGGCCTGGCACCTGGCCCTCTGGCCCAATAGCAGCACATGACATTCTCTGCCACATGGACTTGCTGGTCACTGTCTGACCTATGTTGACGAAGACTGTGGCATGGACTCTGACATTTTGCTACGACAAGGATACCAACTCCCCCAGTGAACTCTGGATTCTACACTCCCGCTGTGCACCTCTTGTCATCCCCACAAACCCGTACCCCACCACAAATAAATGAATCACACTTACAAGATGATGCCGTGATTCTACATTATTACAATACATGTGTGTGTCGTACAGTCAAAGCATGCCTGATCTCAGAATTAACTCCAACCATCCAAACCGTGGGGTCGCAGTCTTGCCCAGGACACACATGGGTCCCAATGTCTCATCTGATACAGACATGGAGTACCAAACTCACCTGTGCTGGGCCCAACCAGCTGAGTGGTTCCCGCACAACTGTGGCAACAGACACATTCAGGGGAGCAACAGTCATGCGCAGAGGTCAGGGATCATGTGGAGTGACCTGGCTTGCCGCTCCCAGGTATGTCTAGACATGTGTCCCTACAATGTGCAGCATGCTTGCGTCAGGCGGATGTTGAGAATGGTGGCTAGGCCAAGGTTGGATGCATGGAGATGCCAGAATGCAGTTTAGGATCACTGTGCCACATGGTTGTGTTGGGGTTGTGGGCTGCATCATGAGTGTGGGCGTGGATCTAGAAGGTCATCCTGCAGCTGGCTGTGAAACATTCCCCCCATCCCGTTAGGACGTTGATGTGGCCTGGTTGCCCGACGCAGTAGCAGAGCTGTGCAGATGCACTCCGGATATGGACAAGTACCATGGGAGTCGTGAGGCACATGTCCGTAGACTGCAGGGTAGGATTCTACACAGATGTTGTAGTTTCCCTGGGGGATGGTCTCTCTTGCCTTGAGGTGGATGGAACTGTGCATCTTGTGCATAATACAGTTCCCACTCCCTGACAAACCCCTAGCATCTTGTCACTCTACACATAGACACATATGCACCACCTATGAAAACTATGCCAGACCTGCGGCACGCACAGTGGCAACAGGGCACCATTGACAGGGAAGAGGCACCTTGGAGACAGAGGGACAAATTTATTAGTCATGTGTGTTGGAATGACAATGATACTCTGTCAACACATACACAGGTCATGTGGATGTACATGTGGGAGCAACACTGGCACCCCCCATTGCAACACAGATGCTGGCATCCCATTGACCTGGCACACAAGTGACGGATAACAGCTAAACACCCCCTGCTGCCACGGAGAGGCCGCTATACACCATTGAGGCCCTGATGGGGCAATCACACACCATGTCAACCCGGTGCAACCTGTATGTTTCCGAGGCCAGTGTTACACACAATGATGGCCTCATCACAATCCCCAATCCCCTGCCACATGACAGTCACCAAGTCTGACCATGGCTCCAGGTGAAGCCTGCCCCATGTCATGTTCCCCATGTAGGATCACCATGTATGCAAATGGAACACACATGAACCGGAGAAGTGCACACAGACTACAAACAATTCACACACCCAAAACGACGTGAGGCATCCCTTACCCTGAGGAGATTTCAACACTTGCCCGTGCATGTGACGCTGAATCAGCACATGTCGCTGTGTTCATGAGGAGTAGCAGGAGCACAACAATGCCACCAGCAGACAGCATGCACATGGACCTGTGGAAGAGAGACACACAAGGATTCAGCACAAAGGAGCACATCCGCAAGCATGTACTTAACACGTATCATGTTGTTAACATGACAGGTGACAATGATGACCCTCAGACAACATCCTTCCATTGCGCCATCACTTGAGTGACACTTCAATACACACCACTGACTCACTTGGCAGACATGCAGATGGACACACACATTGCAACACATGCCACACACGGCCCAATGCGTGCACACTCAGACACTGGAACTCACCACTAAGCAAAGAAGTTGCGTATGAGCCGACTCCGCATGTCCTCCACAGCCTCCTCCTCCTCCACATCACTTGCCCCGTCACCAAGCCCTTCATCCTCCACGGGTGGATGGTCCTGGTCATCTTGATCCAGTATGAGTGGAACAGCTTCCTCCACTGCCATGTTGTGCAGCATGCAGCAGACGATGATGATCTTGCACACCTTCACCGGGGCATATGGGAGTGCTCCGCCGGTCTTGTGGAGGCACCGGAATCGGCTCTTCAGAAGTCCAAACGTCCTCTCAATGACTCTCCTGGTCCGCCCATGTGCGTTGTTGTAGAGGTGCTCGGCAGCCGTGCTGGGGTTGCGGACAGGCGTCATCAGCCATGGCATGTTGGGATAGCCAGCGTCCCCTACAAGGAAACATCATGGACAGAAGTGTGTCAGCACAGGCAGTGAGATTGGAAGATGACGCCAAACACTGAACTGCCAGAGTCTACCCACCAACAATACATGCTCGCTCGTTCCGCAGCTGCAGCATCATTTCTGGCACCCTGCTACGCCTCATGATGAAGGCATCGTGTGCTGATCCTGGAAAGCGAACACAGACATGTGAAATCACCATGTTGGACAGACACACCACAAGGGCATTAATGGAGTGATAATGTTTGCGATTCCTATACACCACCTCCTGTGCCTGTGGTGGTACCAACGCAACATGTGTCCCATCTATGGACCCAATGACATGGGGCATCCCTCCCAGGGCATAGAACTCACGCTTGACATCTGTCAACTGCTCACGATTTGGGAATTTAATGTACTCATCCAGGTGAAACAACATGGCCTCTAAGAAATCATGCAGAACACGGCTGAACATCGTCTGGGACATGCCCCCGACATCAGCAATGGTATGTTGGAACGTACCCGTGGCAAGGAAATGTAGGGCTGCCATCACCTTCAACTTGGGTGTCAGTGCACTTGGATACCTGTGGCGCGGGAGGAGTTGTGCTTCCAGCCGGCCAGTCAACTCATCAATCAACCGTTGGCTGAATCTGTAGCGGCGTATACAGTCCCGTTCATGCAGGGCAGCAATGTCTGGCATACGTCGAGGGAGAGGCGGAGCCCTGCAGTGAAATGGAAGGAACACCTAAGAGTGAGCACTGTACAACAACATCGTCAATGCACTGAGCACATGTTACACAGCCAATACACATATGCCACGTTGTGAGTCAGGTCTGTGCCACAGTTCCTGGACACGAACGCCAGTCAGGTTACACTCCTACCAAGGGACAGCCACTAACGGAGGGGGGCAAGATCACGATGACAT
The DNA here is from genome assembly GCF_964204655.1 of Triturus cristatus. NCBI lineage: Eukaryota > Metazoa > Chordata > Amphibia > Caudata > Salamandridae > Triturus > Triturus cristatus. The sequence goes on along the minus strand of NC_140589.1, from coordinate 385,639,387 downwards.
GGCATGAGACTAGCTGTGGGCCAGTGTAAGTGAACATGCACACGCATCACAGGATTCACAGACATCCACACATGTGCAGAAGTAGTATGCGTATGGTACAGACAGGTAGTTGGATGCGATATGCACTGGTCACATGTCATAGGAATAGGACAGGCCACACACATTGCCTTTGAGGAGTACATGTCGAGACAGAACATACATAGGGAGCATGTGGATATGTACTTGTGTTGATACTCCGTGTAGTTGGATACATACACACCTCATGGCAAATCACATATGTGGGCTGGTGTGCGGAACAGTGTGCCATGCCCATCGACACACAGACACATGTTGGCAGCAGCAACTGCTGACACATTGAATCACACACCTACAGCAAAATCATGGAAAGACATGCCACACACATGACATGGTTGCAGCATGCAACGCAGCCATACACGTGTCATATGTAATATTCCGTGTACCTGGCATCAGGGGACAGGTGCGGGTGTCCGTGACTGGGACATGCAAGTGACTCATGGCTCCACTAGTGTGTACGACATGCACACATGTCAAAGGAGTGCAGGGGATGTGTGGTACAATGCGCACCATCACACACGACATGTGTACACAGCTCATCGTACATGTGCTTTGCCCACACCTCAGGGGTAAAGTGCCACATCACATCCTGACACACCTGTGTCACACACAGGTGGTATTGCACAGACAATGCATTGGTGTCCACCCTTGGCAATACCTGTCCGCTCCATTCCTGTCTGTGTGCCGCCTGTCACCACTGACAGTTGTAATACGCACCGTACATACGCTCGGAGCGCGTGTATAGGGTCCCTGGGCCAATATTGCCGCTGGCGTATGCGTACGCCACAGTAGTACGGACTGTACACGCGCTTGTGCGGTCCGGATCACAATATGGGCGCTGGCGTATGCGTACGCCACAGTAGTACGGACTGTACACGCGCTTGTACGGTCCGGATCACAATATGGGCGCTGGCGTATGCGTACGCCACAGTAGTACGGACTGTACACGCGCTTGTACGGTCCGGATCACAATATGGGCGCTGGCGTATGCGTACGCCACAGTAGTACGGACTGTACACGCGCTTGTACGGTCCGGATCACAATATGGGCGCTGGCGTATGCGTACGCCACAGTAGTACGGACTGTACACGCGCTTGTACGGTCCGGATCACAATATGGGCGCTGGCGTATGCGTACGCCACAGTAGTACGGACTGTACACGCGCTTGTACGGTCCGGATCACAATATGGGCGCTGGCGTATGCGTACGCCACAGTAGTACGGACTGTACACGCGCTTGTACGGTCCGGATCACAATATGGGCGCTGGCGTATGCGTACGCCACAGTAGTACGGACTGTACACGCGCTTGTACGGTCCGGATCACAATATGGGCGCTGGCGTATGCGTACGCCACAGTAGTACGGACTGTACACGCGCTTGTACGGTCCGGATCACAATATGGGCGCTGGCGTATGCGTACGCCACAGTAGTACGGACTGTACACGCGCTTGTACGGTCCGGATCACAATATGGGCGCTGGCGTATGCGTACGCCACAGTAGTACGGACTGTACACGCGCTTGTACGGTCCGGATCACAATATGGGCGCTGGCGTATGCGTACGCCACAGTAGTACGGACTGTACACGCGCTTGTACGGTCCGGATCACAATATGGGCGCTGGCGTATGCGTACGCCACAGTAGTACGGACTGTACACGCGCTTGTACGGTCCGTACTACTGTGGCGTACGCATACGCCAGCGCCCTTATTGTGATCCGGACCGTACAAGCGCGTGTACAGTCCGTACTACTGTGGCGTACGCATACGCCAGCGCCCATATTGTGATCCGGACCGTACAAGCGCGTGTACAGTCCGTACTACTGTGGCGTACGCATACGCCAGCGCCCATATTGTGATCCGGACCGTACAAGCGCGTGTACAGTCCGTACTACTGTGGCGTACGCATACGCCAGCGCCCATATTGTGATCCGGACCGTACAAGCGCATGTACGGTCGGTATCACTGCTTGTGGGGTGCCCTAGGGCGTGGAACGCACCGTACCTGTGTGTAAATGTATGAAAACACATAGGGGACACATGAGGGACAAGTATAAGGGCCTAAATGCCTGATGGTTGCCATGGAGACTGAGTTAAATTTTTGATTTTGAGCACCAGGTGCACAGCAGAAGTCAGTTTGAAAGAATCTACATTGTTGCAATGTGGATGTTGACTTGACATCATTATCAAAACTGAAACCATGCAAAGCCACACACTGGGGTAGGTTTGAAGGGATTGGATGAAACGTAGGATGCTAATGTGACTGACCAATCAATCTGTACTCCTATACATGAACAGGCCAGCCAGGCATATATAAGGCAGCCAGGTCCCATGAGAGAGCACTTGCCTGCACATCCATTCATCCATTACCACTGCTGCTGATAGTGATTCCTCTGGCACCATGTCCAGGACTGTGGAGAGGTCACAGCCATTCACCCAGGAGGAGAACCTTGCCCTGATAGATGTGATCCTCCCACAGTTCCAGAGCCTGTATGGTCGACCAGGGGTTCAGGTGAGTGCAGACTCCACTAGCTTAGACTGTGCCCCTTTTGTGTGACAGTGACTTCTGGCATTGTGTCCATGTGTGACAGACATGCACTGTTGTTTGGAGTGGGTCCCAGGGTGTGGAAGGCCTCATGTCACCCATGCAGAGCATGCTGTGTTTCCTGTGTGCACTCCTCACTTGCATAGTGCCTACTGTGACAATGAATGCAAGGTGCATGCCACATTCTGCCTGCATACTCCTCCTGGGGATGTTGTTTCCACAGTCCTGATGTGATCCTGTGTTCCCCCCAGTGTGACAGGTGTCAGTACCCATGGATGTGTGTTTGTTCAGTGTACCTGTGCTGTGAGTGTCCAAAGGCCGTGTTCGTCCCCTGCACATTGGTGTGTGTGTTAGTCCCCTGTCATGTGGGTGAGTGCATATGGGGAGTGTTGCACACAAGCAGCATGAGGGATGGATATGGCCTGGCCATCGGATGTGAGCAGGGAGCAGTGCTGTGTGCATGCCGTGCTGAGCCAGCCCCACACCTGTGACACCCCCGTCTACTGGCACATGGGCAGAGTGAGGTGTGTACCCGCAGTTGGCAATGCCATGTGATTGTCCTGTACCTGTGTGTGTCTGTGTACTCTGCTGAGGTAGCATCAGTGTGCTGGGGCAGGTGACTGCTGTGAGGTGCTGTACATAATCCTGGTGTAGCCTGTGAGGCACAGTGTGATCCCTGGTCAGTGAGTGTGTGGTACCCCTCATGCCACCCGTGTGCTTCCACTGGCACGTAGTGCATTTGGCCTTCCACAGTGGATAATGTCCCTATGACAAAGGTGCAATTAGTTGCATGCATACCATGGCCTGTTCATAATGAGGATTGTTCTATATGTGTGTCTCTGTGTCTTTGCTCATGTGGATTAATGTATTCTCTCTTTTGCATCCTCACAGGTAGGCGCCATTGCCAAGGGGGAGATCTGGAGGGAAGCCGTCAGTGCCGTGAGGGGTACAGAGGGTCGGAGGCGGAGCCTGTCTCAGGTGAGGAAACGCTGGCAGGACATCCGGTGCTGGACGAGGAGGATTGCACGGCTCCTGCTGGGGGACTCACCTGAGAGCCGTAAGAACCGTGGCCGCCGTCGTCTGACCCACATCCAGAAGCGTGTGCTGGCGGTGGTCTTCCCCGATATGGACAGGCGCCTACAGGAGAGGCAGCAGCAGGAAGGGGGTAGGTACATGTGTGTCAGTTGTGTGTCCCCAGCCAATGTAAGTGTGCAGTTGCATGGATACACTGCCAGGGTTTGATTGTGCAGTGCGTCAACTTCTCCACAAAGTAGCACAGTGCTGTTCTCACTCCCTCCCTTCCCCTCCTTGCAATGTGTTCCCTGGTCTGTCGCCACTCTTGCACAAGGTTATTTATGCAGGCAGTTCATGCAGGTGCCCTATGCTATCAGCATCATGTGTGGGGGTGATGTGCCACAGGTATGGGGACCTTGCGTGTGCCATGGCCAATTTCAGTCATTGTGGTGTCCATGTCACTTGGCACTGATTGTGAATCACGACATAGGGGTGTGTCTCCAAAATGTACAGCCTTCCAGCATGCATGTCCAATTGTGTGCCCTCTGACATGATGTGCCTGAGTGGGAGGCCTGCTAAGTGCAGGGACGGTTGCTTAATTTGCAGTCATGTCCATCCTGGACCATGGAGGAGTGTGGGCACTACTGTGCCCTGGGGCACCTCTTCCTAGGTATCATGTGCGTCATCCAACAATATGGCCATTCACTGTGTCTTTGCCATGGGTTGCGTAGGGTGGCATTGTACCCTGGGCTCAACTGTTAGGACCTACAGGTTGCTACATGTGTCCACTGTACAGGGGGACCCATTTTGCTTGTGCATACTCACAGTGGGCATTACCTGTGTGTGTTGTTGAGACAATCTGATGATGTTTGCCTGTCAATGATGTGTGGACATGGCCACCAGGGGCTGTGTGTTTACAGTCATGAATTAGTGGAGGCCATGTGTTTCCATCCCAGAGTAAGAGGTGTACATACTTTCTCCGTCTCAATGAGATTGTCTCAGGTGTGGGTGGTTTGTGCGTACAAGGCCTACATGTCAGAAGCTTCATCCTCCTTGCTGGGTTTAGCCTGTGTGTGATGTTTGACTGGACATACGCTCAAGGTGCAGTGACCCTGTCATGTGTGGCCTGGTTTCATGTATTGCCTTTGCAGCATGCGGCAAGAGTAAATGGATATGATTCATGCTCATCCCTTTTTGACGACGCAGTGTGGTGCAGGTGCTGTGCACATTTGTCCCCAGAGGCTGACTCCTCTCTAAAATTTCAGGTGCAGTGATTTGCTGTTGTGTCATGATCTCCATTGTGTCTCAGTGGCATGGTGGGTAGAAAAACTGTGTGTTCCATGGCCTACATGTGTACATTGTTTTGTAGGTGTTACTCCTGTTGCTTTTCAGGCTATGCAATGTGACCTATGTATATTTGACTCATGTGACATATGTGTACAGGTGTCTGATTTTCTCCTGTCTCTTCACCTTGCCCACAGCATCGCCGGGGGACACGGAAGGAGACACTAGCACGGACCGGGAGGAGAGATTGAGCACCAGTACCAGCAGTGCTGTCCTGTCTGGCACATGGAGTGGCACGGAGGCCGAAGGGAGTGAGGCGGAGGACCTGTTGACTGCCAACACAGACTATGACGCAGACGGGTCCGAGGCTGAGCTCCCAGAGGTGGCGGAGTCTGCCCCCCCAGCTGATGGCAGCCCTCCACATCCCCCCGCCACCTCAGGTTCCATCACCGGCCTCCCACATGCTCGTGGCCCTTCCCTCCGTGCTCGGTCCCCACATGTCTCCTTCCTGCCAGGCACCGCACCCCCTGCCCCTGTCACCACTGCTGCGGTGAGTGCGGAGTCTGTGGACATCCTGAGGCAGTTGCAGGTTGGTCAGACTGCGATGCTAAATGTCCTCCATGCCCACACCCAGGTGCTGACCCAGATGGAGGCATACATGGAGGGCATGTCGGCTGCGCAGTCTGACCAACGGCAGTTGCTGAGGTCCATAGACTCCACACTGACTGCAGCACTGGATCTCCTGCAGCGCTGCGTAACACCCCCTACCCCTGCCCCATCCCCAATTCCCACTCCCGTGCCTGTCCCACGCACATCCAGACGTCAGCGTGCACGCACCCCAACAGACACAGGCACCACACCACCAGGGAAGTCGAAGCGCACACCTCCTGTCACGCACACACAGGGTGAGGAAGGCACACCCACTGGGTCGGGGGGGAAACGTAGAACACGCAGCCACAGTGGGAGTCCGCATTCCACACAACCCACTCCCTCCAAATCCACTCCCCTTAGCTCTCCTGGCCAACAGTCAGTGACAGCATCATCCACTGCGAGTGTGCCCCCCAGCCCCAGGATGACACCACCCCGCAAGCGGTGGAGGCGGGACCCGGCCAGGGGAGTTGAGTCCCCCACCCTGTCCACACCCTCCCCCAGTGGCGCTGCGACCCATCCCTTTGCCCCCCCCCCCTCCTTGGGGCCTGTGGTTGGATTGGGTACGGGGGAGTCGCTGGGGGAACTTGCCGACGTGTGCAGCGCCATTCTGTCCTCCACCTTTGGCGCTGGCACCCCCCCTGTGGCAGATTCATCCCTCCCTGCACCCACAACACCTACCCTTTCCCCTCCTGTCCCTGCGGTGCCTGTTTCCACCCTCCCCCCTGATGCCCCCTCTTCTGTGGATGAAATGGACTTGTGAACTGTGCAGCCAAGCTAGGGGACACACGTCCCGATGTGTACCCCCCCCCCCGGACATTGCTGCTGGGCTGGCCCATGGCCCTTGTACATAGTGGACATTTTCTCTGATATATTTTCCTGCTGAATAAAGCCTTTTCTTTTTGTTTTGCACACTGATGCTTTCCTGGACTTGCTGTTGGTGCTGGTGCTCCCTGCGTTGGGGTGGTGATAATGTGTTAGGGGTCTGTGAAATGTTGGAGTGTGCTGCTCATGGGGTGTACCCTGCCATCTGCGTGCCATCACAAAGGTCTCTGCAAATGGTATTTGGTCATGTTTGCTCTCACTGTATGGTGACATTGTCCCAAGGTGTGTTCCGTCCTCTGTGGCCCAGCCCATTTTTCCTGCAGGGTGTCTCCCAAATGCTGTGCTGTGCTGTGTCTACATTTCCTGGATGTGTGAGGGTTGCCTTTCAATATAGCCATGCTGGCTCAGCGATGTCTCCGCCTGCATCTGGGGTATCACCCTTGTAGGTCACTGAACTTGTTGATGGGGTATATTGTCCGATGTCTGGGCACTGCTGGGAGTGATAGGTACACACCCCTCCTGTGTCTGGGCACTGCTGGGAGTGATAGGCACACACCCCTCCTGTGTCTGGGCACTGCTGGGAGGACCCTGCACCCACCCCTCCTGTGTCTGGGCACTGCTGGGGGTGTTTTGCACACCCCATTCTTATAGCAGGTTCGGTGCGTACATGCACGGGTGGGGTGGGGGTTTGGTGCGTACATACACGGCTGGTGTGGTGGTTTGGTGCGTACATACACGGGTGGGCGTTTGGTGCGTACATACACGGGTGGTGGTTTGGTGCGTACATACACGGCTGGGGTGGTGGTTTGGTGCGTACATACACGGGTGGTGGTTCGGTGCGTACATACACGGCTGGGGGGGGGTTCGGGGGCGTACATACACGGGTGGGTGTTTGGTGCGTACATACACGGCTGGTGGTTCGGTGCGTACATACACGGCTGGGGGGGGGTTCGGGGGCGTACATACACGGGTGGTGGTTCGGTGCGTACATACACGGCTGGGGTGGGTGTTAGGTGCGTACATACACGGGTGGGGGTTCGGGGCGTACATACACGGCTGGGGGGGGTTCGGGGGCGTACATACACGGGTGGTGGTTCGGTGCGTACATACACGGCTGGGGTGGGTGTTAGGTGCGTACATACACGGGTGGGGGTTTGGTGCGTACATACACGGCTGGGGGGGGTTCGGGGGCGTACATACACGGGTGGTGGTTCGGTGCGTACATACACGGGTGGTGGTTCGGTGCGTACATACACGGCTGGGGTGGGGGTTTGGTGCGTACATACACGGGTGGGCGTTTGGTGCGTACATACACGGGTGGTGGTTTGGTGCGTACATACACGGCTGGGGTGGTGGTTTGGTGCGTACATACACGGGTGGTGGTTCGGTGCGTACATACACGGCTGGGGGGGGGTTTGGTGCGTACATACACGGGTGGTGGTTTGGTGCGTACATACACGGCTGGGGTGGTGGTTTGGTGCGTACATACACGTGTGGTGGTTCGGTGCGTACATACACGGCTGGGGGGGGGTTCGGTGCGTACATACACGGGTGGTGGTTCGGTGCGTACATACACGGCTGGGGTGGGGGTTTGGTGCGTACATACACGGGTGGGCGTTTGGTGCGTACATACACGGGTGGTGGTTCGGTGCGTACATACACGGCTGGGGTGGGTGTTAGGTGCGTACATACACGGGTGGGGGTTCGGGGCGTACATACACGGCTGGGGGGGGTTCGGGGGCGTACATACACGGGTGGTGGTTCGGTGCGTACATACACGGCTGGGGTGGGTGTTAGGTGCGTACATACACGGGTGGGGGTTTGGTGCGTACATACACGGCTGGGGGGGGTTCGGGGGCGTACATACACGGGTGGTGGTTCGGTGCGTACATACACGGGTGGTGGTTCGGTGCGTACATACACGGCTGGGGTGGGGGTTTGGTGCGTACATACACGGGTGGGCGTTTGGTGCGTACATACACGGGTGGTGGTTTGGTGCGTACATACACGGCTGGGGTGGTGGTTTGGTGCGTACATACACGGGTGGTGGTTTGGTGCGTACATACACGGCTGGGGTGGGGGTTCGGTCCGTACATACACGGGTGGGGGTTCGGGGCGTACATACTCTGCTGGTGTGGTGGTTTGGTGCGTACATACACGGGTGGGCGTTTGGTGCGTACATACACGGGTGGTGGTTCGGTGCGTACATACACGGCTGGGGTGGGTGTTAGGTGCGTACATACACGGGTGGGGGTTCGGGGCGTACATACACGGCTGGGGGGGGTTCGGGGGCGTACATACACGGGTGGTGGTTCGGTGCGTACATACACGGCTGGGGTGGGTGTTAGGTGCGTACATACACGGGTGGGGGTTTGGTGCGTACATACACGGCTGGGGGGGGTTCGGGGGCGTACATACACGGGTGGTGGTTCGGTGCGTACATACACGGGTGGTGGTTCGGTGCGTACATACACGGCTGGGGTGGGGGTTTGGTGCGTACATACACGGGTGGGCGTTTGGTGCGTACATACACGGGTGGTGGTTTGGTGCGTACATACACGGCTGGGGTGGGTGTTAGGTGCGTACATACACGGGTGGGGGTTTGGTGCGTACATACACGGCTGGGGGGGGTTCGGGGGCGTACATACACGGGTGGTGGTTCGGTGCGTACATACACGGGTGGTGGTTCGGTGCGTACATACACGGCTGGGGTGGGGGTTTGGTGCGTACATACACGGCTGGTGGTTCGGTGCGTACATACACGGCTGGGGGGGGGTTCGGGGGCGTACATACACGGGTGGGCGTTTGGTGCGTACATACACGGGTGGTGGTTCGGTGCGTACATACACGGCTGGGGTGGGTGTTAGGTGCGTACATACACGGGTGGGGGTTTGGTGCGTACATACACGGCTGGGGGGGGGTTCGGGGGCGTACATACACGGCTGGTGGTTCGGTGCGTACATACACGGCTGGGGGGGGTTAGGGGGCGTACATACACGGGTGGTGGTTCGGTGCGTACATACACGGCTGGGGTGGGGGTTTGGTGCGTACATACACGGCTGGTGTGGTGGTTTGGTGCGTACATACACGGGTGGGGGTTTGGTGCGTACATACACGGCTGGGGGTTCGGGGCGTACATACCAGGGTGGGGTGGGGGTTCGGGGCGTACATGCACGGGTGGCGCTTGGGTGCGTACATACACGGGTGGGGGTTCGGGGCGTACATACCAGGGTGGGGTGGGGGTTCGGGGCGTACATACACGGGTGGCGCTTGGGTGCGTACATACACGGGTGGCGGTTCGGGGCGTACATACACGGGTGGGGGTTCGGGGCGTACATACACGAGTGGGGGTTCGGGGCGTACATGCACGGGTGGGGGTACGGGCCGTACTTCCACGGGTGGGGGTACGGTCCGTACATACCCCTGCCCACGCTCTGCGTGCCTGGGTACGGGCCGTACCCATGCCTTTGGTGTGTGGGTACGGTGCGTCCCACCATTGTTGCGGGCCGTGGGGTCCGCACCGTACACAGGCCTTGGGGGCGTGGCTACGGGTCGTACCACGCGTACCCCTACATGACCCCAGCAATGCTGGTACGAGCTGTACCAAGGCCTTTCTGACGTGGGTACGGGCCGTACCGCTATTGTTGGAGTGACGTAGGGGGACGCGTGGTACGTTCCGTACCCACGCTCTTGCGGCCTGGGTAGGGTACGTACCGGTTCGCGTGACCATCCACTTCCGTTGTGGCGGACGCTTGCGTTGCTGGCCTTGCCCCCACCCCCTGGAAGTGACCAGGCCCTGATGGTCAGGTATGTCCAGGCCATGTGTGATTTGGTACCATGTGTTGGTGTTGTGTGTCCTGCCCCTGCCCCCCCCTTTGCCCCTGGTTGTTGTGCTGACCTTCTGCGGCGTCTGCGTCGGTTCCTGTACGCCAGGTGGACTGCTAGGAGGGCAGGGATGGCACGTAGGTTCGGGTCCATGTCTGTTCGTCGCGTCCAGCTGCTCCTTGCGTGTGTCGTCCTGATTTCCCGGCAGTTTTTGGCAGCCGGTAAATATTTTCCGTGCGGGATGACGTCGGTTCGAATCGTACTTCCTGGTTCGTGAAACGTAGGCTGGATGCGTACCGACGTCACGTCGGCTCCTTTCAGGATCGGAATTGTGTTTAGTTTCTGTTCGGTCGGTGTTTTGTTCGAATCGTACGGAAATGGTGTTTCCGTATGATTCGTACTTGCATTTTCGGATGGATTTCGCACCGGGTACGAGTCGGACGGAGAAAAGGCTCCGTCCGACGGTTCGTACCCGGTTTTTACCGGATCGGAATTGGCACCTAGGTCTGTGATGGACTGTATGGGTGGGTGAGTGTGTGTATGGTTGTGTTAGTGAGGGAATGTATATTTCATTAGTACATGTGTGATTTAGTACATATGTGAACGGCAGTATATATGTGTGTTGGAGTACAGAAATGACCATAAGTGAGAGTGTGTGATCGTGTGAGTGGCTGTATGGATAAGTGTGTGCTTGTATCATTGATTCTATAAGAGCATAAGAATGTGCTATTATTTGTATGAGTAATTGAGCTAGTGTGTGTATAACTGTATAGGTGAGTAAATGGCAGTGTGATTAATTATTTGCATGACTGAGTACGTGTGTGAGTACCTCTATGGATGAGTAGCGGTGTGTGAGTGTCTATATAGGTGTATGAGTGCATATGAGAGTCCTGTAGTGAGTGACCATAAGTATGAGTGACTGTACGGGTGAGTGAGTGGATGGGTGTGTTGACCTAAGACTCTGTGATGGGGTATGTACTTATTGGTGTTGGAGTGTCTATGGTTTTGAGAATGGCAGTATGTAATTTAGAGTGGGTGTATCAAAGGTTATATTAGGTTGTGAGAAGATGCATCAAATTATCACATGTATGATGTCATCATTGATGTCATCAGTGATGTCATTTGAGATGTCATCAGTGATGTCATCAGTGATGTCACTGACCATGTCATGAGTGATGTAATATGTGACGTCATCAGCAGTGCATTGCGGGGGCGTGAGTTATAGTTAGCTAAACTAAATATAACGGGGGAATTTCAATGGTTTTGTACGAGGGAAATGTCCAGCTAACTATAACGCCCCTGAAACCTATGGTTTTTTCAGTGAATATATATATATATATATATATATATATATATATATATATATATATATATATATATATATATATATATATATATATATATATATATATATATATATATTACCTACTGGCGGTCGCCAGTAGGTAGTTATAGTTAGGACCACGTTTCCATAGGAAAACCTCAACATTCTATTTTGAATAACTTTGGCGCCGGTCGACGAATCCTCGCGAATTTCTCAAAATAGGTGGGGCGCTACGCTCCGCTCCTACCCTGAAAGTTTCGGGGGGATCCGTCAAGCGGGGGCTGAGATAAAAGGGGGGTCCCAAAACGCGTTTTTCCCATGCATTTTTCCATAGGACCTTTAGAACGAGCTACAGCCCGAACGGCTGAACAGAATTACTCGAAATTTGGCAGAGAGGTAGTCCCTAGGTCAAGGAAGTGCCTTTTGTAGGTTTGGTGTAAATCTGTTCAGTAGATTCTGAGAAAATAGCCTTTAAATCAATATATATATCTGAGCCAGCTTACGGTACGCTTACGGTACGCTTACCGTAAGCGTACGGTGGCGTGCGCGAGCGCGATTCTGATTGGCTCTTAGATCTTAGTAAACATTCGAATCGGCCGAAACCAGGAAGCGGCGGCCGCCATTTTGTGTATTTCACTCTGAAAAAAAAGAGTGAAAACAAGGAAAGGGGGCAATGAGGAGAGTTACAGACCCCCTAACAATTGTAAGGGGGTCAAAGAAGGACAGAAAAGTACAAAAAAAACATTTATTGATTTTAAAAAAAATCACGGGGTACGCGTACGGTAAGCTTACGGTAAGCGTACGGTAAAAAAATAAAAATAAATAAATGAAAAGCAGATTTAAGAGTTTAGATATTAGGGAGCTCTAAAAAGAGCTGTTGTGTTTATGAAGTCATTTTTTTAGTGGTACCTACAAGTAAGTACCGATGCAGAGTCTAAGGTTCAAGAGGAAGACTCTGTTCCCTTCATCTCCTCTATAAATGTCTTGCATGTCATAACGCAAGTTGTTGTGGTAAATGGCACCCATACCATAGTCACGGAGGAAAGCAGAAACAGATTTGTTGACGTGCTTTCTTGCTTTGTCAATCTGTGGACAGAAATGATTGGACCAGTTCCATTTTTGCCTTTGGCATATGTTGGAAAACACAAAGGCAGTTTTAGGGAAAAGTGAAAACAGTTGTGCAAAGGTGTCCTTCATAAGCATTTCCAGACCTACCCCAGTCAAAGTGCCTAGGTCATTGCCACCACAGTGCACTATTATGAGGTCAGGGTGTTGGATTTGCATGAAGGATTTCACCAATGGCATCAATTGGTGCCACTTTAACCCTCTCTGACCAATCCATTTAATGTCTACATTTGGCAAAGCAAGGTCTCTCACCATATCTGTTTTCTCTGCAAACTTTTCACTCCAGAAGACATAGCTGTGCCCTACAATCCACACTGTGAACATCTTCAAAGGAGATCTGGATGCACTCAGGAGGTGTCTTTCAGTAGAATGGCAATATGAAAAGAAAGACAGTTTGGAAATGGAGGCATACATATTTTTTTCAAAACAAAAAGAACTGATTGGCTGTTTCATACCATTCTAGAATAAAAACTAGGCTGTATGTGTAAATTAATAGAAGCATGTTTTGTATTGGTACAAAAAAATGTGTAACCAAAGAACAGTACTATGGATTTGCTGTTAGGTTTGAAAAGTCAAGCACTCTTGCTCTGTGGAATTGAAACATTGTGTGTCGAACTTCTGACCTAACTGCACACAGCAGTGTTCCATGAGCTGTTGCTATGGTAGCAGGCAGAAGTCAAGTTGGGGGAAGGGTACTAGGCAGAAGTCAAGTTGGGGGAAGGGTACTTTTGGAAAAGGGTTCGTTTTCAACCAATAGAAATGTGTGATTACATGTGAAAAAAAGGGGGAAGCACTGAGATTTGAAACTTACATGTATATGTGTGGAAAAATAGAGGGAAAGTTTGCCATTATCTGGTTCTGCTGAGAGGAGAGAGGTGAACACAACAGAGATCCTGGCTCTGATAATCTGCTGTTTGAGTGTCACATTTCTTTCACAACTAACTAATTTTAAAGGTGAGTTTACAGTTTGAGAGGGTATGTATGTGGTAACTTAAGAAATGAATAATAGAAATGGGAATTGTTTTTGTTGTAGTTACACATGGTGGTTTCATAATGTGTCAGTGTGTAAAAGTGATTTACACTTGCCCCTGAAAAAAAAAAGAGCAGTAAGTGTGCTTTCAAATTGGCAAAGAAATTTCGTTTTGGGACTAATGTGAAAACATGACTCTGTGTGCATAGAAGAATTATAGGCAGAGATTTATTGCGTCTTGCTCTGGTGATTTCACAGTTGCATTAGATGGAAAGGGGGAGCGAATTTTTGGGGGAATAAGCAGAGGGTTAGCACACACCCATGTCCTTGCCGTGTATAGTCATGCACAGTATTTACAAGCCAGTGGGGTTTTCAGGTTTAAGTCTGTAATGCAAATACATTCAGCATCACTAAGGCTGGTTGCCCTTGGTGGAGTGTAGGCAGTCACAGAGAATGCACATGGTGGTGGTCTGAAAAAAAAACAGCTTGGACACGTGCAATTAAATAAATCAAAAATAGTGGTTTCATAATGTGTCAGTCTGTAAAAGTGATTTCCAATTGTTAAAAGAGGCAAAAATATTTTTTGGAAAAAAATGTAAATATGTGTACTGTATTATAAATTGTTATAAAAATATTAATACTTTTTTCTTTTTTTTCAGATCGATATAGAAAATTTTCGAAAACTACAACCATTTTAAAAACTATTTTTTTAAAAAAACAAATGAATAAATATTTTTTTGAGTGAGTATGGTAAGTCAATGTAATGTGATAAATGATTTTTAGTGTTTTTTTAAAAAAAAATAAAAAAAAGGTACGCTTACCGTACGCGTACGGTAAAAAAAAAATAAAAAAAAGTTTTTAAAAACATATGTAAAAAAAAGATGAAAGATAAGGTTGGCTCTTAAAAGAGCCGTTGTGTTCATGCAGGGACAGAGGAAAGAAAGATTGGGAATATTAGACGGTACGACAAGTGTGCTGATCTATTTTATTGTTCACTAGGGAAATACTGGTCTCCCTATAAGTAATTAGATCGTGACAAGTGGCGCACCGTACTTCAACCCTCGCAAACCGAGGGTTAATTTCTAGAGGGCCAGCAAAAGGAGATTCTCCCCCCACAGATGAAGGGCTCACCTGACCTGCAGAAGAAGGAGTCTGCCCTGCAGATGATGGTCCAGGCTGAGCTGCTGTGGATGTACTGGCTCGTCTTTCTGAAGAGTTACCTCCAAAAAGATGACCATGTGTCCTTTTGTGTACATCCTTGAGGTGTCTGATCATGGTATGATTCCCAAAGGAATACTTCCTGTCAGGATTACCTCTAGAAAGTACACGCTGACACAGCCTGCAAGTAACTAAGGGTGCATTCACCTTTTGCTGGCCTTCTGGAAAAGTAAAATAATCCCAAACATAAGAAGGCTTTACTTTCCTCGCTCTCTGCCTCAAGACAGTGCTGCTGGTGCTAGCCTCACTCTCAGAAGGGCTCTGCTGTTCTGCCATCGTATCCCAAAGACAAACCAGCTCCTTCTTCCAAGGGATCACAAGCAGAAATGAGGGGAATGGGTGTGGTGTAGGAGAGTTCTAGAACTGAAAGTAGTTTCAACCAATCAAAAGTTGTGTTTCATGATCACATGACCTACCGTACGCTTACGGTACGCTTACGGAGCGCTTACGGCAAAAAGTACGTGTGCGCGTAAAAAAGACACGCGCTTGCGCGCATGCGCATAACAGTCATTTCCCGGCACTTCCGCGTAACGTGCGCGTGTTGCGTAAGCGCGCACGCGTCCCACGCGCAGCACGCGCGGCTACGCAAAGTACGTAACTATACGCAAGCAGCGTAGATAGATTACGGACGTTGCGTAAACCGTACGCTTACCGTGAGCTTACGGTACGCGTACTATAAAAACAAAAACAAAAAAAAAAAATCTGGAAATAAATTTTACATGTTTATTTTAAAAAATATATATAAAAAAAATATTTAAGGATTTTAAAAATTTAAGCATAGTCTTTATAAAAGATAAGAAAATTAAATTAAAAATATGTTTGAAAAAAATGAAGAATAAAAAAAAAAATAGCATTTAAAAAACCTTGCAAATTCACTGAAAAAACCATGGGTTTCACACACGTTATAGTTAGGAATTAGCATTTAAAAAACCTTGCAAATTCACTGAAAAAACCATGGGTTTCACACACGTTATAGTTAGGAATTAGCATTTAAAAAACCTTAGAAATTCACTGAAAAAACCATAGGTTTCACACACGTTATAGTTAGAAATTAGCATTTAAAAAACCTTAGAAATTCAGTGAAAAAACCATAGGTTTCACACATGTTATAGTTAGCTGGACATTTTACTCGTAAAAAACCAATGAAATTGCCCCGTTATAGTTAGTTCAGCTAACTATAACTCGCGCGCCCGCAATGCACTGCTGATGACGTCACATATTACATCACTCATGACATGGTCAGTGACATCACTCATGACATCGCTGATGACATCTCAAATGACATCACTGATGACATCACTGATGACATCATCCTTGTGATAGAGTGGCAGACCTCCTCTCACCTTAATATAAGCTTTGATACACACATTCAAAAATAGAGACTAAAAATTTCAAAACAATGGACATACCAATACCAGTTACAACAACCTCTTCAGTAATTCTAAGATCCACATACACATCCACTCATTCACCAACAGTCCTATACAGTCACTCATACATGTACTCACTCATCATATGTACTCATACATCTATACATCCTGTTACACAATGCCACTCATCCATAGAGTTACTCACACACATAGTCACTCATGCTAATAAAGAATAAAACATACATTTACTTGCATATACAGTAATACACACACCACCATACTTACTTCTACGGAAACTTACACATACTTAGTCTTTTAAACAATCACTTATAGAAACACATACTTATTCATACAGGAACTCTTTCAATCTCTCCCTCTCACATATACTCACATATATTCACCAATAGTCACATATACTAGTTTAAAACATATGTAGTTACTCCTGAAGACACTATTGAGACAGTCATTCACTCACTAACACACCCATACACACACTCATCCACCCATACAGTCCTGCACACATGCTGTCTTCAACACATACAAACAGTGAGTCACTCATTCATGCATCTATGCACTACGTAATACCCCCCACCGTACCATACAGACACTCAGACTGATACTCAAAAAAACAACTAATAACCTATATAGACACCCATGTAGCTACTCACCAACCCATGCAGCCACTTATACACAAAGTGAGAGATACACTTAATCAGTCAGTTACACAATCAATTTTTCAAAAACAAATCATCCATTTAGACACTTATATACCCATTTATTCTTCCATCGACCTTGAGATATACATATATAAAACATATTTAATTTTCAGAAAAACACACATTCACTGGATGATGTCATCAGTGATGTCATCAGTGATGTCATTTGAGATGTCATCAGTGATGTCATGAGTGATGTCACTGACCATGTCATGAGTGATGTAATATGTGACGTCATCAGCAGTGCATTGCGGGCGCGCGAGTTATAGTTAGCTGAACTAACTATAACGGGGCAATTTCATTGGTTTTTTACGAGTAAAATGTCCAGCTAACTATAACATGTGTGAAACCTATGGTTTTTTCACTGAATTTCTAAGGTTTTTTAAATGCTAATTCCTAACTATAACGTGTGTGAAACCTATGGTTTTTTCAGTGAATTTCTAAGGTTTTTTAAATGCTAATTCCTAACTATAACGTGTGTGAAACCCATGGTTTTTTCAGTGAATATATATATATATGTGATCAAGGGCACTGGATGCCCGAAACGCGTCATGAAATGAGGAACAAAAAACAATAAAGAAAAAATATTGACACTAACTTGTCCTGGTGGTCCGTTTCTGTCAGTTCGCCGAAAGGGAAGTGCTGAGAGGTGTTTGAATGCATATATATATATATATATATATATATTACCTACTGGCCGTCGCCAGTAGTTAGATATAGTTAGGACCTATTTTCCATAGAAAATCCTCAACATTCTATTTGGAATAACGTTGGCGCCGATTGACGAATCTTCACGAAATTTTCCAAACTTTTGGCCAGCTCCGGTCCGCTCCTATCCTGAAAATTTCATGGTGATTCCTCAAGCGGGGGCAGAGAAAAGAAGAACGGTCCCAAAACACGTTTTCCCCATTCCTTTTTCCCATAGGACCTGTTGACGCAGCTACAGCCCGAACTGCTGAACGGAATTACACCAAATTTGGCAAAGAGGTAGTCCTCAGTTCAGACTTGTGCCTTTTGCTTAAATGGTGTAAATCCGTTCTGTAGTTCCTGAGAAAATTAGAGTTAAAAAGATAGATATATCTATGGCCTCGGAGGATCCGCGCACCCTCCCCGCACCCAGCGCGCACCCTGCCGTGCACGAGCTGTATTCTAATTGGCTGTAAACACTCCAGATCAGGAAGTGTTGGCAGCCATCTTGTGCCTCAGTAGAACCGAGGCACAAGAAAACCGAAAACAAAAGGCGCAAAACGCGACAAGGGGGCAGAGTAGAAACACCCTGACCCCCTAGGCCTGCTCAGGGGGTCCCACAAGGACCCCCAAGGCCCAAAAAATTATATATTATTTTTAAAAAAATCGCGGGATGGGGTCCCCAGGACCAAAAAAATAGAGAAAGAAGGGGGGCTACACAGCCCCCATCTTTAAAAAAAAAAAAAAAAGGACCGGCATCGCGCCGGAGGCCACGCCCCCTCCTTTCAACACTCTGCAAACACGCCCACTGGCGTGTTTGCAGAGTGGGAACAAATTCCCCTTCAATACTGGGGGTCCCTGGGGGCCAACTAGCCCACCAGGAACCTCCAGTATGCACCAGGGGGCTGTGTTGCAGAGAGGTGTAATGAGGCCATGCCCCTTTTTACACCTCTCTGCAACGCAGATCCATGGCGCTTACTGGAGGTACCTGGTGGGCTAGTTGGCCGCCAGGGGACCTCAGGATTCAAGGGGACTTAATCTCCCAACTTAAAACGTGCCACGGTCGCGTTTGCACAGTGGTGAAGGCAGGGGGCCCGGCCTGAGGTGATACCGTGCAAACACGCCCTGTGGCACATTTTAAGTTGGGGAATTCATTCCTCTTCAATCCAGAGGTCCCCTAGGGGACAACTAGCCCACCAGGTACCTCCACTAAGTGCCACGGCGCTGCTTTGCAGAGTGTTGTATAAAGGGGTGTAGCCTCTGAACACCTCTCTACAACGCAGCTCCCTGGCACATACTGGAGGTACCTGGTGGGCTAGTTGGCCACCTGGGGACCTCAAGATTCAAGGGGACTTAATCCCCCAACTTAAAACACCCCACAGGGCGCGTTTGCACAGTGGTTAAGGTAGGGGGTGGGGCCTGAGGTGATATGTGTGCAAACACGCCCTATGGCGCGTTTTAAGTTGGGGAATTAATTCCTCTTCAATCCTGAGGGTGCCTGGGGACCAACTAGCCCACCAGGTACCTCCAGTAAGCGCCACAGAGCTGCGTTGCAGAGTGTTGTAAAAAGGGGCGTGGCCTCTGGACACCTCTCTGCAATGCAGCTCCCTGGTGTATACTGGAGGTACCTGGTGGGCTAGTTGGCCCCCAGGGCACCTCAGGATTGAAGAGGAATTAATTCCCCAACTTAAAACGGGCCACAGGGCGTGTTTGCACACGTCACCTCAGGCCCCGCCCCCTTCCTTCACCATTGTACAAATATTCCTCTAAAATCAGCCGAACTACGAATTCTGATTTACTCACCTGTTATCAGGAGAGAACCCAGGGCTGCATCTTTTAGCCCAGCACTGACTCTGAAAAGTAATTCTAAGCGTACTTACCAGTAACTTGTATTTCCTTCCATAGGAATCCATTGTGTGGTTTTCATCAGAAAATATTGTGTGTCCATTTTTGAAACGTACAAATATTTGTCTAAAATCAGCCGAACTACGAATTCCGATTTACTCACCTGTAATCAGGAGAGAACCCAGTGCTGCATCTTTTAGCCCAGCACTGACCCTGAAAAGTAATTCTAAGCGTACTTACCAGTAACTTGTATTTCCTTCCATAGGAATCCATTGTGTGGTTTTCATCAGAAAATTTTCAGTGTCCATTTTTGAAAGTACAAATATTCCTCTAAAATCAGCCGAACTACGAATTCCGATTTACTCACCTGTAATCAGGAGAGAACCCAGTGCTGCATCTTTTAGCCCAGCACTGACCCTGAAAAGTAATTCTAAGCGTACTTACCAGTAACTTGTATTTCCTTCCATAGGAATCCATTGTGTGGTTTTCATCAGAAAATTTTCAGAGTCCATTTTTGAAAGTACAAATATTTCTCTAAAATCAGCCGAAGTACGAATTCCGATTTACTCACCTGTAATCAGGAGAGAATCCAGTGCTGCATCTTTTAGCCCAGCACTGACCCTGAAAAGTAATTCTAAGCGTACTTACCAGTAACTTTTATTTCCTTCCATAGGAATCCATTGTGTGCTTTTCAGCAGAAAATGTTCTAAGTGTTCATTTTTGAAACGTACATATATTCCTCTAAAATCAGCTGAACTACGAATTCCGATAATCAGGAGAGAACCCAGTGCTGCATCTTTTAGCCCAGCACTGACCCTGAAAAGTAATTCTAAGCGTATTTACCAGTAACTTGTATTTCCTTCCATAGGAATCCATTGTGTGGTTTTCAGCAGAAAAGTTTCTAAGTGTCTATTTTCGGAAACTAAAAATATTCCTAAAAAATCGTCTGTATGACTTAAACACATTCTTTCAAATGTTTACAGGAGGTTGGCCAGTGCTGGATCCAGGATCCATCACTGAGTTAGAAAAAGTAACAATTACACTACTTACTTGCTAAGTGAATTTTCTGCCATAGGATAACATTGGTGATTCCATGTGAAAAAATTTCTAAGTGTCAACTTTTAAAATACAATAATATTCCTTAAAATAACAACCGTAACCAAAACGCTTTTACTCAACTGTTTACAGGAGATGTCCAAGGACTGAATCTAGGATCCAGTCCTGTGGTTAGAAAAGTAATCCATAAAGTAACTAATTGCATTTAACTAGAATTTCACATTGAGGTCAATGTTGCTTTGTGTTTGAAATTGTGTTGGCCATTGCAACAACTGTAACTACTGTACTTAAAAGTCTGTTGCCTATTTGCCAAGTATTTAAACTAAAGTAATTCATTCTGAGAAAGTATATTTTGTATTGTAATGTATAATGTAATTATAATGTAATTAAAAATATATATCTAAAAATAAATAGTTTAAAAAATGTAGTAAATCAGTATAAAAAAAATCAGTATAACAATTAATACATTAAAAATTGTCATTTACAAAACCTTTGAAATTCACTGAAAAAAACATAGGTTTCAGGCCTGATATAGTTAGGAATTAGCATTTAAAAAACTTTGAAATTCACTGACAAAAACCATAGGTTTCAGACCTGATAGAGTTAGGAATTAGCATTTAAAAAACCTTTGAAATTCACTGAAAAAACCATAGGTTTCAGGCCTGATATAGTTAGGAATTAGCATTTAAAAAACCTTAGAAATTCACTGAAAAAACAATAGGTTTTAGGGGTGTTATAGTTAGCTGGACATTTCACTCGAACAAAACCATTGAAATTGCGCCGATATAGTTAGTTGTACTAACTACATCTCGCGCGCCCGCAATCCACTGCTGATGATGTCACATATTACATCATTCATGACATGGTCAGTGACATCTCAAATGACATCACTGATGACATCACTGATGGCATCATCCATGTGACAATCAGATACACCTCATCATACACTAGTATAACCTTTCATCACTCACTGTAAAATACAGAGTGCCAGATTTAAAACCATTGACACACCAATACAAGTTTCTAAACACCCACTCAGTGATTCCTAGATCTATACACACATCTGATCACTTACCTATAGGTTCACTCATACATGCTGTCAATGATCAATAGAACACTATCACTTATATACCTATATCGACATTACACACCAGCACACATCCTTATCACTTATGAAGTCATCCTACTCACTTATGCAAACAATGGACCATACTTACTTTTACTTACCTATACACTTATAAAAACACCACTTCATCTATTCATATAGATAATAAATCATACTTAGTGTGTTATAAAAACACTATTACAAGTATACAGTTATCCATACAGTCACTCATACAATCACTGAGTCTTATGTATACTTATTTATATACAACAATTGACACATACACTGGCTTTTATTTTCCTAGTTTGTTGGACATGTACCATTGAGACATGCATTGGCTAATCACCACACCCATAAAGATATTCACTCACCCAAACAACTGTTATAACATGTAGTTTTAACTTCATATACCTACTGAATCAACTATTCACACATCTTTGGCCAGTCACACACCCCCCACCGAACCACACACACATTCACTCTCCCATACAAATACTCAGTTAACTAATCAATAAATAATATAGACTTTCACGTAGCTAGTAACCAACTGGTGCAGCAGTTTACACAACAACTTACAAAGTGATACAGATATTCACACAGTTTAGTCACTATCCAATATATTTAGTGAGACACTATAAATTAGTCAAGTAAACAGTCAATCACACTGCTACTAAATCCTCCATTCAGATATTTATATTTATATATCCACTCATTCTTCAATGCAAATTGCTATATATATATATAATACACATTTAAATAACGAACCAAACCACATTCACTGGATGATGTCATCAGTGATGTCACTGATCATGTCATGAATGATTTAATATGTGACATCATCAGCAGTGGATTGCTGGCGCGCGAGATGTAGTTAGTACAACTAACTATATCGGAGGAAGTTCAATGGTTTTGTTCGAGTGAAATGTCCAGCAAACTATAACACCCCTAAAACCTATTGTTTTTTCAATGAATTTCTAAGGTTTTTGTCAGTGAATATATATATATATATATATATATATATATATATATATAAAAATATGTTACATAATAAACTTAATATAAAAGATAAAATAGATTTAATACCCATTTTTCAAAATATAATAAATAAACTTAATTCAAAAAAGATAAACACACATACGTAATAATTCATATATATTTACTTTAAAACGATTAATAAACTATTAATTTTAATTTATTTTATAATTTTAAAATTATATAAAAATGTACATATATATATATGTGTGTTTGTGTACCAATAACATTAAATCTAATTTAAAAAGATTTTATTATAAATTATAACATTAAAGGATTTGAAAATCTTCAAACTTAAATTTCCCACTCCAGTAAGTGCAAAAGTAGGGAAAGTGTTGGATAGCGAAGGCGTAAAATGTACTACTCTCACTCCAGTGAGTGCAACAGTTGGGAAAGTGTTGGATAGCGGAGGGTTAGAAATTAATATTCCCACTCCAGTAAGTGTAACAGTAGGGAAAGTGTTGGATAGTGGAGGGGTAAAGATTACTATTCCCACTCCATTGAGTGCAACAGTAGGGAAAGTGTTGGATAGTGAAGGGGTAAAAATTACTACTCTCACTCCAGTGAGTGTAACAGTAGGGAAAGTGTTGAATAGCGGAGGGGTAAAGATTACTATTCCCATTCCAGTGAGTGCAACAGTAGGGAACGTTTTGGATAGCACAGGGGTGAAAATTACTATTCCCACTCTAGTGAGTGCAACAGTGGGGAAAGTGTTGGATAGAGGAGGGGTATAATTTACGATTCCCACTCCAGTGAGCTTAACAGTAGGGAAAGTGTTGGATAGCGGAGGGGTAAACATTACTATTCCCTCTCTAATAAGTGAAATAGTAGGGAAAGTGTTGGACAGCGGAGGGGTAAAAATTTCTATTCCCACTCCAGGGAGCGCAACAGTAGAGAAAGTGTTGGATAAAGTAGTGGTAAAAATTACTATTCCCACTCCAGTGAGTGCAACAGTAGGGAAAGTGTTGGATAGCGAAGGGGTAAAATTTACTACTCTCACTCCAGTGAGTGCAACAATCGGGAAAGTGTTGGATAGTGAAGGGGTAAAAATTACTACTCTCACTCCAGTGAGTGCAACAGTAGGGAAAGTGTTGGATAGCAGAGGGGTAGAAATTACTATTCCCACTCCAGTGAGTGCAACAGTAGGGAAAGTTTTGGATAGCACAGGGGTGAAAATTACTATTCCCACTCTAGTGAGTGCAACAGTGGGGAAAGTGTTGGATAGAGGAGGGGTATAATTTACGATTCCCACTCCAGTGAGCATAACAGTAGGGAAAGTGTTGGATATCGGAGAAGTAAAAATGATTATTCTCACTGCAGTGAGTGCAACCGTAGGGAAAGTGTTGGATAGTGGAAATGTAAAAATTGCTATTCCAACTCCAGTGAGTGCAACAGTAGGGAAAGTGTTGGATAGCGGAGGGGTAAACATTAATATTCCCTCTCCAGTAAGTGAAATAGTAGGGAAAGTGTTGGACAGCAGAGGGGTAAAAATTGCTATTCCCACTCCAGGGAGCGCAACAGTAGAGAAAGTGTTGGATAAAGTAGTGGTAAAAATTGCTATTCCCACTCCAGTGAGTGCAACAGTAGGGAAAGTGTTGGATAGCGAAGGGGTAAAAATTACTACTCTCACTCCAGTGTGTGCAACAGTAGGGAAGGTGTTGGATAGAGGATGGGTAGAAATTACTATTCCCACTCCAGTGAGTGTAACAGTAGGGAAAGTGTTGGATAGCGGAGGGGTAAATATTACTATTCCCACTCCAGTGAGCGCAACAGTAGGGAAAGTGTTGGATAGAGGAGGGGTATAATTTACGATTCTCACTCCAGTGAGCGTAACAGTAGGGAAAGTGTTGAATATCGAAGGGATAAAAATGACTATTCCCACTGCAGTGAGTGCAACCGTAGGGAAAATGTTGGCTAGCAGAGGTGTAAAAATTGATATTCCAACTCCAGTGTGTGCAACAGTAGAGAAAGTGTTGGATAAAGTAGGCGTAAAAATTACTATTCCCACTCCAGTGAGTGCAACAGTAGGGAAAGTGTTGGATAGCGGAGGCATTAAAATTACTTTTCCCACTCCAGTGAGTGCAACAGTAGAGAAAGTGTTGGCTAGTGTCGGGATAAAATTTACTATTCCCACTCCAATAATTGTAAAAGTAGGGAAATGGTTGGATAGCAGAGGGGTAAGAATTATTATTCCCACTACAGTGACTGCAACAGTAAGGAAAGTGTTGGATTGCAGACGAGTAACAATTAATATTCTCACTCCAGTCAGTTCAAAATTAAAAACAAACAAATTTGTAACAACAATAAAAATATTTAAAGAACAAAATAAATAAGAAAATGTATAAATATGTTAAACATTTAAATACAAATATATTTAATATTAAAATTTTAAAAAAACAATGTTAAAAACATATAACAAATGCATACAAATATTATATTAAATAAAATAAAAATAATTTACAAACAAATAAATATTTTTATATAAAATTATTTAGAAACAAAAAGATTAATTAATACATCAATTTACTTTTTTTGTTATTTCCTACCTTATAACACCACACAATTCACAAGCCACATCGATTTTTTTTTAAATTACTTCCTCAACTAACATAATTAATTACCAATTAAAGAAATATTATTGATTAAAAAACAAATTAAAACTCGTAAAAATTATTTTTAACTTCTCACTCTTTACCCCATTAATCCAATGTAAAAATATTAATTACACAATTAAAACTTATTTTCAATTAAAAAACGAATAGTATTTAACAACTAATTATAAAGTAAGTAAAATTCATTTACTCCCCACACTGTACCCCTATACCAATAAAGCACACACACAAAACAATATAAACAAATATCCTAATTAAATATAAATTAATTAATTAAGTAATACTAATGATCAACTAATATATAATGAATTAAACAAAAATGCCTTCCCACCCTTTACACCTATGAACCCTCACAACCCACACCTAGAATTAATTACACAATTTTCGTATTCAATTTCCTATCAATAATTAATATTAATTAAGAACTAATTATTAATTAATTAAAAATAAATTACTTCCCACCCTTCACCCCATAAACCCCACAACCCACACCTAAAGAAAATTACACAATTGCCATAATTAATTATCAATTAATTAATTAATTACTATTAATTAACAACCAATTATTAATGAATTACAAGTAAATTACTTCCCACAATTAACGCTATAAAATCTAAATTAAATAAATAAAAAATAATAATTAATTTATTATACTTAAATCCCTATTCTCCTAGAAACCCACAACCCGCCATGGAACTAAAAAATGCAAAACTTAATTAGAATAAAATTCATAACTACTAAAAATGTAACGCATTATTAAAAAACATAAACAAAACTTATACAAAAACATACATCACATACATTGAAAATATAAACTAAAATACATATCACTAACTAAAAAATCGATATTTTAAACATCTATATTTTTGTAAACAATAATAATGACATCTATATGTTTAAACAATATTTCTTACCTTAAATTCGATATTCATGACCACAATATTCTTGCTGTAGATATTTCTAAATCACAATATTTCCAACTCGATATTTGTGTAAGTCGACATTTCCAACTCGATATTCTGTCTCAGCACCATTTGGCACATGTGTACAGCTGTGTGATACTTTTTAAAAGGGCACAGAAGGGAAAATTCTATTTCAGCCTTTTTGTATCTTTCAACACACACAGTTCGTTTTCCCAGCTCCATAGATATGTTGTGAACCTAGAGGCATGTGTATTTCAAGGAAATCTCGTTAAATTAAATAATTAAATGCATGGCTTTTAAATGGTGGCAGAGATCCTTAGCAAATATCTTTCTGAAAGTTAAAGCTATACTATAGTAATATGCCTTTGAGGTTATGGTTTGTGCAAATAAATTGTTCTTAAAATGCAATCCAATCCATGTAAAACCTAAAACTGCTTCTGAGATGCTTGGATCTTTCTGAAATAGATTAAATACCTTATAGCATATGCTTGCAAAGCTCCTTGAATGAATGAAAGAGGGATTTGTAGAATGCACAGGTACTAAACTATGTGCTGCCACTGGAACAACCACCCAAGAAGCGATAGAAGGTATGCAGACCAAGCAAAGTGACCCTAAACCCTAGAGGAGAAGAGCCATGTTTTTTACTACTTTCTGAAGGCAGCCTTCAGAGGGATCTTACAAAGGTTTCAATGGAAGTCAAGGGTCCATTAAAGGTAAAAAACAGCTGGGTGTTATCAGCATGAGAAAATATTTTGCAATCAAAAGCATTTACAACTGAGGTCAATTGTGAAATAAAAACATTGAACGGAGTAAGACTCAATGAGGATCTTTAAGGGACAACTTGATTCCAGCTTTAACCTCAGAAGAGAATGTGGAGTAATCCAGAATGACTGACCTCTAGATTCAAAGTTGGATTTGAGCCAGTTGCATGTTGTACCTCCCACACACAGTTTGGCAGGACAATGTTGAAGAATTGTATGGGGGACATTATTGAAAGCAGCAGACAGATCAAGAAGTATGTGCTGCATTTTTTGTCCTGGTGTAATGACTATTTAAAATGGTCAGACCACCAGTCCTGCAATTTCCGTGCTGTGATGAGAATGGAAAACAGATTGACTTGGATGAAGCAGCTTACTCTGTTCCAAATAATTATAAAGCCGATCATTGACCAATTTTTCCAATATTTTGGCAAAGGCCGGCAGCAAAAAAAAAGGTCTATAGTTGCAAAAAATGCTAGGATCCAGGGATAGTTTTCTGAGGAGAGGAATCACCCTGCCAAGCTTCCAAGTGGCTGGCATGACAGCAGAGAATAGTGAAAGGTTGCAAATTCTATTAATAACCGGATTAATGACGTCAACCACCACTGTCAACAAAGCAGGGGCACAAACATCCACTGGGGATCCCGATTTACACTTTAAATTAGCCTCATATGATTGCTCAAGGGAGATTGGCCTGAAATGATCGAGCTTACTGGATATGTCAAGTGGACTGAAAGGCAGCAGGCACTCTTTGAGGGCAAGGAATATGTTGTGGTGTGGGTTGACACAAATACTGCAGAGTTTCATATCGTGGAATGCAGGTTGCAGTGCAGCAAGGTCAGACCTATATCCATGAAGGGAAGTAACTTAACCAAGGTCAGGACATTTCCTGTTTGGGAGTGCTATTTGATGCCAGTAATAGTTTTTTGCCCTCTCATTTTGACCGCTGTTCATGCTTTAATCATGTAGTTGGGGCCTTTTTTAATGTAGCAAATCAATAACACTCCTGTTGGAAATTTATAGCTTAAAATGTTTACCTGTACTCACATACGGTGCTGGCATATGGAGGTTTAAAGATTGTAGGAGCCTCCAGAGGGAAGAAAACTGATTTTGCAGAAAGTTTCTTGGTCTTGGGCCAGGTAACCCTAAATGCAAAAATTTGAAATTATAGGGGCAGATTCCAATCCAGGTCGGAAAGCACTCTGACCGAGTCGGATCCGGAGTGTTTTCCGCCCGAACCGGACCCCTACAGTCCGACCGAGCGAGTACGATGCGCACGTATGCTGTCGGACTCGGTTCGGTCGGACTCCCATAGAAGTCAATGGGAGCCAGTTGTACGACGCGTACATGTGCTCCTATTGACTGAATGGGTACATCTCAAACAAGTGCGCCCCCTACAGTGGGTACGCGTCAGTGTCATCCGTGCCGTACATGCCTGTGTGGGGGAGACCCATGTATCTCCTCCTGTGTGTGAGTCGTACAGCTGTGGATGTCGGGTGGTCCGACGCGGACCCCCGAAGTCCGACTCTGGGAGCTTTTGCGAGCCGGACACTCTGGCTCACACAGGCTGTCCGACGCGTGCATCGTACTGGCTCGGTCGTGAATTGCATCCATTGCACGCCACGGTTAGTTTACGACCGAGACATACGGAGCAGTTCAGACCCGGAAACGACTCGGTCGGTGAATTTCATGTAGCTCGCATCGTACTGGCTCACTCATACAGCTGTACGAGTCGGGCGGAAAACATGCGTACGGCTCGTAGTTTTTCCTGCCGGATCGCGTTCGGTGCCCTTCCGACCTTTGTACGAGTGGTATTATCATTTCCTCTCTCTGATTGGTCGATTGTGCCAAATTGGTGGTCATTGCTCTCCCAAACATCAATGTAGCAAGACTTCCACCTGTAATCGAGCGAGGTGTCGAACAATAAGCCCTTATGATAGAGTTGAACAAGGTTTTTAAATTGAGCGTCTCAAGAGTAGCATGCTGCACTGCTTTCTTTAGCATATTCATAAAGCGCTCAACAAGTAAGTTGACCTGCGGCCACAGAGGTGTGCTCTTCTGATGCTTTATATTTAGATGCACCAAGAAATCTCTGAACTCTCAATTGTTGAAAGGTTGACCATTCTCAGATTTTTTTTTATAAATATTTTTATTGAGAAATTCAAACATAAAACAACGTACATTGGTCTTACGTACATCAGCACATCAACCGTTTGAGTGTGCATCAAGATTCCGAAAGCATCTTCCCAAAACACTGGCACATTAGAGGCATCAGGTAGTAACACAGCCATCAATAGTCAAACGAGAGACAAGCCATATAATCTCAGTCACTCAAGTCAGATTCTGAGGTTTCATGCGGGGGTTCACATATGTTTCCTCTGTATGCATTCCACCCTCCCCATACCGGGGTCCACTTTTTGGGGCAGCCTCTGTGAATGTACACTGTTTTTTCAACAACCATTGTGGTGTCCATGTCTCGGGACCATTGGGCGAGGGTAGGTGTCTGCCGAGAACCCCATCTCTGGGCTATATTGCGCTTCGCCAACAGGAGTCCCAGTGTCACCCAGAGTTGCGCCACCCGGCTAAGGTCTGTAGGCTCCCAGACATTGAGGAGAAACCTCCTTGGTTCCGGAAGCATCGGAACTTTAGTCACCTGGGAGAGTGTGCGCATTATCGCCTTCCAGTATTGGGCTATTACGGGGCACTCCCAGAGGGTATGGAAAAGCGTACCGTCCATACCACACTGCCTGAGACATAGCGGGGAGTCAGCCCGTTTAGGTTTAAATAAGAGTGTGCGGGTGAAGTAAGTGCGGTGTAGAATTTTTTGTTGTACCAGCCTCAATTTGGCCGATATTCCCACCTCCTTAGGGGAGGAAAGTGCCGCCTGCCAGTCTGTCTCGTCAAAGTCCCCCAGCTCTGTCTCCCATCTAGCCTTAAGGGCAGCAAATGGGTCCGGTTGGTTGTTTATCATCTTCCGGTATGTCAGGGACGTCGCACTCTTAGTCAGATGCTCCGTGAGGAGTCGGTCTTCCAACGGCGAAGACTCCGACCAGCCGGGTCCCGCCGCCCAGAGTGCGTGTCGGATTTGTAGGTATCGGGATCGTTCAGTGTCGGCCAGGTCACAGTCCGCTTGTAATTGGGCAAATGTCACAAGGTCATCTTTTTTCCAGAGATCGCCGACCCTTGATATGCCAATCAGATCCCACTGTAGAAACCCCTTAGTGGTGCGCAGCACCTCCAACTGTTTTGCTTCCCACAATGGCGTGGCCTGGGTTATCTTCCCCGCCCAACCAAGAGCCCGCTGCGCCTCAAACCATATCAGCAGAGTATGTGCCGTGGGTCCCATGGGGCAGCGGCCCCTCGTATGGTTGTAGAGCGCTCCCATGACCCCCCCCGGCCCCTAGCAGTTGTCGATCCATACGGTACGCCGGGTCATCCCCAGGCACATGAAGCCACTGATTTATTACCAAAAGCTGAGATGCCCAATAGTATAGCTGTATGTCAGGGAGGGCGATACCCCCGTCGTACCAGCCTCTGGTCAGCTTATCTGTGGCGCCTTATCTTCCCACAATAGACTGGTCACCTCTGCGTTTATGGCGGTGAAGTACGTAGGTGCGACCGGGAAGGGTGTGTTTTGAAGCAGGTAGAGAAATCTAGGGAGAGCCATCATTTTAAAGAGGGCGGCCCGTCCCAGTAGTGTCAGGGGTAGAGAACGCCAGTGTTTGACGTCGCTACGAAACCGAATCAGGGGCTTCGCCAGGTTTTCGGCAACAAACTTCGCCCTGTCTGCTGTCACATAAATTCCTAAGTATTTGAATCCGTCCTCCACCACTCTGATTTCACACCCCCTCGGGAGCCGCGGCGGGGAGCCCTGAAGCATATACAAACAGGACTTTTCCCAGTTTATCTTATATCCGGACACCCTCCCGTACGACGCACAGATGTCCAGGAGACAGTTTATCGAGCGTGCCGGCGAGGCTAGGTACAGCAGGACGTCATCAGCATACAGGGAGATGCGGTCCTCCCATCCCATAGTCCATTTTAGGCCCCGATCACTGGGTCCTGCCGCACCCAGGCCGCGAGCGGCTCCAAAGCCAGAGCAAATAGGAGCAGGGAAAGGGGGCAACCCTGTCGCGTCCCCCGCCCCAACGGAAAGGGGTCTGAGATATGCCCATTTACAACAACCTGTGCCAGCGGCTCGGTATACAGAAGCTTGATCCATGCGCATAG
Organism: Triturus cristatus; assembly: GCF_964204655.1. Lineage (NCBI taxonomy): Eukaryota > Metazoa > Chordata > Amphibia > Caudata > Salamandridae > Triturus > Triturus cristatus. The sequence continues at coordinate 385,608,203 of NC_140589.1, read as the reverse complement.
CTTGGGGCCAAAGCCCACGTGGCGAAGAACGGCAAAGAGGAACGGACACTCCACCAGGTTGAACGCCATCCGAGCGTCCAGCGAGAGGATGGCCGCATCCTCTTCTATCGATGAGCGGTGCGTGAGGACCCCGTGCAACCGCCGTATATTCAGGGCGGTATTACGGTTACGCATAAACCCGGACTGGTCCGGGTGTATCAAGGCCGTAAGGTGGGGCTGCAACCTTGTCGCCAAGACCTTTGCCAGAATCTTTGCCTCGGCGTTCAGCAAAGAGATTGGGCGATAGGAGGCGCATTCGTGCGTTGGTTTGTTAGGCTTGGGGATAGCCACTATGGTAGCCATTCTCTGGTCCTGGGGTAGGATCCCTTTCGTCAGACTGTCCGCATACATATCCAAAAGGTGCGGGACGATGTGAGTAGCGGTTCTCTTATAGAATTCCACCGGGATTCCATTGGGCCCCTGCGCCTTCCGAGTGCAACGGGCGGCTATTGCAAGCGTGAGCTCGTCCGCAGTCAGGTCTGCCTCTAGGGCCGCCACCTCAGACTGGGCCAACACCGGCATAGCAATGTCTTTAAGAAAAAACAGATTGTCCTCAACAGTGGACGTGGCCTCCGGTGTGTACATTTTTTTGTAGTGGGCCGACAGGGCCTCCGCAATTTGCCGCGGCTCCGACGTGAAATCTCCCGTGTCCAACTGGATCCGCACCACCCACCTCGCCGCACGCTCCCCCTTCTCAAGCCAGGCTAACAGTCTACCCGCCTTATCCCCTAGTTCGTAAATCATATGCTGCGTTGTGACCTGTCTAGCTCGCGCCACCTCCCAAAGATAGGACTTATATTCTTGCTGCGCCATAAGTACCCTATGTGCGGTGTCGTCATCCGTATGCGCGGCATGGTCGGCTTCGGCCTCAGTCACCCCCTGTTCAAGCTGGAGTACCGCTAGCCGTTGGGTTTTCTTGTGGTCAGCTACCATCGAAATCGCCTGCCCGTGAAGGACTGTTTTGTACGCCTCCCACAACATCGTCGGACTTGTCACCGAGTCCTTGTTTTCTGCGAAATACTGTTTGGTTGTCACCTGAAGGGCTTTACTAATTTTAGGTACTTTGAGATAGCCTGGGTGAAGTGGGAATACCCTACGTCTCCGTGGGGCGAAGGTTGCAAATGTAATGAGTACTGGAGAATGGTCCGAAATGCCTCTGGGCAAGTGCGCGGCCTCCGTCATTCCCCTCAACCCTGTGGTGGGTGCAGAAATGTAGTCTATGCGAGAAAGAGTGTTGTGGGCCCCCGAGTGAAAGGTGTATTGCCTCTCCTCCAGACAGCACGTTCTCCAGGTGTCTATGAGGCCGAGTGCCTCCGTAAATTCACGCAGTTTGGGAGTGGCACTGCCGTGGTCTCTGGAGGACGACCTGTCCAGTGACGGATCCATTGTCGCATTGAAGTCCCCACTCATGATTAGCTCCCCATGTGGTAGCGACAGCAGGAACTCTCCCAATGCCCGGAAAGTATCCTGATGGAGTGTCGGGGGGATGTATACCGTCACTAAGTTGTACATTTTCCCTTCCCATTGGCAGGTCAGTGCCGCGAAGCGACCCTGGTCCTCTCTACGGGAGTCAGCAATGATCAGGGGGAAGCGCTTATTAACTAGTATGCCCACCCCTCGGGAACCTGACGTGAATTCAGAGTGTACCGCCATTTTAAACCCCCATCTGTCCAGTGCCTTCGTAGTCGTGCCCACCAAGTGCGTTTCCTGCAAGAGTGCCACCGCCGGCCCCTTGCGCTTGAGTTATTGTAGGACCAGCCCCCGTTTAATTTTATCTCCCAATCCATTCCCATTCCAGGACAAAATGATGAACGAGGGGCTGGATGGTTGCGCATTCCCCACAGTGGAGCTAGCGGTGGCCTCCGAGGTGGGGTTTTGCATTTCCCCGGTCATGTAGGGTAGTAGAAAAGTGGCAGAACCTGTACACTCCTCCCCCGGTCTATGACAGGCCTAGCTTGCAGAAACCGCCAATGTGTAGTTGCAAAACTTATAACATAACACAAAACAACTTTTCCGTGATACCCCCGCCCTGCCTCCCTGCCCAGCGGATTTAAAACTACCCGCCACCCCAACTTAGCAGAGTGCTTAGATCCCATAACTTGGTACTTGCGTATGGGGGAGGAGCTGCTCGCTGTCCTTCGCCCGCTCCCTGCACCATGTGTATGTCTATGCGAGAAACCAGTTATTGAGGAGAGCAAAGTTCAAACATGCAGCACCCCTGCAGTGTCCGTGTCTCCTGCGACCGCCGGGGCCCATCTGGCACTCCACTCCGCCTTGCTGTCCAAAGTCCAGTCGCTCCCCTTCTGCTTCAGTCCAGTGGCGCGCACTCCCTGTCATCTGAGCCAGAGTCTTCCAGAGTCTCGGGGGATCCAGAATGGTTTCGACGAGCACACCCCGCGCTGCCCGTATCTCTCGCCGGTCGCCATCCCTCCAGCCACTCCGTGGCCTCTGTCGGCGTGGTGAAGAACCATGTGCGTCCCTCCGCTTCCACCCGCAGTTTTGCCGGATAGAGCATCGCGTACTTGAGTTCACGAGCGCGCAACTCCTTCTTGACTGCCAGGAAGTCGCAACGCTGCTTCATCACTGCTGTGGTGTAGTCCGGGTAGAGGGTGACCGTGCAGTTGTCTACCTTCAACGGGGGGCGGTACGCACCGCCTGCAGGATTGCGACTCTGTCCCGGAAATTGAAAATGCGCGCCAGGATTGGGCGCGGGGGAGCCCCGGGTCTCGGCCGTCCTCCGGGCACCCGATGCGCTCTTTCCACGGAGAAAAATTTTGACAGCCCACGTGGCTGCCACTGGTCCGTGATAAGTTTTTCTACGAAGAGGTCCAACGCTGGCCCCCGTTCGCTCTCCGGCACACCAACGACTCGTACATTGTTCCTTCTAGACCTGCCTTCCTGGTCATCCAGCTTGACCAATAGCTGCTTTTGGACTAGTTCCAGCGTCTGTATCCTTTTTCTACTTTCTGCCGCTTCGCTTGTAAGGGTCGCCGTGGCCGATTCCACCTCCGACAGTCTCGTGTTCATTTTTGCAAAATCGGCTCTCAGCAACGTTACGTCTGTGGAGATCGTCCCTATTGAGACCTGCATCTGTGTCAGAGTGGCCATGATGTCCCTAAGGGTAATCTCCTTAGGTTTGTCTGGGGGGGGGGGGGCCCGCCTGGTCCTTCTGGAATGCAAACTTCTCGAGCTTGGCCTGCGCCTCCCCCACGGTGCCCCCTGCCTCCCATAGTGGCCGGTGCGGGTGGGCTCCACTCCCGTCGGTCTGGGTCCCCAGGAGAATAGAAGGAGGAGTGCCGCCGCCTGCGACGGGAATGTCCATGTGCGGCCTGTTGGTTTCACCGGGGTCCCGCCGCTATCGCAGAGTAATCAAGACCCTCCGCAGGCCTCCCGCCGCGCTCCGGTCCGATGCCAGGACCCGTGCTGCCCAGTCCGCACCGCGGATGCCCCCAATGCCAGCCTACCGCTCTCCAGTCACTGACCGCTGTAGGGGCTCGTTGAGGCTCCAGGGAAGTCTAGGCACCCCTCCGAGTCCTCCGCTGATGGTGACATTGCCGCCTCACACGTGCGGCGGCCTCTCGTACCCGTAGTGCACTCCGTTACTGCAGTCCGCCACCGATTCCAGTCCCCGGGCCGCGCCGCCAGAGCCCCTCCTCCGCTCCAGAAGCGGCACCGAGCGATGCGGGGGCCACCACGAGGGGACGTGCAGGGTCTCTCAGGGCGTCAAGGCAAGCCCAGCTTCAGGGCACTTTACCTCGTGTCCACGGCAGCCACCCGAGTCTCGTTTCAGGCGTTAGGAGTCCGCGGCCGAGAGGCCTAGGCCAAGCCCCTCCAGGCTCGTCAGGGCCGGCAGGCCGCCACCCAAGGCCCCGGCGCCGCTCCCGTCTGCAGGCCGCTCACACGTTGTCATGCGGCCCTCCGCCAAGATGCACGCTGTCAGGCGCCTGCCTTTCCCGGCCGGTGCCTCAGGCACTCGGGGGATGCCGCTGCGAGTTTCCCTCCGGTTTCGACCAGGATTAGTGTCAGGATAGTTGCGGGATCGGGCGTTAGGCACCGGAGCCGCATTAGGCTGTGGCCATCTTTGTCGGCTGCAAGCCAGGCCCCCGACCATTCTCAGATTTAACTAAGGCTAGAACACCCCATGTGGCAAAAATGCCATCTACTCTCTTAATGACTTGGTTGTGTGTAGTCGATAAGAGATCTTCAATTAAAGAAAATTATGAGCATTTATCCACAATCACCATCAGGTGATGTTCATTGTCAAGTGGACTAAAAAAGTCAATGGCTACGCTCCCCCATGTCTGCTTCGGAAGTTCCGACACGTTCAAGGTGTTTTGAGTATCTTTTGTAGAAAGGCAGTTGCAAAGATGCCTTTAATTCCTTTTCAACCCTCTCATTGAGATAAGGAAGCCAGACTTAGGTCTTGGGGACCTCGTTTTGTGGCAACAATTCCACAATGTCCTTCATGGGCCACTTCAATTATTTCTGTCAGAGACCCTCCGTAATCAGGATTCTCAGCTCTAATATTATAACTATTTCCTGAATTATGGACAGTTTATTTTGACATTTTTTTAATTTTGATATTCACCATCACTTGTGAGAGGTCGAGTGTGCTGGTTCCATGACTGATGTGTGATTATGTCTTTCAAATTCAGCATGTCACCATCATGGCTCATGGTAGTGATAATCTGGGCTATCGAAATGGCAACTGGTGTGTTTGATTCTCCAATGAAATTGATATAGGCTTCAGTGGTCTTGGATGGATTACTGTGACCTTGTATAAGCCCTCTGGAAAAGTAGTCAGCAGGGTTCTGATTCTTTCCTGAACGATGCACAAAGTTATCATTGTACTATTGTAATTGTAGTCCCCATCATTCTATGCAAGGCGGCATCTTGGCCTTTGGATTGTCAAATATAGTCAGTAAAGCTTGATGATTAGTTACCAGCATAAAAGGCTTTCTGTACAATAATACATTAAGACACCCCAGATAACTTCCTTTTTCATGTTGTGAATAAGCACGTCCAGTTTTGACAAACTTCTACTTGCATATGCCACAATGTGTCTTCGAGCATTCGGGTGTCCGCTGTGCTGTGCGACGATAGCACCTAATGCGACTGGGCTAGCATCAACCACAACCTCTGTATGCAGCTTCAGATTGAAGTATGTCATTTTAGCAGCATTCTAAATGACTTGTTTGATTTTCATAAAACGTTTCTCACATTCATGTGACCACTGAAAGATAACATTATTTTACGTCAATTCTCTCAATGAAGCGCTTACAATGGCAAAGTCTTGTATATAAATGGAATAGTAACTGGCCATGCCAAGAAAGAAATACACCAAAGAAACATCTTGTGGGGAATCAGCATTTGACAGCGGTTGTACTTTAGCAGGATCGGGTGTCTTACCTCTATCAGAAAAGATTTGGCCAAATAATTTTAGCCTGGTCAGATGGAACTCACACTTGTCTGCATTCAAAGTCAAACCTGAATCAGCAAGTAAACAACATATTTTTGTGAGAGCTTTATCATGTTCTTTTTGTGTAGCTCCAAAAATCAATATGTCATCACTGTAATTGAACGCATTTATGACAGGCTTTACGATTCTGCAGAAAGTTTTGCATCGAAACAGACCAACGTGCAGAAAAGGTTGCAATGTACCTTCAGTTTTCTTTGTGGTCCAACTGATGATGACATTTATTCAAATCATGGTGAGAGAACACTATAGCACCATTAAATTGTGTTATCATGTGGGCAATGTGTGGACCTGGATGTTGTTCTAGTTCAATTGCTTTGTTTGCCTGAGGTATTTCAACACCGATGCATACAGCTCTTTCTTTGTCCATTTTGGGCCCTACCACTTTTGGAGAATCCCATGGTGTTGGACCACACCAAATGCTCAATGATATCATGCTTAAGTAAGGATTCAAGTTCTTTTTCAACAGCTTCTTGTAAATGAAAAGCAATTTGTCTATGTCTTTGAGAAACAGGACAGCTGTCCTCATTAATATGCAACATTACTTTTATAGTCAAGCTTTCCTACACCATAACCCAATAAAGGGAATTGACTTACTATTTCGAAGTGAGCATTTGTGTTGGGGTTTATGGAAATCAGTCTCCTATCTTCTTCTCTACTGAAACTGAGTAGACAGACACTTGACGCTGTACTTTGAAGCACATAGATGGATGCTTGCACCGTCCATTTCTTGTTTCATTGTCGCTACAAATGAACCTTGAATTTATTAAGGGTGTTGATGCAGCCCAGGTATACACTTTAGTTTTCAATGGAGTAAGTTGCAGTGATGGAGACAATTTATTATATTTCTCCTCAGGCATAATATTTATTGTTGCACTACTGTCGATAATGAAAGGTATCGAACAACCATTGTTTTTCGCTATAATTTTCGGACAATGTTTGAATGACTCTGGTGCTTTGGCATGTCGATTTTTGTTTGACTGACATTTTTCTTCACAAGCAGCTAGTCATACATGTGTACACTTTTCATGGCACAACTGTCTTCTTCACTTTCACTTGATACTGATAGCGATAACTGTTTGATGATGATTTAGATGATAATGTGTTCCATGTCGATTTGTCTTAACTGATGTCGCCGCTTAGCCTTGTGGGTATGCATCAAACGTTGCTTCCAGAATGTTCCGGTGGCCATTTTGTCTTCATGCCATGACACACATGCTTTTTTCTTTGCTTTGCAGACTATCAGGAAAGGGTTCTCCTTCCCACAGCCTTTACATATCTGTCTAATGGCAGACATGTACCTTCATGTGGAATGAAAATCCATATCTAGAACACAACTTTTCTTTATGTGTAGACATCACTTTGTATCGTTTAGTCTTTTGCTTCGGCTTACTTTTCACACTCATGGCTGATTCATTTGGGGCACCTCCACGTCAGCTGCTTATCTATCAGCACAATCTATAGCTGTGGCAGCCATTGACACTCGCTTCAGGGTAAGAGTTTCTCTCAGCATTTGTCGTCTGAATGAATCTTACAAGCATCCATCTATAATTCTAAGATGCATAGCTTCTTCATCATTAAATTAGTTGAACTTACAGTGTTTGATGAGTGTGTCAAGACTCTCCACAAATTCATTAATGGTTTCACCAACTTTCTGTCATTCTTGACTGAATATGTATCTTTTGTAATGAACATTGGGCATTGGATTAAACTTGAGATTCAAAGCTTCTTGAATCTGATGTTATGTGACTTCTTCATCAGTTCACAGCATTTTCTTTATTACTTCTTTTACACCAGCAAGGTTTCTGAGATACTTGCTACTCATTTTGTTATCAATCTCTTCAAGTGCAACAATGAACTCATCAAAAGTCTCTACCCAAGCAGTCCATCTATTGCCAATATTTTGCTTTTTAGGGGTATCGAAAGGTGGCTGTGGTTCCATGAAAGTGGCAGCATTGTGTAATGCTGTGTGGAAGGTGCTGACATTAAAGGTGGATCTCCTTCATATATTTTCAGCTGTCCACTAGGACCTGCGTCATCTGTGCCACCTCTGAGGCCCTGCAAACGGATTGACCTCTGGAGCGTCCTGACAGTCTGCAGGGCTGTGACCTCACTCTTGGTCTCCATCAGAGCCATTCACTTTTTGGAGACTTCTGGAGTTGTTGTGAGCCACCACCTGGCAGCTTTTTGGTGGGCCACTTCAGATAGTGGATCTCTCAGTAAGCACAACCCCTATGCTTATTCTTGGGTCTCCTCACCCATGCTGAGGCTGTAAAGCTCCGTTTTAAGTGGCTCTGCTAAGTACAATGGCAATATGCTTGCTTGTTAATTGATCTGTCAGCCAGTGCTTTTATATATTTTATTCATATCTGACTACTGCAGTCTTTAGCGTTTTTTCTGTATCCGTACGTATCCACTTTTGGCAATATATAACATATAACTTTATATTGCATGGCAGAAGTGCATTACAATTATGTATGTCCTGAGCAGCAGGTTCTCGTCAACGGTGTGTAGATTCTCTGCAATGCTTTTGTTATTTTCAACTGCTCCACAGTGGCTGGAACTGCACTTTGACTCCACATGCTTTAAGCGTTGATTCCGTACTTTGATGACAGCACACATGGCATGCCCGTACAGTTTGCTTAGACCACAGCAAACTCTCCGGGAGAGCACTATCGACCTTCGCATCACCAGTTTTAGCGTCCTTCACAGCCTGGGTCCCACCAATGACTATGCCACACAAAGAGCTTAGTGTTATACGTTTTTATTCTTCAGTGTGCACGTGCAAATGCAACATTCTAAACCAGCCTTCATTGCATTCCGCTATGACACTTACGTCACAGCTCTATGGAGTCCATCAGGAGCAAAAAGAGTTCCCTCGTTGCTAACCCGCAAGACACTGTACTTAATGATATTTCAATAAAAGCTGCAGCTCAATTTTTGGCTTTGGAAGTTTTGTTTTTGTGGAAAACCAACATACAGTACATATCCCTTTGACCAGAAGGGTCTGATGAACATAACAATATATTCCTACTTATTTCCATTCGTTTTTTATTTCAATTATTAGTTTATTTTGGGAAAACCTGAATGATATACATAAATGACCCCATGATGACTTTGGAACTTTATTTACTTTTCAGAAATGTAAAGGTTTTTAGGATTCTGTGATGGTTTCACGCTGTTTTCACCACAAACAAGTATATAGAAACCAAAAATAATCTACTAAAATGTATAAAGATCTAAATACAGTGATTTTAAAAATATTTCTTTTATCACTGTTTGTTCATGTAAGCTGGAAAGATGGTGACCGTAGCAGAGCAAATCATTTGATGGCACCTTTTTCAGAAATAAAACACACTTTCATGCACAGCACATTTTCCCAATTGCAAAATAAAATGCTATATTTTGGTTATTTCCTCAGTTCACTACAGGGGACAAATCCTGGATACCTTTAGAAACCTAAACATGTGTGAATGAAAATACATAGGCACATAATGAAAACTGTAAGTGCCCTACTCTCCTTTTTCGCCTGATATTTACAACATTGTTTTTATATTGTTATGTAACCCTTTTTATGTATCTGTTTTTGTTGGTCTTTAGTATCAGCTACATCATAGATATATAACAAAGCTTGCTTGGTTCTGATCAAAGCAATAAATCTATATGAAAACAATCACAAGACCTGGAACTAAAGGAAATAACATGCATTGGCAAAGGTCTGGATTATGATTAAAAGTGCCTATGGTTTCATTGATGTATTTAGGGACTCACCAGCATTTCATAAATGCATTCATTCACTCATTTAGGCACTCAAGCATCCATTTATCCATCCAGTTACTCATTCATGCATTCAAACTCTGGCAACAACCACAATAAAACACAGCCAAACAACAATATGTGCAAGATATATTGAAAGAATGCAGGTAAGAAAAGCAAAACATGCTACTATGTAAACACAACAGACGTGCTTGCAATAATGAACCAAACGTAGCAGCAGGTATCATTCTTTTCAGTGGCACTGTACAAAGCCTATTGCTGTTTTAAGTTTCCAGCGTGACCACCAAGTTTAGAACCAACGTGTTCGCCATTTGAGAGAGGTAAAACAATGAGATACAATGGGCAAACGCATTCTATAATGGCTGCCTGATTTAGAGTGGTCTTGCGGGATGTGTTCCACTGTAGATGAAATGTGCGGCAAGAAGTGGCCACTTAGCACTGCCTAGGGAGCTGTAGCATCCTTTAAAGAAAAATGAAAATGAAAAGTGTGGACATGTGTTCAGAAAATGTTTTTACTCACACTATTTCTATTACCTTCCATTTTAAAGAAATTATGTACCTAAATGATCACATGGTGTTAGCAGCACTGAATGTTTAGTTGTATAGTGGGAACTTGTAGCCAGTCATATTCCAAGACGGTTTCTCTGAAATGTCCTGCATTAGTCTGAATTAAGTTATTGAGGGTGAGAACCTAGTGTATTGGTCAGTGTCCCTGCTTTGAAGGGGTACTGTTCCAAGATCTCTGTTGTCATGGTCACCAGTCTTTGAAAGAGCCTTTTTAAATAGTGACGAATAACATAATAACCTAATAGCGTGTGCAGTGTCATCTAGCATCAAAACAATAGTTCTGGCGTGGAGTTATTGATTATTTCCAGGTATTTCCAGGATTGTTTTATGTTTCAGCTGGGGAACCAATATTTTTCTTTTTTTTCATAGATTTCTGTCTATCTAGAGAAATTTGAAACTTTATTTGATGGGCGTTCATGCAGTTTTTACTATTTTGTTTATTTTTTAAAGTGAAAAATAACCTGATATGCTAAACTCCTGGAATTGATATCACACGCCATATGTATTACATTTTGGGAAGTTTCAAAACCAGGAGCTGATTACAATGTTTTCTATTAAAAATCAGGTGCCAACATCATAGATAAAACAAATTGAAAATGCTACCTATTTAGACGTAATAATTCGGACAGCTTTCAACTTTTTTTGCTCTCGAGTTGCTCCTCATACATGTGAAATAGTGTGACTTCTTCAGTGTTTGCCTCGGTATTGTACAAGCTAAGGATGTGCTGCTTTCGGTAGCGGTTTTCCTCACCAAAGTTCAATTTTGCTGTTATTGTTGTGTTCTAAAAAAGCACCTGAACACCACCATCAGACTAGACACGAAGAAGTGCCAAAATAAGCAAGACTACAAGCCTTCTTCATCTGTTCACGAAAGATATGGACATTTTTGGGAACCAGGTTCTGGGGTGGCGACTATAACCTTTGCATGCCCTGGCTCGTCTAACAAGATTTGTGGCATCATGTCCCCAGATAACAGTGATATTACCCATTTTTCCCACACAGCATATGGGGACTATCTAAATGACATGCTTTTTAAACATAGTTTGTCCTTCTGGAATGAGCTTAGTAGTACCCCGGTTCCAGGGTGTTGTACTTACAAAGGCAGAGGTGAGAATAGTGTGATAGATTTTCTACTCTTCTCCCAGTGCCATTCTAATTTAGTACAAGGTTTTACTTTACATGACATTGCTATTAGCGACCACTTTCCCAAAGAGTTACGCTGAATATGAATCTTTTGGCCCAGAGGGGGAATTCACATAGAGCCATTACTTTGAAGAACATTCATATCTCAAGTCGTAATGGGTATGCTTTAAGAACGTCTCTGGTCGATTCGTCTAACTTTTGAGCGATATTAATTCGAGAAAATAGGGAGGCTTTCGAACAATGCCTTGATGAAAACATGGAGGAAGATGAGTTCATCCAAGCATTTAATCTTATAAAAAAGGGCATTGCAAAGGGATCTTCGTCAATCAGAACATCACTAGGACACCCCATCCTGGTTGGTTTGATGAGACATGCTCTAAAACACACAAAATGCTAAATCTTACCTGAGCTAGAAAGCCGCAACAGGTCCTGGAGGCACAAGAATGCATAGCTGCATATAACATGGCCATCAAGCAACGGAAAAAACCTTTAAAGGAGGACATTTGGACTAGCTTACTTGAAGCCAGTTTGTCTAAGAACAGCAGTATGTTCTGGCGTGTTATCAATTCCCCTTCTTACGACCCTGCGGCTCGCCCACGAGCCGAGATAGCCATTACCGAGGCTACTTGGTTAGCGCACTTTTCAAACCTATATTCCCCCATGAATGACACTGAGACCTTCCAGATCTCCTTAACCGCCCTTAGTCCGTCTCCCTCAACCTTACCTCCTTTTCAAATGAATTATCCGGTCTTCACTTTGGATGAAGTAGTCGCAGCATTGAAGCTTAGTAAGGGCTGTAAGGCCCCAGGCACGGATGGGATCCCCAATGACTTGTTCAAGTCTAATATTGATCTGTGAAGCCCCATTATTACTTTGCTCTTCAGAGTGTGCCGGGAGAAGGGTTTTTTGCACTCCTGGCCCGAGTCTGTTATCATTACCATATATAAAAAGGATGACCATAACAGTCCAACACAATATAAACCAATTTCCCTTTGAGATTGCTTAGTGAAGGTGGCTGGGCGTATTCTTTTGGATCGTTTGCAGGATTGGGCAGAATCTAATAACATCCTCTCAGACCTGCAGTACGGTTTTAGACCTGGGCTGGGGACTACCGAACAGGCCATTAATTTGGATTCTTTAATTGGCAAATATTCGCATATCAAGGAAGGGAATTTGTTTTTAGTTTTTGTAGACATGTCTTCTGCTTTTTATTTCATGGTCCACGAGAAACTGTGGTCAATTATGACTAGTCTGGGATTGGATTGTGCCATTGTAAACTTCTTTAGAGATCTGTACTCATTGGGCAGGGGCGGAGTACGCTACAGTATTAATGGCAACTGTACCAAGCATTTTAATATAAGAAGAGGGGTACGTCAAGGATGCGTCCTTGCCCCCTTCCTGTTTAATCTTTATTTTAACAGCGTAGGGGACACTTTGGCAAGCAAGTGCGCTGACCTACCCCAAATAGGTCATCGTTCAATCCCGGCACTTTTTTATGCCGATAATGCCATTTTAATGGCTCGTACCCCCCTTGGTCTTCAACGCTTAGTGGAAGAATTTGTCATTTTTTATGCGGGATCATGGACTGAAAATCACCATTGGTAAAACTCCTGCCATCAATATTGGAAGCACGGGTTCTAGATGTCGAGATATCTTCATTGAGGGTGAAACAATTGAGTACACAACAACTTTCTCTTACCTGGGGATAATATTTAGTTGTACTGGGAAGTGGCAACAGGCTATAAAATATAGATTACTTCAATTTGTTAAAACTACAAGAGCCCTGCTGCAGTTTGCTAGTACCCAAGGAATCAAACATCCAAGGGAAATGTTGACCATTTACAAGTCTAAATGTAGACCTACTACTATGTATGGGGCCGAACTATGGGGATATGGGCAGACTGATAGTCTCCAACTTGAAGAAAACACTTTTTGGATAAACCTTTTAGCAGTTCCAAAAAGCAGTGCAACTTATGTCTGTCACACAGAATTAGGAGTTCCCTATATTGCTGACCTGATTAGGATACAGCCAGTGTTATTATGGCACAAAATGTGGTCATCTGAACACACCACACTCAACCAATCGATTATTAGTGATTGTCTCAGATCCACATCAGCCCTTAAAATTCCTTGGCTCAAATTCGTACACAACGTTTTGGCAGACATTGGCCACCCTCAATATTTCAATCAACCCAAGAGTTAGGCTCTCGTTCCAAGAAAAGTACCCAAAATTAAATGTTTAACTCTTTTAGAGGAAACAACACTAGCATCAGAAATATTGGAACCATCTGTCCAGAGGAATCAGATGAGTCTGACCAGCTTTAATATACAGTTTTATTTAGTCAATGTGTTTAATGCACGTCACAGGTTCGTGCTGACCCGATTCCATTTGGATATCTTCCATCATTTAATCAGCTTTCCCATTACTAATAACTGGTCCACCGACATGGGGTAATGTACCTGCGAAAAAATGCAGAGCCCCATGCACACTGTCTTGTTTTGTAAACATTGCTTTAAGGCTAGAAAAAAATATGTTAAACCCTTGTTAAGACAATTGGGCTTTGTGCAATGCCAAACAGCTTTTTTGTATTTGCAAATGTTACCTACCATTTATATATGTACTGTAATGTCTCGATTCTTAAGCGTTGTTAATTTTAGGCAGCGGTTATAGTGAAACCTTGAAATGCACTGAGTGTGCAATTGATGATCGCACTTGCACTTGTATTTACATACTGTAGTATTTTAAGCTTTTTTTAACTTTTTCATATTTCATATGGGTTTTAACTATTTTATGGATGTTTTAATGCAGCTTTTATGATTCATTTGTGAATTTGAATAAAGCTTATTTTGATTGATTAATTAATAGTGACAAATAACATAATAACCTAATGGCGTGAGCAGTGTCATCTAGCATCAAAACAATAGTTCTGGCGTCGGGTTATTGATTATATCCATGTGTTTCTGACTGTTTTATGTTTCAGCTGGGGAACCAATATTTTTCATAGATTTCTGTCTGTCTAGAGGAATTTGAAACTTTATTTGATAGGCGGTCATACAGTTTTTGCTTAATTTATAGGCGTTCATGCAGTTTTTACTATTTTGCTTATTTTTTAAAGTGAAAAATACCCTGATATGCTAAACTCTCGGAATTTATATCACACGCTCTATGTATTTAATTTTGGGAATTTTCAAAACCAGGAGATGATTACATATGTTTTCCATTAAAAATCAGGTGCCAATATCACAGTTAAAACTGATTGAAAATGCTACCTAATATAGACGTGATCATTCGGACAGCTTTCTACTTTTTTTGCTCTTGAGTTGCTCCTTTTTTTTTTTTTTTAAATGTTTTTATTTTTACTTGTCCTTCCACTAACCATCATAATATGTTACAATCATAATTCCCACACCTGTAAAAACAAATCTTCCCAATACATAGATCAAGAACAATACAATACTGTTTCTTTATGAAGGAACAGCAGCTATCAGATACAGTGTACTATGCACCTCCAGAAAAATTATGATCCTAAAGAACAGTCTTGAGTTGCTCCTTATACAGGTCAGAGTATCAAAGTGAAATACTGTGACTTCTTCAGTGTTTGCCTCGGGTATTGTACAAGCTAAGGAGGTGCTTCTTCCATAGTATGCCTTTGGTAGCGGTTTTCCTCACCATACTTCAATTCTGTTGCTATTGTTGTGTTATAAAAAAGCATCTGAACACCATCAGACTAGACATGAAGAAGTGCAAAAAAGCAAGACGACAAGCCTTCTTCATCTATTCACCAAAGATGTGGAAATCTTTGGGAACCAGGATTGGCCCTTGCAAACAGGAACCATAAATTCAAAAATCTCACTAGTATTAATGGATTTATTAATTTTCACATTCCGGTTAGAGAATGGTTTGCATAGAGTCTTACCTGTAATTGTTAGTGAACATCCAGAAACACGTAGGTTTTTTGCCCTTTCATATATACCTTTCAGGTGGTTGACTATCTTTAAAATGCTCTGAAAGGAGCAGGTGTATTCCCAGATTGTGAACATACAGGCAGTAAGGGAGGGTATCTCTCATTGGGAAAAAAAATTTCCTTGTAGATTAACAAACAAAGATTAAGGGCCAGATGTAAGAATCTTTTTCCTGCTCGAAAAAAGGCCAGATTCACAGAATCAGGCTGTTTGCAACCAGAAAAAAGCATTTTCTGATGCACCCAACCCTATTTGCGATACGGTAACCTAATACCGAATCGCAAATATGGTTTGCAATTTGGTGTTAGGAAGAGGTGTGTTTAGGGTGTCCCTTCCCAATACAGAATCGCAGCAGTATGAAGAATTTTTTGCGACCTAAAGGGGGTCACAAAATATTCGCATTTTACCACCAACTTCAAGTTGGTGGTAACCCTTCCCCTTTGTGAATGGTAGTACAAAAAACATGTCAGAGCAGGAAGTGGTCCCAAGGACCACTGCCTCCTCTAAAGAAATGAAAAGAAAACTTTAAAAAAAAAAATTTCTTCAAAGATATGTTTAATACATTTTTTAGCTTACAATCTGAGATAGTACCATCGCATCATCCCACGCAGACTATAACAGTCGAACAAGGTGCATTGCTCAATATAAACCAGCTCCTTTCCTTGTTGAGTGGCCTGAGTGGTAGATACAGTTGTTTCTAAACATAATGGAGCTTGAGATGAGTCCTTTCTGGGGCAAGATGCGAGCAGTCAGTTCTACAGAAAGCTCAACTTCCTTCTGCGACGGTAGCTTCCCCAAGTCGTCCCATTGGAATGTGTTGCATGAAATCAACATAAATCAAGTACCAACTTATCTCAAACGTGAGATAACATAAAAAAGGACAAAGTATCCCCTCCTAATACCCTCCTCCCACCCTACCCGTGGTGGCAGGAACACTCATACAATAGAGGAATCATATGACACTGGGACTCCAATCAAAATTGGAAGAGATGTAGGGTTCTTATGGTGGTGGAAGGAAACACAGCCGATGGGAGGCCTCTTAAAAGGAAGGAGACTAGGGGACCCCATTTGAATTCAAAGTTCTTATAGTGATCCCTGAAAATGTCAGACATACGCTATAGGCTCAGCAGTTTCCATAGGCGAGAGTGCCAAAGGGAAATAGCCGGAGCCTCCTTCCTCTTCCAGGCGGCTGCCAAAGTAATCTTAGCCGCCCCAATGCAAAGCCACATAATCATTTTATCAGCTCGAGTCTGGTGTTCTAGAGAAGGGTCACGAAGCCCCAAAAGAACACCCACCATGGTAATGGGGATGGAATAACCCAGCATGTCTTTTATATGTGCCAGAATTTCTTCCCAGAAGGGGCGGATAGTCGGGCAATCCCACCATATGTGTTTAAAGTCCCCAAGTAATCCGCACCCTCTCCAACATCTATCATAGGTGGCGGAGAAGAACTGCCGAAGTTTGGATGGATGCAGGTACCAGTCCATCATGTTCTTCAGGTGCACTTCCCTGAGTTCCGTGGAGTGATTGAGTCGTGCAATATCAGTCCATAGGTGTGTCCATTCCTCATCAGAAATAGGACGTTGAATCAAGTCTTCCCACATGGACATATATAGGGGGCGTGGGGATAGGGTGGTTTTAAGCAGGAAGCTATATATAAACGAAATCACCCCTTTCATAGAAGTGGCCTTGGTAAGGAAAGTCTCAAATTTTGTGAGAGGTCAGGTGGCTGCCTCCCGTACCTGAGGAGTAAGGGCCGAGTGCATCAATTGAGTATAGTGGTATCCGTCTGTGTTCTCTAGTTCATAGTCCTATTAACAGTTATCGAAAGTGAGAGGGTCAAAGTTATGAAACAAGCGTGTCAGAGCTAAACATCCTCCCCTTCTCCAGGCGTCAAAGGGTCCCTCATGTAGGGCCGGGGGAAATGCTGGGTTGAAGTGGATCAGAGTTAATGGGGAGGGGAACGAAGCTCACCTATCGTCACCCATGACTGAGACCCACACTCTTAGGGTGGTGCGTGTGGGGGTGCTAATATAGGTATTCTGAAGTCTGTCCTTTCGAGGCACTCCAAATCCCAAATAGTCCTCCCCGTCATGCTATGATCCATATGTAACAATGTTTCTCAGAGTCTTGTTGTGACCATTCAACCAAGACCCTCAGTTGCGCCGCTTTGTAGTATAAGAGAATGTCTGGGAGTCCAACTCCCCCATCTGTGCGACGCAGTAGAGAGTAAGAAAAGCGAGCACGTCCCCCCTGCCAGATAAAGCGTAGGATCATGGCCTTCACTCTTCGAAAGAAGTCCCTCTCCAGTTCAATGGGCAAGACCTGAAATAAATAGAGGAGCTTGGGCAGAAGGGTTATTTTCACGGCGTGTATGCGGCCTAACCATGACAGGAAGAGAGGTTTCCATTTCGTGAGTTATGCTTGAATGCGTGCAAGGATGGGGAGAAATTTCCAGAATATAGCCGCTCAATTCTCGGCGTTAGTTGAATCCCCAGATATTGGATGAAAGAGGTAGCCCATGGTAGTAATAGACTGAAGGCGGAGGACTTCTGAAGGCGGGAGGGTAAGGTTGAGTATATATGATTTGCCTAGCTTTATTTTAAACCCTGACACTAGTTCAAAACGCAGTTCTGACTGTAAGTGCGGGAGGGACGTAGCAGGCTCTGACAGGGACATAAGGACATCGTCCGCGAACAAGGAAATTTTATGGGATTCCCCCGTGAATGGTAATCCCTGAATATCGGGGTTAGTCCTGATCGCTAGGGCTAATGGTTCTATGCTGAGAGCAAAAAGTAAAGGTGAAAGGGGACACCCCTGTCATGTGCCTCTAGAGTGGTGGAAGGAGGATGATTGTATCCCGTTAATCACCACCCTCGAGCGGGGGTGACGGTAGTTATCTCTAATCATATTGAGAAATTTAGGTGAAAATCCGAATGCTGTAAGTGTGTGGAATAGGACTACCCAATCAACCCTGTTCGAAGGCCTTCTTGGCAGGTAAACCTACTAAGACCGCAGGAATTTGGCGTCTGTTGGCCTTTTCTATCAAGTGTATGATTCTACGTGTGTTATCGTGTGTTTGACGCCCTTTGATAAATCCCGACTGGTCCGGGTGTATGAGGTCGGGCATGAGGTCATTTAGGCGTTTGGCTATAATTGACGAATACAGTTTAGCGTCAAGATTCAATAGAGCAATCGGCTTATAAGAGGCGCAGTGCTTGGGATCTTTCCCCGGTTTGGGTATCACAGAGATCACAGCTTCGGACATGGTGCCGGAGGTCGCGCCTTCTTCCGCCATTTTGTTAAAGAGACGTGTAAGGTAGGGTGTAATATCGGGGGCAAATGTCTTATCATCCTCATTCACAGCTTTATTTCGGTTAAAAACCATAAAAGCACAGAACTATACTACAAAGATACAATGATAAAAATTCATATTACATACTCAGCCATAATACAATAGATAAAATAATTAAAATGTGCTTAATAAACAGTATCAACAATGAAAACAGTTAATGACCAGGAAGAGGGACAGTAGATCTATAGATAAAACAACATAATGCTACTCATGGTTTGCCTTAATCATTACATTTCTTGCGAACCACATAGAGAGAAGAAATCTTGAAGTGGCAAAGGCAAACACAGGGGTTGGATCATATTTTAATAGTCTAAAAACTTCCCTGTACTCCCAGAGACCGCTTAATTTACAAAGGGAAATAATCCATTTAGATCGGGCCCTGTTATAGGAGGGACAGAAAAGCAAAACATGCACATCTGTCTCCTCTACATGCTCACAGTCAAGGCAAGGGCACCACCTGGATGACGAGGGCATCCATTTGTTTGTCAAAGCCCTCAAAGGTAAAGATCCGTGTCTGAACTGAAGATAAAGTTTTTTAGCTAGCGAGGGCTGGATGTCATCCAAAAACTTTTCAAAAGCATAATAGTCCTTGACCTCCAAGAATTTAAGAGACAGCCTGCCCATGCTAGAGTCCAGATCACGGAGATTCAGGTGATGCTGTTTAAGAATGCCCCCCAACACCCTCTTGCTAGTCAGAGAGCAAGACGTTTCTGGTGAGGTCCACAAATCTTCCCTATGTATAGCGTAGCAGAGTTGTTTGACATGTTTAAGCCACGCAATTTTGCCCGATCCCCATATAGACAAAAGATCAACTAACCCCTCCTTATAGCTTAATAACTCTGGAGTAGACCAAAGTCTCCTCCAGTAAAACAGAGGTCGATGAAGAATAGTCTCCTGTATAGGACACAATCCCAAATCCAATCTTAAGGGGATCAAAGGGGTGCTCTTAGGGAGGTTTAAAAGACGTCTAATAAAATTATTTTCGGTAACGGACATAGAGCTGGCATTAACGTGGCCCCAGAGCTCTACACCGTATAATGCTGCTCCCCTGGCCTGGGCCCTATGAATTTCCGCTGGGGGACCCACGGGTTTATAAGAACATTCATTAAAAACCTTTAGAATTCCACCTGATAATTGTATTAACTTAAGATTAGCCTTAACCATAAGGCAATCCCACTCCATCCTGTCATTCAGGGTAGCTCCCAGATAATCAAATGTGGAGAATTTCTCAAGAGAACATCCCTCCAGATGTGGACGGGGATAGGTTGATGGTTTGGAATTAAAAACCATATATTTAGTTTTAGAAAGGTTTATTTCCAAATTTCTCGAGGAGCAGAAAGAACAAAAGTCCTCCAATGTTCGCTGGGCTCCCATTGGAGATTTTGAAAGTAGGAGGGTGTCATCAGCGAACATTAGGGCCGGTATTAAGATGAGTAATCAAACCATTGATGAATAGAATGAACAAGGTAGGGGCCAACACACACCCCTGCCTAACACCCCTGTCCACCGGGAAGGGCGCAGAGAGCTCACCATTCCTACCATACCGAACCCTTGCAAACGTTCCAGAATGGAGTCGCTTGAAGAGGTCACAGAGGTAAGAAGGGGTGCCCATCTCGACTAGGATTGACCAAAGCTTATCCCTCTGTACCAGATCAAAAGCGGATCTAAGATCCACAAAGATCAGGTAAAGAGAACCCTTCCCCAAGAATACCGTTTTCCAGTATATCAACTGCAACCTAAACAGTTGATCAATTGTGGAAACTCTAGGGCGAAAGCCTGCTTGGAAGGACGATAGAATGTGGAATTCTTCCATCCAGCTTTCTGGCCTAGTATAAGATTCAGGCGAATACCTTCTGGAGGACATCAATAAGACTGATAGGCCGATAGTTTACTGGATCTAGAGGGGAGGCCTTTTTATAAATAGAGATCATTTCTGCACCCCTCCAAGTAAAAGGGATAGCCATACCCGAAAGAATTGCATTAAAATATATCTTCAGGTATGGGACCCAAACCGTTGGTTCACTTTTGAATAGATCCCCAGGGATCCTATCTAGACCAGGGGCTTTACCAGAAGAAAGACTCAGTAGGGCAACCTGGATTTCTGAAGAGGTGCAGAGAAGTAAATCAGAATCCCGACTTCAATAGGGGCTTGGGGAAATATGTTAATTAAAAAAGGTGAAGGTTCAACCACAGTGTCATTTATCGGGATACTAAAAAGGGGCTTAAAATGCCTCAACCAAACCTCCTCACTAAGACCAGGTGTTATGGCTGGGGATCCTTCACTTCTACCACACCTGACTAAGTTCCAGAAGGTCCTGGAATCATGACTATCCAGGGCGTCCTTTATATTAGCCCACCTGTCTACCTCCCAGTCTTTTTTAGCTATAGATGTAAAGATTTTATACAAAGACCTAGCTCCTCTGATGCTATGAGACGTCCCTTGTTTCACTTCCCATAGAAGGGCCCGTTTAGCATCCTTACAGCTAGAGTTATACCAATCGGCTTGTTTCTTTACCCCATTTGGCTTAGATTTTACCGAAATATAAAAAAAAGCTAGCGGCCATTGAAAAAAGATTGGAATGGATAGTCTCTAAGGCTTCAAAATTTATTGGACCCTGTCCGGCCTCCATAAGAATAGAAACTTCGGCTAAGTGAGTGACCACCTGTGATTAAAAAGCCGCAATATTGTTTGGGGCAGACAGAAACTTAGCCCACCTGATGCGACGACCACCAGCCACCGTTAATAGATTGGGTACTGCAGATTGAGCTACAGCCCCTAGGGCTAGAGCTGGATCCAGATGGTATAAGAATACCAAACTGAGGAGATTATGGTCACTATCAGCCCTGTCCACTATGGTAAGAGATTTAAGATGGGACCAAAACTCCACAGAAACCAAGATGTAATCAATGGTTGAACTTTTGCCCAGTCTATTATAAGTGTGCTTCCCGGGGGTGTTTGGGGCAAGTCTACCATTACAAGCTAGCACTGAATAAGATACTACGAGCTTCTTAATCTCAATAGCCAGAGGTGTAAGACGCGGTGGAGGGTACATGAGACAGTCCTGAATGTTCCAGGATAAATCTACCTCAGTAGTAACAGAGGGTATGCCAACCAGGGGTTCAAAGTGGCAGTTGAAATCACCACCAATGATCTTATATGGGAGTGCAGAAAACAAAATCAGAAGGTCATTGAGGGCATTAAGAATGGTGAAACCTAGATGTGAAGGAGTGGGGCGTAAGTAGATATTAATTACTAGTATTGAAGTACCATCCACGAACTTCAGAATTATACAGAGAATATCCGAGGATTGGGAATCAATAACACTAACTGTACACCCCAAATGGGTAGCCACCCAAGTACATAGTCCCCCCGAGGGACGCCCCCTGGGACCCTGCACAGCCGGGACATTATAAGAAGCAAAACCAACCTTGACCGCAGAGGTCGTCATCCAAGTCTCTTGGAAGAGACAGAGATCGTAATTATCTATCAGTGTTTCCCAGTCAGGGTTGGAGAGTTTGGTACCCAGCCCCGCTACATTCCATGACCCTATTAAGGAGCCAGAGTGTGCATCGTCGGATACAATCTCTGAGCTCACAAAATGACCACGGTGATGTGTTGGAGACAAACCTACATCATCATCGAAAATACCAATAATGGAGCCAGGGGGAGTCACAGGTGCTTTGGCTGCGCAAACCATAGAAAAACCTCCCTCTGCACTCTCCCCCTCCAACTTAGGGATATTAGGCCGACCATAAGGTGGACCAGTTGCTCCCACAAAGGGAACTAGTCAAGCCTTGTTGTCCAAACAACCAAAAGAGTTGGCAACGGGAATACTATAGGTAACAGTGTGTGGGCCAGAGTGGGGGTTCCTTAGATCGGACCTTGCCAGGCCAAATGGCCGTTGGAAAAAATTACTCAGAGGTAAAATTAAACTCTGCGAAGATCGATCATGCCATTCAAGAATAAAATTGGCCACTCTGGGATCCCTGAAATTAATAATAACACAATCCCCTCCTTTATCTTTTTGATTCACTCACAGCCAACCCACCCTTCGGACAAACAAAATTTCCCCAGTACTCCCTCTTGGTAAAGATCTATAAGTATTTAACCAATGTGTAACCTTGTTCTTCAGTTTGTGATAGGATTCCTGGCGTGCGCCAGACATGGGTGGAACACCAGTAAGAACCACCACATATGGCGAGGCCTCCGGAGGTAAGTGTGGAGAAAGTGATGGTGGAGGTTGCCCAGTACTATGAACATTCCCATCTTTAAATTGGTGTATAGAAACACTATCCTCTCTCCTCTTGCCCGATGTTGAATTAAAAAAGGTAGAAGAGGGTGGTGGCAAATTAGGAACAGGTAAAGACAGCCTAGAAAATAAGAGGGGGTCAGGGGCACTTAGACCTAGAGTGGAAGGGGGTATGGTCGTACTATGTAATGCCCTGCCCCACTATTGTTCACACCAGAAGGGCGAGCTGTATAACTGGTACCTTGATGACTAGGCAAGGAAGTTACAGTGGGCTTGTGGGAAATCCCACTCCCAGAAGGGGCAGCCAAATAGTTTACTATTAATTAGAGATACCACTCGATCAATCTTACTCATCAGAATTTTAAATTGAGAAGTAATGAGTGGTTCCAGGTGGGTTTGTAAATCTATTACAAGATGTTACTTGGAAAACCTGAGGTAGTGGTGTGGTGCTCGATAGAGTACCCACAGGGCTATCCACGAAGAGAGTTTGGGCACAAGGAAGCTCGGCAAAAGAGGATGCAAGAGACGAGACCAAATTGTTGTCTATTGGATTAGAAACATTCCCAAGAATTGAAGAAGAAATTAAACTTGGGGTCAGAGACAAGCGTCGCTCAGTATTTTCAATTGCATTTGCCACCACCCCTATAGTTTTTTGCAACATTT
This sequence comes from Triturus cristatus, assembly GCF_964204655.1. Classification (NCBI taxonomy): domain Eukaryota; kingdom Metazoa; phylum Chordata; class Amphibia; order Caudata; family Salamandridae; genus Triturus; species Triturus cristatus. Next base: position 385,584,970 of record NC_140589.1, on the reverse strand, counting down.
TATCAATTGCCGTAAGGCTTGGAACAGGGGTAATAAGAGGCACATTTTGTCTGGTACAAGGGCGACTAGTCACTACTTTAGCCATGATCTCAAGCCTATTAGTTCTCGATGTAGCCCGGTACCACATTCTGAAAAGCAAGAACCAGTAAAACAATATAACATGCCTCGGTTGTTATACCAAATTATTCGAAACAATTGGCAACACCAAAATAAGAGGTGAAATGAGTACACCCTAATTATGATTTAAACAAACCTCAAGCATGACATTAGATCTCATAGGAATATTCTCGCTCACACAGCCGAAAGGGACTGGCCCAGCCTCCTTCGGCCTCTGACGGCCTTGGATGGCCCGCCCTTGTCCCGGGCTTGTCCCACGCGCGTCCCGCGGGACGAGGTTCCACACAGTCCTTTATGCGCCCCCTGGCACCTGGGAATTGCGTGATCCGCGTCGTCCGAAGCAGCGTGAATGCTGGAGGATGAAGTCCGGGCGTACCATACAGCGGAGCAAAGCCCGGCTGTAGAGGGTATTACCGGTGATAGCGGAGCCAAGCCCGGCTGAAAAAGAAAGTCACCAGGGGTAACGAAAGCAAACGTGTCCAGAAGGGGTTACCCAAATTATACAGCACAAGGGCCTCGGCCCCACACTGTCCTTTATGCGCCCCCTGGCGCCTGGGAATTGCATGATCCGCGTCGTCCAAAGCAGCATGAATGCTGGGGGATGTAGTCCGGGCGTACCATACAGCGGAGCAAAGCCCGGCTGTAGAGGGTATCACCGGTGGTAGCGGAGCCAAGCCCGGCACTGCAAGGCACAGCTGATAGGAGATGTCAGAGGGGTGGCCCAGCCCGGAATCTGACAGCCCCGGACGGGCACAGACAGGCCCGCCCTTGTTCCGGGCTTCGTCCGCCCGCGTCCTGCGTCGCGGTGGGAGAGGCTGCGGTATGAGCGCATTTGCCACGCCTCCTCCTTACTCGCGGCAGCTGCGGGGAACGGCAGGGACAGCGGTGCACTCTGGGGGTTGCAGTCCACCCCAGAATGTACAAACCAGCGTTGATGGTGCGGCGGTGATGGCGTTGCCCCTGGGACCCTTGTCCCACCAGGGGTGCTTAGCAGGATGATACTGGTGTAGGCGAGCAGCAAAAGAACACCACCAAACAGGCAAAGAAACTCCCCATTAAAGTAAGTGGTACAACGTAGGAAGTAATGTAGTCCCTGTGAAGGCAAGGCAATTGCAGGTATGCGCAGTCACTTCAATTGTCCTCTGTAACACTGGCTCCTGACTGCCACAGATGCCGTAGCCCTTGCCTTTGCTAAAAGTACCCGGCCAACGAGGAGTTCAGGTGAGAACCTGGGGTGTGAACGCACTCAACAGACCTCCGCCTGCCGCTCCTGCAGCTCCTGTTGCGTTTGTTTGAGGCTCAATTACGGCCCTATCTGAGCCGAACTGCGGTCCGTTTGCCCCCCGTTTACCCTCCCGATAAGGGAGCCTGGTGCTGGAGCCCGGTAACAAAGCCAAGATTAAGCTGGACGGAGGGTACGGGGGCTGTAGCAGTTTCGGCGTTTCCCTGCTCCTTCCTCCTTCCTCCTTCCTCCTTCCTCCTTCCTCCTTCCTCCTGCTCACTGCTCGGCGAAAGAGAAAACGTGGACTGGGATGACAGTTCATTCCATGTTACAGAAGGAGCCTCACTGTCAAAAGAGTGTCGTCTGCCTGACACATGAGTGACTCTTCCCCAGCACATCAAATGTCTTATAAAAAAGGGCGATATAGCCGTCCGGCCCGGGAGCTTTGTGGGGCTTCAGGCCCTTAATGGCCATGGTGACATCATCTGTGGTAATAGGAGCGGTGAGCAATTCATTCCAGACAGCGGACACCTGGGGTAGGGGCAGTGATTGGAGATAATCCTGTTGGGCGTTCAAATCTAAGGTTTCCCCAGAGTATAGATTCCCATAAAAAGATCCAAAGATCTCAGCTTTGTCCACGTCTCTATGCGCAAGTTCCCCCGAAGGACCCCAAATGCCGCCTATGTATTCTCTCTCTCTTTTATCTTTTAATTGTCTGGCAAGATGTTTACCAATTTTATTACCCTGGGTGTATTATAGGTGCCATAATATGAGGAGTGTGAACTCCGCCCTGTTATTATAAATGGGCCGGAGTTTACCTCGGAGCGCTGTGAGATTGCAAAGCGTTTGCCTTTTGGGGCTCGCTTCATGGGTTCGTTCAAGAGAAGTCAGTTCGGTTTCCAATAGCTCTCTCGCGCTAGCGCGCTACCTATTCAGTGCCGCATTGAGGGCAATACACTCTCCCGAAGAACAGCTTTCAGTGTATCCCAGGTGGTAAATTCCGAGGTGTCTTCTGGCCTGTTAGTAGCGAAGAATTCAGTAATGGTTTCTCTTAGTTTGGTACAGGATTCCTTGTCTCGAATAAGCGACGGCGGAAAGTACCACCTGGGGGTAGTTGGGGCATTCCCAAACCAATTGAGACAAACAGAAAGTAGGCTATGGTCAGATACCAAGAGGGGGAAGATCTTGGCGTCCTGCAATGCGCCTTGTAGGGACTACTAATAAAGATATAATCTAGCCGGGAGTATGTACGATGGACGTGTGAGTAGAACGTATAGTCTCGGGTCTGCGTAAAAACAGAGCGCCAGGTGTCTAGAAGGCCCAAGTCATGTATGCGCTGTTGTGTCTCCACGGAAAAGGAGCCCATGTCCGAACGCTGTATGTACGTACTGTCCAAATCTTTCTGCCAAATCAAATTGCCCATGATGATGATTAGCGAAACTTCCGCAAAGTACTTTAATTTCGTCAAAAATGTGTGTAGGAAAACCATCTGACCAGTGTTGGGGGCATATATTGCCGCAAAAGTGCAGACGTTCCCTCTCAGGCGCCCTTTGATCATAACCCAGCGTCCATCTCTATCACTCTGCACACCCAGAGGTTGAAATTGTATGGAAGAGCGAAACATAATAGCCACCCCCCTATGTTTCGGATGGGCCGAGGACCTATAAATTAGTGGAAAATATTTGTGTTTGAGATGCGTGTCTTCGGCTCTAGCTAAATGTGTCTCTTGTAAAGCCACTATCTCAAGGTGGTGGTCAATAATGTATTTCCATACTTTGTGGCATTTTTGGGGGGAGTTAAGACCTTTAACATTCCAAGTTCCAATAGCAATCGGCAATATATCACAGGGAAAAAACTACATCTCTCCCCAAGCCCCGAAAGCCCCAACTTGTCACCACTCCAAGTCTGTCCCCCTGCGGTACTGTAAGACCAGAGCACGCCAGCTGTGCTTTCCCAGAAATTAGAGGCCCCCCCCAAAGCAATTGTTAAAATGCCGCCCCCACAACCCTCTCAGACCCACCCTGTAACCCCTACAAAAATGAGAAAAAACAAAAAACAAACATACAATACTAACAATACTTTTTGACCCCCTGTGGGGCTGACGCGACCCCCGAGAGATTTGGGAGACAGCAGGTCCGAGGACCACGTCCACACCCGTCCCGGAGGAAAGCTCAAACAGAAGCATAGTTGTGCGGCTCATAGAGAAAAAAAAACAGAGACAAAAAAAGGCAACCTTAATGAAGGCCCACGCCTAGTAAAATGCATCAATAAGTCATCTACATCGGCAAGTAAAACATTTAGTAACAACGTGGATCATAACCTGTATCTAAAAGCAATCAAATCCTCGTTTGTTAAACCCACTTCACTATAGACAAAAGGAAGTAACATCGGTCTTACTTATAAAGTCTGCAATGTTCATGATCTCTCCTCCTCCATAGAAAATGTCCGACGCCACAAGAACAGGGGCAGTAATGGGTTCAGGAGTGAAATTTACCTGGCACTCCCGGCAGATGCCAGCTCCTGTTGTACATCAACGAAGGCGTTTAGAGACGTCAGCCAGTACGTCGGGCAAACATGAGGCTGTGATGCTCGGCCCAAGGCACACCCAAAAAGCGCTCAATGCCGCCCCTGCGCGACCCAACATACCACGCTGAGGTTGGCGGAGCTCCTCGGGTAGATTCTCCAGATTTGCCTTGGGAGGGGGCATCCTCTTCAGAGGTAATGCCAAGAAGATCCAAGCCTTCCTGTAGGTCGGTGATATGGCGTTGTTTGTTCTGAAATTCAAAGTTGAGCCCAAATGGGTAGGTCCACCTGTACCTGATCTTGTCATCTCGCAACGTAGTGGTAACAGGTCTGAGCAGTTGTCTCCGTGCCAGCGTGGACGGTGCGACATCCTGATAGATGTTGCAGGAATGACCTTGAAATGCAATGGAATCTTTCACTCTGGCTGCCTGTAGAACCGCCTCTTTGACTTTATAAGAGTGGAATTTTGCCAGGATGTCACGTGGCTGTTTCTATTGTAAAGCCCCCACTCGATGGACTCAGTCCAATTTTATTTTAAGAGTCTGTGGTGTAAAAATCTCCGAAAAGAGACCTACCACAAAGGCCTCCAGATCAGGCCTCTCTGCGCCCTCCTCCAGGTCCCTGATTCGTATGTTCTCCCTCCATGCTCTGTTCTCGAGGTCTTCCGCCTTGAGTTGCGACTGGTGAAGCTGATCCTTAAGTAATCGCACATCGTCTCGGAGCTCAGTAGAGTTGTTCCTGCTCCTGGTGATGTGCCTCGAGGTCAAGGATTCTAGTGCCTACAGAGTCCACATCTTGTTGCAAGGAGGACAAACGTTCCGTCAAGTCTGATCACAGTTGGTCCATGGAGGACTTGATGTCTTGGCTGATGTCACTGCGTAGTTCAGATTTGAAGTCTTTGAAGCCTTTGTAAGAGCCATTGCTGCAGATCTTCCGTCGCCCCGTAATGTAGATCGTTTTTCTGCAGTCGAAAAGAAATCTGAGACCTTATTTGGTGTCTTGCTCATTGTCTTCTTAGGCGGCATATGGATGAAACCTTCGGAATCGCACAAGCGTTTCCAGAATGTAGTGTGCAAGGATCCAGCTGGGAAGCGTCATGAGGTGGTGCCTGAAATGTTCCTCTCCGTGCTGTAAGGACTCGCACCTTGGAACCTATGGAGGATTCCTCTCAAGGATTCAGCTATTCAGTCCCCCGACACACAGGGAAGGCCACCGAGAGTGTGGCGATCAGGTGAATGTTAATACCCTTAGTAGGGAAGAGAGCCCTGAGGTAGTGCTCCCTCAGCCAGAAGGACCCAGATCGGAGGAACTGCAGCAAGATGCCAGACTGCGGCAATCAGGGTTGCCAATGCGTGGATCAAGAGCAGTGGTTAACTGGCGCTGGTGGTTTCCACAATTAGGGGGAGATGTGCAAGCCCGGCGTTATTAAGCAGTGGTGAGCCGCAGCCCCTCAAGCCTTCAGTTCATTTGCAATTATGCATCAGCCCCGCGGTGTCTAGCGAAGTGGAGGCTCTAATTGTAGCGCTTAATGAGCCCTCTGATGCGTAGACAACAGGTGATTCTGGGCAGCAAGGTACGAGCGTGGAAGATCGCCGCCATTTAGCGAGGCGCGGCTGCCATTTTGAAGTCAGGCACACGCGGGGGAGGTGAAGTTTAGCCGGGTTAGAGAGCTAAATTTGCCGCTGCAGGTGCCCCCGAACCATCCGCTAACTTGAACTGTATTCCGCTCCTCATATGGGGGTCACTGCAACCTCACCTTCGATAGAAAGTCGGGTAGGGCTCCCGACGCCGCAAGAGTCACGCCACCATTTTAACCTGCAGTGCCTTCCCCTTCCAAGGCGGCGAAACCAAACCTGGCAGTTCTCGCGGCGATGTATGTCCGCAGGTGATCTCCGCCGATGCCTCACATCTTCACACGTCTGTGGGCTTCGTTTACGGTGGTTCTATGTTGCCGCAGCTGCTTCTTTCCCCACAGAGACAACGCGTGTACCAGGAGCCGAGACGGCTATGTCTGTTTGGCCATCTTGCCCAGTCACGCCCCCCTCATTGTTCTTTTTTAAACACACCCGTTTTCCTTTAACGAAAACGGGCTACATTAAAAAAAAAAAAAGATAGCTTCATTTAAAAGCAATCACAGACATGGTGGACCGCTGACCACAGCAGGCCACCATCCCATTATTTTAAGGGTCTCAAATTGCGACCTACTTCCTCAAAATTCATGAAGTAGGTCTTAGAGTTTCATACATTAGTGATAGAGATTACCTAATGGTGATTCGCAGAACATCACAATTATGTACTCTCTAGTTCTGGGGGGGCAGTGCTTACCGGCTCAACAAGATGGCCACGTGCTAGTTGAACTCCGCTACGCCATAACACTATCCTGCAATATCCTGGCAGACCCTGCAGTTTGATAAGCACTAATTAGGGTGCCTGGAGTGTCGGAGGTTATCCGTTATCGATCTGTCTGTTCCGAGTCGGATACATGGCGAAACGGCAGAGATAAGTACGCTGAGAGGTGACACATGTCCAGAGTCCGCCTGTGAACTGGGACAAGAGGCGTGACCTTCTGTGAAGTGCCCCGGCACGAAGAGGAGCATCCGATCGCCTAATGCTGGCATTGCTGGTCTACGCAGGTGGGCGAGTGCCTGGTTTCGCCCTTCGAAACCGACCCCTTGAAGCTGGAGGTTGGGGACACCCCTGCAGGACTGTGGTGCACCAGGGAGCATTCAACAGCCCGGAGTACATTGAATTGGCCCGGAGCCCAGTGCATACGCAGGGAGACAACTGCTACAGTACGGCAAGAGAAGCCCAGAGTTGATGCCTATATACAGCCTCTTTTAAAGTTGACAATCCCCAGGAAGGCGGAAAGCCAGGGTGATCGACAGAGTCAAGCCAAGTTAAGTCGACACTAGTGAGCTCCACAGGGTTGGGCTGGGCTTCCTGGGCCCCCATCCAGTCCCCCCCTTACATCGCTATTAGTGCTGCCGTTTGTCTAAGTGTGCTTAAAGGGGGGCTCGCACCTGGCCAACTAGCTGTAACTGCGACTTCACAACGGTAGACTTCTGTGGCATTCCCCCTGGGCACAATCCGGCGGCGATGGGGAAGGTGAACAAAGTCCAGTCCAAGCTCCCATTTGAACAGTGCAAGACCAGGACCTGGGAGACCGACGATACCCAACCCCCTCCAGAACAGTGTGATATGGGCGAAGAGACCCATGCAGATTTCCTGGCCACAACCCAATCCAGTCTTAGCTCCATAGATGGCAAGACAGATGTGTTGGTCTATCGTGTTGACCGAATGTCTAAATGCCTGGATAAACACACTGAGAGGACCGACATGATAGAGAGGCGAATCGTAGAGGTCGGGGAGGCACACATGGAGACTGAATCAATGCACAAGCAGATGGGCAAGGCCCTTATGCAGCTACAAGACAAAGCAGAAGACCTTGAAGCTAGGTCTAAGAGGAGCAAAATACGTCTTACGGCCTACCGGAGTCTACATCCACTGGGAATATGGAACTATTCATCAAAACCCTGCTAGTCTCACTTCTGGGTCGTGACACTTTCTCCACCATGTTTGTAATCGAGCAGGCGCATCGCTCGTTGTGCCCGTGCCAGATTATTGCCAAGTTTTCAAACTGTAGGGACAGAGAGGCGGCCCTGAGAAAAGCCAGAGACTTGGGGACTTTACAATATGAGGGCTCCACACTATCGCTGTTCCCCGACTTCACATCAAAGTTCAGAAGGTGTCGAGACAGTTTGCCCCATTAAAGCATGCACTACGGGCTCAAGAACTAGACTACACCATGCTCTACCCTGCGCGTCTGCGAGTTACTATGAACGGTGTCTCAAATATTTTCCTGGACCCCAAGTCTTTGCAGAAAGTGCTTAAGTATTACACCAAGGTGCAACAACGCACAACTGCTGTGGAACAGTCGCATGGAGCTGAGGGGGGCACCATGGATGAAAATGACTAGAAATGTATGTATGCTTTGCTACCAGCAGGACATACCTATGCTGATGGGGCTGAGGGGGATTATTGAATCTTATTAATGATGCTCGGGTCATGAGGCTACTATACAATCAGATTGGGAGATGCACTGGATCGCTCTTAGTCGATACATACAGAGTGGGATGTTCCCCATAAATATACACCACTAAGTCTATCTACAAGAGTTGGCGTATTGCGACTGCGCACCCCTCAATGCAGGCGCATAGTGGATAGGGTTGTGGGGGTGCTTGCAATTTCACGGAGGTTATGAGCACGTCAATCTTTCGAGGGAACCATGTTATCCTATAGGAATAAGGAGACAATCGCAGCACTATACTTGGAGGTAGCTGGGGCCTTGATATTGCAGCTACAGATTGTAGGGAGAGCGGTACACTCCGGGTGGGTGGTGATTATTGGGCCTCTGACTCCTAGGCAGTCTGTGAGAATACGATCCATTAAGGTACGGACTGCAACCTGCCATAATAATATGGAAATGGCTAATTGTTACTCTTGGCTGCAGCCAAGCCTGGGCTGTCGGAGAGGCAACATCCGCCCTTGTGTGTGCACTACTTGATGGCATTATGCCATTTTTGTTTGAGTTATGGGGGGGGATACTCGATTGTGTCCAGTTGGGGGTTGATGCAACGTGGTTGCGGGGGTGTTTGCAGGGAATTTTTTTTTGAGCCACAGCAAAGAAGTGAACATGAGATACATTCCACTTACTTTAATCAGTTGGTTGGGGTGGACAGAGCAGGATTGACTTTGCTACCTTTAGCTCCCTGTATTTCTATACGATGACACAGTATGAAGGACAAACAATTAGATTCTTAACAGGGAATGTCCGAGGCCTTAATAATAACCGCAAACTGTGAAATGTTATAGCTTATCTTAAACGACACTGTAGATATAGCCCTACTGCAAGAAACTCATTTGCCTGTGGATAGTACGATGTTATCACAGTGAGTGCTGCAGGGCTTGTTCCATGCTTCGGGGTTCACTTCCCACGCCAGAGGGGTACTCACGTGGGTAAACCCGAAATCAGGATTTAAAATTGACATGGGAGTGTCTGATGCAGAGGGGCGGTACACTATCTCCAGGTGTAGGGGGAAGGGACTGGATTTTTGGGTAATCAACATGTATGGACTCAATTACGATAACCCCCACTTCAACCAATCCCTTTTCACATCCCTTCCGATGCAGCGCTTCCGTTGCTAGTGAGAGGCGATTTTCACTGCATCTTGGATCCAACGCTAGATTGCTCCAGGGGTCCTGAACGTCGCACTTCGACCTCAGCAAAACGTATCACGGACACAACAATACGATTAGATGGTAGATGTTTGGATGGCACGATTCTCGGGATACACACACTATTCCGCTCCACACGGACTCCATACGAGACTATATTATTGGTTATTGTTGCGTGAAATGTATTCGGAAGTCAGAGACTGTAGGGTTCACCCACGTACCCTGTCTGATCATGCTCCTATACTCTTGGTTCTGCTCAGCCCACAGAGGCGGCCCGCCCCGTTTACTTGGAGGTTCCCCCATATTCACTGCTTGACACAGCATTCAAAGCTGAGAGGGCTGAGGCGATTGAGGAATTTTTTGCAAAAAAGATAGGATCAATGTCACAGTTTTCCACGGTCTGGGAAACATTTGAGGTGTATATTGGAGGTGTAGCTATATCTAAGCACTCTGTGGTGCTTCGTGCAATTAGGAGCAGGCTAGATCAGCTAGAGAAACGTCTGACTGAGTTGGAGTCGGCATTGCGTAGTGATGGGGTGGGGGAGGGAGACGACGACTTGCAAAAAACGCTCGCGGAATATCAGGAGGCCGCTGATAGCGAAGTTCAACATGTGGGAAAATACACGGTCACCAGAAGCTATGGGGAGGGAGAGCGGCCGGGAGCCACACTTACGGCGCTATTAAAGAACAGAAGAGAGGCATCATCGATCACGGCAATACGGTTGGAGGAGGGTGAGATGTTGGTAGATCCTGTAGGCATAGCCAACCAGTTTAAGCAGTACTACGAATCCCTTTATCACTCTTGTCCCCATGCAGAGGACAGCACGATTTGGGACTATTTAGAGCACATAAATGACCAACTATTGAGGCCGCTAGAGGCCGGGGAAATACACAAGGCATTACGCCATATGCGCTCCAGCAGCGCCCCGGGACAAGACGGCTTGGCAGTGGTCTTCTATAAAGAATTTAAAGATCTCCTTACTCCACATTTAGTGACGCTTTTCAAAGAGCTTTGCGACTCACGGGAACTGCCCCCATCAATGAGAAAAGACATGATAGTCACTATACTTAACCTTGGTAAGCCCCCAGATGAGTGCTACTTTTTCCGCCCGCTACTGAGCTTGGACACAAAAATATATGGCAAAAAACTAGCCAACCATCTTGCTTCCTTGGTCCCGAGCCTGGCCACCACAGAACAGGCAAGGTGTGTCCTGGGTCGTAACATCACATACAATCTGCGCACCTTTTTCGGCACTCTCCAACTTGTTAACCAGGAGATAAAAGCTACTGCGGTATTTTTAGACACAGAAAAGCATTTGATTCGGTAGAATGGTCATTTTTGCGTGCAGTGCTGGAAAGAATGGGGGTGGGTGGGGTATTCTTGAACTTAGTCGCAGTACTGTAAAACTCACCTACCACTAATATACGCATTGAAGATATTGTTACTGCCCTGGTAAAAATCTCTAGGTGCACTAGGCAGGGATGCTCGCTGTCACCTCTTCTGTATGCCATGGTAGCAGAACCCCTTGCATGCGCTCTCAGGGAATACCATGGATTCCGTGGGATCCGGTTTCCAGACGATAACTTAATAGTATCATCATATGCTGATGACACGCTGCTTTACATTAGGAACCCTGGAGGTCAACCTGTTCCCAGTGCTAAGGGAAGTTGTTCGATTCGGTGAACTTTCAGGCTTAAGAATTAACTGGACTAAGTCCACAATCTTCCCACTGACGCCATCCACCACACCTATCAAGTTAGATTGCCCCTTAACCTGGAACACTGAGCTGGTCCGCTATCTGGGAATACTAATTCAAACTGACCCAAAAACAGTTTTTAAGGAAAACTACGGAAAGGCAGTCACTAAACTACAGGAAACACGTAGAAAGATGGATACGTTTGCCTATCTCGCTCTTGGGGCAGAAATCGTTGATGAAAATGGTGATATTATCAAGGTTTTTATTTTTATTTTTAAATATCCCTATGGTCCTCCCAGCTCATTTAAAAACAAAATATTACATCCACACTGACCTGGCGTGGGCGGGAAAGCAACCGAGAGTACAGTGGAAGGTCCTCCCCCTTCCTTACCATCTTGGAGGGTTGGGAGCCCCAGACATGGACTTTTACTACTGAGTAGCGCAAAGTTTGCATGCGTTTCATTGGCTACACCAGACGCTGGACCCGCCGCACCTGCACATTGAAAGGGTGGCGGTCACCCCATCTGACCTTCCCACTAGTCTATTTTGGCCCCCAGGTCGACACACTGGGATCCTGGATTCCATAAACTGTACGGTGCACGCATGGCATGACTTGGTTAAAAGACTAGAGTGCAACATACTATACTCCCCATTGGTTCCACTGAAATGGTGTGCTTGGCTCCCTATGAGCAGAGATCAAGCAGTACTCAAGGCACTGCAGGTTTTGAGTGTAACTGAGGCAGGCAACCTCTTTCTGGAAGGAAAAGCTCGTACGTGGGAAGAGGTAGCAACAGAGGGCACTGCGGTCACCCCATTAGTGCAGTTCCAGTATCATAGGGTGAGGCACGCTATGCGTGAGATACTAGGCGAAGATATGGCGGAGCCCCAGAGGTGACCCCACTCACACTCATACTGAAGGCAGAAACATCTGTCAAGCTAGTGTCCAGTTTTTATAGAGTCACACAGGCCTATCGCAAGAACTTTTACACAAAATCTAGACAGGAGTGGCAAAAGGATCTAGGCATGAATATAGACGACGATACTCGGAGATATAGTTGTTAGGCGACACATCGGGTGTCCTTAAGCGGCCAGCACTGACTAATCCATTTTAAATATTTACAAAGAGTCTACTACACCCCGGAGAAGCTGTTTCGGGATGGGCTGCGTGAGACAGGTGAGTGTGAGTGGTGCAGGGAGTGCCCAGCGGACTTCATACATATAGCCTGGCTATGTCCAACAATTGCCGAGTACTGGGAAAAGGTATTTCAGACACTGAGTGACATCACGTAGGCCCTAATGCTCTCTGATCCGTTAATTGCACAGCTAGACTATACTAAAAAATGAAAAAGGGTATTAGGCGTTTGATTGAAATGGGAGTGTTAATTGCAAAGCATAGATTAGCGATGCGTTGTTCGTGCGGCCCGCCACCTACAATACAGGAGCGATCACGAGATATGTTGTACTGCAACACACAAAAGGAATTGTATAGTGAGCTACTACCCCCCCGAAGCTGCCCCAAGAACTTTTGGGGATTATATAAAACATATCTTGCTGGGAGGGCTCATCTGACCACAGACCCACTCCCCGATACGGAGGACAACCCGTGGTAAATGCTAATGCTACTAGCCAACGTGGCACTGATGTATGCAACTAAACTGTGTAACTAACCTAGCAACTGAAATGCACTCTGGGAGATATGGAATTGTGCTTGCTATGTCCACTGAATGGCTTCTCTGTGGCTCCTGTTTGTAAGAAAATGGTTTGCATTACTGCTTTTACAGTATACAATCATGTTAATGCTTCAAGAATGCATACTTTGTAATGGTGTACTTTTACGGCCTGACCTGTAGAATCAAGACGTCTTTATTTTGATGTGTGACATAATAAATACAACACTAAAAAAATGTAATCTCTAGTTCTAATGTTAGCTCAAGTGGCCCTTTATGTTAATTTGCAAATTTTCATCTGATCTCCATATGGAAAAATGTCAACTTGGTGGAAAACGTGGTGGAAAATATAAATAGGTACATTTTAGACATACAAATATAACTTGAAAACCCTCGATTGTCATGGATTTCCAAGAATACTCACATATTCACAAGGATCTATCGCAGAGTTAACGGCACTTTATCGCAGCCAAAGTTGCGATAAATGTATCGCCCCATTCACAAGCTGGTGTCAACAGCCCACAGCACCAGTTTACCCACGATATCAGCCACAAAAAACATCGCCACAGAAGACCCCCGCAACTATCGCTAATGAGATGCAGAGTAGGCGTACCCGTGCCAAAAGCAGCGACAACACCACTCCACAACATTGAATAACGACCAGCCAGAACTGCGATAAGAACACAAAACAGGCGATAAGGTGCTTTAGCAGCAGGAAAATAACACCTGCTCTGACCTGGTGCAAAGTCCGACCACAGCCTGCACCACAAAAGGGAGCACAGCCCACAGCCACTGGTCATGCATCCCGGACACCTAAGAGGGCCACAACACCCACCGCCACCACCCCTGGACCTCAAACTCCACCCGGAACACACACCGAACCACCACAGAGGCAGCGCAGACAAAGACAGTGGACCCCCAGGAAATGCACCAGCCACACAGACCCAACACCTGACAATGTCCTAGCCCACTGCAGGCTCAAATGGACAACCATCCTACGCATCCTGACCAACATCGCCCAACAGTCCGACGGCACCAACACAGCGGACAACCAACATCCCACCCCACACAAAGCTACTGGCTGTGCTGCACCTGTTGGCCCCCGGTACCACCAACCAACACCCGTCCGAGGAGTCACACTGCCAGCAACATCCAAGTCGCACACACCTGTCCTGGACGTCACCATCAGCCTGGTACTCCAGTCCCCATACGTCCAACACAATGCTCAGGATCCGCTGGACACCAAGCAAGGACCATACGCCACAGCCAGATGTACGCACATGTTGGGGGCAAACCACAGCACACATGTCCCACATGTGCCCCCTGGTGACACAGCACACAATCACCGCAACAGAAAGCACACGTCTCACATCAATGTGCAGGCAACATCTGAACATCGTGGAACCTCCACCAATCTCGCCTCCAAATACCCAGCAAGTGTGCATGGTCCTTTTATCCTCCGACAGTCCAGCAGCAACCAGCATTCCCAGGATGGCACCAAAGGGAAATGCACAGCCCCTTGGCAAGTTCTAAATGAACACCCCACTCACCTCAAATCCACAACCATGCAACTCACAACACTGGCAATGCACACGTCACAAAATCACAACCAAGATACAAAACAACACCAGACACGCCAGAACAACTCACAATGGTAACCTGGGCAAGCCGTGAACATGAGCCATCAAAGGCATGGCACCTCAGCCACACAATAGCCGAAAGTGGGGGAGAGGTGGCAACCAGGCATGTGTGAAGGATGCAGGAGAACCATGATTGGGAAAGTACACAATGCCAAGAGTGGCAGAGATGTGCTTGACAGACCGCAGTATGCCGAACACACCCATATCCATGGCGACATACACCTCTGGTGTATGGAGTGTAGTGGACAGTGGACGCAACCATGTCACCCCAGCCAGTGGGGGAGTACGCGAAATGTTGCCTGTTACGTCCCCCCTGTAAGCGTGAGCGGAGTGGGATGGCCCGGCATACAGCAGGCCAGCGTAGGGGTGTGAATAAAAAGCACGTAGCCTTGGGCGTTGTCCTCTTCCGGAAAGCCCAACGTCTCTGCCAGGGTGGCGCCTCTCACCACACCACGAGGTCAACTCCGTCCTCGTGAGCGGAGTTGCCTGCGATCCTGTGCACCTGCCGTACCCCAGGTCGCTGGACCCTGAACCCGTCATGCCCGACCCTGCGCAGCCAGCCCACACTGATCACCTTCCGACACCGGCGTGTGTCAAGGAGGGCCCACTACGTGCCTGCGCAAGCTCCAAGCCAGAGGCCCGCGACCTTGACTGCCTCTCAGACCATCACGGCTTCCACGACACAGGCCCGCTTTACTCCTTTCTCGTTGACATACTCTACTACTGCCTCCGGCCTACACCATGGTCAAGTAGGTCACACATTGGGAACTGAGTCTTGATTACACCATGGCAATGAACGTTATCGAAGGCAGAGTTCATGTCACTATACTCCCTTCGATGTGGTGCTACCAAGTCTGTGCATAGCATTACAACCACACGTGTCTGTGGGCCTACGTGGACTACTGCCCTCGGCCAACGCTGTGCAAGAGTAAGTCACAGAATTGGAACTGAACATCGATTATTCAAAGGCAGAATACATATCATCGCATGCAAGGAGAGGCGTAAGAGGATGACACGTTGCCGTCTGGAGGGAATAGGATCATAGTCACGGAGGTGATCGAACACTACTGACAGCAGCCGTGGTGTCACTAACTCTGTACATCGCGAGCCAACGACAGGTGGGTGTTGGCCACTGCTGACTACTGCCTTCAGCCCACACTACGAACAAGTAGGTCACACATTTGGAACTGAGTCTTGATCATACATTGTCCGTGTACGCACAGAAAGGAAAATTCGACTTCACTGTACTCCCTTTGGCTAGGTGGCAGCAACCATTTGCATAGCATCTCAACGACAGGTGGGTGTGGGCCACTGCTGTCCACTGCCTCCGGCCTACACTGCGGTCCAGTAGATCACAGAGTCTTGATTTAGCGATGGTGGAGGACATACAAGCGTACCGGCATCATCGCAGGCTGCATCCCCTCTCAGCACCGGTGCCACTAAGTCTGTTCCCAGACATTCATGGACACTCTCTGGTCGTACATTGGTGGCGTCAGAGTCCATGGACTAGGGGCCAGTTTTCATCCACATGTAGCTGATACCGAATAGGTGGTAAAAACGAGGCTGTCGCGTTCCACTCCACCATTTGCTGCTTCCGGATAACATCAGACCTTCCTCATCATGCCCTGGAGAACACCTTCCACTGTCCCCTGCAACCCTCCTCAACATACACCTCAGACATTGATGAGGACCCGCTCACTGCACGTGGACCTACCTCAGTGTACCAGAAGGCACCGTCCCATGGCAGGGTGCCTGTGCTAGCCGCTGTGCATCCGGGGCCACTAACTCTGTGCTGGTCAGGTCTGGGACCCCTTCTTCTGAGATATTGCATGGCATGTGAGGCAATGGCCTTAGGGTCATCAACTCCATGTGTCTGTAGGCCTGCGCTGTCCGCTGCCTCCTGCCTCAACTGAGGTCCACCAGGGCTCACTCACCAAATCGAGTCCTGACCAGCCCAGACGTCGCATCACTGCAGGAGGCACACGCCACCATCGCCAGGACCACCTCCAACCGCCATCTGCCAGAGTCGAAACGGTCGTCCTGGCAGACTTACAGAGTTGCTCACACCTGTCGTGGATGCCATCATCAGACTGATACCCTGC
Organism: Triturus cristatus; assembly: GCF_964204655.1. Lineage (NCBI taxonomy): Eukaryota > Metazoa > Chordata > Amphibia > Caudata > Salamandridae > Triturus > Triturus cristatus. The sequence goes on along the minus strand of NC_140589.1, from coordinate 385,568,767 downwards.
TAGGTACTTCACTTGCCACTGACTCAGTGCACCGCAAGCCATCGTTCGTTACTGATTGATTTTTGTACTGTGGAGGGGTTGCACAGCAATGTCACCTCAAGCGATTTGGGAGACCTGGGACGTTGATGAGGAAGATGATGCAGGTCTAACACACCCCACTGCATCTGCATCAGGAATATCTTGAAGGGACACAATCCAAGACTTTTCCTTCACATGGGCGCACTCAGCTGTAGTGCCCAGACCTCCGTGCACTGCAAGTCACGGACACTTCTGTTTGCTCATTGTGTGCCCTCTTGACTTGCTCAGGCTACCTCCATGATGCTCCACAGTTGTCCCTGTGATGCTGGTGTTGTCTGTTTACGTATTCATTGTGTTAACTGTTGTATTTGTTGCTTGCACCAACAACTCCCTGAGGGCTGGCTTGTACCCACCCCACACACATCCAGCACAGGTGTCACTGTACATGTGGCCCTGCCAATAAAGGGGCGAGGCGCACGTACCCGTAGCCAGTTCAACATAATGTCTGCTGCGTCGTCCCTGTGGTCTTTTTGTATGCATGAGGGCCCAGGGCCCTACGACATTACCTTGTGCTGTGTACAGCAGATGCAGGCATCAGGTCTGAGCTTAGACATGTAGCTTTGTCATCGCCCACTCAGTTCATAGGGGGAGTGGCCTGGGCCATCGTATGCAGAGCCAACGTGGCTGTGAGACTGATATATGCGGGCCCCTGGTTGTGGTTGTGTACTGTGTATGTGCATCTGAATGTGTCTCTATGACAGATTGGGTCTCCTTTGTGGGGTGAGGGTGGTCCCTGAAGGGTAATAGACACCCTTGTATGTGATCTAGTTCGCCATCCATGGGTTCGGAGCCCACCCACACCTGTTGGGTCCACCTCCTTTTGGCGTGCTGACACATGGCATTGGGGTGCCATGTGTGGGTGGGTGAAGTGTTGTGAGCCAGTTGTGCTTGCAGATGCTTCCTGCTGTGTGGTCTGCTGCAGGCTCTGTGTTCTCCTCAAAGTAGCTTGGCTGCCCGGGTCCTGGTGGTGGGTTGCGCGATCCATGGGCTGTTGTAGAGCGTTGGTGTCGAAGGTGTGGTGGTCCTCTCCCGCATCCCAGATGTGTTGTCTTCTGTGCTCTTCTGGAGGTGTTGTGTGCCCCTCTGCAATGTGAAGGGGAGATGCATGTTGACATTGTGTTGACATGTATGTTGGCGCATTGTTCTGGTCTACATGCACACTGTATGACAATGTACATTGTGATTGTTTGGGAGGTGCTGACTACTGCTGCGGGACAGTGTACATTTGGACTACATGACGGATGTAAGGTCGAATGCGTACATTTCCATTTCACAGTTTGGTGCTCTGTCAGATGTAGAAGGCATGTTTCTGTGCATGTGCGGAGCCAGTTGTGTCCTCTGTTCTGCAGTGTCGGCTTTGCGCATTGTACCACGTTGTCGTCAATTTTGGTGTGCTGTTCTTGCTATGTCTGTGTGCTGCAGTGTGCCAAGGGGATGAGGGACATGATCCAGGGTAATTGTGGGTGTGCAGTGTGCTACACCTCGTTGTCCATGTGTGCCATTGTGTCCATCTCCCCCATCCCCCCAGTCCCTGGTCATTACTCTCCCTGTTGATGTTGTGTCAGGTCCTCACGAGCTGTGTCCGTACTCCCTACTCGTTGCACGGTCTCCACACTGATGACTGTGGCCTCGGTTTCCTCCGGCTCTTCCTGCCATCTCCTGTCACCGTTGCAGCCTTCCTGTTGGCAGCGGGTTTGTGCCTGGTTTAGGTTGTCACATCATGCCAGCGCCTCTTGGCCTCCTCGATTGGCCTCCTCGGCACTCCGACTGCATTCCAGGTGGTCTACTCGTGGGTCAGTTGCTGGTAGTGTTCTGTCACCTCTGTGACGCTGATCTGGTTTTGCTGTGGACTGCACACCGTCTTTCTCTCCGTCTTCTCCTTGGCTGTCCCCGTCCCTGTTGTTCCTTGCTGGTGGTCTGTGGGGCTTGTGGGGTTTGCGTTGGCCTCTGCGCTGGGTCAGGGTGCATCCATGTTGCTACGTGCTTTGGCTTGTTTCTGATGTGTTGTTTCGATGGTTTTTATGGTGCATTTTCCTGCCAGTCGTGTGGGATTTCCAAGCCTGTGGCTTGTTTTCGCTACTTTTTGTACCGTGATTGGCCTCATCGCATGATTTTTTGCTTTAGTGTTTCACATTTTTGCAGCGTGGCGTTGATTTTTGCACGCCCATTTGACGCGTTATTTGGTGACTATCGCATGTTACCGCCGCGTTGTGAATACTTGGTTGGCACGGCGTAATTTTCCCACAATAGGCTTCAATGTTGAGAGTTGCGTTAAGCTACTCTTGCGGTAGTCATCACACGTTCTTGTGAATATACTCTATAGTATTCACCTAGAACTCGTCAATAATGTAATCAATGATTTAAGCATGAGACTAATCAGACAGAATTTCAGTCTGCCTTATCCGTCAGAACTGGGCCAGCAGATTTGATCCACAAACACTTGCACAGGACTAGTTTATTTTTTTACTGCAGTTTCTAATCAAATTAACTCACACATAACTTAAAATCAACATACGTTTGTGTGTTATAGTGTGGAAAACTAGGTCCAGCTACGAGCCAAGGAAAAAGGTAAGAGAAAGAGAAGCTTCAGTGTTTTCAAATCCTGAAAATACGCTAAAGAGGTTGGATAAATGCACTTATAAATTTCTCAATCAATTTGATGAAAGAACGCTAGAAAAGTGGTACCAGACTGTGAACATAAGGCTGGTAGTTAAGCCGTAAAGTGGTGCTCAGATACTACCGGTGAAGTGGGAGTCTGAGGCGGAACAAAGTGACCTCACATTATTAGGAGGTGGGTGACAGACAGCACAGCACTTATTAGGCCCTCTCCTGCACCAGGTCACAGAAAAGTAGCCTGCTGAGGACTGTGGCTGTAGCGAGAATACAGCAGAGCGATCCAACAGGTTGTTCATTGCATACAAGCATAGGAAAGAGTTTTGCTGGAATTAGACTGGTGAATGATGACAGCTGAGCTGGCAGATGAATGAATGGACGTATATATTGTTAAAAAAAAACTTGGAGAAGACGGACATTAGGCCACGAGGAAAGAAGGCCTATAAATTCTATTGTCCTGGAGAAGTGCAAATGACTTTTTGCCCACCCATTAATGGGGGTTTGATGAAATAGGAAGGTGACACACTGCTGTATGTGAGGAGATCTATGGTATTTTCTGGACTTGCAATAAATGCCTGACAGGAAGCAGCTCTGTGGACACTACATTAATAACCATTGTGGCCCAAGATCAGTAGGCATACCCTTCCTAAAACGTGTACAAGCGAGATCTGAAATGTCACAGGTTCAATAAGAATTAAAGGACCCTAAAGTGGACCCTAGTCAAACTGGATGAAGCTGGAGACAATTATCCTTAAGAAATCACTGACTTGATCAGCAAGCTGGAGGGATATGTGTGCAATGGGTGTTGCTGTGGGCATTCCCCTGCAACACCCATTGCTTTTTGACGCTGCCACAGATTACAAGAATGTGTAAATCTGAGGCAGCACCAAAAACTAACGTCATGAAAAAGCAGGTGTTAGATTGGGTCAACAAGGAGAAATACTTTATTTTCTCCCCCTTTTTGCTCTTTCTATGTGTGCTGCATTCGGCAGCACATATAGAATGACAAAATCACCTTTAAACCTTCCTATACCTAAACAATCATTCCCTGCACAGACACCCTTGCACCATGGTGAAAGAGGACCTGGTTTGCAGGAAATCATCTTTGCAATGAAGGTACCTTTGCACCATGGTGCTAGGGTGTCGGTGTTGGCCCTAGGCAGAAATATTTATCGCCAGTGCGAGGAAAAACACAAGTGTACGCCATATTTTTGCAAATAAGGCGCATCCCTGTATTTACAAAATGACGCAGTGTGGCGCTGCAACATTTGCCACAACGCCAAGCTACACCATTTCCTTGAAATATAACCCCATAGTGTGGTATACACACGAGCTAACAGTACAATAGACACTGAGACACTCGATCACTAACTGCAATCTGTGAGACTGTGGCTGGGACACTTACTACTGAATTATTTATAGTGCCAAATGGTGTGCAAGCTAGTTAGGACCAGAGGAGATAAGGCAGGCGATCCGGTGCAGCACAGTTCAATTTTTGGGCTTTGACCGTTACTCTGGGGAAGAAAAATGAAGATGCATGCCAGAAAGTGAATTCTGGTGAATTTAGCTTTACAACGTGGAAATTATGGCCTGAATTTTGATTGCAGTCGTATGGAGGTAAAAATAAGAAAATTGCTGGTTCACATGTCCCTGCCCTGCCAAGACCTACAGAATGCAGTCAATAGAGTCACGAAGAAAGAGTTAATATCTGAGCAAGACAGAAGGATCCACAAAATAAAATGTTCTGTTACATTATGTTACAGTATGTTACATTGGTATACTATGTTATGTTATGTTTTGTTATCATACATTTTTATGATGCAAAGTAAACTTTCCAACCTAGCTGAACATTTATCCTCATAGAAAGATTTAAATTCATGGAAGTCTTTCCCCTTATGACCATTGTCAGGACTGACAGGATACCAAAATAGGATACAGGTTAGAAATACACAGCTTATACATGAAACGCTATTCAGGTCAATTAGGTAAAACAACAGCCTTTTAAACTATTTTTTTTTAAAGTAGAAACCAATTTGCCCATGACCAAGCCATCTCTGGGCACACCACTGAGACCTCTAATAGACAATATGCAGAACTATAAGAATGGAGACAACATCCTTCGGATCACAAAAAACAAATGTTAATTCTACTTTGTGCTTTCCATTAATGTTATTTTATGTCATGTCATGTCATGATATATTGATTTGTATAGCACACTAATCCCCAGAGAGGGCATCCATGCCCTCAAGCAGTTGTGAGGTCCCCAAGGCGCTTATACGATGCACCAGGTATGTATCTGTTGGGTTGATGAAAGTGAATGAGGCTGTTCAGGTATTCTGGTCTTGTGTTGTGTAGGACTTTGTATGTGTGCATGAGAAGTTTGAATTTGTTGCGCTTGTGAATGGGGAGCCAGTGAAGCTTTATGAGGTGTGGTCTGATGTGGGTGTGGCGTGGCTTGGAAGGGTGAGTATGTGTTTTGTAGAGGTGTTCTGGATGGTCTGGAGTCTGTACAGGAGTTGTTTTGAAATTCCGACATATACAGTGTTGCCATAGTCCAGTCCGCTAGTGATGAGTGCTTGTGTGACAGTTCTGGTGTTCTGAGGCAACTGTTTAAAGCTCTTTCGTAGCATGCATCGGATGGGGAAGCAGGAGGTACGCACTGTGATAACTTGAGCCATTATGTTGAGCTTGTTGTCTAGGATGATGTCTAGATTTCTAGCGTAGTCTGTTGGTATGGGTATTGGTCCTAGCTCCGACGGCCACCAATTGGAGTCCCATGGAGAGGTCTTGTTTCCAAAGACCAGTACATCTGTCTTGTCAGAGTTGAGGTGCAGGCATTTGGTTCATTTCCAGTCTGCTACCATGGTAAGCAGTTTGCAAAGTTGGTGCTGGTGGTGGTTGTCTTGTCCATCAGGAAGAGGATGAGTTGGGTGTGTTCGGCGTAGGAGATGATGGTGATGTTCTGTGATCGGATGATGTTGGCAAGCAATGTTATGTATATGTTGTAAAGAGTGGAGCTGAGCGACGATCCCTGTGGGACTGATTTGAAGGGTGACAGCATGACCCACTGGGTTCTTCCTGTGAGGATGGAATGGATCTATTTCAGAGCAGATCCTTGTATGCCAATCATGTGGAATCTTCTGATGAGGGTGTTATCAGAGACAATGTCAAAGGCCATGGAGAGGTCAAGCAGGATGAGGACCGCTGTTTTTCTTTGGTCCAGGATTATTCAAATGTCGTCAGTAGCCGCAATGAGTGCTGTGGTTCTTTCTAAATTCTGATTATGCGTTATTTGAAAGATAGTGAAGTTTGAAGTGGGTTGTGAGTTGCTGCTTTATGGCCTTCTCAATCACTTTGGCTACACAGAGAAGCAGGGATATGCATCAAAATTTGGTCTAATTGATTTGGGTCGGCTGTGGGCTTCTTGTGTATGGTGTTGATTTCTGCAAGTTTCCATTCCTCTGGGAAAGTAGCAGACATGATGGAGCTGTTAATGATGTGGGTCATGGTGGTGCTGATTGCTGATGTTCTCAGGTAGCAGATGTAGTAGGGGCATGGATCAATTGAGGCCCCTGTGTGGATGGCCCCCATGATTGCTGATATGTCGTTTATGGGGAGGGTTGTTCATTTGGTCAGGTGGCTGTCTTGGTTGGTGATGGGTAGATCAGCAACAAGTTAACTGGGGTTGGGTTGGTGGGCGAAGTTACTGTGGATGTTTGTGATTTTGCTCTGGAAATAGTTGGATAGATTATCACAGAGTTGTTGGTAGGCATCTATGTTGTCGACAGTGGCTATGGGTGAGGTGAAATCCTTAATATTCTTGCAGCTGTTGGAGCTTACTTCGATATGGTCCGCTAGTGCTTTTTTTCTAGGTGCCTCCTATTTACTGGTGACCCCACCTGAGTGCAGCCTTGTAGGTAGTTCTGTCTATAGTGTCATGGCTGGCTCTCCATTTCCATTCTAGCGCTTCACAGAGTCGCTTGGTGTTCCAGAGATCTTCTGTGAACCAGCTGACTTGCTTGTTTAACTACCATGCTTGTTGTATTGGATGGGTGTGAAGGAGCCTACGCAGTTCTTGATCCAGTTGTTGAAGTTGTTGATGAGCTTGTCGAGGTTGTCTGTGAGGCTAGGTTGATCTGTGCTGGGGGTGCTGAGTCAACCTGCTCCAGAGATTTTTATCCGATTGAGGCTTGGAATGCTGAACCTTGGTGCAGTGTTGACGTGAGGTGTCTTGATTTGAAAGTGGATTTTGGAGAGGTCAGTCCATGTGAGTGGTATGGTGGTATTGTATTTGATGCTGTTGCTTGTGGTGAAGACGGGGTCCTGTGCATGTCCTATAGTGTGCGTTGGTTCTGGTATGAGTTGAGTGAGTCTGATGTTCCTCAAGCTTTGAGGAGGGCTGTTGAGCAGTTGTCATTACGGTCTTCCAGGTGAAAGTTGAGATCACCACAGAGAATAAAGGCTCTAGATTTGATAGTGAGTATAGCAACGAAGTTGGTGATGAGATTGGTAAAGGTGGTGCATGGTCTTAGTGGTCAATAGGAGAAGGTTCCCTTTAGGGTGAATTTTTCAGAGATTTGCAGCTTGAACTGCAGGTGTTCCATGAATGGGGTGGCTTTCTCTGTGGATGTTGCACATTTGATGTATTCCTTGTAGGTGATAGCCAGTCATCCTCCTGGCTTGTGAAAGTGGTCCTGTTGAGCGATCTTGTACCCGCTGGGATTGCCATGGTAATATGGGAAGCTGATGAGGGGTTGAGCCAGGTATCTGTGATAAAGAGGATATCAGGTGCCTGCTACTCAGTATGTCCCATATTTTGGTTGTGTGTTTGCTGAGTGATCATGTGTTGAGAAGCATGCATGTGAGTGGGTGTTGAAGTGGGGGTTTGCTGTGGCGTGTGTTGTAGGGTGAGGGTGTAGGCATTGTTGGTAGTTGTTTATTTGGAGGGGTGTTAAGGGTGTTGTTACTATTTGAGTGGAAGTTGTGGGTGGGTGGCTGCTGGAGAACCAGCAGTGGGTGCAGCTAAAAGCTCCTACTGTGGTGTGAGGTGTAGCATAACAGAAGTTGGGGGAATGGCGTCCGGAGTCTAGCCGCCTGAGGAGTGCTGTGGAGTTTGATGGGCGGGAATGGACCGGGATTCCTAGCACTAGACGTATCCATGTTGCATCTGCCATTAGTTAGGTCCTGGGAGGGGAAAGGAATGTAGAGTGCTGTGATGTAATTTCCTGTGCTCAGGAGTGATATGAAATTAAGTCATCTTGCTTGGCTTCTTCTTTTGAAGATGGTTCTGGAGGGAAAACCAGTAAGGTCACTTCCTGTCCCGATAGATGAACAGAAAATCAGTGATGTCTCTTGCAGTGTAGATTGATGATTGGGATATCTAGTGATGTAACTTCCTGTGCTGATGGATGATGGGAAATGAAGTCCTCTTTCTTGACTCCTTCTTTTAAAGACAGTTCTGGTGGGAAAACCGGTAAGATCACTTGCTGTCCAGCTGGATGATGGGAATTTCAGTCATGTCACTTCCTGTGCAGTTGGATGATGGGAGATCCAGTGATGTCACTTCCTGTGCTGTTGGTTGATGGGAAAGGAAGTCCTCCTGCTTGGCTTCTTTTTTTAACAACGTTTTTTCCAGAAAAATCAGTAAGGTCATTTCCAATCCAAATGGATGATGAAAAATTTAGTGATGTCATTTGCTGTGTAGATGTATGATGGTGGATCTAGTGATGTCACTTCCTGTGCTGATAGGAGATGGGAAATGAAGTCCTCTTGTTTAGCTTCTTCTTTCAAAGACAGTTTTGACAGGAGAACCAGTGAGGTCACTTCCTGTCCAAACAGATGATGAACAATTCATTGATGTCACTTGCTGTGTAGATGGATGATGGGAAATCCAGTGATGTCACGTCCTGTGCTGATTGGATTAACACTAAAGTAGTGATGAAGCAATGCAATTTATTTGACGAGCTAATAAAAAAGGAAGGCAATAGACTTTCAATTCAAGTCAGACTGTATGCAGATTCCGAGATGCACTAGAGAGTGGACATTTTGAAATAGGAAGATTACGAATGGGAAGGACATCCAGAATGCAAGATAGTTAAAAATGTAGAGACAAATGCAACTAATGATAGATCGATAAATATCTTTATTCGATTACATCATAAAAACCATAAAAGCACATCAATTTACAGTACATTTTAACAATAACATTTTTAAAGAAGGAGGTGAAAAGGGAAGGGGAGAGAGAATGTAAACAAGCTTCGCATCAGATGCCCATAGTTAGATACTATAGGATGCGTTATATCTATACCTATTCTTTTATAATAGCATTCTATTTACCTTCGTGCTTATGTTATTGATTGATTAAGTGCCTAGTGCTAGTGCATTTTAAGACATCTATGACGGAATCATGCAACTAATGATAGTGTAACAGCAGAAAGAATACTGACATTAGATCTGAAAGACTATGAGTCAATGAATTCATAAGCAGGACTACTGAAATAATAAACATGAATTTAGTGACCAATAGTAGGATGCACGCAAAGTTGTAATGTTCTGTTGGGTCAGGGAAATATGAACAGCAACTCAAGGATGTTGCCAACAAGCATTTAAATTAATAATGTCCTACTGGTAACTGGAAACGTATTCAGTGACTCAGAACAATGTTACAGACATGTGAATCTCAGGCTCCCGGACATCCAAGAGTTTATTGCCAACTTGGCAAATACGAGGTAACATAAATATAGAAGAGTTAAGACAGGGGTGTGATACAGGGCAGTAAGAAAAGGCAAAAAATAGGCAGACACAACGTGAGTCAGTGTAGCAAAAAAAGCACACAGATAAAATCAGAATGCTGCATAAGACAGCCACAATAGACAAAGGAGGACCTGGAGGGAAATACAGCACTGGTTGGCAAATTCAAGTTGTAATAAATGCCCTGACCACATCCAATAAATGTAATGGTATGAAAATTCAAGGTTTAATACATGCTCTTGTCACATTGGGTAAACTAAATGAAAACTTAGTCTAATACTCATAGAGCTCTTAAATAACTTCTGGACTTTAGAATGGGTTTTAGGTTCACAAAATTTAACACACTATAGAAGCAGCTGGGGAACATATGTTAGCGTCAATGGGTTTCTGTCACATACGTTTTGATCAAAGTAAAAAAAAAACAAGTGTTTGACTGGGTGAAAATATTACTCCATGAATGTATTAGATTTCAGTGGTTCCCAGATATAGAAGACCGAATATCAGTAAAAGTACTGCTCCAGACATGGGACAAAGTCATTTGACTGGATCCAGATTAATTGATGTTCTCAATCATATATAAATCAACTTGGGCAAATCTCTGGTCAAACTAGTACTTATGTCAACAAAATAAGGGACAGGAGGGTAAGTTTAAAGAGGTCCAGTGTACATACCCTGACAACTAGTAATGCAAAAAGGGTACAAAGTTCCTCTGGTCAAAGAAAAACATAAGGGGGGGGAAGGGTTATGTTGTCAGTGGGACTGTCATGTGTCACGGATGGGGGGAAAACCCTTGTTGGAACTATGGCTCTCACACACCCAGCAAGCTAGGTGTCATGCTTCATCATTTGAGCCTGCCCCTCGTCAGGTCGGCGCTGCAATTCCTGACGGGCTCCCAGTAATGGGGCTCTTTAGCGGGGATCTTTTGTTCCTGCCGAAGGGTGCTGTGGGGGTAAGGGGCCCTAGAGTGTGTAGATGTAGTGGAAGTATTAAAATAGGTACTGTTTGTCCACGGATGAATATTTATTAGAGTGGTGAACAGCCTAATTAAAATAAATGAAAATTGAGGTGGGTATAGCCACTAGTGGTTATTTTGCTAGTTATGTATGCCCTACGCTCAAGAAGATCAACATGTTTCATGCCTAGATAGCCAATAAATGGTCACGGCAATTCATCAGGATCAAAAATATGAACTATCTACAGCAAAGGTGTGTGGATTCTACATACCTAATAGGTGCTCAGAAGTAACCTATGATACTGACAAGGCAATCTTGCAGCAGTGACCGGCGGGTAAAAGGACTCCAACGTGGGTCCTGCGTCGGTTGACGCGTGTGCTCATAGACCTACCCCTGCCGCCGGACCTGGGACTAGTACTTAGTCATATGGCAGAGGTTAGTTGGCAATCAGAACTTTGATTGAAAAACAAGGGCTTCAAGTATATTGGGATGAACGGGACCCAAGAGCTCCTGTTTGAATATGACACAACATTCCTGGCACTAGACAGACCTGTCTTTAGCTCCTTAGCGACTCCCGTATTTAGACGAGCTCTGAGTACACCTTCTATTTTTCAGAGACACAAACTGGTTCGCTGCCCCGGCATGGCTGACATTGGCTTTCCAGAAGAGGCTTGGGAGTAAATAAAAGAAGTCCACATTGGTGTCTCCAAGTCAAAAGAGGTTGTCCTAAGGCTGTTGTTTTTCTACCAGTTGTTTCTGTCAAATACCAGATAAGTAATGCCTGATAAGTGCTCAGCCGTTAATGCCACCCTGTCCTTTTCTTCTGAGTCTGGGCCATTAACTCAACCAGCCAAGGATATGTATTCCAGCTCTGGGGTGTTGTGAGTGCCAGAACCTATTTTAAGTTGTTCTGGCTAAAGTAAATATTTATAAAGTTGCTCTTCCACCTAAGTCATTAAAGGTATGATTTCACAAGTAAATCAAATTTTGAAAATTAAGTGGGGAATAACTTTGAATGACCTTTCAAGAATTTTATAAGGCAGAGAGGGTGAACAGTCATAATATCGAATTTTTTATATCAAATTGCCAGAATATCGAGTTTATTATATAGAATGGACAGAATATCGAATTGCCAAAATATAGTGGTGCAGAATATCGAAATTCAGGTAAGAAATATCGATTGTCATAATATCGAAGTTAGTAATATTGACAGTCATAATATAGTTGTTAAAAATATCGATTTTTTTATAGTGTTTTGAAGTGTTAGTATATGTTTTAAAAGTATGTATTATTTATGCAATGTATGTTTTAATTTTTTAAAGTAATGAATTTTATGTTATTTAATTTTTGCATAATTTAATTCCGTAGCGGGTTGTGGGTTTATAGGGGAAAAGGGTGGGAAGTAATTTAATTATAGTGAATTAAATATACATTTTTAGGAATTATTCATTTTTTTAAATTAAATTTTGCGTTTTAGTTCTGTAGCGGGTTGTGGGTTTATAGGGGAATAGGGTGGGAAGTAATTTAATTGTAATTAAGTAATTATATAATTATATTTATTGGTATTGAAAAATAATGTATTGTTAATTAATTATTAATTGGTAATTATTTTGTATTATTTGGTAATTAATTTTTATTCATTTTTTAATTGATAATTATATTAATTGTATTCATTTATTATTCGGAGTGTGTTGTGGGTTGATAGGGGAATAGGCTGGGAAGTAATTTAATTGTAATTAAGTAATTATTTATTTTTATATATTGGTATTGATAATTAGTTTATTGTTAATTATTTATTAATTGATAATAATTTGTATTATTTGGTAATGAATTTTTATTAATTCATTAATTGATAATTATATTAATTGTATTAATGTATTATTCGGAGCGGGTTGTGGGTTTATAGGGCAATAGGGTGGGAAGTAATTTAATTGTAATTAAATAATTATTGAAAATATTTTTGTGTATTGATAATTTACTGTTAATTATCAATTGGTAAACATTTTGTACTACTTATCAATTTTTGGCATTGAAAAATAATGTGTTGTTAATTAATTATTAATAGATAATACATTTTTAATAATTAATATTTATTGGAATTTATAATTAATTAATTATTAAATAATTTGTCATTGGTAACACTTTCCCTACTTTTGCACTCACTGGAGTGGGAATACTAATTTTTACCCCTACACTATCCAACACTTTCCCTACTGTTGTACTAACTGGAGTGGGAATAGTCATTTTTACCCCTACGCTATCCAACGCTTTCCCTACTGTTGCACTCTCTGGAGTGGGAATAGTAATTTTTACCCCTACGCTATCCAACGCTTTTCCTACTGTTGCACTCACTGGAATGGGAATAGTAATTTTTACCCTCTCGCTATCCAACGTTTTCCTTACTGTTGCACTCACTGGAGTGGGAATTGTAATTTGTACCCTCCCGCTATCCAATGTTTTTCCTACTGTTGCACTCACTGGAGTGGGAATAGTAATTTTTACCTACCCGCTATCCAACGCTTTCCCTACTGTTGCACTCACTGGAGTGGGAATAGTAATTTTTACCCTCCCGCTATCCAACGTTTTCCTTACTGTTGCACTCACTGGAGTGGGAATAGTAATTTTTACCATCCCGCTATCCAACGCTTTTCCTACTGTTGCACTCACTGGAGTGGGAATAGTAATTCTTACCCTCCCGCTATCCAACGCTTTCCCTACTGTTGCACTCACTGCAGTGGGAATAGTACATTTTACCCTCCCGCTATCCAACACTAAAAATATTTAATATTTTTTAATAATATTAAGTTACCATATATATGTATTAAAATATAAAAATGCATGTTCATTTTTTTTATTTACATTAATTATTTAATAATTTTAAGGTTATTTAAGTATTTGTAAGTATATTCTACTTAATTATATTTATTATTTCATTATTTTACATAAATTTTAAGACATTTAAAAAATTTGATGTTTTAACAAACTATGGGGCCTATTAGGATTGCGGGCGGACCCTAGCGGTGCTGGGACCAGCCACCAGTGGTGCGGCGGTCCCTCACCGGCGATTAGGATGCCGCCACCACCGTGGCGATGGGCATCCTCTATACCCAGCATTGTGACGGGCGGTGCTCACAGCACCGCCCCCACAATGCTGGGAATGCTCGGCGTGCATTGCCATGCACAAGGTGACAGGCACCGTGCGGTGCCTGCCACTTTGTCCTTGCCAATGCAGGGGGGTACCATAGGTACTCCCCATGTGGCCCCCACCCCCAACATCCTGGGGGCCCACAACAGGCCCCCTTTTGCGAAATCCGCATGCCGTTGCCACCACGGAAAGGCATTTCCCTGCATGCAATGTAATATAGATGTCGATGTCTAACAGACACTGCTCACATATGCAAATCTTTTCCGCCCGGTCACCTGTGTGACCGGCGGAAAACCCGCGGACGGACTTTCCATCCACCGGGGTCACCCCGCCATACTAATATGGCGGGGGAAATGGCATGCGGGCGGAGGGGACTGTCGGGCAGATCGCCACTGCCATGCGGGCGGTGGCGATCCGCCCGACACCCTAATAGACCCCTATATTATTTACAACAATATTTTTGATTCAATATTTTTGCACTTTCCTGTTTGTATATAGGAAGTCGATATTCTGTCATTCTACATTTTGTCATCGATATTTTGGCAGGTCAATATTTTGCTCCTCGATATTCTGTCACCGATCCGGCAGAGAGATCTAAGTAAATACTTGAGCCACACATAGTTTTGTCCTATCGTAACTGAACCTACACAGTCGAATAGATTTTAGGCTTCAGTTACTGTGGTGCACAATTTTAAAGATATGGGGGCCGATTCCGATCCTGTATTTTTTTTTCCATACGACTCGATTCCATAATTTTTCTCGTACGAATCGTACAAGTCCCGTCCCACCCATGAAGTACGATTCGTACGGGAAAAATACATACGGATCGGCCCAATCCGTACGAATTCGATCGGGAAAAGTTGTACGAGACTTTACCCGCTACAAAGCAAACTTTGTATGACTCGTATCCTGGGAAAAGTAGTTCCCGGGGTGCGAGTCGTACAGGGGTACGAGTCGTACAGGCCCCCCATGCATATGTACGCACCTCACAACAACATCGCGTATGTACGCACCTTACAACAACATCATCGCGTATGTACGGTGCGTACCCCAACATCGCGTATGTACGCACCCCACAACAACATCATCGCGTATGTACGGTGCGTACGCCAACATCGCGTATGTACGCACCTTACAACAACATCATCGCGTATGTACGGTGCGTTCCCCAACATCGCGTATGTACGCACCCCACAACAACATCATCGCGTATGTACGGTGCGTACCCCAACATCGCATATGTACGCACCTCACAACAACACCATCGTGTATGTAGGCACCTTACAACAACATCATCGCGTGTGTACGGTGCGTACCCCAACATCGCGTATGTACGCACCTCACAACAACATAATGGGCCCGATTCACAGAACTAACTTAAGACAAAATCCTAAACTTACTACCATTTTGGTATTCACAGAAGGCACTTACTCATTTTGGTATTCACAGAAGGAACTTACTCATTTCGGTATTCACAGAAGTTAGGAGTCCTAACTTTAGGACTCCTAAATGCCTTCTGTGAATACCGAAAGTCTTAAAATTAGGATTTTTCGCAGTTTAGTAGTAGTATAGTTAGGACTCCTAACTTTAGGACTCCTAAATGCCTTCTGTGAATACCGAAAGTCTTAAAATTAGGCTTTTTCTCAATTTAGTAGTAGTAAAGTTAGGAGTCCTAACTTTAGGACTCCTAAACTGAGAAAAATCCTGATTTTAAGACTTTTGGTATTCACAGAAGGCATTTAGGAGTCCTAAAGTTAGGACTCCTAACTTCTGTGAATACCGAAGTGAGTAAGTGTCTTCTGTGAATACCAAAATGAGTAAGTGCCTTCTGTGAATACCGAAATGGTAGTAAGTTTAGGATTTTGTCTTAAGTTAGTTCTGTGAATCGGGCCCCGAGTGTGTACGCACCGTACATAGGCAATGTAAAACAGCACAAGGAGGGTCTATTCGACTCGCACAACACCACAAAACACGTCTACAGTGCACAAGACATGGAAATTACTGACCTGGCCACATCCAAACAGGCAAACAGCAGGCCAAACTCACAACCACCCCTTATAACACACCCACCAAAAATTCAAACTGAGGCCCACCCACAAATGGACCAATAAAAAGGGCCCACACACACAAACCATGAGCCTTTGCAACAGACTCACTGCAGCTAGAGAGCATACACCAACAACTGCACCCATCCACCTTAACATATACACCTTCACACAACCTCCTTCACACATACCCCCTCTTCACATTCAGACCCACAACTTCACATTCAGACCCACACTCCCACAACCATCCACACCCTCACCCTACACCATGCCCACAGACAAGAATCCAAAGTTCACAAGGGAGGAGCTGGAGATCCTTGTCAATGAAGTCATCAGAGTCGAGCCACAGCTGTTTGGAACATTGGTCAGACAGACCAGCATAGCTGAAAAATCAGGCCTGTGGCAGAGGATCGTCGATAGGGTGAATGGTGTTGCACCCATCAGAAGGACCAGGATTGAATGCCAAGCCAGGTGGTACGATCTGCAGAGGGCAGTCAAGCGAAAAATGAATGATGACTACGCCCAGAGCAACATCACTGAAGGTGGTGGGCCCCGCAGACCAGTACATTTTCATCCCTGGGAGGAGAAGGTGATGGCCCTGCTTCCGCCGGTGGGAGTACATGGACTTCAAGGAGTTCCAGAGCCTGGTGAGTACGCAAACAACTTATGTAACATGGGGGTAATGGCATCCACACCCCAACTACACAAAATGCATGCAACTACCTCCAAACACTCACTGGCCAGAACCATAGTCAAAAACAACACTAATGCCACTAACATGTGTATGCCCCATTGAGAAAGCAAGGCCATGCTATGTCCCATGCTACACGAAGCACTAACCCAAGAATGGATGTCCGGTACGCTGGGAGGGTGGGTGTCACTAAACGCATTGTTGAACTCCAAATCAGACACAATTGCCCTCATCCCATATGGCCCAGGTACATACCCATACACCATGCTCAATGCACAGGGACTGGGAAAGTACTGACAAGATAGCTGACACTGGGCCCTGGTGTAGGCAGCCCAAGGCCCTTCTGTGACCAGTGCAAACACAAACACCAAGACAACAAGGTCAGATATCTAGGACAGGAACTCACACTCACTGTCATGGCAGCATTCTCCATGGGGGGACAGCTACAACACCTGGGAGCCCCAGTGCAAAATCACACTACACTCACCAGCAGGCCCTATCACACACACCCCTTACACAAGCGGACACCCCGGGACAGGCAATGGAATTACCCACTGTCACAATGGACATGTAACACAACAAGACCAATACATAGCCGAAGAAGCATCCAAGCAAATAATCAACAAGTCAAAGTCTCAGGAACACATATCAATCTGTCCCCCGCAACAAACTCATCCACAAGTGAACATTGAGGAGAATGCTAGGCACATACAACTACCTGGAGGAACAGTGTCAACTAGAATGTGTATGAAACATGGATGGTGCATGAAACAGCATTAACATTGACTGTCTCTCACACACAGGGCAACGTGAGGAATCTCCCCCCAACAATAGGGGTGAAGAATCACAGTCCCAGGCTCGGGAGGAACCTGATCCCACCGGCAGCAACGCCTCTCAACACCCTGCGGATGACCCCGACTGACCTGGACCTTCTGCTGTCCAAGCCCCTGCAGCACCTGGTTCAGGAACATCTGTGCCAACCACCACCCCCATTCCTGCCACATCCCAGGAGACACCGAGGAGCCCTGCCCGCAGTGAACAACTGAGCCAGTCTGACCAGGAGGGACAAGGTTCGCCGGGAACCCAGGAGGAGGCAGACAACACCACCACTGCCATCCCTCAGGGGTCCCGTTGACCCGATGTGCCCACAACAGCAGGCCAGGCTCGCGTGGGCAGGCGTGGTGGGAGTGGAGGCAGGTGGATCCGAGAACCTGACCAGCCAGCTGAAGAGACCAGTATGTCACACATACCCAACATCATGGAGGCATACCGGTGTGACACCAGGGATATCAGCCAGGTAGTTGGGACACTCACAGAGATAAAGGGGACCATCACAGAGATGAAGAACCAGCAGGCCGAGCTACACGCCAGTCAACAAGAACACCAAGGACGGATGGAGGCAAGACTGGCTGATCTCCTGGCGGTGCAAAGGGACATGAGCCATTCACTCTGTCGGATCGCAGACAACATGGGCAACCCTCCCTGTGCCACCAGGCGAAGACCACCACCAGCCACAGGGAGGGTGGAGGAGGAGGATTTGTCCGACGGAGCATCCCAAGCATCATCAAGGCCTGCATCTGAGGGTAGCCTGAGGAAGGTGGGTCGTCCACGGAAAAGACCGTGAGAGGCAGCAGGCCATCCACATCTCCCAGGTCACCTGGCCTGGCACCTGGCCTTCATGTGCAACAGCATCACCTCATTGACAGACATTCTCTGCCACATGGACTTGCTGGTCACAGTCTGACCAATGATGCCAAACACTGTGGTCTGGACTCTGCTGCTTTCAAATGCCAAGGATCCCATCTCCCCCTGGGAACTTTGGATTCTATGGTCCCTGTATTGCACCTTTTTCTTGCACAAATCACGGCCCAGACCTATAATAAAAAATACTAAATTAATTTGATGTTGCAGTCATTTCGCATGAGTCCACAACATAAGTGTGGGGATATGTCAAAGTATGCCTGAGTGTGGAACTAACTCCAGCCATCCATACACTGGGATCTGAGTCCGGTCGAGGACACACATGGGTCACAATGTATCATCAAATACAGACATGGAGCCCAATACTCACCCGTTATGGCCTCAAGCTGCTGAGGGGGAGCTTGTAATACTGCTCAGAAAGACCAATTTGGAAGAGTATCATGAAGGCGTAGAGGTCATGGGTCATGTTGAGGTGCCCGGGGAGGGAGTCCCAGGTCTGTTTGGCGAGGTGGGAGAACTATCACCTGCATGCAGTTGTTCTGTGGATGTGATGAATGGTGGCCAGGGCAAGGTTGGCTGCACGGAGTTGGGCCAACGGGGTGTTGGATGACAGACGTCCAAGGTCGGTTTTGGGTCTGGGGTTGTGGACTGCCTCCTGAGTGTGGGTGAGGGGTCTGAAGGTGATCCTGCAGCAGACAGTGAGCCATTGTAGCTATCTCAGGTGGACGGTGATGTGGCTGGAGCGGGGGATGTTGAAGATGAGGTGTGCGGATGCACCCTGGATGTGGACAAGTTCTCCTGCAGTTTTGCTGTTGTCCCACCGTACAAGGCGGTGCTGTAGTTGACCCGGCTGGTGTCCTGGACCTGGGGGACGGTCTGTCTTTTGCCTTGGAGTGGATCTATCTGCGGATCATATGCAGCATGCGGAGGGTGTTGAGTTGCATGGTAATTGTGAGCGATGAGTCCATGATGAACACCAACTTGCGTGCATGGCCACTGGGTGCTGGTGCGGTGCCCAGGCCGGTGGGACACAAGGAGTTGACCCAGCCATAAGGGGACAACCCTCACATGATGACCTCAGTCCTCTCCAAGCCCAGCCTCAGGTGGCTGATGTTCAGCCATTCATCAACGGATCTCATGCCTTCTTGAAGGTTGGATCTGCCAATGGCTGGGTCTTTGGTGAGGGTGAGGAGCAGCTGGGTGTCAATGGCATACGAGATGATGATGAGGACGTGTGCGCATGTGATGGTGGAGAGAGGGGTCCTGGAGACATTGAAAATCGTCACGCTGAGAGATGAGCCCTGGGGCATGGGCCAGATGACCCCAGTGTACCACATGCTGAAGGGTGGAGGCCGACTCCCTGGGCCTTGCTGGTAAGCTACTTGTTGATTAAATCCTGGGCCCTCCTCTGGATACCAGTGTTGGAGATGTGTGAGCTGACAGTGTGGTAGCACATGGTGTAGAATGCCATTGAGAGGCCAAGGGGGGTGGTCTCACCATTGTTGAGCAGGGCAAAGTTGTAGTTGGTGGTGGCAATTATGACGGTTGCAGTGGTGTGATTACTGTGGAAGATGGTCTGGTGCCAGTTGCCTGGAGCTGTTTGCGTGGAGGAAGTTTGTCAGTTGCTCATTGAGTGTCTTCCTGATGACATTTGCTGGGTAGGGAAGCAGGGTGATGTTCCAGGAGTTCCGGCGGTACTGCCGTCCGTTGTTTAAGAAGGGCCTGGGTCTCTGCATGCCTCCAGCTCCCATGGAATGTTGCAAACTCAAAAGAGACATTCATGACGTGCTGGATGTGGGCTTCAAGGACGGGGAATGATGTGGGTGAGATGTTGTGTGGGAAGGGGCCTGATGTAGAGCCAGAGTGGCTGGTGCACATGAGCCAGGTGGTGTATTTGCTGCTGACGGGAGTCCAGAACCTGAGGGGGGTTTGTCCCGCGGATAATAGTGCTGGCTGCCTCTGTGTGCCAAGGCTGTTGTGTATGTCCATGAGCTGGCAGTGGTAGAAATTTGCAAGGGATTTGATCTGCCTTGCAAGGGTGGGGTGTCTTTTGGATGGAGAGCTGCTGTCAGTCCACTCACAATGCTGATGAGCTCCTTTATGTCATGTGTTGTGGTGCCTCGGCCCTATCTGAAGGATCTCCACTTGTCCTTGCTGATGATATGGTGATGGCTGTGTGTGGCGTTTTCCAGGGCTGTAAGGTAACTGATGGTTCTTTGTGTTGCAAGGTTTGCACAAGAGTCCGGCTAGATCTGTATGAGTCCAGTAGGTCTGCCTTGTCCCAGGTGGCTTAACTGTTGTTGTGCTTCACAGGAAAGTCTGTCAATGTGGCAAGATTGTTGGATCAGTTGCTGATCCAGTGTGTGAGGTTGCAGGGTGTGGCGGGGGTGTTGGTTCGAGTGTCCCACACAGCTTGTCTGTGGTGACTTACATCAAGCATCTTTGGGGGATCGGTAGTGGGGTGTGAGGCAGTGGGTTGCTTGTCGGAGACGTGGATGCAAATGTTGATGGACCAATGATGGATGGTGGTGTGGTTCCTCTCCAGCAAGAAGTTACTGGCCACATGTAGCCTGTGGAGGTGAGGGCGTGCGTGCAGATGTACGTGTTGATAGCTTTGGGGATTTGTGGATGTAGGCCTGGAGATCTGTAGATGAGAGTTACTCTGAGGGTTGCCAGGGGGTTGGTACAAAACCGGATTTGTGACTCTGAGGGTGTACTTGTGAATAAATTGCAAGTCATCCGCCGGGATTGTTGGGGCCGTCCCTGCGGGTGATCTTGTATCCGTCAGAGATGGCAATGAAGAAGTTGTGTGCTGAGGATGCTTTTATTCAGGTTACTGTCATGAAGGTGATGTGTGGGGCTGTTGTGTTGAGGAGGTAACAGAGTCCAATGGCGTGCTGGTGGACGGAGCGGGTGTGGAGCATGACCTGGTTGTTCTGACACGGTCTGGTAGGCAGGGCAGCGATCTGTAGGCATTTGGAGTTGCACACTCAGCATGCAAAGGTGTCGTGTGTGCGCTTAGGAGTTGCCTGATAGCAGGCGGTTGCTTGTATGGTGGACATAGCTTTGAGGGATGGCTGCAGCATGATCCTGTTGTGTGACGTGGGTCATGCAAGGACCAGAGGGTCGTGCACTGTGCACGTTGCAGGCGCAGACGGTCCTGCCTTTGGCACGGCGTTGGCGCAACAGTGGCACAGACAAGCTGCTGGCTGCATTAAGAATGGGTGGAGGGGGGAAGGAAGGAGCATTTTGGAGGCGTGTGGGTTGCAGAATAAGGGCACTCGGTGGGGCGGTGCCGCAGGTGAGGCAGCAGCAGGCAGAAGGGGTGAAAAACTAGGCAAAAAGTAGCACACAAAGACAAGGAGGTCAGAAGGCACAGTGCAATAGGTGTCCTTAAAGGAAGGAGTGTCAGGTTACTCATGGGTCACTCCGAGAAAATGGATGAAGAATCCACAAAAATGACGGCCACCGGATCAGGCAACAAAATGCGGAGCTGCGCACAGGAGACACACTATCAGCAGGCGTTGACGTCTCGTTGTGGGGAGCAATCTGCACAAATACATACACAAACAGGTACTTCATGCACAATAGAGATTATTAGCCATGAAGAAATGCATGCATGTTGCCGAAGTACACATACACTCATATGCTCAAAATTTGACAATTATGCCATAGATGACTCATGCAAACTGGCAAGAGATCTGCAGTGACAGAGATGAGGCACTTTGGATTGTGCTGAACACCTTTATTGCACAAACTCACACAAAGGGAAATGCATCCATACGAACAGACTCACAGTTGACAGAACATGTGGGACATACGCTGAACCCCTCCTTCAGAACACCTATGAACTGGCAAACAAGTTAAGGGGATGAGTAAAACACATCCTGCTGCACACGGAGAGGCTGCAAATCACCATAGAGCCTGTTGTTGTGATGTCCCACACTATGTCCACCCGTAGCATCAGCAATGTTTCAGAGGCAAGTTTTATGCACATTGATGCCTTCATCAGACTCCACACTCCACTACAGATGACTGTCAAGAAGGGTGACTAACATGTCATGGGAGTGATGCCACATGTTATATGCTCCATGGTGAGAAGACATGTATGCATGGTACCACAACATGCACAGAAGCAGTGCCCACACATTCCCAACCCGTACCACCACCAAAAAGCCTTGCTGCAATCATTACCCAAACTGACATTTCCACATGTCCGTGCATGGAATGCTGATTCAGCACACGTTGCAATCCTCATAAGGAATAGCAGGAGGACAAAGATGACACGAGCAGACAACAGGTGCAAAAACCTGGGAATGACAGACACACAAGAAGTCACCTAAAACAAATCTCGCCGCACACATGGTCAGTTACGAAACATGAACATACATCCAGGACACATATGCCAGCTTGCTTGCACTCCTACGAAAAGCCATATACACCTGTTGATTGTCAAGTCTACATGACATGCCCTGAAATGAGCTGGAGTGACACACATCCACATAGCAGCATTAGAAGGATGTCATCTCATCCAGACAGTTGACTGCAAGGCACACGCACAGGTCACATGGAATGTCATATGTACATATGAAACACATTGCGATGAAGGGGTACACGTGACAACAAATAAACACAGCCATTGAGACGACGCAGACATGTATGCCTGGGAAAATATGATGTCCAATGCACACAGACACTACAGCCGTGGGAATCCACATGTGGCATGGTGTGCGTAGAAGTGTCTATAACAAGGATGGTATGCAGTTCCTAATGTGAATGCAGGCGAACGTGTGTTGGGAAATGGGCTCTACTTAAGAGTAAGTAGTTGCGCAAGAAGGGGAGAAGAAACTTCTCCTTGTTGGAAAAAGACCCTCACACACCCAGCCAGCTAGATGTCTTGCTTCATCATCGGGTCTGCTCTTTATCGGGGCGGCGCTGCAATCCCCGATCGGCACCCAAAATGGGGCCTTCCTGGCAGAGATCTTTTTTCCAAAAGCCGGTGGATGAAGTGCATGTGAGGGCCCTAAATTGTGTAGGTGATAATGATGTGTAGGAAAAAGTAAAATAGGGGAGAAGGTCCACTCAGAAAATTTTAATGAACGTGGCCACTACCCTAATTAAAAATGAGACAAAAAACGCTAATCCCAACTCTAAGGATGTGGGGTTTATGCGTCTGTCAAGCGGTCAACATGTTTCTTGCCCTTAAGTCTATTTGATGGCAATTCGTCAGGACCAAAGGATCTACCTACACTTAAATGGCGGTGGTCTATAGCACAGTATACAGGTGACCACCCTTACAGCACCCAAAGAAAGTGTGGTACCTGTAATTCTAAAAACACAGCCTGCAAGGTAAAAGACAAGATTACAATATTAGAAATTCAAGTCACAGTATAAAGGATTTGTAATGACAATACATGCAACATGATGATGCAAACCGCATGCTGAACAAGGTTGCTAGTGGCATGCGTTATGACGTGTCTGTCATACAAATTTGAAACAGTGAGATGAGACAATAAAACGGAGGAACGAAGGCAGCAGGAGGAGCACACAACAAAAAGTAACTCACCCCATTAGGGTCATGCATGTGTGGTATCAGATCCGGCTAGTGGAGACACTAAGGTGTAGTGTCCGAATGTAAAATAAAAAACAAAAACGAAGAAAACAAGAGAGACATAGTTGATGCATGAGGAACTGCACACCAAGTCCCGGGCTCATGCACCCAGGGTCGAGGAGGTCACACAGTGAATCTGGGTGTCCAGTAGGTAAACACTGGGTTCATTGTAAACTGCAGTGGTGCCAGGCCTCCAGGTAAGGAGCACAAAGTAAAATCAAGTGCTAGTGTCCCAGGGGGGGCGTAGCGCGGGACCCCGCGTGGGGTTGCTTAACCTGGGACTGCACAAGAAAAAACACTGTGTTGAACGATGGGAGCATGGTAACCACGCGGACAATGCCGGGAGCAGTCACCAATTCAGGGAGGATGTTGAAGGTGGGAGGTGAGGAGGGGGTGGATGGGGGGGAAAGGGGGGAAAAGGAGAAAAGGGGAAAAGGGAAGAGGGAAGGAAGAAGGAGGGAAGGGGAAAAGGAGGGGAGGGGTAAAGAGGGGGAGGGAGGGGGGAAGAGGGAAGGAAAGGACGAAGGGTAGGTCCGGGAGCAACGCTGGTCGTAGTAGTATTAGTAGTAGTATTAAATTCTTGTTGAGCGCAACTGTCACCCCAAGGGTATCCTGGCGCTGGACCATAGGTGAGTCATCAGATCCGATACACTACATTACTTTGGAAAGAGATAGGTCTTTAGCTCCCTTTTAAAGGAGGGGAATTCTTGCTTACTCCTGAGCAACAGAGGGAGAGTATTCCACAGCTTAGCTGCTGTAAAACCAAAGGCACGACCACCCATCCTCACTCTAACAAATTTAGGGACTATGGTCAAAAAAGCCGAGGAGGATCTTAGAGGTCTAGCAGCCTGGTACCACGAAAAAAGGTGTTGAAGTGGCAGCGGTCCCAGCCCATGCAGCGCTCTGAACACAACACAGGCAGCTTTAAAGACAATACGCTGCTGAACAGGCAGCCAATGGAGGTCAGACAAAGCTTCTGAAGAAGATGCAGAGCGAGGTCGATCTAAAGCCAGTTTGGCCGCCATGTTTTGAACCCTCTGCAGCCTACCTACTAAGGACTTAGGTGCCCCCAGAAGTAGTGCGTTACAGTAGTCTAACCTACTGAGTATAGTACTGCGCACCACCTCTATTCGAGCCTGTGGGGGGAGCAACGGCAAGATTTTGCGTAGGGCTCGAAGCAGGCCCATGCACGTAGCTATGGTCTTATTCACCGAGGCATTTAGTTGCAGCCCCGGCTCGAACACAATCCCCAGGTTACGGGCCGACTCCGCCGCTGTCACCGTACCTAAGATAGAAGCTGGCCAGAAACCTTCTGGTAACGTACGGGAGGGCTGATCCAATGAACAATGAAGCACTTCAGTCTTTGCCCCATTGAATTGGAGTGAGTTGAGTCGGAGCCATTCTGCTGTTTCCGACATACACTGATGGAAAGTGTCCCTCGAAACCGCCTCCTTTCCCTCAAAAGAAAAAATCAGTTGTGTATCATCGGCATAATTGATAACCGAGATGCCGAAAGATTTTATCAAACTGATTAGGGGCCGGAGGTATAAGTTGAAGAGGATCGGGCTGATCGCAGACCCCTGTGGTACACCCTGCTTCACCTGACGTGTATCTGACCGAAAAGGTGGTAAAGCCACTGCTTGCTGCCTATTTTCCAGGTAGGATTCAAGCCAGCCCAGCGCCAGACCACCCACGCCTGCCCCCTTGAGGCGATCCAGCAGGACAGCGTGATCCACCGTGTCGAACGCCGCCGACATGTCCAGCAGCACCAAAAATGCTGCCTTACCCATATCGACACGCGTTCGCAGATCGTCAAGCACGGTGATCAGGGCGGTCTCGGTCCCATGCGCCGGCCTGAAACCAAACTGGGCAGCATCCAAACAGGCGTTGGATTCCAGGAAGTTTGATAGAGTTCTTGTGACCAACTTCTCTAGAATTTTTATAGGGAATGGAAGCAGCGATATGGGTCTATAGCTGGCAGGACAAAGCGGGTCCAGAGAGGCCTTTTTTAGCAACGGTGTCACAATTGCAAGCTTCCAACTATCAGGAACCGTGGCTGAGGTCAGAGACTGACAGCAGATGGTATACAGCGGAGGTAGCAACTCTATCTGAAAGGCCTTCCATATCCTATGTGGCAGGGGGTCCAAAGGGGAACCCGACGACACACCATTAGCCACTATGCAGAATTCCTCCAAAGACGGGGTGGGAAAACAGGATAATAATTGTTGTTCACCCTTAACCTCCTCAACACCCGAAGGGTGAGGGGGTTTCCGTGGGGAGGACTCCATCAGGGCCACATGGCTCGGAGTCGAGAGGCCACTCAAGATGAGTCTGATTTTTTCCTCAAATGCAGAGGCCAATGAATCACACAGCTCCTGAGATGGTGTCGTAACTGGGGCTGCAGAAGCCGGATTTGCCAAGTTGTCAACCAGCTTAAAGAGGGTCTGCGATTTATTAGTGGCTTTAGTCAAAGAATCTTCCAGGAACTTCGCCTTAGCCAACTTTAGATGGTCTTTGTATTCCCGCAGGGCCTGTCTGTATTGTGCACGATCTGAGTTGCGTAGCCGCAATGCAAACATTGTCGCGGGCCCGTGCGGTCATCAAACCCACACAGTAAGGTGCCAGTCATGTGAGGGGCATAGCACGTACAACCAACTATCTGGAGGCGCCATGGTGGCTATTACTCACGGTTTCCAAGGAAGAGGGTGGCGGCAGACCTACCCCCACGTCGCCGGTCCGGGAAATACAAATGAGAACCGGCAACTAGCGTGTAAAATACCCGCGGCCGACCGGCAGCGGTGTGCAGGACTTCCGGGTAACCTGTCCGGAAACGCGGGCAAAGACTAGAGTGTAGCCTAGATGCGGGCGCCATCTTGGGAGGGGAGAAAGACTGTGGACCTTCCGCGACCAAGCACGCCGCAGCCAATAGACCGCCGCGTCCCCTACAATCAGTTATGCCAATCAGACTAAAATTGTAATTACAAAAAGGAAGGGGCCTGGCGGGCGTAATACGAAAGTAGTGCTCAGAACCATATAGGTGCGCAGCTCGTGAAAACCAACCTGCGGTATGTGTAGAATATTAACTATGTACTCTATGTCTATATTAATCGAGTTGCGATATGATATTGAAGGGGTGCACCAAAAAGTTAAAAACGGTTCTTGTCTGTACGGGGCAGCAACACAGTGGTGCTCAAAGAAAAAATAGCGAGCAGCTCGTGGAAGCTAGTCCGTGGTAAGCCTAAGATATTAACTAGGTACTCTGTGTCTATATCGATGGAGTAGTGATATAATGTTGAAGGGGTGAACCAACAATTGATTCATGTCTGTGTAAGGCGTCGACAATAAATAGTGATGGTCCTGGGACTATGTTATGTACTGTGTGTCTGTAGAGGACAACGTTTAACAAGGGGGGGGGGCCGCCATTGGCTGAGCCCCTTGGCTGTATTAGATACCGCCCGGTCATTGCTGGTTACCAACAGAGGAGGATGTAAAGTGAGACCTTCTTATGTTAAGATGTATAAAAGATAACAACTTTATTGATTAAGTCAAAAGGCTCCAAGGTATATTCTCATTAAGCCCAGTCTTATCAGTGGCTAATCGTAGGACCCATCGTTGTTCAATGCGGAATAACGCGTTTTTTGTTATTCCAGGATGAGTCTCTAGTACACCCCATTCAAAAGAATCTGGTGAATGTTGTGTGTCTTTAAAATGGGTGGTCATTTTGGTGTTACTCTTAAGGCATCTGAAATTACTCCTGTGTTCCATTATACGCGTTTTTACCGGTCTTGTGGTCATGCCGATATAAAGCAAGTTGCATTTGCACCGCAGTATATAGATACAATTTGAGGAGTTGCAATTGGTGTGTGCATTGATGGTCCAAGTAACCCCATTGGGAAATTCCAGATTTTTTGTCGCCTTCGTGAGGTGACAGACGGAACAAGAACCACAAGGGTAATGTCCCGTGACCGGGGGCAAGCCCCACAAAGTACTTTGACGAGTGATTGGTTGTTTCTTTGGTCTGGTGTGGATAAGGATATCCTTAATATTGCTTGTTCGTTTGAAAGCAAACCGAGGTGTAGGTAAGTTAAGTGTACCTATGTTAAGGATATTCCAATGTTTACGAATAATTTTTCTTATTCGGTTAGAGTCAGGAGTAAATGTTGTGACACATGTAATCGCTGGGTCTAGTACTCTGATCCTGTCTTCCAACAGGTTCTTGCGGTTACTATTTAAAGCTATTTTACAAGCAGTGTCAACAACCTGTTTAGGATATTCCCGCCGTAGAAGGTCTTTCTTCAATGTGTGCGATTCTTTTTTATAATCGGTTAGATTACTACAGTTCCTTCTGATGCGAAGGAACTGGCCAAAGGGTAAGTTCTGTCTCAGAGCCCTAGGATGGTGACTACTAAAAAGTAGCAGGCTATTCCTGTCGGTCGGTTTACGATAGAGGGTGGTTGAGATGTTTTCACCCTCTAGTCTGATTGTGAGGTCAAGAAAAGGGATTTCTGAAGGAGAGATAGTGTTTGTGAATCTCAGGTAAGGGTTCAAGGTGTTAATCCAAGAACAGAATTCAACACATTTCGCTCTTTCCCGTTTCCAGAGGATCAAGATATCATCAATGAACCTTTTCCACATGCCAATGTTTTGCAAATAGGGATTTCTAGTGTGGAAAATCTCCCTTTCTTCGAATGTTGACATGTACATACATGCCAGGCTCGGCGCAAATGTACTGCCCATTGATGTACCCTGTGTTTGGTGGTAAAGTTGGGAGTCAAATTCAAAGAAGTTTTCTGTCAATGCTAGAGTAGCACACTCCAGTATGAAGGCTACTGGTGTCTGTGAACACCACTCACTGTTGGACAGAGCATCTTCAATGACCTTGAGTGTTGCTCCTTGTGGGATATTGGTGTACAATGCCTCAACATCCAGTGTGACCAGAAGGTCAATAGATTTTGGATGTTGAGTCCCCTCCAGGAGACGGAGCACATCTGTGGTGTCCCTGATGAAGGATGGTGTAGCCCTGACTAGTGGTTGTATAAAGTGGTCTACAAATTTAGGCAGTGGTTCCAGAATAGACCCGATCCCTGAAACTATGGGGCGTCCCGGGACCGGGGTGGTGTTTTTATGAATCTTAGGAAGGCAATAGAAGTAAGGAGTTATGGGTTCCTTGGTTACCAGGAAATCTGCTTCTTTTTTGGTAATCCACCCTTGGGTTTCTGCAGTGAAAACCATCGCAGAGATAATCCTGCTCAATCTTGGAGTGGGGTCTTCTCCTATTGGAGTGTAGTACCTTCTATCACTCAGTTGTCTATTGCACTCAACGTTGTAGTCTGAGGTAGACATAATGACTGTCGCCCCACCTTTATCTGCCTGTTTAATGGTGATGCTTGCGTCACTTGCTAAGGTCTTAATGGCAGTATTTTCATCCAGGGATAGGTTATGGAATGGGGCAGTGGTCGTCATGTTCTTCAGATCTTGGAGTACCGCTTGCTCAAAAGTCAGTACTTCGTTGGGAACCATACTGTTATTTGGTGTAAACGTAGACGGTCTATGTAGACCTGAGCCGTTGTTGGATGGTGGTGCTTGATCTTGAAAAAAGGCTTGCAAGCGGATTTTGCGGAAGAAGCCCTGTACTTCACATATGTCTCTAAATTTGTCATTTCTCGGGGTTGGGACAAAGCCCAAACCTTCTTGTAGGACCCTCTCTTCTGTTGCTGTCAAGGCTCTCGCTGAGAGGTTGATGATCAATTTCTCTTCCCCCTTGTCTGGCTCCTGGTCTCCACTGATCGTGCTGGTTGGTCTGGCCATTGGACTCTTTTTTGTCCTCTTCTGCGCCCTCTTCCTCTGCCCCAACCTCTGTCAAAAAAAGGTGGTTGCTCAACCCCAGGTTGGAAGAAGGGCGGGGGACCTTGTTGATATAAAGGAAATTGCCAGAAGGGAGGTCCCTGGTATGGTGGTATATCCTTGGTTTTGGAAGGGTCTGTGTTGTCTATTATTCCTACTCCCAGTGCTAGAGTCACTGTTGGTTGATGATCCCCTACGTGATGAGGTGGAACCTTCATCTGAGGAGTAACTAGTGACCGTGGCAATGTAATCCGCTTTGAGGTATGGATAAACTTTCTCAGTAGAGAATTTCTGGATATCCTTCTGAAGTTTAGAGATTTTTTGTTTCATCAAGTATTCACGATTGTCTGCTATTTCCGCATTTATTTCAGCCAGCTTACTCTTGTATGCTGCTGTTTGGACAATGACTTTGATAGCCCCTTCTGCTGTTTGTATCCTGATCAAGAGAGCATCCGCGATTCTCTTAGCTGTATTAATTATGAGAATAAGCCAGTCCCTAGTGCATTTCCATGCAACTAGGGACCATTCTTTTTTGAAAAGAGTATTCTCAAGGAATAGACGTGGGACATTATTGACAATCAGGCTGTTAGGGGCTATGTTGGCTCTGAGGTATTCTGTCATCATTGCCCCATGTAGAGTGATCTTAAGCCACTTGTGCTTCATGTTAGCAAATGAGGCCCAATCCTCTGAATGGCTGCTGGAGGCTGCGCTGCCATCAGGCCCTAGTAGAGACGGTGCTCTCAGAATCTCAGCTGCTGCTTCGTCACCGAAGCTCAGTCCCTGGTAGTCCTCCATACTGTTGGTATGGAGTACTAATGGACTTGACAAGGAGAAATAGTGTGAAAAAGGTAAATCACACTATGTTATAAAAGAAGTGGTCCAGAGTAACATGAGATGTGTTCCTGGTAACCTATTCAAAACCCACGAGCATGCACCCGTGCAAGCAGAGAGTCAAAGGAAGGGAAAAATTGACTATTATTTATCCAGGTCCAGCATACACGTCCGTTGATAGAACTATAACAAGGATGGTATGCAGTTCCTAATGTGAATGCAGGCGAACGTGTGTTGAGAAATGGGCTCTACTTAAGAGTAAGTAGTTGCGCAAGAAGGGGAGAAGAAACTTCTCCTTGTTGGAAAAAGACCCTCACACACCCAGCCAGCTAGATGTCTTGCTTCATCATCGGGTCTGCTCCTTATCGGGGCGGCGCTGCAATCCCCGATCGGCACCCAAGATGGGGCCTTCCTGGCAGAGATCTTTTTTCCAAAAGCCGGTGGGTGAAGTGTGTGTGAGGGCCCTAAATTGTGTAGGTGATAATGATGTGTAGGAAAAAGTAAAATAGGGGAGAAGGTCCACCCAGAAAATTTTAATGAACGTGGCCCCTACCCAAATTAAAAATGAGACACAAAACACTAATCCCAACTCTAAGGATGTGGGGTTTATGCGTCTGTCAAGCGGTCAACATGTTTCTTGCCCTTAAGTCTATTTGATGGCAATTTGTCAGGACCAAAGGATCTACCTACACTTAAATGGTGGTGGTCTATAGTACAGTATACAGGTGACCACCCTTACATCACCCAAAGAAAGTGTGGTACCTGTAATTCTAAAAACACAGCCTGCAAGGTAAAAGACAAGATTACAATATCAGAAATTCAAGTCACAGTATAAAGGATTTGTAATGACAATACATGCAGCATGATGATGCAAACCGCATGCTGAACAAGGTTGTTAGTGGCATGCGTTATGACGTGTCTGTCGTACAAATTTGAAACAGTGAAATGAGACAATAAAACAGGAATGAAGGCAGCAGGAGGAGCACACAACAAAAAGTAACTCACCCCATTAGGGTCATGGATGTGTGGTATCAGATCCGGCTAGTGGAGACACTAAGGTGTAGTGTCCTAATGTAAAATAAAAGACAAAAACAAAGAAAACAAGAGAGACATAGTTGATGCATGATGGCATTGTGCCATGCCCATATCCACACAGACCCATGTTGGATGCACCAACAGCAGATGCAGTTGATGGAACACTAACAGCAAGCTCATGGGAACACATGACACACACCTGACATAGTCACATAGGGGCACGCTGATCGTGACATGTCAGTTGATAGAGTGTCCCTGTCCCTGGCATCAGGAGACAGGTGCGGGTGGTGATGACTATGCCATCCCACTGCTGCTGTGCATGACACAGTTGGACTACAGACACACATGTGGCAAGTGGCAAGGTGATGTGTGCCACATAGTGCCCCATCACATATGACATGTGTCCACAAGTCATCACACATCAATTGTGCAACTAGATGAGTGGACCTGTGCAATATCACTGGCTGACACACCTAGGGCCTGCACATGAAAGTATGCAATGACAAGTACTTGATGGACATCCTTGTGCGACTCGTAGCCCTCCATTCCTGCCGTGTGTATGCCTCGTATCACTGTTTTACTGGTGCCGTACGGGTACGTGTGAAACGCACCGTACACCCGCATTCATTGAGTGTGTACGGTCCGTATCACTATTGTAGTGGTGCCGTACGGGTACGTGTGAAACGCACCGTACACCCGCATTCATTGTGTGTGTACAGTCCGTATCACTGTTCTACTGGTGCCGTATGGGTAAGTGTGAAATGCACCGGACACCCGCATTCATTGCGTGTGTACGGTCCGTATCACTATTGTAGTGGTGCCGTACGGGTACGTGTGAAACGCACCGTACACCCGCATTCATTGCGTGTGTACGGTCCGTATCACTGTTCTACTGGTGCCGTACGGGTACGTGTGAAACGCACCGTACACCCGCATTCATTGCGTGTGTACGGTCCGTATCACTATTGTAGTGGTGCCGTACAGGTACATGTGAAACGCACCATACACCTGCATTCATTGCGTGTGTACGGTCCGTATCACTATTGTAGTGGTGCCGTACGGGTACGTGTGAAACGCACCGTACACCCGCATTCATTGCGTGTGTACGGTCCGTATAACTATTGTAGTGGTGCCGTACGGGTACGTGTGAAACGCACTGTACACCCGCATTCATTTGGTGTGTGCGGTCCGTATCACTGTTCTACTGGTGCCATACGGGTACGTGTGAAATGCACCATACACCTGCATTCATTGCGTGTGTACGGTCCGTATCACTGTTCTACTGGTGCCGTACGGGTACGTGTGAAACGCACTGTACACCCGCATTCATTGCGTGTGTACGGTCCGTATCACTATTGTAGTGGTGCCGTACGGGTACGTGTGAAACGCACTGTACACCCGCATTCATTTGGTGTGTGCGGTCCATATCACTGTTCTACTGGTGCCATGCGGGTACGTGTGAAATGCATCATACACCTGCATTCATTGTGTGTGTACGGTCCGTATCACTATTGTATTGGTGCCGTACGGGTACGTGTGAAACGCACCATACACCCGCATTCATTGCGTGTGTACGGTCCGGATCACTGTTCTACTGGTGCTGTACGGGGACATGTGAAACGCACCGTGCATGTGTGTGGATTTCAAAATTACATAGGGGACAAGTATTAGGCCCAAAATGCATGCTGGTTGTCATGGATACAGATTTTTCATTTGCAATGTGTCCATCAGGTGTCCTGGAACAGTCAGTTGGCCAAATAATACAATGTTGCAAAGTGGTTGTTGACTTGACATGATGCCCAAAATTTGAACAAATGTGTTTCATTGGTGTATGTTTAAAGTCATTGTTGCATGTTTAAAGGGATTGGAGTAAACGTATGATGCGAATGAGTCTGACCAATCACTATGTACTCCTCTAAATGAATGCCCCTCAGCAAGAAAGATATAAGGCAGCCAGAACCCATGAGAGGGCACTTGCCTGCACAACTTTCCAGTCGACCACACTGCTGCTGTCGCTGCTTCCTCTGGACCATATCGCGTACTGTGGAGAGGGCCCAGCCATTCACCCTAGAGGAGAATGAGGCGTTACTGGACACCCTCCTCCCACAGTACCCCAAGCTGTATGGGAGACCAGGGGAGCAGGTGAGTGCTGACTCCACTACCTTTCCCTATGCACCTGTTGTGTGACTGTCATTTCTGGCATTGTGTCCAGGTGTGTCAGACATGCAATGTTGTTTAGAGTGGGTCCCAGGGGGGGACATGCTTATGTCTCTCATGCAGAGCATGAGTTAGTTCCTGTGTGCACTCCTCACTGGCATTGTGCTTACTGTGACATTCACTGCATAGTGCATGACACATTCAGCCTGGCAAATCCTTTGTGGCTTTTTTTCCTATTGTCCTGAGGTGATTCAGTGGTCCCCCCGGTCTGACAGGTGACTGTACCCACAGATGTGTATGAGTTGAGTGGACCTGTGGTGAGAGTGTCTAAATGATGTGTTCGACCTCATGGACATTGATGTGTGTGAATGTTCCTTGTCATGTGGGTGAGTGTCTATGTGAAGTGTTGCACCACAGCTGCATGGAGGAGGAAACAGCTCTACCCATCTGATGTGACAAGTAAGCCGTGCTGTGTGTCTGACTTGCAGAGCTAGCACGACACCTGTGACACCCCACAGGCAAGTGGCACATGTGCAGAGTGAGGGTTGTATCCACTGTTGTCACTGACAGGCGAGTGATCTGTGCCTGGGTGTGTCTGTCTAGTCTGCTGAGGGTGCATCAGTGGAGTGGGACATGTGACTGCTTGGCACGTGCTGTCCATCTGCCTGCTGTTGCATGTGCTGCACAGTGTGTGCCATGATTAGTGAGTGTGTCACACCCCTTATGCCACCTGTTGACTTTCAATGCCATGTAGTGCATTGGGGCTTGCACACAGGCCAATTTCTCATTGAGAATGATGCCATTCCTGTCAGCATCCTATGCCCTGTTCAACATATCAAAGATGTTCAAATGTGTGTCTCTGGGACATGGAGCAGGTGTAGTGATGTTGTCTCACTTTGTCATCCTGACAGGTAACTGCCTACGAGAAGATAGGGATCTGGCAGGCCATCGTCAGGGCCGTGAGATCGGCGGGGGATCGCAGTTGGCGCCTACCACAGGTCCGAAAACGGTGGCAGGACATCCGATGCTGGACACGGCGGATCGCCCGGGTCCAGCTGGGGCTGGACCCTCCTCGCCCCGACGGCGGGAGCCGACGCCTGACCTCCCACATGACCCGTGTCCTGGCGGTGGTCTTCCCTGACCTCGATAGGCAGTTACAGGAGAGACTGCAGCAACGAAGGGGTAGGTACCTGTGTGGCTATTCACAACAATCTGTTGTTTGTCACAAATATATGTTGGCAGCCCCACGAGGTGATGTTGTGTCAATTTAGCAATTGTTGCTGCACAGTTTTTGGAACCCTGATTAAGAGGTGTCACTTCTTGATCTGTATCAATCACATTGACTCAGGTATGGGGGGGTTGTGCGGAAGAGGCCTACATGGGCACCCCAGATTTCTCCTTGCCAGGTCTGACCTGTGTGTGAGAATTTGCTGTACAAAGAATCACCGTGCAGTGCCCCTGTGATGGTGGCCAGTGCTTAATGTTCGTGCTTTGCAGCCTGTGTAATTTTTTTAACAACATGAATACTGCTCATAAATTATTGGCAAATGTGTGTGGTTCAGATGCAACGCAGTTTGGTCTTTGTGTGCTGACATCTGTGTGGACATTCTGGCTTTCCATGAGGGTGTCTCCACAGTACAGCTATGTTTTTTTACAACCCAATTGCAGGCCCATTAGCTTATGCATTGTCCTGGGTTTGGACATGTGTGCCACTCTACATGACAGGCAGTGGGTCATATGTGTAGCCGACTGTGTCATCAGGTAATGGATGGCCATGTGACAACTGACATAATTCAAGTTGTTAGTCAAAAACCTTGGCACTCACAGCACTTGTCGACAGTTCTTCATGTTTTAAATGTGGTAATTTGATGATGTGTGTTAAGAACACTAATGTGCCTGCATAAAAGATGTCTCCCAAGGAAGTGCTCACCAAACGACATTTCCACTTTCATGGAACACGCTGGCACCTTTTCAAAGAAGCCAGTGTTAGAATTAAATGGTGTTGCAGATTCTCTGTATACATGTTCCCACAGTGGTCTTAATTTTGTGAAACTCCTTTGTTGTTGGTGATACAAACTAACGTGTGTCAAGAGATCAAGACCTTCATGGGCCCATGTACATGTACTTTCTGCAACACCATTTATTTCTAACAATGGCTTCTTTGAAAAAGGTGCCAGCTTCTTCAATGACAGTGTAAATGTAGTTTGTGTGCACTTCCTTGGGAGACATCTTTCATGCAGGCACATGAGTGTTCTTTTCACAAAATGGCGAATTGCCACATTCAATACATGTCGATTGTGTAAAGTATTGAGAGTCCCAAGGTAACAACATTTTTCCGTTTTGTGTTCCAAAGTACTTACAGGTCTCTGAGTGAGGTGACACCTTGAGTAGTGAGGTGTGTTAGTTTACGTTGGGTGCACCACTACTGTTTCTTTCAGGGTAAACAAGAGGTGGCATGACTTCATTGTATTGCTGTGCTCACCTGTTCACAGACACTAGCTTCTCAGTGTATTTCTCATTCAAGTTGTGGCCTGGTGTGTTCTTTTTTTCCTTGTGTCCAAGTGGCATAGTGGGTCTACCAACTGGACATTACAGGGTTTACATATGTGCGGAGTAATCTAGCTGTTACTCATGATGCATTGCCTGATATGCACTGTGACCTATTGTTTTTGTGCTCATGTGTCAGATGTATACAGGTGACTGATGCATTTCTGTTTCTTCTCCTTGCCCACAGCATCATCATCGGAAACCGGACGAGACAACTGCACGGACCTGGAGGAGGGACCCAGCGACAGTGCCACCAGTGCTGTAGAGTCAGAAGGAGGCAGTGGCACAGAGGGTGAGGGGAGTCAGTCCGAGGACCAGTCTGGAGGCGATACCAGCTACGACGCCGACGGGTCCAACGCTGACCTCCTCGAGGAGGCGGAGACTGCAACACCACCTGGCAGCATCCCCACATCTGTCCCCGCCTCCTCCGTTACCATCTCCGCCCTCCCAGTTGCTCCCGTCCCTTCTGTCCGTGCAGAGGCCCACCATGTCTCCTTCGGCCCAGGCACCGCACCCCCTGCCCCTGTCACCCCTGCTGCCCTCAGTGAAGAGTCTGTGGACATACTGCGGCAGTTGCAGGTTGGGCAGGCATCGGTGCTGAATGTCCTCCATGGCCACACTAAACTGCTTACACAGATGGTGTCGTTCATGGAGGGCATGTCAGCAACAATGTCTGACCAACGCAGGATTCTGCGGTCCATGGACTCTTCCCTGACAACAGCAGTTACTCTCCTGCAGCACTCTGTCCCCCCTACCCCAGACCCATCCACACTTCCCTCTCCCATACCTGTCCAACGCACACCCAGACATTCACGATCACGCACCCCACCAGACACAGGCAGCACACCCCCAAGTAAGGCAAAGCGCACACCTCCTGGCACGCACACTCAGGGGGATGTAGGCATACCCACAGGGTCTGGGGACAGATGACATACACACAGCCACAGTCGCAGACCGCAGTCCTCACAGCCCTGTCCTTCCAAAACCACTCCCCTTGGCTCCCCTGAGAAACGGTCACCCAAGGAGCACTTTCTGGGTGTGCTGGACCTCGCCCCCGTTGAGCCACCACCCCACAGGTGGGTGAGGAAGTCCCCGGGCACGGGAGTTGTGTCCCCCCACCACATCAACCCCCTCCCCCAGGAGCACTGCACCCCATCCCTCGTCCACCACACCCTCCCTTGACCTAGGGGAATCCTCAGGTGCAGGGGTTCGGATGGAGGTACTGGCAGCGGTGTGCAGCACCGAGCTCACCTCCACCTTCGGCGCTGCCCCACCCACTGTGGTCGAGACATCCACCCCTGCACCCACCCCACCTACCCTTCCCCCTCCTGTCCCTGCGGTGCCTGGTCCTTCCACAGATGATGCCCTCCCCCGGCCGACAAACCTTGAGGTTCATTTGTGCAGGCAAGCTAGGGGTAGACGCAGTCCCCTACGTTCCCCCTTGGACTTTCCATATGGACTGGCCATTGGCCTCTGTAAATAGTCTATTTTTGGTAAAAAAAAAAAATTGTGCTGAATAAAGCCTTTATTTTTACTTTCAACACTATTGCATTTCAGGTACTTTATGTTGGTGCTGAGGCTCCTGGAGTTGGTGTTCTGGTAATGTGTTAGGGTTGTGATAAATGTTTTTGTATGATGGTCATGAGGTAAACCATGGTATCTGTGTGCCATCACATTGTCTCTGCAAAGAATCATTGGTAGTGTATGTTCATTTTTTTTTTAGACATTGTCCCAAGGAGTGTTCCTTCCTCTGTGGCACCTGACATCTTCCCTGCAAACAGTTGTACTATTGTTGACCTGTGTCAACATTTCCTTTGTTGGTGACGCATCCCTTCAACAATGGCCATCCCTGCTCACCGATGTCTCCTGCTGAATCGTCTGTGCCATCCTTGCTAGTCACAGTACTTGTGTTTTGAGTATGTCGAAATGCCTTCAGGGACAATTTCACCCTTCAGCCTACCAAACAAATGGTACTTGTTATGCAGGGTATTTGGGCACGTGACTCACAATTGTGGGCATTGTATCTAGGGGACTTCCACCCTATTCCTTCCATGAGAGACAACATCTTTGTGACTGGACCAGCACCTGGACATTCCTATCAGTCCTGGGATGTTCGTGACAGTCTGTGTTCCCTTTGGCTATCTTCGTTTTGTAGGCAGTTACATGACTATACAGTCTTGTGGCATGATATCAGGGTGTGTATTGTGCTGCATCCGCCATGGGTGGGTATGCATGTGTTACTTGTCCTCACACCCACATGTGGTGTGTCATGCAGTGGGTGAAAGACATCCATCCACCTGGGAGTGGGACACTGCTGTCAGTGATGTGTTGTTATGGCACTGTCATCATAGTACAAAGTTAGGGATGCGTACATACCACCATGTAGGTGTGGTCATCTGATAATGATGTACACCCCACCATATCTATGTCCACTGCTGGGAGTCCTCTGCACCCACCCCCCATGTCTCTGTCCACTGCTGGGAGTCATATGCACCCACCCCCATATCTCTGTCCACTGCTGTGAGTCCTCTGCACCCACCCCTCATATTGCATGCCACTGCTGGTAGTCATATGCACCCACCCCCATGTCTCTGTCCACTGCTGGGAGTCATATGCACCCACCCCCATGTCTCTGTCCACTGCTGGGAGTCCTCTGCACCCACCCCCATGGCTCTGTCCACTGCTGGGAGTCATATGCACCCACCCCCATGTCTCTGTCCACTGCTGGTAGTCCTCTGCACCCACCCCCATGTTTCTGTCCACTGCTGGGAGTCATATGCACCCACCCCCATGTCGCTGTCCACTGCTGGGAGTCCTCTGCACCCACCCCCAAATCACTGTCCACTGCTGGGAGTCCTCTTCACCCACCCACATGTCTCTGTCCACTGCTGGGAGTCCCCTGCACCCACCCCTCATATTGCATGCCACTGCTGGGAGTCATATGCACCCACCCCCATATCTCTGTCCACTGCTGGGAGTCCTCTGCACCCACCCCTCATATTGCATGCCACTGCTGGGAGTCCTCTGCACCCACCCCCATATCTCTGTCCACTGCTGGGAGTCCTCTGCACCCACCCCTCATATTGCCTGCCACTGCTGGTAGTCATATGCACCCACCCCATGTCTCTGTCCACTGCTGGGAGTCATATGCACCCACCCCCATGTCTCTGTCCACTGCTGGTAGTCCTCTGCACCCACCCCCATGTCTCTGTCCACTGCTGGTAGTCCTCTGCACCCACCCACATGTCTCTGTCCACTGCTGGGAGTCATATGCACCCACCCCCATGTCTCTGTCCACTGCTGGTAGTCCTCTGCACCCACCCCCATGTCTCTGTCCACTGTTGGGAGTCCTCTGCACCCACCCCTCATATTGAATGCCACTGCTGGGAGTCATATGCACCCACCCCCATGTCTCTGTCCACTGCTGGGAGTCATATGCACCCACCCCCATGTCTCTGTCCCCGGCTGGTAGTCCTCTGCACCCACCCCCATGTCTCTGTCCACTGCTGGGAGTCATATGCACCCACCCCCATGTCTCTGTCCACTGCTGGTAGTCCTCTGCACCCACCCCCATGTCTCTGTCGACTGCTGGGAGTCATATGCACCCACCCC
The DNA here is from genome assembly GCF_964204655.1 of Triturus cristatus. Classification (NCBI taxonomy): domain Eukaryota; kingdom Metazoa; phylum Chordata; class Amphibia; order Caudata; family Salamandridae; genus Triturus; species Triturus cristatus. The sequence continues at coordinate 385,529,154 of NC_140589.1, read as the reverse complement.
CATGTCTCTGTCCACTGCTGGGAGTCCTCTGCACCCACCCCCATGTCTCTGTCCACTGCTGGGAGTCCTCTGCACCCACCCCTCATATTGCATGCCACTGCTGGTAGTCATATGCACCCACCCCCATGTCTCTGTCTACTGCTGGGAGTCATATGCACCCACCCCCATGTCTCTGTCCACTGCTGGTAGTCATATGCACCCACCCCCATGTCTCTGTCCACTGCTGGTAGTCATATGCACCCACCCCCATATGGCTGGACACTGCAGGTATTCATCTGCGGCCACCCCTATATGGCTGACCTCTGCTGGGAGTCCTCTATAGCTACCCCTACAGGTCTGGACACTGCTGGTATTGATCTGCAGCCCCCCCCCATATGGCTGGCCACTGCTGGGAATCCTTTGCACCCACCCACCCACCCCCTTGGAGCAGTACACTGCTGGCCTGGACCTATACACACACCAATATGAAGGTAACATGCAGGGCCAGACCGTATCCCCATATTCGTGGCGTGTGTGCGCCTCGTATCCCAAATGTACTGGTGCCATAGAGGTACAGGTGAAACGCACCGTACCCCCGCATTCATTGCGTGTGTACGCATTGTTTCACTATTGTACTGGTACCGTATGGGTACGATTGAAACGCACCGTACCCTCGCATTCATTGCGTGTGTACGGTCCGTATCACTATTGTAGTGGTGCCGTAGGGGTACGTGTGAAACGCACCGTACCCACGCATTCATTGCGTGTGTATGGTCCGTATCACTATTGTAGTGGTGCCGTAGGGGTACGTGTGAAACGCACCGTACCCACACATTCATTGCATGTGTACGGTCCATATCACTATTGTAGTGGTGCCGTAGGGGTACGTGTGCAATGCACCGTACACGTCCACTTCCGTTGTTGCGGTACGCAGGGGTTGCTGGCCACGCCCCCCCAAGTGACCAGACCCTGGTGGTAATGTATGGGCTCCATATTATAGGTTTGGCTTTGGGTATGTGGTATGTTGCCTGCCCCTCACCCCCACCCTGGCCCCTGGGTGTTGTTCTCACCTTCTGCGGCATGTGCGTCGGGTCCGGTGCACCAGGTGGTAGGCTAGGAGGACCGGGATGACACGTACGATGGGGTTCATGGCTTGTATGTCGCGTACCGGGGCTCCGTTGCGTAGCCGGAAAAGCGCTGCTTTTCCGGCTGTGTTTGGCTCCCGTAAAAAAAGGGCCATACGAAGTGACGTAGGGGCGAATCGTACTTGCTGGGCCGGAAACCGCTGCCTGAATACGTCCAGACGTCGCGTACAAGCTGTTCCGGATCAGAATCGTAGGTTTTTTTGACCCGTATAGGCTTTTGTACTAAACGTACGGAAATAGGCTTTCTGTACAAATCGTACATCCTAGGTTGTACGGAAAGTTTACCGGGAACGAGTCGTACAGAGAAAACGCTCCATACAACGATTCGTACAACCTTTTTCCAGGATCGGAATCGGCCCCATAGTGTGACACCGTTTTATTAGCCACCCTAACGTGTCGGCTTTCATGGCAAACTTTAGAGGTGAGTTATTACTATATAACAACTGGTTTTCCCACATGGCAAAAGTACTTTGACGTGCTACTGCAGTACTTTTAAGCAGCAGTCCACCCAGCGCACAGTGCTCCTCCCGGTAGGTACATATTTTGTCATATTTGTGTGTGGTGTAACTACACAATGCAGCCCATGTAAGACATTAAACTCACGTGCTGGTGAAGCATTTTCTCTGCCGTCTAGTATGGACAGGAATTTTCAGTAGACAGATTGGGGCAAGGGTACATACATTGTAGCAATGGAAAGTAGTGTCAACAAGCACAGTGTCCTAATACCAGCAAAAAGATAAATGGGAAAAATCTGCCATGACCATTCAGAAAAGGTAAATGTGCTACAGTATTCCATCTGGGCCTAGTAGAAGACTAAGATTTGGTTAAAGGCAAGGAATGAAAGTTGATCTTTCATCTTGTAGTGGCAAGATAGGAGTTTGTACGATGCTAGAGAGAGACAGAAGCAACATACATGGGCAAGAGGCTGCATGGCAGGGTTAGGTAATCGATGATGGTTGCTCACAAAGGTATCTAAAAATATGTGTGGCATGTTTCATTACACCCAGAATAAGGTAAGATAAGGGGTGAAACAAAATGCAATATATTTTCATATCTATTAGTATTCTGATTTCCACGACTTATCCATATAATAAGTAGCGTCATATGTTAACCACATTGTTTATAGGTGTCCTTTCCATGTTGTGACTTCTTGTTGTGTTTGATCGTATTTGATATGTGGTAACTCTGACTTGTCTCTGATGAACATGGCAATAGAGATGTTTATACAAAATGTATGGCAAACTAAACATATAAGTCTATGACACTGTGGCACATATTATCTATTTATTGCAGATTGTATTATTGATAGTCATTACTGCAATGGAAAATTAAAACCTCAGTTTGCTTTTTTGTTTTCTTTAGGATTATTCTGGAGGCCCTCAATTTGTACTTCGCATGTAATTTACAGAACTGGAAACTTCTTCACAAATCAATTGGGTCACTGCTTCATGCCAAGATGTTCTTCAACCAGGCATCTTTAGAATATCTCCCCAAAGAGATATTTACTTTTGTTGTCTTGTTTTTGTCTTTTTTCTTTAACGTGCCCACATTTGTGTTATTGACAAAGACCTCAATCGAATAAACAGATGTTATTCTTAAAGTTGTGTCGCTTTTAAAACTGAAAGTGGTAAATAGAATCAAAGATAGTGGTAAGTAGTGCTCTGTGAATCATCAGTGAAATGTAGTGCTGAACTATCCACAACAACTTTCAACAAAAATATTGACCAAGTATCTCTCATCCAGTTGGGTGGCAGGAACCATTCAATGAGGGTCAGATTCCCCCCCAAAATAAAAGTTTGCAATCTCAATACCATTAGATTCCTAACTGAACGTAAGTGACCATTAAAAAGAGATGTAGAGGGGGAATGAGATATTTAAAAAAAAATGATAATAATTGATTAACAGGGAGAGAGAGTAACCCTGAGAATGTTGTATAAAATGTTACACTGGATATGAAAGAATATTGTAAGTGAGACAACATGCTAAATAGTTTCCAGCAAGGTGATTCTAAGTATAATGTGCTTTGAATTCAGCAAGAGGAATTGCTAAACCTCTGTGGCTTGTTTGTGGAACGATTATTTGGATTATTCATATAGGATGTCAGTTGTGAAACAGTACATTAAATTCATACTGTAAGGATTAAAATATGAAAGCATGTCAGGAGTTGATGTGAAACATACTGTGGAATGGTTGAATAACAACAGGCAGTAATTGATGAATTTATCATGGGAGCTGTGTTGCTGTATATAAATGGTAATAGGGATAAAGACATCCTATATTATTCAACACCCTTACAAAGCAACAGAAGTAAAGTATTTCTAAGAGATGTCTTAGCCAGGTCATAGAGTCAGCTGTTTTAGCAACATCATTATTTACAGAGCTTTCTTGTCCAGGTCATTGATTTAGCTTTTTAATGGGATAATTTTCCCACTTTGGCTTTCAAGTTGGATATAATATGAATGGACGGGTCTCGGTAAATAAATGCTGCAGTGTTAGGAAAGACACATTATATACATGCTATATGGAGTTTGAAAAACCATATAGTGAAGTTCTAATAGAGTTACTATAGGAGAACTAGAGGAGTATTGGACCTGACATTCTTGGTATGATTTTCCCCTGTTTTGCCGTCAATCATCCTGCTTTTACTGACTTTGTTTTTACTGGCCTTAGGCCTCTGCACATTTTATGACTGCTAACCAGTGCTAAAGCGCCTCTGCTCTCCTCCTAAAACATGGTAACACTGGCTTACATCCAATTGGCACATTACATGTTCCCAGGGCCTGTAAATTAAATGCTACGGGTGGACCAGCAGAACTCATTGTGCCACCCACTTAAGTAGCCTTTTATACATTAATCAGGCCTACCATTGGAGCCTGTGTGTGCCGTTTTAAACTGCCATTTCGACCTGTCAAGATAAACAACTTGCCAAGACCAAACCTCCTTTTCCAATACATATAATCTACCCCTAGTTTAGGCCCTACATAGCCAGAGGGCCGAGTACAGTGTATTTAAAAAGTTGGATATTTACATTCAAGTTTTGCATGTCTTGGTAGTGAAATATTCCTAAATTAAAATGTTCACTACTTAGAGGCCTACATGTCCCATAGGATAACATTGGGCTCCTTTGTTACATTTAATAAGTGGCAATTTTCAATTAGGAGCAGAAAGGAATATCGGGTTTGGTGTCTGTGGAATTCCAATTCAAACCCCTCTTCAATGGTAAATTTGTATTTTAAGTTACAATTCTGAAGACACCACTTTTCGAAAGTTTGATTTTTGCTGTTCTAATCATTTGTTGCCTGCAGTCTATATCCTGGGTCACATGACTATTTGTAGCAGACATTTGGTCTTTGTGTATTGCTCCCAGACTGTGAAACAAAGTGAGAATAGGTGTTGGCAGGATTGGCCATCTCTGACTTGATGGGGGCTGTCACCTACCACATTTGCACATCACAAAACTGCTGCCTGAATACACACACAAAGGGGTTGACACTAGTCTTTTGTGATTCCAGACAAGCTGTGGTCAGGGCAGGGAGTCAGAAAATTCCAAGCACATCTGGGGGTGGAAAACTCTAGAATCCTTTCGCCACTTCAAAGTGGGCACCAGGTGTAAGTATTGGACCCTCAAACCCAACCCTTCAGATCGCTTCTAGACCTGTAGACCCTGCCAGCAAAAAGGACTGTTAAGCTGTGAAATCTACCCTGCTAATCTGCTTGCTGACCAAGGAATGCTCTCCTGTCAAGTGCTGCACCAGGACTCTTCTGAGGTTGCCCTGCTGTATCCAGCCTCCCTGTTTTGAGCCCAAACTCCAGTAAATTTCTAAGGGTCAGTTGGCTGGTCTCCTTCCACAGCCACAGGGAAATATCAGGCTTCTTCGATGTCGACAAATCTCCATGCATCTTGACGCAAAGACTTCACTTCTCCATTCCCAGGCCCACAAGGTGCTTTCTCAATGGACTGACCTCAGTCCTGTATCCAGCCCATGCTCCATCATGGTCAGCCTGAACTTGTTACTTGTACCTGGTCTACCATTACCAAATAATGGTGGTCGCAGCTTTATGTCTTTAGGTGCTATTTACCTGAAATCTTTAAAAGCGCATTTCTCTCATTCTACTAATTGGGCTGTTTTCATTTACATTTTATTCTATTTTTCTAAATTGGTGAGGGTTTTCTTTGTGTTGTGTTTTCAATTTATTACTGTTTGAAGTGCTGCATAAATGCTTAAAACATTGCCCCTAACTCAAGCCTGGCTTCTTTTGTGCCAAGCTGCCAGAGGGTTAAGCACAGGTTAATTTGGGTTTGCTTGTATTTCACCCTAACAGAAATTGAGGGTGCTGCTTGAGCAGAGTTTCACCCCGCTCAACCAGTAACCCAATTTCCTACAAGAAGAATAATCCCCTTGGCCTTTTCAGAAAAAAACAATTTGCTATGCGTAGCTTGGTGTCGCACCTTGATAATTTTGTGCATTGGAGTGTAAATTTATTTGTTGGAAGTGGCTGAAAACAAAGATGTGCCTGTGTTCTTTAATATCCAAAATTTTCACTGCTGATCAAGTGTTGATAGTCAAGCGACATATTCACCTTCCATTAACTTCCTTAGAGCAAATTCCTGATATACGCAGACAATATTTTATTGCAGGCATAAATGTGTTGCTTACTTATGATATGCGATATTTCTTCCAAATAACTATCTCTTAATACAAATGTGACATAGAAAACTGTGACAAGGATGAAACAACACAAGGCAAGCAAGGAAATGTGCTCACAGCCTCAAATGTCTTGGCTCGTGCTATGACAGTTTAGTAGCAGGGCCATAGCCACGGGCATTTGAGGGCCTGGCCAGCCCATAAAAATCTTTGCCCCCCTCAAGCAGCAGAGGCACCTGATACAATGTTGAAGTGTGGGATTTTAAAAAGGTCAATGAACAATAAAAATGCATTTCATTTGGTTTTAACTTCTTATATTTGCTGCCTGTGGGAGAGTAGGATCTGCTTCACATGGGTGCCCCCACTTTTTGCTGGTGTTTCACTGTTTTTTTACCTTAGTCTGGCTGTGGCCCTGCTAATCAGGACCCCAGCCTAGTTGCTTCCTCTCTAAAATGGTTTCCATGTACATTAGGTACATCTCTAATTGGATTCTGGAGTGCCTTATAAGTCCCTAATATATGGTACACTATGTACCCAGGGCATAGGTACCTCAGAGGCCTACCAGGGGCTGCAGCATGTATCATGCCATCCCTGGGAAGCACTCCAAAATGACACCATAGGTCTGCTACTGCAGCCTGGGTAAGGTGGTGCATGCACCCCTTACTGTAGCATAGGCTACCTATATCACTACCATTGCACACACATATAAAACCTATAAGTCACTCCTATGGCAGGCCTTAACAATCCAGAAGGCAGAGTGCTTGATTTTTATGTGAGAGGGTGCCCCTGCATGAGCAGAGCCCCTCTGCAACATTCGGAGTACCTCCTCTGATGCTGTTTGTGGTGCAGCCTGACCAAATACTCTTAAGTGCATTATAACCTCACAGTAAATGCTAACTTTGGACTGGCTGCACGGAAACATGTCGTGTTTGGTGTCAAACACTTTGGAATGCTAGCCCCCGCCAGTTCTGGCGACGGGGGTAGCATTCCACCCTTCTAGAGGGAGAGACATGTACCCACTGGTCTAACCGGTAAAGACTTTCTAGAGCCCGGGCATCACAAAATGGATGCCACTGCCACAGATACGGGTCTGGCCTCCTGCTGCTGACCAAAACACCAGCAGGGGAGGCCTGGACAATAGGTTTCCTGTCACAGGGAGGTGTAACCACCTCCCTAGACAGGCAGATGTGTATTGGGGCTGGGCGGGAGCACTCTCTGGTGCTTTGAAGTCCTGCCCTGGGGGCACACTTGGTGTCCCTGTGCATAGTCCAGTTCAAACCGGTTGCAGAGGCTACCTGCCCCTGCTCTGGTGCGAAACTGGACAAACGAAATGGGTGTAACCACCCCTCTTTCCAAACCCTCTCATAGGTGGGTCCCTAGAGTATGTCCAGCCCCCTATCTTAGTATAAGTATAAGAACCCAGTCCTTGAGACTTTGGATTACCCTGGACGAAACTCTGTAACATATACCCTGGACCTTCGTTGTTCTATTTCTTGGGGTCAAGGAGTGACTCCCATGCGTGGCAGGCACCAAAGAAGCAACTGTCCGGTCTGCAACTCTGAAGCTCCTGCTGGACGCCGAAGTCTTTGTATCACCAGAGGTGGATTTCCAGACTTCCCCGAGGCTACCCTGAGTTCACAGCAAAGCTGAGGCCCGTGGTTATCGTGGGTGACGTGGAACCGTGACCCCTGGACACCATAAACTTTTGCCGGTACATCATCTTCCTGGTCTTCCTCGAAGTTGTGCTCTGGGCTCCATATAGCTCCAGGCTTGGGCACCTACAGCACTGAAGATCTCTGGCCTCTCCACGAGTGACCCGTAGGCCAGTTTCCAGTGTGACTGCTTGAGGCTCCTTCACGATCGCTAGCCTGTTGGCTAGTGGGTCCCCACAAAGGCAACTCCTGTTCTGTTTGGGCTTTCCTGGTTGCTCCAGACATGCCCTGACTTATCTTTGCTGGGTGAGTCCCCCAGGTCTTGCTGGTCTGCACCGACATCCTTCTTCAATTTCCACTTGACTTGACATTGCCAAGGCTTGTTGGGTCCATTCTGATCGCGGACACCACAGCACTTGATCGACTTTGTGGGACAGCTCGAATCCAGCTCCTGGTCATCATCGACATCTCCTGGACCTCGTGGCTGAAGAGCTAAGACACCCGTCAACTCACCTGAAGCACCCAACATCTGTGGGCATTGAACTATCGTGCCCCTGACACTGGTATGTGACCCAGACTCTGTCCCCTCTGCTTTCAGGTTCCTTCCATCCTCGATCCAGGCTTGGATCTCTTACGGACACATCTCCTCTTCACGGCAGCAGCACTTCTTTGCCAGCTTCCATTGAAAACAACGCCGCGACCCGACACCAAAAGACACCTATGCACCCGGCTTCCCTGGGTGAGGTAACTCGAGTACTCCGGTGCTCCCGTGGGTGTTGGCCCTAGACACCTCTAAGTCCAAAAGGGTTTGCTTGTAGTCATCCTCTAAGTGTCCTTAACTTGTAATTTTCCAACCGTGACTTTCCCCGTAGAAGTTAACGGCGATTCGCGCCTGTGTTCTAACACTGCACGCGTCCCCTGTGGCTCCCCTATGTCACTACCTTAGGTGGTTCCTTGGGGCCCAAACGCTTCTAACGGCTCTAGGCCTTGTGTCTATTTCAGTCGTGGTTCTTATTCCACTTTATTGGTATGTGGTTTGGTACGCCCCTAGTGCCCAAACGTGTATTTGTGCTTTTACTGTTGAATACTGACTTGTAACTTAAGTACTTCGAACTCCAGCCTCATAAAGAGACAACAGGGGTGTGTTTTATCTTATATACATATATTTTGAATATATACCTGGTGTGGTTGTCCTTTCATTTGGTCATTCAAGAGATTATAGACTGGTAAAACAAGCTGCTTTACATTCCTTCAAGACTTAGCTACCACTTGGATAGCTTTCAATAAAGGTTGTCTTTAACCTATCACCATAAGGGGTTGTTTGGACTGGTACAAGGTGCCCACTTTAATTAGTGGACAGCATATACCAGGCCAACTTCCTCACATTGTTGTGCAGCATGTGGGATTCCAGCTTGCTCTTGTTTTACCAGATAATCTCAATTGAATTGATTAACTGAAAACCACTAAAGGTACCTTAGGTACATATAATATCAAGCTTAGTATACTTTAAGTTCTACTGAACTTAGAGTTGTGTGTCAAGGGCTTAGCACACCCTTTCTAAAACTCAAGAGAGTTTAGTAGGCCACACTAGTGTAGGTAGTGCAATACACAACACCACACTAGAAATGTCTTATCAGCCAGGAACCAGTGGGTCCCTGCCAGAAGCCAGTGGGCTTCTCCCCTATAAGTATGAGGATCTCGCCTTTGCTCAGCTTAGGGCCTTATGTTCTATTAGGAAGCTGAAGCCCAACCACCAAGAATCTCTTGGAGATACTCAGGCTGAATGATATCTCAGGGCCTAGTGGACCTGAAGGGGCAGGCAGAGTGGGTGGGGCAGCAGTTGAGGGTGGACCTAGGGGTGGAACTCCCCCTGGCCCAACCTCAGCTGCTGACCAGACTGATAACAATGATCAGTATCTGGACAACCCAGCTCCACTGGATGAGGATGATGAGGATAAGCACAATGCTCCCCTCTTTGTCCCTCCAGGAAGAGTTAAAAGTAGGGTTGGAAGGGATAGATCTCTCTCAAGGGAGTCTGTCCAGTCTACCTCATCTGTAGGGACCTCTATTTCTTCTCACTGAGGGAGGGAAACTTCCCAGGAGAGGAGAGAGAGAGACTGCTGAAGTATGAGCAAGCTCAGCTTCACCTCAGAAAACAGCAGATGGCCCTAGATAAGGAAGCCTTGGAGCTCTATAGAGCTAGAAAAAATGAGGGACTAGAGTCCCATGGTGGCAGCAACTTTTCATATGACCATAGAAACCTAAGTAAGATTGTCCCTCCCTACCAGAGTGGGGATGAAATCCACAAATGGATAACTGCCTTGGAGAAGGCCTGTAAAGTACAGAGGGTCCCCCGAGGGCAGTGGGCAGCAATCTTATGGCTCTCCTTTACAGACAAAGGTAGATAAAAGCTCCTCACTGTAAGAGAAGAGGATGCTGATGATTACCAGGTCTTGAAAAGTGCACTGATAGATGGGTTTGGCCTAACCACTGAACAATACAGGTTAAAGTTCAGGGATACCCAAAAGGCGCAAAATCAAGACTGGGTGGACTTTGTTGACTGTTCTGCTAAGGCTCTGGAAGGTTGGTTATTGGGCAGTAAGGTGTCTGACTTCACAGGATTGTACAATATGATAATGAGGGAGCAGATTCTTAATAACTGTCAAAATCAGCTGTTGCACCAGTACCTGGTAGACTCTGATCTGACCTCTCCCCACGAATTGGGAAAAAAGGCAGACAAATGGGTCAGAACCAGGGTGAGGCAGAAAGTACAGAACCAAGGTGATGACCCTAAGAAGCAAGATTCTAAGAACTCTGACAAGGGTGGGGACAAGGGTAAAGACCAGGAGTCTTCACAAGGGCCCCACAAATCTTCTTCAGCTGGGGATTCACAGTCTAACAAAGGGAAAGGCCAAAAGAAACCATGGTGCAAAGTCTGTAAGCAAAAGACACACTGGACTAGTGATTGCACCAAGTCCAAAGAGAATAATCCAGCCCCCACCAATGCCCCTATGGCACCTGCTCCCCCTGTGCAGTTACAATTGGTGGTGGGAGTAGACAAGCCAAGGGTTTAGTAGGGGTGACCCTGGGTACTGAGTTGGGCTCTGGCCTAGTCAGAGAAACCATTCAGGCTTTTCTTGTCTGCGATGGGGGCATGGATATGACCCCCTCTGTGAGTCCCAGTAACTTGGGCAAGTAGAGGCAACAGCCATTAATCAATGGAGTACAGGCTTTGGCATTCAGGGACAGTGTAGCAAGTGTGACTATGGTGACAAAAGATCTTGTGGATCCTGGGCAGATGTGTTTGCTGAGACCAGGTCACAGGCCAAATTGTCTGAAACTTAACAGGCCATGGATTCTGGAACAATGGACCAAGTGCCATCCAAGAGGAGGAGCAGAAGGGTTAAGGCAGAGCCTTCCCCCCTTACTCAGAAGGAGGATCAGTCTCTTGAGGGAGATGATCACAGTCCTGAAGAAGGAACTGTCCCAGAGGAGCTTGAGCCTGATCAGGTTGAGTTCTTGGGGACAGGGGGGCCTTCCAGGGCAGATCTGAGCCAGGAGCAGCAGAGTTGCCCCTCTCTTGAACCCCTCAGACAGCAAGCTGCTGCTGAGGCTGCTGCTGGGAATGCTAGTGGTCCCCATAAGGTGTATTGGGATAGTGGACTCCTGTGTTCAGAGTGTATAGACCCCAAGCCTGGTGCCACCAGGAGGTTGGTTATGCCTCTGAAGTTCAGGGGCTTCCTATTGACCCTAGCCCAAGATATCCCTTTAGCAGGAAACCTGGGCCAGAACATGACTTGGGACAGACTTGTCCCTCACTTTCACTGGCCCCACATGTCTGAAGACACAAAGCAGTTTTGTCGCTCCTGTGTAACCTGCCAAGCCAGTGGCAAAGCAAGTGGCACTACAAAGGCCCCCCTGATACCACTACCTGTGGTACGGGTGCCCGTTGAAATGGTGGGGATTGATATTGTTGGTTCCATGGATTCCCAAGCAGCCTCTGGGCACAGATTTATCCTGGTGATAGTGGGTCATGCTACCAGGTACCCAGAAGTTATTCACCATAGGACCACTACAGCACCTGTGGTGGCAAGAGCCCTGTTGGGAATTTTCTAAAGAGTGGGTTTTCCTAAGGAGGTAGTATCAGACAGAGGTACCAACTTTATGTCTGGTTACTTAAGAGTAATGTGGAAAGAGTGTGGAGTGACTTACAAGTTCACCACACCCTATCACCCACAATGCAGTGGTTTGGTTGAAAGGTTCAACAAAACCTTAAAGGGCATGATTAAAGGGCTCCCAGAAAAGCTCAGGAGTAAATGGGACATTCTCTTGCCCAGCCTTTTGTTTGCATACAGGGAGGTGCCACAAAAGGGGGTTGGCTACAGCCCCTTTGAACTTTTGTTTGGTCACCCTGTCAGGGGTCCATTGTGTTTGGTGAAGGAAGGATAGGTGTTACCTCTCAAGCCCCCAAAGCAAGACGTAGTGGACTGTGTACTTGGTCTCCTCTCCAGGATGGCTGAGTACATGAAAAAGGCAACTAAAATCCTTGAGGCTAGCCAGGAACTGCAAAAAGCCTGGCATTACTAAAAGGCTGTACTGACTGTTTACCAGCCAGGACAGAAAGTGTGGGTGTTGAAGCCTGTGGCCCCAGCAGCTCCCCTAGACAAATGGAGTGGACCCCACACTATTGTTGAACAGAAGGGAGAGGTTACTTACTTAGTAGACCTAGGAACTCCCAGGAGTCCCCACAGGGTTCTCCATGTCAACAGTGTAAAGCCATACGTAGACAGGGCTGACATGGGCTTGCTCATGGTTACTGATGAGGGACAGGAGGAAGAGAGTGACCCACTCCCTGTCCTCCTCTCACAGAATCCTGATGATGGGTCAGTTGATGGTGTGGCCTGGGCAGGCAGCCTCACTGCACAGCAGCAAACTGATTGCAGATAGGTGCTCAATCAGTTCAGAAACATGTTTTCTCTGACTCCAAGTCAGACTACCTGGTGCACTCATGAAGTGGACACTGGGGACAGTCTGCCTATTAAAAATAAGATTTATAGGCAACCTGACCATATCAGGGACTGTATCAGGATAGAAGTCCAGAAAATGTTGGATTTGGGAGTTATTGAACCCTCAGATAGCCCTTGGGCTAGTCCAGTGGTCCTTGTGCCAAAACCTCACACCAGTGGTGGGAAAAGAGAGATGAGGTTTTGTGTGGACTACAGGGGTCTCAATGCAGTCACTAGGACTGATGCCCATCCAATTCCAATGGCAGATGAGCTCATAGATACTTTGGCCTCAGCCAAATACCTTAGCACATTTGACTTGACAGCTGGCTGCTGGCAGATCAGACTAGCTGATGATGCAAAGCCAAAAACAGCATTTTCGACCCCAAGTGGACATTACCAATTTGTGGTGATGCTCATTGGTTTGAAGAACGCACCTGCCACTTTCCAAAGATTGATGAATACAGTTCTCAAGGGTCTGGAAGCCTACAGTGCAGCTTATCTAGATGATATTGCTGTCTTTAGCTCCACCTGGGAGCATCACCTGGTCCACCTAAGGAATGTTTTGGAGGCCCTGCAAAAGGCAGACCTCACTATCAAGGCCACCGAGTGCCATATAGGGCAGAGTCAGGTTGTGTACCTGGGCCACCTTGTAGGTGGAGGCCAGGTTCAACCACTGCAGAGCAAAATCCAGACCATCATGGACTGGGTTGCTCCAACCACCCAGACTCAGGTGAGAGCCTTCTTAGGCCTGACTGGGTACTATAGGAGATTTGTCAAGGGGTATGGATCAATAGTGACACCCCTGAATGACTTAACGTCTAAGAAAATGCCCAAAAAGGTTTAGTGGACAGCTAGCTGTCAAAAGGCATTTGATGACCTGGAGCAGGCCATGTGCACTGCTCCCATTCTACAGAGTCCTGATTACTCCAAGAAGTTCATTGTCCAAACAGATGCATCTGAATTGGGGGTAGGGGCTGTACTGTCACAATTGAATGATGAAGGTCAGGATCAGCCAGTAGCTTTCATAAGCAGAAGGCTGACCCCTAGAGAGAAACGTTGGTCAGCCATTGAGAGGGAGGCCTTTGCTGTGGTTTGGGCTCTGAAGAAGTTGAGGCCACACTTGTTTGGTACTCACTTCCTTGTTCAGACAGACCATAAGCCCCTCTTATGGCTAAAACAAATGAAGGGCGAAAACCCCAAACTGCTTAGGTGGTCCATTTCCCTACAGGGGATGGACTTTACAGTGGAACATAGACCTGGGAGTAACCATGCCAATGCAGATGGACTCTCCAGGTATTTCCACTTAGAACATGAAGACTCAACTGGTCAAGGTTAGTTTAATGTCCCTGTGTTTGGGGGAGGGGGTGGTTGTGTAGGAGAGTAGGATCTGCTTCACATGGGTACGCCCACTTTTTGCTGGCGTTTCACAGTTTTTCGACCTTAGTCTGGCTGTCCCAGCTAATCAGGACCCCAGCCAAGCTGCTTCCTCTCTAAAATGGTTTCCATGTACATTAGGTACATCTCTATTTGGATTCTGGAGTACCTTATAAGTCCCTAGTATATGGTATACTATGTACACAGGGCATAGGTACCTCAGAGGCTTACCAGGGACTGCAGCATGTATTATGCCACCCCTGGGAAGCACTCCAAAATGACACCATAGGTCTGCTACTGCAGCCTGGGTAAGGTGGTGCATGCACCCCTTACTGTGGTATAGGCAACCCATATCACTACCATGCACACACATATAAAACCTATAAATCACTCCTATGGCAGGCCTTAACAATCCTGAACGCAGAGTGCTTGTTAGGTCTCGCGAGCCAAAGGCTCGAAGAGACATTTTATATGTGGGCTCCAAAAAGTGCTACCAGGCCAGCCTAGAGGTACAGTGCATGTGCGCGGGCGCGCGCGCCGCGCTTACTTTCACTTTCGCGGCCGCACGGCCGCTTTGATCGCGTATTCTTTTCAATTCATGAGCCCCCCCTCCCCTTCCTGTTCAGCGATAATTGACACCTCCAAGAGGCAGTGACGTGCTCGAGTGCCCTGCTGCGGCTTAGCCATGCGTTCATCCAAGGACCTCAGGGGGCTTAGCAAACCTGGAGCCCGCTCAAAGCTCGAGACGGGCACAGCTTGGGGTAAGGCCGTCCTTAAGAGAGCGCCCGCCGCATGTGTAATCCTGTCCTGCTCGCTCGTGTAACAGCGTAACGCGTTCTGAGACTTGAAGTTGTTGCTCTCAGTCAACAAGCAAATAGTAGGTAAAGTTATATAGTGAATTCACCCAACACGCAAATGTCTGTCAGGCAAATACTTTTTGGCATATAGTTCCAAAATACTACTTTACCAATTCCCCTGGAAGTTTGATTTCCATAAATACAGTTTTCACGCTACAACTAGGAGAGGAGAGTGTTGTGAAACTTCAAAATACCTTTTACAATTTCTCCAAACTTGTGAAGTTCAGGAACAGGGAAGACTTATTTAAAACAGCTACTAGAAGCAGTTAAAACAAGCATTTGCAATGCAATAGGTCTCGCAGTTACGCGAGTCTAAGCTATTGGCATCGTAAATTACAATGCCTGTTATTTATGTTTTTAAAAAGAAAACAAAAAAAAGGAATTGTTATTTGCAATTCCAATAGCTCAAACTCATGTCAATGCGAGACCTATTGCATTGTAAATGCTTGTTTACAGAACTATTGGGAAGCAGCATGTTTGGGTTTTGCAGTAGATGCTAGAAATACACAAAGTGAAAAGGTTGATCATAAAAAGGGACAAGTGCTTTTTTAGGTCTCGCCTGACCCAGCGCATACGCTGGTCTGGCAAGACTTATTGAGAGGGCTCCAAAAAGTGCTACCAGGCCAGCCTAGAGCTACAGTGCATGTGCGCGGGCGCGCGCGCCGCGCTTACTTTCACTTTCGCGGCCGCACGGCCGCTTTGATCGCGTATTCTTTTCAATTCATGAGCCCCCCCTCCCCTTCCTGTTCAGCGATAATTGACACCTCCAAGAGGCAGTGACGTGCTCGAGTGCCCTGCTGCGGCTTAGCCATGCGTTCATCCAAGGACCTCAGGGGGCTTAGCAAACCTGGAGCCCGCTCAAAGCTCGAGACGGGCACAGCTTGGGGTAAGGCCGTCCTTAAGAGAGCGCCCGCCGCATGTGTAATCCTGTCCTGCTCGCTCGTGTAACAGCGTAACGCGTTCTGAGACTTGAAGTTGTTGCTCTCAGTCAACAAGCAAATAGTAGGTAAAGTTATATAGTGAATTCACCCAACACGCAAATGTCTGTCAGGCAAATACTTTTTGGCATATAGTTCCAAAATACTACTTTACCAATTCCCCTGGAAGTTTGATTTCCATAAATACAGTTTTCACGCTACAACTAGGAGAGGAGAGTGTTGTGAAACTTCAAAATACCTTTTACAATTTCTCCAAACTTGTGAAGTTCAGGAACAGGGAAGACTTATTTAAAACAGCTACTAGAAGCAGTTAAAACAAGCATTTGCAATGCAATAGGTCTCGCAGTTACGCGAGTCTAAGCTATTGGCATCGTAAATTACAATGCCTGTTATTTATGTTTTTAAAAAGAAAACAAAAAAAAGGAATTGTTATTTGCAATTCCAATAGCTCAAACTCATGTCAATGCGAGACCTATTGCATTGTAAATGCTTGTTTACAGAACTATTGGGAAGCAGCATGTTTGGGTTTTGCAGTAGATGCTAGAAATACACAAAGTGAAAAGGTTGATCATAAAAAGGGACAAGTGCTTTTTTAGGTCTCGCCTGACCCAGCGCATACGCTGGTCTGGCAAGACTTATTGAGAGGGCTCCAAAAAGTGCTACCAGGCCAGCCTAGAGCTACAGTGCATGTCCGCGGGCGCGCGCGCCGCGCTTTACCGCGATTACTTTCACTTTCGCGGCCGCTTTGATGTTTGATCGTGATCGGGATCACTTTCACTATCACACGGCCCCTTGGCATAGCCAATAGGTCTCGCTTTTGGGACCTTATAAGTATTTAGTTATGCAACTGTTGCATTGCTAAACACTTTTAAGGTCCCAAAGGCGAGACCTATTGGCTATGCCAATGCTTGTTTTTTATTTGAGAGGGTGCCCCTGCATGAGCAGAGCCCCTCTGCAGCATTCGGGGTACCTCCTCTGATGCTGTTTGTGGTGCAGCCTGACCAAATACTCTTAATTACATCATAACCTCGTGGTAAATGCTAACTTTGGACTGGCTGCATGGAAACATTTTGTGTTTGGTGTGAAACACTTTGGAATATTAACCCCCCCCCACCAGTTCTGGCAGCGGGGGTAGCATTCCACCCTTCTAGAGGGAGAGACATGCACCCACTGGTCTAACCGGTAAAGACTTTCTAGAGCCCTGATGTAGGAAGGTTGAATCTGACTGCATGGTTACCCCCACTTTTTTCCAGGTGTTTGAATGGTTTTTGACTAGTCTGGCTGGGATCCTGCTATCCAGGACCCCAGCCTATCTGCTTACTCCCATAAACGACTTGGTGTGCATATTAGATGCACTAGTGATTGGATACTGTTGTACCTTATGAGTCCCTAGTATATGGTACCTTAGGTACCTAGGGCATAGGCACTTCACAGGCCTACCAGGGGCTGAAGCATGTATTATGCCACTCCTGGGAAGCAGACTCAATCTGACCCCACAGGCCTGCTACTGCAGCCTGGGTGAGGTAGTGTTAGCACTCCTCACTGAGGTATAGGTTCCTATATCTCACCATACACACACATATAAACCTATCAGCCACCCCTATGGCAGGCCCTATCAATCCTGAGGGCAGGGAGCTTGGTTTACAATGTGAGGGGGTGCCTCTGCATGAGCAGGGCCCCTCTGCAGCTGGCAGAGTCTATTCTCTGTGGCTGTTTGTGGATGCGGTTAAACCATATACTCTTAAGTGCATTATAAATGCTAACTTTGGAATGCCTGCATCAAAACATGTCGTGTTTGGTGTCAAACAACTTGGAATCATACCCCCACATCAGTCCATGATGTGGGAGCATGATGCCACCCCTCTATAGGGGACAACATGTGCCTACTGTGGTAACACGTTAGAAATCTGAAAGAGCCCTGGCATCACAAAATGGATGCCACCAGCACAGACACTGGGCTGCCCTCCTGCTGCTGACTGAAACTCGCAGTGGAGGAGGCCCAACAATTGGCATCCTGTCACAGGGAGGTGTCACCACCTTCCAGACAGGATTTAGTGTATTGGGGTGGGTGGGTACACTCCTAGAGTGCTTTGAAGTACTGCACTGGGGGAGCAGTAGGCTCCTCTGTGCATATGCCAGCTCAAACCGGTTCAGGGGCTACCTGTCCCTGCTCTGGCACGAAACTGGACAAAGGGAAGTGGGTGTAACCACCTCCTACCCTGACCCTCCCAGAGGAGTGGTCCTAGAGCTAGTCCCTCCCCTATCTTCAGTATAAGATAGGAAACCTTGCCATTGCAAAGTAGATAACCCTGGACGATGCTCTACAAAGAAGAATCCTGGCCCTTCGACATTCCACTACCTTTGGAAGACAGAAGAATCTCCCTTGGAGTCAAGGAGTGACTCCCCTGCTTGGCAGGCACCAAAAACTCTAATGAATGGTCGCAAACTTTCCTGCTCCCACCGGAGTATCGAGTCCCTGCAGCCCTGGAAGGGGATTTCCTGACTTCCTGATGGCCATTGTGAGTCCCCAGCAGAGCTGAGGTGAGTGGACCCCAAGAGTGATGAGGAACAGCAATACCTGGGTACTGTGCACTATTGTCAAGTGAAACCCCTTCACGACATTCTACGAACTTGTGCATTTGACCATTTGTGGCCCAAGCCTCCAGCAGGTTTTACAGTGAAAATCAAAGGTTTACCCCATCCTGAGTGACCGTGGGCTCCTGTGAAGCATTTCCTCAAGAGGCATCTTCGTGATCCCTTGCCCGTTAGCTTGTGGGTCCCCAAAGACTTTATTATCAACTCAAAGGGCTCCCCTGGTTGCTCCAGGCCTACCCTCACTCACCTTTGCTGGGTGAGTCCCTCAGATCTTGCTGGTCTGCACCATTGACTAAATTCGTTTTCCACAAAACTTGCTGTTGCCAAGGCTTGTTGGCTCCAATCTGGTCGCCGACATGGCAGTCAGCTGCAGACGTTGTGGGACACTCCGAATCCAGCTGCTGGTTATCGTTGATCTCTCCTGGACCTCGTCAGCGAAGAGTCAAAACACCCTTGCTCACCTGAAATCACCTGACTTCCTGGCCCGGGTCACTGGCAAGTGACTGTGAACACTGTCCCTTCAATTTTCAGGTCCTCTGCATCTTGAATCTAGCCTTGGATTCCACCGGACACTTCTTCAGTCTTCACAAGCAGCAAATCTTCTTTGGTCTCCATAGAAAACAGCGACGCGACCCGACACCAAAAGACACCTATGCACCCGGATTCCCTGGGTGAGGTAACTCGTGCACTCCGGTGTCCTAGTGTGTGTTGGCCCTCGAATTACTTACCTTGTAAGTGGCTTGCTTGTAGACTTCCTCGAAGTACTCTAAAACTTTAAAAATCAAACCGCGACTTGCTCCATTGTAATCAATAGGGAACCCGCGGCCGTGTTCTCACACTGCATGCGTCTCCCGTGGGTCTGTTACTTACCTGCTTTTACAGCATTAGTGAAGCTCCAGCGATTCTACAGGCCCTAGGCCTTGTCATTCTGCAAGTCGACTTTCCTAAACCTCTTTTTTAGTATATGGTCTGGTACGCCCCTAGGGCCCCAGCCATATTTGTGCTTAACTTACTGTGAAACATTGATATTTGAATGTGTTCCTGGCTTCTAATCTCATAAAGAGATTAGTAGAGTGTGTCTAGAAATAAATACATAGATATTTGATATATATACCTGTGAGGTGTCCTTTCATTTGGTAATTCAAGAGATTATAAGGTAAAACAAGCTGCTTTACATTCCTCAGAGACTTAGCCTGAAGGCTGCTCTCCACAGCTACCACTAGGATAGCTTTCTTTAAAAGGTTGTCTTAAACCTATCTACCATGAGAGTCGAATTGGACTCATGCAAGGTGGCCACTATAACTAGTGACCAGCATATACCAGGCCAACTTCTCACATTGGTGGGCAGCGTGTGGGATTCCAGCTTGCCATTGTTTTACCAGAAAATCTCTATTTGAATTACTAACTGAAAACCACTAAAGGTACTCAAGGTACATATAAAAGTCAAGATTAGTATCAATAAGTTCTACTGAACTTAGAGCTGGTTGTGAAGGGATAGCACACCCTTGCTACAGCTCAAGCTAGTATCAGTAGGCTACAAACTAGTGTAGCTAGTGCAACACTGCACAACACTAGAATGTCCTCAAGGGATGGAGCCAGTGGGTTCACCCAGGCTCAGTATAAGGACATGACCTTCTTTGACTTGAAGGCCATGTGTGTTGCTAGACACCTGAAGCTAGGACAGAGACCCTCCACACTAGGTCTGATTGATCTCTTGACCACAGATGACCTTAGATTAGCACTAGGAGCTAAGGGGTCTGAATCAGGGGGTGGGGCAGCTATAGTCTCTGGGTCAGATAATGGAAATCAAGATGACCTGGACTCTGTGGTTGAAGGGCCAGACCCACATGGGTCTGAACAGGACAGAGGAATTCTCCCTAAGAGAACTGACAGAGTGGAGGAGAGGCCTAGGTCCCTTTCTCGGGACTCTGACCACTCATATCACTCTGGCAGAGAATCTGTCCAGCAGAGGAACTCATACCTTCCTAGAAGGGAGACCTCCTCTGAAAGAAGGTACAAACTACTGCAGTATGAGGAAGCAAGGCTTGGCCTCAGAACCAAGCAGTTGGCCTTAGATAGAGAAGCCTTTGAGCTCCAAAGAGCTTCTAGAAAAGAGGGGTTAGAAGCCCCTGGTGGCAGCAACAGTGTCCCTAGAGTCAGAGATGATATTCCAGTCATAGAAACCTGTCCAAGGTTGTTCCCCCCTACCAGAGTGGGGATGATATCCACAAATGGATAACTGCTATGGAGAGGGCCTGTAAAGTTCAACAGGTCCCCCAGAAACAGTGGGCAGCAATCTTGTGGCTCTCCCTTTCTGATAAAGGTAAGACAAACTCCTCACTGTAAGAGAAGTGGATGCTAATGAGTATGAAGCCCTGAAGAGTGCATTAATAGATGGGTTTGGCTTAACCACTGAACAGTACAGGTTGAAGTTCAGAGACACCCAGAAAGCACAGACTCAGGATTGGGTGGACTTTGTAGATTGTGCTACCAAGGCTCTGGAGGGTTGGATAGTTGGCAGTAGACCAACTGACTTTAAAGGATTGTATAATTTGATTATGAGAGAGCAGATCCTTAACAATTGTCAAAACTCTGGCCTAACCAGGTCCCCTACACAAGCAACTCTAGTCTGTGATGGTGTCATGGGGTTTGCCAACTTTACCATGAGTCCCAATATCTTGGGCAGGTACAGACAAGAGCCCATGATCAATGGTCAGAAGGCTGTGGCCTACAGGGACACAGAGGCTAGTGTCACCATGCTGACAAGGAAACTAGTGCCCCTAGAACAGCTTTTACCTGAGTTTAGATACCAGGTGACCAATATTGATGGAATAAGGACAGACCATCCCATGGCAGTGGTAAATCTCAGTATGGGAGGGGTCACTGGCCCAAAGAGAGTGGCAGTATCCCCAACCTTGCCTGTAGATTGTCTACTAGGGAATGATCTGGAAATCTCAGCCTGAGCTGAGGTAGATCACAATGCCCATTTAAGAATGTTAGGCATCCCAGAGAGAGTGGATGAGACCCTGAGGGCCTCACCTCCACCCCAGGGGAAATTAAGGGGAGTGAAGCCTGAAACAATGGATCACTCCACACAAACAGAGAGCATAGGGGGTGAGGAACAGTCCTCCCCCCACCAGACTAAAGGTGAGGGTCAGCTTTCTAAAGGAACTGATCCTGCCCCTTGTGAAGTAACTGCCCCAGAAGTGGTCAGGCCTGTCCTGGCCCCAGCTCTGATGGCAAGGGATCCTTCCAAGGTGGTACCCAGTAAGGAGCAGGTATCCTACCCCTCTCTACCCTGCCTCTGTCAGCCCAGGGCTACAGAGGTCAGGGAGGTCAGTGGACCCTTAGTAGGCCCCTGTCCAGAGGAACCCCCTCATCAACAGATTAGGGACACCGAGCAGAGTAGTTCTATCCAGGTGAATATTCCTCTACATACTGAGGGATCCCCCTTACCCCTAGGTACAGGTATTCCACAGATGGACTCTATTGGGCACAGGGAGTCCTGGGACATAGTTGCCCCAAACATTCCAATGCCCTCCACTTCTCCAACCAGAGGGACCCAACCCCCAGCTGTAGGCAGCCAGAGGTTGACCCTTAGGGCCAGATATGACACAGTCATGGACAGAAAGGCTTCCATGGTGACCAGTGTTCTGAGGAAGTTGAGACCAACCCAAATAGGGCCTCACTTCCAGACTCAGACACCCCACCAGCCTACTTCTGTACCAAAACACAATACAGGTAATTTCCCTAGACTTTGGAGAAACTCTAGAACCCCTTGGGGTAGGATTTCCCAAGTGGACCATGAGACAGGGAGCAACCATGCTAGTGCAGGATTTTCCTTATATGGCCACTCAGGAAATAAAGGATTATCTGGACAAGGTTAGCCTTATCTCCTTTCGTTTGGGGGGGCGCGGGGTTATGTAGGAAGGTGGAATCTGACTGCATGGTTGCCCCATCTTTTTTCCTGGTGTTTGAATGGTGTTTGACTATTCTGGATGGGATCCTGCTATCCAGGACCCCAGCCTATCTGCTTACTCCCTTAAACGACTTGGTGTGCATATTAGATGCACAAGTGATTGGATACTGTGGTACCTTATGAGCCCCTAGTATATGGTACCTTAGGTAGCTAGGGCATAGGCACTTCACAGGCCTACCAGGGGCTGAAGCATGTATTATGCCACTCCTGGAAAGCAGACTCAATCTGACACCACAGGCCTGCTACTGCAGCCTGGGTGAGGTAGTGTTAGCACTCCTCACTGAGGTATAGGTTCCTATATCTCACCATACACACACATATAAACCTATCAGCCACCCCTATGGCAGGCCCTATCAATCCTGAGGGCAGGGTGCTTGGTTTACAATGTGAGAGGATGCCTTTGCATAAGCAGGGCCCCTCTGCAGCTGGCAGAGTCTATTCTCTGTGGCTGTTTGTGGATGCGGTTAAATCATATACTCTTAAGTGCATTATAAATGCTAACTTTGGAATGACTGCATCAAAACATGTCGTGTTTGGTGTCAAACAACTTGGAATCATACCCCCACATCAGTCCATGATGTGGGAGCATGATCCCACCCTTCTAGAGGGGACGACATGTGCCTACTGTGGTAACACCGTAGAAATCTGAAAGAGCCCTGGCATCACAAAATGGATGCCACCAGCGCAGACACTGGGCTGCCCTCCTGCTGCTGACTGAAACTCGCAGTGGAGGAGGCCCAACAATAGGCATCCTGTCACAGGGAGGTGTCACCACCTTCCAGACAGGATTTACAGGCACATGCATCAAAGTGAAAAATTGCGATTCCTTATTTGCGATTTTTAAGGAATCGCAAATAAAGCCCGCAAAACGCGATGCAGCAAAAAAATAGCGATAAAATAAAGAATCGCTAATACTCGCAAATATAATAGCTATTCCGGCAATTGCGAACTCGCTATTAGCGATTTCGCTATTTGCGAAATCGCAATTACCGAAGTCGCATTTTGATGCATCTTGATGACATCAGAACCAGGAAGTGAGCAGCTCCATCCTCATTTTCAGTGCACAGTCTCAGGGAGAGGAGGGAGCTGGCTCTGGGAGCTGAACAGGAGTGGGACAGAGACATTAGAAACACCTTGAATCTCAACTAAATGGAAGCCTCACAAACAGCAGAGTAGAGCCAAACAGGCAGGAAGCGGAAAATAAAGTTTTCTGAAAAATAAATTGACACCCTCATTGAGGGAGTAGTCCACAGCCATGATAAGCTGTTTGGAAAATTATCCTTAAAAGCGGCAGAGCAGGAGAAAAGAAAAATATGGCTCCGGATCCAAAACAGGGTAAATTCCATTGAGGTGACACACCGCACCATCGAAGAACTGAAAAAACGATGGTACGACTTGCGCAGTCGGGCTAAGGTGCGCATTGCTGACCGGCTCAGGGAGGCAAAGAAGACAGAAGGGGGAACACCAACAGACACTGGGAACACTCCCATGGAGGACTTGGTCGAATCCACCATCCAGCCAGAAGCTGTTGTTGGAGTGACCCAGCTTGACACGTCAGGAGCAGCAAACACATCTGAAGGTAAGATGAATGCATGTTACCATTGTCCTAAAATTTAGAGGTAGAGCATGACCTCAGTACAGCCCAAGTGCACACTTTGAACATCCAGTACACAATTTATTCATAAAGGGAGGTGCATTATGGGAGATATAGTCAGGTCAAGCAGTTAAAATGACAAACACACAAATCTGAGATAAACAACTCTAAATAGTGTAATATATTATCAATTTAATAACAAAGCAAAAAATATATTATTGTGACATGACATCACAGACATTAATTAATGCAGTTTTGCACTGTTTCACCTCACAGATGCACAACGTGTAGAAGCTGAGGATAGTGATTCCCAGGACATGCAGGACACCAGCGCAGGTGAACATATGGACACACCCGTGTTGCCCAAAAATCCATCACGTGCCCCAAACTCACGCAGGGCAACTGTCCCATCACTGGTCACCATGGATTCTGATGATGAGTCTGATGCAACACCAGGTGCCAGCCATGGCCAGGCCACTTCCATCCCAAAATCACAAACACAGGTCCACAGAAGCAATGTCAGAGTCCGGCGTAGAAGAGGAAGATCACTCAGAACACAGCAGGAGGAGCAACCAAATGATGTCTGGGGTGGTCTTGAGGGACAGATGCTCCGTATGCAGCACCTGCAGACAAAAAACACATGTGCAGTGCAATTACAAATTGGCAAGATGGCAAGCAACATTGCAGTACCGTCCGATAGTGTGCAGCAACTTACAAAGGTCATGCAGGAGGGACATGTATCCCAGAAAAGACACCATTGTGAACTAATGCAGCACCTCAAAATGTTTGCGAAATCTAACAATAGGCTGGCCACAACAACTGCACTGCTGGCACGTAGGTCTGTGACCATGCAAACAGAAATGTGCCATTGGAGCGGGGATGTGGCTAAAGCACTGGACCAGGTGACCAATGCAGTAGAATTGCTTAATGCTTCCACAATTGCGGCCAACATTTCCACGCCAGAAGAGGGTAGTGAGGCTGCCTCAAGCATAAGTTGTTTGGCAATGGCAGTCGCCACGGCAGGAAGACGCAACACACGCAGCAGTACCCCCTCCGCTTCCAACATTAGGGATGACCATGCTGGCTCTGACAGGCGTCTATGTGTTCGTGGGAGAAAGCGCTAGACTGCCATGTACAATTACATTTCACTATTGTGACGTAACCATTGTTGTGATCTGACCTTTTACTGACTTACAAGTAAATTTTCATTTGCAAACCACTTATGTCCATTACACTGGTCACATTAAAAGTGTGCTTCAACACTCATGTCATTATTATTTAATTAAAGATGACTTTGACTGCAATATAAAGTTGCTGTGTCATCATTACTCACCTCAGAAATAATTTTGTATGATGTCCAATCTTCTCCTGCGCCCTTCTGCAGCGCTTGCCCCTTGTGCTGCACGGTGGTGTGGCACTTGCTGGTTCCTATCCTCCGATTCGCTGTCAGACACCTCGATTTCCATTCCTCCCTTTGTCGCAATATTGTGCAGCATGGCACATGCTGCTACTATCTTGCAGCATTGTTCAGGGTTGTACTGAAGTGCTCCACCGGTCTTATGGAGACATCTGAATCGGCTCTTCAGCAGCCCAAATGTGCGCTCTATGATGTTCCTTGTTGAAATATGTGCTACATTGTACCTCTGTTGATTGGCAGATGTGGGATTGAGGTACGGCATCATGAGGTAATTACGCAAGGCGTATGTGCTGTCACCTACATGTAAGGAAGCAAAGGGTCAGTGGCAGTTTGACATTGACATACGTACAATGACTGTGAGAAACAATTACACATATTTACCAAGCAGATGTCCCTCTCCAAATTCTCCCCTGACAAGACGGGTGTGCATGCCACTTTGACTGAATATATAAGAATCATGTGCACTCCCGGGAAATCGCGCAACAATGTCAGTTATTATGTTTTTAGCATTGCAAACAACCTGAATATTGTGGGAATGGTAACATTTCCTATTTCTATATAAATATTCCTGTGCTGCAGGGGGACATATTGCCACGTGGGTGCAATCAATACAACTCAAAACATGTGGGAAGCGAGCTATCTGGTAGAACTCCTGTTTAGTTTTCGCAAGGTCAAGCACGGTGGTAGGAAAATTGATGTGTGACCCGATCAAGGCCATCATGGCATCAAGGAATGCTTTGAATATTCTTGAAAGTGCACTTTGTGACACACCTCCCGCTACAGCAATGACCCCCTGAAAACTGCCTGACGCCAGAAGGTGTAGGCAACATAGGACCTGCATATGCGTTGGGATAGCATTGGTCCTACGTGTCTGTCGTTGCAGAATGGGATCCAATTCATTGATTAGATCATGGATCATTGCTGCATTGAGCCTATACTTATCGTATATCTCATCCTCTTGCTGTCCTAGCAAAGTTATACGGACTCTGAAAATGTGCTCCTTTATTCGCCTCCGTCTGTGTCCAGCAGCCTGCAGCCTCATCCGGTAAATCCCTGCCATTGTGAAATGTGCTAGCTCATTCTGGGTGTGGTTAAATAGGTTTAAGTTGATTTTCAGCTGTATCTGATTTGCACTCATGATTACCCCCTGGTTGTGATCCTTCTTATTTAGCTCTCGCAAAATTGCGATTTTCAGGGAAATCGTAATTTGCGATTTTTCATGCATATATTTTGCGATTCTTTATTTGCGAGTCGCTATTTGGGAGACGCAAATACCGAATCGCAATATGAATCGCAGAATGTTTAGCGATTCTTTATATTTGCGAAAACGTGTGTTTTCGCAAATATACAGTTGATGCATTGCTACACGGTATTTTGCAATCGCAAACGGCAAATTTATGTGATTTGCATCATTTGCGATCGCAAAAAGGTTTGATGCATGTGCCTGTAAGTGTATTGGGGCTGGGTGGGTGCACTCCTAGAGTGCTTTGAAGCCCTGCACTGTGCGAGAAGTAGGCTCCTCTGTGCATATGCCAGCTCAAACCGGTTCAGGGGCTACCTGTCCCTGCTCTGGTGCGAAACTGGACAAAGGGAAGTGGGTGTAACCACCCCCTACCCTGACCCTCCCAGAGGAGTGGCCCTAGAGCTAGTCCCTCCCCTATATTAAGTATAAGATAGGAAACCTTGCCATTGCAAAGTAGATAACCCTGGACGATGCTCTATTTATTTATTTATTTATTTAAGGATTTGTAAGGCGCCTGGTGACCCGAAGGCATCCCCGCGCTGTTAGAGCTGAGTTAGTCGGGAGGGGAGGGGAAACTTACTTTGGGAAGAGCAGAGTTTTAAGATGTTTGCGGAAACGCAGGTGGCAGGGATCCAGTCGCAGACTGCGGGGAAGGGAATTCCAGCGACTGGCCGCCTTGACGGAGAAGCGACGGCCTCCGGAGCGCACCCTCCTAAACCTGGGGACAGTCACCAAGCCTTCATTGTCCGAGCGCAAAGATCTCGGAGCTTTGTAAGGGGTTATCATGTCTCCCAGGATCAGTGGGCCTTGTCCGTATAGGAGCTTGTGTGTGATGCACATAGCCCAAGCCTCCAGCAGGTTTTGCAGCGAAAATCAGAGGCCTACCCTGTCCCGAGTGACCGTGGGCTCCTGTGAAGCATTTCCTCAAGAGGCATCTTTGCGATCCCTTGCCCGTTAGCTTGTGGGTCCCCAAAGACATTATTATCAACTCAAAGGGCTCCCCTGGTTGCTCCAGGCCTGCCCACACTCACCCTTGCTGGGTGAGTCCCTCAGACCTTGCTGGTCTGCACCATTGACTAAATTCACTTTCCACAAGACTTGCTGTTGCCATGGCTTGTTGGCTCCAATCCGGTTGCCAACACCGCAGTCAGCGGCAGACTTTGTGGGGCATTCCGAATCCAGCTGCTGGTCATCGTCGATCTCTCCTGGACCTCGTGAGTGAAGAGTCAAAACTCCATTGATCACCTGAAATCACCAGACTTCCGTGGGCATCCATCTTCCTGGCCCCGGGTCACTGGCAAGTGACTGTGAACACTGTCCCTTCAATTTTCAGGTCATCTGCATATTGAATCCAGCCTTGGATTCCACCGGACACTTCTTCAGTCTTCGCAAGCAACAAATCTTCTTTGGTCTCCATAGAAAACAGCGACGCGACCCGACACCAAAAGACACCTATGCACCCGGCTTCCCTGGGTGAGGTAACTCATGCACTCTGGTGCCCTAGTGTGTGTTGGCCCTCGAATTACTTACCTTGTAAGTGGCTTGCTTGTAGACTTCCTCGAAGTACTCTAAAACTTTAAAAATCAAACCGCAACTTGCTCCATTGTAATCAATAGGGAACCCGCGGCCGCGTTCTCACACTGCATGCGTCTCCCGTGGGTCTGTTACTTACCTGCTTTTACTGCATTAGTGAAGCCCCAGCGATTCTACAGGCCCTAGGCCTTGTCATTCTGCAAGTCGACTTTCCTAAACCTCTTTTTTAGAATATGGTCTGGTACACCCCTAGGGCCCCAGCCATATTTGTGCTTAGCTTATTGTGAAACGTTGATATTTGAATGTGTTCCTGGCTTCTAATCTCATAAAGAGATTAGTAGAGTGTGTCTAGAAATAAATACATATATATTTGATATATATACCTGTGTGGTGTCCTTTCATTTGGTAATTCAAGAGAGTATAAGGTAAAACAAGCTGCTTTACATTCCTCAGAGACTTAGCCTGAAGGCTGCTCTCCACAGCTACCACTAGGATAGCTTTCCTTAAAAGGTTGTCTTAAACCTATCTACCATAAGAGTCGAATTGGACTGATGCAAGGTGGCCACTATAACTAGTGACCAGCATACGCCAGGCCAACTTCTCACACCTGGCATCACAATATGGATGCCACTGCCACAGACACGGGTCTGGCCTCCTGCTGCTGACCGAAACACCGGCTGGAGAGGCCTGGACAATAGGTTTCCTGTCACAGGGAGGTGTAACCACCTCCCCAGACAGGCAGATGTGTATTGGGGCTGGGCGAAGAGCACTCTCTGGTGCTTTGAAGTCCTGCACTGGGGGCACACTTGGTGTCCCTGTGCATAGTCCAGTTCAAACCGGTTGCAGAGGCTACCTGCCCCTGCTCTGGTGCGAAACTGGACAAAGGAAATGGGTGTAACCACCCCTCTTTCCAAACCCTCCCATAGGTGGGTCCCCAGAGTATGTCCAGCCCCCTATCTTAGTATAAGTATAGGAACCCAGTCCTTTAGACTTTGGATTACCATGGATGAAACTCTATAACATATATCCTGGACCTTCGTTGTTCTATTCCTTGGGGTCAAGGAGTGACTCCCCTGCTTGGCAGGCACCAAAGAAGCAAGTGTCTGGTCTGCAACTCTGAAGCTCCCGCCGGACGCTGAAGTCTTTGCATCACCAGAGGTAGATTTCAAGACTTCCCCGAGGCTACCCTGAGTCCACAGCAAAGCTGAGGCCCGTGGCTATTGTGGGTGATGTGGAACCATGACCCCTGGACACCGTGAACTTTTGCTGGTACATCATCTTCCTGGTCTTCCTCGAATTTGTGCTTTGGGCTCCGAGTAGCCCCAGCCTTGGGCACCTACAACACTGAAGATCCCTGGCCTCCACTCCACGAGTGACCCTTGCGCCAGTTTCCAGTGCAACTGCTCGAGGCTCCTTCACGATCGCTAGCCTGTTGGCTAGTGCGTCCCCACGAACGCAACTCCTGTTCTGCTTGGGCTTTCCCAGTTGCTCCAGATATGCCCTGACTTACCCTTTCTGGGTGAGTCCCCCAGACCTTGCTGGTCGGCACCGACGTCCTTCTTCTATTTCCACTTGACTTGCCGTTGCCAAGGCTTGTTGGGTTCATTCTGGCCGCCGATACCGCAGCACTCGACCGACTTTGTGGGACAGCTCGAATCCAGCTCCTGGTCATCGTCAACACCTCCTGGACCTCGTGGCTGAAGAGTCAAGACACCAGTCAAGTCACCTGAAGCACCTGACATCTGTGGGCATTGGACTATCGTGCTCCTGGTTACTGGTGAGTGACACAGACTCTGTCCTCTCTGCTTTTAGGTTCCTTCCATCCTCGATCCAGGCTTGGATCTCTTCGGACACTTCTCCTCTTCACGGCAGCAGCACTTCTTTGCCAGCTTCCATTGAAAACGATGCCACGACCCGTCACCAAAAGACACCTATGCACCCGGCTTCCCTGGGTAAGGTAACTCGAGTACTCTGGTGCTCCCGTGGGTGTTGGCCCTAGACACCTCTAAGTCCAAAGGGTTTGCTTGTAGTCATCCTCTAAGTGTCCTTAACTTGTAACTTGTAATTTTCCAACCGCGACTTTCCCCACAGAAGTTAACGGCGAGTCACGCCTGTGTTCTAACACTGCATGCGTTCCCCATGGGGCCCCTACGTCACTACCTTGGGTGGTTCCTTGGGGCCCAATTGCTTCTAAATGCTCTAGGCCTTGTGTCTAGTTCAGTCGTGGTTCTTATACGACTTTATTGGTATATGGTTTGGTACGCCCCTAGGGCCCAAACGTGTATTTGTGCTTTTACTGTTGAATACTGAATTGTAACTTAAGTACTTCGAACTCCAGCCTCATAAAGAGACTAGAGGGGTGTGTTTTATCTTAAATACATATATTTTGAATATATACCTGGTGTGGTTGTCCTTTCATTTGGTCATTCAAGAGATTATAGACTGGTTAAACAAGCTGCTTTACATTCCTCCAAGACTTCGCCTGAAGGCTGCTCTCCATAGCTACCACTAGGATAGCCTTCAACAAAGGTTGCATTTAACCTATGACCATAAGGGGTGTTTGGACTGGTATAAGGGGCCCACTTTAATTAGTGGACAGCATATACCAGACCACTGCCTGTTGCAAGACAGGTTAAATACTTGTCAGGCTGTCTTCTGACAAATGGATGTGTGTCCTTTTATTGTGGAGATGTTGTTTACTTTTCTTCCTTTCATAGCAAAGAGAGATGATTTTGTAAAGTGGACTACCTGACACTTTGTCTGTGGTATAGGCAGGATCATTGGATTTAGGGAGCGGTGGAGGCCCAAACTGTTCTGCAATATTGACTAAATTATGCGGCAAGAAAGCACAATTTATCCCATTTGATGTGGCAAATTTTTTAATAGTTTCACTTCATTATTTTATCATTTTTGCACATATTGCACTGTCTGGAGAATGGTTTCACTTTATTAGCACCAGTTCCACATTCAAATACTGAGAGCCTTCCACTGCACGCCTGCACGTGTGCAGCATTTTTAGTACTTTTGATCCATATGAGCTAGAAACAAAATGTGGTTTTGTGTTAAATCCGCAGATTATGCAGCAGATTATGTATTTTGTGGCAAATGTGGTAAATTTATAATCATGCAGTAAACACTGTGGCTGCAGAATCTCAAAATTCTGCAGCTGCAGAATTGCATAATTCCAGTGGCCTTGTGTACAAGGAGTGCAAAAAAGAAATACTGTAGGATGTCAATTTGTTTCTAATCCACGTAAAGTTTTAATATCTGTAAATGAACTGTACAAATATTCAACATATACCAGCAGTTACAAAAGCTCAAATGAAGCACATTTTGTTTTATTCTTCTGAAGTGCAATGGAAACAAAGATTTTAATCAGACCAAAACAAATTTTCGTGATGGACAAGTGCTAAATATTGTATTGTGTTGCACATTGGCATAGCAATTACTACCCATATGTGTGGCTTTGAAGCGCTTACCTATATCGGCAGCAATCTAAGCCAGATAGGGTGGCATGCATTTAGAAGGTTGTTGTTTTTGTTTTGTTGTCCAATGCGGGAAGTGGTGCCATGTCCTGTGTGATGACCACCAAGGTGTGGTTATCATGTCATGAGACACAGCTTGTAGCAGTGCGTTGGATGATGAGGTGTGAGAAAGATAGATGCACAATTTATGTTTTTTTTAGTATGATGGCAGCCTTCAACAGCTCTGTGGGTTCCATTATGATATTTCTTTTAATTACGGTCTACATAGCTGATTACTGCACTGGGCTGGCCAATCAGAAATTTTGAATGAGGTTTACTTACACTTCACAAAACACAACGCAACAAAACAACTTGTTTCCCTCCGCTGTGTGAAAGGCAGATAGCAGAAATGTGCCATTTTTACAAAGATAAGTCACATTTCTGCTGTCTTCCAGCTGTGGTGTATTCTCTGTTGCCTAACCCCAATGCAGGCACCCTTGCAGAAAACCAATCCAAAAAGGCACATTTCTCTTTCTTTATTTGCTGCACATGGAATGAGGGATTAACTGGAAGTAATAAAGGAATGTCTCCTTCTTACACCTCACTGGGGTAGGCGTAGCATTTTGACACATTCCCAAGTTTACTAGCTTTAGTAAATCTGAGAATGCACCAAACGCCAGGGGTGGGTGTATGAGAATGCTCAGGCTCCAACCATGGAACTCCTTCCCAGCGCAAGGTAACTCCAGGCAGCAATATGTTCTGCCTTGCTTTACTTTGCATTTACTAAACTACACAAAGTCAAGCAAGGTGACTTTGTATTGCTTAGTAAATACCAAAAATGATTTTGCTGCACATCAAAAGTGATGCAAACTCAACACAAAATCCTAGTGAATCTGCTCCCAAGTGTAACGTTCTGGGCCAAAGCTGTCATTGGTTGTAGAAGAGAGAAGTGGGCAGATCTATTAGGATATGCATTGTCCCCATCATCTCATATTGGAAAGCCATTGTGAGACGTAAAGAATTGGCCATTGTGTATAGATATTTAGGAACTGCAGTCATGGACTTGATTAAAGTCCTTCAATTGCGCAGATCTCTTCAGTTATTCCATGCATATTCATTTAGTGATGTCTGGTTTATTAGCTACACAATACTGATTATGGACAACCCTCATAGTAGATATGTCTTATGTGAATGTAAGTGGTGTAAGTTACTGTTGGCTGCGACAACTGAGTGATATGGTGTTAGAATTAGTGTGGGCTAGAAATGTTATGTATGAACTACATAACTATATAATACCCCCATGAAGCACAGGTCAGCTCTCCTTAACTCACCTGCCTACCAAAAGTAGTTTGCTGGTAGGGTGGTTTCCAATCTGTAGACAGTACCTTGAAATTTAATTTTAGGGTGCAACTGTCTTTCTATGTTCTGTTGTAGGGATATGTGGTGGTGCAGTTGTCTTGGAAATAGCCATGTTTTCAACTGTCTTCTGAAGTGTATAGGCTCTTCGAGGCTTCTAATGTTGTCTGGTAGGGTGTTCCAGAGCTTGATGGCTTGTACTAAGAAAGCCGGGCCTTCTACAGGTTGCTTATGGTAAGGTGATATTATAAGTGGTGCATGCCTGGAGTTCAGTGTCCTGATTTGTTCGGATTGCTTGAATTTAGCTTCAAATTACAATGGGCCTTTTTCATGGAGGATCTGTGAACAAGGCGAAGTCCACTGAACAATGCCCTTCTTGCTGTAGATTGCCAGTGGAGGGTTTGCAAGACTGCGGTCATATGTTGCCTTCGGTGAAGGCACAGTAGAAAAATTGCAGCAGTATTTTGGATAAGTTGTATTTTGCCTATCATGAATATGGGTGTACCAAAGTTTTAGCTGTTGGCATTCTTAGGCTTGGGGATTACAATTGTGAAGATGGCTTGCAGTTTCTGCTGGTGTCCAAGTTATGGGAGGAAGCAACGTAGTGTTTTCATTGTGCAGAAGGCACTCAGTTTTACATTTTTAAGCCATCAAATATGGGTCTGAATCCACGGTTACCCCTAGGTTTTTGACTTCTCTGGATATTGCAGGATGGGCCTCTTGTTTCTTAGCCCATATGGCGTTAGGCTGATATTTTTGTCACTGTCCGCAAGTAATAAGCTCTGTCTTCGCAATATTTACCTTTCAAATATTATTTATCATCCATGTGTTTATGGCCCGAAGGCAGTCATCAAGTTTTAATTTGTAGAGGTATTTCGGAAAATCCATTTTTAGAAATTATTTGAGTGTCATCTACATAGTTGTAATAGTTGAATGATTTAACCAGGTTGGGTACGGAGGTTATGTAGATGTTGAATTGTAGAGGGGATATGATGGACCTCTGTGGGACACCACATTGTTGTATGTGAGGAGCTGATAGGAAACCCAAACCTCCCAGTCATTCAGAAGCAGTGTTCAATCAGGAATCTCTTGATTCCAATATAACATGGTGCTTTAATTAGCCTATGGTGCTGGGGCAGATTTATCACGGCAGGTATGACTTATATTTGACTGATATGGCTCTAATCATCATCATCATCAAAATACTTTATTCTGTCTTTTTCAACCCCAAAAGTACATAGACAAAAACACACAAAAGCTTAGCTTAAAAGCACAGCCCCAGGTCATGTCAGTAACATTTTCAGATGGTCAATAAAAGTATGCTTTTAAATTATGTTATAATAAATTGAGATCTCAAAGCATCTCATATGAATTCATAAACAAATACTTTACAATTAATGAAAACTGGTACAATGAAATGGTATTTAAAATGCATCATATAACACTGTATAGGCATTGGGACTCTAAGACAAAAAGAGGCATGATAGATAAACCAGTATTCTTCTAGCACAATATGTACTAACACCTTCTGGACATAACAAATTTGCCAAAACTGTCTAGATATGCTGTTTCTTCAAGGGCTCCACGATAATCATCCAGGCCTACAGAGTAGTTCAGCCTTCTCCAATAGAATGGCGGCCTCAATTGAGCCTTATGCATCATTGAATTGAGGCCCATGTCTAATCTTAATGGTATTAGTGGAGTATTGTTTAGGAGGTTTGTTATCGATCTCAAGAGCCTTTTCTCCACCACCACAAGTTTAATTAGATTTGAGATGCCCCGTGCTTCTGCCCCATACAAGGCACTGCCTTCGGCCTTATCTATGTACAACTTAAGCACAGGAGAAATGTACCTTGTCTAAGATGTCCTATATCATTTTAAAATGGCTGCAAAGTGTTGACTAAATTTAAACTGCTCTTTTCAACCTGTGGTGCCCATGACATAGATAAGGATAACCTGATCCACAAATATAGATTAGTCAATTTGTTGCTGAACCTAGAACTAATTTTAATACAATTTCTGTGAGTGGATTGTTATTGAAGTTTTTCCGTGGAAACCGATGGTGAAAAGTCTACCACTCTATCATGACGCGTTAATCCAATATGGCGGATTTTTCAAAATGGCTGCCCATTATTTGAGATATAGGGTATAACTGTTTATATGCCCATGTGTGGTATCATTTTATATGTTTTTAGGGACGGGAAAGTAAAAAATAACATCAAAAATTGTTTCTGATAACCATAATATCAAATAATCGCGGAATATGTCAGATAGACAAAGTTTGTATAATTTTTTCGTTGACTTATATGACAAAGTGTGAAGGAACGTAAATATTACAATTAACTTTTGAAATAAAAAGTTTGCTATTGTTTGTGTCTTGTTTTGTAACTTTGTTGTTATTGTTTGTTTTTTTGCTAATCAAAAATCTTTCATTTATGTGTTACAGGTTCTTGCGAGTTGATGTGAGACACAGTGAAAATGGACGTAGAAAAGTATTTCATTTGTGATGGGGTGTTTCAAGAAGATGAAGATGTATCTGTACTCACTGAAAGAGGAGTGACTGGAATTAAAAAAACATGCAAGGAGAGAAAAATATCTAAGTTTCACGTTTGTGTTGGGCAGAAAGTTCACAAGAAATGTAGAGCGCGTTTTGTTAACTTGAAAACTCCGTTCCAGGAGAAAGAATCAGATCCCACAACTTCTCGTGTTCTACGGTCGTGTGAAACCCCGTTTGATTTTAGAAAAAATAGTTTTTTCTGTG
The DNA here is from genome assembly GCF_964204655.1 of Triturus cristatus. Taxonomy (NCBI): domain Eukaryota; kingdom Metazoa; phylum Chordata; class Amphibia; order Caudata; family Salamandridae; genus Triturus; species Triturus cristatus. Next base: position 385,493,615 of record NC_140589.1, on the reverse strand, counting down.
GTACTGAGTTAAGTTTATACTTCAGAGAGAGGAAAAAAATGCGTGGTTTAATGCACGAACAGTGGAATTCAGATCATCAGTTTTACAAAAATGCAACAAACGCAATGATGAATGGGCAGACAAAGTTAAGAGACGTATCCAAAATGTGTCTGATTTACATGCTGTAGATGCATGCTACCACAAACAGTGTTACGTCCATTTTTATACTGGGAAATTCATTCCCTGGCAGTTCACTGATAACCCTCCAATATCTTCAGGTCGACCAGAGGACTCAGTTCGCCAGGAAACTTTTCTTCAAGTAGTTAAATACATGGAGGCAAATGATGAAGAACAAACTACTGTTAAAGAACTTGTTAATAAAATGCGAGAATTACTGCCAGAAGACAGCGAACCATACAGTTCGAAGTATATGAAACAAAAACGCAAAGAGCATTTTGAAGATGAAATCTTCATAGGAACAGTTGCAGGGACTGCTGATGTCGTTACTTTTAAAAGTACAGCTGCTCATGTATTGCAAGAGTACCACAGTCATAGCCATGAAGATGTTGAAGAGGATCGAAACAATCTCCTTATGGCAGCTGGTGAAATAATAAGAAATTATATTAAAGACATCCCTGTAGAACCAGAAACATATCCACCCATTGAAAACATGAGTAGTGTTGACTATAATGTGAGCTATATTCCTGATTTGTTAAGGCTCTTATTATCAGTTTTTGTTACTGATAAAACCAACAGAGAGAGAAAAGTAGCTTCTATAGGACAGGCAATTATGCAAGCTGTGCGCCCACGAGTCTTAGTTGCACCATTGCAGTTAGGGCTGGCAGTTCAATTACATGACAACACAAGCTCGAGATTTGTAGTTGAAGAAGTAAATCATATGGGATTCTGCAGCTCCTATTCAGAAGTTCTTCGTTTTGAACGTTCCGCTACAGCAGAAAGAGGAAATACTATACCTGCCCTTGTGGAACCTTCTGAAAGTCCTCCGAACTTCATTCAATATGCAGCTGATAATATTGATCACAATATTATTACAATAGATGGCCATGGTACTTTTCATGGGATGGGCATTATCGCCACTGTGACTCCAACTGGAAAATTTTCAATGGTCATTAAGAAACGTCAAGTTTCATTTGAAGAACTGAGGAGGTTGGGGCAAATCCCAATAAAAACATATCATTCACAGGCCAGTGGGATGCGTTTCTTAAAGTATAATACCATTAAGGAAATCGCGTACAGTGACCCATCTGCAAACCTGGATATTTTATTGAACATCTCACATCTACTCAGCAACAGTGTTCCAGGATGGCAAGGAGTATGCCAACTACTACATAAAGGTAACCATCCCGGTGTATCATCTGTCATCTTTCTGCCAATGATTAACATGGATCCAACAAATGAGACGTGTATTCTCTCAACACTGTTTTTTGTTTCTGACCATGCCAAGAGATACAGCCAGACCCCTATTATAACATTCGACCAGCCTCTTTTCCACAAAGCACTTAGCATCATAGCCAATGAGTCACAGCATAGTCCTTTGAAGAATGTCATTCTGAGACTAGGAGGCCTGCACACAATCATGAAGTTTCTTGGAAGCATCGATTTTTTGATGAGTGGAGCAGGCTTGGTTGATATACTTGAGATCATATGTGCAGGAAATGCTGTAAAGCACATGCTTTCTGGTAAAGCTATTGCAAGAGCGATTCATGGTCATCTTATTGTTTCATCAGTTTTCAACACGATTTTAGAAACGCAAGCCCTAGATGATAACGACGATTTACAGGCAGCTAGATCATTGTTTAATAATCTTCTTAATGGGGAGATTTCTGTTGAGGATGTTACACATAAAGTTGTTGTCGAAATTGTAACCAAACATCCTGAAACAATTCTAAAAAGCTGAAAGAACAGGAAATTGGCATCTACATCTTGCAATGGTAAAGGAGATGCTACCTTTTTTTGCAGCATGTGACCATAATTTACATGCCAGTTCTGCACGACCGTATTGTGAGAGAATGGTTGAGCTTGGATTTGAAGCTCCTGATGTATACACGGCATTTACAAATGGTCTGCATGTTGTTCGAAGAAGTGATAGGTTTTGGGGTGGCCCTTCCACTGATTTGGTAATTGAACAAGTTCTAATGAAGAATATAAAAGGATTCGGCGGAATGGCCCATGGAAAAGGTATGACAGAACAGCAGCAGCTTGTCTGGGTTATGTCACGCCCTATTTTTGCCCATTTGAATGAATGCATGCAGGTCTTTGCTTCAGTGAAGCATGCAGCAAGTGAGCAACATGTTACTACGACCAGTTCAAGAATTGAACGCGATAAAGGAGATACACAGAAAGTACGGGTATGTGTAGAACAGCTCAATGTTTTTGAGCGAGACAGCAACCTGTGTATCATTGTCATGGGTGTTACTTATGGCAGTGATGTTAATCCTGAACTTGCAGAAGAAATTGGAAATAGAATTCTTATTGAGATGACGGACAAAAGAGTCTCTGAGTTCTCTTTCAGAAAAAGCAACCAGGTGAAGGTAATGAAATCAGTTCAATCTGTTAAATTGAAAGAAGAAACCTTTGTTATGGATCCTGAACTATTGTTTCAGCGCTTGTTGCTTTGTGCTCAGACTAGTGGCGTGGATTTGCAGGAGGTGTTTCGTTATGAGCTTTGCTCATACCCAGCTAGTTTATTCAATAAGCATGGACTTATGAGGGAATCTGGGAAGTCGCAGCTTGCCAATTATATTAAAGAGCAAGTACCAGCCGTTGCTAACATGCCCGAAAATATGCAGTTCGTCATTGATGGTGGGTGGTTACTACATCGCCTTCTTTGGAGTCTGAATCAGACATTCCATGAGCTGCTTAGTGCCTATGAGAGATATGTGCTAACAAAGTATGGCCAGGCAATAATAGTATTCAACGGATATGGAGATACGTTTTCTACAAAATCAGAAGCCCATCTAAAAAGAAACAGAGCTATTGTAGGACCTAAAGTAAATTTCATAACTTCTACCTCCATCGCCATCCAGACACAATTATTTCTGAGTAATAATGAGAATAAACAAGCCTTCATTGATCAATTATCGCAAAAGTTACAAGAAGCTCGGTGTAAAACAAAGCAAGCTCATAGTGATGCAGACTTCATGGACATTTTGGAGGCTATTGAGTCGGCCAAAACTCATCCTACAGCCATTGTTGGCGAGGACACCGATCTTCTCATACTACTCCTTCATCATTTTCAAGAAAACCAATTTGATATTTTCCTTTGCCCAGAACCTAAGAAATCTTCCAAAATCATAACTGTGTATGATATTAGGAAATTAGCAAAAGCTTTAGGTAATGACGTCTGCTCTCACATCTTATTTGCTTACGTCGTATTAAGATGTGATACCACCTCCAAACCATTTGGATTAGGAAAACGTGACTCCATAAAGTTGCTAAGAAAATCAGGCAGCTTCAAAGAAAGTGCTGCTGTATTCCAAACTTCACAAAAATCAACAGAAGAAATTGAAAATGCTGGTCTTAATTCTAATATAGAGTTGTATGGAGGAATAACAGGAGACAGCACACTACATGATATGAAACTTCGAACTTTCACTTCAAAGGCAACAAAATCAGCAATACATGTGAAACCGGAAGTCTTGCCTCCTACAGAGGATGCCTGCAAATTTCATTCACTCAGAGTATATCATCAGGTGCAGCAGTGGATGGGTATTCATATGGATCCATTACAGTGGGGATTTGAAGTGAAAGATGGAAGATTGGCTCCCATTAGAATGAGTCAAGCACCAGCACCAGATCATTTATTAAAATTTGTGAAATGTTGACTAGACTAATAATCAAACTCTCAAACCCTGTCCAAAGGGCAAACCCCCAACATTATTGAACCCCTATTTGTTTAGTGGGGAATACAGGCCATAAACTTAGTCTTAGAATGATTTATCACAAGCCCTCGTTTTGTACAGAAACCTTTGAATTTATTGACCAGGTGTTGTAGACCACTCAGGGACTTTGAGATACAGAGGGTATCATCGGCAAATTATTAGAGGGGAGTTTTAGAACCTCTCAGGCAAAGGGCATCACCGAGGCCACCCTCAACGTAGGACACCACGTCATTAAGATACAGGGAGAAAAGGGACGGGTCAAGGACACAGTTTTGCTGGATTCCTTTCTGGATGGAGATCCATTCTCTCAGTTTCCCTCCCAGACCCCATCTCACTTGAGCATAGGTGTCCCTGTGGAGATGGACTAAAATGTTCAAGCTATCAGGTTGGACCCTGTTATTCCTAAGGACAGCCCACAAGTTGGCTATGGGGACTCAAATGCCGACTTAAGGTTGATGAAGACCAGATATAAGTGTGTCCTCAGTACAACTAGTGTTTTCCAGTAAATTAATAAAAACCTAACAATCTGGTCAATCGTACTAATCTCTCTTCTAAATCCTGCCTGTAGTGGGGAAAGTGCCTTGTGATCCTCAATCCAGGATTCCAATTTTCCAAGTATTTGTCTTGCATGGGCTACATCTAAAAGGCTGATAGGCCTATAGGTTGGGCGGGAGTCCCACTGGCCCTTTTTATGAATGGGCACTATTTGAGCAGTCTTCCAGCTAGCAGGAATACTTGCTTCCTCCAGGATGCAATTCAATATTTTGTAAAAATAAAGGACCCAGGTCTCAATATCAGAAAGGAAAAGGTCACCTGGGGCGCTGTTTGGTCCAGCTGCTTTTCCATGAGCAATAGTCTTAATTACCTCGCCAAGTCCTTCAACTCCATCGTGAGAGAGCAGTCCAGTCTACACTGGCCTGTTGTGACATACAGGCTGCTGAGATTAGGTATCCATGCAACAGATTGTTATTTAGTTTGAAGGAGCCACATAGTTTGTTAGGTTAATGTGCCTGCTGCAGAAGGGTTTAAATACCCAAAGTAGCAGTATTGTGAACCTGAAAAAACCCAATATAGCTTGCCATGTCACAACGGCCTGCTATAACAGAATTTCTTTAAAAAATGGTTTAACACCTAGCTAACCCTGCCAAAGTGAACACACTGATGATTCACCTCCTTGAACTAAATAATGTGGAAGCCATAATCAAGGCATTTGAGGCTGAAAGCATTTGTATTATAATTGCCCTCTCTAGAAACTCTGCAGAATATCAACTAAAATGTTCAGATTTTTGTATAATGTAGTTTATGACCTATGTACTTTGAATTTGCTTTTTGAACTTTATTGGCTCCTATGAAATTCTGCTTGATCCTCATTTACTGTAAAGTCATAGCAGATAAATTGCTGTTATGAGTTCCAATGCAATTAATGTACTAAATGCAAAATATTTGGTGAACATTTGGGGTAGTGTTTTAATGGGAGAAGTGTGGGAACGCTGGGTGGTAGGAATTTTATGAATCCTCACAGATTTTAGAATTTTCCTTCACAGAAATATGAGGAAAATAAAAAACACAGCCAAAGTTTGGAGTTTGCAAGCCATTCTGGGTAAGGAAATCCATGCAAACTACACCATCCCTTACTTTCCTTGGTACCTTCTTTTAAAAAATGTTTGGGCCTGGAGGGTTTCTCTGGGTGCCGACTAAGTCCTGGCCTAAATACTACAGCTACCCACATTGCCAGAATTGGTCAGTTTACAGGCAAAATCTTAATCTTACCTTGTGTTTTAGGGGCCTTAGTGTGCCTTTCATTTTACAGGCCTTAGCTCAGTCACATAAGTGGGGTACTACTATTATCAGGAGAAGTTTAGAAATGCTGGGTGATCAGACACTGGTGGATCACCACATATTCAATTAGCGTGATCTGCTTCCACTTTTGTCTTGCTGTGTACTATCAGTGTGCACAGTGTGCTGCGCAATACCACAAAACAAAAATCACACTTGAGACTCGTGGGAAGCATTTCCCTCAAGTCCTGACTATGATTTTGGAAAAGAAAATGTTTCTGGTGTTTTTTACAGAAGCATTTCCTTTTCCAGTACTGTTAATGACCCATTAAAGTCCATCACACTGTGAAGTTAGTGTGGTGGACGTCAAAGGGTCAACTGCCCTAAACCAGTTACAATCTATCAAATTCATGCAGCCTAATGGCCTGTCCAACAAGAATTGATAACAAGCTGCTGGGAAATGCTGGTCACATGTTCCATGATCATAAGGGACTTCTACACTTCAAGGAGGCCCATAGAACAGCAGGCCTCTGGGACTGGGGTATAGCAAAAAGCACAGTGGTAAAAGAAAGGTGCATGGTGCGGCTAATAGCCCTGCACAGAAAAGATAAATTCGCAGTTGCAATACATGGTGCATGGAGAAGAGGGCCAGAGAGAGAATAATATTTATTGAGAAGTACAAAGAAAATGGAAGAAAAGAGAAGATAGATTAAGAGAATGAAAGTAGAATCAATAGAAAAAGCAAGATAGAACTGGAAAGACAGGACTGGGAAGATAGATGCAGCAGCAAACAGAAAGGGATAGCAGAAAAAAGGTTGAGAGAGGCAGTGGGGGCAGAGATTGGGAATGAATAGAAAAAGTAAGAGAGATCCTCAAGGAGTGAAATGATAGTTAGGTACATGTAGACGAATGGTGATTGCCGATTTTATGTGAAATTTATAGCTTATCATGTTTTGGCAAATGCACCCAGCCCAATGTGATTTCAAAGCACAATTTTTAACTTTATTTTCTAAAAGCAATCTTAGTGGAAGATCCACAAATCACCTTGCAAAGTGGTTGAATTCTTTAAAATTCTAATAAGCTCTAACCATTGTTAATTGATCTACACTGTTTTTTGCAAAATGCTTGTTATTTGTGAGTACATGCTCTTTGTGAGACGTGCTGATACCTTCTATTTTAATGCATATCTTCCATGTCTACATATGTTGGTATACTTGCTGAAAAGTGCAACCTACTGGCTGAGCAGTTAAAATTCTGTTAAGAAGATGATTTCACATTCTAGTGTACATTTAAATATGCCAGTCACTAAGCTGCCAGTCAGCCTACTTTACTTTACATCCTTCTACTTTAAATCCCATTCATTGATGTTCAATTGTATAAAGCTGATTGATTGTCCTTTAATATGTACCTCAAAAAATTCACATATTCCTTACTCAATCAATCAGGGGAATTGTAAGTGCGCTACTCACCCATGGGAGTCTCAAGGCGATGGGGTGGGGGGTCCACTGGTTTGATTAGCCAAAGAGCCAGGTTTTGAGGGTCTTTCTGAAGGTGTTCAGGGAGGGGGAGCGTTTGATGTCTGCCGGTAGCTCGTTCCATGTCTTGGCTGTGATGTGAGAGAATGATCTTCCAACAGCTCTGGCTCTGCAGATGCGTGGGGTTTTGGCCAGTGCGAGGTTGGAGGGTCGGAGGTTTCTTTTGGGTACATGGAAGTTGATTCTGCCGTTGAGGTATTCGGGTCCGTTGTTGTGTAGGCATTTGTACGCGTGGGTGAGGATTTTGAAGGTGATTCTTTTCTCTACTGGGAGCCAGTGGAGTCTTCATAGGTGTTGACTGATTTGTTCTTTTCGGGGGATGCCGAGGACGAGTCTGGCTGCGGTGTTCTGTATGGTCTGGAGTTTGCAAAGTAGGGACTTGTTGATGCTGGCGTAGAGTGCGTTTCCATAGTCCAGTCTTCTGGTGATGAGTGCGTGGGGGACCGTCTTCCTTGACTCAGGTGGGATCAATTTGAAGGTCTTACGGAGTATGCAGAGGGTGTTGAAACAGCTGGATGTGACGGAGTTGACCTGTCGGGTCATGGTGAGTGAGGAGTCGAGGATGATACCCAGGTTCTTGGTATGGTCTGCGGGGGTAGGTGGGCTCCCAAGGGCAGTCGGCCACCAGGTGTTGTCCCATGCTGAAGGGGTGGTTCCAAGGGCATCTCAGCATTGAGTTTCAGGCAGCTGTTGGTCATCCAGTCTGTGATGTCTTGCATTCCTTTCTGGAAGTTGAGTTTGGCAGTCGTGGGGTCTCGGGTGAGGGAGAGGATGAGGTGGGTGTTGTCGGCATAAGATACGATGCTGAGGCCATGTTTTCGTATGATGGCTGCGAGGGGGGCCATGTAGATATTGAAGAGGGTCGGGCTCAGTGATGATCCCTGCGGGACTCCGCAGGTGATTTTTGTAGGATCGGAAAGAAAGGGTGGTAGCCTGATTCTCTGGCTTTTTCCAGTGAGGAATGATCGGATCCATTCCAGGGCTGTTTCTTGTACGCCGGAGTCATGTAGTCTAGGGACTAGTGTGCAGTGAGAGACGGTGTCGAACGCCGCTGATGGGTCGAGTAGGATGAGGGCAGCTGAGTGTCCTTGATCCAGGAGGGGGTGGATGTCATCTGTGGTGGCGAGTAGGGTGGTCTCCGTGCTGTGGTTGCTCTGGAATCCGGATTGGGACAGGTCGAGGACGGAGTTCTCTTTGATGAACCGTGTCAGTTCTCTGTTGACCATATTCTCTGTGACTTTGGCTGCGAAGGGGAGGAGCGAGATGGGCCAGTAGTTTTTGAGGTTGGTGGGGTCCGCTGTTGGCTTCTTCAGTAGGGGCCTGACCTCTGCATGTTTCCAGATGTCCGGGAAAGGGGTCGGTGGGGACCCCCGAGTGGATGCCTTTCATGGTTGAGGCAGTGTCTTCGGCCGTGATGGCAGTCCAGCTGGATCCTTCACCTAGAATCACACTGTGTGCACCCTGAATATCAAAACCAGACTATTGATAAAAAAATATCGGATCAAAAATATCTACAGGTAAGTACACATAGTTTTTCTATTCCTTGCCACATATATGTACCTAGGCAATAGTCGCCAGTAGGTACTTATAGTTACAACCTAGTTTCCATAGGAAAAGCATTTTTTGATTTGCTAATAACTTTGGTGTCGTTTGACGAATCGTTGCAAAATTCTCCCCCAAAAAAGTCTATCCATGTCAGCTCCTATCCTGAAAGTTTGGGGGTGATTCGTCAAGCGGAGGCTGAGAAAAAAAGGGGGTCCCAAAATGCGTTTTCCCCATGTTCATTTCCATTGGAAATTTTGTGACGAGCTACAGCCCGAACTGCTGAACGGAATTACCCCAAATTTGGCAGTAAGGTAGAACTTGGTTCTGAAAGTGACCTTTTTTTTTAAATGGGGTAAATCCGTTCAGTAGTTTTTGAGAAATTCGAAGAATAAGAGTCAAAAAATCAATTTCCCACAGGAAACTTTGTGCAAGGCTAGAGCCGAAACTACTGAACAGAATGACCCCAAATTTGGCAAAAAGGTAGTGCTTGGATCAGAATGCGACCTTTTTTTTAAATGGTGTAAATCTGTTCAGTAGTTGCTGAAAAATTAGAAAAATAAAAGTTTTGTTATCTGGGCGGAGCCTAAGTCCCATGCATGAGCTTCACTTTGATTGGCTGTCAGCACTCCAAACCAGTAAGTGTTGGCAGCCATCTTGTGACTCGGTAGAAGGGCCAAAGAAAGCATTAAAAAAAATATATATATATCGGTGCAATTCGCGCTGGGGTTGCGGGTTCCCGCATTTTATTTTAATGAGCCCGGGGGTGGGCTAGGTCCCGGGAGCATTTCTTAAAAAATAATAGCGGGGTCTCGCTGGGGCTGCGCGTGCCCACTGGGGTTCCCGCAGACCCGGGGCTTCACTCATGTTGGGAGGGGGGTTGCATGGCCTCCCTCCTGGAGCCCTCCATGTGCTTATAACTTTGGCGTTGTTTATCGAATCTTTACTAAAGTTTCCAGAAAGTTTCTCTTTTTTGATCAGCTTGTATCTTGAAAGTTTAGGGGTGTATTGAGGACATACATGTTTGGGGAGGGGGGTTGTGTGGCCCCCCTCCTGGAGCCCTCCATGTGCTTATAACTTTGGCGTCGTTTGACGAATCTTTACAACATTTTCCAGAAAGTTTCTCTTTTTTGATCAGCTCGTATCTTGAAAGTTTAGGGGTGTATTGAGGCCGTACAAGGTTGTTTGTTGATTGAAAGCACATTTTTTGCGAAATATTTGCACCCACGACCGGAGCCGTCCAGCTGCGAAGACATATTACAGGGTGATTGGTCAAGGGGGGGCTGAAAAAAAAGGGGGGGTCCGAAAAAGTATATTCTCAATGCATTTTCGATAGGAAACTATAGACAAGACTACAGGTCAAACCGCTGAACGGAATTATGCCAAATTTGGCAGGGAGAAAGGTCTTGGTCCAGAAAGCGCGCTTTTGTTGGTTGAAATGGTGGAAATCCGTTCAGTAGTTTTTGAGATATTAAAGGAAAAAATATTTATATATCTTGACGGTGCCTAACTCCTGAGCACAAGCTTGCCTCTGATTTTCTGCTAACACTTCAAACCAGGAAGTGTTAGCAGCCATCTTGTGCCCCGCATCGAGTGAACATATAAAAGAAAGGTCCCACGGGCAATTTAGTTGACCAGAGCTCTGTCTGTGCAAGATACCTCTTTCACGCTGCGTCTCCCTACATCAGCAGGTAACACACCCTTTTCCCCCATCAACAGCACACCTCCAACAACATTCTTGGGCCCGCAAGTCTCCCTCTGCGAACCACTTGTTGGCTCACAGCTCTTCGGGCCTGCAGTTGTATCTGTGAAGCCAAGACTGGAAATATACCGCAGGTCTCTCTCTGCGAGATACCCCGTTCACGCTTCCTCTCCCCTCATCGCTGTTCCTCAGCTATCCCTTTGGAAGGTGACGGCCTGCACCTTTCCCTATACCAGTCTGCCCTCAGGTGTTCCTCTGCGAGCTGGCCCTCAGCTCTCCCTCTGCGAACTGACGGGCCACGGTTCTCCCTCTATGAGCCTGTCAGTCGGCTCACAGCTCTTCATCTACGAGCCAGCCCAGCGGCTCAGAGGAACAGATGCAATGGAGGCAACGATCATGCAGGTCGGACACCCAACACTGCTCCCAAATTCCCCAGCAGGAGCTCCTTGTCCACCATCCTCCTCACCCGTACCCCCCACAAACAAATGTGACAGTCACGTTAGGTTAGACAAATAGGAATCTTAGTGATGTATGGATTTACATATAAAAAAAATATTTTAAAAAAACAACAACAAATAAAACTATGTACAGCTTTGTCGTCTATTCGCTGGACCATTTGTGAATCACAGCCTGCAAGTCAAAAAGAAAGATAAGATGGTGCGTCATGCGTCCAGCAAAGGAGAAAAAGAAAGAGAGAAAGAGTGAGGGAGAGAGGAAAACAAAGAAAGAGAGAAAGAGTGAGAGAGAGAAAGAGTGAGATGCAAGGAAGAGAGAAACAGTGTGAGAGAGTGGAAGAGAGAGAACGAGTGAGAGAGAGGAAGAGAGAGAGAGAAACAGTGAGAGAGAGGAAGAGAGACAGAAAGAGTGAGAGAGTGGAGAGAAAAAGTGAGAGAGGGGAAGACAGAGAAAGAGTGAGAGAGAGAGGAAGACAGGGAAAGAGAGAAAGAGTGAAAGAGAGAAAGAGTGAGAGAGAGGAAAACAGAGAGAGAAACAGTGAGAGAGAGGAAGAGAGACAGAAAGAGTGAGAGAGAGGAGAGAAAGAGTGAGAGAGAGGAAGACAGAGAAAGAGTGAGAGAGGAAGACTGAGAATGAGAGAAAGAGTAAGATACAAGGAAAAGAGAGAGAGGGAATCAGTGTGAGAGAAAGGAAGAGAGAGAGAGAAAGAGTGAGAGAGAGAAAGAGAGAGGAAGAGACAGAGACAGAGAGAAAGTGTGAGAGAGAGAAAGGAAGAGATGGAGAGGGAGAGTTGACACTGGAGAAAATCTTCGCAGCTCACCTTTGTGCCACTGGTGTGTCTCCAACCATGTGTCGGGACATAGTGCACCCTCAAGTTTAGTCATCTGAAAGATAGTGTAGAATTAGTAATTGCAGAGTACATACAACTGCAGGCTGCTGCAGCCCATCCACTCCCACTGCTCGGAGGTGTCTGTGCGCTCAGGCTGCTGCACACTATCCACTCCCACTGCCCAGAGGTGACTGCCCACTGCTGTGGAAAGAAGCCTCTCTGCTCACCTTCCGCCACCAGTGTGTGTGTAAGAGGGTGCACCATGTGTCGAAGCAACTTTCTGAGGTGTTGTCAGGATGGCCACGCATCATCGCAGGTTCTACACATATTCAGCTGTGGTGGTGTTGGGGGGACATCCATTTGTGAATCACAGCATGTTAGATAAAAAGCAAGATATGATTGTGCATCATGCGTCCATCAAAGGAGAGATAAAGAGAGAGAGAAAGAAATAGTGAGAGGAAGACAGAGAGAAAAAGAAAGAAAGAGTGAGATTAAGACAGAGAGAAAGAGAGAAACAGTGGGAGTGAGAGGAAGAGAGAGAGAAAAAGAAAGAAAGAGTGAGAGGAAGACAGAGAGAGAGAGAGGAAGAGAGAGAGAGAAAGAGTGAGAGAGAGGAAGGCAGAGAAAGAGTGAGAGAGGAAGACAGAGAAAGAGAGAAAGAGTGAGAGAGAGAAAGAGTAAGGTACAAGGAAAAGAGAGAGAGGGAAACAGTGTGAGAGAGAGGAAGAGAGAGAGAGAAAAAGTGAGAGAGAAGAAGAGAGAGAAAGAAAGAATGAGAGAGAGGAAGAGACAGAGACAGAGAAAAAGTGTGAGAGAGAGAAAGGAAGAGATGGAGAGGGAGAGTTGACACTGGAGAAAATCTTCGCAGCTCACTTTTGTGCCACTGGTGTGTCTCCAACCACGTGCCAGGACATAGTGCACCCTCAAGTTTAGTCATCTGAAAGATAGTATAGAATTAGTAATTGCAGAGTACATACAACTGCATACGCCTAATTCTCTATTTAGGCAATGCGCACTCAGGCTGCTGCACACTATCCACTCCCACTGCCCAAAGGTGACTGCCCTCTGCTGTGGAAAGAAGCCTCTCTGCTCACCTTTCGCCATGGCATGTGTGTAAGAGGGTGCACCATGTGTCGAAGCAACTTTCTGAGGTGTTGTCAGGATGGCCACGCATCATCGCAGGTTCTACACGCGTTCAGCTGTGGTGGTGTTGAGGGAGACATCCATTTGTGAATCACAGCATGTTAGATAAAAAGCAAGATATGATTGTGCATCATGCGTCCATCAAAGGAGAGAGAAAGAGAGAGAGAGAGAGAAAGAAATAGTGAGAGGTAGATAGAGAGAAAAAGAAAGAAAGAGTGAGATTAAGACAGAGAAAGAGAGAAACAGTGGGAGAGAGAGGAAGAGAGAGAGAAAAAGAAAGAAAGAGTGAGAAGAAGACAGAGAGAGAGAGGGAGAGAGAGAAAGAGTGAGAGAGAGGAAGAGAGAGAGAGAAAGAACGAGAGAAAGGAAGAGATAGAAGGAGTGAAGGTGAGGAAGAGAGAGAGAGAAAGAGTGCGAGAGAGGAAGACAGAGAAAGAGAGAAAGAGTGAGATATAAGGAGGAGAAAAACAGTGTAATAGGGGAAGAGAGAGAGAAAAAGTGTGAGAGAGAGGAAGAGAGAGAGAAAGAGTGAGAGAGAGGAAGAGAGAATGAGAGAGAGAGGAAGAGACAGAGAAATCAGGAATGGATGAGTACATACAAGTGCACAATTTGGGAATCACAGCCCGAAGACAAAAAGAAAGATAAGATGGTGAGTCATGCGTCCATCAAAGGAGAGAGAGAGAGGAAAAGAGAGAAAGAGTGAGAGAGAGGAAGAGAGAGAGAGAAAGAAAGAAAGAGTGAGAGAGAGAGGAAGACAGAGAAAGAGAAAAAGAGCGAGAGAGAGAAAGAGAAAGAGTGAGATACAAGGAAGAAAGAAAAAGAGAAACAGTGTGAGAGAGAGGAAGAGAGAGTGAGAGAAAGAGAGAAACAGTGGGAGTGAGAGGAAGAGAGAGAGAAAAAGAAAGAAAGAGTGAGAGGAAGACGGAGAGAGAGAGAGGAAGAGAGAGATAGAAAGAGAGAGAGAGAGAAACAGAGAGAGGGGAAGAGAGAGAGAGAAAGAATGAGTGAAAGGAAGAGAGAGAGAAAGAGTGAGAGAGAGGAAGACAGAGAAAGAGAGAAAGAGTGAGATATAAGGAAGAGACAAACAGTATAATAGAGGAAGAGAGAGAGAAACAGTATGAGAGAGAGGAAGAGAGAGAGAAAGAGTGAGAGAGAGGAAGAGAGAATGAGAGAGAGAGGAAGAGACAAAGAAATCAGTAATGGATGAGTACATACTAGTGCACAATTTGTGAATCACAGCTGCAAGGCAAAAAGAAAGATAAGATGGTGAGTCATGCGTCCATCAAAGCAGCGAGAGAGAGAGAGAGAAAGAGTGAGAGAGAGGAAGAGAGAGAGAAAGAATGAAAGAGTGAGAGAGGGAGGAAGACAGAGAAAGAGAAAAAGAGTGGGAGAGAGAAAGAGAAAGAGTGAGATACAAGGAAGAAAGAAAAAGAGAAACAGTGTGAGAGAGAGGAAGAGAGAGAGAGAAAGAGTGAGAGCGAGATGGCAAGAGACATAGAAAGAGAGATAGAGAGTGAGAGAGAGAAAGGAAGAGATAGAGAGTGAAAGAGAGAGAAAGAGTGTGAGCGACAGAATGAAAGAGCTGGAGAGGGAGAGGGAGTGTTGACATTGGAGAAAATCCTCACAGCTCACCTTTCTGCCACAGGTGTGTCTCCAACCACGTGCAAGGATATAGGGCAGCCCTCAAGCTTAGTCATCTGAAACATAGTATGGAATCAGTAATGGATGAGTACATACAACTGCGCATGCATAAATCACTTTCCCGACTTTGTGTATCCAGGCAAATGTACCCCATCACCTTCCACTGCCCAGAGGCATCTACTCGCTGCTGAACACCCAGGCTGCTGCACCCCATCCACTCCCACTGCCCAGAGGTGTATGACAGCTGCTGAGAACCCATGCTGCTGCACCCCATGCACTCCCACTGCCCAGAGGTGACTGCGTGCTGCTGCGCACCCAGGCTGCTGTATCCCATCGACTCCCACTGCCCAGAGGTGACTGCCCGCCGCTGAGCATACAAGCCTCTCTGCTCACCTTACACCACCAGCATGTGTCGAAGAGGGTCCACCACGTGCCGAAGAAACCTCCTCACCCATTGTGTACACGCGGCAAAGCAGAGCTCACAATTCAGATTGAGTGTTGATTGCAGGATGGCCACGCATCATTGTGCGTCATGCATCCATCAAAGGAGAGAGAAAGAGAGATAGAGCGAGAAAGAAAGAGTGCGAGGAAGACAAAGAGAATGAGAGAAGGAGTGAGAGAGACAAAGAGAGAGAGAAACAGTGAGAGATAGGAAGAGAGAGAAAGAGTGTGAGAAACAGGAAGAGAGAAAGAAAGAGAGAAACATTGTAAGAAGAAGAGAGAGAGAAAGTCTGAAGGAGAGAAAGGAAGAGATGAAGAGGGACAGTGAGTGCCCATAATGCTGAAAAAAACCCTCACAGCTCACCTTTATGCCACCGCTGTGTCTCCAACCATGTGCCGGGACCTAGTGGAGCCCTCAAGCTCCCACATCTGAAACACAGAATTAGTAATGGGAGAGTATATACGACTGTGCACGGCTAAATTGCTGTGCCGTCATTGTGTATCCACTCCCGCCGCCCAGACGTATTTGCCCACCGCTGCGCACCCAGGCCTCACTGCTCACCTTTTCGCGGACAGAACACTCTCCGCATCATGCAGTCCCGCTCCGCAGGCCAACAGGTCTCACATTTGGGGCTGCGTCTTGATTTTGCCATGGCAGAGGACATACTAGTGCACCTATCATCATCGTAGGTTGCACACCTACTCAGTCCTTGCAGTGCCACTAACTCAGTGACCAGTGAGGCTACGCATGTGGCAGAAGGCCTTCCTGTTTGGTGGCTCAGGCCTTCATGAGGTGTCCGGACCACTGGGACAGGCCATGACAGTGCATGCGGTGGGAGCAACTCTAAAATGGCGTAGAGTACGTGTGACTGGTAATTTTTATTGGTAGGGTCACGTGTCCTGTGACGCCTGTGCTGGATGGGTGTGGTGGCTTCATCGTGAGCTGTATGAGGAATCAACTGATGCGGCACTGTTTCCAGATTGGTCTAGATCACGCACAATTGGGCTATATTTTCCCGGTTGTGCGGTAGAATTTTGGTTTGTGCTAATTGCCAGATTATGAATATATATACAGCGCTCCAGCAAACTAGTATGTTAAAGCACTTTATTAGACAAATATTTACTTGGCAGCCTGCTGCAACATCAATTCCAATGAATTCACCGCCTGCTTGATGATGTCCCTGCCCCTCCTTCCTTAAAGTAGCAATATTTGGCTACTTTGTGCAACTTTTTGGTTGTCTTTGGGGAAGAGAATGCTTAAAAAATCTGGCAACACTGGCATGCAGGTCTTCTTGTTGTAGTGCTGCCGTCACCCAGGTTGCAAGCGTCAATGTGTGACTCTGTGATCCAAGTTCCACAACATGGCCAACATGGAACGTATGGGGAATCACTGACCCTACATTCATCCATAGTTCCACACAAGAAAGATAGTGGACATGACACATCTGTGTGGATGTGAATGTTTATTGCACATTCAGTGGAGTATTGCAGCTGTAGCAATACTGGGCCATGCAAAGTCCAATATTCAGTTTTTGGGACATGGAGGGCAGCCAATTAGAGACAAGCTCGTTGTTGGAGTTAGGCTGCACCAACAAATGTACTTCTACAATCACTCAGCCAATCCCCACGCACTTATAAATTCACTATACACTCTCCTTGCAGTACTCTAATCATCCAGTCTCTACGTACGTACTTGTACAATGACCGAGACAAAGTTACATAACCAAAGTGTTCTCCCACTGTCAAAGGTAAGTTGGTTGCATACGCTGTCCAGAGCACAATGTAATGTGGTAGGACCCAGGGGCAGCATGTTGCATACATAATGAACACACAGACACAGATAGATAGTGGAACTGGGTACGGGCATGTGCGCTTGACTCCTTTTTATTACCAGGGTCACATGTCCAGTGACGTCTGTGCTGGATGCATGTGGGGTGAGTGTAAGCCAGCCCTCCGGGAATGGTTGGTGCTGGCAACAAGTACAACAGTAATCATTGGATCAGACACAGAGATTCAATCATAAAGGGTCAATGATTTGTGCTGCACTAAGGTAGGGACACCAGATGTGAAATAATACACAAAAGATTCTATCGTAAAGGGTGCATGACTTGTGGTACACTGAGGAAGGGGCACCAGATGTGAAATTATACACAAAATATTGTATCATAAAGGGTCCATGAGTTGTGCTGCACTGAGATGGGGGCATTAGAAGCATTCAGCGTGTGCGCAGCCCGCAATGATGCGTGGTCCGGGCGGGCCGCACTGGGAGCAATGTCTCTTGCCTACTGGACTGCGTCATCTGCAATTGCGACTCAATGTGAATTGTGAGCCCTGCTATCCGCAATGTAGAAAAATCCGAGGACACAGAGTACAATTCTGTCTGCAATTAATAAATCATGTCTCAATGTAAATTGGGAGCTATCCTGACCACAGTGTAGTTAACAAAAGATGAAATATGTATGGAATACATTGTCGAAATGTGTAGGTTTCAGGGCTGTTATAGTTAGTTGCCTACTGGACTCTGAAATTAATTAATCAAGACTGAATTTGAATTGTGAGCCCTGCTGACCACAGTGTAGGCCAGACGCAGTGGTCAGCAAAGGCCCACAGCCACATTGCGTTGAATTTAGCTGCACTAGCAGGATAGACTATGTATTGGTTAGCCTAGCTCTTTGGCATGCCGTTAAAGATATGCGGGTTCATGATAGGTTGGAAAGCGATCATAATCCACTGTGTGTGGTCCTGGACTTGATAAGGTTTAGGGCTCCCCATGAACAAAGAGACATTTACTCCACCGCCGAGGTTGTCCCAACAAATGACCTAAGGTGCCTTAAATGGGTTAAGATAAGTGAGCTACCCGATGTACTAGTCAGCATTGAAAAGGATATAGACCTTGCCATTACTGAGCTTCAGGACAGTGTAGAAAATCCAACGGCCCTAAAGCAACCTACTTGCATACACAACAAATTCTTTGGAAAGCTATGTATGTATTTTATTAAAAAGGTTAGAACTAAAAAGGCAGCTTTTCCTAAAATGCAGAAATGGTATAACAAAGAATGTAAAAAAAGCGTATGCACTTTTAGGGGTGGCTATTAAAGAAGGTATCCCCACAGCGGTTCGAGCAGCAAGGGCTACCTATCGGGGGGTACAGGAAAAGGCAAAGAAAGAGTGGGACAATGAAAGGTGGAAGGAACTTAAGGAGGCATGTGTTAGGAGAAACCCCAAACAGTTCTGGAACGTCCACAATTGGGATATAAGTGGACAGGCCTGCCAGCCCCAAAATCATGTTTCTCAGTCAGAGTGGGTAAACTGTTTTAAACCACAATATGCCATAAACGGGAATGAAAAAGAGGGCAGGATTGCCAATGTTTTTTACCATGAGGTAGTCTTTAGTAAAGCAGACGTCAAGGTGGCACTGAAAACCAGGGGATGAATTCCTGCATGATAAAGAGAGATGGTGTAAGTATATCCATCTATTGATAAATGCTATAGCTCAGGGTGCACCGGTCCCAGACTCCTGGAGAGGAGCAGAAAGGGGACAAAGCATGCCCAGGAAATTATAGACCAATCAGCCTAATAGACTCTTTGAAAAATGTAATGGACAGGTTGGTGCTCAACAAAGTTCAAGAATGGATTGAAGAATTTAGCATACTTTGGCCATTACAAGCAGGGTTTCGACCCTACACTAGGACAATCGACCAAGTATTTAGGTTCACTCTGCTTTGTTGGAAAACGGTAACCCTGGGTAAGGGTAGCTTGTACGCTGTCTTTGTTGACCATAGGTCGGCATTTGACCTTGTTCCCCGAGCTAGACTTTGTCAGACATTACAAGAAATGGGGCTACCATTAGACCTGTTGACACTTATCATTAGGATGCATGAGGGCAATATGGCTAAGATCCACTGGGACATGCAGGGAGAAGTTACGGAATCTTTCCCGGTATAGAAGGGAGTGAGACAAGGATGTGTGATGGCCCGACACTATTTTCCTCATACATCAATGGAATAGTGAACTGTATGAGGTCAACCCCCACGGACACCCCGTAACTAGCAGGTGAAAAAGTCTGCATACTAATGTTTGCGGATGACACATTGATCATTTCCAAGACACCCAGTGGACTCCAGAGAGCTTTAACTATTTTTGAGGAGTTCTGCTTGAGGAGTGGTCTGGAGGTCAATGTGTCTAAAACAAAATTGATGACCTTTAATCCGCATAGGGCCTTCAAGGGGGGCATAAAAATGAACAACCTTCTACTTGAGCAAGTCAAGGAGTTCACCTACCTAGGGGTAAACATCCAGGAGGGGCTAAATTGGGCACACCAGGTCGATATAGTGTCCTTAAAACACAGACAACTTGTAGGGGATTTGCAAAAGTAATACAACACCTCATTTTCTAAGATAATCAGCCCAGCAACAGAGATCTATAATATGAAAGTCATCAGCTCTTCTTTATATGGGGCAGAGTTTTGGGGGCATGAGAACTTAGTTAAGTTCACACTATCTGAAAACAAGTTTTTTAGAAACATTGCCAAACTGCCAGAGTACCCCGACACGCCCATTATTGAACGATCTTGGTAGAAAGTCACTTGCAGACACTGCTAAATTACGTCTTCTTTTATATTGGCGTAGACTTTGGACCACCCCACAGCTCTCAGACTATGCGGCTGGTTTTCTTGATATAATAAGGATTGACACATCACACCAAATAAAATGGTTAAGAGAGCTTAGAGCTATCCTAGCGAATATTGGTATGTATCCTTTGTGGGTTGACCCAATGAACACCACTTTCCCACCCAAAAAGATCCTGAAGGCCAGATATTGGGAATCGGTCCAGTTTAATATTGTGAGTTGTGAGTCTTCTTCTCTAACAGGGTTATTTCTGGACTGTAAACCTATTCCTATACTGGACAGAGTATTGTGATTTTATTAAAAGCCCCACGAGCGGAAACTATACTTCCAGTTTAGGGTGGGTACATTGCCATTAAGAGTTTTTGCAAATAAATAGTCCAAACATAGCAACGACTTGTGCCTGGTTTGCCAGTATGGCAAGGAATCACTGGCCCATCTATTGTTTGAATGTACAGGATACATTGCTCCGTGCCGTGTCTGGTTGACACCAATTTGTAGGCTTTTGGGAACAAGAAGGGCCAGTGAAGCCAAAACAATTCTAAAAACCAACACAACAGAAGTGATCGTTATAGCAATGGTGAAATTCCTGGGATGGGCATGGGCAATAAGAGCATGACATCAGGATTAGGTACTAGATTAAATCAGATTATGTTATGCAGTATAGTATTTTTTCTTTTGTGAGAATACTTGATGTTTTTAATAACCACCTCTCTCTGGAAACCTGAAGACCGTATTATAAATTACCACAAATTTTTATCATAATAACTTTTATTGGATTTTATATTTGTACATAGTGATTTTATGATAATTGTATTTATATATCCATTTGGGGGCGTACCACTTTTGACATGATGTATAATGAAATGATTCTAGATGTTTTATGAGATGTTGTTGATGTATTTTTGTGTGCTTTTATGACTTAACACGTTGAATAAAGTTTTTTTGTACTGGTAAGTTGGTTGCATACGCTGTCCAGAGCACAATGTAATGTGGTAGGGCCCAGGGGCAGCATGTTGCATACATAATGAACACACGGACACAGATAGATAGTGGAACTGGGTACGGGCACGTGCACTCGACTAATTTTTATTACCAGGGTCACATGTCCAGTGACGTCTGTTCTGGATGTGTGTGGTGTGAGTGTAAGCCAGCCCTCCGGGAATGGTTGGTGCTGGCAACAAGTACAACAGTAATCATTGGATCAGACACAGAGATTCAATCATAAAGGGTCAATGATCTGTGCTGCACTAAGGCAGGGGCACCAGATGTGAAATAATACACAAAAGATTCTATTGTAAAGGGTCCATGACTTGTGGTACACTGAGGTAGGGGCACCAGATGTGAAATAAGACACAAAATATTCTACAATAAAGGGTCCATGAGTTGTGCTGCACTGAGATAGGGGCATTACAAGCATTCAGCATGTGCGCAGTTAGCGATGATGCGTGGTCCGGGCGGGCCACACTGGTAGCAATGTCTGTTGCCTACTGGACTGCGTCATCCGCAATTGCGACTCGATGTGAATTATGAGCCCTGCTATCCGCAATGTAGATGGAAGGCAGTAGTCAGCACAGACATCAAGGAATGCTTTTTGTCTTTTCCTCTTGACAAAATCCAAGGACATAGAGTACAATTCTGTCTGCAATTAATAAATCATGTCTCAATGTAATTGGGAGCTCTGCTGACCGCAGTGTAGGTAACAAAAGATGAAATATGTATAGAATACATTGTCGAAATGGCAGGTTTCGGGGACGTTATAGTTAGTTGCCTACTGGAATCTGAAATTCATGAATCAAGACTGAATTCGAACTGTGAGCTCTGCTGGCCGCAGTGTAGACTGCCATTCAGTGTTCTTTTGGACTTGCAAGATGAATTTCAAGATTGTACTAAAGCTATAATTGATATCAAAAAAGTTCTTGAAGCAAGGATACTAAAAGCATATTATTTAGGTTTCAAAGACGTTGTAGTTAGTTGTCTACTGGACTCTGTAATTAATGAATAAACACTAAATTTTAATTGTGAGCCGTGCTGACAGCAGTGTAGGCCAGAGGTAGCGGTCAGCAAGGGCCCACAGCCACGTGGCGTTCAGTAGAGCTGCACAGTTATTGGAAATTCAGCATGTGTGCAGCCAGCAATGATAAGTGGTGCACTGAGTTAGTGGCACCTGAAGCAACCAGTGTGTGCGCACCCTGCGATGATGCATGGTCCAGGCGGGCCACACTGGTAGCAATGTCTTTTGTCTAATGAATTCTGCCTTAGTAAGGCTAGGTTGCAATGACTTGTGGTGCAGTGAGTTAGTGGCACCTAAAGTACTCAGCGTGTGCGCACCCTGCGATGATGCGTGGTCCGGGTGGGTCGCACTGGTAGCAATGTCTTTTGTCTAATGGATTCAGCCTCAGTCAGGCCATTGGCGGTGACTTGTGGTGCACTGAGTTAGTGGCACATGAAGCACTCAGCGTGTGTGCACCCTGCGATGATGCTTGGTCCGGGCAGGCTTCACTGGTATCAATGTCTTTTGTCTAATTAATTCTGCCTCAGTAAGGCTAGGTGGCGATGACTTGTGGTGCAGTGAGTTAGTGGCACCTGAAGCACTCAGTGTGTGTGCAACCTGCGGTGATGCGTGGTCCGGGTGGCCCGCTCTGGTAGCAATGTCTTTTGTCTAATGAATTCTGCCTTAGTAAGGCTACGTGGTGATGACTTGTGGTGCAGTGAGTTAGTGGCACCTGAAGCACTCAGTGTGTGTGCACCCTGCAATGATGCGTGGTCCGGGCAGGCTGCACTGGTAGCAATGTCTTTTGTCTAATGCACGGGTGCTCATAGTACGGCCTGCGGGCCGCAAGCGGCCCGGCAAGCCTGCCTTGGCGGCCCACGGACCTTGCAGACATCGTACCTGTGCTTTTTTTTATTTTTTATAGAGTGTTCGCAAACACCGCCGGTTGCAGCAGCGCGGAGCTATGGGGGCCGGTCGATTCTTTTAAAGACCATTCACTTGTTAATGAGGCTTTGTTGTATTTCACCCCTTCTTATCGCCCCTGCATCTCCCCTCTGATTGAGTGGAGATGCAGGGGCGCTAAGAAGAGGTGAAATACAACAAAGCCTCATTAAAAAGTGAATGGTCTTTTAAAGACCTGTGAAGTACTCGGGTGCAGCTGTGTGTGTGCCCGGGAAGCAGTCTCAGACCGGGGTGACACACGCGGGGTGAGCTGACATAGGGTGACGAGGACAGCAGGGTGTGAGAGCAGCGGGTGTGGTGACGGAGGGCAGAAGGGAGTGAGAGCAGCAGGTGAGGTGACAGAGGTAGACAGACAGAGGGAGACAGCTAGGGGCAGAGAGAGGGAGATGGAGGGAGGGAGACAGAGGAAGGGAGACAGACAGAGGGAGGGAGACAGAGAGAGAGGGGGACAGAGAGAGAGGGAGACAGAGAGAGGGAGACTGACAGAGGGAGGGAGACAGAGAGAGAGGGAGACAGAGAGAGAGGGAGACCGAGGGAGGGAGACCGAGGGAGGGAGACAGACAGAGGGAGACAGAGGGAGGGAGACAGAGAGAAGGAAACAGAGAGAGGGAGACAGAGAGAGGTAGACTGACAGAGGAAGGGAGACAGACAGAAGGAGACAGAGGGAGGAGGGTGACAGACAGAGGGAGGGAGACAGATCGAGGGAGATGGTGGGAGACAGACAGAGGGAGACAGAGACAGACGGAGGGAGGGAGAGGGAGGGAGACAGACAGAGACAGACAGAGGGATGGAGATAGAGAGAGGGAGGGGGCAGAGAGAGCGAGGGAGGGAGACAGAGAGAAAGAGAGGGAGACAAGCAGAGTGAGTGAGACAGAGGGAGACAGAGAGAGAGGGAGGGAGAGAGGGAGAGAGAGAGTGATAGAGAGAGGGAGGGAGACAGAGAGAGAGAGGGAGGGAGAGATAGAGAGAGAGGGAGAGATAGAGAGAGGGAGGAGGGTGACAGACAGAGTGAGGGAGACAGACAGAGGGAGACAGAGGGAGACAGAGGGAGGGAGACAGAATGAGAGAGAGAGAGGGAGACAGACAGAGGGAGGGAGACAGACAGCAGGAGACAGAGGGAGGAGGGTGATAGACAGAGGGAGGGAGACAGAGGGAGGGAGACAGAGACAGACATAGGGAGACATAGGGAGGGAGACAGAGGGAGAGAGAGAGGGAGACAGAGTGAGGTGGACAGAGAGAGAGAGGGAGACAGAGAGAGAGAGGGAGGGAGACAGAGAGAAAGTGGGAGAGGGAGACAAGCAGAGTGAGTGAGACAGAGGGAGACAGAGAGAGGGAGGTAAAGAGGGAGAGAGAGAGAGAGTGTGCGCAGCCAGCGATGATGCGTGGTGTGGCCGGGCCGCACTGGAAGGAATGTCTTTTGTCTAATGAATTCTGCCTTAATAAGGCCACGTGGTGTTGAGTTGTGGTGCACTGGTTTAGTGGTACCTTTGGCGCTCAGCGCGTACACAGCCAGCGATGATGCGTGGCATGGGCGGGCCGCACTGGGAGGAATGTCTCTTGCCTACTGGACTGCGTCATCTGCAATCGCCACTCCATTTGAATTGTGAGCCCTGCTGTCCGCAGTGTAGTTTGAAGACAGTAGTCTGTACAGACATAAGCCTGTGGTGCTGTGCCGCTGTGTTCGCAGGGGGCCTGTGTTGCGGAGGCCGGCAGACATGGCAGCAGCTACGTGGCAGGGTGAGGGCCACCGCTCTGACAGACGCATTGGCTTTCACACAAGTGAACCATGCCCAGAGTCCCTGCCTATTTATTCACACTTCTACGCTGGAGTGGCGTATGTTGGACCAGCCCACTGCGCTTCCGCTTACAGGGGACAGCGATACAGGTACATGACGAGATCTTCCCCACTGCCTGAGGTAACAGAGTTGCGTCCACTGTCCACAAAACAACAAGTACCAGCAGTTTATGTACACATGGAAAGGTTTGTGCTCTGCATAGTGAGGTCTGTCCAGCACATCACTGCTACACTTGGTATTGTGGGCATTATTACTGGTGGGTGACTTGCGTCCTTCACACATGTTTGCCACATCTCGCAACATTCAGCTATTGTGTGGCTGAGGGGCCATGCCTTTTTTGGAAGGTCCACTGTCCTGTTGTGCGCTGCCTTGGTGGTAGTTGGTGGGGTGGTCAGGGGGGTCATGAGGGTGGTGGCAGTGGGTTTTGTGGCCTTCTTGGGTGTCAGAGGTGCATGATCAGCAGCTCTATGACATGTATTGGTCTTTAGATGTGATTCTGGGATGGGCTCCCTTTCACACTGTAGGTAGTCATCCTATTTTACACCAGTAGAAGCCGGCAGATGATACATTCCTACTGCTAACGCAGCTTATCGCCTCTTTTTGGATCGCACTGCAGATTTGGCTGCTCGTTGAAAATATCGGGAAGTGGTGTTTTCGTGTTATTTTTGTACAGGAATGCCTACTCTGCATAATATTTGCGTTAGTTGTTGCTCTCATTTGTGGCAATTTGTTTTTGTGGAAGCTATTGCTGGATAACTGGCGATATCACCTGTTTTCACCAGTTTGAAAATGGAATGATAATTTAAAATCACTGAAAAAACCATAGGTTTAATGAACATTATAATGAGAAATTAGCATTTAATAAACCTTTGAAATTCACTTAAAAAAACATAGGTTTCAGGGACGTTATAGTTGCAAATTATCATTTTAAAAACCTTTGAAATTCACTGAAAAAAAAACATAGGTTTCAGGGACGTTATAATTACAAATTAGCATTTAAAAAACCTTTGAAATACACTGAAAAAACCATAGGTTTCAGGGATGTTATAGTTAGTTGCACATTTTGCTCGTACAAAACCAAAGAAATTGGGCTGTTATAGTTATTAGAGCTAACTATAACTCGCGCCCCCTCAATGCACTGCTGATGACGTCACATATTACATCACTCATGACATGGTCACTGATGACATCTCAAATGACATCACTGATGACATCACTGATGACATCATCCATGTGATAATTTGATGCACCTCTTCACACCCCAATGTAACCTCTGATACACCCACTTTAAAATACTGACTACCAATTTCTAAACCATAGACAAATCAATAGCAGTTACTATATACCCACTGACTACTTCCTAGTTATAAACACTGTAGGAGAGTAGGATCTGCCTCTTATGTTGCCCCCACTTTCTTTCTGATGTTAACACTGGTTTCTGGCTATAGTCTTGCTGGGACCCTGCTAATCAGGGCCCCAGCCTCTCTGTTCTCTCTAAACAACATAGAGTGCATATTAGATGCACTACTGATTGGATACTGTGGTACCTTATGAGCCCCTAGAATATGGTGCCTTAGGTACCAAGGGCATAGGTACTTCACAGGCCTACCAGGGGCTGAAGCATGTATTATGCCACCCGTGGGAAGCAGACTAAATCTGACACCAGAAGCCTGCTACTGCAACATGGGTGAGGTAGTGTTAGCACTCCTCACTGAGATATAGGTTCACTATATATCTACATGCACACACATATAAACCTATCAGTCACCCCTAAGGGAGGCCCTATCAATCCTGAGGGCAGGGTGCTTGGTTTCCATGTGAGGGGGTGCCTCTGCCTGAGCAGGGCCCCTCTGCAGCTCTCAGAGTCCATTCTCTGGGGCTGTTTGTGAATGCGGTCAAACCATATACTCTTAAGTGCATTATAATCTCACGGTAAATGCTAACTCTGGGATGGCTGCATCAAAACATGCCGTGTTTGGTGTCAAACGCTTTGGAATCATACACCCACACCAGTAACTTGTGTGGGAGTATGATCCCACCCTTCTGGAGGGATAGACATGTACCTACTGTGGAAACAAGGTAGAATCCTGAAGAGCCCTGGCATCACAAAATGCATGCCACCAGTCACAGACACTGGGCTGCCCTCTTGCTGCTGATCGAAACTCGCAGTGGAGGAGGCCCAACAATAGGCATCCTGTCACAGGGAGGTGTAACCACCTCCCAGACAGGCTTTAGTGTATTGGGGCTGTGTGGGTGCACTCCTAGAGTGCTTTGAAGTCCTGCACTGGGGGAGCAGTAGGCTCCTCTGTGCATACACCAGTTCAAACCGACTCAGGGGCTACCTGCCCCTGCTCTGGTGTGAAACTGGACAAAGGGAAGTGGGTGTAGCCACCCACTCCCCTGACCCTCCCATAGGTGGGGTCATAGAGCTAGTCCCTCCCTTCCTTGTAGTATAAGTTAGGGAACCCTTGCCATTGCAAACTTGATATCCCTGGATGCCTCTCTGAAGAAGAATCCAGGACCTTCGACGTTCCACTACCTCTGGAAGACGGAAGAATCTCCCTTGGAGTCAAGGAGTGACTCTCCTGCTTGGCAGGCACCCAATCTTGCAATCAACAGTCGCCAACCTTCCTGCTCACACCAGAGTCCGAAGACCCTGCAGCCCCAGAAGTAGATTTCCTTCTCCAAGGCCATCGTGAGTCCCCAGTGACACTGAGGCAAGTGGACCCAACGAGTGACAAGGAACCGCAATACCTGGGTACCGGGTACTATTTTCGAGTGCAACTCTTTCACAACATTCTACAAACTTGTGCATTGGACCACATGTGGTCCAAGCCTCCAGCAGGATTTCCACTGAAGATCACAGGCCTACCTCATTCCGAGTGACCGTGGGCTCCTGGTGAGTGAATCCTCCCGAGGCGTCTTTGCAATCCCTTGCCAGTTGTCTTGTGGGTCCCCTGCAGACTTTTCTACAGTACCAAAGGGCTCCCCTGGTTACTCCCGGCCTGCCCTGACTTACCCTCGCTGGGTGAGTCCGTCAGACCTTGCTGGTCTGCACCGCTGACTTTTTATCCTTTCCACAAGACTTGCTGTTACCAAGGCTTGTTGGCTCCAATCTGGTCACCGACACCGCAGTAAGCTGCAGACTTGATGGGACACACAGAATCCAGCTCCTGATTGTCGTTGATGCCTCCTGGACCTCGTGGCTGAAGAGTCAAAACGCCTGTGATCACCTGAAATCACCCGACGACTGTGGGCATCCATCTTCCTTGCCCCGGGTCACTGCCAAGTGACTTTGAACACTGTCCCTTCTGCTCTCAGGTCTTCCTTCTTCTGAATCTAGGCTTGGATTCCACTGGACACTTCTCCTGTCTTCACAAGCAGCAAGTCTTCTTTGGCTCCCTTTGAAAACAACGCCGCAACCCGACACCAAAAGAGACCTATGCACCCGGCTTCCCTGGGTGAGGTAACTCCAGCACTACGGTGCTCCTGTGGGTGTTGGCTCTAGAACTACTTACCCTGTAAGTGACTTGCTTGTAGAGAGTATCCTTAAACTCTAAATTTCCAATTGCGACTTGCTCCATTGAAGTCAATTGGGATCCGCGGCGGTGTTCTCACACTGCATGCGTCTCTCGTGGGTCCTTTACTTACCTGCCTTGGGTGGATTAGTGAGGCCCCAGCACTGCTGAAGGCTCTAGGCCTTCTCCCTTTGCAAGTCGTTATTCTTAAGTCTCTTTTTTAGTATATGGTCTGGTACGCCCCTAGGGCCCCAGACATATTTGTGCTTAACTTGTCGTAAAATGTTGATTTGTGCATATGTTCCTGACTTCTAATCTCATAAAGAGATTAGCAGAGAGTTGTTAGTAATAAATACATATATATTTTATATATATACCTGTGTGGTGTCCTTTCATTTAGTAATTCAAGAGATTATAAGGTAAAACAAGCTGCTTTACATTCCTCTAATGACTTAGCCTGAAGGCTGCTCTCCACAGCTACCACTAGGATAGCTTTCTTTAAAAGGTTGTTTTAAACCTATCTACCATAAGAGTCAAATAGTACTGGTGCAAGGTGGCCACTTTAACTAGTGACCAGCATATACCAGGCCAACTTCTCACATTGGTGGGCAGCGTGTGGGATTCCAGCTTGCCATTGTTTTACCAGAAAATCTCTATTTGAATTACTAACTGAAAACCATTATAGGTACTCAAGGTACATATAAAATCAGGCTTAGTATCAATAAGTTCTACTGAACTTAGAGCTGTGTGTCAAGGGATAGCACACCCTTTCTACAGCTCAAGCTAGGATCAATAGGCCACAAACTAGTGTAGGTAGTACAACACTGCACAAAACTAGAATGTCCTTAAAGGTTGGAGCCAGTGGGTCCACTCAGCCTCAGTATAAGGCCATGACTTTCTTTGACTTGAAGGCCATGTGTGCTGCAAGGCACCTGAAGCTAGGGCAGAGTCCCTCCACACTACACCCGATAGATCTGCTGACAGCAGATGATCTTAGATTAGCTCTAGGAGCTAATAAGTCTGAATCAGGGGGTGGGTCAATTACAGTGTCTGGGTCAGATGATGAAAATCAAGATGACCTGGACTCTGTGGTTGAAGGGCCAGATCCACAAGGATCTGAAAAGGACAGAGGAATTCTCCCTAAGAGAACTGACAGAGTGAAGGAAAGGCCTAGGTCACCTTCTAGGGAGTCTGACCACTCCTATCACTCTGGCAGAGAATCTGTCCAGCAGAGGAACTCATACTTTCCTAGAAGGGACATCTCCTCTGAAAGGATGTACAAACTGCTGCAGTATGAGGAAGCAAGATTTGTCCTCAAAACCAAGCAGTTGTCATTAGATATAGAAGCCTTTGAGCTCCAGAGAGCTTCCAGAAGAGAGGGGTTTGAACCCCCTGGTGGCAGCAACAGTGTCCCTAGAGGTAGAGAATATATTCCAGACCATAGGAACCCGATCAAGGTTGTTCCTCCCTACCAGAGTGGGGATGATATCCATAAGTAGATTACTGCTATGGAAAAGGCCTGTAGAGTACAACAGGTACCCCTAAAGCAGTGGGCAGCAATCTTGTGGCTCTCCTTTTCAGATAAAGGCAGAGACAAGCTCCTCACTGTTAGAGAAGAGGATGCTGATGACTATGAAGTCCTGAAGAGTGCATTGATAGATGGGTTTGGTTTAACCACTGAGCAGTACAGGTTGAAGTTCAGAGACACCCAGAAAGCACAGACTCAGGACTGGACTGACTTTGTAGATTGTGCAACCAAGGCTCTGGAGGTTGGCAGTAGGGTTACTGATTTCAAGGGATTGTATAATTTAATGATGAGAGAACAGATCCTTCATAATTGCCAGAACCAGTTGTTGCATCAATACCTGGTGGACTCTGATCTGGCCTCTCCCCAAGAATTGGGAAAGAAGGCAGACAAATGGGTCAGAACCAGGGTGAGGCAGAAAACCCAGAACCAAGGGGGTGACACCAAGAAGCAGGATTCTAAGGGCTCTGAGAAAGGTGGGGATAAGTCAAAAGACCAGAGGTCTTCACAAGGACCCCAAAAATCTGCATCTGGTGGGGATTCACAGTCTAACAAGGAAAAAGGCCATAAGAAGCCCTGGTGTAAATCGTGTAAACAGAAAGGGCACTGGACTTCTGACTGTAACAAGTCCAACGACCAAACCACCATCACTCCTGCCCCTAAGGCAACTGTTCCCCCGACTGCAGCTACTGGTGGAGGTGGTACTCAGAATAAGGGTGTAATAGGGTTGACCCTGGGTTCTGAAGTGGACTCTGGCCTAGTCAGAGTACCCACTCAAGCATTGCTGATTTGTGATGGAGACATTGATATGTCCTTCCTAGTGAGCCCCGTTAATCTGGGCAAATACAAACAGCAGCCTGTAATAAATGGCAAACAGGCTTTGGCATTTAGGGACACAGGTGCTAGTGTCACCATGGTGGCAGAGGATCTTGTGGACCCTGGACAGATCATCCTGGGTGAAATGTACCAGGTTACCAATGCAAGCAATGTCAGGACCAACCATAGTCTGGCAGTTGTGAATTTCTCCTGGGGAGGAGTAACTGGCCTTAAGAAGGTTGCAGTCAGTGCAGACCTCCCTGTCGAATGTCTATTGGGCACTGATCTAGAGACTTCAGCCTGGTCTGAAGTAGAGTTATGGACTCATGCTGAAATGTTGGGCATCCCTGCAGAGGTATTTGATGTGACCAGGTCACAGGCCAAAATGCATAACACTGAACCAGTTCTGGATCCTGAAACTATGGACCAGGTGCTTCCCAAGAAGAGGAGCAGTAGGGTTAAGACAGTGCCTTCCCCTCTGTCTCAGATCACAGATTAACCTCTTGAGGGTGGAGAAGCAGATCCTGAAGAAGGAACTGCCCCAGGGGGACTTGAGCCTGATCAGGTTGAGTTCTTGGGGGCAGGGGGCCCTTCTAGGGAAGATCTGAGTAAGGAGCAACAGTGCTGCCCCTCTCTTGAACCCCTCAGACAGCAGGCTGCTGCTGAGGCTGCTGGGAGTGCTAGTGGGTCCCATAAAGTTTATTGGGATGAGGGACTCCTATATTCTGAGGGTAGAGATCTAACCCCTGGAGCCACCAGGAGGTTGGTAATAACTCAGACGTTTAGGGGGTTCCTCTTGACCCTAGCACATGACATCCCTTTAGCAGGTCACTTGGGCCAAAACAAGATTTGGGATAGGCTTGTCCCACATTTTCATTGGCCACATATGTCAGAGGACACCAAGAAGTTTTGTCACTCCTGTGTCACTTGCCAAGCCAGTGGCAAGTCAGGTGGCACAACAAAGGCCCCCCTGATACCACTACCTGTCGTGGGGGTACCCTTTGAAAGGGTAGGGTAGGGATTGACATTGTTGGTCCCCTTGACGCTCCAACTACATCTGGGCACAGATGTATCGTGGTGCTAGTGGATCATGCCATCAGGTACCCAGAGGCAATTCCCCTGAGGACCACCACAGCCCCTGTGGTGGCAAGAGTCCTCATTGGAGTTGTCTCCAGAGTGGGTTTCCCAAAGGAGGTCATATCTGACAGAGATACCAACTTCATGTCAGGATTAACCCTGGGCGTAGTTCGCGAAGTAGAAGCTACGCAAAGTGCACTTCGCACTACGCGAGCACTACGCGAGCTACGCGTAGCACTTCGCGAACTGCGTAGTACCTTGTGCCAGATGTCGTTTTCAATGATTGCACAGTGCTGACAAGCAACCGGCACTGTGCAATCATTGAAAATGGCATCTTGCACAGTGCGAGCTGTAGTTTTCTGCTGCTCGAGTCGATTTTTACTCGAGCGGCAGCTTTCTCAACGCGAACTGGTAGTTTCTCATCGCGAGCGGTCGCGAGCATACGCGAGCACTCGCAATGAGAAACCTGACCTCCTCGCGTTGGGAATCTCGCCGGGAGGTTTATTTTCCATGCTCGCGATCGCCAACTTGATGTTGCTGATCGCGAACAAGGAAAAAGTCTCGCCGGGATGTCATTTTGCTTGCTCGCGGTCGCCAACTTGACTTTGAGGACCGCGAGCAAGCAAAAAATGACCGCAGCACTACGCAACACTACGCTACGCATGTTCGCACTGTGCTACGTGCAATTCGCGTAGTGCGAAGTAGCGCGAACTTGGCAAACTACGCAAGCGTAGCGTAGTGCTTTGCCCAGGCTTAGTCAGGATATCTGGAAGCAATGTGGAAGGAGTGTGGTGTAACTTATAAATTCACTACTCCCTATCACCCACAATGCAATGGGTTGGTTGAACGTTTCAACAAAACCCTAAAGGGAATGATTAAAGGCCTCCCAGAAAAGCTTAGGCGAAAATGGGACCTTCTTCTTCCCTGCCTTTTGTTTTCTTACAGAGAGGTTCCACAGAAGGGGGTTGGTAACAGCCCATTTGAACTTCTGTTTGGGCACCCTGTAAGAGGCCCATTATGTTTGGTGAAGGAGGGCTAGGAGTTACCTCTCAAACCGCCCAAACAGGATGTGATGAACTATGTACTTGGTCTCCGCTCCAGGGTGGCAGAATACATGAAGATGGCAACTAAAAACCTGGAGGCCAGCCAAGAATTACAAAAAACTTGGCATGACCAAAAGGCTGTGCTGACTGTGTACCAGCCAGGACAGGAAGTGTGGGTGTTGGAGCCTGTGGCCCCAGCAGCCCTCCAAGACAAGGGGAGTGGGACCCATACTATTGTTGAGCAAAAGGGAGAAGTCACCTATTTGGTGAATCTTGGAACTCCCAGGAGCCCCCTGAGTGTGCCTCATGTCAACAGATTGAAAACATATGTTGACAGGGCTGACATGGCCTTGCTCATGGCAACTGATGAGGAACAGGAGGAGGAGAGTGACTCTCTCCCTGACCTGCTCTCACAGAACCCTGATGATGGGTCAGTAGATGTGTTGCTTTGGAAAGCAGCCTCACTGACCATCAACAAACTGAATGCAGACAAGTTCTGCACGGGACAGACATATGTTTAGCCTGACCCCTAGTCAGACTACCTGGGGCACCCATAAGGTGGACACTGGGGACAGTCTGCCTGTCAAGAGTAAAATCTACAGGCAACCTGACCATGTCAGGGACTGTATCAGGACTGAAGTCCAGAAGATGTTAGAATTAGGTGTGATTGAGCCATCAGATAGCCCTTGGGCTAGCCCAGTAGTCCTAGTACCCAAACCTCATACCCAGGGTGGTAGGAGAGAAATAAGGTTTTGTGTAGACAAAAGAGGACTCAATGCAGACACCAGGACTGATGCCTATCCAATTCCCAGGGCAGATGAGCTGATTGATACTTTGGCCTCAGCCAAGTATCTGAGTACATTTTACCTAACAGCTGGCTACTGGCAGATCAGGTTGGCTAATGATGCAAAAGCCAAAACAGCATTTTCGACCCTTAGTGGGCACTACCACTTTGTGGTGATGCCCTTTGGATTGAAAAATGCACCTGCTACTTTTCAGAGGTTGGTGAACAAAGTTC
This sequence comes from Triturus cristatus, assembly GCF_964204655.1. Classification (NCBI taxonomy): domain Eukaryota; kingdom Metazoa; phylum Chordata; class Amphibia; order Caudata; family Salamandridae; genus Triturus; species Triturus cristatus. The sequence continues at coordinate 385,460,295 of NC_140589.1, read as the reverse complement.
TGGCAGGGATGGAAACTTATTGCTCAGCTTATCTAGATGATATTGCTGTCTTTAGTTCCTCCTGGCAGGATCACCTGGTCCACCTCAGAAATGTTTTGGATGCCCTGCAAAAAGCAGGCCTCACTATCAAGGCCACTAAGTGCCAGATAGGGAGGAGTCAGGTTGTGTACCTGGGCCACCTTGTAGGTGGGGGCCAGGTTCAGCCTTTACAGAGCAAAATCCAAACCATCATGGAATGGGTTGTTCCAACCACCCAGACACAGGTGAGAGCCTTTTTAGGCCTGACTGGGTAATATAGGAGGTTTGTAAAGGGATATGGATCTATAGTGACCCCCTTGAATGATCTTACCTCAAAGAAAATGCCAAAAAAGGTTCAGTGGACAGGTAGCTGTCAGAAGGCATTTGAAGACCTAAAGCAGGCCATGTGCACTGCTCCCATCTTACAGAGTCCAGACTACACCAAAAAGTTCATTGTCCAAACAGATGCTTCTGAGCTTAGTGTGGGAGCTGTACTGTCTCAACTGAATAATGAAGGTCAAGACCAGCAAGTAGCTTTCATTAGCAAAAGGCTGACCCCTAGAGAGAAATGTTGGTCAGCTATAGAAAGGGATGCCTTTGCTGTGGTGTGGGCCCTGAAGAAGCTGAGGCCAAACTTGTTTGGCACTCACTTCATAGTTCAGACTGACCACAAGCCCCTCCTATGGCTTAAACAGATGAAAGGTGAAAACCCAAAACTTTTAAGGTGGTCCATTTCCCTACAGGGGATGGACTATACAGTGGAACATACACCTGGGACCCAACATGCCAATGCAGGCAGACTCTCAAGGTATTACCACCTAAAGCACGAAGACTCAACTGGTCAAGGTTAGTTTAGTGTCCCTGCGTTTGGGGGAGGGGGTTGTGTAGGAGAGTAGGATCTGCCTCTAATGTTGCCCCCACTTTTTTTCTGATGTTAACACTGGTTTCTGGCTATAGTCTGACTGGGACCCTGCTAATCAGGACCCCAGCCTCTCTGTTCTCTCTAAGCAACATGGAGTGCATATTAGATGCACTACTGATTGGATACTGTGGTACCTTATGAGCCCCTTTTATATGGTGCCTTAGGTACCAAGGGCATAGTTACTTCACAGGCCTACCAGGGGCTGAAGCATGTATTATGCCACCCCTGGGATGCAGAGTAAATCTGACACCACAGGCCTGCTACTGCAGCCTGGGTGAGGTAGTGTTAGCACTCCTCACTGAGATATATGTTCACTATATCTCTACCTGCACGCATATAAACCTATCAGTCACCCCTAAGGCAGGCCCTATCAATCCTGAGGGCAGGGTGCTTGCTTTCCATGTGAGGGGGTGCCTCTGCCTGAGCAGGACCCCTCTGCAGCTCTCATAGTCCATTCTCTGGTGCTGTTTGTGAATGCGGTCAAACCATATACTCTTAAGTGCATTGTAATCTCGGGGTAAATGTTAACTCTGAGATGGCTGCATCAAAACATGTCGTGTTTGGTGTCAAATGCTTTGGAATTATACCCCCACACCAGTAACTGGTGTGGGAGTATGATCCCACCCTTCTAGAGGGATAGACATGTACCTACTGTGGAAACACGGTAGAATCCTGAAGAGCCCTGGCATCACAAAATGGGTGACACCAGTCTCAGATACTGGGCTGCCCTCCTGCTGCTGACTGAAACTCGCAGTGGAGGAGGCCCAACAATAGGCATCCTGTCACAGGGAGGTGTAACCACCTCCCAGACAGGGTTTAGTGCATTGGGGCTGGGTGGGTGCACTCCTAGAGTGCTTTGAAGTCCTGCACTGGGGGAGCAGTAGGCTCCTCTGTGCATACACCAGTTCAAACTGGCTCAGGGGCTACCTGCCCCTGCTCTGGCGTGAAACTGGACAAAGGGAAGTGGGTGTAGCCACCCACTCCACTGACCCTCCCTTGTAGTATAAGTTAGGGAACCCTTGCCATTGCAAACTAGATATCCCTGGACGACGCTCTGAAGAAGAATCCTGGACCTTCAACATTTCTCTACCTCTGGAAGATGGAAGAATCTCCCTTGGAGTCAAGGAGTGACTCCCCTGCTTGACAGGCACCCAATCTTGCAATCAACAGTCGCAAACTTTCCCGCTTCGCCGGAGTCCGAAGTCCCTGCAGCCCCAGAAGTGGATTTCCTGACTTCTCCAATGCCATCGTAAGTCCCCTGCGACGCTGAGGCAAGTGGACCCCACGAATGATGAGGAACCACAATACCTGGGTACCAAACATTATTTTCGAGTGCAGCCCCTTCACAACATTCTACGAACTTGTGCATTGGACCATGTGTGGTCCAAGCCTCCAGCAGGATTTCCACTGAAGATCAGAGGCCTACCTCATCCTGAGTGACCGTGGGCTCCTGGTAAGTGAATCCTCCTGAGGCGTCTTTGTGATCCCTTGCCGGTTGGCTTGTGGGTCCCCTGAAGACTTTTCTACAGTTCCAAAGGGCTTCCCTGGTTGCTCCAGGCCTGCCTTGACTTACCTTCGCTGGGTAAGTCCCACAGACCTTGTTGGTCTGCACCGCTGACTTTTTATCCTTTCCACAAGACTTGCTGTTACCAAGGCTTGTTGGCTCCAATCTGGTCACCAACACCGCAGTAAGCTGCAGACTACGTGGGACACACTGAATCCAGCTCCTGGTTGTCGTCGACGCCTCCTGGACCTCGTGGCTGAAGAGTCAAGACACCCGTGATCACCTGAAATCACCCGACGACTGTGGGCATCCATCTTCCTTGCCCCGGGTCACTGCCAAGTGACTTTGAACACTGTCCCTTCTGCTTTCAGGTCTTCCTTCTTCTGAATCCAGCCTTGGATTCCACTGGACACTTCTCCTGTCTTCACAAGCAGCAAGTCTTCTTTGGCTCCCATTGAAAACGACGCCGCGACCCGACACCAAAATACACCTATGCACCCAGCTTCCCTGGGTGAGGTAACTCCAGCACTACGGTGCTCCAGTTGGTGTTGGCTCTAGAACTACTTACCCTGTAAGTGACTTGCTTGTAGACTCTCCCGAAGTATCCTTAAACTCTACATTTCCAATCGCGACTTGCTCCATTGAAGTCAATTGGGATCCGCGGCTGTGTTCTCACACTGCATGCATCTCCCGTGGGTCCTTTACTTACCTGCCTTGGGTGGATTAGTGAGGCCTCAGCGCTTCTGAAGGCCCTAGGCCTTGTCCCTTTGTAAGTCGTTATTCTTAAGTCTCTTTTTTAGTATGTGGTCTGGTATGCCCCTAGGGCCCCAGCCATATTTGTGCTTAACTTGTTGTGAAATGTTGATTTGTGCATATGTTCCTGACTTCTAATCTCATAAAGAGATTAGCAGAGAGTTGTTAGTAATAAATACATATATATTTGATATATATACCTGTGTGGTGTCCTTTCATTTAGTAATTCAAGAGATTATAAGGTAAAACAAGCTGCTTTACATTCCTCTCAAGACTTAGCCTGAAGGCTGCTCTCCACAGCTACCACTAGGATAGCTTTCTTTAAAAAGGTTGCCTTAAACCTATCTACCATAAGAGTCAAATTGTACTGGTGCAAGGTGGCCACTTTAACTAGTGACCAGCATATACCAGGCCAACTTCTCACACACACACATTTATTCATTCACCCATACAGTAACTCATACATGCAGTCACTCATCAATATAGCACTATTATATGTACTCATACACCTATACAAACACTCATACACCGTCACTCATCAATAGAGTTATTGACACACGTAGCTAGTCATGTAAAGAATCTATAACACTGCAGTTTACTCACCTATACAGTTATAAGTTCAGTATCTAACCTATTCATACAAATAGTAAAATATACTGACTCTCTTATATAATCACTGACACAAGCACACACTCATTTATACAGCCACTCTCACAATTTCTCACTATCACATAGAGTCATTTATATACTCCAACACTCACATATATCACCTTTCGCATATGTAGTTACTCACAGTGATACACACACACTCACTGAAACAGCTATTTCCACATGCACTATTGAACCCATACACCTAGTAGATTAGCCACTCACTCATGTTGGCAGAAAGTTACACACTTCCCACCCACCTACACACACAAACACTGAGCCACCCAAACTAATACTTATGCTACCAATAAGTAAGCCATATAGACAGTCATGTACCTAATCATCAACCCATGCAGCAGCTTATACAACAACTGAGAGACTGATACAGACATACACACAGTTTAGTCACTAACCCATGCATTCAGTACAAGACATTTAATCACTAAATTAGACAGTCAGTCACACACCTATTAAATCCTCCACCCAGACACTTATAAACCAACTCATTCTTCAATACACCTTGGCATTAACATATATAAAATATATTTAAAGTTTACAAAAACACACATTCACTGGATGATGTCATCAGTGATGTCATTTGAGATGTCATCAGTGATGTCATCCGTGATGTCACTGACCATGTCATGAGTGAGGTAATATGTGATGTCATCAGCAGTGCATTGCGGTGGCATGAGTTATATTTAGCTCTACTAACTATAACGTCCCTGAAACCTATGGTTTTTTCAGTGAATATATATATTTTTTTTTCCGGGTATGTAGATGTGAAGTTAAGAATTGTAATTCTATACTTGAAGTACTGGGTATTTTAGACCCAGCGGTGCAGGGGCACACACCCTATGACTTCTGGGTTCTCCCTGTTCCAGACCTACAGAAACACAGAGTCTTCTGGGTGAAGTCAAAGATTCATTTATTGGCTGCAGACCAATTACAGGTATCCTAGAAGTACAACAGCGTGTATGTTCTCAGGAGACTGCTGAAAATCACAGAAACGGGCTTTTCCTTAAATACAGATTTTCCTGCCTCAGGCATACATTCTTAAGTTTATGGTATGGTCATTCAAAGTATACATTTCAAACGAAAAGGCAGAGTCATAATGACCATCCCACATTCCAGTTAAGCCAGCCCATAATTATTTACACAGCAAGGTTCAGATCCCACATCAGATATCGATAGGCCCCAATAAAACACGGGCAGCTCCTGTTGATAGAAACAAGTCATAAAGCAGTGACCCAGTATATACCGCCTTCGCGCCTGTGTACAGTTGTGAGGGTTCTTTTATGACGGAACCAAGAGCAAATAGACCCTGGCGACACAGGACAAGTGGTCCACTCTCTATTGATTCTTTGTATCTATGAATGGAAGCCGAATGGACCACAGCTTCTCCTTCCCTCCCCATTGATTATTTTGTAATTAAGCAGCGTGCAGCTGTGGGAAATTTTTGAAACCAGAGTGACCACCAAAATTGAGTCCCTGGCTTTATATATATATTTTTCTGTAACCACAAATTGTGGTTCCAACATCAGAGGAGTGAGCCTCCAATACCACTTAGGTACAATGGCAGAGAATCAGGGCTTGAGCTATTCCGAAGAAGAAGTTAATGCAATACTCAGTGAATCTTCTTTACAACAAGATAAAGATTTAGCTCAAACACTCACACAGACCAACGAATGGGATGATCTGACCGAGATGAAGAAAGAACAAGTCCGGACTGCCATACATGGCATTATCATGAAGGAGTACCTTCGCGCTAACGCTGCCCCCAAAGGATTATGGATACAGAATGCTCCACGAATCTTCCTCACGGACATGATCTTTAGGAAAGATTGGTCCTCAATTTCGTGGAAATGTACCAGAGATTATCTAGTGCTCATAATCAAGACAGCTACAAGATTGGTAGAAGCGCTGACCATTAAAATTCAAATGAGTGAAGCAAAACTTAAAACAACAGTCCAGATCTCAGTTTACAAAAAGAGACTGGAAGAAATAAACAGAGAAATGAATGAGACTAAGGAATACATCACCCAGAACAAAATACAGAAACTGAGTAAAGATCTCAAGAAGTTCTCAGTCGAAAAGATGCACCCCTACGCAAGAGAAGATTACATCATACCCGACCAAAATGATGAGGATTCCTCAGGAGATACATCTAGCAATAACTCTGACTGGAGCAGCGATGATGGCTTCAATCCTAGACGAGGTAGAGGTCAATTCAGACGGAATCAGCGTCGACGAGGGAATAATTGGCCTATGCCACGCTATTACGACCAACCACAGCAATTTTTCCAACCATTTATACCTAACTTTCAAGGTCGGATGAATCCATATTTCCAGGGACGAAACACAATGGGCCCCATGATGAATACTCCACCACCTCCTTTTTTAGGGAGAGGCCAACATACCCAACGAGGAAGGAGAAAAGGAGTAACCTGGAACGAACAGGAGAGACAAGTGCACACCCGCAGCATGTCCAAAGAACAACCGGGCCCCAGCAACGTGAGTCATTGGTGATAAACCTGACAAACATCACACTCACGGAAGATCAAGAGAATGTACTAAACAGAGGAATAGGTTTTGTCCCTACTCCTCAATTGGATATCTTCAAAGTCAAATGCGAACTGTCAGAGTTTTGTAGAAAAATCAAACTCAAAGCCTTTTTTAGGAATCAAGAGAGTGAGATTACGAGAAGCGACACGAACCTAAGACCTAAATCAACCTTTTGCCCTCCGAATCACATGGTCCCAATTGAGGTACTAGCCTTCGAACAAACAATTCTGAAGGAAGTGGACAACATCAAACCATCGTCCAACAGACCCTCTGTCAATATTACAAGACGGGAGAAACAAGCGATGGAAGAATTAAGCAAGAATGAGAATATAATTGTCAAACCAGCCGACAAAGGAGGGGGCATCGTCCTCCTTGACAAACAAGGATACAACAAACAATGTCTGGACCTACTGTCAGATGAGAGATTTTACGAGAAAATCACCAGTGATCCAACCAAGAGGTTACAGAGAACAATAAATCTGATGGTAGAAGAAGCACAAACCAACCAATGGATATCCAAACTTGAGGCAGACTTTCTTAGAACAAAGTCACCCAAAACACCATATTTCTATTCTCTACCCAAGACTCACAAAAATCGAGTCCCACCACCAGGACGACCCATCGTCTCAGGAATTGGTTCGGTATTAGAACCCTTGTCACAATTTGCAGATCAGTTTCTCAAACCCTTGGTACAAAACACACCTACATATTTAAAAGACACTCGGGACCTCCTGATTCTACTAGATAATCAAATCTACAATGAGAACACCATGTATTTAGTAGGACTGGATGTGGAGAGTCTTTACACCAGCCTCCCACAACAGAAGACACTTGACACTCTGGAAAACATATTATTCTCGGGCATTTGGAATCACACAACACCAAGGCACTTTGTATTAGAATGCTGCAGGTTAGCCCTTACTGAAAACTATTTTGAGTATAATGGCACCCTCTTTAAACAACGCCACGGTACATCTATGGGGAGCACATTTGCTCCTAGTGTGGCGGGACTGTATGTGAGCAACTTTGAAGAACAATACATACAGAACCCCATCAACCCTTACCTCACACAGGTAAAATTTTGGAAACGTTACATAGATGACGTCATTTTGATCTGGGAAGACACTGAAGAAATCCTACTTAATTTTCTGGATTGGATCAACTCCAGAGATGATTGCCTAAAGTTTACCTGCACGTCAAACAAGAAACAGCTTGACTTCCTCGACGTCACTATTTACTCTGAAGATAACAGCTTACACACTAAAACGTACTACAAACCTACAGCAAAAAACAGCTTACTTTCTTACCAAAGCTTCCATCCCCGTCCCCTCCGAGACAATTTACCTTACAGTCAATTTCTCAGACTCAAGAGAAATTGCAGTAATCTCAAGGATTACAAGATGCAAGCAAAAGAACTAGGTGATAAACTTGCAAGAAGAGACTACCCAAAAAGGATAATCAACAAATGTCAGAAAAGAGCTCGCAATCAGCCGAGAGAAAACCTCCTTCAAACAATCACACGGGATGAACCAAAAGATCTTCTGACATGTGTCACTACTTCTAACACCATAACGAACACAGTGAAAAAAATCGTCAACAGAAATTGGAGGATTCTCACCTCAGATACTTTACAATGGCCAAAACCCCGTTTTGCGAACAAAAGAACAAGAAACATCAAAGACTTTCTAGTCCACACGAGACCGACCCCAAACATAGCAAGAGAGACGATCACTGCGGCATGGAACTTAGAACCTATCACAGGACATTATCCTTGAGGAACATGTTCAGTGTGTGATTTGACTAGAATCACTAAGACCATCCAACTTCTCCCGAATCTAACCTGGACGCTACGTCATCATACAAATTGCAACACCACGCATGTAATATATATGATTACATGCCCCTGCGACCTGAGGTACATTGGGATGACATGCCGTAAAGTCAAATTACGGATCACTGAACACAAAAGCAATGTCAATTCTAAAAGACTGACCACCAAAATGAGCAGACATTATATAGAAAGTAATCATACCACCAACGAGCTCAAATGGGTGGTTTTGGAGAGTCTAAGAACTGTAAGTAACAACGCCGAACGTGTTCTTTTTGAAAAGGAACAACGTTGGATCAATCGCTTGGGGACAGACAAACGAGGCCTGAATGATAATATCCCGTGGTACACACTGGCATGATGTAAACTTCATGATCCAACCACTATCACCCTTGACTGAGGTCCGGTAATATAGTGTCACTACATCAGCCATTTGAAAACTCTTTCTACACTAACCAGTGAAAATACGAACTGAGATCCATAATTAGTTTAATCACATCTACTATTTGAATTAAGTACGAGATGACCCAAGCCTCTAATTTATCTCTTTATTTGTATTAATGTCTATTGACTTACAGGAATTATCCCACAAGTCTTTTTCCCATCTCCATGATTTTACTTTCAGTAAACCGGAACTTTGAGCGGTCCCGCGTCACCGGGGATACCGCGAACAGAGGCAGAACAAGTCAATGACTTCACGGAATCGGTAAGCACTGATGGCCGCCACGAATGCGGAAACGCGCTACAAGGAAGTAAGACGACTCGAACTCTTGTTTTACACTCTTTCCGATTATTTTAGAACATAGTTCCGTGAATGCCTTTCGGGTACCACTAAGAAGTGCAATTTGCACCTTTATGAGGTAAAGTTGTAATTATCGACAAATTGTGGGGTAGGCTCTGTGTGTATTTTGTTTGTAATATTCAATATAGTACTTGACCTTTACACTCGTAAAGACACGAGCGGCACAGCTTTTTAAACCTACTTGCGGATTCTAATACTTACTCTCTCTCTGCACCATGATACGCACAGCTTAACCCGTTTGTTTTGTAACATGCTTGGAGTCCATACGAGCACACGACAAAGCACTCTAATAGCTGCACCTAATATAGGCAACTAGAACGCCCTATTCCACGTACATTTACAACCAGAAGATGTTATTTTTAACTTGCGAAACTTACCTTTTGACAATTCTGAATAGCCGCCCTGCTCGCCACTTGCCCGGATTCTCTCAGTAGTTCACTAAGCCACTAACCTCACCCCTCAAAACAGGACAGTAGCACTCCAGTAAACCAATTGTGACACAATATAGTTCATATTTTGTGTCCTTAGGAATACCCAATGCTGTTGTTTTTCTTTTTCTACTAGGCACAGATACCATGGATCTGACCCTTATACATATAATTAGTGAATAATTTTCACTACCCAAGGAGCCACAACGCGCCTTCCTTTAGATCGGTCCTGACGAAAGCCTTTAGACTCTTACAGAAGGCTGAAACATGTTGACCCTGACCCTCGACATCTAGAAAGTACAGTAGACCAGTAACTCGGTCTATATCCTTACTTCAATATTTTATTTTTCTCTTTTTCAATATTCTCTCAATAAAGTCTCATTAGAAAAAGTGATCAAGAGAATTTTAACCTCACTTTATCAAGAGCACTTCTCACACCCTCCCTCCCTCATATTCATGTCTGGACGCTACTGTTTTACCAGTTGGTCTTCCTCCTGGCGGAGGACAGCATACATACTAAAAAAGACCCTATGATGATGCTGTACTAGTACACACAAGCGGTGACCCAGTATATACCGCCTTCGCGCCTGTGTACAGTTGTGAGGGTTCTTTTATGACGGAACCAAGAGCAAATAGACCCTGGCGACACAGGACAAGTGGTCCACTCTCTATTGATTCTTTGTATATATGAATGGAAGCCGAATGGACCACAGCTTCTCCTTCCCTCCCCATTGATTATTTTATAAAGCTGGAACAGTCAGGTGTGGAAGAGATTAGCCGGAGGCTTGTGTGGGATGAAAGGACTTTATGGCGTGTCAAGCCCTGATGCTAATCACAGATGGCCGGAGGAAGGGGTGCTCGTGAGACCGGACTGACCTGGGGCAGCAGAGCCAGCTGCCCAGGTCACAGAGAAGTCAAAAGGAAGCACATGTACTGTGAGGGCCGTATTTGCTTTATTATAGCCTATGTGAGGGCAATCACAAGATGGCCACCGCTTCCAAAATGGAACCCGCGTAGTGGTGCAGAATAACGGGTACGTAGTGCATTCATAGCTAGAACGTTATACAAAGCACTTGTACATACCGTTTTAACAATTTGCGGTTCGCTAATTCCAGGATAGACAGGGGTGGGGCCCTGTCCCAGAGATTAAAGTACGACAGACCCTCCTTTTGCCCTTACATAGGCAATCACTATACTCATCTCAATCCGAGTCTAGGTCAATGTTCACGAAGTCATGGAGATGTTGCTGTAGCATCATCCTATTACTGAGCTCGTCCCTCGATACAGGTTTCCTTACACATAATGTAGCACAGAGGCCACATATCGCAGGAGCACACTGTATACACAGACAGAACAGGAAAAGAATCGCTAAGATCATTCCAATGACCATCAGAACTTTCCAACCCCAGGCAGATATCAGTTCCCAGAACCACCCCACCAGTGACCAATCTCCTTTATCCACGTGTATGGATTCAGATATTTTATGCAGTTTGGAGATGGCTTGATATACTGTTGGAGCGTTATCTGGTATGAAAATGCAACAACTGGATTGGATAACCTTACATACCCCACCACGGTCTGCAAGTATAACGTCTAGAACCATGCGGTTCTGCAAAGTCATAAGGTGATCCGCTTGGAGCTCAGCGGTCAAATTACCAAGGGCACCAGCCGTAACATTAACAGTGGATTCTACCACACGAGTCAGCTGTCTCAGGTTCCTACTATTTACCATAGGTCCCCAAAACGGCAGTAAACCCAAGAAGAAGTCTCCCGCTTCCTGACCGGCAGTATCCTCCTTACTAATTACGCACCTCACAACTCTGGTCTTGTGATAGTCAGGGGCAGCAGTAAATGTTGGCGGTAGCAAGTTCGCAATATAACATGTGCCGAGAAATCAGGGGGCAACCATGTATATGCTCGATCTTTGCAGATGAAATATGTGCCCTTGGCAGCCAAAAACGCAGGAGAAAACTGTGATGGGAAAGTGTACGTTTCAGTACAGTCACTTTCCCCCAGTTGAGCTCTAGGATTCTGACCATTACCTTGTAAGCAGAACCGACCTATGTGGGGTACGGCCCAAATTGGGGATGAGATTTTCCGCTGTCTTTCACCCAGACTAATACTATACCCCGTTGTGTTCCATCCTACATAAGGTCTCAATTCTTCCTTGGGTATGGACGAGTATGCATCGATATCTCTGCTCATATCGGCAACTCCTTTCATCAAAGCCTTATTATTGGTGATAGGTCTGATGGAACGCGGTTGTCGAGAGGAGTACGTATCTAGAGCATAGAGAAACATGGTCTGGAATTCCCATGACGATCCATTGTGACTAAATGGCAGCACCAAATAGGGAATACCCTTATTAATGGTATGTGGCATTAACCCACACACCCAGCAATTGGTTGCATTCATTACTAGTTGGTGCTGGTGCAAGAGCTGAATAAACGAGTTATTTACAAACTCTGATCGTCTGGTTTGTTCGTGTTCAGGCAGAGGGTGAAAAGAGTGTGGGGAGGCAGTAGAAAGAGGTATAGGCTGTACAGTGGGTGCAATGGGCTTTTGAGAGGAGAAAAATACAAATCCAACGATGAACATTATTATGCTACATAGTATAAATAGGCACAAAAATACAAAACATTTACTCTTTATAATTTTACACATCCTTGCTTTAAAGTTCATTTCCTCAACGGGTCTCTCCATCTTAAAAAACTCCATCCTCTAATCGGGCCGCTCGCGGCGGATGAGTTTCTTCTGCTAAGGAGTACGCCTGTCAGTCCAGGGAAACGCCCTAGACCAACCAGAACCGTTGACCTAACGTCTTCGGCCTGTACCCCAAAGTCTTGGCACCGCGACCCTGCGGCTGAACCCGGATGGTGGTTCGAAAAACAAAAATCAAGAAAGTCCTTCAGATGGGAGAGCTTATAATGTCAAAAAGGGGAAAAATAGTAGGGAAATCTTTATTTGTCCATAGGCCTTGGTCTCAAATTATAGCGGAGACGGCCAGGTGCTGTTTGATCCTGGAACAAAAGTTCAGGCTCTGTAGTGTCCAATCGATTTGACGATTGCACAGCTTCTTGTAAAATTTCGTTACTCTCTTGGTCTGAAGCTGTGTCTCTTATGCGTGCGTCACTGAATGGTACAAAACGAGGTACAATGTCTGTTTCAGAGTCGGCGATACCCTCCTGGACCCACTGGTCATATGGCAGGGGCAAGGGGACTACCTTGCAGTGGGTGCCATGGACCCAATTCTTTCTCCCTTTCACTCGAACCGCTGATCTTGTTGACAGAAGTACAAGGTGGGGGCCGATCCACCGAGGCTCGTCGTTGCCCTTGCGCTGGAAATTTCTAATCAGCACCCATGTGCCAGGGTCGATAGGGTGTCCAGGAGTTTCAGAAGCTTGGGGAAGAGTATCATGCACCTGTTGATGTAAAACACGTAGTTTAACAGTCAAATCATACAAGTAATCGAGTAGTACTGGATGCTCGATCTCACTGAATTTCGTAGGCCTTGGTACACCCCATACGTTGGCCGGGCGGCCGAAAACCACTTCATAAGGACTAAGTCCCACTCGTGAGTGTACGGTCATTCTGGTGGACAGGAGTGCTAAAGGCAGAGCGTCAGGCCATTTAAGACCGGTGCTCACCTGGATTTTAGCCAACTTAAGTTTTAGAGCGCCGTTGTAGCGCTCTACTAATCCAGCTGATTGGGGGTGATTTGCAGCGTGAAACTTTTGTTTAATACCTAGCCCCTCACACACATTCTTCATCACTTTACCCACAAACTCACTTCCATTATCACACCACACCATTCTTGGCATTCCAAACCTAGGGAAGAATTCTTTCACAAGGGCTTTGGCTGTGGATAGGGCAGTGTTATCCTTCAGAGGATAGGCCTGCTGTAAAAGGACCTTTGTTTTTAGTTCTTTCGTTTTCTTTTCTGTTCTATCTTTCTCGTCTTTATCTCTGTTTTCATAATACTGTGCTGTAGCCAGTATTTGCGCTGAAGAGGAAACAGCCCAAGAACTTTCTGAATCTTTTAACTTTTTACACAGGTCAGGAAGTAAATTCTGCACAAATTTATCCACAAATAACCGTTGGCCACCCTCAGTACTCATATCTTGCCCACTGTGGTCAATAAACGTTTCTTCAAACCTGGTAAAGAAGTCTGACACTGTCTCATCTTTCTTCTGCTTGCATGCAGATAGCTTATCCCAGTTTACGCTCATCGTGGGCATTATTGTCTTCATATACGTGATGATTCTACCAGGGAGTTCTGCTATTAAAGGCTATGGTTTCGCGCCACCAATCTGTCTAGCGTCAGCAGCGATGATGTTAGCCCATGTGTCCCCTAGTTCCGCAGCATGATCCGTATTACGAATGGATCCCCACAAAGGCTGTGGAACCACATTCCCAAACAGCATATCTATGTCAGCCAGATTCATTACACAGGATTCTGCAGTTTGTGACAACTCCTTATAATAACCGGTAGGGTTTTTACGGGGAGCAGGCAATGTCTGCTTAAGTGCTAACACCTCAGATCTTTTCCATGGAACGTGTACCCAAATACGCTGAAAATGCGCTAAGACAGGTGGATTAGCATTTGGATCAGCAGGTCTCCAAACTGGGGGAACCTCACGCATCGGATATTGGCGTGCTTTTACCCTTTTTCCCACAGGGACATCAGGTTCAAACAATGACTGTTGACAATCATCATTTCTGAAGGATAACACAACCGCAACTGCTTTATCTACATCGCGATCCACAATGGTACCAGTTCCAAAATCAAATCTCACTCGACACAACTCCTGCGGGCTTGGGTCTTTACCACTGTCATCCAATTCCTCACAGAGAATTTCGCACATTTTCTCAAAGACATACCTCTGTTTTGGGGCATCCCATTGATGGAAAACGTTGACAACTGATTCCACATCATATAGTGAAGGGAAAACAATCCATCTACGCGCCATGCGATCTATTACCTTTTTCTCATCGGGGTTAGGCAATTGACTGCGCAATTGCTTACGCTGTAAGCCAGGAGTCGCACCAGATGATTCAAAGAGAGGCGACATTAACGTAGTAACCACATTAGCTAAACGCTGTCGCGCTGAAGGAGAAGTTGAGGCAAAAACAGGGGGATAAACAGAGGGGAGAAAAGAGGATGTAGAAACAGGTACTGGAGTGGTGCAAGGAAGAGTGTCGGGGGAGGCAGCTGCTGAATTAGACAAAGTCACAGGAAGCGCGGGGGCAGTTGGAAACACAACTGGCGGCCCTTGAGAGGGCTGCGCTATAGGGATAGGAGCCGGCTGCGAAGAAGCTGGCGGTAGCGGCAAGGCTTGCAGTATATTAACTGGAGGTAGCATATTCACAAGCTGGGGAGGCGCCGTGGCATTTTGAGCATACGGGGGTGGCGAACTCAACAAATGCGACATCAGGGGATCTTTCTCCTTTTCTTCGGACTCATTCTGCTTAGAGTGTGGTAAAGCTGGGTAACATTTGTCGATCCCTAACTTATGCTGTCTGTGCAATTGCTCATTCATCTGTACCTCCTCATTGTCCTTGAATCGCACAGCTGCTTGCATTACCGTCATACCTTTCTCTCTCTTATTCTTTTTCGCTAGCTTAATTTCCTTCTGTTTGGCTTCCTTCCGCCATAAGCGGAAAGAATCAAACATCGTCGGCCGGGCTTTCTTTTTAAACAATTTAATTTCCAAATTATCTAAAATATCGGTATCGAAACTACCATTTTGGGGCCATTTTAGAACACCGTCTTTTCTGGTGTAGTGGATCCATACTTCGTTATATGCAATGGGACCTACGCCATGTTTTACATAGAGCTCATAAGTTGGAGTTCCAACCGGAGGAACCGGACATGATTCCTCCAGCTGGAAATCTCTTCCACAACCCAAACAAAACAATCTACCGAATATTCTAGAACCAGGCATCTTCGCTCACTAGTCTAGATCCAAACGTCAAAGGATTATCGATTACGATAGTCTCGTGAATACACGAGTTCTCTGGCTTTGGCGTTTGCAAACTCCAAATTTCCAAATCAAAAAGATCCCGAGGGATACCAAACAAATGGGAGACGCTCCACTTATACTTAACTGAATATTGATGATCGATGGCGTCACCAGAAGACTCTCTCGATTGTTTCGCTCTATCAAAACTCGTCAAGCGTCCAAAACAGGTCGATTAATCAGGGCAGCAGTCCTCCGTAGCCGCTGGGACGCGGAGAACCTCGCAGAAAAGACTTTCGGACCACGTCGACATGCAGGGGTCGATGAAGTGGCGGCCTTCCTCCGGAATTTCCACACGAAGCTCCTCACGAACCTCTGGCTTGGACTGGTACCGCTGAAATCGTCCCGAGTTGGGCGCCAAACTGAAGTACTGGGTATTTTAGACCCAGCGGTGCAGGGGCACACACCCTATGACTTCTGGGTTCTCCCTGTTCCAGACCTACAGAAACACAGAGTCTTCTGGGTGAAGTCAAAGATTCATTTATTGGCTGCAGACCAATTACAGGTATCCTAGAAGTACAACAGCGTGTATGTTCTCAGGAGACTGCTGAAAATCACAGAAACGGGCTTTTCCTTAAATACAGATTTTCCTGCCTCAGGCATACATTCTTAAGTTTATGGTATGGTCATTCAAAGTATACATTTCAAACGAAAAGGCAGAGTCATAATGACCATCCCACATTCCAGTTAAGCCAGCCCATAATTATTTACACAGCAAGGTTCAGATCCCACATCAGATATCGATAGGCCCCAATAAAACACGGGCAGCTCCTGTTGATAGAAACAAGTCATTAAGCAGGAACAGTCAGGTGTGGAAGAGATTAGCCGGAGGCTTGTGTGGGATGAAAGGACTTTATGGCGTGTCAAGCCCTGATGCTAATCACAGGTGGCCGGAGGAAGGGGTGCTCGTGAGACCGGACTGACCTGGGGCAGCAGAGCCAGCTGCCCAGGTCACAGAGAAGTCAAAAGGAAGCACATGTACTGTGAGGCCCGTATTTGCTTTATTATAGCCTATGTGAGGGCAATCACAAGATGGCCACCGCTTCCAAAATGGAACCCGCGTAGTGGTGCAGAATAACGGGTACGTAGTGCATTCATAGCTAGAACGTTATACAAAGCACTTGTACATACCGTTTTAACAATTTGCGGTTCGCTAATTCCAGGATAGACAGGGGTGGGGCCCTGTCCCCTACGCGGTCCCAGAGATTAAAGTACGACATACTTCCCTATATGCACTTACCGTTAGAAATTCTGTCCTCCATATTCTTGTACCTCGATGATCTGAGGGGATCGATATATGGTAGTACAACCAGCATTAGGGAATTAATGCACCTATAGAGCACAGCTTTAATGTTTGGTCAAAGCTGAGGGCCATACCCCCTAAAAATATGCTTCTGGATACACGCCTGCCCCTAATTAGGCCTTGTGGCCTGCAGGGTAGAGTGCTTAATATTTAAAAAATAAAAAGTAAGAATTTTATGTTGGCATGGTCCTACTGTTTCAAGGCTGCAAAATCTAATTTCACTTTAAAAGGCAGTAGCTGAACTTGTGCGAAAGATTCCAAGACAGAATATCTTGGAAAACTATAATGACTCACCAAAATATTGTCAAACTAATATTATTGACAAAAATATCACCTTCCTATACTTAAGTAAAAATAACACAAATATCGATGACCTAAAGGTTGGCATGCATATATCTGAATTTTGTAATATTGAACACAAAAATAATGCAAAAAAAAGTATATACTGATTAAGCACATACAATATTTAAAATATCGAAACACACAATATCGACTAGAATAATATTGTTACTAACCAAAATATCACATTTTTATTCAAAAAGTCCTTTTTTTTAATCTAAAAAATATCAGTAAATAAACAAACTACACTATAAACACTCATAATACATAGGAAAAACAAGAAACATAAAAATATTCACATATAGAGTCAAAGGTAATCAACATACATTTACTATTAAAAACCACATAAAAAACATTACTGCAAGAAAATAAATATTGCAACAAATATTAACTGTACATAAATTAATTGAATACTATAACTAATTTATTAATACAAAAATACAACTAATGCACACATTTAAATTTAGAGGAGAAACACTAATTAGGATCCACAAGAAAATGTGATAACTGAATTTTTTTTAAACAACATGCAAAGTCAACGTTACCATAAAACAACCTAGCTATTACAACTATAAACATAATGAACAGAAAAATATAGAAAGAACACAAATCTTCACTATTTTTTATTGGACAAACTTAAGGACTGCAAGAAATTGACACTCTGCTGGACTGCGTGAGAAAAAGCCAGAAGAGTTGAAAAAATAACAAGACACCTTCAAAATAAGTTTAAAAATTAAAACAACTACAATGTAATCTGAGACAATTTTAAAATGTAAATCTATAAATAAATTCCGAAACTCACAGTTTTTTAATATATATATTACTCCTAAGATACAAAAGAACCGCTACAGCAAAAGCACAGCATTGTATGCCAAAACATCCAATTGCACATTTGTACACCTGGACATAGGCACTTTCACAGTGTATACAGTAATCCCCTGCACACCCTCAAAGTGTATAGTTAAGTGACAGTAACATAAATCAATAGTCATCTTCTTTGGTTCTGTATTTTAAAATATTCTCTTTCTTCAGTAGATGAAGTCTTTTTACAGCCCAATGAATCTCTTGCAGCCTTAGGCAACACGTGTTCCATCGTCATTTTGGGAAATGATCCTGCGACTTCTTCAGGGCTAGTGTACTACTTTATGGAATCCTTCACTTCGCTGACACTTCCAACCCTAAAGTCATCCAAATATCTCCCTACTTCCAGATTACAATTTGTATGTTTGGTTATCATCTTAATATAAGCCTCCGAATACGGAGAGATTTATCCTTGTGCCCAATCTATACTATGAGTATGTGCAGGGGATTAATGTATACGTTTCATGTGGTCTGCATATCAGGGAATAGGGTGGTTGTACCTACCTCTTTAGCACTGCATACAATTTTGACTGTATTATATACTTTATGTGGATAACCCTCAAAGTGCTATTCTCCTATAACATTCCACCCAAATTGTAGTAGGCATGTTCAAAGTGAATTAAATAAACACAGTTTGAAAAATTAACCAACCCCTATATGTCAAACATAAAACTAAAGTTTCACCATTCTCAAAACTATCAAACATATATTTCTTACAATGTAACAGAGATAGAATTAAGGCATGAACAATTTAAAAGAGCCAAGTTCCAAGCCCCAAGAGGTCACTGCTAAAATTTTAAAAGACATATTTCATTAAGTACCTCTGAAAATTACAAGTCAGCTACTAGCAATTCCTACTGTAAACACCTAATATCACGTACTAAAAAGCCATGTGTCAAGCAAGTGCTGCCACTAGAAAATGCCAAGACATACAGAGTCCAGAACACCTGACTGCTATACATAATAATGAACCCTTCCCTCTGTCTTGCATTACACTCCCAAATTTAAAAAAAATTAAGCACTCCCAAGATGAGGAATACTGTAAGGCAGGAAATAACTCCTGGAATGGAGACTCAGCACTCACAAAATGAGGCAAATCAAAAGGCAGTTTCAAAATAAAGTGTGGGGTTCTATTAATACTATGAATAAAGAGGTATGCTGTTCCTAGCGGTGTGAGAGAGGAAGAAAAAGGAGTGGCTCCTGTAAGGAGCAAGGGCCATCACACACCCTAAGGGGTGTCATGCTTCATCATAGGGCAGCTCCTCATTGGGCCTGCGCTGCAAAGCCCAACGGCATTTAGACCGAAGATCTTTATTTAGACCGTGGTCTTTGCCGTAGATAAAGTGGGTTTTTGTGGGATGAGTGGTGTATATCAAAGATGAGTAGAGTGTCAGGAGTATGTTGATTAAAAATAACTATGGAAGCCCACTGAACTAAATTTGTTTCATGCCCTAGATTGTCAAAAATGATTGTGGCATTTCTTCAGGACCTAAAGTAACTACTAACTACTAAAAAGGGGGGTGGTACACATCTATAAAATAGAGTTAATTCACCATGCCATTTCTGAATACACCATCTGTAGTCAGTGCGTCTTCAACAAACAGGATCCTTTTCAGTAGGGACCCAAAGTACAGAGGGCACAAGGAGTCAAACTACTCCAGAGTCACGGAACACACAGTGGTGTCGTGACAGACTCTTCCTGTCAGTACACAGAGCGCGGCCGACCTTACCCTTTGAGAATCCAGAGCAATTTCAATAATTCAACACTCTCAGACAGAAATACTTTCCCAGATGTCAAATGAAACATGTAAAAATACATGCGAATGTATAGAGATATATACATATGTGCAAGCAAGTACTGAGAAAACACTTACAAGTAATCAAATGCATGAGATAAAACACAAGCAGATAATAATGGATGTCCAATGCAAGAAACAAGTACTGTCAAATGCAAGACTCAACTATAAAGAGCATGTACTCACAGCATGGAAAGATATGAAATATATATATATGTCCCCGTGACAGTGAGTCCAAACCAATAGTGAGCTTCTGTATGAGCGCAAAAACTTCCTGTCTTTAATACATTTTACTAACATGTAGAGAGACTTCTAGAAATTCCACCCTTCCTTTATCTATTGCAAAACCAAGGCAGACCATAATGGTCTGCATCAAGGTCAAGATGAAAGCTGACGAGCCCTCCGTGTTTTGACTACGAGACAGAGAAGTACATTCCTCTATCATGCTTTCAAATGCACATCTCACACATTCGGTTCCAAGCACAGCTGTTTTGCTCTGTGCTGAGAAGAAAGAAAACCATCCCTCTCTGAATCTGTAAGAAGGCACGAAGGCATGAAATCAGACAGGAGCACAAGAATGATTTTGTACATTCAAAATTGAGTCAGTTAAAACACATGGAGTCAGTGCCCACCACAATTTCACAATGTAAAAAATGTATATCGCACTGCACTCCCTACACAACAACCGGAGTAATGACAGAAGAATAATCATATTTGCAACTGAAAATAACCTTTTAAGACTAAACCAATGTGAGACGTCGGCGATCAACAGTACTTACAAAATGGGCCCTCCACCATTCACACTGATAGTCACCATAAATGGTGAATATCCCAACATTAAGTAAACCAATGTGAAATGTGGGCAATCGACCATACTTTCAAAATGTGCCCTCCACCAGTTGTAGTGTAGTTCCTATATCCCTGATAGGCTATGCGCATTGGAATAATATACACTATAGTTTTGACATAGGACTGGGGTCAGTATGTCGCTATCGAGTACATTAATCTTAATTACTTGTGTGTGCCAGCTAACTCAGAGGTCTCTAGAAACTTCTCGAATAAACGAGAAGGAATTAGTTTCTGACAACTGCATAAACATGACAACTTTGTAACCCTTAGAATCGGAACAATCTCAGAATCGTGGAAACAATAGATAACAGTTTCACTCAGTCAATCGTGCATGCTTCATTTCTGCAGAGTTACACAGAAATAGACAGACGGGCGTTTCAATAAAAAGGGTTTATTGAACAGTCTTATTTCTCGATATGAACTGCAACAATCGTAAGACAGAATGCGAAGTATAGTACGTACAGCATTAGCAGTAAGATAAAATAAAACTGCAATAGCATGGTTTATTGCTATGACAGATATTCATAAAAATACATACATAAATACCACAGGCTAAAATGTTAATACTCATCTGATGCTTCTAGCTAGTTCTACCTCAGTGTACCTAACCTAAGTGTAGTAAGAAGTAAGAAGTAGGTGCTGTTTGTCTATAGTCTAGTTTAGCTGTAGTTGCCAAGATTTGCCAAAAGTTCCTCTAGGTTCTAGTCCACTCCATAACTTAGAATGAGTGAGGTTGGAATCTCTTTCCGAATCTCGATCTCTAACACCCCAAAAGGGGAGTCAGAAACACTGGAGCTGGATTCTCTGCGAGGAGGATGACAGCGTTTGGTCAGTGCATCAGGCGGGGACTTGACTTCCTTCCGAACTTGCCGTGGCGAACCGCGTCATGCAAGTAGGCAGCCAAACCGTGGTTTGCCATGGTAAGTGAAGGTATATTTATACCTTGAAGGTGTTTAGGAATGCCAGTATTGATGTAAAAGTCGGGCAGAAGAATGTAATGAATGAACCCCTAAGGAATAGATGTTCATGCATAATAAATTAGTTCTTGGAGAAATCAATATCCAAGCAAGGGGAAGTCCTAAAGGCTTAAGAGTCTGGTTTTCCAAGAACTCGTTGTGACGTAGATGAACGGATGTAGGTGGCCATGCCTGTATTTGGGTAGCATGGATAATGCCTAAATAAGGGTATGTTTTTTATGCCTAAATATGGGTAATGCGAATTGTGCCTATATAAAGACATAAATCGGGAAACCTATATACGGTATCTAAATCGACACACAACACAGTCACACAGATATTCACCATAAATGGTGAATATTTCAACATTAACATACACTCATTTATGCACTGCAGTCTAACAGACAAAGAGCAATTTACTGTTAGAAATGGGGGTCTCTAGTTGGCAGGGTGTTACCCTGTCCAAGTGGGGACCCTTCTTCCCAGTCAGGATAAGGGGGATAAACTACTGAAATAACCCCTGCTCACCCACTTGGTAGCTTGATAGAGCAGTCAGGCTTATCCCAGAAGCAGTGTGTAACGCATTTGCACATAATACACAGTGATACAGTGAAAACACTACAAACAGACAGCACACCAGTTTGAGAAAAATAACTCATATTTTTCTGTGCAAATAACAACAAAACGATAAAAGACCAACATACAGTAATGAAAAATATGCACTCTGCAAGATTGACTGTAAAATGCAGTTTCTTAAAGCCGGGAGCTCCGTCCGAGGGTACCACAGTGCTGAAAACAACAGAATACAACCTATCAGGTCGACCTTGTCGGTGCGGACCAGTGTCAGCATCAGCAGACTCGCAAACAGTACCTTTGGTTCCGGCCGGCCGTGCCGGTGCGGGCTGGTTGTGGCAACCATCACGGTTGCGATAAAAGCAACATCGGTGCTTTGGTGTGAAAATCCTGACATGGTGCTGAAATACAGAACTGTTAGAGGATCAGGCCTTTCGCGAGGGGGTCGGTGCTGGCATCACTCAATACTTTCTAGAGAACACGGGTACGGCATCATCGTCTGCTGTAGAATGCGATGCTTTTAAAACTGTGATACGAGGTCACTGCATTACCAATATGATGGGGGTGCGTAGGGTGCTACTGCAAGAAATAGAGACTGCGGACCAATGCCTGCACAAAGTGGAACAGGAATGGCCTGAGCAACCTGCTCGATAGCAGGAATTAATGGAGGCGAGTGTGGCGGTCGCCATAAAGGTCGAAAGACTGCGTTGTCTTGATTATAAAAAATATCTAGCGCGTACTCATGCAGAGTTTGACAAATACGGAGCGTTGCTGGCTTGGTTAGCCAACTCAGCTAGACGAGGGACGGTCATATTAGAATTGTGTACCCCGACTGGGGAGGGTTGCTATACCCAGCAAGGGATTAATGATCAGTTCTTTGCTTATTATACGGATCTATGTCAGAGTAAGGTGACACTGAAGGATGGGATCCTTAGAGAGTTTATAACTGCAGCAGATCTTCCAGAATTAGACAGGACACAGGCGGAGCTGTTGGGTCGGTATATAGCCATTGGTTAAGTACGAGGAGCGATCAAACACGGCGTGAAAAAAGACTCCTGGGGCAGATGGCCTGCTGATTGAGTTTTACCTTACATACATCGATATCCTGGCTCCTATGTTAGTGTCACTTTATAATGACGCGGAGCGAGCAGGACACTCGTGAAGTGATTATTATTCCACTGCTGAAACCAGAGAAACCACCATCGGAAAGGACCGCATATCGCCCGCTGTCCATGCTCACCACTGATTACAAGATTTTAAGTCGAATCTTGGCAACCCGATTACTCCCACACATGGTTCACTTAATACACAGGGATCAAATGGGATTTATCCCAACCCAGAATACAGCCATAAATGTGAGGCGCCTGCTTCGTATCTTAGAAGCTGACACTTATCCGAAAGAATCTGCTGCTGTCTTAGTGGTAGACATAGAGAAGGCATTCGACAGTTTGGAATGGCCCTATTTGTTTCAAGTCATGCAAAGTTTTGGCTTGGGGGATACTTTTGTGGCTTGGATGGCTTTATTATACAATCATTCCACTGCTAGAGTTAAAACGGGTGGATTGGTCTCAGATGCTTGTGATGTGGGACGAGACAGGGCTGCCCACTCTCCCCTCTATTATTTGCCCTGGCCATGGAGCCACTAGCGGCCCAGTCCAGAATGGGACTACGGTATCCTGGGATTCGCGTGCATGGTCAGACTCACCACATCGTGCCTTACGCTGATGGCCTACTCATGTTTCTACCTAATACTGCTGATGCCGTCATCGGTGCAAAGAGTCTACTACACGACCTTGGCAGGGTCGCTGGACTCAAAGTGAATTGGGCGAAGTCTTGCCTGTTTCCCACCGCCCCATTGGCTGATGGCCCTCCAGTTATGGATGGGGTGCAATGGGAACACCAATGCCTAACGTACCTGGGGACCCGAATATATGATACACAAGCTGACTTACTGGAGGGTAATGTGGGTAGAGTCATCTGAGGTCTTAAAAGCAATCTTGAGTTTTGGGGGTCGCTGCCTCTTTCGGTGGCCGGCCAAGTGGCCCTCCTGAAGATGTTGACCCTCCCTAGGCTGTTGTACTATTTTAGAACCTTGCCTGTTTGGATACCAGCGTCGATTTTTAAACAGCTTCAATCAATGATTACAAGATTTCTCTGGGCTACTGGCAGACGGAGGGTAGCGCTGAAAATACTAATGAGACCAAAATCAGAGGGTGGACTGGCTGTTCCTGACCTTGAGACATATTACTTGGTGGCCCAATTGCAATGGTTTACCCAAGCAGTAGCATTGGAATTTCGAGAGCAGGGTGGACATGATGGTGGGCAGACCTCCGGGCAGACACCCTCCCAAATTATCTTACAATTACTGGTGTGGCTTAAGTCACTTTCTAATGAACTGCGGACTTTTCGGCTTTGTTGGGACAGGAGTCAGAGGAGAGAGCAGATCGCGTGTCCTTATGCCCCTGGGATCCCCTTGGCCATGTGTATTGCTCTACCACATGGGGGTAACTGGACCATGCTGAATGATTGGACGGAGAAGGGTCTGACTACACTGGGGGATTTATATGAGGACAGTACCTTGCTTCCCTTCGGTGCTTTGCAGGAACGGTGCAACATGTCTCGCGGGAACTTTCTGCTCCATTCAGCTCTCGTTGCGGCCATTCAAAAACATTGGGGAGAGGGGCTGATTGAAACTCAAACCACGAAGGCCTGCCAGTATGTAGTATTAGCAGCAGGAACCTTTAAGGCAGTCACCTGTTTTTATAGGCGTATGACACAGGAGGCACTGACTCCATTACTGACACTACGACAGAAATGGAAGGAAGATTTAGGCAAAGAGATTCCTGAGAAAGTATGGGCTGAGCTAGTTGAACGGGCGTGGAAAAGTTCTATAAATGCCCGCTTCCAACTGGTGCATTGTTATATACTACCTCACCCCAGCCAAAATTAATAAATATTTTGACACAAATTCGGTAATGTGCCCGCAGTGCAACACGGAGGGTGCAGATTTTCATCATATGATGTGGGCTTGCCCCCAGCTTGGGACTTATTGGGAAGAGGTTGTTACACTGCTGCATGAGATAAAGCTGTAGAGCCCACTATAGGCCTTTGTCTGCTGCACTGGTTCCCCCATACATCCAAGAACAAGGTTACTAGCAAGTTTTCGGACTTGGGCCTTCTCTTGGCTAAAAGAGATATTACATCAAATTGGAAGTCCAAGAAGGGCCCAAGCGTTCAGAGATGGAAGACTGACCTCCTTAAATGGGCGGAGTGTGAAGGAACCGTTAGATTACAGCTAGCTAAATGGGCAAATAGTGAGAAAGCTCTGGAAGCAGCAAGGGCTTGGAAAACTTAGTAGTCTTGTTGAAAATCCCAGACACTGATCTGGACAAGGACCTTGTCCCTGTTGACCCCGTCCCTGTTGACCCCGCTATTTTGACCTGATCACTGTATATTCTATAATTTGATGCATGCACCCATTGTGTCCCTGATTACATCTGCCTCTGGCACTGATGGATTTTTCTGATGATTGATGAAGTATACCTTTATTGTTCTCACTCGTGATACACCTTGATGTTGGCATAATAGTTGGTTATGTGTGATAGGCCGGGGTGGGGGGAGGGATAAGAAGGAGGGAGGGAAGTTCGTTTAGTAGCATCAAATGTGTGGTAAGGGTGTCTATCACATTATCATCAATGACAATTGGTTGCTACTAATATATTTGCTTTCAATGATCTCGTTGACATTGGATACCATTGCATTGAAGAGTGGAACACAGTATGTCTCTGTCACTTGCTCTTGGGCGCGACCACGTCGTATTATCATTGCATGAGTACCTGCTTGCCTACACATACTGATAATGGTTGTATCGTTATGTTTTGGAAACAATAAAAGCATTTTTTTTTTAAAGAAGCACATTGGTGTGGCATGCGGTGCCCTCAAGTTGCATTGCAGGCTGCGGCTCGGTGATGGTCGTCCAACGGCGTCGGTGAGACCAGGACTGTGGTGCGAAGCAGGGCAGAGCTCTTTGCGGTGCTGACAGGTCACGGTGCAAGCACCAGTGCCGGTTGATGGGAGCTGCTGTCGGTCGGCCCAGGCTGCAGTACAGGATGGGGTGGTGCATCGTGTGACTCACGAGCAGTGCCCCCACACCATGGTGCAGTCACGGGTGTCGAGGTCAGCATGCAGCGATGTTGTTGGTAAAAGCAGGGTGGAGGAGTTAAGCAAGGTGGTACGGAGTGCAGTGCCTACAGGTCGCAATTCAAGCAGAGGCTCGGTGGTGGCTGTCAGCAGCGGTGAGACCAAGTTTGTGGTGTGAAGTGCAGTGGTGCCTTCTGGAGTGCCTTCAGGACATAGAGCCAACAGCTGTGTCAATGACGATGTCGGTTGCTTTCCCCCTCTGGCAACTGAAACCCACGGTTCAAGAGGCGGTACCCTGAGGTAAGTGTACTCTTTGCTGTCCCTTAGACTTCGTGAACAGGAGGCAAGCCCTATTTCAAGCACTTGGAGATACTCAGCAGCAAGTGAAGAAGTTCCGTCCAGTCCTTTCACTGCACAAGGCAGAAGCAGTGACTGTAGACCAGCGCAACAAAGCAAAAACACATCAAAGGGGCAGTACTCCTTCTAGCTGTTCTTCCAGCTCTTCTTCTTGCCAGGTTCCTTGATCCAAGCGAGTTCTCAGAAGTTTTTTATCTCCCTGAGACTCCCAACAGGAGGCAAGCTCTACTTCAAGCCCTTGGAGAAAACTCTAACAGCAGGATAATGAAAGCACAAACCATCCCTTTCCCTGCCCAAGACAGAAGCACCAAACAGCAGGACAACACAGTAGAGTATGCAGCAAAGTGGCAGTTCCTCCTGACAGCTCTTCCAGGAAGGTTGCTTAGTTCTGGGGTCTGGACCCCAATATTTATGCTCAGTTTTTCTTTGTTCTTTTGGGCAGTGATTGTCTGTGCTCAGCCCAAACCACTTTTGTCATCTCTGGTCCAGCTTCCCAGCAGGAGATAGAGACAGCATTGTCCAACGGAGAAAGGGCCTATTCAGGTGCAATGGAACTCTCTGTCCACCATTCTAAATGCAGATCAGGCCTATTCGGGTTCTAGTGAAACTCCTCCCACTACTCTGAATGCAGCACAGTTCTATTCAGTCCAGCCCTGACTCATCCAGGAAAGGCAGGACACACCTCAACCCCCCCCCCCAGTGGCTGTCTACAGGGAATGCACATCCCCAGCCCCTTGCACTCCAAAGCCAGACTGTCTATTCACAACCCAGCAGAGGCACACAGGATGGCTAAGCAAGAAAATACCCACTTTCTAAAAGTGTTATTTTCAAACACACAAAATAAAAATCATCTTTACTAAAAGATGCCTTTTTGCATTCGGAGTCCAGGCACACTACACTCCATTTCTCTATCTTGTACCAATAGGAAGGTATACTTCTAAGATGGTGCAAGGTATCTCCCATTCCATCCTATGGGACAGATAGCCTTCCCATAGTGAAAAACAAAATGCACTGTATTTCAGTATCAGGACATGTAGAGCACACCAGTACTTGTCCTACCTTTCACATACACTACACCCTGCCCACAGGAGTACCTTGGGACTACCTTAGGGGTGACTTACATGTAATAAAAGAGAAGGTTACAGCTTGGCAAGTGGGTGCACTTGCCAAGTCGGCATGGCAGTCACAACTGCATGCACACATTGCAGTGGAAGGTCTGAGAACCTTTGAAAGGTTACTTGTGTAGGTGGCACAATCAGTGCTGCAGGCCTACTAGCAGCAATTGATTTACAGGCCCTGGCACTCTCAGTGCACTTTACTAGGGGCTTAACAGTAAATCAAATATGCCAATCATGGAAACGCCAATCCATAATACAATTTCAAACCAAACTAGAACGTGGCAGGACCACTTAGGCAAACCTTTTAGGTATTCACACAATAAATGTACTTTATCACAACTTTTGGTGCTCCAGGGAGAGAGCGGTCACTGGCGCTCCCACAATAACTGAGAAAACCCAAGTCTATACAATGAACAGATTGTCCCGAGCATCTAAAAAATATATGAAAAAAGTGTGTCCAAGTCTTCCTGCTTTCAGGTTGGTTTATTTCTCCAATCCACAACCTTCAACAATATTCAATAACCAACCATCAACGGTCTTCAATAGCCAACATGTGTTTTGTCAGATTAATGTATAGGCATCACTGACTACATCAGGGCTACAAAAATAAATATACCATAAGTCCAGAGTAGAATAACATCTCATTACCTTGTTCCCACCACCTAAGACACCCGGTTGCTCAGGTTTATGGGACATTTGCCCAGACATTTTAGTACTTAATCTCTGAACTTTCCATTCAAAGGAGGGAAATACATCAGTTTGAACTCATAAACTGAATTGTTAAATCAAATATTGTGTTATATTAGTGCCACTGTCACAATCCCAAAAGGTCTCTCATACGTAATATGTGATACACACACCACACTTTATAACCCTTGTGTGTAGTATATATATAAATCCTCTGCACACTTTCAAAAGTAAATACATAAAGTTACATAAAATATCACAATGATGCTTGTCTTTATATTTTCAGATGTCTTTAATTCAAGATCTGTAAGCCTTCTTAGCCAACACGTGTTTCATTGCTGTTACAGGGGATTACCCCACGACTTCTTCAGGGCTGAGGTCAGTTTCAAGTAGTCTTCAAGGACTGCTGATTTGCACGATGAACACGCCACGGCATGGAGAGCCGAAGGGTTCTACCTAATACTGCCGGATGGGGCAGCTCTTCTAAAAGAAACTCCCTTACATTTGGAAGCATATTTAGCTTTCCGGACACAAGACTAATTAGTCTCCCTCTCCAGGAGCAGTGCTTATAGGAACCCCTTCCAGGTTGGAATTATCACCGGAACTACCTGTGATTTATTGGATTCCACAGACATTTGCATCAGAGACCAATTCATCTTTAACTGCTTGTCTAAAGAAATGCAAGAACGTCTTCTTACTTGTCGTAACCCTTCTCTTTCAGAAGTTGTTGATATTGGTAAGAGTATTGAACGTTCTATTATTTCTTTCCAAGCATTATCAGGTCAAGAAGGCCATTCTCCCATATCCTATGTTTCGGAAAATTCAGATTTTTCTACCCCTATTTCTGCCATCAGAGTTAACAAAGAATGTACTAACAAAGATGGATCTGATCGCTTTTGCTATAGTTGTGGCTCTAAAAATCATATTGGTAATTTTCCTTCTTGTCCTGCCTTGGGAAGAAAATGCACTAAATGTAAACAGACAGGGCATTTTCGAGGAGTTTGCAAGTCTCAACACACTCCTCAACCTGTTAGAATACACAATGTGAACTGCAGAATCCAGACTCTGTCTCTGACTGCACCAAAAATGTGTCGAATCTACTTCTCTCCATTGACGAACCTGTGAGTTCCATAGAAATTGAGCGTCCTCTTTGCCAAGCTCTCAGTAACAATATATCCTTAGTCATAGCATACTCGGGAGCTCCCATTACTATATTAGCTGACACTACATTTAATACCTTGTGGGATCATTCCATTCCCCTTCAAGCTCCCGACATATCTTCTAAAGCTTTTGGTGAAAAGGATATTGATCTTCTTGGTTTCTTTGTTGGTTCTCTGCAAGTTTTGGGAAGGTCCACCCAAACCAAGGTATATGTAGCAGTCAGAGACAGAGATTTAGTAGGCTGGAAAGATCTTGTCAAATTGGGTATAATTTTAAAACCAGGTCATAAGAATCCTATTGTTTTAGGAGACCTTACTCTTCTCTCCATTGACAATTGCAATCATAATGATACTTCCTTCCATTTTTAGCAATAACATTGGCACCATCAAAGGATTTGAGCATGTCATTAGACTTAAGACTAATGCTACACCTGTCACTCACATGGTCAGATCTGTTCCCATAAATGTCAAACCTGATCTTAAAAAACTTTTAGAGTCTCTTACTAAAGATGGCATTATTGCTACTACTGATTCCTACGAATGGGTTTTTCCCATTGTTCTCGCAAAGAAAAAGAATGGAGACCTTCGTCTCTGTGATGACCTCAGGACTTTAAACTACAGTATCACTGTTGATTGCCATCCCCTTCCCCATATTCAAGAAATGCTTTCCAACGTTGGCCATTCTAAATACATTTCCACCATTGATCTGCATTCAGCCTACCATCAGATAGCTTTGAATACTGAGTCTCAAGAACTCACCACCTTTGTCACTCCTTTTGGAGCGTACAGGTACTTAAGGCTACCTTTTGGTTTGGCTTCCACAGCCTCAGTGTTTCAGAAGGCCATGGATGTTCTTTTTAAAGACATTTCCCACATTCAAGCTTTTCAAGATGATATTCTTGTTTTTACTGAAACTAAAGAAGCTCATTTAGACACCTTACATAAAGTTGTTTCCATTCTGAATTCCAGAGGTGTTACCATTCAACCAGAAAAATGTAAATTTCTGGTTGAACAAATCGATTATTTAGGACATAATATTACCCCGGGGGGGTATCAAATCAAAATTTTGCAATGTTGAAGCTATCATTAAAGCTCCTCCTCCTTCTGACAAAGATGCTCTAACGTCCTTTTTGGGTCTCTGCGAATATTATGCTTGCTTTGTACCTGATCACTCTTCTTATGTTCAACCTTTGAGATCACTTCTCAAAAAACGCACTACTTTTGTTTGGCCTGATGATGTTAAGACAGCTTTCTCACATATCAAAACATTGGTTATCAATGCTCCTGCATTATGTCCTTTTGTTCCAGGTCACCAGTGTGTTGTTACAGTTGATGCCAGCCTTAAAGGTCTTGGTGCTGTTTATGGCCAGCAACTTCACAACAAAGATCACACTATCGCTTTCGCCTCTAGAAGTTTATCCGATGCTGAGTCCAAATACAGCACGATAGAGAGGGAAGCTTTAGCTTGTGTCTGGACTGTTACCAAATTTAAAACCTTTTGTCATCTACACGGATCATAAACCCCTTGTCTACCAATTGCAGGGCGATGGTTTAGGCAAAGCTTCTGCCCGCTTGGTACGTCTTCTCTCCAAACAACAATAATACAATTTTGTTATTAAATACATTAAATGCGGCAGAAATGTCAGAGCGGATTTGCATTTCTCGTTTGCCATTGACTTCAACTGATGATTCTATTGACGATTTTGATTGTGTTGTAGCTATCATCGATGCTTCTTCTTCCTCAAATGGTATTATCTCTGAGAAAAAATGGCTCAATGCTTCTTCACTTGATCCTACTTTGAAAAAGGTATGTGACTTTATTGTCAAAGGTTGGCCTCCCCTTCGCAATTTGTCTCAAGATCTGAAACCTTTTTGCACAAATTTCCTCTGAGTTGTCTCTTGAAAATGATCTCTGCATCAGAAATGGCTGTTTTATTCCTCCTTTTTCTCCAAGAAATAAACTCATTTCCATTGCTCATGATGGACACTTGGGAGTCATGGCTACATGTAAAAAACGTAGAGAAAATTATTAGTGGCCCTCCTTAAATTCTCAAGTCTCTTTTTCTATTGATTTGTGTCCTGAATGCATTGTTTCTGACAAACATTGGAGAACCACACAAAAATCCTCTTCGCCCAGTCCCTCTACCAGATGGTCCCTGGGTGAAAGTTGCCTTGGATTTTGCCGGTCCTTTCAATCTGTTGCCAAACTCTTCAAACTTTTTATTGGTACTAATTGACTACTACTCTAAAAGGATTTATTTTTCATTTGTGGATTCTGCTTCCACCCTGTCTGTTCTACAATTTCTTAAAAATGTTTTCTCTCTAGAAGGTCCTCCAAGGGAGTTGGTCACTGACAATGGCACTCACTTTGTCTCCACTACTATGAAAAACTTTTTGGCAAGTTTTGATATCAAACATCTACAAGTTGCTTTGTATAGCCCGTCTGTCAATGGTTTAGTGGAAAGAGCTAATCGTTTTCTCAAGGAAGGCATTCAAACTGCTCTATCCTCATATTTAGATTACAAGCTCTTTCTTAAAGACAAAGTGAATGCCTACCATAATTCTCCTTATTCTACCATTGGTACACTCCTTTTGAATTGTTGAGGGGTACAAAATGTCTTTCCAAACTTCTGCCCTTTTGGTTGGAGCAACATTCTGTTTCTCCTGGCACTTCCAACCTCAATCTAGATTCCATTTTACGATGCACAGTTTCCTCAGCACAAGATAGACAAAAATGTCATTATGATAATCTCAAACATGTTCATGACATTAATTACACTGTTGGTGCTTGGGATCTCATCAAGAAACCATTTGGTGTCAAAAACTGCTGTACCATGTCTCTCTGATGATTCCATTTTGATTGAGAATACTGCAGTACCCTCTGTTGAAACATCTCATACTTCTGTCTCACAATGAGACGTTCATTCTCATATGAGTGATCTTCATTCTCAATTGAATGTTTCTAATGCATTTTCTCCCATAGTTATTGCTCCTTCATTTGTGTCACCAGCAAGAAGAATTTGCAGATTACCATTACGTTATAAAGATTTTGTTATGTCTTAATTTGTTTGTAAAGAAAGGGAGATGTTGTAATATCTTCCTATTTCTCATTTTCCCTTTTCTTCCTCCTTTCTCTCTTTGCTCCTTGCCCTCAGTCTCTTTTTATTCTTTCCCTTTCATTCTATCTTCTAGAATTCTTCTACGCTCTGTCTATTCTATTCCTGCGCTTTTCCCTGAGCAGCTGCCTTTGTGTGGGTCCTGTTACATTGTATCTTTTGAATGTCTTGTCGCTGAATAAAGAAACCACAGGACATCTACGCCAGTCTGCCTCGTCTTTTCTTCATTGCTTCACCGAAATACCAAAATGGTGGGCGTTAAATTCAAGTGCCATCTACAGTTACCATTCTGAGAAACCAATCTTTAGCTCAGTATCTATCTGTGCATTGTGTCAGATAACTTGAGGTACGTTATATGTTACTGGACACACGCTCGTATTGCTCATTCGTACATTAATCTTGCCCAGTATGGCCGCCTGCGTCTTCCGCGGTCACACTAAGATGGTGGCTCAGTGTACATATCCTGTGTACGTCCCACACAGAATCCATACTGGTACATATCATATTATATACCATCAGTAGATATAAATATAAAGAACGTACGAACTGTTGTAGCCAAAGCCTTTTCCACCACATCTTAAAATTGCGCTACACAATAGTATTTCATTACTGAGTATTATTATATTTTCTCTATATTAAATATGACCCTAAATGTAATAATAACAACCTAATTTCCTCAATTTTTCACTGGGCATTTATCTGGAAATGTAAATATGTTGGTACAACAAAGCCTCATTTAACTCCTGTCCCCTTGTTCACTGGGGCAAAATGCAATGGCAGAAGGATGTAATTGTTGTGACGAGTGAGCCAAACTATAAATTTTCCTTACATGTTGTTAGACCTGGCACCTTGGCGTGAGTTTCCCTTCCACTTTTTGATGGTGTGCCTCGACTGTTTTGCTGGTGTTGTCCGCTCAGGGCACTGCGCCACGGCTAATCCGTGCCGCAGTGCAAGTGCTCCCTAAGTAAAGTGTACCTGTAATTGATGTTCATGATTGGTTTATTGGATTCACTGTCAGTCCCCAGTAAAGTGCACCAGGGGTGCCAGGGCTTGTGAAGGCCAATGCTGCTGGTGGGCTTGCAGCGCTGGTTGCGCCACCCACGGAAGCGGCCTTGTAAAATGTGTCTAGGGTCTGCCACCGCAGACCCTGTGCGCGGTCCGGGACCATCGCGCTGACTGCGCAAGTGCCCCCACTTGCCAGTCCCTAAACCTTCCCTTACCTACATATTAGCCACCCCTCTGGTAGGCCCAAGGGCAGGGTGCATTGTAGGCATAAGGTAGGACATGCCCTGATGTGTGTGGCATGTCTTAGTAGTGAATTACAGCCCTTTCCGTTCTTCACTATTGAAGGCTACCTGCTCTCCATAGGCCAGGATGGGCTGCTGGGATCACGCCAACGCTGTGACCCCAGTGGACTCAGAGAGCATGGTAGAAGTGTCAAGTTTAGTATGCCTGAACTCAGGATGATAAAATACTTCTTGTAGTCAAGTCTATTTTAGTATCCTGGGTTTGTAAATACTACTTTTAGAAAGTTAGTATTTACTGACCTGACCATCTCAGTCCGCCTCTGCTGTGTGTATGTGTTCTGCCTGGCAACAGTAAGGAGCAGGGTTGGGGAATCCCCAGAGACAGGTTGGCTGCCAGGTGGTGGGTAGAGAGATTACACCTGGATGGGTGGGAGGAGTACACCTTGACTCTTGAATAGACCTGTGCTCTGCCACCACAAAGCCGGCGCCACCCCCTGTGGGGCGGCTGATGTCTCTGCCCTGCTGCTGAAAGGAAAGAGCAGAGTCACCATAACAAAGTGCTCCAGAACTGGACTGAGCCAGGCCTAGGCCCCCTGGCGCTAAAGAACAAAAGAATCATGGTATAAAAGTAGGAGCCTGGCTCCTAAGAAATCAGAATCCTGTTTACCACAAAGAACCTCTGCCCGACTAGAAGGAGAAGAAGACGCTGGAGGAGCTGGCCTGCTGCTTGCCTTGCTGAGAAAGGAGAGGAAGAGACTTACTGAGAAGACTTTGCTACTTTGTGCTTGAACATTCTCCAAGGGCTTGATCTGAGCTTGCCCCCTGAACTGAACCCCAGGAACAGTGGGTTCACTGTGCTTCTTGCTCGTCCTCCAATTCGAGCCGTGTGTGCATCCCGCTGGAAAAGAGACTGCGCCCCTCATCGCCCCTCCTAGGGCCGTGACACTCAGACGCTCGCCTGCCTCAAACCCGTGAGAGCCCCGCTCCGTCCCGAGCCGCTCTCTGTCCCCGGGCCAGGCCGCCTGCATCCCTGTCACCGCCTGCTATTGGAGCGCGCTGAACGCGCTATCACCCCTCCCGCCGGAAGCCGTCCGACGACTGTGATCTACGCCGGGTCATCCAGCTGCACTGACCGTGCCCTGCGACCCCGCTTCGCTATCCCCGGACATCTCAGGCCGCGCCGCCCCCGCTGTGGAGACCCTCCTGCACCGCCGTGCTAAAGGGTCGCGGGCCGCGCCGGCCTACTTGCCCACACCTGCTGATTGAGGACCCAAGAACACTTCCCGAAGTTGAGAGTCGCACCGACCTGTGCCGACTCCCCTAATCACGAAAGAAGTCCAGTATCGGGCTCGGGGCCCGCAACGCCTTATTTCCCCGTTCGCAGGAACCGATCTCTGTGAGTACTGGAGCTACAAGTAAAAAGACTACGAACTATCCATTTGAAACTACGAACCAAGAACATTTGCCTGCTGTATAACCTGGTGGCCTAGCGAAAACGTTATTGGTCTTGTGATAAGTCTGCTGAGAGATATATACCTTATTTTTACATAAAGAAACGTATTTTTATATATATCCAAGTCTGGTGTCCGTTTCTGGGGGGATTGATGTATTTACTGTGTGTATGATTGTAAGTGCTTAACCAACAACGCCTGAGGATTCGCCTTGGCTGCTCACGCCACGCACCTAGAGGGTGAGCAAGGGTCATTCGCGAGGGGTTATCCTGCGCCCTGACGTGGAGGAGAGGGTTCCTGCTTGACACAAGGGCAACCTTGCGCCAACCAGAGATCCCCGACTCTAACATTGTTGGCAGCGGGTGGGATTTCGGATTTGCACTTGTAATTTGCATACAGTGAATTATTAATCGCCAGATAGTGAGAGCAGACCAAATAACGCAGCCACAGGTTTGTAATTGTTGAACTTTGTTGAGACATCTGCCATTACTGCAACCATGCCTGGCTCGCACTCCGCTGGAAGAGCACTCTCTGTGATTTCTGGAATAGATGAGGTGGATTGGGAGAGACTGGAAGGCTACACGATGGAGCAATTGAAAGGCTACAGTGTAAAATTCAGAGTCCCCCATGCTGGATGCAAGAGGAAGCCCCAGTACACCAAGGCATTGAGAGCCTGGAAGGAGTCACGAGACCTACGGAATGCGGGGGACATCGTTCCACCCGACAACCTTGAGGAGCCCAGCAGAGTCCGGTCGCCAGAGGAGCTGGCAGACAGGGCAGCAGACAGGGCGCATGCAATGGAGATGGCAAAGTTGGCCGGACAAATGGAAATGGAAAAGCAGAAGTTGGCCCTGGAGGCACAACAACGCCAAATGGATCATGATATCAGATTGAAGGAGTTGGAGCTGAAGGCGAAAAGTTTGGACACCGCTCCTTCTGGTGGCAGCACTCCACCAGCGCAGGTAGAGTCCAAGGTGTACATCCCCAAAGATGTAGTAAAGGAGTATTTTAGAAAGGATGACATAGGGCAGTGGTTTAGAGCCTACGAGGTGGCCATGTCCTCACACCGGGTCCCTGAGAAAGACTGGGGAGCGGGGTTGTGGGGAAGGTTCCTTGCGGAAGGACGGGACACACTGTTAGATTTGCCCTTAGAAGTCCAGACCTCATACCCCCATATGAAGGAAGCTTTAATGACCAGGTATGGGTTAACTCCTGAGCTATATAGACAGAGGTTCAGGGAGACCAAGAAGATCCCTGAGAGTACGTATGTGGAGTATGTGACCTTTTTCTGCAGAGCGCTGGATGGTTGGGTGAAGGGTAGCAAAGTGAATGATTATCAAGGGCTACTTGATTTAATTGCATGGGAGCACTTGTCCAGTCAATGTTTTCCTGAGCTACGCCAGCACCTGATAGATAGCAAGCTGTCCAACCCGAGGAAGCTTGCTGAGGAGGCGGACCGCTGGCTCAGCACCAGGGTCCACAAGGGTCAAGTGGGAGACTCCGCCAAAGGTGGGCAGGGTCCCCAGCAGAAGAGTGGGGGGGACAAGGGTAAACAGAAGGGGTTCCAAAAAGGCCCCCAAGGTAATTCCCAAGGGAACCAGCAGAAGGGTTCTCAGCCTCCCCCACCCCCGCAGCAGAACGGGGCCCCGACAGGTAGACCTGTTCCAAAGGGGCCCTTCAATTGTTATAAGTGTGGTGACCCGAGTCACATTGCCTCTGATCCTAAGTGTCGCCTGTTTGGTAAGACCGCACCCACTGGTGCTCCACCCCGGCAAGTAGCTAGTGTTAACTTTGGGGAGGAGGTAGCAGTCCAGGAGGGTGGGGGTCCCGGGCAGATGACCCTAGTCTCGCTAGGAGACAGTGAGATGGTCCCTGTAACCTACCTGCCCTCTAACACTAAGAAATATGGGCAAGTGGTGACCATCAATGGAAAGAAGGTTGAGGCTCTTAGAGATACAGGAGCCAGCGTGACCTCGGTGAGGCAACACCTGGTGTCTCAAGAGCAAATTGTACCCAATGCCTACTGTAGGGTTGTCAATGCTGACAACGTAGAGAGTCGTTGTCCAATGGCTCAAGTTCCCTTTGAGTGGGGGGAGGTCTCTGGTACTCTACAAGTCGCTGTGAGAACTGACATGCCTGTAGACTGTCTGCTAGGGAATGACCTGGAGAGTTCCCCTTGGGAAAAGGTGGAGAAGACCACGCATCTGAGGATGGGGGTCTACCCGACTGGGCGTGCGTGACCACCCGGTCCATGGCAGCCAGTAGGGGTGTTGAGAGGGTCCTGGAGCCTGAGGGAGAGGTCCAGGAACCGGCCTTAGGGAGAAGGCGCAGGAGGCGCGGGAAACCGGCCCCCGAAGTTCCCACGGCCCAGGAGGAAGTAGACCCTGAGGGAGATGCTCTGGAGCCTACCGGGGAACAGATTGCCGAACTGGGAGACTTGCCTGAGCTGACCCATTGGCAGCAAGAAGGAGGTCCCTCCAGGGAGGAATTCTGCAGGGAGCAGAAAGAATGCCCTTCTCTCGTGGGTATGCGGCAACAGGCTGCAGACCAGGCCAATGGTGTTCAGGCCAAAACACACTACGTGTACTGGGAGAGTGACCTCCTGTATTCCGAGCCTAAGGCTGCTGAACCTGGGTCAGCCCGTGTGCTGGTGGTACCCCAGAAGTTCAGAACCTTCCTACTGGGGCTGGCTCATGATGTGCCGTTAGCAGGACATTTGGGGATGGACAAGACCTATGACAGGCTTGTCACCCACTTTTACTGGCCCCAAATGCACAAGAATTCAGATTCCTACTGCAGAACCTGTCAGACTTGCCAGGCAAGTGGTAAGAGCGGAGGGAAGCACAAGGCTCCTCTGCAACCTTTCCCTGTGGTCGGTACGCCATTCCAACGAGTGGGTATTGACATTGTGGGGCCTCTGGACCCCAAGACAGCCCTGGGCAACAGGTTCATCCTGGTCTTGGTGGACCATGCCACCCGGTACCCTGAAGCCATCCCTCTGAGGACAGTGACGGCCCCCGTGGTGGGACGGGCACTGATGGGAATTTTCTCCCGAGTGGGATTCCCTCTAGAGGTGGTGAGCGACA
This sequence comes from Triturus cristatus, assembly GCF_964204655.1. Lineage (NCBI taxonomy): Eukaryota > Metazoa > Chordata > Amphibia > Caudata > Salamandridae > Triturus > Triturus cristatus. Next base: position 385,421,768 of record NC_140589.1, on the reverse strand, counting down.
GGGGGACCAATTTCATATCCACATATATGAAATCCCTATGGAAGGAGTGTGGGGTAACTTACAAGTTCACCACTCCTTACCATCCCCAAGGAAATGGGTTGGTTGAGAGATTCAACCGAACCCTCAAAGGCATGATCATGGGCCTGGACGGTCCAATGAGGCGTAAGTGGGACGTCCTCTTGCCATGCCTGCTCTTCGCTTACCGCGAGGTGCCACAGAAGTCTCTAGGGTTCAGCCCCTTTGAGCTTCTGTATGGTCACCCGGTAAGAGGACCTCTGAGTTTGGTAAAGGAAGGCTGGGAGCAATCTCCCAGGAAACCTCCCCAGAATGTATATAGTTACATGCTGGCCTTCCGAAACCAGACTCGGCGTTTCAGGCAACTTGCTGAGGCAAATCTGGAAGCCAGCCAGGAGGAGATGAAGCGGTGGTACGACCGGAATGCCACTCTGGTAGAGCTTCAACCTGGACAAAAGGTGTGGGTCTTGGCCCCAGTGGAGCCGTGTGCACTTCAGGATAAGTGGACAGGTCCATTTGAGGTTGTGGAGCGCAAAAGTCCTATCACCTACTTGGTGGACATGCAGACTCCCAGGAACCCTTTGAGGGTCCTACATGTTAACCGCCTTAAGCCCCACTTAGAGAGGACCGAAGTGGGCATGCTGCTGGCCACTGATGATGGAATGGAAGAGGAGACCGAGCCTCTTCCTGACCTCTTAGTGGCCTCTGAGAAAGATGGGTCAGTGGATGGAGTTAACCTCTCACCCAACCTGACGCCCGAACAACAGGAAGACTGCCGCCACTTGCTGGGACAGTTTTCCGACCGATTCTCCCTGGTTCCTGGTATCACAGATTGGTGCGTCCATGATGTGGACACAGGAGACAGCTTACCTGTAAAGCACAAGGCTTACAGGGTAACTGACCGGGTCAGAGCTTGCATCAAGGAGGAGGTCTCCAAAATGCTTGCGCTAGGGGTGGTTGAGTCCTCCAGCAGTCCTTGGTCCAGCCCCGTGGTCTTGGTCCCAAAGGCTGCTGCGCCGGGAGCCACACCTGAACTCCGGTTCTGTGTGGACTACAGAGGACTCAATTCAGTCACGAAGACTGACGCGCACCCCATCCCCAGAGCGGATGAGCTCATTGATCGGCTGGGGGCTGCCCGGTTCCTCAGCACGTTTGATTTAACGTCTGGGTACTGGCAGATCGCCTTGACCGATGGGGCCAAAGAGAGGTCAGCATTCTCTACACCAGATGGGCACTTCCAGTTCCGAGTCATGCCATTTGGGATGAAGAATGCCCCTGCCACCTTTCAGAGGTTGGTCAACCAGGTACTGGTTGGGCTGGATGCGTTCAGTGCCGCCTACCTGGATGACATCGCAGTGTTCAGTGCCACCTGGCCTGAACACCTGCGCCACCTCTGGGAAGTGTTGATGGCGCTGCGCCGAGCAGGCCTCACGATCAAGGCAAGCAAGTGCCAGATCGGGCAGGGTTCCGTGGTGTACTTGGGACACCAAGTGGGGAGTGGCAAGGTGGCACCCTTGCAACCCAAAATTGAAACCATCCTGGCTTGGGAACCCCCCAAGACGCAGACCGCAGTGAGGGCCTTCCTGGGGCTCACTGGGTACTACAGGAGGTTTGTCAAGGGCTATGGAACGATCGTTGCCCCCTTGACAGAGCTGACTTCGAAGAAGCAGCCCAGGAACGTGATTTGGACTGACACCTGTCAGAAAGCTTTCGACACCCTGAAGACTGCCATGTGCACGGCGCCCGTGCTCTTGGCCCCTGACTTCTCCAGGGAATTCCTAGTGCAGACAGACGCTTCAGAGCATGGTGTAGGGGCTGTTCTTTCACAGATGACTGAGGAGGGCTGGGACCAACCCGTAGCCTTCATCAGTAGGAGGTTACTTCCACGGGAAAGTAGGTGGAGTGCAATTGAGCGAGAAGCATTTGCTGTGGTCTGGGCGCTGAAGAAGCTAAGACCCTACTTGTTTGGGTCTCACTTCCGGGTTCAGACGGACCACAGGCCCCTCAGATGGTTGATGCAAATGAGGGGTGAAAACCCGAAGCTGTTGAGGTGGTCCATCTCCCTACAGGGTATGGACTTTACGGTGGAACACCGTCCTGGCACAGATCACGCCAACGCTGACGGTCTGTCCAGGTATTTCCGCCTTAGTGACGAGGAACCCCCTGGGCAAGGGTAGTTCTCCCCACATTTCAGCTGGAGGGGACACGTGTTAGACCTGGCACCTTGGCGTGAGTTTCCCTTCCACTTTTTGATGGTGTGCCTCGACTGTTTTGCTGGTGTTGTCCGCTCAGGGCACTGCGCCACGGCTAATCCGTGCCGCAGTGCAAGTGCTCCCTAAGTAAAGTGTACCTGTAATTGATGTTCATTATTGGTTTATTGGATTCACTGTCAGTCCCCAGTAAAGTGCACCAGGGGTGCCAGGGCTTGTGAAGGCCAATGCTGCTGGTGGGCTTGCAGCGCTGGTTGCGCCACCCACGGAAGCGGCCTTGTAAAATGTGTCTAGGGTCTGCCACCGCAGACCCTGTGCGCGGTCCGGGACCATCGCGCTGACTGCGCAAGTGCCCCCACTTGCCAGTCCCTAAACCTTCCCTTACCTACATATTAGCCACCCCTCTGGTAGGCCCAAGGGCAGGGTGCATTGTAGGCATAAGGTAGGACATGCCCTGATGTGTGTGGCATGTCTTAGTAGTGAATTACAGCCCTTTCCGTTCTTCACTATTGAAGGCTACCTGCTCTCCATAGGCCAGGATGGGCTGCTGGGATCACGCCAACGCTGTGACCCCAGTGGACTCAGAGAGCATGGTAGAAGTGTCAAGTTTAGTATGCCTGAACTCAGGATGATAAAATACTTCTTGTAGTCAAGTCTATTTTAGTATCCTGGGTTTGTAAATACTACTTTTAGAAAGTTAGTATTTACTGACCTGACCATCTCAGTCCGCCTCTGCTGTGTGTATGTGTTCTGCCTGGCAACAGTAAGGAGCAGGGTTGGGGAATCCCCAGAGACAGGTTGGCTGCCAGGTGGTGGGTAGAGAGATTACACCTGGATGGGTGGGAGGAGTACACCTTGACTCTTGAATAGACCTGTGCTCTGCCACCACAAAGCCGGCGCCACCCCCTGTGGGGCGGCTGATGTCTCTGCCCTGCTGCTGAAAGGAAAGAGCAGAGTCACCATAACAAAGTGCTCCAGAACTGGACTGAGCCAGGCCTAGGCCCCCTGGCGCTAAAGAACAAAAGAATCATGGTATAAAAGTAGGAGCCTGGCTCCTAAGAAATCAGAATCCTGTTTACCACAAAGAACCTCTGCCCGACTAGAAGGAGAAGAAGACGCTGGAGGAGCTGGCCTGCTGCTTGCCTTGCTGAGAAAGGAGAGGAAGAGACTTACTGAGAAGACTTTGCTACTTTGTGCTTGAACATTTTCCAAGGGCTTGATCTGAGCTTGCCCCCTGAACTGAACCCCAGGAACAGTGGGTTCACTGTGCTTCTTGCTCGTCCTCCAATTCGAGCCGTGTGTGCATCCCGCTGGAAAAGAGACTGCGCCCCTCATCGCCCCTCCTAGGGCCGTGACACTCAGACGCTCGCCTGCCTCAAACCCGTGAGAGCCCCGCTCCGTCCCGAGCCGCTCTCTGTCCCCGGGCCAGGCCGCCTGCATCCCAGTCACCGCCTGCTATTGGAGCGCGCTGAACGCGCTATCACCCCTCCCGCCGGAAGCCGTCCGACGACTGTGATCTACGCCGGGTCATCCAGCTGCACTGACCGTGCCCTGCGACCCCGCTTCGCTATCCCCGGACATCTCAGGCCGTGCCGCCCCCGCTGTGGAGACCCTCCTGCACCGCCGTGCTAAAGGGTCGCGGGCCGCGCCTGCCTACTTGCCCACACCTGCTGATTGAGGACCCAAGAACACTTCCCGAAGTTGAGAGTCGCACCGACCTGTGCCGACTCCCCTAATCACGAAAGAAGTCCAGTATCGGGCTCGGGGCCCGCAACGCCTTATTTCCCCGTTCGCAGGAACCGATCTCTGTGAGTACTGGAGCTACAAGTAAAAAGACTACGAACTATCCATTTGAAACTACGAACCAAGAACATTTGCCTGCTGTATAACCTGGTGGCCTAGCGAAAACGTTATTGGTCTTGTGATAAGTCTGCTGAGAGATATATACCTTATTTTTACATAAAGAAACGTATTTTTATATATATCCAAGTCTGGTGTCCGTTTCTGGGGGGATTGATGTATTTACTGTGTGTATGATTGTAAGTGCTTAACCAACAACGCCTGAGGATTCGCCTTGGCTGCTCACGCCACGCACCTAGAGGGTGAGCAAGGGTCATTCGCGAGGGGTTATCCTGCGCCCTGACGTGGAGGAGAGGGTTCCTGCTTGACACAAGGGCAACCTTGCGCCAACCAGAGATCCCCGACTCTAACACATGTCTAAAAACAAATTTAGCAAATCCAATTTTCTCTAAATAAAGGTGGTAAATCATATGAAAAATTATACCAAGAGGTATCATCTTATTAGTCCAAACTATGTTGGTACATCAACCATAATATAAATCAATTTCATCTTTCGCATGCCGTTCCACAACAAATAAAAAACTGCCTATATACATTTTACATATAGGAGTCCAATGATCATAGTAACGTCATTGACATTGCAGTCTTATGTACCCATGAAAAACTGCATCTCTTGATCCATGTTAAGCCCCCTATCCACAGTTTTCAAGATCATTATCTACTGGGCCTCAATTTGTCCTGAGTTCCCAGTTGCCCCCCTTGTGATTGATTGGCACCATTTGCAATTCATTAAATTTAAACTGTAAATGTCTCCCTTGTGGTGTGCATTCATTTATATGTTGGGCAATAGGATACCTCGTGTCCTGCTGTTTCACTGCTCTGAAGTGTTCTATAATCCTCTCCCTTACTGGTCTGATTGTACTCCCTACATATATCTGGCCGCTTTCACATACGAGTACATTCACCACATACTACGTTGTGCAGTCCATATGAGTTCTAATTGGAAATCTACACGATCTATTATAGCTAAACTCTGTAACTTTGTCTAGAGCCAATTTGCACATAGTGCATTGACCACATTTATAGAAACCATTGCTTCTTGTGGGTAGCCATGTCTCTCATACACGTGGTGTCGGGTAACTAGGACTCAATATGTTTCGGATTGTGTTACCCTTCTTGTACATAATACTTGGCCCAGCCCTCACAAACATTTTAGATCCCTGTCAGAAGTCAGCAACATCCAGTGTTTTTTAAGTATGTTATACAGTACGTGGGAGTAGGGATGATAATTAGTGATCAGTCTAATCGGGCCTCCTCTTGTGTTCTTGCCCATACCCGTCTTCTCCTTCAAAGTATCAGATCGGTCAAGCTTTAGTGCTCTATTGCCAGCCTTGCAGACCACCTCCTTGCTATAGCCACGTATTACAAAGCGTTTTTTTCATATCCATCAAATTCTCCTCTAATGTTTGCCACTGGCAGCAATTCCTGCATGCCCCAACCATCTCCCCAAAGGGGATGGAGTTAATTTGGCACTTGGGGTGTGAGCTGCTTGAGTGTAAAAGGGAGTTACATGATGTAGGTTTTTGATGCATTCTACTGTGTATTCGGTCTCCAGAAACATACAGTTCTACTTCCAGGAAGACCAGTTCTGTGTTGCTGTTAACCATGGTGAACAACATGTTGTATTCATTGTCATTTAAAAAGTCAAAAACTCTTTAAGCCTAATTGTGGTGCCAGTCCAAATAATTAAACAGTCGTCGATAAATCGACCCCGATAGTGTATGTCATCTATCCACTCTCGGCCGCGTGGTCCCCAGATGTGCACCGCCTCAAACTACCCCATAAAGAGGTTGGCAAAAGACGGTGCAAACCTATATCCCATCGCGGGCATGCAGAGTTGTCTGTAAAAATCACTGTTAAAGAGAAAAGCACAGTAGAATGCATCGAAAACCTACTTTGAAGGAGAAGAAGGGTGTGGACAAGAACACAAGAGGAGGCCCGACTGATCACTAATTACCATCCCTACTCCCATGAACTGTGTAACACACTTAAAAAACACTGGACGTTGCTGACATCTGACAGGGATCTGCACACGTTTGTGAGGGCTGGGCCAAGTTTTATGTACAAAAAGGGTAACACAATACAAAACATATTGAGTCCTCGTTACCCGACACCACGTATATGGGAGACATGGCTACACACAAAAAGCAATGGTTTCTATAAATGGGGTAACTGAACTATGTGCAAATTGGCTCTAGACAAAGTTGCAGAGTTTAGCTATAATAGATCGCATAGATTTCCAATTAGAACACATATGGACTGCACATCAAAGTATGTGGTGTACATACTCATATGTGAGTGTTGCCAGATATATGTAGGGAGTACCATCAGACCAGTAAGGGAGAGGATTACAGAACACTTCAGAGCAGTGAAACAGCAGGACACAAGGTATCCTATTGCCCAACAAATAAATCAATGCAGATCACAAGGGAGACATTTACAGTTTAAATTTCAATAGTGCCAATTAATCACAGGGGGGCAACTGGGAACTTGTACTGAGAGAATGCGAAGCCCGGTGGATAATGATCTTGAACACTGTGGATAGGGGTTCCTATTTGTAGAATGTATATAGGCAGGTTTTTATTTGTTGTGGAACGGCATGTGAAAGATGAATTTGATTTATATTATGGTTGCGTACCAACATAGTTTGGAATAATATGATGATACCTCTTGGTATAATTTTTTATATGATTTACCACCTTTATTTAGTGGAAACTGGGTTCTATAAATTCGACTTTTGACATGTAAGGGCGATTGATAGTTTGGCTCACTCATCTCGACATTTACGTCCTTCTGCTATTGTCTTTGCCCCAGTGAACAAGGGAACAGGAGTTAAATGAGGTCTTGGTGTACCAACATATTTAAATTTCCAGATAAATGGCCAGTGTGAATTTGAGGATATTAGGTTGTTAATATTACATTTAGGGTCATATTTAATATAGAGAAAATATAATAATACTCAGTAATGAAATACTATTGAGTAGCGCAATATTAAGTTGTGGTGGAAAAGGCTTTGGCTACAACAGTTCATAAGTTCTTTATACCTATATCTACTGATGGTATATAATACGATATGTACCAGTATGGATTCCATGTGGGATGTACATGGGATGTGCACACTGAGCCGCCATCCTAGTGTGACCGCAGAAGACGCTGGCAGTCATACCGGGCTAGATTAATTTACGAATCAGCAATATGAGCGTGTGTCCAGTGAGATATAACGTACATTCAGTTATGTGACACATAGCTCAGATATTTACTGAGTTAAAGATTGGTTCCTCAGAATGGTAACTGTAGATGGCACTTGAATTTAACGCCCGCCATTTTGGTATATCAGATACATTCATACAATGAAGTAAAGGGCTGACATCCTGGGAAAGTAGGTAATGATATGCACTCTAATGGCTTGTCTATATGTGTACGAGCTATGATACACGTACGCAGTACTCTGGGATGAGTATATGGACATTAGTCTTGCATAAGCTGCGAAGGCTGGCAGAGGGATATGCCGATAAAGGTTGATCGAACCACAACTTTTATAAAAAGAAGAAACAACATGGCGCCTGTTTACCAAGCCGGGTTGGATAGTCCGAGGAGCACTCTCCTAGAAGGAGGTATGTGGGGGCTGTCTTTAAACTCCAGCTTTTGAGAGGAAAGATATTTTATATTCTTGAAACTGCTGGGCTTGTGGACTGTAAACTTGATCAAAATAGACATATGGAATGTTAGGGTCCTCTAAATAAGATAATCTACGATAAGGTTGTCATTGAAGTATATGGTCTATGGAGTGTTGCTGGGATGTATGTAATTATCTAACGCACCCATGTTGGTTGCAGGTGAACACGAACCAACTTGGTGACTAGTGGATACTGATGAGGAGAGAATCAGAGTTTTGAGGTGAGATGTCATTTACATCTACTCCAGATCATAATTTGGTTATATTAGTAATTGAATGTAATATATCACACGGGTCATTAATACATGATCTGCATTAATTAGGTCCGACTTTTAGAGAATTACACGTGATGATACTCTGAAATGAGGTGAGCCTGATTAGGAATTTCCTAGGCATGATGTCTATACTATACACAAGGGCTATAAAGAGAGGTGTGTGTATGAGAGACCTTTTGGGATCGCGACAGTGGCACTAATATAACACAAAATTTGATTTAATAATTCAGTTTATGAGTTAAAACTGATGTATTTCCCTCCTTTTGAATGGAAAGTTCAGAGATTAAGAACTAAAATGTCTGGGCAAATGTCCCGTAAACCTGAGCACCTGGGTGTCTTAGGTGGTGGGAACAATGTAGTGAGATGTTATTCTAACCTGGATTTATGATATATTTAATTTGTAGCCCTGATGAAGTCAGTGATGTCTATACATCAATCTGACGAAACACATGTTGACTATTGAAGACTGTTGATGGTTGACTATTGAAGATTGTAGATGGTTGTGGATCGGAGAAATAAACCGACCTGAAAGCAAGAAGGCTTGGACACACTTTTTTCATATATTTGTTGGTTGCTCTGGACAATCTGTCCATAATACAATTTACCAGGAGAGCATATGCATTTTAGCACTGAATAGCAGTGGTAAAGTACCCAGAGTCCTAAAATCAACAAAATCAGGGTTAAAAACAGGAGGCCAAAAAGCAAGAAGTCTGTTGGGGGGGCCAGGGGGGGTAAACCTGCTGAAAAAGCCAAGTCTACCACTTACTATAAACATTTAAAAACCATGTAAAAAAAACGAACAACTTCTCACGACACAAAATTATAATACACAGGCAATGACGCAAACAATACCGAACTATACCCACAAACAGCGATACAAGGCTACTAATATCACTGCAACCAAAGCTTTTAGAGACAGCTTCAAAAAGCTGTACTAAGTCTAGAATATGCAACAAACCACCAGTTTTCCTTTGAATTTAGAAAGTTAATAGTCCTATAATATGTATCTATAATAGCTAGCCACTACAACAGAATCCCCATTTTACCAAACAAATACACAAAAACGAAGTCCACCAATAGACTACCTGTGAGACACTTGGTTGGCAGACTGCACTGCTTTAGACACAGACACCAACATAAGTTCCAAATACCGTTGTGGAATGGCCAAGACCATGGCCGATACCAAAAAAGCATGCAAATCTTGAAGTGTGTATAGGCCCCATTACCTACTCCATCATCACATCTTCAACTAACTCTAGTTCATACACCAAACGAGGTAACCACACTCCCCACCCCACCCCCCATCATATATCTCGTCCAATCAGGTTTCATACCAGAAGTTGATCTGGAATGTCTTTGAGCACCATCCATGGTAGTGTTCTCCTTTTTGCTGGTCAGCAGCTACTCATGTTTTGTCTATCTTAGCAATTTAGCTGTCCCAGTTATTCATGTCAGCATAGAATAGCCTACTGGATACAAATACAACATACGCAAATTAAAACAAGAAGAACATTTTCTCTTAAACTATGTTTCACAAAAGGTGGGGGATCTCAGGAATGATTATAACCAATATGTATAACAATAGAGTTTGGGATGATTCCAAAGGATTCCAAATGGTGTTTCTGCTGGTTGGGTCCAACATAAAGTGGCTGCCATGATGAAGGCTTTTTCGGTTAAAACGTGCATAGAGAAATGTCTGTAGCCACTGAAAGAATTCATAAGATTTACAGCTATTAAAGAAAATAGATGCAAATGGGATAAAAAACAAGTATGATAAAATTGTGTAGTCAATGACCAAATGTTTATTTCCCAAAAGCATCAAAGACAATACCTACACATTGAAAATTAAAATAAAATAGTTGTATTATTTCAATTATATTGATTCTTGCTGTATGCGAAATGCGCTCTATACTAAATGCCTTTTTATGAGAATGTAAGCATGTAAAGATTGGGAGTGGTAGAAGGTGTATAGGATGAATAATGGTGAGTGTGTTGGATTGGTTTTAAAGCAGGCTTCTCCAACGAGTAGCTTATGAGCTACCGGTAGCTCTCCAGCTAGCTATCAGTAGCTCTCCTGTGTGCAGCCCAGGTTAATAATAGAGAATCGTTTGCTTGCTTGTATTAATATATGTATACCAACAATTTAAAAATGTGACACACAATATGAACATGAGTGTTTTTGAGAACACATAAGCTGATGGTTAAAGAAAAATGGCAGAATTTCCAAAATGTATTTAAAGATATCATTTGAGTGAAAAATCATGCAGCGTTAGAAAGACTTATTTATCATATTATTACCTTAGTGCCTGGGGCACTGCACCTGTGGCTGGTCCACATTACCCATGCAGAGGCATTCCAAATTGATTGCGATTTTTATTTCACTTCATGCAACCTTCCTGTTGCACTGATGTGATGATCACTGCTAACAATCTTGGCTGGGTGGTCACTACTGCACCACTAATATTAGTAGCTTGGGATGGTTTTTATTGAACATAAGTAACTCTTAGTACAGAAGAGTTTGGAGACCCCTGTTTTAGAGTAATGTATTCGCTGGCCATGAGATCTGCAGTTCATGATTATTCGGGTTTTCTCTTTCGCCGAGCAGTGAGCAGGAGGAAGGAGGAAGGAGGAAGGAGCAGGGAAATGCCGAAACTGCTACGGCCCCTGTACCCTCCGTCCAGCTTAATCTTGGCTTTGTTACCGGGCTCCAGCACCAGGCTCCCTTATCGGGAGGGTAAACGGGGGGAAAACGGACCGCAGTTTGGCTCAGATTGTGCCGTAATTGAGCCTCAAACAAACGCAACAGGAGCTGCAGGAGCGGCAGGCAGAGGTCTGTTGCGTGCGTTTAGACCCCCGGTTCTCACCTGAACTCCTCGTTGGCCGGGTACTTTTAGCAAAGGCAAGGGCTACGGCATCTGTGGCAGTCAGGAGCCAGTGTTACAGAGGACAATTGAAGTGACTGCGCATACCTGCAATTGCCTTGCCTTCACAGGGACTACATTACTTCCTACGTTGTCCCACTTACTTTAATGGGGAGTTTCTTTGCCTGTTTGGTGGTGTTCTTTTGCTGCTCGCCTACACCACGATCATCCTGCTAAGCACCCCTGGTGGGACAAGGGTCCCAGGGGCAACGCCATCACCGCCGCACCATCCACGCTGGTTTGTACATTCTGGGGTGGACTGCAACCCCCAGAGTGCACCGCTGTCCCTGCCGTTCCCCGCAGCTGCCACGAGTAAGGAGGAGGCGTGGCCAACGCGCTCATACCACAGCCTCTCCCACCGCGACGCAGGAACAAGGGCGGGCCCGTGTGGGCCCGTCCGGGGCTGTCAGATTCCGGGCTGGGCCACCCCTCTGACATCTCCTATCAACTGTGCCTTGCAGTGCCGGGCTTGGCTCCGCTACCACCGGTGATACCCTCTACAGCCGGGCTTTGCTCCGCTGCATGGTACGCTCGGACTACATCCCCCAGCATTCATGCTGCTTTGGACGACGCGGATCACGCAATTCCCAGGCGCCAGGGGGCGCTTAAAGGACTGTGTGGGGCCGAGGACCTTGTGCTGTATAATTTGGGTATCCCCTTCTGAACACGTTTGCTTTCGTTACCCCTGGTGACTTTCTTTTTCAGCCGGGCTTGGCTCCGCTACTACCGGTGATACCCTCTACAGCCGGGCTTTGCTCCGCTGTATGGTACGCCCAGACTACATCCCCCAGCATTGACGCTGCTTCGGACGACGCGGATCACGCAATTCCCAGGAGCCAGGGGGCGCATAAAGGAATGTGTGGAACCTCGTCCCGCGGAACGCGCGCGGGACAAGCCCGGGACAAGGGCGGGCCATCCTAGGCCGTCAGAGGCCGAAGGAGGCTGGGCCAGTCCCTTTCGGCTGTGTGAGCGAGAATATGCCTATGAGATCTAATCTCATGCTTGGGGTTTGTTTAAATCATAATTACGGTGTACTCATTTCACCTCTCATTTTGGTGTTGCGAATTGTTTCGAATAATTTGGTATAACAACCGAGGCATGTTATATTGTTTTACTGGTTCTTGCTTTCAGAGTGTGGTACCGGGCTACATCGAGAACTAATAGGCTTGAGATAATGGGTAAAACTAAAGTAGTGACTAGTCGCCCTTGTACCAGACAAAAGGTGCCTCTTATTACCCCTGTTCCAAGCCTTACGGCAATTGATAAAATGTTGCAAAAAACTATAGGGGTGGTGGCAAATGCAATTGAAAATACTGAGCGACGCTTGTCTCTGACCCCAAGTTTAATTTCTTCTTCAATTCTTGGGAATGTTTCTATTCCAATAGACAACAATTTGGTCTCGTCTCTTGCATCCTCTTTTGCCGAGCTTCCCTGTACCCAAACTCTCTTCGTGGATAGCCCTGTGGGTACTCTATCGAGCACCACACCACTACCTCAGGTTTTCCAAGTAACACCTAGGACCCAAAAACCCCAGGGGAAAAAAAAAAAGGTCAAGCTATGTACTAAACCTCCTACGAATAACCCTGCACCCAGAACATCTTTTAATACGGGTCCAAAACAACCGTCTGCCCCTCTAGCACCTCCGATATGGGCTACCCATCTTGTAATAGATTTACAAACCCAACTGGAATCAATCACTACTTCTCAATTTAAAATTCTGATGAGTAAGATTGATCGAGTGGTATCTCAAATTAATAGTAAACCATTTGGGCATTTGGCTGCCCCTTCTGGGAGTGGGATTTCCCAACAAGCCCACTGCAACTTCCTTGCCTAGTCATCAAGGTACCAGTTCTACAGCTCGCCCTTCTGGTGTGAAAGATAGTGGGGCACGGGCATTACCTAGTACGACCATACCCCCTTCCACTCTAGGTCTAAGTGCCCCTGACCCCCTCCTATTTTCTAGGCTGTCTTTACCTGTTCCTAATTTGCCACCACCCTCTTCTACGTTTTTTAATTCAACATCGGGCAAGAGGAGAGAGGATAGTGTTTCTATACCCCAATTTAAAAATGGCAATCTTCATAGTACTGGGCAACCTCCACCATCACTTTCTCCACACTTACCTCCGGAGGCCTCGCCATATGTGGTGGTTCTTACTGGTGTTCCACCCCTGTCTGGCGCACGCCAGGAATCCTATCACGAACTGAAGAACAAGGTTACACATTGGTTAAATACTTATAGATCTTTACCAAGAGGGAGTACTGGGGAAATTTTGTTTGTCCGAAGGGCGGGTTGGCTGGGAGTGAATCAAAAAGATAAAGGAGGGGATTGTGTTATTATTAATTTCAGGGATCCCAGAGTGGCCAATTTTATTCTTGAATGGCATGATCGGTCTTCCCAGAGTTTAATTTTACCTATGCCTCTGTGTTATTTTTACCAATGGCCAGTTGGCCTGGCAAGGTCCGATCTAAGGAACCCCCACTCTGGCCCACACACTGTTACCTATAGTATTCCCGTTGCCAACTCTTTTGGTTGTTTGGACAACGAGGCTTGACTAGTTCCCTTTGTGGGAGCAACTGGTCCACCGTATGGTCGGCCTAATATCCCTAAGTTGGAGGGGGAGTGTGCAGAGGGAGGTTTTTCTATGGTTTGCGTAGCCAAAGCACCTGTGACTCCCCCTGGCTCCATTATTGGTATTTTCGATGACGATGTAGGTTTGTCTCCAACACCTCACCGTGGTCATTTTGTGAGCTCAGAGATTGTATCTCTTTGCTCCTCCGACGATGCACACTCTGGCGCCTTAATAGGGTCATGGAATGTAGCGGGCTGGGTACCAAACTCTCCAACCCTGACTGGGAGACACTGATAGATAATTACGATCTCTGTCTCTTCCAAGAGACTTGGATGACGACCTCTCCGGTCAAGGTTGGTTTTGCTTCTTATAATGTCCTGGCTGTGCAGAGTCCCAGGGGGCGTCCTTCGGGGGGACTATGTACTTGGGTGTCTACCCATTTGGGGTGTACAGTTAGTGTTATTGATTCCCAATCCTCGGATATTCTCTGTATAATTCTGAAGTTCGGGGATGGTACTTCGATACTAGTAATTAATATCTACTTACGCCCCACTCCTTCACATCTAGGTTTCACCATTCTTAATGCCCTCAATGACCTTCTGATTTTGTTTTCTGCACTCCCATATAAGATCATTGGTGGGGATTTCAACTGCCACTTTGAACCCCTGGTTGGCATACCCTTTGTTACTACTGAGGTAGATTTATCCTGGAACATTCAGGACTGTCTCATGTACCCTGCTCCGCGTCTTACACCTCTGGCTATTGAGATTAACAAGCTCGTAGTATCTTATTCATTGCGAGCTTGTAATGGTAGACTTGCCCCAGGCACCCCCGGGAAGCACACTTATAATAGACTGGGCAAAAGTTCAACCATTGATTACATCTTGGTTTGTGTGGAGTTTTGGTCCCATCTTAAATCTCTTACCATAGTGGACAGGGCTGATAGTGACCATAATCTCCTCAGTTTTGAATTCTTATACCATCTGGATCCAGCTCGAGCCCTAGGGACTGTAGCTCAATCTGCAGTACCCAATCTATTAGCGGTGGCTGGTGGTCGTCGCATCAGGTGGGCTAAGTTTCTGTCTACCCCAAACAATATTGCGGCTTTTTATTCACAGGTGGTCACTCACTTAGCCGAAGTTTCTATTCTTATGGAGGCCGGACAGGGTCCATTAAATTTTGAAGCCTTAGAGACTATCCATTCCAAACTTTTTTCAATGGCCGCTAGCTTTTTTTATATTTCGGTAAAATCTAAGCCAAATGGGGTAAGGAAACAAGCCAATTGGTATAACTCTAGCTGTAAGGATGCTAAACGGGCCCTTCTATGGGAAGTGAAACATGGGACGTCTCATAGCATCAGAGGAGCTAGGTCTTTGTATAAAATTGTTACATCTATAGCTAAAAAAGACTGGGAGGTAGACAGGTGGACTAATATAGAGGATGCCCTGGATAGTCATGATTCCAGGACCTTCTGGAACTTAGTCAGGTGTGGTAGAAGTGAAGGATCCCCAGTCATAACACCTGGTCTTAGTGAGGAGGTTTGGTTGAGGCATTTTAAGCCCCTTTTTAGTGTCCCGATAAATGACACTGTGGTTGAACCTTCACCTTTTTTAATTAACATATTTCCCCAAGCCC
This sequence comes from Triturus cristatus, assembly GCF_964204655.1. Classification (NCBI taxonomy): domain Eukaryota; kingdom Metazoa; phylum Chordata; class Amphibia; order Caudata; family Salamandridae; genus Triturus; species Triturus cristatus. The sequence goes on along the minus strand of NC_140589.1, from coordinate 385,406,606 downwards.
CTATTGAAGTCGGGGATTCTGATTTACTTCTCTGCACCTCTTCAGAAATCCAGGTTGCCCTACTGAGTCTTTCTTCTGGTAAAGCCCCTGGTCTAGATAGGATCCCTGGGGATCTATTCAAAAGTGAACCAACGGTTTGGGTCCCATACCTGAAGATATATTTTAATGTAATTCTTTCGGGTGTGGCTATCCCTTATACTTGGAAGGGTGCAGAAATTATTCCTATTTATAAAAAGGCCTCCCCTCTAGATCCAGTAAACTATCGGCCTATCAGTCTTATTGATGTCCTCCAGAAGGTGTTCGCCCGAATCTTATTAACTAGGCTAGAAAGCTGGATGGAAGAATTCCACATTCTATCGTCCTTCCAAGCAGGCTTTCGCCCTAGAATTTCCACAATTGATCAACTGTTTAGGTTGCAGTTGATATACTGGAAAACGGTGTTCTTGGGGAAGGGTTCTCTTTACCTGATCTTTGTGGATCTTAGATCCGCTTTTGATCTGGTACAGAGGGATAAGCTTTGGTCAATCCTACTCGAGATGGGCGCCCCTTCTTACCTCTGTGACCTCTTCAAGCGACTCCATTCTGGAACGTTTGCAAGGGTTCGCTATGGTAGGAATGGTGAGCTCTCTGCGCCCTTCCCGGTGGACAGGGGTGTTAGGCAGGGGTGTGTGTTGGCCCCTACCTTGTTCACTCTATTCATCAATGGTTTGATTACTCACCTTTTGGAGGCAAAGGATCTTGATTCCCCGATTCTAGCAGCACGTAGAATAGTGGCCCTAATGTTCGCTGATGACACCCTCCTACTTTCAAAATCTCCAATGGGAGCCCAGCGAACATTGGAGGCCTTTTGTTCTTTCTGCTCCTCGAGAAATTTGGAAATAAACCTTTCTAAAACTAAATATATGGTTTTTAATTCCAAACCATCAACCTATCCCTGTCCACATCTGGAGGGATGTTCTCTTGAGAAAGTCTCCACATTTGATTATCTGGGAGCTACCCTGAACGACAGGATGGAGTGGGATTCCCATATGGTTAAGGCTAATCCTAAATTAATACAATTATCAGGTGGAATTCTAAAGGTTTTTAATGAATGTTCTTATAAACCCGTGGGTCACCCAGTGGAAATTTATAGGGCCCAGGCCAGGGGAGCAGCATTATACGGTGTAGAGCTCTGGGGCCACGTTAATGCCAGCTCTATGTCCGTTACCGAAAATAATTTTATTAGACGTCTTTTAAACTTCCCTAAGAGCACCCTTTTGATCCCCTTAAGATTGGATTTGGGATTGTGTCCTATACAGGAGACTATTCTTCATCGACCTCTGTTTTACTGGAGGAGACTTTGGTCTACTCCAGAGTTATTAAGCTATAAGGTGGAGTTAGTTGATCTTTTGTCTATAAGGGGATCGGGCAAAATTGCATGGCTTAAACATGTCAAACAACTCTGCTACGCTATACATAGGGAAGATTTGTGGACCTCACCAGAAACTTCTTGCTCTCTGACTAGCAAGAGGGCGTTGGGGGGCATTCTTAAACAGCATCACCTGAATCTCCGTGATCTGGACTCTAGCATGGGCAGGCTGTCTCTTCAATTCTTGGAGGTCAAGGATTATTATGCTTTTGAAAAGTTTTTGGATGACATCCAGCCCTCGCTAGCTAAAAAACGTTATCTTCGGTTCAGACACGGATCTTTACCTTTGAGGGCTTTGACAAACAAATGGATGCCCTCGTCATCGAAGTGGTGCCCTTGCCCTGACTGCGAGCATGTAGAGGAGACAGATGTGCATGTTTTGCTTTTCTGTCCCTCCTATAACAGGGCCCGATCTAAATGGATTATTTCCCTTTGTAAATTAAGAGGTCTTAGGGACTACAGGGAAGTTTTTAGACTATTAAAATATGATACGACCCCTGTGTTTGCCTTTGCCATTTCGAGATTTCTTCTCTCTATGTGGTTCGCAAGAAATGTAATGATTAAGGCAAACCATGAGTAGCAATATGTTTTTTTATTTATAGATCTATTGTCCCTCTTCCTGGTCATTAACTGTTTTCATTGTTGACACTGTTTTTTAAGCACATTTTAATTATTTTATCTATTGTATTATGGCTGAGTATGTAATATGAATTTTTATCATTGTATCTTTGTATTATATTTCTGTGCTTTTATGGTTTTTAACCGAAATAAAGCTGTGAATGATGATGATGATGATTATTCATTACAATGATTGGAAGAAACATTGGGAAATATTTTGTTACAAACTGTGATATTGATTGTGGTAAATTCTGCAATATTTCGATAAAAGGAATGAAATAGAAAAGGAATAATAAATTAAACGCTCATGTAAAGAATGAGCCTTTCTGAGCATAAATGAAACTTTTGTGACAATGCATGAATAGATTATGGGAGGATCAGGGTTTTTGGGGGCCTTTAGTATACCTATCTCATAGACAGACCTATTGGGTTTACCATTGTTAATTTTATTAATGCATTTGCTCGTAAGGAATGACCCAGGCACGAGCCGATTCCATCCTGATCCCCTAGTTATAGCTTCATTTTGCCATTAGTAGGAAACACCCTGTCATTATGCATTATAGCACTAGATGGCAGCAATTACTAATACATTGAAAATTACGTTTACATAGTTCTTCAAAATATTACATGTTATAACGGATTCACTGTATGTGCTACTGATATTAGTGTTGCTCTAATAGTAATAATGGAAATACTTTATACTCTGTTTAGCTATTAATGACCTGCACGATAAATGTTTAGTTTTGGTGCAACCCCGCCCTTGCAATAGACATACATTGATACCAAATAACTCCGCTATCTTCAAAACACAGATTCACCCACTCCTAAATGTACAGTCTATGACACCTCTAAAACAGTCTCGGCTCTAACATAACCCTAAAATAGTCTAATTTCTACGAGCATTGCAGACACCATTCCCGCCCCGCATTACACTCAAAGATTGATGTTTCCATTCCATTGTGCAGGTCAACATAATATTAGCAACAGAACACATATTTAAGAGGCTGTATGTACCACACAAATGAGAACCACCCGAAGAGCTGCGTGATATTGAAACATGGCATGATGGGTTGGAATGCAATCTAAGAGACACCCTAGGATGTATAATGAAGTGCATGATATACCCAACACGAGGAACTAGATAGCATTCAAAGGTTGAAATGAATCCGTCACTTTAAGATCCTGCACAACAATCTCCAAAGTGAAAGGCTTTAAACTCCCACAGATTTTCACGAATCCCAGAAAAAAATGTGAAGGTATCTGCAGTGATCAGGTACGTATAAATGATCACACCATTGCCATCTCGCTATACGCGTACATATAATTTAATATGTGAGAGAACAGCTGTCATTGACATTACAGGACCTGAAGAGGGTTATCGAGGTATCGAGGATAGGGCCAAGTGGTGCCTAACGTCTCTAATTGAAACAGGGGCTTGATATATTTTATTTGGTGCTATTCAAGTCTTATTACTTAAATATCTAGGGGTGAAAATGCAGATTAATTCGGGTGACGTAACACTTGGGATCTCTGACGGGCAGTGACTGCGGCCAGGTCATGTGCAGTCTTTTGGAATAAGTTACCACTCTAGGCTAGAGGACGTGTGGCACTTTCCAGAATGGTGGTGTTGCCAAGAATACTGTATTTCTTGGCAAACATTCCACTGAGATTTAACATGCCTTTTTTATTGTTTGCCTTGACAGGGCAGCTGTTGCCAGATACTTCCGTGAGCAATACTAGAGAGGGGCTTTCACTCTGCCTACATGTTTGAGCCAGGAGTGCATGTTTTGATTTGGCAGAAGTTGCGCACTTCCATAAAAACGGGGTTGCCCTCCAAGCAGCTGTGATCATTTTGTTTAATAATCCAGCTGATTGGGGGGCGTGGCTAGCCAACACCCAAGATGGCCGCAATTGTTTAGAGCTCCGGTTACCGCCTAACTGATATTCCCCCTATATCCGCCACAACCATCCGGTGAGCCCGCAGAGCGAATAAATCGGGAGCCCCAGGTGCTCAGGACTCACCTGGCCCATCATCAACGAAAGACCCGACGGCCATCACTGGAGTTATCGCCTCCGTAGCAGTCTGCCAGAGAGGGGCGGAGTTCAGACCATGACATTGCCCAGCACACATCTACGGCACTCCACGGTCACAGAGGTAGGCCTGGATGACGGATCGGGCCGCCCCTGGTTCAGACGCTTTCACTGCACTACCCCGACCGCTTCTCACCCTCGGCTCCCGGTGATCCACACGTTGGCCGAAACAGCTGAGCTGCGCCGGGTGGGCTGCAGATGCACGCTACATTTTTGCAACACTTCGCGGTGGGGCTGCCCTTTGCTTCCCGGCGGTGAGTGGGGAGGTGTGAGACCTTCTTTTCTGCCTCCCCTCCCCCAGCTTTGATATAGCTGCCTGTTTTTCAGCACTTGGTGAGATCGGCCACCCACCATCCAGCCGACAAGCGCCGCATCGTCGTACTGCACCCACCCCCCAAGATGTAAAATAGGCCGAGATGAGGCCTTCTTAGCGCTGCAACTCAGAGGGTGCATATCAAAGAACTCTAGCCGGTGGGCCCATGCAATTCGTGGCACCTCCTTGACACCCCACATGAAGGGGTATTGAACATTGGATTGTACTTTGCTCCGCTTTGGCCCCCAAACGTTGCCTACTCCTGTACTGTTGAGGCAGTTGGTACACTTCGGCCGTATCCAGGCCGTCATTGGGGTGGCTGATTTCGGGCATTGGCGACACAATCTGTCCTTGGGGGCCCTGTCGAAGGACTTTGGGATAAGGTGCGATCCACCTGTACTCTCTCCGAACTCTTGGGGGCAAAATTACTGGTCGTCTTCGCCCCCACTACCCCTCTCACTTGTGGTCAGCAGCGGTACTTTGGCTGGGTATAATGGCAGCTCCTAAGGGCTCCTGACAGACCTATCAATTAAAATTGATGAAATTTGCTCACACTAAGCTAGACGCCACTGAAGAGAAACACGATGACCCGGCACCGGTACAGCACCGCAATGCGGGTGCCCCGACATTGGTGGATGTTATGGCGGTGACTCAGGGAGTCCAAACGGTGCTGGAACACAAGATCGACAGGGTCATGACTGAGGTCACCCTTATCCGCACCGACCTCCGCAAAATGGGGGATAGAGTAATAGCGACTAAAGACTCTGTTTCCACACTTCAGGCTTCCACAAAGGTACTCAAAACGTCAGTAAAGCTACTACTGACCCAAACATCGGACTTGGAGGCAAAGCTGGAGGATTACCAGAAATAATGTGCAAATCTTGGGGGTGCACGAGAAAGTCGAGGGGCAAACCACTGATCTCTTTGTGGAGGACTTAATTCAAAATCACCTACAGCCCAGGTTCCTTTCACAATTGTTTTTGGTGGAGCGTGCACATAGGGTGCCTGGTGGCCCCCCGAAACCAGGTGCCCCCCTTGCCCCATCCTGGCAAGGATCTTCAACTTGCGCGACAGGGACGCCATCCTACAGACAGCGCGGACGGCCCCACCATTACATTTTTCCTTGACTTTACCTGTAAGGTACAACAACAATGTCGATCTTTTTTGGAAGTAAAGCGGGCCCTCCGGAACCAAAATCTGAAGTATACCATGCTTTTCCCAGCCAAATTGCGGGTGCAGGCAGAGGGGAAATCATGCTTCTTCCAGACCCCGGAGGAAGCCTGGGAGTGGCTGGAAGGTTGGCACTCCTCTGGGGTTTGGGGATGTTCCTTCCCCAGTCGACAGCAGAGGCAAGGCAACCGTCTTGGAAGAATCAATCGAGGTGATGGCGACTGATAAAGGATGATCCGGGTTCCAGGACTGTGCCTTGACCTCTTTCTCATCTGCGGCAGACTCTCTCGCCACGCTGCAAGTGACTGAGTGTTTCCCGAGTGACCCATGAGGGCGAGGGTGACTATATTATGTAATGTAATGTTTGTGATCTATATAGTGTTTTATCTCTCCTGTTGGACGCTGTATAAAATATGTAAGTTCCTATATTAAGCACATTGCACCTGCTCTCCAAACGTTGTGGAACTGCAATTTGCGGCAATGGGAGCTCACTGCTTACAGGGGCTCCCCGCTATCAACGTAATATATTTGGGCTCACGCAATAGTTGCCCTGGGGGAAAGTGCTCATGTTCTTGGGTAGTTGGACTTGTAGCATTCTCCCTTATTCAGTATGTTTGTTTTGGGTACACAGGCATTCTGCAAAATTGTGGTGTGGGCAGTTCTACATCCATGTTTCAGGGAGGCAGGGTGGGGCGTTTCAGGGTGTTTTACTGGGTGTTGTTTTTTGTTTCATGTATGTTCAGTACAGTCAATTGAATGGTGCTTTCTTGAACGCATTCAAGGTCATCAGCAGTTTAAATGCCAGTTTCCTATTACTTACACATGCATTATCTCAAGTTTTAACATTTATCAGGGGACGAGTGAGGGTCAGATGTTATTTTGCTTCGCTACCCCTCGTGAGGAGGGGCCCCTGGCTCCAATTATGAATGAGTGCTGATTATGCTACGAATGCACCGCTGGGCCGTCTCAAATTAATCTCCTGGAATGTGAACGGTTTTGTGATCTTATCAAATGAAGTATAGTACTGCAATTCTTGAAACGACACACCCCTGACATTGTATTACTCCAAGAAACCCATATCGAGGCAGTTTCCTATTACGCTCTTAATAGGTGGGGTTATAAACTAGTGTCTCATGCCGGTTATGCTAGGGGGTCTAGAGGAGTGGGTATCCTGATACGTAGCTCCCTCATTTTCCGCATCCAAAAAGCTACACTTTGGGTAGATTTGTGACGGTCTCATGGCAGTGGGAGGGTCGGTCCCTCACTGTGACTTCCCTATACGTGCCCCCTAGACTACATTCCCCTACATTGCATGATTTAGGCCCGCATATGTTGAATTTGCCAAAGGGTGACATTCTGTTTGGGGGCGACTGCAATACAGCGTTAAATGGTGAGCTTGACTGCATGCCGACTAAATGTGAGGAGCCAACGGGTAAACTATTGGCGGACCTTCTGGGGGCATTGGGCCTCATAGAAGTTTGGAGCACTTTTAACCCCACGGCCAAGTACTACACATTTCACTCGAGGGCACATGGGAGTCACTCTCGCATAGATTATCTTTTTAGCAAGGCCTCCCAGCTTCCCATGTTTGGCGAGATCTCCTTCCTTCCCAGGTGCATCTCGGACCACTCCCCGATCTTTGCATGCTATGGGGGGGCGTCACCCCCCACTCGTCACGATATTACGCTCAATCCATGGTACATCAGAGTGCCGCAGATAAGAGACAAACTGATGGAGGCCACAAAGAATTACTTTCACGAATATGACGGATCTGTTGAGTCGGACGTAACACTTTGGGAGGCCTACAAGACTGTGATTCGAGGGAGGAGCCTAGCGCTTGACCAAGATGGCAGCGTGAGCTCTGAGCTCCCGAGACCCTCGCGCCCTCCGTCGACTATCCTGTCTCTAATCCTGTCTGTATGCAGGGCATCGTGTAGATGACTTGTCAGGGAGGCGATTGATGCTACCCGAGGTCGGATCGCCCACCGGGAACCGGAGTTATGCATGGCGGAAGATTGCGGCCTATCTCCGAGGGATGCCAGGGGCTAGAGTTGGCAGGATGCCCGACCTCTAGTTGAACAACAGCGGCCAGGCGAGGTGTGAACTGTCGGCTGGAGGTCTCCGTCCTTTCACTTTCACTTTCTCGCCCTTTGTCTGCCCTGCCCCTGGTGAGCTCTTGGTGGCTTTATTATCCTTTGGACGCTCTACATGCTACTCTGGCGGCCCACTGCAGAACTGATCACTCCTGATTCCTCTCGCTGAGAGAGGGCCGTCTTATCTGAACCGACCTGCTTGGTGCCAACCATGTCGGGCAAAGCAGAGGTGGATCGGCTGAAGCCTAAGACTACCAGGCGGGGAGCCTATACTCAAGCCAATAATATGGACCGCTATGCTCTGCAGAAGGGGTCACCGAGTGGGTCGAGCCAGTCGCCGGATACTCAGAAGGCGGCCTCGCCCTTGGCCCCGGAGCTCTCGCTGCAGGATGTCATGGGCGCGCTCGAAGGGATGCAGACTTCGATTGGGAGACAGTTTGATGCCCTGGCGCATAAAGTGGACACCATCTTGGTGGACGTTAACCTGATCCGCGCGGATTTGGGCAAAACAAATGAACGGGTTAAAACCCTGGATCTCAAGACCACGGGCCTCTCCGATGATGTCTCGGAACTGCAGACCGAGGTCCGTAAGCTGAGGACCGAGGGTGATCTCGCCGCCCGTCGGCTGGAGGACTTTGAGAGCCGGGCCAGGCGCAACAACGTCCGCGTTATCGGGGTCCCGGAGTCCTCGGATGAGGCCTCGGTTGACCTGCTCGTGGAGGACTTGGTGCTTAACCATCTGCAGCCTAAGGGTCTTGGGAAGTTCTTCACAGTTGAAAGGGCCCATAGAGTGCCGGGTGGGAGGCCCAAGGTGGGAGCCCCACCGAGGCCGATTGTCGCCCGGCTCTTTCATTTTCGAGATCGGGACGTTATCCTGCAAGCATCGAGGGTGACGGGCCCGGTCCCCTTCCAGAACGCGTCGGTGAATTTCTAACCTGATTTCACCCAGCAGGTGCAGAGGCAGAGACAGGGCTTTCTGGGGGTGAAGAGGCGACTTCGGGAGAGGGATCTGAAGTATGCCATGCTCTTCCCTGCCAGATTACGTGTGGTGTACGAAGACCGGACATTCTTCTTTGAGTCTCCTGCCATGGCTGATGAATGGCTGGACGCTTTGCCTCGACGACGGACGGGAGAGGACACTGCCGCGGATGGGGACAGTGGCCGGGATGGGCAAGGTTGATGTTTTCGGAGCCGGTCTGACTCGATTTGACTTTGTCTAATGACTTGCATAGAGTGCAGTAAATGCGGAGGGTTGCGGGAGGACGAGGGGAGCTCTTTCCTCCCTTAGGGTGCTTTTTGTAGATTTCGGGTTTGGTAGGGCGACAGGCACACTGCAAGTTGGGGGGGCTTTGTAAGCTGCAGCAGGGGTGCAGGGTGGGGGGGATGGTTGGGATTTTGGGTTTGTTGTTGGGGGGTCTGTTTCTGCAAGGCGTAGTGATCATTTTCGGGATTGTTCCATGGTGGCTCTTCGGGTGGGGGGTGGGCCTCCTTGTGTTTGGGGATGGGGGGTAGAGGTTTAAGTGTTATTAGCTGGATCGCATTAAGCGCGGGATAGTTTTGCAACACTTGAAACGGTCAATGCCAGATGTTGCCCTACTGCAGGAGACACACCTTATAGGTAATACGTGCTATGCTCTTAATAGGAAGGGTTATAAATTCATAGCTCATTCGGGATTTTCCTCCGGGTCCAGGGGTGTGGGCATCCTAGTCAGGGCCTCGCTACCATTTGAGGTGGACTCCACCATTGTTGACGATAGGGGGAGGTTTGTGGCGGTGGCGGGGAGGTGGGAAGGTAGAACTTCGGTTTTAGTTTCGGTTTATGTCCCTCCAGCCCTGCAGGCCTCCACGTTCACAGATCTGGGTAGGGCCTTGCTGGATCTCCCGGGGGGTATGCTAGTGGTGGGGGGGGATTTCAATGCTGTCGGCTCTGGGCTGCTGGATAGGTGCCCGCCCAGAGACACTGGGGGGGCTCAGAAGTGGCTTCCAGACTTACTAGACACACTCGGCCTGATAGACTGCTGGAGGCTCCGGCACCCCACACAGCGTCAATACACCTTCCACTCCGGGGCGCATGGTAGCCTCTCTAGGATTGATTACCTGCTCACTTTGGCTGCGCACGCCCCATTGGTGTCTGAGGCCAGGCACATGGCGCGTGGCATATCGGACCAATCGCCAGTGTGGGTCAGGCTGGATGTCGGCCGCGAGGGAGGGGGAAGGGTGGCTCGTATTAACCCCTGGTACTTTCGAGATTCCAAGATGCGCAGCGCACTGGTGAAGGCGGTTGATAATTTTTTCAGGGACAATCAGGGGTCCGTGGACTCGGCAGTGTCGTTATGGGAAGCATTTAAGACCGTGTTGCGAGGGGAGGCCCTCTCACTTGTGGTGGCGGCCAAGCGGCGGAGAGATGGCGAGGTTATGCAGGTGGAGGAGGAGATCGTGGCTTTGGAGGGAGCGTTAGAGGAGGAGGTAACAGCGGCCTCACTGCATGAGCTGAGCTTGAAGCAAGCAGAGTATAAGGACCTTGTGACGAATGCCGCTCAGACCCTCAGTAGGGAACAGCAGGGCCGCCTGTATGATGTTGGTGACAAGGCCGGGAAGCTCCTAGCTTGGCTGGATAAAAAAGAACGGGTTAATAGAGTAGTGCCGGAGCTGACGGGAGAGGGGGGAGAGGTGATTGTGGAACCTGAGGGGATTGTACAGTGCTTCTCGGATTATTTCCGTAAGGTTTATGCCTCAGTGTCGGACAGGCCGCCCGAGGACTCGCGTGACCTCTTGCGGGATATCGCTCTGCCCTGTCTTTCTGATGTAGATAGAGATGATCTTGATGGAGACATAACGGTCGATGAGGTGGCGGGAGCTATTCGCGCGCTGAACTCGGGCAAGGCCTCGGGCCCGAATGGCTTGCCGATTGACCTGTATAAGCTGTTCCCGGATAGGGTAGCCCCTCACCTGCGCGCCATGTTCGTGGAGGCGCGGGGGAGTGGGACCCTCCCGTTGGACCAGAGGCTGGCGACAATTGTTGTGATACACAAAGATGGTAAACCCCGAGACAAGTGTGCCTCATATAGGCCCATATCACTCCTCAACGCCGAGCCGAAGATTCTGGCTAAAATCCTGGCGGGCCGATTGGTCAGGGTACTTGGAGACTTGATTCACCCGGATCAATCCGGTTTTATTCCGCATCGCAACACCGCGTTAAACCTTCGGCGCCTTCATGGTGTGATCGCCAGGGCTGGCACGCTGCGAGAACCGGCTATTGTGGCGTCTCTTGATGCCACGATGGCCTTTGATACGGTGGAATGGGCGTATTTGTGGGCTGTGCTAGCCAAGTTCGGCTTTGGCCCTGGTTTTGTGAGCTGGGTGAGGTTGCTGTATGAGGGACCCCTTGCGAGTGTGGTGGTAAATGGCCGAGCATCGACTCCGTTCCGGCTTGGGAGGGGGACTCGGCAGGGCTGCCCCCTGTCGCCTCTGCTGTTCGCCCTTGCCCTTGAACCGCTGGCGGCGTGGATACGCTGGCACCCAGATATACGTGGCCTTAGATGGTTGCCCGAACACGAGGACCGCATTTCGCTATATGCTGATGATATCCTGTTGTATCTTGCCTCGCCCAAGAACTCCCTTATAGTGGTCTGTGACGTTCTTACATCTTTCGGTAGGAATTCGGGTCTCATCATCAACTGGAGTAAATCGTATTTATATGTCCTGAGTGGTGAGGTCCCACCGGTCCCGCGAACTTGTTCGATCCAGATTGCTCAGCAGGGCTTCGTGTATCTGGGGATCTTTATCTCCATGGACCCCGCATTGCGGTATGAGAGAAACCTGCTCCCCCCCCTGGCGCGCCTGCGGCGGGATGATGAGGGCTGGCGGAGGCTGCCGCTCTCCCTCGTTGGGCGCGCTGCCTTGTTCAAAATGATGTCCCTTCCTCGGTTCCTCTACGCATTGCAGAATACTCTAGATTGGGTGCCGGCCAAGTACTTTCGGGAGGTCGAAAGCCTCCAACGAACGTTGTTGTGGGACGGGCGGCCGCGGATAGCAATTGCTAAATTGACGCTTCCATGGTATGACCGGGGTATCGCGCTTCCAGACATCCGACGCTATTACTGGGCCACCCAGTTGTCCGCGATTAACCATGGTTTCTATGGCCCGGCCCTCAGCCCTGGTTATACCATGGACAGATGGTTGCTGCGCGGTGGGAACTATTATAGGGCGTTGTACTCGCGGTCCCTTGACTCGTCCCTCACGGGGCCCACTAGGGTGGCGGTCCGTGTATGGAAGATGGCGACTGACTCTCTGGGCTGGAAGGATAGGCTCACCCTAGCTACCCCGTTGTTTGAATCTGAAAGGTTGGGTAGGCTTTGGCATACGAAAGGGTTTGATAAATGGGACTTGATCGGCATCTCCAGGGTTGGAGATGTGTTGATTAAGGGGAGGGTGAAGTCCTTTGAAGAGTTGCAGAAGGAGTATGAGTTGGGGGCATCTGAGTTTTTCCGCTATGTTCAGGTGCGTCATGCCCTGCGGTCAGTCCTCGTGGAGGGTGAGAAGGTGCCTGAGTCCTCTCCTTTGGAGGACCGGATCCTTGATGGCCATATGCCAGAGAGCACGATCTCGCTCATCTACAAGAAACTAATAAATGTTCGGGCTGATCTGCTTCTGGGGCTGCGGGACCAGTGGACTAGGGACGGACTCGAGTTGGATGATGAGGACTGGCGGTCTGCTGTTTCCTCTCCTAAGGAGGTTGCGATCCCGTCGCGTCTGAGGTTGGTGCAGCTCAAGATACTGCATCGAGTGTATGTGACGGGGCCACGGCTGGTTCATATGGGATTCTCTGAGGAAGGCCTATGTAGGAGGGGATGTGGTATGGTGGGTACTTTCCTACATATCATCTGGGAATGTGGTGTCATCACGGAATTTTGGAGGCGAGTCCATGCAGTGATGGGGGAGGTGACGGGCATTGCTATGCAGCCGGAAGCGCTGTGTTGTCTCCTGAATGTCTGGGGGCCCACTGATCACGATGAGGCACAGACCCAGTGGGTGACTCTGGGTAACATGGTCGCTAAGAGGGACATCGCGCGCTTGTGGGGTTCTGTGGGGCCCCCCACGTTAACAGCATGGAAAGAAAATATGGACTGGAGTATGCTCAGGGAGAAGACAGTATATTGCGCTAGAGGCCGCCCTCGGAAGTGGCATGCCATCTGGGGGCGGTGGAATCAATACAGGGGGGGGAATATGTCTTGCCCCTGATCTGGATCCCCCCGAGGAACAGCTTTCTTCTTGACCTTCTTTCCAGCTCAGTATGCAGATGTGATGGTTAATTGACTTCTTGGGCCTCTGCTTTTCCCCCTTTTTTCCCCTTATCATAGTACTGTGACTGTTAGACGATTGGGGTCCGGCTCCCCCTGAGGAGCTATCACCGTGGGCATTCAGTGTTGTTGCCTTGCTGGGGTTTGTTGTGTGTTTGTAATTATTTAAAAATGAAACCTTTTCACTGCTCCTTCAATGCACTGTGGACGCTTCTTTGTCCTCTCCTATCGAAGCTGCCGAACCTCCAGGTTGTCGGCTGAATAGCTGTGTCCAGATTCTTGCGGAAATAAAGGTTTTAAAAAAAAAAAAAAAAAAAAAAAGACTGTGATTCGGAGATGTGGGGTGGCAGCAATTGCAGGCCATAAAAAGAAAAAGCGTAAACAGCTGGAGGAGGTGGAAAGTGAGATTGCCCAACTTGAAAGGAACCTGGTGTCCTCTGGTGTATCGGATACTGCTCATGAATTGGATATTAAACAAAAAGAGTACAGGGATATGGGAGAAGAATCGGCAAGGGTCCAGTACCGGGCCACACAGCATCGGGTCGATGACATAGGCGAGAAAGCCAGTAAAGGTCTAGCATGGCGTGATAAGAGAGAGATGGCTAAGAGGTGGGTTGCTCAAATTATTGACCAGGAGGATAAGACACTTCACGACAGATTTGGGATTGCGGAGGCATTTGCTGACCATTTCGAGTGGGTTTATACCACAACGCATTCATCCACCCAGGTGGAGGCGGCGGAACTATTACCGACTCTGCCTTTGCCAGTCTTAGAACCATAAAATGTAGAAGATCTTGATGCCACCTTGACGGGTGAAGAAGTGTCAAAAGCGATTGGCGCATTGCAGTCCGGTAAGGCCATGGGCCTTAGCGGCCTTCCAATTTAGCTTTACAAAACTAACGCTTCCACGATTGCCCCATTCCTTGTGTGAATGCATGATGAGAGTGTGATGACAGGTGTTACCCGAGACACTCCAAATAAAATATATGGCTCCCACCACTGGGGAGACAACTCAAATAAGCACTCCTGGATGCGATATGCTTGTCGCTAAACCAAATCAATACATGTGGTAATCACTTTAGGAAAATCTTTAATCATCCATTGTATTTTGGGTTGATCCATAATCCGTAGTAACATATCCTTGTAATTCAATTCTTTATTACAAAAGACATATGTAATTTGAGAAATATATTCTTCCACAGGAATTCTGTGTCAAAACCACGAGGCATTTCTGGTACAACCCTTCTTCAGGGGACAATCCCTGTGAAGAATGCTCGCACGAACATCCACTGATCAAATCTCTCGTCCCGGAAATGCTGAGGCAAGGTGGAGGCGGCGGAACTGTTATCGACTCTGCCTTTGCCAGTCTTAGAACCATAAAATGTAGAAGATCTTGATGCCACCTTGACGGGTGAAGAAGTGTCAAAAGCGATTGGCGCTTTGCAGTCCGGTAAGGCCATGGGCCTTAGCGGCCTTCCAATTTAGCTTTACAAAACTAACGCTTCCACGATTGCCCCAATCCTTGTGTGAATGCATGATGAGAGTGTGATGATATGTGTTACCCGAGACACAACATCTTGTGATAATCGCATTCAGTTATAAGAAGGGTAAGCCCCCTGAACAATGCAGTTCATACAGACCCATTTCCCTCTTGGATCCAGAAGTCAAGATACTAGCTAAACTCCTGGCTCGGCGCCTTTCACCATATCTTCCCAAACTGATACACCTGGACCAATCCGGCTTTATGCCAGCTAGAAACACTGCGTTGAATCTCCGCCGCCTGTATGGGTTGATGGGGCGTGCCTCTACCATCCAAGTAGACTCCGTAATTATGTCACTTGACGTCAAAATGGCATGTGATATTATTGAATGGCCCGTTTTGTGTGCCACACTCAAAAGATACAGGTTTGGTCCTCACTTTCTGTCTTGGGTACGTCTTCTCTATTCGAAGCCCATGGCCCGGGTCGCAGTAAACAGGGCACAGTCAGTACCTTTTCTCTTGGACAATGGCACAAGACAGGGTTGCCCCCTGTCGCCATTGCTTTTCGCTTTGGCTCTTGAACCACTGGCTATCTGGATAAGGGGGAACCCCCTTATTAGGGGTCTCAATTGGTCAGTAGATTGGGGAGATAAGATCTCCCTGTACGCCGATGACATTTTGCTTTATCTAGCGAGCCCCCGCTTATCAATTCACAGGTTACTACATATTTTTACTCTCTTTAACAGGTACTCCGGTTATACTATCAACTGGGACAAATCCTTGATTTATGTACTGAGAGGGGATCCCCCACTGCTACCCAGGAGCTGTGAAGCCAAAATAGTTACGCAGGGCTTCCAGTAGCTAGGTATCTATACTACACAAGATTCCTCCTTTTTTTACGATAGGAACCTTATGCCCCCCTGAGCCGTCTTCGGCAGATGTGCAGCACTGGAAAACATTGCCGCTTAAGCTACAAGGTAAAGCTGCCTTCTATAAAATGATGGCACTGCCGCGCTTTCTATATGTTCTACAGAATACTCCACACTTGGTTCCGCCTCGCTACTTTCAATCTGTTGACGCTGAGGTGCGCGCATTGCTCTGGGACAGTGGGGTTCCCTGTATTGCCCTTACCAAGCTTACGAAAAGCTGGTATGACAGCAACATTGCCTTGCCCACCATTGAATCCTACTACTGGGCCTCTCAGCTAGTGGTCTTGAACCACTGGACGCATCGCCCTTTTGCGGACCCCGCCTATAGGATGGACAGACATAATATGCTACCAGGTAACTATCTCAAGGGCACTTTATGGTGGTGCCCAATACTCGCCCAGATTCACCCCAACCTCCACCACGGAGGCTCTGTGGAACAAAGCGACAGCAGCTCTTGGATGGAAAGATACAGTCACGCAGGTTACCCCGTTGCTCGATTCTTGCCGATTGGGGATGTTGTCCAAGCAACCACGGTTTGATAGATGGGAATTGATTGGCCTCTCAAAGGTCGGCGACATGTGGAAGGCGGGTAGAGTGACTCCATTCGCTGACTTGCAGAAAGACTACCCGCTGCAGGGAGGGGAGACCTTTTGTTACCTCCAGGCTCGCAATGCTTTTCTCATTGCGATCCCTAAAGGGATAGACCTACCAGTCTCCACGCCCCTGGAGGATAGGCTTCTGGATGACTACCTCTAGGAGAAGTCCATTTCACTAACCTACCGTAAAATCCAGAACAACTTACCAGACACCCAGGATAGACTGGTGGGAGGCCCTTGCCTCTCCTCGTGAGGTAGCAATCCGTTCCCACTTCAAACTCATTCAGCTTAAACTACTTCATCAAGTCTATTATACTAGTGCGTCACTGGTCAAGATGGGGATACTGGACTCCCCGGCCTGCCCTTGGGGATGTGGCCACAACGGTACCCATATACACCAGTGGTGGGAATGTCCGGTCCTTCAACGGTACTGGGAGAGAGTTATGTTGGATTTGTCCCGGATAAGTAAGGTACCGCTTGCTCTTTCCCCTCGGCCCTGTCCTTTAAATTTCTGGGAAGCCACTGACCTGTCCCGCTTAGAGAGATTATGCATTTCTTTGGGTTGCATGGTGGCAAAACACAATATAGCATAAACATGGAAGGGAGGAGTCCCACTGCGCCACACCGATTGAGAGTCCAATATGGACTGGTGTATGCAGGCAGAGAGAGTGATTTACGAAAGTTGGGGCTGCCCGCACAAATGGACAAGAATCTGGGGCACATGGAATGAAAGCACCTTTCACTGATTCCTCCTCAGCACTGATAGACAACGAAGATATTTGACGCGTGAATGTAGGGGAAACTCTGTAACATGTGATTGCATCATTGACCCTATGTTCAATCTTGATTGTAACTGTATACTTATCATGACCACCTGTGAAGTTTGATTACTGCACCATACTGTATTTGTTTTTTATTGTTTGTTTGTATGTTTTATCTTTATTAAAAAATTACAAAAAAAGAAAATATAGCTGATTGAGCTTGAACTTTCAGGAGCACACACCTGATATTGTAATGTTATTGACGTTTCTTATTTAACCAGATGATTTATGTTATTTTTCTCTTGCAAGATTACAGATGGGACGGGGTCAGTCATTAGCCTTAACCTGACCTTTTATGCTATGTTGATATTATTCTACGGTTCTTTGCTTGTACACAAATCCATATTAATTCCCATGCTATATACTTGCAGTGCTTCACATTAACATACAAACTTCCTTTAAAGCAGACCTATCAACATTACCAGTGCTTGTTTAAGGAGCTATCCACACTATTGACTGAGCTCATATGGGGAGCAGGACGGAGATAGGTTGAGCTGGAAAAGTTGTACTTGTACCTATACAAGGGGGGTTTGGGAGCCCCATCTAATCAGCCATACTATATAGCAGAATAACTGCAATGCCTGCCATAGTTGTTTGCTATTAGGGCTTCCCCAGATTGGGTTTATATGAGTAAAAAGATAACTCAGACACCATGTAGTACCTTGTAAATACCTCGATTTGCATAATGCTTTATTCATTCCTCCTGCATACTGCAAAATATAATTGGAATGGATGCAGGAAATAGAGAGCTGCAGGGACCCCACCCTCCTGAATTACCATTGTAGGTCTCACACAAATCCAAACAAATAACTGTGATGGCTGGCAAATGCACATGCTCTATAGCTGAGGTAGTGGCAGTTGCCTCAGTGTATGATTCTGACACCCTTATGTATTTGAAGAGGTGGACTCTGCTGGACCTGGCCCTTTTTGCAGGGTTATCCACAAACATTTTGGTTTTGCTTTCTTCCTCCTACTTTTTCGGACCTGTTTTTGTTGGCTCTGGGACTCTGGGCACTTTACTACTGCTAATCAGTGCTAAAGTGCATATGGTCCCTGTGTAAATGGCAATTGTGACTGGGTATCTATGATTGGCACATCTGATTTATTAGTAAGCCCCTAGTCAAGTGCACTGTGTGTTCCAAGGGCCTGTAATTCAAATGCTACTAGTTGACATGCAGCAATAATTGTGCCACCCACACGAGTAGCCCTGCAAACATTTATTTTGCCTGCCGCTGCAGTGTCTGCAAGTGCAGTTTTCAACTGCCCTGTTGCCCTGGCAAGTGCAATACTTGCCAGGCCAAAACCTGTCCTTTCCTCACATGTAAGGGACCCATAAGGTTTGCCCAAGGTAGCCCCATGGGCAGGGTGCAGTGTATGTGAAAGGTAGGACATGTACTGGAGTGTTTTACATGTCCTGGTAGTGAAATACTATACATTTAGTTTTCACCATTTTAAGGACTATCTCTCCCATTGGTTATCATTGGAGCTATCTTGTAGCATCTTACAAATGTAACTTTCAATTGGGAAAAGAGGGAGTTTTGGAGTTTGGGTTACCTGAACTCAGGATTTAAAAGTACATCTGTTAGTGAAGTTGGTTTTTAAATTATGATTTTAAAAATGCCACTTTTAGAAAGTTGGCATCCTTTTAATTTACCATCCTGTGTCTCTGCCTGCATGTAGAATAAACATCCGGTTTAGACTGACAGCTGAGTTGCTTGTACATTCACTGTAGACAGTCACACAAAGGGTGATGAGGTGTGCCCTGCAAAACCTGATGGCCCATCACCATGTTGATGGCCCTTCCTGAGCTAAAGAGGTGGGAAGAGTTGTCACTGACACCTGAACAGGGCTGTGTCTGGCCTCTCACAAGGCTGTCTACAGATCCCTGTAGTCTGTCTGACGGCAAGGCAGGAGCTTGTGGACAATAGAGACTTTGAAGAGATGAAGAGCTTTGAGGAGGAGTACTGCCCAATTGCTGTGTGTTGCCTTGCTGGGTTGGCCTGCAGTTGCTGCATGTATCTTGGAGAGGAAAAGGACTGGACTTTGTTGTGTATGCTGCTTGAGACGTTTCTCCAAGGGTTTGTGTGTGCTTGCTTCCTGTTGAGAAGTGTCAGGGCCATCAAAGACTTCACATGCAGCATCCCTGAACGCCACAGCTGGGAGTTTTGACCTGCCAAGTGGTGCCAATTCCAGTTCTGTGCCCGTGGAGGTGGTTCATACTGCTAAAGGATTTCCAAATCTGTGCTTCAAATTTCCAGCACCATTTTTTCTGAACCAGCCCCTGCCGACAGCCAAGGAAGCCACCACAGCCCAAGTTCAGCGCACAGTGTCTCCAAGTCCAAGACCACTGCACTGACTCAGACACAGGCCCTACTGTGTGGCTGAAAGAATTGACACTTCATTGGACCGCAACTAAAAGAATTGGTGCAGCACCTGTTTGCTGCCGCCGCATCAACCTCCAGTGCACCCGGATTTCCACACAACGCACTTATGCAACAGATTTCCCACCGCATCACCCCCAGACCAGAACAGTCTTGGATTTTGACATATGGCTTCCCCTTACAGTTTGGAAATGATGCAACACCTCTGCGTGTAACAAAACAGATGCATCGCTTCCCCCGGGACTCAAGAACCGGCGCATCGCTGTGTTTTCCAATGCTTCCCTGCTGTTTCTCCTTTTGGATTTTGATGCACCAAAGGTACTTTTTGTAAAATCACTGCACAGAGTTCTCTGGATGGTATTGCTCAAACCTTTAAAAAGAGATATTTTGAGTTTCGTATGTTGGATTTTTGTTGTTTTGGTCATGTTTAGTTTGGATAAAGATTGATTTTTTTCTAAACAGTGATGTCATGAGTGATGTCACTGACCATGTCATGAGTTATGTAATATGTGACGTCATCAGCAGTGCATTTCAGGCGTGCGAGTTATAGTTAGCTGAACTAACTATAACGGGGGAATTTCAATGGTTTTGTACGAGTGAAAAGTCCAGCTAACTATAACGCCCCTGAAACCTATGGTTTCTTCAGTGAATTTCTAAGGTTTTTTAAATGCTAATTCCGAACTATAACGTGCCTGAAACCTATGGTTTTTTCAATGAATTTCTAAGGTTTTTTAAATGCTAATTCCTAACTATAACGTGCCTGAAACCTATGGTTTTTTCAGTGAATTTCAAAGGTTTTTTAAATGCTAATTTCTAACTATGCCTACAGAGATAGGACATGTCAAGAAAGAAGAAAAAACGCACAGAAAGAAAAAAAAGAAATGCAGAAAGAAGTAACAGAAGTCCTCAAAGACGAAGAAAAGTGCAGGAGGAAGGATAACGTGCAGAAAGAACAAACAGAAGAGCAGAAAGAAACCTTGTTGCAAAATCATCCTGTACCCTCGACTTTTTCAGACTGGTGGTAACTGAGTCTGACTAACCAGTCCTAGAGCCAGTGCTATGTTAAAAGATACTCAGAATACAGTGAAAACACCTACATACACTAGGGAACACTATGCGTTGGGGTCCCCAATGAGATTAGCATGACCTCCTCTGTAAACCCCTAGTATATAATAGGGCAGGGGATTAAAACTACCTCTTAAAACGCGCCACATGGCGTGTTTGCACACGTCACCTCAGGCCCCGTCCCCTCCCTTCACCACTGTGTAAACGCGCCCTGTGGCCGTTCTAAGTTGAGAGATTAAGTCCCCTTGAATACTAAGGGTCCCTAGGGTCAAACTAGCCCACTAGGTACCTCCAGTAAGTGCCACAGAGCTGCGTTGCATAGAGGTGTAAAAAGGGACGTGGCCTCAGAACACCTGTTTGCAACGCAGCTCCCTGGCGCATACTGGAGATACCTGTTGGGCTAGTTGGCCCTCAGGGACCCTCAGTATTGAAAGGGAATTAATTACCCAACTTACAACTGGCCAGGGGGCGCGTTTGCAGAGTGCTGCAAGGACGGGGCATGGCCTCCGGCGCGATGCCGGTCTTTTATTTATTTTATTTTTTTAAGAAGGAGGGCTGTGTGGCCCCTCTTCTTTTTCTAATTTATTGGCCCTGGGGACCCCATTCCCCAGGGTCTGCACCCTAATTTTTTTTGTTGAAAAAATTAATTTGGCCCTCCCAAGGCCTTAATCGGCCCCGGGGACCCCAACCCCTGGGTCATGGCCTTTTTTTTTTAATTCTTTAGGAGGGGGGCTGCGTTGCCCCCCTCCTCAGGCCACTTATGGCCCCGGGGACCCCATCCCCCGGGGCCGGCCTTTGTTTTTTATTATTTAAAAAAAATATATTTATAGAAACACCTCGGACATGCTGGACAAACCATATGTACCTATCACCATGATAATTTGCGTGATATTCATTAAAAGGTGACTATGCATACAATGAATCCACGTGGAATGTATTTACACCGCTAGTGAAACTCTGACGTGTCTGACGCCCTACCGTGCCTAATCCCGGCGCCCCCGCCGGTGGGTACTCTCCAAGTAGACACCCTTGTCGTTTATTTATACAAACATGGGTAGCTATTGACGGGCACATTTAATACACACGCACACCAAGCCATTCAAAGAGGATTCAACAAAAATTCGACCAAAATGCAAGAAACCCCCCTCACGGTTAATAAAACACACATCCACCGCCGGATGCGTAATACTTTTTATTTTACTCTCTGGAAAGGAGACAAACCTCACTTGAGAGTCACAGCGTGCTCCTGGCTGAGCCCAATGCTATGTTACACCCAACAGTGCCCGCCGAGTGCCACACACCTCTGTGTTGTATTCCACCAGCTAGTGCATATGCTATGACACTCTCTAGCCCATGTGCACTGTAACACCATCCCGTGAATATGTCATGCCACACTTGCCTTTGCACAGGTTATATTACCCCATCTAACGTGCCTTGCTCGATGCCTATGTTATAACGCACAGTGCTATGCCATACATATTACAATCTGGGATCCATATCTTGCCACAGTGCATATGCAACGTTACACTCCCCAGCACATATTTTATATTACAACTTTAGAGACTAGTTAGGTTACACAACACTGCCCTGTGCATATTACACTCCAAGGCGCATATCGCATAGCACGCGCTAGTGCCTGTGCTATCTCGCGCTCTCCAATGAATCTGTCATTGCCCACCAATGTATTGCATATTATATTTCACGCCCCGGTTCATCTTATATCACACTTTTTGGTGCAAAGTTTATACCATATACTATATCTAGTTTTCATTTTCAATCGTGCTCTCAGGACTATGTTCTATATAACACTGCGTCCACCTACCCTTTTCACGGGCATTACATTTTGCGATGGGGGGTGGAGGGTCAGGGGGTGTTTCTGCTAAGTGAGCCCTGAGTCACAGTCACAAACGTCCTCTTCTTCCTGAATAAAAGTGAGATTATGCTGCATACTTGTTCATATTTTAAGTAGTTCGCACAGACACACATTTTAAAAATAATAAAGTTCCTAATACCCACCTTCTCTGAACAGTTAGCTTGCTGCCCCATCCACCTCCTCCCTATCCTCTGTTGTCTGAATCCATAGACTAGCCTCCTCCCTCCTGCCATGCATGGTCTGATGTGCTGCCACTGCCCTCCATTTAGCATGATGTACCAGTCCACTCCTCCTGCCCTCAATTGCCCAATTCTATGGCCCATCATTGACCTGCTGCTTAGCCTCTGTGCTTAGCTTGCTGCCCCTATTCTCCTTCCCCCTGCCCTCCGATGTCTTTGTGCATGCCCCTGCTCCATCCTTTTTGCCCACCATGTTCCATGGACCTGCCACTCCTATCTACTCTAAGTGTTCTGTTGAGCTGCCACTCCCCTCCCACCTGCTTAGCATTGTCAGATGACTGTAACCTGTCCCTTCCACCTCCACCCTGCCTGTCCACATGCCATGCCCCTATCCCCTTCCTCCTGTCCTCCATGGTCCATTTTACTGCCACGCCCTTCTGCCCTCCCTGCTCTGTTGTGCTGCAACTGCTCCTCCTGCCTGCCCCATGCGGTCTGTTGTGAGGCCCCTTGCCCTGAACTCTCTTGTCTGTGCCCAGGTCCTGACCCTCCCTTCTATCCTCCATGGTACTTTGTGCATGCCCCTGCACCCTCCTTCTTGCCCATCATAGCCATTGTGCTGCCACTAACCCTACCGCTTGCCATGCATGGTCTTCTGTGCTGCCATGGCCCCTCCCACCTTCCCTGTGGGGTCAGCTAGCTGCCCCTGACCCCTCCCACCTTCCCTCCATAGTCTGTGTGTATGCCATCATAGTCTCATTGTTGCTCCCCATGGTGTGTCTTGTTTCTAGTGCCCATCCTGCCTGACCTCCATGGTCATCTTGCTGCTCCTGCCCTGCTCCCTTGCCCCCAGCCCTCTGTTTCCATGTGCAGACCGCTATTCCCTCCCTCCTGGTTTGTCTGTTCCATTGTAATGCCCCAGATCCGTCCCTCCTGCCCTTTATGGTCTGTTATGCTGCAGCTTTCTCTCCTGTCTGTCCATTATGGTCAGCTAGCTACCATTGCCTCTTTCCCCTTTGTTCTCTGTTGTCCATGTGCATGGTCCTGTCCCCTCCTTATTGCTTTCTATGGATTGTTGTGCTGCACTCCCGTCCCGCATGCCCTGTGTGGTGTATTGTGCTGCTGCAAACCCTGATGCCTGCCCTGTAGGGTCAGTTTGGTGCACCTCTCCATGTCCCTCCTGTCCTCTGTTATCCGAGTCCATGTCCCTACCCCAATTCCTCCTGCCTACCATGATCCAATGTACCATACTTGCGAACATTTTGAACTTGGTAAGAGGGAGATTTTGAAAAAAACTGGGGTATTGATTTTCCCCTTTGAGTTACATTGAAAAATAGGAGATTGTAGACAGGAGACAGATCAAATAAAGCCCATTTGAGCTTAAAAACCTTGGACGTTTCCTGGCTGAAACGGGTCTGCTGGCATGTATGGTTGTACTACCACTGCCTCTTCCTTCTGCCCACAATGGTCTATTATATTGCCACAGCCTCTCTTGCCAGTCCTGTATTGTTGGTTTGTTGCCCCTGCCCCCCTTTCCACTGCCCTCCATAGTCTGTTGTGCTGCCACTGCCCTTCCTGGCTGCCCAGTGTGGTCAAATTGTTGCCTCTGCACTCTCCTCTCTGCCTTCAATTTTCAGAGTCCGTGCCCCTGGCCTCTGCCTCTCAACAGTATCCCAATGAACAACTAGATTGCTAACATTCTATATTTATTACAAAAGTGTGGAACGCCTGACATCATCTTGATGTAATCAAAACTGTAATACCTAGAGCATTTCCTTTAGAAATTACATATATGAGAGGGTCTTATTTCCATCAAAATTATGGTTAGTGCTCTATAAAACTGAAATGAGGACATATTTTCTGAGTTTTCAAATAGCGACAAATACCTTTTAAATTATTTGTAATCTGTATGTTTTTTTAAACATTTGACCACTTGATTAAATGTTGCACCTAGGGGAGAGGATGTGGTGTTACTTCCAGAGCTGCAGACTTTGCAACTGGGGAACCAGGTTGGAGTTTCTGCTTCAGCTCAACATTCTGTGATTCGGGTCAAATCACTTAATCTCCCCATGTCTACAACCAAAATGAATTTGATCTTGTGTGATGTAACCAATGCTCATGTAAAGCACTCCAATACCTGACAAGTCTGCACTATATACAACTGCAAACACACAAAAAAAGTGTTTTGCACACTTCTGTCATTGGGCTACATGTGGGCTATATCTGGGTGATATTTGTGCTGCAGTTGGGCTCTTTTGTCTCTGGTGGCCATCTTGGGAGATTTATTTGTTATGAAGTTTCCTAATTTCCTCATTTACTGCAGTCTCCTCAGTAGGAAATGCTTTCAGTTTTTTACTTTGATTTCATCAAGAAGGTATTCAGATATGTCACAAATTTGCCATAAATTCTGAATGTTAGCACTCTAGTTGCTCATTAGATCACTGTAGTAAAGCTACTGCTCACCACGAAAGTCTGCTGCTGGTATTAAAAGTGCATGTTTCAGTCTGCATATCAGAATTTTTTAATGAAATAGAAGAGGATTTGAGAAGTCAATCAAAATGTGCCCTAATTTTTCTTTCTTCAGCACTAATCATAATTTCATTGGCAAAATGAACCTCCTCATTGTGTTCCTTTTTAAATTAAATGTTTTAAGTGTTACCAGTTTATTCCAATCAAGATGGCTTCAGGTGTGCCATACTTTTGTCATAAGTAAGACTTTTAACGCTCTAGTTGTTCGTTAGAACACTCTGGGACATTCTGACATTGGGCTATACTTGAGCTACATCTGGGTGATATTTGGGCTACATTTGGGCTCTTTTGTCTCTGGTGGCCATTTTGGGAGATTTATTTGTTATGAAGTTTCCTAATTTCCTCATTTACTGCAGTCTCCTCAGTAGGAAATACTTTCAGTTTTTAACTTTGGTTCCATCAAGAAGGCATTCAGATGTGTCACACATTTGACATAAATTCTGAATGTTAGCACTCTAGTTGCTCATTCGATCACTGTAGTATCTTTCGCCATCACGAACATTGCTGGACAGCTTTTATTAGCATTAGTATACTTTCGGGCATACTATTTTAAATTTGCGCTGTAGGTATTTGCGCTGCTGTTTTTTCCTCTAATCATCTGGCGTTTGTTGGGACAGCAAATAGGGGCACAGTTTAGGCTTACCTGCATCATAATTTGTGTCCTCACTCGCATTTTGCGGGATTCTAGTTAGTGGGGTCGTGGTGCTCCGTCCGCCATCTTGGGTGGGAGCTTGGGCCACTTGTAAGCGCCATCTCGGTAGGGGCTAGAGGCTCTAGCAGCCGGAAGCCCACGCATTGGAGAGCCTATTTAAACGGCTCGGTGAATGCGCTTTACAGATCTTTCGCCATCACGAACATTGCTGGACAGCTTTTATTAGCATTAGTATACTTTCGGGCATACTATTTTAAATTTGCGCTGTAGGTATTTGCGCTGCTGTTTTTTCCTCTAATCATCTGGCATTTGTTGGGACAGCAAATAGGGGCACAGTTTAGGCTTACCTGCATCATAATTTGTGTCCTCACTCGCATTTTGCGGGATTCTAGTTAGTGGGGTCGTGTTGCTCCGTCCGCCATCTTGGGTGGGTGCTTGGGCCACTTGTAAGCGCCATCTTGGTAGGGGCTAGAGGCTCTAGCAGCCGGAAGCCCGCGCATTGGAGAGCCTATTTAAACGGCTCGGTGAATGCGCTTTACAGATCTTTCGCCATCACGAACATTGCTGGACAGCTTTTATTAGCATTAGTATACTTTCGGGCATACTATTTTAAATTTGCGCTGTAGGTATTTGCGCTGCTGTTTTTTCCTCTAATCATCTGGCGTTTGTTGGGACAGCAAATAGGGGCACAGTTTAGGCTTACCTGCATCATAATTTGTGTCCTCACTCGCATTTTGCGGGATTCTAGTTAGTGGGGTCGTGGTGCTCCGTCCGCCATCTTGGGTGGGTGCTTGGGCCACTTGTAAGCGCCATCTCGGTAGGGGCTAGAGGCTCTAGCAGCCGGAAGCCCACGCATTGGAGAGCCTATTTAAACGGCTCGGTGAATGCGCTTTACAGATCTTTCGCCATCACGAACATTGCTGGACAGCTTTTATTAGCATTAGTATACTTTCGGGCATACTATTTTAAATTTGCGCTGTAGGTATTTGCGCTGCTGTTTTTTCCTCTAATCATCTGGCGTTTGTTGGGACAGCAAATAGGGGCACAGTTTAGGCTTACCTGCATCATAATTTGTGTCCTCACTCGCATTTTGCGGGATTCTAGTTAGTGGGGTCGTGTTGCTCCGTCCGCCATCTTGGGTGGGTGCTTGGGCCACTTGTAAGCGCCATCTTGGTAGGGGCTAGAGGCTCTAGCAGCCGGAAGCCCGCGCATTGGAGAGCCTATTTAAACGGCTCGGTGAATGCGCTTTACAGATCTTTCGCCATCACGAACATTGCTGGACAGCTTTTATTAGCATTAGTATACTTTCGGGCATACTATTTTAAATTTGCGCTGTAGGTATTTGCGCTGCTGTTTGTTCCTCTAATCATCTGGCGTTTGTTGGGACAGCAAATAGGGGCACAGTTTAGGCTTACCTGCATCATAATTTGTGTCCTCACTCGCATTTTGCGGGATTCTAGTTAGTGGGGTCGTGGTGCTCCGTCCGCCATCTTGGGTGGGTGCTTGGGCCACTTGTAAGCGCCATCTTGGTAGGGGCTAGAGGCTCTAGCAGCCGGAAGCCCGCGCGGTGTTATATCATAAATAGGTATCGGTGAGCAGGCGCGCAGCGGATGCGCGCAGCGGACGCGCCGTAGACGCGCCGGAGGTGCGCCAGAGGTAAGCCCGTTTGCATCCGTTCGCGTCCCGGGTGCTCCCGGGGTGACCGCTGCCACTCACTTGGTAGATAACCGCGAGGGCTGTAATAACTTAT
This sequence comes from Triturus cristatus, assembly GCF_964204655.1. Classification (NCBI taxonomy): domain Eukaryota; kingdom Metazoa; phylum Chordata; class Amphibia; order Caudata; family Salamandridae; genus Triturus; species Triturus cristatus. The sequence goes on along the minus strand of NC_140589.1, from coordinate 385,379,361 downwards.
CGTACCATACGGGGGATGGCGCTCAACATTGGATATGTCCATTATCCCAAGGGATTCTTTCCTGTGGTTTACTGAATGTTCGCTCCCTCGTTAAGCACCATGCTGAGATAGCACTTTTAATAGAATCCTTACATTTGGATATATTATTTGTGACCGAAACATGGACTACGATGGATTGTGGGCTGGAACTTGGTTGGGCCTGTCCACCAGGCTATCTTATAAGACATACTCCTCGAGTTTCTGGTAGGGGGGGTGGAATAGGCTTTATTTTTAAAGAATCTATTTCCTTTGTAGAATTGGCAGTTAAAGAAGTGTCAGGGTTTGAGCTCATGGGCTTTTCTATCTTGGTCCAGGGCGGTACCTTGATTGCAGGGCTGCTATGCTACAGACCTCCTTCCTCGACCATATCTTCCCTTCAGTCATTGGTTGATTTGATTTACGACCTTTCAAACTCTCATGCTAAATTCTTAGTCTTGGGAGACTTTAACCTCTGGCCCTCTGGCCCTCAAGATCTGGCCTACAGAGAGATTTGTCAAGCGTGTAGTAATATTCAACTTATACAGCTGGTCCTATTACCCACTCATGTTAAGGGGCACACGCTAGACCTGGTCTTTGCTGAGAGGGAATTGGTAGTACTGAAGGAGGTCATGGAGCAGTGTTGGACAGATCACTCATTGATCAAGTTGTCCATTGTCCTACCCGCCCTGATAAAGCCAAACAACTCAAGTGGCTTTAAACTTAATAGCCATTGGGGTCGCCTTTTAAGGGAGCCGGTTCGCCCCACTCTTTTGCCTAGGGGCTTTGTGGTAGAGGATAGCATAGCCCTCTGTCAGCAGATTTCGACATCTCTAGATGAGCTGGCCCCTCTGCGGAAGGTGAGGGATAGACCTAGAGGAGCTAATGCGTGGTTTAATGATGCTCTCAGACAGCACGAGATCTGCTGTAAACAGGCTGAGCGCACTTGGAGGAGAGGATATAAGGAGTTGGATAGGGTAGCATATAAAATGGCCTTGCAGGTATACAAGACACAGATAAGAAGTGCCAAAGAAAAGTTCTTAGAAGACACCTTGGGGAAGGCCACTAATAAATCGCAGACCCTATTCAAGTTGGTTAACAACTTATCCAATCCATCCTGCACAGTCTCTACCATTCCGGCTTCTCAAGATCTGTGCGATTCTCTGGCTCTTGCATTTGAGGAGAAAATTAGGACCATTTTGAATGGACTTTCTGTGCCCGGACAGTTGGCGTCGTCTCTATCTTCTTCCCTGGAACCCTTTGGCTTTTCGATGTCTGTATGGGATAAATACAGGGTAGATTCTTCTTATCTGCCCTGTTTCCCTACTTTTTCGCTAGAGGATTTTGTTGCTCTGGCCAACGGAGTATCCTCAGGCTCTCCACTTGACCCAATCCCTCATAAGATCTGGAAGGCATTTCAAGATGAGCTGTTCCCTCCACTCTATTCTATCTGCTGTCAGTCATTGAGGACAGCGACAGTCCCAGACAGCTGGAAGTTGGCAATTGTAACTCCATTACTAAAAAAGGCCTCTTTAGATCCCTCATGTTCAGCTAACTACAGACCCATCTCGCTTTTACCATTCGTGACAAAAATCCTTGAGAGATGGGTCACGAGAGCCCTGTCCAACTTCCTGGAAACAAACTCCTGTCTGGATGCAGCCCAATTTGGCTTTAGACCGGCCCACGGTACGGAGACCGCATTGGTTACAGTGTTAGACGATCTACGGACGCGTGTCGACAGGGGCAAGTCAGCCTTTCTAGTGCTGCTCGACATGTCGGCCGCGTTCGACACTGTTGACCATGAGGTCCTCCTGAATCGTCTCCAAAGCGTGGGAGTAACCGATCTGGCCTTAAGGTGGCTAAGGTCCTTTCTTAGTAACAGACAGCAAGCTGTGGCCTTACCTCCAGTTCAATCAGCCATACGACAGGTAAATCAGGGTGTCCCTCAAGGGTCGGCGGTTAGTCCGATCTTGTTTAATCTCTATCTCCGACCCCTGATAGAGTTAATCAAGTCATTCGGCATATCAGTCATCAATTATGCCGATGACACTCAGTTGATTTTCTCATTTGAAGGTAGTGAGACGGTTTCGAAGGACACCTTTCATCGTTGTATGTCGGCCACAGCAGAGTGGTTGCGAGCTAACGCACTTCAATTTAATGGGTCAAAAACGGAGGTTCTTTATTGCTCCTCTGATCGCCTCCCTTGTGCGTTACCTGATGATTTTTGGCCAATTTCCATTCCGGGTTCTGTGGAAGCCACCAAATCGGCCCGCAATCTAGGAGTGCTGTTTGAACCGGGCTTACAGCTGGATGCCTCAGTAAATAAGACCGCAGCGACTTGTATGGGCCTGCTCCGTGCCTTGCGTAAAATCTTACTTATGCTCCCTCATAGTGCGAGAGCTGAGGTAGTGCGTAGTACCATTCTCAGTAGGTTAGACTACTGCAACGCACTACTTCTGGGAGCTCCTAAGGTTCTGATCCTTAAGTTGCAGAGGATCCAGAACATGGCTGCGAAACTGGCTTTGTCGCGACCACGCTCTGTGTCCTCATCTGCAGCCTTAGCTGATTTACATTGGCTGCCTGTGCAGCAGAGGATCGCTTTCAAGGCACTATGCCTTGTATTTAGAGCGCTGCATGGATTAGGGCCAATCCCTCTTCAGAGTCTTTTCTCATGGTATCAACCTGCCCGACCTTTGAGATCTTCATCGGCGTTCCTGGTGAGGACTCCCAGGATTATTAGAGTGAGGATGGGTGGCCGTGCTTTTAGCTATACGGCCGCCACATTATGGAACTCCCTACCTCTGGCACTGAGGAGTAGTCAAGAACTGCTTTCATTTAAAAGGGATCTTAAGACCTACCTGTTCCCAAGAGTAATGTAAACATCTTTATCTGATGGTTTGATTGGATCTCAGCGCCAGGATACCCTTTGGGTGACAGTTGCGCTTAACAAGAAATAAATAAATACATACATACAGTAAAGCTACTGCTCACCAGGGAAGTCTGCTGCTGGTATTGAAAGTGCATGTTTCAGTCTGCATGTCAGAATTTTTTAATGAAATAGAAGAGGATTTGAGAAGTCACTCAAAATGTGCCCGAATTTTTCTTTCTGCAACACTAATCATACTTTCTATGGCAAAATGAACCCCCTCATTCTGTTCCTTTTTAAATTAAATGTTTTAAGAGTTACCACTTTATTCCAATCAAGATGGCTTCAGGTGTGCAATACGTTTGTCATAAGTAGGACTGTTAGCGCTCTAGTTGTTCTTTAGAACACTCTGGGAAGCTGCAGTAGAACACAAAGGAATCAACTGACAGTCTCTGCTTTTGTTGGATGTACATGTTTTACTGAGAATGTCAGACTTCATTCTCACATGACTGAGAAAGATAATGTGAATTTACAGAAAATATGCTCTCAGTTTAGCTTATAGATCACCTTCCAAACCTCTGTGAGAAAAGCATGAGAAAATAGTTTTCTCTCAAACATGATTCATGATATCACAGCAGAAGGCTTTTTCACATGGTAAAATCACCTTAGAACACACCACAATTCCTAAAATGAGTATGGTACTGTTGGATCAGGTGGTCTCTAGTTGGCAGGGTAGGTACCACTGTGCAAGTAGGGACCCTTGCTTCTAGTCAGGGAAAGGGGGATACACTGTTAAGATAACCCCTGCTCACCCTCTAGGTAGCTTGGCCTGAGCAGTCTAGGCTATCAAAGGCAATGTGTAAAGTATTTGTACCAACACTCACAGTAACACAGTGAAAACACCACAGATTTACTCCACACCAGTTTTAGAAAAATAATGTATCTTTACTAAAAACTTCACAAGACCAAATACTACAGACAAACCAACATATAATTCAAAAGGTTACTTTAAAGATAGTTCAAGAGTTTGCAGAAAGTACTCCAGGATGTCAAAATCAGTGTCCTGCACAATGCGACTCTCAATGCACAAAATGCGACACTTTCGTGCCCAACAGTACCTGTAGTTGCGATAAGGTTCCCAAAAGCTATAACAAGGAAGATGGCAAAGGCGATGCAATACTCCTGAGATCCTGGGGAGGCTTTGCAGCAGCCCTGCTTCACGCAGCAGAGGTGGATGCGCCGGCTCCGATCTGTAGGGGGAGGATGCGATGACTTTGGCTTTCTTTGCGTAGGTTTCTTAGGGGGAAGCTTCACGCACAGGTTCGATGCGACACTCTTCGATGTGGTGCGATGCGTGGCGCAGCGTTGCCTTCCGGCGCTGCAACTCTCGATGCGCCACGGAACGGGACTCTGCGTCGAAGCACCCGATGACTGGAGACTTTCACGCTCCGGCAGTGGTGCGGCTCGTAAACTGGTTCTGCGACGACCCTCGCAATGTCAGGAATCTTCACGCTTCGGGACGATGCTCGACGCACTCGGCGATGCGGGGACCCTGCGTGTTGCGATGGTGCCGCGATGAAATTTTCCTTGCACTCTCGTTCTTGCGACACGCAATCGGATGATGCGTTGGGTACCAGTTACTCTTTTTCACGCTTCTGCTTCCCAGCTCCCAAACACAGCAAAAACGACCTCCTGAGGCCCCAAGACTGGGCAAGCACTCCAAGGCAGGTCAGAACTCCTTCAGCAGAGTTCCAGGGGAGCTGGTGGTGAAGTCCTTTTGTTCCTGGGACTTCTTAACAGGGAGCCAGCTCTTCTCAGGCCCTTGGAGATCAGAATCAAAAGAAGGGGACACAGCAAAGTCCTTCCCCTCTCCTTGGCAGCAAAGCAAAACAGCAAGCAGGCAGTCTTCTCCTCCTCAGTCCTTTTCAGCTTTCTCCTTGGCAGAGGTTTCTTCTTAGTTCCAAAGTGATCCAAAGTTTTAGGTGTCTGGGGTCCACTTCTTATACCCCTCCAAGTCTTTGTCTCTCTGTGTTCCAGTGGGGGGATTCCCCTGCTCAAACCGGTTCCTGGGTGTGCTCTGCTCTGGAGCACCTGGTTCCTTTCAGAGTGAGGGGCAGGGTCGTTAGACGCTCAGCAGGAGGTGGAGCCTCCTTTGTGCCAGCAGAGGCAGAGTCCTCAGCCTGGCCAGCAGGGGGTGGAGCCAGCTTTGTGTTGGCAGAGGCAGCCCTATTCAAACCCAGGGACTACTCTTCCCACCCATCTAAAGCAGATCTCCCTATTCACCCTGCTGCTGACTCATCCAGGCTCCTGGAGCCACCTAGCCCATCCCATGACACCAGTCAGCCAACGAGCACACAGGCACACAGGAAGGTTAAACAGGAGAATAGCTACTTTCTAAAAAGTGCTATTCTCACACAGTGAATTTAAAAACCATCTTGCTAAAAAGATGTATAATTAAATTCTGAATACAAAGATACCAAACTTGGATTTTCTATCTTGCCCTTATGGGAAGATAGGCATGTAAACAGCCTCCCCCATTCTATCCTATGGGCAAGATAGCCTCTCAGCAGTGAAAAACAAAAATGGCTGTAATTCACTACCAGGGCATGTTACACACCTCAGTACATGCCCTACCTTTCAGATACACTGCACCCAGCCCAGGGGGGTACCTAGGGCCACTATAGGGATGCCTGACATGTACAGAAAGGGAAGGATAAGGCCTGGTCAGTGGGTGCACTGGCCAGGTCGACATGGCAGTCCTGGACTGCACATAGGCACTGCAAGCAGGCCTAAGACATCATTTTAGCGCTACTCCTGTGGGTGGCACAATCAGTGCTGCAGCCCACTAGTAGCATTTGAATCACCAGCCCTGGCACACTCAGTGCACTTTACTAGGGGCTAACAGGTGAAACAAATATACCAATCACGGATAACCAATCAATATAATAATTTACACAGAGAGCATCTGCACTTTAGCACTGATCAGCAGTGGTAAAGTGCCCAGGGTCCTATTGCCAACAACCACGGGTCAGAAAAAATAAAGGAGGAAGAAGCAAAAAGTTTGGGGATAACCCTGCAAAAAGGGCCGTTTCCAACACAACCCCCTTCCAGCCTAAAGCCAGGGTAGACCAAGCGATACCTCGATGGGATTCCCTGCTTAGGGCGATAGAACACGGAAACTGGCCCAAACAGCAGGGCACTATTCCTGTTCTACGCCTTCCTGAACCCGATTGGATCTCTCCATCCATACTCTCAGGGTCCACCAAGCCAACCCATGTGGAACCCTTCTCTTCACCTGTGGACACCACCTGTGCAGCACCTAGCCTTAACTTGCTCACAGGTGTGTCCCAACAGACAGACAGCGAGCCGCAGTGACCACTGACAGTGGTCAGGGATGAGACCCAGGCCTTATTCCTCTCAGGGCCCTCAAACCCCTGTGGCATTAGAAGGTGGGGGGCAGTAGCCCCAGGTGCTGGGCACCCTTTGTCCACTTCTTTTCCTGTCAGGTCTGGTCTAACAACCTGGCACTGACTCACCAGCCCAGGGCCTGTATCCGGTGGCTGGACAGGAGGCTGGGGTGGGCTGTTCCATACCCGGTCCTCCTCTTCCTTGGGGATCTGTACCCTCCCACCTGGAGCGGTACCCCCTTCTAAAATAGTCAGGGCACCTGTGGCAGGTGTCCTGCACCATTCGCCTACCAGTTCAGGGGTTCTATCCTGCAACTGGGATTCCGGGTCAGGGTGGACACCCCGGACCTGGACCTCCAACCTAGGGTCTACACCCTCCAGGTGAACCGGGGTCAGAGGCTCCCTCCCTCTGCACCCCCTTCCAGAATTCTGCACCCTCCTACTCGGAGCGGTACCCCTGGAAGCCAAACCGGTCAGGACACAGCTGACAGATGTCCTTCCCTCCAGGTCAGGCAGATCCTGAACCTGGCCTCCCAACCCAGGGACTAAACCCTGCGGTTGCACACCTGCCTGGCATGCCAGGACTTCTGGGGACTCACACAGTATCTCCCCGAGGGTGACACATGACTCATGTGTCTTGTGACAGTCTGCCTGGCGCAGATCTCCCAGCCCCTGTCCACCTGACAGTGCGCGAAGATCCCCCAGGACAGAAGTGGTGTTACCATGGTCACTCCTAGGGGACTCAGCCCTTCTGGCTGGTCCCTGACCCACTGGTTCTCCCACTGGGGAACACATCCCCCTCTCACCCCTCAGTCTGGACTTCTGCACCCTCCCAACTAGAGCGGTACCGCCAGACACCAGAACCACTGGAGCTCTGTTTACAGAGGCTCCAGGTTCTCCTGACACTAGGAGATCCTCCTCAAATGGCCTACTAGCACTGTCTAGGCCCCCAACCTGGTGTTCCCTTAAGGAACCCACCAGGCCCTGAGACTGGGTTTCGGGCACCTTGGGACCCACAGTCCCACACTCACCCCTTCTCCACTGAGACAGGACGTGAGCCCCTACACCCCTCCCACTACACTGGGACCTAACCGGGCTACACTGAACCTCTTCCACCTCACAGGTCTGGAAGATATCTGGGCCACTCCTTTTGGGATCACTCCCCAATGCCTCTCCAGACCTTTTGGCATCCAACCAAAGGTCTGCCTCCAACGCAAGCTCTCTGGAACCAGAGAACTCACACTCCACCGGGTGTTGGCATAGCTCTGGAAAACAGGGACTTAAAATATGCTCTCCAACAAATGAATCACACAGCTCCCCACAGTTGTTAACCAAGCTACCGTTTGCCTCACCCTCCAGTGCCTCACACAAGTACCCCACACCACTCTCCTGAGATTGGCAAGACAGTACCTGACTGTCTCTGTCACACAACTCGCACTCTTCTGGGCGGTCTTCACACTCACACACCAAGGTTTCTACCATGGGGGAACCCCTCTCCCTGTACCTCTCATCTAGGGTCAGTAGAGTGTCCCTCCCACCACTAGGAATATGGTCCCCTGTGCCAGTTCCCCAATCCACTTCAGGGACACTGCACTCCACTGGAACTACATCATAAACCTGAACCCCCTGGTGTATGTCAACCCCCCTCCTTCAAGTCAGGTGCCAAATCTCTGGGTGTTTGTACCTTTCTCTCAGCACTAGAAACTACAATCTTGCTGCCACCATCTGAGCTGGACTCCACCTCCAACTCAGCAAAGCTCACTTCTTGAGCTACCCATTTTTCTTCTTCAGCTGAGACACTCATGGCCTCAAGCCTCTCGAGCTCCAAATCAAGCTCCCTCATCCTCAACTCATGAGCCAAAAGCAATTTTCTTTCCTCCAACGCCTTTTCTACTTCCAATTGCTTAATTTCCATTTTCATTATTTCTAATTCATGGTTTCTCACCCTTTGATTCTCCTCCAACTCCTCTGGAGTGAGACCCCTACTGGAATAGGAGCTGCCAGCCCTTGAGACTGGTCTGCCCACGGGCCGATCTTGGGGAACAAAACCATTCTCTTCATTTGCACCACCTTTCTCTTGGGCCTCCCACCAGGCCTTCAAGACTCTTTGTAGCACATCCATTCTAGCTCCGCTTTTCACAGGGCAACCAAGGTCTTTGCAGAATTGCTTGAGCTCCTCAACCTTGTACGAATACAGATCCGCAATGGAAAACTCCAATTCTGCCCTCTCCCTTGTTGCCACCTGAGACATGATGCTCTTGAAGAGTTACTCAAAAATAGAATCAAAAATTTAGTATGTGGTTGTCTATTGGTCTGCACTCCTAGTGATGTACACCAATTACTGTGGGTCAAGTACAAATACAAGTTCAATCCTCACCGCTGACCACCAATGTTAGATCTGGGGGTCTCTAGTTGGCAGGGTAGGTACCACTGTCCAAGTAGGGACCCTTGCTTCTAGTCAGGGAAAGGGGGATACACTGTTAAGATAACCCCTGCAGTCTAGGCTATCAAAGGCAATGTGTAAAGTATTTGTACCAACACTCACAGTGACACAGTGAAAACACCACAGATTTACTCCACACCAGTTTTAGAAAAATAATGTATCTTTACTAAAAACTTCACAAGACCAAATACTACAGACAAACCAACATATAATTCAAAAGGTTACTTTAAAGATAGTTCAAGAGTTTGCAGAAAGTACTCCAGGATGTCAAAATCAGTGTCCTGCACAATGCGACTCTCAATGCACAAAATGCGACACTTTCGTGCCCAACAGTACCTGTAGTTGCGATAAGGTTCCCAAAAGCTATAACAAGGAAGATGGCAAAGGCGATGCGATACTCCTGAGATACTGGGGAGGCTTTGCAGCAGCCCTGCTTCACGCAGCAGAGGTGGATGCGCCGGCTCCGATCTGTAGGGGGAGGATGCGATGACTTTGGCTTTCGTTGCGTAGGTTTCTTAGGGGGAAGCTTCACGCACAGGTTCGATGCGACACTCTTCGATGTGGTGCGATGCGTGGCGCAGCGTTGCCTTCCGGCGCTGCAACTCTCGATGCGCCACGGAACGGGACTCTGCGTCGACGCACCCGATGACTGGAGACTTTCACGCACCGGCAGTGGTGCGGCTCGCAAACTGGTTCTGCGACGACCCTCGCAATGTCAGGAATCTTCACGCTTCGGGACGATGCTCGATGCACTCGGCGATGCGGGGACCCTGCGTGTTGCGATGGTGCCGCGATGAAATTTTCCTCGCACTCTCGTTCTTGCGACACGCAATCGGATGATGCGTTGGGTACCAGTTACTCTTTTTCACGCTTCTGCTTCCCAGCTCCCAAACACAGCAAAAACGACCTCCTGAGGCCCCAAGACTGGGCAAGCACTCCAAGGCAGGTCAGAACTCCTTCAGAAGAGTTCCAGGGGAGCTGGTGGTGAAGTCCTTTTGTTCCTGGGACTTCTTAACAGGGAGCCAGCTCTTCTCAGGCCCTTGGAGATCAGAATCAAAAGAAGGGGACACAGCAAAGTCCTTCCCCTCTCCTTGGCAGCAAAGCAAAACAGAAAGCAGGCAGTCTTCTCCTCTTCAGTCCTTTTCAGCTTTCTCCTTGGCAGAGGTTTCTTCTTAGTTCCAAAGTGATCCAAAGTTTTAGGTGTCTGGGGTCCTCTTCTTATACCCCTCCAAGTCTTTGTCTCTCTGTGTTCCAGTGGGGGGATTCCCCTGCTCAAACCGGTTCCTGGGTGTGCTCTGCTCTGGAGCACCTGGTTCCTTACAGAGTGAGGGGCAGGGTCGTTAGACGCTCAGCAGGAGGTGGAGCCTCCTTTGTGCCAGCAGAGGCAGAGTCCTCAGCCTGGCCAGCAGGGGGTGGAGCCAGCTTTGTGTTTGCAGAGGCAGCCCTATTCAAACCCAGGGACTACTCCTCCCACCCATCTAAAGCAGATCTCCCTATTCACCCTACTGCTGACTCATCCAGGCTCCTGGAGCCACCTAGCCCATCACATGACACCAGTCAGCCAACCAGCACACAGGCACACAGGAAGGTTAAACAGGATAATAGCTACTTTCTAAAAAGTGCTATTCTCACACAGTGAATTTAAAAACCATCTTGCTAAAAAGATGTATAATTAAATTCTGAATACAAAGATACCAAACTTGGATAGCCTCTCAGCAGTGAAAAATGAAAATGGCTGTAAATCACTACCAGGGCATGTTACACACCTCAGTACATGCCCTACCTTTCAGATACACTGCACCCAGCCCAGGGGGGTACCTAGGGCCACTATAGGGATGCCTGACATGTACAGAAAGGGAAGGATAAGGCCTGGTCAGAGGGTGCACTGGCCAGGTCGCCATGGCAGTCCTGGACTGCACATAGGCACTGCAAGCAGGCCTAAGACATCATTTTAGCGCTACTCCTGTGGGTGGCACAATCAGTGCTGCAGCCCACTAGTAGCATTTGAATCACCAGCCCTGGCACACTCAGTGCACTTTACTAGGGGCTCACAGGTGAAACAAATATACCAATCAGGGATAACCAATCAATATAATAATTTACACAGAGAGCATCTGCACTTTAGCACTGATCAGCAGTGGTAAAGTGCCCAGGGTCCTATTGCCAACAACCACGGGTCAGAAAAAATAAAGGAGGAAGAAGCAAAAAGCTTGGGGATAACCCTGCAAAAAGGGCCGTTTCCAACAGGTACCATCAACAAATGATTTATAATGTAACTAAAGTCTTAAAACCTTCTATTAACTGAAATGTTTTTTAATGAGGTGCTATCATGTATATTGGTCCCAAGATGGCTGCCAACACTTCTGGGATGAAGTACTGACAGCCAATCAGATCTCACCATGAGATGTGTGGTTAGGCTCCACCCAGATATATCTATCTATTTAACTCTAATTTTCTCAGGAACTACTGAACGGATTTACACCATTTATGCAAAAGGCACGAGTCTGAACCGAGGACTACCTCTTTGCCAAATTTGGTGTAATTCCGTTCAGCAGTTCGGACTGTAGCTGCGTCAACAGGTCCTATGGGAAAATGCATAGGGAAAATGCGTTTTGGGACCCCCCTTTTTTCATGGCCCCCGCTTGACGAATCACCGAGAAATTTTCAGGATAGGAGCGGACCGGAGATGGCCAAAAGTTTGGAAAGTTTAGCGAAGATACCTCAATCGGCGCCAACATTATTCCAAATAGAATGTTGCGGATTTCCTATGGAAAATAGGTCCTAACTATAACTACCTACTGGCGACTGCCAGTAGGTAATGTATATATATATATATATATATATATATATATATATTCACTGAAAAAACCATAGGTTTCAGGCACGTTATAGTTAGAAATTAGCATTTAAAAAAACATAGAAATTCACTGAAAAAACCATAGTTGTCAAGAACGTTATAGTTAGTTGGACATTTCAATTGTATAAAACCATAGAAATTCCGACGTTATAGTTAGTTCAGCTAACTATAACTCGCACCCCCACAATGCACTGCTGATGACGTCACATATTACATCATTCACAACATGGTCAGTGACATCACTGATGATATTACTGATGACTATGTATGCATTTTTTATCATTATATTTATACATTTATGTATTTATTGTGATATTTATTTGAATGCATATTTGCACCAAGTGAACCTCTTGTTGAGTAGTATTAAGTAACTCTTCTATATCTATGTATTGGTCACCTGAGTCCTATACGTTACTTCCTGCACTGGCACTTTAAATTCTGGTGAGATACAAAGCAACATGTCATGTGATCAAGGCCCGAGTGGGGGTCGAAACGCGTTATGGCGGATATGCTGGGCATCTAATATAAAAATAAAAATGTACTGAATTGCACCAAGAACTTTGGGTCCGCTCTTCAACTTTCCATATAGAAAATTGGAGTAGCTGTTGTTAAAAAATGAACACCCAGTCATTCCAGCTCTTTATTTCATCCCAAAAATTCACAAGTGTGCTAGCAAACCCCCGGGCAGGCCAATAATCTCTGCCATCAACAGTATTATGGAAAACACATCCAAGTATGTGGACTACTTTTTGCAAGAATGGGTCAGAGGTCTACCATCATATATACAGGGCATATCGGACTTCCTTAGAAAAATTGATAACATTGTATGTAGTCTGGATCTATTTTTAATAACATTAAACGTCACATCTCTCTACACATCGACATTATGATGGACTCAAGGCTATTGAGCATTACTTAAACTTTAGACCCATGTACCTCTCCATGCACAACAAAATGCTAATCACAATGATATCTACATGTCTGGAGCAAAATTTCTTTTGTTTGATAATCAAATTTATCAGCAGATTAGGGGTGTCACGATGGGGGCCTGTTTTTCCCCCAGCTATGCTTGTTTGCATATGGGGCTGTGGGAGGAGCAGGTCCTCATGGGACAGCACAAAGACATAATAGACCAGCATGTATTGACTTGGTTATGGTATATAGACGATTTGTTTATCATTTGGAGAGGATCTGAAACTAGTGCATTGCAGTTCATTGGTCAGATTAGCAATAATTGTTTTAATCTCCATTTCACCTCCACCATTAGTAAGTCTACGGTTTATTTTTTGGATGTGGAGGTATTTGCAAATAAGGACACCATTTCTACCAAGCTGTTTAGGAAACCTACCTCTGGCAACACAGTGCTGCATGCCAGTAGTCACCATCCATGCCACGTAATACAGAGCATTCCTTATGGGGAGATGCTACGTATCAAGCGCATTTGCAGCACTGAGATTGATTGTGATGCAGCTCAGAATTTGAGCAGACAGAGGTTCCAAGCAAGAGGGTATGCCTCTAACATCATAGACAGGGCGATCAACAAAACTAAAACTCTGTCTAGAAATGAGGCTCTTACATTAAAACCTAGTCAGGTAGTAACTAGCCAAGATAATTTGGAGCTGCAACCCACAATCATGCTTACCTACAATAGGCAGCACCAGGCATTTAGAAAGATTCTAAATAGAAATTAGAGTCTGGTGCGGGGTGACCCAATCCTGGGCAAATATTTACCTACGAAGCCTGTCTTGACCTTTAGAAAAGCTAGATCGATGAGTAACAGCTTGGTTAAGAGTAATCCAGAACTCAAATCACCTACCAACTGGCTCACAATGCATAAAGGTATTTAAAAATGCCCAAACTGCAAAGCATGCAAATTTGCATGTAACAAGACCCACTACAACAGTCCTTTCAAGCTAGATCCCATACTTATCAGTAAGAGACTGACTTGCAAAACGGAATTTGCAGTTTATGTGCTGGAGTGTCCCTGTGGGTTGCGGTATATCGGCAGCACTAAACTGCCAGCCCACAAGCGGATACTCCAGCACATAAGGGCAATCAACAACAAGGACCAAGCCTACCCAGTAGCCAGGCACTTTGAGGAACGACATGACAGTAACCCTGTACATTTACAATATTTCGTTATTGATGCGATCCCTCCCCTAAGAAGAGAAGGAAATCGAGGAGCTAAATTGCGCCTCTTGGAAACGAGATATATATTGGAGCTCAACACCAAGACTCCGACAGGGTTGAATGCTAGTGAAGATTTTTATACATGCTTATAAAGAGTATTAGGTAATATGTATATTAGTTAAGTTAGTTCCATCTTACTTAACTATCAATATGAGAATTTATGTATTTTATAAACAGAACCCGTCCTTGCACATTAATATTGTTTTAATTATTTAATTAGCACTTTGCACTTTTTTGCACCGATAGTGGGTCAGTAGGGTGATTTTTACACACTGTTTAGAATTAAGACCAAGGTGACCACAATTATAGAAAGCTTTGCCTCAGCCCACTTGATTTCGATCAATTACCGCAACAAGGAGTGATACATCATGACACCTGAAGATTGTATCAACATTTAGGTTTAATATGTTTGTTTTATACAATGCTTTGAATATTAAGTGCAAGAATGATGATGGTAGCTATATATCAAATGTAATTTGGAAAAATAATATTGGCATATTTAGCTTTTACAAAGCCAATTTGGGGAATGTTTTAATAGATTTTAAATGCCACTTTTTCAGTAACATTATTTTTACTATTTATGCATTTTTTATCATTATATTTATACATTTATGTACTTATTGTGATATTTATTTGACTGCATATTTGCACCAAGTTAACCTCTTGTTGAGTAGTATTAAGTAACTCTTCTATATCTATATATTGGTCACCTGAGTCCTATGCGTTACTTCCTGCACTGGCACTTTAAATTCTGGTGAGATACAAAGCAACGTGTCATGTGATCAAGGTCCGAGTGGGGGTCGAAACGCGTTATGGCAGATATGCTGGGCATCTAACATAAAAATAAAAATGTACTGAATTGCACCAAGAACTTTGGGTCCGCTCTTCGTCTTTCCATATAGAAAATTGGAGCAGCTGTTGCTGTGGCGAATCCTGCGAGACATATATATATATATATATTCACTGAAAAAACCATAGGTTTCACACATGTTATAGTTAGCTGTACATTTCACTCGTAAAAAAACAATGAAATTCCACGTTATAGTTAGATCAGGTAACTATAACTTGCGCGCCCACAATAAACTGCTGATGACGTGACATATTACATCACTCATGACATGGTCAGTGACATCACTCTTCACATCAATGATGACATCTGAAATGACACATTGTGGATTGCGGTCGCGCAAGTTATAGTTACCTGATCTAACTATAACGTGGAATTTCATTGGTTTTTTACGAGTGAAATGTACAGCTAACTATAACATGTGTGAAACCTATGGTTTTTTCAGTGAATTTGCAAGGTTTTTTAAATGCTAATTCCTAACTATAACGTGTGTGAAACCTATGGTTTTTTCAGTGAATTTGTACGTTTTTTTAAATGCTAAGTTATGTATTTATTTGTAATTTTTGCGCGCACTGTGCGCTTCGCCCACCGTGCGCGCGCTGTGGGCACTCGGCGCATTTCGTACCGTGCACGCCTCGCCATTTTTTACAAAATATCAATTGTTTTTTTCTCTCTTGGGGGTCCTTAGATTTATATATTAAATGTGATTGTTAATTCTTTTTTTTTTATTTATTTTTTTTACCGTACGCGTACGGTAAGCTTACCGTACGCGCACCCCGCGATTTTTTAAAAAAGTTATTAAATTCATTTTTCATACTTTTTGGTCCTTCGTGAACCCCCTGACGAACGCTAGGGGGTCTGCAACTCTCTTCATTGCCCCCTTTTCATGTTATCAACCTTTTTTTTTCAGTGCGAGAGACAGAAAATGGCGGCCGATACTTCCTGGTTTCGACCGATTCGAATGTTTACTTTGATCTAAAAACCAATCAGAAACGCGCTCGCGCACGGCACCGTACGCGTACGGTAAGCTTACCGTAAGCGCACGGAGCGCGCTTACAGATATATATTGATTTAAATGCTATTTTCTCAGGAACTACTGAACAGATTTACACCAGACCTACAAAAGGCACTTCCTTGACCTTATGGCTACCTCTCTGCCAAATTACAAGTAATTCTGTTCAGCCGTTCGGGCTGTAGCTGTGTCTAAAGGTCCTATGGAAAAATGCATGGGGAAAACGCGTTTTGGGACCCCCCTTTTTTCTCAGCCCCCGCTTGACAAATCACCCCGAGACTTTCAGGGTAGGAGCAGAGTGTAGCGCCCCATTAGTTTTGAAAATTTCGCGAGGATTCGTCAACCGGTGCCAAAGTTATTCAAAATAGAATTTTCAGATTTCCTATGGAAACACGGTCCTAACTATAACTATCTACTGGCGACCGCCAGTAGATAATATATATATATATATATATCGAAAGAACTCCTGCGCCTGTATCCTGGAAAGCGCCTGTAGATCCACAGAAAAGGAGCACGGACCACCACTGGATGCAAAAGTTTGTTTATTTAAACTCGAGGTAAGTCAGCCATGACGCGTTTCGGCTCCGTGGAGCCTTGATCACATGACACGCCATGAAGTCACCTGTTAGTTTATATACATTTTTTTCTTTTTTTGCTCACATTTGATTGGTTACCTTTTTGCTTTACATTTAAAGTGACAGTGCTTAATAGTGCCCAGTTACAATAATTTTTATACGGGGTTGATTTAAAAACATCTCGGTAAAATACCGCGGTCTCTAGTGACAGATGTGGTTACACAACCGTGTGTGTCTGCCAATTGCCACTGACAACATCTGATGGTGTGCTTTTGATTAATAAAAACATTATTTACATCAATAAATAAATAAATAGATAAATAAATATGAATAAATAAGTTTAGATAACACGTTACACACTGATAATAATTCTAAAACCATATATATGGATTAAAATCATAGAAATACTTAGACACAAATGTTATCGGTTAAAACTTTAGACATAATGATCATAAGTTTGCGTTTACCACTGTCTAACATGAGTGAATCATTCTGGTTTAAATACCATGTCACTGTCTTATTGTATCAGTGTGTAGCTAATGCCAATCATAATTGATGTTGTGTGTAATTATGGTTGCGAGACCTGTCGATTAGCCCCTGATATATTTTGATATTTGGTGTCAAGAAAAAGTGTAAAAGAATATGTGTAAGGATCAGTGTATCCTATCAAAACTATTTTAGAAAGGCCTTTCACAAATAATTATTGATATAAAATACATCTAAAAGTAACCATCAAAGTATGTGTATTAAAAACATGGATAGAAAATATTAGATATCCTGTGGGGAAGGGGACTTCTGGGGTAAAAGAGGCCGCTGTGTGTTACCTTATCAACAATGCAGTACGTCGTGAAGTTAATTTGTGACGATACTAAGGTAAGCTATACTACTATGCAACAGGAAGTGTCTGTTGTCAGCCCACGGTGTATTATTTTATAGAGATACATGAAAGGTTGGTAAAGTCAAGAGGTTGTGGGGTACTGATATGCAGTTGTGAATCAACAGATAGTCTGTTTCAGAGATAGGTATACATATCTTCTGTTGCGTTCAGGCCATTAGGGCTCTTGGAGTCTAGTTCTAAAATGAAGCGAGTCTCCATTTGTCTAAGAATCTTCTCCCTGTTGCCCCCACGTTTGTTAAGGGGCACACAGTCGATTATAAAATATTTGAGCAGTTTGGGGTCTGAGTGGTGATGTTCTGCAAAATGGCGGGCCACTGGGTAGGTAGGGTCTTTGTTGGTTATCGCTCGAATGTGTTGTAGTATCCTTTTGTGTCCCTGTAGTTTGGTACTTCCCACGTATTTCAGCTTACAGGGGCACTCCAGGATATAAACAGCGTATTCTGTTTTGCAGGAAAGGGCTTTATTGATGGTCATTTCTTGATCACTGAATGCAGTTTTATATGTGAGTGTGTTAACCTCGCATTGGCAGGCTTTACAGCTGCTGCATTTGAAGAAGCCCTTTCGCTGACTGAGCCAATTACCCTTAGGTTTCATGGTTGGATTGTTTTGTACTAATTTGTCTCGCATGTTAGGTGCCCTTCTGTTTGTCACAGACAGTTTAGCAGGAACAGTAGGTCCTAAAATGGGGTCATTTTTTATTAGGGGCCAACTTTTCTGTACAATTTTGTTGATTTCATGCTGTTGTTTACTGAAGCCCAGTATCATTCGGAATTCATCATTTTTGGGGCACAGTGTGGTGTTAGGTAAAGATGTTGATAATTCATTGGGATGTACTTGCAGAAGAGTAGTTCTGTCTAATGTTGTGCATTTGGTGATGGCGGCTTCTATACATTTTTTAGAGTAGCCACGTTGAAGGAACCTAATGCGGCTATCATGTTGGGCTTTTAGTAGTTCTTCTTCCGTACTACAGATTCGCTTTAACCGAATCATTTCGCCATATGGAATGCTCTGAACCAAATGTTTAGGGTGTAGGCTAGTTGCGTGGAGGACTGAATTGACAGCTGTAGGTTTCCGATGGATTTTTGTTTCGATGTTATCATTATGTATATAAATTTCTACATCTAGAAAAGTAACCTTAACAGCACTGATATCATATGTAAACTTTAAATTGATGTTGTTTATGTTAAGTTTTTCAATAAAAGCTTTTGCCTCCAGTTCAGTTCCATCCCATATTAAAAATAAATCATCAATATAACGCCACCAGCATTTGACATTGTTGTTGAGAGTTTCTGAAAAGTTTCTGTGTAGGACCATTTCTTCCCACCACCCCATGTGGATGCAGGCGTAGCTTGGTGAAAAACTTGCGCCCATTGCTACGCCCCGTAACTGCTGGTAGACACAATTCTGGAATAGAAATAAGTTATTGTGCAGGCAAAAGTCTATCATATCCGTGAGCATTTTGCTGTGAGCTTGATAGATGGGTGCTCTCTTGTCCAGATAGTATTGAACTGCTTTGAGACCATCCAAGTGATTGATGCTCGTGTATAAAGCTGTAATATCCATTGTTATCAGTAAATATCCTTGTTTCCATTTGAAGTTGTAGATTTTAGTCAGAAGTCCCCAGTGTCTCTAAGGTACGATGGAAGTGCCTGGACATAGTCTTGGAGGAAATAGTCAATATATTGGGATGTGTTTTCTGTTAAGCTGTTCTTTGCCGAAATGATGGGGCGCCCTGGAGGGTTGTTTGGGTTTTTATGTAACTTTGGAATGAAGTAAATTTCTGGAGTTGTGGGTGAATTGTTTCGTAGGAAGCCATATTCATCTTTGTTAATCAGCCCCATGCTCCTCCATGCCATAAGCTTGCTGTAATAGCATTGATAGGTAGATTTGAGTTTGAAAGGGTCGCTTCTCCGATAGCATTGTGTATCTGAGAGTTGGCTGAGGGCTTCTGTATTGTAGTCTTCCCTAGACCAAATCACTAAATTACCGCCCTTATCGGCATTTCTGATAACAATGTCTTGGTTATTGGATAGCTTTTTCATGAGTAGGTTGTACTTGATGTTTTGTTTTCGAATCTTAGGTTTGCTGTTCTTATGCTTTGATCTGTTTATTTTTAGATTTAGATTTTTCAGACCCAAGATTATTTGTTCATGATATACGTCTATTGCATCTCTGGGCATAATAGGTACAAAGACCGAGCGTGGTTTGAACTTGGTTGTTGGTATTGCTTTTTCTGTGTCTGGAGTCATAATGGTTGCTGCTGCGTCTTGAGAATCTGTGGATGAGGCTAAAGATTGCAAGTCTCTGAGTAATGGCATGTCTTCATTGGATAAACCAAAGACTTGAGGCTCATTTAGAGGAGGTGATGTTGAGATTGCATTACTGTGGTTCACTTGTTTCATCAGGTGATATTTTCTTAATTTTAATTTGCGAATAGTTTTGTAGACATCAATTCTGGTTGCCGCATAGTTAAATGAGCTTTCTGGGCAGAACGATAGTCCAAGTGAAAGTAGCTGTAGTTCGGCATTATTAAGGGTCAAGGATGTTAGATTGGTCACAGTAATATTCTTTGAGTGTGTTGGATTAACGTCTATTTTCGATTCCATCTGCGGGTTTGGTATCGTCTTGACGAGTCTCCTTTGGTGTGCCCTTCTCCTTTCTCTTCGTTTAATTGTTTCTTTGTTGATGTTTGTTGCGGTGGTCTTTTTGGTCGAAGTGTTTGTTTTCTCTCTTCGACTAAAAAATCAAGTTCTTCCGCGAGAGATATAGCCACTGGGATTCTTTTATCTCTGATGTCTGCTTCTGTTTCGCTTTCTATTGCGGAACTCAAGTCTGATGTTGATGAGTTGGCTTGCTGTGTTCCCTTGTAGTTTGTGGGTCTTATCTGTGACATATTGCTGAATTTTGATATCTTCATGTTTTCATATTTTTTCGCAAAAGTGAAGATGCGACCACATTCGTAATCGGCTTTGTCACGATGATATTTATATGTTTTGCGTTCTCGGATCTTATCTTCCTCTTTTTTAAGACGTAGCAGCATATCTGCTTTTAGTTTTTCAGACTCCACTTTTTGGTCCATTTCCGCTATTTCCACATTCAGAGTGTCTATTTGTGTTTGCAGTTTGAGACGGTCTGATTCAGCATATTTTACTAGCAATATCACTAGTTTTCTGGAAGATTCTAGATTGGTTTCTGCCCACTCTTTAAGCATTTGGGGATCGGGTGTTTCGTAACTTGGGGCGATCAATATGCGGAGCCCCCGGGGAATTCTCCCGACATCCAAATAGCGTTGTAAGGAGCGGCCCTCCCACCACTTGCTTTGTTCTCCTTTCATGAGTTTCTCTAAGCTCCGGTATTTATCACGGAGACTGGTGTTTCTGGTTGGTGCTGGTGCATTCTGGGCTGTGTAGTTTGCATCCGGCGTGTTTGAGTCGTCAAACATCGCTGAAGCGGCAGCCTCGCGATCTCTTAGCGTGTCGGCTGACATTGCCTCGAGTTTTGAAATATATAATCAAATTTTAGACTTGCAGATGTGTGGAACTGTAGAACAATTCTAGCTCATCTCACTGTTCCCGTCTGTAGCACACCCCTCTGCCCAGTGTTATTGCGTATGTGGAACGCCACTCCTACCTCACGGCTGCTGTCGGCACTCCCCGGGTCCTCCGACTCGAGTTAGCGCTGTCCTGCTTCGCCTGGTTGTGTAGGTCCGTGTAGTCCACTGTACGTTGCTGGGGGGCTGAACCGCCGATAATCCTCCCGGATTGTTGCTTGGAGTCCGTTGCCGGACGGCGTCTTCTTTGCGTGCTGTCAGCCCTGATGTGAGGGGGGGTCCGTGTGAAACCGGAGAAGGCAAAACCGGTTTGGAATATCGAAAGAACTCCTGCGCCTGTATCCTGGAAAGCGCCTGTAGATCCACAGAAAAGGAGCACGGACCACCACTGGATGCAAAAGTTTGTTTATTTAAACTCGAGGTAAGTCAGCCATGACGCGTTTCGGCTCCGTGGAGCCTTGATCACATGACACGCCATGAAGTCACCTGTTAGTTTATATACATTTTTTTCTTTTTTTGCTCACATTTGATTGGTTACCTTTTTGCTTTACATTTAAAGTGACAGTGCTTAATAGTGTCCAGTTACAATAATTTTTATACGGGGTTGATTTAAAAACATCTCGGTAAAATACCGCGGTCTCTAGTGACAGATGTGGTTACACAACCGTGTGTGTCTGCCAATTGCCACTGACAACATCTGATGGTGTGCTTTTGATTAATAAAAACATTATTTACATCAATAAATAAATAAATAGATAAATAAATAAATATGCATAAATAAGTTTAGATAACACGTTACACACTGATAATAATTCTAAAACCATATATATGGATTAAAATCATAGAAATACTTAGACACAAATGTTATCGGTTAAAACTTTAGACATAATGATCATAAGTTTGCGTTTACCACTGTCTAACATGAGTATAACATATATATATATTTAGTATACTATGCATACATGTGAAAATGTCTCGGTCCGCCTGTTTGCCTCGGTGGCAAGGAAAAAAATCGGTGGAACTGACGTCAGCACGCCGACGAGGTCCTCTTATGGCTCCGATGACGTCATACGGTGTCGCGAGCGGAGCCGTGCTATTATGACGTCCTCGTCGACCTGGGAGAGCTAGGAAAGAAATTCCGTGGAATGCTGGTGCAGGGGATATTCACCTAAGTGTTCAGGCTAGTCCTTTGGGAGCAACTGTTTATGTTGCCACTCCAGAAACTGAAACCAGTGATCCGAAAGCAGGGGCCCTGCAGATGGCACACGAGGTGGGGTGCCCAGTCCACCGGCGGGTCAGTGAAGTGACAAGCAACACAACCCACAAAAAAGGTAACAAGGGCATTGAATAACACAGGATCTTCTCTTTGTATCTGGCAGGAACAACAAGGTTAAAATGCCCTAGTTCCAAAATGTAGAATTAGTGCTACAACAGTCTTCAAGAGGACCTGCGATGCCGCTTCTGTCTCCCGTACCCTGGAGGCGGCACATGGGTCACGCGGTACGGTCATACTGCGGTGGGACGCACACTCGTTGACCTCTAATGGCACTGCTCCACACTTCAGGGAGGACGCTTTCCATTAGCTGTGTTTTCTGATGACGTGTCGCGCCAGCCCCGTACAACAACAGAACTCCTTTAAATCCAAACAGACTCTTCCACTCTCTCACCGGAAGTGAAACCAGGCCACGCGGACACTTTCACAATATAACAGCCGGAAATGCAATTTTCGGTAAAAAAACCCACATTCCTTCCTCCTAATTTATCAAATAAATTACTCAGTGAAGAACAGGGGCCAGCTTCAATCGCCAAACAGCTGTTACAATGACTTTTTTACTTTGCAATACCATTGCAACGCATGCATTACCAAGCATGCGTTGTACATCGCAAAGTCATTACTACGCATTGTTTTAGAACGCATGGTCATTTACCACGCATGCCTTTACAATGAATTTCATTGTAAAGGTATGTATGGTAAATGACCATGCGTTCTCAAAAACATGAACACGATCCACGTTGTTGTAAGAAAACAGAGGCTGTTCCGTTTCCTCACACCAACATGCACCGCCCCTCAGAGATGACATGAAGAAGGAACCATGAGGAGAGAGGAACCACGAGGAGTGAGAGGTAAGGGGGATTGGGCATAGGGTGGGGTTTCTTTTCTAGGGTTTAGGGTAGTGCAGTGGTGATTGGGTAGTGTAGGGGGTTGTGCTGGGGGTAGTGTTTTAGGGTATAGCAGTGGTGTTTGGGTAGTGTAGGGGGTCATACAGTGGGTAGTAATTTAGGGTTTAGGGTAGTGCAGTGGTGTATGGGTAGTGTAGAGGGTCGTGCTGGGGTAGTGTTTTAGGTTTTAGGGTAGTGCAGTGGTGTTTGGGTAGTGTAGGGGGTCATGCTGGGGGTAGTGTTTTAGGGTTTAGGGTAGTGCAGTGGTGTTCGTGTAGTCTAGGGGTAGTGGTTTAGGGTAGTGCAGTGGTGTTTGGGTAGTGTAGGGGGTCATGCTGGGGGTAGATTTAGGGTTTAGGGTAGTGCAGTGGTGTTTGTGTAGTGCAGGGGGTTGTGCTGGGGGTAGTGTTTTAGCTTTTATGGTAGTGCAGTGGTGTTTGGGTAGTGTAGGGGGTAGTGCTGGGGTAGTGTTTTAGGGTTTAGGGTAGTGCAGTGGCATTTGGGTAGTGTAGGGGTTCATGCTGAGGGTAGTGTTTTGGGGTTTAGGGTAGTGCAGTGGTGTTTGGGTAGTGTAGGGGGTCATGCTGGGGGTAGATTTAGGGTTTGGGTAGTGCAGTGGTGTTTGTGTTGTGAGGGGGTCGTGCTGGGGGTAGTGTTTTAGGGTTTAGGGTAGTGCAGTGATGTTAGTATAGTGTAGGGGGACATGCTGAGGGTAGTGTTTTAGGGTTTAGGATAGTGCAGTGGTGTTTGGGCAGTGTAGGGGGTCATGCTGGGGGTTTTAGTGTTTAGGGTAGTGCAGTGCTCTTTGTGTAGTGTAGGGGGTCATGCTGGGGGTAGTGTTTTAGAGTTTAGGGTAGTGCAGTGGTGTTTGTGTAGTGTGGGAGGTATTGTTTTAAGGTTTAGGGTAGTGCAGTGGTGTTTGTGTAGTGTAGGGGGTCATGCTGTGGGTAGTGTTTTAGGGTTTAGGGTAGTGCAGTGGTGTTTGCGTAGTGTAGGTGGTCATGCTGGGGTTAGTGTTTTAGGGTTTAGGGTAGTGCAGTGGTGTTTGGGTAATGTAGGGGTTCCTCCTGGGGGTGGTGTTTTAGGGTTTATGGTAGTGCAGTGCTGTTTGTGTAGCGTGGAATTTCAAGCTGGGGGTAGATTTAGGGTTTAGTGAAGTGAAGTGTAGTGGTGTTTGGGTAGTGCAGGGAGTCATGCTGGGGGTAGTGTTTTAGGGTTTAGGGTAGTGCACTGGTGTTTGTGTAGCATAGGGAGTCGTGCTGGGGGAAGTGTTTTAGGGTTTAGGGTAGTGCAGTGGTGTTTGGGTAGTGTAAGGGGTCATGCTGGGGGCAGTGTTTTAGGGTTTAGGGCAGTGCAGTGGTGTTTGTGTAGTGTAGGGGGTTGTATTTTAGGGATTAGGGTAGTGCAGTGGTGTTTGGGTAGTCTAGGGGGTCATGCTGGGGTAGTGTTTTGGGGTTTAGCGTAGTGCAGTTGTGTTTGGGTAGTGAAGAGGGTCATGCTGGGGGTAGTGTTTTAGGGTTTAGGGTAGTGCAGTGGTGTTTGTGTATTGTAGGGGGTCATGCTGAGGGTAGATTTAAGGGTTTAGGGTTGTGCTGTGGTGTTTGTGTAGTGTAGGTGGTCGTGCTGGGGGTAGTGTTTTAGGGTTTAAGGCAGTGCAGTGGTGTTTGTGTAGTGAAGGGGTTGTGCTGGGGTTAGAATTTTAGGGTTTAGCCTCTTCGCTGCGGCACAAATTCCGCCGCAGTGCTGCCGCAGTGCTGGACATTCCAATCTCGGGCGTGGTCATGATGTTTCCCGGCCGTCGTCCGCACACGCCCATCGTGACTCATGACGGCCGGGAGAGTTCATGAGCATGGCAGAGGTTAGGGCAGTGCAGTGGTGTTTATGTAGTCTAGGGGGTGGTGCTGGGGGTAGATTTAGGGTTTAGTATAGTGCAGTGGTGTTTGGGTAGTGTAGGGAGTCATGCTGGTGGTAGTGTTTTAGGGTTTAGGGTAGTGCAATGGTGCTTGTGTAGTGTAGGGGGTCATGCTGGGGTAGGGTTTTAGGGTTTAGGGTAGTGCAGTGGTGTTTGGGTAGTGTAGGGGTTCATGCTTGGCGTAGTGTTTTAGGTTTTAGTTTAGTGCAGTGGTATTTGGGTAGTGCAGGGGTCATGCTGGGGGTAGATTTAGGGTTTAGGGTAGTGCAGAGGTGTTTATGTTGTGAGGGGGTCATGCTGGGGGTAGTGTTTTAGGGTTTAGGGTAGTGCAGTGGTGTTTGTATAGTTTAGGGGTCATGCTGGAGGTAGTGTTTTAGGGTTTAGGGTAGTGCAGGGGTGTTTGGGTAGGGTAGGGGTAGTGTTTTAGGGTTTAGGGTAGTGCAGTGGTGTTTGCGTAGTGTAGGTGGTCATGCTGTGGGTAGTGTTTAAGGGTTTAGGGTAGTGCAGTGGTGTTTGTGTAGTGTAGGGGGTCATGTTTTAGGGTACAGGGTAGCGCAGTGGTGTTTGGGTAATGTAGGGGGTCGTTCTGGGGTTAGTGATTTAGGGTTTAGGGTAGGGCAGTGGTGTTTGGGTAGTGTAGGGGTTCATGCTGGGCATAGTGTTTTAGGTTTTAGGGTAGTGCAGTGGTGTTTGGGTAGTGCAGGGGTCATGCTGGGGGGAGATTTAGGGTTTAGGGTAGTGCAGTGGTGTTTATGTTATGAGGGGGTCATGCTGGGGGTGGTGTTTTAGGGTTTAGGGTAGTGCAGTGGTGTTTGTATAGTTTAGGGGTCAGGCTGGGGTAGTGTTTTAGGGTTTAGGGTAGTGCAGGGGTGTTTGGGTAGTGTAGGGGTAGTGTTTTAGGGTTTAGGGTAGTGCAGTGGTGTTTGTGTAGTGTAGGTGGTGATGCTGTGGATAGTGTTTAAGGGTTTAGGGTAGTACAGTTGTGTTTGGGTAGTGTAGGGGGTCATTCTGGGGGTAGTGTTTTAGGGTTTAGGGTAGTGCAGTGGTGTTTGTGTAGTCTAGGGGTAGTGATTTAGGGTTTAGGGTAGTGCAGTGGTGTTTGGGTAGTGTAGGGGGTCATGCTGGGGGTAGATTTAGGGTTTAGGGTAGTGCAGTGGTGTTTGTGTAGTGCAGGGGGTTGTGCTGGGGGTAGTGTTTTAGCTTTTATGGTAGTGCAGTGGTGTTTGGGTAGTGTAGGGGGTAGTGCTGGGGTAGTGTTTTAGGGTTTAGGGTAGTGCAGTGGCATTTGGGTAGTGTAGGGGTTCATGCTGAGGGTAGTGTTTTGGGGTTTAGGGTAGTGCAGTGGTGTTTGGGTAGTGTAGGGGGTCATGCTGGGGGTAGATTTAGGGTTTGGGTAGTGCAGTGGTGTTTGTGTTGTGAGGGGGTCGTGCTGGGGGTAGTGTTTTAGGGTTTAGGGTAGTGCAGTGATGTTAGTATAGTGTAGGGGGACATGCTGAGGGTAGTGTTTTAGGGTTTAGGATAGTGCAGTGGTGTTTGGGCAGTGTAGGGGGTCATGCTGGGGGTTTTAGTGTTTAGGGTAGTGCAGTGCTCTTTGTGTAGTGTAGGGGGTCATGCTGGGGGTAGTGTTTTAGAGTATAGGGTAGTGCAGTGGTGTTTGTGTAGTGTGGGGGGTATTGTTTTAAGGTTTAGGGTAGTGCAGTGGTGTTTGTGTAGTGTAGGGGGTCATGCTGTGGGTAGTGTTTTAGGGTTTAGGGTAGTGCAGTGGTGTTTGGGCAGTGTAGGGGTTCATGCTGGGGTTAGTGTTTTAGGGTTTAGGGTAGTGCAGTGGTGTTTGGGTAATGTAGGGGTTCCTCCTGGGGGTGGTGTTTTAGGGTTTAGGGTAGTGCAGTGCTGTTTGTGTAGCGTGGAATTTCAAGCTGGGGGTAGATTTAGGGTTTAGTGAAGTGAAGTGCAGTGGTGTTTGGGTAGTGCAGGGAGTCATGCTGGGGGTAGTGTTTTAGGGTTTAGGGTAGTGCACTGGTGTTTGTGTAGCGTAGGGAGTCGTGCTGGGGGAAGTGTTTTAGGGTTTAGGGTAGTGCAGTGGTGTTTGGGTAGTGTAAGGGGTCGTGCTGGGGGTAGTGTTTTAGGGTTTAGAGCAGTGCAGTGGTGTTTGTGTAGTGTAGGGGGTCGTATTTTAGGGATTAGGGTAGTGCAGTGGTGTTTGGGTAGTCTAGGGGGTCATGCTGGGGGCAGTGTTTTGGGGTTTAGCGTAGTGCAGTTGTGTTTGGGTAGTGAAGAGGGTCATGCTGGGGGTAGGGTTTTAGGGTTTAGGGTAGTGCAGTGGTGTTTGTGTATTGTAGGGGGTCATGCTGAGGGTAGATTTAGGGTTTAGGGTTGTGCTGTGGTGTTTGTGTAGTGTAGGTGGTCGTGCTGGGGGTAGTGTTTTAGGGTTTAAGGCAGTGCAGTGGTGTTTGTGTAGTGAAGGGGTTGTGCTGGGGTTAGAATTTTAGGGTTTAGCCTCTTCGCTGCGGCGCAAATTCCGCCGCAGTGCTGCCGCAGTGCTGGACATTCCAATCTCGGGCGTGGTCATGACGTTTCCCGGCCGTCGTCCGCACACGCCCATCGTGACTCATGACGGCCGGGAGAGTTCATGAGCATGGAAGAGGTTAGGGCAGTGCAGTGGTGTTTATGTAGTCTAGGAGGTGGTGCTGGGGGTAGATTTAGGGTTTAGGGTAGTGCAGTGGTGTTTGGGTAGTGTAGGGAGTCATGCTGGTGGTAGTGTTTTAGGGTTTAGGGTAGTGCAATGGTGCTTGTGTAGTGTAGGGGGTCGTGCTGGGGTAGGGTTTTAGGGTTTAGGGTAGTGCAGGGGTGTTTGGGTAGTGTAGGGGTTCATGCTGGGCGTAGTGTTTTAGGTTTTAGTTTAGTGCAGTGGTATTTGGGTAGTGCAGGGGTCATGCTGGGGGTAGATTTAGGGTTTAGGGTAGTGCATAGGTGTTTATGTTGTGAGGGGGTCATGCTGGGGGTAGTGTTTTAGGGTTTAGGGTAGTGCAGTGGTGTTTGTATAGTTTAGGGGTCATGCTGGAGGTAGTGTTTTAGGGTTTAGGGTAGTGCAGGGGTGTTTGGGTAGGGTAGGGGTAGTGTTTTAGGGTTTAGGGTAGTGCAGTGGTGTTTGCGTAGTGTAGGTGGTCATGCTGTGGGTAGTGTTTAAGGGTTTAGGGTAGTGCAGTTGTGTTTGTGTAGTGTAGGGGGTCATGTTTTAGGGTACAGAGTAGCGCAGTGGTGTTTGGGTAATGTAGGGGGTCGTTCTGGGGTTAGTGATTTAGGGTTTAGGGTAGGGCAGTGGTGTTTGGGTAGTGTAGGGGTTCATGCTGGGGGTAGATTTTGGATTTAGGGTAGTGCAGTGGTGTTTATGTTGTGAGGGGGTCATGCTGGGGGTGGTGTTTTAGGGTTTAGGGTAGTGCAGTGGTGTTTGTATAGTTTAGGGGTCATGCTGGGGTAGTGTTTTAGAGTTTAGGGTAGTGCAGGGGTGTTTGGGGAGTGTAGGGGTAGTGTTTTAGGGTTTAGGGTAGTGCAGTGGTGTTTGTGTAGTGTAGGTGGTGATGCTGTGGATAGTGTTTAAGGGTTTAGGGTAGTGCAGTTGTGTTTGTGTAGTGTGGGGGGTCATGTTTTAGGGTATAGGGTAGTGCAGTGGTGTTTGGGTAATGTAGGGTTCGTTCTGGGGTTAGTGATTTAGGGTTTAGGGTTTTGCAGTGGTGTTCGGGTAGTGTAGGGGTTCATGCTGGGGGTAGTGTTTTAGGGTTTACGGTAGTGCAGTGGTGTTTGTTTAGTGTAGGGGTACTGCTGGGGGTAGATTTAGGGTTAGTGCAGTGCAGTGGTGTTTGTGTAGTGTAGGGAGTCATGCTGGGGGTAATGTTTTAGGGTTTAGGGTAGTGCAGTGGTGTTTGTGTAGTGTAGGGAGTCATGCTGGGGGTAGTGTTTTAGGGTTTAGGGTAGTGCTGTGGTGTTTGTGTAGTGTAGGGGGTCGTGCTGGGGGTTGTGTTTTAGGGTTTAGGGTATTGCAGTGGTGTTTGTGTAGTGTAGGGGGTCATACTGGGGGTAGCATTTTAGGGTTTAGGGTAGAGCAGTGGTGTTTGTGTAGTGTAGGCGTTGGTGTTTTAGGGTTTAGGGCAGTGCAGTGGTGTTTGTGTAGTGTGGGGGGTCTTTATGGGGTAGTGTTTTAGGGTTTAGGATAGTGCAGTGATGTTTGTGTCGTGTAGAGGGTCGTGTTTTTGGGTTTAGGGTAGTGCAGTGGTGTTTGGGTAGTGTAGGGGTCGTGCAGGGGGTAGTGTTTTTGTGTTTAGGGTAGTGCAGTTGTGTTTGGGTAGTGAAGGGGATCGTACTGGGGGTAGTGTTTTAGGGTTTAGGGTAGTGTAGTGTTGATTGTGTAGTGTAGGGGGTCATCCTGGGGGTAGTGTTTAAGGGTATAGGGTAGTGTAGGGGGTCATGCTGGGGGTAGTGTTTTAGGGTTTAGGGAAGTAAAGTGGTGTTTCTGTAGTGGAGGGGTCGTGCTGGGGGCAGTGTTTTAGGGTTTAGGGTAGTGCAGTGGTGTTTGGGTAGTTTAGGGGGAAGTGCTGGGGTAGTGTTTTAGGGTTTAGCATTGTGCAGTGGTGTTTGTGTAGTGTAGGGGGTCGTGCTGGGGTAGTGTTTTAGGGTGTAGGGTAGTGCAGTGGTGTTTGGGTAGTGTAGGGGGTCATGTGGTGGTAGTGCTTTAGTGTGTAGGGTAGTGCAGTGGTATTTGTGTAGTGTAGGGGGTCATGCTGTGGGTAGTGTTTTAAGGTTTAGTGTAGTGCAGTGGTGTTCGTGTAGTGTAGGGGTCATGCTTGGGTTAGTGTTTTAGGGATTAGGGTAGTGCAGTGGTGTTTGGGTAGTGTAGGGGTTCGTGCTGGGGGTAGTGTTTTAGGGTTTAGCGTAGTGCAGTGGTGTTTGTGTAGTGTGGGAGGTCATGCTGGTGGTAGATTTAGGGTTTAGTGTAGTGCAGTGGTGTTTGGGTAGTGTAGGGAGTCGTGCTGGGGTAGGGTTTTAGGGTTTAGGGTAGTGCAGTGGTGTTTGGGTAGTGTAGGGGTTCATGCTGGGCATAGTGTTTTAGGTTTTAGGGTAGTGCAGTGGTTTTTGGGTAGTGCAGGGGTCATGCTGGGGGTAGATTTAGGGTTTAGGGTAGTGCAGTGGTGTTTATGTTGTGAGGGGGTCATGCTGGGGGTAGTGTTTTAGGGTTTAGGGTAGTGCAGTGGTGTTTGTATAGTTTAGAGGTCATGCTGGGGGTAGTGGTTTAGGGTTTAGGGTAGTGCCGGGGTGTTTGGGTAGTGTAGGGGTAGTGTTTTAGGGTTTAGGGTAGTGCAGTGGTGTTTGGGTAATGTAGGGGGTCATTCTGGGGTTAGTGATTTAGGGTTTAGGGTAGTGCAGTGGTGTTTGGGTAGTGTAGGGGTTCATGCTGGGCGTAGTGTTTTAGGTTTTAGGGTAGTGCAGTGGTGTTTGGGTAGTGCAGGGGTCATGCTGGGGATAGATTTAGGGTTTAGGGTAGTGCAGTGATGTTTATGTTGTGAGGGGGTCATGCTGGGGGTAGTGTTTTAGGGTTTAGGGTAGTGCAGTGGTGTTTGTATAGTTTAGGGGTCATGCTGTGGGTAGTGTTTAAGGGTTTAGGGTAGTGCTGTTGTGTTTGTGTAGTGTAGGGGGTCATGTTTTAGGGTATAGGGTAGCGCAATGGTGTTTGGGTAATGTAGGGGGTCGTTCTGGGATTAGTGATTTAGGGTTTAGGGTAGTGCAGTGGTGTTTGGGTAGTGTAGGGGTTCATGCTGGGGGTAGTGTTTTAGGGTTTATGGTAGTGCAGTTGTGTTTGTGTAGTGTAGGGGGTCATGTTTTAGGGTATAGGGTAGCGCAATGGTGTTTGGGTAATGTAGGGGGTCGTTCTGGGATTAGTGATTTAGGGTTTAGGCTAGTGCAGTGGTGTTTGTGTAGTGTAGTGGGTCGTGCTGGGGGTAGTGTTTTAGGGTTTAGGGTATTGCAGTGGTGTTTGTGTAGTGTAGGGGGTCATGCTGGGGGTAGCATTTATGGGTTTAGGGTAGTGCAGTGGTGTTTGTGTAGTGTAGGGGTTGGTGTTTTAGGGTTTAGGGTAGTGCAGTGGTGTTTGTGTAGTGTGGGGGGTCGTGATGGGGTAGTGTTTTAGGGTTTAGGGTAGTGCAGTGGTGTTTGTGTAGTGTAGAGGGTCGTGTTTTTGGGTTTAGTGTAGTGCAGTGGAGTTTGGGTAGTGTAGGGGTCGTGCTGGGGGTAGTGTTTCTGTGTTTAGGGTAGTGCAGTTGTGTTTGGGTAGTGAAGGGGGTCGTACTGGGGGTAGTGTTTCAGGGTTTAGGGTAGTGTAGTGTTGTTTGTGTAGTGTAGGGGGTCATCCTGGGGTAGTGTTTTAGGGTATAGGGTAGTGTAGGGGGTCGTGCTGGGGTAGTGTTTTAGGGTTTAGGGAAGTGAAGTGGTGTTTCTGTAGTGTAGGGGGTTGTGCTAGGGGCAGTTTTTTAGGGTTTAGGGTAGTGCAGTGGTGTTTGGGTAGTTTAGGGGGAAGTGCTGGGGTAGTGTTTTAGGGTTTAGGGTAGTGCAGTGGTGTTTGTGTAGCGTAGGGGGGCGTGCTGGGGTAGTGTTTTAGGGTGTAGGGTAGTGCAGTGGTGTTTGGGTAGTGTAGGAAGGTCAAGTGGTGGTAGTGCTTTAGTGTGTAGGGTAGTGCAGTGGTATTTGTGTAATGTAGGGGGTCATGCTGGGTAGTGTTTTTGGGTTTAGGGTAGTGCGGTGGTGTGTGTGTAGTGTAGGGGTAGTGTTTTAGGGTTTAGGGCAGTGCAGTGGTGTTTGTGTAGTGTAGGGGGTCATGCTTGGGTTAGTGTTTTAGGGATTAGGGTAGTGCAGTGGTGTTTGGGTAGTGTAGGGGTTCGTGCTTAGGGTAGTGTTTTAGGGTTTAGCGTAGTGCAGTGGTGTTTGTGTAGTGTGGGAGGTCATGCTGGGGGTAGATTTAGGGTTTAGTGTAGTGCAGTGGTGTTTGGATAGTGTAGGGAGTCGTGCTGGGGGTAGTGTTTTAGGGTTGTGGGTAGCACAGTGGTGTTTGGGTAGTGTAGGGGGTTGTGCTGGGCTAGTGTTTTAGGGTTTAGGGTAGTGCAGTGGTGTTTGGGTAGTGTAGGGGGCAGTGATGCGGTAGTGTTTTAGGGTTTAGGGTAGTGCAGTGTTGTTTCTGTAGTGTAGGGGCAGTGTTTTAGGGTTTAGGGTAGTGCAGTGGTGTTTGTGTAGTATAGGGGGTGGTGCTAGGGATATAGGTTTAGTGTTTAGTGTAGTACAATGGTATTTGTGTAGGTTAGGGGGTCGTGTTGTATGGTTTAGGGTAGTGCAGTGGGGTTTGGGTAGTGTAGGGGGTCGTGCTGGGTGTAATGTTTTTGGGTTAAGGGTAGTGAAGTCGTGTTTGTGTAGTTTAGGGGGTCATGCTGGGGGTAGATTTAGGGTTTAGAGTAGTGCAGTGGGGTTTGTGTAGTGTAGGGGGTTGTTCTGGGGGTAGTGACTTAGGGTTTACAGCAGTGCAGTGGTGTTTGTGTAGTGAAGGGAGTCGTACTGGGGGTAGTGTTTTAGGGTTTAGGGTAATGCAGTGGTGTTTGTGTAGTCTAGGGGGTTCTGCTGGGGGTAGATTTTGGGTTTAGGGTAGTGCACAGGTGTTTGGGTAGTGTATGGAGTCTTGCTAGTGATAGTGTTTTAGGGTTTAGGGTAGTGCAGTTATGTTTGGGTAGTGTAGGGTGTCGTACTGGGGTAGTGTTTTTGGGTTTAGGGAACTGCAGTGGTGCTTGTGTAGTGTAGGGTGTCATGCTGTGGGTTGTGTTTAAGGTTTAGGGTAGGGCAGTGGTGTTTGGGTAGTGTAGGGGTTCATGCTGGGCGTAGTGTTTTAGGGTTTAGGGTAGTGCAGTGGTGTTTGGGTAATGTAAGGGGTCATGGTGGGGGTAGATTTAGGGTTTAGGGTAGTGCAGTGGCGTTTGTGTTGTGAGGGGGTCATGCTGGGGGTAGTGTTTTAGGTTTTAGGGTTGTGCAGTGGTGTTTGTATAGTGTAGGGGGTCATGCTGGGGGTAGTGTTTTAGGGTTTAGGGTAGTGCAGTTGAGTTTGGGTTTTGTTGGAGGTCATACGGGGGCTAGTGATTTAGGGTTTAGTGTAGTGCAGTGGTGTTTGGGTAGTGTAGGGGGTCATGCTAGGGGTAGTGTTTTAGTGTTAAGGGTAGTGCAGTGGTGTTTTTGTATTGTAGGGGGTCATATTTTAGGGTATAGGGTAGCGCAGGGGTGTTTGGGTAGTGTAGGGGGTCATGCTGGGGTTAGTGTTTTAGGGTTTAGGGTAGTGCAGTGGTGTATAGGTATTGTAGGGGTGCATGCTGTGGGTAGTGTTTTAGGGTTTAGGGTAGTGCAGTGGTGTTTCTGTAGTGTGGGAGGTCATGCTGGGGGTAGATTTAGGGTTTAGTGTAGTGCAGTGGTGTTTGGGTAGTGTAGGGAGTCGTGATGGGGTAGTGTTTTTGGGTTTAGGGTAGTGCAGTGGTGTTTGGGTAGTGTAGCGGGTGGCGCTGGGGGTAGTGTTTTAGGGTTTAGGGTAGTGTAGAGGGTCATGCTGGGGTTAGTGTTTTAGGGTTTAAGGTAGTGCAGTGGTGTTTGCGTAGTGTAGGAAGTCATGCTGGGGAAGGTTTTTTAGGGTTTAGGGTAGTGCAGTGGTGTATAGGTATTGTAGGGGTGCATGCTGTGGGTAGTGTTTTAGGGTTTAGGGTAGTGCAGTGGTGTTTCTGTAGTGTGGGAGGTCATGCTGGGGGTAGATTTAGGGTTTAGTGTAGTGCAGTGGCGTTTGGGTAGTGTAGGGGGTCGTGCTTGGGGTAGTGTTTTAGGGTTTAGGGTACTGCAGTGGTGTTTGTGTAGTGTAGGGGGTCGTGGTGGGCTAGCGTTTTAGGGTTTAGGGTAGTTCAGTGGTGTTTGGGTAGTGTAGGGGGTAGTGATGCAGTAGTGTTTTAGGGTTTAGGGTAGTGCAGTGGTGTTTGTGTAGTGTGGGAGGTCATGCTGGTGGTAGATTTAGGGTTTAGTGTAGTGCAGTGATGTTTGGGTAGTGTAGGGAGTCGTGCTGGGGGTAGTGCTCTAGGGTTTTGAGTAGCGCAGTGGTGTTTGTTTAGTGTAGAGGGTCGTGCTGGAGTAGTGTTTTAGGGTTTAGGGTAGTGCAGTGGTGTTTCTGTAGTGTAAGGGCAGTGTTTTTGGGTTTAGGCTAGTGCAGTGGTGTTTGTGTAGTATAGGGGGTGGTGCTGGGGATAAAGGTTTAGGGTTTAGTGTAGTACGGTGGTGTTTGTGTAGGTTAGAGGGTCGTGTTTTAGGGTTTAGGGTAGTGCAGTGGTGTTTGGGTAGTGTAGGGGGTTGTGCTGGGTGTAATGTTTTTGGGTTTGGGTAGTGAAGTGGTGTTTGTGTAGTGTAGGGGGTCATGCTGGGGGTAGATTTAGGGTATAGGGTAGTGCAGTTCGGTTTGTGTAGTGTAGAGGGTTGTTCTGGGGGTAGTGATTTAGGGTTTACAGCAGTGCAGTGGTGTTTGTCTAGTGAAGGGAGTCGTGCTGGGGTTTGTGTTTTAGGGTTTAGGGTTGTGCAGTGGTGTTTGTGTAGTCTAGGGGGTTCTGCTAGGGGTAGATTTTGGGTTAAGGGTAGTGCAGAGGTGGTTGGGTAGTGTATGGAGTCTTGCTAGTGGTAGTGTTTTAGGGTTTAGGGTAGTACACTTATGTTTGGGTAGTGTAGGGTGTCGTGCTGGGGGTAGTGTTTTTGGGTTTAAGGAAGTGCAGTGGTGTTTGTGTAGTGTAGGGGGTCGTGCTGGGCTAGCGTTTTAGGGTTTAGGGTAGTTCAGTGGTGTTTGGGTAGT
The DNA here is from genome assembly GCF_964204655.1 of Triturus cristatus. NCBI lineage: Eukaryota > Metazoa > Chordata > Amphibia > Caudata > Salamandridae > Triturus > Triturus cristatus. The sequence goes on along the minus strand of NC_140589.1, from coordinate 385,344,737 downwards.
GTAGGGGGTAGTGATGCGGTAGTGTTTTAGGGTTTGGGGTAGCGCAGTGGTGTTTGTGTAGTGTAGGGGGTCGTGCTGGGCTAGTGTTTTAGGGTTTAGGGTAGTGCAGTGGTGTTTCTGTAGTGTAGGGGCAGTGTTTTGGGGTTTAGGCTAGTGCAGTGGTGTTTGTGTAGTATAGGGGGTGGTGCTGGGGATAAAGGTTTAGGGTTTAGTGTAGTGCGGTGGTGTTTGTGTAGGTTAGAAGGTCGTGTTTTAGGGTTTAGGGTAGTGCAGTGGTGTTTGGGTAGTGTAGGGGGCCGTGCTAGGGTAGTGTTTTAGGGTTTAGGGTAGTGCAGTGGTGTTTGTGTAGTATAGGGGGTGGTGCTGGTGATAAAGGTTTAGGGTTTAGTGTAGTACAGTGGTGTTTGTGTAGGTTAGGGGGTCGTGTTTTAGGGTTTAGGGTAGTGCAGTGGTGTTTGGGTAGTGTAGGGGGTCGTGCTGGGTGTAATGTTTTTGGGTTTTGGGTAGCGCAGTGGTGTTTGTGTAGTGTAGGAAGTCATTCTGGGGAAGGTGTTTTAGGGTTTACGGTAGTGCAGTGGTGTTTGGATAGTGTAGGGGGTCATGCTTGGGGTAGTGTTTTAGGGTTTAGTGTAGTGCAGTGGTGTTTGTGTAGTGTAGGGGGTAGTGCTTGGCCAGTGTTTTAGGGTTTAGGGTAGTGCAGTGGTGTTTTGGTAGTGTAGGGGGCTGTGATGCGGTAGTGTTTTAGGGTTTAGGGTAGTGCAGTGGTGTTTGTGTAGTGTAGGTGGTCGTGCTGGGGTAGTGTTTTAGGGTTTAGGGTAGTGCAGTGGTGTTTCTGTAGTGTAGGGACAGTGTTTTAGGGTTTAGGGTAGTGCAGTGGTGTTTGTGTAGTATAGGGGGTGGTGCTGGGGATAAAGGTTTAGGTTTTATTATAGTACAGTGGTGTTTGTGTAGGTTAGAGGGTCGTGTTTTAGGGTTTAGGGTAGTGCAGTGGTGTTTGGGTAGTGTAGGGGGACGTGCTGGGTGTAATGTTTTTGGGTTTAGGGTGGTGAAGTGGTTTTTGTGTAGTGTAGGGGGTCATGCTGGGGGTAGATTTAGGGTTTAGGGTAGTGCAGTGGGGTTTGTGTAGTGTAGGGGGTTGTTCTGGGGGTAGTGATTTAGGGTTTACAGCAGTGCAGTGCTGTTTGTGTAGTGAAGGGAGTCGTGCTGGGGGTAGTGTTTTAGGGTTTAGGGTAGTGCAGTGGTGTTTGTGTAGTCTAGGGGGTTCTGCTGGGGGTAGATTTTGGATTTAGGGTAGTGCAGAGGTGTTTGGGTAGTGTATGGGGTCTTGCTAGTGGTAGTGTTTTAGGGTTTAGGGTAGTGCAGTTATGTTTGGGTAGTGGAGGGTGTCGTGCTGGGGGTAGTGTGTTGGGTTTAGGGAAGTGCATTGGTGCTTGTGTAGTGTAGGGGGTCATGCTGGGGGTTGTGTTTTAGGGTTTAGGGTAGGGCAGTGGTGTTTGGGTAGTGTAGGGGTTCATGCTGGGCGTAGTGTTTTAGGGTTTAGGGTAGTGCAGTGGTGTTTGGGTAGTGTAGGGTGTTGTGCTGGGGTAGATTTAGGGTTTAGGGTAGTGCAGTGGTGCTTGAGTTGTGAGGGGGTCATGCTGGGGGTAGTGTTTTAGGTTTTAGGGTTCTGCAGTGGTGTTTGGGTTTTGTAGGGGGTCATACTGGGGGTAGTGTTTTAGGGTTTAGTCTAGTGCAGTGGTGTTTGGGTAGTGTAGGGGGTCATGTGGGGGTGTTGTTTTAGTGTTAAGGGTAGTGCAGTGGTGTTTGTGTAGTGTAGGGGGTCATGTTTTAGGGTATAGGGTAGCGCCGTGGTGTTTGGGTAGTGTAGGGGGTCATGCTGGGGTTAGTGTTTTAGGGTTTAGGGTAGTGCAGTGGTGTGTAGGTAAGGTAGGGGTGCATGCTGTGGATGGTGTTTTAGGGTTTAGGGTAGTGCAGTGGTGTTTCTGTAGTGTGGGAGGTCATGCTGGGGGTAGATTTAGGGTTTAGCTTAGTGCAGTGCTGTTTGGGTAGTGTAGGGAGTCGTGCTGGGGTAGTGTTTTTGGGTTTAGGGTAGTGCAGTGGTATTTGGGTAGTGTAAAGGGTGGCTCTGGGGGTAGTGTTTTAGGGTTTAGGGTAGTGTAGGGGGTCATGCTGGGGGTAGGGTTTTAGTGCTTAAGGTAGTGCAGTGGTGTTTGCGTAGTGTAGGAAGTCATGCTGGGGAAGGTGTTTTAGGGTTTACGGTAGTGCAGTGGTGTTTGGGTAGTGTAGGGGGTCATGCTTGGGGTAGTGTTTTAGGGTTTAGGGTAGTGCAGTGGTGTTTGTGTAGTGCAGGGGTTCATGCTGGGCTAGCGTTTAAGGGTTTAGGGTTGTTCAGTGGTGTTTGGGTAGTGTAGGGGGTAGTGATGCGGTAGTGTTTTAGGGTTTAGGGTAGGGCAGTGGTGTTTGTGCAGTGTAGGGGGTCATGCTGGGGTAGTGTTTTAGGGTTTAGTGTAGTGCAGTGGTGCTTCTGTAGTGTAGGGGTAGTGTTTTAGGGATTAGGGTAGTGCAGTGGTGTTTGTGTCGTATAGGGGGTGGTGCTGGGGGTAAAGGTTTAGGGTAGTGCAGTGGTGTTTATGTAGATTAGGGGGTCGTGTTTTAGGGTTTAGGGTAGTGCAGTGGTTTTTGGGTAGTGTAGGGGGTCGTGTTGGGGGTAATGTTTTTGGGTTTAAGGTTGTGAAGTGGTATTTGTGTAGTGTAGGGTGTCATGCTGGGGGTAGATTTAGGGTTAAGGGTAGTGTAGTGGTGTTTGTGTATTATTGAGGTTCGTGCTGGGGTAGTGTTTTTGGGTTTGGGGTAGTGCAGTCGTGTTTGTGTAGTGTACGGGGTCGTGCTGGACTAGTGTTTGATTGGGTAGTGTAGGGGTCATGCTGGGGGTTGTTTTTTAGGTTTAAGGTAGTGCAGTGGTATTTGGGTAGGGTAGGGGGTCGTGCTGGGGATAGTGTTTTAGGGTTTAGGATAGTGCAGTGGTATTTGTGTCGTGTAGTGGGTCGTGTTTTAGGGTAGTGCAGTGGTATTTGGGTTGTGTAGGGGTTCATGCTGGGGCAGTGTTTTAGGTTTTAGGGTAGTGCAGTGGTGTTTATGTAGTGTAGGGGTCGTGTTTTGGGGTTTAGGGTAGTGCAGTGGTATTTGGGTTGTGTAGGGGTTCATGCTGGGGTAGTGTTTTAGGGTTTAGGGTAGTGCAGTGGTGTTTTGGTAGTGTAGGGGGTTGTGCTGGGGTAGTGTTTTAGGGTTTAGGGTAGTGCAGTGGTGTTTGTGTAGTGTAGGGGGTCTTGCTGGAGGGTAGTGTTTTAGGGTTTAGGGTAGTGCAGTGGTGTTTGTGCAGTGTAGGGGGTCATGCTGGGGGTAGATATAGGGTTTAGGGTAATGCAGTGGTGTTTGGGTAGTGTAGGGGGTCATGCTGCAGGTAGTGTTTTATGGTTTAGGGCAGTGCAGTGGTGTTTGTGTTGTTTAGGGGGTGTGATGGGGTAGTGTTTTAGGGTTTAGGGCAGTGCAGTGGTGTTTGGGTAGTGCGGGGGTCGTGCTGGGGATAGTGATTTAGGGTTTAGCGCAGTGCAGTGGTGTTTGTGTAGTGTAGGTGGTCGTGCCGGGGGTATTGTTTTAGGGTTTAGGGCAGTGCATTAGTGTTTGGGTATTGTAGGGGGTGGTGCTGGGGTAGTGTTTTAGCATTTAGGGTGGTGCAGTGGTGTTTGGGTAGTGTAGGGGGTCATGCTCGGGGTAGACTTAGGGTTTAGGGTAGTGCAGTGGCGTTTGGGTAGTGTAGGGAGTCACGCTGGTGGTAGTGTTTTAGGGTTTAGGGCAGTGCAGTGGTTTTATGTAGTGTAGGGGATCATGCTGGGGTAGTGTTTTAGATTTTAGGGTAGTGCAGTGTTGTTTGTGTAGTGTAGGTGGACGTGCTGGGGTAGTGTTTCAGGGTTTAGGGTGGTGCAGTGGTGTTTGTGTAGTGTCGGGGGTCGTACTGGAGTAGATTTAGGGTTTAGGATAGTGCAGTGGTGTTTGGGTAGTGCAGGGGGTCGTGCTGGGGGTATGGCTTTAAGGTTTAGGGCAGTGCAGTGGTGTTTTGGTAGAGTAGGGGGATCGTGCTGGTGGAAGTGTTTTAGGGTTTAGGGCAGTGCAGTGGTATTTTGGTAGTGTAGGGGATCATGCTGGGGGTAGTGTTTTAGGGCAGTGCAGAGGTGTTTGTGTAGTGTAGGCGGTCGTGCTTGGGGTAGTGTTTTAGTGTGTAGGGTAGTGCAGTGGTATTTGTGTAATGTAGGGGGTCATGCTGGGGTAGTGTTTTTGGGTTTAGGGTAGTGCGGTGGTGTGTGTGTAGTGTAGGGGTAGTGTTTTAGGGTTTAGGGCAGTGCAGTGGTGTTTGTGTAGTGTAGGGGGTCATGCTTGGGTTAGTGTTTTAGGGATTAGGGTAGTGCAGTGGTGTTTGGGTAGTGTAGGGGTTCGTGCTGGGGGTAGTGTTTTAGGGTTTAGCGTAGTGCAGTGGTGTTTGTGTAGTGTGGGAGGTCATGCTGGGGGTAGATTTAGGGTTTAGTGTAGTGCAGTGGTGTTTGGGTAGTGTAGGGAGTCGTGCTGGGGGTAGTGTTTTAGGGTTGTGGGTAGCACAGTGGTGTTTGGGTAGTGTAGGGGGTTGTGCTGGGCTAGTGTTTTAGGGTTTAGGGTAGTGCAGTGGTGTTTGGGTAGTGTAGGGGGCAGTGATGCGGTAGTGTTTTAGGGTTTAGGGTAGTGCAGTGGTGTTTCTGTAGTGTAGGGGCAGTGTTTTAGGGTTTAGGGTAGTACAGTGGTGTTTGTGTAGTATAGGGGGTGGTGCTAGGGATATAGGTTTAGTGTTTAATGTAGTACATTGGTATTTGTGTAGGTTAGGGGGTCGTGTTGTATGGTTTAGGGTAGTGCAGTGGGGTTTAGGTAGTGTAGGGGGTCGTGCTGGGTGTAATGTTTTTGGGTTAAGGGTAGTGAAGTCGTGTTTGTGTAGTTTAGGGGGTCATGCTGGGGGTAGATTTAGGGTTTAGAGTAGTGCAGTGGGGTTTGTGTAGTGTAGGGGGTTGTTCTGGGGGTAGTGACTTAGGGTTTACAGCAGTGCAGTGGTGTTTGTGTAGTGAAGGGAGTCGTACTGGGGGTAGTGTTTTAGGGTTTAGGGTAATGCAGTGGTGTTTGTGTAGTCTAGGTGGTTCTGCTGGGGGTAGATTTTGGGTTTAGGGTAGTGCACAGGTGTTTGGGTAGTGTATGGAGTCTTGCTAGTGATAGTGTTTTAGGGTTTAGGGTAGTGCAGTTATGTTTGGGTAGTGTAGGGTGTCGTGCTGGGGGTAGTGTTTTTGGGTTTATGGAAGTGCAGTGGTGCTTGTGTAGTGTAGGGTGTCATGCTGTGGGTTGTGTTTAAGGTTTAGGGTAGGGCAGTGGTGTTTGGGTAGTGTAGGGGTTCATGCTGGGCGTAGTGTTTTAGGGTTTAGGGTAGTGCAGTGGTGTTTGGGTAATGTAAGGGGTCATGGTGGGGGTAGATTTAGGGTTTAGGGTAGTGCAGTGGCGTTTGTGTTGTGAGGGGGTCATGCTGGGGGTAGTGTTTTAGGTTTTAGGGTTGTGCAGTGGTGTTTGTATAGTGTAGGGGGTCATGCTGGGGGTAGTGTTTTAGGGTTTAGGGTAGTGCAGTTGTGTTTGGGTAGTGTAGGGGGTCATGCTAGGGGTAGTGTTTTAGTGTTAAGGGTAGTGCAGTGGTGTTTTTGTATTGTAGGGGGTCATATTTTAGGGTATAGGGTAGCGCAGGGGTGTTTGGGTAGTGTAGGGGGTCATGCTGGGGTTAGTGTTTTAGGGTTTAGGGTAGTGCAGTGGTGTATAGGTATTGTAGGGGTGCATGCTGTGGGTAGTGTTTTAGGGTTTAGGGTAGTGCAGTGGTGTTTCTGTAGTGTGGGAGGTCATGCTGGGGGTAGATTTAGGGTTTAGTGTAGTGCAGTGGTGTTTGGGTAGTGTAGGGGGTCGTGCTTGGGGTAGTGTTTTAGGGTTTAGGGTAGTGTAGAGGGTCATGCTGGGGTTAGTGTTTTAGGGTTTAAGGTAGTGCAGTGGTGTTTGCGTAGTGTAGGAAGTCATGCTGGGGAAGGTTTTTTAGGGTTTAGGGTAGTGCAGTGGTGTATAGGTATTGTAGGGGTGCATGCTGTGGGTAGTGTTTTAGGGTTTAGGGTAGTGCAGTGGTGTTTCTGTAGTGTGGGAGGTCATGCTGGGGGTAGATTTAGGGTTTAGTGTAGTGCAGTGGCGTTTGGGTAGTGTAGGGGGTCGTGCTTGGGGTAGTGTTTTAGGGTTTAGGGTACTGCAGTGGTGTTTGTGTAGTGTAGGGGGTCGTGGTGGGCTAGCGTTTTAGGGTTTAGGGTAGTTCAGTGGTGTTTGGGTAGTGTAGGGGGTAGTGATGCAGTAGTGTTTTAGGGTTTAGGGTAGTGCAGTGGTGTTTGTGTAGTGTGGGAGGTCATGCTGGGGGTAGATTTAGGGTTTGTGTAGTGCAGTGATGTTTGGGTAGTGTAGGGAGTCGTGCTGGGGGTAGTGCTCTAGGGTTTTGGGTAGCGCAGTGGTGTTTGTGTAGCGTAGGGGGTCGTGCTGGAGTAGTGTTTTAGGGTTTAGGGTAGTGCAGTGGTGTTTCTGTAGTGTAGGGGCAGTGTTTTGGGGTTTAGGCTAGTGCAGTGGTGTTTGTGTAGTATAGGGGGTGGTGCTGGGGATAAAGGTTTAGGGTTTAGTGTAGTACGGTGGTGTTTGTGTAGGTTAGAGGGTCGTGTTTTAGGGTTTAGGGTAGTGCAGTGGTGTTTGGGTAGTGTAGGGGGTTGTGCTGGGTGTAATGTTTTTGGGTTTGGGTAGTGAAGTGGTGTTTGTGTAGTGTAGGGGGTCATGCTGGGGGTAGATTTAGGGTATAGGGTAGTGCAGTTCGGTTTGTGTAGTGTAGAGGGTTGTTCTGGGGTAGTGATTTAGGGTTTACAGCAGTGCAGTGGTGTTTGTCTAGTGAAGGGAGTCGTGCTGGGGGTAGTGTTTTAGGGTTTAGGGTTGTGCAGTGGTGTTTGTGTAGTCTAGGGGGTTCTGCTGGGGGTAGATTTTGGGTTTAGGGTAGTGCAGAGGTGGTTGGGTAGTGTATGGAGTCTTGCTAGTGGTAGTGTTTTAGGGTTTAGGGTAGTACACTTATGTTTGGGTAGTGTAGGGTGTCGTGCTGTGGCTAGTGTTTTTGGGTTTAAGGAAGTGCAGTGGTGTTTGTGTAGTGTAGGGGGTCGTGCTGGGCTAGCGTTTTAGGGTTTAGGGTAGTTCAGTGGTGTTTGGGTAGTATAGGGGTAGTGATGCGGTAGTGTTTTAGGGTTTGGGGTAGCGCAGTGGTGTTTGTGTAGTGTAGGGGGTCGTGCTGGGCTAGTGTTTTAGGGTTTAGGGTAGTGCAGTGGTGTTTCTGTAGTGTAGGGGCAGTGTTTTGGGGTTTTGGCTAGTGCAGTGGTGTTTGTGTAGTATAGGGGGTGGTGCTGGGGATAAAGGTTTAGGGTTTAGTGTAGTACGGTGGTGTTTGTGTAGGTTAGAGGGTCGTGTTTTAGGGTTTAGGGTAGTGCAGTGGTGTTTGGGTAGTGTAGGGGGTCGTGCTAGGGTATTGTTTTAGGGTTTAGGGTAGTGCAGTGGTGTTTGTGTAGTATAGGGGGTGGTGCTGGGGATAAAGGTTTAGGGTTTAGTGTAGTACAGTGGTGTTTGTGTAGGTTAGGGGGTCGTGTTTTAGGGTTTAGGGTAGTGCAGTGGTGTTTGGGTAGTGTAGGGGGTCGTGCTGGGTGTAATGTTTTTGGGTTTTGGGTAGCGCAGTGGTGTTTGTGTAGTGTAGGAAGTCATTCTGGGGAAGGTGTTTTAGGGTTTACGGTAGTGCAGTGGTGTTTGGATAGTGTAGGGTGTCATGCTTGGGGTAGTGTTTTAGGGTTTAGGGTAGTGCAGTGGTGTTTGTGTAGTGTAGGGGGTAGTGCTTGGCCAGTGTTTTAGGGTTTAGGGTAGTGCAGTGGTGTTTTGGTAGTGTAGGGGGCTGTGATGCGGTAGTGTTTTAGGGTTTAGGGTAGTGCAGTGGTGTTTGTGTAGTGTAGGTGGTCGTGCTGGGGTAGTGTTTTAGGGTTTAGGGTAGTGCAGTGGTGTTTCTGTAGTGTAGGGGCAGTGTTTTAGGGTTTAGGGTAGTGCAGTGGTGTTTGTGTAGTATAGGGGGTGGTGCTGGGGATGAAGGTTTAGGTTTTATTGTAGTACAGTGGTGTTTGTGTAGGTTAGAGGGTTGTGTTTTAGGGTTTAGGGTAGTGCAGTGGTGTTTGGGTAGTGTAGGGGGACGTGCTGGGTGTAATGTTTTTGGGTTTAGGGTGGTGAAGTGGTTTTTGTGTAGTGTAGGGGGTCATGCTGGGGGTAGATTTAGGGTTTAGGGTAGTGCAGTGGGGTTTGTGTAGTGTAGGGGGTTGTTCTGGGGGTAGTGATTTAGGGTTTACAGCAGTGCAGTGCTGTTTGTGTAGTGAAGGGAGTCGTGCTGGGGGTAGTGTTTTAGGGTTTAGGGTAGTGCAGTGGTGTTTGTGTAGTCTAGGGGGTTCTGCTGGGGGTAGATTTTGGATTTAGGGTAGTGCAGAGGTGTTTGGGTAGTGTATGGGGTCTTGCTAGTGGTAGTGTTTTAGGGTTTAGGGTAGTGCAGTTATGTTTGGGTAGTGGAGGGTATCGTGCTGGGGGTAGTGTTTTGGGTTTAGGGAAGTGCATTGGTGCTTGTGTAGTGTAGGGGGTCATGCTGGGGGTTGTATTTTAGGGTTTAGGGTAGGGCAGTGGTGTTTGGGTAGTGTAGGGGTTCATGCTGGGCGTAGTGTTTTAGGGTTTAGGGTAGTGCAGTGGTGTTTGGGTAGTGTAGGGTGTTGTGCTGGGGTAGATTTAGGGTTTAGGGTAGTGCAGTGGTGTTTGAGTTGTGAGGGGGTCATGCTGGGGGTAGTGTTTTAGGTTTTAGGGTTCTGCAGTGGTGTTTGGGTTTTGTAGGGGGTCATACTGGGGGTAGTGTTTTAGGGTTTAGTGTAGTGCAGTGGTGTTTGGGTAGTGTAGGGGGTCATGTGGGGGTGTTGTTTTAGTGTTAAGGGTAGTGCAGTGGTGTTTGTGTAGTGTAGGGGGTCATGTTTTAGGGTATAGGGTAGCGCCGTGGTGTTTGGGTAGTGTAGGGGGTCATGCTGGGGTTAGTGTTTTAGGGTTTAGGGTAGTGCAGTGGTGTGTAGGTAAGGTAGGGGTGCATGCTGTGGGTGGTGTTTTAGGGTTTAGGGTAGTGCAGTGGTGTTTCTGTAGTGTGGGAGGTCATGCTGGGGGTAGATTTAGGGTTTAGCTTAGTGCAGTGCTGTTTGGGTAGTGTAGGGAGTCGTGCTGGGGTAGTGTTTTTGGGTTTAGGGTAGTGCAGTGGTATTTGGGTAGTGTAGAGGGTGGCGCTGGGGGTAGTGTTTTAGGGTTTAGGGTAGTGTAGGGGGTCATGCTGGGGGTAGGGTTTTAGTGCTTAAGGTAGTGCAGTGGTGTTTGCGTAGTGTAGGAAGTCATGCTGGGGAAGGTGTTTTAGGGTTTACGGCAGTGCAGTGGTGTTTGGGTAGTGTAGGGGGTCATGCTTGGGGTAGTGTTTTAGGGTTTAGGGTAGTGCAGTGGTGTTTGTGTAGTGCAGGGGGTCATGCTGGGCTAGCGTTTAAGGGTTTAGGGTAGTTCAGTGGTGTTTGGGTAGTGTAGGGGGTAGTGATGCGGTAGTGTTTTAGGGTTTAGGGTAGGGCAGTGGTGTTTGTGCAGTGTAGGGGGTCATGCTGGGGTAGTGTTTTAGGGTTTAGTGTAGTGCAGTGGTGCTTCTGTAGTGTAGGGGTAGTGTTTTAGGGATTAGGGTAGTGCAGTGGTGTTTGTGTCGTATAGGGGGTGGTGCTGGGGGTAAAGGTTTAGGGTTTAGGGTAGTGCAGTGGTGTTTATGTAGATTAGGGGGTCGTGTTTTAGGGTTTAGGGTAGTGCAGTGGTTTTTGGGTAGTGTAGGGGGTCGTGTTGGGGGTAATGTTTTTGGGTTTAAGGTTGTGAAGTGGTATTTGTGTAATGTAGGGTGTCATGCTGGGGGTAGATTTAGGGTTAAGGGTAGTGTAGTGGTGTTTGTGTATTATAGAGGTTCGTGCTGGGGTAGTGTTTTTGGGTTTGGGGTAGTGCAGTCGTGTTTGTGTAGTGTACGGGGTCGTGCTGGACTAGTGTTTGATTGGGTAGTGTAGGGGTCATGCTGGGGGTTGTTTTTTAGGTTTAAGGTAGTGCAGTGGTATTTGGGTAGGGTAGGGGGTCATGCTGGGGATAGTGTTTTAGGGTTTAGGATAGTGCAGTGGTATTTGTGTCGTGTAGTGGGTCGTGTTTTAGGGTAGTGCAGTGGTATTTGGGCTGTGTAGGGGTTCATGCTGGGGCAGTGTTTTAGGTTTTAGGGTAGTGCAGTGGTGTTTATGTAGTGTAGGGGTCGTGTTTTGGGGTTTAGGGTAGTGCAGTGGTGTTTGGGTTGTGTAGGGGTTCATGCTGGGGGTAGTGTTTTAGGGTTTAGGGTAGTGCAGTGGTGTTTGTGTATTATAGGGGTTCATGCTGGGGTAGTGTTTTAGGGTTTAGGGTAGTGCAGTGGTGTTTTGGTAGTGTAGGGGGTTGTGCTGGGGTAGTGTTTTAGGGTTTAGGGTAGTGCAGTGGTGTTTGTGTAGTGTAGGGGGTCTTGCTGGAGGGTAGTGTTTTAGGGTTTAGGGTAGTGCAGTGGTGTTTGTGCAGTGTAGGGGGTCATGCTGGGGGTTGATATAGGGTTTAGGGTAATGCAGTGGTGTTTGGGTAGTGTAGGGGGTCATGCTGCAGGTAGTGTTTTATGGTTTAGGGCAGTGCAGTGGTGTTTGTGTTGTTTAGGGGGTTGTGATGGGGTAGTGTTTTAGGGTTTAGGGCAGTGCAGTGGTGTTTGGGTAGTGTGGGGGTCGTGCTGGGGATAGTGATTTAGGGTTTAGCACAGTGCAGTGGTGTTTGTGTAGTGTAGGTGGTCGTGCCGGGGGTATTGTTTTAGGGTTTAGGGCAGTGCATTAGTGTTTGGGTATTGTAGGGGGTGGTGCTGGGGTAGTGTTTTAGCATTTAGGGTGGTGCAGTGGTGTTTGGGTAGTGTAGGGGGTCATGCTCGGGGTAGACTTAGGGTTTAGGGTAGTGCAGTGGCGTTTGGGTAGTGTAGGGAGTCACGCTGGTGGTAGTGTTTTAGGGTTTAGGGCAGTGCAGTGGTTTTATGTAGTATAGGGGATCATGCTGGGGTAGTGTTTTAGGTTTTAGGGTAGTGCAGTGTTGTTTGTGTAGTGTAGGTGGACGTGCTGGGGTAGTGTTTCAGGGTTTAGGGTGGTGCAGTGGTGTTTGTGTAGTGTCGGGGGTCGTACTGGAGTAGATTTAGGGTTTAGGATAGTGCAGTGGTGTTTGGGTAGTGCAGGGGGTCGTGCTGGGGGTATGGCTTTAAGGTTTAGGGCAGTGCAGTGGTGTTTTGGTAGTGTAGGGGGATCGTGCTGGTGGAAGTGTTTTAGGGTTTAGGGCAGTGCAGTGGTATTTTGGTAGTGTAGGGGATCATGCTGGGGGTAGTGTTTTAGGGCAGTGCAGAGGTGTTTGTGTAGTGTAGGCGGTCGTGCTTGGGGTAGTGTTTTAGGGTTTAGGGTAGTGCAGTGGTATTTGTGTAGTGTAGGGAGTCATGCTGGGGGTAGTGTTTTAGGGTTTAGGGAAGTGCATTGGTCTTTGTGTAGTGTAGGGGGTCATGCTGGGGGTTGATATAGGGTTTAGGGTAATGCAGTGGTGTTTGGGTAGTGTAGGGGGTCATGCTGCAGGTAGTGTTTTATGGTTTAGGGCAGTGCAGTGGTGTTTGTGTTGTTTAGGGGGTTGTGATGGGGTAGTGTTTTAGGGTTTAGGGCAGTGCAGTGGTGTTTGGGTAGTGTGGGGGTCGTGTTGGGAGTAGTCTTTTAGGGATTAGGGTAGTGAAGGGGTGTTTGTGTAGTGTAGGGGGTCCTGCTGGGGGTAGATTTAGGGTTTAGGGTAGTGCAGTGGTGTTTGCGTAGTTTAGGGGTAGTGTTTTAGGGTTTAGGGTAGTGCAGTGGTGTTTGTGTATTATAGGGGTTCGTGCTGGGGTAGTGTTTTAGGGTTTAGGGTAGTGCAGTGGTGTTTTGGTAGTGTAGGGGGTTGTGCTGGGGTAGTGTTTTAGGGTTTAGGATAGTGCAGTGGTGTTTGTGTAGTGTAGGGGTCATGCTGGGGGTAGTGTTTTAGGGTTTTGGGTAGTGCAGTGTTCTTTGGGTAGTGTAGGGGGTCATGCTGGGAGTAGTCTTTTAGGGTTTAGGGTAGTGAAGGTGTGTTTGTGTAGTGTAGGGGGTCATGCTGGGGGTATATTTAGGGTTTAGGGAAATGAAGTGGTGTTTGTGTTGTGTAGGGGTCGTATTTTAGGGTTTAGGGTAGTGCAGTGGTGTTTGTGTAGTGTAGGGGTTCATGCTGGGGGTAGTGTTTTAGGGTTTAGGGTAGTGCAGTGGTGTTTGTGTATTATAGGGGTTCGTGCTGGGGTGGTGTTTTAGGGTTTAGGGTAGTGCAGTGGTGTTTGTGTAGTGTAGGGGGTCTTGCTGGTGGGTAGTCGTTTAGGGTAGTGCAGTGGTGTTTGTGTAGTGTAGGGGGTCATGCTGGGGGTAGATATAGGGTTTAGGGTAATGCAGTGGTGTTTGGGTAGTGTAGGGGGTCATGCTGCAGGTAGTGTTTTAGGGTTTAGGGCAGTGCAGTGGTGTTTGTGTATTGTAGGGCGTTGTGATGGGGTAGTGTTTTAGGGTTTAGGGCAGTGCAGTCGTGTTTGGGTAGTGCAGGGGGTCGTGCTGGGGATAGTGTTTTAGGGTTTAGGGCAGTGCAGTGGTGTTTGTGTAGTGTAGGGGGTTGTAGCCGTGTCTAAAATTTCCTATGGGAATTAACATGGAGAAAACACGTTTAGGGACACCCCTTTTTTCTAGGTCCCCGCTTGGCGAATCACCCCAAAACTTTCAGGATAGGAGCTGACAGGAGCACCCCACACGTTTTGAAACTTTCTTGAAGATTCGTCAAAGCGCCAAAGTTATTGGGAATTCAATAAATGCTTTTCCTATAGAAACTAGGTCCTAACTATAACTATCTTCTGGCAACCGCCAGTAGATTATATATATATATATATATATATATATTACCTTCTGGCGGTCGCCAGTAGGTAGTTATAGTTAGGACCCCTTTTCCATAGGAAATCCGCAACATTCTATTTTGAATAACTTTGGCGCCGGTCGATGAATCCTCGCGAATTTCTCAAAATAGGTGGGGCGCTACGCTCCGCTCCTACCCTGAAAGTCTCGGGGGGATTCGTCAAGCGGGGGCTGAGATAAAAGGGGGGTCCCAAAACGCGTTTTCCCCATGCATTTTTCCATAGGACCTTTAGAACGAGCTACAGCCCGAACGGCTGAACAGAATTACTCGAAATTTGGCAGAGAGGTAGTCCCTAGGTCAAGGAAGTGCCTTTTGTAGGTTTGGTGTAAATCTGTTCAGTAGATTCTGAGAAAATAGCCTTTAAATCAATATATATATCTGAGCCCGCTTACGGTACGCTTACCGTACGCTTACGGTAAGCGTACGGTGGCGTGCGCGAGCGCGATTCTGATTGGCTCTTAGATCTTAGTAAACATTCGAATCGGCCGAAACCAGGAAGCGGCGGCCGCCATTTTGTGTATTTCACTCTGAAAAAAAGAGTGAAAACAAGAAAAGGGGGCAAAGAGGAGAGTAACAGATCTCCTTACATTTGTGAGGGGGTCAAAGAAGGACTGTAAAGTACAAAAAAAACATTTATTGTTTTTTAAAAAAATCACGGGGTACGCGTACGGTAAGCTTACGGTAAGCATACGGAAGAAAAATGGCGTGCGCGAGCGAGATTCTGATTGGCCCTTAGATCTTAGTAAACATTCGAATCGGCCGAAACCAGGAAGCGGCGGCCGCCATTTTGTGTATTTCACTCTGAAAAAAAAGAGTGAAAACAAGAAAAGGGGGCAACGAGGAGAGTTACAGACCCCCTAACATTTGTAAGGGGGTCAAAGAAGGACAGAAAAGTACAAAAAAAACATTTATTGATTTTTTTAAAAATCACGGGGTACGCGTACGGTAAGCGTACGGTAAAAAAAAAATTAAAAAAAAAATGAAATGCAGAATTAAGAGTTTAGATATTAGGGAGCTCTAAAAAGAGCTGTTGTGTTTATGAAGTCATTTTTTTAAGTGGTACTTACAAGTAAGTACCGATGCAGAGTCTAAGGTTCAAAAGGAAGACTCTGTTCCCTTCATCATTGAAGTGCACACCATCTCCTCTATAAATGTCTTGCATGTCATAACGCAAGTTGTTGTGGTAAATGGCACCCATACCATAGTCACGGAGGAAAGCAGAAACAGATTTGTTGACGTGCTTTCTTGCTTTGTCAATCTGCGGACAGAAATGATTGGACCAGTTCCATTTTTGCCTTTGGCATATGTTGGAAAACACAAAGGCAGTTTTAGGGAAAAGTGAAAACAGTTGTGCAAAGGTGTCCTTCATAAGCATTTCCAGACCTACCCCAGTCAAAGTGCCTAGGTCATTGCCACCACAGTGCACTATTATGAGGTCAGGGTGTTGGATTTGCATGAAGGATTTCACCAATGGCATCAACTGGTGCCACTTTAACCCTCTCTGACCAATCCATTTAATGTCTACATTTGGCAAAGCAAGGTCTCTCACCATATCTGTTTTCTCTGCAAACTTTTCACTCCAGAAGACATAGCTGTGCCCTACAATCCACACTGTGAACATCTTCAAAGGAGAACTGGATGCACTCAGGAGGTGTCTTTCAGTAGAATGGCAATATGAAAAGAAAGACAGTTTGGAAATGGAGGCATACATATTTTTTTCAAAACAAAAAGAACTGATTGGCTGTTTCATACCATTCTAGAATAAAAACTAGGCTGTATGTGTAAATTAATAGAAGCATGTTTTGTATTGGTACAGAAAAATGTGTTACCAAAGAACAGTACTATGGATTTGCTGTTAGGTTTGAAAAGTCAAGCACTCTTGCTCTGTGGAATTGAAACATTGTGTGGCGAACTTCTGACCTAACTCCACACAGCAGTGTTCCATGAGCTGTTGCTATGGTAGCAGGCAGAAGTCAAGTTGGGGGAAGGGTACTAGGCAGAAGTCAAGTTGGGGGCAGGGTACTTTTGGAAAAGGGTTGGTTTTCAACCAATAGAAATGTGTGATTACATTTGAAAAAAAGGGGGAAGCACTGAGATTTGAAACTTACATGTATAGGAAAAAGGGGGAGCGATTTTTTGGTGCAGAAGCAGACTCTTAGCACACACCCAGCTGCTTGCCATGTATAATCATGCACAGTATTTACAAGCGAGTGGGGTTTTCAGGTTTCAGTCTGTAATGCAAATACATTCAGCATCACAGCAAAAATAAGGCAAAAATATTTTTTGAAAAATATATAAATATGTGTACTGTATTATAAAATGTTTTAAAAATATTAATACTTTTTTCTTTTTTTTCAGATTGATATAGAAAAATTTCGAAAACTAGAACCATTTTTAAAGCAATTTTTTTTCAAAACAAATGAATAAATATTTTTTTGAGTGGGTATGGTAAGTCAATAATAATAATTGTAGTCTCTCAAGGACCTTGTAATGTGATAATTGATTTTTAGTGTTTTAAAAAAAAAAAAAAAAAATTACGCGTACCATACGCGTAGGGTAAAAAAAAAAAAAAAAAAAAAGTTTTTAAAAAACATATGTAAAAAAAAGATGAAAGATAAGGTTGGCTCTTAAAAGAGCCGTTGTGTTCATGCAGGGACAGAGGAAAGAAAGACTGGGAAAATTAGTCAAAGCGACAAGTGTGCTGATCTATTTTGAGGTTCACTAGGGAAACACTGGTCTCCCTATGACAAATTAGATCATGACAAGAGGCGCATCGAATATCAACCCTCAGAAATCGAGGGTTAATTTCCAGAGGGCCAGCAAAAGGAGATGCTCCCCCCACAGATGAAGGGCTCACCTGACCTGCAGAAGAAGGAGTCAGCCCTGCAGATGATGGTCCAGGCTGAGCTGCTGTGGATGTGCTTGGTTGACTTTCTGAAGAGTTACCTCCAAAAAGTCGAGCATGTGTCCTTCTGTGTACATCCTTGAGGTGTCTCTTCATGGTATGATTCCCAAAGGAATACTTCTTGTCAGGATTACCTCTTGAAAGTACACGCTTACACAGCTTACAAGTTACTAAAGGTGCGTTTACCTTTTGCTGGCCTTCAGGAAAAGTAAAATAATCCCATACATAAGAGGGCTTTTGTTTCCTCGCTCTCTGCCTCAAGGTAGTGCTGCTAGTGCTAGCCTCACTCTCAGAAGAGCTCTGCTGTTCTGCCATCGTATCACAAAGACAACCCAGCTCCTTCTCCTAAGGGATCACAAGCAGAAATGAGAGGAATGGGTGTGGTGTAGGAGAGTTCTAGAACTGAAAGTAGTTTCAACCAATCAAAAGTTGTGTTTCATGATCACATGACCTACCGTACGCTTACGGTACGCTTACGGTACGCTTACGGCAAAAGTGCGCATGCGCGTAAAAAAGACACGCGCTTGCGCGCATGCGCATAACAGTCACTACCCGACACTTCCGCGTAACGTGCGCGTGTAGCGTACGCGCGCACGCGTCCCACGCGGAGTACGCGCGGCTACGCAAATTGCGTAACTATACGCAAGCAGCGTAGAAAAATTACGGGCGTTGCGTAAACCGTACGCTTACCGTAAGCTTACGGTACGCGTACTAAAAAAAATAATAAAAAAAATAGAAAAAATGTACTGCAAATAAATTTTACATGTTTATTTTGAAAAATATATTTAAAAAAAACATATTAAAGAATTTTAAAAATTTAACCATAGTCTTTATAAAAGGTAAGAAAATTTAAAAAAAAATATGTTTAAAAAAAATAGAAGAAAAAAAAAAATTAGCATTTAAAAAACCTTGCAAATTCACTGAAAAAACCATGGGTTTCACACACGTTATAGTTAGGAATTAGCATTTAAAAAACCTTAGAAATTCAGTGAAAAAACCATAGGTTTCACACGCGTTATAGTTAGGAATTAGCATTTAAAAAACCTTAGAAATTCAGTGAAAAAACCATAGGTTTCACACATGTTATAGTTAGCTGGACATTTTACTCGTAAAAAACCAATGAAATTCCCCCGTTATAGTTAGTTCAGCTAACTATAACTCGCGCGCCCGCAATGCACTGCTGATGACGTCACATATTACATCACTCATGACATGGTCAGTGACATCACTCATGACATCACTGATGACATCTCAAATGACATCACTGATGACATCACTGATGACATCATCATTGTGATAGAGTGGCAGACCTCCTCTTCCCCTAATATAACCTTTGATACACACATTCAAAAATAGAGACTAAAATTTTCAAAACAATGGACATACCAATAACAGTTACAACAACCTCTTCAGTAATTCTAAGATCCACATACACATCCACTCATTCACCAACAGTCCTATACAGTCACTCATACATGTACTCACTTATCATATGTACTCATACAACTATACATCCTGTTACACAATGCCACTCATCCATAGAGCTACTCACACACATAGTCACTCATGCTAATAAAGAATCAAACATACATTTACTTGCATATACAGTTATACACACACCACCACACTTACTTCTACGGAAACTTACACATACTTAGTCTTTTAAACAATCACTTATAGAAATACATACTTATTCATACAGGAACTCTTTCAATCTCTCACTCTCACATATACTCACATATATAAACCAATAGTCACATATACTAGTTTTAAACATATGTAGTTACTCATAAAGACACTATTGAGACAGTCATTCACTCACTAACACACCCATACACACACTCATCCACCCATGCAGTCCTGCACACATGCTCTGTTCAACACATACAGACAGTGAGTCACTCATTCATGCACCTATGCACTACGTCATACCCCCCACCGAACCATGCAGACACTCAGACTAATACTCAAAAAACCAACTAATAACCTATATAGACACCCATGTAGCTACTCACCAACCCATGCAGCCACTTATACACAAAGTGAAAAAATGATACAGATATTTACATATTTAAACATTACTCACTAAGCCATGTATTCACTATGATACACTTAATCAGTCAGTTACACAATCAATTTTTCAAAAAGAAATCATCCATTTAGACAGTAATATACCCATTTATTCTTCCATCAACCTTGAGATATACATATATAAAACATATTTAATTTTCAGAAAAACACACATTCACTGGATGATGTCATCAGTGATGTCATCAGTGATGTCATTTGAGATGTCATCAGTGATGTCATGAGTGATGTCACTGACCATGTCATGAGTGATGTAATATGTGACGTCATCAGCAGTGCATTGCGGGCGCGCGAGTTATAGTTAGCTGAACTAACTATAACGGGGGAATTTCATTGGTTTTTTACGAGTAAAATGTCCAGCTAACTATAACATGTGTGAAACCTATGGTTTTTTCACTGAATTTCTAAGGTTTTTTAAATGCTAATTCCTAACTATAACGTGTGTGAAACCTATGGTTTTTTCACTGAATTTCTAAGGTTTTTTAAATGCTAATTCCTAACTATAACGTGTGTGAAACCCATGGTTTTTTCAGTGAATATATATATATATATATACATATATATATATATATATATATATATATATATATATATATATATATATATTCACTGAAAAAACCATAGGTTTCACACACGTTATAGTTAGGAATTAGCATTTAAAAAACCTTGCAAATTCACTGAAAAAACCATAGGTTTCACACATGTTATAGTTAGCTGTACATTTCACTCGTAAAAAACCAATGAAATTCCACGTTATAGATAGATCAGGTAACTATAACTTGCGCGACCGCAATCCACTGCTGATGACGTCACATATTTCATCACTCATGACATGGTCAGTGACATCACTCATCACATCAATGATGACATCTCAAATGACACATTGTGGATTGCGGTCGCGCAAGTTATAGTTACCTGATCTAACTATAACGTGGAATTTCATTGGTTTTTTACGAGTGAAATGTACAGCTAACTATAACATGTGTGAAACCTATGGTTTTTTCAGTGAATTTGCAAGGTTTTTTAAATGCTAATTCCTAACTATAACGTGTGTGAAACCTATGGTTTTTTCAGTGAATTTGTACGTTTTTTTAAATGCTAAGTTATGTATTTATTTTTAGTGCTGTGGGCACTCGGTGCGCTTCGCGCACCAAGCGCCCACGTTGCGCATTTCGTACCGTGCACACCTCGCCATTTTTTACAAAATATCAATTGTTTTTTTCTCTCTTGGGGATCCTTAGATTTATGTATTAAATGTGATTGTTAATTCTTTTTTATTTATTTATTTATTTTTACCGTACGCGTACGGTAAGCTTACCGTACGCGCACCCCGCGATTTTTTTTAAAAATTATTAAATTCATTTTTCATACTTTTTGGTCCTTCGTGAACCCCCTGACGAACGCTAGGGGGTCTGCAAGTCTCTTCGTTGCCCCCTTTTCATGTTATCAACCTTTTTTTTTCAGTGCGAGAGACAGAAAATGGCGGCCGATACTTCCTGGTTTCGACCGATTCGAATGTTTACTTTGATCTAACAACCAATCAGAATCGCACTCGCGCACGGCACCGTTCGCGTACGGTAAGCTTACCGTAAGCGCACGGTAAGCGCACGGAGCGCGCCCACAGATATATATATTGATTTAAATGCTATTTTCTCAGGAAATACTGAACAGATTTACACAAGACCTGCAAAAGGCACATCCCTGACCTGAGGGCTACCTCTCTGCCAAATTTCACATAATTCTGTTCAGCCGTTCGGGCTGTAGCTCGGACTAAAGGTCCTATGGAAAAATGCATGGGGAAAACGCGTTTTGGGACCCCCCTTTTTTCTCAGCCCCCGCTTGACGAATCACCCCGAGACTTTCAGGGTAGGAGCGGAGCGTAGCGCCCCATTAGTTTTGAAAATTTCGCGAGGATTCGTCAACCGGCGCCAAAGTTATTCAAAATAGAATTTTCAGATTTCCTATGGAAACACGGTCCTAACTATAACTATCTACTGGCGACCGCCAGTAGATAATATATATGTATATACCCCTAGTACACACAGTATTTTACCCATCTATGAGCTAGTTGAGCCACCACATTGTTCGTTAATAAGGGTATTGGTACCCAGCATTACGAATTTTCATTTACTTTTACTATGTTTGCTAAAGATCTATTGAGAGCATTCTTTTTACTAATTGTTCACTCATTTTGTCTTTATTGAAACCCTATGAGTTGTTCCTGTTGTTAACTATATACACTGTATATATTTGTATATTTAAGGACAGATCCAATGATTTAGCAAAACCAAATGTTTATGATCATGTGACTAGCAATTATACCACTTGTATTTGGTATATATATGTTTCGGATAATTTTGACAATGCACAACCAAAAAGGGATAAACACTACATATTTTAAGGAACTGTGTTTTTTCTAAAATCATGCCTGGAAAACGACATTTAATTGTTTCAATATGAATCAGTACGCAACAGTATTTCTTCTATTTTCTTTAGCAATGCCATTTGATTATTTTCAGGTGTTGGATGGTGTTGTTTCCTTTAAATACAATGTTATTGCACGTAACGCTGTCATGTGAGCAAGGGCCGAGTGGCTCGAAACGCGTCATGGACTAGGCACGTAATTTATATCAAATAAACACGATTTGAAAGCATCGGCGAGTGAAGTTGTCCGTTCCTGCAGCTGTGCGCCATTGCACATTGGGAAGTTTCTTTGAGATTTCGATAGGGATTCAGCTTGTTCCCTAAGCAGCGGACCCCTCACCCGGAAGCTGGCCGGTTGTATCTACAAGCGTTGCGGTATTCCGCTCCTGGAGGAGCTCTACGGACCGGCCCCCTGCGTAACCTGTATACCGTGCAAGCTGCATCGAGGTGAATGTCGGAGAGTCGGAGGACCGTTCGAGATTCCATCGTATATGCAGTGAGTGACTGGGTATAACACAGCAGGTGGGGAGGTGCCATATATGCTGATTTGCGCTTTGAGGGACGATTCCTTCATCGCTTACTTACTACACCTTTGTTACGAGATATCCGACAGTTGCCATGTCCGAAGACGCGTTACGTGAACGCGAAAAAGCAGCCGAAGAGGTTTTCACCAACCTTCCTCAAATCCCCGCCAAAACCAATCCCAACTCCAACAAAGACACGAATAACAGCAATGATGATGTAAAAACTTTATTGAGAGCACTAGAAAAAAACAGCAAAAGTGAACTTACAAAATGGTGGGAGGTAAAGTCATTGGAAAAATACCACGAAGTGGGGCGTATACCGCGTGGGTTACGAATTATGCTTGCCCCCAGCTTTGACAGCCCGAACCCGCTGTTACTCAAAGAATGGGCAGAGAGTAACCTTGAAGCATCCATGCGTCTGGTGTGTTTACTTATCAAATACGCCCGTATTGATAGAGACGCAAATCTCAAAGAAATTGAACGCCTGAATTGTGAACTAACTAAAATTCGCAACTCATCCACGAATGATACCATCGACAAAGGCATTGATGAAATGAAAACTCGCCTCTCGAAACAAGAGACCATCATCAAAAATAGAAAGGCGTTTAAATTTGCGCGCGACAAAAGAGATTATGAACTGGGGCAAGTTTTTACGTTCGCGCGTAAATATGACTATCTGAGAAAATCCAGAAATAGTGGTAAGGAGTCCAATGACAAAGCACCACAGGCCACAGCAACCAATACAAATGCCTCCACGTCCGACCTCAGTGCCCTCGTGAGTGATACCGATTCGAACACTAGTGGCGATTCTTCATCAACCAACAGAGAAGATCTAGGCCACTTAACATATGCCGAGGAAATAGATTTTTTAGCGGAGGATCGGAAAAAATCGTTGAGATCTCGGAATGCCACGAGTCAACAAAACAAAAAAGAAATCACCGCAGAAGAGAGAGGCGCAAATGTAACAAGAGGCAGAGGAAGAGGGCAGCAGAGAAAGAGATGGCAACAACGCTAACATCAGTTGATAACACCATCATCAATTTAACGGATGTTGAACTCAACCTCGCAGAAAAACAATTACTAGCCTTAGGTCTCAGTTTTTGCCCCGAAAGTAACTTCAACTACAGCAATACCAGAGTTGATGTTTTCAAATTCATCAGAAAACTCAAATTAACCAAATACTACTCCATTAAAAAACAAGTTCACAGTAACGAAGCACACAAAGAAAAAGTGAAAGAAAATAAAGAAAAAAATGTTTCAACTTTGAGCCAAATTACAATAAGTACTTGCAGATCATCGAACAGTCAAGAACAAACAAGCTTAGCCACCAATAAATCTGAGAACCTTGTGGCCGGCGATCTTCAAGTTATGAAAACTCTTCATTCCCTGAGTACCAATCACGAAGACCCTGATGTTATAAGTATTGACACTCAAGAACTGTCAGATTCAGAAGGTATCAATATTTCTCTCCCTGGTCAAAGTCCCTTTAAACCAACTTCCACGTTTGTTCCCATCAAGCCCCGCGATGCGGTTGATATTTTTCACGATCGGGTCACTGAAGAACTCAAAAAAATGTATTTGAGACGCAACAAGCAAAGAACGAAGGGAGCTTACTCCAAACATCAACCTCGTGCATATTTTCAATTGATGAAAAAGTTAAGCACTAATCATGAGATCATTATTAATAAAAGTGACAAAGGTGGCAATATCGTACTGTGGAGCAAGAAGGAATATAAATGTGAAGCATACCGTCATTTAAACAACCAAGAATGTTACCGCAGAACTAACATCACAGAATTCAACAAGATAAACAAAAACTACAAAGATGATCTCACTATGTGGAAAAGAGACAATCTGATCAGCAAAGATGAATTTAATTTCTTGCACAATTCATATCCTGTTCTCCCAACTATTTATTTTATACCCAAAGTTCACAAGGGCACAAATCCAGTACAGGGCAGACCCATCATCTCTGCTAACAAAAGCATTTTTGAAAATACTTCCCGTTACATTGATTATTATTTACAAGACTTTGTAACTCAATTACCTTCATATCTCCGTGACAGCAAAGACTTCTTGGGTAAACTTAATAATCAGACTTGGTCATCAGAGTATTGTTTCATAATATTGGACATTGCTGCACTATACACCAGCATCAGGCATAATGATGGAATTCAAGCTATTGAACACTTTCTCAATCAAAGACCTATAGAATTCTATTGCCATAATCAGATGTTGCTGTCAATGATTCGCTGGTGTCTTCTCAATAATGTGTTCACATTTGATGGTCTACTATTCCAACAACTTCAGGGAGTGGCGATGGGGGCATGCTTCTCCCCCAGCTACGCGTGCTTACACGTGGGCTGGTGGGAGGAGCATGTCCTAAAGAGAGAGCATGGTGAAGTGTGGAGCAAACATGTCATCTGATGGTGGCGTTACATTGACGACATTTTTGTAATCTGGCATGGCACACATGAGGAAGCTGAAAATTTTGTCAACAGTATCAATATGAATAACATCAATTTACAATTTACTGCGAATATAGACAATTCAACCTGTAATTTTCTTGACATCAAAGTTTACATTGAGAAAGATCGCATTGAGACATGTCTATATCGCAAGCCCTCAGCTGGGAATAGCATTCTGCATGCCAATAGTTTCCACCCTGCCCACACTATCACCAGTCTCCCCTATGGGGAATATTTACGCATACGCCGAGCTTGTAGCAACCCTGATGATTTAGATCGCCATCAAGATGAGGCCACCTTGAGGTTCTTAGAGAGAGGATACAATCCCACTAAACTCAAATCAGCCAAAGACAAGGCCAATAGTAAAAATAGACTTTTACTCTTAAGTAATACTGCACAGTCTCCAAATACACCCACATCATACCCATCTTTTGATTCACAGTGCAATCAAACCGCATGTAGGCTCATAACTACTTATAGTAGACAAGCCAAAGACATTAAGACCATTGTTTACAAACAATGGCCTATTGTCTTGACCGACGCTACTCTTAAGCAGGTCCTTCCCATCAGGCCTACCATCACTTTCCGTAAGGCTCACTCCATGCACAGTGACTTAGTTAGATCTAGTCCTGAACTCACAACCAAAGGCAGTTGGCTATCTCCCAAATTGGGTTTTTATAAATGCAGTTCCTGCCGTGCATGTAAATTTGGGATAACAACTACTAGCTATACCACTGCCTTTTCAATGGAAAATTACCCCATCAAAGGGCATTATACTTGCCGAACGGAATATGCGGTCTACATGTTACAATGCACCTGTGGTCTCAAGTATATCGGCAGCACTAAGTTGCCGGTTCATGCTCGCATCCTCCAGCACTTACGAGCAATCGTCAACTCTGATCCCGCATATCCAGTGGCCAGACATTTTAAAATGGTGCACGACAACAATCTAAATTGTCTCAAATACTGTGTCCTGGATTCTGTACCAAGTCAGAAAAGAGGAGGCAATCGCGAAAAGCGATTGCGACAATTGGAATCTCGCTATATCATCGAGCTCGATACCAAATACCCCCAAGGTCTCAATACAGGCGAAGATATGCACCATTTCTTGTAACTATTACCTGGCGTATAGTTTGAGGTACAGCAATCAGGTATATCAACACCGCTTTAGATCCGTTGACCAGTAACACTTGGGTGTTGAGATACATATATCTATACTTTCGTGCAATATATACATAAGATACGTTCTCTGATCTCCTGTGTACCACAGGGACAATCTCATTGTTTACTCTGTATGGTTTAACCAGTACATGGGGTTGTTTTTAAGGGGGATCCCTGCATTCAGTCATCAGCCTTGGGTACTTATACCATGTATTGTGATTACTTTTATCATAGCCCCTCTCCATTCTGGAACTGGGGACTTATAAGGCTGATACCAAGACGATATTTTTTTAAATGTTAGTTCTTCACACCCACTTTTCACATATTCTAGCACTGAGCACTTATTTTTGGCATTTGTATTGTGGCACTCGGTTCATAATATCTGCAAATCCAGGTCAAAACCCATATTAGTAAATCGTTCCTAAAGAGTCATTTCAGTTGAATAATTTAAATGCATTACCCCTAGTACACACAGTATTTTACCCATCTATGAGCTAGTTGAGCCACCACATTGTTCGTTAATAAGGGTATTGGTACCCAGCATTACGAATTTTCATTTACTTTTACTATGTTTGCTAAAGATCTATTGAGAGCATTCTTTTTACTAATTGTTCACTCATTTTGTCTTTATTGAAACCCTATGAGTTGTTCCTGTTGTTAACTATATACACTGTATATATTTGTATATTTAAGGACAGATCCAATGATTTAGCAAAACCAAATGTTTATGATCATGTGACTAGCAATTATACCACTTGTATTTGGTATATATATGTTTCGGATAATTTTGACAATGCACAACCAAAAAGGGATAAACACTAAATATTTTAAGGAACTGTGTTTTTTCTAAAATCATGCCTGGAAAACGACATTTAATTGTTTCAATATGAATCAGTACGCAACAGTATTTCTTCTATTTTCTTTAGCAATGCCATTTGATTATTTTCAGGTGTTGGATGGTGTTGTTTCCTTTAAATACAATGTTATTGCACGTAACGCTGTCATGTGAGCAAGGGCCGAGTTGCTCGAAACGCGTCATGGACTAGGCACGTAATTTATATCAAATAAACACGATTTGAAAGCATCGGCGAGTGAAGTTGTCCGTTCCTGCAGCTGTGCGCCATTGCACATTGGGAAGTTTCTTTGATATATATATATATGTATATATATGTATATATATATATATGTATATTATCTACTGGCGGTCGCCAGTAGATAGTGATAGTTAGGACCGTGTTTCCATAGGAAATCCGCAACACTCTATTTGGAATAACTTTTGCGCCGGTTGACGAATCCTCGCGAACTTTTCAAAATAGGTGGGGCGCTCCGCTCCGCTCCGCTCCTACCCTAAAAGTCTCGCATGAGATGTCTGCAAGAGAGTGCAGAAACTGACACATTAGTAGAACAAAATGTTGAAGACAATGTAGAACCCATAATTACAAAACATTTTGAGGATGAAATCACAAAGTTTAAGGTAATTTCAGGTGAAAGACCAAATGTTTCTTGTATTTGTTGTCGGCGAACTCACTATAAAAATCAGACTAGGGGTGTCAATCTGTATTTAAAAAGTGAAATAGAAGATAATGATAAGTGGATGGAATTTGCAACTTATTTGTTGGTAGAGGATTGTTTTGATTTGGGGTCTGAGCAGCGTATTTGCAAATATTGCTATAACAAATTAGATGAGAATAAAATGCCTGCTAGAGCTGTTCATAATACTCTAGAGTTGGTTGCTATTGCTCCAGAGCTGATAGATTTAAATACGTATGAGTCTATTCTCATTCAATGTGTTCACCCGTTTCAGGCTATTGTTCGTATGGAGCCTAAAACAGGTAAATTGTCAGAGTTGCAAAGAGGATTGAAAGGAAGAGTTGTGTATTTACCGTTACATTTAAGGAAAAATATTGAAACTATTGGTGTAGACCATGCAGAAAATGAGCCACTAGTCATTCTAGTTAATGGTGTTGCTACTAAGAATAAGAAAATCTGGCAAGAGTTAGTGGATGTTAGAAAAGTGCAAAAGGCATCATTGTAACTGTTAAAAAATAATGAGTACGATAGAAATGTGTTTGTAGGAGAAGAAATAGATTTAGCAGAAGATACTAAAACATTAAGTGGACAAATTGAAAAAGTGGACATGTCCAGATGTGAAGAAATTACAGTGAACATCCACTTCATTCCAAAGAGGTGATGGGGAATACGATTGAGTTGTTCCAAATGAAAAAAGCAACAGGAAGTCCCGTGAGTGTATGGGAAGAGAGCTTGGAAGCTTGTTGTTTCCCGCAGTTGTTTCCAACAGGAAAAGGTTGACGATATGATGAACGTCCTGTGCAGATTCCTGCATCTGAAGATCCAAGATTTCGACAATGTATCCCTTATATGTTTTATCTTCTGTTTGAAAGTGACTTGTCTGGACTTTCATATGCAGTAAATCACATTTTAAAAACTCGAATGCATCTTCAAAATGTAACTGCAAAGGATTTTATGGATAAAGTGCATGATCATTTAGAATCTCAGTTGATTAATCTGATGGCATGTCAGCGTGGGACTAATGAATATTGGTACCGTCGTCATGGAGAACTGAAATGTATGCTACAGAACTTGGGAACTCCTACATGGTTTGTTACACTAAGCTGTGCTGAATATGCTTGGGATGATTTACTTGAATTTCTTCGAGAGGCAAATGGCAATATAAAAAATATTGAATACAAGACACCTGGAGAATTGTGCTCTTTGGATCCTGTTAATGTATGCAGATATTTCAATCATAGATTTTAAGCTATGATGTCTTTCATCTGCAATAAAAAGAATCCTCCTCTTGGAGAAGTTGTGGATTTCTTTTGGAGAAAGGAGTATCAAGCAAGAGGTGCTCCTCATATACATATGTTGTTATGGATCAAGGACGCCCCCAAATTTGGAACAGATTCAGATGAAACTGTTTTGTCTTTCATTGAAGATTATGCTACATGTGCTGTACCCAATAGCAGAGAACATAAAAACTTAAAACAACAAGTCTTACGATTCCAAAGCCATAGATGTGGAAAATACTGTAGACGAAAGTACAAGTCAAAGGATAAGTTCTATACCAAATGTCATTTTGGATTTCCACGTCCTGTATTATCCAAAGGAAGAGTGAACAGTTTTATGTCAGCTATGCGACATACCATCACAAGAAAGTCTCCGAAAAAGACCTACAACTTAAGAAGAAGTGAAGAATCAAAATCCATAAATGACTACAATCCAGTTATTTTATCCATGTGGAATGCTAACATGGATATTCAGTATATTGCGGACAATTCCATTGCTGTTGCACGATATGTAACATCCTACATTACTAAATCAGAAAAGACGGAATTGAAAGAAATGTGGGAAGAGATTTCTCACCAGAAGACTCTAAGTAAGAAATTATACAGTTTCAGTTTGAAGATGTTATCGCATCGTGAAATTGGAGCATATGAATGTTCAGATCAGTTATCATCTGCAAGTCTATATTCCAAAAGTAGAAGAATCATTTGGGTGAGTCTAGGTCTTGCAGAAATGCGAAATCGGGTACTGAAATCTGTTCAAGAAATTGAATATTTAGCAGAAAAAGAACCAGAAAGTACAGATCTTTTGAAAACGAATATGTTTGACACATATTACCCAAACAGAATTCATCATCTTGAGAACATGTGTCTCTATGAAGTGCTGAAAAACTACACTTTTAAACTGAATACTACAGAGAACATCAATGATGGAAAATATACAGTGATTGGTTCCGAAGGATGTCTGGTGAAACAAAGGAAAGGAAATGTAATTAATCACAGGAAACTGAGTTGCGACACTGCTGATAAAAGGGAATTTTACTATTTAGCCCTTTTGCAAATGTTCAAACCATGGTGTTCAGAACTGGAATTACTTGGAGATTTTCAGAGCTATGAAGATTCATTTAATGCTTGTAAAGATAGCATACAATGCAGTGCTTTTGCAAATTATGTGAAAATGTTGAATGATGAAATTGATCAAGAAGCTACAATTGCAGCTGAGAGTGCTAGAGACAGTTCTCAAGACAGTCAAAGTACTGCTGCACTGAGTCAAGATCCACTTGGACAACCAATTGTTGAAAATGAAGCAGCAACTGCCATGAATGAGGTGGAAACAGCAATGCATCAAGCTCAAGAAGATGTAATACAGTTAGGAAACTTGGAAGAACAACTAAATGTTGAACAGAAACAAATATATCAACAAGTAAAAGAGCAGATTGACCATGGATTACTTCATGAAAAGAAAGGGTGCTCATGTACATCATTTCAACCTATTCAAATGCATGTGAGTAGTCAAGCTGGAACAGGAAAAAGTTTCTTAATTAAAGTAATTACAAGTTATCTGCAAAAAACAACTGAGTCGCATTTGTCTTGTGTTGTCACTGCTCCAACTGCGTTGGCAGCACATAACATTAAAGGAATTACTTTACATCGTTTACTAATGCTACCAGTAGAGCATGAGAACAAATTGGAATACCACAAGCTATCTGGAGAAGCGTGTTGTGAAGTTTCAAGAGTCTTGAAGAAAATGAAACTTCTCATTATTGATGAGGTGAGCATGGTGTCAAACTTGATGCTTGCCTTTGTGCATTTAAGAATGCAGCAAATTCTTAAAACAGAGCATGATGTGTTATTTGGAGGAAAACACATCATAGTTTTTGGAGATCTACTGCAACTGACACCGGTAAAAGGACAACCGGTATTTAAAACACTTGCACATGAAGATACCAGAAAGTCTCTTGGTAGTGTTGGTAATGGGAACATTTGGACTAATTTTGAATACCAAGAACTGACAACAAATATGCGACAGGCAAATGATACTGAATATGGAAGTATTCTTCAAGATATAAGAATTGGAATTCTTACAAAACATGGCAAATAAGCTTTGGAAAGTCGATTACTTTGCAATGTCTTTCCAAATGAAAATGTAGTTCCTGCAAAAGTGTACATGAAAATTGCTGAAAATAAATCAGTGATCTGTTTAATGCCAACACTGCGCGAGTGTTCCATATTCAACGAAGAACTATTGAAACATTGAAAATGAAGAAATGATGAAAATGGAAGCCATCGTTAAAATAGAGCATGAAGAAATCACTATTATTTTTACGGGAAAGTTGAAAACAAAACTGGATTCTTTAGAAAAACAAATATCTAAAACAGCTGGTTAGAAAAGACACTGTATGCGTGTGTAAACTGTCGAGTAATTTTAAGGCGTAATTTGGATGTAGAAAAAGGGTTAATTAATGGCGCAATGGGTAAAGTGGTGGCATTGAATTTTTAAAAATTTAATTTGATCAGATTGAAGATGTTAAAGAAATTGGTCATTGTTCAGTTCGTTTTTTGCTTGTTAAAGATTTATATGTCCGTAGGAAACAATTTCCATTTTCTCTGGCATATGCAGTGACTATTCATAAATCTCAAGGATTAAGTGTAGACAGTGCATTGGTGAACATTGGATCTACTGTATTTAAAGAGGGTATGGCATATGTTGCTTTGTCGTGAGTCAGAACATTATCTGGTTTGTTTTTGATTGATTTTGATGAGACAAAGGTTACTGCAGATGCAAACTGTGTAAAAGAGTATAATAGGTTAAGAAGGGTGTATGCTCCAAATTTAGGTCAATATCCTGTATTTGAAAAGCGTGTGATTGGTCGAAAAAGAAGGTTTGAGAATATCTGTTCCGAAGGTGTCGAGAAGGGAATAGAACAAGATAATGTTGTGATTGCAAGTAAAAAGAAATTGGACACTGTTGAAGAGGTTGTTGGTTATCAGTTTGAATATAGTTCAGGTGTCAACTGCTATGCTAATGTAGTGGTCAATGTTGTTTTTTATCTTGAAGGTTTGCAAGAAAAAATTATGCAGAATCGGCAAAAAAGATTTTGTTCTCTGTTGCCTTCTGTTTATGAAAAATTGACAACAGATACAAGTAAAATACAATCTGTTTCAGATGTTCGTAATCTTTTGGATGTGTGTTCTGGTTCTACACAATTTACACAGAATTTCCAACAAGATGCTCAGGAATTTTTAATGTGTATGCTTACCATTTTTGAAAATGAAGGTGTGGAAATAAAAAATAATTTTGGCCTTTCTTACAAATGGGAACATCATTGTGAAAATTGCATGTATACATGTTCCACTAATGTAGACACTGAAAGATTTCTGTATTTAACATTACCAGACTGTAAATCAGTGTCTTTCAATAAATTATTAAAGGTGCAAATCAAAACATGGAGTGTAGCCAATGTAAATCAGAAATGTTATCCACATTATTTTTAACAAAATATGGACAATACATAATTTTAATGATGCAACGTTGTACAGCTGATGGAAGAAAATTGGATACTTTAATGAAGCAGTTTGTAGCAACACAACTATCAATATCAGGAAGGACCTTTGTAGCAATTGCAATAATTTTTCATGATGGTCCTTCCACCACATCTGGACATTACACTGCCTATCTAAAATGTGACAAAGGCTGGACACTTTGTAATGATTCCCAGTTGGTTTTCAAACAACGTTTGCCTAGGGAATTACCTAATTCCTACCTAATATTTTTAAAGTCAAAGTTTTAGGAAGATAATTCATTCTCTGAGAAATTTATTATTATAATTTAATAGGACTACCATTGGACAATTTACATAAAAAGGAGTGCAAAAATACCATTTGGCCTCAAGGAAAGGTATATGTTTGAATTATGGACTTTTTTTTGCTCATTGACTCGGTGAATATTTTTAAGCGACAACATTTACAGTTTTTATAAGTTAAACTTATAAAATTTTGTTAGCCATAAGCATTTCATATATGTGTGATTTGTATCTTGTGGTATTTTACTGAGAGTAGCATGTTGGGTTTTTTTAAACAATCTTTTTGATTGTTTTTTTTTGCCCGCTGTTAAGTGATGAGTACGATTGAAATCACTATTTCTAGTGAAATTCAATATATTCTGAGAACAGCAAAAAAGGCAAACAAATTACTTTGTTGAAATGATGCTGTGTTGTAAAAAATGTATTATTACATGTTATAACTATTTTTTCTTTTCTTAACAGATCCTAATTCTAAAATAAGCAGTTTACATCAATTTTTATTGCAAAAAAATCTGAAAAACATTTATACCATTTTTAATTTCTATTACTGTGAAGGTAAGTTTAACTAAGTATTAATATGCAGAATGGGCAGATCTGCAAGAACCTACAAAGATTGAACAAGTTATTAAAAACACTCTGTTTATACCGATGTAGTTTTGAAATCTCTCTGTTACCGGATATTATGTGACCTCCAAAAAAACAGATTTGAGTGGTTCATAATATTTCCCATTGTACCTATTGAAGGACCGCAATCATTTCAATCATTCTTGTTTGAGCATCTTTGCAGACAAAACTCTGTGCTTACCTTCTATCATTCGGAAGCAATTTTAAAACAGAAATATGTCACTTTTTGTAACATAGTTATTGCACAAGACACTCTTTCATATTTACAAAGAGAGGAAAAGGCGCTCTGTGTACTTTTTCTACTCCATGTAAATACAACCTCATCATACATACCACTTTGCGTTGAAAGGTTGTTCTATAAGTGTTGTTGTGCATGATTGCACTGAATACTCATAGAACAAAACACATCTCCAAATTTATCAGAAATCATAAATCTCGATATGTGTGTGAATGCTGCACCATTCTCTAATTGGTGTACGAAAGCACAACAAGGAGAATTGTTTCATTTCTCCTCATTTTTTAATCTTCAATGCATGCTAAAATGTTCAGCATACATTGAAGGAGAAAAATGCGTTTACTGATTGTTTTTGTGCGGGAAGGTGTATCTTTCTGCACAAAAACAAACAGCACATGACACAGATATCCTTTCACCATGGTGCAAGGGTGCCTGTGTCACCACATGGCTGAAATTTAAGCAGCCGTGCAGTGAGAAGCATAGATGTGCAACATATTTATGTACATATGTTGCCTCCCTGTGCTTCGGAAGTACTACAACACACTGCAGTTAAAGAGGTTACTGTGTGATGCTGCAGCACTTCCTCATAGTTCTGCACTTATACATTCACCATACGCTATTAATGCATTCATTCAATTACATTCTACACATACATTCATCTAAACTTTCACACCAACAAACAAATATATAGCTCTTTTTTTTTTAAACCAGGAAAGTTAGTTCTTAGAAGAACTTTTTTTTTCTTCTTTTTTCTTTTATATATTTTTTTTGTTTTTATGAACAATTTTTAATTTTGGGGGGATTTTCTTGAAAAAAAAAAAAGGAAAAAACAGAACTGGAGGAACAAAACAATGAACTTCGGTGGGAAAAAAACAGCAAAAAAAACTAACAATGATGGCTTTCTTGCATCCTGCAAATTAAGTCAATAGATTGCTCTCCATAGCATAGCACTGCATTAGACTTCAAGCAGAGGATTTTCAGTGTGGCAAACTGAGGACGGATGTCCAGGTGCTGGTCCGATGGATGCACGTGAGAAGTACTTGGCTCTGATGTCTGTGAAGGTCCAGGAAGAACTCTCATTCTTCGGCACTCTTCACGTGCCAGGTTTATTGGATGCATGGTTTTGAGATGTTTTTTCATGTTGGCTGTACCCCATGAGTACTTCTTTTCTGGATCGGCACGGGAGAGTACTCTTTGACATATCTTGCATGTCACTTTGGTGGCATTGGTCTTGGATTGCCCCTCTGGAAAAGTAAAACATTTCCAGACGATAGATGAATATATTTCTGGCCATGGTGCTTCAACCAGAAATTCATCTCCAGAAGAATGTTGAGATGCTGGAGATCCCTCCTGCCCTGAAGCCATTGTTTTGCAATAAAGATTGAACTAAGTTTAAACTTAGCCAAAAAAAGTTCTTCTCAGCAGAGAGATGCTCCTCCAAAGAAGGTCTAAGAAGAATGATTGAAATGGGTGGGGTCTTTCAATAGTTAGAACAGGAAGTGTAATGAACCAATCAAATCTCTTTTTTTCAGGTCACATGGGATCCGCGTACCGTGCGCTTACGCAGCTTGGAACCTTGCCTTCCTTTCAGCACCAAACATTCAGCACCGCAGGTCTGCCTTTGAGCAGCGGGGCGTGATCACGGTTAAGGCGTCCCGCTAAACATCCACAACAAAGTTGCCCAAAAAGATCACGCCACACACAGAGAGGTGAGTTCCTTCTTTTATTGCAGGTTACAGCAGCACGAGGCTCCCATTTCAGCAAGTAAATCAGCCATTGCATCATGGATCTTGGAGTTCCCATATTAAACCCCAGTTTTTGAGATTGCCAGTGATCAAGGACTCGAGGTAGTCTAAAATGCATATGGCTGATTTACTTGCTGAAATGGGAGCCTCATGCTGCTGTAACCTGCAATAAAAGAAGGTACTCACCTCTCCATGTGTGGCGTGATCTTTTTGGGTAACTTTGTTGTGGATGTTTAGCGGGATGCCTTAAGCGCGATCACGCCCGCTGCTAACAGGCAGACCTGCGGTGCTGAATGTTTGGTGCCGAAAGTACAGCGAGATTCCAAGTTTGCAGGTCACGGTATGGACAGCATAACGCGGCTTTCCCAGTTTCATCACCCACTTGGAAAAAAGACTTTTATCTCTCAAACTACATGACAGCACCCACTGGGGTTTAATATGGGACCTCCAAGATCCATGATGAAACAGCACACGCCCACTGGGGCGGGATTTTCTGATATTTAATTCCCGCAATGCCGCTGTTTTTGAGATTGCCAGTGATCAAGGACTCGAGGTAGTCTGAAACGCGTATGGCTGATTTACTTGTTGAAATGGGAGCCTCGTGCTGCTGTAACCTGCAATAAAAGAAGGAACTCACCTCTCCGTGTGTGGCGTGATCTTTCTGGGTAACTTTGTTGTGGATGTTTAGCGGGACGCCTTAACCGCATTCACGCCGCGCTGCTCAAAGGCAGACCTGCGGTGCTGAATGTTTGGTGCTGAAAGGGAGGCAAGGTTCCAAGGTTGCAGGTCGAGGTATGGACAGCATAACGTGGCTTTCCCAGTTTCATCATCCACTTGGAAAAAATACTTTTATCTCTCAAACTACATGACGGCACCCACTGGGGTTTAATATGGGAACTCCAAGATCCATGATGCAACAGCACACGCCCACTGGGCCGGATTTTCTGATATTTAAGTTCCCACAATTCCGCTGTTTTTGAGATTGCCAGTGATCAAGGAATCAAGGTAGTCTGAAACACGTATGGCTGATTTACTTGCTGAAACGGGAGCCTCATGCTGCTGTAACCGGCAATAAAAGAAGGAACTCACCTCTCCATGTGTGGCGTGATCTTTTTAGGCATCTTTGTTGTGGATATATATATATATTTATATATATATATTGTCGCTCCACTACCACCATAGATACGGAGCATTCGCGAGCGGGTGCCGGCAGCACGGTGGTGGTCCGTGTCAACATAAACGCTCCAATGCTCCTGTATAACAGAACATAAGCCAGCACTCGTAAGGCAAATTTCAAAGAAACGTTATTTTCTTATCAGCAACAACAAACGTGTTTCGGCATTCGAGCCTTCATCAGTGTTACTGACGCGGTGGCAGTGCCCATTTTTAACTTGTTTCCATGGTAGCAATAAACATGAAAGAAGGACATTATCTCGCTTTACTTTGAGCGCCTTCTTTGAATGTCCTGATGTTACGTGAACAATATCACACAAGGCAGTATTGGAATGAGGCTGGTTAATGTTATGCTGCTGTGAATCGGCCAAACATTTATAAAAATACATTTGTTATTTCCCATGTTACTTTAACAATTAAAAAACCCATAGAAGATTATTATAATGCCATATATCGGCTCAAAACCCAATAGTGCCTAAAAGACCAAACAATTAATTAGCAGTCGTCTTCGATCATGTTATCTGTAGACATCCTAAACACACACACAGCAAACTCCTAAGTGGAAGCTACTCCCCTAAATGCACTACCAATTCTTCCCCACTGTTAAGCCCTTTTGGGGTTTTGGTCTGCAAATTAATGATGAAACGAGTCTCTAGTCTCCGTAGCCTTTGAATTCTATCCCCTCCTCTGATGTTAACCGGTACGTGGTCAAGGCGAAAGAACATCAACAGATTCCTGTTGCTTTGGTGCATGCTGGTGAAATGCCTTGCCACAGGGTAGGCTTGATCTTGCTTAGCAATGGCACGCAAATGCTCTAAGATACAAACTTTTACCGGATGGATAGTGCTACCCACGTATCTTAATCCACATGGGCACACTAAACAATACACAGCATAAGCTGTATTACAGGCTATAAACTTAGTTATATTCCGTTTAACTGTGGTTTCGGAGATACTATAACCCAGGACCCTTTTGCTGTGCTTGTGCTTGCAAGCTTTGCACTTGCCGCACGGGTAAAAACCCTGCATCTCTTTCAAAGTCCCTGATCTTGGCATATCTTTAACTTGATGGCTATGCACCAGCATGTCTTTGATGGCTCTAGCTTTTTTGAAAGTTACTAATGGAACATTGGGTATATCTTCACTGATAATCGTATCAGATTTCAAAATGTGCCAATTTTTCTTAAGAATCCTCTTAAGAGTTGTGGCTCCCTCAGAGAAAGTGGTAATCAGTCTAAATTTCCCACCCCTCAGATCTTTCTTTCGTCTGGTATGATCACTGATGAGGTTATGTCTAGGGATATGTCTTACCCTATTTAACGTTTTAGTTAATAGTGTATCATCATAACCCCTGTTCTGAAATCTGGCTATACAATCTTGTACCGCCCCTTCAAAATGGCAATAATGACATCTATTGCTTTTGAGTCTTAAGAGTTCCCCAAATGGAATAGTCTGTATCAATTTGGGCGGATGGCTACTAGACGCATGAAGCGTCAAATTGCCCGCTGTGGGCTTTCTATACAAAGCCGTATGGATTTTACCATCATTGATAAACACTTTTAGGTCCAGGCAGCTCACTGACACTGAGCTGACCTCGCCAGAAAAATTTAAATTCAAGGTGTTCTCGTTTAAGATTGTAATGTATTTGCTTACAGATTCCATTGATCCCTTTTAAATGAGGAACAGGTCATCAATGTACCTGTTCCATGCAATGACCTCTCCGAAGCTTCCTGCTCCTTGATGCGACTTGGGCATTTGCTCCTCCCACCAGCTGACGAACAAGTTCGAGTAGCTGGGGGCGAAGCAAGTGCCCATCGCGGTCCCAGAGATCTGCTTATAATAATCCTCTTGGAAGAGAAAAATGTTATTGGTTAAACAGAACACTGTAGATTCCAGCAGCATCTCATTATGTGCTGCATACTTGAGTGGGCGTATGTTTAAGTAATGCTGGATAGCTCTTAATCCGCTTGGATGTTCTATACATGTGTATAAACTAGTGATATCCAATACCACTAGTAAATAGGAAGGGTCCCACTCTTGTGCCTCGATTTTAATTAAAAAAATCTCTCATATCTTTTATATACGACAGCAACTGCAGCACTGCCTGGGACAGGAAATGGTCACTGAACATGGTCAGATGTTCTGTGAGGCTCCCTTGTGAGGATATTATGGGCCTTCCTGGTGTATTCTGATTATCCTTATGCAATTTGGAAATGTGATAAAAGGTTGGCCTGATAGAATTTAAATTTCGTAAAAACAAGTACTCTTCTGTCCCCAACATGATTTTGTCATGCAATTTTTTTATTAACAGATGGTATTGTTCAATGCTGTCATATTTGTCTTTTCACGATCTTTCATAAGTCCTGTTAACGGATAACTGTCTGCTCGCTTCATTGCAATATTGTTTGTTTGTCTGTAAGACGATATTCCCGCCTTTATCAGAGGGTTTCACAACTAATGAAGATCTTTGGTGATGTTCAAAGTTCTTTGATTTGGATGCTTTTTAGTTCTTAATTTCACAAGATCGTTATTTACTGCTTCCGAAAATACATCAAAAGCATCCTACGGCAATTGTGGAACAAATTGTGAGGCTGGCTTGAAGAGACTCTCTTCAGCTTGTTGTTCAATGCCCACATTTTCAGTTCTTTGTGCAATGTTCAAGATATTTATAGTCACATCAGGCTCTTCCATATAGTGGTGTTCCAGTGTCTCTAAAACTGGCAAATCACTCACTAATAAAATGTCGGTAGCAGGTTTAACCCGCTTCTTGATGGTCTTGGTAGTGGGTCTAAATTTGAAGTATTTATGTAGTTTTAGCTTGCTGACGAATTTAAAGAGGTCAATCCTCGTTTGGGTATACTCAAGTTGATTATTCAGGCAGAATGTGAGTCCCAATTGGAGGCCCTAGGTGTGAGGTTGACCACTGTTAAATTCTCGCCAGTCATCACCACTTCTCGCCCCGTCTGCTGCGCGTTACTCTGGTTGTTGCATTGCTTTTTGTGGCGCCACCCCCTCCCCTTCGGGTTTTTCTGTGTTTTTTTCTGGGGGTTTGCTCTTCCCGCCTCTCAACCATGATTGGCGTATTAATTCGAATTCCTGATGAAAAGGGTATTCATTTACTTTTGTTCTCCAACACACTTACATTTTCATCCCCTGAAGCCTTGCTTCCTGTAATCTCAGAATCCGAGTTCTCCACCCTTTCTGCAGCAGGCTGGCTTGTTGGTCTTGCAAGGAGTTCCTTGCGCTGTCTGTAAAACTTTTTCGCGAAGGTTAAAACCCTTCCTTGTTGATAGTCTCTTTCATCTCTTTCATACTTCTCTTGTTTTCTCATTTTAATTTTGTTCGCATCTTAGAGCATTTGCATGCCATTGCTAAGCAAGATCAAGCCTACCCAGTGGCAAGGCATTTCGCCAGCATGCACCAAAGCAACAGGGATCTGTTGATGTTCTTTGGCCTTGACCACGTACCGATTAACATCAGAGGAGGGGATAGAATTCAAAGGCTACAGAGACTAGAGTCTCGTTTCATCATTGATTTGCAGACCAAAACCCCAAAAGGGCTTAACAGCGGGGAAGAATTGGTAGTGCATTTAGGGGAGTAGCTTCTACTTAGGAGTTTGCTGTGTGTGTCTTTAGGATGTCTACAGATAACATGATCGAAGATGACTGCTAATTAATTGTTTGGTCTTTTAGGCACTATTGGGTTTTGAGCAGATATACAGCATTATAATAATCTTCTATGGGTTTTTTCTTAAAATACATTTTAAAATGATTATTTAGCCATGTAATAGGCATTTTTCATAAATTAAGATCATGCCCTATGATGGGGCACTTGGCCGATACACGGCAAAATTGTGTGTTTTGGACAGTGGATTTTTATCTGCAATTGCCTACTAATAACAAAATAATTGTTAAAGTAACATGGGAAATAAAAAAATTATTTTTATAAATGTTTGGCCAATACACGGCAGCATAACATTAACCAGCCTCATTCCAATACTTCCTAGTGTGATATTGTCCATGTAACATCAGGACATTCAACTATGGTGCTCGAAGTAAAGCGAGATAATGTCCTTCTTTCATGTTTATTGCTACCATGGAAACAAGTTAAAAATGGACACCGCCGCCACGTCAGTAACACCGACGAAGGCGCGAATGCCAAAACGCGTTTGTTGTTGCTGATAAGAAAATAAAGTTTCTTTGAAATTTGCCCTGCGAGTGCTGGCTTATGTTTTGGTATACAGGAGCATTGGAGCTTTTATATATATATACATATATATTCACTGAAAAAACTAAGGTTACAGGGACGTTATAGTGAGGCTTACATTCACTTATACAACACAAGAGAAATTCAGCAGTTAGAGTTAGCTGAGCTATCTATAACTCATGCCTCCGCAATGTATTGCTTATGACCTCACATATTAATCACTCATGACATGGTCAGTGACATCACTGATGACATCTCAAATGACATCACTGATGACATCATCCAGTGACTGTGAGTGTTTTTAAAACATTTATGAGTGGTAAATATATATAGCAAGGTGTATTGATGAATCAGTGAGTGTATGAGTGCCTGCATGGATGATTCAGTGGGTGCATGACTGATCATTTAAGTGAGTGATTAGGTGTCTCAGTGAATGTATAGGTGAGTGGTTAGGTTGTCAGTCTGTCAGTTGGTGCTGGTGTCCAAAATAGATATTTTTTATCGCGTGTGATTTTCGCGAGTACGACGCGACCGCCAGCACGGCCCCCAGTGTGTCATCGCAGGGACGTCGAGACAATCAACATCGTCACGAATTTTGGTGCAAATCTAAAAAGATATATCAGTGAATCGTTACTACACATTGTTATAGAGATATTGAGAATTTGATAAATATTTTTATAGATTATTTTAGATAGTGAGTTATCTACTGTGATGGTTAGAATTAATCATATAGTTTAAGTTTTTGAATGTGGTGGAGTCTATGGAATTCCTGCTTTTGCTTTCTGCTTTCACGACGTAACCGCTGGGATCGCGATTACCGATATCATCACAGTCTCTGGCCTCACCACGAAAACGGAAAGTAGGTTTTAGAGATAGATGTTCTGGAAATACACTAGAAAAACATGAGTTTGAAGTGTACAGTACTAAACCCCTAGTGTGTAAAATGCCGTAATATGTCTGCATATATGTGTTTTCGCTTTATGGAAAAGGTGCAACTGTCGCGGTTAACGGCAACGTTGCAATGTCCTGACTAACCATGAAAAAGGAAAACGGGTCTGAAAGGTGGTTTTTCAAGAAACTTACTACAAAAATATGAGTTTAAACATGTCTCTAAAGAAGCATGTATATAGTAATATGTTGAGGTTAATGTTCGAAATGTTTTTTTCATATTATTTTTAGATGGGTTGGTGATCATTGAATGTCTGCTTTTGTTTTCCATTTTTTTGACATGTCCACAGGAATCGCAACGTCACTGCGAAGATCCCCAAAAACTAAAGAAGAAAAAAAATCTTTAGAAAAAAACTGCACAATATTTTGGATACTAGGGTGGCTTTCACAAGAGCCATTTTGTTGGTTGTGTGTATATGATTGTTATACATAAGAACAGATGCAGAGTTTCAGGTTACATAGAAACACCCTCTTGCCTTCATCTGTAAAGTGCACTGCATCATTTCCATAAATTCCATGCATGTCAAAATGCAGATTGTTGTTATAGATACAGCCCATGCGATGGTCTCTGAGGAATGCAGAATCAGTTTTATTGACATGTTTCAGGGCTATGTCAATCTGTGGCTAGAATTGATTTGACCACTTCCATTTTTATCTTTTGCATATATTAGAGTACACCAAGACAGTGTGAGGGAAAAGCGGCATCAGTTCTACAAAGGTTTTTTTCATTAGGATTTCCAGCCCTTCCCCTGTCAATGTGCCTAGGTCATTGTCACTACAGTGCACAATCATGAGTTGAGGAGCTTGGCAATCCACAATGGATTTAACCAAAGCCAGCATCTCATGAAACTTTAACCCTCCCTGTTCAAACTAAGTAATCCGCACAATTGGCAAACCCAAGTCCCTGTCAATACCTCTCTTTTTTGCAGCCTGTTTACCCCAATAGATATAGCAGTTGCCCACAATCCATACTCTAAGCATTTTGAAGTGAAGGAGCAATAGTAGTCAGGAGAAGGCTGGAGCTGAAAGAGGTAGTTTTCCAAAGGAAAAACAGTTTAAAGGGACGTGTTTACTTTGAAAAAAAAAAGATATATTTCGTTGGATGCTGTCAGCATGAAAGTGAATGAAATGAGGTAGTGTGTTGGATATCTTAGCAAGAAGTCATATTATTGGTGTTGTTTAAGAAAAGAAATGTAATACAGACATGGATATGCTTTTGAATCTGGGGAGTAAAGCACACCTGCTGTATCTTATTGGGAAGTAGCATGTTTCTTCTAGAATGTGCTATGAACTTGTGACCTACTGCTTCCACTGGGTTGCTTGGTAAACTTAATTAGGAGTGTATTGGAGGGAAGGGTGTTAAAGAGAGAAACATTTCTTATAAAGTTGAGGAGTGATGACACAATTTAGGTAATGGCAAGCTTTAATTTCCAACTCAGGACTATGTAATAACCTGTTGTGCAGTATTTACATTTTAGAAAAATGCAGCTAGATATAGGTTTGACCTCCCATTTTTTTCTCTGCGATCATCGCAAATAAAGTGTGACACACATAGAGAAGAATCTTTTTTTGAAAGGGAGGGAAAGGGTTAACAGATACTCAACATTCACAAGTGGAAAAAGTGTAGTTTAAAATGAAAGACATGATTTCATTTGCTGCCTTTCTCATGATCTCAGAGTGCAAAGTTAAAAAGGTTGCCATTTCATGGTTGCTCTGTATGAGAGTGGTGTACCATTCTTGTGCTTAGATTTTACAACTCCTAACAGTGTCACAACTACCCAGAAAGAGCTAAAACAACAGTATAATCTATAAACTGAAGTCACTGATATGTACATAATTTTTTAATCCTGTATAACAATTACATTAGAAATGAAGATGCATATGGGAGTTTGATTTGTTTTTTAAAGAGTATCACAGTGATATAAAAAATATATCAGATGAACTGTATCTATTAGAGGGTATGTGTTTAAGAGGTTTGTACTGAATGTTTTGGGAGGCAAAACAAAAATGAATTAGTGCCCCTTTATTACATTGTGTACTTTATTGAAAAATATTAGGATAGCATTGTGGAAAGTTTTAAACGTCTAAACATCATGTGCAGAAATGATACATCTGTTATTTGCATTCTGGGAGTTGTATTACTTTTAGTAACATTATTAAACAGGAGTAGCCTAATCACAAATAAAAGATAAGAACAAGTTTGCCTGTACATGAATTAGAAAGAAGTAATACTTGTTAGGGATTTATTGGGAAGAGTTTGTCAATGTGGTTTTTAACTTTTATGATCACTTTGCATATGCTTATTCGGTGAGCTAAGGTTCTTGTAGTTGCACATAGCTATAAATACAGTGGGACTTTTGAGTTTACTTAAAGTTACAGAGGGGTTTATATTTTTGAAAAAGGGCTTGAAGGTGTACATCTATTAAGAAATCACATATTTGTTTACACAGTGATTTATGTTTAGTAAGGCTGATGAAAATGTCATGTATATGGTGAGAGTGGTGTTTTTCCGTTAAACATGGTGTCAGGAGGGGGCGAAGGACGAGTACGAACATCACCTGCGAGACGAGTATTCCTTAGGAGATGGAGGCGGAGGTAACCAAGGATTTAAATCTTTCACCATTTCCTCTTTCCTGCAGGACGTCACAGACCCTGCCCCCGGTGGGAACCAACCAGCAGCCAAGGAGACCGGGAAAAGGTACATCCCACGGGAACAGAGCGAGCGCAAGGAGGAACCCGGAAGCTGTGGAAGAACCGAGGACACAGAGACAAGAGTGTGGGAATCGGATCCGAGGCAAGAGGAGACAGCGGATGGCTGGAAGGAAGGTAAAGAAGGAGAAGACACAAGTGACGGGGAAAAAGACCCAGAAGTCTGGAGTGATGACTGGTGAAGTCCCCCAGGAGACGCCTGCTTGCCGCCGCAGTTCTGAAGAACTGCGGCCCCGGCGGTGAGTGAGCGAGCCAGTACTGGAGTAGACTTAAGGGGTTCATGCCAGGAAACCTGGAAGCAACGGGAGGGAGGCTGACTTGAGGAGGAACAGGGTGGGGGAGGAAATAACAATAGAAGTCGTGATTTTGCTCTCCGATCCTGTAATTCAATAGGGTTATGTTTTAAAATGGTCAATCAGACACAGGTCACAGCCAAGCCCAATAGCAATCCTGAAGAGAGTAAAACAGGCTGTGTGGGAGAGAGTATGACTTCTTGTCTTTTTGTAAAAAAAAGTATTTCGTGAGAATATAAGATAAAACGAGTACTTAGGGGAATTAGCATCATTCTTATTTTCTTTCATCTTTGTGTTCTTCACTTTTCCCCTTTTGGTTTTTTGTGAATTGCTCTTACCTCGGTCACACTTATAACCCTGCCCTCACTATGCGCACGGAGCCTACAGAAGTTACAGGTTTATGCACAAGGTGTGGGTGACGGGTATAACTATAGAAAATAACCCTAGGACCATGCACTTACCGGCCATGTTCTCTTTCCTCTCTTGAGCCTCCTGGGGAAAAAGCACCATCGAAGAAAGAACATCCCGAAGAGAGGAAGACCGAAGTCCATACCATCTTCAAGAAGATTCATGTTTGCCATTCCTGACTGCTTACTCTTACCAATACTCAATAAATAAGTAAACATTGAGAACCAAATACAGTCTCCTAGATTCTGTTTCCGGCCATCCCTCTGACACATAGTTTGTTCAAAATTGAGGAGGAATAATAGTGCAGAATGCCTTGA
The DNA here is from genome assembly GCF_964204655.1 of Triturus cristatus. Taxonomy (NCBI): domain Eukaryota; kingdom Metazoa; phylum Chordata; class Amphibia; order Caudata; family Salamandridae; genus Triturus; species Triturus cristatus. The sequence goes on along the minus strand of NC_140589.1, from coordinate 385,300,682 downwards.
GAGTTCTGGTGCTGCCATGATGTGGAGTATAACCTTTGTTGGAGAAATGCCAAATATGTGTTTTAGAAGCAGAAGAAATATTTGAGAAATTATGTAGGCATACCATTCACAAAAGGGTTTGTGCTTTGAAAAATGTAAAAATGTTGTTTTCCGTTTTAGAAACTTGGGGCCACATGCATCAAGCTTTTTTCCGGTCACAAACAGACCGTTTTGCTATGAGTGAATGTTTAGGAATCGCAATTTATTTTGCGATTTCTACATGTATTAGGAATTGCGATTCCTAAATAGCGTTTCCTTAAAAATCGCTATTCCTCATGTTTATGCATGTGGCCCTTACTGATGCGTATTCACGCTCAGTGACAAAGCAATGTATGATCCTAGAGAGCCATGTATGCAATTAAATACCAAATGTAATATCTAGACTTCCCTCACACATTGATCAGTGGGAAAGCATATATTCAGTAAACCAGGTAGTTTAATCCTGACAGAAAGAGATAACCAATGAGTCAAAGATATAGTCACAACTTTTGTGTATCCAATAGTGATGAAGGTACTTTCACAGTCAGTCAGGCAGTATTCAGGTACCCATGCAATCACCCAAACACTTGTGAGGCAGTCATCAAATCAGTGATTCAGTATCCAGAGTTATTCAATTACCTAGACACTACACATGTACTCTTCAAATCAGGCAGGCAGAAATCATGTAGTCATTGAATTATGGAGGCACTACCTATACATTCATCTAATCACCCAGACACTAACCATTTACTTATGCAATTAACAAGGCTGTAACTATGCAGTCATTGTGACACTCTAAACGCCCACTTACAACCCATGCAGTCATTGAAATACTGAGGCACATGCTTGAACTCATACAAACAGTCAGATACTACTCATGCACTCATCTAATTACATAGAGAGTACAATTGTAGTACACCTGTTATCCATCCAGTAGCTATGCACTCATTTAATTACTGAGGAAATACTCTTGCACTAATACAATCATCTCAGCAGTACACTCACTTTCATCAAGCTTTAACAATGGAGTCATGCAATCACTCAGACACTAGTCATGCACTCATCTAATCAGCCAGGCACTACTGATGAACGTATTCAAATATCCAGGTACTACTCACGTAGTCATCTAAACACCCATGCACTAAATGTTCACTGAACTAAAAACACATGGGCAGCAGCAATACAGTCATGCAATCACTGAAACACTACTCAAGCACTCATCAATTCTGCTAGGTGCAATGAATGTACTTAAACAATCATGTATGCACTACCCATGCACTCTATGAATCAACTATATACTATCTACACACTCTTGCAATTATCCAGACACTAAAGTTGCACTCCTTTAATCATCCAACTTCTATCCATGCATGTATTGAAATACTTAGCCGTTTGTCATGCACTTATTCAAACACCCAGATAGTAGTGAAATACTCATGCAAACATGTAGACCCATGGAGTTCTGATTTACGCAGGTAATCATCCTGGCACTACCTCTAGGCTCAAAGAATCACCTAGGTACTACCTATGCTCCAATTCAATCATCCAGGGAGTAATCATGTATTCAACCACAAACACATGTTTTCACAAGTTTTAATGAGGAATATGTAGGCTTTTAGAACCATCTGGTGGATTATATATGCAAGCTGTGACACACTCTGTGTATGTACTTGGAAGAATTAGTGAGCTATATGCTTTGATAGAGATTAACATTCAGATTGTTATATCCACCGTTTCCCAAACGTTTTATCTGATACATTTAAGTAGAAGAGTACTGAGATACTAAATACACCACTAACACAGTGGTAGAGAGGCATCCAATAGCTCTTATGTTCTGTTTTCGAATATACAGTGTTGAGACACTGCATGTGCTTGTACACTTTGAGCTAAATTTACAACAAAGTAATGCAGTATGGAGCCACAAGCCATTTGGGTGCACCATGCTGCATTACTTTCGAGGCTTAGGGACGCATCATATTTACAACAATATGATGAATCCCTATGCTCTCCCCTGTGCTGGCATAAAACTGGCTACCATGCACCAAGGGAGGCACCCTTGCACCATGGTGCAAGGGTGCATGTGTAGTGCAGATGATTGTTTTTGTGCAGGAAGGGACACCTTCCTGTACAAAAAAAGTCACGAAAGGTATTTTCCTCATAGAAAAAGGAATTCTTGTCGCATTTGCCTACATCTCCCCTAGGAAGGTGTAGTATTCTGACGCATTCACAGGGTTACGTTTTGTCATAAATTTGGCTATGTGACAGAATACATGTGTGTTGCGTGGGAACACCCACAGCAAAGCCCACGGCATGCTCCTTTCACGCAAAGTGCTGCCTAAAAGGGGCCCATATTTATAAGGCTATGAAAAGCTACAGAGTGGCTTTATGTGACCATGTAAATATGGAGCACCACATTTCGGCGCCGGTGTGTCACAAAACGTGATGCACCAGCAAGTGCATGGGGCTTGTAAATACGCCTCCTTGCCTTGATGTTTATTTTAAAATGTACTACTGAAGGGATAAACTGTGAAATGAGGTATGCTGTAGCTGTGTTGTATGACAGGGTGCTAAAATGTTAAAAGATAACTAATAAATAAAGTATTGTTTTTTGTTCCGTGTTTGTTCTATTGAAGTAAGTGCAGGTAGTAATATATATATATATATAGGTTAATCTGTAGATTTAAAACTGCAACATAAGATGAAAACTGTTTTTGTATTATGTGTTAGTCACAGTGGCGGCTGGTGACATTTCAAAGTGGTGACACATAAAACTAGGGGCTGAGTTTTACATAATAAGCGAGTGAAGTGAGACAACCCAACTACTTAGGGATCGCAAGCAGTACCAGACCAGACAACGACCCCCTCCAAGAAGGAAAACTCCTTAAATTCCAGCCAACAGACAGACTCCTTGCGTGCACACTCAAACGCAGACAAAAAATGCAGACACACGCTGGCAGGGGTAACACAACACCACACACCACACACTCACCAGTCAACACACACAAACAACCCAGTACACACACGTACTAATGCAGACCACTCAACACAGTGTGGACTGTTTATATCTTATCAGATGAGTGTGTGCTGTCAGACATGGAACATAAAAGATTCTGTAAATCCATATGCCATTTTCACAAGAGTCTCGTGGCATGCGTTGCAGCACGTCACCGGTCTTCACAAATGACAGATTTGTGGTTAATATTTTAATTCGCTCTTTGCAGCTTCTGTAATATTTACATTACAAATTTATGATGGTTTCTTGAGTTAGTAACACATGGAATGTTTAGGCAGTGTCCAGATTAACAACAAACATTCAGCATATCGAATCTTATGGCACAAATGGGAACTTCACACAATTTCCAAAGCCCCATTTTCCCAAAACTCCAATCAATTAGGTCTTAGATGCCAGCATCGACACCTCCTTCTCTCCCCATTGCCCATATTCTGAAACTAAACAGGCTCTGACCGGATCAATTAGGCGTGATAATTAATTTGTTATTAGCGCTCTGGAAAATAGAGTTTAAGATAAGCGCTGCAAAGATGGAATGAAAATGGGTCTCAAAACACCGTGCAGGCTCGCCATTGACACCCCACTTCATTCAATCAATTACACAGTTGTTAATATAAACACAATATTTCATGTGAGCCCAATAAGTGCAGCTGAAAAGAAACACAAAGCAGAATGCTGCCAAGCACTCATCACTGTGAAGGAAATCAGCTATTTTATTCTAGCCTTAATCCCATCATCTTGATTAGCAGCAGGAAGCCTACAGCTCCACCACCTCCCCCACCCTACCCCACCACACACACGTTTCCCAATATATGTAATATTTCTAAATGCACCTTTTTGAGTAGAGATAATGGGCAATGAAAGACAAAAAGACGTCACGGCAAACAAATGAACATTACCATGCTTAAAGCACCATATGGGGCTACAATACCTACACAAGCAGCACATTGACCGAAACACTACACAGCAACTTACTTAACTTCCAGCTTGCGCCTTGCAGGGTTTGTTCCCCAAATCTCAGCCAGCTGGTAATGATAGTCGTTCTTTCTCCCTCGAGCCCGCGCATCCTCCGAGGCTGCTGTGTGGTGATTGGTCACGATCACATCCCATATTAATAAATGTTTCTTTTAATCAGCTCCAGAGTGAAAGACTATTTACCACGTGCCGTTGACTGGCAAAATTGTCTTAGAGTATTCCTGCCCGTTGGATGTATTTTTCACAACTTTTAAATCAAGTGGAATTAATTAAATACTTTGGAAATATCACGGTTTGGTGAATGAGCTCCTCAGTATAATACATAAATTTAAGTTAAACTACAATGCGTCACCTTGGTCTAGATCCCTGCTTCTTCGTGGTGCATATCAAAAGCGAGGGAATGCGTGAAGACGTTTTTCCAACACAGAGAGTCTCCGGACGGATGCAAGGAATGGCCTGGAATATTCACCACTTAAAATGGAAGCCTCTGTTTAGAGCTCATTCATTTGTCGCTCTAAATCTTGAAGTCGTCTGTTTACCCTATTCATTTGAAACGCAATGAAAGTTTCTTGTTATTGCATAACACGTACAGTGGGCAGTTGAGCGGGAATGTTTTTTAACTGAGGAGGTATCGTATCTGAGGCGGAAACGTGTGCGGTTCTCAAGGCTAATGTAATACATACCACATACCACCGTTGCAACAAGTTGCACCTCTTCCGTCTTCCAATATAAGTTCTCACTGCTGGTATAATTATGTCTGGACAGCCACAGAGACAAAGAGCACGTATGTGATGCGAGGAGTGAAAATCTGGAAACATTCTGTACAATTAATCAAAGCACTCACTCTTGCTACAATCATTCGCGGCCCGCGAGTCATGATGCCGCCGGCCGCGACTTAACATGGGAGCCAATCAGTGATTGCTAAGGCGCAGCGGAGAGCGCCCCAGCATCGCCATTTTCTCTATGTAGGCTGCATGCAGCAGCCTACATAGAGAAAAATGGAAAGTGGGCGGTCCTGCTCGAGGGCAGGGGGGTGTGGCTTACCCACTGTTGTGGGTACTGACTGTTTGGTCGGCTCCAGGGCTGGCCAAACAGTCAGTACCCACAACAGTGGGCAAGCCACTCCCCCCTGCCCTCGAGCAGGACCGCCCACCCGTCCTCCCACAACCAGGCACTTCTGCTTTCTCGCAGTGCGAGAAGCAGAAACATAAAATGGTAGTTTTTACCATTTTATGTTTCTTGCACTGCGAGAAAGCAGTGGGGCGACACCCAAACGCCCCTATAGAGGAGCCGCCACTGGTTAGTCAGTAGTAAAGTAGTTGGTAGGTTGGTTAGGGTAAAAATTAAAATATACTTGTTTTTTTACAGAACAACATCTACATAACTATACACAGTCAGAATGCCTACAAAAGCTGCTACGAAAAAGAACAGAAGCAACTACAGTTTGTTTGCAGAAATGAGTTACAAGAGGGACAAAATGCATAAAAGGTGGTGAAAGAAAAAAGAGCTATTGGTAAGAGGACAAAGTCATTTCTTTAAAATATTTGTGGACAATTGCAAAGATTACAAAAAAAAGAAAATGAAATTATGACTAAGAAAGACAATAAGTGTGGACAAAGTGTACATTGCAAGAACAGAAAAGATTGTTAAAAAAGGTGGATGCGTATTTGTAAATAGGGGTTGCCCCGGGAAATGGATTAAGGTGTGGGGGGCGTGGAATAAATACAGGGGAAACATTTGTGAACCCCCTGAGATTGAAGTAGAGGAAGACTCAGATAATGAAACTGAAGGAGAGTTGGAAATGTAATATGAGGACACTTACCAGTTTAAAAAAAATGTTTGTGATGCTATAGTAACAAGTGCCACACTGTTCACCAATGCAAAGGTAATGATTACATGTATTTGTTCAATTATGTCCGAAATGTCTATGTCTTGAGAAAGAAAATAATAAAAACAGTTTAAAAAAAAGGTGGATGCAAATTAACTAGGAGACAGAAGTAGTTTAAGGAAATCAGAGCCATGATGTTTCATAGTAGAGTGGTTGTAAATCTACTGAGAAATTTGAAAAGTATAGAAAAAGAAGAGATGCACTGAAACAGAAAGAACGAGTTGAGAGAGTAGTTGATAAGTGGTTTCTGTTGCAGTAACCCCCCACTTTTTGGCAGATTTCTAATGCACTTTGACTTGATGTGCCCTGGGTCCCTGCCAATCAAGTTCCCAGGACCTGTGTTCTTTCACAAAACTGCACCTTTGTACCCTCCATTGGCACCTCTCTGGCCACATGTAAGTCTCTTGTAAAAGGTACCATGGGTACCAAGAGCACTGTGACCAGGGAAGGCCTCTAAGGGCTACAGTGCATATTGTGCAACCCTTAGAAGTCATGTACCTTAACACTGCCATTGCAGGCTGCGTGTTTTGGTGCAGAAACAAGTGAACTGTCAACATTGCACACATACCTGTGTGCCATGCCTGCAATCCACTGCCTATGGTATAGGTAATTCTAAGAATCAATAAGAGAGCGAGGAAGAAACAGTTCAATTCCCCTAGGTATAAGTATAATTAATCAACAAGAACTGGTCCCCAGAGATAACAGGGAAAGGTATGTGTACGTAAATACTGATTAGTTCAGCGAAAAACCATTAGGTTTTTTAGGAAAGACCTCACCCACCAACCTAGTTGGTGGCATGCTTCATCATCGGCCCCCACCTGAGGCACCGAGTGTACCCCAGGTGTGCTGCGACGCCTGAATTACAGCGACCTACCAGAGACCTCCGTGGCCACGGAGGTCTCTGGTAGGAGTTCTGTCAACTGCTAATGGTATTTTGACAGACCACCGCACTCCAGACTAATGGAGCCGGTCCCATTAATTTATGGAGATTGGATTTAAGAGGGACACCCCCTCTGCCAGTTAGGGCACCTTAGCGCGTGCCACACATAGACGGTTCTAAACACTCTGCTAGACTCTGTCTTTTTTACTTCTTGCACTTTGGTCCTGATGAAAGCCAGCACCAGTATCTAGGCACTGGCTGAAACATGTTGACCCCACAGGATGGTGGTGGCCATTGATACCTCCTGAAACATCCTTCGCCTTCCTTTTAATACTGCCCATGGCCCATCATTAAACTAATTTACTTGATATCTGGGACCATTGGGACAGCTGTTTTTAAGTTACACATGCACTTCACTTGCGCTGCACACTCACCTTACAAAAAAAAAAAGCTCTGCTGTAGTTTAGGCGTCGAAGCACACCTGGGGTGCACTCGGTGCCTCAGGTGGGGGCCGATGATGAAGCATGCCACCAACTAGGTTGGTGGGTGAGGCCTTTCCTAAAAAACCTAATGGTTTTTCACTGAACTAATCAGTATTTACGTACACATACCTTTCCCTGTTATCTATGGTATAGGTAAGACACCCCTCTAGCTGGGTACACTATAGCACTAGTGAGGGTACATTTGCATGAGCACTGTACCCCTACAGTGTCTAAATCCATTCTTAGACATTGTAAGTGCAGTAAAGCCATAAAAGGTATATGGTCTGGGAGTTTACGAACTCCACAGCACCATAATGGCTTTACTGAGTTCTGGATAGTTTGGTAGCAAACTTCTCAGCATAATAAACTCACACTGATGGCAGTGTGGGATTTATTTTATGATGCACTTAGAGAGCATCGTAGAGATGCCCTTGGAAAATGACCAGCCTCTTGTGGGTTCCCTGACTGGTAAACACCAGCCTGCCACCACAAGACATGTTTCTGGACCCATGGGGTGGGAGGCTTCCCTCCCTGAGCCCAGATGCAAAGCCTTTCCTGGGCAGAGGATTTCACATCTCCGCCAGGTCAGGAAGAGCCATCTGTGGCAGGGAAGCTTCAAAGACCTTGCTGCCTTTGCACTGCGACCCCCAGCCTCTCCTGCTATCAGGAGCAGGCCCCCTTCCTTTTTCCCCTCCTTTTCGGCGGAAAGACAGGTTGGAAAAATTAGAACAGCCCAGAAGGTGTGTCCACCACTGCCAATGCCACCCCTCAGGTGGGGGTGGCGATGTGAAGCCCACTCTTCAGTGTCTGCCATCTTGCTGATGGCAGACACTCTCCAATTAGGATTAGGGATTGTGCCCACATCCCCATGTGGGGTGAGCACACCAAGGGTGTAGTCACCCTAAGGTCAGTAGCCCAATGGCTACTGACCTCGAGACCCCTAAAAAGCCCCCTAAATACAGTATTTAGGAGTCAACCCTTAAACAAGAAGATATATTCCTGCAACCTACGGAGAAGAAGGATGAAGAAAGATGCCCAAAGATGGAGACTGCAGAGAAGAACTTACTTGGCCCCAGCCCTACCATACCATCTGCAGTTTACAGAGATCCTGCGCCAAGAACTGCCTTGTCCTACAGCAACCGACCTCCAGAACCCCTAGAAGGACTGACTGCCTTCAACAAACTTATTGGTCTGAGTTCAGTCTTTGAGTGTGTGACATAATTTCTTGCCTGAGTGTGTACAATAAATGCTTCACGCTACCCTATTATAAGGCCTTACTGCTCGCCCACACTACAACAAATAGACAGTAAGGTACTATCTACTTTAACCTCTACATACCTTTGGGGATCCACTGGACTCTGTGCATACTATACTTCACTTGGGTATAGTATATACAGAGCCAGCTTCTTACAATAAGTCCTTTGCTTTGAAGAGGAAGCTTTTCATTTTGATTCTAAATAGAATGAAGACCCTTGACAAATTAGTGCTGTGCATGAGGAGACAAATCCAGAAGAAAAGATTAGTGAATAGAAGTAACTTTTGTACAGTTTTTAGTGGAGAATGGATACATACTTCCAGTACACAGCCTTTCTTTAATGAAGAAAGCTATCTCTAGGATAACAGATTAGTTCATGCTATTGATGAAAGAGTCCAATGTTATGAAATGAAGAATGGCAGTCCTTTAGAAAAAGAGGTGATGGTACCTAGAAATGTAGAAGACGTTGTTGTAAAAGAGGTACAAGGAAGGCATAGTCAGGCCCCTGTATACAAATGGAATTGTAGTAGTGTTTGTAGTATTAGTAAGCAATCCATTGATATATTAAGAAAATTCATACGTATATTTCCAAGGCAAAGTTTAAAACACAAAATAAGTACTTTACAAGGTTTAGATCTTTGCAAGCTGAGAAAGCATACAAATTTGCAGGGACACTAACTAGGTTATTTACGAAAGAAAGTGTGCCAAAGCACCTTTCATCATTTTAGGATGTTAGCTATACACCATTCAACAATGCAAACTTTGGTTAGGAGGCTGTACTATTTGACAACTACTGCTTTATGCTTAGGAGAAATGAATAGGGAACCTTCGCATGGTACTGTGGCAGAAGTAGAAAAGGTTTGTGATGATGTGCAGTTTCGTTTCTTTGGCCCAGAATAGGACTGTAGGGAAATTCAAGAGTTGATAACAGGATAAGTTGCAGAACACGACACAGGTACTACAGTTGATAGTTTTGAAGAAAAGATTACATAGTATAAGACAGTATGTTCTGAAAAACCAGAGTATGTTTGTTTGTATATGTTGTTTCTCGCACTCACTACAAGAATCAAACGTGGACTGTTGACTTATATTTAAAAAGTGAAAAACAAAATAATGAGTCCATTCTTATCCAAACTATACATCCATTTATGGAGCAAAAGGCAGACAAGTTACCCCCCAACCTGCAGAAATGTCTAAAAGGTAGAGTAGTGTATTTGCCATTAGATGTCAAGAAAAACATTGAAACGGTTGGGGTAGATAGAGTTGTAGATAAAGGACAAGTAATTCTTGTAAATGGTGTGTCTACCAAGAACAAGAAGATATGGCAGCAGTTAGTAGATGCTACCAAAGTTAACAAAGCAACTTTACATCTTATACAAAACAATGTTTACTATAGAAATGTGGAACGCCTGCAAGATATCATACATATGGAGGATCAGACATTGCCATCAACTGGTCAGATTTAGAAGGTGGATCAGTCCAGAACAGAAGACATTTATAAACATTAGAGCATCCACCCTTTGCATTCTGAAGAGGTTATTGGTGATGCCATTGAGATGTTTTAGATGAAGGGAGAAAAAGGAGCTCCATTAAGTGTGTGGGGATAAAGGTGTAGAAGCTCATTGTTTCCCACACTGGAGTAGGTGGCAGATATGATGAGCGACCTGTGCAAATACCAGCAGCTGAGTATAGATTTAGTAGATTTTATTCGGAAGACCCTAGATTTCGTCAGTGTATTTCATATATATTTCACCTATTATTTGAGAGTGAGTTGTCTAGCTTCTCATATGTTGTGAATCATATTTTAAAAGCAGGAGTTAATTTGCATAATATATCAGCAAGAGAACTTTTGGAGACAGTTCAAAGAAAAGATGAGCACTTGGAATACAATTTAATAAACAAAATGGCATGTCGGTGTGGACTAATGATTATTGGTATCGGTGACATGGTAAACTGAAGTGCATGTTGAGGAACCTTGGAGTGCCTACATGGTTCCTGATGCTGACTTGTGCTGAATATGCATGGGATGACCTGCTAGAATTCTTGCTGGAGGCAAAATCAAATAAAAAAGACTATCATCTGAAGACACCAGGAGAACTATACTCATTAGACCCTGCAAATAATTGTAGATATTTTTATCACAGATTTCAAGCTATGGTGTCTTTCATCTTGAACAAAACAAAACCTCCTCTTGGTTAGGTGATTGATTTCCTTTGCATAAGGAGTGCCAAGCCATGGGTGCTCCCCATATTCACATACTGTTGTGGGTAAACGATACCCCAAAGTTTAGAACAGATAGTGATGAGTCTGTGTTGTCTTTTATTGAGCAGTATGTAACTTGCTCCATCCCAAAGGAGAGTAGTGACAACATATTAAGAGAACATGTTCTATGATTCCAAAATCATAGATGTAGAGAATACTGTCAGTGAAAATACAGAACAAAAGGGAAATGTTATACAAGATGTTGTTTTGGATACCCATGACCTGTCATCTCACAAGGAAGAGTCAACAGATCTTTGTCTGCAGTCAGACATACACTTACAAGGAAATCACTGAAGAATACATACAACCTAAGAAGAACAAAGGCCTCCAGGTACATTAATGACTACAACACTGTCATTATGAATATGTAGAATGCAAACATGGATGTACAGTTTGATGTAGACAACTCAATTGCTGTTGCTCAGTACGTTACATCTTATATAACAAAGTCAGAGAAAACAGAGATAAAAGAGGTGTGGGAGAAGTCTTAAGAAGAAATTGTACAAGTTTTAGTTTGAAAAAGCTTTCTCACAGAGATAATACTAATACTAATACTCGCAACAGAGTACTGAAGTATTCTCCTGCAATTCAATATCTTGTAGAATTTGAGCCATACATTACAGATATTATGAAGAATAACATGCTGGATTCGTACTATCTAAGAAGAAGTCCTCATCTGAAAAGAATGTGTCTCTATGAAATACTTCAACATTATACTTTCAGAAGTAATGTCAGTAAAAACATAGATGAAGGTAAATTTGCTGTGGCTGGATGTGAGGGATGTTTGATGAGGCATAACAAAGCAAATTTAATCCACCATTGAAAGCTACGTTGGCAAATTCCAGGCAAAATAGAGTTTTTCTATTTAGCCGTGTTACAGTTGATTAAGCCATGGTGAACTGAAAGTGAACTACTTGGAGAATCTGACTGTTATGAAGACTCTTTCAACGCTGTGAAAGACAGCATTGAGCCCTGTGTGTTTCGAGTACATCTTCAAATGTTGAGAGATGAGATTGAACAAGAAGAAATAATTGCTGCTGAGATAGCAAGAGAGAGTTCTCAGAGCAGTCAAAGTTTAACACTGAAAGACAAGATCCTCTTGGACAGCCAGTCATTGAAAATGAAACTGCAATAGCAATGAACGAGGCGGTCTCTGAAGGCGGACCTTTTGGCAGATCTGATGAGTTGGTGATGTAGGCGGGTGGCGTTTATGTGGGCTGTGTAGCTTTCCGGTGTTCTTTCGCTGGGCCAGTTTTTTTCTAGTTTTCGGCAGGTTCGCTTGGAGGCCTGGAGGTTTTTGGTGAACCAGCTGACTCTCTTGCTGGTGTGGGTGTTGGGGGGTTCTTGTGTGGGGCGAGGGTGTTGGTGCAGTCGTTGATCCATTGTTTGAGGTCTCGGGCTGTGGCGTCAGGGTCGGTGGGGTCTGCGGGTGGGCTCTGGGTGAGGGCGGCTGTTAGCTGGTCCTCGGTGATCTTGCCCCAGCTGCGGCGAGGCATCTGCTGGGTGTGGTGTGGTGTGTGGAGGGTTTCCGGAAGGTGAAGTGGATGCAGCTGTGGTCGGTCCAGTGGAGATCGGTAGTGTGGTCGAAGAAGATGTGGGTGCTCGCTGAGAAGATGGGGTTAAGCGTGTGGCCGGTGGAGTGTGTGGGTGCTGTGACGAGTTGTCTGAGTCCGAGGTTGCCGAGGTTGTCGATCAGGGTGAAGGAGTTGGGGTCGTTGTTGTTCTCGAGGTGGAAGTTCAGGTCCCCGAGGAGGATGTAGTCCGTGGAGGCGAGGGAGTGAGTGCTGACGAGGTCGGTGATGGAGTCGCTGAACTGCGGTCGGGGTCCGGGGGTCTGTAGATGAGGGTGCCTCCGAGGGTGGTGTTGGGGTCGGTGTGGATCTGGAAGTGCAGGTGTTCGGCGGTGCTGAGGGTGTCGTCGACGTGTGTCGAGATTTTGACAGTGTTCCTGTGGACAATGGCGATTCCTCCTCCTGTTCTGTTGGTGGGGTCCTTGCGGGTGATCTTGTAGCCTTCGGGATGGCTATGGCGATGTCGGGTGCCGAGGAAGGGGTCAGCCAGCTCTCCGTCAGGAAGGCGACATCTGGGGAGGTGGAGTCGAGTAGGTCCCAGAGTTCGATGGCGTGTTTGCGGGCGGAGCGGGTGTTGAGCAGGATACATCTGAGGAAGTTGGTTTCCATTTTGGGCGGGTTGGCGGGCCGGATGCTGGTGAAGCTGCAGTTCCGGCAGGAGAAGGGTCCTTGGGTGCGCTTCGGGATGGCCAGGCAGCAGGTGCGTGATCGCCCGGCGTTGAGTGCGTGGAGGGTGCTGTAGTCGTAGCGGAGGTGGGCGTTGTCGTGCAGCGTCCGGCATATATGGGGAGGTGGGAGGGAGGAGCAGCTGGGAGGTGGCATCAGCGAATGGGCAGTGGGCAGTCAGGGGGGCGGGGCCGCAGGGTGCACAGCGGCAGAGGAGACAAGGGTACAGAAAGCAAAATAGGGCACCAAAAGGGGAAAACAGTGGCACAAAAGTCAATATCGGGGCAAAGAAAATGGGGGAAACAGTGGCACGGAAGGCAAATGGGGGCGCAAAAGGGGGGGAAACAATGGCACAGAAATCAATATCGTGGCACAGAGTGGGAGGGGAAACAGTGGCACAGAAGGCAAATGGGGGCGCAAAAGGGGGAAAAACAATGGCACAAAAATCAATATTGGGGCACAGAGGGGGGGAAAACAGTGGCACAGAAGGCAAATGGGGGCGCAAAAAGGGGGGAAAACAATGGCACAGGAGGCGAAAACAGCGAGGCACAGAAGCGGAGGAGGTACACTTACGGCGGGAACTTTAGCAGCGGCAGCTGGGGCAGAGGCACACAGGCGGAGCTGTGCGGAGGGGGAGCGACCTACCAGGAGGGTCGGGGGTCGCTCTCCTCACCGCACAGAGTCTGGCATATCTGGGGAGGTGGGAGGGAGGAGCAGCTGGGAGGCGGGAGGTGGGATCAGTGAATGGGCAGTGGGCAGTCAGGGGGGCGGGGCCACAGGGTGCACAGCGGCGGAGGAGACGAGGGTACAGAGAGCAAAATGGGGCACCAAAGGGGGAAAACAGTGGAACAAAAGTCAATATCGGGGCACAGAAAAAGGGGGAAACAGTGGCACAGAAGGCAAATGGGGGCACAAAAGGGGGAAAAACAATGCCAGAGAAATCAATATCGGGGCACAGAGAGGGGGGTAAAACAGTGGCACAGAAGGCAAATGGGCACGCAAAAGGGGGAAAGCAATGGCACAAAAATCAATATCGGGGCACAGAGAGGGGGGAAACAGTGGCACAGAAGGCAAATGGGGGCGCAAAAAGGGGGGAAAACAATGACACAGGAGGCAAAAACAGCGGGGCACAGAAGCGGAGGAGGTACACTTACGGCGGGAACTTTAGCAGCTGCAGCTGGGGCAGAGGCACACAGGTGGAGCTGTGTGGAGGGGGAGCGACCTACCAGAAGGGTCAGGGGTCACTATCAGTATCCTTTGGTTCAAAAAGCAATACTGGGTCCAAAGTGGAAATTATCTAAGCAGTCTATCACAGTTGAACAGACAGATCAACAAAAAGAAAATCGACAAGGAGGAAAGAAAAGAAAACTACAGCACAGTGAGGAAATACAAGGCCATCACTTTGATAATAAATCTGGAATAAACTGTTATGCAAATGTAGTGTTAAATGAACTATATCATTTGCCTCATTTTACAAATTCTATCAGAGAAAAGGTAGATAAAAGAATGTCTTCACAACTATTTAGCTTACTTGCAGACTTAAGCGGCGACAGAAGTATAATACATTCTGCTACTGGAACAAAAAAACTCATCAATGACTGTACTGGATCAGTAGTGTTCTCTCAAAATCTTCAGCAGGATGCTCAAGAATTTCTAATAGTAGTGCTAGGACTATTAGTTGAAGAATATGTGAATATCAATGAATTATTTGATTTAACTTATAAATGAACCCATAACTGTGAAGATTGTGAATTTATGTCTAGCACTGAAATCAATTCAGAACGATTCCTTTACTTGACATTACCAGGTCGTAAAGCTGTGCCCTTTGAAGATTTACCTACAAATGCCCATCAAGATATGACCTGTCCAAACTGTGGATCAGAACTTAGGTCAATGTTGTTTCTACAAAGGTATGAAAAATATGTCACAGTCATCCTACAATGATGCAGAGTGGATGGTACTAAATTAGAAACTGAAATTACAAACTTCAAAGCTGAACACATTTCCATCTCAAAAAGAACTTTCACACAAATATAGCAATTATATTTCATGAAGGAGTTATTATAACCACTGGACTATATTTAAGATGTCAAACAGGATGGACAGAGGGCAATGACATACAAGTGACTTTCAAATCAAGACTACCTAAAACATTACCAAACTCAAATCTGCTATTTCTAGAACCGAACTTCTAAGGAGAATCTAGGATAAGAAAATGCGTTATTGTGTTGACATATATATGGATTATGTGTTTCTGAGACATCATTCAGCCTATTAGGGGTATTGTCAACAGCTAGCTGTTAGAAATGAAGGATTCCTTTAACCTGCAGGAAAAGAATTCATAAGACATTTTAGGACAACATTGTGTTACTACAGATACAACTGACATGGGGGTACTATAATACCAGTAGCCTTAAGTTGCATGTGGAAAGTCTTTTCACCACAAAAAAGTCCCCTTTTGTTGCTGCTACAGCAACTTTTACATAGCACTATGTGTTATGTTTTTCATGCATGGACTAAGAACAGTTTAGACAACATTTGGCCTAACACAGATAATGTTTACAAAAGGATATGCAAAAATGAAGACTACTTCAAAATTGTTTGACATTTTGTACCAGATATAAAAATATCAGAAACAGTTTTAACATACAGTTGTTTTCATTAAGGTAGTAATGTATCAGCAAGCCAGTATTAAAAACTTGTAGTGAGTGCAGTGAACAGTGTGACATAGTTGTAATGATCTACTGTGCACATTTGGTGCTTTTTTTACAATCCATTGACCCACTGTTTAATGATGAGGCTTCGTACAAAGCACTGATGGAAGTGAGCCTGAATGAAAGCTGAAAATAGGAAAAAAAACAGTAAAACATTTGTCTAGTTTGAATTAAAGTTTTGGTTAAAAAACATTGTATGTTGTTTGGTTGCCTAGTGTTCAAAATGAAATTCTAATACATTTTTGTCTGTTTATATTTTTTCACAGTGGTTAGAGGTGATTGCACTTGTCCTATCACCCAGCCCCTCCCTAAGGAGTCATCCAATCACACAGGTATTGCACTTGAATGAATCTTATCTCACAGCCACAACTCAGGCACTCATCCAATCACCCAAGTGCTACCCATGGAATGGTGCCTTTACTTAGTCACTACTACTGCAGTTCTGGAATAACCTTATCACTACTCTTGCACTCTTTCATTTTTGCAGGCACTCCACCTGCAGCTATCCATTTACCCAGGTACTACACTTGCAGTCATCCAATTACCCAGGCAGCACCATTGCACTCAAGCATTCACTGATATACTACAATGCACTCATACAGTCACCCAGGCAGTACCCATGCACTCATCCAATCACTCAGGCGTTACCCATACACTCACACAATCACCCAGACACTACTCTTGCACTCATACATTCCCTCTGGCATCTCCCATGTACTCATCCATTCACTCAGGCACTACCAATGCACTCATCCATTCACCCAGGCACTACCCATGCACACATCCAATCACCCAGGTACTACCCTTGCACTCATCCATTCACTCAGGCACTATGAATGCGCTCATCCATTCACTCAGGCACTACCCATGTACTCTTCCAATAACCCAGGCACTACCCTTACACTCATCCATTTACTCACGCACTACCCATACACTCATCCATTCACCCCACCACTAACCATGCACATATCCAATTACCCAAGCACTAACTTTGCAATTATCCATTCACCCAGCCACTACCCATGCACTCATTCATTTGCTCAGGCAGTACCCATACACTCATCCAATTACCCAGGCACTATCCATTCAATCAGCCACGCACTATCCATGTCTTCATACAATCACCCAGGCACTATCCTTGCACTCATCCATTCAATGAGGCACTACTTATGCACTCATCCAAACATGCAGGTGCTACTCTTGCACTCATCCAGTCACCCAGGCATTACACACACACAAATACAATCAACCAGGCACTAACCTTGCACTAATCCAATCACCCAAGCACTACCCATACAGTCGTTCATTCACTCAGGCACTACCTATAGAGTCATGCAATCAACGAGGCACTACCCATGCACTCATCCATTCAATGAGGTGCTATCCATGCACTCATCCAATCACCCTGGCACTACTCTTGCACTCATCCAGTCACCCAGGCAGTAACCATGCACTCACTCAATCATCCAAACACTACTCTTGCACTCATCCATTCACTCAGGAACTATCCATGCACTCATCCATTCAACCAGACACTACCCATGCACACATACAATTACCTAGGCACTATTCATGAACTCACCCAATCACCCAGAAACTACTCTTGCACTCATCCATTCACTCAGGAACTACCCATGCACTCATCCATTCAACCAGGCACTACCCATGCATACATCCAATCACCCAGACACTATCCATGCACTCACCCAATCACCCAGGCACTACCCTTGCACTCATCTATTCACCCAGGCACTACCCATGCATTCATCTATTCACCCAGGCACTACCCATGCACTCATCCTATCACCCATGCAGTTTCACCTCCAGTGACAGAATCAAAAGCAGCCACACCACAGAACTCCTCGACTGACCAGACCATCGTACACTTTATCATCACCAATGCCCAGCATGCCATCACCAGGCATCAGATCTCCTCTCACTGCAGCTTGCGTAAGGTCACCAAAACTCAGTGGTCACAGGACCTAACCACCTCCCAACCCAAGGCCTCAAAAGAACGCAACCAGGCTGTACAGAACTTTGACACTTGGATCACTGCAGTGCAGACGGAGTTGCCTCACTAAAACATAAAAAACCCAACAAGAGTTCCATGCATGCCAGCTGTTACACCCCAGAACTCAGGACCACAAAGCGAACTGCCACCAACTGGAGAAATGCACCACTAAGAGCCCCGCTGACAGAGCAACTCATAAAACAGCACTCAGCAACTATCACTGGCACATCAAAGATACCAAGAAAGCAGCCATCACCACTGCATTGGCTCTGTAGCCAACCACACAAAGGAACTCTTCAAAATAGTCAAAGAATTCTCCAACCCAACAGCCATAGGGAAAACCATCCACCCCTCTCAAGAACTCTGAAATACAGTCTCGGATTACGTCCACAGCAAGATCACCAACATCTGCAACAATTTCCACATCCAACCCGCCCCCCTCAACCTGTATTACCACAATCAACTAGCGAACACCCGCCAAACCATCACCACCTGCTCACTGCCCTGACCACCTCAGCCATCATGTCTTCCATCCACTCGAGAGCACCCACTGACCCCTGCCCCTACCACTCCTACAGCCCTGCAACAGACAGCACACAACTCACAAGCATCCTCAACACCTCCTTCTTCACAGCAACTTCAAGAAACACACAGACATCAGAACCCTCCAAAAGAAAGTCTCCGCTGACCCCAAACATCCACAGAATTATCATTCGATCTCCCTGCTCCCCTATTCAGCCAAAGTTCTCAAATAGACCATCAACCAGCAGCTCACCGAATTCCTAGAACAAACCCACCTACTAGACACCTCTCAATCAGGATTCCGTGCCCACCACAGCACTGGGCCCACGCTGATTGCTGCCATAGATGATGTCAGAACACCCCTAGACCATAGAGAAACTGTGCCCCTGACCCACCTCGACCTCTCTGCAGCATTCAACACAGTCTCCCACAAACACCCTCAACAGCAAACTCTACAACATAGGCATACAGCAAGACACCCTCAAGGTGATCACCTCCTTCCTTACCGGATGCACACAGAGCATCCGACTGCCTCCCTTCACCTCTGCACCCAAAGACATCATACGCGGCATGCCACAAGGATCATCCCTCAGCCCCACCCTGTTCAACATCTACATGACCCCCCTCGCAGACATCGTCAGATACCACAGACTCAACATAATCTCCCATGCAAATGACACTCAACTGATCATCTCCTTCACCGAGTAGCCCTCCAATGCCAAAACCAGCTTCTGCAATGCCATGACCAACATAGTCAAATAGATGAGAGACAACTGCCTCAAACTCAACTCTGACAAAACTGAAGTACTTATCTTTGGGAAGAGCACCTCCACATGGGACCACAGCTGGTGACCAGCAGAACTCAGACTACACCCACACCGACCGACAATGCACTCAACCTCTGCATCACATCGACAGCCAACTGACCATGAAACAGCAAGTCAATGCAGTCGCCTCCTCCTGCTTCCACATACTTTGCATGCTCTGCAGACTTTTCAGATGGATCCCCAACAACAACAGTAAGACTGTCACTCAAGCCCTCTTCATCAGCCTCGACTATGGCAATGACCTCAACGCTGGCATCTCCACCCAGCTCCTCACAAGACTCCAGACTATATAGGCTGCTGCGACCAGACTCATCATTGACCTCCCCAAATGAACTTGCATCGCCCCTCCACCTGACAGACTTCCACTGGCTCCCCAGCCAGAAAAGATGCTAGTTCAAGAACCTCATGAACGCCTACAAAGCCCTCCATTATCGAGGACCTGCCTATCTGAACTATCAACTTAACTTCCACCAACCCACTAGACACCTGTGTTCCTGTTCACTCACTCTCACACACACACACACCCCACATTCATCACAGCTGCAGTGGTGGCCTCTCCTTCTCCTACATCGCTGTCAGGACCTTGAATGACCTCCCCCCAGCTCCATACAGCCCCCTCACTAGCAGACTTCAATAATAGACTCAAGACCTGGCTCTTCGAAGTATACACAGCACCCAGACTCCCTTAGGGGTGACAGTGTTGTGCTTTACAAATGCTTTTTGATTTGGTTTGATAAAAAATTATTCATCCACGACTTTCCATGCAGAAGTCTGAAACAAAAAATTGCAATTTTGCAAGGATTAGATCCATGCAAAGTGAGGAAGTATATTCATTTACAGGGACATTAGCTGGCATGTCTTTCAAGGAAAGTTTGCAGAAGCACCTTTCATCATAATAGAATGTTAGCTGTTCACCAATCTAAAATTCTAAATTTAGTCAGGAGACTTTATTATATAAAGACTCCCCACTTATGTTTAGGAGACATTATTAATAGAAGTATTTTGCTTGGTACAGCAGCAGAGGTAGATATAGTTTGTGAGGCTATTCAGTTCTGTTTCTTTGGTCCTGAAGAGGAGTCTAGAGGAAAAAAAAGAGTTGATTACTGGATGTGTAGAAGAACATGTTACAGGAATTAGTGAACAGTCTGCACAAGAAATTGTTTAACAGTTTGTTCAGAGAAACCAAACTTTGATTTTATTTTTATTCAATGCACTCATCACAAAAGCCAAACTTGTAATGTAGTTGTGTACTGACAAACTGAACAGGAGAACAGAGATAAGGGGCAAGAGTTTGATGTATATTTATTTGTAGAAGAACGGTCTGATTTGAGTACACAGCAAATTATATGTAAGTACTGCTATGACAAGTTAGAGGATAATACATTGCCAACTGGAGCAATATATAACAAGCTAGAAGTAGCTTCAATTTCACAAGAACTTTGAGATTTAAATGTTTACGAATCAATTCTTATGCACTGCATACATCCTTTCCAAGCTATAGTTCGAATGGAACCAAAAACTGGGAGATTACCTTCAACAGCTTCAGAGAGGTATTAAAGATAGAGTTGTGTACTTGGCATTAGATTTCAAAAAGAATATTGAAACAATAGGGAGACAGAAAGATTTTGATGAGCCACTTATTATTCTTGTAAATTGTGTCCATACTAAGAGCAAAACAATATGGTAAGAGTTAGTGGATGTTAATAAAGTTAAAAAAAACATTACACCTCGTAGAAAATAATATTTATTGTACAAATGCTGATGCTGTTCAAGATATAACACACATGGAGAAAAAAACATTACCATCAAGAGGTCAGATTGAAAAGGTCAACAGAGATCAGGAGAAATTTATGAACACTACTGCATCCATGCTCTGCATTCCAAAGACATCATCAGTGATGCTATAGATCTCTTTCAAATGAAACGAGCAAAAGGAGCTCTCATGAGTATCTAGGAAAAAACTCTAGGTGCTTGCTGTTTTTCCCAACTTTTTCTCACTGGAGCAGGGGGCCGCTATGTTGACCACCCTGTCTTGATGCCAGCAGCTAAATTCCATTCAACACAATTATATTAACAGGGTCCAAGATTTTGTCAGTGCAGTCATTCATTTTCCATCTTCTGTTTGAGAGTGACTTGTCTGGACTTTCACATACTAAAGACAGGCGTTAATCTTCAAAATCTTTCTGCAAAGGATTTTGTGTAGAAATTTCATGAAAAGGATGAAAACTTAGAGTGCAACTTGATTAACATGATGGCATGCCAAAGTGGCACCAACGAATATTGGTATCGGTGTCATGGAGAGCTCAAATATATGTTGAGAAACCAAAGGTGCACCTACTTGGTTTCTGATACTCAGTTGTACACATGGGATGGCCTGCTTCAAATTTTGAGAGAAGCACACTCAAAAATTAAGGACATCAATGTCAAAATAGCAGGAGAACTTTGCTCCTTGTATCCTGCACATGTGTGTAGATATTTTAACCACAGGTTTCAAGCTATGCTGTCTTTTATCTACAACAAAAGAAATCCTACTCTCGGTGAAGTAACTGATTTCTTTTGGTGAAAAGAATACCAAGCAACATGCACCTCATATTCACATGCTGTTATGGATAAAAGATGCACTGACATTTGGGACAGACAGTGATGAGCCTGTCTTGTCTTTCATAGAACAGTTTGTGACATGCACCATCCCAAAAGGTGGTGGTGAAAGGGCTTGAGACAACCAGTTCTAAGCTTCCAAACTCATAGATGTGAAAAACATCTGTTGTTGAAAATCCAGATGCAAAGGAACATTTTAAACAAGATGTTGATTTGAATTACAACGACCTGCCATTTCTCAATAAAGAGTGTGATGAGATTTCTGCAGAAAAGACTAATCAAGAAACTGTATGGCCTCAGCTTAAAAATGCTTTCCCATTGTGAGATGGGTTCCTATGAGTGCTGTGACAGTTTGAGCTTAGCCAGTTTGTTCTTGAAGTTAAGGGGAATTGTATGGTTACATTTAGGACTTGCAAGCACAAGAACAAGGTTTTGAATTTTTCCTCAAAAAATTTAGTACGTAGCAGAGTTTGACCCACAAAGTAAAGACATTGTGAAATCAAATATGTTGGATGCGTACTAACTAAGAGGAAGTCCATATCTGGAAAATATGTGCTTTATGAAGTACTACAACACTACAGATACAAAAGCAATTTAACGGAAAACATAGAAGGACAGTATGCTGTACTTGGATGTGCTAGTTGTTTGGTGAAAGACACAAAAGGAAATTTAATCACCATAGAACACTGAGTTGTCAAACTCCAGACATGAGAAAGTTTTTATATTTGGCACTTCAATTCTTTAAGCCTTGGCGTGCTCAATCAGAACTACTTGGAAACTGTGACTACTACATTGATTCTTTTGAAGCTGTAAAAGACAGCATTCATTGTTCAGTCTTCCCAAACTACCTGAAAATGTTAAAAGACGAGATTGAACAGGAAGAAATAATTGCTGCTAAAATAGCTAAGGAGATTTCACAACGCAGCAAAAATTCTGGACCACTGACTCAAGATCCCCTTGGACAACCACTTATTCAAAATGAAGCAGCCATATCTATGCATAAGGTGGAGACTGCAATGCAAAAAGCAAGAGAGGAAAGTGTTGATTTGGAACAATTCCTTGCTCAACTAAATGAACAGAAAGAAAGTTATATTGAAGTAAAATATAAAAATAGAGCATGGCTTTCTGCATGACAAGAAAGAATCTGAATGCGCTTTGTTAATCCAATACTATTGCACATCAGTGGTCAAGCAGACACTGGGAAAAGCTTTTGAATTAAAGTTCTTACTGCTTACTTACAGAGCACAAGAGAATCAAATGTATTGTGTGTAGTACTAGCACCAACTGGATTAGCTGCACACAATATTAAAGGAATTACTCTACATCAACTACTAATGCTACATGACAATAAACTGGCATACCAGACATTATCCTGTGAAGCTTGTCATGAGGTGTCTGGAGCACTAAAGAAACTGAAGCTTTTAATCATCAATGAGCTAAGCATGGTCTCAAACTTAAGGCATGCCTTCACTCACTTGAGAATGCAACATACTTTAAGAACAGAGAATCATGTGTATTTGAAGGAAAGCATTTAATTTTCTTTGGTGACCTGCTGCAACTAACCCCCATGAAGGAATAGCCTGTTTTCAAGACACTTCTTCATGATAAAACTTGTAATTCTTTAGGGAGTATTGGAAATGTTAACATTTGGCTAAGCATTGAATGCAAGGAACTACTAAGGAATAAGCATCAAGCATTCGGCATGGAATATGAAAATTTTATGAAGGACATTAGACAAGCAGTTCTCACAAAGGAAGGGAAACATACCTTAGAAAGTCGACTTATCAACAAACTTATAATCCTCCAAGGCAAATCTATAGTATGTTTAATGTTTACCTTTTTAAGAGAGCTCCAATTTTAATGAGCAATTTCTAAAACTGGAGAAAGAAGAAATTATGGATCTCCCAGCTATTGATAAAATAGAACACCAAGGAGTAACAATCCTAAAAACTACAAGCTAAATTAGATTCTTTGGGGAAGTCTCTATCAAGGTCTGCATGACTAGAAATGTGTTTATAAGTGTGCAAAAACTGTTGAGGTATTTTGCAGCATAATTTAAATGTTGAGGAAGGATTAGTAAATACTGTGGTGGGTTAAGTGATTGATTTAAATAATTTTCCAAATAGGGATGAGGAAAATTTCTTAGCCATAATATTTGATCAAACTGATGGCGTGAGGTAGATTGGCCGATGTATTGTATGTTGTTTGCTTGAAAAAGACTTATATGTCGGCAACAGAAGTTCCCACTTTCTCCAGCATATGCTGTAACTGTCCATAAATCACAAGGTTTATGTGTAGATTCAGCTTTTACTAATATTGGAAGTACTGTATTCAAATAAGGTAAGTTCTATGTAGCATTGTCCCGAGTTTTCAATTAATTTTGATAAAAAGAAAGTTAGTGCTGATGCAAGTTTTGTTAGAGAATACAATCAGTTAAGAAGTGTGTAGGCTTCTTACTTAGGACAGTCCCCTACTTATAAGTAACAGAAAATATTTCCTAAGCAGAAGCGTACAAAAGAATCAATGGTTGTTCCTCAAAATAAGCAAAAGAAATACAAGGAAGAAGTGTTAACAAGAAAGAACTGGAAAATGAGGAAGATCATTTAGGTTTCCAGTTGGAAAATAGTAATGGTGTCAACTGCTATGCTAATGTTGTTCTCAATGTACTCTTCCATTTACTGCATCATATAAATGCAATTCAACATAAAGCACACAACAGATTTTGCTCTCAACTGTGTTATTTGCTGGAAAGGTTTCGTAGTGATGGGACTGTATTACATTCTGCTTCAAGCATTCAAGATCTAGTAGACATATATAGTGGATCTATAGTATTTAAACTCAACAAGATGCACAGACATTTATTATGGTCATCCTGGGAGTTTCGGAACAAGAAGAAGCAAATACTGATGACTTATTTGGACACCATGACTGTAAAGATTGCTCTTTCACATCTAGGACTCAAATCAATTCTGAACAATTTCTCTACTTAACAGTGCCAGATTCTAAAACTATGCCTTTTGACACACTGATCAAAAAGGCTAACATAATTGTACCACGAAAAACAGGGCTGCCTACTGTCTCGGTCGTCAACTGCTGGCAAAGGGCCTGCTTCGTAAAGCTAGGATAAAACTATCAACTTTGCTGTGTTGTGTGAATAAAAATACTTTATAAATATGAAACTAAGGATTATTAGTATGCCAAAAGCCAAATATATATTTTGGATGCATATTTTTGAGGCCTTAACTATAAAGAACAGATTATTATGTTTGTATATTTTTTATGTTTTAGACTTCTCGAGCACCATTTACACATGCAATTTATATACTAATTTATGTTGCTTAAACAATAAGCATTGTAAATGCTACCAATGGCAGATAAATGACTAATGTCTATAATGTGACTAGACTTAAAATCAGCTAGATGTTTAACCTATGAGGACAGTTAAGTATATTAAAGATTTAGAGGCATATCTACTAGAAAGTCACTCAGCGCAGACCAGCAAGTCACATTGCTGCGCTGCTTGACAGGGAAATGCCTTTGTCTCTACTATGGCACCGTTTTGTTAGCCTAGCGGCAACGTGGGTGCCCTCGCACCATGGTGCGAAGGGTGCTTGCTTTGTAAAGAGGACTGTTTTCGTGCAGGAAGGGGAAGCTTCCTGAACAAAAATAATCCCCTGAGTCATATTCCCCTTTCTATGTATATTGCAGAATACAGCACACATAGAAAGAGGAAGTAACGAGGAGAAATAAAGATATTTCTCCCTGTTACGCCTCCCCCGGGAAGGCGTAGCTTTTTGGCACATTCCCAGGTCTACCAGTTCTGGTAAATCTAGGAATGCATCAAAAACAATGGGACGTATGTGGGAAACGGGGAGAATGAGAGGACGCCTCAGGGAAAGCAGCTGGAAGCACTGAAGAAAGACAAAAGTCAAAGTAGGTCATTCCACCTCTGCCCTCCCATGGCGCGAGTAGGTTAGACTATAGTAGTCACTTACTAGGGTACTACACCGAGAAGGGTAATTGTAATCACAGCCCCTTCATACACTAGAGGCAGGTCCATTCACTCTGACACCAGGTGCCTGTAGGTGGACCGTAAGGTAACAACCTCCCCTTTGGTCATGAAGAATGCTACATACCCTTCGGGGACACGGAAGCAGAAACATGTCGACCCTATATAACATGGTGAAGGGAGAATAATGTCCCATACCACTGATCACTTCTTTTAACCACCATACTTTTGATCCCTGAATAAACTTTAGATATGGACAAGGGTAATGGTTTTTAATACACTTTTTCACTCCCCCACGGCCATCACTTAGATATAGAAAACATCCCTGTCTCCAGGTGTATGCCCACCCTCTATCAAACCAAGTTTTTAGAGGGTGAGGACAGCCGATGATGAAGCATGACACCGGGCGGTGTGTGAGGCCAGTCCGTAACTTTTTATGAGATGCCCCCAATGGTAACGCATCTCCCCCTAACTCTGTAGACACCGTTAGGAACACATTTTAGGGGCAGCACTCTTTTGTGGATTCATAGTAGAGTGGAGGCTGGCTTGCCCCTAAGCCCCGTGCCTCTGGTTCCCACCCTTGGCGAATGCTAAGGTTAGTGTGTGTGGAACATATGTGGGAACACCCATCAAATACCCATTGAACACCTTCCCAGGGCAGAATAATGCAACACAGTGATTCTCCCTGCGTTGCACTATTCCTGATTTATTAAGCCACTCAGGACTACGCAAGGTGGCCTTGAGTGGCTTCATAAATCGCATTTTGGACTTGTGTTGCTGTTGCACCACGTTGCTTGGTGCAAGATTGACACAGTACCTTTCATAAATATGCCCCTTAGCTTGAATATTTGAAAATGTGTGTGCGATGTAAATCAGAGCATGTGCCGGGGAGGTAGGTCACCAATGTGCTAAAAATTTGACTATTCATAAATCACACGCCCACGCACCTCAGGGAGCAGTTGCCTTTAAACTGCCAACAGCTGGGGCTGGCATGACCTGGTCGAGGGTAATGTATTCACCTTTTAAAGGAACACTACAGTCCATTAGAACCCTTTAGGTGAGCGATACAAAAATACTTAGAGCATCTGCAAAGGGACTCGCGGCATGTGCCACCTGTGCAGGGAAACATATTGGGGCTGTTAGAAAGGGGAAAAACGAGAAGTGGGACAGCACTGGTCACCTTGACAAGCACTTTCAACGCTACACCATTACTATTGGACTGTAAGATTGACCAAGGAGACTGAGATGCTGACATGGAGACTCTGGATACCAGAACCGAATCCTATCTGAGCAGTAAGTAATGTGTGCTGACAGTAAAACACTGGCTCGTATTTATGACCGCCCACCACATGGTGGCGCAATCCGTCTATTTTTGAACAGAGGTCATTAAACTATTCAATATACTTAAAAAACTATATAACTTTCACTTTTAGGCCATCCCTTCAGTTTGAGGGGGTCTAAAATAGTCTAAAACATCACATTTGATAAAGTGTGTTTTTTAAACATGTGATGCTGGCACTGGTAATCGGCAGCAGTGTGAGGTGAGGCGGGTGGTGCTGCACTCTTGAGAAATTCCTTGGACTTTCGCACTTATGTTTTTAGAAATTAAGCACTGCATTCAAGCAAAGGTCAGGAAATGGGACTGCATTCACAAACTTGATCCATATTTTTTCTTCAGCAAGTTATGTGTGATGATTTGGGAATGAATGCCTCCACGAGATAACAATTTTTCACTAATTATAAACAGCAACCAGTTCATTAACTAGATCAGCATATCATCTCCATACCAGCTCAGTTATCCATACCAGCTTTGCTGTTAACTACATGTCTCTCTTTGCCTGCTCTCTATTTATTGGCACACAACATCCCAGTGTGCATTAATACTGGCTAATTATTTAATTGTGCATGCAGCACGGGTGGGGGATTGTCTGTGGGTATTACAAAGGCAAGCAGCCCGGTGATAGGTATGAGGAAAATTTGAATGGTGCACTATGGTCACGGGCACCAGTAGTTGTTGACCGACTCAAAACTGGATACCCATTAGGTCACATTAGTTCACCCAATATTATGTTTCGAAACATAGATCTTACTAGTGCCACTGGTCTGGTTCTAGGATGTGAGAAGAAGACCCGTTGGCATTGTCAACTAACTATTAAGGACCAGATCAAATGGGAAACAAACTAGAAACACAAATTGGGAGGAAACTGGGTTCAAACAATTGTAGTGGCTGAGTCCAAGAAATACTGTTCCCAGATATCCAACAGCAGGGTATGACAGAAGTAAGAAAAGGAGCAGCAAGGTTCAGCTTGCCCATGGCTAATGCTGACTCTTGAGGCATTCCAGATCTGAGGTCAGAATTAACCAAGTAACTATACCCAGCTGACAGTACACCCAGATGCAACAAAGGGGCTATAAATCCTACCCAGCAGGGGCGGTTGGGGATTTTATATGTGGTGGGGGGTAAATATTCGAACCAAGCATCTGGGGCCAGATGTACGACCGTTTTTAGCAGTCGCAAATGGAGAATCGACCGCTAAAATGGCTCTCAGCATGTACCAACCCTATTTTGCGAGTCGCTAACCTATTACCGACTTGCAAAATAGGGTTTGCGAGTTGCTATAAGGAAAGGGTGTTTTTAAGGGTGTCCCTTCCTAATAGACAGTTGCAGTGGCATGTGTGAATGTTTTTTGACCGGAATGTGGTCGCAAAACATTCATATTTTACAAACTCCGTGAAGGAGGTGGTACCCCATTCGCAAACTAAGGTACACCTTCCCCTTTGTGGATGTGGGCACCAGTATGTTTTTTTTTCTCCTGCAGAACAGATTTTATTTTACAAAATGCTCGATATAGAGTTTACTCTCTTGCAGGCACATGCATCAAGCACAAAACCGGTCGCAAACGGGCAGATTCTCAGAATCTGCCCCTTTGCGATCGGTATTTTTGCATTTGGGATGCATCATCCCAAATGCACAAATCGCTAATTAAGGAATCTCAACATAGCGATTCCTTAAATAGCAATTGCATTTAAGGAATCCCTAATTGGGATTCCTTAAATGCAATGCATTACAGTTTTAAAAATAGCGATTTCGCTATTAGCGTGAGCAAATTACCATGAAGCTGGACTTCATGGTAATTTGCGAAAACTTAGAAAAATGCACTTATTTGCATTTTTCTAAGTTTCATGTTGTGCACACACATGCCCTTAGAGCATGTGTGTATGCAACATATGTGCAGAGTTAACATACATGGGTGCAATAGGGTGTCATTGTGACACCCTTGCACCATCGAAATTGCGGGAGCAATTTGCGAGTACCTACTGGTACTCGCAAATTGCTCCCGCAATCTCCAATTCATTCCTATGGGCCTGGAGGCCCATAGAAATGAATGGGAAGACATTCCTTAATTGCGACTCGCAATTTGCTAGTCGCAATTAAGGAATTTGTGGGAATCGCTATTTCTTTAGCGATTCCTACATGCATAGGGTTTTGCTATTCCTTAATTGCGATTCCTTAATAATCGCAATTAAGGAATCGCAAAACCCTATGATGATGCATGTGTCTGTTGGTGCTGTAACAGAACATCAGTCCATACTTTCTCAGATCTATTTTTTGACTGCAAGGCAGCTTTAGCTTGCATTTTCTTGAATAACTTCTTGTTGTGCTTTTTGCCAAAACGCATGTTCCGCATATATTTGGGATCCACTCCTTTTGAGAGATTCATATTGCTGGGATCATGGATTCTTGATGCCATTTGGGTGCCATTTGCCGGATTGGTTGTGAGTCGTGTGGTTCTTAGACTTAGACATGATTGCACCAGCGTGCTCGGTCTATACAGCAGCAGAGCTAGGCATCCAGAAGAGAAAAGGCGCCAACATTTTTTTAAAACATTTAGTGGCCCCACGGCCCATTGCTACTCTTAAAAAATAAAAAGGAAACCTTTCATTTTTCTTTTTTAAATACATCCCATGTTCCTTTAAGGAAAATGGACTGCATTTTAGAAAAAACATATCGCTCAATTTAGAGCATATATTTACTGCAACTTTCTGGAAAAAAGAGAACCCAAGGCGATCTTGTATTTATTTGGAGATGAACATTTTGGTTTTGTAATTATTATTGTTTTAAGGT
Organism: Triturus cristatus; assembly: GCF_964204655.1. NCBI lineage: Eukaryota > Metazoa > Chordata > Amphibia > Caudata > Salamandridae > Triturus > Triturus cristatus. The sequence goes on along the minus strand of NC_140589.1, from coordinate 385,270,868 downwards.
TCAAATACCTTGCTATAATCCCCAAACAATTATATGGTAATCTGCCTCAGAAGGATGGAAGTTTACATCGGCACTGCTGGGCTCTGACCTTTTGACCTGTTTTTCCTCAACATGCGTGCACATCAGTTTGTAAAGTAAGTTGCATAATACTTATGAGTCCTCTTATTCCTGACAGCTGTACTAATACGTTACAACAAACAAATGATGGACGGAATGCTGACAATGCAGACATTCTCCCCCAGTCAAGAGATCTGGGTTAAATCCATCGTTCTTTTGCCCACTACACCACCCCAGTTTGGACATGGCCATATGCAAATCAGTCTTGACCCTGTGCCTCATGGGAACAGTCCAGCACAAACTGCCAAGCCATGTCTTCCCTGGACCGGAATCAAGCATCCTAGGACCGGTTTCTGGCTATCAGCCGTCATCAGCCAGGATAGCTTGACTCCAGTGGCGTAGTGAGCACGGGTCCCACGTCTGGGAATACCCATCCCACTTAGGGCGAAAAGCGTTACAACAAACAAATGATGGACGGAATGCTGACAATGCAGACATTCTCCCCCAGTCAAGAGATCTGGGTTAAATCCATCGTTCTTTTGCCCACTACACCACCCCAGTTTGGACATGGCCATATGCAAATCAGTCTTGAACCTGTGCCTCATGGGAACAGTCCAGCCCGAACTGCCAAGCCATGTCTTCCCTGGACCGGAATCAAGCATCCTAGGCCCGGTTTCTGACTATCAGCCGTCATCAGCCAGGATAGCTTGACTCCAGTGGCGTAGTGAGCACGGGTCCCACGTCTGGGAATACCCATCCCACTTGGGGCGAAAAGCGTTACAACAAACAAATGATGGACGGAATGCTGACAATGCAGACATTCTCCCCCAGTCAAGAGATCTGGGTTAAATCCATCGTTCTTTTGCCCACTACACCACCCCAGTTTGGACATGGCCATATGCAAATCAGTCTTGACCCTGTGCCTCATGGCAACAGTCCAGCCCGAACTGCCAAGCCATGTCTTCCCTGGACCGGAATCAAGCATCCTAGGACCGGTTTCTGGCTATCAGCCGTCATCAGCCAGGATAGCTTGACTCCAGTGGCGTAGTGAGCACGGGTCCCACGTCTGGGAATACCCATCCCACTTAGGGCGAAAAGCGTTACAACAAACAAATGATGGACGGAATGCTGACAATGCAGACATTCTCCCCCAGTCAAGAGATCTGGGTTAAATCCATCGTTCTTTTGCCCACTACACCACCCCAGTTTGGACATGGCCATATGCAAATCAGTCTTGACCCTGTGCCTCATGGGAACAGTCCAGCCCGAACTGCCAAGCCATGTCTTCCCTGGACCGGAATCAAGCATCCTAGGACCGGTTTCTGGCTATCAGCCGTCATCAGCCAGGATAGCTTGACTCCAGTGGCGTAGTGAGCACGGGTCCCACGTCTGGGAATACCCATCCCACTTAGGGCGAAAAGCGTTACAACAAACAAATGATGGACGGAATGCTGACAATACAGACATTCTCCCCCAGTCAAGAGATCTGGGTTAAATCCATCGTTCTTTTGCCCACTACACCACCCCAGTTTGGACATGGCCATATGCAAATCAGTCTTGACCCTGTGCCTCATGGGAACAGTCCAGCCCGAACTGCCAAGCCATGTCTTCCCTGGACCGGAATCAAGCATCCTAGGACCGGTTTCTGGCTATCAGCCGTCATCAGCCAGGATAGCTTGACTCCAGTGGCATAGTGAGCACGGGTCCCACGTCTGGGAATACCCATCCCACTGTCAGCATTCCGTCCATCATTTGTTTGTTGTAATGCTTTTCGCCCTAAGTGGGATGGGTATGCCCAGACGTGGGTCCCGTGCTCACTACGCCACTGGAGTCAAGCTATCCTGGCTGATGACGGCTGATAGCCAGAAACCGGTCCTAGGATGCTTGATTCCGGTCCAGGGAAGACATGGCTTGGCAGTTCGGGCTGGACTGTTCCCATGAGGCACAGGGTCAAGACTGATTTGCATATGGCCATGTCTGAACTGGGGTGGCGTAGTGGGCAAAAGAACGATGGATTTAACCCAGATCTCTTGACTGGGGGAGAATGTCTGCATTGTCAGCATTCCGTCCATCATTTGTTTGTTGTAACGCTTTTCGCCCTAAGTGGGATGGGTATGCCCAGACGTGGGTCCCGTGCTCACTACGCCACTGGAGTCAAGCTATCCTGGCTGATGACGGCTGATAGCCAGAAACCGGTCCTAGGATGCTTGATTCCGGTCCAGGGAAGACATGGCTTGGCAGTTCGGGCTGGACTGTTCCCATGAGGCACAGGGTCAAGACTGATTTGCATATGGCCATGTCTGAACTGGGGTGGCGTAGTGGGCAAAAGAACGATGGATTTAACCCAGATCTCTTGACTGGGGGAGAATGTCTGCATTGTCAGCATTCCGTCCATCATTTGTTTGTTGTAACGCTTTTCGGCCTAAGTGGGATGGGTATGCCCAGACGTGGGTCCCGTGCTCACTACGCCACTGGAGTCAAGCTATCCTGGCTGATGACGGCTGATAGCCAGAAACCGGTCCTAGGATGCTTGATTCCGGTCCAGGGAAGACATGGCTTGGCAGTTCGGGCTGGACTGTTCCCATGAGGCACAGGGTCAAGACTGATTTGCATATGGCCATGTCTGAACTGGGGTGGCGTAGTGGGCAAAAGAACGATGGATTTAACCCAGATCTCTTGACTGGGGGAGAATGTCTGCATTGTCAGCATTCCGTCCATCATTTTTTTGTTGTAACGCTTTTCGCCCTAAGTGGGATGGGTATGCCCAGACGTGGGTCCCGTGCTCACTACGCCACTGGAGTCAAGCTATCCTGGCTGATGACGGCTGATAGCCAGAAACCGGTCCTAGGATGCTTGATTCCGGTCCAGGGAAGACATGCCTTGGCAGTTCGGGCTGGACTGTTCCCATGAGGCACAGGGTCAAGACTGATTTGCATATGGCCATGTCTGAACTGGGGTGGCGTAGTGGGCAAAAGAACAATGGATTTAACCCAGATCTCTTGACTGGGGGAGAATGTCTGCATTGTCAGCATTCCGTCCATCATTTGTTTGTTGTAACGCTTTTCGCCCTAAGTGGGATGGGTATGCCCAGACGTGGGTCCCGTGCTCACTACGCCACTGGAGTCAAGCTATCCTGGCTGATGACGGCTGATAGCCAGAAACCGGTCCTAGGATGCTTGATTCCGGTCCAGGGAAGACATGGCTTGGCAGTTCGGGCTGGACTGTTCCCATGAGGCACAGGGTCAAGACTGATTTGCATATGGCCATGTCTGAACTGGGGTGGCGTAGTGGGCAAAAGAACGATGGATTTAACCCAGATCTCTTGACTGGGCGAGAATGTCTGCATTGTCAGCATTCCGTCCATCATTTGTTTGTTGTAACGCTTTTCACCCTAAGTGGGATGGGTATGCCCAGACGTGGGTCCCGTGCTCACTACGCCACTGGAGTCAAGCTATCCTGGCTGATGACGGCTGATAGCCAGAAACCGGTCCTAGGATGCTTGATTCCGGTCCAGGGAAGACATGGCTTGGCAGTTCGGGCTGGACTGTTCCCATGAGGCACAGGGTCAAGACTGATTTGCATATGGCCATGTCTGAACTGGGGTGGCGTAGTGGGCAAAAGAACGATGGCTGTAACCCAGATCTCTTGACTGGGGGAGAATGTCTGCATTGTCAGCATTCCGTCCATCATTTGTTTGTTGTAACGCTTTTCGCCCTAAGTGGGATGGGTATGCCCAGACGTGGGTCCCGTGCTCACTACGCCACTGGAGTCAAGCTATCCTGGCTGATGACGGCTGATAGCCAGAAACCGGTCCTAGGATGCTTGATTCCGGTCCAGGGAAGACATGGCTTGGCAGTTCGGGCTGGACTGTTCCCATGAGGCACAGGGTCAAGACTGATTTGCATATGGCCATGTCTGAACTGGGGTGGCGTAGTGGGCAAAAGAACGATGGATTTAACCCAGATCTCTTGACTGGGGGAGAATGTCTGCATTGTCAGCATTCCGTCCATCATTTGTTTGTTGTAACGCTTTTCGCCCTAAGTGGGATGGGTATGTCCAGACGTGGGTCCCGTGCTCACTACGCCACTGGAGTCAAGCTATCCTGGCTGATGACGGCTGATAGCCAGAAACCGGTCCTAGGATGCTTGATTCCGGTCCAGGGAAGACATGGCTTGGCAGTTCGGGCTGGACTGTTCCCATGAGGCACAGGGTCAAGACTGATTTGCATATGGCCATGTCTGAACTGGGGTGGCGTAGTGGGCAAAAGAACGATGGATTGAACCCAGATCTCTTGACTGGGGGAGAATGTCTGCATTGTCAGCATTCTGTCCATCATTTGTTTGTTGTAAAGCTGTACTAATACAGCAGAAGGGTCTATAGTGTGCCAGAGATCTCAGTAAAACCTGGACATGAAGAAGCCACCGAGAGACAAGTTTGTCACCCAACTCAGGGACACCTCTAGGCGCTTGCCTGTCAGTGCTACTAGCTGGCAGAAGTGTACAGAGTGTTAAATGCTATATCCCACTACATGTCGTGTTTTGACCATCAGGAGTTTGAATCCTGGCTAGTCTACTTCAAGCTTTGTAGAGTTGGTAAATTAAGAACTATTTTACAGTGGTTAATGGTAACACCTGGATGTTACTAGTGATTGGAAACGACAGACATGTGGCAATGAAGCGCTTAATAATGCAAGTTATTATTGCAACTGGATAAACAAGTATTTGAAATGCAATAGGTCTCACGTTTATGAGAGTTTGAACTGTTGGCATTGTAAATCACAGTGGACTCTTACATGTGCCCATGGAATAACGGATTTTCATGGGCATGCGAGCCCGTTCCTTGAACAAATGTCATAACACCAACATTATCGAGGCTGCGTTAGGTCAAGTAGAAATTAACAGAAGAGGTCTTCTGATTAAAAGGAGTTCTTTTCTAGTTCTGTGTCCTGAGGAGAACCCTGTTAAAATATAGCATCGTGTTCAATATGCGTCGGCTGGTGTTTCACCAAACACATGTTCTACAGAAAGATATACTAAGTTGGCTCAAGACGTCCAATTTGTTTAATACATCTTAAAGGCTTTTGTGAGTCAGAATAGTCAACTGTTTGGTCTTGCCCTGGCAAAAGGTTTCACAACAAGCGGTCAAACAATAACCTACAGGGCTTGGTTTGCTTTTGTTCCTGTTTCACAACTGAGAAATTGGATTATCAATTACAGATCTAGAGCTCAACTTATTTATTCGTTGTGGTGTCAATATGTTGTCAATGTTGTGTCTAACAATGTACTTTGTGGTGTTGATACATTTGTAATTTAATTCACTGTATTGTTGTGTTCCTTTGTGGATTTTTGTACGTTTTTCTGTCTTTTGATAATTGAAAATTGATGGTTGATTAGAGAAAAAAGCTATGTTAAATTAAAAAAAAGAAAATTGAAAGTAAAATAAAGAAAGTGAAAACTAACGGTCACATCCAGTGGCATGTGTGATCATGCTAAGTGAAGAATAACTGTTATCAGTACTGGCTTGTGTGTTGTTGTGCGATTGTTAAATAGGTCTAACCTTACTGATTAAGGACCCCACCCTTTCTAGTTGAACACGTAAACATTCCAGGGTGGCCGGCTGCTGGCAGCGTGGAGCCATGTCCGTGCTGTGCCCTGAGAGGCTGTAGCAGCCCTTCCAGCTCGCACCTTGCCAGCAGTGATAGGTGGTGTTTTTTTGTGCTGTATCTCTGCTTTTCAGACGAATATGTGACATTACAATGCAGTCGTTACACTGCTGGACGTTACATCGCATTTATTACAATGCAAGTCGTTACAACGACTTACGCTGGAGGACGCTGGACCTAGGAATAGTATGATTTACTATTCCAACTCCAGCCTACGTAACAGTAGGGAAGGTGTTGGAATAGTAAATCATACTATTCCTTAGTGTATAGCGCCATCCAGCACAAGTCGTTGTAAAGACTTGCGCTGTAATGCCTGCGATGTAAACGTACCGCAGTTTAACGACCGCATTGTAAAGGTCGTTCAGACCCAGCCACAAAGACCTGCTATTGTTTTTTGTTGTTGTTGTCATCCGAGGGCATCTGACAAGATGTTCTCTCCGGCGGACTATTATCGTATCTGTGCCAGCCCAGATGGGAGCCGTGGAGCAATAAAATAGAAAAACACACACAGACACAGCAAGAACATATTTTTTTTCAATTGCTGGTTACATAATCTTTGTAATTATCTTCACGGGTCATGTGTAATCGGTGTCAGGCAGAAGCAACAGCAGAAACAAGCGACACACAAGGCCAACCTCCCATAAAAGGAAACCCAAATCCAACCAAACATTTTACCAAAAAAATCCCATCTGCTGGTGTTCCCCGATCGACAAAGAAATTTGCAAAAATGCTAAAAAACAAATACACAACACGGAGCGGGAGGCAAAGCAGAGGCAGAACTAACGCAAACTGTGTCATTAAGAGGAGGTGGGAGAAAGAAATACAATAGTTAAATGTAGGAGCTCTGGTGCCAAAGCTGAAAACAGACAAACAGTAACTGAGAAGGAAACCAAGAAGAAAAATTGTCCCCCAAAGAAAATATAAAGAACCATAGCGGAATGAGACAGTACTAAATCTCTGCTCTGTGGAAGAAACAGAAGAGATAAAGGAGGGACAAAGAGGCAGGACTGTCCACAAGCAAGCAGGGATTTTTAAAGGACACTGACATACACAAATGAAAAGCAATGGTAAAAAAAGGGGATGGACTTGATGCACACAGACTGATTACAGCAGTTCTCGAAGAGACAGCTGCGCTGTCTAGCTCGACCTACAAATTATACTTCTGTGGTGTGAACGGGCTTTGGCGCTAAGCTTCCAACCTGTGGATCACAGCAGGGGAGGCTGAAGCGATTCTAAAATCGGCCTTCAATACTCTTGCAGCGCAGTTTGCACTCAGCAGTTTAATGTTCTCTTTTGTCACCCTATCTCCTCAGTGGTGAGTGCGAGGCAGGAGTTGCCTTAAACAGTTTGACTCCAAGAATCATCTGTTGTGGGTAGTTGGGTGAGCTGTGGAGGCAGGGACTTCTGCGATGGGCAAATCTGTGTTCAGCAGATTCACGCCTTCCTGTTTGCCTCAAGTCCCCCCCCCCCCCCAATCACATGCAAAACCCTCTTTTCCTCCAAACAATTAGCTGCCTTTTTTTACCTATCAATGCCTCAGTTCTTGCACCACACCAAAGCGCCACTCCCCCTCCCCCTGGGTTAACAGTCCACATGCCTCATACTACCAGAGAACCCCTCGACATCATACCAGAAACAAGGGGGATATTTATAAGCTCCTAAAACCACCAGAGTTTTTCTGATGCTCCGGTTCGTTGCTCTGTACCCTGTATTTACAAGGTGGCATTAAGCCACTTAACATGGCTTAACGCCACCTTGTAAATATGCCCCTTTCCGCTGCAGTTCACTGCAGCAAAGGGGCAGACAATGGGTGAAGCAGTGGGTGTTCCACCGCAACACCCATTGCTTTTGGACACTGTCCCATATTTACAAGGATGGGGCAGCGCCAAAAACTGAGGACAGGTGAAATATGGTTTTAGGATGCCGAACCTCTTATTCTGCTCTTTCTATGTGTGTTGCATTCTCCAGCACACATAGAAACAGCAAATCACCTTTAAAGATTGTTTATGTGCCGGAAGGTGTCCCTTCCTGCACATAAACAATCACCCCTGCAGTGCCGGTGCCCTGGCAACATGGCGCATGTGTGCCGCGCTGGCCTTGGCAGCTTTCTTCACGCCACAAGTAGGGGAAATGCAGGGATGCGCAGTATTTTTGTAAATAAGCTCCCCCCCCCCCCCCACGGCGTTTTAAAAATGTCGGAGCGCAGCATTGCCGAATTTGCCGAATTTGGCATTACACCGCGCTCCAACATTTTCCTGTGCATATCCCCTAAAGAGTCTGCCCCCGCAAAATCAGGTATCTCTCCACCATTTCCGTCCCTCACAGTACCAATACCAGAGTCAACTCACCATGAGGGCCTGCATGATGTGGAAGAATAAATCTACCTTTAGGCCACAGGTGTATATTTATTGCCGTTCATTATAGGCATTTAATGCAACTGTAATAGAGACGCTTTAGCTGTTGAAATGTACGGACTAAAGTCCTCCAGAAGCACCTTGTGACACAGTTTGGTCCCGCCACTTAACTTTGAAGCTAAAATCTATATATTCCCAGTAATGTACTTACGCCCTCGCTGCTGGCATTAATCTCAGTCCGGTACTCAGGAACCAGAGACTCCCTGGCAGAGCACAGCACAGGCAGTGTAAGTGAAGGCCGCAGGGGAGATTCGGGAGTCGGCCTGGCTCGGGCAGCAGCAGGTTAGCAAAGAGGGTTAAACACAACAGCCCTGCACACACACAGCACTCGTTGGCTGTTCTGGAAAGAAGCTTCAGGACTCCTCCCTGAGGCCTGCACCTTGATTATAATCCACAACTGCAGTTGAGTGGTGAACGTCACTGTTACACCCACTCCACATTCTCTACATCACCCTGCCCCATGCCTAGCTATTGTGTTCAATGCACTGTTAACCCTGCCTCCCGCTATTACAAATAATGCACCAAAATGAACTCTATACCGGACAACGAATTGCCCCACATTCACTAATGTGACATCACTGCCTTGGTTACTGCGTCATGGCCGAGGGAGAATTCACCAGATTAATACATGCACATAGCCTAGGAGGCCACTCTCCAGGCTTCAATCCCTCCCTCGCCCAAAGTAAAACACAGTTTCAGCTAACTGTGTCACTGAGCAGCAAGTGAAATTTATTTTCAGGTGCATGGTGTTTGTAATCACTGAGTGTGTAGGTGGGCGACGCCACTATCACCGTTAACACCAGCCGTCCTTGCTACCCAGTATTTGTATTAACATGATAACAATCTTAAGTATATAAAGCAGCACATGGAAAACAACAAATGGAAAATAAATAAAACAACAAAAGAATGAAATGGGATAAAAGCTTGAATAGGGCTCGAAATACAAAGTTTTGAACATATAGCTCTTGAGCCAAAAATATAAGAGACATTTGCAAGTTATTGTAATGTAATTAAGCAAGTTGAACAAAACACACACCATCCTTGTGATGAACCTGTGCTGCACAAAGAAAATAATGATGGCTATACAATGCACTATAAATCCTAAAGAACAAGGGATAAGTGAACAAAGAAGGAATTAAACCATTTGCTGTGAAGAAAGGAAAGCCTAATGAGCCAGGGGAAAGTAAATCAGCAAACCTTAGATTGTATCGAATGGCAAATTTAATGAAATATGTGCTGTTCAGCTCGCTGATAAGAACTGTTTGCAATAGCAAGCAACTACATCTTACACAGTTCGCAACCCAACCCAAAACTACCAATAACAAGCTTACAATGCATCAACACTGGAAACAAACTGCAGGAGCACAGACAAGGAAATATCTTGTTGTTAAATATTTTGTTTTAGCATTTTAAGATAACAGGGCAAAATACAGTACTAAAGAATGGGCAGGCAAGGCATAAGACAAACGCAGTATACACAACGGTTGGAAGTACCAGTTACATAACATATAACATATAACATAGTGAAGACAGTAAGGTGGGGTTAGCGATGGGGTCCCTGAGAGCAAGCAACATACACTTCAATAGAGCCGCAGCTCCACATTCCAACTTGATAATCTGGGCATCCGTCCATCCATTACCAAACCTACTAGCATGTGCAGGAACAGGGCCAGGTACACAACAAAACCCAAGAACACTCAAGGGGGTTCCACCAAAGATACCCGAAAGGGGCTCATCCACAACGATATAGCCCCGGGGACAGGCAAACAATATGGCATCCCATGAAAGCCACCCATTTCACTAATTCCAACCTCCACCTATACACATCCAGTCCCCAAGCGGACTTCCAGCTCAAAGTTAAGTGTCTGCAAGCTAGAATCAAAGCCTGGTCCAGGGAGGGGGAGGAGGGTAAGATAGGCCTGGTGTAAATAGCAAAATGGGATTCGTTTGAAGTGGGCATTTCTACGACACCTTAGGGGAAATTTCTAGAACTCTCTTCTAGGCAGAATCATTCACAGGCATCCCTTTTAAGTTCAAGAAAAGGTTTATTGAAAATATTAATATGATCATAAAAACAATACTTCGTATACACAGTTATTTGTTAATACATAAATACATGAAGATGTAATAAAGAACAATAATGGTTTATAATATCCATTAAAATAGTAAAAAGGATAATATAGAAAATGATATGAATACAATATAATCAAAGGTCCACAAATAGTGTAAATAACAGTACATGTCAAAAAAATGTTATAGAAAATTATAAATTAAGCATACTTATTGTTGTGAGGGAGCAGGTAAAGAAGTTTACTTCACAGAAATTGTGTGAGTGGGCCCCAAAGGTGAGATCGTTTAGTAGCAAGAGAGATAGGATGAACAAGTGCTGTATCAACTCAGTGGTTGTGACATATAGCATACCACCAACCTAAATAGGACAACTTAGAGGAATCTTTCCAATTTTTTTATATGTGCTGAAAAGCTACAGCTATTAACAACTCAATAAGTGGTAGCTGAGAATGACTTGCTTTCCAGTCTGATGTTAAACTACCTAGGAAAATGTTTGTGAGAGAGAGGGGAATTGTGGTGTGAAAGATAGTGTTCATTTGGTGCCAAACCTGTTTCCAGAATATAAAATCATGTGGACAAGTGAATAGCATATGAGGAAGATCAGCGTCGACCTGGGAACATGTCCAGCAAGTTTTGAGATTTGTGTTGTGTATTTTATGTAAGTATGTTGGGGTAATAAACAATCTATTGTAAATAAAGAAGAGTGTTTGTGTTGTACTGGCCGCTCTGGACGATTTCCTGAGTTTCGTCCAAATTTTGTTCCAAAAAGAAATTGGCCAATTCGTTCATAGATCGGATTCCCATGAAAGTTCCACTTTGGTTTTGTCCCGGATCTCAGGGGGTACCATGGAACAGGAATAAATGGTGGACGCTTTGGGGTTTATGTGCAAAAGGTTATGCCAAGGGAAGAGAGGTTAGGAGGGTGAGGAAGGTGAAGATTTGAGTTTAGCGTAAGTATCAAGTATTGCACTCTGTAAGATCAAAAATGTAGGTTTAAAGGAAGAAGGTAAATGATAAAGAGTTTGTAATTGCGTGAATTAAATGGGTGAGCCCTAATCTAAAGATTGATGGACCCAGATTAGACCTTTGTTTCTCCTAACCTTCCAATATATAGGTTTCCCATTAAGGAGAATTTGTTTGTTGTGCCAAATTGTGGAATTGAGAAAAGTGTCTAAATTATGTACCGTTAAGTGAGGTGCAGTGGATAGTAGTTTACATGATTGCTTAATTATGGGAGTGGAGAGCTTTTGTGGTTTGCATGTAAAGGAGAGATATTCCTGAAATAAGAAGGGAGCTAAAAATGCGGTCTCAAGATCCACCCAGAGAGGTTTATCCTCAGATTGGTTAGTGATCCAATTCGATAGTTGTCGTAACTGAAAGGCTTTGTGATAGTTGGAGAATTGGGGGATATTGACACCGCCTTCAGATTTTGGTCTTGTTAATTTCTGTAATGCCATTCTTGATTTTTAGCGTTCCATAAAAAAGAAGTCAAAATAAAATGAATCTTTTGAAAGAATTTAGGGGCATATTATCAAGAAAAGGCGTTAAAATTATCACCACTTTAGAGGCAGAAAACTGCCGCTAACGCGGCGATAATGGGCTTGATAGTATGCCCTTGAGAATTCCCATAGAAGCCCATGTTCTGGTTTCAACATGGGCTTCTATTGGAATTCTCTGCTAAAGCGCCGATAATTTTAACGCTGTGCTTGATAATATGCCCCCATGATGGAATGGATAATGGAATGTTAGAAAGGGTGTACAAAACTATCGGAGTTAACATCATTTTGATTGTGTCAAGACGACCCCACCAAGAAAGATAAAGAGGATGCCATCTTCCGACCAGCGTTTAAAGAAATAGATGTCTTTATAGAGGGAGAAAACCAAATGCCAAGATACTTTATATGTTTAGGGCTCCAACTGAAGTTAGAAATCTTAAAATCGTCCTTAAAGTTAAATTTGGTTAAGGGTAATCTCTCACATTTTCCTCTATTCAGTTTGTAGCCAAATATCTATCCATAGGCCTCTACCTCTCCCATAAAAGCTTCAAGTGAAGATTGTGGTTGGGAGAGGAAAACTAGAATATCGTCAGTATATGCTGCCAACTTGATTTGTTGAGGGTCTGAGATAAAACCTGTGATTAAGTTGTTCTGGCGTATTCTTGAGAGAAAAGGTTCTGAGGCCAAATTGAAAAGAAAAGGGGACAAAGGGCAACCTTGGCATACTCCTCGTTTGAGATTAAAGCAAGGGGAGATGAGGCCATTAGTGGATGTGGCGGCCTTGGGCTCAGAATAAAGTAGACCTATTAAAGAAATGATTTTCGGTCCAAACCCAAACCGCTTGAGAGCGTGGAAGATAGAAGGCCAGTATACCCTATCAAAGGCCTTTTCTGCGTCTAACGCTATTGCTGCCAAGGAGTTCGGGTAATGTGATGATTTAGATAAAATGTTAAGGAATAAGCGTGGATTGTCAGTGATATTGCGACCCTTGATAAAACCTGATTGATCTTTTCAAAGCAGCATGGGAAGATGTGGTTCTAATCTTAAGGCTAGAGCTTTCGAGAAAATTTTATAATCTATGTTGACTAAGGATATAGATCTATAGTTCTTACAATAATGAAGATCTTTATCAGCCTTTGGAATTAAACAGATCAAGGCTTCGGAAAAAGAGCCAGTGGAGTTACGAGAAGTAATAAAGGAAGAAAGAAAAGTGTGTAAATGTGGGAGTAATAAATGAGTGAAATGTACATAAAATTCCACTGTGAAGCCGTCTGGGCCCAGGACCTTGTCTTTTTAAAGAGTTTTTAAAACATTTAACAGTTCTGTTTGTGTAAGTTCAGCTTCCAAAGAAGCTAAATTTAATTGGGGATTAATATGTTTTTGAATTGTGAAGAAATATTGGGATATGTCTGTATCTGAGGGTGTGTTTTCTGGTGTGTAGAGGGATTCATAGAAATGTACAAATTCTTGGAGTATTTCAGTGTCTTTGAATTTCGATGCTTGGTTATCATCTATAATGGAATCAATATGAAGTTTCTGTTGTTTAATCTTTAGGTAATTAGCTAGCAGTTTGCCCGATTTGTTTTGGCTGCCATAATACTTCGCTGAGGATTTTAGTAAGTATAGGGAAGCTTGTTCAGTAGTGGATTCGTTAAAGGTGATTTTTGCACCGATAAGATCTTTGAGGGAGTCCTTCGACTTGGAGGTATGGAAGGAGTGCTCAAGTTTTTTAATCTTAGCAAGAAGTATGTTATGTAATGTGCGGGAAACTTTACGTTTATTTGACACAAATCTGATGATGAAATCCCGAGCGGTGGCCTTAAAAGCGTCCCATACTGTATGAAAGGAGACATCATTCGTTAAATTAATATGAAAGAACTCTTGAGCGAAAGAGATAAAAGATTAATTGAAATTAGGGTCAAGGAGTAAGGAATTGTTACAGCGCCATTTTTTTTGTTAATGTGAATTGGTTTAAAATGTCTAGTCGAATCGAAACAGGTGCATGATCCGAAATGAGTATAGGGGCCATGTCGGCAGAACGTAGGGATTGGGAAATGTTACGTGAAATAAAAATATGGTCTATTCGAGATTGTGTTTGATGCGGAGAGGAAAAAAAGGAATATTCTCTTGTAGATGGGTTACAAAGGCGCCATGAGTCTAGTAGGTTTCTCTGTTGAATAGTTTGTGTGAAAATTTTGTGTGGCGTGTTTGGGATAAAGGGGGATTTGGAGTTTCTATCAATAAACAGGTCCATCACTTAGTTACAGTCTCCTGCAAGAATAAAGTTTTCTGATGGGTACTTGAGCAGTAACTGAGATATACAAGACCAAAATGTGACATCTCCGCTGGTAGGGGCATAAATGTTAAGCAAGGTCAAAGGGGTCTTTCCCAACAGGAGGTTAGTGAGGATCCATCTACCTTCTGTGTCGGATTCTTGAGATACAAGCTTGGTGTTCAGTGCTTTGTGACAAAGAGTTATAACCCCATTCCTTTTTCCATCACCTGGTGAGAAAAAGATTTCACCCACCCAATTCCTTTTGAGTTTTAATGATTCGCTTTCGGTGAGATGGGATTCTTGCAGTAACGCAATATTACCATCTAATTTGGAGAGGTGGGAAAGGATTCTCTGACGCTCAATGGGGGAATTCAAGCCTCTGACGTTCCACGTGACAATTTTCAAAAACATGTGTAAAATGACAGTAATAGGAACATATGTGAACCAATGAGATCTCATATATTGTGGACAATAGTACTTGTAAAAAATTCAACAATGAGAACTATAAAAAACCTTGACGTAAATCGTATATTAGGTACGAAGATATTGAGAGTTGAAACCAATTGAGAAAAACTGAGAAGGTAGGAAAGATGAAGAAAAGAAAGAAAAAAGATTGGAAAAAGAGACAAATATTAGAAACATGTATGATAAGAAGAAAGAAAAGGGTATAAAGGAGAAAGAGTGAGAGCTGTAAAGACGAATATAAGAAAAAGGGTCATAACCACATAGAAGTAAAAACAATGGAAGGATGGGGGGGAGACCACATGGAATGATGATGTACCCGGACTCCATGAGGCAAGACGGGGAAGACTTTGGGATGTAAACAACATTCAAGACTAATAGGTTAAGCACATGAGGTAAGGTCCTGTGAAAAATAGAAACAGACAATGGTTAATACAGACTGGATGGAATATGTCATGACAAATTATGATATCAGGCAATTTAAGGTCACGACCTGAGGTGGAAGAAGATAATAAGAACAAGCAAACCATTAAACCATGACAGAAACTATTCTAAAATTCTGGAAGTAAAACAGCATGCTGAGATGCCAAACCCTATTCCAGTGTATAACAAAAGAAAAGCTATTTAAAGCGAGTACTAGAAATGTCCATCTTTTCTGGGCAATGTGTATTGAGGAAACTCTTCAACTTTGTTGGATCCCCTTAGGTCGTGGTATTATTATTGAGAGTGACTTTGAACAAACAAGGGTGGTACAGTCTAAACCGTGCTCCGATAGAACGTAATGCTGGACGATAGCAAGGAACTCCTTACGTCTATCTGCTGTGGATTTGGCATAGTCCTGTGAAAAAAACAATTGGTGACCAGAGAATGAAATACGCTTCAGAAGCCTAACTGCTGATAGCACTTTGAGGAGATCCGTATATTCAAGAAAATACAATATGACTCCTCTCAGTCTTTTCGTACTTGAGGATGTGGAATGCAGTGGGCCCAATCTATGTGCACGTTGTATATTGAGAGTAGTGTCCTCCGGTAGATTTGGTGTTGACGGTAACAATTTTTGAAAAAAGGAACTAGGATCCGACCCTTCCAAGCCCTCCGATAGGCCATAAATGCGGAGGTTGTTGCGTCTATTTCTGTTTTCCAGGTTTTCAACCGGCTTTTGCAAAGATGTGATTTGGGAGTGAAGAGAGTCCCAGCCATCTGTTAGGATTTGTATCTTGGAGTTTGTCTCTTCGACGAATGGTCGTAGGGCTCGGATCTCCTCCAAAAGAAGATCCATGGAAACAGACGAAGATTGCTTTGGTGGAGAAGGGGGATCCTTTTTGAGACGTTTAGTTGTTACTTTATTAAGAGAAAAGGAGCCATTAGCCACAGCTGAAGAAGGAACTGTTTTGGGCGCTGATGCTTGGGAATCCTCCATTTGAATGAAGTTCGCACGTGACTTTGAACGAACAATGAAACTACCATGTGAGGATGCTTACAGAGGGGATACCCTTTTTAACCTGCCCATACAATAGGAAGAGTAGAGGCCTATACGTAAGAGGATGTATAAAATGCAAGATACAACTTGAGTATGCAATTCCACTTAACAATAATAGAAATAAATACACTGTAATGGAAATTATGCGCATATGGCATGTAACAGATTATTTAGGACACACGTTTACCAATAAGCATTGAATAAGATATCAAAGTGGTAACCTTAGGCTTAATGAGAGGAAAGTGTGTTACCATAAGTCATTGCAGAAGCATGTCTACAGCATAGTGAGCAACACAGCAAGCTAAACTTAATGCTAGAGCCAAAAACCTCATTCTAAATAAATAGCTGTGAGGTACATCCATATAATGTTGCAGGCTTTTGGAAAAATCAATCAAGTGGTGCAGACAATTCCACACAAGCAAATTAGCACTTTAGAAATGAGATTACTAATATGCCCAATCAAAGCCTACTGATAAAAAGAATAAGTGCATTAAAAAATGGCCAAATTTCACTTTCCTTCTTAACTTCTAGTGCCAGACATCATTAGTCATTGATGTGAAAGCAGTAAATCCTTGCCTCCTTTGAAAAGACACAACGCGCGGTAGAAGCGATTTCCTCAACATGCAGGCAGGTTCGAAGTAATAGTTGCTGTTCTATTTAGTTAGGACGTAAAGAGAACCAGAAAGGAGGCATTGAGGGTCACAGAGAGACAATAAATCGTTGCAGATCTTAGCTTGTTATTATTTCCTTGTCGAGCGTGAAGTCATGCTGTCAGCAGAGACATAATGCGCAATGAAAAACGGCTCCCTCCACGCGAGCCACAATGGAGTAACGGCCGTCAGGGCCTCAGCTGTGAGCGCAACGCGCTTTTGAAGTGGAATGCTTGTCAGAAATAAAACGAGAGACCTTACATCTGTAAGTGTTCGCATTCCGACTTCCTTTCAATTAATTTGCCATATATCCTGACGCGGTTGGTGCGAGAAAATCCCTCAGAGAGCCCCGACTTCCCAGGCGAGTCACGGGAGTGCCGCCATCTTCCTTGGGCACTAGCCATGCCCCCCCATTCATAGGCATCCTTAAATCCTCCACCCATCATGAATGGAGACCTGTAAGTTCTGCCCACGCCACTTCAGCTGAGCCCTATAGAGTAGTGTGACTACCTTTGTCTGCCCTGTGATGAGGAAAAGATGGCATAACCATTCATGTTCCGGCGGTTCTGCAACTTCGGAACCCCACCACGCATTTATTTTGTGAGCCAAGGTGACGTAGAGTAAAATGTGCCCCCCATGGAGGTCCTACATCTCTCAGACTTCAGAGAAGGGACACAGTTCACCCCCCACAAAGAGATTGCTTAGGACAGTGATCCCAGCTGACATCCACCTATGGAGTAGCGATCATCCTCTAGCCACTTCCAGCACTGAGCAACCAGGAGCGGGAGCTCATAGGTATAAGGTGTGATTGTATGAGTCCTCCAAGGAGTCCTGGCCCAGACATAATGTGACGTTCAAATCAACACATTCAAGACATTGGTTAACAATTCCTTGGATGGAAAGACACGCTCACATGTACCACTGCCATCCCATAGATAGGACCACCAGCAAGCCACCCATTGGAGTTGTGACACTAAATAATAGAGCTCGTGATCGGGTGCCAGCAAGTCATCCTCCGTCACTGGCAGATGCAAGTGCCACACAACGTCATGAGGTGCTCCAGTACAACAACAGCAATAAGCTATCAAGTTCCCAAAAGAATTTCTGGGGCATTTCCAATGGGAGGGCCACAAACAGATAAAGGAGGTGTGGCAGGATAACCATTTGTAAGACAGCCACCTGGCCCCTCACCAACAGTGGTAATGTGATCCAGAGGCCACCATACACCGCAGTCTGATGAGTGCGCGATTGCAGTTTTTTTCATAAAACAGTTCTGCTAAATGTGCAACCCTCAAATAAAAAACAGTATGTTGCTCCCGCTGCAATTTTGGTGCCCTGGCAACAGATTCATACTTCACCACATCACCCTAAAGGGGACAAACACATGATTTGTCCCACTTGACCTCTAGCCCAGAATCACTGCCAAAGTCCAACAATGCTGACACCGCTCCCCTGAGGCTAATGTCCTCCTCTCTCAAGTGCACCAACTTATCATCCACATGCAGAGAGACATATGTGCAATCGGTGTAAGGGGTAGCCCACGGTAGTGGAAGCCAAAGCTGGCAGTATGAGCAAATGGCTCCATAGCCATAGCAAATAACTGCAGGGACAGGGGTCAACCCTGTTGGGTTCCCCACTCCAATGTAAAAGCCTCTGAGTCCAGGGGGCCAGTAGGGATCTAGTGTAGAGAAGCTTTGCCCACTTGACATAGGGTCATCCGAGGCCCGTGCCAAACAGGGCGACATATTAAACTCCTAACAAGTGAATCAAACACCTTCCTAATTTCTACTAAACTAGCTAGAACCTTCACTGGCAGTCGCTCTCAGTGGTCCAAGGCCAGGAGTAATTGGTGCATATTAGGCATGGTGTTACACGTGGGGATAATGCAGGCCTGGTCAGTATGAACCAGGGAGTATATATCGGGGAGCAAACGGATTGGCAGTATCATGCTCAAGATCTTGAGATTGGTATTGAGCATGGAGAGGTGGCAATAGGCGTCAAGGAGGAGCAGTTCCTTATCCTTCTTTGGAAGTGACACAATAGCGGCCTCACTCAGTAAGGATGGAAGTAAGCCATGCTGCTAGGAGTCATTAAAGAGTGCCATGAGTTTAGGGACAAGGTCCAAGGCATATGCCCTAAAGAGTTCCATCGCTAAACTATCTAGCCCAGCTCCTTCCCCCTCGCTAGTTCCTTAATCGTGCCCCATACCTACTGCTCAGTAATATCTGCACCCAGTTAATCCACCACCACACGATGGGAAACCAGAGAAGAGTCTGGAACGTAATTTAACATGTCCACTTCACTGCAACCAGCACACACTGAATACTAATCTCAGTAGTGTTGAAGAAACACCATATTGATCTCTTTCTGCATAAAGACATTATGTTGTGAGGCATCATGCACCTGGACAATGGTGTGCCCATGACGCTTGCCCTGTAAAAGTCATGCAAGCATCCTATCCAATTTATCCTTATCAGTGTGGGCCTTGGATACATAAGCTCTATAATCAAAGTGCTGTAGGCATTCGACCAGTTCAAACAGTTTCTCCCATTCCTCTAGCATGTGCTCTCTCCTATCCGGAGTCGCCTCTAACCCACAGGGGAGCCCATCGAGCATCGCCTCCTGCCACTGAATATCGGAGTGCAGTTTGAACCATACACCCACTTTGCTGGGGATGCAATAACCCAGAATAACCACCTTCATGGCTTCCCACTCCAACACCACTGACGAGGCCGAGCCTACATTATTGAGCCAGTATTGTACAATGCACTCGCCCAATAAGATCCAAAAAGCCTGGTCCTCATGCATCGCAGGGTCGAAATGCCAAGTAGTTCTAGGCAAGGACCACTAGAAGTAACACAATACAGGGTACATTTTCGCCAGATACTCTACCCCCACCACCTTGCAGAACATTGTCCTGCAAGTATAAATTCTTTCAAGTCAGACCTCAAGGTCATACAAGCCAGAGAGATATTAATACACTCAAAATTCTGGGTTCTGCACTCTCCAACAGTTCACCAGATCCCATTGTACAGCCAAGGAGCATGCCACTTTACATTTCAAATAAGCCAGGACATTATAGAATTTAAATAGGGAAGAGAAGCCCTGTACATTCCATGTGAGCAATTTAACCTGGGCTGTCATGAAAAACAGTCCAGATAAGGAAGAATACTGGGACCCCACACACATCTGTCCCCAACAAAGATGGTCATAACTCACCATATCAAAAATACAAATTCCACAGCCATAAGTGCTCTGTCGCTAATAAATATATATAGCAAATGAAACACAGTATTGTATAAAGAAATCCCAACACCCCCGAACGCACCCCTCAAGGACTGAGACCTACATACATCCTGTCCAAACAACACACCATCAAAAAGCTAAGAAAATGCCAAAGAGCCAACTAGCTCCTAACATAATATTATAAGCAGGAAAGGAGCCGCCAGCTAAAGGTGGAGAGGCAAACACTCAGGTAGTCAATCAAATGCTATAGGACACATTCTACAAGTTCCCCCCCCCCCCCGATTCCTTGGGACCACTCAAATCAGAAATAGAAACAACAACGCACAAGAAATCAAGCACACAGCCACCCTGCCGCCATATTGCAAAAAGTAACCAAGGTGAGATGTTCATGAAACACCAGCTTGATCGGCATCAGACAAGATTGTTCACTGACCTCGGGGTGACCCCCAGCAAAGTATTTTTGAGCCCCGGTGCAACTGAACCCTCTGAGTCAGAAGTATAAGTGTGATGTTACAGGGATGGGCGTTGAGAGGAGCCCTCGCTGGCCCAGAGAGAAGCCTTTGTTTCAACCGCTCTTGTCTGCTCCAGTGCCACCTGCGATTTATTAGGCCGAGACGCCCCCCATGCCAGGATCTTTGTAGTTTTGGGTGAACCGTATGCCCCAGGCATCATCTTATTTTTCCTATTTCTTGGGTGGGTTTGTACCCGGCTGCCTTGGTCATTATTTCGTGGTCAGCCCCTCTCCTTTGTCAACTGGGCAGTGACGCTCTGATCTCTGCTAGAAACCTCTCATATATTTCTGCCTCAGATTCTTCCCAGCTCTGTGCTCTGTCCTTACTCCCACTTATCTCATATGAAGTGCGCAATGCCTTGTATTCTTGCTGTAATTCCTAGTTACGTGCTCTCTCTCTCTCTCTCTCTCTCTCTCTCTCCCCCTCTCTCTAGCCTCAGCTCACGCCTCTCTCTACCTTGCCCCATCTGGTTTGCCTCCTTTGCTCTGAGCTGCGCTCTGCTCTTTTTGACTTGCTTCGCCTTTAAACTCAATTTCTGTTGTCTCCTCAGCTACCTGCATAGACCCTGTAGCATCACCCTAGCCATCGGTCTCTAGGGGGACTGGAGCTCCCTTCCTCGCCCCCACTCCCTGTATCGCTATTGAGAACCACCACAAACCTCCCTGTCACTCAAGCATGTTCACCTGAACCAGTGAGAGTGGATTTTCTTGCTGTTGAGGTCCTATGTCTTGGACATGGTAGGCGGGGGTCACGCTTTTGGGGACCTCTTCAAGGAACCTATGTTGCACTGGAATAATCTGGGCTCGCTGGCTTTTTATTCTCTCGTGCTTGGGCCTAACCGTCCATCTTTCGGTGGGGGGCTCATCAGCTCCTACTATTGTCAGATTGGAAAATCCTAGTGTGGGAGGAGATGCCTTGAGCATCTCCATTCCTTCATATGGTGGGGGAGGCCCTTGCGCTTTGCTCGCTACTGGCATTGTATGGCTATTCCTCTTGGTCTCTTCGAAGATGCCACACAATTCTAATAAGGCCTCTCTCTTGTCTCAATTTTGACCTGTATATTTAGTTTTAGTATGTAGTTTAGTATGCTCAATTATGTTGGTGTCAAATGTTCCCTTCTTAGGCCAGGGAAATGTGTGTGCCTTTGAGTTTGCGTGCCATTCTTGGCAGTACTGTAACACAGGGCGAATATACAATGGATTAGTACAAAATCTGCCTCAATTCTCACACAATAGGCTTTTCAATGACACAAAATTCAATGACATAGTACACACAAATACATTTCATCAATAATTGACAGAGAAATAAATTCTTTTTCCGCAAAAAATTGATAGGTTTCAACACATTTTATCCTCTAGCAAGAAAAGACTAGCGTGGAACACATTCCTAAGTAAACATGATAGTCTACCACTATCTGCTCCTAAAGGTGGTAGTCCTGGACACCAAAGAATAGCAACTTGGGAATTTTTGGCCCTCCTTGGCCACATGCAAGTGAAGCCCAGTTTCCTGGTTCCAAGCTTTTCCATAGCCTGAATCACATCCTGTGTCACACCCAGGGGTCAAGCATATGTTCTGTGTGATGGACAGAGTTCCAAGCGACCAACACTTCTCACTCTTTTCTTATTCTAACGGTGTTAAGAAACCTGTTAGCACCCAGAAATTCTTTTAACTAAAAACTATGAGACTGATGTGCCAACTCTGCCCATACAGGATAGCTGTATCACAAAGATAGCATCCTGATATCCATAAAGGGCTCTATCAATAAATAAATATTAATCTTTCATCGTGTTGTATCAAAAAAAGGTGACTTCCGCAGGATCACCTCCAAGGCCGCCTTATGAATGATACATTTGGGACATAAAAAAATAGGTAATGTGCCAGACCCTGTCAGTGGCAGGGTGTTCAGGTTATCTTTTTACGCTTCTCCCTAGTGCCCCGAGGATTCAGCAGAACTTCCAATCAATTGTGGTGTCTGCCCACCTTTGTCATTGCGCGATGTGAATCCGCCTGGGCGGGTCACCTTCCTTCGGCTGCAGTCGGGTACAAGGTCCCAATATCTCCTGTGTGGATTGCCAAAATGTTACTTGAGTAGGAAATACCTTTAAAAACAAGAGACAAGAGGCATTTAGCAAAACAGGAACAGTTTGTTTAATTAAGCATAGCGCCCGGGAGAACAGTTACAGGCACAGTGTCTGAGTACTGTCTCTATTTACATTCAGTTATCATCCTTATTAAATGCAATTTTCATCAGGTTGTAAAGTTCTCTGGTGAACCATATATGGTGAGGAATGTTGGTTGCTGCCTTAAAGTCATAAATTAATGGTCAAATGGTAACTAAAGGTGGGCCTCAACCTTGCATGTAACAATGTGGCCAGTGGGTGATGTGTCAGGATGTCCTGCATGGAAATTGTGTGATCACTGCATGTGCTGTATGATCCTAACTCATGTGGCACTTGACTTTATGGTGTTTTTAAGAGTGTGTGTACACCCCTACGGCCATGTGTGCTTTATTGGGATCATTCTATCTTGACCATTGTAATGTTGCTGCACCTATCTGTGGGATTGATCTACGGTTTCCTGTTTGTGCGCTATTTCACCTGTGACCTATAAATCAGTATCCCCGGGCCTGAATATCAGAGCTTGCCTGACTATGTATTAGCAAGTCAGGGTTCAAGAGGCGTTCACAACGGGCGATTTCGTTGCTAGCAACGTGATTTAATTTTCATAAATGAATTAATTGTTTTCCATTTTAACACTATCATTTTCCATATTAACAAATTAAATATGCCAAACAGGTGTAAACCAATCATACCATGTTTACAGAAGAGAGCACATGCACTTTAGCACTGGTTAGCACTTGAAAAGTGCCCAGAGTCTCATATCCAACAAAAAGAAGGTCAGAAAAAGAGGGAGAGGAAGGCAAAAGGTTTGTGGTGACCCTTCAAAGAGGGCCATTATCCAACACACATCATTACACATAATGTTCTACATGTGTATAAGAGGATAGAACTGACAAATATCCTATATATTTCACTGGTAAATAAGACAATAGTATATTCTACAGTTGCTACCCACTATTCAATAAAAGGCACGTCTAAAAACAATTTACCAATAAAAACCAAAAGCAATGTTCACATATTGTTGAAGAAGTTTAATCTTGATCCCTTTTATGATTATGTAGGACTGCATCCTACTTGAGCATTGCCAGCACGCACGCATATTCTGTTGAAATGAATGTTCTAAAAGAAGTGGAGTATTGCATACTGAAAGTACTTCATTTGAATCATATATGTTTAGAGCATAATTAATAAAGTAACATGCCAATTTACATACTAACTTGACAGGAGAATTTAACATGAAATGTCTTAATGTGAGATATTCAATTAGGGTGTGTGCAACTAGTAATTGGCAGGTTCATATGAAAAACCAGAGTTAATCATATGAAGGCATAATTATAATGACATTTTCATAGGTGTTGCATTATATTCATGGTAATGAGAGGCTGCATATGTTTCATAGAAAGTGCAGATTAATGTGTGTGCTAGCTTAACTTTATGTGCTGTTTCATCTTAGCCTAATGGTCTCTGTTTCAGTGCAAACTCAAGTTGTAATCTCATGTTTTGTCTATGTTCAGCCTTTGCTGTGGAATGTTTTGTCTCATTCTGTTTCCACTGCAAGTGTGGAGAAGACTCATTAGTTAGAATGAAGTAGTTTTGGTTTAGTAGACAGTAAAGCATGGGAAGGAGGAGTCCTCCGAGGAAATCGCAGTACCCAGCAAGGAGAGGAGTTCTCATGGGAGAGGAACGTCCAAGGATGAGAAGAGATAAAGTGTTATCTAGGTGGGAAAGGTGCTGAAAATATCCAATTGTGCCTGAGCTATGGAAAATTCTAGGAAGAAGTCACATGGGAGTGTTAATTTGACGTGCTGTGTTTAGTCCATCCTAGGTTTTCTCAGAGAGCAGACCTATGCTTCTGCTTGAGCGGCTTTACGCTACTTGATTCATTTGGCGTGCTCTTGTCTACTGAAGACTCTGATGGCTGGCACCTTACTTTTCTTTTCCTCCTAAATATATCTTGACCCAAATGATTTAGTTAGGTTTCCCTTGTTAAGGTAGTGTAGAGAAAGTTAATTTGCTCATGCTCGATAAAGAAAATCATATGATGCAATTTAACCTTAATTTCTTTTTCCTGATTGTCTGCGTCATCATCTTAGAGTTAGTCATTTGCTTTGTACTATATAGGGTACATCTCTTAATGAGATTTGGACTTATTCTCAGCTTTTTGCACTTTTATACGATTATGCTGAAATTTATCTATATTGATTTGTTCCTAATCTTATCACTAAAACCTAATAAACTAAAATCAATAGCCAAGTGACTTAGTGTGTGGCCCCATTGATTACACTGTATTAAGATGATAACCAGTGACTTTTTTCTTTTCACTGCTCACTCTTCTAGAAAGACCTGTCCCCGCTGGAGAAATTGTGTAAATGGGCCTAGACTTTAACACTGCTCAAGTCTGCTTAACAAGAATTTCAACAGTACAGGCTGTCAAAGTTCTGGAAGGACCACAGGACCATATAAATTGTAGAAATGCATTGTTGTCATGGTTCCGGCCGGGGACGTTCTACGGCAGGAGCCGACTTCCGGTTCTCGGAGCACGCGCCGCTCTCAGGTCCGCGGTCTAGTGCTCACGAGGACCTTGGGAAGCACTTCCGGGTGCGGCCGCATTTAACTACGGCGGCCGCTCCCGTCAGTGCTTCCAGTACTGGACGTTTCGCTGCGTTGCTGCCTGTCTCTATGTTTCGCTGCTGCTTGCTGCCTGCTTCTACGCCCCTGCCTCCTACACCGCGCTGGAGCGCCCAAGCTGCTTTCTCCCGTGACACGCTGGTAGCGTGGTCACGGACTCGCCCTGCTGCTGCTTGCTGCCTGCTTCTATGCCCCTGCCTACTACACCGCGCTGGAGCGCCCAAGCTGCCTTCTCCCGTGACACGCTGGTAGCGTGGTCACGGACTCGCCCTGCTGCTTTTCTCCCGTGACACGCTGGTAGCGTGGTCACGGACTCGCCCTGCTGCTGCTTATTGCCTGCTTCTACGCCCCTGCCTACTACACCGCGCTGGAGCGCCCAAGCTGCCTTCTCCCGTGACACGCTGGTAGCATGGTCATGGACTCGCCCTGCTGTCTTTCTCCCGTGACACGCTGGTAGCGTGGTCACGGACTCGCCCTGCCTACCACACCGCGCAGGAGCGCCTCAAGCCACTTTACTCCCGTGACACGCTGGAAGCGTGGTCACGGACTTGCCTTGTTTTTCACCGCGCCGGAGCGCTTGCACACCCAGTCTCCCTCCGTGACACGCTGGAAGGGTGATTACGGACTTACCTTGTCCCCTTACCGCGCAGGAGCACCTCCTGCCACAGTTGTGACACGCACAGGGAAGCGTGGTCACACAGTTCTTTCTTTTGCCCCTCACCGCGCAGGAGCGCTTACTGCCACAGTTATGAAACACGCACAGGGAAGCGTGGTCACACAGTTCTTTCTTTTTCCCCTCACCGCGCAGGAGCGCTTACTGCCACAGTTGTGACACGCACAGGGAAGCGTGGTCACACAGTTCTTTCTTTTTCCCCTCACCGCGCAGGAGCGCTTACTGCCACAGTTGTGACACGCACAGGGAAGCGTGGTCACACAGTTCTTTCTTTTGCCCATCACCGCGCAGGAGCGCATTTGTGTGTCCATCACAGGCTGCCGTCCTAACAGGCATGTATGACGGCCGCTGAACCTTCCACACCTGAGACGTCAAGACCAACCTCTATCCGGAGTACACGAAAGAACCCACAACAACCTGTCAGGTGACTATACCCTCTTACTACTAGCCCTATAGCATGTAAGGTTGTTGTGTCTGTACATGTGAACCATGAAAGGAAAGCAGGTGCACTGATCCTTGTTGTTACTCTGTTTAGCTGGTGACTCTTCAGAGAACATTCCCGGCCTAGCGTGACTTCATCTCTGATCCACCACGACGTCTTTCCCCTGATCCCATTTGGCATCTTTCCCTGGTCTCCTCCATGCCTGGGCCTGATTCTTCCCTTTGATCAGGTAGGGAGGGGAACGGTGGAGGTTGCTCACGGCGTCCCTGCGAGATGGCTCCACAAGTGTAACAGGTAAGACTTGTGGGGTCCGTGACAATTATAATGATGCATATCCTACAAAAATAAATAGACACACTATTAAAAATGTTTAATTATTGGCTAGTAAATTTGCACTTCCAGGGGAATTTTATTTTAGGATCAATTCTCTTTATTAATATTATCACAGCCCAAGTGTATTATAACACAGCAAGTTGCCTACAACCCTGGGACCGGTAGCATGGCTAAGCTGCGTTTTAATAAAAAGGGGGAAGAAAGAACAAAAACACTAAATCCCCCCTCCCTCATCCTTCCTTCCGGGCTGCTGAGAAAACTAAGCAGTGTAGCGATCAAGTAGTTTCACCCAAAGGTACCTAGCGCACCAGGTATCACAGTTAGGCCAATCATCCCTCGGGGGGTGTCGCCAGGATCTGGTGAAGAAGCCAGAGGTACAATGGGCAAGTCAATTCCTTTAATTCCAAAGAGAGAATGCGAATGAAGGGCACATTATTCTGTATTAGAGGAATGATACGGGGTCACTGCCAAAGAAAGCTTCTCTATTCCCTGGAGTAATTACAATTTGTGCAACCAAGAACTGTGCTCTGGCATTTTATTTGTGCCTCACAGTGAGAGTATCATTTGTTGGGCTACATTCAGTGCAAGAGCCAGCTGCCTCCCCTTGTTGGAGCGGAGAGGAAAAGTCAGTGGGTTCAGGAGACCCAGAAGGGTGTAGGCTGGGAATCATGGGATCGCGGTTTCAAAAGCTGAGTCAATTTCATTCAGGACCTGTTCCCATTCTCTAGTATGCTTGGGACAGTGCCATAAGAGGTGAAGGAGGGTTCCAGTACCACCGCAGCCTCTCCAACAGACCTTGGATAGGCTTGTACTTCACTTATGAAGCCACATTGGAGTGTAATACCAATACGAAGCAATTTTGTATTCAGTTTCAGTGCTAGTCATGATGTGTGCAGTAAGATGGACCCAGTAGTGTACGTCCTCCCACTCTTTAACCGTTAGGGTTCTACCTCTCTCAGACTCTCATCTCCGCTGTCCCGGGGACATATCCTGTGGCCCATTCCTCCCCGGTAATTTATCTATTTCAGAAATCAAGTGCTTATTGTCCATCTTGAGAAACAGCCACTTCTCAAATGGGGTCAGCGGTCGGCCTGCACCTTGTCATGTTCCGGAACCCAACGCATAATGTCGTAGATGCAGACAGAAGAAATGTTCAGCATCAGTGAGGAAATAATCGGATTTGAGCTGATCAAAAGGAAGAAATACATTTAAATTTAATGAACAGCGCAGTCGCTTACACCCTCTATCTATCCATCTTTATAACCTGCCCAAAGTCATCTCTGGGGTGAAGTCCAAGTTAGCGAAGATAGGAATCATTGGCGAGGGGAATGTGGGCAAACTGGATTTACCTGCACACTTGTCACAGATGAAGAGTACAATCCCTGAGCTGTGAGTCAGCAGGGGAGCCACACCTCCCTCCATATCTGTATGACAACTACTGCCTGTTCAATGAAGTCCCAGTGCTTCTCAGAAAGCTGTCTAGTCCACTCCACTAGGAGCCTCAACTGAGCGGCTTGGTAATAACGGAGCAACTGGGGCACTGAAAGCCGACCTTCAGGTGGTAAATGAGATGCCTATGGGGGCAGGACTTCATGTTTCATATGAATTTTTTAAATGTCCAATTGCAGAGAACGAATCACCTTGGGTAGGGAGGTCAGAGATAAAGTCTGAAATATATAGATAATGCAAGGGAGAATGGACATCTGGATCGCCGCAACTCGTCCCATTCAAGAGAGGAGCAAACAGCTCCAAATCGACACGTCTTTTTGAATAGGAGTAGCACGGGGCGCATAGTTTGCAGCCACGACCTTGGGTAAAGTTGCTCCAGAGAAATACCAGGTAGGAAAGGCCCTCTGTAGCCCACTCGAAAGGGAACTGCAGTCTTAATATCAGCTCATTCGCCGGGGCAACCAAAAGATTCAGGATCTGCAAATTCTGCATATTGACCCTGAACCCTGAGTTCACACCAAATGCCTGAAGCTCGGCAACTATAGCTGGGAGTGAGGTCAGGGGCTCCATGGCCGATAAGATGACTTCGGCGTAAAGACTTATCACATGATGGTCGGATCCAAATGGAATCCCCGTCACTGCAGGGTTATCCCTAAGCCTTTGTGCCAGTGGCTCCATAGATAGAGTGAAGAGAAGTGGAGACAGCGGGCACCCCTGGTACTGGATTCTGTTCACCCTCACCGATGCTCTAGCGTCATTGTATATACTCTGTATCCATTTCTCAAATCTCTAGCCAATGCAATGCTGGCGTCTATAGAAAACAGCAAGGCTTCCTTGTGTGACCGATGTACCTTGTCTATAATATGACATATGCACTTCATGTTGTTCCTGCACTGGCAAGTTGGAATAAAGCCTGAATGGGCTTGATCAATAAGACCCGGCATCAGGGGATTGAGGCAGTGAGCCAGAATACTCACAAAGAGATTTGCATCGATGTTAAGCAGAGAGATGGGCTTATATGACCTACAGCAGGTTGGGTCTTTTTCCGTGCTTGGGAATTACTGATATGGAAGCTTCCAACATGGAATCCGTCAGGGAGCCAGACTCTGTGAAAGAATTGAAAAATTGTGTGAGCAAGGGGGCCAGTTCTGGGTAGAATGTTTCACAAAACAAGGCGCTGAAGTCGTACGGGCAAGGGGACTTCAAAGGATACAAGCAGGCTATCACCGAGATCACTTCTTCTACGTGGATAGGTTGATACAGGGCGCTTGCCTCTGCAGGGGCAGGGGAGTGTGAGCCACGTTGTGGAGGTGTCCCCTAGGATTGGCAGTCAGGCCCTCTGAGGACAATTTTAGGGAAGCGTAAAAGGTAATGCCCTCAGCATCACTCATCTCAGTGTCTGGGCCAGTGGAAATAGATTTCACTGCATCAGCATGCAGTTTGCTGCGCAGCCGGTGCGCTAACATACGACCACTATGATTGTTTGCCAAGTAAAATGTATGTTTATGTTTAAAGCGCACTGTTGCGAATTCCGCCCTATCCAAATCTAGCCGTTTAACCTGCAATTGTGTCGTCTCTAACTCTCTCCAAATTATACAGCTCAGAGAGCCTCCTCTTGAGATCTCGCCACTTGTCCCGCTGCCTATGGTTCTCTACCGCAGAGAGAGCAATGAGTTTCCTCAGACAACTAGTCTTCGGTCTTCCCATAAAGAGGTCAATGAGTTCTCCCCCACATTTATGGCTAAATAGTCTCTGAGCTCAAGCAGGATCACATCTACCATAGTCTGGGACTGTGGCATTGCATTGCAGAGTACCCAAGGTGGACTTTGAGATGGAGAGGCAGGCAACCGCAGCGATAGAGTGATAGGTGCATGGTCTGAGAGAGACTGCGGCTACATGGTAGTATCTGTGATGAGATATTTCAGTGACGGGGTGGCTATACATCTTATGAGCAGTGGAGAAAAATGTGTAGTCTTTATCACTAGGGTTAGCTCGTCGCCATAGATAATGCAGGCCACAGTCAGTGAGCCAATGAAGGCCTGCAGGCAAGAAGGCCCCAGTCCGGAGTGATCATTGATCAGATTGGTCGAGATCATCGTTTATCACCAAATTTAAGTCTCCCCCAACCTCTATAGTTCCATCCGGGGACTGAAGGACATTAGCCAGCAAGTCCATTAAGAAGCCCTCCTGCTGTTTGTTAGGAGCATACACAGTCACAAGGGTAATATGAAAGGAACCCATCTGTGTTTGGAGTGCCAGTAGTTGACCCCTGACCTACGCAATCATGGCCGATACCTCCCCAGTGAAGCATTTGGAAAAAAGAATGGTGATCACCCCCCCTCCTTTTTGTAGAGCCAGAGGACCCGAATTTCTGGGGAAAGTGTAGAGACTGCATCCTATAACAATCTTTCGGCAGCAGGTGGGTTTCTTGGGGGAGGCAGATATTGCCCCCTTTTTGGTCAAGTAGTGGGAAGTTAGTTATTCTTTTGATTGGATTATTAAGGCCTCGGACGTTGAGGCTAAGACATTTAAGCCCGATAGAGCATGGGCAGGGAAAGAATGCTATGGAAATGCCACCCTTGGATTGCGAGTCATTGGGTAGAGAAAAGTCCGACCCATAGGTGGATCCTGGACCCAGTGCAAAGAATTGCCTAGCGTGCATCGTGCAGCTAGAAGGAAAAGGAAAACCCCAGAAAAACCAAAAAAACCAAAATGCAAAGAACAGTCCAAAGGTGACGATAACCAGTCCACCAAACATGGGAACAATCAGCAAGGGGGTGGCATTAACAGGAACTGCCACTAACAAGAAATGAGTGGCCTCACAGCCTGTCCTCACCACCCCAGAACCAACCATGCAGGGTAGAGTAATACAGTTATTTGACCTGGAGTCAAGTTTCTTCGTTATCAGTCCCTTCTCCAGACAGAGAGCAAAGTACACCCTCTTTCTCCCTCGCTATTGTCTCGGGGTCAAGACACAGGTCCTCTGAGTCAGATTTTTGTAGACTCCTGTGCCTTCTATGAGTCTCCCCCGATCATGCTTGGAGGAGGGATGAGCATCTTGAGGTGGATTATCAATACCAAGAACCTTGCAGGTATCAGAGAGGAGCCAAGCCTGGTAGACCCTGCCCTCGAACGAAAGATGAGTCGAAAAGGATGACTCCAAGAGTAGGAAATTCCTGAATTTGAGTGAGTCGTGACTGGCCTAAAGTCTCACCGCTTTTGTAGAGTAATCATTGCTACTGAAATAGCTGAGGGAAATGGCCTCTGAATTGGAGCAGTTGGGCCTCATGGGCCTTACGTAGAATGGCCTCTTTGTTTGGAAGCACATGCACTTGCATGCACATCAAAATGTGCACTGGGGACTGCTTTACCGGTTTCGGTGGGCTGAGTTAGTGGCATCTGTCCAGCTTTAAAGTCGAATTGGAGCCTCGTCAGGTTCCAGTACAAGATGCACAGCTGAATGAAAAATTTGCTAACAAATAAGTTTCAACAGCTTTTGCCATACTTAGTCCATATTATTTTTTCAGTTTTTATTCCATAAAAAAATAGTTTAAAAACAAAGCATAACAAAATGCATTATTGCGCATGTTTGTAAGAGATTCATTGAGAAGTACATGAAGCTAAAATAGATAAGTGAACACATCCTGAGGTGCAAAACAAAATGTAAAAGCATTTTCCAGATCAGTCAATAATCACCTTTGCTTCAAAGAATGAATCACGACTCCAAAATGGAGACTGCCAGTGTTCTTAATGCGTCAAACCAAGATGGAACCCCTGAGGAAGGGCAATTAATGCCCAAAATGCATCGGGTTTTTAAACAAATCAACGTGAAGTAATGAGGAAGGGGGAATCCCCTCGTGTTGTGTTGAAAAGCTTGGATAGGTGTTCGTTGAATATGGTTTAAATACTGAACTTGTTTGGACAAGAATGGTTTATGGAATAAAAACAAAAAAAATAAAATGGACTAAGTATGGCAAAACCTGTTGAAATGTATTTGTTAGTGAATTTTTCACTTAGCTGTGCATCCTGTACTGTAACCTAACGAGGCTCCAATTCGACTTTAACTTATTTAGTGCGGGCAGACGGATCGCACTTCCAGGTTGCACGCTGCAACACTCAAATGCCTCTGAATTTTCACAAATTAACGAGTTTGAAATATGGCGTGCATTCTACCATTTTTGATGAAGTGACTTATTTGCATCTATCCATCTTTATCGCTTCCTCAGTAAGGGACCCCAGAACAAAATAAAATAGTGCCTGCACATAGTCCTTCAGATCGGTCCCCTCAGCCGCTGTAGGAACTCCTCGGGTACGAATATTTTTTGTCCTTGACCTATTTTCAAGATCTTCAACATGTGCCTTCAGGTCAATTTGTGGTTCCTGGAGGCAAATTACTTCCTGCTGCAACCCCTCAACTTCTTTGTATCTCCTTGCAGTGCTGTCTTCCACAGCCACAACACTCTCCCCATCTTTGTCCAGGTCCCTACTAACCTCTCGAAGATCTGTGGAGAGATGATTCTTCACCGCTTGCAGATCTTCCGGGAGAGAGGCAAAAGAGACTCCTTGAATGAATGATGATTTACAGGGCCATCTTGATCGTCAGCATTGGCTGTGGGGCCCACATCAGTTGCTATGGATTTAACACCTGTGGCTCCTCCGGGTTGTCTTGTGAGGATGTCATGCACTGAACGGTCTTTTTTGCCTTTAGAAGAGGCCATGATGCAAGCTCTAGCAGCAAAGCCACTCAAGAAGGCTGGCCCCTGGGGGTGTAGGCCGGAAACAGGAACTAGGGGCCTGAGAGTGCTCACTCCACTGCCACCAGGTGAGTAATTATAGTCCTAGAAGAGGTCCGCTATGCAGTGCGTGGGGAGGAGAACCAGGACAGGTAAAGCGCCATGGGAAGGTGGCCCCTCTGCCGGTACAGCATCAGGGGGAGTACTCCAATATTTGTAAAAGGTAGTTATGTCTCCTCGGGCCAGAGCAATGATGTTGGCCCACACACTCAGAAAGCCACCCAGTTATCTCAAGTCGTAGATGTCGGAATGGGAGCCCCAATAAATTCTCCCCAACGCCGCCGGCTACTGAGACAAAAGGACAATCAGAAAAGGGAGGAAAGCCAAAGGGGCTTGTTGTGGAGAATTGTCAGGATGCCAGTAAGGGGTTTGATGATCAATAATGTTCAGATAGAAGGGGGAAGGGACTTACCAACGATGGAGGGAGTGATAGCAGAACACCAAGAATATTTGGATGGGAGAGGGAGGGACATTGCTTTCAGCGCCTTCAGGAAAGCTCTAAAAACGTGGTTGTTTATTCATTAATATCGCTCCTTCCTGGTCAGTAGTCTTACCTTCTCAAGACCAGCGCCTAGACACCCATGGGTATGAGTGCACTTTAGAACGTTTTTATTCATTCATTTTATTCTTTGGGTCAATGGGGAGTTTGGCAGTACACCTGGGAGCAGATGCATCAATACGTTACCCCTGTGCAAAGTTGCACAATGTGATACAAGCCAGCGCAAAGAATTGATAAAGTAGTTACTTTCTAGCACTGTAAAGTAACGCAAATAATAGTTTGTGATACTTGCGTTAAGGGGCATCACACGGTTGGTAGATGGGCATTCCCACTACCACCCATGATTCTTGATGCAAAGCCCTATCTACTAATAATGGTAGACAGGGTTTTGCACCAACAAAATAATGCTTCCTTGAGGCAAGCATTACGTTGAAGAAATCCTTTAATTACTCCAAACCTTTCCCATATTTCATATGTGCTGCACTTTACAACACACATCCAACGTGGGAAAAGTTTTGAACGGTGTATAGGCACAGTATTTTGTACCCTTCCAATACAAAACATAGGCTAGACATCACACACACACCTTTACACTATTTTGCAGTGGTGTATGTACGATTCTAGGCAAAATCAAAGAGAAATGGTGCTGGAGACAAGAGATACAGCACCATATGTTTGTAATTAGGAATTTTCACTGCTCTGCTGTCTTGCAGTATGAATACCCGGTAACTCACCGGTAATATTCATTACTTTGAGTCATGGTTTTCCCGTTGCATTCTTTAACAGTGAGCAGCTAGTCTGCTCCACAGAAACCCACTACCTAGCAGAGCTTTTCGCACTTCCCCCAACATGGCGCCACCATCAGGTGACAATAAAGGGGGAAGTGCATCAGAGAGCATCTTGAGAATACTAAAGAAAACCCAGAAAGGAAAACAATCACCCAAAACAAAAACCAGGGAGGGAGGAAAGGGCTCAGGAATGGGACGGGAAGACCAGGACTCGAAGTAATGAATATTACCGGTGAGTAACCGGGCATTACATCCTCGTCCTGTCTTCCCGTCCCATTCCTTAACACTGAGCCCATACCCAAGCACACAGTGATTGTAAGAAAACAGACCGGAAAATGCGATAAACAGGTCCATTTAATCAACACAAAGCAGTACAAGTCATAAACCATGTACAGCAGACAAAACATGAGTGCCAAAGACAGCCAAGGCTGCCATCCCCAACTGAAGGTGATAATGGGAAACAAACGTATGGGGAGAAGCCCATGTGGCAGCATTATAAATGTCCCACAAGGAGGCCCCCTTGAACATGGCCCAGGAGGAGGAGACACCCCTGGTCGACCGACCCTGAACCGAAAAAGGGAGAGGACAGCGGGCAGACCCGTAGGCCGAAACAACAGCACCCTTGACCCATCGAGTCAAGGTGGACAAGGAAGGACGAAGACCCCTCCCAGAGAGGCTGTAGGTAACAAATAAGGAATCAACCTTCCGGAAACCACAGGTCCGCTCCAAATAGATGCAGAGAGCCCTCTGCACAGCCAGAGAATGGAGGACCAACTCCTCCGGGGAGGCAGGGTCCGGAAAAAAAACAGGGAGAATAATATCCTCCTGACAGTGAAAAGAGGACAAAACCTTGGGCAGAAAAAACTGACTGGGATGGAGAATGACTTTGTCAGCGCAAGAATGCAAAAAAGGGGGAGAAGCCATCAAAGCACCAAGCTCACCAACCCTCCGCCCAGAAGTAATGGCCACCAGGAAAAGAACGTTAGCAGGAAGGAACTTAAGGTCCACCGAGACCAAAGGTTTTAAAGGGGGACCCGTCAAGGCCTGGAGAACCAGGGGTAGATCCCAGGCCGGCACAGGAGAGTGAGAGATAGGCCGCTGAATCAAAAAACTCCGCAAAAGGCGAGCCACCAAAGAGGAGACAGAAGACACAGAGGAACCCCGAAATGCAAGAATGGCAGCCCACTGCGCACAGAGGGAAGAGACAGCAAGCCCCAGGACGAACCCATCCCACAAGAAGTCCAACACCCTCACAGCCTCACAGAAGGAAGAAGAGAGACCCTTCCCAAGACACCAGGAGGAGAAGTTCTTCCAATGACGGTCATAGGACTTCAAGGTGGGAGGGCGCCGAGACAACTGGAGGCACTGGGCAACCTCAACCGAGCAACCCTGACCAAACAAACTCAACCTTTCAAGTGCCAAACCCCCAGCCGGAGGCGGCACAGGGAGGCAACCCTGAGAAGAGGAGCCCACAGAGGGGAGGGATACAGGGGAAACCACCAATGTGGGCACACAGACAAGGTCAGAAGCAGGGGAAACCAAGGCTTATTAGACCACTCCGGCACAACCAGAAGAACCTCCGCCCGGTCCAACCGAATCTTCCGGACAATTTGAGAAATTAAAGCAAACGGAGGGAAGGCAAACAGGAGCCCCTGTGACCACGGAACGGAGAAAGCGTTGTTCGCCCAAGCCAACCGGGAGCAAACAAGGCTGCAAAACTGAGGAAAGAGGGCAGAGTCCTCCTAGGCAAAAAGATCCAGCCAAGGAAGGCGGAACCGGAGGACAATCAAATTGAACAGAGCTGGGGACAGACACATAGTCACCAAGGAAGGGGACACTCTGCTCAAAGAGTCTGCAGGCCCATTCTCCTTCCCCGAAAGATAGACAGCCGTCAGAGACAAGCGATACCGCTCGGTGCAAAGCCCGATCACCCTGTAAAGGAGAAACAGAGACCAGCACATGCCCCCTTGACGATTGACATAAGCCCGAACAACCTGGTTGTTGGTCTGAACTGAGACAGCACGGCCCAGAAGGAGTGGAGCAAACCACCGAAGAGCCAACCAAACAGCCCGCAACTCCTTCCAGTTCGAGGCCTCGAGAGACTCGAAATGGGACCACCGACCCTGAGCCTTGGAGGCACCCATCACAGCACCCCAACCCACAGCACTGGCATCCGTGGACAACACAACCACATTCTGAGGAGGAAGAAGTTCGAACCCTTGAGAAAGAGACTGAGGGGACAACCACCACTGGAGAGCATCCCGAATCCCCAGAGTGACGGGAATCAGGGCATCGTAGTCCAGAGAGGCAGGATCCCAGTGCGACAGGAAATGATGCAGGATGGGATACAAATGCAGCCGGGCCCAAGGGAGGAGATGCAGAGAGAAGCCAACTCCCCCTGACTCCGCAACCAGAGACGGGCAGACTCCAGGGACTGGGACAGAATCCAAGAAAGGTGACGGAACAAAGTCAATCGGCGCTCCTGGGAGAGGAACACCATCCCCAGATCCATGGCGCTGATGAAAGGCCAAAAGGAAGCACCCGGAATTAGAAGTGCCAGGAACCAACAGCAAACCGGAGAAACTGCTGATCCGCAGGATGGATCGGGACGTGCAGATAAGCATCCATCAGGTCCAGGGACATCAGGAAACTCCCAGGAAGCACCAGATGCAGGATGGACAACAAAGTCACCATCTTGAACGTACGATAGGTGATGAAGAGATTGACCCTCTTGAGATCCAAGACAGGGAGCAGATCCGACATATCCTTCTTGGAGACCAGGAAGAGGATTGAATAACAACCCAGGCCCCTCTCCAGAGGAGGAACCTCCACGAAAGCTGCCTTTTCCCACAGAAGGCGCACACCATTCAGCAAAGCCCTCCGCCGCAGAGGATGATGGGGCAGGGGGGTAACCCGGAAGACTGGGGGGAGAGGAGAACTCGATCCGATAACCCTCAGACACAGTCTGCACTGCCCAGGCATTCGGAACCGTCAACCACTGTGCCAGGAAAAAATGAAGGCGACCCCCAACCGGCAAAGGCAGACAGTCATTGTGTAGAGGAAGGAGCGGGGGCAGCACCACCGGCAGGGGCACAGGACTTGGCAGCTCCAGGGGCCCCCCGGCCATGGCCCCTGCCATGAAAGGGCTGCGAAGCACCCGAGCAGAAGGCCCAAAGGCACGGCGGTATCAAAACCCGCGCCCCCGAGAAGGAGGGCGGACAGGAGCCACAAGTTTGTGGTTCTCCGCCGGCTGCTTGATCATGTCCTTCAGGTGATGCCCGAACTCCTTTGACCCCACAAAGTGCAACTTAAGCAGGACCGTCTTCTGAGAAGACTCAGCTTTCCAGGATCACATCCAAATATGACGCCTTGCAGCAATCGAAGCACCAGAAGCAGCCGCAGCGGCACTCAAATTGTCAAAAGAAATATCAGACAAATAGCGCACCTGCAACTCCATGACGGCCAAGAGAGAGGAGGCATCCTCCCCATCCTGCAAAAGAAGAGCCAGGGACTGGAAATCCTTCAGCAGGGACTGGACCATGTAATTGGAATAGGCCGTCACCCTGACAGAAAAGTTGGAAGCAGCGTAGGAACGCTTCACCGCCCCCTCAACACACTTATCCACAGCGTCAGAAGGAAGAGCATCATCAGACAAAACCAAGCCTTGAGATGAAAGGCCAGCCATCAAACTGTCAACTTTGATGGACTGGGGAAACTTAGCAGCAAACCCATCCAAAGGATAACGCTTAGATAAAAAGCGAGGAAAGGCAGATTTATCCACCTCCTTCCACTCATGATCCAGCACCTTGCGCACAGCGCCATGCAAGTGGAAGGATTCAGGAGTCGGCTGGTGATATTGTGTAAAAAAAGTCATCCTCCAGGACATCAGACACAGGAGGAGCGAACCCCAAATGATCCCGTACATGGGTGAACAAGTCAGAGAGCTCCGCACCCTGAACAAAGCGCCCACGTAAACATTCCTCCTCATCAGGGCCCAAATCGTCAGCAGGAGCATCAGGCGGACCGACAGACCCACGAGGCACCTTGGCAGGAGGGCCAGCAGCCTCCCGAGCCCGGAAGGCAGCAGCTACTGCCTCATTAATAAGCAGGCGCAAGGCATCCACAGGAGGGGCGGAAGAAGAGGCACCCAGGTCCATGGCAGCAACTCAACAGACACTGTAACGCAGAGTGAAACAGCCACAGAGGATGGAAACCAACAAAAACGACCCGCCTGTAAAGGCGCGAAGTCGCGAGGCCCTGTTCACGCGGGACCAGGAAAAGGGGGCGGACGCTGAAAAAGCGGCCTACCGCCCAGAAAACTCCCCAGTGAAGCCGTGAGACTCAGAGGAGCCGCCAAGCAGCAGGGAACACCGCCGAGGAATCCCCGCCCGCTACAACAGGGCGCAATGGGACCGGCACGGAGGCAGACAGCCGCTAAAGCAGGCCGACCACCACAGGTGAGCCAGGAGATGAAGACGTAACCGCAGGAGTAGGTGCGGCCACAGTGACACATAGGCAGAAGAAACACAGTGCGGGCTAAAATGGCAACGCAGTACCACAACACTCAAAACACCAGCATTGCAATACAGAGCCCATGCATAAAAAATAAGAAAAGGTGGCCGCAAAAGCAGGCCGCGCAGACAAGAAAAAGTAAAAGGAAAAGGAAAAAATTACACCAACAGCTCCGCTAGGATTCGTGTAGAGTGAGAAGGCAGAAAAAAAGAACAGGATGTTCTCTGACGCACTTCCCCCTTTATCGTCACCTGAGGGTGGCGCCATGTTGGGGGAAGTAGTGGGTTTCTGTGGAGCAGACTAGCTGCTCACTGTTAAGGAATAGGACGGGAAGACAGGATGAGGAGGTAATGAGTAAATGTGCACCTCATATATTAAATGTATCATTCCGGAGCCTGTTGCAAGCATAGTGAGGAAGGGTGTCAGGATGGCAGGTAGGTTTTATTTAATATATCTTCAGGAGGGCCTAGTGAGGAGGCTTGAAGGAAGAGTGTTAGGTGGAGAGAGCCTAAGGGAGGTGAAAGTTCAGAAAGGTGTATGTGTGACACTCCCTTGACTGCTTACCTCTTGCACAGCTGCTCCATAGGATCGGCTTACTGGGGAGTACAAATGTAGGGTATGTCGGGGCCAGGAGTGCAACGCCCATTATTGCTCAAAGGGCTTCAGTTCCCCCCCTCCCCATCTCCACCAGGCACCAGCCACCCCCCCCCACCCCCCCAACCACCCCACTCCCGGTCGTGTGTGTCAGCCGGGCTGAGACAGCTTCCTGGGCACACAGAGCCGCTTCCGAGTACTTCACAGGTCTTTAAAAGACCATTTGCTTCTTAATGAGGCTTTGTTGTTTTTTCACACCTTCTTAGAGCCCCTGCATCTCCACTCTGCCTATTGCTCGAATAATTAGCCCCCCTCAAATTGGCTCTAGTTGCGCCTCTGGTCGGGGCATGCTCAAAATAAAATTATCGGAACATCAGAGACAACTTGAGCTTAACTATCATTGGCCATTTAATGTCGGTGGAAAACAACCCGGTCTGTAACAGTAATAACTCCATATGCAAAATAGAAACTAGATGTTTATAAACGTTTAATAGGCACCGGTGTCATATGTACATATTTACCCGTTCTGTTCTCATATGGCTACATGTACGAGTACTCAAATGATTGTTTCAGCTGTTTCTGTCCTTCCTCCTGAATCAGTCAATACGGCTCAGTTGGTTGGAAACCTCCCTGAACGGCTCAAAATTAAGTGTGTCAAATGTGCTGTTTTTGGACAAATAGTCATGCTGTCTGTCCCCTTGGAGACAGACAGACCTGACATACCTGTGGGAATGAGATCATGCGCGCAGTGAGGCCAGTGATGGGACAAGGTGTCAGCGCCAGAGTGCAGCCCGCGGGGTCTGTGTCCTTTTGAACTTTGAGGGCATGAGACCCGGAACCCACTGTAAACTCAGAGGTTCCGTCTGCGCCCTTTGTGGATGACTCAGAAGTCAGAACTAGCTTTCCCAGCTGCCTCCGTGGCCTGGGGTTAACCACGGCGAATTCGCCAAACCACTAGTGCTTTACGTGCCATTTAACGCACCGAACTGCCCTTTTGCTTCTCCCAGAAAATCTAATTTAACAGAGACAAATAGCTCTATTCAAGGACAGTGAACCGGGGTCAAGCTTGAACTTTTAGGAACCATGAAGATAGCAATAAACCTAATTTGTCCCATCTCTGTAAATACCCACAGGAGTCTGGTATGCTTTATCGTCAATCATGAGCAATGATATTGTTCAAAGGACATCGTAAACAAAGCTTCATCTTTTTTTGTCTGGGCTGGTGGAAAGAGAGGCTGTGAGAAACATGAATGAGCAAGTTCTGCTGACTGTGGCGACCGCACGGCTCGACAAAGTGCCTGCGAGCATATTTTTTTCCCATGCGGTTCACTGCTGAGTGGAAGCTTTGTTTTCAAATAAATGTGGTTAGAAACGATAGGGATTATCAAACAAAAAGAAGGGTAAGTGAATAGGGGAAGGTCGAAAAAGGAATGGAAGGTGGAAATAAGCCACGAAGAGAAGAATCGAAGAAACAGGGTAGGGAGAGCAAGGAAAAGGAGGAAATGAGAACAGAAGGAAGGGAGATAGGAACTGAGGTAGAAAGTAGGGCATGGAGGAAGGCAGCAAGAAAGGAATTAAGGAGTGAAGACAGAAGCATGTGATAGCGAGAGGAGGAAGGATGAAAGAGGGGGAGGAGCGATGAAGGGAGGAGGGAAGTAAGGAAGAGAAGGGACAAAGGGGAATGAAGGAAGCAAAAAATAATAGAAGGGAAGAGGGCAGGGCAGAATGGTGCTGGGAGAGAGAGAAAAATGAAGGAAGAAGGATGGAAAGAAATAACAAAAAAAAGGCTGGAAGGAAGAAAAAAGATAAGAAGGAAGCAGGAAAGAAAGAAAGGACGAAAATAAAGCAGGAAAGAAGCAAGGGTAGGAGTATAGAAGGGAAGGAGGTTGGACAGATATAGGGATGGCAGAAAGAAAGAAGGAAGAAATGTAGGGCCTGATTTAGAGTTCGGGGGACGGGTCACTTCGTCACAACCGTGAGCGATATCTGGTCCCCCATAATGCAAGTTAATGCACCCGTCAGGTTAGTGGCAGAGAAACCTATGCGGCGAAATCTAAATCAGGCCGCAAGCAGTTTTTCATAGTTTCAAAAAGAGAACAATTTACACATTGATTTTTACTTATAAATTGAGCAAAACGCGATCACAATTTGAAAACAAGTCACACTACACAAGGAGAGATAAAGGAAGGAATGAAAGAGGGGGTAGAGGCCAGAAGGCAAGAATGAAAGACGTACCGAGAGCAGTTGCTGACCATTTTCTTTCTTGCTCAACACACAGAAAGCAACAGCTGGGCTCTGGGGGCTTATGGCACGTTTTCTGCAGCGTGCCTACTGTAGCACTTTACCTTTTCAGAGCGATGGATGCTATGCCACCTTTCACACCAACGTTCTGTAGTTGAGGGGCTGTATATACAGAAAGGAAGGGAGAAAGAAATGAATGGAGGAATGATGCAGGCAAAGATGGAAGGGGGAGGAAGGAAGGAATGGGTCAACTGGGGAAGGAACGAATGTAGAGATTCTTTGTAGCATTAGCATGTAATTATAGCTGTGAACCTTAGGAAGCAGTGAGAGTCTGGACATGCCCCCTCTGGAGTCTGTACCAGGGACTAATAAGAATGAATCCTCGCATCTCCGGACAACCGTTGATGCTATAAACAGTAGGCCTGTTCCCATGCAGCATCAGGCAGATCCATGCAGGTGGGCAACAGCCCAAATCCGAGGCCAATATCTTATGCATCTTCCTGTTTGCAGACACTGCCTTCTTTTTCGTGCAGCATTACCAAGTTGCCCCAAATCTAACGTTTTCACCACTCTCACATGTGTTGCAGATTTGAGAAATTATGTAAGGCTTCATAACCGCTTTGTGTGCCAGACACACAGCAATTCTATTTGAATGGAAAGTCAGTTGCCTTGTAGGTTTGGCTGAAACAGATTTATTTTTCTTACAGAGCTAACAACATTTATGCAGAGAGAGTTGTAAAAGGTCGGCCTCCCCCAGATATAGTTTGTTTTTTCTAAGTGTACATATAGACCGGCCACACTCAACAGCAATCTATTGATTCTAACTGTTAGTCATGACATTCAGAGGTTTGCTTTTGCATGAAGTCATATGACCTTTTCATTGGAGCAGAAGTCAGACAAGTTCACATAGCGGGAAGAGCCATTGTTTTTGCTTCTTCGTCCCCTCTCCTTTTCTATCCATTCTGTCTGCATCAACCCAAACTTTATTTAGTATAGCAACAGATACACTGGACATTTGTGCTTGTCTCTGCATTCAGTTGTGGGACCTTCTGTGGGTTTAAACTAATATGCGTATTGATATCAGTTGCTCTGCACTTTGATTCACACATGTATAATGGCAATGAGCTAATACAATTGAAACAAAATCTTAACATTGTGTTAAAGTGTGTTTTTCTGACTTAGTCTAACTAGGTCCCAGTTAGGCCTCAACTGTATCTTCTTCAAAATGGATGCTATATGTTCATTCTGTGTGTACATTTTTCACCCGACACTACGTGCAGCAAGATGTGGTTTGCTTATTTCTGTATGAAACTGTTCTTTAAGAGCCTACTACAGGAAACCCTTTTGTTACAATATCTAAGGTCCTTCCAGTCGACACACTGTATTACATTCATTCACAGTGGTTCACTGTTGTTTATGTAACTAGTTGGTTCTAACACTTCAGGTCGATATTGGGCCAGAAGGGATAAATCATAATCATGTAGTGGCATAATGGTAAGGATATGGGATTATGTGACGTTTTAAAATGTGAAAATGTGATTTGGTGGACCAATGATTGTTGGAAATAGCCCTTTTTGCAGGGTCATCCCTAAGCTTTTTGCCTGGATTTTTCCTAACCTGTTTTTGTTGGCTTTATGACTCTGGGCACTTTACCACTGCTGATCAGTGCTAAAGTGTATATGCTCTCCCTGTGTAAATATGACAGTGAATTAGTATATCCCTGATTGGCTTATTTGATTTACCTGTTAGTCCCTAGTAGCGTGGCCTGTTCGTGCCCAAGGCTGGTAACCCAAATGCTGCTGGTGGGCCTGCAGCGCTGGTTTGTGCCACCCACAGAAACAGCTTGTAAAGTGTGTCTCAGACCTGCCACAGCAGGGTCTGTGTGCAGTCCAGAACTGCCATCTTGGCTGTGAAGTGCACTCACTTCCCAGCCCCTGAACCTTCCCTTGGCATCATGTAAGTCACCCCTATGGTAGGGTGCATTGTATGTGTAAGGTAGGACATGCCTTGGTGTGTGTAGCATGTCCTGGTAGTGAATTACCCCTATTTCGTTTTTCACTACTGTAAGGCACCTGTTCTCCATAGGCCAGAATGGGCAGTTTGACTATTACATTCTATAGTTCTAACTTACCCAAAGAACATGGTAGAAAAACGAATTTAGTATGCCTGAGCTCAGAATATTAAAATACATCTTTTAGTGAAGTTTATTTTTATATTCTGTGTTTGAAAATACCACTTTTAGAAAGTAGGTATTTTCTTGCCTAAGCCTTCCAGTGTGCTCTGCTGTTCTGTGTATTGGCTGTCTGGTTTTGGAGTGACAGGGCTGGGGAATTCCAGGAGACAGTGTGAGGTGTCCCAGTGGTGAACAGAGAGATCTGCATCTAGATGGGTGGGAGGAGGTGACCCGCCCCACCCCAGGCAATAATCTGTAGTAATGACGGGACACAGGAAGCGGCGCATCATGGAGTAGCGCCATGTGCTGACACACCCCCACGAGCGTCAGGCAACAAACAGGCAACGTGCAGTCTCTCCTGCAGGCTCCGGTCAGGACACAGGAAATGCGGCATCATCACTGTGCGCCACGCTCACCTGAAACCCATATCGCATGCCACGATTCCAACACCCAACAGTATAAAAGCTTGCTGCGCACTACACTTAATGTCACCGGGGAGGAGGCTGGACGCAT
Organism: Triturus cristatus; assembly: GCF_964204655.1. Taxonomy (NCBI): domain Eukaryota; kingdom Metazoa; phylum Chordata; class Amphibia; order Caudata; family Salamandridae; genus Triturus; species Triturus cristatus. Next base: position 385,226,786 of record NC_140589.1, on the reverse strand, counting down.
GCAGCGCTAGGTTTTCTAGCGGGGAGTACACCTTGAACTGTAAGTCGGTATTCTGATTTCTTCTTCCAACAGGTTGAAACTATAGTAGATCAAGCACGCCCTGACAGTTTTTTCTGCTAATTGACTAAAGTATCTTTGATATACCTCTCCTAACCAGTTTGTTTTTTAACCTTTTTGTCTTCATCCTTTACCGTCTCCCACCAGAATGTGGCCACAAGGATTTCCCCCCCTACCCCTCTCATGGGGCAAATAGGTTTTTCCAATAGGGTAAGACTACCATTTTATTCACATGAATGTCAGAGTGAACACAGATGCCTGACACTCATATACATTTTTCACCTTTTCACTTTAGGAGAGAGCAGTAAGCATGGAGCGTGACTGTGACACATCAAGGTCTACCAATTGACAACCATTTTGAGTATTATATGTTTGTCTTACCCCCTCTCTCTTACAGGTTTCTCTAAACAGGTGGCAGCTGGCTGTAGGCCTACGCCCCCAGTGGTAAGATTGAAGCCCAATATCTAAGGTCCTGACGAATGCCACGTACCCAAGTGGACAATACAGGCAGAAACATGTTGCTTGGGCCCCCACTTAGTTTAGAAGTGCATCCCTGTCTCCAGGTGCATGCCGCCCTCTATCAAACGCGTTTTTTAGAGGGCGAGGACTGGCAGATGATGAAGCATGACACCTGGTGGTGTGTGATGCCAGTCCGTCAATTTTTGTGATTTGCCCCCACTAAATTAGGCATCTCTTAGATACAACTAGGAACGGTCCTTTCTGTGGTTCATGGGAGGAGTTGCACCTGGGACCTGAATAGGGCTGTGCCTTCCCTCCACAATGCTGGCTCCACCTCCTGTGGTGCATCTGATGTCTCTGCCCTGCACTCTGAAAGGAAGGATGCAGCCTGATAAACAAAGTGCTCCCAGATGGGGCAGAACTGGTTCTGGCTGGGTTCAGTGACTTGTAGCTTCTGAGACAAAGACTTTTGGGGTATAAATATCTGTGCTGAAACCCTTACAATTTGTATTGCTCCTGGACAACAGCAAGAATCTCTGTCTGTGTAACTGAAGGAATATGCAGGAGAGGACTGTCCTTGTGCTTGTGTGCTGTTTCTTGGACTGGCCTGCAGTGGTTACTACTGGACTTGGAAGAAGATGAAAAGGACTTTGAATGAACTTTTATTTTTGCTACAGCAATCACCCAAGGGCTAGAAGAGAGCCAGCCTCCTGCAGGAGTCTCAGGCACATCAGACTCCACCACCAGCCTCCTGTTTCCTCCCAGCGAGGATTTCTATATACAGGTGAGGCTCCTGTGAGTTCCAGGGCCTCTAGTTCTACTGTGGAGAAGAGAGTGCTGAAAATCGTCGCTAACGCCCGTTAGCGAGCCGCCGCAGCTGAAGAGCGTAAGGAAAATCATTGCGCTGCTGCCGCTGAGTGCTCGCTAACTGGAGATCATCGCATCACCTGTCTGCGGGCTGCCAAAGGCTCGCTGACTTCAAGATTATCGCATCACCTGTTTGCGGGCTGCCAAATGCTCGCTAACCCGAAGATTATCGCATTGCATGTTTGCGGGCCTCAAAGCGCTCGCTAACCAAAGATCATCGCATTGAGTTCATCGCTTCACGACATCGCAGCGCGGACGCCGAGCGTTCGCCATTTTCATCGCATTGCTTTAGGATCGTCGCTCCCTCGTGGACCTCCTTTTCTTTTCATTGCAACAAGATCGCACATGCAACAGGCTCGGCGCATCATTCTCCCTTCGCGGCAAGGATTTCATCGCATCGCCGGCTTAGCGTGTAGAAGTTTGTCACTTTGTCCTGCACACAAATCAGCACATCATCCTCCCTTGCAGAAAGGATTCGACGCATCGCTGGTTAGCATAAGGTAAATCATCGCTACAACTCCTTAGCGATATTTTGGTTGCTTTGCTACAGAATCCAGGTATCTTGTGAGTAAAAGGGTCGCAGAGACCACTGCCTTGAACTGAACTCCTCTTTTCACATTTTGAACTATTATTGCAGCCTTTCAAGAGTAACCCTATTTTCTAGTATTGTGGATGTTTACTGTTATTGGTCTTGTGTTAAGTCTATATATAAAGATACTTATTTTTTATAACTACTTGTGTGCTGTCCCTTTGTAGTGTTCTTCACTGTGTACTGTGTATGGTCATAAATGCTTCACACACTGCCTCTGAGATAAGCCAACTGCTCATGCTACGTTACCACAGGGTTGAGCAGGGGTTATCAAAGGGTGTAGCCCGCTTACTCTGACTTAGAAAGAAGGGTCCCTACTTGGACAGTGGCCAGCCATTGCCAACTAGAGAACCCCATTTCTAACAATGATCATACCATGCTGACTTTCCAGTCTATTTCTATGCAAGGACACTGTATTGAAACCTTTGAATTTGGGGGGAACTAGGTTCCACTAGGGATGCTGTCCGATTCCTTATGGATTTTGCTGCACACTTAAGACTTAGCATTTTCAGATTTTTGTCCATTATTTTTGCACTATTCTGCATTTGATAACCCCCATGGCACATTACTTCTTCATAATTCAACAAATGTACTACTGCATTTCCAATTTACTATTTTCTGCATGTTGCCTTTAAAAATTGTAATGACGATTCATGATTTTCTAATTTCCAATCACAAACTCAATTTTTCAGTCAGTCCTTCCTTATGGACTATATTTTGAAATGCTGTTTTCCATCTTGACTTTAGGGGCAGTGTTCCTCACAGTCTATGAGGTTAACACTGTTCCTGATCCACCCAATGTTTGGCGTGCCACTGTAACGCAGATTGTTTAAGGCCCTGCTCACCAACACAGTGTTGTGAACTGATCAATATCTGTTTTTAGAGCAAGCACAACTAAAATATAGAAAAAGCCCAAACACGGCCAATCCACAAAAAAATTTTGATTTTCAACATTATTTTGTGTGCTCTTCTGTTTTGATCTTTTTTCCATAGGCTGCTGAATTTGTCCTTTGAACAAAGGTTGTATTCAGGGGGCTAGCACAATAGCAGTGCTTGAAGTAATGTGCATCCCTTTGAAAACCTAATATATTTGAATGTCAGATTCAGCTGTCACTTAGACCAGGCTTAAACAGACCCAGCCAGGTGATTTCTTTATCTAGCCTTCAGATGTGATTTCTGAACAAATATATGCTCTTTGTAAAAGGGGAGGTAAGGCAGCATATCAGAATGTCAGTTTCTGCCATCACTTAGACTAGGCTGAAAGTCAAATTGGCTGGAGAGTTAGGGATCTAATCTTCAGATGTGATACCTATGCTCTATGCTTAAAGCAAGGCAGTGCATGCCTTACAAGACCACCAGCTGTGGGTGGCAAGCTGAGCCTAGTGCAGCAGGGAGCTCTATATGTATTCATTTTGTCAGCACAGGCATTCTTCAGGAACAGGTGAAGGATTAATTGACATGCTTGGTGGGTAATGATAGAGGACATTTCAATGAGAGATGGAACTGTGCAAGGGGATATGCAGTGAAAAAAGAGGTGTGTGTCAGCCTTACATGAAATGTCACAGTTTACAGCCTAGAGATGGCAGAGGTGGTAGCGTTACAAGAGGGAGTACTGAATTGTGACAGTCCTCACTATGCATATGGAGTTGTTTTTAAGAAAGGTTAGGAATAAATCATTGCAGGAGATTTGAGATAAGAGAAACCTCTATACTGAGGAGTATAAATCCATCAGTTCATTCAAATTTAGAGAGCAAGGGTGCTGTCCTATGCTGAATGAAAAACGCAAGGAGATGATGGACAGAGCGCTGAAACTTTACAGTCAATAAACCCCCGGCCACAAATCTGGGTTTAATCCATCATCATTCTTTAACTCACTTCACCACCCCAGTTCAGACCCAGTCATATGCAAATCAGTCTTGACCCTGTACCTCATGGGAACAGTCGAGCCCGAAGTGCTAAGCCAGGTTTCCCTGGACTGAAAACAAGCATCCTAGGACTGGTTTCAGGGTATCATCCCTCATCAGCCAGGCTAGCTTGAATCCAAGTGGCAACGTGAGCAAGGGACCCATGTCTGGGCATACCCTGCCATTTTAGGGCAAGGAGATGATGGACAGAGCTCTGAAACATTTCAGACACTCACCCCAAGTCACAGATCTGGGTTTAATCCATCATCGATCTTTAGCTCACTTCGACAACCCAGTTCAGTCCTATTCATATGCAAATTAATCTTGACCCTGTTCCTCAAGGGAATAGTCCAGCCCAAACTGCCAAGCCAAGTTTAGACAGCACAGAATTAGTCCATATTTTCAATAGCCACATTTAGCAATCAAATAATTAGAAGATAATGATGATATGTCATTTGCCCAATTGCTTCATCTGGGAACGGCAACACCTCCAAAAACTGTCACTTACCTCACTGTAC